>NC_141876.1:164340000-166840000 GCF_056163025.1 Triticum urartu | reverse complement strand
TATGTAGTCTCACAATTTGATGTACACTAACACTTCCTATGTTCGTTGTTGGACTGGCACCTAGGAGCAAGAGGAAACAAACATCAGGGATAATGCTCGATAGGTTAACTAAATCTAGAGGAGGAAGAATGGAGATCCGTTTTGAGGCAGGTTTAAAAAGGCCACGTGATGCTACAGAGTCAGCCAAGTTAGTATCAGAGGCAGCGGTTGCCGTTAGGTGTCATGTACGTATCCTCCTAACATGGATTCAGTATAGGAATGACAAAGACGAAACCCAGTTCAACACCTTCCTCGACCATTTATCTGTAAGTATGGTTATGTATGGAAACTAGTAATATCGTCTTGGTCTGTCCCATACTTTCTAGGTTGCTAATAATGAGACTCCCATAATTTTCAACAGATGAGGTTCAAGTTGGATAGCCAAGATGATGCAACCAGACAAGCTTGCACCCATGTTTTCAAGTCTGCTCCGCGACAGTATCGGTATAACTTAAGGAAAACTCACTTTGAAGGTAAGGCTAACAGTGAACTTTCCCAAACATCTCCAGTGGAAAATATATTGGATGAAGACTGGAGGGGCCTTGTTAAACACTGGTCTAATCCGAAGTATCAGGTACATTATATATATGTGATCAGATCACATGTTGAAGTCCTATTTACGCATGTGCCACACAAATCTATCTTCTTGTAGGTGGACTGTTCAAAGAACAAGGCTGACCGTATGAAAGTGAAATTCCAACAGATGACAGGATCTCGTAGCTATATTGCACACTGCGAGGCTCTTGTAATTAGCTGTTGTTTCACTCGTTTTGCTATACCATATTATCAGATCTATTGACTTGTTCGAAATGCAGAGGAAAGCCCGCAAGGACCAAAAAGTACCTGAACCAAATGTTGTGGAAATCTTCAAGGACTATCACACCAGCAAGAAGAAGGGCATGACTACACC
Organism: Triticum urartu; assembly: GCF_056163025.1. Taxonomy (NCBI): domain Eukaryota; kingdom Viridiplantae; phylum Streptophyta; class Magnoliopsida; order Poales; family Poaceae; genus Triticum; species Triticum urartu. Next base: position 166,839,051 of record NC_141876.1, on the reverse strand, counting down.
AGTCAAAGCCGTTGTTGTAAGTCCTTAATCCTCATGCCTTTTAACTACTACTTACTCTGACTTGTGCCTTGAACTGCATGGTTTGCAGCCAATGTCTATTACTCTTTTCAATTTTATACACAATTGTCTTAGCGTATCATTGCACCTTACAAGGTTTAAAAGAGAGGACTGATGTTCCTTTGATCTTGACCCGTAATCTAGTTCCGTGCTAGACTTGCCCACACAACGTTACAATTGCACGTTTGTCTGTTCTCAGTTGTTTGCTGATATGAATGATGTCATACTATGCTTACCGTATTATAAACTTCGTCTCTTTATCCTTAGACCTCAATACAATGTGAAGAAATAGACAATACATTAGCGATGGTACATGGTCATATGTTTGGAACCCGGTTTTATTATGTACTTTGCAATAAAATACAACTAATATTTTACATGGGTTCGCTAGAATAAGTTCTGTATATAGACCAAAGCTATTTTGTTTGGTTTTGCTACCTCCTTAATATCTTCTGTTCTGATACTACTAATGTAAAACCTCAACTTTTTAGTGAGCTATGGAAAAAATGGTGGAACCGCCACCTTCTGAAGGTGGCGAGGCAACTATAACCCCAATGTCAGCTCTTGCTGCAGTGGGTCAGTACCTATCCACTAACAGTGCCAAAGCACGTTCCTGCGTAATACTGGGTTGGTTGTTAAGGCAATATCGTCCAAACTACCTCATGATCAAGATATGCAAGCTCAAAGCAATGTTGTATCTGCGCTCCAGACACAAGTCCATTCCCTAACAGAGACCCTTTGTGAAACAAGGAGAAACATTGCTCAATGTCGTCAAGATATGCATGGTTTTGAAACCACACTATCAGACATTTGCTATGTTGTTCAGGAGCCTAAGGGAAATGAAGGCGAGGGTTATGGTGCTCCATCAGACAATATAGCATGAAAACGTAACAGTCAGGTCAAATGAACTGAGCTTCTGAACTTATGGTGGTGCATTTATCTGCTAGACTGTTAAGTTTTATGCCAACCTTCCTTTTGTTATATAGTTGTAATTTGTTTTGGTGCGATACGAAATTTATTCTTAACGTGCAGCCACAGGCTGAAGAAAATAGCAAGCCATTTTTGTATAGTGTAAGGTGTTCCCTATATTTGCACTCGTGGCGATCTTTGATGCCGAGTGGATGTAATCTGTGCAATCGCCTTAATAGCCAAGCGTTAGTTTTGGACTTATTTATTTCCTAGTCTTCTTTTTCCCTGGTTTGCTAGTGGCCGCAACTACCATGGGCCATATACAGGCCATAGGATCCATGGGTCTCCTACGGGCCGTCAATAAATGGGCCTGTAATCGGTGGGCCTCGGGCCGTCGGATAAATGGGTCTGCATGGGCCGTAATCGCGCGTAATTGGTATCGGCCCAGCACGGTAACAGGATGTTAACAGGCCGTAGGATAGCAAAGGCTTAATTCTGTCACAGGCATAACTGGTCATTAATGGGCCAGAATATAGGACAGGCTGGAAACGGCGCAACGGGTTAACAGGCCAGAAACGGGCCGACTCTTGCCACGGGCCGAATTTGGCCCATTAGGGTAACAGGCTACTAACGAGCCGACTCTTGCCATGGGCTGAATTTGGCCCATTAGGGGAACAAGCCAGTAACGGGCCCACCCTTCCCATGGGCCGAATTTGGCCCATTAGGGGAACAGGCCAGTAACGGGCTGGAAGTAATCGAGGGCCGAAAAGGAGCCTAAGAACATATGGGCCGTCAATAGGCCGAAAGCTAACACGAGCTGGAAACGGCCCTTATAAATCAAGGGCCGTTAACGGGTATAAAGCAAATCACTGTTCATTATGGGCTAGAGTCACCGTGGGCCTGTAAAGGGCCAAAAGATACGAAGGCCTCATATGGGCCGAAAGACGTCGTGGGCCATACATGGGCCGAAAGTGAAATGGGCTGGTGTTATATTCGACGGCCTACATGCCGTTGCTGGGCCGATTTCCTTTAGGGCCTAACGGGCCGTGAGTTAACGGGCTATAAAATGGGCTATTTGCGAAGAGACCGTTAACAGGCTTTTCATGGGCCAGCCCGTTAACTTTTAACCAAGTCAAACGGACCGGCTTTGTAAGCTAAATGGGCCAGTGGTGGGCCGTGGCACGTGTCGACATATCATAGGCGCCTATCTGACCCACTTATGAGCTGACACGTGTTTCGTCCAGCCAATAAGAATTTTACACGTGGAAATTTCCCATTGGTCGGGGCTGTTAACGGGTTATTAGATCCAAAACCCGACCCAATAGCTAACGTCGTTCTGTTACGGTGGATGCCACATGACGGTCACCCTTGACGAAAGCACTTCTGTGACATGCGTTTTATCGTCATGGATATGGACACTTTCGTGATCATAATTTTGGTAATGTCATGGAACACTTCTACGACAGCACATGTATGACTATCTTGATTCTGTCATAAATTTGTCATGGATGTACATGCATGACAAAAAATGCGACCTACTGTGAGAAACAGGTATCATCACAGAAGTGTATCTTTTTTGTAGTGTAGGCCAGCGATGGGAGTATGATGGGGCGGTGAGGCCTGCACGGCAGCAGAGCCGGCCGCGAGGAGGAGGGAGCAGGCAGTCCCGCCGGCGCTTGTTTGAGCGGCTGGAGCAGGAAGAGCAGAGATTGAAGAAGCATGATGGCCGTTGGATGGCCATCCAACAGTCACTGCTTGTGCGTCAACCTTTTTTTAGGAAAGCCTCAAATCTATGGAAAACAGCATACAGCCCATCTGCCATTATTTCAAATAATTTACATCCCATTTGCTAATTATTAAGGTTTTTTTGGAGCCCATATTCTTTTTGTTAGCATTACAGCCCATATTGTGGCCACGGTTAAAAAATTATACGAAATTTTGCATATTTCGGTGCGGTCCGAACTATTTCTAATCCTGAAATTTCGACTCACATTCAAACTGATTTTAAAAATAAATGTATATCAATATAAAATCCAACAAATTCTCCACACATAAAAATTAATGTAATTTAAAATCTCGAAATGAAAAAAAAGATATTTGAAACAAATTGCCGGTTTGATGTGTTTTAAAAATGTACAGCCCATTTCTCATTACTGATGGGCCATTTTCTCGGCCAGATGAATGAAAGCTCTCCTCGTCTTGAAAGATTTGCAGCCCAACAGGCCTGACAAAGCGACTTACTTGGCAAATCACAAAAAAACTTGGCTGTGGCCGTGGACCCAGTTGTCAGCCTCTCCACGTACAGTACTCTTCCAATGGAATGTCGTTGACCACATTGACCACGTCGTGCCGAGAGCACCAAGACGGTGGACGATGGCGAGGCCTAGGAAGGGGACGACGTGGAGCCGGGGAAGACGCGGAAGTGGATGCCCATGCGGAGAGGAGTACGAGGGTTCACAGGTTCGGCTGCGGTGTGAGGCTGTCGTCGCCGTAGGGCCTGGCTAGCGGTGGGAGTAGTAGGGGGCGCTGAGGCCTCAATGGCAACACAGCCGGCCACTGGAGGCAGGATCAGGCGGTCTCCCCCACGCTGGTTTGGGCGGCTGGTGCAAGAAGAGTAGCGATTGAAGAAGCAACAGGACCGTTCAATTCAAATCCAATGGTTACTGCTGCTAGAATCGTTTGTTGACTAAGTTGACAAGCCCTGCATACACATCAACTTAGTAGGCCCACAAGTAGCCTCCCAACCGGTGCACCCCAGATGTCAGTGGGAGGAATCATTTTTTTGCGTAATAAGGAGGCAGTTGATTGCGTGCGGCCAGGCCAGCGGAGGGAGTTGGGTGGGCCGGGGAAGCCTGCGCGGCATCACAGCGGGCCACAAGAGGAGGGAGCAGGCAGTCCCGCCGGTGCTAGTTTAGGCGGCTGGAGCAGGAAGACCAGAGATTGAAGAAGCACGTCGGCCGTTGGATGGACAGCCAACATTCACTGCTGCTAGAATCGTGTGTTCACTGACAAAGCCTTGCGTAAACAAGTCAACCTCGAAATATGTGGCGTGTACAGCCCATTTGCTATTATTTTTATAATTTTTACTCATTTTCTAATTCATATGGAATTTATTGCAGCCCGTTTTCCATTTTTAGAATTGCTGGCCATTTTCTGGTTAGTACCAGGGTCAAAAAATTAACTAAATATGTGGGAAATTTTGAAAAAATTCGCAAATTTTTGCTGGGGAATGAAATATTCTAAATCCAAAAATTAATAGCCATACAAAAACAAATTTAAAAATAAATTAGTACTATGTCATGTTAAATCCAATGAAATACGTTTAAGATATTAGTGAAGAACAAAAAAAAAGAAACTTATATCCCATTTGCTATAAATTTTTTGGAATTTTCAACCCCTTTTGATATTACTTTTAACAGACATTGACCATACCCTTAAGCCAGGACGAAATGCATCCCTCCTCGTCTTGAAAGATTTGCAGCCCAGTAATTCGGACAAAAAAATAGGCCTAGCTTGGGTATTCTTCAAAAAGAAATACTGGGCTACCTATTTTCCTAAAGAACTGGTGCATGAGCATTTAGCTTTATTTATTTATTTACTTATTTATGTTTAGGGGACCATGAGCATGTACCTGGGCCGGATTCATGTGAGAGCCTCCCTTCCAGTTAATTATGGGCTTCTATATTGGGTCTTCATCAGTGGGCTGCATGTTATCAACAAGTGGAAAATGTGTTCCGTACGAAAAATAGTATGCGCTACGTACGGTACGGGGCACTAAAGGATTGAACAACGACTTCCAAAACATTGTGTTTGTCATTCTGACAACACATTTATTCAACCAACAGACGAAATATACTACTGATTGTACATTGAAAACAGCAGCAGAAGCAGCAACCAAAGCTGAGGTGCAACAGAAGAAGTAAGCAGGCCAGAAGAGTGAAGACCTCCATGAGCATCCAGCTGCCGTGACCGTTGACGAGCACCATCCAAGATGTGTTCATACCGACCCAGTACATACCGTTAATGTAGTTAAGGCTGACAGGGATCGGATCACAGTCAAGGGGGTTGATGCTCGCCACCCTACGATCGTTATGCTGCGTGACACGCCGTTTCTGAAGATCAAGCGGCATCAGCAAGCAAGGAGCTGGCTTAAAAAGCTCCGGCCTGAGGGCTTTGAGTAAACAGTACAGCCCCGACGAGCACGTGGCGAGCGGCATGGTACTGAGATTGTCCACACGCGAAACAATGAGCTTGATTACCTCTGTGGGGAGCGAATTCCAGCCACTCTTTTGGCGGACGCTGCTTGGTTCTTCCATTGTTAGTGCTTGTGTTTCGGACGAGGGGGGAGGCGCCTTAGCGGGGATGGAAGATTGGATGAGATTATGTGCGGACAAAGATGGAGAAGCGAATATGTGCTGCGAGAAGTGGACAGGTGATGATGACAACAGCACGCCGCTTGACTTACGAGACACATACCAGCAACGTAGGGTCATGTCGATGCCAGACAACTTGCTTGAGTGATCACAGTACTGGTACTCCCTACAGTGCTATGCCCTAACTTGCTTGACTAGAGTAGTAGAGTAGGACTCTGCTCTACTACTAGCACCGGAGGAGCAGTATATTCTAATCTAAAATAGTTACAAACTTCAATGCCCGAGCGTGGAACGACTACGAACCATGCTCAAAGACCGTGTCTACGTGGTGTTTGGACATGGGCGACAACCTCAACGCCAATGGTGCTGCTCCCGTTGCACCGTATGTGTTTCTGTCCTTCCTCTTCAAAATCGTCGTAGAATTCATGATTTATTTTGTGCTTATTCGGATTAAATCTCGTAGTACACTAGTAGAAAAAGGGTCAAATGTGAAGCACATTAGTGCCGGTTTGAATTTGAGCCGGCACTAATGTGTCCATTAGTGCCGGTTCCAACGGCTAGGCGGGTGGACATCATTAGTACCGGTTCATGGTGAACCTCTAGCACCGGTCCGTGCCACGTACCTGTACTAAAGTGAGTGGTGGAAGGATGTTGTCAGTCCGGGGCCCCTCCAGCATCTTTAGTACCGGGTCGTATCATGAACCGGAACTAAAGGTCGTCCTACATAGACCCTTTGTCCACCTGAGCTCGCTCTGTTCTTCCCCTTTCCCCTCTCCTCTCTGTTCTTTTCCCTCTTCCTCTCAAGCTCATCACACATTTTGCCCAAAATTTGTCAAGATTTGAATGCCCCCATCCATTCAAATGATCACAAAGGTTAGCAACTTTGTCCTTTCATCTCTCATTGCTAGATTAGCTCGTGCAATGCTTTATATAGTGATTGATTTTTGAGTTTAGCAATTTGGGAGGAATTATATATATGTGCTAGTATTTGATTTATATGCAATTTGAGGTCAAAAATAACACTTAGTTTGCATATGTAGGTGTGGTTTACTTAGTGCCTTCTAAATCTCTGTCGTAACCACCGTCGATGGCCCGCAACGTCCCATCGCCGGCACCACCTTGTGGTGAGCCTCTTGTTCATGAAGTTTTATATAAAAAATTGATGTTTGTGTGATTTGGATATATGTAGTTACTCGTATAATTATCTTACCCATATGTTGTTTGTTATACATAGTGCCATGGTTTTGATATCCGTCCCCGTCAGCCCTCGTCCGGGTTATGATTCGGATGTGGTATATTCTCTTTTAAAACTATTCATTGCATTTCGTGTTTATGAAAAATTATGCCCATCAAGTTGACATAGATATTTGTATGTAGGAGGTAGTTGAACCGGAAATTCCAACCGACCCTATTGTCGAGAGGTTAAATTTAGTTGAAAGAGAAAACGGGGATTTGAACGAAAAATTGAAAAGAATTGAGGGGGAGAAGATGGAATTGGAGTTGCATGTTGCCGATGTCGTCGATGGTCACAAGATTAAGATGGAGAAAATGCGCTTGAAGATTAGAAAGATTAGAAAATATGCCATTCATAGTGAGGCTTGGTATCATTATGCTGTTGGATCAATTGTTACCTTAGTTGCGATCTTGATCGCATTTGTTGTTGCATTTAAATTCTTTAGCTAGAGAGTTATTTGTTTGTTGCATTTAAGTGTTGTATGATATTTATGTATGAACTTTATGTATTGTATTAATTTGGTGTTTTCGGTGCTGTGTATTGAAGATGAGCCGGCAATGGATGTACGATGACCGATGCTCTCCCGAGTTCATTAATGGCGTGCATACTTTTCTGCTTGCGGCTGAGGCAAACAAGCGGGCGGATGGTTTTATGCCTTGTCCATGTGCTGGCTGTAAGAATGGTCACAATTACTCTACGTCAAGAACCATTCACGTCCACCTGTTTGAGTCCGGTTTCATGCCCCACTATAATGTTTGGACCAAGCATGGATAAAGAGGGGTTATGATGGAAGACAATGAAGAAGAAGAGGACGACCACAACTATCCTGGCCATGGGTTCCCTGAATACGATGATACAACAATGAGGGAAGAAGCTGAGCCGGTAATGCGGGAAGAAGCTGAGCCAGCAATGCGGGAAGAAGCTGAAGAAGAGGCATCGGATGAGCCCGTTGATGATCTAGGTCGGGCCATTGCCGATGCAAAGAGAAACTGCGCAAGTGATTTGGAGAAGAAGAAGTTGCAGCGCATGTTAGAGGATCACAAAAAATTGTTGTACCTGAATTGCGTAGGTGACAAGAAAAAGCTGGGCACCACACTGGAATTGCTATAATGGAAGGTAGATAATGGTGTATCTGACAAGGGATTTGGAAAGTTGCTGGTAATGATAAAGAATATGCTTCCAAAGGACAACGAATTGCCCGAGAGTACGTACGAAGCAAAGAAGGCTGTCTGCCCTCTAGGGTTAGAGGTGCAGAAGATACATGCATGCCCTAATGATTGCATCCTCTACCGCGGTGAGTACGAGGATTTGAATGCTTGCCCGGTATGCGGTGCATTGCGCTATAAGATCAGCCGCGATGACCCTGATGATGTCGAGGGCGAGCGCCCCAGGAAGAAGATTCCTGCCAAGGTGATGTGGTATGCTCCTATAGTACCACGGTTGAAACATTTGTTCCAAAATAAAGAGCATGCCAAGGCGATGCGATGGCACAGAGAAGACCGTAAGAAAGACGGAAAGTTGAGAGTACCCGCTGATGGGTTGCAGTGGAGAAAAATCGAAAGAAAGTACGAGAAGGAGTTTGCAGATGACGCAAGGAACGTATGGTTTGGTCTAAGCGCAGATGGCATTAATCCTTTTGGGGAGCAAAGTAGCAACCATAGCACCTGGCCTATGACTCTATGTTTGTATAACCTTCCTCCTTGGTTGTGCATGAAGCGGAAGTTCAAGATGATGCCAGTGCTCATCCAAGGCCCTAAGCAACACAGCAACGACATTGATGTGTACCTAAGGCCATTAGTTGAAGAACTCTTACAACTGTGGAATGGAACAGGTGTACGTGCGTGGGATGAGCACATGGGGGAAGAATTTGACCTAAAGGCGATGCTGTTCGTGACCATCAATGATTGGCCTGCTCTCAGTAACCTTTCAGGCCAAACAAACAAGGGATACCCCGCATGCACACACAGTTTGGACGATATCGACTAAGGGAGTCCTGGATTAGGGGGTCTCCGGACAGCCGGATTATATCCTTTCACCGTACTGTTAGACTATGAAGATACAAGATTGAAGACTTCGTCTCGTGTCCGGATGGGACTCTACTTGGCATGGAAGGCAAGCTAGGTAGTACGGATATGGATATCTCCCCCTTTGTAACCGACCTTGTGTAACCCTAACCCTCTCCGGTGTCTATATAAACCAGAGGGTTTTAGTCCGTAGGACAACATACAATCATACCATAGGCTAGCTTCTAGGGTTTAGCCTCTCTGATCTCGTGGTAGATCTACTCTTGTACTACCCATATCATCAATATTAATCAAGCAGGACGTAGGGTTTTACCTCCATCAAGAGGGCCCGAACCTGGGTAAAACATCGTGTTCCTTGCCTCCTGTTACCATCCGCCTTAGACGCATAGTTCCGGACCCCCTACCCGAGATCCGCTGGTTTTGACACCAACATTGGTGCTTTCATTGAGAGTTCCTCTATGTCATCGCCGTTAGTATTGATGGCTCCTACGATCATCAATAGCGATGCAGTCCAGGGTGAGACTTTTCTCCCCGGACAGATTTTTGTATTCGGCGGCTTTGCACTGCGGGCCAATTCGCTTGGACATCTGGAGCACATCGAAAGTTACGCCCCTGGCCACCAGGTCAGGTTTGGAAGCTTAAACTACGCGGCCGATATCCGCGGAGACTTGATCTTCGACGGATTCGAGCCCCTCCCTTGTGCGTCACACGGTCACGATGAGCACGATTTAGCTCTACCATCGAACAGTGTTCAGGAGATCGCACCGGCAGCCGCTCCGACCCTCAATTCGGAGCCCGTTGTGTCGTCCATGGACGGGTGGATGGACCCCAACACGGAGGCCTTACCCTCAGCGGCGATCGAGCCGAACATCGACCTTACCCTGCACGAGAGCCGTGTTGTCAGACTGCCGGATCCTTCTCCAGCCACGGACTCCGAACCGCCTACGCTCGTTCCTAGCGAATCCGATTGGGCGCCTATCATGGAATTTACCTTCACGGATATTTTTCAGCACTCGCCCTTTGGCGACATGCTGAATTCATTAAGCTCTCTCTCCTTGTCAGGAGGATCCTGGCCAAACTATGTCCGGCAGGATTGGGATGCGGATGACGGAGAAATTTGCGGCCCACCCACCACCCACTTAGTAGCCACTGTCGATGACTTAACCGACATGCTCGACTTCGACTCCAAAGACATCGACGGTATGGATGACGATGCGGGAGACGAAGAGGAACCACTTCCCATAGGGCACTGGATAGCCACCTCATCATACGATATATACATGGTGGACACACCCAAAGAAGGCAATGGCGACGAGACAGCGGAGGATGACCCCTCCAAGAAGCAACCCAAGAGCCGACGTTAGCGGCACCGCTCTAAGTCCCGCCAAAGCAAAAGTGGTGATACCGGCACAGGAGATAACAACACTCCGGATAGTGCCGAAGACAACAACAATCCCCTCCAGCAAGATTTAGAGCAGGAGGATGGAGGAGTCATCCCTCCTAAGAGAGCGGCAGATGGAGAGGCGGAGGATGATAATTACATGCCCCCCTCCGAAGACGAGGCAAGCCTCGGCAATGACGAATTCGCCATGCCAGAGGATCCCCTCAAACAAGAGCGCTTCAAGCGCTGGCTTATGGCCACGGCAAATAGCCTTAAGAAAAAGCAGCAGCAGCTTCCAGCTAATCAAGATCTGCTAGCTGACAGATGGACCGAAGTCCTCGCGGCCGAGGAATATAAACTCGAACGCCCCTCCAAGAGTTACCCAAAATGCAGGTTGCTACCCCGACTGGAGGAAGAAGCGTATGACGCGGTTGATCGGCCACCTCGTGGCCACGATAGAGAGGCATTCCAGCCAAAAACTCAGCCCGCACCCCGACATCATTCAAATAAAAAGCCATGGGGAAATACGCTAGACCTGCGAGACGTATTGGAGAACAAAGCAAAGCATGCAAGATCAATCTACGGATCACGAGGGCGCGCCACTATGCGAGATGATAAACGTCACGCCGGATATAGTACAAGTATATCCGGCTAGGCCGAACACAGCGGGCAAGACCCATTCAAGCTGCATCACGATATAGCCCAATACAGAGGCGCTGCACACCCCCTATGCTTCACAGACGAAGTAATGGACCATCAAATCCCAGAGGGTTTCAAACCCATAAATATTGAATCATACGACGACACAACAGATCCTGCGGTATGGATCGAGGATTTCCTCCTCCACATCCACATGGCCCACAGTGATGACTTACACGCCATCAAATACCTCCCACTAAAGCTCAAAAGACCAGAGCGGCATTGGCTTAACAGCTTGCCGGCAGAGTCCATTAGCTATTGGGAAGATCTGGAGGCCGCATTCCTCGACAACTTTCAGGGCACCTGTGTGCGACCACCAGATGCCGATGACTTGAGCCACATAATTCAACGGCTAGAAGAATCGGCCAGGCAATTCTGGACTCGGTTCCTAACAAAGAAAAATCAAATCGTCGACTATCTGGATGCAGAGGCCCTAGCAGCTTTCAAACACAACATCTGCGACGAGTGGCTAGCCCGGCACCTTGGTCAGGAAAAGCCGAAATCTATGGCAGCCCTCACGACACTCATGACCCACTTTTGTGCGGGATAAGACAGCTGGCTGGCTCGCAGTAATAACATATCAAAGAACCATGGTACTTCAGACACCAAGGACGACAATAATAGGTCACGTCGCAACAAACATAAGCGCCGCATTAACAGCGACAATACCGAGGACACGACAGTCAATGCCGGATTCAAAGGCTCTAAACCCGGTCAGCGGAAAAAGCCATTTAAAAGAAGCACTCCGGGCCCGTCCAGTTTGGACCGCATACTCGATCGCTCGTGTCAAATACACGGCACCCCCGACAAGCCAGCCAACCACACCAATAGGGATTGTTGGGTATTCAAGTAGGCCGGCAAGTTAATTGCCGAAAACAAAGATAAGGGGCCACATAGCAATGACGAGGAAGAGCCCCGGCAGCCGAACACCGAAGAACAGAAGAGGTTCCCCCCACAAGTGCGGACGGTGAACATGATATATGCAACCCACATCCCCAAGAGGGAGCGGAAGCGTGCGCTCAGGGACGTATATGCGTTGGAGCCAGTCGCCCCAAAGTTCAACCCATGGTCCTCCAGTCCGATCAACTTTGATCGCAGGTACCACCCCACTAGTATCCGTCATGGCAGATTCGCCGCACTGGTCGTAGACCCAATCATCGACGGATTTCACCTCACTCGAGTCCTTATGTATGGAGGCAGCAGCCTGAACCTGCTTTATCAGGACACAGTGTGCAAAATGGGTATAGACGCCTCAAGGATCAAATCCACAAAAACGACCTTTAAAGGCATCATTCCAGGTGTAGAGGCCCATTGCACAGGCTCAATTACACTGGAAGTGGTCTTCGGATCCCCGGATAACTTCCGAAGCGAAGAATTAATCTTCGATGTAGTCCTGTTCTGCAGTGGCTATCATGCACTGCTCGGGGGAACCGCATTTGCAAGATTCAATGCGGTACCGCATTATGCATACCTCAAGCACAAGATGCCAGGACCTCGGGGGTCATCACAGTTAATGGAAACACAGAGCGCTCTCTCCGCACGGAGGGGCACACTGCGGCCCTCGCAGCACAAGCGTAAAGCAGCCTCTCAAGGCAATCCACCAGTTCGGTGTTTCAAGACCCGGACACCTTCAAGCGCACTCGGAGCAATCGGCAACTAGACCGCCCGGCATGATCTGAGCTCGTGTAGCAATGCGTCCCCTACCCCGGCCCAAGCCAAACGGCGAAATTTGTGCCACGCATACACAATTACGCATTAAAAATACCATGGGCACAGGCGGTGAGGGGGGCACAACTACGGCACGCCCCAATACGCGGCTTAAACCGCACTAGGGGCTTCCCGCTTTGTTATTTTTCTCTTTCAGGACTTTAATCTCTGGAAACTCTGTCCGGCAACACGATTGCCGAACACATGATGCAGCAACCAAGGAGGCAGAAAGCTACGTCACACCACGGAACTCCCAGGTGGATTACGATAACAAGTGAAATATTTTCTTTAATACTATTCCTCAGCTTTCCCTTGGAAGGGACATAGTCCTACTTTTTGCTTATCACACTATCTGTATCATTCTGCTTTAACGCACCTTTTTGAATAAAAAATGCATAGCATTAAGACTATTATCACATTCTTTATATATATATATATATATGTGTGTGTGTGTTCATTAATGACGTCGTGCAACCGTACACTTTGGTACGGCCAATACACCAGGGGCTTAAGTACCCCACAATATGGTGTGAGAAGTCCGAACACTTTCACAAGTGCGGTACCCCGAACTTATAGTATTATATGCATCAGCTCCGAATCATGTCTTTGGTCAAATGTTGGGTTTGCCCGGCTCCTATGTTTTGGTACCTTACGTTTCGCTCTATCGGCTAAGGTAGCGCTAGGAGAACTACTGCGATTGTGCCCCGGTTCTGCTGGGCTAAGCACCTCAGTAGAGAAAGCTAAAACTGACTGTCATGATAAGGCAAGAGACTGGTCGCTGTTTGGCGAGGTTTCGAGTCCCTAAAGACTTATGCCACTTAGAGCGAGGAACCGGTCCTGTCCGGCTTACAGGGGTGTATCGCACCCCGAATTCAGCCTTCCGAATACCAGGGGCTTCGCTGAAATTTAAAATTATAGAATTCTATGGCTAAGTGAGAGTGATAAAGCATTATTAGTCCGGTTGCCTTGTTCGCTGTGCTGAGCACCTCCTTCGAAGGACCCAAAAATGGGAACAAGAGTGCTCAGGTTTATCCCGAACACCCCGGCACTCGCGGCATGGGGGCAGAAGTCGAGGACTAGCCATCTCTCAGATTGGATAAACAACCAAATAGAAGGTAATATTTTAAATTCAAACAAGCGTTGCATAGCGCATATCAAACAAGTGTTTCATCATACAGGATCACACTAGCAAGTTTACTCAAATATTACATCCTTTGAACATTTGTCCGCTACAAGACGGGCGCCCTTCAGGACGCCCTCATAATAAATCTCAGGGGTGTGATGCTCCTTGCCCTGCGGCGGTCCTTCCTTGATCAGCTTCACGGCGTCTAGCTTGGCCCATTGCACCTTCACACGGGCGAAAGCCCAGCGTGCACCTTCGATGCAGACGGACCGCTTGACGACTTCCAGCCGTGGGCAGGCATCCACAAGCCGCCTCACCAGGCCAAAGTAGCTGTTCGGAAGGGCGTCGCCAGGCCACAGCCGGCCTATAAAGCCCTTCATGGCCTGTTCGGCCGCCCTGTGTAGCTCGACCAGCTTCTTTAGCTGGTCGCTCATAGGCACCGGGTGTTCAGTCCCAGTATACTGAGACCAGAATAGCTTCTCCGTTTAGCTTCCCTCCTCGGCCTGGTGAAACTGTGCGGCATCCGACATGCTGCGGGGAAAATCTGCGAATGCTCCTGGAGAGCTCCGGATTCGGGTAAGTAATAGGTAATTTACTTTCATATGCTTGTTTTGCATATATAATGCCTTACCCACCGCTATTTTCTTCATAGCGTCAATCTCCTGGAGGGCCTTTTGGGCTTCAGCCTTGGCACTCTTTGCACTCCCAAGGGCCGCCGCAAGCTCAGACTCTCGCGTCTTCGAGTCAACCTCCAACTCCTCGTGCTTCGTCACGAGAGCCTGGAGCTCTTGCTGCACCTCGCCCACCCGAGCCTCTTGCCATTCCCGCTCGGTGCGCTCCTTGGCTGCTTTATCTTCGCCCTTGGACAGAGCTTGCTTTAGGGTCGCCACTTCGGTTGTGGCCCCTGGCAAATATACGATGATCCTGTCATTTTGCAATCGCGTCTTCTTTTATATATACATATCTATAGACAAGGTATTACTTACCCTTGTTCTCCTCGAGCTGCCTCTTGGCAAGGCCGAGCTCTTTCTTGGACCCCTCGAGGTCCTGCTTCAGTGTGGCGACCTCCGCAGTCAGTGTGGCTGAGGCCAGCAGCGAAGCCTGCATACGCATATTGGCATACTTATATTAGACTCCTGCGATATTATTTGATCCTCTATTCGGCTTTTCTTTGTGAACACTGAACAGAGCATCAGGGGCTACTGTCTATGCGGTAATATTTTTCCTATATTTTAAACACTTACCTCAAAGCCTGTTAGAAGGCTGGCACAGGCTTCAGTCAATCCGCTTTTGGCGGACTGAACCTTCTGGACCACCGCACTCATAATAGTACGGTGCTCCTCGTCGATGGAAGCGCTGCTAAGCGCTCCCAGCAGATTGTCCGGTGCCTCTGGATGGACACAGGTCACCGGCATAGGCGTCTTGCCCCTCTTGGAAGGAGGCCGCCTGCCCGAGTCCGGAACCACTGGAGGTTCCGGCGCGGTGTCCGGCTGAGGGCCGAACTCGGAGCCCTCAGGGGCCTTGTTCCCTCCGCTCCCGGAGTCTGAAAGGTTGCCTTGTGGCGCCTCCGGGACTGTCTCCCCTCGACCCGGTGCCTCTTGATACAATACCTCGGTGTCATCCGCAGGGCAAGGGGAGGTGGCGGTCGGAAGTGGATCGCTATCCATATCCGACGAGCCCAGGGAGCTGTCCGACGATACATCCATACGGGCTCGTGGCAGCCTGCATAATCATATTCGGCGTTAGGGGAAGCAGTGCGATAAAGGAATGCTATGAGTTACTCTGGTATCCGAATACTTATGTCTTCGCCTTCGGCAGCGGTGGTGGAACTGTCCGGACGGAGAGTCCTTCCCTTCTTGGACCCTTCGGCCTCCCCAGTTGGGGCGGCCTTCCTTTTCTTGTCTCCCCCATCTGAAGGGGGGGCATCTTCTTCTTCCTCCTCGTCTTCGGGGGAGGAGTGTGTCGCAGAGTTATCGGACAAAGAGTCCGATGACCCCTGGCGTCAGGAACTCTTTCGGGTTCCCTTGGCCTTCTTGGTCTTCTCCGGCACCTTGTAAGGAGCCGGAGTCAACATCTTCGTCAGGAGAGCGTCTGCCGGGCCTTCGGGCAAAGGAGCCGGACAGTCGATCTGTCCGGCCGCCTTCTACCAGCCCTGTTAAAGGTACGGGAGCTTAGATCCCGCATAGAGTCAAACTATGAAAAAACAAGTATCCTGTGAGAGGTAAAACAGCTTACCGCGCTGGCTTGGCGCTTCACGCAGAATCCACGATCCTCGGTAGTGGGAGGGGGAACCTCGGCACCCTTGAATAGCACCTTCCAGGCATCCTCGTGAGTTGGGTCGAAGAGCCTGTTTAGAGTTTGGTGTTGGGCCAGGTCGAACTCCCACAAGGTGAAAGCCCGTTGTTGGCACGGAAGGATCCGGCGGATGAGCATGACCTGGACTACGTTGATGAGTTTGAGCTTCTTGTTCACCATGTTTTGAATACATGTTTGGAGTCTGGTCAACTCTCCCGGACTACCCCAGGACAGGCCCTTCTCTTGCCAGGAGGTGAGCCGCATGGGGATGCCAGATCGGAACTCGGGGCCCGCTGCCCATTTAGGGTCACGTGGCTCGGTGATGTAGAACCACCCCGATTGCCACCCCTTTACGGTCTCCACGAAGGAGCCCTCGAGCCATGTGACGTTGGGCATCTTGCCCACCATGGCGCCTCCGCACTCCGCCTGGCGGCCGCTCACTACCTTCGGCTTAACATTGAAGGTCTTCAGACATAGGCCGAAGTGGGGCTTGATGCGGAGGAAGGCCTCGCACACAACGATAAACGACAAGATGTTGAGGATGAAGTTCGGAGCCAGATCGTGGAAATCCAGGCCATAGTAGAACATGAGCCCCTGGACGAATGGGTGGAGAGGGAATCCCAGTCCGCGGAGGAAATGGGTAAGGAACACTACCCTCTCATGGGGCCTGGGGCTGGGGATGAGCTGCCCCTCATCTGGGAGCCGGTGCGCGATGTCGTCGGGTAGGTATCCGGCTCTCCTCAGCTTCTTGATGTGTCCCTCCGTGACGGAGGAGACCATCCACTTGCCTCCCACTCCGGACATGGTTGGAGAAGGTTGAGGTGGGAAGTGCGGACTTGGGCGCAGGAGCTGGAGTGTGCAAAAATGAATGAGCAAAGGAGGAATAAGGCATGGATGAGAAGGTGAATCCTTATCCCTTTATATGGGCGGATGAAACTATGCGTCCCCACTAGCCTGGTAAAACTCGCTTATCCCCCAAGCGCCATAATCGATGGCGTGGTTGGGTTACCCACGCCCGTATTGATGAGAATCCTATGATAAGGGGGACACAATCTCTGCTTTGACAAGACGTGTCAAAAAACTGTCTCGCGTTATGTGCGGGGCTAGTTAAAGGAAATGGTTCGAATAATCACCGGGCCATGACATAATGTCGTGTTGCCAAAACAAGTCAGCAAATTAGATTTTTGGAAATATTATTCTCTCTACGATGGTATGTGGAACTTATTTTGCAGGGTCGGACACTATCCTTGTATTCAAATTCTTCCGTGATGTATTCGGAGGAAGAACCCGCCTTGCAATGCCGAATACAACACTGCGCGCCGGACTCATCGTCATTGAAGCCTGGTTCAGGGGTTACTGAGGGAGTCCTAGATTAGGGGGTCTCCGGACAGCCGGATTATATCCTTTGACCGGACTGTTAGACTATGAAGGTACAAGATTTAAGACTTCGTCTCGTGTTCGGATGGGACTCTACTTGGCGTGGAAGTTCAGCTAGGCAGTACGGATATGGATATCTCCTTCTTTGTAACCGACCTTGTGTAACCCTAACCCTCTCCCGTGTCTATATAAACCGAAGGGTTTTAGTCCGTAGGACAACATACAATCATACCATAGGCTAGCTTCTAGGTTTGGCCTCTCTGATCTCGTGGTAGATCTACTCTTGTACTACCTGTCGGTGTACAAAAAGAGGGGCACGCTTTTTGTACCCCTATAACTGTGCACGGGCAGTCTGAGCCACGGGCACCACCACACTGAGCAAGGCAAGGGAGGTGAGCCAAGGTAAGGTCGAAGCCCAGGGGAAGCAAAACGACGCCAAGACCAAGACCACAAAGAGCAAAGGGGACGAAGCGGACCCCCCGGCAAGATACTTGCCGGGAGGCGGTTTTAGCAAACCCGGCAAGACCCTTGCCGTGGCAGCTCGCCCCACACCTATGGAGTGAGTCACCCTTGAGTCCACTGCCCCCATGGGGCAAGGATTCGGGAGACATCCCCGTGGTGGCATGCAGATCTTTGTGAAGACATTCAAGATCAGATATACCCTTTAGAAGATGATGATCCTTGGCGGGATCCCAGCCAAGGAGGACCACAAGGCCCCCGGCAAGAGCCTTGCCGGGGATGACAGCAGGCGCCACGGCATGACCCTTGCCAGGGCCCCGGCAAGGCCCTTGCCGGGGCCCCGGCAAAGCCCTTGCCAAGAACACCCGTTGGGCCACCATCAGGCCCACGCCAGTCAAACCTCCACCGCCATTCGCATGCAGCTGCCAACCCAACCAGCTGGGCAGGCACCTGCGTGGCAGCATGCAGATCTTTGTGGAGACCCACCACTGCGCCACCTCAGCTGCCTGCCTGCCTACATGGCACCACGGGCGCCGCTGGCCAGGGCGTGTGTCGACGCGAGAGGGAGCGGCGACGGACGAGACAGGGCTCTCCCCGTCCCCGATAAAGCAAGGACACCTGGGCAAGACGCATTAAATGCGCCTTGTCATGTAATGCGAGGGATAACCTCACATCACTCCTCCCTTTCCACCTCCTGGTGCTACTGTGGCAACCCCTTTTCCTATAAAAGGAGGCCCAAGGCGACCAGGAGGAGGATTCGGCTTTTTGGAGCTCCTCACGCCCCATAGCTAGCTCAAGAACACAGATATACAATCCACCAAAGCAGGAGTAGGGTTTTACGCATCCCCGCGGCCCGAACCTGGATAAACGAACCGTGTGCTATCTGTTTGATCCGCTCTTCTCACGACCCCGTGCCCCGCAACCATAGTAGGGATTCTTGTGATCCCATAGGTGTCGTTCCCACCGACACTACCCATATCATCAATATTAATGAAGCAGGACGTAGGGTTTTACCTCCATCAAGAGGGCCCGAACCTGGGTAAAACATCGTGTTCCCTGCCTCCTATTACAATCCGCCTTAGACGCATAGTTCGGGACCCCCTACCCGAGATCCGCCGGTTTTGACACCGACACCTATAGTATATATTTGGCTAATTGTAAGAAGAATGTCTACCTGGGACATCGTCGATTTCTTCCGA
The DNA here is from genome assembly GCF_056163025.1 of Triticum urartu. NCBI lineage: Eukaryota > Viridiplantae > Streptophyta > Magnoliopsida > Poales > Poaceae > Triticum > Triticum urartu. Next base: position 166,820,214 of record NC_141876.1, on the reverse strand, counting down.
GCAGGCATCCCGTAAGAAAGAAAGGCAAGCATTTCAAAGGTGAGGCGGATCACCGGACGAAGCCTCGCCACCGTAGTGGTGCGGATGTACATGATATGGTCAAGGATTTGAAGGTGGTGTTTGGAAAGGGTCCTGGTGGACAACCTATTCCGAATGACGCTGACGGACACGCACCCATGTGGAAGAAGAAATCTATATTTTGGGACCTGCCCTATTGGAAATACCTAGAGGTCTACTCCACAATCGACGTGATGCACGTGACGAAGAATCTTTGTGTGACCCTGCTTGGCTTCTTGGGCGTGTATGGGAAGACAAAAGATACACCTGAGGCATGGGAGGACCAGCAACATATGCAATGAGAAGACGACATAAATCAGGTGGGACTAAACATGTGCGGACGCCCCTCGGCTAGCGAGGTGGGACTAAACATGACGCACCGCACCTACACCAGCGCACCCCCTTTAGTACCGGGTGGTGGCTCCAACCGGTACTAAAGGGGGGGCCTTTAGTACCGGTTGGAGCCACCACCCGGTACTAAAGGGGTGCCATTCCGCCGCTTGGCCTGGCCAAAACAGACCTTTAGTACCGGTTGGTGGCTCCAACTGGTACTAAAGGTTGTTCTATATAAGAAAACACTTCAAAAAATTTGTCAGTTTCTCATCTCTCCCTCTGCTTCTTTCTCCTCTGCCCCGTCGCCGCCGCCCCTCGTCGCCGCCCCGGTCGCCGTCCGTCGCCGTCCCCATCGCCGTCCGTCGCCGTCGCTGTCGCCATCGTCGTCCCCGTCACCGCGCCCCGTCGCCGCGCCCTGCCCCGTCCTCCCGTCGTCCCCGTCCGGCCCGTCCCCGTCCCCGTCGTCGCCACCCCGTCCCCATCCCCGTCGGCGCCCCCCGTCATCGCGCCTCGCCGGTGAGCTCCTGCCCCGACCGTCATGTACCACACACACACATTGTTATAGAAATGTTAGCAATCTTTCTGTTTTTAGTTATAGAATTATTAGAAATGTTAGTTATATAGAAATGTTTTTTAGTTATAGAAATATTAGAAATGTTAGTTATATAGAAATATTAGAAATGTTAGTTATATAGAAATGTTAGTTATATTAGAAATGTTAGTTATATAGAAATGTTTTTTAGTTATAGAAATATTAGAAATGTTAGTTTTAGTTATAGAAATATTAGAAATGTTAGTTTTAGTTATAAAATTTAGAATTTGCATATATGAAATCACAATCCATCATTTAAAAATGTTACTTCACTTTTGTGGCATATAGTATTTGTTGTCGACGATGCCCGGCCCGCATCCTCGCCGTCGACCCGTTCGCGACGACGTCCTGCTTCAGAGGACCCATGTCCGGGACTGGGCTCCGCCGGGCTGGCACTGGGAGGTGCTACCTTCAGGGGCGCGACGCTTGGTGAGGAACCCGGCCCCGGGTCCCGTCGTCGACCCTCATCTCCTTTGGTGCCGTTCGCGTGGGCCACTTTCGGTGTGGAGGGAGCCGGCCCCGCCGGAGGTGGTACGTCGCTGTGTCAGGGAGGGGACAAGCATGTCCATCGCTACATGGCTGCTATGGACGTCAGGTTCTCCAATACCTGGCAGGTTCTTTGGGGAGATCACCCGAGCTATGATCCAGTGATGGTTCCTTCACTTTGATGATGATCAGAATGAAGAAGATTATGACGGCTCCGAATATCTAAACAACACCGGGGAGGGTGATATGATATTTGATCGCGACTACCGAATTGATGAAGTCGTGAACTATGAACATGACGAAGAAAATGTTGATCTTGAAACAACAAAGACCGGCGAGGTATATATATTTATATAAGCAGGCATCTGGTGATCAGCACATGTTTTAAATGACTTGAAGATATATTAATGAATCGATCTTTCTTCTTTCAGCCATCCGGATCGAGCAAATCTTCAGGCAACAGGAAACGAGGCCCGAACAAAAAGTTGAAGGAGGGCGTAAAGTACAATATCGAGGCCATCAAACCTAATGGCGAACCATTAGCGCCTAAGAAGATTGCGGACAAGTTCATTCGTTAGTGCGGAGTTCTTGTGAAGGACCAACTCCCTATCTCCCTTCAAGAATGGAGAGAGCCAGCAAAGCCACGTCCAGGAGTTACTTTTGTCGACGACAGACAAAAACTTCTACTTTGGGAAACACTCATGTAACATTTCACCCTACCAGATCATTTCACAGATGCAGATGTGGAGAAAGTCAAGGACGCTGCTCTTAGGAAGATGGCGGTTGCATTCAACAACCACAAGAATCGTGAATGGGACAAGTACGTCAAGGGAGGAAGGAAGACTCAAGTATTCGAGGGAACACTAGAGAAGCAAACTGCTCATTGGGACAATTTCGTGAAATTCAAGGATTCGGAAATATCTAAGGAACGGTCGAGAATAAACAAGGCCCATGCCGCAAAAAAGGATAAGTTCCATAAGCTGGGGCCAGGTGGCTATGCGGTGGGAATGCCTAAGTGGGATAAGTCTGAGAAAGAGATGGAGGATGCAGGTGTCACTCCAGAAACATTGAGCTGGTCCCCAGGTGCAGGACTTGGTTCTATGCGCATGGGGGGGAGTTGGAGCCGAAGACGGGCAAAGTTTCGAAGAAGGCATGTCTGGACGGAGCCGAAGATAAGCTACTTGTTGCAATAGAAGAGGCTCGATCGGGGGTGTTCCAGCCCAACAGAGAGAACGACGAGCTTACGCGTGCCCTGGGAAATCCTGAACACCCGGGAAGAACATGAGGCAAGGGCGCTATTCCGTGGTATGAGGGGTTTTCGGACTGGAACGCCGACTACAGAACCCATGCGAGAAAGAAGATTGTGGAAGAGAAGAAGATGAAGATGGAGGAGGAGCAGAGGAAGATGGACTATGAATGCCTTCAAGGCCTAGAATCAGCGCACGCGGACTTGGCAGTCAAATTCCAGCGGCAGCAGGAGCAGATCGACTCACTTAGCCAGCAAAGGGGGTGTCAGCAGCTGCAACAACTAGCGGATGATCCAGCATTGGATAGCACCGTCCCATCCATGCCGAGAAGCAGCGTGGGTTCCGCCCCGGGCGACACATTGCTGGATAGCTACCCAGTGGATGACATCATGGAGAACACTAACTGCGAGCTACACTTCAAAATGAAGAACATATCCATGAAGGTGGTGGACACCCTTGCTTTTACAAATCCCCCTGAGGCAACCTTCCATTGCAACCCGATTCCAGCGGGCTATGCTCGTGTCTTGGTTGATGAGGTGGTGGACCAATATTTGGGGCTAGAGCTTGACATTCCTGGAGGTGACGAGGAGCACACACTGGGAGAGGCCAACCATCATATCATCCTATGGAGAAAGGATTGCATCATCTTTCGAAGGCCACCGACACCGCGTCATCCGACTCCTCGTCGAAGTCTGCCACTGAGTCAGCAGACTCCCGCTCCTCCAAGTCCACCAACGCGTCAGGCCACTCCTCCTCCAAGTCCGGCACAGCTTCAGGCCACTCCTCCTCCTCCAAGTCCGGCAAAGCGTCAGGCCACTCCTCCTCCAAGTCCGGCACAGCTTCGGGCTACTCCTCCTCCTCCAACTCAGCCACGTCAGCCGTCTTCGCCGCCTCAGCAATCACGGAAGAGAGCCGCCTCAGCTATGGTGCATAGCGGTACAAGTCGAGGTAGTACTGGAGGTATAGGCGGAGGCAAGCGATTTCAATATGGTCCAAGCAGCATCGTGCCTCTTCCGCAGAGGCCTTACGACAAGTCCGAGGAGGAAAACACAGCCATATCGAAGGCCGGGGTGGAAGCCCATTATGCACCGAAACCGCCACCACCGCCAAGGGAGAAAGTGCCTGAGGAAAAGATTGACCACTTCATTCGTATGGCTAGAGCACCAGCTCCCAAGCCTGTTGACACAGACTATGAGCACCACCTGAGGAAGTTAAATCGAGCACGTCTACAGAAAGAGTCGAGCTCGAGCTCGAGCAAATCAGCTGGCAAAACATGCGGTAAAACCGTTCCCCAGCTAGGAGAACAGGCGGCGCAATAAATCCCCCCGCTTGTTGTGCCAACAACACATGAGAGTACGCGCGCCCAATATTATTGCGGGCAAACCGTTAACGTTCCCGGGCTGGGCGATGTGGTAATAACCGAGGAGCATGTTGAGCAGGCTAAAAGCCTCATGATCACTGTTGGAAAACTCCTCGATATCGAGCCCATGTCTCCGACTAGAGAGGAGGAAATAAAACGGAAATATGTCCGGGGCCAACCTTTGGTCGAGCCAGACGAGGTCAAGAAGCTCCCAACGAGAATGTATGAATTGCATCAATGGTACATGGACATTACCAAGGTTTCCAATCGAGAGTCCCTCATGGTGAATGTCAAGAAGGATCATTACTACCATGAGAAAGTTGTGTTCGTTGAGTATTCAGAACTATTTCAGTTATACAATTAAGACGCACTCGACAAATCTATCGTCAGCTGCTATTGTCTGTAAGTGATTTCTTTCTGTAATTTAAGTCTCAAGCTAGCTGTAGTGATCATTTTGATCAATCATTACCTGTAATTATCCTCACTATATTCTTTTCTCTGGTGTTATGCAGGATGAAGATTTATGAAATGAAAAAAGGTGGACGTTATGGCATTGGGTTCGTTGACCCAAATACCATTAATGAATACACATGGAAATTAGATCCATATTATGAAAAAAGTGTAGAGGAAAGCATGCTAGAGTTCTTCAAGCGCCTCAAATACAATGAAGATATACTACTTCCTTACAACTTCGAGTGAGTCACACTGTCTTGTACTACAAATTCTATTTTTGCCTACTAGCTAGCTACATGTTTTTGCTTACATATGCCCGCTTAATTAAGACATGCAAACGTGTGTGCATGCAGATTTCACTAGATCTTGTTAATCATTAAAGTTGATGAAGGAACAGTTGAAGTACTAGACTCACTACTTAAGAAATCAACTGACTACACCATCGTGAAGGGGATAGTCAACAGGTAATTCCAATCATTATTAACTATATCTCAGCCTATTTAATTAGTTCGTCATTTCCTGATAACAACTATTTAATAACCCATTTATTCATTTTCTTTGTCGGCGGGCAGGGCTTGGGCAAAGTTCATCAGCGTCACTCCAGGCAAATGGAAACAAAATCTGAAATGGTATCGACCCATGGTAAGTAATTAAGTAGTACTAGCTAGCTGCCATCTCTTTAATTATCATGCTTGATTAATTATTATTTGATCAAATTCCATTCTCGTAAAGGCCCTGAAGTAGGCGTCGGGGAATAATCTGTGTGCATACTACGTTTGCAAGAACATTCGCATGATGGCGTCCGAAAGGAGCGGATCTCAAAGACAGGAGTGGGTACGTTTGTCAGAACACTATTCACAATTTTTACACCATTATCGATATCTAGTCACACAACTAATACACATGCATATTGATCTCCTTCTTAACAGTTCAAAGAGGTGCGGGAGAAGCTCCTACCACAGGACCGCATAGAAGCAATTCAAGAGGAAATAGCGGGATTTTTGCTCGACCAGGTCATAGATCCCAAAGGAGAATACTTTTACCTGCTACCGCCCCCATGAACCACTTCCAATTGTTATCGTGCTCCGAAGGCACCAATTAGGCTAATGCCATTGGCTCCGAAGGCACCAATTAGGAGAAATTGTATATAGCTAGCTAATTGTGTGTGTGTGTATACATGTGTGTATATATGTCTGAATTAATTAATGGTGGTTGTGAGACATTCGATGATATATATATATATATATATGATCGGTTCTACTAGAAATTCTATTTATATATATGCATAACGTCTACAATATGTAGTATCGTAAAATACCAGCAAATGAAAAAGAATTAAATGGAAAACACAAAATTAAATGAAAAAGAAATCATAAACCCAAAACCCCCCAACCTTTTAATACCGGTTGGTGTCACCAACCGGTACTAAAGGGCTCCCTGCCCCCGGAGCTGGCTCGTGCCACGTGGTTGCCCTTTAGCATCGGTTTGTGCTGAACCGGTACTAAAGGGGGGGGACCTTTAGTGTCCACACTTTAGTGCCGATTACTAAACCGGCACTAAAGGGCCTTACGAACCGGTGCTATTACCTGGTTCTGCACTAGTGGTAACTTGCTCATATATTCAACTGGCGCAACGTCCCCTACAGCCACTCCTGTTTCATGGACGGCCTGGTCGACGCCTCCAAGGAGCCCTTCGTCCACTGCTATGAGTGCCCGATGCCGTTTTGTGGCTCGCCGGCGGACATGGTGCATCACCTCACGGATGCGTGCAGCGGTCACTGCTGGCCCTTGGCGGAGAACATCAAGTACGAGACGTGCTACCCGTTCACCATGCCGGAGTCGTTGGAGGATCACCGCCACCTGCTAGTCTCGGAGGAGGACGGCAGCATCTTCCTCTTGATCGTGGGCACCGGCAAGGCCTGTGCAGGCCGCCGCCCCGTCTCTGTAATGTGCGTAAGGGGCGACACCGCTGATGTTGACACTGACACGAGGCCGATGTACGGGTGCGTGGTCAGTGTTACTACCCCTCCGTGTCATGTGGGCGGCGACACCGGCCTCATCGAACGGACTTGGACTCTGGGGAGCTGGGACTATCCCGCCAATGTGGACTTGGAAAACCCACGGCATCCTTTACCTGCTGACGCGGTGCACAGGGACTCCAAGGAGGTTCACCTGGACATACGCATTATCAAGTTAAATGTTGATCATTAGTCTTCGCTCAATGTAATCCGCTGTCTAAGCATGTGGAGACTTCCATGCAGGATCTTGCTCTATTGGAGTATCTCGCATGAATAAAAGTGTATCCGTTTATGGTTTAGTCTAGAATCTTCCATGTATGCATTTTTACTACAGTACTGGTGAAAGACTTACGATGAACCATTTCTTACATCTCCTCTACCCGCTTGCAAGTCATCCTGATTTAATCCCTCCGTCTAGGTGTATAAGGGCATGGTTAATATTACTTAATAGTATAGCCAACTGTTGACTATAAGAAAGTGCCATGTCATCTGTAGCCAACATGTATAACAATCGATACTCAAAAACTAATTCTTAAAGATCATTTCTTGAAAAGCACAATAAGTGTTATTTCTTCACAAGTTTTGGATGCAAGTTTTGGGAACCTTACTACTATAGATTAGTATGACTAAAAATTAAACTAACATTATATAATGTATGATAAATGCTGATGCATGTCACCTAAAATTATATTATTCAAAACTATGTTCAAATACGAATCCAACGATATAGTTTTTGTTGACATGCACTAACATTTTGTCAGTTAAATCTTCAGTCAAATTCAATGGGGGACTAATAAACCACGACCGATGTAGTACAAGTGTAGAGGGCGGCGCTGCACGGGAGTCTCACCTCTCACCCCGCTCGTGGCGCGGTAGTAAACCCATCATATCACAAAACCCAACCACTCCCAGTAATAAGTGGCCTGGTAAAATAAATGGACAAGCAACCATCACATCCCTCCGTCTTTATTGCATTTCATCTCTCTGCATTTAGTTTCTCCGGTTCATCTCGCGCACTCGATCCCTAGCTACTACTCCTAGGGCCAGTTCTTTTGGCGGCTTCCCCAGCTTTTCCCACAATACTAGTCACAGTGGAGAGTAACAATAAGGTGCCTCACTCATTTATTTGGGCTTCTAAACTACTACTCCGTCATGGTTTATTTCTCACCATTGTCATTTGTGCTAAATTTTGACCAAAGTTTTAACTGGTTTATTCCTCACCATTGTAATCCCTCCGTCTAGGTGTGTAAGTCATCTTACGAAAACCAAATAATCCCAAACCACTTAGGCGCGGTGCATTAACTTCTACCTCGTTTCTTGTTTCTTGACATATCAACCAATAAGAGATAAAGAGTGTGCATGCTTTTAATGACTTGAGATATCAAACACGACATGCAGTGGTTAGTTCATTCCATGCAATACTATTAATTAGCAAATAAACATTAATGTTTCTCGTTTTCTCCTCCTCCTTGGTCATGGTGCACAGCCTAAGATGACTTACTCACCTAGACGGATGGAGTAGTGCATGTGACATGCACTAACATTTCATTAGTTAAATTTATGATCAAAATTTGACATAGATTACAATGGGGACCAATAAACCAGGACGAAGGTAGTAGTTATGGGATTACTAATCTAGAAGCCTAAAAGAACTGGCCCCTGGTACTCCTACTAGTAGTAGTACTCAAGTTGGAATTTCAATTGCATGGCACAACTTGTTAGGCAAAAAATTCGATACAGGGTGTAGGAAGCGGTTTGGGAATTTGCATGCCTTTCCAACCAATGAGATACTCCGTACAAAGTACGACAGAGAAATAACCACAGAGAAGGAAGCTAAAAGTAAACAATCAAACGAGCATTTTTGCATTTGTTTCGCATTGAATCATTTCACAAGCTTGACTAGTGTTGTTTTTCTACTTTTAAAAGAACCGCATCGTAATGTTAAAACATGCATTTTCACGTACTCCCTCCGTCTAGGGTTATTAGGCCTAAAGACAACTTCTCTTAGACCAAGACACATAGTAATTTGCTCACATTAATTCTTCCATTCCACTCCCAATGCACTCTCTCACATGCATGCAGCCAATGAAAAAGCACACATGAAGTGTATTAACTTTTCAGCCATGGCACCAACAACAATAGCTTTCAATGCAACCAATGAAATGGTTGCATGCATGCACCTTTCCAACACGGGGCCTTATAAAAGGGGACATGCTTGTGATGTTGAGAGGCCTAATAAACCCGGACGGAAGGAGTACATAAGTAATAGTAGTACTTCCTCCGTCTAGGTGTATAAGTCTTCCCTCCTTCTTGGTCACGGTGCACAACCAAAGATGACTTATTAACCTGGACGGAGGGAGTAGCACAGTCTGCAAGCATATATCGAGAGAGACGTGTAGTGCGATAGTATATAGTAAAGTTTGTGCTATATGCACGTACTTGAAAAATGCGTACAAATACACAAGGTTTCCAAACTTTCCCTTTTACATACTTAATTAAGGACGCTAAAAATTCCTGAACGTCCAGGATTTATCATTTGCGTCCCAAAACTAATGAGATTGCCTTACGAAATAAAAATTATACTCCTCCTAAAAGCCACGGCGCTCGCAGGAGCGCTTGCGGCGCGCCACGAGTGCCCAGGTGCGTGGCCGTTTCCCAGCACGCCGACACAACGCTTCGGCCTCAGCCTCGCAACTCGTGAGGTGCTGATTGGCTTCTTGCCGGTGGGCGAGCGCGATCTCACCGGTGTGGTGATCCGGCGCCAACAGGTACTCCTCCTCGCTAGGAGCGTGCACCCGGTCCACGTACCGCCAAGCGTAGATGAGGCGCTTGGGCCCGACTGCACTCAGGGCGTCGGCATGGGTGTCCTCCGCCACCCTCACGGCCCTCGCACGAGCCTTCTTCCAAAGAGCCAATCGCCTGACTCTCTCGGATGCGACATAGGCCTCCCAGGCAGCTTGTTCCGCGGTGCGCTTCTCTTCCTCGGCCTTCTTCTCCGCCTCTATTTTGGCGCGCTCTGCTAGAGGCAAAGCCTCCCACAAGGCGACATGCATTTCTTTCCAAAGCTCCTCAAGGCTGGGGTTCTCGGTGGGCGGCGCGGCGTTCTCCTTGTAGCGGGGAGCCTACGCGTCCTCCGGCACGCGTGCTGGCAAGATTGGGAACGCCGACGCGTCCACCTCAACGCGTCGCGGCGAGGAGCGTAACGCCAACGTGTCCTCGTCGACTAGTGGCGGCGAGGAACGGAACGGCAACGCGTCGCGTTGCGGCAAGGAGCGAAATGCCGACGCGTCCTCCTCGACTAGTGGCGGCGAGGAACGGAACAGCGACACATCGCGTAGCGGCGAGGAGCGGAACACCGACGTGTCCTCCTCGACTAGTGGCGGCAAGGAATGGAACGGCGATGCATGACCGTCCGCGCGGTGCAGCGAGGGGCTCCTAGGGCTTGGGAGGGGCGATGCCATGGTGGTGGACGTGAGAGGGAGGGGGAGGAGATAGAGATGTCATGGGAGGCGCAGTATTTATAGCAAGCAATGGCACACCTATGTAAGATATGGACTGAGTTGCACTGACTTAATTGCAGGTCCAGTTGCATCACTGACATGTGGGCCATACCCCTGTTGGGTCCATATGTCAGTGACCCAATGCACCTGCAGTTAAGTAACAGCTACGTGGGCATATTTGTTGGAGTAAATTACGGGGGAGCGAAGGGGTGGAAATATTGCCGGTCACAACGGATTGGGCGAGCGTGGGCGGAGGAGAGTCATGCATGCAGATTAAATTAACCCCGCTAAAAACAATATTTTAAACATGGCTACTCGATCTGTGGCAACTGGCGAGCCACCGTGCTCCAAGTTGTTCACCTGTGGTCCCGACCATCAACTCCTACGGATCAAATTATCACGCGGGCTGACTATTCATACAAAGGTGCTCCACCACGTACCCGGTACCTGCGAATGCAGCAATCGTGCACCTAGGGTTTTAGGGTTTATTTGTTAACGTCGCCTTTACGTAACACTCATGTGTGCGAGATAGCGAGAGGCCGACTGCGTGCATGCGCCTCTTCTCTTTGTATATGTACTCCACCGTTTGTCTGGTGTCCAAAAAATTATAATAACTACTAGCAATGTGCCAATGCGTTGCTACACGATCAAAGTAGATTAATACATATTCACCGATTTGATAGAAAAAAAGTATAGTTTTGAAATACGTATATCACTAAAAATATGTTATGTTTCACTCAAAATATATTCCTTTGGCGGTTTTGATGAGATAAGGGAGGAATGTTGTTGGTTTCAAGATTCGAGAAGTGGTATATGTCTAATTTCTACTCTTACTAGCAAGATGACCGTGCGTTTCACAGAACATCAAGATCTTGTGGGAGAAAAGGATGAACGAGGGAAGGCCTTATCTGCAAATGTGATGAAGAGTGCGGGTAAATTGCCATATTTTCCTTCCTATCCGTCAGATATAAATCAGAGGACCTACATTGCAGGATGGCAGGCCCACCATCATCACCAACTCTATTTTTTATCCCTACTCTTATAAAAAGCATTGTCGGTGATGATCGTGTGCCTAGCCATCCTGCAATATAGGTTGTCCGATCTATATCTGATGGATAGGAAGGAAACTATGGCAATTTTGCAAAAAGATACCCACACCCCTCTCCACATTTGCAAATAAGGCCTTCCCTTGTTCATCCTTTTCCCCCACAAGATAAACTACTCATACAAATGCATCTTGATGTTCCGTGCAACGCATGTGCATCTTGCTACTTGTTGCAAAAAGCCCATGTGTGTGTGAGAGAGAGGGAGAGTGGACGAGGACGGAGTGCATGTGTGACAAAGACACAAGGAGTGTGTGTGCGATAGGTATCAGCTTAAAATGAGGCGATAGTGTGTGTGTACACGATCGAGAGGGTGTGTCTCAAGAAGGAAAGAAAAATCTACATAGATACAAGGAGCGGGAGAGAGACATGTATGCGATGGTGGAAGCACGAGTGTGCGGGTGTATAAACCTATCTAGAGGCTAGCTAGTTGATAAATGTTTGTGAGAGATACGAGTCGGGGTGCGAAAGCGAGAGTTTTTTGTGTGTGAGAGAGAGATGGTAGTTGGGAAGGGGAGTGGAAGCAGGAGTTGTGTGTGTGTCTCTGAGAGAGAGAGAGAGGAGACGGTAGTCGGGGTTGTCTGATCGGTAAACAAATGAATAATGTCAGTCTGGGATGGAGACGAAAAGGAGACCGCAACAAATGTTGTGTCTACAGGAGAGAGAGAGAGAGTAATTTTAGTGGTATGAGTCATATGTAGAGACATATAGGGTGTGTGAGAGAATCCCATAGAGAGAAAGACAAAGTGAAAGACGAGTGGAGACTGTGTGTGTGGCGGTGAAAAAGAAAGCTTAGGTACCGAGTGATACCAGAGAACAGTAGAGACGTGAGAGATAATGAAAACCATGTAATGTATAATGATAGGGAGAGTGTGACACTTCTCAAGGGAGACGTCCAGAGACCATGTTTGTGAGGATAGGAGAAACATGAAGTGAGCCTGCGTGTGAGCTGGAGAAAAGAGAGTGTACCTGAAGGAGAATGCATGCGAGAGAGATGGGCGTGAAAGGAGTGAACAAAAAAGGTATTCAAATATTTGAATTCGAGATGATGATACATGTAATCCATACTCGAACCAAAATTGATCTATCAAACATGCATACTCATATGAATTCACGCACATCTATGTTATTTAATATGTAGATATTACTGATCCATACATTTTAGTAGAACATAATTTGGTTAAAAAATTTCGAATTCAACCTTAAGATTTCGAGATCATTGTATTTGTAAATCATATTATACATATAAAGGAGCAGCATTCTTTGTTGTGCTTTTGAAAGTATATATAAAAAATGATGTATATAGAATGTAATTCCAATTGAAAATGGATCCCGCCCGAAAAAAATAGAATACAAACGGGATTCGAATTGAGTTTTCACGGTAAACATGCACTCTGCAAAATTTGAACGAAGCGGGGAAAGTCGCAGTAACCGCCCGAAACCAAAATCCGCGAGATGGAAATCACTACTGCCTATCCCTGCCACGCAAAGCCTATCTGCTGGATTTCTATAGGTTTCGATAGGAGTAGGTTTGTAATTTCACCCAAACGTGACGTAACCTCCTCTCACCCGGATTCACACACGGTGGGCGCCAAAACACAATGTGTCCTCGGCCGAAATCGACTCCCTCCCCGATTCATATTCATACACGGTGGGCGCCAAAAACAAACTCTCGTCGGCAAATATTCGGTGTATGCGAGATTACCGTCCTATCCCCAACCGACTTATGTTGTTGTGATGTAGTAGAAATTTGAAACAGGGCTAAGTTTGTAAATTTCCTCGCATTTGAGACAAGCGCGCCCTGAATACATGGTTCCCCCTTCCTCTCTACCTCCCTTTTCCCCATTCGTACTCCGTGGGCGCCAAAACACCCTCTCCACCCCACCCTCCTCCATCCGCCACCGTCTGCCACCCCATCCACCGCCGTCCTCCTCCACCATGTCGGAGCTGATACCCCAACGCCGCCGTCCATTACAAGAGATCGACCTCTCTCATGCACGACTTTGGACCGGGATTCTTGCATCCCGTCCTCTCGCTTCATCCCCGCCGTCGTCCACCTTGCCGGCGCCGCTCCTACGACCGTCTCGTCCACCGCGCCCCGCCGCCACCGTCTACCCTCCTAGATCTGCTTCCATGCCGCCGACAGCCATCGCTACCGCAGCACCGTCAAATTCTCAGCAGATGCGTACACGGCGCCGCACTAGAGGCGGTACTCTTTCGTATCTGCTCAACTTATTTACCGCAACAAGAAAATAGATCGCCACTGCTTTACTTTGATTTCTTCTCTTGGTTGCGAAGTTGCCTTTGTCCGGTTTGCACCTTCAGATCTGCCATGGCACACTCAAAACTATACTCCCAATGCTTATGGTTTTCGCCTTTTATGTTCCACACTAGTTAAATCACAGTAGACTAAATTTCAAAATTGGGTCAGTCGATTTTTCAGAGCTCGCCGGAGTTCGCCGGTGCGATCAAATGGGCTCGGGTGGTTGTGGGGCCTCGCCGAACGAAGAAAACTCAACGTGGGTGGGGGTTGGGGCGGGGTGGGGGTGGGGGTGGCGGAGGAACACAGGCGGTGGGGCCGATGGTCCGGCCGGTGGCCCGTGCGGTGTTCTGTATGGGAAGAATCAGAGACGAGGAAGAAGAAGAAGGGTTAGGAGATGTAGGATCTTCATCCAACCTCCTAAAATGGTCGAGAGACAGCTGGGACTTGCATTCTTAATGCGCTCTGGTTCATCATGTGTGGGCACTGTGCAACCAACATTTTATTATCCAAAATCTACTTGCTCTTCTTTACCATGTTCCTCTTCTTTTCTTCTTTAATGTGTACTCTCTCCGTTCCTAAATACAAGTCTTTGTATAGATTCCACCATGGACTACATATGGAGCAAAATGAGTGAATCTACACTCTAAAATGTATCTGGATACATCTGTATGTGATCCATAGTGGAAATCTCTACCAAGACTTATATTTTGGAACGGAGGGAGTATGATAGTAGTACAGTATGTTCCTTGTACTAAAGATGAGCAGGGACATTTGTAGTGTAGAGGTCTATACGGTTGATTGTGATGTACACTTTGAGCCTCTTTGATTCGTAGGATCTTGTAAACATAGGAATAGGATTTGTAGTGGCCTGCCCACTTGAATCCTATAAGAATAGCAAAGAAATGCGGGGAGCTATGTCGCCTTTGAGAGTTACACTGATATTAACAGTACCGCACCTTCACTTGAAGAGAGCTGGTATCCGAAGCCTTTCTAGCCGTACCGGCAATACTAGCACATATATTTCAGCAAGTTCCACTTTGCTGATTTTACTCTGATGCTTAAGGTTTTCCCGTTATATCTACACTATGATCTATGTAGCTGCTTTGTGTCGCACTAGCAGCAGTCCACTCTTGAAGCTAAACACTGCAATGACTTACAAATTTGGCACCAAGGTATTGAGTGCCATTCTGGATACAATGAAACTCATACGCTCCCCACCTATTGGTTCTTGTTCAGAATATGATCCTAATGACTATTCTAACCTCGAGGAGTCAAAGGCAGATGGCCTGTCCTGTTCACCCATCAAGGTGCCTGTTCTAATTTGGCAATGTTTTATTGATTGCGGGTATCTTGCATATGTTGTCTTGCATTTCTTCTACTTTGCTGCACCGCCATCTGCTTAGTTTACTCATCATATATGTCGAGATGCCATGCCCATCCATTATCAATACATATTCCATCTGTCATCATACCATATTTTTTCACTCAACTGCTATTCTTGTGCATCAGACCTCAAAAAGGAAGAGGGTGATTGCTGAACCTGAAGGAGCACCAGCAAAGTCCTTGAAAAACGTGGTGGTGCCGGAGAAATCAGACAGCACCCCACTTATATTGGCTGTACAACCAGTGACACAAAACGTAGGACCGACTCCAGCAGACTGTACCCATACTTCACTGGCCACACCACTAGCCCCACCACACAGGACCTGCACTCCAGCAAAGGTATACCGATTTCATTTGCGATAGCACCAGCTGTACCACAGAAAAATCCCACTCCAGCAAAAAGTACATCAAGTCCACCGGCCGAAGACCTATCCCAACTGCAGGGACAGCCAATTCCTACAGATTGGAACCCCATTCCATTTATTCCTAGTTTAAAAGACAATGCTTTCAATGTTGTTAGGGACTACATGCATATATTCCCATCATGGGAAGATTATTGTGAAGACAAACACCATTTTCACATCTTCCTGTCCAACTTACGTGTAAGTGCTATTATTCATGGTTATTATTTTCCTGTTTTCTACTGATTAAACACATCAATGATTTACATTACATTGTTGTAACTAGGCGAGGGTCAATCTGGATAGTCATGAAGAGCAAAGCTTGCTTGTGCTTTTCAAGGAAGCATTGTGGCAGTATCGGTGTTACCTGAGGAAATCACACTTTGATGGCAAGTCTATAAACGAATTTCCGGTGAAGTCTCCTGTGCTAAATTTAGAAGACATTGAATGGAAAAACCTTGTTATGCACTGGTCTCGTTCCCAGGATGAGGTATTGTCTATGAAATCACATGACAATTTGAACTTCTACTTTTCTGCATGTGCCTTACGGATCTTTTTTGCAGGAAATCTGCTCGAAGAAGAATTTCGGTTTGACAAGAACGACAGGATATTGCAAATATGCTGCCCGCTGCTTTGCTCTTGTTAGTACCTGTTTTCCTATATCACTATACTTGCATACATACCTGGTTCATTATGTGACAGCAGTATGCATGATAGCTTGCTTATCAATTGTTCGCTCCAAATTATCTGATCTGTATGAATGGTTACATTAGTGTAGAATATATCCAATGCTAATGTTTTTTAGCTCTGCATTGTTCTCGTAAGTACATGCTGTCCTTTATCAGTGTACTTATAATGACAGGTAGTTGTTCATGTACCATCACTCTGCAGCTTATTTTCCTTTGCCCTCCATTTTCTACACATCAGATCTATATTTACTCTTACCATAAGGTTGGTACTAAAGAAGTTAAGCTGTGCATTGCTCTTGGTTGTACCTTTTGCCTGTATCACTGCACTTACATTTATAGCTACTTGGTTATGTAGCATCACTCTTCATCTTATCTTAAATATTCTCCATTTTTCATATATTATCACATCTATATTTACTCTTAACAAAATGTAGAATAAAGGCAATGCTTTTGAAGAAGATTATGTGGTAAACTTCTTGAATTCCCCCCCCCCATCAGCATGGACAAAGCCTTTATGGAGCATGTCTTCACCAATAATGTAAGTTTGTCCATCTCAAGCCTTCAAACTTTGTTGTATATATTTGGTTAGGCATGACTGCAACAGTTGTTTATTTTTGGTGTTTGCATCAAATAGCTTGTTTAAAGTTTATTATGTAGTTCATAAACAAAAGTTTTTCCTTTCTCAATTTAAGTTTTCAGTTGTACAACCAAGTTCCTTCTTCATACCATGTAAATTAAACTATACAGAGCAAGTGATCTTCTTTTGCACTGCATGTATGCTTCTGTTCTTCATCCGTAATCCAGTGGTGTGGTGAACCTACCCACTACAGCACAATGTCATATTCTGCAATGTCTTAACTATGAACAATGTCATATCATTCTAGTATTATTTAAACCATCTCTTTATTTGCCAATCTGAAATGGTATAAATTGACAGCACACTAACCATTGATACTTATGAGTTCTTGATCTGTAATCCAGTGGTGTCGTGAAGCTGCCAACTCCTTCACAATGTCATTTCCTGCCATGTCTTGACCTGAACAATACCATATTGTGTTAATGCAATTTTAAACTGTGTCACTTTATTCGTCAGTAAGAAATGTGATGGATTGTCAGCACTGATACTTTTATGTGCAAAACATGTCATCTGTCTGCTTGTTTATCTTTCAGAGTGAGGAAGATATAAGTGTTGAACAAGCGCAGTCTCATCATCTTGCTCAGCTGCTTGCGCCGCAGCTCCCCAGCAGGGCTAACCTTTCTTGAACTCTATTGAAGTGCTGTCGGTTTTGTATATTATTTTGTCGGCATGTTTATTTGCATTGGTGGCGATCTTTGATGCCCAGTGTATGTAATCTGCTATCTGCTTGTGCTTTATTATCATAGTGGCGAACTTTGATGCCCAGTGGATGTAATATGCCGTAATTTCTTTATTGTATAGTCTTGGTTTTTTCTTATTCACGATGCTGTAGTTATTTTACTATATATATATCATGTCTTCGCAGTAAACCGGCCAAACCATAAAATTATGGTACATGATCGGACCGTCATGCAATCACGATGTAGGTTGGGCCTGAAACGTGCCGAACAGCTCACGGGCCGGCAGCAGCCCGAAATGAACCCCGGCCCATGATTGTGTGAATCAAATCACGGACTTTTAACAGGCCAAAATTGTCTCGGTCCTTGTTTGGCCCAATCAGATATCGGCTGCGAGCAGGCCGGATGCAAACCGGGCCGTAGTTAGGCCCAACTAAATTACGGGCTTTTAACAGGCCGAAATTAATATAGGGCCGAAATGTTAAACGGGCCCTTAACAGGCCAAAACTAATATTAGGCCGAATTACTAAGTGGGCCTTTAGCAAGTGGGCCCAAAAGCATAGTGTCCAGTTGACGGGCCAAATCTGATATGGGCCATAATTGAGCCCAAAGCCTCTTAAAGGGTCGGACCTGATCTAGGCCGTAATTTGGGCCAGAACGTGGTAGGCTTTTAACGGGCCGGATCTCATATGGGCCACTATTAGGCCCGGAGCGTGGCAGGCCATTAATGGACCGGATCAAATATGGGCCGACATTTGGCCCAAAATATGGCAGTCCAGTTAATGGGTCGGCCTACTAGGGTCCTAAAAATCTTGTGGGCCTATAGCTAGGCCGGCCCATTAATGTCGGCGAAATCTCGTGGGCCTTTAGCTGGGCCGACCCATTATGATCCGCAAGAATCTTGTGGGCCTTTGCCTGGGCCGGCCCATTATGGCCCGCCAAATCTTGTGGGCCTTTAGCTGGGCCAGCCCATTATGGCCCGCAAAATCTCGTGGGCCTTTAGCTGGGCAAGCCCATTATGGTCCGCAAAATCTTGTGGGCCTTCAGTTGGGCCGGCCCATTTAAACTTCATGGGCCAGTCCACGTGTCAACATATCATAGGGCATCTCGCCCATTGGATGAGTGACACCTGTGCCAACGCGGACCTGACACGTGTCTCCTCCAGCCAATGATGATTTTACACGTGGAAAATCCCCATTGGTCGGGGCTGTCAACGGGTTATCGAATCCAAAACCCGACCCGATAGCTTAAAGGCGTTCCTTTGCGGTGGATGCCATGTGTCGGTCACCCTTGACGAAAGCACTTCTATGACGCGCCATTTATCGTCATGGAAGTGGACACTTCCATGATGATAATTTTGGTAATGTCATGGAACACTTCTATGACAGCACAGGTATGACTATCTTGATTCTGTCATAAAATCGTCATGGATGTACATGCATGACAGAAAACACGACCTATTGTGACAAACACATATCATCACGGAAGTGTTTTTTTGTAGTGTTATGCCTCTAAGTCGTGCCTCGACACGTGTGGGATATAGCTGCATCGTGGGCGTTACACGAAGACCATCTTTTGTCAGAATAGCTTTTACTAGTTGTCCCCCTTCAAATTGGCCGTTGTGGGATCCCTTCCCGCCTAATATTTGGGAAGAGGGCCCGGGCCTCTATATATAGGACGAGCCACCACGGTAGGGAGGGATCAATCTCATCTTGGACCAGATCTATTCCACCAAGGCCACCACACTCACCAAGCACAAGAGCACCTCTCCTCAGGAGGTTGTTCTTCCCTTGTAACTATTCATCCTCAGCCCAAGAGACAATCCACCACACCACACTGGAGTAGGGTATTACACCACATCGGTGGCCCGAACCAGTATAAATCTTGTGTCCCATTGTTCTGCGAGTTCGACGCGCTGAGCCTTGAGATCGCGGTGAGGGCATGAGCTAGAGGGAGGAGAGATCTTTGTGTGCACCCTAGTGTTTGAACCTCAAGGGTTTTGCTGGAACCCGAAATCCGACGGAGCCGTATGTCGTATGTTAGGAGGCTGTCAAATGTGAGGCGGAGATCGTCCACCAATGAATCGACATGTTTAGTCTTGATGACCACGTCGTCCACATATGCTTCAACCGTCTTGCCGATTTGTTTTTCCAAGCATGATTGAATCATGTGTTGGTAAGTGGCACCAGCATTTTTAAGCCCAAAAGGCATAGTGTTGAAATAGAAAGGCCCATACAGGGTGATGAACGTCGTTGCGGCCTGGTTGGACTCCTTCATTTTAATCTGATGGTATCCGGAGTAAGTGTCGAGGAAACACAATGAGTCGTGTCCCACAGTCGCATCAATGATCTGGTCAATGCGGGGTAACGAGAAAGGATCTTTAGGGCAAGCCTTATTGAGGTCCTTGAAATTGACATAAAGGCACCAAGATTTATCATTCTTTGGCACCATGACCAAGTTGGTTGGCCAATCCGGGTGTTTGATTTCTCTGATGAACCCGGCCTCGAGTAGTTTGGCTAGTTCCTCCTCCATAGCTTGTCGTTTGGGTTCGGAAAATCGCCGCAGCGTTTGCTTGACTGGTTTGAACCCTTTGATTAGGTTGAGGTTGTGTTCGGCCAGTCTGCGTGGGATCCTGGGCATGTCCGAAGGGTGCCAGGCAAAGATATCCCAATTTTCATGTAGGAACGCGCGTAAGGCGGCATCTACCGTCGGATCCAGTTGTGCCCTAATGGACGATGTTTTATTAGGATCCGTTGGGTGCACTTGAAATTTAACTATTTCATCTATTGGCTTGAAAGAGGTGGATTTAGGTCTCTTATCGAGAATCACATCATCCTTGTCCACCGTGGATCGTAGGGTGGTTAGTTCTTCGGCCGCAAAGGCTTCGGATAGTGCATCAAGGGCCAAGGATGTGGTTTTCTTTCCGGTGCGGAGTGCTCTATCCAGATCACTCGTAACTGTGATTATCCCATTGGGACTTGGCATTTTAAGCTTTATGTATCCATAATGGGGTACAGCTTGGAAGCGTGAAAAAGCGCCCTGCCCTAGAAGGGCATGATATCCGCTATTGAAGGGAGCAATGTGAAAGAGCAACTCTACCAACCTGTAATTTTCAGGCATGCCGAATACTATGTCAAGTTTAATTCTCCCCGAACATCATGCTTCTCGACTGGGGATGATGCCTCGAAAGGTGGTACTGCTTTGCTTGATGCGTGTTCTATCGACTTGCATTTTGTCGAGCGTGTCCTCGTAGATGAGGTTAAGCTCACTGCCGCCGTCCATGAGCACTTTAGTAAGTCAAAAGCCGTCCACAATTGGGTTTAGTACTAAAGCGGCGGGTGCTCGGGCTGATCAGGCCCTTGGTTCGTCATCAGCGGTGAAGGTTATGGCTGCGTCGTTCCATGGGCTCACTGCGATTACTTGGTGGACTCTGGCGAGGTCGCGAACTGCCCTCCTATGCCGATTATTTGAAGAGAAAGTCTCGAAGACCGTAAGGATGTTAAAATCGTCATCCTCCGGAGAATGCTTCTCTGGAGTGGCGGTGGTGAGGATGGCCTCCCCACTTTTAGCTACCTGCTGGAGTACCCAACATGCCCGAAGGCTGTGAGTTGAGTCAGTGCTCAGCGTCGCATTTATCGGATAGGGTTCATCAAGGAGTTCATCAAGAATGGACTTGTATACCGTAAAGGGTTTGTTTTTCTTGCCGACGGGCTTATGGTCGGATGACTCGTAAGGGTGTATCCGTTTTTCCCGGGCAGTGCACTGCTTAAAGGCAGCAGGTTCCAATTAGGTTTTCTGGGCCTTCCATGTGCTTTCCATCGCACAGTACTTCCGTACTACGTGTGATAGTTCCATGAAACTCTGTATGCGACGGTGGTCGAGGGCATTGTGAATTCCCTCGTCGGTACAATTGTGATGAAAGACCAAGACTGGGTTGTTGTTGCATCAATCTTTAATCTTGTTTTTGACAAGTAGGAACCTGGCACAAAAGTGATGGACCATTTCCTGAGGTTGTTGCCATACATACATCAGGTCATATATGTCTGGAGGGCCTGAATTACTTGGAGAGTATTGATTGTGGTGGGTGGGCAGGCAAAAACTTGAATCCTGACCCAAAATTGTGTCCGAAGCATGTAAAATCTCCGAGATCATTAGTTCGGGTCCCGAAAGATCCAAGTGCTTCCCGGACCCTACGTCCGACCCTGTGTTCGGGGGACGCGGAGTCCCATCCAAAGGAAGGGTATCCCGTTCAAGGGGTTCGGAGATCCGAACATAGCTGGTCTTTAATTTAGGGGAAGAAGTGTTTTTGGCTCGTTCCTCGATGACTGCTACCTGGTGAGTGATAAGCGGGAGATTGATTTCCCTCTGGTCAGGTTTAAGCCCAATCCGATCATAGTTCATAGAAAGCCCCAGGGCGGCGATGCGATCTAGCAGCTCATTTAAGGATGAGATGTCCGTCGGATCCATCTTTTTGGAGTATTCGAGACCGATGCGGGGGTGGTGTTTGGCGATCGCGGGGGACGTTGTCGGCTTGATGGCCATGCGGGCACCCCTGGTGAAACCGCCGAGCTGGAGGACCTATCCTGAAGTTAGGCTCCTTCCAGAAGTGATATCATTGTTGATGACAAGGCAAGCCATATATCACTGGGTAGGGGGCACCAATGTCGGTGTCAAAACCGGCAGGTCTCGGGTAGGGGGCCCAAGCTATGAGTCTAAGGATCAATGGTAACAAGGGACGATGGGGACACAGTGTTGATGTCTACTACGCAACTTTATTTTTGTAGACACGTGTTGGGCCTCCAAGCGCAGAGTTTTGTAGGATAGTAGAAATTTTCCCTCAAGTGGATGACCCAAGGTTTATCAATTCGTGGGAGGCATAGGATGAAGATGGTCTCTCTCAAACAACCCTGCAATCAAATACAAGAAATCTCTTGTGTCCCCAACACACCTAATACAATGGCAAATTGTATTGGTGCACTAGTAGGGCGAAGAGATGGTGATAAAAGTGTAATATGGTTGGTAGAAATATATTTTTATAATCTGAATAAATAAAAACAACAAGGTAGCAAATAGAAAACTGACTCAAAAACGGTATTGCAATGCTTGAAAATGAGGCATAGGGTCCGTACTTTCACTAGTGCAATCTCTCAACAGTGCTAATATAATTGGATCATATAAACGTCCCTCAATGAGCAACAAAGAATCACACCAAAGTTCCTATCTAGCAGAGAACATAAGACGGAATTGTTTGTAGGGTACGAAATCACCTCAAAGCTATTCTTTCCGATCAATCTATCCTAGAGTTCGTACTAAAATAACACGAAGCTATTCTTTCTGATCGATCTAACCAAGAGTTCATACTAAAATAACACCAAAGCAAATTCAGATTCATAATATCCAATCCAACACAAAGAACTTCAAAGAGTGCCCCAAGATTTCAACCGGCTAAAAAAATACAAGAACGTGCATCAACCCCTATGCATAGATTACCCCAATGTCACCTCGAGAATCCGCGAGTTGAGTGCCAAAACATATATCAAGTGAATCAATACGATACCCCATTGTCACCATGAGTATTCAATTGCAAGACATATATCAAGTGTTCTCAAATCCATAAAAGTATTCAATCCGATAACAACGAAATCTCAAAGGGAAAAACTCAATGCATCACAACAAGATTGAGAGGGGAAAACACCATATGATCCGACTACATTAACAAAGCCCGCGATACATCAAGATCATGACATCTCAAGAACACGAGAGGGAGAGAGAGAGAGATTAAACACATAGCTACTGGTACAAACCCTCAACCCCGAGGCTGGACTACTCCCTCCTCATCGTGGTGGCCGCCGGGATGATGAAGATGGCCATCGGTGATGATTCCCCCCTCTGGCAGGGTGCCAGAACGGGGTCTAGATTGGTTTTCGGTGGCTGCAGAGCCTTGTGGCGGCGGAACTTCTGATCTAGGTTAACCCCGAGGATTTTTGGAATATTTGGGAATTTATAGGGCGAAGAGGGGGTGCGGGAGGCCACCGAGGTGGGCACAACCCACCTGGGCGCGCTTGGGGGTTGTACCCCCCTCCGGGCACCCCCGGGGTGTTGCTCTGGCCCATCCTGGGTGTTCTGGTCCCAAAAAATCTCCAAAAAGTTTCATGGTGTTTGGACTCCGTTTGATATTGATTTTCTGCGATATAAAAAACAAGAAAAAAACAACAACTAGCACTAGGCACTGGGTCAATAGGTTAGTCCCAAAAATGATATAAAGTTGCTATAAAATGATTGTAAAACACCCAAGAATGATAATATAACAGCATGAATACTTCATAAATTATAGATACGTTGGAGACGTATCAGCATCCCCAAGCTTAATTCTTACTCGTCCTCGAGTAGGTAAATGATAAAAGAAATAATTTATGAAGTGTGAATGCTAGCAAAGAGCATAACTTTAATCAATGATAATTTCAATCACTTTTCCTAGCATCATGACAACAACTCTTTCTTATAAGATTTCTCATGTTCAAGGTAGCAACCAATTCACATGTTAAGGTTCAAACAATGAATTCTCTTGAAACTCAACAACCTATGTTCTCAGTCACCAAGCAATTGCAATTCAACTTATTCAACAGAGTCTAAGTAAGAGTTCCACATACTCAACCATCATATAGTCTTCTATGATTGCTAACACTCGCTGCATACACATGAGCAAAATGTTTCAACCGGACACATAGAAAGATAGGGGATTATTGTTTTGCCTCCCAACGTGTTCACCTCAAGGGTGATGTCAACAATAATAACTCATGCTACCCATATCCAACTAGATATATGTGCCTAGATCTTTCCTCACCACATGATACTTACCAAAATAGAAAAATAAAAAGGAGTAGAGAGAAAAACTTTGACTCTTTGCATAAAAGTAAATACGGAAAATTAAAAGATAGGCCCTTCGTATAGGGAAGCAGAGGTTTCCATGCGCTTATTTGTTTGTATGCTCAACCCCTTAGTGCAAAAGAACGTCACGTTGTATTGCATCTTATGATAGCAACCTTTATTATGCAGTCTATCGCTTTTATTCCTTGCCATCACATGTCCGTACAATGCTCAATTTTCTCTTACAGTAAATGATCTCACACTTTTAGAAGCAATTTGTATTGCCTTATTGCACCGATGACAACTTACTTGAAGGATCTTATTCAATCCTTAGGTAGATATGGTGGACTCTTGAAAATAAGATTTGGGTTTAAGGGTTTTTGGATGCACAAGTAGTATCTCTACTTGGTGCGGAATTTTTGGCTAGCAAGGATGGGGTGTCATAGAATCGTCACGGCAGATGTCCTAGTGTGAGGACTTAGTCGTGGAGCCATCGCAGCGAGGTTAGCTTAAAGGGGTTAAACGGGACAAAGGACACAGTGAGTTTATACTGGTTCGGCCCATTGCGGTGAAGGTAAAGGCTTAATCCAGTTTGAGGTGGTAATGTTGATGTTTCGATTACCAGGGAGCGATTATTCTTGAGCTAGCTTTCGATCTGTTCTCTCTTGCCCTAAGTCACCGCTGGGTCGTCCCTTTATATACATAGGGTGACACCGTCGGCCTACAGAGTCCCGGCTAGCTCATAAACGTGTCCGGTCCGGTGACTAATTACAGTTGCCTTATAATACAAGTCATACATATATGGCGGTTTTATCCCTATGGGCCTTAAGACGCCCTTGGGCTTTGGGCCCTTTAGTGAGTGTGCTTCATGAACCACCATCTATAACATCTTCATGGGCTTCAATTTGACCGCCATTGGGATAACCCGGCCCCTCCTAGGCGGTTCATGCCCAATAGTCATATCCCCAACATTAGGCCCCATGTTGATTTGAACTTGTTCATGTCAATCCTCAACACCTACAAAAAATCCTTCTTCACCCGCTCATGTAAAATATTGTAACCCGCCTTGACGTCATCTCTTGGAATTACAAAAACCTGCCATGACGTCATCTGCCATTAATTTCGCACAATACCCAGCAAATCTTAATAGATCCTTATCCTTAATAACCATCCCGAAGATCGAGGCATCTAAGCAGCTAGATAATCATTTCTTTGGCCTCCTCAATTTTCGCGCCTCCCTATTACTCCTTTCCTTATAAATAGGGTCAGGTAGTGTTTTCATTTTCCCCCTTCTCCTTCTCATCTTCAACCTCCCTCTTCGCGACGCATCTGCACACCTGAGCACTGCCGCCGCCGAGCTCGTCAGCTTCCTCAACTCTGGCCACTGCATCAACCTGAACGAACCCAGAGAACTGCGGTGCCTCTCCGGTGTCCAACAGACCTAGTAAGCACATCACTTTTCCCCACTATCGATCTCCATTAGGGTTCATGAAGTTCTTAGGAGTTCGTCGTTGTTCTTCACCTTATCTCTGTTTAATATTTATTTTGATCCAAAGATAATGCTTAAAACATGGAGAAACTATTTCTGTACCAGTTCTTAATCACTGAATACACTTCCTAGATGCAGGAATCTTGCTCATACGCTAGTTCCTCCGCTGTTGCGATATTTAGGCTTTGATTTACTTTCTTTTTTTCACACAGCGTTAGATCCAAATTAGCTGCTCCAGTCTGTAAAAACCCGTTTGTCCAACACTTAGCAGATTTCACTCCTGATAGATCATAAACACCATTACAGCCATGGCGGCTTACATCATCGGTGATAACTAGCCATATGTCATTAGGGCCCTTTTAATCCGCCAATCTGGATATATACTTGATACGTCTCCAATGTATCTATAATTTTTGATTGTTCCATGCTATATTATATTCTGTTTTGGACATTATTGGGCTTTATTATACACTTTTATATTATTTTTGGGACTAACCTAGTAACCGGAGGCCTAGCCCAGAATTGCCGTTTTTTGCCTATTTCGGAGTTTCGCAGAAAAAGAATATCAAACGGAGTCCAAATGGAATGAAACCTTTGGGAAAGTGATTTTTGGAACGAACGTGATCTAGAGGACTTGGACCCTACGTCAAGAAAGCAACCAGGAAGGCACGAGGTAGGGGGCGCACCTACCCCCCCCCCCCCCCGCCCAGGCGCGCCCTCCACCCTCATGGGGCCCATGTTGCTCCACCGACGTACTTCTTCCTCCTATATATACCTACGTACCCCCAAACTACCAGAGACGGAGCCAAAACCCTAATTCCACTACCGCAACCTTCTGTACCCGTGAGATCCCATCTTGGGGCCTTTTCCGGAGCTCCGCCGGAGGGGGCATCGATCACGGAGGGCTTCTGCATCAACACCATAGCCTCTCCAATGATGTGTGAGTAGTTTACCTCAGACCTTCGGGTCCATAGTTATTGGCGAGGTGGCTTCTTCTCTCTTTTTGAATCTCAATACAATGTTCTCCCCCTCTCTTGTGGAGATCTATTCGATGTAATCTTCTTTTGCGGTGTGTTTGTTGAGACGGATGAATTGTGGGTTTATGATCAAGTCTATCTATGAACAATATTTGAATCTTCTCTGAATTCTTTTATGTATGATTGGTTATCTTTGCAAGTCTCTTCAAATTATCAGTTTGGTTTGGCCTACTAGATTGATCTTTCTTGCAATGGGAGAAGTGCTTAGCTTTGGGTTCAATCTTGCGGTGTCCTTTGCCAGTGACAGTAGGGGCGGCAAGGCACGTATTGTATTGTTGCCATCGAGGATAACAAGATGGGGTTTATATCATATTGCATGAGTTTATCCCTCTACATCATGCCATCTTGCTTAAAGTGTTACTCTCTTCTTTTGAACTTAATACTCTAGATGCATGCTGGCTAGTGGTCTATGTGTGGAGTAATAGTAGTAGATGCAGGCAGGAGTCGGTCTACTTGTCTTGGAAGTGATGCCTATATACATGATCATACCTAGATATTCTAATAACTATGCTCAATTTTGTCAATTGCTCAACAGTAATTTGTTTACCCACTGTAATACTTATGCTGTCGAGAGAGGCCACTAGTGAAACCTATGGCCCCCGGGTCTATTTTCTATCATATTAATCTTCCATCAACAAGCTATTTCTTGCACCATTTTTATTTTGCTTTATTTACTTTGCATCTTTATCATAAAAATACCAAAAATATTATCTTATCATATCTATCAGATCTCACTTTCGTAAGTGGTCGTAAAGGGATTGACAACCCCTTTATTGTGTCGCTTGCGAGGATTTTATTTGTTTATTTAGGTGCGAGGGACTCGTGCGTGGCCTCCTACTGGATTGATACCTTGGTTCTCAAAAACTGAGGGAAATACTTATGCTACTTTGCTGCATCACCCTTTCCTCTTCAAGGGAAAACCAACGCAGTGCTCAAGAGGTAGCAATACTGCAGTGTTTACCTCTGGTTTAACAAATCAATTTAAACCGACAAATTTTGTTTCTTTTAAGCTTCATCCTTCACAAGGCTGAAGATAGTCACTTCACGTAATTTGGTTCCCTCCATTATCACCGAAGACACGCTCAAAGATTTTGTCAAAATCGGCTATTTACTAGCGGAAAATGTCATGCGTTGGCACGCCCCCAAACAACTGAAGAAAGACCTGGGCCAAAGGATGGCGAGGTCATTATTTTTACTGATCACATGAACCGGGGCTTCTCACCGCCCGGTTCTAAATTTTTTCCAAGATGTTCTGCACTTCTTTCAACTCCATCCTCAAGACATCGGAACCAATTTCGTGTCAAACATCTGCAATTTTCAAGTTTTCTATGAAGTGTACCTTCAAGAAGAGCCCAGTGTTGAACTCTTCAGGGAATATTTTTATCTGAACCGGTAGAATGAGTTTACTAACGGATCCAGCTTAGAACTTGGCAAGGTCTCAATTCAACAAAGAAGAGATGTTGTCTTCCCCTATGCTCACCTGCCGAGTCACCCCAAAGATTGGAACCAAACATGGTTCTATTGTAAAGATACTTCTCTGGCTGATAAAAATCCACTGTCGGGTTATCGTGTCCAGTGGCTCGAGCCAAAGCATCAACTTCCCGAAAAGCTTACCACCACTGAACGTGCCGAGCTTACTCCCACTATTGCAAATGTTAAGGCCCTGCTGGGAAATCGGTTAACCGGTATTGACTTGGTTCGGTGCTGGATTTCTTGGCGAATCATACCCTTGAGCCGCCGATCCGGCTTAATGTGCACTTACTCGGGTGATGCAAAAGATCCACTATGCCACAGCCCCGTGTGCCTCACTGATGATGCAATCAATGAAATGACAAAGACTCTTCTGAATGAGAGCCTGGGGAGCTGCAGCAAAGTGGGGTTCAACCCTTACTGCAAAATTAACCCGCCACCAGATGTGAGTTTCTAAATTACTTACTTCACCTTATTACTCCAATGTTTTGTTAAATCAACTTTGATGGTTTTCATAGGCTGCATCTGATTTTTGGAACAAGGAGTATGACCATGAAGCTCCCAAGAAAGCTAGGGCCAAAACAAAAGCCGTCAAGAAAGCCGCCAAGAAGAATAAGAAGAAATTAACTACTTCCAAGATGCTTGGTCTGGACGATAGTTCTGAGTCGGAGGTAGCCCTTGATTCCCTTGGCTCCTTTTTCAACCATCTTATTCACACTTATTATCATCAGGATGACACGGGGTGCCAGTCAAGAGGTCTAAGAAGAGGTAACTATTATTTCCTCTGACTCAGAGCCTTTGCCAAGACAAAAAATTCGATGGGTAACCCGGAAAGTAAGCTTTTCACATCCCTTAGCTCATTTGGATCCTCACTTTCTTTTGAAGAAATGGTAGCATGAGAACCAGTGACAAACTTGGACCAGCGGAGGTGAAGAGTTATCATCCGGCTTACCAAATACTCCAGCTCCACGGAAACATCAAAATGAGGTGTTTCAAAATTTAAACTCTTTTTATCCATTGGCGGATCTCATTCGCCAGTCACTTAATTCTTCCGATTCAAGCTATCAGGAGACTTCTCTCTCTTCCTCCAGCGACTCGTCACAGACCCAGCTGCCGGCTTTCAAAACTGCCCCTGGGTAACAACAATCACTTTTATTCTCTACCTCCTTATGCTCTTATACTTGTGCTGACCTCTCATAACTCCTGCAGAGGAAAAGCCAAGCCTAGTAAGAAGCCAAAGGTGACCAAGCCGGCTGAAGACCTGTGATGCCCTGAGACCGACGCTCCAGACGGCTTTCATGTTTTTCGTTGTTGTCATGTGTTTCGATTGCTTTGTTGCATTCATCATGGTGTCTCTTGCATTGCATCATGTCATCATGCACCCCCTTTTTAAAACTCACTTAAATATATTGTATAGGTCTTCGATCCATTTAAACCGAGGGAATTCACGTGGTGATTCTCTTTACAACATATATCCCAACATTAGGGAGCTATATTAAATATTCCACTATTTTGGAATATACCTTAACACACTTGCAAATTATCCCAATGCCTTTGTTCTCTTAATTCTTGGACTCCAACCTTGCCATATATTCGTTCATCTTATTCCGGTGCTCCACCAAAAGTCCGAACATTTTTGGACCTTCCTTTAACCAAGTCCTCGTTCAAACCCATTTGAATTAAATTCAAATGATTTTGAATTTACATCTTTCAATCATGCCTTTTTTCTATTTTTCATGGAACCAGCGCATTTTTGCGAGTCCGGGAAAATCAACATCTTGCCCAAAATCCTTTCCCTAACCCCCTCTTCCTTTTCCTTATCTCTAGTGCTATTATGTTAAAGAAAATTAGTGAGAGGGAGAGGAGAGTCCAGCCCAACTGGGCCTCTCACCGGCCCAACCTTCCCCAGCCAAGTCGGCCAATAGGCCCATCCCCGCAAGCCCACCTACCCCGCTCTAACCTAGCGCATCTCTCCTCTCTCCCTCGACCCTTTCCTCTGCCACCACCTCCTATCGATCCCCTAGCGTAGCCGAACCCTCTCCCTCGCGCCGCCAGAGACAGCGAGTGCTGCTCCCTCGCTCGAACCCCCTCCTTCTCTTCATCTCCCTCTCGTTCCTACCACGCGTTGCCTCCCTTCGTTCTCCTCCTAGCGCCGCCACTTGCAGGGAGAGAGAGAGAGCTACACCACACCCTCATCTTGTTCCCCTTTGCCCCCTCCTCATCGCCGGAGTCCAGCCACCGAACCAGCCAGAGGCCGCCGTCGCCATGGACGCCCGCAGGTGCGCAACGCCGTCTTGCGCCGTCCCGCGCTCAAGCTCCTTCGTGACCTGCTTCTCCTCCAGCGTGCCCCAGCTCCCTTCTCCTCCTCGCTGCTAGCTCCGCCTGCGCTGGAGCACGCGAGCAGCAGCATCCTGAGATGCTCCCTGCCTGCACCGTGTCATGGCCCTCCTGAGGCCATCATCGCGCAAACATCTCCTCAACCTCATGTTCCGTTGTTCTGCCTCCCCACGCCGGCAGCGAGCCCCGCTGCTGCTGCTCTTCGCCAAGCCCCGATGACGAGCACCGCCATCTTGCGCCGTCCCTCTCGCCTTGTCTCCTTCATCTTCAGTGCCTCGACACCCCTCTGCTCGCCCGGCCATGGAGGCCACCATGCTGGCCTGCAGCTTTGCGCGCGCTATCGTGCCATGCTGCTGCTCCTTCGTCCAACCGCGGATGACCTATGCCGAGCTTGCCCGGCCACCTTCGACCTCGGTGTGGCCCTGCCTCTACTAGCAGCTTCCTGCTTCCGGCCGTTTCCGTGGGTTCGGGAAGCCCCAAGTCTTGTTCGTGGCCTCATGCCTGTTGATGCTCTGTTGTTTGCTATCTCCATCGTCTCCCTAGGCTCGTCAAATCTTGAACCTGGAGCCCAAGTCGGAAGACTATGTGGATGTGCATCTCACTTGTCCCATTTTGGATCGTCAAGAACGTTTCGGGATTCGCCAAGTACCATTACGCCCGGAGACCACGGATCCGTGAAGTTCCACTACCGTCGCCGTGGATCCGACAAGTTCGTCAGTACGACTATTTCCCACGACGACCTTGTACAACTACCGTCGCAAGAACCAAGACCGGCAAGTCCGACGACCCAAGTACCATGACGCCAAGTACCCCTTCGGATCGCCGAGGTGGATCCCGAACGTTGACGAGGTTCCGATAAGAACGTCGGCATGTATGACTACAATGTGAACGTGTACCCGACGACCCCGGAGACCTATGTTGCACCAAGTACCCGCCCGTCGAACCTCGGAGACCCATGGACGTCCAGTTCCTTGTTTTGACCCCGAACACCTATGGAGTGTGAACATCTACGAAGCGAGAATGACTACCTCCACTACAAACGTGGCGAGAACGTCTACTTTCGCTACGAACTTGATCCGTTCCGAAAAGTCACTTGAAGGTATAACCCCGAGACGACGCCCGTGAACGAATGATTGCTTGTTGTATGAGATGCACCCTTTGTCTGCACCATGTCAGTAGTGTCTCTCGCTTCCATGCCATCCACTCATGGGACACCCGGTATCCGGGATCACCCCACCATCTTTTGCATGCTCCCGCCACACTTCCTTTTGCACCGGCATCTCAATCGAGTTACTGGAACCGGAATGTTGCCATGGCACCATTTCCGTTGTCATTGCCGTGGCACCCTTTCGTTTCCGCCACGGTGACAAATGCTTCATAATATGCTCGTGTTAACATTTTCTTAAAACTTGCTTAAAACTTGAACATGTCATCCGCATCATGATAATAACATTTAAAATGTTTAAATTGTTGTTTGCTTCAATTCCTAATGCACATGGGGATTTACCGGAATTGTTGTTTGATGTTTCCGGCCTCATTTAAATTGCCTAAAATAGTTAGTTGTGTCCTGCTTCACCTCTTGCCATGCTAACCAATATTTAATATTGTTGAGTACATAAACGGAAGAGAACTAAATAATTGATGTGGTGTGCCGTGAATATGCAACTCATTGCATATTGGGCTCCATTTAACTTGTAGTTTTGTTTATGCACTTTGCCATACCATGCCTCATTAAACTGGACATGCATCATACTTGGTTGTGCATCATGCCATGCTTATGTGATGGTTGTTTACCATGATTGTTTGCTTCTTTCCGGTGTTGCTTCTTCGGGTTGGTTCCGATATCGTCACGTTTGTGAGGATCCGTTCGAATATGTCCGTTTGTCTTCTTCATGGACTCGTTCTTCTTCCTTGCGGGATCTCAGGCAAGATGACCATACCCTCGAAATCACTTCTATCTTTGCTTGCTAGTTGTTCGCTCTATTGCTATGTCGCGATACCTACCACTTGCTTTATCATGCCTCCCATATTGCCATGTCAAGCCGCTAACCCACCTTTCCTAGCAAACCGTTGTTTGGCTATGTTACTGCTTTGCTCAGCCCCTCTTATAGCGTTGCTAGTTGCAGGTGAAGATGAAGTTTGTTCCATGTTGGAACATGGATATGTTGGGATATCACAATATCTCTTATTTAATTAATGCACCTATATACTTGGTAAAGGGTGGAAGGCTTGGCCTTATGCCTGGTGTTTTGTTCGACTCTTGCCGCCCTAGTTTCCGTCATACTGGTGTTATGTTCCTTAATTTTGCGTTCCTTACGCGGTTGGGTTATAATGGGAACCCCTTGACAATTCGCCTTGAATAAAACTCCTCTAGCAAGGCCCAACCTTGGTTTTACCATTTTCCACCCAAGCCTTTTTCCCTCGGGTTTCCGGAGCCCGAGGGTCATCTTTACTAGAGCACCGTGCAGGGCCATCCCTTGCCAACTTGGGTTACGTTGTCTCCTGTACGCTTAGGTTATCTGGTGTGCCCTGAGACGAGATATGTGCAGCTCCTATCGGGATTTGTCAGCACAGTGGGCGGTCTTGCTGGTTTTGTTTTACCATTGTCGAAATGTCTTGTAACCGGGATTCCGTGAATGATCGGGTCTTCCTGGGAGAAGGAATATCCTTCGTTTACCGTGACAGCTTGTGATGGGCTAAGTTGGGACACCCCTGTAGGGTTTTGAACTTTTGAAAGCCGTGTCCGCGGTTAAGGGCAGATGGGAATTTGTTAATGTCCGGTTGTAGAGAACTTGACACTTAACTTAATTAAAATGCATCAACCGCGTGTGTAGCTGTGATGGTCTCTTTCCGGTGGAGTCCGGGAAGTGAACATGGTTTTGGAGTTATGTTTGTCCGTAAGTAGTTTCAGGATCACTTCTTGATCACTTCTAGTTCACGACCATGCTTTGCTTCTCTTCTCGCTCTCTTTTGCGTAAGTTAGCCACCATATATGCTTAGTTCTTGCTACAGTTCCACCTCATTACCCTATCCTACCCATAAGCTTAAATAATCTTGATCTCGTAGGTGTGAGATTGCTAAGTCCTCGTGGCTCACAGATTACTTCAAACAGTTGCAGGTGCCGATGATAACCGTGCAGGTGACGCAACCGAGCTCAAGGAGGAGCTCGATGAAGATCGTGTTCGTTGTGTTGTTTCATTTCCAGTTGGTCAGTAGTGGTGCCCAGTCGAGGCGATCGGGGATCCGTTGCATTAGGTGTTGTCTTTCTTTATTTGGTTCCATAGTCGGACCTTGATTGTATTCTGGATGATGTAATGCTATAATTATGTATTGTGTGAAGTGGCGATTGTAAGCCAACTCTTTATCCCTTTCTTATTCAGTACCTGGGATGTGTAAAGATTACCCCTCTTGCGACATGCCTACTATGCGGCTATGCCTCTAAGTCATGCTCCGACACATGGGAGATATAGCCGCATCGTGGGTGTTACAAGTTGGTAATCAGAGCCTTCCCCGACTTAGGAGCCCCCTGCTTGATCGGATTGCTAGCGTTGTTGAGTCTAGAAAAATGTTTTGAGTCTTATAGGATTATATATATGGGAGAGTAGGATTCTTTTTATTCCTCAGTCCCTTCGTCGCTCTGGTGAGGCCTCCTGATGTAGAGTTTTGACTCCTCTCTTCTCAAATTTCACGGAAAAAAATTTAGGATCACGCAGGTATCTTGGAATCGTTTTGATGGTTTTATGACGAGAACATTGTTCTTGGTGCCTCCTGACATTTAGGGGTTGTGGCAGTGTCCCGGGGAGTTGAGCTCCGAGGTGTTGTCGTCACAATTTTATCGTTGCAGTTCTGGAATACCTGAGTTTTGCCGACATCGAAAATCTCCTTTATGCAGTTGTTGGTGAGATAACCTCGATGCCACCCAGTACTGGGGAGGGAGATCGGGAGTATCGCCATAACTCATATAACGGATGCTTTTCGAAGGTTGAGGTAAATGATTTCCGAAGGTTTCTTGGTTATGTGTTGAGGGATGGATACAGCTGGATGTAGTATTTGTTAGTTTGGGTGAGATATTATGCTTCCCCTGTATCCCCAACACCTGATTGCATAACCAGAAAGTTTCGGGAGTTTATAAGTGGGAATTCAAGTAGCTCTTAGGATATGTTTCCGACAGATGCATGATATGAGATTGGGGTTCGACGTCTAGTGGTCCGCCTATCCACGGTTGGTTTTACAATGGTCTCATTTTGTCTTAAAGAGTCCTTGGCTATGCTGACTCGGGGACACTTCGTATGTCATGTGCACTGCCTTGTACATGATGGTGTTGTATGATTGAGCCCATGTGGGCCCCACCATCAAAACTTCGGACGAAATCTCTATCATATGTTTGTTCAGGCTTATTTTTGCAAGCCAATCCTTTTGTTTTGTTTTGATTGTGGTATCTGAGTTGCTTCGAAGTCTAGTGTTGATTCCATGCCTTTTTCCTCAGCGATGCTCTCATATTTCTATGGGAGTGCTAATCTTTCTTGATCATCGATATTGTCATGTCAACACTTTTTCAACCGGTGTGTTTCTCTTCAAGTGGAGCCGATCATTTACAACAACCGCAAGATCACCTCTCGGTTTTTCCCAATGTTGTTTGTTCCATCTGTCCCCAAGTTGCCTTTGTTTTCCCGCCCACCCAACCCTTTTTCTTCGAGGACTCAGATTTCTTAATCAAGTATCCATTTTATTCTTGTGAAGTCTCTTCATTCTTTTCCGCCAATGTTCTTATCTGGTGATTCTCAGGAAGATACTAACGGAGCTTCAAGTTCATCATTCTCCATTCTTTTCTTCTCCGGTGGATTCAATTCAAGCTTTGTTGATCATATTCCTTTCATTGTTTCAAATTCTTTCCCATGCCGGTGCACCTCTTAATCTTTCACCTCTCGCTATTCAATTATTCCTGAGTGCTGAAGATACCTCAGAAGACTCAAGTTTCCATTCTCAGTTCACTCAAGTCCTTTTGAGGATGTTATCTCTTTCAAGCCATTTAAATCAACCGGTGCAATCTCCTTTTCAAGTAATCGTTCAACGGTGTTTCTTTTGAGTGGGCCCTAACCCATAGGTCTTTTCCCAGGATCATACCTGACTCTTCTAATTTTCCCAGAGCTTTTCAAATTCATTTCAAAGTTTGACGTAAGAATGAATTGTCATCAGTCATATGTCTTTCTCCAAGATCTTTCAAAATTCTTTCATCGTTGGCTCAACCTCTTCGCTTTTTATTCTCCCAGAGTGTCTAAACAATTCTCAGTGGTGGTTCTTGTCATCATTCTCAACATTTGAAGACCGAAGAAGAGTTTCTCTGCAATCACATCAGTTCTCTTGAAGACTCGTGGTTCAAGCTTGATGCCATCCTCTCATAATTGTTTTAGATTGTGAGAATTATTTTCACCCATCCGGAGCAATTCAGGAGTCTTTTCAGTTTGATTCTCTGAAGGCCATCATTTCGGGATTATTCATTCCAGCTTTCAGCTCTCGTTCTCCAAATCTTACCGGTGCATCATTCAAGTATTATCTAATCAGCTCATGATCTCTTCATTCTCTTGTATCTAATTTTTTTCCCAAGCATCTTTGTTCATTTGCTAATTCTTACCGGTGATTGATCCCTTTACTTCGTTCGTTTTTTTTCAATTCTTACGATGGTTCGTTCAAGAGTTCTCTTCCTTGGTTATCATAGCAATTCATTCGTTCTGTCAAATCCTACCGGTGGCTCGTCGAAGACCTTCTCAAGTTTGCGCTATATCTATCTTAATCCTTTCTATGAGAATAAGTTGTTTACAATCCATTGCTTGTCATCAATTTAAATTGGTGAAGGATACGCATAACATAATTCTTATTATTATTTCATCCAAGGGATTAATTCCTTATTCCGGAGGTTCATCAAAATTCTTGATTTCTTTTGTTCATCTTTCTTTTCCGGAGTTCCAAGTTTTTTTCTGCATTATCTCATCGCGAAGCTCCATCTAATCATTGCAAGGCTTCAATCTTGTTCGCTTCAAACCTTCAATTCTTTTATGTTTTCTTTTCTTATCCGGAGTTCTTCATGGAGGCTCAACATGGTGGTTCGTCAAGGATTCTTTTCATTCTTCAATTGTTCTTCAAGTTTTCTCTCAAAGTTAAGATCCGCCAAGCTATACTCTTAAATAAACATGGTGTTCAACACATGTCTTGTTTTGAGGAGTTCAAGCTTGCTTCATCTTGCATTCCGAAGTGCAATCCGTTCTACCTTATCATTTAAGGTGGTGTTATGTCATTCGTGACAATTTGAGTTCGTGTTTCATGATTCAACATTTGTCGGGAATGAGATATTTAAAATCATCAATCTCTTCATTGGAGTTATCTTGGGTTATATTTCACCTAAAGCTTTCCCTAAGGATCATTGCTATTTATGGTTCTCATAAATGACCCAAGTTCTTCATTTATCCTCCCAGTGAAATAAGTTTCTCGTCTCCTCGTTAATATCAATCCAATCTATTGTTTCCGTTAGTGGCGGAATTTCACCAAATAGTTTTGAGATGTTCTTCATAAGCCCACCACAAGCTTACTCTTTCCGTTGTTTGCTTTCCAACAACTCCATTATAACCTTCTTGTAAGGGTGCCTTACAAGATCATTTGTGGCAGAAGTTGTCATTTTCTTCTCAATTCTTTCTTTTCCAACGATCCAACTTCTATTCTTTCGTTCCGGAGGCATTGTAATGTTGCTCTTTTCACTCATCATCTCGGATTGTGAAGATCATGTTCTTTCATTTGCTTATACATTCAACCGGAGTGTTGTGTCATCCCTTCAATTTCTTTTCATCTTATCTAGTTTCCTTCTCCTTTCTACCGGAGTGCTCTCCAAATTATATCATTATTATGCCTTCTTTGTCTCGTTTTAACCGGAGTGGTGTGTCATCTGCTCAAGTTCTTTTCGTCTTATGAAGTCTTGAATCTTGTTTCAATCGGAGTGCTTGCATCTACTTCTTGTCCATTGTAACCTTTTCTTCTGTCTTTCAACTCACAAGGTTCCCGTAATGTTCCTCCTTTCTAACGGAGTGATTTCGACCTCGTTCATCCTCGTTGTATTCTTTCTTTCAATTTGTTCAACCTCTCAAGGTCCTTTGGTTTCTCTCGTTTTTCAAAGAAGCAACTTAATTTTACCTCTTCTCTTCCTCTCCCGCTTCTCTCCGGTGCCATTCTAGATCTCGGGACGAGATCCTCTCATAGTGGTGGAGTGTTGTGACGCCCCAAGACCGACTCTCCAGACGGCTTTCATGTTTTTCGTTGTTGTCATGTGTTTCGATTACTTTGTTGCATTCAACATGGCATCTCTTGCATTGCATCATGTCATCATGCACCCCCTTTTTAAAACTCACTTAAATAAATTGTATGGGTCTTCGATCCATTTAAACCGAGGGAATTCACGTGGTGATTCTCTTTACAACATATATCCCAACATTAGGGAGCTATATTAAATATTCCACTATTTCGGAATTCACCTTAACACACTTGCAAATTATCCCAATGCCTTTGTTCTCTTAATTCTTGGACTCCAACCTTGCCATATATTCGTTCATCATATTCCGGTGCTCCACCAAAAGTCCGAACATTTTTGGACCTTCCTTTAACCAAGTCCTAGTTCAAACCCATTTGAATTAAATTCAAATTAGTTTGAATTTACATCTTTCAATCATGCCTTTTTTCTATTTTTCTTGGAACCAGCGCATTTTTGTGAGTCCGGGAAAATCAACATCTTGCCCAAATTCCTTTCCCTAACCCCCTCTTCCTTTTCCTTATCTCTAGTGCTATTCTGTTACAGAAAATTAGTGAGAGGGGGAGGAGAGTCCAGCCCAACTAGGCCTCTCACTAGCCCAACCTTCCCCAGCCAAGTCGGTCAATAGGCCCATCCCCGCAAGCCCACCTACCCCGCTCTAACCTAGCGCATCTCTCCTCTCTCCCTCGACCCTTTCCTCTGCCGCCGCCTCCTATCGATCCCCTAGCACAGCCAAGCCCTCTCCCTCGCGCCGCCAGAGACAGCGAGCGCTGTTCCCTCGCTTGAACCCCCCTCCTTCTCTCGATCTCCCTCTCGTTCCTACCGCGCGCCACCTCCCTTCGTTCTCCTCCTAGCGCCGCCACTTGCAGGGAGAGAGAGAGCTGCACCACAGCCTCGTCTCGTTCCCCTTTGCCCCCTCCTCGTCGCCAGAGTCCAGCCACCAGACCAGCCGGAGGCCGCCGTCGCCATGGATGCCCGCCGGAGCGCCAACGTCGTCTTGCGCCGTCCCGCGCTCAAGCTCCTCCGCGCCCTGCTTCTCCTCTGGCGCGCCCCAGCTCCCTTCTCCTCCTCGCTGCTAGCTCCGCCTGCGCTGGAGCGCGCGAGCAGCAGCATCCTGAGATGCTCCCTGCCTGCATCGTGTCATGGCCCTCCCGAGGTCATCATCGCGCAAACATCTTGTCGACCTCCTGTTCCGCCGTTCTGCCTCCCCACGCCGGCAGCGAGCCCCGCTGCTGCTGCTCTTCGCCAAGCCCCGATGACGAGCAACGCCGTCTTCCGCCGTCCCTCTCGCCTTGTCTCCTTCATCTTCAGCGCCTCGACGCCCCTCTACTCGCCCGGCCATGGAGGCCACCATGCTGGCCTGTAGCTTTGCGCGCGCTGTCGTGCCATGCTGCTGCTCCTTCGTCCAACCGCGGACGACCTATGTCGAGCTTGCTCGACCACCTTCGACCTCGGTGTGGCCCTGCCTCTACTAGCAGCCTCCTGCTGCCAGCCATTTCCGTGGGTTCGGGAAGCCCCAAGTCTTGTTCGTGGCCTCATGTCTGTTGATGCTCTATTGTTTGCTATCTCCATCGTCTCCCTAGGCTCGTCAAATCTTGAACCCAGAGCCCAAGTCGGAAGACTACGTGGATGTGCATCTCACTTGTGCCATTTTGGATCGTCAAGAACGTTTCGGGATTCGCCAAGTACCATTACGCCCGAAGACCACGGATCCGTGAAATTCCACTATCGTCGCCGTGGCTCTGACAAGTTCGCGAGTACGACTATTTCCCACAACGACCTTGTACAACTACCGTCGCAAGAACCGAGACCGGCAAGTCCGACGACTCAAGTACCATGACGCCAAGTACGCCTTCGGATCGCCAAGGTGGATCGCGAACGTTGATGAGGTTCCGATAAGACCGTCGACGTGTACGGCTACAATGTGAACGTGTACCCGACGACCCCGGAGACCTATGTTGCGCCAAGTACCCGCCCATCGAACCTCGGAGACCTGTGGACGTCCAGTTCCTTGTTTTGACCCCGAACACCTAGGGAGTGTGAACATCTATGAAGCGAGAACGGCTACCTCCACTACGAACGTGGCGAGAACGTCTACTTCCGCTACGAACTTGATCCATTTCGAAAAGTCACGCCTGGAAGGTCTAACCCCGAGACGATGCCCATAAACGAATGATTGCTTGTTGTATGAGATGCACCCTTTGTCTGCACCGTGTCCGCAGTGTCTGTCGCTTCTATGCCATCCACTCATGGGACACCCGGTATCCAGGATCACCCCACCATCCTTTGCATGCTCCCGCCACACTTCCTTTTGCACCGGCATCTCAATCGAGTTACGGAACCAGAATGATGCCGTGGTACCATTCCTGTTGTTGTTGCCGTGGCACCCTTTCGTTTCCGCCACGGTGACAAATGCTTCATAATATGCTCGTGTTAACATTTTCTTAAAACTTGCTTAAAACTTGAACATGTCATCCGCATCATGATAATAACATTTAAAATGTTTAAATTGTTGTTTCCTTCAATTGCTAATGCACATGGGGATTTACCGGAATTGTTGTTTGATGTTTCCGACCTCATTTAAATTGCCTAAAATAGTTAGTTTTGTCCTGCTTCACCTCTTGCCATGCTAACCAACATTTAATATTGTTGAGTACATAAACGAGAGAGAACTAAATAATTGATGTGGTGTTCTGTCAATATGCAACTCCTTGCATATTGGGCTCCATTTAACTTGTAGTTTTGTTTGTGCACTTTTCCATGCCATGCCTCATTAAACCGGACATGCATCATACTTGGTTGTGCATCATGCCATGCTTATGTGACGATTGTTTACCATGATTGTTTGCTTCTTTCCGGTGTTTCTTCTTCGGGTTGGTTCCGATAACGTCTCGTTTGTGAGGATCCGTTCGACTACGTCCGTTTGTCTTCTTCATGGACTCGTTCTTCTTCCTTGCGGGATCTCAGGCAAGATGACCATACCCTCCAAATCACTTCTATCTTTGCTTGCTAGTTGTTCGCTCCATTGCTATGCCGCGATACCTACCACTTGCTTTATCATGCCTCCCATATTGCCATGTCAAGCCGCTAACCCACCTTTCCTAGCAAACTGTTGTTTGGCTATGTTACCGCTTTACTCAGCCCCTCTTATAGCGTTGCTAGTTGCAGGTAAAGATTAAGTTTGTTCCATGTTGGAACATGGATATGTTGGGATATCATAATATCTCGTATTTAATTAATGCACGTATATACTTGGTAAAGGGTGGAAGGCTCGGCCTTATGCCTGGTGTTTTGTTCCACTCTTGCCGCCCTAGTTTCCGTCATACCGGTGTTATGTTCCTTGATTTTGCGTTCCTTACGCGGTTGGGTTATAATGGGAACCCCTTGACAGTTCGCCTTGAGTAAACTCCTCCAGCAAGGCCCAACCTTGGTTTTACCATTTGCCACCTAAGCCTTTTTCCCTCGGGTTTCCGGAGCCCGAGGGTCATCTTTATTTTAACCCCCGGGCCAGTGCTCCTCTGAGTGTTGGTCCAAACTAGAGCACTGTGCAAGGTCGTCCCTTGGCAACTTGGGTTACGTTGGCTCCTGTACGCTTAGCTTATCCAGTGTGCCCTGAGAACGAGATATGTGCAGCGAGTGGTCTTGCTGGTTTGTTTTACCATTGTCAAAATGTCTTGTAACAGGGATTCCGAGACTGATCGGGTCTTCCTAGGAGAAGGAATATCCTTCGTTGACCGTGAGAGCTTGTGATGGGCTAAGTTGGGACACCCCTGCAGGGTTTTGAACTTTTGAAAGTCGTACCCACGGTTACGGGCAGATGGGAATTTGTTAATGTACGGTTGTAGAGAACTTGACACTTAACTTAATTAAAATGCATCAACCGCGTGTGTAGCCGTGATGGTCTCTTTCCGGCGGAGTCCGGGAAGTGAACACGGTTTTGGAGTTATGTTTGTGCGTAAGTAGTTTCAGGATCACTTCTTGATCACTTCTAGTTCACGGTCGTGCTTTGCTTCTCTTCTCGCTCTCTTTTGCGTAAGTTAGCCACCATATATGCTTAGTGCTTGCTGCAGTTCCACCTCATTACCCTATCCTACCCATAAGCTTAAATATTCTTGATCTCACGGGTGTGAGATTGCTAAGTCCTCATGGCTCACAGATTACTTCAAACAGTTGCAGGTGCCGATGATAACCGTGCAGGTGACGCAACCCAGCTCAAGGAGGAGCTTGATGAAGATCGTGTTCGTTGTGTTGTTTCGTTTCTAGTTGGTCAGTAGTGGAGCCCAGTCGGGGCGATCGGGGATCCATTGCATTAGGGGTTGTCTTTCTTTATTTGGTTCCATAGTCGGACCTTGATTGTATTCTGGATGATGTAATGCTATAATTATGTATTGTGTGAAGTGGCGATTTTATGCCAACTCTTTATCCATTTCTTATTCAGTACATGGGATGTGTAAAGATTACCCCTCTTGCGACATGCCTACTATGCGGCTATGCCTCTAAGTCATGCTCCGACACGTGGGAGATATAGCCGGATCGTGGGTGTTACAAGTCCCCAAAGTTCATGAACCAGAACAACAAATTCCAGCCTCTGACACCTTCGTGCCACCACCCGAGGAGCCTATCCATGATGTTCCACTAGAAATTCTTGACCTCTCAAGCGACTGTACAGACCTCAATCCTTTGAACACTGAATCATCAAGCCCAATTAAACCGTCAGGAACACGCGCCGATGATGTTGTGGTCACTGGGACCGGCTTCAAAGAATCGGGTCAACCTACTATCTTGGCCAAGCATTCCGCCAAAGAGGAGTTCATTGAAAGGCAGAAAGCGAGATTTGATATCGCTCATTATTCTCAATTAAGTATTGGTGAAGTACTCTCTGGTTATCTCAGGCAAGTGCATTCCAGCCGTGATCTTGAAATTGACATGGTGAAGCAGATGCATCAGAAATATGAGGTATGAAGTCCGGCTTGATACATTATGCATATCCTATCAGCCCCCAAGTCTATTGTGTATGATAAGATTGTATATGTTGTAGACTTTAGAATAGTTAAGAATAGAAAAGGCATCTTTGGTAGAATCCTTCAAAGGCCGGCTTTCACTTTTAGAATTGAACCGGGCTTTTAACAATTAACATTGCCTCCGCAGCCCCCAAGGACCGGTTTAATCAGCATGAATGAACCGGTACTGTTCACCATTGTTTATAAATGAAAGCTTACTTGTGTAGTCCCCATGACCCGGCTGTAGTTGTTCGCAGAACAGCCAGGCCATCATAAAATTGAAATGAAACGCGAGCAATATGCATTAGCCCCCAAGTGCCAAGTGCTCTTGCTTGCAAAGTGCTTGGGCCTTATTTATATTTTGCCATTTGTATGAAGAATGTTTCCGTACGCATTAGCCCCCAAGTGACAAGCATTATTGCTTGCAAAAGGCTTGGGACTTTATTCTTGTAACCTAAATATGACTAAGATTTCAACTCTGTGCATACACAGGACGCCACTGCTCAACTTCAATAAGAATTGGCTGATGTGAAAACTCAACTGGAGCTTCAAGAATATGAGACCCGGAAAGCCGACTCAAAGTTCAAATTTAGTCTGGATGAGACAGAAAAATTGAAGACCAGTTTTGATGCTGAAAGAACTGCCTGGGCTGAAGAGAAAACTGCTCTTACACAACGGGCTGAAAAGGCAGAAGCTGATCTTCAAAAGGTGACCACTGAGCTTACCGGTTTAAAACACCGTGTATCCCAGATGGTTTCTGCTATCTTTGGTGAGTCGCCTTGCCAGCATCAAAATTGAATCTCTTCTTTTATGTCATAAACCACTGCTGATCACTCCACAATTATTATTATACAGGTCCGAGGAGCAGCAACCTTAGTCAAGACATGTTGGTGAAGCTTAAAGATGTATATATGCTTGTTGAACAGCTATATATCGGAACTCAACACATGCTGGCCACGATTTCTCCAACTAATTAATCAGGCCCCCACTCTGTTTAGTGACGTCTTGAAGAAACTCTCTGTTTTGCTAGCTAGGATTGAAGAGATAAAGTGGTCATCTGCAAGAGTCGGTGCCGTGATGGCCTTGAGCCGGGCTAAGGCATTATTACCAGAGCTAGACCTGATCGAGGTATCTACTAGATACCCAAGCTTGAAAGAAGATGGCACGCCTTTTGATCAAAAAGACTTCACTACCTATGTGAAGGAAATACACCCTTTGGCGACTCTAATTGTTGATGAGACAAATCTATCAAAATATCAGCCGGCTTATGATATAGAAAATCAGAAGATGCCTACGCCGGCTTATAAAGTGATGGATCTGATTCCCCCAATCCATAAGCATACTTTCGCCCCTGAAGTTGATACGTCCTACTTTATAGATGATGAAGCTAAATTCCAAGCCTTGTGTGGCATTGATTGGTCATCACCAAATTTCCAGACGGCGAAGGAGGACGAAGAACCGGAGAAGGATGATCTAGAAGCTTCAAGTCGTCAAGACCAAGAAGAGTGATAAGCGGGGCGGTTCAAATATTTGATCTTCTAAAAAACACGTGATCTTTTTGGCTCCCCGAGTCATGTAATAGGCTAGTGAAAC
The DNA here is from genome assembly GCF_056163025.1 of Triticum urartu. Lineage (NCBI taxonomy): Eukaryota > Viridiplantae > Streptophyta > Magnoliopsida > Poales > Poaceae > Triticum > Triticum urartu. The sequence continues at coordinate 166,775,932 of NC_141876.1, read as the reverse complement.
ATTGATCTGACGTGCCATCGTGTACGTTTTGTTTTGCGCAAACTGCTGATCCGCCAGTTGAAAAACGACCACTTTATGCTTATGATAGCGTCGACTTATGCAGATCAGATTTAGCAATACCCTGCACACAAATAGATCACAAGTGTCCTGGCGGTTTACCGTGGGGCGGGTCACCATACCCCATATTAAACCACTAGGGACAAATAGTCCATAACCAGGGCCGGTAGAACCACAATCTTTATATTATTGTTAGTAAAATATCATACCTATGGTACTTGATCACACTGTCGGCTTATCATACCAGTGTAGTAAGGGTGACAACCCAAAGATTGAAAACATAATGCCTTGTTTAATTGTCATATACTGCTAGCTTCGCAACGCCTTATATAGCAAGGGGTAATGTCCCAAGACTTAGAATACAATGCTTCCAAGTATCATATACTGGTGACTAATAGTCTGCCATCATGGCGGGTTATAAAAAAATCCAAAGATGCTCAAATATGAGACATACAGGGCTGCTTGGCCCAATTTGTAAAAACCATATGGTCAGAAAAAGGAGTAATATAAATCCAAGAAAAACCCCATAAAAACGAGGCTGTCATAAATTGCCAAAACCAAACTTTTAAACATAAAACTTCCATGAAACTAGCATGATAGCCACTGGAGTATCCTCGCTTTCTGTAAGCTGACTCTCACATGACCCAATTGATGTTTTAACCTGGATAAGTTCATATTTGACTTATCGAGAGTACATAAGGTTGATGTAGCATCAAGCAAACAGGCAGGTTTAACAAAGTTTCAATGATGGTGGCTTAGTAGCCTGGGTTCATCCTCGCTTTCTGTAAGTCGTGCCCTCACATGACAATCCAGTGTTTTAACCTTAATGAATTCAGGGTCTTGTTTAAAAGAATGACTGTTAAGAGTTTGATGCGTCAATCAGGATTACCTGATGGAGAAAGGGTTACATCCTCTTTGGTGAATACACCTATGTTTGAACAAGATAACCCCGTTAAGAGGGTAGTAATGCTATGTTCTCTTTGGCGGATACACCTATGTTTGAACAAGAAGCTCCCAAGTGACTTATGTGTGAGCTATGCTCGCCGGGTACCTATGTTTGAGATGTGCTTGTCCAACAAAACTCTCTCTGGTTCCAGTAAACCGGGCATCGAGCCGCGGAAGTAACCATATGATGTGACAATAAAAACTCGGATGCTGAGTTTTGAAACAACAGAGGCCCTGAATTATCAGAGGTGCTGATTTTATTATATTCCTCATAGTATATACACTGATATAAATATGTACATCTCAAGAGCCTGTAGCTCAAGTGTAATAAGGCCGAAGATGAGCAATATTCCACGGACGGCGGGTCTCCTCCTCCGATGTGTGTGAGTCCTTGTGGTCTCGAACATCAATAAGATAGTATGACCCATTGTTCAGATTTTTGCTGGCCACGAAAGGCCCTTCCCAGGGTGGGGATAGCTTGTGCATATCAGTATGATCCTGGATAAGGCAGACCACCAAGTCACCTTCTTGAAAGGTTCTGGTTTTAACCCGACGGTTGCGATAATAGCGTAGATCTTGTTGATAAATCGCTGAACGAGCCACCGCAAGGTCACGCTCCTCATCTAACAGGTCAAGTGCATCTTGACGTGCTTTTTCATTGTCAGCTTCAACATAAGCCGCGACACGGGGTGAGTCGTGACGGATGTCACTAGGGAGAACCACCTCTGCTCCGTAAACCATGAAGAAAGGCGTGTAACCCATAGATCTGTTAGGGGTAGTATTGATACTCCATAATACTAAGGGTAACTCCTCCACCCAACAACCCGGCGTCCTCTGCAAAGGAATCATAAGCCAGGTCCTGATGCCTCTCAGGATCTCTTGATTGGCTCTCTTAGCTTGACCATTGGACTGGGGGTGAGCCACTGATGATACATCAAGCCAGATATGCTCCCGTTGACAAAATTCTTTCATAGCACCCATGGACAGATTAGTGCCATTATCAGTGATAATGCTATGGGGAAAGCCAAAACGGAAAATCACCTTTTTGATGAATTGAACCACCGTCGCCGCGTCACACTTACTGATCGGCTCTGCTTCAACCCACTTTGTAAACTTGTCAACCACCACCAGGAGGTGTGTATTTTTATCTTTGGACCTTTTGGAGAAAGGCCCAATCATATCATGCCCCCAGACTACAAACGTCCAAGTAACTGGAATCATCCTCAATTCTTGAGCCAGCACATGAGCTCGTTGTGAAAACTTCTGACATCCATCACATTTACTGACTAGATCCTTACCATCAGCGTGAGCTGTTAGCCAATAAAATCCATGACAGAAAGGCTTGGCTACAAGAGATTTAGAGCCGGCATGATGACCACAATCTCCTTCATGAATCTCTCGTAGAATCTCACAACCTTCTTCAGGAGAAACACAACGTTGCAACGCCTCGGTGACACTACGATGATGCAAATCTCCATTGACAATAGTGTAAGTGCATCTAGTGCCACCCCTAGTTGGTTTTGGAGTATTGACGACAAACTTGGTTGAGGGACTAATGTGTTTGTGAGATTGCAGGATAACACAGATAGTAGTCCCTCATTGATTCGGTTTACCTACCATAGATGACCCCTAAAAATGTGCGAAGACATTGAAGACAATGGTGGTCTCTGAAGAGATTCACATTGAATACTATGACATGATAAGACATCACATGAAGACTATGGATTGCGAAGACATAGTTGTTTCGTAGTTTCCATTTCTTCTTTGTTGAGTCATAGGAACCACCGTACTGTTAAGTGGGGTCCAAGTGAACAAAGTCAGAGTGACTGAAGTGATGCTCAACCAAATCCTATGTCTTCGAGCGAAGACAATGAGAGCAAATCTTATCCAGAGTTGGATAAGTTAGCTCTACTTGCAGCCCAAGTCAAGCTGCCGCCTGTGTTTGAAATCTAACCGTTGGACACATGTCAGTTCCTTAATGACCCAGGGTCATTTAGGACAAATCAGGTTGGGTTGCCTCATGGCTATAAATAGCCCACACCACTACACCATAAATTGGTGGCTGCTCAGAGTTAGTGCACGGCTTTTGTCGTTTGAGAGCAACCCACCTCCGAAGCCTTTGAGAGAAAAATCCTTGCGAGGACAAAGCCCTAAACACCCAGAGCTAAAGAGTGTTAGGCATCACTGAAGTTTTTCTGTCTGCGTGATCTGAAGACTTGTTACACTTGAGGACTGTGAATCTTCCAGCCGGTTAAGCGTCGCGTTCTGAGCATCCAAGAGTCATTGTGGATCACCGGTGAACGAAGTCTGTGAAGGTTTGGAAGTCTCCCTTGAAGACTTACCAGAGTGATTGGGTGAGGACTGTGTGTCCTTAGCTCAATGGGAATAAGGTGAAGACGCGGTCTTCTAAGTTGAATCTCAGCCTCCCTAACCAGACGTACAGTTGTCACAACAACTGGAACTGGTCCAACAAATCCTTGTCCTCGCCAAGGAACTGGTTCTATCCTCTACCTCTCTTTACTTACTACTTGTCTTCATGAAGTCATTGCCTGCTTGCATGATCTGATTGACTTCATTGTGTGAAGACTATTGTTGTTTGGCTTCATACTATCTTCCATCTTGATCCATACTACCTAGTTGCTGATAGTCTTCGTGCTTTCACTTCATTGCTTACTTGACTATGGCTTGTCTAGTGTAGTATACCTTCCGCTGCATATCAATAGGTTCATTTCTACTGTTTGTCTTCAAAGCCCCTGTGTTTTGAAGACTTCCATCAAAATTGCCTATTCACCCCCCTCTAGTCGATAACTAGCACTTTCAATTGGTATCAGAGCAAGGTGCTCCCTTGTTCTATGTGATTCGGTTTAACCACCTGGAGTTTTAGCTATCTCGACTGTAGGGATAATCAAAGTCTCTGTTGCGTGCCCTGTGTTTGAATGCACTAATTACCCCTACTAGAAGAATAAGATGCGCATGCATCTTGAAGCCATTGATGTCGATCTCTGGTATGTCGTTAAGAACGGCGTTCCCAAGGCCGGTGAAGGTGTCGCCCCTGCTGATGTCAAGAAGTTCATTCAACTAGATTCTACTGCCAAGAACATCATCTGTGGTCATCTGACCAAAGGACAGTATGGTCGTGTGAGTGCTCTGGATACTGCGAAGCTAGTCTGGGACTGGCTCTCCAAGGTCAACGAAGGTGTCTCAACCTAGAGAGACTCAAGGATCAGTGTTCTTCGCAACCTCTTCAACCGCTTCAAGAGAAATGACAATGAGAATGTTTAGCTGGTGTTTGATCGCCTCACTGACATCACAAATGAGCTTCATGCACTCGGCGCCACTGAGATCACCAAGCATGAAATCGTCAAGACACTCTTGAGATCACTCGACAGCTCATTTGAACCCTGGCCCTGATGATTCAAGAACGCCCTGACTTCAAGACTCTCGATTTGTCTGACATACTTGAGAGGCTCAACACACATGACTTCCAGTTATCTGTGAAAAGAGATATGTATGGTCCCAACTATGGCCGAACTCGTGCTTTGAAGGCAAAGGTTGTTTCCTCATCTGAAGAAGAATCTGACTGCAGTTCTGAAGATCCTGAAGACATTGGAAAGCAACTTGCCATGCTAGTGAAGAAGTTCCAGAGGTTAACCAAGAAGAAAGGTTCCAAACAGTCTTCCAAATCCAGCTCAAGAAATGATGAAGCTTCCTCCCATGACTACAAGAAGAGAACGTGCCACAAGTGCAAGAAACCTGGTCACTACATCTCTGAATGTCCTCAATGGGACAATGAGAACAAGAAGAAGAAGAAGAAGAGCAAGGAATATGATTCTAATGACAAGAAGAAGAAGAAATCCTCAAAGTCTTCGTCGAAGTCTTCATCACACAAGAAGAGCTCCTCCAGCAAGGCTTGTGCGTTTGTTGGCAAGGAGATGGATTCAGAGGAGGAGTATGTATCTGAGGATGTGGAGATGGATTCTGAAGAGGAATCTGATTTAGGCATGGCAAGCCTGGATCTAGCTTCAGCATATGTCGCCAAGTCCATCTTCAACACCGAAGACAATGGCCTCGTCACCAACGTTGATGCTAATGATGAGGATGACTCTGCACCCACCTACTACTTCATGGCACGTGGTGCCAAGGTAAACTCACGTGATGATTACTATCAAACATTAAGTGAAGATGACTCTGAATATGAATCTAAACCTATCTACAAAACCCTTGCTAAAATTCTAACATAGCAACAGAATGCTATGGAACATATTCAAAAATTGCTAGACAAAAGCGATGACCTGTTCACTACAAGAAATATGTCAACTTATGACCTTCTGTCAGTGACCCTCGAAGAATTGGTCATAAATTTATGACCATTTTAGACCAATTGGTCAAAAGCTGTTCAGGGGGCTCCAAACCCTAAACCATTGCGACCATTTTGGTCAGAAAGGTCGTAATTTCCTTACACGAAATGGTCACAAAGCAAACAGTGCTAGTCCGCTACCTTATTTCTAGTTGTTAATGACCAATATAGATGGTCATAGCCTTGTAGATTGTGGTGGGTTGTGATGACTAGGCGCCATCTCATCAGTTTTGCCTATGTGTCATGTCCATGCGGCAGTTTTTGTCCTAGGTTGTGAAGCAACCTATATTTCTATCATTCCCAAAATTCCCAAAAAAATCTCATAAATTCTTTGGGGCATATCTTCATCAAATATGTAAAAATCCTTCCTTGCCTAGTTCAAAACTAATTCAACAATATTCATTTTCCTATTCTGTTCACAACAACACTTTATGAAGGAAGTGCTATTTCTATATTCTTGATTGCCCTCGGAATTTTTGGGCACTCTTTCCTATCCAAATCATTACCGCATGACAAAATTCAGCTCCATTTGCCTAGCAAATCTTCCTCGGCAAATTTCCAAAGTTTTTGTCCACCTAGAAGCATTGTGAAGGAAGTACCTTTTTTGTATCTCTAAATGACATGAAATTTATACAGTTCCTTCATATGCCCAAATTATCGCCCTCCTCCAAATTGTAGCTCAGTCAAATCATCTATGTGAGCCCAGGTTCAATTTATATTTTATGGCCAAATTGGCACGTTGCAAAGCAAGTGTTATATAGACCCCTCCTATTACCCTCAAACTTTTCAGACACTCTTCCATACCCAAATAATTGCCACATGATAATATTCAGCTCAATTTTCCAAGTAAATCTTTCTCAGGAAATTTCCAAAGTTTCTACCTCGAGAGAAGCTTTGTGAAGTAAGTACTAGCTAGGCTTACCCAAATGATCTGAAAATTTACCAGCGCATGACCATACCTATGTAACTTACCTACACCAATTTTTAGCTTATTTCATTTATCCAATCTCTCTCACTAGTTTTCCTAAGTTTTTGTCCATAGAAGAGCATTGTGAAGGAAGTACTACTTTGGCATGTCAAAATGATATCAATTTTCTACAATGCTTTCCTATGCCCAAATAACCATCCTCCGCCAAATTTCAGCTCAATCCATTCATTATTTTGAGCCCAGCTTCAACATTCATATTTTTGTCCAGTGTGGTACTTTGCAAAGCAAGTACCACCTAGGATCCTCCTTTTGAGCTGAAAATTTGTGAATACATTCTCCTTAGTAGATGATCATCCTCGGCCAAAACTCACGCCCATCGGCCATGTGCATTTCCCGTACTGCTAATCAAACACTTGGCTGCTTATTCATGTTTGAGCATCGATCGGTCTCCTCATGAGGATCTTATGTTGTAATTTTGTTCCTAGCACCTACCTGGGGAGTGCCCAACCCACTAGACATGCCTATGCTGCCCAGAACACATGGCAATGCCAGGGTCACGCGGTGACCACACGGCGGGCATGCGAGTTTACACGCTCTAGAGTTGGGGCCCTCGGCCACCGCCCAAACCTCGACGTATCGCCACCAAACCATGTATTTATGATTAAATAGGTACTTATGTACCTAGAAATGATTTTTGGAAAAAATAAATAGCAAACTATGAGACAGCTGCAGTTCAAATTTGACCCGCTTCCTACTAAATCAGCGGAAATTTGTCTTTTTCACGAGAGGTGGATCAAAACTTTTTACACCCAACCATTTTGTCAATTGTGCATTAAATATGGCCTAGTATTTTAGAAAAATGATTTGGTCCAATTTTGCAACAATTATTTGGGAGGTCCTTCATAAAAAACCCTCCTTTTGGGCACTCGAAAAATGGAAAATGGTTTTTTCGTCCAAAGAAAATGAAAACTTCCTTAGGCAACATCGTTTTCCATTCCAATATGCACCCTTGTGCACAATATGAGATCATTTGAACAAACTATGGCATGAATGTGGCCATAAGATTGATCATTTGGCTTGAAAGCCATTGATCTCCACACGTGATAGCTCGTTTCTAAGAACACTTTTTTAAAATAATTGCCGTATTACAAGTTTGTTATTTTTCCTGGGAACTTGGCCACATATAATGACACAATGCGAAGGTTTCCCAATTTTTTGATTTTTTTGAATTTTTTATGCCCGTTTCAAAATGCGGTCAAAGCGGCGGGAATGACCGTTCCTAGCTAGTGGTTAAATCTTGGAATTTTTTTGGTGTTTCTATGATTAAATAGGTATTTATGTACCTAGAAATGATTTTTGGAAAAAAATAAATAGCAAACTATGAGGCAGCTGCAGTTCAAATTTGACCCGCTTCCAGCTGAATCGGCGGAAATTTGTCTTTTTCACGAGAGGTGGATCAAAAGTTTTTACACCCAACCATTTTGTCAATTGTGCATTAAATATGGCCTAGTATTTTATAAAAATGATTTGGTCCAATTTTGCAACAATTATTTGGGAGGTCCTTCACAAAAAAACCTCCTTTTGGGCACTCAAAAAATGGGAAATGGTTTTTTCGTCCAAAGAAAATGAAAACTTCCTTAAGCAACATTGTTTGCCATTCCAATATGCACCCTTGTGCACAATATCATATCATTTGAACAAACTATGCCATGAATGTGGCCATAAGATTGATCATTTGGCTTGAAAGCCATTGATCTCCACACGTGATAGCTCGTTTCTGAGAACACTTTTTTAAAATAATTATCGTATTACAAGTTTGTTATTTTTCCTGGGAACTTGGCCACATATAATGACACAATGCGAAGGTTTCCCAATTTTTTGATTTTTTTTGAATTTTTTATGCCCGTTTCAGAATGCGGTCAAAACGGCGGGAATGACCGTTCCTAGCTAGTGGTTAAATCTTGGAATTTTTTTGGTGTTTCTATGATTAAATAGGTACTTATGTACCTAGAAATGATTTTTGGAAAAAATAAATAGGAAACTATGAGGCAGCTACAGTTCAAATTTGACCCGCTTCCAACTGAATTGGCAGAAATTTGTCTTTTTCACGAGAGGTGGATCAAAACTTTTTACACACAACCATTTTGTCAGTTGTGCATTAAATATGGCCTAGTATTTTAGGAAATTGAGTTGGTCCAATTTTACAACAAATATTTGGTAGGTTCTTCACAAAAAAACCATTTTTACCACAAGAAAATGATTAAAAATATCTAGAAAGATAAAAAATGCATGCAAATCAGTGATCATCCATAAAAATGGGGTCTAACTTGAGTGAAATTTTAGTTGTGCCGTTTTGCAAAATATTTTGATAGTTGCTTCACAAAATTCCCCTATTTTTAGTACTTAGAAACTATTTTAAATCACTGATCTTCCGAACCAATCAGGGCTCTTCCCACGGATCGATGACATGGCGTCCATCCATCCATCCATCCATCTCTCCATCCCACATCCATCCATCCATCCATCTACAGAAAAAAAGAAACAAAAAAGAAAAAGAGACACCCCACGCACCCCCAACCCTAGATCAAACCCCTCCCCCCATCGCACCCCTCCTCCCTCCTCCCAATCTCCTTGCCGCCGCCACCTCCTCCCCCCCGTCCCCGGCCCCTCCCGATCCACCTCCTCCCCGTTGTCTCCCACCCACCGCCGACCTCGTCGTCCTCCTCACCAACGCCGACCTCGTCCCTCCCTCCCCTACCCTAGCGCCGCGCCCTCCCTGCCAGCCCCTCTGCAATCACACCAACCCCATAGGCACAGATCTGGCGTCTCCGACCGTGATTTCACTTCCCATCCCCCTTCCCCACGCTCCCCTCGAACTCCAGATCCCCGGCCGCGACAACCCCTTCCTCAGATTCCTCCGGGAACCCTATCCCCTCAGATCCGCCCGCCGCCACGTCATGGTCGAGTTCTACGCGCCCTGGTGCGGCCACTGCCGCGCGCTCGCGCCTCACTACAGGGGATCACGACCTGGCCGGATCCGCACCCACCGGAGCGTCCTTCCTGATGCGGTGGCCTTCTCTCTCTCTCGACGCCGCCGACCAATTAAGGCCGGTTCTTCCTCGACCTCCACGACACGCATCTCCTCTCCGGCTGGCTATGGTGGGTGAGTGTGAATCCCTCCCTTGTCATTTTCTATTTCTTCATCTGATTCCTCCTGCCTGCCTGCCTGTGTGTGATTTGTTTTGTGTCCGATCTGATCTGTAGAAGCTGCTCTGCTCAAGGTGGTGCACAAGGAAGCCCTCATGGCGGCTGCTGCAGCTAGACGTCCTCCTCCAACCCACCCCCTATCTGACGAACTTGGTGAGCTCTACCCAGCCCCCCTGATTGATTTGATTTGATTTTCACATGAACGCTAGCGATTCTTCTTCTTCCGGACACAAATTGGTCATGTTATGCTGTTGCAGGAGGACGCCGGGCCATGGAGCAGCCCTTCCTTGTGTCAACTTGCTGTTTGCATATTTCCCTTCTCTTTTTCTGAATGATTGATTCATTGATGCTGTAGAACTGCACCGTGTGTGTTGATTCACACTAGTCATGTAAACTGCACATTTACACTGTAACTCCGCTGTAGAACTGTAAATATACTAGTGCATTCAACCGATTCACTACTGTAAATTACAAATGAGGTTCACAAACTTACACTCATTTATAGTGGTATAATCTACAATTCTTACAATGGTTATATGCAGCATTTTTTCATAATTTTCAAGATGTACTCGTGTTAATCACATTGCAATTTTTGTTCTACTGTTCATCTACTTTGTTCTCATGTATACATACTACTGCCTGCCATCATGTGCCACCATATGTTCTAAGTAAGACTAGCAGACTATTAGTGGCGTGTGTACCAATTTTCTCGTGCCCATGGTTGGCGTGCGCTGGGGTAAACACAGGACCACACACTAGTAACTGCACAACTCTGAAATGCTTCCTAATGATTACTCATCTTTGTTACACCATGCATGCGGTCTAGCTATGCTTGGATCTGCGGTTGTTGTAGGGGTTGTCAGCTAGATTTGGGCCGTTGTTGCTTGTTTGAATCTTTTGCTATATAGTTTGGTTGCACGTAGTTGCCTACATGACCAGTAATTGTGTAGTGCTAGGAAGCTAGGTACTACTACCACTTGGGATCAACTAGGGGGCATGTTTTTTCGCGTAATGAGAATCCTCCTAGTTTCAAGCAAGCAGTTATGCATGAACTCGTGCTGTTAAGAGTGGTTCAAGCGCATCTCAGTACAAGTGGGTATACAATTACCAGATGCGGTTCTGTGTTTTGACATTTGAACTCCTTTGGCACACTGTAGAGTTCGGGCAAATCTTCAGTGCTGGAGAGCGTTGTTGGAAAGGATTTCCTGCCCAGGGTTCAGGTATGGTTATTCAAGCAGCAAGAGCTTGTCCATTTTGGCGTCCTGTTTTGTTTTTGTGACACATTTTTGTTTTGTTTGGTTTGATTCTGCAGGCATTGTCACCCGTCGCCCGCTGGTTCTGCAACTCCATAGGATTGATGAAGACAGGGAGTATGCAGAGTTCATGCATGTCCCCAGGAAGAGATTCATCGATTTCGGTAATTCCTCTATTCTTTGTCTTATTTCCAAGTGCTATGCTGATGATGATATTAAGATTGATGCATGATTGAGGGGCTCTCGTGATGATAGTGAACCATATTAGTATATATGGAATGTAATTTGAGTTCGTGAGGCTCATAAAAAATTCCAATTTGATGTCAGAACCCACTGTTATTCAAACTGTTGCTCTAAGTCGTAGTTTGTTATTTCCTGAAACATAACTGAAGCACTGCAATTGTTGGCAAAATTCTCTATCAGGTGCTTCTTTTAATATCTTTAAATTTGTCTGTTAGAGATAGCAATTCCGATTGTACCCGTTAAACAAGCATATATTCTTCCTGGAATGTTTGTCTATCAGCTAGTATGATGGCATATTAACATCTTCCTCAGGGTGCTAGAGTCACATACTCTTGGGTTCCATGTTAAAACGAACTAATGGCTATATATCTTAGTAATATTAAACAAAGCTATATGGCTTATCTTTCGCTGCTACCGCCCATCTCTCTCACTATCATATCAGGCAGGTAGGCGGGCAGCCTACAGACTCATCTCTTTTCACTACTGTTCTAGACAGCGTGCGGCATGCAACAAGCATTTCGTTTCCCTGTCTAATTTTGGGAATTTTAGGCCTACCACTCTTGTACACTTAACCCGTCCATTTATATAAATAGGCATATTAATTGGCCTATGCATTTGGCAGATATAGTAGTGTTTGTACTAACAGACTGAGCACAAACATTATTTGTTAAGAGGGCCCTGCAGTTATATTTTGGCTGCCTTTTGCTCCTTCATTTTTGTGTGTTTGAAAATCAATACAACTGACATGCTTTACTTCATTTACGTGCAGTGATTGCTAAAAATGACAGGGATGAGATCCAAAACCAAGAATGATGCATAGCTTAACTGCTGTCGTAGTCGATTTCCAACAGGGAATACCTTTCTAGACTCCAACCTTCACAGTTCTCGTTGATTCATCTTGCTAGCAACTGAGTAGCTTTTTTGCATACTTCTGTCAACATCTCAATGCCACCAAATGTTTTTTTGCCATTCTTCTCTGTTATACAACATCTGTTATACATGATACAATGACGAGCTCCGCATACACCAACCATTGTACAAACATATCATTATTGGTAGGAAATTTTTCAACCTGCAGTATGTCACCTTGTTTTCTAGATGGGCAATAGACGCCGTCGTACTGTACTGTAATAGTGTCTTATTGGGTGTTTTTCTTTGTACAATGCTTGCACTGGAAATGTTGAACGATCGAGGCAATAGACGCCATCGTACTGTACTGTAATAGTGTCTTATTGGGTCTTAATTTGTTTTGCTTTGTACAATGCTTGCACTGGAAATGTTGAACGATTGAGCCTCCTATACTCTGTTCTGTCGTATGATTACAATTGCATTAGTATTATTGGATCTGTTAATCAGTGCCTACATGTTAGATCGGCTTGATTTTGAGATGCAGCGAGACTCTGATGTTTCTGAATTTTGATGTGAAAGCATGTCTACATCAGTACAACTTTGCATGCATATTTTATTGACTAGATATATACGTGTTGACTGTCTGTTCCTCTAGTTTTCTGATGTGCATGTTTATTTGGATCCACTGAACCTTTGCATGGCTTATCTTTCAAGTTTGTATATAGATAGACAAGTTTTCTGAAAGTGTGATCCCACGGTATTGAGAAGTAATTAAGTTTCCTGTAGTTTTTACAGGAACCACGACCACCGGCTCAACGCCGACCCGACCGTCCTCATCGCCTTGCAGGACGACGAGGACGCCGTAGGCGCGGTCAGCCTCGGCGACGGCTTCCACCACTACCATGTCGTCTTCACCTACCAGGTCCACGACGGTGTCTGGGCCGTCGAGTCCTTCTGCAGCTGCTGCCGCTGCTCCTTCCACAGCTTGGGTGGGACTCGTCAGATTGGCCTCCTAGTTTCCCATTTCAGGTAGTACATCCTTCTTGCTCGAATCTACTATTTGATCTTCCTGCACATCTCCCGCTCCGGCACATAATTGATGGGTCTTCCTGGATTCTTGTGTAATGAGCTCTTGTTTTTTAGTACTTCTGTAATGGTATTCAGAAATAAAATTCATATGTTTCTATATATGTTCTTTTAGATTAGTATGTCAATACATAACTAGTAATGCAAATGGTCTGACTCAGTTCTAAATATAAATGCAAATAGCTTGTGAATGTCAATCTCATGTATCAGGGTCCTGTTCTTGTAAACCTTATGTAAAGCTAAAATTCTTGTTTTGCAGGGTGACTAGTGATGCAGCACACCAAGCAGTAGCAGGCAACCAAGCAGCAGCAGGGGGAGGGGCTCTCTCGAACGTCGCCGCTGCCACTCATTGCTACTGTCACTGATTGATGATGGATGATCGCTGTTAGTTTAGCTCGGTCGCTGTTCGTTTAGCTCCTTGGTAGTCCCTACTGCTGCTGGTAGAAATAGAAATGGTAGCTGTAGTCCCATGTAGTTGTAGTACCATGTAGTTCCTCTACTCGGGCTGCCCTTTGTTGCTTCATTCCTATGTTAATTTAGTCTGTTGAATGTATCTACTATCTACTTTGTGGCTGTGGCTGTTGAAAGAAATAAAATGGTTTGGATACATGCGTACATGCTGATATGTCAAGCTGGAATAGCTGCCCTTGTGATGTCAAGCTTCTAAATGTATGTTGTGGAGGCCCAAAATAAATTGGGCTGTAAAAGGGCTGAGGCCCAAAAAAGAAATGAATTATAGAAGGCCACGTCCTAGAAAATAAAATGGGCTAGGCCCATGTAGCTAGCGAAAATTAATAGAAAAATATATATTGAAAAGGCCGAATTGTTGGGCTAGGCCCATGTAGAAAACTGAATTGGACCGGGCTGAATCTTGTGCCACATCAGCTTGCCACGCTGGATGCCTACGTGGACTGGGGAGGTTGCTAGTGACCAAAACGCCACAGTAGGCTTATTTTGGTCATAAACGTTTGCGACCATTCTAGAAGAAAGGTCACTATAGTCAGTTTACGATGGCCAGCTTTTGACCTTATGTTTTTGGTCACAAAAAGGTCACAAATGGAAATTTGTGACCATTCAGTGACCAATAGTGGTGGCCACAAGTTGACATATTTCTTGTAGTGGTTGGACGCGGAAATGACCCGATCTCAGTCCTTAATTGAAGACATTAAAAATCTTCATGTTAAGTACGAGGAACTTGAAAGTCGTCATGAAACGCTCTCAACAACTCATAAAAAGCTTTCCTATGATTATCTTCAAAGGAAACAAGAACTTGAGAACTTGAGAGCGGCTCATGAAGATCTTCAAAAAGAGAATGAGTCACTCCGCACTCAACAGATCAGTTCTGCTCAGGAAGGATTTGAACCACCATGTCTAAAATGCCTTGAGCGTGATAACGCTACTTCTGTTGCAGGATGTTCTACTGTTACTGCTGTTGCAATATCTTCAACTACTGATGTGGTAGCTAACCCCTCTGCTGAGGATACCACTACTATTGTTGATGAGAATGCCAGGTTGAAGACATTGCTTGAGACAGGAATGTACAAAAGTCTGAAAGGGCATCAGACACTATGTGATGTCCTCAAGAAACAGATTCTGAACCGAAACCCTAGGAAAGAGGGTGTTGGGTTCGAGAGGAAAATGAATGTTGATGGTTCTTACTGGAAGCCTGAGCAGTACCCCAAAACCACATGGGTTGCTGCAAAGGGACCTTCAGTGGATCCATCTACCTTATCTGGCTTCACTTGTCCTAACCCGATTATCATTGATGAATCCTTTGATGCAAACTATAAACTGTTTAAGAATCAAAAAGGTGAAGTGTTTGCCAGGTATATTGGTACTAACTGCAGGAATGGACCACCTTTGAAGAAGATCTAGGTGCCCAAGGGTTGTCTTGAAAATCTTCAGGGGAATGTCATCATGACACCACCTGGGAAGAAGACAAACCCCATACCAAAGGCTTCATATGGTCCAAAGGCTTCATACAGATAGAGGACTCACCAGAGTCACCCTAACACTAATGTTTTGTAGGAAAACCATACTCAGGCCTATTAATATGAGCGTGTTTCATCAAACCGCCATGTTCATAAGACCAAGAACTATTCTACCTATTCTTATGAGTACTATTAACCTCCTGCAAGACTATTTGCTAGGGCTCCAAAGCCAAAGTTCTCAGATGCTGCACTTAGACTTATTGCTTCGAAGCCACCCCTGAAAATGTGGGTGGTTAAGAAAACTTAACTCTCTTTTGCATGGAAGGGTCTCCAGCCAGAAATCAAAGGCGTCAGATGCTATTGCTGGGGACCTAAAACATCTTGTGGGACGCAAGATAAAATGCCCAAATGGTCTTACTATGTATTTTGTTCCTGAATCACTTGCCAATCATCCTATCAGTCCTAACCTGGATTTGAGCTTTCATAATCCACTTGCTCGTCAAATATTTATGCTTCACAATACCCTTGGTGAAGTCTATCCCCCTAACTGTACTGTAGGGTATGACACCAAAGGCTTCAGAATGGATTATTGATAGTGGATGCACTAACCACATGACTGGTGATCGAAGTCTTCTCATGGACTCAACCTTACGTCCATCTGACAAGAGTCACATCACATTTGCTGACACTGGTAAAAGCAAGGTATTGGGTCTAGGTAGAGTTGCAATCTCAAAGGATCAACACATGGATAAAGTGATGCTTGTTGAATCCCTTGGTTTCAACTTAATGTCTGTCTCAATGCTTTGTGACTTGAACATGATTGTGATATTTGGAAAATATCATTGCCTTGTTCTAATGGAATCTGACAAGTCTCTAGTATTTGAAGGGTACCGAAAAGATGATCTGTACATGGTAGATTTCTCAGCAGGACCACAGTTGGCAGTATGTCTTCTAGCAAAAGCTTCAGAGTGTTGGCTCTGGCATCGAAGGCTAGGGCATGCTGGCATGAGGAACTTGTACACTTTCACGAAGAAGAAGCATGTCGTAGGCATCGAGGGCGTCAAGTTCAAAAAGGATCATCTGTGTGGTGCCTGTGAAGCTAGGAAGATGACTAGGGCCAAGCATCCCGCGAAGACAATCATGACGACATCACGTCCTTTCGAGCTGCTTCACATGGACCTATTCGGCCCTACTCATTACTCCACTCTTACTACCACTTCTTGTCTCTATGGTTTCGTTATTGTTGATGATTACTCTAGATATACCTGGGTGCATATAATTCTCTACAAGATTGAAGTGCGGGATGTCTTCAGACGATTTGCCAATCGTGCCATGACGAACTATGGCATCAAGATCAAGCACATCAGAAGTGACAACGGCATAGAGTTCAAGAACACCGGCCTCGACACCTATCTTGATACATTGGGCATCACTCATGAGTTCTCTGCTCCATACACACCTTAGCAGAATGGCATCGTGGAGCGCAATAACAGGACACTCATTGAGATGGCTCAAACGATGCTTGATGAGTACAAGACTCCAAGGAAGTTCTAGCCTGAAGCTATTGATACTGCATGCCATGTCATCGGCCGTGTTTATCTTCACAAGATCCTAAAGAAGACATCATATGAGCTATTGACTGGTAAGAAGCCAAACGTAAGCTACTTCATAGTATTTGGTGCTAGGTGCTGGATCAAAGATCCGCATCACACTTCAAAATTTGCATCGAAAGCACATGAAGATTTTATGCTCGGTTACGGAAAGGATTCGCACTCCTATAGAGTCTTCAACCTCTTTCACTATGAAGTGGTTGAAACTGTGGATGTGCGATTCGATGAAACTAACGGCTCGCAAAGAGAGCACCTGCCAAATGTGCTAGATGAAATCTCACCAAGTGAATCCATCAAGCTTATGGGACTAGAGAAATCATACCTTTAGAGGCACAGGCTAAAGAGGAACTTATCATTTCTACACCAAATCAACCTGAAGACTCTGCTCAGCCTAAAGCCAATGCTGAAGATGAAGACAATGATCAGCAAGGGCAAAATCTACATCCAATTCATACCCGTGTTGCAAATGAAGTACAAATTGAGAAGATAATTGATATCATCAATGCACCTGGTCCACTCACTTGTTCAAGAGCAACTCAGCTAGCAAATTTCTGTGGGCACTTTGCATTTGTCTCTATATCTGAACCAAAGAAAGTTGCTGAAGCCTTCCTAGAACCTGAATGGATTCAAGCTATGCAAGAAGAGCTTCAACAATTCGAGAAGAACAATGTGTGGGAATTGGTGAAGTGTCCTGACCCACGGAAGCATAATATCATTGGCACCAAATGGATCTATCACAACAAACAAGATGAGCATGGTCAAGTTGTCAAAAACAAGGCTCGTCTCATTGCTCAAGGATACACTCAAGTTGAAGGGATTGACTTCGATGAAACATTTGCTCCGGTGGTTAGGCTTGAAGCCATTCGCATTCTGCTAGCCTATGCCAACCATCACAACATCCTCCTGTATCAAATGGATGTGAAGAGTGCCTTTCTCAATGGCAAGATTGAAGGAGAAGTGTATGTTGAACAACCACCTGGCTTTGAAGATCCAAAACATCCTGATATGGTTTACAAGCTCAACAAGGCACTGTATGGCCTCAAACAAGCCCCTCGTGCTTGGTATGACACACTCAAAGACTTCCTGAAGAGCAAAGGCTCCAAACCTGGTTCCCTGGATCCCACTCTCTTCACGAAGACATACGATGGTGAACTGTTTGTGTGCCAGATCTATGTGGACGACATTATCTTCGGCTGCACTGACAAAAGATACAATGATGAGTTTGGACACATGATGCAAGAGCAATATCAGATGTCCATGATGGGTGAACTGAAGTTCTTCCATGGTCTTCAAATCTGTCAGCAAAGCAATGGCATCTTCATATCTCAAGAGAAATGCCTTAAAGATTGCCTGAAGAAGTTTGGAATGCAAGACTGCAAGGGATACACGACGCCAATGCCAACCAAAAGTCATCTTGGCCCCGACGACAATGGTAAAGAGTTCGATCAAAAGGTATACCGCTACATGATTGGTTCTTTACTCTATTTATGTGCATCTAGGCCATATATCATGCTTAGCGCTTACATGTGTGCCCGATTCCAAGCGGCACCAAAGGAGTCGCATCACCTAGCTGTGAAGCGAATTTTTCGATATTTGGCTTACACCCCAACACTATGATTATGGTATCCAAAGGGCTCAGAGTTGGATCTAGTTGGATTCTCAGATGCTAATTATGCTGGTGACAAGGTTGACCGCAAGTCTACATCAGGCACATGTCACTTTCTTGGGCGATCTCTTGTCTGTTGGTCTTCAAAGAAGCAGAACTGTGTGTCTCTCTCCACTGCTAAATCTAAATACATTGCTGTTGGATCTTGCTGCGCTCAGTTTCTATGGATGAAGCAAACTCTCAAGGACAATGGCATCCAACTGAAGCAAGTACCACTCTACTGCGACATTGAAAGCACCATCAAGATTGCCAACAACCCAGTTCAGCACTCGAAGACAAAGCACATTGAAATTCATCATCACTTTCTCAGAGACCATGTCATGTAGGAAGGTATTGATCTCATTCACCTCAGCACTAAAGAGCAATTGGCAGATATCTTCACAAAGTCCTTGGATGAGAAAAGGTTTTGCAAGTTGCAGTGTGAGCTAAATATCTTAGAATCCTCGAATGTCCTGTAATTGGACACACATCCTGACGCTTATGCATGTGATGACTTAGATGTGCAACACACGAAGTAATGTATATCTTCAAACAATGAAGACATACACTCTAAGTTTGAATACATTAATGCGGAATTTGACTTCGGAGCACCACGATAATTGTGCGCCGTGTATGGGTCTAATACTTCCTATACGGTGGGTAACGCCACCACCAAACTCTTGTTTGAAGTGTTTTTATTGACGTCACATTTGCATTGTCTTCGCATTTGGTTTGTCTTCAACACTGATTTGATGTCATATTTATCTTCACAGTGTTGATTTGGTCTCATACTAATATATACACTTTTGTGTTTTGTCTTCTACAGCATTCACTAATAGCTAGGTCTTCTTGTTTGAATCTTTTGATCTAAGTGAATGTGATCGGACCCTAACCCCCTCTATGCTTCTACCTCAGATTCTATCTATCCAAATCATATGCATTCTATTGAAACTGTTGATTGTCTTCTCTGAGTCCTTGTCAGCAGAAGACATAGAGACAAAAAGTGAATCTGTTTTAATGTTATATCCTTATTGCCTGAAACCCGGAGAAGCCGAAACGACCACCCGACAATCCAGGCATGCGTGGGAACATGGAACAACTTCCAATGTGTTGCATGCATGCCACGTGTCTTTCAGATGTGAACCGCCAGGGGCACCTACGTAATAACGTTGTGCCGTCCTTGTCCTTATAAATACACACCTCACCGCGGTCATTATCTCTTCTTCCACCTCCTCTCCTCGCACCAAAACCCTAGTGATGAAGACATGTACCTAGGGTAGGGACACGGACCTGACCAAAGAGTCTTACCCTAGGACACCCCTAGGAGAAGTCACCTTTTCCTCTACTCGAAGGTATCCCACTCGACGGGTTCAAGACACTCGACCAAGAAGCTATCACTCGACGGGTTCAAGACACTCGACGAAGTCACTCCGTAGGAAAACGGTCGGGTATTAAGTAGTCTTTATGGTCATTATAGCACTTTACTAGGGGCGTTACCAGTAACGCCCAACCTTAAATGTACCTTAAACCCTGCATTACTGAGGGAAGGAGAGGGCCGGCGAACTCTATATAAGCCACCCCCCTCCTCAGTATGAAGGGTTCGCACCCCTGTATCCATACACGCATAATCCAGTCGACCGCCTCCGGGCTCCGAGACGTAGGGCTATTACTTCCTCTGAGAAGGGCCTGAACTCGTAAACCTCACGTGTAACAACTTCCCAATAGCTAAGATCTAGCCTCTCCATATTCACCCCCCTACATCACTGTCAGAGTTAGAACCACGACAATTGGCGCCCACCGTGGGGCAGCAGTCTTAGCGCCTGATTGGAGAAGTTGCAATTTTTCCGATCCCCTTTGATCATGGTTTCGTGCGGATTTTTGGTGGAGGGCCGCGAGATCCGTCTCAGCGCGCTCACGTTCATCGCCGACGACTCCGCCTGGCTTCAGGAGGCGCCACTCGACATCGACGCGCTCCCCGTCCGCGGTGTGACGCATTTCCGCGCATGCGTTCGTGGCCTCCTCCTGCAGCAACCGTCGACCCAATATTGGTCGGCCCCCGTATCGTCTCCCCGCTCTGCCTCCCGCCGGCGCAAGCGCTTCGGTCGGTCGAGACTTCAGAGGTGGGTGAGACATGCCGTGGCTCGCCAGTCGGCCACCCCGCAAGTCGCGGCGATCGAGCCCGATGGATCCCTCTGCGGCCTGTTCGACCTGTCGACTGGCTCTGCGGAGACCGCATCCGAGTGCGATAGCAGCAACCCAACGGCTGAGGTTTTGGCGGTCGATGGGACGCACAGTCCTCCTGGTTTCCCTCGCGCTGGTGGAGGCGCGGGTGGGGGCGACCCGTCGCATCCCCACGATGAGTATCTCCCCGAACCTCTCACATCATTGCAGCGAGAGGAGCTTCACCGTCGGAACATGGACGCGCTCCACACTCCTATTGTCGGAGAAACCCCCGAGGCCCGGGCCTTGGAGGACGCGCGCTTGGCTAACCTGGCCGAGCGCACTCGACTGGAGAATCTCCAGCGGGTACTCGACGAGCAAGCGCGTCAGCGGGCTCCCGAGTCCAGTCGACGTCAGCAAGCTCCCGAGTCCAGTCGGCGTCAGCTCTTCCCGCCGCCGCAGGTATACCGAACCCCAGTTCAGAATTTGGCCGCTGCGGCCCGTATAGAAGAATCAATTCAACCCTCCCAGTCGGAGGCAGGAAGAGGCTTGTTGCAGATCAGAGCACTGCTCCGGGCGGCGGGAAACCAGAATTCTGCTGTCTCTCATTCGCGGAACAGGATCCGCAGTCGATCCGTCGCAACGGGTACAGTCGAGTCGGCTCATAGCCCGAGATCGCCCCCGAGGCGTGAGGGACGTGGCGACCGGCATGATCAGTACAGGAGGAATGAGCAGTATGATCACCGATTCGACCGTGATGATCGACGTCGAGTGCCAACCCCTCCCCCGAGGAGTGGGTCATATGCGCCTCGACGGCAAGATGACAGACGCCCTCATAGTGTCGGGCAGAGGATTCCAGTCGACCCCAGGGACCCAGGCTTTGACGCGAGGTCTGTCCTCATTGAAGGCTTGGTTGACAGGAACAGGGCTCATCGGGAAGGCCAGAACAGAGATGCGCCCGCCAGTAGCAGAGCACGTGTTTCAGGGCCAGAGTGTTTCAGTCGAGCCATCACGGCCGCAGTGATTCCTCCCAATTTCAGGCTGGCGACTGGGGTCAGCAAGTTCACCGGTGAATCTAAGCCTGACACTTGGCTTGAAGATTACCGAGTGGCTGTACAGATTGGCGGCGACAATGATGAGGTGGCCATGAAGCATTTGCCTCTCATGTTAGAGGGCTCAGCTAGGGCGTGGCTGAATCAGTTGGCACCCAGCAGCATCTACACCTGGGAGGACCTCTCCCGAGTGTTTGTCACAACCTTTGAAGGAACATGCAAGCGACCTGCAGGCCTTACAGAGTTGCAGTCTTGCGTGCAGAAGCCGAACGAAACCCTGAGGGAATACATCCAGAGGTGGATCACACTGCATCACTCGGTTGAGAATGTGACAGACCATCAAGCAGTTTGTGCCTTCAAGGAAGGCGTTAAATACAGAGAGTTGAATTTGAAGTTTGGCCGAACTGGAGAGATGTCTCTAAATCGGATGATGGAGATTGCCACCAAGTACGCTAATGGTGAAGACGAAGACCGACTCCGAAGTGGCAAGCTCAAGGCAGTCGCCCAAGAAACCGGAGGAAACTCTAGTCGGAAACAGAAGCGGAAGGCCGAGCCGGCCGCTCCTGGGGAGGCCCTGGCCTTAGCCCAGGGAAACTTCAAGGGAAAACCCAAAGGCCCCTGGAAGCCCAAGAAAGTCAAGGATCAAGATGGAAATGATATTTTGGATCTGCCATGCCACATCCACACCAAGAAAGATGAAGAGGGTAATTTCATTTACCCAAAGCATACCACTCGATAGTGTCGACTCCTGATCCAGCAGTTTCAGGGCAAACAGCCCAAAGACAAGGAAAAAGAGTCGGACAGAGTTGAGGACAAGGAAGACAGTGATGATGGATACCCCCAAGTCAATTCCACCCTGATGATTTTTGCCGATGTCAAGAGCAAAAGTCGACTGAAAGTCATCAACCGTGAGGTGAATATGGTCGCTCCGGCAACACCCAGTTATCTGAAGTGGTCTCAGACTGCCATCACGTTCGACCAGTCTGATCACCCAACGCACATTGCCACCCCTGGGAGGCAAGCGTTGGTGGTCGACCCAATTGTCGAAGGCACTCGACTGACCAAAGTCTTGATGGATGGTGGCAGTGGTCTGAACATACTATACGTCGAAACTTTGAAAGGAATGGGCATTCCGATGTCCAGACTGAGTACCAGTAACATGAGCTTCCACACAGTCATTCCTGGCAAGAAAGCTGAATCACTCGGCCAGATTGCTCTTGATGTGGTTTTCGATGATTCAAAGAATTACCGCAAGGAAAAGTTGACATTCGAGGTTGTGGACTTCCAAAGTGCTTATCATGCCATTTTGGGCAGGCCAGCTTACGCGCGCTTCATGGCTCGACCATGTTACGTGTACCTCAAACTAAAGATGCCTGGCCCTAAAGGGGTAATCACTGTTACAGGCAATCGGAAGAAGGCAGAAGAGTGCTTTCAGAAAGGCTCAAAGATTGCAGATGCTCAGATGGCAGTGGTCGAGCTGCAAGAGTACCAAAAGACTGCCGATCCGAGTGAATTGCTACGGGCCAAGAAGCCTGCTTCAGAGTCAGCTTTTCAGTCGACCGGTGAAACAAAGACGGCTCACATTCACCCGACTGACCCCGACGCTGCTCCGACTCACATCTCGATGATGCTCGACTCCAAATAGGGAGAAGCGCTCATCCAGTTCCTCCGTGAGAACTGGGACGTCTTCGCATGGAAGCCTTCTGACATACCTGGAGTTCCTAGGGGGCTGGCTGAGCACCGTCTGCGAGTTGACCCGAAGTTCAAGCCTGTGAAAGAACATCTTCGACGGTCCGCCGTCCAGAAGAGGAAAGCCATTGGCGAGGAGGTGGCTCGGCTCTTAGCGGCGGAGTTCATCCGAGAGATTTACCACTCCGAGTGGCTCGCCAATGTCGTCATGGTCCCCAAGAAGGACAAGTCACTTCGCATGTGCATTGATTTCAAACATATCAATCGGGCCTGCCCGAAAGATCATTTCCCTCTCCCCCGCATCGACCAGATAGTGGACTCGACCGCGGGATGTGAGCGTTTGTCTTTTCTAGATGCTTATTCAGGGTACCATCAGATCCGTCTGTATGGGCCTGACGAGATCAAAACGGCTTTCATCACCCCATTTGGGTGCTTCTGTTATGTCACCATGCCCTTCGGCCTCAAGAATGCTGGAGCCACGTTCATCAGGATGATTCAGAAGTGTTTGCTCACTCAGATCAGTCGGAACATAGAAGCATACATGGATGATATTGTGGTTAAGTCACGGAAAGGTTCCGACCTACTGACTGACCTTGCTGAAACCTTTGCTAACCTCAAGAGATATGATATCAAGCTCAATCCATCAAAATGCACATTCGGAGTTCCAGGTGGAAAGTTACTCGGTTTTCTCGTTTCCGAACGAGGAATCGACGCTAACCCCGAGAAAGTTGGCACCATACTCCGGATGAAGCGCCCCGTGCGTATACACGATGTCCAGAAGCTCACAGGTTGCTTGGCCGCTCTAAGTCGATTCATTTCTCGACTCGGTGAGAAAGCATTGCCTCTTTACCGACTGATGAAGAAGTCTAACAAGTTCGAGTGGACTCCAGAAGCTGACGCAGCGTTTGCAGAACTCAAAGCTCTGCTCTCCACCCAGCCGGTGCTTGCTGCCCCAATCAGCAAAGAGCCTCTGCTACTGTACATTGCGGCCAGGGGACAAGTTGTCAGTACAGTACTCACGGTCGAGCGGGAAGAAGAAGGAAAGGCCTTCAGAGTTCACCCCTTCAAAACAAAGATACCCTCACTACCAGAAGCTTGTATATGGGATTTACATGACCACGAAGAAGGTTGCACATTACTTCTCTGACCACTCCATTACAGTCGTCAGCAACGCCCCACTGTCAGAGATTCTGCATAACAGAGATGCAACTGGTCGAGTGGCCAAGTGGGCGATTGAACTCCTTCCCTTAGATATCAAGTTTGAAGCAAAGAAGGCTATTAAGTCCCAAGCAATCGCAGATTTCATCAGCGAGTGGATTGAACAGCAGCATCCGACTCAAGTTCACTCGGAGCACTGGACCATGTTCTTCGATGGATCTAAGATGCTGAATGGTTCCGGTGCTGGGGTAGTTCTAGTCTCCCCCCGAGGAGATAAGCTCAGATACGTTCTCCAGATTCACTTCGATTCCTCCAACAATGAAGCAGAGTATGAAGCACTTCTGTATGGGTTGCGCATGGCCATTTCACTCGGCGTCTGTCGCCTCATGGTCTATGGCGACTCAGATTTGGTGGTTAATCAGGTGATGAAGGAGTGGGACGTCAGAAGTCCGGCTATGACTGGTTATTGCAATGCAGTGAGAAAGCTAGAAAAGAAATTCGAGGGGTTAGAGCTTCATCACATCCCCCAACTCAAAAATCAAGCAGCTGATGATCTGGCAAAGATAGGCTCCAAGAGAGAAGCCATTCCCAACAATGTGTTTTTGGAGCACATCCGCTCGCCGTCAGTCCAGGAGGATCCTTTCACAGAAGAAGCCCCACAACCGAAAAGTGCCACAGATCCGACTGAAGTCGAAGTTCCTGCTGTGGTCGACCTGATCATGGAAGTCTTGGCAATCACTCCCGACTGGACGATACCATACATCGCGTATATCCTAAGGAAAGAGCTCCCAGAGGACGAGGAAGAGGCTCGACAGATCGTCCGCCTATCCAGGGCCTTCACAGTCATAAAGGGGCAGTTGTATAGAGAAAGCGCGACTGGAATCGGTCAGAAGTGCATAACACCAGAAGAAGGTCGGATGATCCTTGATGATATCCACTCGAGGACCTGTGGCCACCATGCGTCCTCTCGGACCATTGTGGCTAAAGCATACCGAGCGGGATTCTACTGGCCTAGAGCAAATGAGATGGCAAAAGAGATAGTCGACAAGTGTGGAGGGTGCCAGTTCTACTCCAACATGTCACACAAGCCTGCATCAGCCCTGAAGACCATTCCACTCGTCTGGCCCTTTGTTGTTTGGGGACTAGACATGGTTGGTCCGCTGAGAACAGGCAGAAGTGGTTTCACTCATGTGCTTGTGGCAGTCGACAAGTTTACCAAATGGATTGAAGCTAAGCCTATCAAGAATCTTGATGCTTGCACTGCTATCAGTTTCGTCAGAGGGCTAACATTCAGATATGGAGTCCCGCATAGCATCATCACTGACAATGGGTCAAACTTCGATTCGGACAAGTTCAAAGCTTTTTGTGCCTCTCAAGGCACTCGAGTCGACTATGCATCGGTCGCCCATCCCCAGTCGAATGGACAAGCCGAAAGAGCAAATGGTCTGATTCTCAAAGGACTAAAGCCTCGACTGATGCGTGATCTCAAGCACGCGGCAGGTGCTTGGGTCGACGAGCTTCCGTCAGTTCTGTGGGGATTGAGGACCACCCCTAACCGGTCGACTGGAAGAACTCCATTCTTTCTGGTTTACGGAGCCGAAGCGGTTCTGCCAAGTGATCTTCACAACGCGCCCCGAGTCGAGCTTTACACCGAAGATGAAGCAGAACAGGCCCGGCAAGACGCAGTCGACCTCCTAGAAGAAGAGAGGGAGATGGCCATGATCAGATCGACCATTTATCAGCAAGACTTGCGTCGATTCCACGCCCGGAATGTGAAGAGTCGAGCCTTCCAAGAAGGAGATTTGGTCCTCCGGGTGGATCAACAGAAACCACACAAGCTTGCTCCTACTTGGGAAGGCCCCTTCATCATCACCAGAGTCCTCCACAATGGAGCGTATCACCTCTACAATGTTGATCGCCAGATCGACGAGCCACGAGCTTGGAATGCGGAACTACTCCGCCCCTTTTACACTTGAGCTCTCCCTTGGACGAGATGTAATAAGAAAAGTTCCTGCAGTTCGTTTTTATCAATGGCAAGAGTGTTCCATTAATTGTTGTCACTTTTGTTTACATATGAAATCCCCCAGTGGCTGACTTAGCTGCGAATCCGTTTCGCCTAAGTTTGAAAAAATCCTACCGAGTGGAGAACAAACCTCCCACCTGGGGGCTTAGCTGCAGCCCAGTGCTCGCCTAAGTGTTTAAAAAATCCTACCGAGTGGAGAGCGATCCTCCCACTCGGGGGCTTAGCTGCAGTCCAGCACTCGCCTAAGTTATCTCACTTAGAGACTTAGCTGCAGTCCGGCACTCGCCTAAGTTTGAAAAAATCCTACCGAGTGGAGAGCAAACCTCCCACCCGGGGGCTTAGCTGCAGTCCAGCACTCGCCTAAGTTCTCTCACTTAGAGACTTAGCCGCAGTCCGGCACTCGCCTAAGTTTGAAAAAATCCTACCGAGTGGAGAGGAAACCTCCCACCCGGGGGCTTAGCTGCAGTCCAGCACTCGCCTAAGTTCTCTCACTTAGAGACTTAGCCGCAGTCCGGCACTCGCCTAAGTTTGAAAAAATCCTACCGAGTGAAGAGCAAACCTCCCACTCGAGGGCTTAGCTGCAGCCCAGTGCTCGGCTAAGTGTTTAAAAATCCTACCGAGTGAAGAGCAAACCTCCCACTCGGGGGCTTAGCTGCCGCCCAGTGCTCGCCTAAGTGTTTAAAAATCCTACCGAGTGGAGAGCAAACCTCCCACTCGGGGGCTTAGCTGCAGTCCAGCACTCGCCTAAGTTCTCTCACTTAGAGACTTAGCTGCAGTCCGGCACTCGCCTAAGTTTGAAAAAATCCTACCGAGTGGAGAGCAATCCTCCCACTCGGGGGCTTAGCTGCAGTCCGGCACTCGCCTAAATTCTCTCACTTAGAGACTTAGCTGCAGTCCGGCACTCGCCTAAGTGTTTAAAAATCCTACCAAGTGGAGAGCAAACCTCCCACTCAGGGGCTTAGCTGCAGCCCAGTGCTCGCCTAAGTTCAAGACTCGACCCAATCCGCGAGTCGACTGCTAACTCCCCCTTCGGAATTGCGCCGCAAATACAAGGTCATTCCGAGTGAAGATCAAGTTCCACTCGACGAATCAAACCATGAAGATGCCCAACGAGAAATCAATTTCGGATAAAGCCTAAAAGGTCCCAGACCTCAAAGTACTCGAGCCCGCGGCTCGGCAAAGTTTAACTGTTACAAGCCCACTCGGCATCCCGAGGCAAATTTAAGGCAGAGTTTAACGGTTACAAATCCACTCGGCATTCCGAGGTAAATTTAAAGTTTTTCACTCCTCAGGAGGAGGACTGGAAGGGGCGACGAACTCATCCAAGTCGATCCCGTCAGCAATACGGGTGGCAGCGGCGATGAAGGTCTCCCTGAAGTCTTGAAAGCTGTGCTTCCTGGTATTTGCAACTTGGATGGCCGCCAGCTTTTCTTCTCGCGCCTCCTTGCAATGGACGCGGACCACAGACAGAGCGACATCAGCACCGCATCTAGCAGAAGATTTCTTCCATTCCGCCACTCGACCTGGGACTTCGTTAAGTCGAGCCATCAGAGACTCGAGGTCGTTCTGAAGCGTCGTCCCAGGCCAGAGTGATGTGTCGATCCGCGACATTGCAACTTTCAGCCGAGCCAGATAACCAACGACGCTGGTAACACGAGACTCCAGTCGGAGCACGTTCATGGCAGCCTCGTCCTTCACGAGAGAATTGGCGGGATCCAAGCCTAGCTCCACTCGACCGGTTTCCTCTTCGAAGTTCTGGCAGAATTCTGCGAACACGATTCAAGAATAAGACAGTGGCCGTACGCGGGCTCGGCAACTACAAGACAGTCAGGTTGGAATAATTACCTTCGAGCATGACGAACAGCTTCTTCGCGAGCCCTCCGAGATAAACCTCCAGATCTTTCGCCTTCCCCGCCAGCTCGCCTGCCTTGTCGTGCAGAGCCATCTTCTCCTTCTTCAGTCGACTGGCATCTCGATTAGCTGTCTCAAGAGCAGCTTTCAGTCTGTAGTTCTCCTCTTCAAGAGTCCCGACCGAAGCCAGCTTCTCTTTTGCGAGCTTCGTTTTGCTCGAGGCCTCCTTCAGCGCTTCTGCAAGGTCTTGATCCTTCTTCTTCAGAGCGTCCTCCAGTTTATCTGCGGCGCGTCGAGTGGAACCAACATCAAGAATGGATAGGAAAGAAAATCCACCTGTTAAGAATGGAGAACCTCACTAGCCATACATTTTGCCTCTTCTTGCGCCTTCTTCAAATTCTCCTGAGCAAGCTGCAAGTTAAGGTTGAGCTGGATCTGCTGATTCTCCAACTCAGTATAGCGAGCTACAAGTTCGCAAGATTTCTGCAAAAAGAAAAATCAGTCGACAGACGTCCAAGATAAGTTGCTTCCGAGTAACTCAGAGACAATGATGACGTTTCTAAGACCACAGCCGAATAAAAAACATTCGACAGTAGTCTTGGGGACTACACCCAGTGGGTGCACTCAGCGTGCCCCCACTGGTTTTTTAAAAAAAAGAGAGAGAGAAAAAGTCGACCTGGCCCGACCAAACCGAGTGAAGAAATACAGCTACAGCAACACAATGTAAAGACTACAGTCGACTGCCAGCAGTCCACCGTAGTCTCGGGGACTACACCCAGTGGGTGCACTTAGCATGCCCCCACTTTTCCAAGGATTGGCAGACACACCTAGCAGGTGTACAGATACAAAGATCTTCGGAAAAGAGACTCTCCAAGCAGCATATCATAACAGACCAAGTGTTGAGTCGACTGACCTGGACGTTGCTCTGAAGAGCCGAACTCGCGTCATAGGCTGCTTGGCTGGCCTCCCGAGCCATCTTCACTTGCTCCATCATGATCCCCGCCTAGCGTATAGCCTCCTTTGCAGCAGCCTCTTGGTCCTCAGGGACGGGGTATGTGGCAAAAAGCGAAGACGGATCCGCAGTCGACGACGAGGGCCGCTCACTCGCCAGAGGAACGGCGAAGGTCACTGAAGCCCGAGTGGCGTCACCACCATCCCGAGCCTCGGCCTCGGACGCCGGAGCGGATTGGTGGGGGGTCTTGTCAGTCGACGCCCTCTTGTGCCTCCTCACTCTCAACGGTTCGTTGTCTTCATCGTCCGGGAGGTCGATAACATGAGGAGGAGCTACAAGGAAAACATTCAATCGACCAGAGTCACGATAAAGGTTCAGCCGACTCAAAGGCAGGACGTCAGCAATCATACCAGGGTTGGAGGTAACAGCGTCCTCCATCTCTTGGTCGTCGTTCCTGGCGGAGACCTCAGAAGTAGCACCGCTGCAAATCCCGAAAGTCAATCAGTTGGCTCAGAGAATCGACCAAGGATCCGTCCACGACCGACAAAGGAAAGCAAGTCTTATTATTACCCGGAAATGGTAGGAACAGCTATCTTCATCTTGGGCAGAGCCTTGGGCGCCTTGGATGGCGTCGCTCGTGGATGCTTGGGAGCCCTCCCAGTCGGCGGAGGAGAAGAAGTCCGAGGGCGTTTCGACGACTGCCCAACAGGAGCAGTCGCCTTGCCACGTTCCCGCGCTGGATCGTGGCTAAGCTTGGATCGCCCCTCCGGACGGGGGGGGGGGGGGGGGGGGTTCAACCTCCTCCTCCTCCCCTTCGCTGGAGAAGATGTCGTCGCCTCCCTCTCCCTCACCGTCGGACTCCCACTCGCCTTGGTCATCCCCGCTCTCGCCTCCGCTCGCCTCCCCTTCCTCAGTCGACCCCTGTACCCCATTGGGCGTCGAGTACATCTCGGTGGTCGCCTGGAAAACAATAGACAAGACGAAAGTCAATTGACTTATTCAAAAAAGACCAATACAGAAGACAAGATATCAGTTGGGAGCACAAAGACATACCTGGTCCACCTCATACGAGTTGTCGAGTGGGGTTACCCTCCTGGCTCCTCGGGGGTTGTCTTTGTTCCCCGTGATGCTCGACAGCCACCCCTCCATCATCTCGTCGGTGACCTCCTCCAGGTGGACCCGAGTGGTGTCGTCAAGACCCGAATACAGCCACATCGAGTGGTCGCGGGCCTGGAGCGGTTGGATGCGCCTTTGAAGAAAGACCTCCAGCAGGTCCATACCAGTCATGCCCTCGTGGACAAGCTCAACCACTCGACCTGCCAACACCTTGACTTGGGCCTTTTCCTCCGGCGCAACTTTCAGAGAGGCAGGCTTCTCGGCTCGGTCGAGGGAAAAAGGAGGAAGACCAGTCGACTGCCCGGGGGTCGCCTCGTCCTTGCAGTAGAACCAGGTCGACTGCCAGCCACGGACCGACTCCGGGAAGGTGATAGATGGAAAACAACTCTTCCCCCTAGTCTGGATCGCCAGGCCCCCGCACAGCTGGATCACCTGCGTCCTCTCGTCACTCGACTTAGCCTTCTTGACCGATTGAGAACGGCAGGTAAAGATGTGTTTGAAGAGTCCCCAATGGGGTCGACAACCCAAGAAAGCCTCAAACATGGAGATGAAAGCAGCAAGGTAGACAATGGAGTTGGGAGTGAAGTGGTGGAGCTGTGCTCCGAAGAAATTCAGGAAACTCCGGAAGAAAGGATGGGGCGGCAGAGAAAACCCTCGGTCGATGTGGGTGGCTAGGAGCACGCACTCACCGTCGTGGGGTTGAGGTTCGATCTCTCCCCCCGGAAGACGCGCAGCTTCATGGGGAATGACTCCCCCCTCGACCGTGTCGTCGAGATCCTCTTGCCGGAGCACCGACGGCATCCAGTCGCCCTGGATCCAACCTTTGGGCAGAGCGGTCCTAGAGGAAGATCCGCCCCGAGCTGACCTCTTCCCTTTCCCCGCTGTCGCCGCCTTCTTCGAGCGCACCAGAGCGGAGGTCTTGCTCTTCGTCATCGTCGCCGGCGAAGTCTCGCACGGGCCTGCTGCGTTGGGGCGGGAACGGAGGTGGCGGAAGGACTTGCGAAGGGAGAGAGATGGAAGAAAGGAGGAGAAGAGAGCGCACTGCTTGGAAACCCCGAGCCTGCGATTTATAAGGGACCGCTTCCGAGTGGCTGACTGGTAGGCCCAGGCTATCCAGTCAAATCCCGCATCAGACGCGCGCGCAGTACATGGCGAAAAAGGCGACACGGGGATCGAGGAGCTTCTGCTTTATCACTTCCGATTACTGCGGCCGCTCCCGTCCCGCGTGCTTCCCAAAATCCAAATCCCGCGACATCCGCGGGCCACAAAAATGACTTGTCAAAACAGAAGACCCCGATCGCGCCGGCGCTCGGTATGTCACAAACAAAGAAATTCACTTGACGAAAGGCCTGGAATGGATCAAGGCGACTGAAAAAGGTTGGCAACGTCATCCGTGACGATTGACCCAAAACAAGGCGCTCACGTAGCCCGAAGAACCAGTCGGAAAGATCTCCAACTCTTTCCCCACTCTAACCTCGATCCATTCGGGGGCTAATGATGAAGACATGTACCTAGGGTAGGGACACGGACCTGACCAAAGAGTCTTACCCTAGGACACCCCTAGGAGAAGTCACCTTTTCCTCTACTCGAAGGTATCCCACTCGACGGGTTCAAGACACTCGACCAAGAAGCTATCACTCGACGGGTTCAAGACACTCGACGAAGTCACTCCGCAGGAAAACGGTCAGGTATTAAGTAGTCTTTATGGTCATTATAGCACTTTACTAGGGGCGTTACCAGTAACGCCCAACCTTAAATGTACCTTAAACCCTGCATTACTGAGGGCAGGAGAGGGCCGGCGAACTCTATATAAGCCACCCCCCTCCTCACTATGAAGGGTTCGCACCCCTGTATCCATACACGCATAATCCAGTCGACCGCCTCCGGGCTCCAAGACGTAGGGCTATTACTTGCTCTGAGAAGGGCCTGAACTCGTAAACCTCGCGTGTAACAACTTCCCAATAGCTAAGATCTAGCCTCTCCATATTCACCCCCCTACATCACTGTCAGAGTTAGAACCACGACACCTAGCGCCTCCGCTAGCTCGCGACGACGCTGGAGACGAAGCGCTTAGCTGTCGTGACATCGTCGACGCCGTCCTCATGCTGGCTGCGGACCTCGTCCTCTCCGCCACCGCCATAGGTGTCTTATGCCGCCAAGTTAGGGCGCGGGAGATTGAACTGCTCGGCCTCCCTCTCAACTTCCTCTAGCAGTTCTTTGTGTGGTAATTAAATCTTACTTTTATTGCCCTTTTGATTCGTCAGATCCATCCACTTCAACCAGAAGTGGTTTCTAAGCTTGCAAATCTGGATCTATCTTGTTTTGCATCTCATATCATGCCAAGTATATTCACTTATGCTTCACTACTAGTTAGATTCCTCACTTGTACTTATTCTTGGATTCGTACAAATCTGGAACCAACTCTCATCAAATAAGTGAATGTCTTCGCACTATGAGGTCAATGTCTTCAAACTGATTTATCTTCAAAATCTTATAAGAATGCATATGACTTCTTCCCCTTCCCTCGCACCTCTAATGTTGTCACGGGTACATGTCTGTGGGAGAATCCCTTGGTTCTCATAATCTGCATTCGTTTGCAGAATTCTTACAGCGACACATCAATTCTCCTTAAGCCAGTTCCTGTTTGACCAGCAGACGGAAGCCATTCACAGTCTTGAAGCCTTTCAGCTAGAATACTATGGCCACTAAGAAATCAGCTAGAAAGTGCGGCAGGGAGCACCGTGAGGATACAACCAAGGACCTGCCACTAGATCTCTTTGAAATGTACAAGTCAGATCCTGAAGAAACCTATGGTGAGCGCAAGACCCGAATCCAATGTATTCTAAGATATTGGGCCGAAGAATGGTTCAAGTACATATTTGTGACTGCTGAATACACTGAAAAGAACGCTATCAAGCATCCATGGGGAGATATTTTGTGCCCAAATCTGCAGCCCAAGTCCAAGCCCGAAGCTATTGCTCAAGGCTTCTATCCTTGCATGGTCCGAGGACCACAGCCTGAAAATGCCGACCCATCTAGTTTGCTATGGTGTCGTGACGACAATATCTTCAAGCGCAACTTTCAGTTTGCCAAAGAGTTTGTAAAGAAGAACAAGAAGCAGTTAGGCCTCGACTTCAACCCTGGTCCATCTGCTCCAAGGGATGATGGCACACGTGATGTCAATCCCAATGAAATCGGCCCCTTCTACAACCTCAAAGGCCTCATCACTCATATTGCTGTACAGGGGGCTACTATGGACCACTCAGCTGATGACACAGATTCCGAAAGTTTTGCCTCAGCCCCAGCAAAGTAGAAGAAGAAGAAATCAAAGGCTTCAAAGCCCTTTGTTGTACCAAAAGTTTCACGTGCGAAGCCATTGGCCACTGCACCACCTGAACCCAGTGTGCAATCTGAAGATCTTTCTCATGTCTCCAAGAAGAAGGAGAAGCCTAAGAAGAAGCCCATGAATATTTCTAGGCATGAAATAACTCCAGCTGCCGTTCTGAGGAATGAAGATGAAACCATTGATCTGTCAAGCGACGAAGACTTTGGTGATGATGCTCTTGAGGTTCTAATCAAGAGCAAGCAAGAGGCGGAGATCTTCAATGATCTGCCCCTCTTTGATGTGGATATTCTGAACAACTTCATTGATGAGTGGTTCAACGACCAGATCATAAGCATCAATGATCTTCAGCTGCCAGTGGACATCTGCGTCACCTTCCATGGAGCCATTGCAAATGAGTTGGCCTTGGCTCAGAAGATTGTCGAGATGAAGAACAAAATTGATTTTGAGAAGGCACAGTTCAAGAAGCACATGGCAAAGCTCAGCGTGGCTGATGTTTAAAGCTTCAAGCAGATGCTGCACAACCTCAAGGAGCAGTTTCACAAGAAACGCGAGGAAGCCAAAGGCTCAAGAGAGTGGATGAAATACTTCGCAGAGAAATGTGTTCAAGCACACAATGAGGCTGAGAAGCGCAAGGCACTGGGGTGTCCTGGCATCGATCCTAGAATGGCTGCCAAATAAAAGAAGAAGTCTGTTGCGGCACACACTGAAGCACCAAGGCAGGAAGCACCTACCATTGTCTTCCCTGCCGACATGATAGGCTCGAAGCCTAAGGCCCCCTCAGCAGGTTCAGAGCTAAAGACAACCAGGGCAGCTGAAGCCGATGCCAGGAAGCGCAAGCACAAGGATGCCTCTGATGGTGCTCCATCAACCAAGAAGCCGAAGACAAAGTCTTCGCGGAAAGAGCGTGCTGCTGCCACAGAGCCACTTTTTGTTGAGCCCATCTCAGTTGTACGTCCTGCCTCCTCCAACCAAGAGCGTCAATTTGTAGTTCACGAGCCTGCTACCACAGAGGCTCCTGAAGACGAAGATGTACCAGCCGTTGACCCCATCACAGCCGAAGACATTGATCGTCAAGACAATGTAGAAGATGATGAAGTCCTTCCTCAGATCGAGCACCAACCGGTATCATCGCCTGTTCTCACGAACAGCGAACTCATCAGCATTGGTCGTCCTTTGACGCCAATTGCTCAGGATGCTTCGTGGGCTGGTTGCCCCCAACAAGACACCCCCATTCAAGATGAAACTCCCAGAACTCCAACCCCTCAAGTCACCACTCCGGTGCTTGACGACGACTACATGGTGTAGACCACTCCATCACCACAGGCGTCGCCCGCATTCTGCAGGCTTCGCAAAGGCCCTAGGCCTCCGGTCATCATGTCGAGCATTCCAGAAGGAGAAGTCCAACAAAGATCAGTCGCACGTGAAGTGTTTCCTGAAGCCACTCCTACTATGAATGTCTCTGAGTCTAAAGCCAAAGTTGCTGAAGACATTCCGGTTGCATCAGCCGAAGACAATCAATAACCAAGAAAAGAAGAAGAAAGAGTTGCCACACCCCCTATCACTCAAGAAGTCATTCTCGAGGAGAACGTGTCAGTGCCCGACCCTCCTGCTACTGAAAAGGAGGTTGAAAACATTGAGGTGGCCACAACCAACACTGCTGAAGCCAATGACGTTGTCATGGCTGACAATAATGTGGCGCCTGAAGCTAATGATGCACCTGAAGCTAGTGTGCGACCTGAAGCCACAGTCAATGCCAAAGCTGCAGTTCCACCCCCAAGGCCTCACATTGTTGAGCAGGCATTTGATCGCGGCCAACTTGTCACTGTCAAATGGCATGTTCTGGTTCCTCCCGCTGCTCCCGGACCACAATATGAATACCATGTGGAGCACAGGCCTCAGGTCCAGAAGCCAAAGCCCAGACTACCAAGGTTTCCCGGTGCTGCAACATCGCCAGGCTCGTTCAGTGTAAATAGTTTCAGGGCACACAACACATTCTTCAATAGTTCCAAGAACCCGTACTCGAAGCCAAAGATCTCATCTGACCGCTTCTGGAGCTTTTCGCAACGCAGTTATTACTCCTGCATCTTATACAATCAAGAGCGGATCTTTCCTCACATGCGTCTGGATTGTGAAGCCATTGCTAGACTGCCCTGCTTGGAGGAAGCTATAGACTGTTTTAGAGATGTTGGCCTTCCGCAGTTTGTCACTGACAAAGAGCATTGGAACGAAGAGCTTCTGTTGCAGTTCTATGCTACTCTTCACATTTGTGGCTACAACAGGGATCCGAAGACTTGGGTCCTTGAGTGGATAACAGGTGATGTGCACCATGAATCCAAAGCTCAAGATATCATCGAGCTTACTTCCCTGACCACTCCAAGTGAATACTATGAAACTGGTTGTCAGCTACACAGGAATGCATTGGAGAGCATCTTTCAGAAGTCTGAGCCAAACATGAGTCAGATGCTCAGCATGATGAAGCCACTGCCACAAGATGCCGAATATCCTAAGGAATTCTTTGTCGAAGACCTTGAGTATCTGCCCCGAACCATTTATCACATTGTAAGGTGAACTCTATGGCCCGTCAAAGGACATTCTCCTATAGCCAAGCTTGAAGGCGCGATGAAGACATTGGTGTTATATATTCCGAATGGCATCAGCTTCAATGCTCAAGATTTCTTCATCAGGCAACTTGCTGCATCTGGAATTGATCTATTTGGCCTGAAGTTTTATTCTCCATGGGTGATGCGCTTAATCAAGCTTCACTCTTCTGTCAACTATCAGCCCTCTGCGCGCAACCATCTTATCTTCTTGCCTGAGGTTGATATGTCTGTCAAAGCCATCTACCCTGAGCCTGCCAAGGATCCTGTCGGTGTCAAAACCGGCGGATCTCGGGTAGGGGGTCCCGAACTGTGCATCCAGTCGGATGGTAACAGGAGGCGGGGGACACGATGTTTACCCAGGTTCGGGCCCTCTTGATGGAGGTAATACCCTACATCCTGCTTGATTGTTCTTGATAATATGAGTAGTGCAAGAGTTGATCTACCACGAGATCGAAGAGGCTAAACCCTAGAAGCTAGCCTATGGCATGATTGTTGTTGTTGGTCCTACGGACTAAACCCTCCGATTTATATAGACACTGGAGGGGGCTAGGGTTACACAGAGTCGGTTACAAGGAAGGAGATCTACATATCCGTATTGCCAAGCTTGCCTTCCATGCCAAGGAGAGTCCCATCCGGACACGGGACGAAGTATTCAATCTTGTATCTTCATAGTCCACCAATCCGGCCAAAGGATATAATCCGGCTA
Organism: Triticum urartu; assembly: GCF_056163025.1. Taxonomy (NCBI): domain Eukaryota; kingdom Viridiplantae; phylum Streptophyta; class Magnoliopsida; order Poales; family Poaceae; genus Triticum; species Triticum urartu. The sequence continues at coordinate 166,739,168 of NC_141876.1, read as the reverse complement.
TCCGGATACCCCCTAATCCAGGACTCCCTCAGTAGCCCCTGAACCAGGCTTCAATGACGATGAGTCCGGTGCGCAGATTGTCTTCGGCATTGCAAGGCGGGTTCCTCCTCTGAATACTTCATAGAAGATTTTGAACACGAGGATCGTGTCCGGCTCTGCAAAACAAGTTCCACATACAACCATAGAGAGAATAATATTTTCACAAATCTAATCTGCCGACGCATTCCGCAGTGTGACATCACACCACAGCCAGGTCACCATTCGAATCGTTTTTCACAACCAACCTCAGCGTGTTTCGCGAGGCGGTTTCCTTGGCACGCCTTGTCGAAGCAGAGATCGTGTCCCCTTATTACGGGATTCCCATCAATACGGACGTGGGTAACCCAACCGTGCCATCAATTACGACGCTTGGGGGATAAGCGAGTTTTACCAGGCTGGTGTGGGCGCATAGTTTCGTCCACCCTTATAAAGGGATAAGGGTTCACCTTTTTCTACCTCACGCCTTCTTCCTCCTTGCTCATCCATTCTCGCACACTCGAGCTCGAGCGCCCATGTCCACATCCTTCTCATCAACCCTCTCCAAACATGTCCGGAGCGGGAGGCAAGTGGATGGTCTCCTCCGTTACGGAGGGAGACATCAAAAAGCTGCGCGGGGCCGGATACTTCGTGGATATTGCGCACCGGCTGCCAGCCGCGGGGCAGATCGTCCCTCCCTGGAACCTTACGAAAGGGTGGTTTTCCTCACCCACTTCGTCCACGGACTGGGGTTTCCCCTCCATCCATTTGTCTGCGGCCTTATGTTCTATTATGGGCAGGACTTCCATGACCTAGCTCCGAATTTCATCCTCAACATCTCGGCGTTCATCGTCATGTGCGAGGCTTTCCTCCGCGTCCAGCCCCACTTTGGCCTGTTGCTGAAGACCTTCAATGTCAAACTGAAGGTCGGCCAACAAGCGGAATGCGGCAGAGCCATGGTGGGCAAAATGTCCAACGTTACATGGCTCGAGGGCTCCTATGTGGAGACCATAAAGGGGTGGCAATCGGGGTGGTTCTACATCACCGAGCCGCGCGACACCAACTGGGTGGCGGCCCCCGAGTTTCGATCCGGAATCCCCACGCGGCTCACTTCCTGGAAGGAGAAGGGCTTGTCCTGGGGCTCATCGGTGGAGCTGGACAGACTCCAGAAGTGTATCCGGAACATGATAGGCAAGAAACTCAAGCTTGTCAACATAGTCCAGGTCATGCTCTTCCGCCGGATCCTCCCGTGTCAACGACGGGCTTTCAACTCATGGGAGTTCGACACGGCCCAGCACCAGACTCTACGCGAGCTCTTCGACACGACGCATAAGGACGTCTGGAAGGTGCTGTTCAAGGGACCCGAGGTCCCCCCTCCCCTTACCGAGGACCGCGGGCTAAGCTCGACGTGCCCTGCGAATCCGGTAAGTTCTATACACCTTGTAGGGTATTTATTTTCCATAGTTTAACCATGTGCGGGGTCTGAGCTCCCATGCCTTTGACAGGACTGGGTGGAGACATCGGAGCAGATTGACTGTCCGGCCCCTCTGCCCGAAGACCTTGTAGACGCTCTCCTGACGGAGATGCGGACTCCGGCTCCTTATGAGGTGCCGGAGAAGTCGATCAAGAAGAAGGCCCCGGGAACCTGAAAGAGTTCCCGGCGCCAGGTGGTATCGGACTCATCGTCCGATAGCTCCAAGACGCACTCCTCCCGTGAAAACGAGGAGGGGGAAGATGACGGTTCTCCCCCTCCAGCTGGGGGAGATAGGAAAAGAAAGGCCGCCCCAACCAGGGAGGCCGGAGGGTCCAAGAAGGGAAGGACTCTCCTTCCGGACTGTTCCACCACCGCCGCCGGCAGCGCAGACGAGTGGCTACTCAGGGCCAAGCCCCTGGCGAAGTCGTAAGTATTCGGATACCAAAGTAACTCATACCATACTTTTATTGCAGTGCTTCTCCTAACGTCGAATATGATCATGCAGTCCGCCCCGATCCCGCATCGACGTATCCTCGTCGGACGGTTCCTTGGACTCGTCGGATATTAATAGCGAGTCACTTCCAACCGCCTCCTCTCCTCGCCCTATGGACAATGTCGAGGTATTGTCTCAAGGGGCACCGAACCGAGGGGAGGTAGTCCTGGAGGTGCCTCAAGGCGACCTTCTGGACTCCAGGCGCAAAGGGAGCAAGACTCCCAAGGGCCAAGTTCGGCCCTCAGCCGAACACCGCGCCGGAACCTCCAGTGGTTCGGGACTCCGGCAGGCGGCCCCCTGCCAAGAGGGGCAAGCCGCCTGTGCCAGTGACCTCTGTCTATCGAGAGGCACCGGACAACCTGCTGGGAGCGCTTTGCGACGCTTCCATCGACGAAGAGCACCGCACTATTATGAGTGCGGTGATCAAGAAGGTTCAGTCCGCCAAGAGCGGACTGACTGAAGCCTGTGCCAGCCTTCTAACAGGCTTTGAGGTAAGTATTTAAAATATAGGAAAATATTACCACATAGACAGTAGCCCCTGATGCTCTATTTGGTGTTCACAAAGAAAAGCCAAATAGAGGATCAAATAATATCTGCAAGAGTCTAATACAAGTATGTCTATATGCGTATGCAGGCTTCGCTGTTGACCTCTGCCGCACTGACTGCGGAGGTCGCCGCACTGAAGCAGAACCTCGAGCGGTCCAAGAAAGAACTCGGCCTTGCCAAGAGGCATCTCGAGGAGAACAAAGGTCAGTAATACCTTGTCTATATATATAAATAAAGATGTGGTTGCAAAATGATAGGATCATCATGGATGTGCCAGGGGCCCCGACCAAAGTGGCGACCCTGAAGCGAGCGCTGTCCGAGGCTGAAAACAAAGCGGCCGAGCAGCGCACCGAGCGGGAGGAACAAGAGGCACGGGTGGGCGAGGTGCAGCAAGAGCTCCAGGCTCTCGTGAAGAAGCACGAGACTTTGGAGCTTGACTTGAAGACGCGAGAGTCCGAGCTTGCCGCGGCCCTCGAGAGCACAAAGCATGCCAAGGCTGAACCCCAAAAGGCCCTCCAGGAAATTGAGGCGATGAGGAAAATAGCGGCGGGTAAGGCATTCATTATGCAAAGCAAGCATGTGAAAGTAAATTACTTGTTACTTACCCGAGTCCGGAGCTCTCCAGGAGCATTCGCAGATTTGCCCCGCAGCGTGTCGGATGCCGCAAAGTACTACCAGACCGAGGAGGGAAGCTCGACGGAGAAGTTGTTCTGGTCTCAGTATACTAGGACCGAACACCCAATGCCTATGAGCGACCAGCTGAAGCAATTGGTTGAGCTGCACAAGGCGGCCGAACAGGCCATGAGGGGCCTTATAGTCCGGATGTGGCCTGGCGACTCCCTTCCCAACAGCTACTTCGGCCTGGTGAGGCGGCTTGTGGATGCCTGCCCACGGCTGGAAGTCATAAAGCGGTCTGTCTGCATCGAAGGTGCACGCCAGGCTTTTGCCCGTGCGAAGGTGCACTGGGCCAAGATGGACGTCGAGAAGTTGGTGAAGGAGGGGGGGCCGCTGGGCAAGGAGCATCGCCACCCTGAAATGTATTATGAGGGTGTCCTGAAGGGTGCCCGTCTTGTGGCGGATGACTGTGCGAAGGATGTAATTTTTGAATGAACTTTCTCGTGTGATCCTGTATTATGAAAACTTGTTCATGTGCGCTATGCAACGCTCATTTGAATTTAAAATATTACTTTCCGTGCGGCTGTTTATCAAATCTGAGAGATGACCAGTCGTCGGCTTCTGCCCCCATGCCACGAGTGCTGGGGTGTTCGGGATAAATCTGAGCACTCTTTTCCCCATTGTTGGGTCCTTCGAGGGAGGTGCTCAGCACAACGAACAAGGCAATCGGACTATAATGCTTTATCACTCTCACTTAGCCATAAAAGTCTACAATTTTAAATTTTGGCGAAGCCCCTAGTATTCGGAAGGCCGAATTCGGGGAGCTATACACGCCTAAGCCGGACAAAGCCGACTCCTCGCCCTAAGCGGCATAAGTCTTTAGGGACTCGAGACCTCTCAAACAGCGACCAACTCTCACCTTATCATGATAGTCAGTTTTAGCTTTCTCTACTGAGGTGCTTGCCCAGATGAACCGGGGCACAATCGCAGTAGTTCTCCCAGTGCTACCTTAGCCGATATAGCGGAACGTAAGGTACCAAAACATGGGAGCCGGGCAAACCCAACTATTGACCCAAGACATGATTCGGAGCTGATGCATATAATGCTATAAGTTTGGGGTGCCGCACTGTCGAAAGTATTCGGACTTCTCACGCCGTATTATGGGGTACGCTTAAGCCCCTAGTGTATTGGCCGTACCAGAGTGTACGGGTGCTGAATGTCATGAATGAACATATATATATATATATATATATATAAGAATAGAGAATGCGGTAATAGTCTAGTGCCATGCATTGTTTATTCAAAAAGGTGCGTCGAAGCAGAATGATACAAAGCAAAAAGTAGGACTATTTGACATGTCCCCTCTAAGGGCAAGCTGAGGAATGGTATTTAAAGTAGGTATTTCAATCGTTATCAGAGACCACCTGGGAGTTCCATGGTGCGATGTAGCTTTCTGCCTCCTTGGTTGTTGTATCGTGTGTCCAGCAATCGTACTGCTGGACGGGGTTTCCAGAGAGTAAAGTCTTGAAAGAGAGAAAGAATGACAAAGCGGGAAGCCCCTAGTGAGGTTGAGCCATGTTTTGGGGCGTGCCGTAGTCGTGCCCCCCCCCCCACCTATGCCCATGGTATTTTCAATGCATAATTATGTACGCGTGGCACGGATTTCACCGTTTGGCTGGGACTGAGGTGGGGGCCGCATTGCTACGCTAGCTCGGAACGTGCCAGGCGGTCTTGTTGCAGATTACTCCAGGCGCGCTTGACGGTGTCCGGGTGTTTAATCACTGAACTGGTGGATTGCCTGAAGAGGATGCTTTGTGCTTCTACTGCAAGGGCCGCAGTGTGCTCCTCCGTGCGAAGAGAGCGCTCTGTGTTTCCATTGACTGTGATGACCCCCTGATGTCCTGGCATCTTGAGCTTGAGGTATGCATAATGCAGTACCGCATTGAATCTGGCAAATGCGGTTCACCCGAGCAGTGCATGATAGCCACTGCGGAACGGGACTAAATAAAGATTAACTCCTCGCTTCGGAAGTTATCCGGGGATCCAAAGACCACTTCCAGTGTGACTGAGCCTATGCAATGGGCCTCTACACCTGGTATGATGCCTTTGAAGGTCGTTTTTGTGGGTTTGATCCTTGAGGGGTCTATACCCATTTTGCACATTGTGTCCTGATAAAGCAGGTCCAGGCTGCTGCCGCCATCCATAAGGACTCAAGTGAGGTGAAATCAGTCGATGATTGGGTCTAGGACCAGTGCGGCGAATCCGCCATGATGGATACTAGTGGGGTGGTCCTTGCGGTCGAAGGTGATCGGATAGGAGGACCATGGGTTGAACTCTGGGGCGACTAGCTCCAACGCATATACGTCCCTTAGCGCACGCTTCCGCTCCCTCTTGGGGATGTGGGTTGCGTATATCATGTTCACCGTCCACACTTGTGGGGGGAACCTCTTCTGTCCTCCGGTGTTCGGCGGCCGGGGCTCCTCCTCGTCATCTCTATGTAACTCCTTATCTTTGTTTTCGGCATTTAACTTGCCGGCCTGCTTGAACACCCAATATTCCCTGTTGGTGTGGTTGGCTGGCTTGTCGGGGGTGCCGTGTATTTGACACGAGCGATCGAGTATATGGTCCAAACTGGACGGGCCCGGAGTGCTTCTTTTGAATGCCTTTTTCCACGGACCGGGTTTAGAGCCTCTGAAGCCGGCATCGACTATCGTATCCTCGGTATTGTTGCTGTTGATGCGGCGCTTGTTTTGTTGCGACGTGACCTTCCATTGCTATCCTTGGTATCTGAAGTACCATCGTTCTTTGATATGTTATTGCTTCGAGCTAGCCAGCTATCCTCTCCCGCGCAAAAGAGGGTCATGAGTGTCGTGAGGGCTGCCATAGATTTCGGCTTTTCCTGGCCAAGGTGCCGGGCGAGCCACTCATCGCGGATGTTGTGCTTAAAAGCTGCTAGGGCCTCTGCATCCGGACAGTCGATGATTTGATTTTTCTTTGTCAGGAACCGTGTCCAGAATTGCCTGGCCGATTCCTCTGGCAACTGAATTATGTGGCTCAAGTCATCGGCATCTGGTGGTCGCACATAAGTGCTCGGGAAGTTGTCGAGGAATGCGGCTTCCAGATCTTCCCAACAGCCAGTGGATTCTACTGGCAGGCTGTTGAGCCAAAGCCGAGCTGGTCCTTTGAGTTTGAGTGGGAGGTATTTGATGGCGTGTAAATCGTCACCGCGGGCCATGTGGATGTGCAGGAGGAAGTCCTCGATCCATACCATAGGATCTGTTGTACCGTCGTATGATTAGATATTTACGGGTTTGAAACCCTTTGGGATTTGGTGATCCATTACTTCGTCTGTGAAGCATAGGGGGTGTGCGGCGCCTCTGTACTGGGCTATATCGTGACGCAGCTAAAATGAGTCTTGTCCGCTGTGTTCGGCCCGGACGGATTTACTTTTACTGTATCCGGCGTGACGGTTATCGTCTCGCATAGTTGCGCGCCCTCGTGATCCGTAGATTGGTCTTGCGTGTTTTGCTTTGTCCTCCAATACGTCTCGCAGGTCTAGCGTGTTCCCCCGTGCCTTGACATTTTTATTTGAGTGGCGTCGGGGTGCGGGCTGAGCTTTTGGCTGAAATGCCTTTCTGTTGCGGCCACGAGGTGGCCGATCAGCCGCGTCATACGCTGGAGATGTCGGTTTTAATGCTTCCTCCTCCAGTCGGGGCAGCAACCTGTGCTTTGGGTAACTCTTGGAGGGGCGTTCGAGTTCATATTCATCGGCCGCAAGGACTTCAGTCCATCTATCAGCTAGCAAATCTTGATCAGCTCGAAGCTGTTGTTGCTTTTTCTTAAGGCTATTTGCCATGGCTATAAGCCGGCGCTTGAAGCGCTCTTGCTCGACAGGATCCTCAAGCACGACAAATTCGTCATCATCGAGGCTTGCCTCGTCTTCAGAAGGAGGCATGTAATTATCATCCTCCACCTCTCCATCTGCCGCTCTCTCGGGAGGGCTGGCTTCTCCATCCTCCTGCTCTAAATCTTACTGGAGGGGATTGTCGTCATCTTCGGCACTGTCTGGAGTGCTATTATCTCCTGTGCCGGTATCACCGCTTTTGCCTTGGTGAGACTTAGAGTGGCGCCACTGACGTTGGCGCCACCGTCATCCTCCGCTGTCCCGTCGCCATTGCCTTCTTTGGGTGTGTCCACCATATATATATCATATGATGAGGTGGCTGTCCAGTGCGATGTGGGTAGTGGTTCTTGTCTGTCTCCTGCATCATCGTCCATACCGTCGATGTCTTCGGAGTCAAAGTCGAGCATGTCGGTCAAATTGTCGACAGTGGCTACTAAGTGGGTGGTGGGTGGGCGGCGAATTTCTTCGTCATCCGCATCCCAATCCTGCCAGACATAGTTCGGCCAGGACTCTCCTGACAAGGAGAGATACCTTAATGAGTTCAGTATGTCGCCGAAGGGCGAGTGCTGAAAGATATTCGCGGAGGTGAACTCCATGATCAGCGCCCAGTCGGATTCGATAGGCACGGGCGCAGGCGGTTTGGCGGCTGTGGCCGGGGAAGAATCCGGCAGTTTGGCGTTACGGCTCTCGTGAAGGGTAAGGTCGATACTCGGCTCGATCGCCGCTGAGAATGCGGCCTCCATGGCGGGGTCTATCCACCCGTCCATGGATGGCGCAATTGGCTCCGAATTGAGGGTCGGAGCGGTTGCCCGTGCGGTCTCCAGAACACTGTCCGATGGTAGAGCTAAATCATGCTCATCGTGACCGTGCGGCGCACTCGGCAGGGGCTCGAATCCATCGAAGATCAAGTCTCCGCGGATGTCGGCCGTGTAGTTTAAGCTTCCAAACCTGACCTGGTGGCCAGGGGCGTAACTCTCGATCTGCTCCAAATGGCCAAGCGAGTTGGCCCGCAGTGTGAAGCCGCCGAATACGAAGATCTGTCCGGGGAGAAAAGTCTCACCCTGGACTGCATTGCTATCGATGATCGAAGGAGCCATCAAGCCTGACGATGACGACACAGAGGAACTCTCAATGAAAGCACCAATGTCGGTGTCAAAACCGGCGGATCTCGGGTAGGGGGTCCCGAACTGTGCGTCCAGGCAGATGGTAACAGGAGGCGGGGGACACGATGTTTACCCAGGTTCGGGCCCTCTTGATGGAGGTAGTACCCTACGTCCTGCTTGATTGTTCTTGATAATATGAGTAGTACAAGAGTTGATCTACCACGAGATCGAAGAGGCTAAACCCTAGAAGCTAGCCTATGGTATGATTGTTGTTGTTGGTCCTACGGACTAAACCCTCCGGTTTATATAGACACCGAAGGGGGCTAGGGTTACACAGAGTCGGTTACAAGGAAGGAGATCTACATATCCGTATTGCCAAGCTTGCCTTCCACGCCAAGGAGAGTCCCATCTGGACATAGGACGAAGTCTTCAATCTTGTATCTTCATAGTCCAACAGTCCGGCCAAAGGATATAATCCGGCTGTCCGGATACCCCCTAATCCAGGACTCCCTCAGAGCCACTTTATCTTCATAACGTTGATCGCCAAAGCTTCACACAACCAATTGAGGGAGTCCTTGCTGCTACTCGTGTCTATCCTCTGGCTGGCAATACACGTGCACCTCATCATGCAACTACTGAAGCCACTGAAAGCACCATTGCTCAAAGGCCTCGGAAGCGATCTCGTGTGCTCAATGACCGAGAGCTTCTCATGGCCTTGCATTAGAAACAAGATAGGCACCATGACTAGCTAAAGCGTCAGATGCACATTGAAGACAATGGTGATCTGTGAAGATATTCACATTGAAGACTATGACATGAGAAGACATCGCATGAAGACTATGGATTTCGAGGACATAGTTGTTTCGTAGTTTCCTTTTCTTCTTTGTTGAGTCATAGGAACCACCGTACTGTTAAGTGGGGTCCAAGTGAACAAAGTCAGAGTGACTGAAGTGATGCTCAACCAAATCCCATGTCTTCAAGCGAAGACAATGAGATCAAATCTTATTCAGAGCTGGATAAGTCAGCTTTACTTGCAGCCGAAGTCAAGCTGCCGCATGTGTTTGAAATCTGACCGTTGGACACATGTCAGTTCCTTAGTGACCCAGGGTCATTTCGGATAAATCAGGTCGGGTTGCCTCATGGCTATAAATAGCCTACCCCCTACACCATAAATTGGTGCCTGCTCAGAGTTAGTGCATGGCTTTTGTCGTTTGAGAGCAACCCACCTCTGAAGCCTTTGAGAGAGAAATCCTTGCGAGGACAAAGCCCTAAACACCCAGAGCCAAAGAGAGTTAGGCATCACTGAAGTCTTTCTGTCTGCATGATCTGAAGACTTGTTACACTTGAGGACTGTGAATCCTCCAGCCGGTTAGGCGTCGCGTTCTGAGCATCCAAGAGTCATTGTGGATCACCGGTGAATGAAGTTTGTGAAGGTTTCGAAGTCTCCCTTGAAGACTTACCATAGTGATTGGGAGAGGACTGTGTGTCCTTAGCTCAATGGGAATAAGGTGAAGACGCGGTCTTCTGAGTTGAATCTCAGCCTCCCTAACTAGACGTACAGTTTTCACACCAACTGGAACTGGTCCAACAAATCCTTGTCCTCGCCAAGCAACTGGTTCTATCCTCTACCTCTCTTTACTTACTGTTTGTCTTCATGAAGTCATTGCCTGCTTGCATGATCTGATTGACTTCACTGTGTGAAGACTGTTGTTGTTTGGCTTCATACTATCTTCCATCCTGATCCATACTGCCTAGCTGCTAATAGTCTTCGTGCTTTCACTTCATTGCTTACTTGACTATGGCTTGTCTAGTGTAGTCTACCTTCCGCTGCATACCAATAGGTTCATTTCTACTATTTGTCTTCAAAGCGCCCGTGTTTTGAAGACTTTCATAAAAATCGCCTATTTACCCCCCCTCTATTCGATAACTAGCACTTTCAAATAGTCATTGACTTAGACCACCGGGTTATCTGCCTGGCCAAAGTTTCATCCTCAGGTAACTCGCCCCGGGTCATATAAGCCAAATATGTAACTGTCCAACGAGGAATAGCATGAATTGCCTCCACCAGTTGTGCTTCCGGGTCAGGAACAGCAAGATCCTCCTCTGTAGGCAATTTGACAGAAGGGTTATGTAGAATATCCAGGAAAGTGTTAGGTGGCACCGGTTTACGCTGGGATCCTAACCAACTCAAAGCATCAGCCGCCTCATTCTTCCTGCCATTAATATGTTCAACTTGATAACCCTTAAAGTGGCCCGCAATAGCATCAACCTCCCAGCGATAAGCCGCCATGAGCGGATCCTTAGAATCCCAAGTGCCAGAAACTTGCTGAGCTACCAGATCTGAGTCGCCGAAACATCTCACCCAGCTTAAGTTCATCTCCTTCGCCATCCGAAGACCATGGAGCAAGGCCTCATACTCAGCTGCATTGTTAGTACAAGGGAACATCAACTGGAGAACATAAGAGAATTTATCACCTTGTGGGGAAGTCAAGACAACTCCAGCCCCGAGCTTTCCAATTGTCTGGATCCATCAAAGTGAATAGTCCAATATGTGTTATCCGGCTTCTCCTCAGGCATCTGCAACTCTATCCAATCATTGATAAAATCCACGAGTGCTTGAGACTTGATGGTTGTACGGGGCACATACTTTAAACCATGGGGTCCGAGCTTAATGTCCCATTTGGCTATCTGACCTGTGGCTTCTCTGTTTTTAATGATATCCCCTAAAGGGGCAGAACTAACCACAGTGATAGGATGACCCTGAAAATACTGCTTAAGCTTACGGCTAGCCATGAAAACCCCATATACAAGCTTCTGCCAATGTGGGTACCTCTGCTTGGACTCAATAAGCACCTCACTGATGTAGTAAACCGGCCGTTGAACCGGATATTCCTTGCATGTTTCCTTCCTTTCCACCAAATGGCTACACTGACAGCTCTACTATTGGCCACTACATACAACAACAAAGGCTCCTTATCAATGGGAGTAGCAAGAACCGGTGGCTCAGCCAACTGTTTCTTCAAAGCCTCAAATGCTTGATCAGCAGCATCGCTCCAGACAAAGTGATTTGTCTTCTTAATCATCTGGTACAAAGGGATAGCCTTTTCACCCAACCGGCTTAAGGCCGCAATACGACCCGCCAAATGCTGAACATCATTGATACACGCCGGCTTAGCCAAAGAGGTGATAGCCTTTATCTTCTCCGGGTTAGCTTCAATACCTCGTTCAGAGACCAGAAAACTCAAAAGCTTACCAGCTGGTACACCAAAAACACACTTGGTCGGGTTAAGCATCATCTTATAAACCCGGAGATTGCCAAAGGTCTCCTTCAAATCATCAATCAGGGTCTCCTTCTTCCTGGACTTCACCATAATGTCATCCACATAAGCATGAACATTACGCCTGATTTGATTGTGAAGGCAATTTGGAACACACCATTGGTAAGTCACCTGGGCACTCCTGAGCCCGAAAGGCATGGACACATAGCAGAAGGCTCCAAACGGAGTAATGAAAGATGTCTTCTCCTGGTCCTTAACTGCCATCTTGATCTAATGATAACCAGAATAAGCATCCAAAAAGTTCAAACGCTCACAACCCGCCGTAGCATCAATAATTTGATCAATACAGGGGAGAGCAAAGGGATCAGCCAAACAAGCCTTGTTTAGATCTTTGTAATCCACACGCATATTCCAAGTGCCATTCTTCTTAAGTACTAATATCGGGTTACCAACCACTCAGGATGAAAAACTTCGACAATGAACCCAGCCGCCAAGAGCTGGGCCACTTCTTCACCAATGGCCTTACGCCTCTCTTCATTAAAACGATGAAGGAATTTCTTGACCGGCTTAAACTTTGGATCAATATTAAGAGTGTGCTCAACGAGTTCCCTCGGTACACCTGGCATGTCAGAAGGTTTCCATGCAAAGATGTCCCGGTTCTCACGGATGAACTCGATGAGCACGCTTTCCTATTTCGGATCCAGATTAGCACTGATGTTGAACTGCTTGGATGAATCGCCAAGAACAAAATCAACTAGCTTAGTGTCATCTATTGACTTAAATTTCAAGACCGGATCATGCTCCGTATTTGGCTTTTTCAAGGATGTCATATCTGCCGGGTCAACATTGTCTTTATAAAACTTCAACTCCTCTGTCGTGCAGACAGACTTGGCACAAGCAGCGTCACCTTCTTCACACTCCAAGGCTACCTTCTAGCTTCCATGCACCGTGATGGTCCTTTTGTAACCCGGCACCTTGAGCTGCAGATAAACATTACAAGGTCGTGCCATGAACTTGGCATAAGCCGGCCGCCCAAACAGAGCATCATAAGGGCTCTTGATCTTAACCACTTCAAAGGTCAACGTCTCAGATCTGGAATCATAATCATCTCCAAAAGCTACCTCCAAAGATATCTTACCGACTGGATATGCCGATTTACCAGGCACCACACCATGAAAACAGTGTTTGATGGTTTAAGGTTTTTGTCGGTCAACCCCATACGACGGAAAGTTTCATAATAAAGGATATTAATGTTGTTGCCTCCATCCATGAGCACCATAGTGAATTTGTATCCTCCAACCTGAGGCGCCACCACTAGCGCCAAGTGACCCGGATTATCGACCCGGGGCGGGTGATCCTCATGACTCCAAACAATGGGCTGCTCAGACCACCGTAAATAACGGGGAACCACTGGCTCAATGGCGTTTACTGCCCTTTTATGAAGCTTCTGATCCCTCTTACATAAACTTGTGGTGAAGACGTGGTACTTCCCACTATTCAATTGCTTCAGATTACTTTGATAACCAGATTGTTGCTGCTGATTCCCCTGACCAGATTGATGATTATAACCGCCCTGATTGGCTTGGTTGCTTTGATTGCCTTGGCCCTGAAAGCCGGAATGAGAACCGCCACCACCATAACTTGGACCGTCGGAGATGGAACCTGAGCCGCCATTCGGCCCATTATTGTTCTGGAAAAGATGGGACTTCTTGAATTCTTTCATGATATTGCAATCCTTCCATAGATGCTTGGACAGCTTCTCACAAGATCCGTGCTTCGGACACGGCTGATTCATCAATGCTTCAAGGTTGATGTTTGACACTTCAGCCTGAGTCAGCCCTCCTTTGTGCCGCTGGTTATAATTCTGCGCTCCAGTGTTAGCCATGAAGTCCAAACTCCCCTCAACTCTACGTTTACCATTGCCACCTTGCTACCCTTTCATACCGCTACTCTTTTTCCCTTACCCGGCCTTTCCTCATCAGACTCGGGGTCCTTGGTACTAACAGAGTCGGCATATTTGACAAGATCCCCCATGATCTCCCCCATATCGTTGCAGTGGCGCTTAAGCTGCCCAAGTTTCTGCTTAAGGGGCATAAAACAGCAATTCTTCTCTAACATTAAGACTGCTGAGCCGGTGTTGATTTGATCCGATGAGTGCAGGATAGCCGAGACCCGGCGCACCCAATGGGTTGTTGGCTCACCCTCTTCTTGGACACAGGCATCCAAATCCACAATTGACATAGGCTTCTTGCACATATCTTTAAAATTCTGGATAAATCGGGCTTTTAACTCGGCCCATGATCCAATGGAGTTGGCTGACAGCCCCTTCAACCAAGTACGGGTTGTTCCTTCCAACATCATGGTGAAGTACTTAGCACATGCAGCATCGTCAACGTCCAGCCGCTCCATTGCAATCTCATAACTCTCAACCCATGCCTCAGGGGGTAAGTCAGCTGTGTAGTTGGGTACCTTACGTGGACCCTTGAAATCCTTGGGCAAACGTACATTTCATAGAGCCGGCACTAAACTCGGCACTCCCAACGTTCTGGAGGTTACACCTATCTCCACCAAAGTCGTCGGAGGAGGCTAATGAGTCGCTTGCTAAACCGCTTGCTGAGCCGCCAGCTCAGCCTCTCGATGTGCTCTTCCCTGGTCCACCAAATCCTGAGCACCATCTGGCACTGGGTCATGCCCACGAGGCTGGTTACGGTGCCTATCAATGCTTGAAATGGCCGGCGAGTCAATGTGTCTGCTATAACTCCGGCTTGGGCGAGGGGTTGAGTGAATCCTTTCACGACTGTAAGAATAAGCCTCCTGCTGCACCAATGCTGTCTGAAGAAGCTCTCTAGCCCTCCTGGTTTCAACCGAGCTGGAGACTCACCTTTAACTGGGAGAGCCGCCAATCATGTCGCCGCAGCGATCATATTATCCAATGGGTTAGAATAATGACCCGGTGGCATCGGTACATACTGTGGCAGGGTATTATTCAGATGAGGCGGATCTGTTGTGTGTGGCTGAGCCGGCGCTCCAGTCCTAGGCATGGCTACCACCCGATTTACCTCCGACAGGTCATCGGTCCCTGCACCAGGTGTGTTGAAGAGGTTCCTCGCCTCGTAAACCGGAGGTAGACGACTCTGGTGCCATCTCCTCATGACTTCTTTTGAAGCGTTCTGACCCAACGAGAGCCGGAAGGAATCAACCTGGATCGGTTGTGCCTGAGCATCAAGTGCAGCTCACTCCGCAGTCATCCTCGCATCCTCAGCCGCCAGATCTCCCTTGGCCTAAGCTATCTCATCTCGCAGTTTTGCAACTTCCGCGTTATGTTGAGCTTGATTTGCCGGATTAATCTTTGCTGTCAAAAATGTTGTCAAAGTGTCCAATAAGTCGGACAAGACCTGAGCTGGCGGGCGCACAGGGCCTCCGGCCCCGGCCGCCGCCGTCGCTACTGACCCGGAAATCATTGTCGCGGCAGTCGTAGAATTCTGCGCTGGCTGTGTATCGGCCATGAAAATTGCGACCCTATTCGGCGGCTCATAGGAGTCCGGAATACTGTCGCCATCGGAACAGCCCCCAAGACGGCTGTCTTGCAGCTGATACATTGAATTAGTCTCGCCTGTGGATGATTCACCATCAGAGTAGATGGCCGTCTCACCGCCAGACATGGATCCTTCCTCAGATTCCGCCTCATGGATGAATCCAACAAAGGCGCGCTTCATGGAGGGTTGAACCTGGGCGGGTCGTGCACGCTGAGCCGTCTCGATGATGTCGGTGTAGATGTCCAGCTCAGGGCCCGGCTTGCCAATCTTGCCGATGAAGACGTGGATCCCGCCGAAGGGGACCCGGTACCCATACTCCATTGAGCCGTCCTCGGGGCCCCAGCCTACATCGTCGATGTAGAGCTTGCCGCAATGACTCTTGGTCATCCGACCCATAGTGTATCCTTTGATCCCTTCAAATCTACCATGTAAGAACTTGAAACCACCGTGCGCTAGCCCCACAGTGGGCGCCAACTATCGTGGAATCGTCATGGCAGATGTCGTAGTGTGAGGACTTAGTCGTGGAGCTATCGCAGCGAGGTTAGCTTAAAGGGGTTAAACGGGACAAAGGACACAGGGAGTTTATACTGGTTCGGCCCCTTGCGGTGAAGGTAAAGACCTAATCTAGTTTGAGGTGGTATTGCTGACGTTTCGATTACCAGGGAGCGATTACGCTTGACCTAGCTTTCGATCTGTTCTCTCTTGCCCTAAGTCGCTGTCAGGTCGTCCCTATATATACACAGCTTGACGCCCAGCGGCCTACGGAGTCCCGACCGGCTCATAAATGTGTCAGGTCCGTGACTAATTACACTTGCCTTATAATACAAGTCATACATATATGGCGCTTTTATCCCTATGGGCCTTAAGCCGCCCTTGGGCTTTGGGACCTTTAGTGAGTCTTCTTCATGAACCGCCATCTATAACATCTTCATGGGCTTCAGTTTGATGAACCGCCATTGGGATAACCCGGCCCCTCCTAGGCGGGTCATGCCCAATAGTCATATCCCCAACAGGGGGCAAGCACCACATGTTGAAGGATCTATGACAATATAACTTCTATGTGAATATGAACAAACATAAACCATTACGTTGTCTTCCTTGTCCAACGTCAACAATTTTGGTATATAATATTTTGATGGGGGATCACAATCACAAAAGATTTCCATGATAGTGTATTTGCATGTGAAAGTTCTCTTCCTTATACTAATTATTCATGAATTGCTTGTGTGACCAATAATGTGATTGTCAAGCCTCAAAATATTCACTTTCTAAACCCAATTTGAAGCTACCACTAGGCATGATATGATTTCAACTTCATGGTATTCAATTTATTCAACTATTTACTCATAGGATATAAGTGAAGCACAAGAGTAAATGACTAAGTGAAGATCATGACCATAATATTTCTTTCTCTCAAATTAATTTAAGTGAAGCAAGAGAGAATTTCTTCAAAAATACTAAAGCACACTGTGCTCAAAAAGATATAAGTGAAGCACTAGAGCAATTCCATAGAAAAGAGCTATATTGACGGGATGTGAATGCCGCTTACCTAGCCTCCCTGGCAACTATTTGAGGACTCTATTTTATTTAAAAACTTTCAGATCTAAGTATTTTATTAAAACAGCAAGCAAAAACAAAATAAAATGACATTCTAAGAATAGCACACATCATGTGAAGAAGCAAAAACTTAGGCTCAACCGATACTAACCGATAATTGTTGAAGAAGAAAGGTGGGATGCCTACCGGGGCATCCCCAAGCTTAGATGCTTGAGACTTCTTGAAATATTATCTTGGAATACCTTGGGCATCCCCAAGCTTGAGCCTTTGTGTCTCCTTAATTCTTCTCATATCACAGTTTTCCTAAATCTCAAAAGTTTCGTCCACACAAAAATCAACAAGAACTCATGAGATAAGTTAGTATAAACCAATGCAAAAACCTTATCATTCTCTACTGTAGAAAATCACTAAAATTATTATTCAACATTGCATACTAAATGCCTCTTCATATTTAGTACTCTTATCCTCAAATAGAATCATTAAACAAGTAAACATATGCAAACATAACAGCAATCTGCCAAAAAAGTACAATCTGTAAGAATGTAAGAGTATCAATACTTCCCTAACTCCAAAAGTTATGAAAAATTACCACACTGTAGAAACTTTATCAGAGCTTATTTTGCAAAAAAAAAATCAACATTTTATCACATTCTGACTTTTCTAGGGAATTTTTGCAATAGCGGTAAACTTTCTGTTTTCAAACAGCAACATGTATACTTGCAAAATAAGCATGGAAAAGGCTATCATTGCCACTTTTATTGAAATAAAATATGCAAAACATTATTCTAAATAACATAAAGCAAATCCTAAAAAAACAAAATGATGCTCCAAGTAAAACTCATATCATGTGATGGATGAAAACATAGCTCCAAGTGAGGTTACCGATAATGTTGGAAACGTAAGAGGGTATGCCTTCCGGCGCATCCCCAAGATTAGTTGCTTGGATATTCCTTGAATATTACCTTGGGGGTGCCTTGGGAATCCCCAAGCTTAGGGTCTTGTCACTGCTTATTCTCCTCATATCGATATCTCACCCAAAACTTGAAAACTTCAATCACACAAAACTTAATGGAACTTCGTGAGATAGGTTAGTATGATAAAGAGCAAACCATTTCACTTTTGGTACTGTCAAAGACAAGATTCATAATTGTTCACACACAATTCCTACTGTAGCATATCATTTCCATAATAAGCCATGGAAATTAGAAAACAAGCAAACTATACATTGAAAACAGAATCTTGTAACATCCCAAATTTTCAATTTGGAATGTTATACATTAGATCATAAATGCATATCATATTTTATTTTGCTTTCGGTTTTGATCCTAGAAATTCTACGCAGCTCAAGGACCCACGGAGAGAGTTGGGGATTTCGTCATTTTCATATTTGAGTTTTCTAAAATTTTGAGAATAGGATCATTTGATTTTATTTATGTTATCATCAATTATTTCTATTACAAAAATATGAGAGAGGGAATAAAATGACTTTCCCAAAATAAAGAAATATTGAGGACTTAATAATAAAATCAAATAAGATTTTATTTCAGAGTTTTTCATTATTTTATTTGAATATAGGAAAAATGTGCGTTTTTCAAAATTTCATTTAGGCCCCAAATAAATGTTCACCTTGTGCGGCTTGATATTAGAAGCCCGGAAAAATTTATTTCGGGATTTTTGGAGTCCGTTTAGTATTTATTTTTATATTTCTTCTGCGCGTAATTATTTAAAAAAACGAACCGAGCTAACGGGCCGTGTCCGACCCGTACTCCGGCCCGACTAGGCTATATAAGTCGGGGGGGAGGCCCAGCCCCAGCCAAACCCTAAGCCGCCCCAGCCCCAGCGCGCCGCCGCCGCTGCCCTGCCGCCGCCGCCCCGCCGCCCTGCCGCGCCGCCGCCGCACGCCGCCCGAGGTTCGTCGCGCCTCGATTTCCGCGCCGGTTTTTTCTTCTTTGAAAAACCATCCGGTTTTCCCGTCGGTTTTTTTAGTTTCGGTTTTTTTAAATAGATCAGTTTTTCCGGTTTATTTAAATAGCGAGCGTTCATCCGTTCGTTCATTCTAATGAACGTTCGTCGTTTTTCTTTTTCTCGGATTTAACCTGCGATTTTTCTGGTCGCGATTCCTGATCTCATTTTCGTTTTAGTATAACTTTTCGCTCGTTTATCGGAATCAGGCGATTCAAGCGCCTGGAGTTTCGTCTCGAAACCCTCTATCCGTTTAACCAACTTAAACAAGTTTTTGCTATTGCAAAATTTGCCTGAGATCCAGATTAGTAGAACGAAGTTCTTTTCTTTTGCCGTTTGACTTTCGTTGCTTCGTTCGATTTGATTCTTTTTGCAAACCGGAGTTCTTAAGTTGAACCTTCTGGTTAGATCTCTTATTTGACTTTTACCTGTGCATCAGATGAGTACTTATTGTATGCTTGTTTGTTTGTCTATGATAGAATACCCGGAGTGCGCCGCCTGTTACTTCGAATCGCTAGGTTTCCCGGATCATCAGCAAGGCAAGTAACACTTTGATCATACCTTTCCTACTACCCAGTTTTATTGCATTAGATCAATCCTCAGACATTGCATGATTAGGATCTAATTAAATTGTGGGATGGGAAGTAGTTGAGGTAGTACCTATTACCTGTTTATTATCAAACCTTTGGGAGTTACTTCTACGTTTGCTTATTATGCCATGCTATGCTAATAGACGTGGATTGGGTGAGTGATATCCATGACAGATGTGAGTTTGTTAATTAATGGTTTATCTAAGGTGGCAACTTAAACACACATCTGGGTGGATTGAGGCACCTGGGTATTCCAGGACTTGCCTGTTTTCTTTTGGACCGCCACCCAGGCTCAAAGGGATCATGAGACTATTCATACTAGAAACTTCCGTGTGCAGCCACAAGCTATTATGGGCTCTAGCATAGTTGACTAAGTCGTGCGAACTCTTACAGTGGTAGACTAGCAGATGTAGGGGATGTAGGTGGTACGGTCTACCCGATCGTAAGGTGCTAGCGCTTCCGAAAGACTATGTCTCGGTCATCCGTCTTCTCAAACACCGTGTAGTGCGAGAAACCAACGGAGGCGATCGAGTCTTGTGGGGAAAAGTGCGCAAACCTCTACAGAGTGTAATAAATTAATCATGGTTAGCCGTGTCCCCGGTTATGGACAATCTTGAGTATCTAGTACTTGTATTATCATGTGAATCTCAACATGTTACCCTAAATTAATTTTGTTGGGCTTTATTTAATGATGATGCTTAATTGGGATTGAGAATGCTGTCAACCATTCTCAATGTTTAACAACTACCATGATAGTTAAATAAATTTATTCCTTTGAAGTAGGGAAAAATTGGCTTTACGCAAAACTGTAACCATAGAGCTTTTCACCAGCCAAATATGCATATAGTATAGCTGTTCCATTCTATTACTCTCTATGTGTTACCTTGCCAGCATATTCCATGTGCTGACCCGTTTCGGGCTGCAACGTTAATGTTGCAGACTTTTCAGACGATGATTAAGGAGTTTTTAGGTCGTGGTTCTATACTCAGTGATGCCGTTGGAGTTGATGGACTCGCTTATCTTCCAAGCCTTCCGCTGTTATCGTTATTAGATGGTACTAAGCCATATTTATTGTAATAAGTTCTCTCTATGGAGACACTCGATGTAATAAGTGTGTGATTGCTACTCTCTTATAAATCCTCCGAGTACTGTGTGGTGTCAGCATTACTGATCCAGGGATGACACCGGAGCATAGAGATCAGAGTGTTTGAGGTCTGGTCGCTACAGAGATGGTATCAGAGCACACGTTGACTGTAGGACACGACCACTAAGCTAAAGCCCTAGATCACTATCCTCTCTTTTATCTTCTGACCTCTCATCTTTTCTACTCTTTTAGGATGGCGAATGCAAGGAACAAGTTCACACAACCGGATGAAGATACACCTTTTGGACGTCACTTGAAGGAAGTCACTAGATACCTGAACATAGGAGTACCAAGCTTCACGGAACCTACAATGCCACTTTACCTGAAGAAGAGCGCTGGATGATTCAAGTTCAAGTTCCAGGAAGGACGTTCATGCCAGTCACTGAGCCCATAGAGTTTTCTTTTGATGCACCAACTTGGAGTCTAGGAATGAGCATGGCAGCTCACATCACCATGGGACGCATTGGAGAAGTCTACCGCAATGATCTCAAGGATACAATCTACCAGATTTGTGGGCGCCGAGACGAGCACTGGGAGATGATCAGCACCAGGAAGGATAGATTAATTGCAGCTTTTATCCAGGAGTTAAACCAGCACATTCGACGATAGGAGAACCAGAGGTGCGCCGACATGATAGATCTAAAGAAGGCTAAGACAAGAATCAAGGAACTGAAGGAAGAACTCAAGGCTACATGTGAAGATTATGAAGAGGAAATTGAAGTATTGGTGGATAAGAATGCCGACCTAACTATGAAGCTAGCGATATTTATGGGAGGCCCTACACCAGTAGATGAAGACGAAGATTAGCCGTGTCCCCGGTTATGGACATCTTGAGTATCTAGTACCTGGATTTTCATGTGAATCTCAACATGTTACTCTAAATTAATATTGTTGGGTTTTAATGATGTTACTTAATTGGGATTGAGGATGCTGTCAACCATTCTCAATGTTTAACAACCACCATGATAGTAATTAATTTTATTCCTTTGAAGTAGGGAAAAATTGGCTTTACGCAAAAACTGTAACCATAGAGCTTTCCACCAGCCAAATATGCATATAGTATAGCTGTTCCATTGTATTACTCTCTATGTGTTACCTTGCCAGCATATTCCATGTGCTGACCCGTTTCAGGCTGCAACGTTAATGTTGCAGACTTTTCAGACGACGATTAAGGAGTTTTCAGGTCGTGGTTCTATACTCAGTGATGTCGCTGGAGTTGATGGACTCGCTTATCTTCCAAGCCTTCCACTATTATCGTTATTAGATGGTCTTAAGCCATATTTATTGTAATAAGTTCTCTCTATGGAGACACTCGATGTAATAAGTGTGTGATTTCTACTCTGTTATAAATCCTCCGAGTACTGTGTGGCGTCAGCATTACTGATCCAGGGATGACACCGGAGCACAGAGATCAGACTGTTTGAGGTCTGGTCACTACAAATCTGTCAAAAACAAAACAGTCTGTAGTAATCTGTACTCCATCCATACTTCTGCTACTCCAAAAATTCTGAAGAAATGGTAAAACCTGTGTAATTTGTATATTAATCTTTTGCAAAAGGAATCAGCATTTTATCACGCTTCTGTTAAAAATGAGATTTGTTTTCCTGAGCACAAAAGTTTCTGTTTTTCAGCAAGATCAAATCAACTATCACTGTAAGCCATCCCAAAGTTCTTACTTGGCACTTTATTGAAACAAAAGCAATAAAAAATGATTAGTACATTAGCCTAATCATGTGAACACACAAAAACAGTAGGTAAAAGTGTTGGGTTGTCTCCCAACAAGCACTTTAATTTAATGCCTTTTAGCTAGGCATGATGATTTCAATGATGCTCGCATAAAAGATAAGAATTGAAACACAAAGAGAGCATCATGAAGCATATGACTAGCACATTTAAGTCTAACCCACTTCCTATGTATAGGGATTTTGTGAGCAAACAACTTATGGGAACAAGAATCAACTAGCATAGGAAGGCAAAACAAGCATAACTTCAAAACTTTCAACACATAGAGAGGAAACTTGATATTACTGCAATATGTAAAAGCATATGTTCCTCTATCATAATAATTTTCAGTATCATCATGAATGAATTCAACAATATAGCTATCACATAAATCATTATTTTCATGATGCATGTAACATCCCAAAATTTTAATTTGGAATGTTATACATTAGATCATCATGCATATCATATTTTATTTTGCTTTTGGTTTTGATCCTAGAAAATCCTAAGCAACTCAAGGACCCACGGAGAGAGTTGGGGATTTCGTTATTTACATATTTGAGTTTTCTCAAATTATGTAAACAGGATCATTTGATTTTATTTATTTTATCATCAATTATTTCTATTACAAAAATATGAGAGAGGGAATAAAATGACTTTCCCAAAATATAGAAATATTGAGGATTTAATAAAAAAATCAAATAAGTTTCATTTCGGAGTTTTCGGTATTTTTATTTGAATTTAGGAAAAATGCGCGTTTTTCAAAGTTGTAGTTTGGGCCCAGATAAATGTTCACTTTATCGGGCTTGATTTTAGAAACCAGGCAAAATTTATTTCGTAATTTTTGGAGTCCGTTTAGTATTTCTTTTTATTTTTCTTCCGAGCGGAATTATTTAAAAAAAAACCGGAACCGACTACGGGCCGTACTCGGCCAGGACTCCCTGGCCGGGGCCTTTATAAGGCGCCCGAGGCCCGAGCCGAGAGAGAGCCCAGCCGCCGCCGCCTAATCCTAGCCGCCGCCCCAGCCGCCGCCGCCGCCGACTCGCCGGAGCAGCGCGCCGCCCGAGGTTCACCGCCGCCTCGTTTTCCGTGCTGTTTAAAAAAAATTCTGTTCGTCGTTTTTCTTTTTCGTCCGATTTTTCGCGGTTATTTTCTGATCGCGATTTCTGATCCGATTTTCGTTTTAGTATAACTTTTCGCTCGTTTATCGGAATCAGGCGATTCAAGTGCCTAGAGTTTCGTCTCGAAACCCTCTTTCCGAATAATCAACTTAAACATGTTTTTGCTACTGTAAAATTTGCCCTAGATCCAGATTACTAGAACGAAGTTGTTTTCTTTCGCCGTTTGATTTCTTTTGCTTCGTTCGATTTGATTCTTTTTGCAAACCAGGGTTCTTAAGTTGAACTTTCTGGTTAGATCTTCTATTTGAGTTTTACCTGTGCATTAGATGAGTACTTATTGTATGCTTGTTGTTTGTCTGCGATAGAATACCCGGAGTGCGCCGCCTGTTACTTCGAATCTCTAGGTTACGTGGATCATCAGCAAGGCAAGTAACACTTTGATCATACCTTTTCTACAACCCAGTTTTATTGCATTAGATCAATCCTCACACATTGCATGATTAGGATCTAATTAAATTGTGGGATGGGAAGTAGATGAGGTAGTACCTATTACCTGTTTATTATCAAACCTTTGGGAGTTACTTCTACGTTTTCTTATTATGCCATGCTATGCTAGTAGACGTGGATTGGGTGAGTGATATCCATGACAGATGTGAGATTGATAAGTAAGGGTTTATCTAAGGTGGCAACCTAACACACATCTGGGTGGATTGAGGCACGTGGGGATTCCAGGACTTGCCTATTTTAATTTGGACATGAGATTATTCATACTAGAAACTTCCGTGTGCAGCCACAAGCCATTATGGGCTTTGGCATAGTTGACTAAGTTGTGCGAACTCTTACAGGGTAGACTAGCAGATGTAGGGGAAAGTAGGTGTACCGGTCTATCCTTCGTAAGGTGCTAGCGCTTCTGAAAGACTGTGTCTCGGTCATCCGTCTTCTCAAACACCCTGTAGTGCGAGAAACCAAACGGAGGCGATCGAGTCTTGTGGGGAAAAGTGCGCAAACCTCTGCAGAGTGTAACAAACTAATCATGGTTAGCCGTTTCCCTGGTTATGGACATCTTGAGTATCTAGTACCTGGATTATCATGTGAATCTCAACATGTTACTGTAAATTAATTTTGTGGGGTTTTTAATGATGTTACTTAATTGGGATTGAGAATGCTGTCAACCATTCTCAATGTTTAACAACCACCATGATAGTAATTAATTTTATTCCTTTGAAGTAGGGAAAAATTGGCTTTACACAAAAACTGTAACCATAGAGCTTTCCACCAGCCAAATATGCATATAGTATAGCTGTTGCATTCCATTACTCTCTATGTGTTACCTTGCCAGCATATTCCATGTGCTGACCCGTTTTCGGGCTGCAACGTTAATGTTGCAGACTTTTCAGACGACGATTAAGCAGTTTTTAGGTCATGGTTCTATACTCAGTGATGCCGTTGGAGTTGATGGACTCACTTATCTTCCAAGCCTTCTGATGTTATCGTTATTAGATGGCCTTAAGCCATATTTATTGTAATAAGTTCTCTTTTGAGACACTCAATGTAATAAGTGTGTGATTGCTACTCTGCTATAAATCCTCCGAGTACTGTGTGGTGTTAGCATTACTGATCCAGGGATGACACCGGAGCACAGAGATGAGACTGTTTGAGGTCTGGTCGCTACAATGCATATCATAGAAATTTTCTCACTCTCCACACAAGCAAATTTATTCTCATGAATAGTAGTGGGAGCAAACTCAACAAAATAACTATCATGGGATTGAAAATTAAAATCATGATGACAAGTTCCATGGTTATAAGTATTCAATATAGCATACATGTCATCACCATAATCATTATAGATAGCAACTTTGCTATCATAATCAATTGCAACCTTTTCCAAAATAGTGGATTCATCATCAAATAAAGTCATGACATCTCCGAATCCACTTTCATCAATATAATCATCATAAATAGGAGGTGTGCAATCATCATAATATTTTTTCTCATCAAAATTTGGGGGACTAAAAATATCATCTTCATCAAATATAGCATCCCCAAGCTTATGGCTTTGCATATCATTAGCATCATGGATATTCAAAGAATTCATACTAGCAATATTGCAATCATGCTCATCATTCAAATATTTTGTACCAAACATTTTATTCACTTCTTCTTCTAACAATTGAGCACAATTTTCTGAACCATCATTTTCAAGAAAGATATTATAAAGATGATCAATAATATGATGCAACCTCAATTCCATTTTTTATAGTTTTCTTTTATAAACCAAACTACTGATAAAACAAGAAACTAAAAGATTCAATTGCATGATCTAAAGATATACCTTCAAGCACTCACCTCCTCAGAAATGGCACCAGAAAAGAGCTTGATGTCTACTACGCAACTTTATTCTTGTAGACACGTGTTGGGCCTCCAAGCGTAGAGTTTTGTAGGAGAATAGCAATTTTCCCTCAAGTGGATGACCTAAGGTTTATCAATCCGTGGGAGGAGTAGGATGAAGATAGTCTCTCTCGAACAACCCTGCAATCAAATACAAGAAATCTCCTGTGTCCCCAACACATCCAATGCAATGGAAAATTGTATAGGTGCACTAGTTCGGCCAAGAGATAGTGATAAAAGTGTAATATGGTTGGTAGAAATATATTTTTATAATCTGGATAAATAAAAACAGCAAGGTAGCAAATAGAAAACTGACACAAAACGGTATTGCAATGCTTGAAAATGAGGCCAAGGGTCCGTACTTTCACTAGTGCAATCTCTCAACAGTGCTAATATAATTGGACCATATAACCGTCCCTCGGCGTGCAACGAAGAATCACTCTGAAGTTCCTATCTAGCAGAGAACATAAGACGGAATTGTTTGTAGGGTACGAAACCACCTCAAAGTTATTTTTTCCAATCAATCTATCCTAGAGTTCGTACTAAAATAACACGAAGCTATTCTTTCTGATCGATCTAACCAAGAGATCGTACTAAAATAACACCAAAGCAAATTCAGATTCATAATAGTCAATCCAACACAAAGAACTTCAAAGAGTGCCCCAAGATTTCAACCGGAGAAACAAAGACAAGAACGTGCATCAACCCCTATGCATAGATTACCCCAATGTCACCTCGGGAATCTGCGAGTTGAGTGCCAAAACATATATCAAGTGAATCAATACGATACCCCATAGTCACTACGAGTATTCAATTGCAAGACATATATCAAGTGTTCTCAAATCCATAAAAGTATTCAATCCAATAACAACGAAATCTCAAAGGGAAAAACTCAATTCATCACAACAAGATAGAGAGGGGAAAACGCCATATGATCCGTCTATATTAACAAAGCCCGCGATACATCAAGATCGTGACATCTCAAGAACACGAGAGAGAGAGAGAGAGAGATTAAACACATAGCTACTGGTATAAACCCTCAGCCCGGGGGGTGGACTACTCCCTCCTCATCATGGTGGCCACCGGGATGATGAAGATAGCCACCAGTGATGATTTCCCCCTCCGGCAGGGTGCTGGAATGGGGTCTAGATTGGTTTTCGGTGGCTACAGAGCCTTGCGGCGGTGGAACTTCTGATCTAGGTTAACCCCGAGGGTTTTTGGAATATTTGGGAATTTATATGGCAAAGAGGGGGTGCGGGAGGCCACCGAGGTGGGCACAACCCACCTGGGCGTGCCTGGGCCTCCAGGCGTGCCCTGGTGGGTTGTGCCCCCCTCAGAGCACCACCCCAAGTGCTGCTCTGGCCCATCCTGGGTGTTCTGGTCCAAAAAAATGTCCAAAAAGTTTTGCGGTGTTTGGACTCCGTTTGATATTGATTTCCTGCAATGTAAAAAAACAAGCAAAAAATAGCAACTGGCACTGGGCACTGGGTCAATAGGTTAGTCCCAAAAAATGATATAAAGTTGCTATAAAATGATTGTAAAACACCCAAGAATGATAATACGTTGGAGATGTATTAGGTTTTTATCCCAGGTTTGGCCCCTCTTAAAGGAGGCAAAACCCTACGTCCTGCTTGATTGTATTCGATGAATATAGGGGTTACAAGAGTTGATCTACCTCGAGATTGTAATGGCCAAACCCTAGCTATCTAGCCTATGATTGTTCTGATAGCCTCTACGGACTAAACCCTCTAGTTTATATACACACCGGAGGGGCCTAGGGTTGTACATAGTCGGTTTGCGGCGGAAGGAAATAGTACATCCAGACACCAAACTTGCCATCCACGCATATAGGAGTCCTACACGGACACGGGGGATAGTCTTCTGTTTTATCTTCATAGCCCATTAGTCCGGCCCATATCAAATAGACCGGACACCCGAGGACCCCCTAATCCAGGACTCCCTCACCAGCCCTCCACGGGGTCCTGTTCATCCACCCCCAACCGGCTCAATCGCGGTCCTGTTCGTCCTGCGGCAATGGCCTCTACTACCACGGGGTCCTGTTCATCCAACCCCCACCGGGAACTGTTCATCCAACCCACAACAAGTCTCATTGTTCATCAAGAGGAAGCAGGTTCGATCGGCTTCAGTTAGTAGCAGTAGCAAAGGAATCGCTCGATCGGGTTCAGTTAACAGCCAGATCGATCAATCGCTCGGGTTCAATAACATGTAGCATGGAGTGCAATCGCTCGGGTTCACTTAGAGCTCAACGCCTCGCACCCACGTGCATACATGTATGAGAGAAACGCGCAATCCCTCCATGCATCGCTCGGCCCCGACCACCCACCGTAACCAGGAACTCCCTGATATTTTCCTCGCCCTCGCTTCTACCACGGGTTTTTCCATCATGGACGACCCAAAGAATGTCATGCAGCTGCGTCTCTGGCCCGCCTAGGATGAAAAGCCCATTTTCTGTCATGATTTTTTGTCATAGAAGTAGGATCCCACCACATCTATGATGATACCGGGTTTTGTCACAATTATCATCATAGAAGTGTCATAAGCATGACTGGAAAAAATTCGTTCGGACCAAAATGTCACGGATGTGTCTTTTTTGTAGTGTATAGGGGATTGCAACAGTTTTCGAGGGTAGAGTATTCAACCCAAATTTATTGATTTGACACAAGGGGAGCCATAGAATATTCTCAAGTATTAGCAGTTGAGTTGTCAATTCAAGCACACCTGAAAGACTTAATATCTGCAGCAAAGTTTTTAGTGGCCAAGTAGTATGGAAGTAACGGTAACAGTGACAAAAGTAATAGTAGTAGTTTTATAGTGATCGTAACAGAAGTAGCAACGAAAGTAACTTAGCAAGATTAATATGTGAAAATCTCATAGGCAATGGATCGACAATGATAATTGTGTCAGATGATATTCATCATGTAGCAGTGATAACCTAGGGTGACACAGAACTAGCTCCAATTCATCAATATAATGTAGCCATGTATTCTGTATATAGTCACACGTGCTTATGGAAAAGAACTTGCATGACATCTTTTGTCCTACCCTCCCGTGGCACGGGGTCCTAATGGAAACTAAGGGATATTAAGGCCTCCTTTTAATAGAGTACCGGAACAAAGCATTAACACTTAGTGAATACATGAACTCCTCAAACTACGGTAATCACCGAAAAGAATCCCAATTATTGTCACCTTGGGGTATGCGGATCATAACTCGTAATAGGTGTCTACAACTTGCAAGATAGGATCAAGAACACAAATATATTCATGAAAACATAATAGTTTCATATCTGAAATAATGGCACTCAGGCCCTGGTGACAAGCATTAAGCATAGCAAAGTCGTAGCAACATCAATCTCAGAACATAGTGGATACTAGGGATCAAACCCTAACAAAACTAACTCGATTACATGATAAATCTCATCCAACCCATCACCGTCCAGCAAGCCTACTATGGAATCACTCACGCAAGGCGGTGAGCATCATGCAATTGGTGATGGAGGAAGGTTGGTGATGATGATGGCGACGAATCCCCCTCTCTGGAGCCCCGAACGGACTCCAGATCAGCCCTCCCGATGAATAACAGGAGGCAGCGGCGGCTCCGTATCGTAAAACGTGATGAATCCTTCTCTCTGATTTTTTTTCTCCGTGAATAGGCACTTATAGAGTTGGAATTAGGGCCGGAGGAGCTGCAGGGGGGGCACAAGCCTGCAGAGCACGCCCCTAGGGCTTGTGGCCTCTGGGTGCCCCCCTCTGGTTGATTCTTGCGCCAATATTTTGTATATATTCCAAAAATATTCTTCGTAAATTTTAAGGTCAATCCGAGAACTTTTATTTCTACACAAAAATAACACCATGGCAATTCTACTGAAAACAACGTTAGTCTGAGTTAGTTTCATTCAAATCATGCAAGTTAGAGTCCAAAACAAGGACAAAAGAGTTTCGAGAAGTAGATACGATGGAGATGTATCAATCTGCAACTACTAAAGATAATTAAGGTCGTGAAACCCAACCATAGCATTAAGTATCAAGTCCTCTTTATCCCATATGCAATGACCCCCAAACTCGGGTATGTGCTTCTGTCACTCACGCCACCCACCATAAGTGAACCATGAACGTATTGCAACACCCTACAGCGGGGATCCCTCTATTTGCATGACATTGAGGGCACTGTAGGACAACACCAAAATAAAATATACAACTCAAACCAATCATGATCATCTATCAACCCATAGGACAAAATGGATCTACTCAAACATCATAGGATAACCATAGATCATTGGGAAATAATACATGGAGTTGAGCACCATGTTTAACTAGAGATTACAACGGGGGGAAGAGGTGTTACACCGCTGCATAGAGGGGGCTAAAGTTGGTGTTGACGATAGCAAGATTATTGATGTAGACCGCCGACACAATCCTTGCCCCGTTGGCAATCCGGTGCCATCGGGAGAGAGGGGGAGAGAGAGCCCCCCTCTTTCTTCTTCTTCCTTGGCCACCCCCCTAGATGGGAGGAGAGTCCCCCCTCTGGTCCATGGCCTCCATGGCGGCAGAGGGGCGGGCGCCCCTCCGAGATTGGATCTCCCATTTTGTTCTCTTCTATTTGGTGTTCCTATTTTCTGGCCGAAAATCGTTTCTTATATTCCTGGAGATCCGTAACTCCTATTGCTCTAAGATTTTAACACGATTTTTTCTGGATATAAGCTTCCTTGCGGCCGAAGTAGATCCCCAACTGACATACGAGGTGAGCAACACCCACCACCGCGCGTCTGGCCCCTAGGGTGCGCCCTAGTGTATCTTGGGGGCTATGGGCCCCGTTTGCATTGATTCCAAGTCCCAAAAATCACATATATTCCAAAATAATTCTCCATAAATTTTTATCGAGTTTAGGCTTCGTTTGATATGTATATTATGCGAAATAAAAACATGCAACAAACAGGAACTAGCACTGGGCATTGGATCAATAGGTTAGTCCAATAAATCATATAAAATGTTGCCAAAAGTATGTAAAAGTTGTATAATATTGGCATGGAATAATAAAAAATTATAGATACGACGGAGACGTATCATGCAGACACACTCTCCCCTCTCGTTGCTATGCATCTCCTTGATAGATCGTGCGTGTGCGTAGAATATTTTTTTTGTTTTCCATGCAATATTTCCCAACAATGCAGTGATAGAGATTAATAAGGGGAAGTCAAAAAAGAAAGATAGTCTCACATCGATGCGGCTAACCAACAGCCTATGCAGATGCCCATGAATTGATGTCAATGTGAGGAGTAAGGATTGCCATGTGCTACCTCTTGAGCTTGTGTTGGTTTTTCCCTTGAAGAGGAAAGGGTGATGCAACAAAGTAGCGTAAGTATTTCCCTCAGTTTTGAGAACAAAGGTATCAATCCAGTAGGAGACAATGCGACAAGCCACCGAATACATGCACAAACAAACACCAACTTGCAGCCAACGCGACAAAGGGGTTGTCAATCCCTTCACGGTTATTCGCAAAGTGAGATCTGGTAGAGATGGATAAACGGTAAAGTAATATTTTTGGTATTTTTGGTTTATGGAACGGAAAGTAAAAGATTGCAAAAGAAAGTAAATAGGAAACTAGAATTGTAGATCAGAAACTTATATGATGGAAAATAGACCCGGGAGCCATAAGTTTCACTAGAGGCTTCTCTCAAGAAAGGAATTATTACGGTGGGTGAATAAATTACTACCGAGCAATTGATAGAAAAGCGCAAAGTTATGACGATATCTAAGGCAATTATCATGAATATAGGCATCACATCCGTGTCAAGTAGACCAAAACGATTCTGCATCTACTACTATTACTCCACACATCGACCGATTCCTACCTACATCTAGAGTATTAAGTTCATAAGAATAGAGTAACGCATTAAGTAAGATGACATGATGTAGCGGGATTAACTCAAGCAATATGATGAAAACTGATACGTCTCCAACGTATCTTTAATTTTTGATTGCTCCATGCTATATTATCTACTGTTTTGGGCACTATTGGGCTTTATTATCCACTTTTATATTATTTTTTGGGACTAACCTATTAACCGGAGGCCCAGTCCAGATTTGCTGTTTTATGCCTATTTCAGTGTTTTGAAGAAAAGGAATATCAAACGGAGTCGAAACGGAACGAAATCAACTGGAGAAGTTATTTTTGGAACGAAAGCCACCGGATAGACTTGGACTCCACGTCAGGAGATACGGGAGGTGCTCACGAGGGTGGGGGGCGCCCCCCCTAGGGCGCGCCCCCTGCCTCGCGGGGCCCCCGTGGCTCCTCCGACGTATGTCTTGTACCCATATATACCTATGTATCGTAAAACTTCTAGAACACACATTAGATCAAGAGTTCCGCCGCCAGAAGCCTCCGTAGCCACCAAAAACCAATCTAGACCCGTTACAGCACCCTGCCGGAGGGGCAATCCATCCCCGGTGGCCATCTTCATCATCCCGGCGCTCTCCATGACGAGGAGGGAGTAGTTCTCCCTCGGGGCTAAGGGTATGTACCAGTAGCTATGTGTTTGATCTCTCTCTCTCTCGTGTTCTTGATTTGGCACGATCTTGATGTATCGCGAGCTTTGCTATTATAGTTGGATCTTATGTTTCTCCTCCCCCCTCTTCTCTCTTGTAATGAATTGAGTTTCCCCTTTGAAGTAATCTTATCGGATTGAGTCTTTAAAGATTTGAGAACACTTGATGTATGTCTTGCCGTGGATATCTGTGGTGACAATGGGATATCACGTGATTCACTTGATGTATGTTTTGGTGATCAACTTGCGGGTTTCGCCCATGAACCTATGCATAGGGGTTGGCACACGTTTTCGTCGTGATTCTTCGGTAGAAACTTTGGGGCACTCTTTGAGGTCCTTTGTGTTGGTTGAATAGATGAATCTGAGATTGTGTGACGCACATCGTATAATCATACCCACGGATACTTGAGGTGACATTGGAGTATCTAGGTGACATTGGGGTTTTGGTTGATTTGTGTCTTAAGGTGTTATTCTAGTATGAACTCTAGGGCTGTTTGTGACACTTATAGGAATAGCCCAACGGATTGATTGGAAAGAATAACTTTGAGGTGGTTTCGTACCCTACCATAATCTCTTTGTTCGTTCTCCGCTATTAGTGACTTTGGAGTGACTCTTTGTTGCATGTTGAGGGATAGTTATGTGATCCAATTATGTTAGTATTGTTGAGAGGACTTGCACTAGTGAAAGTATGAACCCTAGGCCTTGTTTCAACGCATTGCAATACCGTTTACGCTCACTTTTATCATTAGTTACCTTGCTGTTTTTATATTTTCAGATTACAAAAACCCATATCTACTATCCATATACCACTTGTATCACCATCTCTTCGCCGAACTAGTGCACCTATAAAATTTACCATTGTATTGGTGTGTTGGGGACACAAGAGACTCTTTGTTATTTGGTTGCAGGGTTGCTTGAGAGAGACCATCTTCATCCTACGCCTCCTATGGATTGATAAACCTTAGGTCATCCACTTGAGGGAAATTTGCTATTGTCCTACAAACCTCTGCACTTGGAGGCCCAACAACGTCTACAAGAAGAAGGTTGTGTAGTAGACAACAAGCTCTTTTCTGGCGCCGTTGCCAGGGAGGTGAGTGATTGAAGGTATATCTTTAGATCTTGCAATCAAGTCTTTTAGTTTCTTGTTTTATCGCTAGTTTAGTTTATAAAATAAAACTATAAAAATACGGAATTAAGTTTGCCTCATACGCTTCATCTTTTTAATATCTTTCGTGAGTATGATGGAAAGGAAAATTGTGACAAAGTGTTAGAAGAAGAATGCATTAAAAAGTTTGGCACTAAATATTTGAATGATGAGCATGATTGCAATGTTGTTAGTATGAATTCCTTGAATATCCATGATGCTAATGATATGCAAAGCCACAAGCTTGGGGAAGCTATGTTTGATGAAGATGATATCTTTTGTCCCCCAAGCTTTGATGAGAAAATTTACTATGATGAAAGCATGCCTCCTATCTATGATGATTATTGTGATGACACGTATGCTTTAAAGAATAATGATAACCATGAAACTTGTCATCTTGATCTTAATTTTCAATCACATGATAGTTATTTTGTTGAGTTTGCTCCCACCATTATTCATGCGAAGAAACTGGCTTATGTGGAGAGTAATAAAATTTATATGCTTGTAGATCATGAAAAGAATGCTTTAGGTGCTGGTTATATTGTTGAATTCATTCATGATGCTACTAAAAATTATTATGAGGGAGGAACATATGCTTGTAGGAATTGCAATAATATCAAGTTTCCTCTCTATGTGCTTAAAGTTTTGAAGTTATGCTTGTTTTGCCTTCCTATGCTAGTTGATTATTGTTCCCACAAGTTGTTTGCTCACAAAATCCCTATGCATAGGAATAGGGTTAGGCTTAAATGTGCTAGTCATATTCTTCATGATGCTCTCCTTATGTTACAATTCTTATCCTTCATGTGAGCATCATTGAAATCGTCATGCCTAGCTAGGGGCGTTAAACGATAGCGCTTGTTGGGAGGCAACCCAACTTTATTTTTGTTCCTTGATTTTTGCTCCTGTTTAGTAATAAATAATTTATCTAGCCTCTGTTATGATTGAGTTTTTATGTTTTAATTAGTTTTTTTGCCAAGTAGAACCTTTGGGAAGACTTGGGGAAAGTCTTGTTGATCATGCTGTAAAAAACAGAAACTTTAGCGCTCACGAGAACTGCTGCCATTTATATTTGGAGAGTGATATTTAGTTAATTCTTTTTGAAGATGATTAATAGATAAATTCCTCAGGTCCAGCAATTTATTTTAGAATTTTATGAGTTCCAGAAGTATACGTTTGGTCCATATTACTACAGACTGTTCGGTTTTTGACAGATTCTGTTTTTCATGTGTTGTTTACTTATTTTGATGAATCTATGGCTAGTAAAATAGTTTATAAACCATAGAGAAGTTGTAATACAGTAGGTTTAACACCAATATAAATAAATAATTAGTTCATTACAGTACATTGAAGTAGTGTTTTGTTTTCTTTCGCTAACGGAGCTTACGAGTTTTCTGTTAAGTTTTGTGTTGTGAAGTTTTCAAGTTTTGGGTAAGGATTCGATGGACTATGGAATAAGGAGTGGCAAGAGCCTAATATTTGGGATGCCCAAGGAACCCCGAGGTAATATTCAAAGCACAACCACGAGCCTAAGCTTGGGGATGCCCCGGAAGGCATCCCCTCTTTCGTCTTCGTTCATCGGATGAAGCTTTTGAGATTTAGGGAGACCGTGATATGAGAGGAATTAAGGAGACATAAAAGCTCAAGCTTGGGGATGCCCAAGGCATCCCAAGATAATATTTCAAGAAGTCTCAAGCATCTAAGCTTGGGGATGCCCCGGTTGGCATCCCTCCTTTCTTCTTCAACAACTATCGGTTAGTATCGGTTGATCCTAAGTTTTTGCTTCTTCACATGATGTTTGACATTCTTAGAATGTAATTTTATTTTGCTTTGCTTTCTGTTTGAATAGAATACCAAGATCTTAAATTATTAAATGTTAGAGAGTCTTCACATAGTTGCATAATTATTCGACTACTCATTGATCTTCACTTATATCTTTCGGAGTAGTTTGTTGTTTGATCTAGTGCTTCACTTATATCTTTTAGAGCATGGTGGTAATATTATTTTGAAGAAATAGATGAACTCTGATGCTTCACTTATATTATTTTGAGAGTCTTAAATAGCATGGTAATTCGCTTAAAATCCTAATAAGCTAAGCATAAAAGATTTGTAAAAATTCTTATGAGTGTGTTGAATACTAAGAGAAGTTTGATGATTGATGATTGTTTTGAGATATGGAGGTAGTGATATCAAAGTTGTGCTAGTTGAGTAGTTGTGAATTTGAGAAATACTTTTGTTGACGTTTGCAAGTCCCGTAGCATGCACGTATGGTAAACGTTGTGAAACAAATTTGAAACATGAGGTGTTATTTGATTGTCCTCCTTATGAGTGGCGGTCGGGGACGAGCGATGGTCTTTTCCTACCAATCTATCCCCCTAGGAGCATGCGCGTAGTGCCGAGGTTTTTGATGACTTGTAGATTTTTGCAATAAGTATGTGAGTTCTTTATGACTAATGTTGAGTCCATGTATCATACGCACTCTCACCCTTCCATCCTTGCTAGCCTCTTCGGTACCATGCATTGCCCTTTCTCACATTGAGAGCTGGTGCAAACTTCGCCGGTGCATCCAAACCCTGTGATATGATACGCTCTATCACACATAAATCTCCTTATATCTTCCTCAAAACATCCATCATACCTACCTATTATGGCATTTCCATAGCCATTCCGAGATATATTGCCATGCAACTTTCCACCATCCAGTTTATCATGACACATTCATCATTGTCATATTGCTAGCATGATCATGTAGTTGACATAGTATTTGTGGAAAAGCCACCATTCATAATTACATGTCACTCTTGATTCATTGCATATCCCAGTACACCACCGGAGGCATTCATATAGAGTCATCTTTGTTCTAGTATCGAGTTGTATCATCGAGTTGTAAATAAGTAGAAGTGTGATGATCATCATTCAATAGAGCATTGTCCCAAAAAAAGAGAGAAAGGCCATAAAAAGGAAAGGCCAAATAAAAAATAAAGGCCAAATAAAAAAAGAAACGTCAAATAAAAAATATATAAAATAAAAATAAAAGGGACAATGCTACTATCCTTTTTCCACACTTGTGCTTCAAAGTAGCACCATGATCTTTATGATAGAGAGTCTCTTGTTCTGTCACTTTCATATACTAGTGGGAATTTTTCATTATAGAACTTGGCTTGTATATTCCAACAATGGGCCTCCTCATGTGCCCTAGGTCTTCTTGAGCAACCAAGTTGGATGCACACCCACTAGTTTCTTTTGTTGAGCTTTCATACATTTATAGCTCTAGTGCAACCGTTGCATGGCAATCCCTACTCCTTGCATTAACATCAATCGATGGGCATCTCCATAGCCCATTGATTAGCCTCGTTGATGTGAGACTTTCTCCTTTTTGTCTTCTCCACATAACCCACTCATTATTCTATTCCACCCATAGTGCTATATCCATGGCTCACACTCATTTATTGCGTGAAGGTTTATAAGTCTGAGATTACTAAAGTATGAAACAATTGCTTGGCTTGTCATCGGGGTTGTGCATGATGAGAGCATTCTTGTGTGACGAAAATGGAGCAAGACTAAACTATATGATTTTGTAGGGATGAACTTTCTTTGGCCATGTTATTTTGAGAAGACATAATTGCTTAGTTAGTATGCTTGAAGTATTATTATTTTTATGTCAATATGAACTTTTGTCTTGAATCTTTCGGATCTGAATATTCATATCACAAGTAAGAAGAATTACATTTAAATTATGCCAACTAGCATTCCACGTCAAAAATTATCTTTTTTATCATTTACCTACTCGAGGACGAGCAGGAATTAAGCTTGGGGATGCTTGATACGTCTCCAACGTATCTATAATTTTTGATTGCTACATGCTATATTATCTACTGTTTTGGGCAATATTGGGCTTTATTATCCACTTTTATATTATTTTTGGGACTAACCTATTAACCAGAGGCCCAGCCCAGATTTGTTGTTTTATGCCTATTTCAGTGTTTTGAAGAAAAGGAATATCAAACGGAATCGAAACGGAACGAAATCAACTGAAGAAGTTATTTTTGGAACGAAAGCCACCGGATAGACTTGGACTCCATGTCAGGAGATACAGGAGGTGCTCACTAGGGTGGGGGGCCCCCCCCTAGGGCGCGCCCCCTGCCTCGTGGGGCCCCCGTGGCTCCTCCGACGTACCTCTTGTACCCATATATACCTACATATCGTAAAACTTCCAGAACACACATTAGATCGGGAGTTCCGCCGCCAGAAGCCTCCGTAGCCACCAAAAACCAATCTAGACCCGTTCCGGCACCCTATCGGAGGGGCAATCCTTCCCCGGTGGCCATCTTCATCATCCCGGCGCTATCCATGACGAGGAGGGAGTAGTTCTCCCTCAAGGCTGAGGGTATGTACCAGTAGCTATGTGTTTGATATCTCTCTCTTGTGTTCTTGATTTGGCATGATCTTGATGTATCACGAGCTTTGCTATTATAGTTGGATCTTATGTTTCTCCTCCCCCCTCTTCTCTCTTGTAATGAATTGAGTTTCCCCTTTGAAGTAATCTTATCGGATTGAGTCTTTAAAGATTTGAGAACACTTGATGTATGTCTTGTCGTGGATATCTGTGGTGACAATGGGATATCACGTGATTCACTTGATGTATGTTTTGGTGATCAACTTGCGGGTTCCGCCCATGAACCTATGCAAAGGGGTTGGCACACGTTTTCGCCGTGATTCTCCGGTAGAAACTTTGGGGCACTCTTTGAGGTCCTTTGTGTTGGTTGAATAGATGAATCTGAGATTGTGTGACGCATATCGTATGATCATACCCACGGATACTTGAGGTGACATTGGAGTATCTAGGTGACATTAGGGTTTTGTTTGATTTTGTGTCTTAAGGTGTTATTCTAGTACGAACTCTAGGGCTGTTTGTGACACTTATAGGAATAGCCCAACGGATTGATTGGAAAGAATAACTTTGAGGTGGTTTCGTACCCTACCATAATCTCTTCGTTCGTTCTCCGCTATTAGTGACTTTGGAGTGACTCTTTGTTGCATGTTGAGGGATAGTTATGTGATCCAATTATGTTAGTATTGTTGAGAGGACTTGCACTAGTGAAAGTATGAACCCTAGGCCTTGTTTCAACGCATTGCAATACCGTTTACGCTCACTTTTATCATTAGTTACCTTGCTGTTTTATATTTTCAGATTACAAAAACCCATATCTACTATCCATATACCACTTGTATCACCATCTCTTCGCCGAACTAGTGCACCTATACAATTTACCATTGTATTGGTGTGTTGGGGACACAAGAGACTCTTTGTTATTTGGTTGCAGGGTTGCTTGAGAGAGACCATCTTCATCCTACGCCTCCTACGGATTGATAAACCTTAGGTCATCCACTTGAGGGAAATTTGCTACTGTCCTACAAACCACTGCACTTGGAGGCCCAACAACGTCTACAAGAAGAAGGTTGTGTAGTAGACAACAAAAACCCATATTGTTATCCTCGATGGCAACAATATAATACGTGTCAGTTCCCCTTGTGTCACTAGGATCGAGCACCGCAAGATTGAACCCAAAGCTAAGCACTTCTCCCATTGCAAGAAAAACCAATCTAGTTGGCCAAACCAAATCGATAGTTCGAAGAGACTTGCAAAGATATCAAATCATGCATATAAGAATTCAGAGGAGATTCAAATAATATTCATAGATAAGCTGATCATAAATCCAAAATTCATCAGATCTCGGAAAACACGCCGCAAAAGAGTATTACATCGAATAGATCTCCAAGAACATCGAGGAGAACATGGTATTGAGAATCAAAGAGAGAGAGAGAGAGAGAGAGAAAGCCATCTAGCTACTAGCTATGGACCCATAGGTCTATGGTAAACTACTCACGCTTCATCGGAGAGGCAATGGTGCTGATCTAGAAGCCCTCCGTGATGAAATCTCCCTTTGGCAGGATGCCAGAAAAGGCCCCAAGATGGGATCTCATGGGTACATAAGGTCGCGGTGGTGGAAAAGTGGTTTCGTGGCTCCCCTGGAAGTTTTTGGGGTATAAGAGTATATATAGGAGGAATATCTAGGTCAGGTGGCCACCGTGAGGGCCACAAGGTTGGGGGCGCGCCCCACCCCCCTAGGTGCGCCCTCCACCCTTATGGGCGCCTCGTGGTTCTTCCGACTTGCACTCTGAGTCTCCTGGGTGTCTTCTAGTCCAAGAAAGATCATCGCGAAAGTTTTATTCTGCTTGGACTCCATTTGGTATTTCTTTTCTGTGAAACTCTAAAACAAGGAAAAAAATAGAAACTGGCACTGGGCTCTAGGTTAATAGGTTAGTCCCAAAAATCAAATATAATAGCATATTAATGCATATAAAACATCCAAAACATATAATATAATAGCATGGAACAATCAAAAATTATAGATACGTTGGAGACGTATCACCATGCAACAGATGCACTAAGAGCTATAAGTGTATAAAAGCTCAAACTGAAAACTAAGTGAGCGTGCATCCAACTTGCTTGATAATGAAGACTCGGGCATTTGAGGAAGCCCATCATCGAAATATACAAGCCAAGTTTTATAATAAATTTTTCCACTAGTATATGAAAGTGACAACATAGGAGACTCTCTATATGGAAAACATGGTGCTACTTTGAAGCACAAGTGTGGAAAAGGATAGTAACATTGTCCCTTCTCTCTTTTTCTCTCATTTTTTTGTTGGGCTCTTTTTGGTCTATTTTTTTCCTCACTCGAATAATGCTCTAATAATGGTGATCATCGCACTTCTATTTACTTACAACTCGAGATTACAACTCAATAAAGTTGAAACATATGACTCTATATGAATGTCTCTGGCAGTGTACTAGGATGTGCAATGATCTAGCGTAACCTCTATAAAATATGATGAACCATGCAAAGCAATATGACAATGATGATGTGTGTCATATAAACGGATTGGTGGAAGTTGCATGGCGATATATCTTGGAATGCCTATGGAAATGTCGTGATAGGTAGCTATGGTGGTTGTTTTGAGGAAGATACATGGAGGCTTATGTGTGATAGAGCATATCATATCACGGGGTTTGCATGCATTAGTGAAATTTGCACCAACTCTCGAGGTGAGAAAGGGCAATGCACGGTACCAAAGATGCTAGCAAATTGCGAGCATTGAGTTTCAGGTATTTGCGAGCATTGAGTTTTTATCATGCGGGAAGTTTATCAATATTTTTTACGACATGACTTAAATCGTCCACCTCTTAAGAGAGATAAGATATAAGTGTTTCATTATAAATCCTCCCAATGAAGCTTAGAATTTATTCATTGTCCCCTGAGCTCATCTTCCTGCTGAT
Source organism: Triticum urartu (assembly GCF_056163025.1). Lineage (NCBI taxonomy): Eukaryota > Viridiplantae > Streptophyta > Magnoliopsida > Poales > Poaceae > Triticum > Triticum urartu. The sequence continues at coordinate 166,698,669 of NC_141876.1, read as the reverse complement.
AGACGCTAAATAGATCCACTTTTTCATGATCAACGTAGTAGATTTTTCCCGTACGCCTAACAGGTTCCTAAAAATTCCATTACTCTTTAACAATCATAATTCTTTCGATGAGTATCTTTGCTCTTTAAAAGTTAATGCTGTGAACCATCCACCTGCATTCAAATCAAGAGTAGATTTAGATTCATCATTAATGTTGTGTTTGTGTCAAATAATTTGTACTAGATGGGCTATGCTTGGACTTGGTGTTGTAGTGTGGGTAGGATACTTGTAGTGTCGGAGTCGGACACGTTGTACCCTTGGCCTCTTATATATGAGGAGGCACCCTACATTGTAACCCATGATGACTAGATAGCGACGGGCTCGCAAGGGGGTGCTGGCGGCTTGTGCTGGCGCCTGGGTGGCCGGTGTTGCGGTATCTCGGGGAGGAGTGCCCGTAGTCATTGCCCCGGGGAGTAGGCGAGTTAGCCAAACCTCGTTAACAAATCTTGGTGTCGTCATTGTGCTGTGATTGCTAGTTATTCAGTGGATCGACCGCGTACCTCGGATTAATTCTAACAAGTAGTATCATGAGCAAGGTTACAAAGAGGTTGGTGTGCGTTGATCCAGAGGAAGGCCATTGTTGAGCTCATCAAGGAGTTAGCATATTCCGTAGTTGACTTATTCGATGGGATACCGACGAGATCGAAAGCATCAAGCCGTGGCAGCAGAAGCGGCTCGGATCAGAAGCACGTGGAGCCGTGTAGTGATGGAAGTCTAAGGCATAGACGCGCGTGAGGCCAGTGGGGCTAGCCGAGCCAACCAAGTCGGGCGCACGCATGCGGCTCAGGTGAGGAAGTCCTGGATTAGGGGGTCCTCAGGCATCCGAGCTATGCAACATGGGCCGGACTAATGGGCCGCGAAGATACAAGATAGAGGACTTTCCCCCGTGTCCTGATGGGACTCTCCTTTGCGTGGATGGCAAGGTTGGTGTTCGGATATGAAGTTTCCTTTATCTGTAAACCGACTCTGTACAACCCTAGGCCCCTTCGGTATCTATATAATTCGGAGGGTTTAGTCCGTAGAGGCAATCATAATCATACAGGCTAGACATCTAGGGTTTAGCCATTACGATCTCGTGGTAGATCAACTCTTGTAATCCCTATACTCATGAAAGTCAATCAAACAGGACGTAGGGTTTTACCTCCATCAAGAGGGCCCGAACCTGGGTAAACACCGTGTCCCCTGCCTCCTGTTACCTTCGATCCTTAGACACACAGTTCGGGACCCCCTACCCGAGATCTGCCGGTTTTGACATCGACATTGGTGCTTTCATTGAGAGTTCCTCTGTGATGTCAGCAGAAGGTTTGATGGCTCCGTTAATCATCTACAACAATGTCGCTATGAAGGAGACTTTTCTCCCCAGCCAAATTTTTGTATTTGGCGGCTTCGTGTTGCGTGCCAACTCGATTGTCCACCTTGAGCAGATCGACAGCTACACCCCTGGTCATCAGATCAGTTTCGAGAACCTAAACTATGTCGCCGACATCGGAGGAGACTTGATCTTCAAGGGGTTCGCGGCCCCAGTTGCCGCTCCGACCTCAGATCCAGAACAGGTTGTCAGGTCCAAAGACGGGAGGTTAGAGCCTGTCGGATTTCGGGTTCCGGCAGAACCCTTAAGGTTCGAACACTGGGGTGCGCACGAAGATCTGCCCCTACCTACTCACGCCCTCAACTTCGCCACGATCTCAAAGGAAAGCTTGACGAACTCGCAACACAAGAGACACAAGATTTATACTGGTTCGGGCCACCATTGTGGTGTAATACCCTACTCTAGTGTGGTGTGGTGGATTGCCTCTCGGGGTGAGAATGAACAGTACAAGGGGAAGAACAGTTCTTGTGCTTGGTGAACTTGAGTGGTTGGGGTGCTATGGATTCGATCTAGGTCTCAATCCGATGCCTCTTCCAAAATATTGAGCGGGAAGGGATCCAACAATGGCCAATTTGAAAGGGGGCGACTAGTACAAGCTATCCTGACAAAAGCGGTCTTCGCCTGCCAAAGGCTCTGGTGGTGACGCTGCCTTGGGCTCCATGGTGACCTCCGTCTTGCCGTCCTGCTGGTCTTGGTCTCATTGCACCGATATGGAAACCTTTGCTTGATGCCTCGGTACTCCTCGCCTGCGCTTGCCTCCTTAGCACTAAAGAGGAAACAAGGACACTGTGCGTGCTGGCGCCCGCCTGGTCTTGATCGTCATGGCTCACGTCACTGGAACCTCGCGAGGTTTGTCTTGCCTTGATCTCTCCACCCCTCGTGAGCCAGCCTGGTGAGGCCGCTCCCGAGAAGGTCTTGTGTCGTCCGCCTCGCGAGGATTGGCCCCTCGTGAGGGTCTTGAGTCCTTGCTGGTGAAGATGGGCCATACGGGCCTGCTCACAGAGCCACACAATGGGCCGCAGGCAGGCAAGTCTGGGGACCCCCGTTCCCAGAACACCGACAGTAGCCCCCGGGCCCAAGGCTCGCTCGGGCTTGGCTTCGAGGCGAAGCCAAGGGGCTAGTGCGGAGCACCGCGGGCCCCAATAGCCTACGGCCTTGGTCGATGCGTGGCGGTTGATTGGTCGTAGGCGTCTCCGCTTCCCCACACTGCCTTGATACCCGCCTGGCTAGGCGGCCACCGCGGTCTACACGATTTCCCTCCTGTTGTTGTCGCACACTCTCCAATTCTTCCGCTTCCTCGTAGCTCAGCCTCTCCCCCAGATCGGATTTGAGCTCAATCCCCCCATCGCCATGGCACCGTACCAGTTGGAGAAAGGGAAGAGTCCCCTGTCCTCCGTCGGGCTATGCTCGGCCGCTAAGCCTGCCATTGGCAGGTCGCTGGTGCTCAACCAACAAGCCATGGACAAGGTGTGTCCCATGCTCGCCTCCAGCTTCAATGAGTGGGGAAGGATGGTGGCCTGGCCTGCGTCTCATGCTCGTATCGACCGGACAACCACTGAGGTCCCATTCTTCATCGACGCCCGTTGAGCTGGCCTGGTTCCTCCTTTCTCCGCCTTCTTCAACGCGGTGCTTGCCCATTATCAGATCCACATGCTGCACCTTGATCCCCAATCCGTGACCCTTCTTGCCAACTTCGCCTTTGTTTACGAGGCCATGGTGGGCATTTCTCCTTCCGTGGCCCTTCTCCGCCACTTCCTTCTCATTGCACCTGATTGATCCCCGGCAGAGCTCGGGGTGCCTGAGCTTCTAGGCTGTGGCGGCGACGGCCGGCGCGGGGATTGACTTCGAGCTCCCACCATCCACGAGCGAGTTTCATACACGGTGGGTATTTATTGATGTGGAGTGCTCAGCCCCCTGCTCTCTTCTCCGTCAGCGCCCGCCATTCCTAACTCCGGTTGGTGCCACCAAAGCCTCGCCGATTCACGCCTTTCCCACGTATGGCTCAGGCTGAAAAGGCTCAAGGACCTTGACGTGATTGTGCCTATGGTGGTGAAGGAGTTTGTCCGGTGCTGAATCGTTCCGCTTCAGCGCCACTCCCGACCGATGTGGGCCTTACTCAACAGCAAGAACCACATGAGACTTCAAGAGTCTGGGCTCCCCCTAGAGGCGCAGAGAATGGTGCTCGAGGTCCTGACGGGTGTCCCTTTGCCAGACGACATGCCAAGGAAGAGTTGCCTTCTGTACTGCTGCTTGAACATGGCGACATTCATGGAGCAGATGCCCTCCTTCGATGAGTGGGGGCTGCATCCAGTCGGCCTCGTGGGGCCCCATGAGAACCCCATCATCGTGGTTCCTCTCCCTGCCACTGGCGTCGAGCTCGCCCCATGTGTGGATGCAGGGGGCGAGCACCGCTGGGGGCCAATGGCGTAGGTGCCGAGGTGCTGATGCCGCCCAGGGCTCCCGAGGCGTCATCCTCGGGAACTCGTGATTCTTGCCCTAGGGCGGCAGTTGAGGGGGCAATGCAGCCCGCGTCTCCCAAGGCCGGGGCTCCTGACGCCTCGGCAGGTCGCTGTGAGGCAGAGCCCGATAGCCCCCCTCAGCTTGGCGCTCCTGAGGCTGCCCCTTCGAGCGCTTCTTCAGTTGCGCCTCGCGTTGGCCGCCATGTCCAGCGCTTCCGTCGGCTTTGCATGGACTGACACGTCTCCGTCGTATCTATAATTTTTGATTTGTTCCATGCCAATATTCTACAACTTTCATATACTTTTGGCAACTTTTTATAATATTTTTGGGACTAACATATTGATCCAGTGCCCAGTGCCAGTTCCTGTCTGTTGCATGTTTTTGGTTTCGCAGAATATCCATATCAAACGGAGTCCAAACGGGATAAAAACGGACGGAGATACTTTTCGGAATATTTGGAAAATCTGGAAGAAAAATCAACGCGAACCAGTGTCCGAGGTGGGCACGAGGTAGGGGCGCCCCCCCTAGGGCGTGCCCCTGACCCTCGTGACCCACCTGTAAGGCGGTTGATGCCCTTCTTCGTCCGCAAGAAAGCTAATTTTCAGGAAAAAAATCATGGCGAAGGTTTCGTTCCAATCGGAGTTACGGATCTCCGGATATAAAAGAAACGGTGAAAGGGCAGCAGAATAGAACGCAGAAACAGAGAGAGACAGAGAGACAGATCCAATCTCGGAGGGGCTCTCGCCCCTCCTACACCATGGAGGCCAAGGACCAGAGGGGGAAACCCTTCTCCCATCTAGGGAGGAGGTCAAGGAAGAAGAAGAAGAAGAAGGGGGCCCTCTCCCCCTTGCTTCCGGTGGCGCCGGAGTGCCACCGGGGGCCATCATCATCACCGTCATCTTCACCAATAACTCCACCGCCTTCACCACCAACTCTCCCCTCCTCTATGCAGCGGGGTAACCTCTCTCTTACCCGCTGTAATCTCAACTTAAACATGGTGCTCAACGCTATATATTATTTCCCTATGATGTATGGCTATCCTATGATGTTTGAGTAGATCCGTTTTGTCCTAATGGCTATTTGATGATCAAGATTGGTTTGAGTTGCATGTTTTATTATTGGTGCTGTCCTATGGTGCTCTCCGTGTTGCGCAAGCGTGAGGGATTCCCGTTGTAGGGTGTTGCAATATATTTATGATTTGCTTATGGTGGGTGGCGTGAGTGAACAGAAGCACAGACCCGAGTAAGTAGTTCTTTGCATATGGGATAAAGAGGACTTGATGCTTTAATGCTATGGTTGGGTTTTGCATTAATGATCTTTAGTAGTTGCGGATGCTTGCTAGAGTTCCAATCACAAGTGCATATGATCCAAGTAGAGAAAGTATGTTAGCTTATGCCTCTCCCTCAAATAAAATTGTAATAATGATTACCGGTCTAGTTATCGATTGCCTAGGGACAAATAACTTTCTCTTGACAACAAGCTCTCTACTAAAACTAATTTAGTTGTGTCTTTACCTAAAGAGCCCCTACTTTTTATTTACGTAATCTTTATTATCTTGCAAACCTATCCAACAACACCTACAAAGTACTTCTAGTTTCATACTTATTCTAGGTAAAGCAAACGTCAAGCGTGCGTAGAGTTGTATCGGTGGTCGATAGAAATTGAGGGAATATTTGTTCTACCTTTAGCTCCTCGTTGGGTTCGACACTCTTACTTATCGAAAACTGTTGTGATCCCCTATACTTGTGGGTTATCAAGACATTTTTCTGGCGCTGTTGCCGGTGGGTAATAGCGTGGGGTGAATATTCTCGTGTGTGCTTGTTTGCTTTATCACTAAGTAATTTTTATTTGATGTTCTTGGTTGTTCTCTATCTTTATTTATGGATATGGAACACGAAATACCAAAAAAATTAGGTGTACTTGCTGCTCATGGAGACGGGAAACCTCCTAAAACCCTCGATGCTGGTTATGTAAAAGATATTATGTACTACTTTAATAATCCTGAGAAAACCCCATTTAATTATGTAATGGGAGTAACGTTGGATCAATGTGAATACTTTAGGGATTATCGCTTGACACAAAAAGGGAAACTATTATGGGATCAAATGCATATATTGAAGTGGTATGCTTGGCAATTATGCGTGAGTTATGATTATACTTGTTGCTCTAGGATGAAGGCTCCACACCTTCCCTTTTCATGCAAATTCAATGATAATAAAACCTTAGCTTCTTATGCTAATGGTATATATGATTACTATGATGTGGAACAAATAAAAGAATTTGTTGCTTTTATGTGTGCTTATGAAATTGAATCTATGTGTAAAGAGTTTGAAGATTTTGATGATGCTGTTTATAGATCTGAAAATTTAGCTATCCTCAAATATTGCTATGAGAGTTATGAATACAATTCCAAAATTAATGCACCTATTGAGAAAGTCTCCGCTGTCCAAGAAGAAACTAATATTTTGCAGGAGTCTATGGAAGAAGAAATTGATGAAACTGTGAGCTCATTGGATGAAAAAGATGAGGAAGAGAGCGAAGAACAAAAGGAGGAAGAGCGGATTGATCACCCGTGCCCACCTTCTATTGAGAGTAACTCTTCAACTCATACATTGTTTAATTCCCCTTCGTGCTTACCGATGGATGATTGCTATGATGACTGTTATGATCCCTTGGATTCTTTTGAAATATCCCTTTTTGATGATGCTTGTGGCCAAGATGCCAATATGAATTATGCTTATGGAGATGAACTTGCTATAGTTCCTTATGTTAAACATGAAATTGTTGCTATTGCACCCACACATGATAGTCCTATTATGTTTTTGAATTCTCCAAACTACACTATATCGGAGAAATTTGCCCTTATTAAGGATTATATTGATGGGTTGCCTTTTACTACTACACATGATGATTTTGATAGATATAATATGCATGTGCTTGCTGCTCCTAATTGCAATTATTATGAAAGAGGAACCATATCTCCACCTCTCTATGTTTCCAATATGATAAAATTGCAAGAAACTATTTATACTAAGCATTGGCCTTTACTTTGTGTGCATGAATTGTTCTTTTATGACATGCCGATGCATAGGAAGAGTGAGGGAGTCCTGGATTAGGGGGTCTCCGGACAGCCGGACTATCTCCATTGGCCGGACTGTTAGACTATGAAGATACAAGATTGAAGACTTCGTCTCGTGTCCGGATGGGACTCTACTTGGCGTGGAAGGCAAGCTAGGCAATACATATATGGATATCTCCTCCTTTGTAACCGACCTTGTGTAACCCTAATCCTCTCCGGTGTCTATATAAACCGAAGGGTTTTAGTCCATAGGACAACAACAATCATACCACAGGCTAGCTTCTAGGGTTTAGCCTCTCTGATCTCTAGGTAGATCTACTCTTGTACTACCCATATCATCAATATTAATCAAGCAGGACGTAGGGTTTTACCTCCATCAAGAGGGCCCGAACCTGGGTAAAACTTCGTGTCCCCTGCCTCCTATTACCATCCGGCCTAGACGCACAGTTCGGGACCCCCTACCCGAGATCCGCCAGTTTTGACACTGACATTGGTGATTTCATTGAGAGTTCCTCTATGTCGTCGCCATTAGGCCTGATGGCTCCTACTATCATCGATGGCGATGCGGTCCAGGGTGAGACTTTTCTCCCCGGACAGATCTTCATATCCGGCGGCTTTGCACTGCGGGCTAATTCGCTTGGCCATCTGGAGCAGATTGAAAGCTACACCCCTGGCCATCAGGTCAGATTTGGAAGTTTGAACTACACGGTCGACATCCGCGGAGACTTGATCTTCGACGGATTCGAACCACAGCCGGGCGCGCCGCACTGTCGTGGTGGGTATGACCTAGCTCTGCCGCCGAACAGTACCCCAGAGGCCGCGCCCGCATCAGCTCTGACCCTTTGTTCGGAGCCAACTGCGCCAATCGAGGACGGGTGGTTAGACACCGCCTCAGAGGCCGCAGTCTCAACGACGATCGAGCCAAACACCTGCCTAACCCTCAGCACAGCCCGTGACTCCAAGGTGCCGGACTCTTTTCCGGACTCTGAACCATCCGCGCCCCTGCCAATCGAATCTGATTGGGCGCCGATCATGGAATTCACCACCGTGGATATCTTTCAGCACTCGCCCTTCGGCAACTTTCTGAGTTCACTAAAGTCTCTCTCTTTGTCAGGAGAGCCCTGGCCGGATTATGGCCAACAGGATTGGGATACGGACGACGAAGAAATTCGACGCCCACCCACCACCCACTTAATAGCCACTGTCGATGACTCAACCGACATGCTCGACTTCGACTCCGAAGACATCGACGGTATGGACGACGATGCGGGAGGCGAAGAGGAACCACCGCCCACAGGGCACTGGACGTCCACTTCATCATATGGCGTATACATGGTGGACACACCAAAAGAAGACGATGATGAGGAACGGAAGGACGCACCGAAGGCTTGTTCCCTCGAGAAGCAGTCAAAGCGGCAGCGCAAGCGCCGCCCGAAACCCCGCCTCGGCAGAAACAACGATCATACAGACCCAGCATTGGAGCAGGGCGAAACACTGCCGGACCACGGCAATACGGAGAATCAAACCGAACAAACCAATTCTATCAAAGATAATAGTCCAGACGACATAACACCGGACAGGCACCCGGAGCAGCAGAACACCCGTCAAAGGCTTGTTGCCACCGCGAGGAGCCTAAAAAAGCAGAAGCGAAGGCTCAAGGCTGCGCAGGACACACTCCAAATCAGATGGAGCAAAGTACTCAACACAGCAGCAAAGTACGGTGGCAATCGCCCCACCAAGAGCTACCAAAGCGGAAGCTGCTACCTGAATTCGATGAGGAGGCCTTAGACCCCCCACAACCAAAAATTAAAACAGCCATCTAGCCGGATAGACGACCTCATGACCAACATAAAGTGGCAAGCAATGCCGCACATAAGCCAATACGCGGTCTACGCGAGGGATCGCATCAAAAGGACGGCGAAACAAGATCCATCTATGGACCACACAAGCGTGCTCCAGCATACAATGCAACACAACAAACACCCGAACAACGCGGTACACCCAGATATAGGGGTGCCACACACCCCCTATGTTTCACCGATGAGGTGCTGGACCATGAATTTCCAGAGGGATTCAAACCCGTAAACATAGAGGCATACGACGGAACAACAAACCCTGGGGTCTGGATTGAGGACTATATCCTCCATATCCACATGGCTCGAGGAGATGATCTCCACGCCATCAAGTATTTACCCCTCAAACTCAAAGGGCCAGCTCGGCACTAGCTCAAAAGCCTCCCCGAAAATTCCATTGGAAGCTAGGAAGAGCTCGAAGACGCTTTTCGGGCAAATTTTCAAGGGACTTATGTCCGACCTCCGGATGCGGACGATTTGAGTCATATAACTCAACAGCCCGGAGAGTCAGCCCAAAAACTTTGGAACAGGTTTCTTACTAAAAAGAACCAAATTGTCGACTATCCGAATGCCGAAGCCTTGGTAGCTTTTAAGCATAGCGTCCATGACGAATGGCTTGCCAGACACCTCGGCCAAGAAAAGCCGAGAACAATCGCAGCATTAACAAGCCTCATGACCTGCTTTTGCGTGGGTGAGGACAGCTGGCTAGCCAGATGCAGCACCAGCAACCCCAGTACATCTGAAGTTAGAGATGGAAACGGGAAATCATGGCGCAACAACAATAACAAACGCCGGAATAAAGAAGACAGCACGAAGAGCACGGCAGTAAACGCCGGATTCAAAAGCTCTCGGCCAGGTCAGCAAAAGCTGCCCTCTAAAGGCGCCAGAGACGAACAGTCCATCCTAAACAAAATTCTGGACCAAATATGTCAGATCCATAGCACCCCTGGTAAACCCGCTAATCATACCCACAGAGAATGTTGGGTCTTCAAGCAGTCCGGCAAACTCAACGCCGTACACAAGGGGGAGGATACACCAAGCGAAGACGAGGATGAGCCTCTCAAGCAAGACACTGGGGAACAAAAGAAAATCCCACCAGAAGTCAAAACAGTAAACGTGTTACACGTGATCAAAGGAAGAAACAAAATGGCACTCCCAGAAAAATATGCCCATGGGCCTATCACCGCGAAGTTCTGCCACTGGTCGTCTCAACCGATCATTTTCGACCATCGTGATTACTCAGCAAGTATCCGGCATGCAGGATGGGCTGCCCTGGTATTAGACCCAATAATTGACGGATACCACTTCACACGAGCCCTGATGGATGGTGGCAGCAGTATAAACCTGATATACCAGGACACAATCTATGAAATGGGGATAGACCCAACAAAAATCCGCCATAGCAATACTACCTTTAAAGGAGTAACGCCAGGCACAGGGGCTCATTGTATGGGCTCCCTGCTACTAAAGGTTATATTCGGCTTCCCCGATAACTTCCGTAGCGAACATTTAACCTTCCACATCGCTCCGTTCCAAAGTGGCTATCAAGCACTACTTGGACGCAAAGCTTTCACTCGCTTTAATGCAATACCGCATTACGCTTCCCTCACGCTCAAGATGACTGGTCCACGTGGCATCATTATAGTGAATGGAAATATTGAGCGATCTTTGCGCGCCGAAGAGAGTGCGGCGGCCTTGGCAGCCGCACACTAAAAACGGCCTCACCAACTAAAGCATTTAACAGGTCGTCAAGACCTCGGACACGGTTAGATAAGTCCGGCGCAGCCATATGTAATTCATACCAGATCGATGGTCACACCCCTATTACAAATACAAGGGGCTCAACGAGCGCAGACAACTGGCAATTTTTACTCATCTTGAATTATACATGGTTTTTAAAAAAACTATCTTTTTGCATGACAACTTTTTCACCTAAGTTCCTCTCTTTTATAGACGATCATCGTGCTACACCCGTCCAGGATACGGCACAACGGAGACACAGGTGCAGACGTGCAGTAGGGACCCGCTCCAAGGATTCTTTTTAGATTAAGACCCTGCGTAAACCTTTTTTACTGTCTCTTGTTGATACATATCCACCGAATTCTCAGCATAGTTGAGAAGGATGTTGTCGTCTTGGCATGTGGCCACGCCAGAATAATGCACGTACCTGGACACAAGGGGCTTCCTACGAAGGGCACTATTTAGGCCCGGTTTATACCATAAAGACCGAATACCTTAGGGAGTGTTCGGCGTCGCGAGTTTGGCCTTATATGCATCAGCTCCGAATCATTGTCTTTGGTCAAATGTTGGGTTTGCCCGGCTCTTGTGTTTTGGTGCCTTACGTTCCGCTTTACCGGCTAAGGCAGCACCAGGAGAACTACTGTGATTGTGCCCTGGTTCATCCGGACGAGCACCTTAGTAGAGAAAGCCGAAAACTGACTGTCATGATATAGCATGAGACTGGTCAACCACTCGATGACCTATAGGGATGTTAGAATTCCTCCGCCTTAACGAAGGGCCGTTTCCCGGCTAGGCATGTACGCACCCCGAGATCGGGAGAGTGCGGAGCCACCAGGGGCTATCTAGTAGCCCCACTGTCAAACTCCTATGGCCAAGTGAAAGTGTTAAAGCATTATAGTCTGGTTGCCTCGTTCGCTGCGCTATCACCTCCTTAATAGGACCAAGATGTTGGGTTAAGTGTGAACCCGCGTTTTTTGCAAGAACCTCCACATTATATGCGTGGGGGCTGAAGCCGACGACTGCAATCTTTCAGGTTATACACATGTATACATAAACGGCCGCATAGGAGGCATCATATTACTTTCGGGCAAAAGTATAAACACAGCCTTATAAAATTTCATAAAAACATTGTGTTTACAATGGGAATACATGTCACTCAAACATAATATTCTTCGAGCACTGGGCCTCTATCAAACGAGCACCCTCGAGAACCTCCTCGAAATAGTGCTTGGCAGCCACTCGGCCTATGGCCGAACCCTGCGCCGCAACAATGGTAGCGTCCATCTCCGCCCAGTATGCTTTAACACGGGCAAGGGCCATCCGCGAGCCTTCTATGCACGCCGACCTCTTCATCGCATCAATGCGCGGCACCGCACCAAGGACCTGCTGCACTAAGCTAAAATAGCTATTCGACTTTGGCCTTTCCGGCCATAGCTGATCCACGACAGACCTCATGGCGAGTCCGGACAACCTATTTAGTTCGGCCCATTCGGCTAGCTGATCAGTCAAAGGAAGCGGATGCTCTGGAACATTGAATTGCGACCAGAACAGCTTGTCCACCCCACGATCTGCTTGACCTTGGAAGTATTTGGCCGCATCGGCAGCGCTCGCCGCCAAGTCCATATATGCATCTGCCGAACTCCACAGCCGATCCAGAGGGGCATACCGTGGATCTCTGAACTTCCTCCGTAGCATGAAGGACTTCCCAGCCACAATATCCCCGGCTTCCCGCAGCTCCTCCTTCGCTCTCATAGCAAAGCGGGTGTCTTTGTCTGCCATCGTGGCCTTCTCAAGGTCCATTTCCTTCGCTCGGTTTTCTTTTTCAAGAAGCCGGCAACGGTCGGCAGTGTCTTTTAATTCTACAGCCATCTTGGCCATCTTCTCTTTGCTCTCGCCATGTGCGGCCTTCTCGGCTTTCAACTCTTCGGCCGCCTTCAAAGCAGCAGCATTACTAATCCTCACTTGTTCCTTGGCTCTGGCAAGTTCTGCCCACAAGGTTTCCATGATGGCAGCTCCATCTGCAGTCACAACATATTAAAGATACTGGCATCATGCTGCTCTTACTATGTGGCGTTCACCAGATAATAACACTTACCCTGTGCCTCGTCAAGCCTCTTGTTAACAAGCTTGATGTCGGCGTCTGCCGCAGCCAGTTACCGTTTTAATTTGGCAAACTCACTAGTTCGGCTAGCCACCGGAGCTTCCACCACCTGCACATAGGGGCAGTCTGGTTATTTCCTGGGACTGTGATCCTCTGTTCGCCGCCGTTCTCGTTGACAACCAGAGTCTCAGGGGCTACTATCTACATAGGGCACACCTAACATGTGCAGTACTATCACATATTATCTCACGTACCTCAAAGCCTGACAGTAGACTCATAAAAGCTTCATGTAATCCGCTTTTGGCGGACGAGATTCTCTCCATCACCGTACGCATCAGCATACGGTGTTCTTCTGAGATGGCCGCTCGCCCCACCAACTCCCTCAGAATGTCCGACCGCACACCAGACGGTGCCAGACTCTTTTGTCTGCTCTCTTCGGGAGCTGGACGCTGGGGACTTCGGGGGTTTATGGGATTATCTTCTGGCCTCACCGGATCCGGAGAGGCCCTCCGTGACGACACTTCAGGGTCGCCCGCTTCTTGAGCGGAGGAGTCCGGGGGAGGCATTTCGCTCTCCATCATCTCTGGAAGAAGATCCCCCGAAGACGAGCTCATCTGAGAGGGGCTAAGGCCCGAACTACAAGATATATGCGGTGGTTATTTTCTCAGAAAAAAGATAGCATACCTTTACTATTAAAGTATTTTGGATCACTTACGACTCGTTGGAGGGCTTATCCCCCCGCGGACTTTGTGCGGCAAAAGCACCCCCCGAGGCAGGACCCTCTGTGGGAGACTTCTTCTCCCGTTTGGATGCTTCGTCTTCTGGATCCTCAGAAGTAGTCCTTTTCCTACCCCAGTTGTCATCCTTCGTGGAGACGCTCATTCCCTCGGTTGGAACGGGCAGCGATGGGGGCCCGCGTCCGCCCGTATTATCCCCCCCGGTATCTTCCTTCAAGGGCTCCGGGCAAGGTGTGACCTCGAGCATCTTTTCCAATACCGGATTTTCCAAACCCTCAGGGAGGGGGGCCAAACACTGAATCATCTTCGCCTTTGTTAGCCAGTCCTGGTCAAAAGGCAAACTCTCAAGAAATAACTTCGTAACGAATAAAAGACAGTGTGTTCGGCCAGAGGATTTCTTACTTGTTCGGTGGCGCGGTTACTGCTCAGGCCCACGTCCTCGGTAATATCTGGACACTCTACTTGAGGTCCGAAGAATGACTTGTACATCTCCTCGTGCGTCAGGCCGAGGAAACTTTGAATGGCACGTGGTCCCTCTGGGTTGAACTCCCACAAGCGAAGGGGCCGGCGTTTGCAAGGCTGGACTTGACGAACCAGCATAACTTGTATCACTGCAACCAAATTAAAATCTCCCTCGAAGAGATCTCGGATGCGGCTTTGCAGTATAGGCACGCCCTTGGCTGGACCCCAACTCAGACCTCTGCTAATCCATGACATCAGTTGTGGTGGGGGGCCCGAGCGGAAAGCAGGGGCAGCCGCCCACTTGGCACTTCTGGGAGCTGTGACATAAAACCACTCCCGCTGCCATAATTCGGACACCTCTGGGAAGGAACCTTTCGGCCATGGAGCTCCTGCCATATTGCCTATTGATGGACCTCCGCACGCTGCATGTTGCCCCTCGATCATCTTCGGCTTCACTTCAAAGGTCTTAAGCCACAAGCCGAAGTGAGGGGTGATGCGGAGGAAGGCCTCGCACATGACAATAAATGTCGAGATGTGGAGAAAGGAGTCCGGAGCTAGATCATGGAAATCTAGCCCGTAATAGAACATCAAACACCTGATGAAGGGATCCAGAGTGAGGCCTAGACCTCGGAGGAAGTGGGAGACGAACACGACGTTCTCGTTGGGTTCGGGAGTAGGGCGATTTGCCCTCGAGCAGGCAGCCGATGCGAAACCTCGGCGGTCAGGTATCTGGCCTCCCTCAACTTCTTAATGTCCTCTTCCGTAACGGAGGAGGGCGTCCATCGGCCTTGAAGGCTGGATCCGAACATGATTGAAGATCTGGAGCACCTAAACCTGGGCTTTGGGTGTTAGAACTCGAGGCGGGGGAAGGGTTCGATTGAGCACGAGAGGGAAAAAGCGAAAACCTTGTCCCTTTATAAAGAGGGTGAATATCAAGCATCCTCTCCGTAGCCGTTTAGGACTTGCCTATAATCTAGGAGTCCTAGACACGGTTGGGTTAACCACGCCCGTATTGATGAGAATCCCGTAATAAGGGGGCACGATCTCTGCTTTGACAAGACGTGTCAAAAAACTGCCTCGCATTATGTGCGGGGCTGGTTAAAAGAAACGGTTCGAATAATCACCGGGCCATGACATAACGTCATGCTGCCAAAACAAGCCAGCAAATTAGATCTGCGAAAATATTATTCTCTCTATGGTGGAATGTGGAACTTATTTTGCATGGTCGGACACTATCCTCGTATTCAAATTCTTCTGTGATGTATTCGGAGAAGGAACCCGTGTTGCAATGCCGAAGACAATACTGCGCGCCGGGCTCATCGTCATTGAAGCCTGGTTCAGGGGCTACTGAGGGAGTCCTGGATTAGGGGGTCTCCGGACAGTCGGACTATCTCCATTGGCCGGACTGTTAGACTATGAAGATACAAGATTGAACACTTCGTGTCGTGTCCGGATGGGACTCTACTTGGCGTGGAAGGCAAGCTAGCCAATACGTATATGGATATCTCCTCCTTTGTAACCGACCTTGTGTAACCCTAACCCTCTCCAGTATCTATATAAACCGAAGGGTTTTAGTCCATAGGACAACAACAATCATACCATAGGCTAGCTTCTAGGGTTTAGCCTCTCTGATCTCGTGGTAAATCCACTCTTGTACTACCCATATCATCAATATTAATCAAGCAGGATGTAGGGTTTTACCTCCATCAAGAGGGCCCGAACCTGGGTAAAACTTCGTGTCCCCTGCCTCCTGTTACCATCTGGCCTAGACGCACAGTTCGGGACCCCCTACCCGAGATCCGCCAGTTTTGACACCGACAAAGAGAGTTAGACTTCATCATTGCTTGATATATGTTACTTTGTGCTCACTACTAAATTACAAATCATTGTTGATTCAAATTGGCTTTGATATACCTTGGGATCCGGGCGGATTCACTACTTGAGCGCTATATGCCTAGCTTAATGGCTTTAAAGAAAGCGCTGCCAGGGAGACAACCCGGAAGTTTTAGAGAGTCATTTATTTCTGTTGAGTGTTTTCATATAGTTTAAAAACAACAAAAATAAAGAGGGGAACCCAAAAAAATTTCTAAAAGAAAAGTGAAAGTCAGAGTGACAAGCATTGTGAAAGTGGGGGACGTCCTTGAACTTTGTTCATGTCCATGGGAACTTTGTGAATCTTAATTACAGAAACCTTTCAACAAAAATAATTATCCCCTTGTAAAATTTCATTGTAATATAAAAATAATGTGCCAAGGTTTGCCTTTAGGATGTTTACATTTGCTTGATGGTTTGTACGGTGCAGGACAGAAACGTTGGCTGTAGTGCGTGATTTTACATTTTTAGCTGGAACGTCAAATGGTTCTGATTCTTTTTGTACTGTCTTCATATACAAATTATTTATTTTTCCTAATTTTTGTAGAATGTTTAAAGTATCATAAGTATGGTGAATGTTCAGATTATTACAGACTGTTCTGTTTTAGACAGGTTCTGTTTTTGATGCATAGTTTGCTTGTTTTGATGAAACTATCAATTTCTATTAGTGGATTAAGCCATGAAAAAGTTATACTACAGTAGACACAATGCAAAAACAAAATATGAATTGGTTTGCAACAGTACTTAGAGTAGTGATTTGTTTTATTATACTAACGGATCTAACTGAGTTTTCTGTTGAAGTTTTGTGTGGATGAAGTGTTCGATGATCGAGAAGGTCTCGATGTGAGAAGAAGGAAGAGAGGCAAGAGCTCAAGATTGGGGATGCCCGAGGCACCCCAAGTAAATATTCAAGGAGACTCAAGCGTCTAAGCTTGGGGATGCCCCAAAAGGCATCCCCTCTTTCTTCAACAAGTATCGGTATGTTTTCGGATTCGTTTCGTTCATGCGATATGTGCAATCTTGGAGCATCTTTTGCATTTAGTTTTCATTTTTATTTTATGCACCATGCTAGTATGAGATAGTCCTTGGTTGATTTATAGAATGCTCTTTGCACTTCACTTATATCTTTTGAGTATGGCTTTATAGAATGCTTCATGTGCTTCACTTATATCATTTGAAGTTTGGATTGCCTGTTTCTCTTTACATAGACAACCGCCATTTGTAGAATGCTCTTTTGATTCACTTAGATTTGTTAGAGAATGGGCATATCTTTTGTAGAAAGAATTAAACTCTCTTGCTTCACTTATATCTATTTAGAGAGATGACAGGAACTAGTCATTCACATGGTTAGTCATAAGATCCTACATAAAACTTGTAGATCACTGAATATGATATGTTTGATTCCTTGCAATAGTTTTGCGATATAAATATGGTGATATTAGAGTCATGCTAGTGGGTGGTTGTGAATTGTAGAAATACTTGTGTTGAGGTTTGTGATTCCCGTAGCATGCGCGTATGGTGAACCATTATGTAACGAAGTTGGAGCATGAGGTATTTATTGATTGTCTTCCTTATGAGTGGCGGTTGGGGACGAGCGATGGTCTTCTCCTACCAATCTATCCCCCTAGGAGCATGCGCGTATTACTTTGTTTCGATGACTAATAGATTTTTGCAATAAGTATGTGAGTTCTTTATGACTAATGTTGAGTCCATGGATTATACGCACTCTCACCCTTCCATCATTGCTAGCCTCTCTAGTACCGCGCAACTTTCGCCGGTACCATAAACCCACCATATATCTTCCTCAAAACAGCCACCATACCTCCCTATCATGGCATTTCCATAGCCATTCCGAGATATATTGCCATGCAACTTTCATCATCATCATATACATGACTTGAGCATTCATTGTCATATTGCTTTGCATGATCGTAAGATAGCTCGCATGATGTTTTCATGGCTTGTCCGTTTTTTGATGTCATTGCTACGCTAGATCATTACACATCCCGGTACACCGCTGGAGGCATTCATATAGAGTCATATCTTTGTTTTAGATATCGAGTTGTAATATTGAGTTGTAAGTAAATAAAAGTGTGATGATCATCATTATTAGAACATTGTCCCATGTGAGGTTATCAAAATAAAAGTGGCCAAAGAAGCCCCAAAAAAAGAGCGAGGCCAAAGAATCCTACAAAAAAATGAGAGAAAAAGAGAGAAGGGGCAATGTTACTATCCTTTTACCACACTTGTGCTTCAAAGTAGCACCATGTTCTTCATATAGAGAGTCTCTTGAGTTATCACTTTCATATACTAGTGGGAATTTTCATTATAGAACTTGGCTTGTATATTCCAACAATGGGCTTCCTCAAATGCCCTAGGTCTTCATGAGCAAGCAAGTTGGATGCACACCCACTTAGATTCAGTTTGAGCTTTCATATACTTATAGCTCTAGTGCCTCCGTTGCATGGCAATCCCTACTCACTCACATTGATATCTATTGATGGGCTTCTCCATAGCCCGTTGATACGCCTAGTTGATGTGAGACTATCTTCTCCTTTTTGTCTTCTCCACAACCACCATTCTATTCCACCTATAGTGCTATGTCCATGGCTCACGCTCATGTATTGCGTGAAAGTTGAAAAGGTTTGAAAACATCAAAAGTATGAAACAATTGCTTGGCTTGTCATCGGGGTTGTGCATGATGTGAGTATTTTGTGTGAAGAAGATGGAGCATATCTAGACTATATGATTTTGTAGGGATAACTTTCTTTGGCCTTGTTATTTTGAAAAGACATGATTGCTTTTATTAGTAGGCTTGAAGTATTATTGTTTTTTTGTCAAATGATAGACTATTGCTTTGAATCACTCGTGTCTTAATATTCATGCAATGATTAGACATATGATCAAGATTATGCTAGGTAGCATTCCACATCAAAAATTATCTTTTTTATCATTTACCTACTCGAGGATGAGCAGGAATTAAGCTTGGGGATGCTGATACGTCTCCGTCGTATCTATAATTTTTTGATTGTTCCATGCTAATATTCTACAACTTTCATATACTTTTGGCAACTTTTTATACTATTTTTGGGACTAACATATTGATCCAGTGCCCAGTGCTAGTTCCTGTCTGTTGCATGTTTTTGGTTTCGCAGAATATCCATATCAAACGGAGTCCAAACGGGATAAAAACGGATGGAGATACTTTTCGGAATATTTGGAAAATCTGGAAGAAAAATCAACGCGAACTAGTGTCCGAGGTGGGCACGAGGTAGGGGGGCGCCCCCCTCCCCCCCCTCTAGGGCACGCCCCTGATCCTCGTGACCCACCTGTAAGGCGGTTGACGCCCTTCTTCGGCCGCAAGAAAGCTAATTTTTGGGAAAAAAATCACGGCGAAGGTTTCGTTCCAATCGGAGTTACGGATCTCCGGATATAAAAGAAACGGTGAAAGGGCAGCAGAACAGAACGCAGAAACAGAGAGAGACAGAGAGATAGATCCAATCTCAGAGGTGCTCTCGCCCCTCCCACGCCATGGAGGCCAAGGACCAAAGGGGAAACCCTTCTCCCATCTAGGGAGGAGGTCAAGGAAGAAGAAGAAGAAGAAGGGGGCCCCTCTCCCCCTTGCTTCCGGTGGCGTCGGAGTGCCACCGGGGGCCATCATCATCACCGTCATCTTCACCAATAACTCCACCGCCTTCACCACCAACTCTCCCCTCCTCTATGCAGCGGGGTAACCTCTCTCTTACCCGCTGTAATCTCAACTTAAACATGGTGCTCAACGCTATATATTATTTCCCTATGATGTATGGCTATCCTATGATGTTTGAGTAGATCCGTTTTGTCCTAATGGCTATTTGATGATCAAGATTGGTTTGAGTTGCATGTTTTATTATTGGTGTTGTCCTATGGTGCTCTCTGTGTCGCGTAAGTGTGAGGGATTCCCGCTGTAGGTTGTTGCAATATGTTTATGATTTGCTTATGGTGGGTGGCGTGAGTGAACAGAAGCACAGACCCGAGTAAGTAGGTTGTTTGTGTATGGGATAAAGA
This sequence comes from Triticum urartu, assembly GCF_056163025.1. Lineage (NCBI taxonomy): Eukaryota > Viridiplantae > Streptophyta > Magnoliopsida > Poales > Poaceae > Triticum > Triticum urartu. Next base: position 166,678,910 of record NC_141876.1, on the reverse strand, counting down.
GGACTTGATGCTTTAATGCTATGGTTGGGTTTTACCTTAATGATCTTTAGTAGTTGCGGATGCTTGATAGAGTTCCAATCATAAGTGCATATGATCCAAGTAGAAAAAGTATGTTAGCTTATGCCTCTCCCTCAAATAAAATTGTAATAATGATTACCGGTCTAGTTATCGATTGCCTAGGGACAAATAACTTTATCTTGACAACAAGCTCTCTACTAAAACTAATTTAGTTGTGCCTTTACCTAAAGAGCCCCTACTTTTTATTTACGTAATCTTTATTATCTTGCAAACCTATCCAACAACACCTACAAAGTACTTCTAGTTTCATACTTGTTCTAGGTAAAGCAAACGTCAAGCGTGCGTAGAGTTGTATCGGTGGTCGATAGAACTTGAGGGAATATTTGTTCTACCTTTAGCTCCTCGTTGGGTTCGACACTCTTACTTATCGAAAACTATTGCGATCCCCTATACTTGTGGGTTATCATGGACTTCGAAGTGCTCCGCAAGAGGAAGGGGTCCCCAAGCCGCGGCAGCGGCACCTTCGGGCCGTTAAAACGGAGAAAGTACATCGTCGTTGACAAGTAAGTACCTTATCTTGGTGATTCTCCGATTGTTGCTTCCCTTCCTGACGATATCTCTTCAGGATCCCTTCCGCCAAGGCCGCGGAATCTCCTGAGAAGCAACCTCCTCTCGCCTCGTTTCTCCCGCTAGACTTGAGCGCTGCAAGCCCGTGCGCTGCTCACGGCGTGGAGTCAACCGGGCAAGCCATCCCGTCGACAAGGCGTCTTGAGCTCGCGCCTTCACCGTCTCTCCTTCACGGCCTTGCTTGGAATACAGCAAGCGTGCCACGGTTCCTCCCCTGGTCGTGGACGGCGGCTGGATGGCTTTGGTCTTGGGCTCCTCTTCAAGTAGCGGGCATCCACTCGTTCAGGCTCCTCGTGAGGCCCGGCCTGCAACTGGGTGGGCGCCAGCCCCCAGCCCCCTGCTGAAAGGGGGTGAGCCGCTTCGGGCCCCATCCGCGGTCCCTGCGGCGGAGGACGGAGTCAGCAGCATGCTCAAGTCGGCGCAAGAAAGGAGTGTTGTCCGCCACGAGCTCTTTTAGGAGGCGATGGGCGCGATCAACCGGCTTGGTGAAGAGATCGTGGATGTGGACGCACGCCTCGTGGCTGAGGGTCTTCGGCTGGTGGAGGAGCGGCATAAGCTGAAGGTGGCTACCAACCTCGGGCGCCACCAGCGCGAGCTCGATAATGCGAAGGCCGAGGTTTCCCTCGCAGCCTCTCGTGAGGCCTGCTCCCGAGCTCTGGAAGAGGCTCGGGAAGCAGACCGCCGTCGCGAGGCCGTGGAGAAGCATGCATGGGAGCTCCAAGCCTGGAGCGCCTCCTTGGATCAGCAAGTGGAGGCGCGTAGAGCCGCCCTTGCATCGTTGAGGGGGACGCCCGCCAAAGAGGAAGAGATCCAGAAGCACAAGGAGGCGCTGGCCCTAGAAGCCGTGGAGCGTAGCCTTGAGCTTGAATGACTGGAGATGAGGGAGCATCAAGTTGCCCAAGCAGAGGATGCCGTTGGAGCGCGCAAGGCCAGGGCCCAGGAGGAGGTCGATCGCCGGGTGATCGAGGCTCGCGCGGGTCTTGAGGGTAGGCTTGACCTAAAGTTGAAGCTCGTGGAAGCTGAGGCTGCAGGTAGGACCGATGCCCTTAAGTCCAGGTTAATCGAGGTGGAGCGGCGTGAGGAGGTCGCTGCAGCCGCCTTGGTCTTGGCGCAGGCCGAACTAGCCTCCGCCCGCACCGAGCTGCTCCCTCTTCAGCAGCGGGTCACTGGCGCCAAGTCCATCGCGTGGCAGAACAGGGAGGAAGTGCTTCAGCGGCGGACGCTGGAGCGCGTGCACGCCCCCATGCTCCAGGACCTAAGGAACAGGGCCAATATCACCCTGGGCCACATCTGCGATGAGAATGCTCCTCATCCCCACGCAAATGACTACACCAGCCACCTCCGCTTCTTTACCGACGTGGTGACGCACCTTGAGAATCGTTTTGAGAGAGCTCGCCAACTTGTTGAAGAGAGGAGCCGCGGCCTGCTTGGGCGTGCGTTCTCCCCTGTCTTCAGCCATCTCCAAAACACCGACCCCAACTTTGATTTTGACGCCGCCATCGCTCCTGTACCCAAGGCCATCTGGGGTCACCTAGCGCGATGGGTGGAAGACAATGTGGACGCGCTGGTCAGGGCCTTCACTTCCGATGACGATGGGGTGGTGGTCCCAGGGGACGAAGGTGACGTGGTCGACGATGGTGATGGCGGCGCTGGTGGAGGAGAAGGTGATTCTAGCGATGCTGGCAGCGATGCCAGCGACGCGTCTGAGGGTGATCCGGGGGACGCGGCAAGCGACATGTCCGACTGATCCCGTGTCTCCCAGCTGTTTGTCCTGCACGCAAAAGCACGGGCGCGGCCCTAGATGTTGTAAGAGCATTTTTGGAGGGAAGCCCCTCATGTAAATATACTACTGCCTCTATCTTTTTAGGTCGCGTTTAATATGTGTCTCCGTGAACTCACATATCCTAGGGCAAGTTTGTTGTTGCGGTTTACCTTAGCCTGGACGAGCCCCAAACCGGCTCGTGAGGTTGCGAGTTTTTGGGAAGCTCCTGAGGAACTCGTCGACGCGCCCGAGGGGGGCGCGTGATAAGCAAGCGCTAGCCATGGCGCGACATGCGCGTGGCGCGCGTGCTCCATGCCCAGACCCGCTCGTGAGGGGCCTGCTAGGGGGAAGCAATAGGCGTGCACTCCGAAATAAGGCAAGAACCAGATAGCAAGAAATCGCTTGAACGAGAAAAGGCACCCCCCGCGCGCATCAATGAAAATTCAACTTCAACTTCAACTTAAATCCAAATCCAGAAGGCAGGGTTACAGAAAAGAGATCCAAAGCAAATGGTCGCGTCCGGCGCCTAGTCAAGTCTTCTTGTCTTCTCACCAGCACGGAGCGAAGTGCTGCCACTAGGACGTCGGAGGGAGCCCCGAGGCCCGAGGGCGGCACTCCTGAGACTCCGGGGCGTGTACAACCCCACTCATTATTACGTGAGAGTGTTATGAGCGGAGACCTTCACAGGCGTGAGCCTTACTTCATATCGCCAGACATGGGCCCCGCCTTGCACCACCCTCTACCACCGTTGGGGCGACAAGAAACCAGGACGGCACCAACAAGGGCAGAGGGGACGCCAGCGGCGCCCTCGGCGACCACGGGTCCTCTGCCAGGGTAAGGCTCGCCGGCGCCTCCCCGGCAGAGGGCCTACCTCCGGGCGATGCCTTGCTCCATGCGACGCAGGGAGGGGCCTTGCTCCTGGACCCTCCCACGCAGCCCCCAGTGAGCCTCTCCTGGTGAGACGGATACCGCCGCGCCGAAACCGTCGCCTGGCGCTGTGACCTGATTCACTTGCGATTCATGGTTAGCGTAAGCCTGCCCCTAGGAGATTAGTGGTACCCTGTAGCTGTTGTCGACGGCGTGGTTGGTGGGGCTCTTGTGCGGCTCCCGGAAGTCCTTAGCTCCTAATGCCTCCTCTTTCTAGCCTGGCTCGAGGAATGAGTCGGGGTCATCTTCCGGCGTGTACTCCTAGTTGAAAGTGCAACTATCCCTAGGTGGTTTTGGTAATTCCTAACAACATATAGCTCATTGAGCTAATGCTATTTCAAGATTAATATCTCAGGAAAGCTCAATGATTGGCATGGCATGGATGAGAAAAGTGGACCCCTCAAAATGCTAAGGACAAAAGGATTGGTTCAAGCTCAAAGCTCAAGACTCTAGATTTTCTATTTTAATGATCCAAGATCACATTGAGTCTATAGGAAAAGCCAATACTATCAAGGAGGGATGAGGTGGTGCTTAATGAGGCTCTTGCTCAAAATGCTTAGTGATATGCTCCAAAGCCCTCAACTACTTTCTCACATCCTCATATGACCTAAACCAAAAGACAAACTAAGCCCCACCGATTCTTTCTATCTGGCGCCACCGAGTTCAGATGTCATAGCCACTGCCACAAACCCTAGGCAAATCAGTCTCACCGATAGGGATCTCGGTCTCACTGAGATGGGATTGTAATCTCTCTGTTTCCCTTTGTAATGTTTCGGTCCCACCGAGATGAGCGGTCGGTCCCACCGAGATTGCAATGTAAACTCTCTGCTTCCCTTTCGTAACATTTCGGTCTCACCGAAATGAGCGAATCGGTCCCACCGAGTTTACTTGACCAACTCTCTGGTTAGCTTATTACCAAAATCGGTCTCACCGAGTTTGTGTAATCGGTCTCATCCAGATTACGTTATGCCCTAACCCTAACCATATCGGTCCTACCGAGTTGCATGTCAGTCCCACCGAAACTCCTAACGGTCACTAGCTTTGCTGAATCGGTCCGACCGAGTTTATCAATTCGGTCCCACCGTGATTGGCAAGTTGTGTGTAACGGCTAGATATTGTGTGGAGGCTATATATACCCCTCCACCACCTCTTCATTCATGGAGAGAGCCATCAGAACAAACCTACACTTCCAACTTACTTTTTCTGAGAAAGAACCACCTACACTTGTGTTGAGGCCAAGATATTCCATTCTTACCATATGAATCTTGATCTCTAGCCTTCCCCAAGTTGCTTTCCACTCAAATCCTCTTTCCACCAAATCCATATCCCGTGAGAGAGAGTTGAGTGTTGGGGAGACTATCATTTGAAGCACAAGAGCAAGGAGTTCATCATCAACACACCATTTGTTACTTCTTGGAGAGTGGTGTCTCCTAGATTGGCTAGGTGTCACTTGGGAGCCTCCGACAAGATTGTGGAGTTGAACCAAGGAGTTTGTAAGGGCAAGGAGATCGCCTACTTCGTGAAGATCTACCGCTAGTGAGGCAAGTCCTTCGTGGGAGACGGCCATGGTGGGATAGACAAGGTTGCTTCTTCGTGGACCCTTCGTGGGTGGAGCCCTCCGTGGACTCGCGCAGCCGTTACCCTTCGCGGGTTGAAGTCTCCATCAACGTGGACGTATAATAGCACCACCTATCGGAACCACGACAAAAACATCTATGTCTCCTATTGTGTTTGAATCTTCCAAACCCCTCCCTTTACATTCTAGCAAGTTGCATGTTTTACTTTCCGCTGCTCATATACTCTTTGCATGCTTGTTTGAATTGTGTTAAGATTGCTTGTCTTGTCCAAAGTTGCTAAAATCTGCCAAGAACTAAAATTGGGAAAAGGATAAGTTTTTATTTGGTCAAGTAGTCTAATCACCCCCCCCTCTAGACATACTTTCGATCCTACAAGTGGTATCAGAGCTTCAGTCTCCATTTGCTTTGATTTCCATAGCTTTTGGAAGTCATAGCCTTGGTTTCACAACCTAGGAGAGTATGGCGTCTAGCGAGGGAAACTACCACCATAGAGGTCCTTACTTTGATGGTACTAATTTTGCTAGTTGGAAGCATAAGATGAAAATGCATATTCTTGGACATAACCCCGCCGTATGGGATATTGTGTGTATTGGCTTGCAAGGTGAATTTTTTGATGGGAGAGAACCGAACCGTGAAGCTACCGCGGAAGAGTTGAAGATGTTGCAATACAATGCTCAAGCTTGTGATATCCCCTTCAACAGACTGTGCCCCGAAGAATTCAACAAAATCGGCCGTCTTGAGAATGCAAAGGAAATTTGGGATACTTTGATTAATATGCATGAAGGTGCCGACTCCGTCAAGGAATCCAAGTTGGATGTGCTTCAAAGTCAGCTTGACAAGTTCAAAATAAAGAATGGTGAAGTTGTCACTGAAATGTACTATAACACCCACGATGCGGCTATATCTCCCACGTGTTGGAGCACGACTTAGAGGCATAACCGCATTGTAGGCATGTCGCAAGAGGGGTAATTTTTACACATCCCATGTACTGAATAAGAAAGAGGTACAGAGTTGGCTTACAATCGCCACTTCACACAATACATAAATGTAGCATTACATCATCCAGAATACAATCAAGGTCCGACTACAGAACCAAAATAAAGACAACCCCAAATGCGATAGATCCCCGATCACCCCAACTGAGCTTCACTACTGATCGTCTGGAAAGGAAACGTAGTAACATCCTGAGTCCTCATCGAACTCCCACTTGAGTTCAGTCGCATCCCCTGGAATGGCATCATCGACACCTGCATCTGGTTTTGGAAGTAATCTGTGAGTCACGGGGACTCGGAAATCTCACACCCTCGCGATCAAGACTATTTAAGCTTATGGGAAGGAAAAGGTAGTGAGGTGGAGCTGCAGCAAGCACTAGCATATATGGTGGCTATCTTACGCAAACGGGAGCGAGAGGAGAAGGAAAAGCGCGATCGAGAATCTATGATCAAGAAGTGATCCTAGAACTACTTACGTTCAAGCATAACACGAGACCGTGTTCTCTTCCCGGACTCCGCCGAAAAGAGACCATCACGGCTACACACGTTGTTGATTCATTTTAATTAAGTTAAGTGTCAAGTTTTCTACAATTGGATATTAACAAATTCCCATCTGCCCATAACCGCGGGCACGGCTTTTGAAAGTTCAAAACCTTGTAGGGGTGTCCCAACTTAGCCCATCACAAGCTCTCACGGTCAACGAAGGATATTCCTTCTCCCAGGAAGACCCGATCAGACTCGGAATCCCGGTTACAAGACATCTCGACAATGGTAAAACAAGACCAGCAAAGCCGCCCGAATGTGCCGACAAATCCTGATAGGAGCCGCACATATCTCATTCTCAAGGCACACCGGATGAGTGCTCCGTACAACTAAAACCAAACATCGAGTTTCCCCGAGGGGGCGCTGCAAAGGACTCTAGTTTGGACCAACACTCAGAGGAGCACTGGCCCGGGGTTTAAAATAAAGATGACCCTTGAGTTCGTGGAACCCAAGGGAAAAGGCTTAGGTGGCAAATGGTAAAACCAAGGTTGGGCCTTGATGTAGGAGTTTTATTCAAGACGAACTGTCAAGGGGTTCCCATTATAACCCAACCGCGTAAGGAACGCAAAATCAAGGAACATAACACCGGTATGACAGAAACTAGGGCGGCAAGAGTGGAACAAAACTCCAGGCATAAGGCCGAGCCTTCCACCCCTTACCAAGTATATAGATGCATTAAAGTAAACAATATATAATAATGATATCCCAACAATAATCATGTTCCAACAAGGAACAAACTCCAATCTTCACATGCAACTAGCAACACTATAAGAAGGGCTGAGCAAAGTGGTAACATAGCCAGACAACCGTTTGCTAGGACAAGGTGGGTTAGAGGCTTGACATGGCAATATGGGAGGCATGACATAGCAAGTGGTAGGTATCGGGGCATAGGCATAGCAATAGAGCGAGAAACTAGCAAGCAAAGATAGAAGTGATTTCGAGGGTACGGTCATCTTGCCTCCAAAGTTCTCCGAGTTGACGTAAGCTTGATCCTCGTAAGCGTACTCAACGGGTTCCTCGATCACGAACTCGTCTTCCGGCTCTACCCAAGACAAGAACACAAGCAAAGTAACCACAATCAACCACGGTGCAATGCGCAAGCAACATGATGCAAAACATGGCATGATATGCGGGATGTAATATGCAATGCATATTCGTGCTCCGGAGGGAAAGATTGAACCATGCCTCAACTTGGAAAACCAAGAGCACCGCTGGAAAGATGAGTTGATTTTTGTCGAAATCGATATAAAGATCACCGGAATCAGATGCACGGTTTTCAAATGGCAAGCAAAACAATAATGGCACAATCTGCGATTAACAGCACGATGTCATCTAGAATGCAACAAGAAACTAAGCTACTACACTTCAACATAGCAACAAAGCATATGGCAGTGTTCCACTCAAGATGCTTGACAAAATAGGAACACTGAGCTACGGCTAAATCACACAATAGCAGGTTCAAACAAGCATGGAAAAAGTGCAAAAGATAATAGCATCACAGACTTAGTGAAAATAACATGTCAGGATTTAACATCAGGAAGCAATGTTTAGAGCAAGATAACAATATGCTACAGGATCAGAACATAGAAACACAAGGCATGGCATGAATCTACTCAAAGCATATAACAAAAGTCCCTTACTGACCATAAGCCAAAAAGGATCAGAAGATATGATGGCACCCATGTAAACATAGCAAGTTTCGTTAACAGATTCAGACTTAGCAGAAAACTAGACATGGCAAAAACAGAGTTACGTAGGCACGTTTGCGAGCTCGATGCACTCACCACAAGGCATTGCATGAAAAACTAAGCATACACCCAGCAAGAAGACATGTTCAAGAAGCTAACCATGGCAAGAACCATGTCATAGCATGCAAGGATCAACTACAACAACCTTGGAAAAATTGAATAACATGTAAACAATCTGCTAGGAATATTTTATAGCAAAAGTAGAGCAAGATTGTGTCATCCTAGGGTACTCCATAATTGCAAAATAACACATGGATGGATAGAACATAACCATATCTCAAAATCATCCTTACTGAACATGCTCAAAAGAGGCATGGATCACTCTGTAGCAACATGAATACATGGCATAAAAATAACATCAGGGAAATGACTTCGAAGAATTAAGTCCCTGAAAATAGCAACATCACGAGAGCTACTTTGCATGCTTGTGCTAGTCACCAGATTGATCACAAAAATACATGGCATACAGTCATGTAAAGATGGCATGGCATAGCCCAAAACACATGTAGGGCTCAAGTTCATATGCAGCACACATTAATCATGGCAAAAATGACAAAAGCTCATAATCTGATAAGAATCAGGAACTAACATTTTATAGCACTCTTGCAATAGAATTTTAGGCATCAATATGGACTCAAACAAGCATGGTGCAATGGAACAAAATGAAGAGCACATCTAGACAAACAATTTGATATGCCACACGCACGAAACAGAGCTACGATGGTCGAGTTATGATGCGATGAACATGCCATGAAAATTCTAGGGACTTGGGAAGAAAACGGGGACAACCTAGGGTTTACTGTAGCTGGATCTGGATCTGGCGCGGATCCCGATGATCGTCGGAGGCTTGCCGGAAAACGAGACGCGTGGCCGGAGTCGAGGGAGAGGCGGTGGCCGAAGCAGCAGAGCTCGCCGGAGGAGGCGTGGGGGCCGGAGCAGGCCCGGCCGGGGCCGGGGAAGGCGCGGGCGGTGGCGGCCACGGGCGCAGCCGTGGGCTGCGGCGGCCACGGCGGCCGGGCGGTGTGGTGCGGACGAGGTGGCCAGCGAAGGCGGCGGCGGAGCTCTCCGGCGCGGGGTGGCGGAGCTATGGAGCCGGGCGGCGGGGCGCGCGCGGGGACGTGGGAGGCGGCGATGGGCCGGGTGGGCCGACTGCGGGCTCGCCGGGCCATAGTGGAGGTGCCACGTGGCGCCCTCCGGTTGGTCCGGGCGGCGGTGCGGACACGTCCGGCCGTCTCAGACATGTCCGGCGGCGGCGGGGGAAGAAATCTAGGGTTTTGGACCTGAAAATGAAGGAGGGGTGCACATATTTATAGCTAGAGGGAGTTTGGAGTGTCCAAATGAGGTGCGGTTTTCGGCCATGCGATCGTGATCGAACGACCGAGAGGATGGAGGGGGTTTAGATGGGTTTTGGGCCACTCTGTAGGGGTGTTGGGCTGCAACACACACGAGGCCTTTACGGTTCCTCGGTTAACCGTTGGAGTATCAAACGAACTCCAAATGGCACGAAACTTGACAGGAGGTCTACCGATAGAGTACCGAGGCCGCTTGGCAAGTCTCGGTCCAATCCGAGAACATTTAACACCCGCACAAGAAAAGAGGCAAAAGGGGCATCAGAGGGCGTAGGAGTGCCGGAATGCAAAACGGACAACGGGGAAAATGCTCGGATGCATGAGACGAACACGTATGCAAATGTGATGCTCATGATGACATGATATGAGATGCATGACATGGACAAAATGCAAAACGAAGACAAAACCCAACCATGAGGGAATATCATAACTTAGAGCCGAAAATGGAAAGAGTTGGAATACAAATATGGCAAGTTACAAACGGGGCATTACAACACTCCACCACTACGAAAGGATCTCGTCCCGAGATCTAGGACTGGAAAAACTCCGGATATTTGGAATGGAGGTGGTCCTCGCGTTCCCAGGTGGCCTCACGGTCGGATGGTGTGACCACTTCACTTTAGGGAATTTGATAGACTTTTTGCGAGTCTTGCGCTCAGTTTCTTCAAGAATAGCAATGGGATGCTCATGATAAGACAGGTCTTCTTGGAGATCAATCTCTTCAAAGTTGATGGTGCGGTCAGGAGTCTTGAAACACTTGCGAAGCTGAGACACGTGAAACACGTCGTGCACGTTTGCAAAGTTGGATGGAAGCTCAAGTTGATAGGCGAGATCGCTTCTTTTGCCAATGATCTTGAAAGGACCCACGTATCTAGGGGCAAGCTTTCCTTTGATACCAAAGCGACAAGTACCTTTCATTGGAGAGACGCGGAGGTAGACATGGTCTCCGATCTCGAAAGCCAAGTCACGATGCTTGCTATCATAGTAACTCTTCTGGCGTGATTACGCGGCTTTGAGATTTTCATGAATGACTTTGCACATTTCTTCAGCCTCTATGATCAAGTCATTTCCAAGAAGTTGGCATTCACCAGTCTCTGACCAGTTGAGAGGAGTACGATACTTTTTGCCATAGAGAATCTCGAATGGGGCATTGCCCGAACTCACTTGGAAGCTATTGTTGTAGGAGAACTCGGCATATGGAAGACAATCTTCCCACTTCATACCGAAAGAAATGACACAAGCCCTGAGCATATCTTCAAGAATTTGATTTACTCGCTCGACTTGGCCACTAGTTTCAGGATGAAAGGCTATGCTGAACCGAATGTTGGTGCCCATGGCCTTCTGAAAAGAATCCCAGAACTTAGAAGTGAAGATGCTTCCATGATCTGAAGATATCAACTATGGAATGCCGTGCAAAGAGACAATCCTGGAGGTATATAGCTCTGCCAACTGAGCTGCTGTGACAGATTCTTTGATAGGAACAAAATGAGCCACTTTAGTGAGCTTGTCGATGACGATGAAGATAGCATCATTGCCACACTTGGACTTGGGAAATCCAGTCACGAAGTCCATCTCAATATGGTCAAACTTCCATTCTGGAATGGCAAGAGGTTGGAGGAGACCACCTGGCCGTTGGTGTTCTGCTTTCACTCTTCTGCAGACATCACATTCATTCACGAACTGAGCAATCTCGCACTTCATTTGAGTCCACCAATACGACTGCTTAAGGTCATGGTACATCTTTGTACTTCTAGGGTGAATAGAAAGGAGTGAATTGTGAGCCTCGTTCATAATGACTTTACGAAGGTCACCCTTAGGAACAACGATGTGATCCTTGAAGAATAGAGTATCTTTGTCATCAAGGCAATAGCACTTATACTTGGGTCGGCTCTTGGCAATCCCAATCTTCACCTTTTTCACCATTGCATCAAGAAGTTGAGCCTCACGAATCTGATCTTCCAAAGTAGGAGAGACTTGAAGGTTGGCAAGGAATCCTTGAGGAACAACTTGGAGATTAAGTTTGCGGAAAGCTTCACAAAGATCCGGTTGGAAGGGCTTGAGAATCAAACTGTTGCAGTAAGCCTTCCTGCTCAAAGCGTCAGCAATGACATTGGCCTTGCCTGGAGTATATTCAATACTCGGATTGTACTCTTGAATCATTTCGACCCAACGAGTCTGCATGAGGTTGAGGTTGGGTTGAGTGAAGATGTACTTGAGACTCTTATGATCAGTGAAGATGTCCACTTTCCTTCCCAAGAAAAGATGTCTCCATGTTAAAAGAGCATGGACAACTGCCGCCAACTCGAGGTCATGAGTGGGGTAGTTCTTTTCGTTGGGCTTCAACTGGCGAGAGGTATAGGCCACAACTTTCTTCTCTTGCATTAACACAGCACCAAGACCTTGAAGGGAAGCATCGCAGAAAACCTCGAATGGTTTGGATTCATCAGGAGGAGTCAGAACTAGAGCTGTGACTAACTTCTCTTTGAGGGTGTTGAAAGCGATGTCACATTCAGGCGTCCAGACATACTTCACATGCTTCTGGAGGAGGTTGGAAAGAGTCTTCGCGATCTTAGAGAAATTCTCAATGAATCTTCGACAATCGCTTGCGAGCCCAAGGAAACTGCGGAGTTGCTTCACATTCTGAGGCGGTTCCCGATTCACAATTGCAGACACCTTCTCAGGATTAACAGCTATGCCCTTGGCGGAGATGATATGCCCAAGGTAGAGAACCTCATTGAGCCAAAACTCGCACTTTGAAAACTTCGCATAGAACTGATGTTCTCTGAGTTTGTCCAGCACCAATCTCAAATGCTTGGCATGGTCCTCTTTGTTCTTGGAAAAGACCAAAATGTCATCGAGATATACCAAGACGAATTCATTTGTGTAAGGGTTGAAGATGAAGTTCATCATGCAAGAGAATGTTGGAGGAGCATTGACAAGGCCAAAAGACATGACAGGGTATTCATATGAACCATAGCTTGTTCTGAATGCTGTCTTGGGGATATCTTGTTCACGAATGCGAATCTGATGATAGCCCATACGGAGGTCAAGCTTGGAGAATACTTGAGCACCTTTGAGTTGTTCGAAAAGCTCGTTGATGTTGGGAAGTGGGTACTTGTTCTTTATGGTCTTCTTGTTCAATGGGCGGTAGTCGACGCAGAGTCGGTCCGTGCCATCCTTCTTCTTAACAAAAATAACACCACACCCCCAAGGAGAAGAACTCGGTCGGATCAGACCCATACGCTCTTGTTCATCGAGTTGTTTCTTCAACTCCTTCAACTCTTTCGGTCCAAGTTTGTAAGGACGTTTACAAAAAGGTTTCGTGCTAGGCTCAAGATCAATGACGAATTCAACTGACCGGTGAGGAGGCATTCCTGGAAGCTCTTCTGGAAAGACGTCTTGATATTCACAAACGACTGGAATCTAAGAGATGGCATCCAACTCGCCCTTCTCGTTGAGAGAAAACAGTCGAATGGTATCATCACGAGCGACAAATACGATCACATCCTCAGACGAGTGTGTCAATTGAATCTGCCTGGCAGCACAATCAAGCTGAGCCTTGTGCTTAGAAAGCCAGTCCATGCCGAGAATTAGATCAATATCCGAGTCACCAAGAACAATAGGAGAAGCTAGAAATTTGTAGTCGCCCAACTCGATACAAACATCCGGGACGCAGATATTAGCTGACATTTGCTTGCCCGGGGACAAAATTGATAAAGTTCTTGGCAAATGTTGATAATCACACTCATACTTTGATGCAAAAGGTTTAGAGACGAAACAATGCGATGCACTAGTATCAAAAAGAACTTTTGCCGGAACAGAGTTAACTGGAAGGTTACCCATGATCACTTCTGACGAGTCCTCTGCCTGAGCTGCGTCCATCATGTTAACCTTGACATGCTTGGGATTATGCTTGACCACTGCATTGCTGGCAGATCTCACACGAGGAGGAGGCGGAAGGCACCTCTGGTTGAAGCATTTGTTTGCATAGTGACCCTTCTGCAGACACTTGTTGCACGTAACCTCTGAGAGCGGCCGGTGATACAGAGCACTTGACCTTGGAGCATGAGACGAAGCTTTGTTCTAAAAGACTGGGTTGGGTGGGTGAGAAGATCTATTGCCACCTTTGCTCTTCTGCTGGTAAGGCTGACGGAACGGAGGAGGAGGAGGCAACCAGTACTTTTGCTGCTTAGCTGCCACTTGAGTTGAAGAAGAAGAAGGAGTTGCATCCCTGACTCTCTTCTTGGAAGCATCGCACTTAAGCTGAGCAGCCTCTTGCTTTAGTGCCATGTTGTAGAACTCATCATACTGTTTCGGCTAAAAAAGCACGAGAGCTAGTTGCAGATCTTCTCTGAGGCCACCTCTGAATTGATAAATCATGCTCTTCTCGTCAGGGACGTCTTGCTTGGCGAAACGAGCGAGCCTCTGGAACATGATGTTGTATTGGTAAACAGACATACTGCCTTGCTTCAGATTGCGGAACTCCTCACGCTTACTCTCAACAACACTCTGAGGAATGTGGTGAGCTTTGAAGTCTCAGCGGAAATCATCCCAGGTAATCACATGACCTCCTCTGGAATCTTTGTATTGTTGATACCACTCAGCAGCTTGGTCTTTGAGTTGGAATGAAGCAAACTTGACAAAGTCCTCAGGCCTGACATTGCTGCACTCAAAATGTTTGCAGATATCCACGAGCCAATCATCAGCGTCTGTGGCCTCGACACAGTTACTGAAAGGCTTCGGCTGGTTTGCGAGGAAATGGTTGAGGGTAGCAAACTAAGTTTGATTGTTGCCATGGCCTTGATTTCCTTGGTTGTGCTCTTGCAAGAGTTGCATAATCAACTGCGTGTTGGCATTGGTAGCAGCCATCATAGCTTGCCATGCCTCGGAGGTGGAGGTGGTGGCGGTGGTTCCGGATTCTGACGCGTTGGAGGAGCCATCCTGAAGAGGGTGACATCTGTTAGCATCTTGAAAGACATATATTCAAGCTGAATAAAATGGATCGAAATTGCAACATGTAGCCATAACATTCAAGCAAAAATGAATGAATGAATTCCAAATTAAATGATCGCACTTCCATAAATTGAAAAGCCACTTAGATAGAGGTAGATGAATAAAACAACAAGGTATGGACAAGAACAAATAATTGGTAAGGATTACCCAATCACAAACCAAATATCTGCGGGAAGAAATACTAGAGCTACAAGAATTCCCACCTATGAAACTCCCGAAACTTTCCGGTTATGCAATCAGGTGTTGGGGATACAGGGGAAGCATAATATCTCACCCAAAACTAGCAAATCCTACATCCAGCTGTATCCATCCTTCAACACATAACTAAGAAACCTTCGGAAATCAATTACCTCAACCTTCAAAAAGCATTCGTTATACGAGTTATGGCAATACTCCCGAACTCCCGCCCCAGTACTAGGTGGCGTCGAGGTTATCTCACCAACAACTGCATAAAAGAGATTTCGATGTTGGCGAACTCAGGTATTCCAGAACTGTAACGATAAAATTGTGACGACACCACCTCGGAGCTCAACTCCCTGGGACACTGCCACAACCCCTAAATGTCAGGAGGCACCAAGAAAAATGTTCTCGTCACAAAACCATCGGAACGATTCCAAGATACCCGCGTGATCCTAAAAAATCGTGAAATTTGAGAAGAGAAGAGTCAAAACTCTACATCAGGAGGCCTCACCAGAGCGACGAAGGGACTGAGGAGTAAAAGGAATCCTACTCTCCGATATATATAATCCTATAAGACTCAAAACATTTTATAGACTCAACAATGCCAGCGATTCGATCAAGCAGGTGGCTCCTAAGTCGGGGAAGGCTTTGATTACCAACTTGTAACACCCACGATGCGGCTATATCTCCCACGTGTCGGAGCACAACTTAGAGGCATAACCGCATTGTAGGCATGTCGCAAGAGGGGTAATATTTACACATCCCATGTACTGAATAAGAAAGAGGTACAGAGTTGGCTTACAATCGTCACTTCACACAATACATAAACATAGCATGACATCATCCAGAATACAATCAAGGTCCGACTACGGAACCAAAATAAAGACAACCCCAAATGTGATAGATCCCCGATAGCCCCAACTGAGCTCCACTACTGATCGTCTGGAAAGGAAACGTAGTAACGTCCTGAGTCCTTGTCGAACTCCCACTTGAGTTCAGTCGCATCCCCTGGAATGGCATCATCGACACCTGCATCTGGTTTTGGAAGTAATCTGTGAGTCACGGGGACTCACCAATCTCACACCCTCGCGATCAAGACTATTTAAGCTAATGGGAAGGAAAAGGTAGTGAGGTGGAGCTGCAGCAAGCACTAGCATATATGGTGGCTATCTTACGCAAACGAGAGCGAGAAGAGAAGGCAAAGCACGGTCGAAAATCTATGATCAAGAAGTGATCCTAGAACTACTTATGTTCAAGCATAACACGAGACCGTGTTCTCTTCTCGGACTCCGCCGAAAAGAGACCATCACGGCTACACACGCTGTTGATTCATTTTAATTAAGTTAAGTGTCAAGTTTTCTACAACCGGATATTAACAAATTCCCATCTACCCATAACTGTGGGCACGGCTTTCGAAAGTTCAAAACCCTGCAGGGGTGTCCCAACTTAGCCCATCACAAGCTCTCACGGTCAACGAAGGATATTCCTTCTCCCAGGAAGACCCGATCAGACTCGGAATCCCGGTTACAAGACATCTCGACAATGGTAAAACAAGACCAGCAAAAGCCGCCCGAATGTGCCGACAAATCCTGATATGAGCTGCATATATCTTGTTCTCAGGGCACACCAGATGAGCGCTCCGTACAACTAAAACCAAACCTCGAGTTTCCCCGAGGGGGCGCTGCAAAGGACTCTAGTTTGGACCAACACTCAGAGGAGCACTGGCCCGGGGGTTTAAAATAAAGATGACCCTTGAGTCCGCGGAACCCAAGGGAAAAGGCTTAGGTGGCAAATCGTAAAACCAAGGTTGGGCCTTGCTGGAGGAGTTTTATTCAAGGCGAACTGTCAAGGAGTTCCCATTATAATCCAACCGCGTAAGGAACACAAAATCAAGGAACATACCACCGGAATGACGGAAACTAGGGCGGCAAGAGTGGAACAAAACACCAGGCATAAGGCCGAGCCTTCCACCCCTTACCAAGTATATAGATGCATTAAAGTAAACAAGATATAATAATGATATCCCAACAATAATCATGTTCCAACAAGGAACAAACTCCAATCTTCACCTGCAACTAGCAACGCTATAAGAGGGGCTGAGCAAAGCGGTAACATAGCCAAACAACGGTTTGCTAGGACAAGGTGGATTAGAGGCTTGACATGGCAATATGGGAGGCATGATATAGCAAGTGGTAGGTATCGCAACATAGGCATAGCAATAGAGCGAGCAACTAGCAAGCAAAGATAGAAGTGATTTTGAGGGCATGGTCATCTTGCCTACAAAGTTCTCCGAGTTGACGTAAGCTTGATCCTCGTAAGCGTACTCAACGGGTTCCTCGATCACGAACTCATCTCCCGGCTCTACCCAAGACAAGAACACAAGCAAAGGAAACCACAATCAGCCACGGTGCAATGCGCAAGCAACATGATGCAAAACATGGCATGATATGCGGGATGTAATATGCAATGCATATGCGTGCTCCGGAAGTAAAAGATTTAACCAGGCCTCAACTTGGCAAACCAAGAGCGCCACTGGAAAGATGAGTTGATTTTGGTCGAAATCGACATAAAGATCACCGGAATCGGATGGACGGTTTGCAAATGGCAAGCAAAACAATAATGGCACAATCTGCGATTAACAACCTGATGCCATCTAGAATGCAACAAGAAACTAAGCTACTGCACTTCAACATAAAAACAAAGCATATGGCAGTGATCCACTCAAGATGCTTGACAAAAGAGGAACACTGAGCTACAGCTAAATCACACAAGAGCAGGTTCAAACAAGCATGGAAAAAGTGCAAAAGATAACAGCATCACAGACTTTGTGAAAATAACATGTCAGGATTTAACATCAGGAAGCAATGTTTTGAGCAAGATAACAATTTGCTACAGGATCAGAACATAGCAACACACGGCATAGCATGAATATACTCAAAGCATATAACAAAAGTCCCTTACTGGCCATAAGCCAAAAAGGATCAGAAGATATGATGGCACCCATGTAAACATAGCAAATTTCGTTAACAGATTCAGACTTAGCAGAAAACTGGACATGGCAAAAACAGAGTTACGTAGGCATGTTTGCGAGCTCGATGCACTCACCACAAGGCATTGCATGACAAACTAAGTATACACCCAGCAAGAAGACATGTTCAAGAAGCTAACCATGGCATGAACCATCTCATAGCATGCAAGGAACAACTACAACAACCTTGGCAAAATTGAATAACATGTAAACAATCTGCCAGAAATATTTTATAGCAAAAGTAGAGCAAGATTGAGTCATGCTAGGGTACTCCATAATTGCAAAAAATACATGGATGGATAGAACATAACAATATCCCAAAATCATCCTTACTGAACATGCTCAAAAGAGGCATGTATCACTCTGTAGCAACATGAATACATGGCATAAAAATAACATCAGGGAAATGACTTAGAAGAATTCTAAGTCCCTGAAAACAGCAACATCACGAGAGCTACTTTGCATGCTTGTGCTAGTCACCAAATTGATCAAAAAAATACAAGTTCATATGCAGCACACATTAATCATGGCAAAAATGACAAAAGCTCATAATCTGATAAGAATCAGGAACTAACATTTTATAGCACTCTTGCAACAGCATTTTAGGCATCAAGATGGACTCAAAAAAGCATGGTGCAATGGAAAAAATGAAGAGCAGATCTAGAAGAACAATTTGATATGCCACACACACGAAACAGAGCTACGATGGCCGAGTTATGATGCGATGAACATGCCATGAAAATGTTAGAGACTTAGGAAGAAAACGGGGTCAACCTAGGGTTTACTGTAGCTGGATCTAGATCTGGCGCGGTTTCTGATGATCGTCGGAGGCTTGCCAGAAAACGAGACGCGTCGGCCGGAGTCGAGGGAGAGGCGGTGGCTGGAGCAGGAGAGCTTGCCGGAGGAGGCGCGGGGGCCGGGGAAGGCGCGGGCGGCGGCGGCCACGGGTGCAGCCGTGGGCTGCGGCGGTGGGAAGCGTGGTGCGGACGAGGTGGCCGGCGAAGGTGGCGGCGGAGCTCTCCGGCGCGGGGCGGCGGAGCTGTGGAGCCGAGCGGCGAGGCGCGCGCGGGGACGCGGGAGGCGGCGATGGGCCGGGCGGGCCCGCTGCAGGCTCGCCGGGCCGCGGCGGCGGGTGGCGACGTGTGGCGGCGGAGGTGCCACGTGGCGCCCTCGGGTTGGTCCAGGCGGTGGTACGAACACATCCGGCCGTCTCGGTCGTGTCCGGCGGCGGCGGGGGAAGAAATCTAGGGTTTTGGACCCGAAAATGAAGGAGGGGTGCACATATTTATAGCTAGAGGGAGTTTGGAGTGTCCAAATGAGGTGTGGTTTTTGGCCACGCGATCGTGATCTAACGACCGAGAGGATGGAGGGGGTTTAGATGGGTTTTGGGCTACTTTGGAGGGGTGTTGGGCTGCAACACACATGAGGCCTTTACGGTTCCTCGGTTAACCGTTGGAGTATCAAACGAACTCCAAGTGGCACAAAACTTGACAGGCGGTCTACCGGTAGAGTACCAAGGCCGCTTGGCAAGTCTCGGTCCAATCCGAGAACGTTTAACACCCGCACACGAAAAGAGGCAAAAGGGGGCGCCGGAGGGCATAAGAGTACCAGAATGCAAAACGGACAACGGGGAAAATGCTCGGATGCATGAGACGAACACGTATGCAAATGCGATGCACATGATGACATGATATGAGATGCATGACATGGACAAAATGCAAAACAAAGACAAAACCAAACCACGAGGGAATATCATAACTTAGAGCCGAAAATGGCAAGAGTTGGAATACAAATATGGAAAGTTACAAACGGGGCGTTACATGTACTCTAGGCTTTCTCTTATCACAAATGAGATCGCCGGCTTAGGAAGTGAAGAGATGACCGACAAATTCATCATCAAGAAGATCCTAAGAGCTTTGGACGGAAAATATGATACCGTATGTACATTGATCCAAATGATGCCCAATTACAAAGATCTCAAGCCAACGGAAGTCATTGGAAGAATTGTTGCTCATGAGATGTCACTCAAGGATAAGGAGGAGCTCCATAACAAGTCAAGTAGTGCTTACAAAGCATCATGTGAAGCTCCCACATCATCAAGTGAGAAACAAACCTTCAATGAAGAATTGAGCCTAATGGTGAAGAAGTTCAACAAGTTCTACAAGAATAGAAGCAAAGAGAGAAGTACCAAGTCAAGGTCCTACAGTGACAAAAGATCTTCTAGTCGAGAGCGAAATTGCTACAATTGTGGAAGACCCAGACACTATTCCAGTGAGTGTACGGCACCCTACAAGAGAAGAGAAGATTCTCCAAAAAGAAGAAGTAGAAGAGAAGAATCAACATCAAGAGAGAGAAGGAGTAGAGATGATTGTTATGAATGAAGAACATCCCGGAGAAGCAAAGATTCGGAAAGGAAGGACAAGTCATCAAGGAGCTACACAAAACGAAGACATCAAGCTCATGTTGGTGAATGGGTATCCGGCTCCGACTCTGACAATCACTCCGAGAGAAGCTATCACTCCGACTCCGAATATACTCAAGATGAGGGTGGTGCCGGTCTAGCACTTGTGTCAACCAACTCCTATGACATATTTGATTCACCAAATGAAGGACTTGGAAGATGCTTCATGGCTAAAGGCCCAAAGGTATCACACCCCGAGTATGTTGATTTCAATAGTGATGAAGATGACTTGTTAGGTGATGATGATTTACTTGTTGACAACTCTAGTGATGAATACTATGATGAAACATCAATTAATCATGCTAATCAAGATAAAACGAATGACAATGATAAGGAGAAGATTGAGTTTCTAACTAAAGAACTAAACACTCTTAAGTTAGCTCATGAAACTATCTTAGGAGATCATCGAGAACTTTTAAGGACTCATGAGAAATTACGTTTTAAAAAGCTCAACCTTGAGCAAGAGCATGAGTTCTTAAAGGCAATCAATGATGATCTTCCCAAGAAAAGTTCTTCTTACATTGCCAAGCGTTTACTCTTATCCACTTACATGCCTCAAGTCAAGTCTAGTAACAAGAACAAGAAAGATTCTTCCTCTAGTACTGACAATAATCATGTTAAATCCAATGTTGTTGCTTCTAGTAGCTCTCTTGATTCGACTAATGATTCTCTTAGCCAAGTTACACTTGAGCAAGAAAATAGCTTATTGAAGGTAATTATAGATAAAGGTGTTTACAAGAGCCTTGCCGGCAGTAAGCAATTCGAGGAAATTGTGCGCAAGGAAGGAAGACACCGGAAGAACCAAGGTGTTGGTTTTGAACGAAAGTTCAATGCCAATGGAGTTGAGTGGGAAGAAGATCAATACCCCAAGACGAATTTTGTTCCTCGACAAAAGAAGTATGATCCTACTTCCTTCAAAGGGACACATGCTCAAGATGATCTCCACCACAAGACCACGAGCAAAAAGGCAAGGATAAGCTTCAAGAGGAAATTGATGCATTTGAAGAAGCACCCAAGGCCTTGGTCAAGTGGGTTCCCAAGACTACATCAAGTTCTACTTCATCAAGTATGACTACAACTCCAAGGATTCCCATCAAGATGATGTGGATCCCGAAGAAGAAGAACTAGAGAGTTCTTGAGGGTGACTCCGCCAACATACTTCACTCTTATCATTTTGGCAAGAACAAGTGCAATCAACTTCCACATCTTGCACTAGTTCAAGGAGTCACAAACCCTCTTGTTGGTAAGACAAGGGACAAGTAACCTAACGCTTTCATAGACATCATCTTGTGTGTGCATCACTCTATGTCTATGGAGATCCTTGTTTGTTCCTTGTGGGACTAACCCGTGTAGGTATTGAAAGTGCAACTCACTCCAAAGGATTGCTCCAAATGATCTACATCAACATTGAGCATCCACATTTTCAACATCTACATGAAGTCGTCATCGACAAAACCCAAGGTTAGTTCATCCCTCTTAGGGGGGGTCTAACATCTAGGGGTAGCTTTACTCTAAGAATTGAGCTAAAGCAACTCTAATGGTGTGAACACTGACACGTCTCCAACGTATCTATAATTTTTGATTGCTCCATGCTATATTATCTACTATTTCGGAAATTATTGGGCTTTATTATCCACTTTTATATTATTTTTGGGACTAACCTATTAACCGGAGGCCCAGCCCAGAATTGATGTTTTCTGCCTGTTTTCGGGTTTCAAAGAAAAGGAATATCAAACGGAGTCCAAACAAAATGAAACCTTCTGGAACATGATTTTCTCACCGAATACAACTCAGGAGAGTTGGACCCTATGTCAAGCCAATTAACAGGAGGCCACGAGGAAGGGGTGTGCCTCCCCTCCCAGGCGCGCCCTCCACCCTCGTGGGCCCCCTGTTGCTCCATCGACGTACTTCTTCCTCCTATATATACCCACGTACCCCCAAATGATCAGATATGGAGCCAAAAACCTAATTCCACTGATGCAACTTTCTGTATCCACGAGATCCCATCTTGGGGCCTGTTCCGGAGCTCCGCCGGAGGGGGCATCAATCACGGAGGGCTTCTACATCATCATCCAAGCCCCTCCAATGAAGTGTGACTAGTTTACTTCAGACCTACGGGTCCATAGTTAGTAGCTAGATGGCTTCTTCTCTCTTTTTGGATCTCAATACGATGTTCTCCCCCTCTCTCGTGGAGATCTATTCGATGTAATCTTCTTTTTGCGGTGTGTTTGTTGAGACCGATGAATTGTGGGTCTATGATCCAGTCTATCTATGAATAATATTTGAATCTTCTCTGAATTCTTTTATGTATGATTGGTTATCTTTGCAAGTCTCTTCGAATTATCAGTTTGGTTTGGCCTACTAGATTGGTTTTTCTTGCCATGGGAGAAGTGCTTAGCTTTGGGTTCGATCTTGCGGTGTCCTTTCCCAGTGACAGAAGGGGCAGCAAGGCACGTATTGTATTGTTGCCATTGAGGATAATAAGATGGGGTTTTTATCATATTGCATGAAACTATCCCTCTACATCATGTCATCTTGCTTAAGGTGTTACTCTGTTTTTAACTTAATACTCTAGATGCATGCTGGATAGCGGTCGATGAGTGGAGTAATAGTAGTAGATGCAGGAAGGAGTTAGTCTACTTGTCTCGGACGTGATGCCTATATACATGATCATACCTAGATATTCTCATAACTATGCTCAATTTTGTCAATTGCTCAACAGTAATTTGTTCACCCACCGTAGAATACGTATGCTCTTGAGAGAAGCCACTAGTGAAACCTATGGCCCCCGGGTCTCTTTCTCATCATATCAATCTTCATCACTTTATTATTGCTTTGCTTTTTACTTTGCCTTTTACTTTTCACTTTGCATCTCTATACCAAAAATACAAAAAAATTTATTTATCATCTCTATCAGATCTCACTTTCGTAAGTGACCGTGAAGGGATTGACAACCCCTAAGCGCGTTGGTTGCATTGAGCTATTGTTTTTGTGTGGGTACAAGGGACTCGCGCGTAGCCTCCTACTGGATTGATACCTTGGTTCTCAAAAACTGAGGGAAATACTTATGCTACTTTGCTGCATCATCCTCTCCTCTTCGGGGAAATCCAACGCAGTGCTCAAGAGGTAGCAAGAAGAATTTCTGGCGCCGTTACCGGGGAGGTTCGCGCAAGTCAAGATTTGACTCCCGACAATGAGCCATTTCTGGCGCCATTGACGGGGAGTCTGCGCAAAAGTCAACATACCAAGTACCCTTCACAATCCCTATCTCCCGCATTACATTATTTGCCATTTGCCTCTCATTTTTCCTCTCCCCCACTTCACCCTTGCCGTTTTATTCGCCCTCTCTCTCTATCCTCCCTCTCTTTCTCTATTTGCCTCTTTTTGCCTGTTTGCCTTTTTTTTGCTTGTGTGTTAGTTTGCTTGTTTGTCGCGATGGCTCTTCCTAGATTCGGTGATCTTCACCTTAAAAGGTTAGAGGAGATCGAAAACAACGTCAGGAAGTTTATGGTTTTGCAATTTGAGCATAATAATTTCTTTAGAAATGAGCTTAAGGAACAAAAAGGTTTTATGAGTTATATGAATAAAGAGCTCAATGATATGTCTAAAGAATTTGATGGTACAAGATCCCAAATTGCTCGTCTTGAAACATTAACTGCTGAAATTTCGGATATGCAAGCTACCTTAGTCAATAAGATGGCCGCTAAACCGGATTCCTATGAAAACAATGATGAAGATCTAAAAGTTATTGATGTGTCCCCTATTAAATCTTTGTTTTGCAATATTAATCTTGATAATGATGGGACTGAATATGATCCACCTTTACCTAGAAGGCGTTCTAAAAATTCGGAGTATTTAGATCTTGATGGTGAAATTGATAAAAGTGGGATTAAAAGAAATAAAACCATAGATGATGCTAAACCCACTATATTGGATTTCAAGGAATTTAATTATGAAAATTGCTCTTTAATTGATTGTATTTCCTTGTTGGAATCCTTGCTAAATTCTCCTCATGCTTATAGTCAAAATAAAGCCTTTACCGAACATATCATTGATGCCTCGATGCAATCTTATGAAGAAAAACTTGAGTTGAAAGTTTCTATCCTAGAAAACTTTATGATGAGTGGGAACCTACTACTAAAATTAAAATTAAAGATTATGAGTTTTATGCTTTGTGTGATTTGGGTGCTAGTGTCTCTACTATTCCCAAAACTTTGTGTGATTTGCTACATTTCCGTGATTTTGATGATTGCTCTCTAAACTTGCATCTTGCGGATTCCACTATTAAGAAACCTATGGTAAGAATTAATGATGTTCTTATTGTTGCAAATAGGAATTATGTTCCCGTAGATTTTATCGTTCTTGATATAGATTGCAATCCTTCTTGCCCTATTATTCTCGGTAGACCTTTCCTTAGAACAGTTGGTGCAATTATTGATATGAAGGAAGGGAATATTAGATTTCAATTTCCATTAAAAAAAGGGCATGGAACACTTACCTAGAAATAAAATAAAATTACCATATGAATCTATCATGAGAGCCACTTATGGATTGCCTACCAAAGATGGCAATACATAGATCTATTCTTGCTTGTTATGCCTAGGTAGGGGCGTTAAACGATAGCGCTTGTTGGGAGGCAACCCAATTTTATTTTTATTCCTTGCTTTTTGCTCCTGCTTAATAATAAATACATTATTTATCCTATTTTTTGGTTGTGTTTTTTCGTGTTTAATTAGTGTTTGTGCCAAGTAGAACCGTTGGGAAGACTTGGGGAAAGTCTTGTTGAACTTGCTGTAAAAAAACAGAAACTTTAGCGCTCACGAGAACTGCTGTCATTTTTATTTGGAAAGTGATATTTAGTTAATTCTTTTCGCATATAATTAATAGATAAATTCCTCACGTCCATCAATTTATTTTAGAATTTTTGGGGTTTCAGATTTGCGCTAGCTACAGATTACTATAAACTGTTCTGTTTTTGACAGATTCTGTTTTTCGTGTGTTGTTTGCTTATTTTGATGAATCTATGGCTAGTAAAATAGTTTATGAACCATATAGAAGTTGGAATACAGTAGGTTTAACACCAATATAAATAAAGAATGAGTTCATTACAGTACCTTGAAGTGGTCTTTTGTTTTCTTTCGCTAACGGAGCTCACGATATTTTCTACTTTAAGTTTTGTGTTGTGAAGTTTTCAAGTTTTGGGTATAGATTTGATGGATTATGGAACAAGGAGTGGCAAGAGCCTAAGCTTGGGGATGCCCATGGCACCCCCAAGATAATCTAAGGACACCTAAAAGCCAAAGCTTGGGGATGCCCCGGAAGGCATCCCCTCTTTCGTCTACTTCTATCGGTAACTTTACTTGGAGCTATATTTTTATTCACCACATGATATGTGTTTTGCTTGGAGCGTCTTTTATGATTTGAGTCTTTGCTTGTTAGTCTACCACAATCATCCTTGCTGTACACACCTTTTTAGAGAGCCATACATAATTTGGAATTTGATAGAATACTCTATGTGCTTCACTTCACTACAAAAAAATACACTTCCGTGATGATACGTGTTTGTCACAGTAGGTCGCTTTTTTTGTCATGCATGTACATCCATGACAAATTTATGACAGAATCAAGATAGTCATACCTGTGCTGTCGTAGAAGTGTTCCATGACATTACCAAAATTATCATCACGGAAGTGTCCACTTCCATGACAATAAATCGCGCGTCACAGAAGTGCTTTCGTCAAGGGTGATCGACACGTGGCATCCACCGTAACAGAACACCGTTAAGCTATCGGGTCGGGTTTTGGATCCGATAACCCGTTAAAAGCCCTGACCAATGGGGATTTTCCACGTGTAAAATCATCATTGGCTAGAGGAAACACGTGTCGGCTCATCGTTGGGACAAATGTCATCCACTCACTGGACAGAAGGCGCCTATGATACGTCGACAAGTGGCACGGCCCAACAGTGGCCCATTCCTGTGAATAGGCCGGCCCATTTGACTTGGTTAAAAGCTGGCGGGCCGGCCCATGGAAAGCCTGTTAATGGCATGTTCACATATAGCCCATTTACAACCGGCTAACCCAAGGCCCGTTACGCCCTATCCAAATTAGGCTCAGTAGCGTCATCTGAGCCGTCCAATAGATTCCAGCCCATTTTCACTTCTGGCCCATGTATAGCCCATGATGTCTTTCGGCCCATATGAGGCCCTTTGTAACTCTTGGCCCATTAGTGGCCCGTGCTAAAACTGGCCCGTAATGAACAGTGTATCACTTTACACCCATTAACGGCCCGTGGTGAAACTGGCCCGTAATGAACAGTGTATCACTTTATACCCATTAGCGGCCCGTTATTCCGTTGGGCCGTCTCCAGCCCATGTTATCTTTCGGCCTTCTCAGAGCCCATTTATTCTTGGGCTCATTTCCAGCATTCGTTTACTTACGGCCCGTTACTGTCATTTTCTGCTTGTGGGCCAAATTCAGCCCGTGGTTACAGTCGGCCCATTTGTGGTCCGTTAATACGTTGGGCCATTGTCATAGCGTCATCAAATACGGCTTATTAACGATGGCCCGTTATGGTCGGCCCATGAACGGACGATTCCAACTCTAGCCCGTTTACGGCCAGAATGCGGTCTGTTTGGCCCATGTTTGGCCAATCAATCATACGGCCCGTATAAGGCCCATTGATGATACGACCCGTAGAAGGCCCATTCATGATATAGCCTGTAGAAGGCCCATTGTTTCTACGGCCCGTAAAAGGCCCACTGTTTCTACGGCCCGTAGAAGGCCCACTGTTTCTATGACCCGTAGGAGGCCTAGTGTCACTATAGTAAATATTAGCCCATGGTTATTGTGGCCTAGTTTTAAAAAATAGGTTATTGCAGCCACTAGAAAACCGCAGAAAAAGAACTGCACTGACTACAAGCAAACAAATAAACAAGACAACAAGGAAATAAATAAGCAAGCAACTTACACTAGGCTATCACGGCTATTACACATATTACATCCACTGGGCATCAAAGTTCGCCACCAGTGCAAATATAGGGAACACAGCAGCATATAAACGCCACAGCAAAACAAGCCCAGAACTAAAACCACTTCAGAAGAGCTCAAAAAACAATATCCTGGGTACCCATAATGCTGGCAAGATGCTTATCAAGCTTATTAAGTTTCTCTTGTTTGGCACTTAAGTCCTCCAGCTCTTGTTGTTGCACTAGAAAGTATGCATCTGAATTCTGCAGGGACTTCCTCAGTCCTTCGGCTTCCTGTCACATAACATCTGATCGATGTCTTTCAACTTGAAGTTGAGACTCAAGAAGCCGAACTGATTCAGGCAATGAGTTTGAAGAGCTGGTGCCAGTAGTGGTAGCCAGTAACTCGAACACTACATCAAGACAGGACTTTGGGGTTGTCTCAGTGTCTTCAATATAGTTTTTATCAGCTTTCTTGGAGACCAACAGGGATGTCTCACTATCTTTAACCTTATCTGCATTATTTCCTTTACCATTGCATAACAGGGTACTCTTCTCCAATATTTTATCCGCGTTCTAAAAGAGAAACAAACAAACACATCTCAGGTTTACAATGTAGTATATGAAACTCATTTTGGTAAACCAGTTCAGTAGTAAGGTGGACAGGATAACAACATGAAACAAACATATATCTATGTAGTATGTTCACTGTATGGTCTATATCATTCTAGTTTATGTTGCCAAATCAAGATAGATATAGTTCGAATCATATCTATTTAAGACAAAGCAGCATAGACAGAATATAAGTGTGGGAAACCACAGCAATAACAACACTTGTAATGTGCATGGCATGAGAACAAAACTATTTATTCAATTGAAACTGAAATCAACATAGAGCAAGTTACAATAGCAAACAGCCAAACACGTTGAAGAAACAGATTTAAAACATACCTTTGCGCCATTGGAGTTTCAGTTGCATCCTTCAAATTTGAAATTAGTTGGTATCAGTAAATACAGTGATGCAAGAGCAAAGTAGTATGAACCATAGCTACGGAACCTGACCTGAGAACAATTCTTCTTCTGCTTTAAGCGTTGACTTCGAGTTCGGAGTGGTGGTCCTCGTGATTTGGGCACTGTAGTTGCCTTACTAACTGCTCGTGTTTGGGTGCTCTATGGTGGAGACGGTGCTGTGTCAACGGGAACTGGGTGTCTATCTGCTGGGGTTGGGGTTAGAAGGGGTGTAGCTGGTTCTCTGTCCAACTGGGTAGGGGTACAATCTGCATGAGTGTGGGTTATGTGTGGTGGGGCTGGTTCTTGGGCAAGTACAACTGTGGTTCTATCTGCATCAACAGGTAGCACGATCTTTTCTGAAGACCGTGTTTTTACTCCCACAGATACTGCCATCACTCCCTCCAATTGAAATGGCTGATAAACAATAAAAGTAATTGAATGTACAGACATTATAAGATAGACAGGTGCAATGGATAGTAGGGAAGAAAACAGGGCATGAAATAATTCACATTTATGTTGTCTAAGCAAACAGAATAGCAGGACATAATTTCACATATATGATGGATAATTAAATAGGATAGCATGACACAATTTCACATGTATGATGGCTAACTAAACAGGATAGAATGACATACTTCAAAATATGATGACTATGTAAACAGGATGACATGATATAACTATACGATGTGTCTATTAAAGTGGTTGACATGCCATAAATCACAAACATGCCGTCGATGGAAACATCATGGCATGATATAATTCACGGATAGAATGACATAATTTAAATATGATGACTATGTAAACAGGATGAGATGATATAACTATATTATGTCTTTAGAAAATGGGTTGGCATGCCATAATTCAGATACATGCTGCCTATGTAAACATCATGGCATGACATAATTCAAATATATGATTTATATACTAAGGAAGTGAGCAGAGGGCAATCGCATATATGATGTGTCAACTAAGGAGATGGCATTCAATATTGTGTATATGATGTAAAAACTAAGCATTGCAATACAACATATGCATTATATGAGTAATATAACCCTGCCAAGTTTGAGCATACACCTCAGGGGGATAATAGGACTGGTCATCTGCCTCTGAATCCTCCTCTGAAGAGCTATCTGTAACCAGCAAGATATCTGCTTCAGCAGGTAGCATTGTCTGCTCTGAAGACCTTGTTTTCACTCCAGATTTCTGCATCACCAATTCAAATGGCTGATGCACAGGAAGAGCAGTTGAATATACAAACATTGTCGACAAACGCAATGAGAAATACAAAAAAGGACGGCATGATATAATTCACATATATGACGCTTGCCTAAACAGCATGGCATTGCATAATTCACATACATAATGCCTTGCAACAAGATAACATTGCATAATTCACATATATAATGTCTTGCAACAAGATGGCATTGCATAATTCACATATATGGTAATTAGACACTAAACAGGTGGCATTCACACAAAGCATGTCTAAACTAAGAAAATGACATAGCAATGCAAGATACCATACGCACGATATGAGCAACATAACCCTGCCAAGTTAGGGCATGCACCTCGGGGGGGGGGGGGGAATATGACTGGTCATCTGTCTCTGAATCCTCCTCTGAGGAGCTATTGGTAACCAGCAAGACATGCGCTTCGTCAGATAGCATTGTCTGCTCTGAAGACCTTGTTTCCACTACAGATTTTTCCATGACAGTGCCAAATGGCGGATGCACAGGAAGAGTAATTGAATGTACTAAAATTGTTGACAAATTTAACACGTAATAAAAAAATGATGGCATGATATAATTCACATATAAGATGACTGGCTAACCAGGGTGGCATTGCAAAATTCACATATATGATGCCTGGCTAGACAAGATGGCATTGCATGATTCACATATACGATAAAGAAACTAAACATATGGCATTGACACAAAGCATGTCTAAACTAAGCAGATGACATCTTTAATGTATAAAGTAAGCAATGCAAGGCACCATATGCATGATATTACCAACATCAGCATGCCAAGTTAGAGCGAAGACCTCATGGGGTAAATAGGAGTGGTCTTCTCCTTCTGAATCCCCCTCATAACAGTTATCTTCCTCTTGATTACGATCCGAAATGGGTGGAGGGGGGCTGCCTTTGCACCCACCATGGAACGACGTCTGCATGAAATTTTATTGCCACGCAAGGCTCGTCTATTTTGCTCTACATGATCATTTCCATTGTGTACAATAACTGGCATGCATAGGAATAAAACATAGTGATATTATGTAAGGAGTGCATGCACAAATCCAGAGTGATGGTAGCAAACTGTGGATAGACCCAAAACCAATGATAGCCGGCAGATAATAGCTTTAGTTAAAAAATACAGATAATGGCTCCTTTAATGTTTGTTTGCACCCAACATGAAACTCATAGTAGACACTAGAAATTAACCAGATAGTAGACATATAGTACTGATTGCTGCCCCAATATGTACCCCACAACCATTTAAAAACTCAAGTTTCAGCATTAGTTTGGACCCGACTCAGAGTCTAATAGGTGAACACGACGATAATGTAGCATGTCATCATATTAAGCGACGCATAACATAAGCAGACACGGAAGAGTGCGACCTATCTTGCGGACCCGTGTAGTCCTCAAGGTCATCTGCTCAGTTGATGATGGTAATGCAGTTTTCGTGGCTGCCGGCGGCGGGGAAGAAGATCTGAGGCGGCGAAAGACAGTCTGGAGAGCGGATCCCTGCTGTGGTGAACCCTTCCGTCGTTGGAGCAGCTGAACTGGGGTGGAACACAGCGCCGCAGGAGCAGGATAAACCACACAAGGTTTTCTTTCACACATATCTGTAACAGAAGTAATTGAGTAAGGGCTTGTTTGAATTTGAGGATTCTAACAATGCAGGGATAGGAAATAGATAGGAATAGGATAGGAATGCACGTGCAAAATAGAGAATTTAAAAACACAGGATTTCTGCCAATCTAGGTGTTTGATTCACAACAATTGGAAGATCACAGGATGCAAAAAAGCATGGTGAGATTAAG
Organism: Triticum urartu; assembly: GCF_056163025.1. Classification (NCBI taxonomy): domain Eukaryota; kingdom Viridiplantae; phylum Streptophyta; class Magnoliopsida; order Poales; family Poaceae; genus Triticum; species Triticum urartu. The sequence continues at coordinate 166,647,662 of NC_141876.1, read as the reverse complement.
TCAAACCACAAGAAAATGTATGGTTATAATGCTATTATGCTATTATCTCTTAGTCTTGTGCTTGATGATTAGGAATATGAAAAGGAGGAGAAGTGGAAATTAGAGTTCCTACGGTTTTTCTTTCAAGGAGACACTAAAGGAACAAATTCTACAGTTTTCCTTTGCTCCATTCCTTTGCACCAAATTCATGAAAAGTAGTACCATAGGAAACTTTCCAATTCCGATGTTTTTCATTCACTTTTCCTTTCAAGCACTGGCGATTCTAGTAGGCGGGCTTGAGCAAGGAAAATCCTACACTAAAAAAATGTTTTTGTGCTACTTCTATTACTTTGGACCCAGGCCACTGCCATACTAGCTCAACTCCCAGGCCCATCGACAAATGCATAGCTCAAACGCACAGAGATAAATAATGATGGCGTTCAAGAGAGTCCATCACTGATAGCTAGGTTGCCTGGTACCTCACTGCTTGTCATATAGTAGGATAAAATAATCGTATTTCCTGTTACTACGAGTGCTCAGTGGACAATATATATAACATGTAGAGTAAAAAAGAGATGCAACAAGTGTACAACCTCTTTGGCGAAGCCATGTCGATCTCAGCATGATTGGGTTGGCCGGTGAGGATGCTCCGACTGACTTGGGTGTCGGAGGAGGGGAAGAAGATCTTAGGCATCTGGAGATGGAGCCCGAGGTACTGCTCCACTGTGCTTTCGTCGTTGGAGCAGCTCTGGTGAGTTGTACGACGCCGAGGCTGAAGCAGGACAAGAGAGACAACGAACAACGTTAACCTGAGTGGAATTCTAATAGCATCTCCAATACATGACGTAAAATACATAAACACAAAGTGCTAGATGTAAAATACATCAGCCGCTCATCTCTGAACTTAACTGTCGAAATTGAATTTAACTGTCAAAACTGAACTTAATTGTCGAAACTGAACTTAACTGTCAAAACTGAATTTTACCGTCGAAACTGAATTTTGCTATCGAAACTGAACGCACTAGCAAGATGAGGCTACACATCGGTCGACTGACTTTTTCATCTCTGGTCAGTCGATTTTGCAGCCGTTGGATAAGAAATCAAGGGCCTGCGGTTCATCTTCAACCTCCACCCCCCTGAGCCGGCCAAACAGCAGTTGCCCGCTGCCTGCGGCCGGCGGTGCGCCGCCCCGCCCGCCCTGAAAACACTCCCCACTACCGGTCCGCCGCCGCCCCGGCCATCCCTCTAGCCCCCCCCCCCCTGTGCCGAGCTTTTTCTCCGACGATCCCCACGCCACCGCCCCGCCAACGCCCCGCCACCGCCGGCGATCACCACCCCCATCCTGAACCCTAAGATAGATAGTGGGGTACCTCTCCAGCGAGCCCCCCTCCCCGCTGCGGCTGGTTCTTCCTTCACCCCGGCGGCATTGGAGTGAAGTGTAGCTAAATCGGAGCAGCATCGCAAGCAAGAGCAAGAGCGAGAGCAGCAGCGCGAGCAAGAGCAATAGCAAGAGCAGACCAGGCAGGGGACCAAGAGCAAGAGCAGAGCAGCAGCGCGAGCGAGAGCTAAAACAGCAGCAGGTCCTACTAATGAGGACGTCGCCGCCGAGGGAGTGATGCCATGGAGGAAGTGGTCGGCGACGCTGCCGTGGATGGAGTCGCGCTGTGTCGGCTCGGGACCGAGCGCCGGCAGCACTGTGAGATCGAATCAAGAAGAAAATGCGGCGATTAGTGTACAACCTCTTTGGTGGCGCCGATTAGGCCGCAGCTTCATCCGAGGAAACGGTGATGATGATGCTCTTCCGGTGGTGCAGGTGAAGACGGGGGTGTGGGAATGGAGGTGGCGCGAAAGACGAGGGGAACGTCGGGGCAGCTCCTTAGAGGTGGAGGACGGTGTGGCTGAACCGGTGGGACGATGAGATCGACGACGAATCCTCATCCGGTACGGTGGATGAGGGACATTGAGGTTTTGTTGTGGACGACATCGTCGGGGAAGAGGCTCCGGCTGGGTGGCGGACGGACGGAGCAGGGTGTGGGGTTTCGTCGCGGGTTTTCGCAGCCTAGGTGTACGAATGGGTGGGAGGATGGGATGGCAGTGGGGAACCATGGCTTAGAGGCGCGCTTGTCCAAAATGTGGGGTAAGTTATGAAAGTACCCCCACCGATTTCAGGCGGTTCTTTTGGTTCAGGGGTACCACGGGCATTTCGCGTGTCGGGATTTCACAGGAGGTGGGAGTTTTCGCGCGCGTTGTAGTTTCGGAATAGCAAGGCGCGGGTTGAGATGGAGGGAGTTGTCGGAGCACAATGAGACAAAGATATATCTTAAATATTTGGGCTAACAAGGTGCGGGTTGAAGAGGCGGGAGTTTCCCAGCACGATAGACAGAGACGCAAGCTTGAATTTTCGGCATAACAAGGCGCAGCTTGAAATTTTGGAAGAACAAGCTTAACGTGTACCCAAAAAAGACAATTTGCACCTCAACACGCACAACACACACACAAACACCATTTAGACTAGAGTAAGGTACACGTGCATTGCACGCATGAGATTTGGAACCAAATTATGAATAAATACCACATTATAGCATGCAAGATTTGAGTCATATATGCATGATGTAGATGTTCTTTTAATTCTTATAGTTCATTTCATTCAAAATCATCTAGTTTTTATAAGAAAGCTAATGTATTTTAAGATTCATGGAATTGTGCGTCGTAAGGCATAAAGTTAAAAACAAATAATGGCAAATCATGTAGAAAAACATTTGGGCAATTCTGATACGGAAGATTCTAGAACAAATAAGAAGTGCTTGTGTTTTGATGTTTGTGCATTATGCTTAAGTTCAACCATGGAGTCTTCTAGATTATACATGTGGCGAAATCTGGTGGAATCTAGATGATATCCAACGGCCAGTAGTGCTCAAATTTGCCATCTTTGAACCATCGGATTCGCCTCATCCAACGACCATCTTTCAAAGTTAAAGTTACCCGCACACAATATAAAAAATATATAAAATATAATATATATAGGGGTATAGATATATATATGTGATGCAAAAGCCGCCCATCATCTCCAATTAGAATAGTGTGTCCATGCACGGATGCGACGTGGCCAAATGATGTCTGCCATCGGTATCTCAAATTCAAATCAGTCTGACCTTGTTCAATGTGTATACATTACAACATACTCGTTTCCAAACCACACCCCGCAGATCTCCGTTATATTCATGCATGCATGGGTTTCAAACATCAGGATCTCTTATTCAAATATTTGAATTCAACTTTACATTGATTGTGACCTCACCTATTCAGCTATTCTTTAACACCCACACAGTAGTCTTCTCCTTATAATTGTACCACTAACCTTCTCTCGTGCATGCATGCACACACACTACCAGTCGGCATTATCCATCGCACGCATGCAATCTTTTTCTTCAGGTCGGTCTCCCATGAAGGCACACACCAACACACATCCCCCTCTCCATCATATCGGGCATTCTTTATCTCTCACGCGAGCATGCGCAACGATCGATGTTCCTCTATGTATGTGTGTATATAGCTAGGTCTTTCATAGTTTTCCACACAAACCGATCAACCGATATATCTAGTGAGGTCTCACCCTCTTTCCCACGTCCACATCGATCAATCTATACCTCTCTATATAGGATTAACATATATAGCTAATACACCCACATTAATTATGTATCCAACGTCCCCCTCTCATCATCCATGCCTTTCGCATCATCTCTCAGACGCGTGCACAATGGCGAAGACAGGGGGTAGTAACGGCCCTGCCCCCTCCCCCCTAACATCACTATATATCAAGGCTAATATGAATGTGATCATTAAACAATTGCTGCTAAAAATGGTTTAAGTTCATGAATTGACCCTCCTCGTAAAGTATTAGCAATGCTTGGCCCCCTAGCTCATTTATTTTTCATGGCTCCGCCACTGCGCGCATCAGCGCATGTGTTCGCCCTCTCTCTCTAAATATCGATCTCGCACTTGTGCATTCCTTCATAGTCTCCCTCCACTCGGCCCCTTGCACCATCCTCTAGCCCCCACCGGATTTTGCCACATGTACATTCTAGCAGACTCCATGGTTGAACTTAAGCATAATGCACAAACCTCAAAACAACAGCGGTTCTCTTTTGTTCTAGAATCTTCTGTATCATAACTGCCCAAACTTTTTTCTAGCTGAATTGCCATTATTTGTTTTTACTTTATGCTTTACAATGCACAATTCCTTGAATCATAAAATAGATTAAGGGCTTCTTTGATTCAAAGGATTCTCAAAGGAATTTTGGAGGATTCTAATCATTAGGAATTTTTCCTATCTTGGTTGTTTGATTTGTAGGATTGTAAACCATAGGAATTTTTCCATATGATTCATTTGCACTAGATTTCATAGGAAACATCCCATCCACTCAAACCTCTTTGAAAGAATTCTGCGTTTTTTCTATGCACAATCAAACACTCGTACAATCCTATAGGATTCAAGACGACATTCCACTACAATCCCATGTTTTTCCTATTCCCGCGTTCTTAGCTTTTTTATAAAAACTAATTGATTTTGAATGAGATGAACTATAAGAATTAAACGAAGGGCTACATCAGGCATATATGACTCAGACCTTACATGCTATAGTGTGGTATTTATTCATAATTTGGTTGCAAAATCTGATGCGTGCAATGCACGTGTACCTTACTAGTACTTCGAGTATGTGCAAAACACGTAAATTAGAATACCAATGGAACGCTACACAATGTCTCTCTTATAGTTCATGAAGCCACATGGCACATGTGTAGGCGTTGTCGCGACCTCCTTGCATGGATTGATCACAGTGACGTGCTGCTGGTTCCAGAAGAATGTAATCGTCCTCCCTGAGCCATACTGGCGGTACATGCACGAAGCGAAGATGTGCACGCACGCCATGCACGCATTCATTCCTCGCACGCACACGCGGGTACACGGGCGGACACAATTTTGTACCAAGATCCACCCCATGTGATAATTTGATGCGTGTAAAGTCGTTCACTTCATTGATGGTCAATTAATACAACGCATGCAAATTGAGTGGACGTGAGTGCGGAAGAAAGACATTATTACTCCACTGCGCGCATGCGAGTAGTTAAATCGTGGGTTGCTAGTAGTACTTCCATTGGTCTCCTTTGTATTTTGTGCCAATTTTTGATAGTAACATAATATTTACGCATTTGAGCAGTGTAGTAGTACTTGAAATTTATGTTCCGCTAAACTCATCGGGAGCCGTTTCGGGCCTCGAAACCAAAGCCATCAATTAATCTTTACCTTGTTCCCATCACATTCGAAAGCCTGCTCACACCTACTAGTAGTACGTACCAAACCTAAACGTGTTCCCACTATGCAGGTATTAGTACTAGTGCTAGTACTTAGGTTATAGAAAGGGGGAACTATCTAACCAAAAATCACTCTACCTTTCCTCCTCATAAGTGCTTCTTCTTCGTCCATCATTGCCATGGCCGGTGAGCAGAGCTCTAGGTCGAGAACTACTCGTACCAAGGGAGCAGCAACCAAGGCTGCGGAAAAAAAGAGGGCTCGCCGCCACGCAGAGACCTCGAAAGATCTCTCACGGGCAGGCGATGGCTCCCAGGAGCGCCCTAGCCACGGAGGCGAACATGCCGAGCCGGTGGAGCTGGAGTCGTTATCCCTCGACGGCATGCCCGATCAGCTCAATAAGCAGAAGGAGTTCATCCAAGGCTTGATGGAGTTGCTGAAGGAGAGCCTTGACGACATGCCCACTGAGCTCAATCAGCAGGGGGAGTTGACCGCCGGCTTGGTGATGCTGCTGAAGAAGAGCATTGCCTCGGAGAAGAAGGCGACCGGCGAAATCCTGCGACTTCGGGAGGACAATGCGAAGCTCTGCCACGAGATCGACCTGTTGAAGGAGAAGAACGCCGGCTGGAAGAAGCTGCATGAGAATAGTAGTTCCTCGATGAAGATGCTGCAGGCCCTCGCCATGGAATAGAACGAAGAGTTGGCGAAGCTCCGCATTGAGCACCCGGCTGCTGTCAAGGTACGTAATATGGTCGTGGAACAGATGATGAAGGCTCGCGTCGAGAAATGCCGCGTCATGGACACAATGATGAAGATGGCGGAGGAGACGCGCAAGGAGATGGAGGTCGTGGAGGCGATGAAGAAGCAGTTACGACTCCGCGGCGAATTAGATCATTTGGGGTGATAATCTTCCTTCTTCTTTTGCTCCTGTGTTTCATCTTTTGCTTCGGGTGTTTCGCCGCACGTGTCACGTTCTCTGCAAGGCATGAATAGAACAATGTTTTTTTGAGGGAATGAATATAACAACGCTAAAAATGAGATGACTATCAAATTAGATCATTTTTTATCGCCATATGGCACTGGGCTGCCGTGTTTCGTGCTCCTCCGTCGCAGTACTACTCCAGTGGAAAACTTGAGTATACCGCATGGTTCTTTGCTCCTCCTTGATCAGGTCGTCCGCGCATTTATACGAGCAGCCAAATCACAAGGCCCCTCCTTCCAGCAGTAATGAGCCGTCAAATCACAAAGGCCCTCGCCTCTCGTGAAACCGACCAAGCTAGACTGCCCCGCCCTCTAGCCTTTTAAAAAATGTATACTTTTGTACAGCAGTAGTATCAATGGATTGCGCCATGGAGCAAAACTTGAAATTAAAAAAAGGTGGTACATATAGAGAGCGCTCGTCACCAAATTATGCATATAGTACTATTAAAAAGGCTAGTCACAATAATGGTGTCCAGCACAACCCATGACTAAAAGTAGTGGGACTAAAACATGCTAGCCTCACCCATGCTTGGATCCAAATACTAAAAAGGCTAAAATCAAGTTAATGAGCATTTATTATCCTCCAAACCCTCCAATCCAGAACTCGCCTGTGTTAAAGGAGAGGAGTTAAATGAGTAGAGAGAGGACTAATCCACATTTTAGTAGGGGTGCCCCTGACTAAAAAAATTTAGTCTCAAGACTAGTTTTAGCCCCTCTTTAGTCAGGGGTGCTTGGAACTTTAGCCTCTTAAAGAGACTATTTTTAGTCAGACTAAAATAAGTCCCTTGGATCCAAGCACCCTCTAAGCATCCTGGAATTCTTTGACAAAACTAAGCACCCTGAAATTCTTTGACAACTAAACTGCTGGCTATATGATGTTGGCCATATATATTGTACGTATATAATGTGAAGAAACGAGTGGTAGTGCTATACCAACTAAAAGATGAAATGTAAGAAATACTAGTATGTACGTACTGAAGAGTTAAAGTAACGAGAAGAAACATAACATAGTTCTGCTAGGGGCTCAGCACAACACACCCCTCAAATTAAATTAAGCACACCTGAAATTAAACTTTGCGACTCTTCCGGTAGACACTGCATTAGAACCACCATGAGCAACGACACTGCCATCTTACTCGGAGTCCTCGTCCACGTCCTCGACTTCGTCCTTGTCCCTCTTCCTCTTGGCCGATACTTCTTTGCTTGAACCGCACACTTGGTTGTTGCTCTTCATCCAACCCTTGTAGATATTGAAGCAAAGGTAGCCATCCATTGCAGCATAGTGGATGTGGTCTATATCTAGTACATTCCGCTGCCATGCATGATGATGAAACGTGTATGGAGGTTTCTCCGGTTTACCGTACAAAGGATGAACCATGGCTCCTGCCAGGGTCAGCATTGAAGGTTGACAAGCGGACACCAGCCGATTCTTCTGGAGGTCGAAGGTGTTGCCTACAACGAGGCCTATCCGATGTAGGACTTCTTTGTCATTACCAAAGTCTACAGTAACGAATTTGACTAGGTTGCTCTCGAGGAAGTCCTTAAAATCCTGGCACTCAACGTCGGCATGGCATATGTGGTAGACCAAGCATAAGTCATGCACGCAAACCTGGATCACGGCGGGCTTCTTCCTCTCTTCGTCCTTTAGATCCTTCTCTCGTCCCAGGACTATGGTGTACTCAACATTTAGCCCAGCGACCCACTCATCATCTGAGTCTTCGAACATGCGTCTGAAGCGAGAAAGGCATCCTTTCACCGTTAGGGAAGAACGGGTGTAGATGATGTCGAACTCATCGCCGGTGATGGTTCTAACCTTGTACTCACCGCCGATCGTGGAGATTTGGGACGCCATGGATTTGGGAGGAGGGTTAGGATTAGTGGAACTGCCGTAATGTGAATGGACGGGACGACTAGGAGCGAACCGCCATAGTATTGAAGGACGTGCGGGGACGAGTAGGAGCGAACTGCCAGCGTGCGAACGGCAGGGTAGTGGATTTCCATTCTCCCATGACACGGGCTTCCGGGAGCCCTTGGATCTGAGATCGAACGGTTGCATGGCGTGATTCTAGACCTATGGGTGAATATCCTATCCTGGAGGGTTATTCTGCAAATTTTTAGCAACTTAGCATGCGCTCGTTTGCTCTCAGATCCAAGGGCTACCAGCAGTCCGTATCATGGTCACACCTACCACGACCGTCGCGTCACTCGCGCGATCGTGCCCTTGGAGATTTAACACGGTGCGTTAGGCTATCTGATGTTGGCATGTCATACATAGTCATCACTTAGTCACTCATACTACAACAAGGTTGGCTATAAGTGTATTTTTTTACTCCTCTCTATCTCTTTCTTCGTACTCAAGGAAGAAACGGTGCTAAGCGCGTGTATTTATTGCATTTGCCAAGGAGTGACCTCTTCCAATGAAATGGTGTTGCTAAGTTTGCTTCATTTAATTAGCTATAGACTCAAAATTGTATTTTCACCTAGGTACACGCGCTTAGCATCGTTTCTTCCTTGGGTCACCAGACTAGTCTCTCTCTACTTGATTAACTTGCCACATCAGACTTTATGCTTATGTGGCAAGCTTAAGCACATGTAGGAGCAAGTAAAAGTAAGTACAATAGTGCGCTTTACATGGTTTTTTTGCATATGTGGAGGAAAGAGAGGCAAGGAAAAAGTGGAGAAGTGGGCTCTCATGCAAGAGCTAGCCTCTACTACATGGTGGAGCATTGGGAGAGGCACATGTATGGAGGTGGTCAGGAATCTGGGAGACTCACGCCGGTCGTAGCGCCGTAGTTAAAATGATAATGGCAAGTCAAATCACGGGGCCCCACCTGTCCAGCAGTAACTCGCTGTCAAATCACACAGCCCTACGTTTGCAGCAGCCCACTCCCTCTTCTTCTCGCGTCTCTGTCGAACCGACTAGGCGGAACTGCCCCGCCGCCTACCGCGCAGGAAAAGCCCCGCCCTCGACTTTTAAATAGTATATAGTATACTAATTTTGTATCCATGGATTGCGCCCATGCCATGGAGCAAAGCGTCTAGAAAATGAAGGAGAGACGGTGGTCTTGCAATAGAGAAGAGGGAGAGGTGAGATGGTGATTTTGGAATGGAGATGATGGAGAGGAGAGGAGGTGGTTTTGCAATGGAGAAGAGGGAGAGGAGCGTGCGGCAGTGATTTAGGATTGGACGAGAGGGCCGGCGCGCTCTGACTGGATCAAAATCAAAATCAATTTGGTGACATGCATTCACATTTTGATTGTCAAATACAGTACGTGGTCAAACTTTGACCCAAAATACATGAAACAACAAAAAAATACTTCCAAGACCAGCGCCGTTCCACTCTTCTCCTCTTAAACCACCGCCGCTCCTCTCCTGTTCCAATCTAAATGCTGCGCCGCTCCTCTCCTCTTCCATTTCAAAACCACCGCCCCTCCTCTCCTATTCCAGTCCAAAACCAGCGTCGCTCCTCTCCCGTTCTAATCCAAAACCAGTGCTGCTCCTCTCCTCTTCCATTCAAAAACCACCGCCGGCGAGTGAAGGTGCTGTGGAGAAGTAGATCGATGGAGGAGTACAACCGATACGTGAGGATCGCAGACGGCGACCCTGTGAAGCTAGCTAGGATGTTGGAGATACAGTCTTGGTTTGACAACAAGGACCAACTAGCGGCGACGGCGACATACATGGCCAAATATCTGCAACAGAGCGAAAAGGTGGCGATACTCCCGGAGGGAGTCGCGCCGGAGTACATAGAGCTGCTCCTCTGGGCCATGGAGCAAACAGATTCACCGAATCCGATCGTGAGGGAGCGGTGGTGGGAGTATCGATCCCAGATGGAGCATCCACCAGAGATTGAAGGATCGAGCATCTACAGGGTGCCGTTTGTGAGGGTGTCCTGCCAGAGCGAGCCAGTGGAGTCTTCGTCGACCGAACCCAACTGCAAGAGGAGAAAAGCAGTTGGCCCGACGACGCTTCCCCGCCATCGTCTCCCTCGTCGTTCACATCGTCTCACGGGGTGGCTGTTGATAACCCACAAGTATAGGGGATCGCAACAGTTTTCGATAAGTAAGAGTGTCGAACCCAACGAGGAGCTAAAGGTAGAACAAATATTCCCTCAAGTTCTATCGACCACCGATACAACTCTACGCACGCTTGACGTTCGCTTTACCTAGAACAAGTATGAAACTAGAAGTACTTTGTAGGTGTTTTCGGAAAGGCTTGCAAGAAAGTAAAGAGCAAAAAAATAAAACTAGGGGCAATCTAAGCGAGTGTTGAAAAGTGGTGGTAGGAGTTCCGAAATTGCCCCTAAGCAATTGACTACTTTACTAGACCGATAGCAAGTATTTTGTGGGAGAGGCCACTGCTAGCATGTCATCCCTTACTTGGAATTCTATGCACTTACGATGGAACTATTAGCAAGCATCTGCAACTACTAATGTTCATTAAGGTAAAACCCAACCATAGCATTAAGATATATTGGTCCCCCTTCAATCCCGTATGCATCAATTTGTATGCTAGGTTGAAGCTTCTGTATCTCTTGCCCTCCAATACATAGTCCTATCAACATACAACTAACCCTATGGTGTGATCCACGCGCGCGCTCATATGATGGTCACCAAAGGACAGCAACATAACCACAAGCAAATTAAATCAATCATAGCAATTCATTAACCACCGATAGGACAACGAAAATCTACTCAGACATCATAGGATGGCAACACATCATTGGATAATAATATGAAGCATAAAGCACCATGTTCAAGTAGAGGGTACAACGGGTTGCGGGAGAGTGGACCGCTGTAGATAGAGGGGGGAAGGTGATGGAGATGTTGGTGAAGATGGCAGAGGTGTTGGTGAAGATTGCGGTGATGATGATGATGATGGCCACGGCGGCGTTCCGGCGCCACCGGAGGAGGGGGGAGAGGGGCCCCCTTCTTCCTCTTCTTCCTTGACCTCCTCCCTGGATGGGAGAAGGGTTTCCCCTCTGGTCCTTGGCCTCCATGGCATGGGAGGGGCGAGAGCCCCTCCGAGATTGGATCTATCTCTCTGTTTCTCTCTGGTTCTGCGTTCTATTCTGGCTCTGTTTCACCGTTTCGTATATATATGGTGATCCGTAACTCTGATTGGCCTGAAACCTTCACCGTGATTTTTTTTCCAAATATTAGCTTTCTTGCGACAAAAGAAGAGCGTCAACCGCCTTACGGTGGGCTCACGAGGGTAGGGGGCGCGCCCCCTGCCTCGTGACCACCTCGAGCACTGGTTCACATTGATTTTCCTTCCGAATTTTCCATATTTTCCAAAAATAAGCTCCGTCCGTTTTTATCCCGTTTGGACTCCGTTTGATATGCATATTCTGCGAAACCAAAAACATCCAACAGACAGGAACTGGCACTGGGCACTGGATCAATATGTTAGTCCCAAAAATAATATAAAAAGTTGCCAAAAAGTATACGAAAGTTGAATAATATTGGCATGGAACAATCAAAAATTATAGATATGACGGAGATGTATCAGCATCCCCAAGCTTAATTCCTGCTCGTCCTCGAGTAGGTAAATGATAAAAAAGATAATTTTTGATGTGGAATGCTACCTAGCATAATCTTGATCATATGTCTAATCATGGCATGAATATTAATACACGAGTGATTCAAAGCAATAATCTATCTTTTGACATAAAGACAATAATATTTCAAGCATACCAACCAAGCAATTATGTCTTATTGAAATAACATAGCCAAAGAAAGCTCATCCCTACAAAATCATATAGTCTGGCTATGCTCCATCTTCACCACACAAAATATTTACATCATGCACAACCCCGATGACAAGCCAAGCAATTGTTTCATACTTTTGACGTTCTCAAACCTTTTCAACTTTCACGCAATACATGAGCGTGAGCCATGGACATAGCACTTTAGGTGGAATAGAATATGATGGTGGGGGTTATGTGGAGAAGACAAAAAAGGAGAAAGTCTCACATCAACTAGGCGTATCAACGGGCTATGGAGATGCCCATTAATAGATATCAATGTGAGGAGTAGGGATTGCCATGCAACGGATGCACTAAGAGCTATAAGTGTATGAAAGCTCAAACTGGAAACTAAGTGGGTGTGCATCCAACTTGCTTGCTCATGAAGACCTCGGGCGTTTGAGGAAGCCCATCATCGGAATATACAAGCCAAGTTCTAAAATGAAAATTCCCACTAGTATATGAAAGTGAAAGCATAGGATACTCTCTCTATGAAGAACATGGTGCGACTCTGAAGCACAAGTGTGGTAAAAGGATAGTAACATTGCCCCTTCTCTCTTTTTCTCTCATTTTTTATTATTATTTTATTTTATTTTATTTTTTTGGTGGGCTTCTTTGGCCTCTTTTTTTATTTGGGCTTCTTTGGCCTCTTTTATTTATTTTTTGTAAAGTCCGGAGTCTCATCCCGACTTATGGGGGAATCATAGTCTCCATCATACTTTCCTCACTGGGGCAATGCTCCAATAATGATGATCATCACACTTTTATTTACTTACAACTCAATATTACAACTCGATACTAGAACAAAGATATGACTCTATATGAATGCCTCCGGCGGTGTACCGGGATGTGCAATGATCTAGCATAGCAATGACATCAAAAAACAGACAAGCCATGGAAACATCATGCTAGCTATCTTACGATCATGCAAAGCAATATGACAATGAATGCTCAAGTCATGTATATGATGATGATGGAAGTTGCATGGAAATATATCTCGGAATGGCTATGGAAATGCCATGATAGGTAGGTATGGTGGTTGTTTTGAGGAAGGTATATGGTGGGTTTATGGTACCGGCGAAAGTTGCGCGGTACTAGAGAGGCTAGCAATGGTGGAAGGGTGAGAGTGTGTATAATCTATTAGTCATAAAGAACTCACATACTTATTGCAAAAATCTATTAGTCATCGAAACAAAGTACTACGCGCATGCTCCTAGGGGGATAGATTGGTAGGAAAAGACCATCGCTCGTCCCCGACCGCCACTCATAAGGAAGACAATCAATAAAAACCTCATGCTCCGACTTTGTTACATAACGGTTCACCATACGTGCATGCTACGGGAATCACAAACCTCAACACAAGTATTTCTACAATCCACAACTACCCACTAGTATGACTCTAATATCACCATCTTTATATCGCAAAACTATTGCAAGGAATCAAACATATCATATTCAGTGATCTACAAGTTTTATGTAGGATTTTATGACTAACCATGTGAATGACCAATTCCTGTCATCTCTCTAAATAGGTATAAGTGAAGCAAGAGAGTTTAATTCTTTCTACAAAAGATATGCCCACACTCTAACAAATATAATTGAAGCAAAAGAGCATTCTACAAATGGCGGTTTTCTATGTAAAGAGAAACAGGCAATCCAAACTTCAAATGATATAAGTGAAGCACATGAAGCATTCTATAAAGCCATACTCAAAAGATATAAGTGAAGTTCATAGAGCATTCTATAAATAAACCAAGGACTATCTCATACCAGCATGGTGCATAAAATAAAAATGAAAACTAAATGCAAAAGACGCTCCAAGATTGCACATATCACATGAACGAAACGAATCTGAAAACATACCGATACTTGTTGAAGAAAGAGGGGATGCATCCCCAGCATCCCCAAGCTTAGATGCTTGAGTCTGCTTGAATATTTACTTGGGTTGCCTTGGGCATCCCGAAGCTTGAGCTCTTGCCTCTCTTCCTTCTTCTCACAACGATACCTTCTCAATCATCGAACACTTCATCCACACAAAACTTCAACAGAAAACTCGGTAAGATCCGTTAGTATAATACAGCAAATCACTACTCTAAGTACTGTTGCAAACCAATTCATATTTTGTTTTTGCATTGTGTCTACTGTAAGATAACTTTTTCATGGCTTAATCCACTAATATAAATTTATAGTTTCATCAAAACAAGCAAACTATGCATCAAAAACAGAATCTGTCTAAAACAGAACAGTCTGTAATAATCTGAACATTCACCATACTTCTGGTACTTGCAAAATTCTACCAAAATTAGGAAAAATAAAAAATTTGTATAGGAAGACAGTGCAAAAAGAATCAGAACCATTTGATGTTCCAGTAAAAAATTAAAATTCGCGCACTACAGCCAAAGTTTCTGTCCTGCACCGTACAAACCATCAAGCAAATGTAAACATCCTAAAGGCAAACCTTGGCACATTATTTTTATAATACAATGGAATTGTACAAGGGGATAATTATTTTTGTTGAAAAGTTTCTGTAATCAAGATTCACAAAGTTGTCGTGAGCATGAACAAAGTTCAAGGAGCTCTTCCACTTCAACAGTGCTTGTCTTTCTCACTTTCACTTTCCTTTTTGAAAAGTTTTGGGTTCCCCTCTTTATTTTTGTTGTTTTTAAACTATATGAAAGCACTCAACAGAAATAAATGACTCTCTAAAACTTCCGGGTTGTCTCCCTGGCAGCGCTTTCTTTAAAGCCATTAAGCTAGGCATATAGTGCTCAAGTAGTGAATCCACCCGGATCCCAAGGTATATCAAAGCCAATTTTAATTAACAATGATTTGTAATTTAGTAGTGAGCACAAAGCAACATATATCAAGCAATGACAAATTCTACTCTTCCTATGCATCGGCATGTCATAAAGAACAATTCATGCACACCTAGTAAAGGCCAATGCATAGTATAAATAGTTTCTTGCAATTTTATCATGTTGGAAACATACAGAGGTGGAGATATAGTTCCTCTCTCATAATAATTGCAAGTAGGAGCAGCAAACACATGCATATTATATTTATCGAAATCATCATGTGCAACGGTAAAAGGCAACCCATCAATATAATCCTTAATAAGTGCAAACTTCTCCGATATAGTATAATCAGGAGAATTCAAAAAGATAATAGGACTATCATGCGTGGGTGCAATAGCAACAATTTCATGTTTAACGTAAGGAACTATAGCAAGTTCATCTCCATAAGCATAATTCATATTGGCATCTTGGCCATAAGCATAGCAAGCATCATCAAAAAGGGATATTTCAAAAGAATCGACGGGATCATAGCAATTATCATAATATTCATCCTTCGGTAAGCATGAAGGGGAATTAAACAATGTATGAGTTGAAGAGTTACTCTCATTAGAAGGTGGGCACGGGTGATCAATCCGCTCTTCCTCCTTTTGTTCTTCGCTCTCCTCCTCATCTTTTTCATCCAATGAGCTCACAGTGTCATCAATTTCTTCTTTCATAGACTCCTGCAAAATATTAGTCTCTTCTTGGACAGCGGAGTATTCCTCAATATATTGTTTAACATAGGTATTAGAAGCATAATTATCATAGCAATATTTAAGTATAGCAAAATTTTCAGATTTGTGAAAAGTAGCATCATACTTTTCAATCAAAGAAGCAATTTCATAAGCACCCTCAAAAGCAACAAA
The DNA here is from genome assembly GCF_056163025.1 of Triticum urartu. NCBI lineage: Eukaryota > Viridiplantae > Streptophyta > Magnoliopsida > Poales > Poaceae > Triticum > Triticum urartu. The sequence goes on along the minus strand of NC_141876.1, from coordinate 166,631,945 downwards.
TTCTTCAATTTGTTGAACATCATAGTAACTATAAACACCTTTAGCATAAGAAGATAAAATTCCATTATCAATAAACTCACATTGGTAGGGAATGTGCTTCTTAGGGTTTTCAGAACAACAAGTAAAATCATATAATTCACATAAATTCCAAGCATAGCATTGCAAACGTTGAATTTGACTCCATAATAATTTCCCTTTTGCAGATATACGGTGTCGCACATAACAAGCATGCTCATCTAAAGATTTCCCCTCAACTAAGCTAGTTGGGGTTTCAGCACGAGCACATAGGGATCGAAGATGATCTAAGTAATAAGCTTCAGCAGTGTGATAGATTTTGATTGGTTCTTCAACCATTGGTTCAGTAGGTACAACTAATTTTTTTGGTATTTTGCGTTTCCTACCCATAACTGAAGATAGAAAACAACTAAGAACAGAAAATAAAAATTACTTAGTGATAAAGCAAATAAGCACACACGAGAATATTCACCCCACGCTATTGCTCCCCGGCAATGGCGCCAGGAAAAGGTCTTGATAACGCACAAGTATAGGGGATCGCAACAGTTTTCGATAAGTAAGAGTGTCGAACCCAACGAGGAGCTAAAGGTAGAACAAATATTCCCTCAAGTTCTATCGACCACCGATACAACTCTACGCACGCTTGACGTTCACTTTACCTAGAACAAGTATGAAACTAGAAGTACTTTGTAGGTGTTTTCGGAAAGGCTTGCAAGAAAGTAAAGAGCACGAAAATAAAACTAGGGGTTGTTAAGGTAAATAAGCAACTAAAGTAAATATAGCGAGTGTGGAAAAGTGGTGGTAGGAGTTGCGAAATTGCCCCTAAGCAATTGACTACTTTACTAGACCGATAGCAAGTATTATGTGGGAGAGGCCACTGCTAGCATGTCATCCCTTACTTGGAATTCTATGCACTTATGATTGGAACTATTAGCAAGCATCTGCAACTACTAATGTTCATTAAGGTAAAACCCAACCATAGCATTAAGATATATTGGTCCCCCTTAAATCCCGTATGCATCAATTTCTATGCTAGGTTGAAGCTTCTGTCACTCTTGCCCTCCAATACATAGTCCTATCAACATACAACTAACCCTATGGTGTGATCCACACGCGCGCTCATATGATGGGCACCAAAAGACAGCAACATAACCACAAGAAAATTAAATCAATCATAGCAATTCATCAACCACCAATAGGACAACGAAAATCTACTCAGACATCATAGGATGGCAACACATCATTGGATAATAATATGAAGCATAAAGCACCATGTTCAAGTAGAGGGTACAGCGGGTGCGGGAGAGTGGACCGTTGTAGATAGAGGGGGGAAGGTGATGGAGATGTTGGTGAAGATGGCGGAGGTGTTGGTGAAGATCGCGGTGATGATGATGATGATGGCCACGGCGGCGTTCCGGTGCCACCGGAGGAGAGGGGGAGAGGGGCCCCCTTCTTCCTCTTCTTCCCTGACCTCCTCCCTAGATGGGAGAAGGGTTTCCCCTCTGGTCCTTGGCCTCCATGGCATGGGAGGGGCGAGAGCCCCTCCGAGATTGGATCTATCTCTCTGTTTCTCTCTGGTTCTGCATTCTGTTCTGAGTCTGTTCACCGTTTCGTATATATATGGAGATCCATAACTCCGATTGGCCTAAAACCTTCGCCGTGATTTTTTTCCGAATATTAGCTTTCTTGCGGCAAAAGAAGAGCGTCAACCGCCTTACGGTGGGCTCACAAGGGTAGGGGTGTGCCCTAGGGGGCGCCCCCTGCCTCGTGACCACCTCGGGCACTGGTTCGCATTGATTTTCCTTCCGAATTTTCCATATTTTCCAAAAATAAGCTCTGTCCGTTTTTATCCCGTTTGGACTCCATTTGATATGGATATTCTGCGAAACCAAAAACATGCAACAGACAGGAACAGGCAATGGGCACTGGATCAATATGTTAGTCCCAAAAATAATATAAAAAGTTGCCAAAAAGTATATGAAAGTTGAATAATATTGGAATGGAACAATCAAAAATTAAAGATACGACGGAGACGTATCAGCTGTCTGCCGCCGAGGAATAGGAGGGGGCTGCCCCCCAGCCCAATAGTCGGGCAGGTTGTGAATTGTCAGGAGGAGCTTAGGGTTGTCAGTATTTGCAGGTTGTGAATTGTGTTTTCTGTTGTGTATTTTGAGAGTACTTTCAGATATGAATGTCTTTTGAATTTCAGATTTGGAGTATTGAGCATATGAAGTATTTTGTAAATTCTAGATATCTATTTTTGGCACTTAAAAAATGTAGTTTCATAGGAGTATAAAAGTGCAGACAATGTGATTCTCAGAGAAGAAACTGCAAGTTTCAGTTTCAGATAAGAAACTGCAAGTTCAGTGTCACATAAAAAACTGCAACTTTCAGAGGCAGAGCATTTATATTAACACGGCCTTTTCAAACAGGGTTAACATCATGTTGGAAGTTTTATTCATGGTCGAAAATGGAACTACCAGCTAGTTAACATCATGCTGATCAACATTCATGCATAGCACATATTCATATGATGCACAGTCAAAATGCCCACACAATGTTGAGTGTGCGAAACACAGAGAAAATGAGGGACGAAGTTTTGGCAAGTGTTGGACGTGGTTTTGGGCTGCCCCGTCTAGGCTTTCATTTTTAACATGCGCATCCCACATCCTTGGATGGGAGGTCCATAGGCCTGTTTGTATTTTCTTAGGGTTGTCATGTATCGACCGGCCTATGGACCTCCCATCCGAGGTTTTATTTTTGGCAGCCCAATTTATGTATTTTTTTGAAGAAAACGCAGAGGTCTGTTCTATTTTTATATAAGAATAGGAACGCCAGGTCCAACTTATGTTTCCCTTCTAACTATATCGTATATATTTAAATTAATTTATATGTTGACGGTTTAGTTCACATAATTGGCAAATAGATGACCGCTCTCGTGATCCCCTTCGCCCCCGCCACCACCTCCACCCTCGCCGCCGCCCCCGCCACTACCTCCACCCTCGCCGCCGCCATAGATCTCGCCGCCACCTCCTGACTCCGGGCGCGCCTGCCCCCCTCAGCAAGTCCACTCGCGCGCCCCATGGAGTCGCCGGCCATATCCACGAGGGAATGGCTGGAAGACAGGCAGATGTACAAGATGCATCTCCCACATGTCTACAAAGCCTTCCCGCAGATGCTCCAGCCGCTCGACTCCATCGCGCCGGCAGTGCTACGGGAGACTCGACAGAGGAGATGGAGGGAGTGGGCGATTCGGATCCGCGACGATGCTCTCTCCTGGACCCAGTGCACGCGTGAATTGAGGGAAGCAGAGGAGGAAGCTGCGAGGGAGGAAGCCAAGGAAGGACCGAATCCGTTCTCTCGCTCGCGTAGGTATGTTCGGATGTGCAAGGATCATGTGGATTGGGAGCTGCTGAATCTAGCCCTGTGGATCTACTTCGAAGGAGATTTCTCGGAGAAGCACAGGATGCCCCACCCCAGTGAGCCGCCGATTGCGTTTGTTCGATGGGCGAAAGGAGAAGTGAATTCAGGAGATCCACGCCATGCTGCGAGATGGGAATGCTTGACTGGACTCCTGCCCACCAGCACGCCACCGGAGCCGGAGCAGGTGGATCCCCTACCTTACCTCTCCCCCAAACCTTCAGAAGATTGAAATTAGGCTTGCAATCTGCTTCAATTGAGCTGTCTGGTGGTTATTTCTGCTTCCTGAGAGACAACATCTGGCTGGAGGATGAGAAGGAACCAGGAACTCCGATGAATTTCCCCTATCACAATGGGGGGAGCGCCGGTTGGGCAGTGGTACGGCCCACCTCCGCCCCAAATGGGGGCACAATTTGGGCAGGCTCCTGTAATTGCCCAAGATCAATCTGCTGGTGGTTCTGACTCTCAGATCGGTGGAAAATCTCAAGGCAAGAATCAGCAAAAGAAGAGACAGGACACCCAGAAAACTGTTCCTGCCCCTGCTTCGGGCCTTATGCCATACTCTGAGGTGATCTACTACAATTGTGGGGAACCAGGGCATCATTTGGATAAATGTGTCAAGCCCAAGAGTTGTTTTATCTGCAAAATGGTTACCCATAAAGTTGAGAATTGCCCTGTCAGAAGGAAAACCCACAGTTCTGCTAGATATGTTGAAAGTGCTGCTACAGGATTATGTCCACCACTGACAGAATTTTCTGTGACATAGAATTAGATAGTTTTTCCCCTTTCTAGTTGTAGAGCTCTGCCCAGATGTGGTAGTGACCACACTCCTTTGCTCTGGGACTTTGGTCTTAACCAAACTCCAAAGAGCAATAGTTTTAAATTTAAAAAGTGGTGGTTGCTTAGAGAAGATTTTACTGAGCTAGTCGGGAAAATCTGGAATGAACCTACTGGGAGCAGCTGCCCCCTAGAAAATTGGCAGATCAAAATCAGGAGATTTAGAAGAACTACCAAAGGGTGGAACTCCAATGAGGAAGCTAATCTTAGAAGATACAAAAGGCTTCTCCTCCTTGAGTTTGATTCTCTAGATATTAAGGCAGAAACCACTGACCTCTCTGAGGCTGAGACTAATAGATTAAACTTTGTCCATGGAGAGCTAAAGAAAATTTGGCTTCAAGAAGAAATCAAAGCCAAACAAAGGTCTAGAGATAGGAACATTAAGGTGGGTGATAGAAATACTGCTTACTTCCATGCAGTAACTAACCAGAGGAGGAGGAAAACCCTCATTCACTCCCTTGATGGCCCTAATGGCCCTGTTACTGAGGTAGATGATATGCTGAAAGTGGCTAGTGACTTCTACAAAGACCTATTTAAGAAAGAAAACCCTTCTGGGTTCTCTCTACAAAACAATTTTTTCTCTGCTTCTGAAAAAGTCTCTCCTGCTGAAAATGAGCTGCTAGAAGCCCCTTTTTCAGAGACAGAGGTGAAGGAAGCCATTTTTAGCTCTTATCCTGATGGGGCTCCTGGTCCTGATGGGATTCCCTTACCAGCATTTTTGGGACTTGGTGAAAAATGATCTCTTAGATCTTTTCCAAGCCTTTCATAGAGGAGAGTTGGATCCAGCAACTTACTCATGGGGGTCTGTTGGGGTCAAGTTAAATAACTATGAAAGTGATTTTTTTCCTTGCTGGTAAAGGCCTTAGGCAAGGTGACCCCATCTCCCCGCTTTTGTTTAATTTAGTAGTGGACGTTCTTACTAAAATGCTGAGCAAAGCTGTTGATCATAGTCTGATTGCAGGGCTCTGTCCTGAGGTCTGCCCTGGTGGCATCATCTGCCTTCAATATGCAGATGATACCATCCTTTTCTTAGACAATGACTCCACACATGCTAGCAATCTGAAAACTGTTCTAACCTGGTTTGAACAAGTCTCAGGAATGAGAATCAACTACTCTAAAAGTGAACTCATCCCTATCAACATGGATGATCAGGAGTTAGCTGACTTCCTCTCTATTCTAGTCTGTAATAAAGGTAACTTCCCCATTAAGTACCTAGGTATCCCTCTCCACTATGATAAACTGAGTAGAGAGGATATCCAACCCCTTCTGGATAAAATCATTAAAAGGATTGCTGGGTGGAGGGGCAAACTTCTCTCTTACAGAGGTAGATTGATCCTCATACAAGCTTGTTTGGCTAGAATTCCAGTGTATCTCCTCTCCTTCTTCAAGTTCCCTAAATGGGCAGTGAACCTCATCAATTCTCAGATGTCTCATTGCTTGTGGAATGATTTTGAGGGAAATAGGAAGCTACACCTTGTTAATTGGGCCCTAGTCTCTATGAAAAAAGATTTTGGAGGCCTAGGCATACCTAACCTCCAAGAAATTAACATCTGTCTTCTACGGTCTTGGATTAAAAGATTCTATGAGGAAGACCTGAAACCCTGGAAGCTTCTTATTGCCCATAAATACCTAGGAAATAAACCTAATATTTTTGTCCTTCCTCCAACCCTAAGACCTCTAGATTCTGGAAAGGATTAAAATCTATTATACATGCTGTGAAATTTGGCTACAGATGGAACATAGGGGATGGGAGCAGAACCAAGTTCTGGGAAGATACTTGGTTTGGCACATCCCCCCTAGCAGTCCAATTTTGGCCTATTTACTCTGTCCGCAATGAGCTTAACAAAAGTTCCAATGAAGTTTGGGATGGTCAATGCCTAAAACTCTCTTTTAGAAGGAACTTTAGTGATAGTCTCATGGAACAATGGTTCCAGTTGGAGGAAATTGCCAAAAGCATTACCTTTACTGCCGAGCCGAATGCCCTGATTTGGCAGCTGGACAATAAGGGGAAGTATTCCTCCAGCTCCCTCTATCATGTTATCAACTTTAGAGGGGTTCAACCCGTGTTTATCCCTGCTGTCTGGAAATTGAGAGTTCCCCTAAAATTCATGTATTTCTCTGGCTTCTCTCCAAAAACAAATTGATGACTAGGGATAACCTTAGGAAGAGACACATCATCAAACCCCTTATTGTGTTTACTGCTTGGAACAAGAGTCTTGTTCTCACCTATTTTTTGAATGTATAGTTGCTAAACATCTCTAGGACCACATTGAGGAATATTTCTCTAGTCAGATTGGCTCATCCTTCGAATTTGTCACCAGATTCTGGATTGCTACCAAAAAGTGCTCAGTTTTAAACACTATTAGCTCAGCTGTCCTTTGGTGCCTCTGGAAATATAGAAATGCTATGATTTTCAGTAACACCTCCTGGATTTCCATTTCACAGGTCTTGAGGTTGATCAGGAACATGGTGAGGAACTGGGCGATTCTCTCCTCCGGATCGGACAAGGACAAGTTGATGAGCTTCGGGGAAACCCTAACAGGATCCCTCCAGAAACTGTTGGCGGTCACTTGTGGCTGAACAAGGCTCGACCTGTTCTGGGGCTGGACCCATGGGCTCGTCTCAAGATCTCTGATGAAGATGATGGGCACCTGGCGCCGAAAAAGAGGGACATCCACCATGCTACACCTTCCAGCCCAGTGTCTCCGCTTGCTTACTGGTCGCTGCAGGCTGACACGGCCCCTCGGCTGAAGACCATGAAGGCTTCGCTGGACCCTCCTTGTGTCATTTGAGTGCTCTATCCGCTCTGCCTTTGGCACCGCTCGAGTGATTTGTGTTATTCAGAGAACTTGTTCATCCACCCCCTCCCCTAGTTTGTAGCTTTTCTACCTTTGCTTTCGAACTGCTCTTTGAGCTGTTGTATCAGAATATGTTGTGGTTTCGTTCTCAGCAATGGAACCAGGGAGATGCTCCCTGTTTTTCTAAAAAATATATTTTATATGTTATTATATAAATCTTGGTAAGACTGTAAATTTAAAGATAAATGTAATAATATCACTTATTATTTAAATATATTTATAACAAAATGCTCAGCCTCTTTTTATTTTTTGATAACATTGCTGGCCCAACCCAACATTATAATTAGAATCAGCCCAGCAAAATCGTGTATTTCGAGAAAGTGCAAACGGGCTATAATTTTTTAGGAAATAAAATAAACGGGCCGCATGGACGCTACATTATTTGTTCACCCAGCCCAGCTAATGGTTGTAATTCAAAAAAAAGATCAAATTGACTGTAAACTCTACCGCACAAAAAAAAGACTGTAAATTCTGAAAAAATGGGTTGAATACGTGCCACATTTTTGGAGGCTGAAATGTGGGCCAATAGGTCGAAGCCAATGCAAGTCGTTGTCAATTTAGTCAACAAATGATTCTGACATGTTAGCCGTTGGATTTACATCCAACGACCGGCATCCATCTTCAATCTCTCGTCTTCTTCCTCCAGCGCCGTCGGGACCACCTCCCGCCTCCTGGTGCTAGCAGCTCTGCTTAGCACGCTTCGCTATGAAGTGCTACTCCACCGTTGGCCAGGCCATCCCTCCACCCCTCCACACCTCCTGTTCTTCTCCACCGACTACCGAACCACACCGCACTAGAACCAGTTAACCCTCGTACACCTCTCTGTCTGCGACTCTACTCCCGCGTCTTCCCATCTCCGGCTCGTTGCTGTTCGGGACTCGTCGTCGTCCACCACCTTGGATGCGCTCGGCGCGGCGTGGTCAACGTGGTCAACGAACGACACCATCGGAAGTAGACTGTGCGTGGAGAGGCTGACAGCTGGGTCCACGGCCGCACATAAGGAAATGCCTCCTTATTACACGCAAGATAATGATTCCTCCACCTGACATCTAGGACCCACCAGAAGGGCCTCTGTATTTCGTGAAATAAAGTGCCCTCCGCTGACATGTCGGACCCACCAGCTATCTTCGCACGCAAGGAAGTGCCTCCTTATTACGCACAAAAAATGAATATTCCCCCTGCCAGCTGGAACCCAGCATAGTGGGAGGCTGACTTGTGGGCCTACCAAGTTGACGGGGACGGAGGGCTTTGTCAACTTAGTCAATATGAACGATTCTAGCTCCTGTTACCGTACGATATTAATCCAACAGCCGTAGTGCTTCTTCAACCTCTGGTCTTCTTGCTCTAGCCGCCCAAACCAGCGTCGGTCGTGCCGCGTGCTCCTGCCTCCCGTGGCCGGCTGTGATGACGCGGAGGCCTCACCGCCCCCTACTACTCCCACCGCTGGCCAGGCCATCCCTCTACTCACCCACACCCCCTGTTATTCTGCGGAGACAGCAGCCCCACACCGCAGCCGAACCAGTGAACCCTCGTACTCCTCTTCGCGTGGGCATCCACTGCTACGTCTTCCCCGGCTCCGAGTCGTCCCCTTCCGAGTCCTCGCCGTCGTCCACCGCCCTGGTGTTCTCGGCGCGGCTTGGTCAACGTGGTCAACGACCAACTTCCATCGGAAGAGTACTGTACATGGAGAGGCTGACAGCTGGGTCCACGGCAGCCACAAGGAAGTGCCTCCTTATTACGCGGAAAATAATTATTCCTCCACTTGACAGCGGGGACCCATCGGACAGGCCACCAGTATTTTGCGAAAAAAATCATTTCCCCCTGAATGCTGGGACCCACCGGACGGGCCACCGTATTTCACGAAAAAAATGTTCCCCCCGCTGTCAGCTCGGACCCACCGGAAGTGCCTCCTTATTACGCACAAAAAAATGAATACTCCCCCAGCTAGCTGGGACCCACCTTGCTGGGAGACTGACTTGTGGTCCTACTAAGTTGACGAGGACGAAGAGCTTTTTCAACTTAGTCAACATGAACGATTCTAGCTCCAGTGACCGTACGATGTCCATCCAACGGCCGTAGTGCTTCTTCAACCTCTGGTCTTCTTGCTCCAGCTGCCCAAAGCAGCGCCGGTCGTGCCGCATGCTCCTGCCTCCCGTGGCCGGCTGTGTTGTCGCAGAGGCCTCACCGCCCCCTACTATTCCCACCGTTGGCCAGGCCCTACGGCGACGACAGCCTCACACTGCAGCCGAACCAGTGAACCCTCATAGTCCTCTCCGCACGGGCTTCCACTGCCGCGTCGTCCCCTTCCTAGGCCTCGCCATCGTCCACCGCCATGGTGCTCTCCACGCGGCGTGGTCAACGTGGTCAAGGAACGACTTCCATCGGAAGAGTACTATACATGGAGAGGCTGACAGCTGGGTCCACGGCCATAGCCCAGTTTTTTTGTGATTTTCCAAGTAAGTCGCTTTGTCAGGCCTGTTGGGCTGCAAATCTTTCAAGACGAGGAGAGCTTTCATTCGGCTGGCCGAGAAAATGGCCCATCAGTAATGAGCAATGGGTTGTACATTTTTAAAACACATCAAACCGACAATTAGTTTCAAATATCTTTTTTTCATTTCAAGATTTTAAATTACATTAATTTTTATGCGTGGAGAATTTGTTGGATTTTATATTGATATACATTTATTTTTAAAATCAGTTTGAATGTGAGTCGAAATTTCGGGATTAAAAACAGTTCGGACCACACCGAAATATGCAAAATTTCGTATAATTTTTCAACCGTTGCCACAATATGGGCTGTAATGCTAACAAAAAGAATATGGGCTCCAAAAAAACCTTAAGAATTAGCAAATGGGTTGTAAATTATTAGAAATAATGGCAGATGGGTTGTATGCTGTTTTCCACAGATTTGAGGCTTTCCTAAAAAAAGGTTGACGCACAAGCACTGACTATTGGATGTCCATCCAACGGCCGTCATGCTTCTTCAATATCTGCTCTTCCTGCTCCAGCCGCTCAAACAAGCGCCGGCGGGACTGCCTGCTCCCTCCTCCTCGCGGCCGGCTGTGCTGTCGCGCAGGCCTCACTGCCCGACCGTACTCCCATCGCTGGCCTAGCCATCCCTCTACTCACCCACACCTGTTGTTATTCTCCGGCGACGGCAGACGAACCAGTAAACCCTCGTATAGTCGTACTCCCCTCCGCGTGGGAAACAACTGTCGAGACTTCCCTGCCTCTGTGTCGTCCCCTTCCTAGGCCTCGCCGTCGTCCACCGCCCTGGTGCTCTCGGCACGGCATGGTCAACATGGTCAAGGAACGACTTCCATCGCGCATGGACTGTACGTGGAGAGGCTAATAGCTGGGTCCACGTTCGCAGTAAGGAAGTGCCTCCTTATTACGTGGAAAATAATGATTCCTCCACCTGACAGCTGGGACCCACCGGACGAGCCACTGTATTTCGCGAAAAAAACATTCCCCCTGACTGCTGGGACCCACCAGCTACATCTTCGCACGCAAGGAAGTGCATCCGGGCAAAAAAACGATTCGCCCCCTGACTGCTAGGACCCACCAGCTACATCTTCGCAGGCAAGGAAGTGCGTGATAGTCGGGACCCACCTGGTCGAAGCGTACGTAGCATTGTCATTCTGGTCGCGAACGTGTACGTACATACTGGTCGATGTAGAGGCGTGCACGTGTCGTAGTAGAGGCGCACACGTGTCGTAGTAGAGGCGCGCACGTAGCATTTACACGTACGTACAGCGGCCAGGGTGCAAGAAAGAAAATACGACCACGTATGTGTACATACGGGCGGGGTCTCGAACGCCTACTCGCGCATACGTATGGCCAGGGCTCGTGTACATGGCTGGGTCAGAACGGAGAAACAGCGTCGTCGTCGTGTTCATGGGGAGGCAACGGAATGCGTCGTGTTCATGGGGAGATAACGGAATGCGTCGTGTTCATCGGGAGGGCTTGGACGGAACAGGCGATGGAAACGAGGTCTGGCGTACCGCAGAACGGAGGAAATGGCCTTGTGTTCGACCAGCCACGTTCGAAACGGGATCCTGTTCATCGGGAGGGGTCTGGCGTACCGCAAAATGGAGGAAACGGACCTCCTACGGTCGAAACGGGGGTCCTGTTGATCGGGAGGGGTGTGGCGTACCGCAAAACGGACGAAACGGACTTGTGTTGGAGCGCTACGGTCGAAACGGGGGTCCTGTTCATCGGGAGGGGTGTGGCGTACCGCAAAACGGGACTCCACGGGATACTGTTCATCTCCACCGTCGACCCCCTCCAGCCTCCACGAGCTACTGTTCATCCACCGTCGACCTCCTCCAGCCTCCACCTGCGAGTGTTCATCCACAGGCTCCTGTTCATCCAGCCTCCACCGCGCGCTACTCCACCGACTACTGTTCAACCACCCCTCCACCGTCTACTATTCATCTAGCCCTCCACACCACGAGGTCTTGTTCAACCACCCCTCCACGTGCACCCCTCCACCGTCTACTGTTCATCCAGCTTTCCACACCACGGGGTCCTATTCAACCACCCCTCCACCGTCTACTGTTCATCCAGCCCTCCACACCACGGGGTCCTGTTCATCCACCCCTCCACGGGCACCCCTCCACCGTCTACTGTTCATCCAGCCCTCCACCACACCACGGGGTCCTGTTCATCCAGAGGCAACGCCACCGCTCATTGTTCATCAAAACCCCCCGCAACGCTCACTGTTCATCCCATCGATCGGCTTCAGTTAGCAGCAGTAGCGAAGGAATCGCTCGATCGGGTTCAGTTAACAGCCATCGATCGATCGCTCGGGTTCAGTAATGCGTAGCCTGCAGTGCAATCGCTCGGGTTCAGTTAGAGCCCAACGCCTCACTCGGGTTCAGTTAGAGCCAATGCCTCGCACACACGCGCGTACATGTACGAGAGAAACGCGCATCGCTCGGCCCCCAACCTCCCACCGTAACTGGGAACTCCCCGAAATTTTCCTCCCCCTCGCTTCTACCATGGTTTTTTCCGTCATGGACGGCCCAAAGAATGTCATGTAGCTGCGTCTTCGGCCCGACCAGGACGGAAAGCCCAATTGTTGTCATGATTTTTTGTCATAGAAGTAGGAGCCCACCACATCTATGATGATACCGGGTTTTGTCACAATTATCGTCATAGAAGTGTCATATGTATGACAGAAAAAAAATTCGTTCGGCCCAAAATGTCACGGATGTGTCTTTTTTTGTAGTGCTTATATCTTTTGAGCTCTATAGTTTTACTCTAGTGCTTCGCTTATATCTTTTGAGTTATAATTTTGCTCTAGTGCTTCACTTATATCTTTTAGAGCACGATGGTGGATTTTTTTTATAGAAACTATTGATCTCTCATGCTTCACTTAGATTATTTTGAGAGTCTTAATAGCATGGTAATTTGCTTAAAATCCTAATATGCTTGGTATGCAAGATTAATAATAAAACTTTCTTATGAGTGTGTTGAATACTAAGATAAGTTTGATGCTTGATGATTGTTTTGAGACATGGAGGTAATAATATCAAAGTCGTGCTAGTTGAGTAGTTGTGAAATTGAGAAATAGTTGTGTTGAGGTTTGCAAGTCTCGTAGCATGCACGTATGGTAAATGTTATGCAACAAATTTGAAAATGAGGTGTTATTTGATTGTCTTCCTTATGAGTGGCGGTCGGGGACGAGCGATGGTCTTTTCCTACCAATCTATCCCCATAGGAGCATGCGCGTAGTACCGAGGTTTTTGATGACTTGTAGATTTTTGCAATAAGTATGTGAGTTCTTTATGACTAATGTTGATTCCATGGATTATACGCACTCTCACCCTTCCATCCTTGCTAGCCTCTTCGGTACTGTGCATTGCCCTTTCTCACATTGAGAGTTGGCGCAAACTTCGTCGGTGCATCCAAACCCCGTGATATGATACGCTCTTTCACACATAAACCTCCTTATATATTCCTCAAAATAGCCACCATACCTACTTATTATGGCATTTCCATAGCCATTCCAAGATATATTGCCATGCAACTTTCCATCATTCCGTTCACCATGACACATTCACCCTTGTCATATTGCTTAGCATGATCATGTAGTTGACATAGTATTTGTGGCAAATCCACCGTTCATAATTCTTTCATACATGTCACTCTTGATTCATTGCATATCCCGGTACACCACCGAAGGCATTCATATAGAGTCATCTTTGTTCTAGTATCGAGTTGTAATCATTGAGTTGTAAATAAATAGAAGTGTGATGATCATCATTATTAGAGCATTATCCCAAGTGAGGAATAAATAAATAAAAGAAAAAGGCCATAAAAAGAGAAGGCCCAAAAAAGAGAAAGGCCATAAAAAAGAGAAGGCCCAAAAAATGAGAGAAAAAGAGAGAAGGGACAATGTTACTATACTTTTACCACTTGTGCTTCAAAGTAGCACCATGATCTTCATAGTAGAGAGTCTCTCATGTTATCACTTTCATACACTAGTGGGAATTTTTCATTATAGAACTTGGCTTGTATATTCCAACAATGGGCCTCCTCAAGTTCCCTAGGTCTTCGTGAGCAAGCAAGTTGGATGCACACCCACTAGTTTCTTTTGTTGAGCTTTCATACATTTATAGCTCTAGTGCATCCGTTGCATGGCAATCCCTACTCCTTGCATTAACATCAATCGGTGGGCATCTCCATAGCCCATTGATTAGCCTCGTTGATGTGAGACTTCCTCCTTTTTTGTCTTCTCCACATAACCCCCTCATTATATTCTATTCCACCTATAGTGCTATGTCCATGGCTCGCGCTCATATATTGCGTGAAAGTTTATAGGTTTGAGATTACTAAAGTATGAAACAATTGCTTGGCTTGTCATTGGGGTTGTGCATGATGAGAGCATTCTTGTGTGACGAAAATGAAACATGACTAAACCATATGATTTCGTAGGGATGAACTTCTTTGGCCATGTTATTTTGAGAAGACATAATTGCTTAGTTAGTATGCTTGAAGTATTATCATTTTTATGTCAATATGAACTTTTGTCTTGAATCTTTCGGATCTAAATATTCATACCACAATTAAGAAGAATTACATTAACATTATGCCAAGTAGCACTCCACATCAAAAATTCTGTTTTTATCATTTACCTACTCGAGGACGAGTAGGAATTAAGCTTGGGGATGCTTGATACGTCTCCAACGTATCTATAATTTTTGATTGCTCCATGCTATATTATCTACTGTTTTGGACATTATTGGGCTTTATTATCCACTTTTATATTATTTTTGGGACTAACCTATTAACCGGAGGCCCGGCCCAGAATTGATGTTTTTTGCCTGTTTTAGGGTTTCTAAGAAAAGGAATATCAAACGGAGTCCAAACGGAATGAAACCTTCGGGAACGTGATTTTCTCACCAAATACAACTCAGGAGACTTGGACCTTACGTCAAGCCAATTAACAGGAGGCCACGAGGTAGGGGGCGCGCCTGCCCCCCCCCAGGCGCGCCCTCCACCCTCGTGGGCCCCCTGTTGCTCCACCGACGTACTTCTTCCTCCTATATATACCCACGTACCCCCAAACGATTAGATACGGAGCCAAAAACCTAATTCCACCGCCGCAACTTTCTGTATCCACGAGATCCCATCTTGGGGCCTGTTCCGGAGCTCCGCCGGAGGGGGCATCAATCACGGAGGGCTTCTACATCATCATCCAAGCCCCTCGATGAAGTGTGACTAGTTTACTTCAGACCTACGGGTCCATAGTTAGTAGCTAGATGGCTTCTTCTCTCTTTTTGGATCTCAATACGATGTTCTCCCCCTCTCTCGTGGAGATCTATTCGATGTAATCTTCTTTTTGCGGTGTGTTTGTTGAGATCGATGAATTGTGAGTTTATGATCCAGTCTATCTATGAATAATATTTGAATCTTCTCTGAATTCTTTTATGTATGGTTGGTTATCTTTGCAAGTCTCTTCGAATTATCAGTTTGGTTTGGCCTACTAGATTGGTTTTTCTTGCCATGAGAGAAGTTCTTAGCTTTGGGTTCGATCTTGCGGTGTCCTTTCCCAGTGACAGAAGGGGCAGCAAGGCACGTATTGTATTGTTGCCATCGAGGATAACAAGATGGGTTTTTTATCATATTGCATGAAACTATCCCTCTACATCATGTCATCTTGCTTAAGGCGTTACTCTGTTTTTAACTTAATACTCTAGATGCATGCTGGATAGCGGTCGATGAGTGGAGTAATAGTAGTTGATGCAGGCAGGAGTCGGTCTACTTGTCTCGGACGTGATGCCTATATACATGATCATACCTAGATATTCTCATAACTATGCTCAATTTTTTCAATTGCTCAACAGTAATTTGTTCACCCACCGTAGAATACTTATGCTCTTGAGAGAAGCCACTAGTGAAACCTATGGCCCCCGGGTCTCTTTCTCATCATATCAATCTTCATCACTTTATTATTGCTTTGCTTTTTACTTTGCCTTTTACTTTTCACTTTGCATATCTATACCAAAAATACCAAAAATATTATTTATCATCTCTATCAGATCTCACTTTCGTAAGTGACCGTGAAGGGATTGACAACCCCTAAGCGCGTTGGTTGTGTTGAGCTATTGTTTTTGTGTAGGTACAAGGGACTCGCACGTAGCCTCCTACTGGATTGATACCTTGGTTCTCAAAAACTGAGGGAAATACTTACGCTACTTTGCTGCATCATCCTCTCCTCTTCAGGGAAATCCAACGCAGTGCTCAAGAGGTAGCAAAAACAACAACGCTTTATGTAAAAGTGGTAACCCCACTTGTGCTTAAACGATGAGTATGACCTATGATCAAATGTTCTCATTTGACTCCTAAGTCAATATACTCATATATAGATGACCTAGTCATCGCCAATTGCTTGATAGATGCTAGAATTGGTTGTGCATGCTTTGCCACATATTTCATTTGCCATTTTATTGTGTGAGCATGTTGGTTGCATAATTTACTCATTCGAGGACATCCACTTGTTGTTTTGATTGTTTGGTTCCTTTTTCTTTTGCCAAGTGGATGGACAAGAATGCCTAAGAACCTTCTCTAGCTATCTATGCTTTTCTCGTCTCAAACTCTATTCATGCTACATCACAAAGTTTGATCAAGTCAGATTCGAACCACTCTGTGTGAGGAGCACTCGGAGTCCCCAATTTGTCATAGACTTAAACTTCCAAAACTTCTTTGTGCATTTCGGTCTGACCGATTCATCCATTTCGGTCATACCGAGATCACTAAGTCGATCTAGGTTTTCAATCTCGGTGCAACCAATTTGAACTTTTCGGTCACACCGAGTTTCAGTAACTGCTTGCAGTTATGAATCTCGGTGCCACCGAGTTGTTCCACTCGGTCACACCGACAGGGTCAGGCTGTATATATCCCCAGGCCAAAATTTGGAAAATTTCCGAACCCCTTCGCCCGCGCTCAGCCTGCTCTGCCTCCCTGGGTCTCCGGATCGTCCTCCTCATCGCCAGCTGCCTCCCGCCGCTGGTCTCCGCCGCCATCAACGGAAATCGTCTCCGCCGTTGCCGCCGTAGCAGGTCCATCGCCGCACTTAGGGTATGGACTTGATCCTTGTGCTAATCCCTCTCCGATTCTTAGCACATTGTTTTGCCATGTATCTTGCCACGATTGAGATCACTCTATCCAGCGAAATCACTCCATAGTTTAGTCATGGATTGAAAATTTAGGGTTAGGTTTCCGCCGAAATCATCTCGGACCAACCGAGTTGTTGAAATCGGTTCCACCGATTTGGCTAAGGCCATTGCACATGTGATTCTCGGTCTGACGAGAATTGCAAATCGGTGTGACTGAGTTCAATACTTTGTGAAACCCTAGCAGTCTCGGTGCCACCGAACTGTGACTCGGTCTGACCGAGTTTACTAGTTTAGGTTCCAAAAGCTGCTTCGGTATCACCGAGTTTTCAAATCGGTAGATCCGAAATGCTTTCTGTGGAAAACTAAAACTAAGTTTTTAACTCATTCTTTT
This sequence comes from Triticum urartu, assembly GCF_056163025.1. Classification (NCBI taxonomy): domain Eukaryota; kingdom Viridiplantae; phylum Streptophyta; class Magnoliopsida; order Poales; family Poaceae; genus Triticum; species Triticum urartu. Next base: position 166,614,798 of record NC_141876.1, on the reverse strand, counting down.
GCAAAAACCTCTATACTTTGTGATGCTTATCCAATCTACGTCATCTACATTCTATTCACAGGGTCTCCTGTCAGTGTTTGCATCATGTCAGATTATAGTGAAAGTTAGAACAAGTCTGAGGAGCAAGTTAACATGAGTGAGGGCACTAGTCCCTCTAGCAGCTTTGATGAGGGAAGCAGGAGTACACCCAACAACTTGCCTAAGGCAGCCACCAGGACCAGAAAGAAGAGAACCTCATATTCTGAGGATGAGGACTATGTGGCTGTTGAAGAAGAGGCCACCTCAAAAAGGAAAGTCCTGAATAAGGAATATGGCACCACTGCTGCCACTAAGCCAGGAATGAAGCAAAAGGTTCCTGCCAAGAGAGTTCCCATGTCAAAGGCCAGAACATCCACTCAAGAGACTTTGGGATCTGCACCCAAAGAACAGGTTGTGGCAGAAAAGAAAAGGAAGGAAAGGGTCAAGAAGACCACTGCCAGAGTGCTTGGCAGATCTTCAATAATGAGAGATTCTGAAGAAGAGGAAGAGGATGCAGCACCAGCACCCAAATCTCAAAAGCTTATGGGAGATGCTATAAGGGCAGGGGTTGTTCCATCTAAGCCCAAAACTGCTCCTAAGACTGCTGCTCCAGCTCCAAAGCCAAAACCCAAGAGGAGCACCAGGAACATCCCTGCTGAGGAGAAGAACAAGGCCCCAGTGCCTCAAGTTGCTGAAGAAGATGATGATTCTGCCGTTTTAAGGAAGTTGAAGCCCAAGATCCCTGATCACAATGATGCACACCCAGTTGCAGAGAATATGAAAATCAGGAAGGATTCAGGATTGAGGCTATGGAGAGAGTCTGATCCACATGCCACCAGGAGAAGGACTGCTATGGACTACAGGTTCCATACAAAGGAACAGCAGGACTTCTATGAGACTATTTTACTTGACAAGAAGCCCATAGTGTGTGACATGAGATGGGTTGATTAGAAATTCATTGAGGAAAATGAGGATCACTTCCCTAGTGTATATGACAGCTTCAAGGCATGTGGAGTCGATGAGTTTGTGGCTCAGAAGCTCACAAAGTGGAATGGTGAGCTTATTATGCAGTTCTACTCCACATCTCATTTCTACCCAGATGGAAGGATTGTCTGGATGTCTGAAGGTAATAGGTACCAGTCAACGGTTGAAGAATGGGCAAAATTGATCAATGCTCCTGAGGAGAATGAAGATGACTTGGATGTCTATGCCAAGAAGAAGAAGGATCACAACACCATGGCACATATGTACAAAGAGATCCCAGATGCTGCTCTTGAGACACACAAGTTTGGATCAGTACATTACCTTCTGTCAGGTTTGCCAACAATCAACTGGATCCTCAGGCACACTCTTTTGCCAAAGTCAGGTGATCACAAGATGATCAGAGGCCATGCAATTAACCTGCTTCACATAATTGATGTGCCTCAAAAGTTTAAAGTCATGAGCCTAATTGTGGAAACCATAAAGAGAACAGCTGCAGATCAGAAGAGAAGTTGTGGGTATGCCCCACAGATCCAGGAGCTAATCAACTCCAAGATGGGCACTGGCACATATCTCTTGGACAAGGAACACATGCCCATCTACCCAGACTTTGAGGACAACACTGTGGTGATGGATGAGAATGAACCATCTTCTGTGCAAGCACAAGCAAAGAGGGAAAAGGCAAGGACTGAAAAGGTTGCAAAGATGCCAACCATTGATGAGGCATCTCAGTATCTTCTAAAGAGCAAGCAAGATCAACTTGGCTACTTGATTGCCTCCACTCTAAGGATTGAGAAGGGATTGGCCACCGTGACTCAAAACCAGGAGAGCTTGGAGAGGATCATGGAGCAAAATTTCTATGATTTAGATGTGAAGGTCACTGAGATCCAGTCAGTTGTTGAGCAACTTCAGGATGAAGTGCAGGAGAAGAAGGGCAAGTCTACCACTGATGCTTTTGCTCGAGTGCCCAGAGGACATAGATCTGCTGCAGTGCCTGTTACAGAAACCAGAGCAACTTCATCTGCACCAGCTACAGCTTCAGTGCCACCAGCTCCAGCACCCACTCCACCAGCTCCATCTACATCAACTGATGCCTTCGTCCTTGGAGTGTTATCTACACCACCACCTGAAGACCAAGCCTGAGAGTCGACCTAGCACTATGCATTTTTATGAACTTTTTGGTAACTTGTTGCCAAAGGGGGAGAAAATGTATAGATCGTAAGCTTCGAGAGAGTGTGTTGCTTTTTGTTCTCTCTTATTGTTTGGTGGTTGAACTTTGTTTATTTGCTTGTTTGAGATACTTTATGCTTGTGTGTGATACTTGGATGATCATGTGTTTGATCATATGCTACCTTAATGCTTGTTGGATGACATTATCCTTTTATATCCCCATATGATCATTCACTTTGCTTGGTGATGAGTGCATGTATTTCATTATTACATTTTGAGCGCTCCACCAAGATGTATGTGACGTGGAAGAGTAACCCATGTTCCTAAATCATTGTGCATTTGCAGTCCAAAGCAAATCTTAAACTATGCACAAGTTTAGGGGGAGCTCTTGATTTTCACATACTTCTCAAAGCGACAATGTTTTTCACTCTTATTACCATTTGTCGAAGCTTTAATCTATATGTTATCATCAATTACCAAAAGGGGGAGATTGAAAGTGCAACTATCCCTAGGTGGTTTTGGTAATTCCTAACAACATATAGCTCATTGAGCTAATGCTATTTCAAGATTAATATCTCGGGAAAGCTCAATGATTGGCATGGCATAGATGAGAAAAGTGGACCCCTCAAAATGCTAAGGACAAAAGGATTGGCTCAAGCTCAAAGCTCAAGACTCTACATTTTCTATTTTAGTGATCCAAGATCACATTGAGTCTATAGGAAAAGCCAATACTATCAAGGAGGTATGAGGTGTTGCTTAATGAGGCTCTTGCTCAAAATGCTTAGTGATATGCTCCAAAGCCCTCAACTACTTTCTCACATCCTCATATGACCTAAACCAAAATACAAACTCGACCCCACCGATTCTTTCTATCTGGCGCCACCGAGTTCAGATGTCATAGCCACTGCCACAAACCCTAGGCAAATCGGTCTCACCGATAGGGATCTCGGTCTCACTGAGATGGGATTGTAATCTCTCTGTTTCCCTTCGTAACGTATCGGTCCCACCAAGATGAGCGATCGGTCCCACCAAGATTGCAATGTAAACTCTCTGTTTCCCTTTCGTAACATTTCGGTCTCACCGAAATGAGCGAATCGGTCCCACCGAGTTTACCTGACCAACTCTCTGGTTAGCTTATTACCAAAATCGGTCTCACCGAGTTTGTGTAATCGGTCTCACCGAGATTACGTTATGCCCTAACCCTAACCATATAGGTCCTACCGAGTTGCATGTCAGTCCCACCGAAACACCTAACGGTCACTAGCTTTGCTGAATCGGTCCAACCGAGTTTATTAATTCAGTCCCACCGAGATTGGCAAGTTGTGTGTAACGGTTAGATTTTGTGTGGAGGCTATATATACCCCTCCACCACCTCTTCATTCGTGGAGAGAGCCATCAGAACAAACCTACACTTCCAACTTACTTTTTCTGAGAAAGAACCACCTACACTTGTGTTGAGGCCAAGATATTCCATTCTTACCATATGAATCTTGATCTCTAGCCTTCCCCAAGTTGCTTTCCACTCAAATCCTCTTTCCACCAAATCCATATCCTATGAGAGAGAGTTGAGTGTTGGGGAGACTATCATTTGAAGCACAAGAGCAAGGAGTTCATCATCAACACACCATTTGTTACTTCTTGGAGAGTGGTGTCTCCTAGATTGGCTAGGTGTCACTTGGGAGCCTCCGACAAGATTGTGGAGTTGAACCAAGGAGTTTGTAGGGGCAAGGAGATCGCCTACTTCATGAAGATCTACCGCTAGTGAGGCAAGTCCTTCGTGGGCGACGGCCATGGTGGGATAGACAAGGTTGCTTCTTCGTGGACCCTTCGTGGGTGGAGCCCTCTGTGGACTCGCGCAGCTGTTACCCTTCGTGGGTTGAAGTCTCCATCAACGTGGATGTACGATAGCACCACCTATCGGAACCACGACAAAAACATCCGTGTCTCCTATTGCGTTTGAATCTTCCAAACCCCTCCCTTTACATTCTTGCAAGTTGCATGCTTTACTATCTGCTGCTCGTATACTCTTTGCATGCTTGCTTGAATTGTGTTAAGATTGCTTGTCTTGTCCAAAGTTGCTAAAATCTGCCAAGAACTAAAATTGGGAAAAGGATAAGTTTTTATTTGGTCAAGTAGTCTAATCACCCCCCCCTCTAGACATACTTTCGATCCTACACTGGTTCATCATGCGGGGCACGTAGGCCTCCGAGGCCGTTACCCCAAAGACCTTGCCGAAGTGCCCCAAGCTCCATGTCGCCCGGCCCATGACGCCATCCTGAGGATGGTGGGGTAGTGCCCCACTGGGGCCGTGTGCAGCGACGCTCGTGCCCGCACCCATCTGGGGTGGTGCGGGTGCGATGGGGCACCGTCCGCCATGGATCGTGCTGGTGTCGATGAGGCCCCCGGGCGCACTCAGGGGCACGCGGGCGCGGCGAGGCCCGTCGTGGGATCCGACCGCTGCCTGGGGCGTGAGATGGTAGCAGAAGGGCGGTGCTCCCGTGGCTGCTGCGTCCAGTAGCTCGGCGACGTGTTCCAGAAGTGCATCCCGGCCGCTCTCCATCAAGCGGCACCGCAGCAGCTCCTGTGCCACCGTGAGTGTAGCCCGCATGTTTGACTGCTCCCTCCGGGTGTGCGGCGCCGTCGCTGCGGCGTGGCTTGCGGCCCTTACAGCAGCTCGCACCTATCGTGGGGTGAGGGTGAACGGCGCCTGGCCGCGCCGCCTGCGCCCCGCAGTGTCAGGTGGCGCTCGTGCCGCGCTTCCTGAAACTTTTTGCATATCATTAGCATCATGGATATTCAAAGAATTCATACTAACAACATTGCAACCATGCTAATCATTCAAATATTTCCCGCCTAACATTTTATTGACTTCTTCTTATAACAATTGAGCACAATTTTCCGAACCATCATTTTCAAGAAAGATATTATAAAGATGATCAATAATATGATGCAACCTAAATTCCATTTTTTTCATAGTTTTGTTTTATGAACCAAACTAGTGATAAAACAAAAAACTAAAAGATTCAATTGAAATATCTGATGATATACCTTCAAGCACTCACCTCCCCGGAAACGGAGCCAGAAAATAGCTTGATGTCTACTACGCAACTTTATTCTTGTAGACACGTGTTGGGCCTCCAAGCGCAGAGTTTTGTAGGACAGTAGCAATTTTCCCTCAAGTGGATGACCTAAGATTTATCAATCCATGAGAGGTGTAGTATGAAGATGGTCTCTCTCAAACAACCCTGCAACCAAATACAAGAAATCTCTTGTGTCCCCAACACACCCAATACAATGGAAAATTGTATAGGTGCACTAGTTCGGCGAAGAGATGGTGATAAAAGTGTAATATGGATGGTAGAAATATATTTTTATAATGTGAATAAATAAAAATAGCAAGGTAGCAAATAGTAAACGGGCACAAAACGGTATTTCAATGCTTAAACACAAGGCCTAGGGTCCGTACTTTCGCTAGTGTAATCTCTCAACAGTGCTAACATAGTTGGATCATATGATTATCCCTCAAAGTGTAACAAAGAATCACTCCCGAGTTCCTATTAGCAGAGAACAAAAGATAGGAATTGTTTGTAGGGTACGAAGCCACCTCAAAGCTATTCTTTCCGATCGATCTATCCAAGAGTTCGTACTAAAAAAAACACAAAGCTATTGTTTCCGTTCGATCTATCCTAGAGTTCGTACTAGAATAACACCAAAGCATATTCATATTAATAATACTCAATCCACACAAAGAACTACAAAGAGTGCCCCAAGATTTCTACCGAAGAAACAAGGACAAGAACGTGCGTCAACCCCTATGCATAGATTACCCCAATGTCACCGCAGGACTCCGCAAGTTCAGTGTTGTCGGTGTTCTGGGAACGGGGGTCCCCAGACCTACCTGCATGCGGCCCATGGCGTGGTTGAGCCAGCAGGACGTACGACCCGTCTTCATCAACAAGGCATCCAAGACCCTCGCGAGGGGCCAAGCCTCGCGAGGCGGACGACGCAAGACCTCCTCCCGAGCGGCCTAGTCGGGCAGGCTCACGAGGGGCAGAGATATCAAGGCGAGGCGAACCTCACGAGGATCTCGTGACGTGAGCCATGACGATCAACACCAGGTGGGCGCCAGCGTGGCGCAGCGTCCTTGTTTCCCCTTTGGTGCAAAGGAGGCAAGCGCAGCTGCGGAGTACCGAGGCCTCAGGCAAAGGTTTCCATTTCGGTGCAACAAGACCAAGACTAGGTGGACGGCAAGAAGGAGCTCATCGTGGAGCCCAAGACGGCGTCACCACCAGAGCCTTTCACAGGCGAAGACCGCTTTTGTCAGGATAGCTTGTACTAGTTGTCCCCTTCAAATTTGCCCGCCATTGTTGGCTCCCTTCTCGCTCGATATTTGGGAAGAGGACCAGGGCCTCTATAAATAGGACTAGCCACCACAGTAGAGGGGAGATCTGATCAGACCCAGAGATACACACAAGTTCATACGAACAAGAACACCTCAACCTCAGGAGGTTGTTCTTCCCCTTGTATTATTCATCATCAGCCCAAGAGGCAATCCACCACCACCACACTGGAGTAGGGTATTACACCACAACGGTGGCCCGAACCAGTATAAATCCCGTGTCTTTCTGTGTTGCGAGTTCGTCGAGTTCGTCCGCGAGATCTAGCGAGCTTGAGCATAGATCGGTAGGAGGGAAAGACTTCGCGCGCACCCAAGTGTTCGAACCTTAAGGGTTAGCCGGAGCCCCATGTCCGACATTTGGCGCGCCAGGTAGGGGTGCGCCATAGCTTCCCTTCCATCAGTTCGATGCTTCGTCACTCCGTCGTCTCCATGGCGGACGCTCGCCGTGCTCGAGCTGAGCGTCGGGCTACCCTCGCCGCCCACGTCACTCAGACGGCTCCCGTCAGCGGGCCGCCTCGTTGTTCTCCATCTCCTGCCGCCAACGTTGCCACCGGCCCAGTGGGAACGAGCAGCAGGCGTCCTCGCTGCATCCTTCAGTGTGGCAGGACGGCCACACCGCTACTCCATCACTCACCCCTGCTGGTTCTTCGTCCCACGCGCACCGCGCTCCCATGGAGGCATGGGCCGCGCTCATCGCGGCGAACGAGCTCCTGCGTTACCGCCCTGTCAGCGACCTCTATGAGGAGTGGCTTGACCGCGTCGCCGAGCTCATCCGTGCCGCAGGGGGCTCTCCGACATCGTCCCACTCTCTGCCTCCCCCTCAACCAGCCGCGGGCGACGGGGCTCATGGCATGCCTCCACCGCCTCAACCCCAAGACGGTGCCTTGGTGCCAAGGCGCGCGCCTCCGCGGCATGATCCACCGCGCCCGGTGCCCGTGCGTAAAGAAAGAAGCTGCCAAGAAATCCCGCGACAACGAGAAGCTGCACCGGCGCTCCCCGCGCCACCTCGCCAAGATTGCGTGCTGCCTGCAGTGGCGCAGCGCGGACCTCGCCAAGACCAAGCTCCACCTTAGAAGCAGGCCCCGGCGACCACGGCTGGCTGCCGTGCCTTCACCCCCGAACTGCGTAGCGTCGCCTGGCCAGGCAAGTTCAAGTCAGATCTACCTCCTCGATATGACGACACCGCCAACCCCGCGGAGTTCCTGCAGCTCTATGAGTTGAGCATCGAAGCGGCCAACGGCAACGAAAAAGTCATGGCGAACTTGTTTCTCATGGCTCTCAAGGATGGGGCCCGCTCCTGGCTCCTGAACCCGTAGCACGGCTCGATCTCCTCCTGGGACGAGATGCGTCATCGCTTCGTCGCCAACTTCCAGGGCACTCGCGACCGCCCACCGACCACGGGCGATCTACGCCGCATCAAGCAACAGCCAGGAGAGACCCTCCAGAAGTACATCCAGCGCTTCAACAACACCCGCCTCAAGATCCCCAAGGTCACGGACGAGGCCATCATCTCCGCGTTTTCCGACGGCGTCCGCGACGTCAAGATGAAGGAAGAGCTGGCTATCCACGAGGAGCTTTGCACATCTCAGGAGCTGTTCAACCTGGCGACCAAGTGCACAAGAGCTGAGGAGGGGCGCCTCTCTCTGCTTGAGCTGCCAGCTGCAGGAGTGGAGGAGAAGAAGGCCAAGGCCAAGGACGTGAAGCGCAAAGAGGCAGTAGTGCTCGCAGCAGAGCCCGACACCAAGCGAGGCAGAGATCGGCCCGAGTCGTCCAAGAACGGCCGACCATTCTGCGCCTTCCACAACCTGAACACCCACAACACCAGCGACTGCCAAGAGCTCAGAGCCATACGGGAAGGACGCTACGGTCGACACCCCGAGCGCAACGACCGTGGCTACGACCGCGGAGGAGGACGTGGAGGTGGACGCTGGGATGACCGTGGCCCGCGCCAGGAGTGGCGCGACTGGCCTCGTGAGGACCGCTAGCAGGACCAACCTCGCGAGGGCGCCTGGAGGGACCCGCCTCGTGAGGATCGCCCCCAGGGCAACGCCGGTCTTCCCCCGTTGTTGCCACCAAGAAGGAACGACGACCACCACCAGGACGAGGGGGTTGGGGGCTTCTAGGAGCCGCGTGCAATCGCTTGCATCTTGGGCGGTGCTCAGGCCCCAGCCTCTCAGTGCATCTTCAAACAGTTCGCTCGCGAGGTGAACGCGGCGCTCCCCAAGCTCGAGGCCACGCGCCCACTCAGGTGGTCCCAATGCGCCATCACCTTCCACTCGACAGACCAGCTCAAGTGCGCAGCCACTGCTGGCGCACTCCCTATGTTGTGCTCCCCAGTCATCAGTAATGTGCAAGTCACCAAGACTCTCATCGACGGCGGCGCGGGGCTCAACGTCCTATCCGTTGACACATTCGACAACCTTCAAGTTCCCTATGAGCAGCTCCAGCCAACCAAGCCTTTCTCAGGAGTGACTGACGGTTCCACCACACCGATAGGGCAAGTCCGCCTACATGTCACCTTCGGGGAGCGCAAGAACTACCGCACCGAGCTCATCGACTTTGACGTCGCGCACATCCTCCTGCCGTACAATGCCATCCTCAGGTATCCAACCCTGGCCAAGTTCATGGCAGTCACTCACCACGGCTACAACGTTCTCAAGATGCCAGGAAGCGGGGGAATCATCATGGTCCCATGTGAAGAAAGGGATGCGGTGTGCTCCCTTGAGCGCGCCTTCCAAGCCGCAGCAATCGACAACCCTGACAGCAGAAGTGAAGGCCCTCCGGAGACCATACCCAAGAAGAAGTTGTCGCACCGCGCAAGACCCCAAGAAGATGGCGTCGCGTCAGGAGCCTCGTCAGGATTAGCGCCCGCTCCGGGGGCGCCTCCCTCCACCACATAGGAAAGTGCGCCCGGCACCCTCCTCAGGCAGTACTCGGGGGCTCTCTTCTGGAGGGCCTCGGACCTTGTCAACCTCACGAGGGAGGCGCTTGGGCACCACTTGGAGGCATGCTTCGCGGCGCGCGACCCTCAGGAGAGCACAGGGCAAGGAGTGCCCACCACTCAGGAGTTCATCATCGAGACCACCCAAGAGCTACAACACACAAGAGCCATGCGCGGTGACAGTCGCTCACGGAGTGTGGCTCACCATCCAGGCGAGGGTGTTGAGTTGTGTGTCTGCGTCGACGTCCCAGGGCTCAACAGGGCCGCATCTCAGGAACGCTTCTGGCCATCATGTGCGGGCCACTGTGAGGGTCCACCACACAGCTACGTTTGCATGCCCTTCGGCTTGCCGAGCGTGGCGTCGGCCTATCAGCGCAACGTGCGGCAAGCCCTGGCGGCTCAAGAGGCCAGGTTCGACGCCGTTCTGGAGGAGATGGGGACGGTCTTCAGGGAACCTCCTGAACCCCCAGAGCCTCCCGAGGCTCAGGGTCTCGGTGGCTCATGAGGAGCCATTCCTTCAACGCGTGGCTTCAGCTGCACCAACTCTACTTCGTCCACAGAACCAGGTGACATCTTCCAAGTTCATTTAAGCTGGGAGCGCCCCTCGGGCTGCATTATTCCCAGGCCACATGGGTCCGTCCCTGTGGCATGTATCCCTTTTGGTTATGTCTTTAGCTTACCTTGTTGGGGGCGCCCCTCGGGCTGCATCATCCCCACGCCGCTCGGGCCGGACCCGGTGGCATGTATCTTCCTGCATTTACCTAAGTCGATCTGCTCTTCATGCTTAACCTGCCAACTGCTATCGGTTGCTCGATCACCACCCGCCACGGGTCCGTTCACCCTTTGCAATTCGCTTGCACGTTATAAGGGGGGCTCCTAAGCATCGCGACTTAGGAGCTCTTACTGGCTCTCCAGCCCTCACCCCCTGGCCTTGACCACGGCATCGCGACCTAGCATACCAGTGGTGGCTGAGCTCGCTTGAGGGCCAGGACCTGAGGACGTAGAGTGCTTGCATCTAACCGCCTTGCAGGGACATACAGTCACCAAGACTCAAGACCAGGCGCAACTCGCCTTGAGGTAGGGCCTCATGAGTCCCACGCTGGCTCACGAGTGCCCAGATACACCTTGCAGCCCTGCCGTGCAAGCCATGTGTCAGGGCGGGGCTGTACATGCCCCGAGGGCTCCTCCCGGAGGGGGGCCCCCATCCCATGCCCAAGTGGAAGCTCCATGCCCCGCGCTGGCTGTCGACACTGCCGAGGAGCGGCTATGCCCGTGCACAAGCGGAAGCACTATGCTCCACGCTGGTGATAAACAACTGAGGGCGACCCCATGGTCGTACCAACCTCAGGGAGCCTAGAGCTCAGCGCCCAGCCTCACCACGACGCCTCCCCTCGGGAGAGTCGTGCGAGGGGGCTGGGCACGAGGGCTGCGCTCGGGTCACGCCCAAGCGCACGCCACCCAACCAGGTCCCCCGGACCTGGGCGTCGCGCACCCCTCCCGAGGCCTCAGCGAGGGCAAGTATGGAAATTGTTTGAACGTCAAGGGGGACTCCTGAGCATCGTGACTCAGGAGCCTAATTGGTCACGTAGCCCCTCACTCCTTGGTCCGTCCTGGTCTCCGGTCGGCCCAATGGGGGTTGAGGTATGCGCGGGGCCGGGCCCTGCCGACGTAGAACATTAATCTATCCTCACGAACTCTCCTTATATGTTGTTCGCACGTCAAGGGGGACTTCTGAGCATCGCGACTCAGGAGCCTAACTGGTCCACATAGCCCTCACTCCTTGGACCGTCCTAGTCTCCGGTCGGCCCAACGGCGGTTGAGGTATGCGCGGGGCCGGGCTCTGCCGACGCAGAACAAAGCAAATAGGAAGGAAAATGCAAAAATCTTGAAGCAAATATTACAAGCATATTGTTCTCACAATACCAAATGAAAAGTCTAAACGCCTCCACGAGGCCTGATGTATGTTGCAGGAATGAAACGAGAAGAATAGCCGCAGGTCACCCTGGATGTCGTCACCGCCTGCGGAAGGTGCCCCCCCCCCCCCGTGGGCGACGATGCTCTCACCTTCACCACCAGCCGCAGGATCCACGGCATCGCCAGACAAAGGATCAAGAGACAAAGCCGCGGAACTTCCCCAGCAAAGCCTCCACTTGACCTTGAACAGCTGGGGCGGTGGCTTCGTAGAGATCTTCAGCCACAGGCTCCAGCAGCTCGTCAAGGCCAGCGTTGGGGTCGCGGAGGTGCAGATGGCTGAGGACGCGAGTCAGTGCGGCTGAAGACAGAACGTGAGCTTCTGCCTCCGCCATGGGACCGAGGCCCTCAACGACCTCCTCAAGCGCCTTCACCACGAGAGGAAGCAGATGGGCGGGGCCGTCCTCTTCAGTGTCCAGCGGCTTCTCCAGGCTATGCTCGTAGAGCGTCCTCAGTGCCTTGCGAGATCTCTTCTCGAGATCAGCGAAGGCCACATGGGCTTCGGCCAGGACTCGCGCCTTGGCGTCAAGATCGGCCTCCCTCGCCCCATCTTCTGCTCCAACTCTTCCAACCGGTTGCGCTCGGCAGCCTGCTTCTTCCCCAGCTCCGCCAGCTCAGCATCACGGTTCTTGACGGCTTCTTCCCGGGCCTTCATCTCCTTCTCCTCTGCTTGGCGGCGGCGTACCTCTTCGGCGTGCTTGTTGCGCAGGCTCTGCAACTCGCCCTCCAGCACTTGGCATAGGTCACGGGCGGCCTTGGCGTCTTTCAGCGCCGCCTCACGATCGGCTGCAGCACCGACGGCCCCTTGCTTCTCCCTCTCAGAAGCCGCAACAGCCTGGCCCAGCGTCGCGCGAACCACCAGGTCAGAATGAAGCCAGCCGGAGGCCAACTCTAGACGCCCGGCCGCCAGGCGCAGGTCAGCGCTCAGGAGATCCGCCTGCAGTTGGGTCATCTCTGAAAGGGCACGCTCCAAGACGGCAGCAGGAGCAGAAGAACCAGGGAGCGAAGGTGCAGCAGTGGGAGGAAGCGACGCCGTCACCAGGGCTTGGGAGACCGCGGGCCCCGAAGCAGCTGGGACCTCATCAGCCGCGCCAAGCGCTGGCACTTCCGAAGCCAGAGGGGCTATGGGAGATGATTCCACGCGGAGATGTTCCTCTTGGCCCTGCAAGGGCGACCGGGCTAGGAGACACTGGCGATGTTGCCTCCTTGCTCTGCGGAGGGAGGCACAACCGTCGTACCCTCCTTCCTCTTCTTCGCCGAAGATGTCGGCCTGATCAACCAAAGGCGAGCGTCAGGAAATAACAAGTACCAGCAGGGATAAAGCGAAGCTCGAGACACCTACCGGTCCATCGCGAAGTACTCCACCTTTCGCTTGTGAGGCTTGAGGCCTGACAGCATCGGGGCCTGAGGGGCAGGCGTTCGGGCATCGGCGGCGCCATGCGGTGCAGAGGCAGAACCGGATCCAGCCCCAAGAGGTGTTGGGGTGGAGGCGGCACCACGGTCCACCAGCGACGACCTACCCTTCGTCGGGACGAGGGGTTGCTCCTTCCCTACTTGGTAGGCTTCGGCCTCGGCATCATCAGGAAGGGCGCGGAGAATCTCGGCCTTGCTCGGAGGAGAGGTCTCCCCCACCTCTTCCGGGGTCTCCTCCGAGTCCACCTCCTCTTCCCCCTCTCCGCGGGACTCGCCAGAAGACACCTCCACCAGTTTCCGCGCCGTAGGAGCTCCCGAAAACACCGACGGCACCAGCCCGCGCACATCAAAAGTAGGCTTGGAGGCGACGAATTCCTCCCGGTCCCTGCGTTGGAACAGGGGAATGAAGGCGCTAGGCGGGTACTCCTGGTTGTCTCCGACTATGAGACACAGGATGGCGTCCAGTTCATCGTCAGGCAGGTCCCCCAGCCTCATGCGAGCCTTGTTTTCCCCTCCTTTAAGCACCCAGAAGGGGCGCGCACTCGCCTCGAGCGGGGCAACCCGCAGCGTCAAGAACTCCCTCAGGAGCATCGCTCCCGTTATTTTGGCCGCCCTCTCATTGCCTGGCTTCAGGTCAGTCATCATCTGCCCCAACACTGACGATGCCCGCTCGTCGACAAGCTCTGCCCTGGGCCACTCTTTGCCTTGTCGGGGCGCCTTCGTCGGCAACACCAGGCGCGGATGGGCGAGCTTGGCGTCCACCATGACCCATTTGGATCGAATGTTCTCGGCCCTCTTCCCGGTGCTCGAGATCAAGTTGGCCTTGCCAGACGCAATGAAGTTGGCTCATCTAGAGATGTGTCCCTCGCTGACACGGAGGAAGAAGAAATGGTGCAGGAGTGCCACGAACAGCATCACGCCCAGGTACGCCTCAGAGTAGTAGGCAAAGATGGACAGGAGGAGGACAGAGCTGGGATGGAGATGCCATGCTTGCAGCCCATAGTGTTCGAGGACTTCATAAAAGAAATCAGAGAAGGGAGGAACCAACCTGTCGGAATTCGGGTTCTGGCAGACCCTTGAGGTTCGAACACTGGGGTGCGCGCGGAGATTTCGCCTCCTACCTACCTACACCCCTCCGCCTCGCTAAGATCTAAGCTAAGGAAAGAGCAACACAAGAGACACAGGGTTTATACTGGTTCGGGCCACCATTGTGGTGTAATACCCTACTCCAGTGTGTGGTGTGGTGGATTGCCTCATGGGCTGATGATGATGAACAATACAAGGAAGAACAGCCTCGCGAGGGTCTGTTCTTTGCTGGGGGGAAAGGAGGACACTGCGCGGGCTGGCGCCCGCCTGGCGCCCTTGGTCGTCATGGCTTGCGTCACGGGCACCTCGTGAGGTACCCTGCCTTGATCTCTCCGCCTCCTCGCGAGCCAGCCTGGTGCGGCCGTGCCTGAGGAAACTCCGTGTCATACGCCCCGCGAGGCTTGGCCCCTCGCGAGGGTCTTGGGTCTGTGTCGATGAAGATGGGCCGTGCTGGGCCCCCCTTTGAGCCACGCCGCAGGCCGTAGGCAGGCAAGTCTGGGGACCCCTGTTCCCAGAACGCCGACAGTAGCCCCCGGGCCCAAGGTGCGCCTGGACTTGGCCATGCAGGGAGGCGGAAGGGCAAGAGTGAAGCGCCGCGGGCCCTAACAGCCTGCGGTCTTGGGCGCCGCGTGGCGGTTGATTGGACGTGAGCGCCTTAGCAACCGCGCAAGTTGATAAAGGAGCGGCATCTGCCTAGGCTTTGCTTTTTGCTTTCTCCGGTTGCTGCTCAGATCCCCTTTCTTGCGCCTCTCCTTCCTTTCTCCAAAATTTCCAGACCCACTCCGACCGCGTGACCTAGGAAGTCATGGCGCCTCGTCAGTCCCCGGCCGTAGCTTGGTACTCGTCTGCCCTGGACTCGCCGAACGTGTCAGAGGCGAGCCTCGCCCGATTGCGCCGGATGGCGCCGGCGCGGGGCATTGACGGGGCGAAGGTGTTCAAGGCCGGCTCCGTCACCCCTGAGGGTCAAGGGAGCACCTTCTATCCGTTCTTCGTAAGCGCCATTGCTGTTGGCCTGGTGCCTCCCTTCTCCGATTTCTTCTTCTATGTCCTCCGCCATTATAAGCTACAGGCTCTGCATCTCCACCCCAACCCCGTCCTTCTCCTGGCAATCTCCGCCTATTACTGCGAGGCTCATGTAGGGGTGCAGCCCTCAGTGGCCTTGCTGCGCCACTACTTCTACCTCCGGACCTCTCGCGATCCTGCTTCCGCGTGCGCGAGCTTCATCGCGTACGGTGGCACCATTGCCATTTCGAACCCCGGGAAAAGGATTGAGGGCTTCAGGAGCAAGTGGGTCTTGGCGGATGCTGGGCGCATCCACCCTCGGCTGATCTTGCCCACGAAGCAACCCACGAGCTCCAGCGATTGGGGTCGAGCGGAGCTCGCGGACCCCCGCGCGAAGCTGGTGTTGGAGAAGATGGACGCGGATCTGAGGCCGGCCAACATGGCGGCGGCGAAGCTGACCGACGCATCGCTGCTGAGGGAATTCCTGGAGCACCAGCTGGCTCCGCTTCGGCAGTACTCGCTTCCGATGTGGAGGCCCCATCAGAGCCCCGCGGCATTGGCCGACGGAGATCTAGCTGCAGTCCTCCAATCTCTGGTCGGGGGCAATGTGGCGAGGTTGGAGGGCGCTCCGACGCCCTTGTTCCTCCGCGACGACTGGGAGCAAGTAGTGGAGTCCATGCCCGTCTTCAACGGGGACGGGCCCATGCCCATGGAAACTCCCGAGGAACCGGTGGACGTGCCCTCCGATGACTCCAGCGAAGAGGAGGAAGGAGGGGAGCGGGAAAAAGGGCCTGACTCCGAGGCGATTGACGGAGAGTCGAGGGCTCCCCTCCCCCGACGCAGGTCCCGCGTTCTCTGCCTCTCTCCGAGTGATGACGACGAGGATGATGACGAGCAGGACAGCGGGGGCTTGCCCCCGATCCCGAAGAAGGACAGGACCGGGCTGATCTCCCGCGGGTCTACCCCGGCCCCGAGGCGGACCGCAGACGCACCTTCCGCTTCCAAGCTTCCCGAGGTTGACCCTTCTAGCCGGCTTTCGGGCTTCAAATTTGGCCGGAGGCTGCTTGAGCTCACTGGCGACGACCCGTAAGCGCTTGATTCTTGTCTTTATTTCTTGTTCTGCTTCTGAGGTTTGACGTCCGCATCTCTTGGATAGGCTGGCGCATGCAGCAAAGAAGCCGAAGGGAGCTCCTGAGGTTCCATCCGTGGCAGCGCCTCTGCCCGCAAAGGAGGGTGACCGCGACGCACGGGCTTCTCCTGCCCGGTCGTCCTCGCGAGGGCTGGTTGAGCCGGCGGGGGCGAGCTCAGCCCCCATGGCCCAAGTGACTCCCGAGGTGCCTTTGCCTGCTGCCGCCACTACAGCCGTTGGGGCGCAGCAGACTCTGCCTCAGGATGTTGTGGCCGCGCTGCCGCCTTCTCCTTCTACTCCACCGACTGCTGTTTCTCCGACTCCTCCTGCCGTTCTGGATCGTGCTGCTGCTGAGCTGGACCGGCTGCGGCAGGATCTTCTTGGCGCCGACCCTCGCTTGGTGGCCGGGCGCTTGGAGCTGGCTTCAGGATGGATTCGATCCGACGCTTCGATTCGGGCGGCGCTGGTCCAGGCCTCGACGGCTTGCGATGAGGAGAAGCAGGCCATCCTTGAGGCGAAGGCTGCTCGTGACGCAGCCCTGGGGGAGGTGGTCGACGTCCGTGGTCGCTGCAAGGCGATGGAGGACGAGCTGCAAGGCCTGCGGGACCAGCTCGCGAAAGAGGTCCGCCTTCGCCAAGAGCAGGAAGAAGGCGTGAAGGCTCGCGAGGCGGCCGTCAAGGAGAGGGAGGTCAAGCTCAGGAAGCGCCGCGACCGCCTAGGCGCGCTAGAGCAGGAGTTGGGGGCGAGGAAGGCCGAGCTGCACGACAAGGCTCTGGTTCTTGCTGAGGACCGCGTGGCCTTCACAGAGATGGAGGCGAAGGCTCGCTCCTTGCTGAGGACGCTTTACGACATCGGCCTGGAGAGCCCGCTGGCTGGCACCGAGGACGGCCCCGCCAAGCTGCTTCCCTTCCTGGTTCATGCTCTTGAAGATGTCGCCCTTGGCCTTGGCCCCACGGCCGAGGCCGAGGCACATGTCCTGTCTTCTGCAGCGCTGATGCGGGTCCTCACCCACATCTACCTTCGTGACCCCGGCATCGACCTTGACAGCCTGCTGGAGCCAGTAAGCAGCGAGCGTGCCGCTGCCGCTGCCGAGGCCGTGAAGGGTCGTGCGGAGGCTCTGCTGGGGAAGTTCCGGGCCTTCAGCACCAAGCCGAAGCAAGGCGCTGCCGACCCCACTGCTCCATGAGGCGAACCCACTCCGCGCTGCTCCACCACCGACAAGTGACTCCGTTGTGGCTCCTGTCCTGCCTTTAATTCCTGCACATGTATCATGCCTCGGGGAGGCGTTTAAACTTGCGTTTGGCATTGAGATAACAGTGTGGACTGTAATATTTGCTTTGGAATTCCTTAAGATTTACGCTTTTCCTTCCTACTTGCTTATGTTCTACACCGGCAGAGCCCGGCCCCGCGCATACCTCAGCCGCCGTTAGCCCCGACCGGAAACCAGGACGGGACCAAGGAGTGAGGGGCTACGTGACAAGTTAGGCTCCTGAGTCGCGATGCTCAGGAGTCCCCCTTGGCGCACGAACAGCAAGTAGGGAGGTATGATGTGGGTGGATCTACCGTTCTACGTCTGCAGAGCCCGGCCGCACGCATACCTCAACCGCCGTTAGCCTTTCGGAACTAAGGAGTGAGGGGCTACATGACCAGTTAGGCTCCTGAGTCGCGATGCTCAGGAGTCCCCCTTGACGCTCAAATGGCCTTCGTACCTTGGCTCCGCTCGGGGAGAGACGCACGACGAACCAGGCCCCGGGGGAGCTGGCTGGGCAGCGTGCGTCTGGGCGTGACCCAGGCGCAGCCCCCGTGCCCAGCCCCCTCGCGCGGCACTCCCGAGGGGAGGCGTTACGATGAGGCTAGACATTGAGCTCTGGGCTCCCTGAGGTTGATGCGGCCCGGGGGCCACCCTCAGTTGTTTATCACCAGCGCGGAGCATAGCGCTTCCGTATGTGTACGGGCATAGCCGCTCCTCAGCAGTGTCGTCAGCCAGCGCGGAGCATGGTGCTTCCACTGGTACGTGGGAGGGGGCCCCCCTCCGGGAGGAGCCCCCGGGGCGTGTACAGCCCCGCCCTGACACGTGGCTGGCACGGTAGGGCCTGGCGAGGTGTATCTGGGCACCCGTGAGCCAGCGCGGAACTCATGGGGCCCTACCTCTAGGCGGGTTGCGCCTGGCACTGGGCCTTATCTTGTGATGTGTCCCTGCAAATTTGGTTAGATGCCGGCACTCTACGTCCTCGGGTCCCGGCCCTCGAGCTGGTCTCAGCCGTCGCTGGTATGCCAGGTCGCGATGCCGTGGACAAGGCCAGAGGGTGAGGGCTGGAGAGCCAGTAAGAGCCCTGAGTCACGATGCTCAGGTACCCCCCCCCTTTAACGTGCAAGTGGTCGACATGGAGAAGAAGAGGTGCCGTGGACCGGCATCAAATAATCAAGCATGGCGGGTCAAATGCATAACCGGAAATAAACACAGAAGGGATACATGCCGCTGGGTCTGGCCCGAGCAACTTGGGGATGATGCAGCCCGAGGGGCGCCCCCAACAAGGTAAGCTAACAACATGAAATAAAAGGGATACATGCCGCAGGGACGGACCCACGCGGCCTGGGAATAATGCAGCCCTGGGGGGTGCTCCTAGCTGGAAATGAAACTTGTAAGAAGTCACCTGATGATGTTGAGGATGAAGGACTGTTGGTGTAGCAGACTCGGTGGGCTGCGGAAGCCGATCCTCACGAGCCCCCAGGCCTAGGGGCCTCGGGAGGCTCCGGAGGCGCTAGTGGCTCCTCGCGGACCATCTCCATCTCCGCCAGGGCTACGGAACGCCTGGCCTCTTGTGCCTCCATGATGCCCCTCATGAGGTGCTGGTACGTGGCAGCCGCGTTCAGTAAGCCGTAAGGCATGCGAACGTAGCTGTGGGGTGGACCTCCGCAGCGCCCCACTCGCGAGGGCCAGAGGCGCTCCAGAGAGGCGACTCGATTGAGCCCTGGTATGTCGATGCAGACGCGCATCCCACCATCCTCGCCTGGATGGGGAACCACTACTGGTAGGCGGCGGCCGCCTTTCATGACTCTTGACTCTTGTAGCTCCTGAATGGCCTTACTGACGAACTCCTGAGGGTCTGGCTCTCCTTGCATTACTCCTTCTTGAGGGAAACGTGCTTCGAAACACGCCTCCATGTGGTGCCCAAGCGCCTCCCTCGTGACCCTAGCCAGGTCGGTGGCCCTCCAGGGGAGAGCCCCCGAGCCCTGCCTGAGGAGGGCACCGGGCGCGCTTTCCTATGCAATGGAAGGAGGTTCCCCCTCGGCAGGCGCGGGCCCAGAGGGGCCTACCTCCTGAGGGGCCGGGCCGGACGATGTCTTCTTCTTCTTGGAGGTGGTCTCGGGAAGCCTCCTGCTTCCGCGATCCGGGTCTTCCAGTGACGCGGCCTGAAAGGCTCGCTCCAGGGAACACACCGCGTCCTTCTCTTCACAGGGCACCGTGATGACTCCGCCACTTCCTGGCATCTTGAGGACGTTGTAGCCGTGGTGAGTTACGGCCATGAACTTGGCCAGTGCTGGGTACCCAAGGATGGCGTTGTACGGCAGGCAAATGTGAGCGACGTCGCAGTCGATGAGCTCGGTGTGGTAGTTGTCGCGTGCCCCGAAGGTGACAGGGAGGCGGACCTGCCCAATCAGGATCGTGGAGCCGTCGGTGACTCCGGAGAAAGGCTTGGTTGGCTGAAGCTGGCTATAGGGCACTTGGAGATTGTTGAATGTTTCCACGGACAGGACGTTGAGCCCTGCCCCGCCATCGATGAGGGTCCTGGTGACCACCACGTTGCTGATGATTGGGGAACAAAGCATCGGGAGGACTCCGGTTGTAGCCGCACACTTGAGCTGATCTGCTGAGCTGAACATGATGGCGCACGCCGACCACCTGAGAGGGTGCGTGGCTTCGAGCTTGGGGAGGACTGCATTCACTTCGCGGGCGAACTGCTTGAAGACGCGTTGAGAGGCTGGGGCTTGAGCCCCGCCCAGGATGCACGCGATCGTGCGCGGCTCCTGGAAGCCCCCAGCCCCCTCGTCCTGGTGGCGGTCCTCGTTCCTCCTTGGCTGCAGCGGCAGTGGAGGGAGGCCTGCGTTGCCTTGCGGGCGATCCTCGCGAGGCTGATCCCTCCAGTCTCCCTCGTGAGGTGGATCTTGCCAGCGATCCTCGCGAGGTTGATCGCGCCACCCTTGGCGCGGACCACGGTCTTCCCAGCGTCCTGCGTTCCTTCCTCCTCCTCGACCGTAGCCCCGGTCACCACGGTCGGGGCGACAGCCGATCCTTCCTTCTCGCATGGCTTGGAGCTCTTGACATTCGTTGGTGTTGTGGGTGTGGAGGTCGTGGTACACACAGTATCGACTGCCCTTGGGAGGTTAGGGCAGATCTCTGCCCCGCTTGGTGTCTGGTTCTGCCGCGAGCACGGCAGCCCCCTTGCGCTTCACATCCTTGGCCTTGGGCTTCTTCTCTTCTGGGTCTACGGCAGGCAGCTCGAGGAGGGAGAGACGCCCTTCCTCAGCCCTGGCGCACTTGGTTGCCAAGTTGAACAACACCAAGGAAGTGCACAGGTCTTCATGCATCGCCAGCTCCTCCTTCATCTTGACATCGCGCACGCCGTCGGAGAAGACTGAGATGATGGCCTCCTCAGTCACCTTGGGAATCTTGAGGCGTGCATTGTTGAAGCGCTGGATGTACTTCTGCAGGATCTCCCCGGGTTGTTGCTTGATGCGGCGCATGTCGCTCACGGCGGGTGGCCGGTCGCGAGTACCTTGGAAGTTGGCGATGAAGCGGGTGCGCATCTCGTCCCAGGAGGAGATCGTGCCTGGGGCCAGGTTCAGGAGCCAGGTGCGGGCCCCATCCTTGAGCGCCATGGGAAACTAGTTCACCATGACCTTCTCGTCTCCGTTGGCAGCTTCGATGCCCAGCTCATAAAGCTGGAGGAACTCCGCAGGGTCGGCCGTGCCGTCGTAACGAGGAGGCAGGTCTGTCTTGAACTTGCCGGGCCACGCGACGCTGCGTAGCTCGGTGGTGAAGGCATGGAAGCCTGCCATGGCCGCGGGAGCCCTTGGGTGACGGAGAGCTTGGTCTTGCATGTCCCCACGCGCTGCAGCTGGGAGCGGCGCGAGGTCTTGGCGTGCGGGAGCAGGAGCATGGTTGCGACGTGCTGCAGCAGGGAGCGCCCGGGCAGCTTCTTGCGGGCGAGGGACTTCTTGGCAGCTCTGCTCTTGCCGCGCTGGCACCTGGCGGAGCGGGTTCCGCCCAGGGGCCACGCGCCTTGGAGCCATGGCGCCTTCTTGAGGAGGAGGAGGCCGGGGTGCGGTGCAGCGGAACAGATGGCGCAGGAGAGCCCCCTGCGGCGCGGATGAGCTCGGCGACGCGGTCAAGCCATTCTTCGTAGACGTCGTCGATGGGACGGTAGCGCAGGAGCTCGTTTGCCGCGATGAGCGCAGCTCGAGCCTCCATGGGTGCGCGGAGTGCGCGGGACGAAGAACCAGCTTGGGTGAGCGAGGGAGTAGCGGTGCGGCCGTCTTGCCACACTGACGGATGCTGAGACGATGCTTGCTGCTCGTCCCCCGCCGGGCCGGTGGCGGCGTTGACGGCAGGTGAAGGGGAACGGTGAGGACGCCCGCTGACTGGAGCCGTCTGGGCGATGCGGGAAGCAAGAGCGGCCCGGCGCTCGGCGCGGGACCGACGAGCGTCAGACATGGGCGCGATGGTCGGAGGAGAATGGGGTGGTGGAAGACGAATTCCGGCGCACCCCTACCTGGCGCGCCAAATGTCGGATTTCGGGTTTCGGCAGACCCTTGAGGTTCGAACACTGGGGTGCGCGCGGAGATTTCGCCTCCTACCTACCTGCATCCCTCCGCCTCGCTAAGATCTAAGCTAAGGAAAGAGCAACACAAGAGACACAGGGTTTATACTGGTTCGGGCCACCGTTGTGGTGTAATACCCTACTCCAGTGTGTGGTGTGGTGGATTGCCTCTTGGGCTGATGATGATGAACAATACAAGGAAGAACAGCCTCGCAAGGGTATGTTCTTTGCTGGGGGGACGAACTGCTAGGGGGAGTTCAGTCACCCTTCTCTCTCTCTGATTTCGATCCGATCCTTGATCCTCGATCTCTGTCTCTAACCTTCCTTTTACCTCGAACCCGAACCCCGATCCTTGTGGGTGGCTGGTCCTATTTATAGGCAATGGCCCTGGGCCTCTTCCCAAATATTGAGCGAGAAGGGCGCCAACAATTAGCCATTTTGAAGGGGAACATCTAGTACACTTATCCTGACTAAAGTTGGTCCTCGCCTGCACAAAGCTCTGGTGGTGACGCCGTCTTGGGCTCCACGATGACCTCCGTCTTGCGGTCCTCCTGGTCTTGGTCTTCTTGCACCGAAACAGCAACCTTTGCCTGATGCCTCGGTACTCCGCGGCTGCGCTTGCCCCCTTTGCACCAAAGGGGAAAGGAGGACACTGCGCGGGCTGGCGCCCGCCTGGCGCCCTTGGTCGTCATGGCTTGCGTCACGGGCACCTCGTGAGGTACCCCGCCTTGATCTCTCCGCCTCCTCGCAAGCCAGCCTGGTGCGGTCGTGCCTGAGGAAGCTCCGTGTCGTCCGCCCCGCGAGGCTTGGCCCCTCGCGAGGGTCTTGGGTCTGTGTCGATGAAGATGGGCCATGCTGGGCCCCCCATTGAGCCACGCCGCAGGCCGCAGGCAGGCAAGTCTGGGGACCCCCGTTCCCAGAACGCCGACACAACCCGACGGTAACGCTGCTCGAAAAGAAGGGAAAGAAGGTGCTCCCCTCAGGCTCCGGCTCGTCAGAGGCAAGCCAGAGCTCCGTCTTCCCCCACTCATTGCTCTCTCCCGCCGTCAGCAGGCGCACGGAGGCAAGGCTCTTCTCCGTGACAGTGGGCGCCTCAAGAGCGGGCTCGTACCAAGCCGGAGCCGAGGAAGTCTTGACCTTGCGCGGCGCCATGGGCGGCAGATGCAGAGCAAGGCCGGAGCAGATCTGTAGGTAGCGCCGGCGAAGAGCGAGAAAGGGGATCTGGAGCGAGGCAAGGAAGAAGCAATGAAGGCAAGTGCCGCCCACGCCAGCCTTTTGTCAGGTCAAGCAGTTGCCGAGGCAACATAGGGAAGCGGAGACGCCCACGTCCAATCAACCGCCACCCGTCGACCGAGGCCGCAGGCTTTCGGGGCCCGCGGTGCTCCGAACTTGACCCTTGGCTTCGCCGCGAAGCCAAGCCCGAGCGCACCTTGGGCCCGGGGGCTACTGTCGACGTTCTGGGAATGGGGGTCCCCGGACCTGCCTGCCTGCGGCCCATGGCGTGGCTGAGCCAACAGGCTGTACGGCCCGTCTTCATCAACAAGGCATCCAAGACCCTCGCGAGGGGCCAAGCCTCGCGAGGCGGATGACGCAAGACCTCCTCCCGAGCGGCCTAGTCAGGCAGGCTCGCGAGGGGCAGAGATATCAAGGCGAGGCGAACCTCACGAGGCTCTCGTGACGTGAGCCATGAAACACCAGGAGGGCGCCAGCGCGCGCAGCGTCCTTGTTTCCCCTTTGGTGCAAATGAGGCAAGCGCAGCCGCGGAGTACCGAGGCCTCATGCAAAGGTTGCCATTTCGGTGCAACAAGACGAAGACCAAGTGGACGTGAAGACGGAGGTCATCGTGGAGCCCAAGACGGCGTCACCACCAGAGCCTTTCATAGGCGAAGACCGCTTTTGTCAGGATAGCTTGTACTAGTTGTCCCCCTTCAAATTTGCCCACCATTGTTGGCTCCCTTCCCGCTCGATATTTGGGAAGAGGACCAGGGCCTCTATAAATAGGACTAACCACCACAGTAGAGGGGAGATCTAATCAGAACCAGAGATACACACAAGTTCATACGCATAAGAACACCTCAACCTCAGGATGTTGTTCTTCCCCTTGTATTGTTCATCATCAGCCCAAGAGGCAATCCACCACCACACTGGAGTAGGGTATTACACCACAACGGTGGCCCGAACCAGTATAAACCCCGTGTCTTTATGTGTTGTGAGTTCGTCGAGTTCGTCCGCGAGATCTAGCGAGCTTGAGCATAGATCGGTAGGAGGGAAAGACTTCGCGCGCACCCCAGTGTTCGAACCTTAAGGGTTAGCCGGAGCCCCACATCCGACAAGTGCCAAAACAAATATTGAAAGTGCAACTATCCCTAGGTGGTTTTGGTAATTCATAACAACATATAGCTCATTGAGCTAATGCTATTCCAAGATGATTATTTCAGGAAAGCTCAATGATTGGCACGGCATGGATATGAAAGTGGAACCCTCAAAATGCTAAGGACAATGGATTGGCTCAAGCTCAAAAGCTCAAGACTCTTCATTTTATATTTTAGTGATCCAAGATCACATTGAGTCCATAGGAAAAGCCAATACTATTAAGGAGGGATGAGGTGTTGCTTAATGAGCCTCTTGCTTCATGTGCTTAGTGATATGCTCCAAAACCCTCAACTACTTTCCCATATCCACATATAACCTACACTCTAAGCCAAACTCGGTCCTACCGATTCTTCCTATCCGGCGCCACCGAGTTTCACTTGTCATTAGCCACTGCCAAACCCTAGCAATTCGGTTCTACCGATAAGGATCTCGGTCCCACCGAGATGGGGTTGCAAACTCTCTGTTTCCCTTTCATAACTTTTCGGTCCCACCGAAAGAGCGAATCGGTCCCACCGAGATTGCAATGTAAACTCAGTGTTTCCCCTTTGTAACTTTTTGATCTCACCGAGTTCCACTCAGTCCCACCGAAAGAGCAAATCGGTCCCACCGAGTTTGCCTGACCAACTCTCTGGTTACCTAATTACCAAACTCGGTCTCACCGAGTTTGTGTAATCGGTCTCACCGAGATTACGTTATGCCCAAACCCTAACCGAATCGGTCCTACCGAGTTGCATGTCAGTCCCACCGAAATTCCTAACGGTCACTAGGTTTACATTTTCGGTCCGACCGAGTTTATTGATTCGGTCCCACCGAGATTGGAAAACTGTGTAACGGTTGGATTTTGTGTGGAGGCTATATATACCCCTCCACCTCTTTCTCACTTAGTGAGAGAGCCATCAGAACACACACATCATTCCAACTCATTTGTTCTGAGAGAGAACCACCTACTCATGTGTTGAGATCAAGACATTCCATTCCTACCATATGAATCTTGATCTCTAGCCTTCCCAAGTTGCTTTCCACTCAAATCTTCTTTCCACCAAATCCAAATCCTGAGAGAGAGTTGAGTGTTGGGGAGACTATCATTTGAAGCACAAGAGCAAGGAGTTCATTACCTACACACCATTTGTTACTTCTTGGAGAGTGGTGTCTCCTAGATTGGCTAGGTGTCACTTGGGAGCCTCCGACAAGATTGTGGAGTTGAACAAAGGAGTTTGTAAGGGCAAGGAGATCGCCTACTTCGTGAAGATCTACCGCTAGTGAGGCAAGTCCTTCGTGGGCGATGGCCATGGTGGGATAGACAAGGTTGCTTCTTCGTGGACCCTTTGTGGGTGGTTGCTCCTTCGTGGACCCTTCGTGGGTGGAGCCCTTCGTGGACTCGCGCAACCGTTGCCCTTGGGTGGAGCCCTGTGTGGACTCGCTTAACCGTTACCCTTCGTGGGTTGAAGTCTCCATCAACGTGGATGTAGGATAGCACCACCTATCCGAACCACGGGAAAAACATCCGTGTCTCCAATAGCGTTTGAATTCTCCAAACCCTTCCCTTTATATTCTTGCAAGTTGCATGCTTTACTTTCCGCTGCCAATATACTCTTTGCATGCTTGCTTGAATTGTGTGATGATTGCTTGACTTGTCCTAAAATAGCTAAAATCTGCCAAGAACTAAAATTGGGAAAAAGGTTAAGTTTTTATTTGGTCAAGTAGTCTAATCACCCCCCCTCTAGACATACTTTCGATCCTACAAGTGGTATCAGAGCTTTGGTCTCCATTTGCTTGATCTCCATAGCTTTTGGTGGTCATAGCCTTTGTTTCACAACCTAGGAGAGTATGGCGTCTAGCGAGGGAAATTATCACCGTAGAGGTCCTTACTTTGATGGTACTAATTTTGCTAGTTGGAAGCATAAAATGAAAATGCATATTCTTGGACATAACCCCGCCGTTTGGCTATTGTGTGTGTTGGTTTGCAAGGTGACTTCTTTGACGGGAGAGAACCAAACCGTGAAGCTACCGCGGATGAGTTGAAGATGTTGCAATACAATGCTCAAGCTTGTGATATTCTCTTCAACGGATTGTGCCCCGAAGAATTCAATAGAATCAGCCGCCTTGAGAATGCAAAGGAAATTTGGGACACTTTGATGGATATGCACGAAGGTACCGACTCCGTCAAGGAATCCAAGTTGGATGTGCTTCAAAGCCAACTTGACAAGTTCAAGATGAAGGATGGTGAAGGTGTCGCTGAAATGTACTCTAGGCTTGCTCTCATCACAAATGAGATTGCCGACTTAGGAAGTGAAGAGATGACCGATAAATTCATCATCAAGAAGATCTTAAGAGCCTTGGATGGAAAATATGATACCGTGTGCACATTGATCCAAATGATGCCCAATTACAAAGATCTCAAGCCAACGGAGGTGATTGGAAGAATTGTTGCTCATGAGATGTCACTTAAAGATAAAGAGGAACTTCACAACAAATCAAGTGGTGCCTACAAAGCCTCATGTGAAGCCCCTACATCATCAAGTGAGAAACAAGACTTCAATGAAGAATTGAGCTTAATGGTGAAGAACTTCAACAAGTTCTACAAGAATAGAAGCAAAGATAGAAGCTCCAACTCAAGGTCCTACAATGACAAAAGATCTTCTAGTCGAGAGCGAAACTGTTACAATTGTGGAAGACCCGGACACTATTCCAATGAGTGTACGGCTCCCTACAAGAGAAGAGAAGATTCTCCAAGAAGAAGAAGCAAAGGATCACCACCAAGAGAGAGAAGGAGTAGAGATGATCGTTATGAACGAAGATACTCACGGAGAAGCAAGGATTCGGAAAGGAAGGAAAAATCATCAAGGAGCTACACAAGACGAAGACATCAAGCTCATGTTGGTGAATGGGTATCCGGCTCCGACTCCGACAGCCACTCCGAGAGAAGTTATCGCTCCGACTCCGAAGATACTCAAGATGAAGGTGTTGCCGGTCTAGCACTTGTGTCAACCAACTCCTACGACATATTTGACTCACCAAATGAAGGAATTGGAAGATGCTTCATGGCCAAAGGTCCTAAGGTAACACACCCCGAGTATGTTGATTTCAATAGTGATGAAGATGACTTGTTAGGTGATGATTTGATTGGTGACAACTCTAGTGATGAATACTATGATGAAAGAACAATTAATCATGCTAATCAAGATAAAACGAATGACAATGATAAGGAGAAGATTGAGGCTCTAACTAAAGAACTAAAAACTCTTAAGTTAGCTCATGACACTATCTTCGAAGATCATCGAGAACTTTTAAGGGCTCATGAGAAGCTATGCTTTGAAAAGCTCAATCTTGAGCAAGAGCATGAGTTCTTAAAGGCAATCAATGATGATCTCCGCAAGAAAAGTTCTTCTTACATTGCCAAGCGTTTACTCTTATCCACTTACATGCCTCAAGTCAAGTCTAGTAACAAGAAAGATTCTTCCTCTAGTAGTAACAATGATCATGCTAAATCCAATATTGTCGCTTCTAGTAGTTCTCTTGATTCCACTAATGATTCTCTTAGCCAAGTTACACTTGAGCAAGAAAATAGCTTATTGAAGGGAATTATAGAGAAAGGAGTGTACAAGAGCCTTGCCGGGAGTAAGCAATTCGAGGAAATTGTGCGCAAGCAAGGAATGCACCGGAAGAATCAAGGTGTTGGTTTTGAACGAAAGTTCAATGCCAATGGAGTTGAATGGGAAGAAGATCAATACCCCAAGACAAAGTTTGTCCCTCAACAAGAGAAGTATACTTCCTTCAAGGGGACACAAGCTCAAGATGATCTTCCACCACAAGACTACGAGCAAAAAGGCAAGGACAAGCTTCAAGAGGAAATTGATGCATTTGAAGAAGCTCCTAAGACCTTAGTCAAGTGGATTCCCAAGACTTCTTCAAGTTCCACTTCATCAAGTACGACTACAACTCCAAGGATTCCCATCAAGATGATGTGGATCCAAAAGAAGAAGAACTAGAGAGTTCTTGAGGGTGACTCCGCCAACATACTTCACTCTTATCATTTTAGCAAGAACAAGTGCAATCAACTTCCACATCTTGCACTAGTTCAAGGAGTCACAAACCCTCTTGTTGGTAAGACAAGGGACAAGGTAACCTAAAAGCTTTCATGGACATCATCTTGTGTGTGCATCACTCTATGTCTATGGATATCCTTGTTTGTTCCTTGTGGGACTAACCCATGTAGGTATTGAAAGTGCAATTCACTCAAATGGATAGCTTCAAGAGATCTACATCAACATTGAGCATCCACATCTTCGATATCTACATGAAGTCATCATCGACAAAACCCAAGGTTAGTTCATCCCTCTTAGGGGGGATATCACATCTAGGGGGAGCTTTACTCTAAGACTTGAGCTAAAGCAACTCTAAAGATGTGAACAAAAAAATGCTTTATGTAAAAGTGGTAACCCCACTTGAGCTTAAACGATGAGTATGACCTACGATCAAGTGTTCTCACTTGACTCCTAAGTCAACATACTCATATATAGATGACCTAGTCATCGCAAATTGCTTGATAGATGCTAGAATTGGTTGTGCATGCTTTGCCACATATTTCATTTGCTATCTTATTGTGTGAGCATGTTGATTGCATACTTTACTCATTCGAGGACATCCACTTGTTGTTTTGATTGTTTGGCTTTATCTTCTTTTGCCAAGTGGATGGACAAGAATGCCTAAGAACCTCCTCTAGCTATCTATGCTTTTCTCGTCTCAAACTCTATTCATGCTGCATCACAAAATTTGATCAAGTCAGATTCGAACCACTCTGTGTGAGGAGCGCTCGGAGTCCCCGATTCGTCATAGACTTAAACTTCCAAAACCTCTTTATGAATCTCGGTCTGACCGATACTCCATTTTCGGTCCTACCGAGTTCATTAAGTTGATCTAGGTTTTCGATCTCAGTGCAACCGATTTGAAGGTTTCGGTCACACCGAGTTGCAATAACTGCACACAGTTTTGCATCTCGGTGCCACCGAGTTGTTCCACTCGGTCACACCGACAGGGTCGGGCTATATATAGTGACGGGCAGAATTTTGGAAATTTCTCCGAAACCTCCTCGCCCGCGCGATAGCCTGCTCTGCCTTCGTGGTCTCCGGATCGTCTTCTCGCCGCCAGCAGCCTCCAGTCGCTGGTCTCCGCCGCCGTCAACGGAATTCTGCCCCGCCGTTGCCGCCGTAGCGAGTCTCCGCCTAACTAGGGTATGGACTCGATCTTTGTGCTATTCTCCTCTCCGATTCCTAGCACATTGTGATCATCATGATTCTTGCCACGATTGAAACACTCCTATCCAGTCAATGAACTCGTAGATTAGGCTTAATTCGAAAATTTTAGGGTTAGGTTTCCGCCGAAACCATCTCGGACCCACCGAGTTGAAAAACTCGGTCCCACCGATCTGGCTTTTGCCATTGCACAAGTGAAACTCGGTCTGACCGAGAATAACTTATCGGTGCGACCGATTTTGGAATTCTGTGAAACCCTAGCAGTCTCGGTGCCACCGAACTGTGACTCGATCCTACCGAGTTCACTAGTTTAGGTTCCAAAACTGCTTCGGTATCACCGAGTTTGAAAATCGGTAGATCCGAGATGCTTTCTGTGGAAAACTAAAACTAAGTTTTTGGATTATTCTTTTGCAAAAATCTCTGCTTTTTGTGATGCTCATCCACTCTATCTTATCCATAATCTATTCACAGGGTCAGCAGTCAGTTTGCAACATGTCTGATCAAAGTGACAGCCAGAATGTGTCTGAGCAGCAAGTTGTGATGAGTGAGGGCACTAGCCCCTCAAGTTCTTCTGATGATGGCAGCAGGAGCACCCCCAGCAATCTGCCTAAGGCTGCCACACGTCAAAGGAAGAAGAGAACGTCTGATTCTGAGGATGAAGACTATGTGGCAGAGGAAGAGGCCACTTCCAAAAGAGTTGAGCCAGCTCAAGGCTCAAAGCCAGGCCTGAAAGTCAAGAGGCCAGCAGGCAGGCAGCCCATGTCAAAGGCTAGAGCCTCCACTGAGAAGCCTGCTCCCATTGAGCCTGTTGCAGCTGAGGGCAAAAATGGGAAGGAGAGAGTAAAGAAGACTGTAGCCAAAGTGCTTGGGAGAGCCTCCATCATGGTAGAAGAGGAGGAGGAAGAAGAGGCAGCTGCACCAGCGCCCAAGGCAGCCAAACTTATGGGAGATGCCATAAGGTCAGGAACAGCTGCATCCAAGCCCAAGGAAGCACCCAAGGCTGCATCTAAGCCTAAGAGTGCACCAAAGAGAAACACACGAAGCATCCCTGCTGCAGAAAAGAACAAGGCCCCAGTGCCTGAAGCTACTGAAGAAGAGGAAGAGAGTGTCCTTCGGAAGCTCAAGCCCAAGATCCCAGACCACAACGATGCTCATCCTATGGCTGAGGATATGAAGCTCATGAGAGATTCAGGGCTGAGGAAGTGGAGAGAAGCAGATCCGTATGCTTCTAGGAGAAGGACTGCCGTGGATTACAGGTTTCATACAAAGGAGCAACAAGATTTTTATGAGACTGTTTTGCTTGACAAGAAGCCAATCGTTTGTGACATGAGATGGGTCGACTGGACCTACATCAAGGAGAATGAAGAGTACTGCCCAGGAGTTCAGGACAGCTTCAGAGCGTGTGGAGTAGAGGACTTTGTTGGGCAGAAGCTCACAAAGTGGAACGAGGAACTCATCATGCAGTTCTACTCCACAGCTCACTTTTACCCGGATGGAAGGATCACATGGATGTCAGAGGGTACAAGGTACCAATCTACAGTGGCTGAGTGGGCACAGATCATCAATGCCCCAGAAGAGCAAGATGAGGACTTGGATATCTATGCCAAGAAGAAGATGGACCATAACTCCATGTCCAACATGTACAAGGAAATTCCCAATGAAGCTCTTGACACATTCAAGTTTGGCTCAGTGCATTATCTGCTATCAGGATTGCCCACTATCAATTGGATACTAAGGCACACTCTGTTGCCTAAGTCAGGTGATCACAAGATGATCAGAGGCCATGCTATCAACTTGCTTCATGTTTTTGACGTGCCTCAGAAATTCAAGGTCATGAGTCTCATTGTGGAAACCGTTAAGAGGACAGCTGCAGATCAGAAGAGGAGTTGTGGATATGCCCCTCAGATTCAGGAGCTCATCAACTCCAAGATGGGCACGGGCGTATATTTGTTGGATAAGGAACACCTGCCCATCCGTCCAGATTTTGAGAACAATGAAGTTGTGATGACAGAGAATGAGCCATCGTCTGCACAAGCATATGCAAAGAAGGAGAAGGCGAAGAAGGAAAAAGCTGCCAGGATGCCTACTCAAGCGGAGGCATCTGAGTACTTCTTGAAGACCAAACAAGAGCAGCTCGGTTACTTGATTGCATCCACGCTGAGAATTGAGCAAAGTCTGGCCAACCTCACTAAGAATCAGCAGAGCCTAGAGAGGATCATGGAACAGAAGTTATATGACTTGGATGTCAAGGTAACAGAAGCTCAGTCTGCAGTGGAGCAGCTCCAGGAGGACATGAATGAAAGGAGAGGCAGGACTACCACTCATGCTTTTTCTAGAGTGCCACGAGGCCCGAGGTCGTCTGCCATGCCAGTTACTGACACCAGAGCCACCACTTCAGCACCAGCTACAGCCTCAGCTCCAGCGTCTACCTCAGCTCCAACTCCAGCGACTACTTCAACATCTACAGAAGCCTTCGTCCTTGGAGTGATCCGGACTCCACCACCACCTGAAGATCAAGCCTGAGCGACGACTTAGCACTATGCATTTTCTAGGAACTTTTTGGTAACTTGTTGCCAAAGGGGGAGAAGATGTATAGATCATAGGCTTCGAGAGAGAGAGTGTTGCTTTTCTCTCTTGTTTTATTTGGTGGTTTCTTCGAACTTTGTTTGCTTGTGTGAGATACTACGTCCTTATGTTTGTGAGACATCGATGATCATGTGTTTGATCATAAGCTACACTTAATGTCTGCTTGATGCTTGCTTAAATATTATCATTCTATCTATCGTTTGTGATCATTCACTATTCTTGGTGATGAGTGCATGTATTTCAATCTTATCATTTTGAGCGCTCCACCAAGATGTATGTGACATGGAAGAGTAACCCATGATTCTAACTCTTTGTGCATTTGCAGTCCAAAGCAAATTTTAAATATGCACAAATTTAGGGGGAGCTCTTACTTATCACATACTTCTCAAAGCGACGATATATTTCATGCTTATTATCATTTGTCGAAGCTTTGATCTATATGTTGTCATCAATTACCAAAAAGGGGGAGATTGAAAGTGCAACTATCCCTAGGTGGTTTTGGTAATTCATAACAACATATAGCTCATTGAGCTAATGCTATTCCAAGATGATTATTTCAGGAAAGCTCAATGATTGGCATGGCATGGATATGAAAGTGGAACCCTCAAAATGCTAAGGACAATGGATTGGCTCAAGCTCAAAAGCTCAAGACTCTTCATTTTATATTTTAGTGATCCAAGATCACATTGGGTCCATAGGAAAAGCCAATACTATTAAGGAGGGATGAGGTGTTGCTTAATGAGCCTCTTGCTTCATGTGCTTAGTGATATGCTCCAAAACCCTCAACTACTTTCCCATATCCACATATGACCTAAACTCTAAGCCAAACTCAGTCCTACCGATTCTTCCTATCCGGCGCCACCGAGTTTCACTTGTCATTAGCCACTGCCAAACCCTAGCAATTCGGTTCTACCGATAAGGATCTCGGTCCCACCGAGATGGGGTTGCAAACTCTCTGTTTCCCTTTCGTAACTTTTCGGTCCCACCGAAAGAGCGAATCGGTCCCACCGAGATTGCAATGTAAACTCAGTGTTTCCCCTTTGTAACTTTTCGGTCTCACCGAGTTCCACTCGGTCCCACCGAAAGAGCAAATCGATCCCACCGAGTTTGCCTGACCAACTCTCTGGTTACCTAATTACCAAACTCGGTCTCACCGAGTTTGTGTAATCGGTCTCACCGAGATTACGTTATGCCCAAACCCTAACCGAATCGGTCCTACCGAGTTGCATGTCAGTCCCACCGAAATTCCTAACGGTCACTAGGTTTACATTTTCGGTCCGACCGAGTTTATTGATTCGGTCCCACCGAGATTGGAAAACTGTGTAACGGTTGGATTTTGTGTGGAGGCTATATATACCCCTCCACCTCTTTCTCACTTAGTGAGAGAGCCATCAGAACACACACATCATTCCAACTCATTTGTTCTGAGAGAGAACCACCTACTCATGTGTTGAGATCAAGACATTCCATTCCTACCATATGAATCTTGATCTCTAGCCTTCCCAAGTTGCTTTCCACTCAAATCTTCTTTCCACCAAATCCAAATCCTATGAGAGAGAGTTGAGTGTTGGGGAGACTATCATTTGAAGCACAAGAGCAAGGAGTTCATTACCTACACACCATTTGTTACTTCTTGGAGAGTGGTGTCTCCTAGATTGGCTAGGTGTCACTTGGGAGCCTCCGACAAGATTGTGGAGTTGAACCAAGGAGTTTGTAAGGGCAAGGAGATAGCCTACTTAGTGAAGATCTACCGCTAGTGAGGCAAGTCCTTCGTGGGCGATGGCCATGGTGGGATAGACAAGGTTGCTTCTTCGTGGACCCTTTGTGGGTGGTTGCTTCTTCGTGGACCCTTCATGGGTGGAGCCCTTCGTGGACTCGCGCAACCGTTGCCCTTGGGTGGAGCCCTGTGTGGACTCGCGCAACCGTTACCCTTCGTGGGTTGAAGTCTCCATCAACGTGGATGTAGGGTAGCACCACCTATCCGAACCACGGGAAAAACATCCGTGTCTCCAATAGCGTTTGAATTCTCCAAACCCTTCCCTTTATATTCTTGCAAGTTGCATGCTTTACTTTCCGCTGCCAATATACTCTTTGCATGCTTGCTTGAATTGTGTGATGATTGCTTGACTTGTCCTAAAATAGCTAAAATCTGCCAAGAACTAAAATTGGGAAAAAGGTTAAGTTTTTATTTGGTCAAGTAGTCTAATCACCCCCCCCCCTCTAGACATACTTTCGATCCTACAAGTGGTATCACATCTTTGGTCTCCATTTGCTTGATCTCCATAGCTTTTGGTGGTCATAGCCTTGGTTTCACAACCTAGGAGAGTATGGCGTCTAGCGAGGGAAATTATCACCATAGAGGTCCTTACTTTGATGGTACTAATTTTGCTAGTTGGAAGCATAAAATGAAAATGCATATTCTTGGACATAACCCCGCCGTTTGGGCTATTGTGTGTGTTGGTTTGCAAGGTGACTTCTTTGACGGGAGAGAACCAAACCGTGAAGCTACCGCGGATGAGTTGAAGATGTTGCAATACAATGCTCAAGCTTGTGATATTCTCTTCAACGGATTGTGCCCCGAAGAATTCAACAAAATCAGCCGCCTTGAGAATGCAAAGGAAATTTGGGACACTTTGATTGATATGCACGAAGGTACTGACTCCGTCAAGGAATCCAAGTTGGATGTGCTTCAAAGCCAACTTGACAAGTTCAAGATGAAGGATGGTGAAGGTGTCGCTGAAATGTACTCTAGGCTTGCTCTCATCACAAATGAGATTGCCGGCTTAGGAAGTGAAGAGATGACCGATAAATTCATCATCAAGAAGATCTTAAGAGCCTTGGATGGAAAATATGATACCGTGTGCACATTGATCCAAATGATGCCCAATTACAAAGATCTCAAGCCAATGGAGGTGATTGGAAGAATTGTTGCTCATGAGATGTCACTTAAAGATAAAGAGGAACTTCACAACAAATCAAGTGGTGCCTACAAAGCCTCATGTGAAGCCCCTACATCATCAAGTGAGAAACAAGACTTCAATGAAGAATTGAGCTTAATGGTGAAGAACTTCAACAAGTTCTACAAGAATAGAAGCAAAGATAGAAGCTCCAAATCAAGGTCCTACAATGACAAAAGATCTTCTAGTCGAGAGTGAAACTGTTACAATTGTGGAAGACCCGGACACTATTCCAATGAGTGTACGGCTCCCTACAAGAGAAGAGAAGATTCTCCAAGAAGAAGAAGCAAAGGATCACCACCAAGAGAGAGAAGGAGTAGAGATGATCGTTATGAACGAAGATACTCACGGAGAAGCAAGGATTCGGAAAGGAAGGAAAAATCATCAAGGAGCTACACAAGACGAAGACATCAAGCTCATGTTGGTGAATGGGTATCCGGCTCCGACTCCGACAGCCACTCCGAGAGAAGTTATCGCTCCGACTCCGAAGATACTCAAGATGAAGGTGTTGCCGGTCTAGCACTTGTGTCAACCAACTCCTACGACATATTTGACTCACCAAATGAAGGAATTGGAAGATGCTTCATGGCCAAAGGTCCTAAGGTAACACACCCCGAGTATGTTGATTTCAATAGTGATGAAGATGACTTGTTAGGTGATGATTTGATTGGTGACAACTCTAGTGATGAATACTATGATGAAAGAACAATTAATCATGCTAATCAAGATAAAACGAATGACAATGATAAGGAGAAGATTGAGGCTCTAACTAAAGAACTAAAAACTCTTAAGTTAGCTCATGACACTATCTTCGAAGATCATCGAGAACTTTTAAGGGCTCATGAGAAGCTATGCTTTGAAAAGCTCAATCTTGAGCAAGAGCATGAGTTCTTAAAGGCAATCAATGATGATCTCCGCAAGAAAAGTTCTTCTTACATTGCCAAGCGTTTACTCTTATCCACTTACATGCCTCAAGTCAAGTCTAGTAACAAGAAAGATTCTTCCTCTAGTAGTAACAATGATCATGCTAAATCCAATATTGTCGCTTCTAGTAGTTCTCTTGATTCCACTAATGATTCTCTTAGCCAAGTTACACTTGAGCAAGAAAATAGCTTATTGAAGGGAATTATAGAGAAAGGAGTGTACAAGAGCCTTGCCGGGAGTAAGCAATTCGAGGAAATTGTGCGCAAGCAAGGAATGCACCGGAAGAATCAAGGTGTTGGTTTTGAACGAAAGTTCAATGCCAATGGAGTTGAATGGGAAGAAGATCAATACCCCAAGACAAAGTTTGTCCCTCAACAAGAGAAGTATACTTCCTTCAAGGGGACACAAGCTCAAGATGATCTTCCACCACAAGACTACGAGCAAAAAGGCAAGGACAAGCTTCAAGAGGAAATTGATGCATTTGAAGAAGCTCCTAAGACCTTAGTCAAGTGGATTCCCAAGACTTCTTCAAGTTCCACTTCATCAAGTACGACTACAACTCCAAGGATTCCCATCAAGATGATGTGGATCCAAAAGAAGAAGAACTAGAGAGTTCTTGAGGGTGACTCCGCCAACATACTTCACTCTTATCATTTTGGCAAGAACAAGTGCAATCAACTTCCACATCTTGCACTAGTTCAAGGAGTCACAAACCCTCTTGTTGGTAAGACAAGGGACAAGGTAACCTAAAAGCTTTCATGGACATCATCTTGTGTGTGCATCACTCTATGTCTATGGATATCCTTGTTTGTTCCTTGTGGGACTAACCCATGTAGGTATTGAAAGTGCAATTCACTCAAATGGATAGCTTCAAGAGATCTACATCAACATTGAGCATCCACATCTTCGATATCTACATGAAGTCATCATCGACAAAACCCAAGGTTAGTTCATCCCTCTTAGGGGGGATATCACATCTAGGGGGAGCTTTACTCTAAGACTTGAGCTAAAGCAACTCTAAAGATGTGAACAAAACAATGCTTTATGTAAAAGTGGTAACCCCACTTGAGCTTAAACGATGAGTATGACCTACGATCAAGTGTTCTCACTTGACTCCTAAGTCAACATACTCATATATAGATGACCTAGTCATCGCAAATTGCTTGATAGATGCTAGAATTGGTTGTGCATGCTTTGCCACATATTTCATTTGCTATCTTATTGTGTGAGCATGCTGATTGCATACTTTACTCATTCGAGGACATCCACTTGTTGTTTTGATTGTTTGGCTTTATCTTCTTTTGCCAAGTGGATGGACAAGAATGCCTAAGAACCTCCTCTAGCTATCTATGCTTTTCTCGTCTCAAACTCTATTCATGCTGCATCACAAAATTTGATCAAGTCAGATTCGAACCACTCTGTGTGAGGAGCGCTCGGAGTCCCCGATTCGTCATAGACTTAAACTTCCAAAACCTCTTTATGAATCTCGGTCTGACCGATACTCCATTTTCGGTCCTACCGAGTTCATTAAGTTGATCTAGGTTTTCGATCTCGGTGCAACCGATTTGAACGTTTCGGTCACACCGAGTTGCAATAACTGCACACAGTTTTGCATCTCGGTGCCACCGAGTTGTTCCACTCGGTCACACCGACAGGGTCGGGCTATATATAGTGACGGGCAGAATTTTGGAAATTTCTCCGAAACCTCCTCGCCCGCGCGATAGCCTGCTCTGCCTTCGTGGTCTCTGGATCGTCTTCTCGCCGCCAGCAGCCTCCAGTCGCTGGTCTCCGCCGCCGTCAACGGAATTCTGCCCCGCCGTTGCCGCCGTAGCGAGTCTCCGCCTAACTAGGGTATGGACTCGATCTTTGTGCTATTCTCCTCTCCGATTCCTAGCACATTGTGATCATCATGATTCTTGCCACGATTGAAACACTCCTATCCAGTCAATGAACTCGTAGATTAGGCTTAATTCGAAAATTTTAGGGTTAGGTTTCCGCCGAAACCATCTCGGACCCACCGAGTTGAAAAACTCGGTCCCACCGATCTGGCTTTTGCCATTGCACAAGTGAAACTCGGTCTAACCGAGAATAACTTATCGGTGCGACCGATTTTGGAATTCTGTGAAACCCTAGCAGTCTCGGTGCCAC
Source organism: Triticum urartu (assembly GCF_056163025.1). Classification (NCBI taxonomy): domain Eukaryota; kingdom Viridiplantae; phylum Streptophyta; class Magnoliopsida; order Poales; family Poaceae; genus Triticum; species Triticum urartu. The sequence continues at coordinate 166,576,626 of NC_141876.1, read as the reverse complement.
CGAACTGTGACTCGGTCCTACCGAGTTCACTAGTTTAGGTTCCAAAACTGCTTCGGTATCACCGAGTTTGAAAATCGGTAGATCCGAGATGCTTTCTGTGGAAAACTAAAACTAAGTTTTTGGATTATTCTTTTGCAAAAATCTCTGCTTTTTGTGATGCTCATCCACTCTATCTTATCCATAATCTATTCACAGGGTCAGCAGTCAGTTTGCAACATGTCTGATCAAAGTGACAGCCAGAATGTGTCTGAGCAGCAAGTTGTGATGAGTGAGGGCACTAGCCCCTCAAGTTCTTCTGATGATGGCAGCAGGAGCACCCCCAGCAATCTGCCTAAGGCTGCCACACGTCAAAGGAAGAAGAGAACGTCTGATTCTGAGGATGAAGACTATGTGGCAGAGGAAGAGGCCACTTCCAAAAGAGTTGAGCCAGCTCAAGGCTCAAAGCCAGGCCTGAAAGTCAAGAGGCCAGCAGGCAGGCAGCCCATGTCAAAGGCTAGAGCCTCCACTGAGAAGCCTGCTCCCATTGAGCCTGTTGCAGCTGAGGGCAAAAATGGGAAGGAGAGAGTAAAGAAGACTGTAGCCAAAGTGCTTGGGAGAGCCTCCATCATGGTAGAAGAGGAGGAGGAAGAAGAGGCAGCTGCACCAGCGCCCAAGGCAGCCAAACTTATGGGAGATGCCATAAGGTCAGGAACAGCTGCATCCAAGCCCAAGGAAGCACCCAAGGCTGCATCTAAGCCTAAGAGTGCACCAAAGAGAAACACACGAAGCATCCCTGCTGCAGAAAAGAACAAGGCCCCAGTGCCTGAAGCTACTGAAGAAGAGGAAGAGAGTGTCCTTCGGAAGCTCAAGCCCAAGATCCCAGACCACAACGATGCTCATCCTATGGCTGAGGATATGAAGCTCATGAGAGATTCAGGGCTGAGGAAGTGGAGAGAAGCAGATCCGTATGCTTCTAGGAGAAGGACTGCCGTGGATTACAGGTTTCATACAAAGGAGCAACAAGATTTTTATGAGACTGTTTTGCTTGACAAGAAGCCAATCGTTTGTGACATGAGATGGGTCGACTGGACCTACATCAAGGAGAATGAAGAGTACTGCCCAGGAGTTCAGGACAGCTTCAGAGCGTGTGGAGTAGAGGACTTTGTTGGGCAGAAGCTCACAAAGTGGAACGAGGAACTCATCATGCAGTTCTACTCCACAGCTCACTTTTACCCGGATGGAAGGATCACATGGATGTCAGAGGGTACAAGGTACCAATCTACAGTGGCTGAGTGGGCACAGATCATCAATGCCCCAGAAGAGCAAGATGAGGACTTGGATATCTATGCCAAGAAGAAGATGGACCATAACTCCATGTCCAACATGTACAAGGAAATTCCCAATGAAGCTCTTGACACATTCAAGTTTGGCTCAGTGCATTATCTGCTATCAGGATTGCCCACTATCAATTGGATACTAAGGCACACTCTGTTGCCTAAGTCAGGTGATCACAAGATGATCAGAGGCCATGCTATCAACTTGCTTCATGTTTTTGACGTGCCTCAGAAATTCAAGGTCATGAGTCTCATTGTGGAAACCGTTAAGAGGACAGCTGCAGATCAGAAGAGGAGCTGTGGATATGCCCCTCAGATTCAGGAGCTCATCAACTCCAAGATGGGCACGGGCGTATATTTGTTGGATAAGGAACACCTGCCCATCCGTCCAGATTTTGAGAACAATGAAGTTGTGATGACAGAGAATGAGCCATCGTCTGCACAAGCATATGCAAAGAAGGAGAAGGCGAAGAAGGAAAAAGCTGCCAGGATGCCTACTCAAGCGGAGGCATCTGAGTACTTCTTGAAGACCAAACAAGAGCAGCTCGGTTACTTGATTGCATCCACGCTGAGAATTGAGCAAAGTCTGGCCAACCTCACTAAGAATCAGCAGAGCCTAGAGAGGATCATGGAACAGAAGTTATATGACTTGGATGTCAAGGTAACAGAAGCTCAGTCTGCAGTGGAGCAGCTCCAGGAGGACATGAATGAAAGGAGAGGCAGGACTACCACTCATGCTTTTTCTAGAGTGCCACGAGGCCCGAGGTCGTCTGCCATGCCAGTTACTGACACCAGAGCCACCACTTCAGCACCAGCTACAGCCTCAGCTCCAGCGTCTACCTCAGCTCCAACTCCAGCGACTACTTCAACATCTACAGAAGCCTTCGTCCTTGGAGTGATCCGGACTCCACCACCACCTGAAGATCAAGCCTGAGCGACGACTTAGCACTATGCATTTTCTAGGAACTTTTTGGTAACTTGTTGCCAAAGGGGGAGAAGATGTATAGATCATAGGCTTCGAGAGAGAGAGTGTTGCTTTTCTCTCTTGTTTTATTTGGTGGTTTCTTCGAACTTTGTTTGCTTGTGTGAGATACTACGTCCTTATGTTTGTGAGACATCGATGATCATGTGTTTGATCATAAGCTACACTTAATGTCTGCTTGATGCTTGCTTAAATATTATCATTCTATCTATCGTTTGTGATCATTCACTATTCTTGGTGATGAGTGCATGTATTTCAATCTTATCATTTTGAGCGCTCCACCAAGATGTATGTGACATGGAAGAGTAACCCATGATTCTAACTCTTTGTGCATTTGCAGTCCAAAGCAAATTTTAAATATGCACAAATTTAGGGGGAGCTCTTACTTATCACATACTTCTCAAAGCGACGATATATTTCATGCTTATTATCATTTGTCGAAGCTTTGATCTATATGTTGTCATCAATTACCAAAAAGGGGGAGATTGAAAGTGCAACTATCCCTAGGTGGTTTTGGTAATTCATAACAACATATAGCTCATTGAGCTAATGCTATTCCAAGATGATTATTTCAGGAAAGCTCAATGATTGGCATGGCATGGATATGAAAGTGGAACCCTCAAAATGCTAAGGACAATGGATTGGCTCAAGCTCAAAAGCTCAAGACTCTTCATTTTATATTTTAGTGATCCAAGATCACATTGGGTCCATAGGAAAAGCCAATACTATTAAGGAGGGATGAGGTGTTGCTTAATGAGCCTCTTGCTTCATGTGCTTAGTGATATGCTCCAAAACCCTCAACTACTTTCCCATATCCACATATGACCTAAACTCTAAGCCAAACTCAGTCCTACCGATTCTTCCTATCCGGCGCCACCGAGTTTCACTTGTCATTAGCCACTGCCAAACCCTAGCAATTCGGTTCTACCGATAAGGATCTCGGTCCCACCGAGATGGGGTTGCAAACTCTCTGTTTCCCTTTCGTAACTTTTCGGTCCCACCGAAAGAGCGAATCGGTCCCACCGAGATTGCAATGTAAACTCAGTGTTTCCCCTTTGTAACTTTTCGGTCTCACCGAGTTCCACTCGGTCCCACCGAAAGAGCAAATCGATCCCACCGAGTTTGCCTGACCAACTCTCTGGTTACCTAATTACCAAACTCGGTCTCACCGAGTTTGTGTAATCGGTCTCATCGAGATTACGTTATGCCCAAACCCTAACCGAATCGGTCCTACCGTGTTGCATGTCAGTCCCACCGAAATTCCTAACGGTCACTAGGTTTACATTTTCGGTCCGACCGAGTTTATTGATTCGGTCCCACCGAGATTGGAAAACTGTGTAACGGTTGGATTTTGTGTGGAGGCTATATATACCCCTCCACCTCTTTCTCACTTAGTGAGAGAGCCATCAGAACACACACATCATTCCAACTCATTTGTTCTGAGAGAGAACCACCTACTCATGTGTTGAGATCAAGACATTCCATTCCTACCATATGAATCTTGATCTCTAGCCTTCCCAAGTTGCTTTCCACTCAAATCTTCTTTCCACCAAATCCAAATCCTATGAGAGAGAGAGTTGAGTGTTGGGGAGACAATCATTTGAAAAACAAGAGCAAGGAGTTCATTACCTACACACCATTTGTTACTTCTTGGAGAGTGGTGTCTCCTAGATTGGCTAGGTGTCACTTGGGAGCCTCCGACAAGATTGTGGAGTTGAACCAAGGAGTTTGTAAGGGCAAGGAGATAGCCTACTTCGTGAAGATCTACCGCTAGTGAGGCAAGTCCTTCGTGGGCGATGGCCATGGTGGGATAGACAAGGTTGCTTCTTCGTGGACCCTTTGTGGGTGGTTGCTTCTTCGTGGACCCTTCATGGGTGGAGCCCTTCGTGGACTCGCGCAACCGTTGCCCTTGGGTGGAGCCCTGTGTGGACTCGCGCAACCGTTACCCTTCGTGGGTTGAAGTCTCCATCAACGTGGATGTAGGGTAGCACCACCTATCCGAACCACGGGAAAAACATCCGTGTCTCCAATAGCGTTTGAATTCTCCAAACCCTTCCCTTTATATTCTTGCAAGTTGCATGCTTTACTTTCCGCTGCCAATATACTCTTTGCATGCTTGCTTGAATTGTGTGATGATTGCTTGACTTGTCCTAAAATAGCTAAAATCTGCCAAGAACTAAAATTGGGAAAAAGGTTAAGTTTTTATTTGGTCAAGTAGTCTAATCACCCCCCCTCTAGACATACTTTCGATCCTACAAGTGGTATCACATCTTTGGTCTCCATTTGCTTGATCTCCATAGCTTTTGGTGGTCATAGCCTTGGTTTCACAACCTAGGAGAGTATGGCGTCTAGCGAGGGAAATTATCACCATAGAGGTCCTTACTTTGATGGTACTAATTTTGCTAGTTGGAAGCATAAAATGAAAATGCATATTCTTGGACATAACCCCGCCGTTTGGGCTATTGTGTGTGTTGGTTTGCAAGGTGACTTCTTTGACGGGAGAGAACCAAACCGTGAAGCTACCGCGGATGAGTTGAAGATGTTGCAATACAATGCTCAAGCTTGTGATATTCTCTTCAACGGATTGTGCCCCGAAGAATTCAACAAAATCAGCCGCCTTGAGAATGCAAAGGAAATTTGGGACACTTTGATTGATATGCACGAAGGTACTGACTCCGTCAAGGAATCCAAGTTGGATGTGCTTCAAAGCCAACTTGACAAGTTCAAGATGAAGGATGGTGAAGGTGTCGCTGAAATGTACTCTAGGCTTGCTCTCATCACAAATGAGATTGCCGGCTTAGGAAGTGAAGAGATGACCGATAAATTCATCATCAAGAAGATCTTAAGAGCCTTGGATGGAAAATATGATACCGTGTGCACATTGATCCAAATGATGCCCAATTACAAAGATCTCAAGCCAATGGAGGTGATTGGAAGAATTGTTGCTCATGAGATGTCACTTAAAGATAAAGAGGAACTTCACAACAAATCAAGTGGTGCCTACAAAGCCTCATGTGAAGCCCCTACATCATCAAGTGAGAAACAAGACTTCAATGAAGAATTGAGCTTAATGGTGAAGAACTTCAACAAGTTCTACAAGAATAGAAGCAAAGATAGAAGCTCCAAATCAAGGTCCTACAATGACAAAAGATCTTCTAGTCGAGAGTGAAACTGTTACAATTGTGGAAGACCCGGACACTATTCCAATGAGTGTACGGCTCCCTACAAGAGAAGAGAAGATTCTCCAAGAAGAAGAAGCAAAGGATCACCACCAAGAGAGAGAAGGAGTAGAGATGATCGTTATGAACGAAGATACTCACGGAGAAGCAAGGATTCGGAAAGGAAGGAAAAATCATCAAGGAGCTACACAAGACGAAGACATCAAGCTCATGTTGGTGAATGGGTATCCGGCTCCGACTCCGACAGCCACTCCGAGAGAAGTTATCGCTCCGACTCCGAAGATACTCAAGATGAAGGTGTTGCCGGTCTAGCACTTGTGTCAACCAACTCCTACGACATATTTGACTCACCAAATGAAGGAATTGGAAGATGCTTCATGGCCAAAGGTCCTAAGGTAACACACCCCGAGTATGTTGATTTCAATAGTGATGAAGATGACTTGTTAGGTGATGATTTGATTGGTGACAACTCTAGAGATGAATACTATGATGAAAGAACAATTAATCATGCTAATCAAGATAAAACGAATGACAATGATAAGGAGAAGATTGAGGCTCTAACTAAAGAACTAAAAACTCTTAAGTTAGCTCATGACACTATCTTCGAAGATCATCGAGAACTTTTAAGGGCTCATGAGAAGCTATGCTTTGAAAAGCTCAATCTTGAGCAAGAGCATGAGTTCTTAAAGGCAATCAATGATGATCTCCGCAAGAAAAGTTCTTCTTACATTGCCAAGCGTTTACTCTTATCCACTTACATGCCTCAAGTCAAGTCTAGTAACAAGAAAGATTCTTCCTCTAGTAGTAACAATGATCATGCTAAATCCAATATTGTCGCTTCTAGTAGTTCTCTTGATTCCACTAATGATTCTCTTAGCCAAGTTACACTTGAGCAAGAAAATAGCTTATTGAAGGGAATTATAGAGAAAGGAGTGTACAAGAGCCTTGCCGGGAGTAAGCAATTCGAGGAAATTGTGCGCAAGCAAGGAATGCACCGGAAGAATCAAGGTGTTGGTTTTGAACGAAAGTTCAATGCCAATGGAGTTGAATGGGAAGAAGATCAATACCCCAAGACAAAGTTTGTCCCTCAACAAGAGAAGTATACTTCCTTCAAGGGGACACAAGCTCAAGATGATCTTCCACCACAAGACTACGAGCAAAAAGGCAAGGACAAGCTTCAAGAGGAAATTGATGCATTTGAAGAAGCTCCTAAGACCTTAGTCAAGTGGATTCCCAAGACTTCTTCAAGTTCCACTTCATCAAGTACGACTACAACTCCAAGGATTCCCATCAAGATGATGTGGATCCAAAAGAAGAAGAACTAGAGAGTTCTTGAGGGTGACTCCGCCAACATACTTCACTCTTATCATTTTGGCAAGAACAAGTGCAATCAACTTCCACATCTTGCACTAGTTCAAGGAGTCACAAACCCTCTTGTTGGTAAGACAAGGGACAAGGTAACCTAAAAGCTTTCATGGACATCATCTTGTGTGTGCATCACTCTATGTCTATGGATATCCTTGTTTGTTCCTTGTGGGACTAACCCATGTAGGTATTGAAAGTGCAATTCACTCAAATGGATAGCTTCAAGAGATCTACATCAACATTGAGCATCCACATCTTCGATATCTACATGAAGTCATCATCGACAAAACCCAAGGTTAGTTCATCCCTCTTAGGGGGGATATCACATCTAGGGGGAGCTTTACTCTAAGACTTGAGCTAAAGCAACTCTAAAGATGTGAACAAAACAATGCTTTATGTAAAAGTGGTAACCCCACTTGAGCTTAAACGATGAGTATGACCTACGATCAAGTGTTCTCACTTGACTCCTAAGTCAACATACTCATATATAGATGACCTAGTCATCGCAAATTGCTTGATAGATGCTAGAATTGGTTGTGCATGCTTTGCCACATATTTCATTTGCTATCTTATTGTGTGAGCATGCTGATTGCATACTTTACTCATTCGAGGACATCCACTTGTTGTTTTGATTGTTTGGCTTTATCTTCTTTTGCCAAGTGGATGGACAAGAATGCCTAAGAACCTCCTCTAGCTATCTATGCTTTTCTCGTCTCAAACTCTATTCATGCTGCATCACAAAATTTGATCAAGTCAGATTCGAACCACTCTGTGTGAGGAGCGCTCGGAGTCCCCGATTCGTCATAGACTTAAACTTCCAAAACCTCTTTATGAATCTCGGTCTGACCGATACTCCATTTTCGGTCCTACCGAGTTCATTAAGTTGATCTAGGTTTTCGATCTCGGTGCAACCGATTTGAACGTTTCGGTCACACCGAGTTGCAATAACTGCACACAGTTTTGCATCTCGGTGCCACCGAGTTGTTCCACTCGGTCACACCGACAGGGTCGGGCTATATATAGTGACGGGCAGAATTTTGGAAATTTCTCCGAAACCTCCTCGCCCGCGCGATAGCCTGCTCTGACTTCGTGGTCTCCGGATCGTCTTCTCGCCGCCAGCAGCCTCCAGTCGCTGGTCTCCGCCGCCGTCAACGGAATTCTGCCCCGCCGTTGCCGCCGTAGCGAGTCTCCGCCTAACTAGGGTATGGACTCGATCTTTGTGCTATTCTCCTCTCCGATTCCTAGCACATTGTGATCATCATGATTCTTGCCACGATTGAAACACTCCTATCCAGTCAATGAACTCGTAGATTAGGCTTAATTCGAAAATTTTAGGGTTAGGTTTCCGCCGAAACCATCTCGGACCCACCGAGTTGAAAAACTCGGTCCCACCGATCTGGCTTTTGCCATTGCACAAGTGAAACTCGGTCTGACCGAGAATAACTTATCGGTGCGACCGATTTTGGAATTCTGTGAAACCCTAGCAGTCTTGGTGCCATCGAACTGTGACTCGGTCCTACCGAGTTCACTAGTTTAGGTTCCAAAACTGCTTCGGTATCACCGAGTTTGAAAATCGGTAGATCCGAGATGCTTTCTGTGGAAAACTAAAACTAAGTTTTTGGATTATTCTTTTGCAAAAATCTCTGCTTTTTGTGATGCTCATCCACTCTATCTTATCCATAATCTATTCACAGGGTCAGCAGTCAGTTTGCAACATGTCTGATCAAAGTGACAGCCAGAATGTGTCTGAGCAGCAAGTTGTGATGAGTGAGGGCACTAGCCCCTCAAGTTCTTCTGATGATGGCAGCAGGAGCACCCCCAGCAATCTGCCTAAGGCTGCCACACGTCAAAGGAAGAAGAGAACGTCTGATTCTGAGGATGAAGACTATGTGGCAGAGGAAGAGGCCACTTCCAAAAGAGTTGAGCCAGCTCAAGGCTCAAAGCCAGGCCTGAAAGTCAAGAGGCCAGCAGGCAGGCAGCCCATGTCAAAGGCTAGAGCCTCCACTGAGAAGCCTGCTCCCATTGAGCCTGTTGCAGCTGAGGGCAAAAATGGGAAGGAGAGAGTAAAGAAGACTGTAGCCAAAGTGCTTGGGAGCGCCTCCATCATGGTAGAAGAGGAGGAGGAAGAAGAGGCAGCTGCACCAGCGCCCAAGGCAGCCAAACTTATGGGAGATGCCATAAGGTCAGGAACAGCTGCATCCAAGCCCAAGGAAGCACCCAAGGCTGCATCTAAGCCTAAGAGTGCACCAAAGAGAAACACACGAAGCATCCCTGCTGCAGAAAAGAACAAGGCCCCAGTGCCTGAAGCTACTGAAGAAGAGGAAGAGAGTGTCCTTCGGAAGCTCAAGCCCAAGATCCCAGACCACAACGATGCTCATCCTATGGCTGAGGATATGAAGCTCATGAGAGATTCAGGGCTGAGGAAGTGGAGAGAAGCAGATCCGTATGCTTCTAGGAGAAGGACTGCCGTGGATTACAGGTTTCATACAAAGGAGCAACAAGATTTTTATGAGACTGTTTTGCTTGACAAGAAGCCAATCGTTTGTGACATGAGATGGGTCGACTGGACCTACATCAAGGAGAATGAAGAGTACTGCCCAGGAGTTCAGGACAGCTTCAGAGCGTGTGGAGTAGAGGACTTTGTTGGGCAGAAGCTCACAAAGTGGAACGAGGAACTCATCATGCAGTTCTACTCCACAGCTCACTTTTACCCGGATGGAAGGATCACATGGATGTCAGAGGGTACAAGGTACCAATCTACAGTGGCTGAGTGGGCACAGATCATCAATGCCCCAGAAGAGCAAGATGAGGACTTGGATATCTATGCCAAGAAGAAGATGGACCATAACTCCATGTCCAACATGTACAAGGAAATTCCCAATGAAGCTCTTGACACATTCAAGTTTGGCTCAGTGCATTATCTGCTATCAGGATTGCCCACTATCAATTGGATACTAAGGCACACTCTGTTGCCTAAGTCAGGTGATCACAAGATGATCAGAGGCCATGCTATCAACTTGCTTCATGTTTTTGACGTGCCTCAGAAATTCAAGGTCATGAGTCTCATTGTGGAAACCGTTAAGAGGACAGCTGCAGATCAGAAGAGGAGCTGTGGATATGCCCCTCAGATTCAGGAGCTCATCAACTCCAAGATGGGCACGGGCGTATATTTGTTGGATAAGGAACACCTGCCCATCCATCCAGATTTTGAGAACAATGAAGTTGTGATGACAGAGAATGAGCCATCGTCTGCACAAGCATATGCAAAGAAGGAGAAGGCGAAGAAGGAAAAAGCTGCCAGGATGCCTACTCAAGCGGAGGCATCTGAGTACTTCTTGAAGACCAAACAAGAGCAGCTCGGTTACTTGATTGCATCCACGCTGAGAATTGAGCAAAGTCTGGCCAACCTCACTAAGAATCAGCAGAGCCTAGAGAGGATCATGGAACAGAAGTTATATGACTTGGATGTCAAGGTAACAGAAGCTCAGTCTGCAGTGGAGCAGCTCCAGGAGGACATGAATGAAAGGAGAGGCAGGACTACCACTCATGCTTTTTCTAGAGTGCCACGAGGCCCGAGGTCGTCTGCCATGCCAGTTACTGACACCAGAGCCACCACTTCAGCACCAGCTACAGCCTCAGCTCCAGCGTCTACCTCAGCTCCAACTCCAGCGACTACTTCAACATCTACAGAAGCCTTCGTCCTTGGAGTGATCCGGACTCCACCACCACCTGAAGATCAAGCCTGAGCGATGACTTAGCACTATGCATTTTCTAGGAACTTTTTGGTAACTTGTTGCCAAAGGGGGAGAAGATGTATAGATCATAGGCTTCGAGAGAGAGAGTGTTGCTTTTCTCTCTTGTTTTATTTGGTGGTTTCTTCGAACTTTGTTTGCTTGTGTGAGATACTACGTCCTTATGTTTGTGAGACATCGATGATCATGTGTTTGATCATAAGCTACACTTAATGTCTGCTTGATGCTTGCTTAAATATTATCATTCTATCTATCGTTTGTGATCATTCACTATTCTTGGTGATGAGTGCATGTATTTCAATCTTATCATTTTGAGCGCTCCACCAAGATGTATGTGACATGGAAGAGTAACCCATGATTCTAACTCTTTGTGCATTTGCAGTCCAAAGCAAATTTTAAATATGCACAAATTTAGGGGGAGCTCTTACTTATCACATACTTCTCAAAGCGACGATATATTTCATGCTTATTATCATTTGTCGAAGCTTTGATCTATATGTTGTCATCAATTACCAAAAAGGGGGAGATTGAAAGTGCAACTATCCCTAGGTGGTTTTGGTAATTCATAACAACATATAGCTCATTGAGCTAATGCTATTCCAAGATGATTATTTCAGGAAAGCTCAATGATTGGCATGGCATGGATATGAAAGTGGAACCCTCAAAATGCTAAGGACAATGGATTGGCTCAAGCTCAAAAGCTCAAGACTCTTCATTTTATATTTTAGTGATCCAAGATCACATTGGGTCCATAGGAAAAGCCAATACTATTAAGGAGGGATGAGGTGTTGCTTAATGAGCCTCTTGCTTCATGTGCTTAGTGATATGCTCCAAAACCCTCAACTACTTTCCCATATCCACATATGACCTAAACTCTAAGCCAAACTCAGTCCTACCGATTCTTCCTATCCGGCGCCACCGAGTTTCACTTGTCATTAGCCACTGCCAAACCCTAGCAATTCGGTTCTACCGATAAGGATCTCGGTCCCACCGAGATGGGGTTGCAAACTCTCTGTTTCCCTTTCGTAACTTTTCGGTCCCACCGAAAGAGCGAATCGGTCCCACCGAGATTGCAATGTAAACTCAGTGTTTCCCCTTTGTAACTTTTCGGTCTCACCGAGTTCCACTCGGTCCCACCGAAAGAGCAAATCGATCCCACCGAGTTTGCCTGACCAACTCTCTGGTTACCTAATTACCAAACTCGGTCTCACCGAGTTTGTGTAATCGGTCTCACCGAGATTACGTTATGCCCAAACCCTAACCGAATCGGTCCTACCGAGTTGCATGTCAGTCCCACCGAAATTCCTAACGGTCACTAGGTTTACATTTTCGGTCCGACCGAGTTTATTGATTCGGTCCCACCGAGATTGGAAAACTGTGTAACGGTTGGATTTTGTGTGGAGGCTATATATACCCCTCCACCTCTTTATCACTTAGTGAGAGAGCCATCAGAACACACACATCATTCCAACTCATTTGTTCTGAGAGAGAACCACCTACTCATGTGTTGAGATCAAGACATTCCATTCCTACCATATGAATCTTGATCTCTAGCCTTCCCAAGTTGCTTTCCACTCAAATCTTCTTTCCACCAAATCCAAATCCTATGAGAGAGAGTTGAGTGTTGGGGAGACTATCATTTGAAGCACAAGAGCAAGGAGTTCATTACCTACACACCATTTGTTACTTCTTGGAGAGTGGTGTCTCCTAGATTGGCTAGGTGTCACTTGGGAGCCTCCGACAAGATTGTGGAGTTGAACCAAGGAGTTTGTAAGGGCAAGGAGATAGCCTACTTCGTGAAGATCTACCGCTAGTGAGGCAAGTCCTTCGTGGGCGATGGCCATGGTGGGATAGACAAGGTTGCTTCTTCGTGGACCCTTTGTGGGTGGTTGCTTCTTCGTGGACCCTTCATGGGTGGAGCCCTTCGTGGACTCGCGCAACCGTTGCCCTTGGGTGGAGCCCTGTGTGGACTCGCGCAACCGTTACCCTTCGTGGGTTGAAGTCTCCATCAACGTGGATGTAGGGTAGCACCACCTATCCGAACCACGGGAAAAACATCCGTGTCTCCAATAGCGTTTGAATTCTCCAAACCCTTCCCTTTATATTCTTGCAAGTTGCATGCTTTACTTTCCGCTGCCAATATACTCTTTGCATGCTTGCTTGAATTGTGTGATGATTGCTTGACTTGTCCTAAAATAGCTAAAATCTGCCAAGAACTAAAATTGGGAAAAAGGTTAAGTTTTTATTTGGTCAAGTAGTCTAATCACCCCCCCTCTAGACATACTTTTGATCCTACAAATATCAAGTGAACCAATACAATACCCCATTGTCACCATGAGTATTCAATTGCAAGACATATATCAAGTGTTCTCAAATCCATGAAAGTATTCAATCCGATGACAACGAGATCTCAAAGGGAAAAACTCAATTCATCTCAACAAGATAGAGATGGGAAAACACCATATGAACCGACTATATTAACAAAGCCCGTGATATAGATCATGAGAGAGAGAGAGATAAAACACATAGCTACTCGTACAAACTCTCAGCCACGAGGGTGGACTACTCCCTCCTCATCACGGTGGTCGCTGGGATGATGAAGATGGCCACCGAAGATGATTCCCCCCTCCGGCAAGGTGCCGGAATGGGTCTAGATTGGTTTTCGGTGGCTACGGAGGCCTGCGGCGGCGGAACTTCTGATCTAGGTTAACCCTGAAGGGTTTCGGAATATTTGGGAATTCATAGTGCAAAGAAGGGGTGCGGGAGGCTACCGAGGTCCAACCCACCTGGGCACGCCAGGGGGCCTGGCGCGCCCTGGTGGGTTGTGCCCCCTGTTGAATATATGGTTTGTGCATGTATATTGTATAGTCCGGCCCACCTCCTAGTCATTGTATAGTTGAGGTTGTGGCCCACCTTGTACTCCATATATACGTGCACTATGCACCGATCAATACATCGTGTAGCATTGCCAAAATATTCGTTTCCAACATGGTATCATACCTACGATCCTAACCCTAACCCCTGTCGCCGCCGCCGCGATCCCATCGCCACCGCCGCCACTCGACCCCGCCGCCACTTCGTGCCGCCACCGCCGCGTCTCCTCGCCGCCGCCCCCTGTGTGCTGCCACCGCCTCGCGCTTCCGTCCGCACCCCGCAGTGCTGTCACCCGCCGCGCCGCCTCCCACTACCCACAGTGCTGCCACCCGCCGCGCCGCCATCCCTCTCGTCGTGCCACTTCACCACGCGCCACCGCACTCCCCTCTCGGCCATGGCCTCCCCCGGTTCCACCGGTACCACCCGCAGTCGCCGCACCAACCCCTTCGACAGCCCCGATCCCGTCGTCATCTGTGATCTCAATATCCTCGCTCGGGTTCCCGTCGTCCTCGATCACCTCACCTCCACCTACTATGCCTGGAAGATGTACTTCTCCCTTGTGTTCCGTGAGTACAATCTCCGGGATCACATCGATGGCTCTGTGGACTCCCACTTCATGGAGGACGATGAGGAGTGGACGTCCATCAACGCCACTCTTATCCACTGGTTCTACACCACCATCTCGAAGGACCTCTTCCACACGGTGGTCTCCGCCAATGTTGACGCTCACACCGTTTGAACTAAGCTCAACGGCCTCTTCACCGACAACGCGCTCCAACGCAAGGTGTTCTTGCACGGCAAGTTTTTTGGGTGCCAGCAGCTTGACTCGTCGGTTGACGATTATTGCATGCGCCTCAAGAAGCTTGTCGACGAGCTCCGTGACCTCGGCGAGAAGGTCTCCGACGAGCTCCTCCTCAGCACTCTCATCGCCGGCCTGATCGAAGACTTCGGGAACGCCGCCTCCAACATCCCTCTCATCACCAACCCGACCTTCCCCAAGATCGTCGCGTACCTGAAGCTGGAGGAGAGGAGGATGCGGATGTCGCGCACCCGGGCCACCCATACGGCTCTCACCGCCGGAACCCGCGGTGGTGCGCCGCCCACCGCTGCGGCTCCCCCGCCATGGCCCGCCCAGGGGCCCCTCCACGCGCAGCCTCCGCCCAGGTTCCCCTATCCCACGCCGCCGCAGGCCCCTCCGCCGCCCCCCCGCCGAGCAGCAGCAGCGCCGGGGCGGGCGTCGCGGCCGAGGTGGCTGCAAACAGCAGCAGCAGCCGCCAGCTGCCCATGGCGGGGCGCCGCGCCAGCCGTAGCACCCGCTCCCGCCGGCGCCCTGGCAGGCCGGCCAGAACCCGTGGACGGGGGTTGTTCACGCATACTCCATGCCCATACCGCGCGCCCCCGTCCCCGGTGTTTTTGGCGCCCGCCCGGCCCCTCATCAGGCTCTGTACGCGGCCCCTCAGGCGTATCCGCCGGCACCTCTCTACGGTCCCTCGGCGACCTATGGGCTGCCTCCGGTCGGTGGGTTCGCGGTGCCGCCGCCACAGCCCCTGCCGTCGCCCCGGCCCTCCCGTCGGCGCCATGGGACCCCGCGCTGCTAGCGGCCCTCCACACCGCCCCCACGCCACAGCAGTACACGGGCGGTGGCGACTGGTACATGGACACGGAGCCACGGCTCACATGGCCGCCAACCCCGGTAACCTTCTTACCGCTCACCCTATTCACCCTGCTGCTCGCATTACCGTGGGCGACGGTTCTTCCATGCCCATCACTCATGTCGGCCATGCTGCTTTTCCTTCTAACTCCATTCCATTATATCTTTCTAACGTACTCGTTTCACCTGACATCATTAAAAATCTTGTTTCTATTCGTTCTCTTACACGTGAAAATCCTGTCACCATCGAATTTGACATGTTTGGCTTTTCTGTTAAGGATGCCTATACCCAGATGGTGCTCCACCGATGTGACAGCCCCGACGAGCTTTACCCGGTCCACTCATCCACATCCTCCGTCGCTGCACCCATGGCGCTTTCCGCTGGAGTGGACCTTTGGCATGCTCGTCTTGGTCATCCCAACACTGCCACCCTTCGTCATATTCTTCGCAGCTTTTCATTCACGTGTAATAAGATCGACGATCACACTTGTCATGCTTGTCGTCTCGGCAAACATACTCGTCTACCCTTTAGCACTTCCTCGCATGTTGCTTCATACCCATTTGAGTTAATTCATAGTGATGTTTGGACCTCTCCTGTTGCAAGTAACACGAGCTATCTCTATTATCTCATTATTCTTGATGATTTTTCGCACTATGTGTGGACCTTCCCGTTGCGGCGAAAGTCGGATTCTGTTGCCACTCTCACCACATTCTACTCCTATGTCTCCACGCAGTTTGGTCGCCCCATTCATGCGTTGCAAACGGACAACGGGAAGGAGTTCGATAATCTTGCAATCCGCAACCTTCTCGCCACACACGGCACGATTTTTCGTCTCACTTGCCCATACACTTTGCAACAAAATGGCCGCGCTGAGCGCGTGCTTCGCACTCTTAATGACTGCGTTTGCACCCTCCTCTTTCACGCCAACGTGCCACCACGTTTCTGGCCTGACGCGCTCGCCACCGCATCACTACTCCTCAACATCCGTCCCTGTCGCACTCGCGGGAACTTTGCTCCTCATCATCTTTTGTTCGGCACGCCACCTTCCTACACCGAGCTTCGCATCTTCGGTTGCTTGTGCTACCCTAGCATCGCTTCCACTACTCCTCATAAGCTCGCACCGCGGTCCGTGGCCTATATTTTTCTTGGCTATCCCCCCAACACTAAAGGCTACCGCTGCTATCGGGTCATCACTTCCCGACACGTTTACTTTGATGAGATGGTTTTTCCGTTTCAGCAGGTACCTTCGGATGTTGTGGCCTTGCCCGCTCCCGGTGACGGCCGCTCGAGCACTTCTCTCGGGCCGCCTCCTGGCTTTGAGGGTGCCCCCCGTGCCCCGGGTCGAGTTCCTCCCCGGCCGGTCTCCTTAGGGGCTGCACCCCTCCCGGCGCCTGCGACGCCCCCTGCACCGCCATCGACGCGAGCCTCCTCGGTGCCCGCGGCGGCCTCGCCCGCGGCCTCACCCGCAGCATCAGTGGCGGCGGGCTCTTCTTCGTCTTCACCCGTCGCCCTGGACTCGCTGCCCCGCCCGATGACTCGCTCTCGGGCTGGTACCTTCCGCCCGAGTATGCGGTACACCAGCGATGAGTATCTTCTCGCCGCTTCCGTCTCCGAGCCGTCCCCTCTCCCATCGTCAGCTTGAGCCGCCCTTCGGGACCCTCATTGGCTCACTACGATGCAGGAAGAGTTCGATGCGCTCCAATGGAACTGCACCTGGCATCTTGTCCCTCGGCCACCTCATGCCAACATCATCATCGGCAAGTGGGTCTTTCGGCATAAGACTCGTCCCGACGGGACTCTCGAGCGCTACAAAGTTCGCCGGGTGGTTCGAGGCTTTCGGCAACGTGCGGGCGTGGACTTCACCGACACTTTTGCTCCGGTTGTTAAACCGGGCACGATCCGCACCGTGCTTCAGCTGGCCGTCTCCCGAGCTTGGCCTGTGCATCAGTTGGATGTCTCCAACGCCTTCTTACACGGCCACCTTGCCGAGCAGGTGTTCTGTGAGCAGCCCACCGGCTTCGTCGACGCCACACATCCAGACCATGTGTGCTTGCTCTCCCATTCTCTTTACGGGTTGAAGCAGGCGCCTCGGGCCTGGTACCAGCGCATCGCTGCCTTCCTGTAGACGCTCGGATTTACATCGACCCGCTCCGACACGTCCCTCTTCATGTACCATCATGGGGTTGACACGGCCTACTTGTTGCTCTACGTCAACGACATCATCCTAACGGCATCCACTGTCGCGCTTCTCCAGCGGCTTACTGCTCGTCTTCGCGATGAGTTTTCCCTGAAGGACTTGGGGCCCCTCCACTACTTCCTCGGCATTGAGGTGGTTCGACGGCCAGATGGGTTCTTTCTGCACCAGCAGCGTTACGCCCATGAGCTTCTCGATCGTGCCGACATGCTTAACTGCAAGCATGCTCCCACGCATGTTGACACCAAGGCCAAGGTTTCAGCTCTGGAGGGCTCTCCCACATCCGATGCGGCCTTCTATCGCTCCATTGTGGGTGCCTTGCAGTACCTCACTCTGACGCGCCCCGACTTGCAGTATGCCATTCAGCAGGTCTGTCTTCACATGCATGCTCCGCGTGACTCTCACTGGACCTTGGTGAAGCGTATCCTCCGTTACATACGCGGCACTACATCCATGGGGCTTACACTGACGGCCTCTGCCTCTACCGACCTCGTCGCCTACTCTGATGCGGACTGGGCTGGCTGCCCGGACACACGGCGCTCCACTTCGGGGTACTGTGTCTACCTTGGGCCGTCTCTGATCTCTTGGTCTTCCAAGCGACAGCCCACAGTCTCTCGCTCGAGTGCCGAGGCTGAGTATCGGGCAGTGGCTAACGCCGTTGCCGAATGCTCTTGGCTTCGTCAGCTGCTCCAGGAGTTGCTTTGTGATGTTCACAAGGCCACACTCGTCTACTGCGACAATGTCTCCACCGTGTACCTCTCCGCTAACCCGGCCCACCATCGACGAACGAAGCACATTGAGCTCGACATACACTTTGTTCGTGAGCAAGTGGCCCTTGGGTGCATCCGGGTCCTCCATGTCCCGACGGCGCAACAGTTTGCCAACGTTATGACAAAAGGACTGCCTACTTCTGTTTTCGAGGAGTTCAGGTCCAGTCTTTGCGTCTCCGGCGATGCTTCGACTGCAGGGGGTGTTGAATATATGGTTTGTGCATGTATATTGTATAGTCCGGCCCACCTCCTAGTCATTGTATAGTTGAGGTTGTGGCCCACCTTGTACTCCATATATACGTGCACTATGCACCGATCAATACATCGTGTAGCATTGCCAAAATATTCGTTTCCAACACCCCCCTCGGGGCACCCCCCAGGTGCAGCTCTGGACCATTGGGTTCCTTCTGGTCCATCAAAAATCCACAAAAAGTTTCGCGGTGTTTGGACTCCGTTTAATATTGATTTTCTGTGATGTAAAAGACATGCAAAAAAACAGCAACTGGCACTGGGCATTGGGTCAATAGGTTAGTCCCAAAAAATGATATAAAGTTGCTATAAAATGATTGCAAAACATCCAAGAATGATAAAATAACAGCATGGATACTTCATAAATTATAGATACGTTGGAGACGTATCAAGCCTCGTCAACCGAACATAGGGGGACAGAAGCAATTTCCCCCCGAGGTAAAAATAGTGAATATGATATATGTCACACATATCCCTAAGAGGGAGCGCAAGCGCGCATTACGGGACGTCTACGCCATACAGCCGGTCTCCCCAAAATTCAACCCATTGTCGGCTTGCCCAATCACCTTCGATCGAAAGGACCACCCAACCAGTATCAGCCATGGAGGTTCAGCAGCTCTAGTCCTCGATCCAATCATCGACGGATTCCATCTCACGCGAGCATTGGGGAACGTAGTATTTCAAAAGAAATTCTTACAATCACACAAGATCTATTTAGGAGATGCATAGCAACGAGAGGGGAGAGTATGTCTACGTACCCTCATAGACCGAAAGTGGAAGCGTTTAGTAACGCGGTTGATGTAGTTGAACGACTTCGCGATCCAACCGATCAAGTACCGAACGCACGACACCTCCGTGATCTACACACATTTAGCTCGGTCCCTCGTACTCTTGATCCAGTTGAGGCCGAGGGTGAGTTTCGTCAGCACGACGGAGTGTTAACAGTGATGACAAAGTTACCGATGCAGGGCTTCGCCTAAGCACTACGACAATATGACCGAGGTGGAAAACTGTGGAGGGGGCACTGCACACGGCTAAAGATCAACTTGTGTGTCTATGGGAAGCCCCCCTCCCCCGTATATAAAGGAGGGGAGGAGGAGGAGGAGGGCCAGCCTCAAGGGGCGTGCCCAAGGGGGGATTCCTATTCCTAGTAGGAGTAGGTTTCCCCCTTTCCTAGTCCAAGTAGGAGAAGAAGGAAGCAGAAGGAGAGGGGGAAGGAAAGAGGGGGGCATCGCCCCCTCCCAGTCCAATTTACACCAGCCCATGGGGGGTGCACTGCCTCCCCTTGTGGCCCTTCTCTCCTTTCCACTAAAGCCCAATAAGGCCCAATACTTCCCCCAGTGAATTCCCGTAACTCCCTAGTTCTCCGAAAAATACCTGAATCACTCGGAACCTTTCCGATGTTCGAATATAGCGTTCCAATATATGAATCTTTACCTCTCGACCATTTCGAGACTCCTCATCATGTTCGTGATCTCATCCGGGACTCTGAACAAACTTTGGTCATCAAATCACATAACTCATAATACAAATCGTCATCAAACGTTAAGCGTGCGGACCCCACGGGTTCGAGAACTATGTAGACATGACCGAGACACATCTCCATTCAATAACCAATAGCGGAACCTGGATGCTCATATTGGCTCCTACATATTCTACGAAGATCTTTATCGGTTAAACTACATAACAACATACGTTGTTCCCTTTGTCATTGGTATGTTACTTGCCTGAGATTTGAGCGTCGGTATCATCATACCTAGTTCAATCTTGTCACTGGCAAGTCTCTTTACTCGTTCTGTAATGCATCATCCCGTGACTAACTCATTAGTCACATAGCTTGCCAGGCTCATAATGATGTACATTACCGAGAGGGCCCAGAGATACCTCTCCGATACACGGAGTGACAAATCCTAATCTTGATCTATGCCAACTCAACAAAAACCGTCGAAGACATATGTAGAGCATCTTTATAATCACCCAGTTACATTGTGACGTTTGATAGCACACAAGGTGTTCCTCCGGTATTCGGGAGTTGCATAATCTCATAGTCTGAGGAACATGTATAAGTCATGAAGAAAGCAATAGTAGAAAATCTAAACGATCATTATGCTAACCTAACGGATGGGTCCTGTCCATCACATCATTCTCTAATGATGTGATCCCGTTCATCAAATGACAACACATGTCTATGGTTAGGAAACTTAACCATCTTTGATTAACGAGCTAGTCAAGTAGAGGCATACTAGGGACATTCTGTTTGTCTATGTATTCGCACATGTACTAAGTTTCCGGTTAATACAATTCTAGCATGAATAATAAACATTTATCATGATATAAGGAAATATAAATAACAACTTTATTATTGCCTCTAGGGCATATTTGCTTCAGTCTCTCACTTGCACTAGAGTCAATAATCTAGTTCACATCGCCATGTGATTTAACACCAATAGTTCACATCTTTATGTGACTAACACCCATAGTTCACATCGCCATGTGACCAACACTCAAAAGGTTTTACTAGTTAATAATCTAGTTCACATTGCTATGTGATTAACACCCAAGAGTAATAAGGTATGATCATGTTTTGCTTGAGAGAGAAATTTTAGTCTACAGGTCTGCAACATTCAGATCCGTATGTATTTTGCAAATTTCTATGTCTACAATACTCTTGCACGGAGCTACTCTAGGTAATTGCTCCCACTTTCAATATGTATCTAGATCGAGACTTGGAGTCATCCAGATTGGTGTCAAAGCTTGGATCAACGTAACTCTTTACGATGAAATCTTTGTCACCTCCATAACCGAGAAACATTTCCTTATTCCACTAAGGATAATTTTCACCGCTGTCCAGTGATCCACTCCGGAATCACTATTGTACCCTCTTGCCAAACTCATGGTGAGGTACACAATAGGTCTGGTACACAGCATAGCATACTTTATAGAACCTATGACTAAGGCACAGGGAATGACTTTTCATTCTCTTTCTATTTTCTGTCGTGGTCGGTTTTTGAGTCTTTACTCAACTTCACACCTTAAAACTCAGGCAAGAACTCCTTCTTCGACTAACCTATTTTGAACTCCTTCAAAATCTTATCAAGGTATGTACTCATTGAAAAAACTTATCAAGCGTCTTGATCTATCTCTATAGATCTTGATGCCCAATATGTAAGTAGCTTCACCGAGGTCTTTCTTTGAAACTCCTTTATGATTTCCAGAAAATTCTACATCATTTCCGATCAACAATATGTCATTCACATATACTTATCAGAAAGGTTGTAGTGCTCCCACTCACTTTCTTGTAAATACAGGCTTCACCGCAAGTCTGTATAAAACTATATGCTTTGATCAACTCATCAAAGCGTATATTCCAACTCTGAGATGCTTGCACCAGTTCATAGATGGATTGCTGGAGCTTGCACACTTTGTTGGCACCTTTAGGATTCAGAAAACCTTCTGGTTGCATCATATACAACTCTTCTTTAATAAATATATTAAGGAATACAGTTTTGACATCCATTTGCCAGATTTCATAAAATGCGGAAATTGCTAACATGATTCGGACAGACTTTAAGCATCGATACGAGTGAGAAAATCTCATCATAGTCAACACCTTGAACTTGTCGAAAAACCTTTTGCGACAGTTCGAGCTTTGTAGATAGTGACACTACTATCAGCGTCCGTCTTCCTCTTGAAGATCCATTTATTCTCAGTGACTCACCGATCATCGGGCAAGTCAATCAAAGTCCACACTTTCTTCTCATACATGGATCCCATCTCAGATTTCATGGCTTCAAGCCATTTCGCGGAATCTGGGCTCATCATCGCTTCCTCATAGTTCGTAAGTTCGTCATGGTCAAGTAACATGATCTCCAGAACAGGATTACCGTACCACTCTGGTGCGGATCATACTCTGGTTGACCTACTGAAGGAAATATTCCCTAGAGGCAATAATAAAGTTGTTATTTACATTTCCTTATATCATGATAAATGTTTATTATTCATGCTAGAATTGTATTAATCGTGAATACATAGACAACAGAGTGTCACTAGTATACCACTACTTGACTAGCTTGTTGATCAAAGATGGTTAAGTTTCGTAGCCATGGACAAGAGTTGTCATTTGATGAACGGGATCACATAATTAGAGAATGATGTGATTGACTTGACCCATCCGTTAGCTTAGCACGATGATCGTTTAGTTTGTTGCTATTGCTTTCTTCATAACTTATACATGTTCCTATGACAATGAGATTATGCAACTCCCGAATACCGGAGGAACACTTAGTGTGTTATCAAACGTCACAACATAACTGGGTGACTATAAAGATGATCTACAAGTGTCTCCGATGGTGTTTGTTGAGTTGGAATAGATCGAGATTAGGATTTCTCACTCCGTGTATCGGAGAGGTATCTCTGGGCCCTCTCGGTAATGCACATCACTATAAGCCTTGCAAGCAATGTGATTAATGAGTTAGTTGCGGGATGTTGCATTACGGAACGAGTAAAGAGACTTGCCGGTAACGAGATTGAACTAGGTAATGAGATACCGACAATCGAATCTCGGGCAAGTAACATACCGATGACAAAGACAACAACGTATGTTGTTATGCGGTTTGACCGATAAAGATCTTCGTAGAATATGTAGGAACCAATATGAGCATCCAGGTTCCGCTATTGGTTATTTACTGGAAGTGAGTCTCGGTCATGTCTACATAGTTCTCGAACCCGTAGGGTCCGCACGCTTAACATTCGGTGATGATTGGTATTATGATTTTATGTGTTTTGATGTACCAAAGGTAGTTCGGAGTCCCGGATATGATCACGGACATGATGAGGAGTCTCAAAATGGTCGAGACATAAATATTGATATATTGGACGGATGTGTTTGGACACCGGAAGTGTTCCGGAGAAGTTTCGAATAATCAAACCGGAGTGTCGGAGGGTTATCGGAAACCCCGGGGGAACTAATGGGCCTCGATGGGCCTTAGTGGAGAGAGAAAGAGGGGCGGCCAAGGCAGGCCGCGTGGCCCCTCCCCTTGAGTCCGAATTAGACTAGGAAGGGGGGCGGCGCCCCCCTTTTCCTTTCCCCTCTCCCTCTCATTCCTTCCCCCTCTCTCCCTGTTGGTGGAAACCTACTAGGACTTGGAGTCCTAGTAGGACTCCCCTCTTGGGGGCGCGCCAAGGAGGACCGGCCGGCCTCCCCCTCCCTCCTTTATATATGTGGGGAGGGGGGCACCCTAGAACACACAAGTTGATTGTTTAGCCGTGTGTGGTGCCCCCCTCCACAGATTTCCACCTCGGTCATATCGTTGTAGAGCTTAGGCGAAGCCCTGCGTCGGTAACTTCATCATCACTGTCATCAGTCGTCGTGCTGACGAAACTCTCCCTCGAACTCAGCTGGATCTAGAGTTCGTGGGACATCACCGAGTTGAACGTGTGCAGATCGCGGAGGTGTCGTACCTTCGGTGCTAGGATCGGTCGGATCATGAAGACGTACAACTACATCAACCGCGTTGTCATAACGCTTCCGCTTACGGTCTACAAGGGTACGTGGACGGCACTCTCCCCTCTTGTTGCTATGCATCACCTAGATGGATCTTGCGTGTACGTAGGATTTTTTTTTAAATTACTGTGTTCCCCAACAGTGGCATCAGAGCCAGGTCTATGCGTAGATGTTATATGCACGAGTATAACACAAAGGAGTTGTGGGCGTGGGTATATACATATTGCTTGTTGTCATTAGTTGATTCTTGATTCAGCAGTATTGTTGGATGAAGCGGCTCAGACCGACATTACGCGTACACTTACGTGAGACTGGTTCTACCGACGTGCTTCGCACACAGGTGGCTAGTGGGTGTCAGTTTATCCAACTTTAGTTGAATCAGATTCAATGAGCAGGGTTCTTTCTAAAGATCAAAAAGCAATCACTATACCGTGTTGTGGTTTTTGATGCGTAGGTAAGAACGGTTCTTGCTAAGCCCGTAGCAGCCACGTAAAACTTGCAACAACAAAGTAGAGGACGTCTAACTTGTTTTTGTAGGTCATGTTGTGATGTGATATGGTCAAGACGTGATTATATAAATTGTTGTATGAGATGAACATGTTTTGTAACACAGTTATCGGCAACTGGCAGGAGCCATATGGTTGTCGCTTTATTGTATGAAATGCAATCGCCATGTAATTGCTTTACTTTATCACTAAGCGGTAGCAATAGTCATAGAAGCAATAGTTGGCGAGACGACAATGATGCTTCGATGAAGATCAAGGTGTCAAGCCGGTGAAGATGGTGATCATGACGGTGCTTTGGGGATGGAGATCAAAGGCACAAGATGATGATGGCCATATCATATCACTTATATTGATTGCATGTGATGTTTATCCTTTATGCATCTTATTTTGCTTAGTACGGTGGTAGCATTATAAGATGATCTCTCACTAAATTTCAAGGTACAAGTGTTCTCCCTGAGTATGCACCATTGCTACAGTTTGTCGTGCCAAGACACCACGTGATGATCAGGTGTGATAAGCTCTATGTTCACATACAACGGATGCAAGCAAGTTTTGCACACGCATAATACTCGGGTTAAACTTGACGAGCCTATCATATGCAGATATGGCCTCGGAACACTAAGACCGAAAGGTCGAGCGTGAATCATATAGTAGATATGATCAACATAGTGATGTTCACCATTGAAAACTACTCCATCTCACGTGATGATCGGACATGGTTTAGTTTATTTGGATCACGTGATCACTTAGATGAATAGAGGGATGTCTATCTAAGTGGGAGTTCTTAAGTAATATGATTAATTGAACTTTAATTTATCATGAACATAGTACCCGATAGTATTTTGCATGTCTATGTTGTTGTAGATAGATGGCCCGTGTTGTTGTTCCGTTGAATTTTAATGCGTTCCTAGACAAAGCTAAGTTGAAAGATGATGGTAGCAATTACACGGACTGGGTCCGTAACTTGAGGATTATCCTCATTGCTGCATAGAAGAATTACATCATGGAAGCACCGCTAGGTGACAAACCCATTGCAGGAGCAACACCATATGTTATGAATGTCTGGCAGAGCAAAGCTGATGACTAC
This sequence comes from Triticum urartu, assembly GCF_056163025.1. Taxonomy (NCBI): domain Eukaryota; kingdom Viridiplantae; phylum Streptophyta; class Magnoliopsida; order Poales; family Poaceae; genus Triticum; species Triticum urartu. The sequence continues at coordinate 166,551,200 of NC_141876.1, read as the reverse complement.
TCGATAGTTCAGTGTGCCATGCTTTACGGCTTAGAACCGGGACTTCAACGACGTTTTGAATGTCATGGAGCATATGAGATGTTCCAGGAGTTCAAGTTAATATTTCAAGCAAATGCCCAGATTGAGAGATATGAAGTCTCCAATAAGTTCTACAGCTGCAAAATGGAGGAGAATAGTTCTATCAGTGAACATATACTCAGAATGTCTAGGTACCACAACCACTTGACTCAGCTAGGCATTAATCTTCCTGATGATAGTGTCATTGATAGAGTTTTTCAATCACTGCCACCAAGCTACAAGAGCTTCGTGATGAACTATAATATGCAAGGGATGGATAAGACGATTCCCAAGCTCTTCGCAATGCTAAAGGCTACGGAGGTAGAAATCAAGAAGGAGCATCAAGTGTTGATGGTCAACAAGACCACCTGTCGGTGTCAAAACCGGCGGATCTCGGGTAGGGGGTCCCGACTGTGCGTCTAGGCCGGATGGTAACAGGAGGCAAGGGACACGAAGTTTTACCCAGGTTCGGGCCCTCTCGATGGAGGTAAAACCCTACGTCCTGCTTGATTAATATTGATGATATGGGTAGTACAAGAGTAGATCTACCACGACATCGGAGAGGCTAAACCCTAGAAGCTAGCCTATGGTATGATTGTTCTTATGTATGTTGTCCTACGGACTAAAACCCTCCGGTTTATATAGACACCGGAGAGGGTTAGGGTTACGCAAAGTCGGTTACAATGGTAGGAGATCTACATATCCGTATCGCCAAGCTTGCCTTCCACGCCAAGGAAAGTCCCTTCCGGACACGGGACGGAGTCTTTAATCTTGTATCTTCATAGTCCAGGAGTCCGGCTGAAGGTATGGTCCGGCTATCCGAACACCCCCTAATCCAGGACTCCCTCAGTAGCCCCTGAACCAGGCTTCAATCACGACGAGTCCGGCGCGCAGATTGTCTTCGGCATTGCAAGGCGGGTTCCTCCTCCAAGTACTTCATAGAAGATTCTGAACACAAAGATAGTGTCCGGCTCTGCAAAATAAGTTTCCACATATTGCCATAGAGAGAATAATATTTACACCAATCTAATCTGCTGACGTATTCCGTAGCATGACACACCATGGCCAAGCCTTTATCCGAGTCCTTTCATTATCCCACCTCAGCGCGTCATGCGAGGCGGTTTCCTTGGCATGTCTTGTTAAAGCAGAGATCGTGTCCCCTTATCCCGGGATTCTCATCAATACGGGCGTGGGTAACCCAACCGCGCCATTGACTACGGCGCTTGGAGATAAGCGAGTTTTACCAGGCTGGTGGGGACATGTAGTTGCGTCCACCCATATAAGGGGATAAGGATCCACCTTTTTACCTACGCCTTCTTCCTCCTTCGCCTATCCATTCTTGCGCACTCGAGCTCCAGCGCCCAAGTCCGCACTCCCCACCTCAACCTTCTCCAGCCATGTCCGGAGCGGGAGGCAAGTGGATGGTCTCCTCTGTCATGGAGGGACACATCAAAAAGTTGAGGAAGGCCGGATACCTGTCTAACGACATTGTGTACCGGCTTCCCGAAAAGGGGCAGCTCATCCCCACCCCTAGGCCCCATGAGAGGGTGGTGTTCCTCCCCCATTTCCTCCGTGGACTGGGCTTCCCTCTCCACCCATTTGTCCAGGGGCTCATGTTCTACTATGGGCTGGATTTCCACGATCTGGCCCCGAACTTTGTCCTCAACATCTCGGCGTTTATCGTTGTGTGCGAGGCTTTCCTCCACATCCGCCCCCATTTCGGCCTATGGCTCAAGACTTTCAATGTCAAGCCGAAGGTGGTGCGCGGCAACCAGGCAGAGTGCGGAGGCGCCATGGTGGGCAAGATGGCCAACGTCCTATGGCTCGAGGGCTCCTTTGTGGAGACCCTGAAGGGGTGGAAATCGGGGTGGTTTTACATCACCGAGCCGCGCAACGCCGAATGGGTCGCACCCCCCGAGTTTCGATCTGGACCCCCTACGCGGCTCACCTCCTGGAAGGAGACGGGCCTGTCGTGGGGTAAGAAAGGAGAGCTGACCGGACTCCAAACATGCATCCAAACCCTGGTGGACAAGAAGCTCAAACTTGTCAACGTAGTCCAGGTTATGCTCATCCGCCTGATCCTCCCGTGTCAACAACGGGCTTTCAACCTGTGGGAGTTCGACCCGGCACGGCACCAAACTCTGAGCAGGCTCTTCGACACGACATACGAAGATGCCTGGAAGGTGCTTTTCAAGGGTGCCGAGGCCCCCGCATCCGCTACCGAGGATCGCGGATTCAGTAATCAGCGTCATGCTCATGCGGTAAGCTGTTTTTTCCTTTTACAGGGTATCAGTTTTTCATAGTTTGACTCCATGTGAGATCTAAGCTCCCTTACCTTTAACAGGACTGGCAGGTGACGTCCGGACAGATCAACTGTCCGGCTCCTTTGCCCGAAGGCCCAGCGGACGCTCGCTTGGCAAAGCTGCTGGTTCCGGCACCCTATGTGGTGCCGGAGAAGAAGGCCGCGAAAAAGGCCACGGGGACTCGAAAGAGTGCCCGGCGCCAGGAGGTGTCGGATCCATCATCCGACGGTTCCAAGGCGCATTCCTCCCGTGAAGACAAGGAGGAAGAAGAAGAGACATCTCCCCCTCCAGCGGGAGGAGAGAAGAAAAGGAAGGCCGCCCTCTCTAGGGAGGCCGGAGGGTCCAAGAAGGGGAAAACCCTTCCTCCGGACTACTCCACCGACGCCGACGACGGCGGAGAGGAGTGGCAGCCCAGGGCCAAGCCCCTGGCAAAATCGTAAGTATCCAAATACGAGAGTAATTCATAGTATTCGTTTATTGCACAGCTTTCCCTTACGTCGAATATGTTTATGCAGCCCACCCAAAGACCGGCTCGACGCGTCGTCGAGCAGCTCACTGGACTCGTCGGATGTGAACTCGCTTCCGACGGCTTCCTCCCCCCGCCCTACGGACGACACCGAAGTGTTGTCCCAACAGGTTCCAAACCGAGAGGAGGTGGTCCTGGAGGTGCCGCAAGGCGACCTCCCGGACTCCAGGAGTAAAGGGGATGAAACCCCCCAGGGCTCCAAGTCCGGCTCTAGGCCGGACACCACTCCGGAACCTTCAAAGGTTCCAGAGTTCGGCGGGGGACCTCCTTCCAAGAGGAGCAAGCCCACCGTGCCGGTGGCCCCCGTCCAACCGGAGGCGCCGGACAATATGTTGGAGGCGCTCCGAGGCGCCTCCATCGACGAGGAGCACCGCACTATTATGAGTGCGGTGGTCCAGAAGGTTCAGTCCGCCAAGAGCGGACTGACTGAAGCTTGTACTAGCCTTTTAACAGGCTTTGAGGTAAGTAAAGAATGTGTAAATAATATTACCGCATAGACAGTAGCCCCTGATGCTCTGTTTGGCGTTCGGGAAGAAAAGCCGAATAGAGGATCAAATAAAATTCGCAGGAGTCTAACAAAAATGAGCCAATATGCGTATGCAGGCTTCTCTGCTTGCGTCCGCCGCACTGACTGCGGAAGTGGACACGCTAAAGCAGAACCTCGAGCGGTCCGAGCAAGAGCTCGGGCGTGCCAAGAAGCAGCTCGAGGACAATAAAGGTAAGAAATACCTTGTTTTTAAATATATATAAAAAGGTGCAATTGCAAAGAATGACAGGATTATCGTGGCTATTGTAGGGGCCACGTCTGAGGTGGCGACCCTTAAGCAAGCGCTGGTCGAGGCCGAGAAGAGGGCGGCCTCGGAGCGCACCGAGCGGGAGAAGTATGAGGCCGAGGTTGGCAAGGTACGGCAAGAGCTCCAGGCTCTCATGGAAAAACATGAGAGTTTGGAGCTTGACTCAAAGATGCGAGCGTCCGAGCTCGCGGTGGCTATTGAAAATGCCAAGTCTGCCAAGGCCGAATCCCAGAAGACCCTCCAGGAGTTGGATGAGGTGAAGAAGATAGCGGCGGGTAAGGCATTCTTTATGCAAAGCAAACACATAAACATGAGTTACTTGTTACTTACCCGAATCCGGAGCTCTCCAGGAGCGTTCGCAGATCTTCCCCGGAGTGTGTCCGATGCCGCCGCATTCTATCGAGCCGAGGAGTGCAGCTCGACAGAGAAGGTGTTCTGGTCTCAGTATGCTGAGGCCGGACACCCCGTGCCCCTGAGAGACCAGCTGAAGCAACTGGTCGAGCTCCACAAGGCGGCCGAACAGGCCATGAAGGGCCTCATTGTTCGACTGTGGCCTGGAGGGGCTCTACCTGGGAGCTATTTCGGGCTGGTGTGGCGGCTGGTGGAGGCCTGTCCAAGGCTCAAAGTCATCAAGCGCTCCGTCTGCATTGAAGGTGCCCGTAGGGCCCTTGCCCGTGCTAAGGTGCACTGGGGCAAGCTGGATGCTGAGAAGCTTGTGAAGGACGGGCCACCGCCGAGGAAAGAGCATCGCAAGCCCGAGAATTATTATAAGGATGTTCTGAAGGGTGCCTGCCTTGTGGCGGATGAATGTTCTAGGGATGTAATTTTTGAGTGAAACTTGCTCGTTTTGTCCTGTGCGCTGAAAACTTGTTCATATGCGCTAAGCAATGCTGTTGGAATTTAAAATATTACCTTTTGTGCGGCTGTTTATCAATTCTGAGAGATGGCGAGTCGTCGGCTTCTGCCCCCGTGCCGCTAGTGCTGGGGTGTTCGGGGATAAACCTGAGTGCTCTTTTTCCCATGTTTGGGTCCTTCGAGGGAGGCGCTCAGCCCAACGAACAAGGCAATCGGACTATAATGCGTGAACACTCTCACTTAGCCATAGAATTCTATAATTTTAAATTTCGGTGAAGCCCCTGGTATTCGGAAGACCGAGTTCGGGGCGCTATCCACGCCTTGGCCAGACAGAGCCGGCTCCTCGCCCTAAGCAGCATAAGTCTTTAGGGACTCGAAAAAACCTCTCGAACAGCGACCAGCTCTCGCTTCATCATGACAGTCAGTTTTAGCTTTCTCCACTGAGGTGCTCGACCCAGCTCAACTGGGGCACAATCGCAGTGGTTCTCCTAGTGCTACCTTAGCCGATATAGCGGAACGTAAGGTACCAAAACATAGGAGCCGGGCAAACCCAACTATTGACCCAAGACATGATTCGGAGCCGATGCATATAATGCTATAAGTTCGGGGTGCCGCACTTGTTAAAGTATTCGGACTTCTCACACCATATTGAGGGGTACTAAAGCCCCTGGCGTATTTTGGACGTACCAACGTGTACGGGTGCAACATGTCATTAAGGAACATATATAAAGAAAAAAGGTACTGCAAAAATAGACGAAAGCTATGCATTGTTTATTAAAAAGGGGCTGCGATCAAAGCAGAACGATACAAATAGTACGATAAGTGAAAGGTTGGACTAGTTAACATGTCCGTTCCAGGGGCAAGCTAAGGAATAGTACGCGGAACAGGTATACTGCTCGTGATAGAGACCACCTGGGAGTTCCATAATGCGGCGTGGCTTGTCTGTTTCCCTGGTTCTTACATCATTTGTGCGGCAATTGACCTGCCAAACAGGCCTTCCGAAGGATAGAGTCCTGAAAGTAAGAAAAAATTAAAAAATCGGCAGCCCCTGGTACGGTTTAAGCCGTGTTTCGGGCGTGCCGTGATGGTGCCCCTCCCCCTGTACCCATGGTATCTCTAGAGCGTAATTATGTACGCGAAGCACTGGCGCCGCCTTTTTGCGAGGGTTGGGGTTGGGGCCGCATTGCTACGCCTGCTCGGATCGTGCCAGGCGGTCTTGTTGTAGGTTACTCCGGGCGCGCTTGACGGTGTCTGGTCGTTTAGTGGCCGGACTAGAGAACTGCCTGGAGAGGCTGCTTTGTACTTCCACTGCAAGGGTCGCTGTGTGCTCCTCCGTTCGGAGGGAGCGTTCGGTGTTTCCATTGACCGTAATTACTCCTCGAGGGCCTGGCATCTTGAGCTTAAGGTATGCGTAGTGCGGTACCGCATTGAACTTGGCGAATGCGGTTCGCCCAAGCAGTGCGTGATAACCACTGCGGAACGGGACTATGTCGAAGATTAACTCCTCGCTTCGGAAATTATTCGGAGATCCGAAGACCACTTCAAGTGTGACTGAGCCTGTACAGTTGGCCTCTACACCTGGTATTACGCCTTTAAAGGTCGTTTTGGTGGGCTTAATCCTCGAGGGATCTATGCCCATTTTCCGCACTGTATCCTGGTAAAGCAGGTTCAGGCTGCTGCCGCCGTCCATAAGGGCTCTAGTGAGATGAAATCCGGCAATAATTCGGTCTAGAACCAATGCGGCAATTCCGCCATGACGGATGCTAGTGGGATGGTCCCTTCGATCAAAGGTGATCGGGCAGGAGGACCATGGGTTGAACTTTGGGGCGACTGGCTCTACCGCGTATACGTCCCTTAACGCGCGCTTCCGCTCCCTTTTGGGGACGTGGGTTGCGTATATCATGTTCACCGTCCGCACTTGTGGGGGAAAACCCTTCTGTCCACTGTTGTTCGGCGGCCGGGGCTCCTCGTCGTCATCGCTATGCAGCCCCTTGTCTTCATTTTCGGCGTTTAACTTGCCTGCCTGCTTGAACACCCAACAATCCCTGTTGGTGTGATGGGCCTGCTTTTTGAGGGTGCCATGTATCTGGCACAAGCGGTCGAGTATTCGGTCCAAACTGGATGGGCCCCTAGGATTCCTTTTGAATGGCTTTTTCCGCTGACCGGATTTAGAGCCTCTGAATCCGGCATTAACTGTCGTATCCTCAGTATTGTCGCCGTTAATGCGGCGCTTCTGCTTGTTGCGACGCGACCTGCCACTACTGTCCCTGGTGTCCGAATTACCAGGGTTCTTGGTCATATTGTTGCTACGAGCAAGCCAGATGTCTTCTCCCGCGCAAAAGCGGGTCATGAGTGTCGTGAGTGCTGCCATAGATTTCGGCTTTTCCTGTCCAAGGTGCCGGGCCAGCCACTCGTCACGGATATTGTGCTTGAAGGCTGCTAGGGCCTCAGCGTCCGGACAATCGACTATTTGATTTTTCTTTGTTAGGAACCGTTTCCAGAATTGCCTAGCCGATTCCTCTGGCTGCTGAATTACGTGACTTAGGTCATCGGCGTCTGGGGGTCGCACATAAGTGCCCTGGAAATTGTCGAGGAATGCGGCTTCCAGGTCCTCCCAACAACTGATTGATCCTGTTGGCAAGCTGTTAAGCCAATGCCGAGTTGGTCCTTTAAGCTTGAGTGGGAGGTATTTGATGGCGTGGAAATCATCGCCGCGGGCCATGTGGATATGAAGGAGATAATCCTCGATCCATACCGCCGGATCCGTTGTGCCATCGTATGATTCGATGTTTACGGGTTTAAAACCCTCGGGGATTTGATGATCCATTATTTCGTCTGTGAAGCATAGTGGGTGTGCGGCGCCTCTGTACTGGGCTATATCATGACGTAGCTCCAATGAGCTTTGTCTAATGTGTTCGGCCCTGCCGAATTTGTGGCCAGCGTGACGGTTACCGTCTCGAGCAGTGGGGCACCCCCGCGATCCGTAGATCGATCTTGTTTGCCTTGCCTTGTCCTCCAACATATCTCGTAAGTCCGGCGCATATTCCCATGCCTTGGTACGGAGTGCGGCTTGAGTGGAGGGCCGAGAGGCCTCTCTGTCGTGGCCACGAGGTGGCCGGTCGGCCGCATCAAGTGCTTCCTCCTCTAATCGGGGTAGCAACCTGCGCTTTGGGTAGCTCTTGGAGGGGCGTTCGAGTTTATGCTCTTCGGCCGCAAGGACTTCAGTCCATCTGTCGACTAGCAAATCTTGATCAGCTCTAAGTTGTTGCTGTTTTTTCTTGAGGCTTCTTGCCGTGGCCATAAGCCTGCGTTGAAAACGCTCTTGCTCGATGGGATCCTCTGGCACGACGAATTCGTCGTCGTCGAGGCTTGCCTCGTCTTCGGAGGGAGGCATATAATTATCGTCCTCGACCTCTCTGTCTGCTGCTCTCTCATGAGGGCTGGTTTCTCCGTCCTCCTATGCTAAATCTTGCTCGAGGGGGTTTTCTTCGGCACTTTCCGGAGTATTATTATCTCCCGTGCTGGAATCACCGTATTTGTTTTGGCGGGATTTTGAGCGGTGCCGCTGACGCCGGCGCTTAGGCTGTTTCTTGGAGGGGTCGTCCTCTGTTGTTCCATCGCCATCTCCTTCTTTTGGGGTGTCCACCATGTATATGTCATATGACGAGGTGGCTTTCCAGGGCCTAGTAGGCGCTGGTTCTTCATCATCTCCTTCATCGGCGTCCATACCGTCGATGTCTTCGGAGTCGAAGTCGAGCATGTCGGTTAAGTCGTCGACAGTGGATACAAAGTGGGTGGTGGGTGGGCTTTGAATTTCTTCATCGTCCGTACCCCAACCTTGCTGACCGTAGTCCGGCCAGGGCTCTCCTGATAAAGAGAGAGACTTCGGTGTCTTCAGGATATCGCCGAAAGGCGAGTGCTGAAAGATGTCCGCGGCAGTAAACTCCATGATCGACGCCCAATCGGATTCGATCGACAGGGGCGCGGAGGGTTCGGAGTCCAAAGAGGAGTCCGGCTCCTTGGAGTCACAAGTCTTGCAGAGTACGGGGCTGGTGTTCGGCTCAATCGCCGTTGGGATCGCAGCCCCCGAGGTGGCGTCCAACCGCCCATCCTCGATCGGCGCAGTTGGCTCCGAATTAAGGGTCGAAGCTGATGCGGGTGCGGCCTCCAGGGCACTGTTCGGTGGCAGAGCTAGATCATGCTCGTCGGGACAGTGCGGCGCGCTCGGCAGTGGCTCGAGTCCATCGAAGATCAAGTCCCCACGGATGTCAGCCATGTAGTTTAAACTTCCAAATCTGACCTGACGGCTAGGGGCGTAGCTTTTGATCTGCTCCAGACGGCCAAGTGAATTGGCCCGCAGTGCGAAGCCGCCGAAGACAAAGATCTGTCCGGGGAGGAAGGTCTCACCCTGGACTTCATCGCTATTGATGATCGTAGGAGCCATCGAGCCTGACGGCGACGACATAGAGGAACTCTCAATGAAAGCACCAATGTCGGTGTCAAAACCGGCGGATCTCGGGTAGGGGGTCCCGAACTGTGCGTCTAGGCCGGATGGTAACAGGAGGCAAGGGACACGAAGTTTTACCCAGGTTCGGGCCCTCTCGATGGAGGTAAAACCCTACGTCCTGCTTGATTAATATTGATGATATGGGTAGTACAAGAGTAGATCTACCACGACATCGGAGAGGCTAAACCCTAGAAGCTAGCCTATGGTATGATTGTTGTTGTGTATGTTGTCCTACGGACTAAAACCCTCCGGTTTATATAGACACCGGAGAGGGTTAGGGTTACGCAAAGTCGGTTACAATGGTAGGAGATCTACATATCCGTATCGCCAAGCTTGCCTTCCACGCCAAGGAAAGTCCCTTCCGGACACGGGACAGAGTCTTTAATCTTGTATCTTCATAGTCCAGGAGTCCGGCTGAAGGTATAGTCCGGCTATCCGAACACCCCCTAATCCAGGACTCCCTCACCACCAGTTTCAAGAAAAAGGGTAAAGGGAAGAAGGGGAACTTCAAGAAGAACAGCAAGAAAGTTGCTGCTCAAGTGAAGAAGCCCAAGTATGGACCTAAGCCTAAGACTGAGTGCTTCTACTCCAAAGGAACTGGTCACTGGAACCGGAACTTCCCCAAGTATTTGGCGGAGAAGAATGATGGCAAAGTGAAAGGTATATTTGATATACATGTTATTGATGTGTACCTTACTAATGCTCGCAGTAGCACCTGGGTATTTGATACTGGTTCTGTTGCTAATATTTGCAACTTGAAACAGGGGCTACGGATTAAGCGAAGTTTGGCTAAGGACGAGGTGACGATGCACGTGGGAAATGGTTCCAAAGTCGATGTGATCACCGTCGGCACGCTACCTCTACATCTACCTTAGGGATTAGTTTTAGACCTAAATAATTGTTATTTGGTGCCAGCGTTGAGCATGAACATTATATCTGGATCTTGTTTGATGCGAGACGGTTATTCATTTAAATCAGAGAATAATGGTTGTTCTATTTATATGAGTAATATCTTTTATGGTCATGCACCCTTGATGAGTGGTCTACTTTTACTAAATCTTGATAGTAATGATACACATGTTCATAATATTGAAGCCAAAAGATATAAGTTTAATAATGATAGTGCAACCTATTTGTGGCACTGCCGTTTAGGTCATATTGGTCTAAAGCGCATGAACAAACTCCATGTTGATGGGCTTTTGGAATCACTTGATGCTTGTGAACCATGCCTCATGGGCAAGATGACTAAGACTTCGTTCTCCGGAACAACGGAGCGAGCAACAGACTTGTTGGAAATAATACATACTGATGTATGCGGTTTGATGAATGTTGATGCTCGCGCCGGGTATCGTTATTTTCTTACCTTCATAGATGATTTGAGCAGATATGGGTATATCTACTTGATGAAACATAAGTCTGAAACATTTGAAAAGTTCAAAGAATTTCAAAGTGAAGTGGAAAATCATCGTAACAAGGAAATTAACTTTCTACAATCTGATCGTGGAGGTGAATATTAGAGTTATGAGTTTGGTCTTCATTTGAAACAATGTGGAATAGTTTCGCAACTCACGCCATCTGGAACACCACAGTGTAATGGTGTGTTCGAACGTCGTAACCGCACTTTATTAGATATGGTGCGATCTATGATGTCTCTTATCGATTTACCACTATCGTTTTGGGGTTATACTTTAGAGACGGTTGCATTCATGTTAAATAAGGCACCATCAAAATCCATTGAGATGACACCTTAAGAACTATGGTTTGGCAAGAAACCCAAGTTGTCATTTCTTAAAGTTTGGGGTTGCGATGCTTATGTGAAAAAGCTTCAACCTGATAAGCTCGAAACCAAATCGAAGAAATGTGTCTTCATAGGATACCCAAAGGAGGCTGTTGGGTACACCTTCTATCACAAATCTGAAGGCAAGATATTCGTTGCTAAGAATGGATCCTTTCTAGAGAAGGAGTTTCTCTCAAAATAAGTGAGTGGGAGGAAAGTAGAACTTGACGAGGTAATTGTACCTACTCCCTTATTGGAAAGTAGTTCATCACATAAATCAGTTCCAATGATTCCTACACCAGTAAGTGAGGAAGCTAATGATGATGATCATGAAACTTCTGATCAAGTTACTACCGAACCTCGTAGGTCAAACAGAGTAAGATCTGCACCAGAGTGGTATGGTAATCCTATTCTGGAGGTCATGTTACTTGACCATGACGAACCTACGAACTATGAGGAAGCGATGATGAGCCCAGATTCCGCAAAATGGCTTGAGGCCATGAAATCTGAGGTGGGATCCATGTATGAAAACAAAGTTTGGACTTTGGTTGACTTGTCCGATGACCGGCAAGCCATAGAGAATAAATGGATCTTCAAGAAGAATTCTGACGCTGATGGTCATGTTACTGTCTACAAAGCTCGACTTGTTGCAAAAGGTTTTTGACAAGTTCAAGGAGTTGACTACAATGAGACCTTCTCACCCGTAGCGATGCTTAAGTCTGTCTGAATCATGTTAGCAATTGCCGCATTTTATGATTATGAAATTTGGCAAATGGATGTCAAAACTGCATTCCTTAATGGATATCTTAAATAAGAGTTGTATATGATGCAACCATAAGGTTTTGTCGATCCAAAAGGTGCTAACAAAGTGTGCAAGCTCCAGTGATCCATTTATGGACTGGTGCAAGCCTCCCGGAGTTGGAATATACGGTTTGATAGTGTGATCAAAGCATATGGTTTTATACAGACTTTTGGAGAAGCCTATATTTACAAGAAAGTGAGTGGGAGCTCTGTAGCATTTCTGATATTATATGTGGATGACATATTGCTGATCGGAAATGATACTGAATTTCTGAATAGCATAAAAGGATACTTGAATAAGAATTTTTCAATGAAAGACCTCGGTGAAGCTGCTTATATATTGGGCATCAAGATCTATAAAGATAGATCAAGACGCTTAATCAGACTTTCACAAAGCACATACAGTGATAAAGTTTTGAAGAAGTTCAAAATGGATCAAGCAAAGAAAGGGTTCTTGCCTGTGTTACAAGGTGTGAAATTGAGTCAGACTCAATGCCCCACCACTGCAGAAGATAGAGAGAAAATGAAAGTCATACCCTATGCTTCGGCCATAGGTTCTATCATGTATGCAATGTTGTATACCATACCTGATGTGTGCCTTGCTATTAGTTTAGCAGGGAGGTAACAAAGTAATCCAAGAGTGGATCACTGGACATCGGTCAAGAACATCCTGAAATACCTGAAAAGGACAAAGGATATGTTTCTCGTTTATGGAGGTGACAAAGAGCTCGTCATAAACGGTTACATCGATGCAAGCTTTCACACTGATCCGGATGACTCTAAGTCACAAACCAGATACGTATTTTTATTGAATGGTGGAGCTATCAGTTGGTGCAGTTCCAAGCAGAGCGTCATGGCGGGATCTACATGTGAAGCGGAGTACATAGCTACTTCAAAATCAGCAAATGAAGTAGTCTGGATGAAGGAGTTCAGATCCGATCTAGGTGTCATACGTAGTGCATCGGGTCAAATCGTGACAACACTAGTGCAATTGCCTTGGCAAAGGAATCCAGATTTCACAAGAGAACCAAGCACATCAAAAGACGCTTCAATTCCATCCGCGATCAAGTCAAGGAGGGAGACATTGAGATTTGCAAGATACATATGGATCTGAATGTTGCAAACCCATTGACTAAGCCTCTCTCACGAGCAAAACATGATCAGCACCAAGACTCCATGGGTGTTAGAATCATTACTATATAATCTAGATTATTGACTCTAGTGCAAGTGGGAGACTGAAAAGAATATGCCCTAGAGGCAATAATAAAGTTGTTATATATATATATATATCCTTATATCATGATCAATGTTTATTATTCATGCTAGAATTGTATTAACCAGAAACTTAGTACATGTGTGAGTACATAGACAATCAGAGTGTCACTAGTATACCTCTACTTGACTAGCTCGTTGACCAGAGATGGTTAAGTTTCCTAGCCATGGACAAGAGTTGTCATTTGATGAACGGGATCACATCATTAGAGAATTATGTGATTGACTTACCCATCCGTTAGCTTAGCACGATGATCGTTTAGTTTGTTGCTATTGCTTTCTTCATAACTTATACATGTTCCTATCACTACGAGATTATGCAACTCCTGAATACCGAAGGAACACTTAGTGTGCTATCAAACATCACAACGTAACTGGGTAACTATAAATATGCTCTACAGGTGTCTCTGATGGTGTTTTTTGAGTTGGCATAGATCGAGATTAGGATTTGTCACTCCGTGTATCAGAGAGGTATCTTTGGGCCCTCTCGGTAATGCACATCACTATAAGCCTTGCAAGCAATGTGACTAATGAGTTAGTTGTGGGATGTTGCATTACAGAATGAGTAAAGAGACTTGCCGGTAACGAGATTGAACTAGGTATTGAGATACCGACGATCGAATCTCGGGCAAGTAACATACCGATGACAAAGGGAACAACGTATGTTGTTATGCGGTTTGACCAATAAAGATCTTCGTAGAATATGTAGGAACCAATATGAGCATCCAGGTTCCGCTATTGGTTATTGACCGGAAGTGAGTCTCGGTCATGTCTACATAGTTCTCGAACCCATAGGGTCCGCACGCTTAACGTTCGGTGACGATCGGTATTATGAGTTTATGTGTTTTGATGTACCAAAGGTAGTTCGGAGTCACGGATATGATCATGGACATGACGAGGAGTCTCGAAATGGTTGAGGCATAAAGATTGATATATTGGGCGGATGTGTTCGGACACCGGAAGTGTTCTGGAGAAGTTTCGAATAAAACCGAAGTGCCGGAGGGTTATCGGAAACCCCGGGGGAACTAATGGGCCTCGATGGGCCTTAGTGGAGTGAGAGAGAGGGGCGGCCAGGGCAGGCCGCGCGCCCCCTCCCCCTTGAGTCTGAATTGGACTAGGAAGGGGGCGGAGCCCCCCTTTTCCTTTCCCTTCTCCCTCTCCTCCCTTCCCCTCTCTCCCTTTTGGTGAAAACCTACTAGGACTTGGAGTCCTAGTAGGATTCCCCTCTTGGGGGCACGCCAAGGAGGGCCGACTAGCCTCCCCCTCCCTCCTTTATATACGTGGGGATGGGGGAACCCTAGAACACACAAGTTGATTGTTTAGCCATGTGCAGTGCCCCCCTCCACAGATTTCCACCTCGGTCATATCATTGTAGAGCTTAGGCGAAGCCCTGAGTCGGTAACTTCATCATCACCATCATCACACCGTCGTGCTGACGAAACTCTCCCTCGACCTCAGTTGGATCTAAGTTCGTGGGACGTCACTGAGCTGAACGTGTGCAGATCGCGGAGGTGCCATACCTTCGGTGCTAGGATCGGTCGGATCGTGAAGACGTATGACTACATCAACCGCGTTGTCATAACGCTTTCCCTTACAGTCTATGAGGGTATGTGGACAACACTCTCCCCTCTCGTTTCTATGCATCTCCTAGATGGATCTTCCGTGTGTGTAGGAATTTTTTTTGAAATTATTGCGTTCTGCAACACCTACGAGGTTCGGTAGTAACTTGATCTGAAGTTTCATGATCATCATCATTAGCTTCCTCACTAATTGGTGTAGGAATCACTGGAACTGATTTCTGTGATGAACTACTTTCTAATTCGGGAGAAGGTACAATTACCTTATTAAGTTCTACTTTCCTCCCACTCACTTCTTTCGAGAGAAACTCCTTCTCTAGAAAGGATCCATTCTTAGCAACGAATATCTTGCCTTCAGATCTATGATAGAAGGTGTACCCAACAGTTTCTTTTGGGTATCCTATGAAGACGCACTTCTCCGATTTGGGTTCGAGCTTATTAGTTTGAAACTTTTCACATAAGCATCGCAACCCCAAACTTTAAGAAACGACAGCTTTGGTTTCTTTCCAACTCATAGTTCATACGGTGTCGTCTCAACGAATTTAGATGGTGCCCTATTTAACGTGAATGCAACTGTCTCTAATGCATAACCCCCAAAACGATAGCGGTAAATCAGTAAGAGACATCATAGATCGCACCATATCTAATAAACTACGGTTACGACGTTCGGACACACTATTACGCTGTGGTGTCCAGGTGGCGTGAGTTGTGAAACTATTCCGCATTGTTTCAAATGAAGACCAAACTCATAACTCAAATATTCACCTCCACGATCAGATCGTAGAAACTTAATTTTCTTGTTATGATGATTTTCCACTTCACTCTGAAATTCATTGAACTTTTCAAATGTTTCAGACTTATGTTTCATCAAGTAGATATACCCATATCTGCTCCAATCATCTGTGAAGGTTAGAAAATAATGATACCTGCCGTGAGCATCAACACTCATCGGACCGCATACATCAGTATGTATTATTTCCAATAAGTCTGTTGCTCGCTCCATTGTTCCGGAGAACGGAGTCTTAGTCATCTTGCCCATGAGGCATGGTTCGCAAGTATCAAGTGATTCATAATCAAGTGATTCCAAAAGCCCATCAGCATGGAGTTTGTTCATGCGCTTTACACCAATATGACCTAAATGGCAGTGCCACAAATAAGTTGCACTATCATTATTAAACTTATATCTTTTTGCTTCAATACTATGAATATGTGCATCACTACAATCGACATTCAATAAACCATTCACCTTGGCTGTATGACCACAGAAGGTTTTATTCATGTAAACAGAATAACAATTATTCTTTGACTTAAATGAATAACCGTATTGCAATAAACATGATCCAATCATATTATGCTCAACACAAACACCAAACAACATTTATTTTCGGTTCAACACTAACCCTGAAGGTAAAGGGAGTGTGCGATGGTGATCTATCAACCTTGGAATCACTTCCAACACACATCGTCAGCTTGCCCTCAACTATTTTATGTTCATTTTATAACTCCTATTTCAAGTTACTAAGCATAGCAACCGAACCAGTATCAAATACCCAGGGGATACTATGAATACTAGTAAAGTACACATCAATAACATGTATATCATACATACTTTTGTTCACTTTGCCATCCTTCTTATCCGCCAAGTATTTGGGGCAGTTCCGCTTCCAGTGACCATTTCCTTTGTAGTAGAAGCACTCAGTTTCAAGCTTGGGTCTAGCTTTGGGCTTCTTCATGGGAGTGGCAACTTGCTTGTCATTCTTCTTGAAGTTCCCTTTCTTTCCCTTGCCCTTTTACTTGAAACTAGTGGTCTTGTCAACCATCAACACTTGATGCGTTTCTTGATTTCTACCTTCACCGATTTCAGCATTGCGAAGAGCTCGGGGAATCGTTTTCGTCATCCCTTGCATATTATAGTTCATCACGAAGTTCCAGTAACTTGGTGATAGTGACTAGAGAACTCTGTCAATCACTATCTTATCTGGAAGATACTCCCACTTGATTCAAGCGATTGTAGAACTCAGACATTCTGCGCACATGCTCACTGGTTGAGCTATTCTCCTCCATCTTGTAGGAAAAAGTACTTGTCAGAGGTCTCATACCTCATGACTCGGGCATGAGTCTGAAATACCAATTTCAACTCTTGGAACATCTCATATGCTCCATGGCGTTTCAAAACATTTTTGAAGTCCCGGTTCTAAGCCATAAAGCATGGTGCACTAAACTATCAAGTAGTAATCATACCGAGCTTGTCAAACGTTCATAACGTCTGCATTTGCTCCTGCAATAGTTCTGTCACCTAGCGGTGCATCAAGGACATAATTCTTCTGTGCAACAATGATGATAATCCTCAAATCATGGACCTAGTCCGCATCATTGCTACTATCAACTTTCAACTTAGTTTTCTCTATGAGCATATCATAAATAAAACGGGGAAGCTATACGCGAGCAATTGATCTACAACATAGATATGCAAATACTATCAGGTACTAAGTTCATGATAAATTGAAGTTCAATTAATCATACTCCCTCCATTCCTAAATATAAGTCTTTCTAGAGATTCCACAATGGACTACATACGGAGCAAAATGAGTGAATCTACACTCTAAAATATGTCTATATGCATCCATATGTAGTTTGTAGTGGAATCTCTAAAAAGACTTACATTTAGGAATGGAGGGAGTATTACTTAAGAACTCCCACTTAGATAGGCATCCCTCTAATCATCTAAGTGATCACGTGATCCATATCAACTAAACCATGTCCGATCATCACATGAGATGGAGTAGTTTTCAATGGTGAACATCACTATGTTGATCATATCTACTATATGATTCACGCTCGACCTTTCGGTCTCAGTGTTCCGAGGCCATATCTGCATATGCTAGGCTTGTCAAGTTTAACCCGAGTATTCTGCGTGTGCAAAACTGGCTTGCACCCGTTATATGTGAACGTAGAGCTTATCACACCCGATCATCACATGGTGTCTCGGTACGATGAACTGTCGCAACAGTGCATACTCAGGGAGAACACTTATATACCTTGAAATTTAGTGAGAGATCATCTTATAATGCTACTGCCGTACTAAGAAAAATAAGATGCATAAAGGATAAACATCACATGCAATCAATATAAGTGATATGGTATGGCCATCATCATCTTGTGCCTTTGATCTCCATCTCCAAAGCACCGTCATGATCACCATCGTCACCGGCTTGACACCTTGATCTCCATCGAAGCATCGTTGTCGTCTCGCCAACTATTGCTTCTATGACTATCGCTACCGCTTAGTGATAAAGTAAAGCAATTACATGGCGATTGCATTTCATACAATAAAGCGACAATCATAAGGCTCCCGCTAGTTGCCGATAACTTTTACAAAACATGATCATCTCATACAACAATTTATATATCATCACGTCCTGACCATATCACATCACAGCAAGCCCTGCAAAAACAAGTTAGACGTCCTCTATTGTTGTTGCAAGTTTTACGTGGCTGCTACGGGCTTCTAGCAAGAATCGTTCTTACCTACGCATCAAAACCACAACGTTTTTCGTCAAGTGTGATGTTTTAACCTTCAACAAGGACCGGGCGTAGTCAAACTCGATTCAACTAAAGCTGGAGAAACAGACACCCACTAGCCACCTATGTGCTACACACGTCCGTAGAACCGGTCTCATGAACGCGGTCATGTAATGTCGGTCTGGGCTGCTTCATCCAACAATACCGCCGAATCAAAGTAAGACATGCTGGTAAACATTATGACTATTATCGTCCACAACTCATTGTGTTCTACTCATGCATATAACATCTACGCATAGACATGGCTCTGATGCCACTGTTGGGGAACGTAGTATTTCAAAAAAAATCTTACAATCATGCAAGATCTATCTAGGAGATGCATAGCAATGAGAGGGGAGAGTGTGTCTACATACCCTCGTAGACCAAAAGCGGAAGCGTTTAGTAACGCGGTTGATGTAGTCGAACGTCTTCGTGCTCCGACCGATCAAGTACCAAACGCACGGCACCTCTGTGATCCTGCACACGTTCAGCTCGGTGACGTCCCTCGTACTCTTGATCCAGTTGAGGCCGAGGGTGAGTTTCATCAGCACGACGGCGTGTTGATGGTGATGACGAAGTTACCGACGCAGGGCTTCGCCTAACCACTACGACAATATGACCGAGGTGGAAAACCGTGGAGGGGGACCGCACATGGCTAAAGATCAACTTGTGTGTCTATGGGGTGCCCCCTCCCCTGTATATAAAGGAGGGGAGGAGGAGGGCCAGCCTCAAGGGGCGCGCCCAAGGGGGGATTCCTACTCCTAGTAGGAGTAGGTTTCCCTCTTTTCTAGTCCAAGTAGGAGAAGAAGGAAGGAGAAGGAGAGGGAGAATGAAAGAGGGGGGCGCCGCCCCTCCTAGTCCAATTCGGACTAGCCCATGGGGGCGTGCTGCCTCCCCTTGTGGCCCTTCTCTCCTTTCCACTAAAGCCCAATAAGGCCTAATACTTCCCCCGGTGACTTCCCGTAACTCCCCGGTTCTCCGAAAAATACCCGAATCACTCGGAACCTTTCCGATGTCTGGATATAGCCTTCCAATATATGAATATTTACCTCTCGACCATTTCAAGACTCCTCATCATGTTCGTGATCTCATCCGGGACTCCGAATAAACTTTGGTCATCAAATCACATAACTCATAATACAAATCATCATTGAACGTTAAGCGTGCGGACCCTACAGGTTCGAGAACTATGTAGACATGACCGAGGCACATCTCCGGTCAATAACCAATAGCGGAACCTGTATTCTCATATTGGCTCCTACATATTCTACGAAGATCTCTATCGGTCAAACCACATAACAACATATGTTGTTCCCTTTGTCATCGGTATGTTACTTGCCCGAGATTCGATCGTCGGTAT
Source organism: Triticum urartu (assembly GCF_056163025.1). Lineage (NCBI taxonomy): Eukaryota > Viridiplantae > Streptophyta > Magnoliopsida > Poales > Poaceae > Triticum > Triticum urartu. Next base: position 166,531,810 of record NC_141876.1, on the reverse strand, counting down.
CATCATACCTAGTTCAATATCGTTACCGGCAAGTCCCTTTACTCGTTCCATAATGCATCATCTCATGACTAACTCATTAGTCACATTGCTTGCAAGGCTCATAGTGGATGTACATTACCGAGATGGCCCAGAGATACCTCTCCGATACACCGAGTGACAAATCCTAATCTTGATCTATGCCAACTCAACAGACACCATCAGAGACACCTATAGAGCATCTTTATAATCATCCAGTTACGTTGTGACATTTGATAGCACACAGGGTGTTCCTCCGGTATTCGGGAGTTGCATAATCTCATAGTCTGAGGAACATGTATAAGTGATGAAGAAAGCAATAGCAGAAAAACTAAACGATCATTATGCTAAGCTAACGGATGGGTCTTGTCCATCACATCATTCTCTAATGATGTGATCCCGTTCATCAAATGACAACACATGTCTATGGTTAGGAAACTTAACCATCTTTGATTAACGAGCTAGTCAAGTAGAGGCATACTAGGGACATTCTATTTGTCTATGTATTCACACATGTACTAAGTTTTTGGTTAATACAATTCTAGCATGAATAATAAACATTTATCATGGTATAAAGAAATATAAATGAGAACTTTATTATTGCCTCTAGGGCATATTTCCTTCAGCGAGTCCTCATGGACAGCGGCAACAGTCTCGATCTACTTTATCAAGACATTGTCCGCAAAATGGGCATCGATCCGTCAAGAATCAAGCCCACAAAAACTACCTTTAAAGGAGTAATACCTGGTGTAGAGGCCCGCTGCACGGGCTCAATCACGCTGGAAGTCGTCATCGGTTCGCCGAACAACTTCCGAAGCGAAGACTTGATCTTCGATATCGTCCCCTTCCCCAGTGGCTATCAAGCACTGCTCGAATGAACCGCTTTTGCCCACTTTAACGCGGTCCCGCACTACGCCTATCTAAAGCTTAAGATGCCTGGTCCACGTGGCGTCATTACAATCAACGGCAAACATGGAACGCTCCCTCCATACTGAGAAGCATACCACGGCCATCGCGGCCGAAGTACAAAGCGGCCATGTCAAGCTACACACCTCATCGGCTATTAAGCCGCCGAACTTTATTACACAAGGCCGGTCGGTTCCGCATGCTGGCATCCCGACAATCCCAGGGCTGGATTAGCAGTTTTGCCTCCGTCGATTGCCACGTACATCAGCGAAATTCGTACCGCGCGTGCACAATTACGCACTCAAAGTACCTTGGGCAGCAGTGTAGGCAAAATACAGACAGGCCTATAGTATGGTTCGACCCTACATGGCCTTCCCCTCTTTTTTACTTATTTATTATCTTTTACCATAGGCGAAAGCGGCGCAGACGTGCGGCAGGAAGGTGCAACGGATTTTGTACACCACAACTTCACTCAAGAACCTGTATAGAGCTTTTCCCCTTAGCCTTAGACCCCCGGCATGTAAAATGGCCTTGGTGATTATGGTACCCTCTGTAAGATCACGTTTTGACGTATCAATCAGATTCCAGCAAACCAAATACTTTTTCGGTATCATATTCACTTATAGACTTTATTTCGTCTCTTCAGTTATCTCATGCACACACCTCGACACAAATTGCCAGGGGCTCTATATGGCAACACATGTGTTGCCAAACAAAAAGTCCAAACAGCTTTATAGCACAATTCGGCGTCCCGAGCTTGACACTATATGCATCAGCTCCGAATCACGTCTTTGGTCAATAGTTAGGTTGCCCGGCTCCTGTGTTTGCTACCTTACGTTATGTCTGATCGGCTAGGGTAGTAAAGGGAGAACTACTGCGATTGTGTTTCTGATTCGTCCGGTTAAGCACCTCAGTAGAGAAAGCCGAAAAGTGACTATCATGATGCGGCGAGAGCTGGTCAGCCACTCGGCGACTTATTAAAATCTTTAGTGATTTTTTCCGTATTACATGAAGGACTGTTTTCCGGTCACATATGCAATGCATCCGCATTGGGATAGCCACACACATACCAGGGACTACTTTGTAGACCCATCTTCAAACTCCTATGGCTAAGTGACAGCAATAAAACAGCATAGTTTGATTGCTTGGTTCACCGCACTGACACCTCCTTCATGGACCAAGACGTTGGGTTAAGTGTAGTCATGTGCAATTCTGAACACCCCAGTAGTATCTACATGGGGGCTGAAGTCGATGACTGGGAACTCTCAGATATAAAAACGGTTGCGCAAGAGGATAAAACTCTTCATAAAGGCATGAATATATTACAAAAGCCTTAGTTCATAATACAAACTCCCGAATAGTTCGGACTCGTTCACTCGAACACTACATCCTTCGAGCATTGGCCTTCTACAAGGCGGGCACCTTTCTGTACGTCCTCAAAATAGCGCTCCGGTGTGCGATGGTCCTTCCTTTAGGGCAGACCCTCAACTGCCACCTTTTCGACCATCATCTTCGCCCAGTGCATCTTGACACGGGCGAAGGCCATTCGCACTCCTTCTATGCAGGACCACCTCTTGACGGCGTCGATTCGGGGCAGCACTTCGACGAGACACCACACAAGGCCGAAGTAGCTGTCCGGAATAGCTTCGGTCGGCCACAACCGGACTACGACGTCCTCCATGGTCGCGCTGGACATCTTATGCAGCTCCGCCCATTGTGCCATCTGGTCATTTAGCAGTGCGGGACATTCCTGTCCCCAAACTGCGACCAGAAGAGCTTCTCCGTTGCATACCCCTCCTGGGCCCGGAAGAATTGGGTGGCGTCTGCAGCACTCTTTGGCAAATCTGCATATGCATCTGGAGAACTCCATAGTCGATTAAGCAAGGCATACCTCCGATCCCCAAATTTAACCTGTAAAAGAAAGGGCTTACCAGCCGCTATCTGTCCGGCTTGACGGATTTCCTCGTGCGTCGCGTGGGATTCGGACCGCGCCTCCTTGGTGTATTGAAGGGCCTTGGCGAGTTCGGTCCCCTTCGCCTTATTTTCCTCTTCTAGGGACTCGCACTTGTGGGTGGTGTCCTTGAGCTTCTGCTCCACCTCGGTTACTCGTTCCTCAAAACGGCGTCGAGCGGCCTGTTCAGATGTTAAGTCCGTAGCCACTTTATCAGCGGCCACCTTGCTTACCCTCGCTTGCTCCTTGGCTTGGGCAAGCTCACCCCTGAGGGTCTCAACCGTGGCGACACCATCTGTACAAACACGCACATTGCAGCTCTTGAAATTTCACAGAACACGGACATAGACATGCATAAAGTAAGATGTATTTTATACCTTCCGCCTGGTCGAGCCGCGTGTTAACAAGGACTAGGTCCTCATCGGCTCGCGCCAGTTTTCGTTTGAGTTTGGAAACTTCCGTGGTCTGGGCAGTCGCCGCCAATAGAGAGGCCTGTTTTAATCCAAATAAAATAGTATGTTACCACCTGACAACTGATTATTGATCCTCTGCTCGCTTTTCTTTCAAAAAACCGAACAGAGTCTCAGGGGCTACTATATATATACAGGCATATTTCTCATAAAAATGATCAAAAACATTACATTGCATACCTCAAAGCCTGCTAGCAGGCTGGAGAAGGCTTCGTTCAGCCCGCTCTTGGCAGACTGAATCTTCTCAGCCACCGCACCCATCAAGATGCGGTGCTCATCCAGGACGGATGCACTTTGCAGTGCGTCCACCGTGGTATTCGGTGCCTCCGAATTAGCAGAGGTCGCCGCTCCCCCTTCTCTTGCAGGGGGTCGCTCACTAGACTCCAGAGCCGTGTGGGTCTCCGGAGTAGTATGTGGCTGGGGGTCGGATCGACCGGGGCCCCCGTCGCCGGTCTCCGTGGGGGCCGTACCCCCAGTCCTTCGGCAGCCGAGGTGTTGCCCTCCGGCGCCGTTAAGTCCCCCCCCCCCGCGCGTCTCTTCAAGGCCCGGGGAGGGCCTATGGGATGACACCTCGGTGTCATCCGCCTTAGGTGGCAGGGAAGCTAGTGGAGGCGACTCGCTCTCCATCATCTCTGGCGGCAGATCCCCCAAGGATGAGGATAGCTGGGGGAGATTTGCGGGCCAAACTAAAAAATAGAACCTAGAGTTATCATCACAGTTCATAGAAATTGGATGTATGGGGAAAATCCCAGACTACTTACGAGTTGGCTTGAGGCTTGGTCCGGCAATGGTGCTTCGGGATGGCCTCGGCGTTTGACTCCGAGTCATCGGAGAGGGTAATATTGTCCCTCTTGGATGCTTCGGCCTCCAGGTCTTCGGAGGCCGCCCTCTTCTTCCCCTTATGGGGAGGATCTTCTTCTTCTTCATCCTCCTCGTCGTCATCGTCGCCCTCGTGAGAGGACTGGGCATCAGCTTCCTCGGACACTGCGTCCGAAGTGCCCTCCCCTTTCTTCTTCCTCTTCTTGTCCTTCTTTACCGGCGCCTGGTATGGCGCCGGGACCAGCATCCTCATTAGTAGAGGATTGGCTGGGTCTTCGGGGAGCGGAGCTGGACACCGGATCTGCTCCGTCTTCTTGATCCAGACCTGTTTGGGGTGGATTACTCAATACTTCTCCTTTGGATTGATGAACTAATTGGTGTTTGGGTTTTTTAGAATTTACCTCGGAGGCCGGATGGTTGCAGTCGAGGCCGGTGTCGTCCGATGACTTTGGCCACGACTTCTGCTTCTTAAAAAGCAACTTCCAGATCCCCTTATACGTCGTGTCGTAGAACCATTGTAGGGTCCGCGACCCTTCCGGATTGAACTCCCACATCTTGAGGGGCCGCCGCTGGCAGGGAAGTGCTCGGCGGATCAGCATCACTTGGATCACGTCAGCAAGGGTAATGTCCTTCGCTATCATGCCTTGGACGCATTTCTGCAGCAACAACACCTCAGTGACCGACCCCCAGTCCGGACCCTTGTCGGTCCAGGATGTGAGCCTCAGCGCGGGTCCGGATCTGAAGGCCGGAGCGGCTGCCCACTTAGAGTCGCAGGGTTCTGTGATATAGAACCATTCCTGTTGCCATATCCTAATGGTGTGCACAAAAACTCCCTTTGGCCAATTGACTTTGGGGAGCTTGCTCGCCATGGCGCCACCGCAGTCCGTGTGTTGCCCATCGACCACCTTCGGCTTCATGTTGAAAATTTTGAACCATAAGCCGAAGTGTGGAGGGACCCGGAGGAAGGCCTCACACACGACGATGAACGTCGAGATGTGGAGGAACGAATTTGGGGCCAGATCGTGAAAATCCAGCCCGTAGTAGAACATGAAACCCCTCACAAAGGGGTGGAGGGCGAATCAGAGTCCGCAGAGGAAGTGGGGGATGAACACCACCCTCTCACCGGGCCCCGGAGTGGGGATGAACTGCACCGGACCGGGAAGCCTGTACTTGATTTCCGCGGTTAGATACCGCGCCTCCCGCAGCTCCTTGATGTTCTCCTCCGTGACGAAGGAGGCCATCCACTTGCCTTGAGAGCCGACCATGGTCGGAAGAGTTGCGGAGGGGAGAAAAGCTTGGAACTTGGGCGCTGGAGCTCGAGGATGGGAATGCAGAAAGAGGATGAGGCGTGGGAAGGAAGAGTTGGATTCTATCCACTTATATGGACTGCGAATATCAAGCGTCCCCCTCCCTCGAGCCTTAAAACTCGCCTGTTCCCAAGGGGTCGTGCGAACAACACAGTTAGATTACCAAAACTCGTATTGATGAGAATCCCGCAATAATGGGACACGATCTCTGCTTTGACAAGACGTTTCAATAGGAGTTGCGTATTGAAACGCGAGGCTGGAGGCCCAAAAACGGTTCGAAATGATAGCAGAGCTAAGCGTGACGTTTCGCCGGAAAAAACTGTCGATGGATATATCTTATTTTAAGTATTATGCCTTTATGGTTGGAGGTTTAACCTGTTAAATAGATCCGGACATAGTTCTTGTCGATCAACTACTTTAAGGTATTCGAAGGAGGAACCCTCCTTGCAATGTCGAAGACAATCTGCGCGCCGGACACATCGTCATTGCAGCCTGGTTCAGGGGCTACTGAGGGAGTCCTGGATTAGGGGGTCCTCGGGCATCCGGGTTGTGCAACATGGGTCGGACTAATGGGCCGCGAAGATACAAGATAGAAGACTTTCCCCCGTGTCCGGATGGGACTCTCCTTTGCATGGATGGCAAGCTTGGCGTTTGGATATGAAGATTCCTTTATCTGTAAACCGACTCTGTACAACCCTAGGCCCCTCCGGTGTTTATATAAATTGGAGGGTTTAGTCCGTAGAGGCAATCATAATCATACAGGCTAGACATCTAGGGTTTAGCCATTACGATCTCGTGGTAGATCAACTCTTGTAACCCCTATACTCATCAAAGTCAATCAAGCAGGACGTAGGGTTTTACCTCCATCAAGAGGGCCCGAACCTGCGTAAACACCGCGTCCCCTGCCTCCTGTTACCTTCGATCCTTAGACACACAGTTCGGGACCCCCTACTCGAGATCTGCCGGTTTTGACACCGACACTAGGGACTCCAAGACGTGCGCACGGGCTTGAGCAAGGCATGCAGCGGTGCAGCGTCTTGCGTGCGGGCCACAAGTTACGGAGTTGGTTTTGGAAACAAAAGGGACCGAGTCCTAGGAGAAGTCGTCGCCGAGCCGGACTGCTGAAGTCCTGCACTCGCACTATAAAAGAAGGCAGTCGGGCAAGGGACGAGACAAGAGACAACAGATCAATTGGGGAGGAAAATTTCATCAAGAGATACACATCCATCGAGAGCAAGAGCTGATGCAAAGCAAATTAGCTTAGCATCGGGAGTTGAGCCAAGACAGGAGCTACGTGACATGAAGACCAGCTAGTTGAATCGCTAGTAGTACACGGAGGTTCTGTTCGTGCACTTGGGGATCACCAGAAGACTGCTCGGATTTTTTCACAGGGTCAGCCGTACAAAGAACCATGGCGCCATCGGGTACCAGGTTTGAGGTGGAGAAGTTCAACGGAACTGGAAGCTTTGGGTTATGGCAGACAAGGGTGAAAGATTTGTTGGCACAACAAGGATGCTTCAAGGCGTTGTTGCAGGAAACCAAGCCAACTAAGATGGAGGCTGATGACTGGGAGGAGTTACAGTTAAAAGCAGTCGGGACTATACGGTTGTGTCTGACAGACCAGGTTATTTATCATGTGATGGATGAGAATTTGCCAAAGAAGATCTGGGAGAAGCTGGAAAGTCAATTTATATCCAAGACTACGATGACCAAGGTGTATCTGAAGCAAAAGTTGTATGGGATGAGGATGCAGGAGGGGTCGGATCTTGTGGAGTATATGAACGCCTTTAATCAAGTCTTGACGGATCTAGCATGCTTGGGTGCGACGGTTGACGACGAGGATAGGGCAATCCTGCTTCTTTGTTCATTGCCATCATCCTATGACCATTTGATCACTACTTTGACGCACGGCAAGGAGGCCGTCAAGAATGAGGATATTACTGCGGCGTTGCTATCTTATGGTATGAGAAAGAAGAACTCGGTGGAAGTCTCTCATGTTGAAGGTTTGCTAGTCAAGGGTGAGGAGTGGCGGAAGGGATATGAGGCTGGGAAGAACAAGAAAAAGAAAAAGAATATACAGTGTCACAAGTGTAAGCAGTGGGGACATATGAGAAAGGACTGTCCAGAACTCAATGGTCGGGCAAGTGCTAATAAGGCAACTCATGGTGAGGACTCCGACAGCAGTAGTGATGTCCTCATAGTATCAGACAGGTGGTCAACCAAAAGTGAAGCGTGAACTGGAGTAGGTGACATCAAAATCAAGATGTTTGACGAAGTTGAGCGGATGCTTCGGGGAGTCAAGCATGTGCCAGGGCTAAGGAGGAATCTAATTTCGCTTCGTGTTCTTCATGATGGTGGTATGGTATTCCGTTGTGATCGGGATAAGAAGACCATGAGAATCATGGAAGATGAGGTGAGCGTGATGATTGGAGCGAGGACGGCTTCGCATCTTTACAAATTGCAAGGGAGCACTATTGCAGGTGGAGTCAGGGAGACTGGAGTTGCGGGAGTAGCAGCGGGGTTCCACAGCGGTGGCGGGTCTAGGGCAGACTCGTCAAGTAGCTCTCAGTAAGCTACGAAGAAGACAACACAAGTCCGGAGTACATGAAAGTTTGACACATGAACAAATTCAAGGTGGTGGAGAATATTCGCCAAGGTGGAGTTTGTTGTGTTTGTGTGGAATATTTTGTACTAGTTAGGTTACGCTTGGACTTGGTGTTGTAGTGTGGGTAGGATACTTGTATCGGAGTCGGACACGTTGTACCCTTGGCCTATTATATACGAGGAGGCACCCCACGTTGTAACCCATGACGACTAGATAGCACATGCTCGCAAGGGGGTGCCGGCGGCTTGTGCTGGCACCTGGGTGGCCAATGTTGCAGTATCTCGGGGAGGAGCGCCCGTAGTCATTGCCCCGGGGAGTAGGCGAGTTCGCTGAACCTCGTTAACAAATCTCGGTGTCGTCATTGTGCTGTGATTGCTTATTACTCGGTGGATCGACCGCGTACCTCGGATTAATTCTAACAAGTAATTCCATGATAAAACATATGAAGTATAACATATTTAGCAAAACTGTAGTCAGGGCAAATATATCAGAAATTTAGAATATCTCTCCCAAGCAATATACAAACTCTTTCCTAGTTCTTGAACAAATGAATTAAGATTTCTTCGTAGCTTCGTAATCTTAGAGCCAGGGAGGAATTTAGCCATAAATCTCTCTGCACATAATTTTCAATTGGTTATGTTATCATATGACAACCGGTTATTCCATTATTTTGCCTTATTTTTCAGAGAGAACTTGAAGTCTCAATAAAACAAATTCCCGAGACACATCTTTAACTTTAAAAGTCCCACATAAAATATAAAAAAAACATAGATGTGCTTGAAAGACATGTTTCTTGACTTCATGAATTAGATCATGATTAATTGAATACTCAGTGGCATAATTGGTAGGATAGACCAAGAGATATCTTGAGTCCAAGAATAAAGCACAATACTCTCTTATAAATTTCCTTGGTTGCCGAGTAATCGACATTTCTGCAAATAAAGTATTAAGCTCAATAGTTTAACTTTTTGGTATTTTTTATTAATGAATCTTGACGCGCTTGCGGAAAGCATGAAATATAATCACGTCAAAAGTCTATTTTCAATCTGACTCCGCTTCATTTTCGCTCCGAAACAATCTGCATACAAATTATCCGCTCCATTTCAAATACAACAAAAAACCATATGGTTAAGGATTGGGAAAAGCATCACCCGATTTCATCTAATCCGTTTACAATTGGTATCTCCGTCAGATTAATATATAGGGTCTGTCTAGGACACATCTAGATGTGACATAACTATATCACATCTAACCTGATCTTCACTATGTTTGTGATCTATTTTTTTGTCTCAGTTTTCCTTTTTTTTTCCTTGTTGATGTGTATTTATGAGAGTTTAGATGTGACATTCTTAGAAAACATCTAGATTTAAATTAGTCAAACTGTAATATATATTTTCTTTATCGAAAATTAATCCGTTTACATCCGTACTTTCAGTTGAGGTGCTGCAAGATCAGACCGGACCGACAGAAGATGGGAGCGTGCACCGGCAGGTCTGCTTTAAGATTGGTGACCAGGCCAGAGACCCAAAAAACCACCCCCTGACCCTGGACGCCGGATCCCCAAACCCTCCCCCTCCAGACCCCCTCGACGCGAGATGGCCGACGACAACGGCGGCGACGACTACGTCAGCGAGGCCGTCCGCCCCGAGGTAACCACCTGATCTCCCTGCTGTCACGGGTTCCCATCTCCGCACCATACTTGCTTCGTGGGGCGGCGCGACCCTCCGTCCCGCTCGATCCATGGGTGCTTAGCAGTACTTGTACCTTTAGTTTCCAAGAGCTTACGCATCTTGTGCTCGTTTGATCTGGTGTAGCGTTAATTCAACAGCCCGGGGGAGTTTCCCAAATCCGTCGGGTTCGATCTAGATGTGGCAGTGTCGCGGGAGGAGCCGGTGGAACGAACTACCGGGCTGTCGCGTTTTGATTGATCTCGCTTTCTGTGGTAGATTAGTTCGTTTATTCGCCGTTCGGTTAGTGTTGGCGGGGGATGTCGAATTTGGCGTGTAGAAGCAAGTGTGTTTGTTTTGATTTCTGGGTTGGTCGATTTTATTTTCGGGGCATCAGTAATAGAGTTGCTTTCATGTACCATAGACTTACAATATGAGCTGGAACTGCTTGTGTGACTAGGGCGGCTCTGTTGATATACGTGTGCATCTATAGAGTTACTAAAGCATACACCTGCTGGTTGATGCAGCCGTCCAATTGTCAGCGTTAACCAAAAGCAACCTGGTCATTAAGACTTTAACCAAAATTCTGTGTGCATGGATACACTGGCACCGGGCCATTGATCTTCTGGATGTCTTGTTTATGTTCTCCCATTCAGATGCTCTACTTATAGTGCCTGTCTTTTGTCTCTATTCTCTATATGGGTACTCTCAAACTAATAGCATTCCATCTCCAGGGTGATACACATACGCGTGCAGAGGGATTGTCAAAATCCAGGGATCGAGACAGAGAAAAAGACAAGGATAAGGAGCGCCATAGGGACCGTGACAGAGATAGAGGAAGAGACAGAGATCGGGGTCGGGACAGGGATCTAGACAAGGATCGGGACAGGGACAAGGATCGGGATCGTCACCAAAGGCATCACCGTGACAAAAGGGAGCACCGAGACCGTCCTGATGATCACGATCGTCACAGAAGCCGTGATTCTGAAAGGTATAGCTGTTAATGCATTTGTGTTCCATATGCACCTAATAATTTGTTTTGTTGCAATGATGGCTATTATGGTCATGTGACTTGTGTTAGAATTATTGACCTTTGAATATGATTGCCAGTGCAAATGTTAACCTAACATGTCTTATTCATGGTGATAGATTTCCAAAATGCACACTTTTTTCTTAAATGTCGTGTAAAAGATAATATCTAATGTATGTTTGTAACAACACACAGGAGAAGGGACCGCGAGAGAGATGGACATCGCAGGCATCGCTCTCGTTCACGGTCTCGTTCAAGGGGCAGGGATGATCACAGATCTCGATCTCATTCAAAAAGGTATGGACGTGATGAAGTTCATTCAGGAATCATAATTTGAATTGTGTACATACTTTACACTAGTTTTCCCCTCATGGCAAGTCAACTTGCTATTAAACATATATCATTTATTATGTTCTCTGTATGTTGTATGATTCATTATTGATTTGTGTTCTGTCCTTTTGAGCCATGTCAATGCACATTTGAGTTTTCTAGCTAAGTATTTTAATCAAGAGATTATTATTTTTCTCTGTTACATCTATATCTGCACTACCATATAGTCTGCCAGTACCTTTGAATATCCAATGGCGAAGAAGCGGCAAATCCTAGTGGCCTTGGCCGTTGGACTAACTCCGGCGGTTGCACTGGATTGTGCCACACCACGTCTATAGATCTTTATGTACTGTCAATACAGTGCAATGCTTGCACATAAATGGGTTCATGGCTACAGTGCAGACCTGTTTGCTCTATGCTTCTAGAACAATCCTGTCTGAGCATGAGCAATCAAAGGAACAAAAACATGCACTAAGTAAACTTTTTGAAATGAATTGTAAGATTATTTATATATTATAAAATTGAGTAAGAATTACATTATAGCAACTAATATACCCTTCACTGTGCATGTACACTCAGCACTCACTACTACAATTAGTTGTCTCATGCAGTTTTCAGTTCTTCCGTCATTTAATTTTAATATCTCATTAGTACTACTAATACCGATTGTGTTGAAGCAGCAAGCGAGTCAGTGGATTCGACCTGGGACCAACAGCACAATCCGTACTTCCTCAGTTCCCTACCATTCCAACCCCAAGTATGCTCTCACCAACCAAGTTTTTCTTCTTCCCATTCTTCAGTTTTGTTGATTTCAGTTGGGACTTATTTTAATTACAGAACAGATGTTCTTGTCTTGAAACTAGGGTAAATGCTGTTCATTTGCATGTTTGGAATGAATAAATTCTAGCCATTGCTGGATCACCTACCCAGTCATTTATTTCCACCACATTGTACTACTGCATTATGACCAACCGGATGTGGTACTTTATTACTACAATTACCATAGCCTCTTAGCTTATCACCATTCTAATGCTGATTTTGAAACTTAGTGCTGTTGGATATCATTGAGCACCTGATGCTTCTGTATACTTTGTCTAGAGCATTTTCACTGTAGATATATTCTTGGAGATGCCATATCACCAAGCACCTTTACATGCATCTGTAACTACAATACAAACACTTGAAAGAGTTGAAGATGCTTCGTGGAATCTACCTAGAACTGCACCAATAAGGCGAGAGGGTAAAACAGATTAGTTTATTCTAGTGACAACACCATATGAGGTGCTTTGGAAGATACTGGTATTAGAGGTGGGAGAAAGTACCAGTCAACAGATGCTTTCTCTACGTAAGCACCTCTTATTAAATAGCCATCCAGTCGAGATGGCCTTATATGTGTGATAGTATCTTCTGATGCAAATAAGTTGTATGTTTCCATTTTATTATTACTTGGTAACTGAAAACTGAGCAAAACTTTCTGCTTTTGTTCTTTTGTTGTTTGTCTGTTTTGTGTATGTGTATGGTAAGAAGGCAATCTTGGGTCACTTGCCCCACTGCCGCCGATGGATGCACAGCCTACTGTAGCTTTAATGTACAAGGAGGAATCAGTGCTCCGGTTTGATATCGTCTTGTCCATCTTCAGCTAGCAAGTATTACAGATTGCTAGCTTCATGACTATTACATTTATCCTTCCACACTTGTTGTTTGTTCTTTGACATGAAATACTGCACAGCTGGATCCATTTGAGATCCAGACTGATGGTGAGAAGTAATCAGGTTTACAAGAGGAATACTCTTTTGTGCTAATTGTTTATGCTTCCTACTAGAAATTTATTGGTACATTGCAGGTCAGTTACCTGGCTCTTCTATTCCTGGAATGTTCCCGAACATGCTCCCTTTTGCTGTTGGACAGGTGATTATTCTTGATGGTTTAAGGTCTTGCTGTCGAATGAACCTTTTGCCTCAGTTACGTTTTTGTTATTTTCATTCTATAAATGCACTCATTTCTGGTTTGTAATCAAATCTATTTGTTTAAAACAGTTCAATCCCCTCGTCATGCAGCCACAAGCCATGACTCAACAGGTATGCCTTTTTGTTTTGTTTATAATTTACTGTGGGTGTTGATAAACAATTTGCCAGCATATTTTTCCTCAGGCTACTCGGCATGCTCGGCGTGTTTATGTTGGTGGCCTTCCCCCATCTGCTAATGAACAGGTCTATATATATACTTGAATCACTTATTTTACTGCCCATTGCCCAAACCCCCATAAATCCACAGTAAAAAACAAGCATGCATGCGTGCATGCTGATTGCATACAATTGTGCAATTCTTGGTTACATTGGTTTCCTTTTGTGCAGTCTGTTGCAATATACTTTAATCAAGTCATGGCTGCTATTGGAGGAAACACTGCTGGTCCAGGTGATGCTGTTCTTAATGTGTACATAAACCATGACAAGAAATTCGCTTTTGTGGAGATGAGGTCTGTGGAGGAAGCAAGCAATGCAATGGCACTGGATGGCATTTTATTTGAAGGTGCACCAGTGAAGGTTAGAAGACCAACAGACTATAACCCTTCTCTGGCAGCTGCCCTGGGCCCAAGCCAGCCAAGCTCCAATTTGAATCTTGCTGCGGTTGGCCTAACACCAGGTTCAGCCGGAGGGTTAGAAGGCCCGGACCGTATTTTTGTGGGTGGTCTCCCCTATTACTTCACAGAGGCTCAAGTTCGGGAGCTGCTTGAATCATTTGGGCCTCTTCGAGGATTTGATCTTGTGAAAGATAGGGAAACTGGTAACTCAAAGGGCTATGCGTTCTGTGTCTACCAGGACCTCAATGTCACTGACATAGCCTGCGCTGCTCTAAATGGTATCAAGATGGGAGACAAAACTCTTACGGTCAGACGAGCAAACCAGGGCTCAGCCCAACCTAGACCAGAGCAGGAAAATATCCTGTTGCAGGCACAGCAGCAGGTGCAGTTACAGGTATAGCCCAATTATTTTTAATTGTTTTCCTGTGGCCAACTAATTATCCTCTTGTACTAAATTACTCCCTCCGTCCCAAAATTCTTGTCTTAGATTTGTTTCAATACGGATGTATTAAGTACTTAATACATCCGTATTGAGACAAATCTAAGACAAGAATTTTGGGACGGAGGGAGTACATAGTATGTCTGCAATTGTTCTTGGATTCTGACTCAAAATTGGTTTTTGTATAGAAACTTGTGTATCAAGTTGGAGCGCTCCCTACAAAGGTTGTATGCCTGACCCAGGTAGTTACTGCTGATGAATTAAAGGATGATGAAGAATATGAGGACATTATGGAGGACATGAGGTTGGAAGCTGGGAAATATGGTAAGTTCCGTCAACTTCTCACCTGCTCTCGAGGTTTCTTTTTGTTATGCGTATGTTTTCAGTAGTCTGCCATGTCGGGCTCCCTGTCATTCTGCCTTGATCTATACTTCTGCTTTTCTGTTAGCTGCTTTCCTAATACTTTGTTTGACGCATGCATCCGTCAGGTAACTTGGTGAAAGTTGTCATCCCGCGCCCTCATCCGAGTGGAGAGCCAGTTTCTGGAGTTGGCAAGGTGGGCACTGTTTAGTGAGGTTCAAATTCCGCAGAATAATTCTGTTGGAGAAAAGCTTTCTGATGCATGAGCATCCCATTGCAGGTGTTCTTAGAGTATGCAGATGTTGATGGTTCCACCAAAGCAAAGACGGCGATGCATGGAAGGAAATTCGGTGGAAACCCAGTTGTTGCGGTCTTCTACCCCGAGAACAAGTTTGCTGATGAGGACTATGACGCGGCAGCATAAATTATCTCTCTTTTCCAATGACAATAGTGCTTTGTGTAGTTTGTTCGATTTACAGCAACGTTTTCCCTTCTAGTCGAGCTTTCTTGTAGCCCTGGATTTATGCAGAACCGCCAGTTATTAATATTGGAAGATAGATTGCCTAAAGATGATCTATTGGTCTTGTCCCTTAATCTTGACTGGCGTTAGAGGTGCCAGGGTATGCCATTCTCTTCGTTTAGCGCCCTTGAAAGATTATTAGCAAGTAACTTTACCTTTAGCTTTACCCTGCAAATGGCTCAAAAGAGTCATCTTGAACAACTTGGCATGGTAAATAAGATCCTGTTATTACATTACTACGGAAGAGCAGGACCTCTCACAGTCACTATCATATAGTATCATTACGTGCCCATGATATTACCTCCCCAGTTCATAGTATCATATCATTTGTAGAATCCCGATAAGTTGTGGTTGTTATCTACTAGGAGTACTTCTTTCGTCTGAAAATACTTGTTATCAAAATGGATAAAAAAAGATGTATCTAGAACTAAAATACGTCTACATACATTTTCTTTTATTCCTAAATACATCCCTTAGTTCTAGATACATCCTTTTTTATTCATTTTGATAACAAGTATTTTTGGACGAAGGGAGTATCTCCATCTAGATTCACTCATTTCATTCACAGTTAATTTTGGACGGAGAGAGTATTTCTTATATCAGTTTATTTTTGTTCAACATGCTATGATGTTGTATTATATTACTTTCTCCGTCCGGAATTACTTGTTTTAGAAATAGATGTATCTAGACTTATATTAATTCTAGATACATCCATTTTTATTCATTTCCACGACAAGTAATTTCGGACGGAGGGAGTATATCATACTAGAATCTTATTTCACATCCTTAAAATCCAACATCTTTTTACTTAGATGGCTTATGATGCTTGCATTGTAAGAGGTCTAATTGTGAAGTCGATCACTATGTGTGCATGCACACCGAACAATGAGAAAATCTGGGACCATCTATATCATCCAAAAGGTTTTGGATCTAAACTTTGTCTGATCCAATTGGACTGGCTTAACATTGAACGTAAAGATTGGCTAGTCAAACATCCACTGGGCGCTGCTCGCCTAGCTCGGAGCCGGGGGCACCATGACGGTGCGACGTCACGGCTTGCAGGCGCCGGCGGTGAAAGATCTCGTGGAAGAGCTCAGTTGGCAGCGATGTACACGTCGTCTCGATCTTCTTAATGTAAACCTCATTTGTTCGTGTCCGCGGCCTCCTTAAATCCATACAAAAACATGCAACATAATGTAAACCTCATTTGTTCATGTCGGCAGCCCCCTTAAATCCACATCTGTGTTGACACCTAATTTTGGTAAGATACAGATTGCAATGAAAATGGTCTTGAATGAACGGGTTTTCAGCATGAAAATATTCACGTCGCCGAGTGGAACCACTTTGATGTTTCGGTTATATTCATTCGACTTTATCTTACGGACCGAAACTATACTCCGAGTGGCATAATTCAATGTTCCGAGTGGTTTTTGGCCAATCACGTCTTCAAGATGATCTCAGATGAAGGAGCACTCTTAAGGAATTGTCTTCGTCTCGTCGAGGCAATCAATTTTATTATATAAATCATCTCAATCCGAGTTCATATGCAAAAGTTAGAGGCAATACACTGCAGACCGAACCTCAACGGAAATATGGCGCGAGGTGCCAGACACTTGTCTGATAGGTTGCGCGAGTAATGCGGTCATCAAGACGGCCTTGAATAGAAAAACCTTCAACACGAAAAAGTTTTGTCTCGTCTAGCCGATCGTTTTTCATATAAAATTTGTCTCAATCCGAGGTCGTATGCAACCTGGAGAGGCAAATCAAGATCAGACTGTGTTTTCAGTCGGGAAATCTGAGTGAAAAGTTTACCATCCGAGTGAAAACCTACCGCTCGAGTAAAAGGTCGAGTGAAAAACTTATCGATCAAGTAAAAGATTGGCTTCCGAGTGAAAATATAGTAATCCGAGTGAAATTATCATCCGAGTGAAAAGATTACCATCGGAATGAAAACTTGACGTTCGAGTAAGATATTGCCTTCTGAGCGAAATATAGTCATCCGAGTGGAAGATTGTCTTCCGAGTGAAATTATAGTCATCCGAGTGAAAGATTGTTTTCCAAGTGAAAGACTCTAACATCCGAGTGAAAAGGTCCAGTCGGACGAAAAACTCTAATATCCGAGTGGATGAGCTCGGATCCAAGTGAAAATGAAGATGTGCCCGAAAGGTAATCCAGATGACCTCGGATGGAAAAGTGATCAACACGGAAGTTGTGCGCATCATCAAAACGATGAACTTTGGTTTTGGAGTCATTATCATATGAGATAGTATACGGCCTGTAAGTTCACTACGAGACTCGGACAATCCAGTCCGTTACATGACCGAGTCCGACTGGATATTAAAGATGGCTTCGTAGAATATTCAAGATGGTCTTATTTGGAAAAGTGTTCAACATAAGAATTGTTCGTCTCATCGAGGCGCATAAGTTTCATATTTGGGCCGTCTTGATCGGAGGTCATATGCAAGCTCGGCGGCCCGCGCAAGGAGGAAGACAGAAGTTGGGCCAGATTCAGACTGAATCCGAGTTGGAATAGAAACTCTAGGACATGAATTGATGTAATTTTTTGTAAGGAAAGCCTAGATGAATCCTTTTCTTGTACGGGAAGTCCAGCCGCCTCTTATATATGTTGGGGGTGATGGCCGATTCAATAACACCAATCGAACCAATCAATCTATTACACTTTTGTGTTCATCTATCTTTATCACCTACCCTTGTATCTTTCTTTTTAGTTATTCGTTCGTTTTTCGTGTTGGAGGACAGCGATCCACGAGGCTCTAGGGGCGAGCGAATCGACTTAGGGCAGCCCATAGCTACCGCACTCCCTGACGGGGTCCCTCCCGGGCGTGTGGGGTTTCGGGTCTTCAAAAGCGCCCGCTGACTGTCTTGCGTATCGCGCTGTCGGTCGGGTCTCCTTCGACGTGAGCTGCGGTGCATCACCCCCGGCGTCGAGGGTACACGTGACGTGTTCGTGTGTCAACACACTTTTTGGCGACTCCACTGGGGACAAAGCTTTGAATAGTCTCTAGCCTGTTCTTGCTACGAGGAGGGCGTCATCAAGCGGCTGCAATCTACAACGGTAACATGTATCATCAATCTCCTTACGTAGATGCAAATAGCCATTGTGTTGATGTTGCTAGATCTTTTAATGGACAAGTCATGTCGGCTAGCCCTAACGAGCAAAGGCCGACTAGTTATTCCATTGGAGAAACTTGGAATTTACAGAATCACGACATCCAACTTATGAATATGAACTTTCGTGCATCGGCAACATCTTTCAATATGTCGGTGAACAACACGGTTTGTTCGAGTGATCAATATATGACACCTCATGTACAGGAGGGCGTCTCGCAGTTTTATCCATCGGCAGCCGACTTGCAATATGCGGGTTCATCCCCAAACATGCCAATGGATGGGGGAATCGGCCATGCTTCCATTAGCTATTTGGCCGGTTATCCTCAAACATCATATACTACACCTCGTGATATTAATTGTTCAGTGGCATATGAAACTAAAAATATTCATGACTCGGATCACCTTGGCCGAGTGAATGGAGATTCTGCAGGAGCATACGTGCCTAATATTGTAGGAGATGAGGTGGCTCTGACTGCATTAAAAAGTTTAGCCCAAAATAAGAAGATTAGTGCTATTTGCCTTGAGCAGCACGAAAAGGGATTGGTTCCTGATTATGAGGCAATAAGAGCTAGGGTTTTGAAAGAAGACGAAGTGTTGCCGATTGATCAAATTGGCGTGAGAAAATATTCAAAAACAGTGCACATGTCTTCACCTATCATTGCAGCATGTTATACACCCCCTATACAATCGCAAAATTTCGGCAACATCAATTCATTGCCCAAAAATCGTAAAAGTATTGGGGGGCAAGCGAATCCAAGTAAGGATGAGTCTAAAGAAAAATATCTGGCCCAAGTGGACAAGATCAAGCCAAAGCTCACAGGGAATAGAGTCAACGAATTTACTACACCTACCCTTGAGGAATTACCAGCAGCATATCGACACGCCTACGAAGAACTCAAGAAGAAGCGTGGAGATGGATATTTGCAAGAATACGTCAAGTGCCTTCCTCCATGTAGCAACCATTTTGGCCCTTCTACACTTTTGAGGCAAGATAAAAAAGAAGCTTTGCAAGCAAACCAGCAAAAAAGGATTCACTCGGCTAATACGATGGATTCGGTTGAAACCGGATTGAGCACCGGGATGTTTAAGGCCCAGTGCGTTGCATCATGCCAGCCGAGTGCATCATTCCAGACGAGTGCATCACCGGCTAAAGCCGAGTGCATCAAGCCAATATTACCGCGTGTACCAAAATAGAAGATGCAAGCTTGGCTGAGCAAAGGAACGACAAACGCAACAAATTGGCTGTGCTCGATTTTTCTGGATGTAAGGGAGCTTACATGCTACCCTATGAGTTTCGTGCTAAAGATATTGATGAGCATCAAGAACACAGTAATATGGCTGAACACAGTTCAGTTAACGATGAATATCAAGACCAAGAAAATGTGGCCGAGCAAAGTCCAACTGACAAAGAGCGTCCGAGTGAAATCCACTCGGGCAATCCGACTGAAATATACTCAGGCAATTCGAGTGAAATATACTCGGGCAATCCGAGTGATGAGGCACCAGATCCAGAAAAAGAGGAAGAGGAGTTGGAGAATTATTCAGAAGTGGAGCAATGTATTGTTCCAGTGGTGCAACCATCTTCTCCTTCCAACGTCTTCACAAAGGTACACCTAGCAGATAGTTTACTCAATTTTCGATTCGGTCAAAATCATATTGTTGATGCACCTATTAGTAAGATTCTAATTAATTTTGAAAGACCAATTGAAATGAGTAATTTATTTGTTAGGAATGATTTTGTCACTAATCATGATAGTCAACACATGGTATCATTCATAGAGGCTAATAGTGACAACTTATCAAAACCAAAGTTGTTCTTGTCATGCCAACTGAACTTTGTATTCATATGGACAACTTTGTTTGTTTCATGCCTGGCTAACATTTGGTCTCGGACGAGACGTATATTCTGTAATTATTTTGGTTGTAGAAACGTAAAGCCAGGTCCAAAGTCCTTCGAAGCCGATTCAAAAGCATCAGGAAAAGAGGATGAAAATCAATGCATAGCCGAGTCGGATGACGCTAAACCAGCACTGCTCGGTTGTTTTGTTTCAGAGCTAGTATCACAATATCAGTTAATGGACGAGCAGTGTACCTTCAGTCGGGGCATAGTTGATCACATCGTTGGTGCATCGTCGACTAATCCTATTATAATTGATCATGATGTCGAGCCATCAGGACAAGAACAAATTCAATGTTTGTTTGAAGAGAATATCAAAGACAACAACGTGATTCATCAAGCCGCACAATCGAGACAATTGAAGTTTGTTGAGGCATGATCATATGAACAATCGGATCAGATTGGTTTTGATGGCAATCAAATGTTGACTCGGCTATCTCAAGCCGAATCACCTAAAGGTCAACAGGTACACACCAATGATGACGGGGTTAAGTCTTCGAGCAAGGATATGGTTAAAAAGTTCATCAACAACAATCTTGAAGATGGGAATTCCATCAAAGCTACAATGGCGACATCTAGCACTGGGGGGCAACAAGAAAATTCAAAGACCGATGCACGCACAGTTAAAGAAAGCAAAGGCAATGATAAGCACAAAGGTAAAAGGCCGAAAGTCACTTTCGCACAGTTATTAGAAAAATATCAGAAGATAAGTGAGGCAAAGAGTGCTTATCGGCCGAGTGAAACAATAGCATCGAAGTCACCCCTAAGACATAAATTTGAGGACTGGGATTGGCGAAGGAAGAAGTTGAGCAAACAGACTCCATATCCTCCTTTTGGGCCACCAATGCCGATGTCATGGATACCTCCCCATGCTGTCTATTATTCAGATCAATCATGGAACAAGTACAAATCAAGGGCACACAGTCCATCATATTCTAAACCACATCACCAAAATTATGCAGCTCCGAGAGGATCATCATTTGTTCAACAACCACATGTGAAAGACCGACTCAACCAAAAAGAATCGGTCTGGGGGTCAGCAAAGAATATGGACGTGGTCAAGCAAGTGTACCGAGTAAAAAAGGATGGCCGCAAGTGTGTTGTTTCAGATCCGACTCCGGACGACAAAAAGCCAGCCGGGTCGACGTTGGCTACTAATGGAAAGGAAGTGAAGCGGGTAACTTTCAAGGACCCAATCATCGAGTCTGGACATGCCAAGCCGGAAGTGCCAAAGGTCAGGAAAGAGTTTCTAGTGCACAAAACAAAATCACAGCCGGGATGCTCACTTGGCTTATCACATTGGCAAGAAAGAAAGCAGAAGCGGCTCAGGGCCAAAGAGTTGGAGAAGAGGAATATGGCATGGGTCCCCAAGGGAAGCCGTCAAGGCGAGAATGATGTGCCAACTCCTGTTGTGAAGCCAGCAGGAGTAAGGGAGGACAAGCGTGAAGCCGGTAGGCGAAAACAACGATTTTCATGTCACTATACGAGACTCCAAACGGCGCATCATCCATGTTCTGCAACCGTCACATCAGAGTTTGTGCCCAACAATATATCCCCAGCTGAAATATCTGATTTATTTCGGCTATTCACACTTTGGTGGACGGATTTTCAAGCTCCTTTGAGATGAGAATGCATGGTCTATATTTTCATATCGCCCTGAGAGTTCATTGTACTGGCAAAATAGGGCATCTAATTAATGGTGTTCCTCATGTTTATCTTGTACTCCTATAGCCGATGCTCGGTGTTTGCCAATACCAGCGAGGCCGACTTAATTATTTATTCGGCCACTGATCAAGGGTTTAGTGCATAAAAGCTCTGACTCATGATGATAGTTATCTGCAGGATCCATGTTAGGAGATAGACGATGTTCGGCGGGGGCTTGATGGTGTACTTTGGTCAACAATGAGTTGAGTCACCGAACAGTTGTCAGTATTCCTTTGAGGTGCATGGTTATAATTGCTCGGCAAGACGGCTTGACGATGTATCATCCAGCAATTCTAATATCTCCAAGGAGTACCTGGACAAAGTAAGGTTAGAATTGACATGAGAAATTTGTGTGGAGGCCTTTGTGACATCCAATGGTTGTTCTCAGACGACTATCATCCGAAGAAATTCTACTCAAGCAGCAACAAGCCCGAGCATATGGCCGATAGCAATTATCGTCCTCAGCATACACAACTGATGGAGTGTTGACATCGTGCTTAAACAATACCCGAGGCAAAGTATTTTCTAGCACGCAAGCTCTGCCAGAAAACAGGGGGGCATGTGTTGACACCTGATTTTGGCAAGATACAGATTGCAATGAAGATGGTCTTGAGTGAACGGGTTTTCAGTATGAAAATATTCACGTCGCCGAGTGGAACCACTTTGATGTTTCGGTTATATTCATTCGACTTTATCTTACGGACCGAAACTATACTCCGAGTGGCATAATTCAATGTTCCGAGTGGTTTTTGGCCAATCACGTCTTCAAGATGACCTCGGATGAAGGAGCACTCTTAAGGAATTGTCTTCGTCTCGTCGAGTCAATCGATTTTGATATATAAATCATCTCAATCCGAGTTCATATGCAAAAGTTAGAGGCAATACACTGCAGACCGAACCTCAACGGAAATATGGCGCGAGGTGCCAGACACTTGTCTGATAGGTTGCGCGAGTAATTCGGCCATCAAGACGGCCTTGAATAGAAAAACCTTCAACACGCACAAGTTTTATCTCGTCGAGCCGATCGTTTTTCATATAAAATTTGTCTCAATCCGAGGTCGTATGCAACCTGGAGAGACAAATCAAGATCAGACTGTGTTTTCAGTCGGGAAATCCGAGTGAAAAGTTTACCATCCGAGTGAAAACCTACCGCTCGAGTAAAAGGTCGAGTGAAAAACTTATCGATCGAGTAAAAGATTGGCTTCCGAGTGAAAATATAGTAATCCAAGTGAAATTATCATCCGAGTGAAGTTATTCCGAGTGAAAAGATTACCATCGGAATGAAAACTTGACGTTCGAGTAAGATATTGCCTTCCAAGCGAAATATAGTCATCCGAGTGAAAGATTGTCTTCCGAGTGAAATTATAGTCCTCCGAGTGAAAGATTGTCTTCCGAGTGAAAGACTCTAACATCCGAGTGAAAAGGTCCAGTCGGACGAAAAACTCTAATACCCGAGTGGATGGGCTCGGATCCGAGTGAAACTAAAGATGTGCCCGAAAGGTAATCCAGATGACCTCGGATGGAAAAGTGATCAACACGGAAGTTGTGCGCATCGTTAAAACGGTGAACTTTGGTTTTGGAGTCATTATCATATGAGATAGTATACGGCCTGTAAGTTCACTACGAGACTCGGACAATCCAGTCCGTTACATGACCGAGTCCGACTGGATATTAAAGATGGCTTCATAGAATATTCAAGATGGTCTTATTTGGAAAAGTGTTAAACATAAGGATTGTTCGTCTCGTCGAGGCGCACAATTTTCATATTTGGGCCGTCTTGATCAGAGGTCATATGCAAGCTCGGCGTCCCGCGCAAGGAGGAAGACAGAAGTTGGGCCAGATTCAGACTGAATCCGAGTTGGAATAGAACTAGGACTCTAGGACGTGAATTGATGTAATTTTTTGTAAGGAAAGCCTAGATGAATCCTTTGCTTGTACGGGAAGTCCAGCCGCCTCTTATATATGTTGGGGGTGATGGCCGATTCAACAACACCAATCGAACCAATCAATCTATTACACTTTTGTGTTCATCTATCTTTATCACCTACCCTTGTATCTTTCTTTCTCGTTATTCGTTCATTCTTCGCGTTGGAGGGCAGCGATCCACGAGGCTCTAGGGGCGAGCGAATCGACCTAGGGCAGCCCATAGCCGCCGCACTCTCTGACGGGGTCCCTCCCGGGCGTGTGGGGTTTTGGGTCTTCAAAAGCGCCTGCTGACTGTCTTGCGTATCACGCTGTCGGTCGGGTCTTCTTCAACGTGAGCTGCGGTGCATCACCCCCGGCGTCGAGGGTACACGTGACGTGTTCGTGTGTCAACAATCTGCATCCCCCTTAAATCTATACACAAAAGCGTACAACGTAGATTTTAACACATGCACTTCCATTGCCACTGCTGGATATGATCCGGAGTGGTGGAGAAGGCGCCCGGCTAGTGGATCCGCAGCAGGTCAGCTCCGACAGGGAGCTCGGCTATCCTCCCAGATGGTTGGTTTTTGTCCGGCAGGGCATTTATGGGGAAATAAGGATCCGTTGGAGATGCTCTTAGCGAAAATACTACACGCACGGATCTTTACGGGGCTACAACGGACTCCTTCCATCTTACTGTTAATCTCCTCCCCCCTCCCCCCCAATTTTCATGGGGGGTGGGGCCCGCTTCACCTCTTCTTCCCAATCACACCTTTCCACATCAGCTCACCCTGTAAACGTCCGTGAAATCTCTCCGTGCGTGTAGCAAAGCTCTGCTCTTAGCTAGTTTTAACTTCCGCAACCATAAGTTAAGTTGTTAAGGTAAAATGCAGTTTCAATGCCTATTCTATCCAAATATCTCCAACTTTGCTCATCCTCTCCTAGGTATGATCATTCCATGTGGTGCAAGTAACTGAAATAATTACAGGAGACATACATACTGCGCCTTGTTATATGAAGCCCGCCATTATCTTTTACCAATCACCAGTGAAACCCTGGCAGGAAACAAGAACAATACTGTAGAGCAGTACTACTGCACTACCTACTTGTGCAGTTACATAATGAGAGCCGGAGCCCGGCTAGCGGGCGCCATGAAGGCAAATATTTCATTTCCTTAGGGACCATGCATGGAGGCAAATAAGTAAGCACATGCATGCCGCCACCTTTTTTCTTTTCTTTTCATATGCATCTCTCCTAAACACAGATCTGTGTGCATGGGCACCATCCAACAGAAAAATTGCCGGCTGCTGGAACATCGTGGCTGCTCATGTAACTGTCTGCGCCCATAACCTCGAGATTAATGGGCCAACGTAGGGCCTTAAACACCGTATTGCTCAGGGAAGAAACAAGGCAAATGCAGGACCATGGCGACAATAATGTCCTGCCTACTAGTTCTGGACTGGGGGCACCGATTCTACCAATGCTAATAATACTTCTAGAAACCATGTACTACGTATTACTATATCTGAAAAAAGAAGTACTCATGGGCCTTAAACCATATACCTCACGATATCTCCAACAAAATTTGGCTGTCAGCATCACATGATGTAGTTGCTGGGAGGGTGATTCTTCCATTATCTAAAGAGAGAATCTCAAGGTATCTTCATACTATAAATGACCAATGGACATAAAGATTCCAGAGCTAAAAAGAGACGGCCAGTCATTTGGAGTGACAAACAGTTACATTGTACTACTAGGTTATCTAACATAGTGGTGGTGTACTAGCAAAAGATAATGCCCTCAGACTAGTCACAATGGGAGTAAATTAACTAATAACATCACACATTTCAATACAAAATTGCTTATGTGGCAGCTAATTAATGAGGAGAGAGGGGTTTGTGGTAACTTAGCTAGTTACTGTAACATCACACATTTCAATGCATAATGAGTCTATAGCCTAATAAATGAACTCTTTCATGATATCACTTATATGTTACTATCCACTATGAAAATAATAACATAGACTAGTAACATCGGCAAGTTACTACTCTATGTTACTCCCAACTATGAGCAGTCTCAAGCTCCACCGTGAGACCAAGTCAACTCGGGACTGCTCAAGATTGTCTCTCTGCCGCAATGTTAGGTTAGGAAACTAAATGCCCCCTGTCCTCAGACTCATCAGATTACCCATGAACTCATTGAAGGTCACGCCTCCGTCTTACTACATGCATGTTACAACATTGAATGTCCTCCATGTGCTGAGTAAGGCGAATCTGTCAGTGTCAGGTGTTGGGTAGTGGAGGGTGGCAGCTCACAGTTAGAGCAGCAAGGAGGTCCCAAGTGCCAGGATAAAACTGTAGGACGGGGATCAGGTGACTGCCTTCACGCTGTAACATGCGGGCACACATCCAACGGCCATCAACAATCAAAGTGAAAAAAAGCTCCAGATCTAGCACACGCACACACGGAGACGCCCACACTTGTAGTTTTCATGTACATCCAACAGCAGCTATGCATTTCTCTAAAAAAACAGCAGCTATGCATTAAGAGCAACTCCAACACAGCGAGGCAATCCGTCTGTGTGTCCGCGCGGAAAAGATGGATAGACCAATGCAAAACACAGTGTCAGGTGTTCGGACAAATTTTCGTCCCAAATTTGACTCAGATTTGGGTTGGAGACGGACACAAAGCAAACGTTCCTGCGTTTTCTTTGTCCACCTCCGTCAGCTGATGTCCCGCCTGGCCCAGCTGCCATCCACCCATCCATCTTTTTATTTATTTTTTCTTTCTCACCACGCGGCACACCTCACCAGTAGCAGCCACGGTATCGCCCCGGCCACGTCGCCGGTGCAGCGACTCCCCCCGCAGCTACTTGCTAGCCAGCTACTACTCCGAGACGCCACCGATGTAGCAGCTCCCCGTCGGGTGGGATCGGATGCCTCGGCCACGCCGCTGGGGAAGGAGCAGCATTAGTTGTGCACGCCGGCACAAAGCGGAAATGTATTTGGTGCACCGAGGCAATTTGTCATTTTTTATCTCGAGCAATGTTTCAAATTTTGATTAATTTTTTTATGGAAACATACATTGATATTGTGTCAATGCATCAATTTTTTTACAATTTTTTTAAACATTTTAGAATGTGGAACGGGGGACCGGTGCGCTGGTAGCATCAATTGCCCCGGTGCACCAGATACATTCCCGGCACAAAGCAGCCGGGGGCTGCTCTCGTGTGGTGTTCCCGACACCGGCGCCAGGACGAGGTGCGGCATTCCCGACATGGGCGCCAGGAGTTGCAGAGCAACACACGACTAGAGTAGCATGGCAGCGTACGCCCGGAATAGCGACACACGCCTGGTGATGGCCACTAGATATAGGTTTTATTATGATTTTTTTTATTTTAATCAATGTAATAAAGGGACTTTGGGTGGCAATGTATATATATTTTTAATTCAAAAAATGTCCACAATCTGAAATGCATCCCGGCGCGTTGGGTGTACCGATAGACGGACGGACAAAGCCAAACTTTGATGTCTTCGTTTGGATCGGTCGGTTAGAGTTACCCTTACTCATACACCAGATCAGATGTACAAAATGTCTAAAATACTGCTTAGTGGCCGGACTTTGGTTCTTGATCTGGTTATAGAATTTCAAAAAAAAAAATTGTTCAGTTTTAATTTTTTTAATGTTCATGCATAATCAGTCCAGTTGTTTCTATCAGATATATTTTTTGTGAACGGTCCTACTAAAATCTGCTCTTAATTACTAGTACTTCTAAAAATCTACTTGCTACAAGTGTGGGCGTCTCCATGTGTGCGTGTGCTAGATCTGGAGCTTTTTTCACATTGATTGCTAATGGCCGTTGAATGTGTAATGGACGCTGGATGTGTGTCCGCATGTTACAGCGTGACTGCCTGAAGGCAAGTCACCTGATCCCTGTCCAAAACGGTATTGGATATTACTCAGATCAAGCTTGGGAATTTGATCAAGACTATTGTCCTTAGCAATAGGAAGACTAAATGCTAGCACTGGATAAGACTATTGTTCCCAAATTAAACTACAAGGAAAATGGAAACTAACGCATAATAACCGTTGGATCAACTTAATACTACAAACATCCATTCTGAGTGTCATGTTTCTGTATGATACAAGAATAGATGATATTTTGCATCCTTGCAATAGTTCACCGCCAGAAGAGGACCCCTACTAGCCTCCTTTTCGAAAAGAAGAAGAAGAAGAGGACCCCTGCGGCTTTCATGAGCATGGTACACTGCAATGCATTGAATGATAGTGGCAAGAAGGAAAAATTCATGCAAGATAAGGCACAATTGCACAAGACATGTCCTACATAAAGGTGGCCATTTCCACTACGAAGCACAAAACCATACACATCTAAGCCTCAAAAAGATACATCATTCACCCTCGAGTCAGACAATGGTTCTTGTTGATGACGAGCTCAAGGCCAAGGCCGAGGTGTACTACGACGATGAGATTTGCAAGCAGTGCACCAGGCTCCTGCTCAAGGAAGCAGGCCTCCCCAACGGCCTGCTTCCCCTGAAGGACATCGTGGAGTGCGGCTATGTCGAGGAGACTGGGTATGTGTGGCTCAAACAAAAGAAGAGGATAGACCACGTCTTCCAGAGCCTGGGAAGGGTGGTGTCTTATGGCACTGAGATCACTGCCTTCGCAGAGAAGGGCAGGATCAGGAAGGTCAAAGGGATAAAGACCAGGGAGCTCATGGTGTGGCTCCCTGTGGAGGAGATCTCCCTCGACGAACCAGCGACCGGTAAGCTCATCTGCAAGAGCATTGCCGGCTTTTCTAAGATCTTCCCTGCATCAGCTTTCCACATCCCAGAGAAGGAGAATGAGAAGGCCAACTGCGCCGGACCAAAACCAGTGGTCCTCATGGAGAGGGCAGCACGGGTTGTTAAGAACAACTGATCGATCCTACAATCCTGCTCCTGTGTACGTACTAAAAATAATCGTCGAACTGGTGCTTTACTATTTGCTTACTTATGTACTTCAAAAAAAAGGTGATAGCCCAAAGTTCTGCCTATATACAGCAGTGTATGGCTGTCCTGGTATTTATAAACCTCCAAGCCAACCGCCCAAACTCCTTTTATATCTACCTCATATATAGCTGTATGTTACTCATATGTACTACTACCATATAATGGATGGATTTTATATGATATGCTTTCCCATTTTGGTCAAGATAATATACTGCTATGAGATCCTTTGATTTCCCTTTCACCATCAAAGAAACTGAGGGCATATACAATGGTTGATAAGATAGTCTTATCTTAAGTTTTGCATGTAATTTAAAGATGACAAAGAAAAATGTCTACAATGGGTCATCTCTTAGTCTTATCTTCAATAACTAGCAATTCCTAAAAATATGGTGAGACATATTGTGCTAAGAGATCATCTCTTGTCTTATCTTAAATAAGAGAAGACAAGCCTTCTCTTATGAGTTATCTCTCCTCCATCTCATCATTTATCCTACATGGCACTTCTAAGATAGCACCATTGTACATGCCCTAATGACAGGGCATGAGATAAAAAGAACAAAATTTCACTGCATGTCGTGTTAGATATTAGCAGGTACAAGTACATGCAGCAAGTGTAATGTGAAGGTTAACAGGATATTGGCAGGTACAAGTACAGCAAGTGGAATATGACTAGCTTCATTAGTTAGTCCAAGGCAGGGTAAAATGAAGGTTAATTGTACACACCACCAAGCATGGTTGATAGGATCATTTTGGTATAGATAGGATTGAAATCCTAGAATCGTACGTCATAAATCGTTATTCTAAGGACTACAAGGTCCGAAATTGGATAGGAGCACACGGCGACAACGCGCTTTGGAATCCTGCGCATCCAGTCGCATTGGGATCTGAACCCACTATAATAGCAACATTGTATTCTCAGCTTTTCAGAATCGTATTAACTTTCCCACTGTGCAACACAAGGCCGTCTCTAGAAATTCGGGGCCCCTGTGCGAAATGAAAAATGAGGCCCATATATTTGCAAAAAAATGTATAAGTAATATAATTAGATATATTGCTAATTAATTATATAGCTTTGAATATGTGTTATTTCATACTACAACATTTGGAAATATTTCATGTAGTAATGCTAAAGGGTAACATAGTAGTACTGAAACAATAAACTTTTCTTTTACGAATTGTACTAAAACAGTAAACTGAACGCGTGTTCTACTGAAAAGTATCATTCGTCTACTATTTCTTTAGATAAAACATTAAATCCATTGAGTCTATTTTCACAAAAGAAAAATCTAGTAGTTTGATTATCCTATTAGTTTTGATTAACATTGAGTACATGCCTAATCGATTGTTGTACTAGTAAAGATTGCATCAATATGGTAGGAAATCGTCAAAATAACCAGACAGAGAACAATTGTATCAGAAAATCATCAAAATAACCATAACCTAACTGGTTTTTTGTTCATCTATTTCGGTTCAAGACTTATGGCTTACGACTTGCCTTGGAAATATATTCTGGTTCGTAGCTGCTGCAGTAGAAAAACAGGCGGCGACGACCGGACGCACAGCGGACTCGCTGCGGGCGACCGCATCTATCGGCGGTGTCCCCTCGTAGAAGCATAACCTAACTGGTTTTTCGTTCATCTATTTCGGTTCGAGACTTTTTTCTTGAATACGCACGAGCATGCGTATCATATATTCATAGAAGAAGAGGCCAAGATGACCGGTACAACGTCTTTTGGCACAATGCTACACCAAGAGGTTAGCATCCCCATCCACCATGACAACATCGACACACTACTCGCTCTGCCCAACTCAACACCTACACCAACACACTATTTCGGTTCAAGACTTATGGCTTACGACTTGGCTTGGAAATATATTCTGGTTCGTAGCTGATGCAGTAGAAAAACAGGCGGCGACGACCGGACGCACAGCGGACTCGCTGCGGGCGACCGCATCTATCGCGGTGTCCCCTTGTAGAAGCAACTAGGCGGTGCCTCCCTATTCTCGATCATGAAGTTGTTTTTTTCAGAGAGAAAGATCGCCTGAGAAGTCATGGACATGACACCTTTTTTTAGATCCATGGACATGACACATAAACACGCTCGGCTGTAGCAAGAAGGCCTAAGTAACCTGCCTTTTTTTTTTCTACCTAATCATTTACAAACAGGGCCGAATGGGGCGTGTTGGCTGGGTATTAGTGGAATGAGACTATGAGAGGCCTCTCTGTAACGTGCGTTCCGCTACTTGCGCATCCGTCTGCGGGTTTCTTCCGATAAAACCGAGCGAGCCAGCAGAAAAAGCAGTCCAACGAGCGCATGAACTGGATATTTCATAGTTTTTTCCTGGGATCAGGGGCCCTACGATTTGGGGTGTCCTGTGCGATCGCACAGCTCGCACGCCCTTGTGTGCGGGTCTGGTGCAACACAATGCACGCGTTATGTCCCAGACGCATGTAGTTCCTGTCCAAATGAGATGGACCCGGTGTCAACCACCACTTCCCAACAACCCGTTATAATTAAATGCGCAAGCTCATCATTTCTTTTTGAAAACTTTTATGAACAGCCAACGGTCGTCTTCCTCGTACAGCCTGTTCATAAAAGTGTCCATCTTCTACAGCACACCATTTTTTTTTCCAAAGTCTTTTGATTCTCAGCTCATATCTTTCTCAACTACAATCTATCCCATTCTTACATGGTTCTAATTGCCATGTCAATCTATCCCATTCTTACATGGTTCTAATTGCCATGTCCAGCTCGAGCGCTCCCATGTCAAGCCCTCCGCTGGTTGCACTAGAGGAGCAGCCACCTCTGCGACTCATGGTTTACCCATTCTGCAACAATGGCTCAGTGGTGAGTATCCCGCACAAGCACCAATCCAGGCAAGCACTTCTACAAGCACGAGCACAAATGGGTACGTGTCATGCATTTCTGCTTCCAGTCATGATATTTCAGAAATCAGAAGTGGCCGCGGTTTATGGAACTGGGTACAAACTCGCAGAACTAGCTGGACTAGTGGGGAAAGATAAAGCGGCCCGCAGCCGAGTTAATTCCACAACCACCATTTTTGTACTTTGGTGTACCAGGCTCACTTTATTCTATGCTGTCGGACATGCACACACTACTATGCTATCCGCATTGGTCTGGTATTCAGACGTCACAATTCATTTCTACAACAGTGGCGCACATCCCAAGGAGGCAATCGACCGACAGTGATTTCAAAATGTGTCGTCCGAACTAGTGCTATGGTCTGAAAAAGGAAGGAAAGATGGCTCTCGCGTGCGCTGGCTCTGGCGACGTCCTGGTCGCCTCGGCGGCGCCGCCGCTGCCGCCCTCGCCCCTGGCCTCGCCCGTGGCCGGCTTGCCAGCGCCCCCCTCGCCCGAATCCCCGCCGTCTCCTCCGGCTGTTTCTCCATGCGAGTTCTGGGCGGACCTCGCCGAAGCTGCCGATGTGGCTGCGGGCCGCCCCATCGCCTGCCGCGACCGCATCCCGCCCCGCGCTCCGGTCCGGCCACCTCCATCCGTCTCTGCCGGCGGCCCGACTCCCAGGGGTGGGAGTTCGGCCTCCCGCGGGACCGATCGGCGCCACCGGCGGCCGTCGGGCGCGCTGCCGTCTCCTGGGTCGAAAGGGGACGCCTTGGGGTCTCGGCCCCCTCCCCGGCGGCGTCATGCTGGCGGCTGGGGCGTCGCCGGCCGCGCCGACCGCGGTGCTGCGCTCGACTCCTGGCGGTCCCCCGCGTTGGCGGCATCCGCCTCTGCTCCGGCCGACCAGTCGCCGGCGGCGGCGCTCGTGCTCTTGGGCATCCTTGTCCGGAGAGCCCCCTTTCGCCCGTTCATTTCCTCCTTCGGGGCTGCTCCCTCCCTGTCTCCGGCCGGCCGGCATGCCGTGCCCTGGCCGCGCCGCCCCCGTCCTGCCCCGGCGGCGACCTCCGCGGCGGCGCCTGGGGAAACCCTCGTGCCCCGGTTGGTTGCCCCGGGCCGGTCGTTTCGGGCTGCGCTGCTGCTGGGCCTCCCTAGGGCCCAACCAGTCGGGCCTTCCTCCGGGTTGTCAGCTGCTGGACCCCCAGGTGGGATGCGGGCCGCTGACCGCTGCGTGGGCCGGCCGTCCAGCCCGGCCGTGCGTGGTGTGGCCCAGCAGCGCCCCCTGGCGCGGTCTGGCCCGTCCCGGCGCTCGATTTGGCCCCCTGTAGGGTTTCCCCGTGCCCCCCGTGCCTCGCCCCTCGCTCCCCATCCCGCCGCCACGCAGGCCGCCTCCCTTGTCCCCTCCGGCCGCCGCGCCCCCTCGCCCCCTCCCCCGCCGGCCATGCCCCGGGACTGGGGCGATGCCGAGCCCCGCCCGAAGTGGCGTGTGGATGACCGCCGAGATCCTTAGCGCTCCTCCCCCGACGGCCTCCGGCGGGAGGCTGACCTCCGGAGCCAGCTCACCTCCCGCCCGGCTCGCCGTTCCCCTGCTCGCGACTCCCGCGACCCCCGCCGCTCCCCTCCCCACCAATCACGCCGCTCCCCGGCGCGGGATGACCGCCGTTCACACTCGCCAGCCCGCCGGGATCCGCCTCGGGAGGACTCTCGGGACCGGGCCAACTCGCCTGCTCGGTGCTCCCCTGCCCGAGGCCGGTCACCGACCCGGCACTCGCCGGCCCATGACGGCCGTGGCTCCCGCCGGCCTTCCCCTCCGCGTCAGGCTCCTCCCACCTCCGGGTCCACCGCCCCTGAGAACCGGCATTACCAGCCCCCGCACGCCCAAGCCGCTTTTCCGCCATCTAACGGTGGCAACGGGAACCGTGGGCGCCCGGGCGCTAAGAAGAAGAAGAAGGGGCCGCCTCGCCCTCTACCTGCCGCCTCCTCCGCCGCCGTGGTGACCCCGGCCTCGGGTGCCGTCGCCGCCCCCGAGGGTCCGTCGTGCTTCAACTGCGGCCTGCCCGGCCACTTCCAGGTGGCTTGCCCCAACCCACCGACCTGCTACCTCTGCAAGGAAGCCGGGCACCTTGCGGTTCTCTGTCCGGAGCGCCCGGTCACGGAGGAGATCATGATGTACGGCCACGGCATCGAGGACATGGGCTTCTTCCACATTGAGGTGCCGGAGCTCCCGCCTCCCTCCCCCTCGCTCCTGGCCCTTGTGACGGTCGTGGGGGAGGGCGTCGCCACTCCGGAGCTGATCGAGGCCGAGCTCAACCACCTCTGCCAATGCAAGTGGGATTGGCAGGTGACCTCCACCGCGCCCAACGCCTTCTCGGTGATCTTCCCCGATGCCCTGAGCATGGGCCTCTGCACCCGTAGCGACAACATCACCTTGGCCCTCAACGGGATTGTGGTGAACATCTCCGAGCCGAGGTGGGATCCCAAGGCCGTGGCGGTCCTCGACACTGCTTGGCTCCTCATCGCTGGCCTCCCAGACGTGGCCCGGTCTGAGCGGGTCATTCGCAGTATGTCCAAGATCCTGGGCAAGGTGGTGGTGGTCGACGAGCTCTCTCTGCGCAAGGAGGAGGAGGTCCGGGTCAAGGTGAAATGCCTGGACGCCTCGAAGCTCCACACCATGCTTCGGGTCTTCTTCAACGACGACGGATACGACCTCACCATCTGCCCCGAGCCGCCGAACCACATTGGCCGCC
Source organism: Triticum urartu (assembly GCF_056163025.1). NCBI lineage: Eukaryota > Viridiplantae > Streptophyta > Magnoliopsida > Poales > Poaceae > Triticum > Triticum urartu. The sequence continues at coordinate 166,497,558 of NC_141876.1, read as the reverse complement.
CCCGCCTCTTCGCCGACAGCCTCCAGGGGGCGGGCCCGCGGATGACGATGGCTCCCACCACCGGCGCTCCCGCCACTCCCGCTTTGACGACCACGAGGAGGACGACGACATCTCTGAGCGCTCCCGTTCCCCGTCTCGTGAGCCCGCCAACCCCCCCTCGGGTCGCGATGGCTCCGGGCAGGGCCACACTCGAGTGTCTGCCGCTGACCTCACGGTGGCTCTTCAGCTGGCCGCACCCCCAGTGGCGCCCTCTCCCCCTGCCTCGGAGTCAGCCAGTGATATCTCGAGTGTTGGTCTGCTCGTCGTGCCCCCCTCGTCGCCCCGTTTTCCGTCCGCCGACTCCGCTCGCTGCTCCTCTCCATTGGATCCGGAACCACTGTCCCCCCGGCCCCGACCCCTCCGGTCCTCACGGGTGGTGACGGTGGGACCCCTCCCCTCGGAGAGCCCTCTCCGGTGCTCCCGCCTGTAGGGGATGCGTCTGGTGACACCCTGGTGCTCGTCGCCCCGCTTCCCCCGCTGGTGGCCCTCGACGCCCACCCCACTTCCCCTGCCTCCCCGGCTTCGGCGGTGGCCGTGGTCATCACCACTCCGGTCTCCGCGATCCCTCCCCAAACGGTGGCGTACACCAGGCAGCCCCGCTCCTCCTCGACGCCGGTGACGGCGTCTCGCCGCAGCGCCCGCCTTGATGCGGCCCGCCCGGCCGATGCCTCGGTTTCGTCCATCGCCGAGCGTGCTGAGATCCGGGCGGCTGCCCGGAACCTCGAGTCAGGTGTGGATTCCGCCCTCCCCAGTTCTTCCTGTTGTTCCTTTTCCGCGCTTGAGGCCGTTCCTCTTGGACACCTTGCCAAGGTGGCCACTGACTCGGCCATCGTTTTCAGGGGGAAGTGGGTCCCCCCTTAGAGCAGATCGCGGCCATTAGGGCTCGCGAGATCCTGGATGGTAAGCTGGCTGAGACTCGGGCTCGCCTGCGTAGGACCCCTGAGGACCAGACTACCCGTAACGCTGTTCAGGCCCCTCCGGTGGTCGACGGGGCTATTTGTTGGGGAACATAGTAATTTCAAAAAATTTCCTACGCACACGCAAGATCATGGTGATGCATAGCAACGAGGGGAGAGTGTGATCTACGTACCCTTGTAGATCGACAACGGAAGCGTTTGGTTGATGTAGTCGTACGTCTCCACGGCCCGACCGATAAAGCACCGAAACTACGGCACCTCCGAGTTCTAGCACACGTTCAGCTCGATGATGATCCCCGGACTCCGATCCAGCAAAGTGTCGGGGAAGAGTTCCGTCAGCACGACGGCGTGGTGACGATCTTGATGCTCTACTGCAGCAGGGCTTCTCCTAAACACCGCTACAATATTATCGAGGACTATGGTGGAAGGGGGCGCCACACACGGCTAAGAATAAGATCACGTGGATCAACTTGTGTGTTCTGGGGTGCCCCTGCCTCCGTATATAAAGGCTCAAGGGGGGGTGCGGCCGGCCTAGGAGAGGCGCGCCAGGAGGAGTCCTACTCCCTATGGGAGTAGGATTCCCCCCCCCCCCCAAATCCTAGTTGGAATCGGATTCGCGAAGGGGGGAAAAGAGAGAGGGGGGCCGGCCCCCTCTCCTTGTCCTATTCGGACCAAGGGAGGGGAGGGGCGCGCGGCCCATCTTGGGCTGCCCCTTCTCTTTTCCACTAAGGCCCACTTAGGCCCATATAGCTCCCGGGGGGTTCCGGTAACCTCCCGGTACTCCGGTAAAATCCCGATTTCACCTGGAACACTTCCGATATCCAAACATAGGCTTCCAATATATCAATCTTTATGTCTCGACCATTTCGAGACTCCTCGTCATGTCCATGATCACATCCGGGACTCCGAACAACCTTCGGTACATCAAAATGTATAAACTCATAATATAACTGTCATCGTAACCTTAAGCGTGCGGACCCTACGGGTTCGAGAACAATGTAGACATGACCGAGAGACGTCTCCGGTCAATAACCAATAGCAGAACCTGGATGCTCATATTGGCTCCTACATATTCTACGAAGATCTTTTATCGGTCAAACCGCATAACAACATACGTTGTTCCCTTTGTCATCGGTATGTTACTTGCCCGAGATTCGATCGTCGGTATCCAATACCTAGTTCAATCTTGTTACCAGCAAGTCTCTTTACTCGTTCCGTAATACATCATCCCGCAACTAACTCATTAGTTGCAATGCTTGCAAGGCTTAAGTGATGTGCATTACCGAGAGGGCCCAGAGATACCTCTCCGACATTCGGAGTGAGAAATCCTAATCTCGAAATACGCCAACCCAACATGTACCTTTGGAGACACCTGTAGAGCTCCTTTATAATCACCCAGTTACGCTGTGACGTTTGGTAGCACACAAAGTGTTCCTCCGACAAACGGGAGTTGCATAATCTCATAGTCATAGGAACATGTATAAGTCATGAAGAAAGCAATAGCAACATACTAAACGATCGGGTGCTAAGCTAATGGAATGGGTCATGTCAATCAGATCATTCAACTAATGATGTGATCCCATTAATCAAATAACAACTCTTTGTCCATGGTTAGGAAACATGACCATCTTTGATTAACGAGCTAGTCAAGTAGAGGCATACTAGTGACACTCTGTTTGTCTATGTATTCACACATGTATTATGTTTCCGGTTAATACAATTCTAGCATGAATAATAAACATTTATCATGATATAAGGAAATAAACAATAACTTTATTATTGCCTCTAGGGCATATTTCCTTCAGTCTCCCACTTGCACTAGAGTCAATAATCTAGATCACATCGCCATGTGATTTAACATCAATAGTTCACATCTTTATGTGATTGGTTCACATCTCCATGTGACTAACACCCAAAGGGTTTACTAGATTCAATAATCTAGTTCACATCGCTATGTGATTAAGACCCAAAAAGTGATCATGTTTTGCTTGTGAGAGAAGTTTAGTCAACGGGTCTGCCACATTCAGATCCGCATGTATTTTGCAAATTTCTATGTCAACAATGCTCTGCATGGAGCTACTCTAGCTAATTGCTCCCACTTTCAATATGTATCCAGATTGAGACTTAGAGTCATCTGGATCAGTGTCAAAGCTTGCATCGACGTAACCCTTTACGACGAACCTTTTGTCACCTCCGTAATCGAGAAACATATCCTTATTCCACTAAGGATAATTTTGACCGCTGTCCATTGATCTACTCTTAGATCACTATTGTACTCCCTCTCTTAACACAGTGTATGGTATACAATAGATCTGGTACACAGCATGGCATACTTTATAGAACCTATGACTGAGGCATAGGGAATGACTTTCATTCTCTTTCTATCTTCTGCCGTGGTCGGGCTTTGAGTCTTACTCAACTTCACACCTTGTAACACAGGCAAGAACCCTTTCTTTGCTTGATCTATTTTGAACTTCTTCAAAATCTTGTCAAGGTATGTGCTTTGTGAAAGTCCAATTAAGCGTCTTGATCTATCTCTATAGATCTTTATGCCTAATATGTAAGCAGCTTCACCGAGGTCTTTCATTGAAAAACTCTTATTCAAGTATCCCTTTATGCTGTCCAGAAATTCTATATTATTTCCAATCAGTAATATGTCATCCACATATAATATCAGAAATGCTACAGAGCTCCCACTCACTTTCTTGTAAATACAGGCTTCTCCGAAAGTCTGTATAAAACCAAATGCTTTGATCACACTATCAAAGCGTTTATTCCAACTCCGAGATTCTTGCACCAGTCCATAGATGGATCGCTGGAGCTTGCATATTTAGTTAACACCTTTAGGATCGACAAAACCTTCTAGTTGCATCGTATACAACTCTTCTTTAGTAAATCCATTAAGGAATGCAGTTTTGTTTATCCATTTGCCAGATTTCATAAAATGCGGCAATTGCTAACATGATTCGGACAGACTTAAGCATAGATACGAGTGAGAAAATCTCATCGTAGTCAACACCTTGAACTTGTCGAAAACCTTTTGCGACAATTCTAGCTTTGTAGATAGTAACACTACTATCAGCGTCCGTCTTCCTCTTGAAGATCCATTTATTTCCTATGGCTTGCCGATCATCGGGAAAATCCATCAAAGTCCATACTTTGTTCTCATACATGGATCATATCTCAGATTTCATGGCCTCAAACCATTTCGCGGAATCTGGGCTCATCATCGCTTCCTCATAGTTCGCAAGTTCGTCATGGTCTAGTAACATGACTTCCAGAACAGGATTACCGTACCACTCTAGTGCGGATCTCACTCTGGTTTACCTACGAGATTTGGTAGTAACTTGATCTGAAGTTACATGATCATCATCATTAGCTTCCTCACTAATTGGTATAGTAGTCACAGGAACAGATTTCTGTGATGAACTACTTTCCAATAAGGGAGCAGGTACAGTTACCTCATCAAGTTCTACTTTCCTCCCACTCACTTCTTTCGAGAGAAACTCCTTCTCTAGAAAAACTCCGAATTTAGCAACAAAAGTCTTGCCTTCGGATTTGTGATAGAAGGTGTACCCAACAGTCTCCTTTGGGTATCCTATGAAGACATATTTCTCCCATTTGGGTTTGAGCTTATTAGGATGAAACTTTTTCATATAAGCATCACAAACCCAAACTTTAAGAAACGACAACTTTGGTTTCTTGCCAAACCACAGTTCAGATTGTGTCGTCTCAACGGACTTAGATGGTGCCCTATTTAACGTGAATGCAGCTGTCTCTAAAGCATAACCCCAAAATGATAGCGGTAAATCAGTAAGAGACATCATAGATCGCACCATATCTAGTAAAGTACGAATACGACGTTCGGACACACCATTACGCTGTGGTGTTCCGGGTGGCGTGAGTTGCGAAACTATTCCGCATTGTTTCAAATGTACACCAAACTCGTAACTCAAATATTCTCCTCCATGATCAGATCGTAGAAAGTTTATTTTCTTGTTACGATGATTTTCAACTTCACTCTGAAATTCTTTGAACTTTTCAAATGTTTCAGACTTATGTTTCATTAAGTAGATATACCCATATCTGCTTAAGTCATCTGTGAAGGTGAGAAAATAACGATATCCGCCACGAGCCTCAATATTCATTGGACCACATACATCTGTATGTATGATTTCCAACAAATCTGTTGCTCTCTCCATAGTACCGGAGAACGGTGTTTTAGTCATCTTGCCCATGAGGCACGGTTCGCAAGTACCAAGTGATTCATAGTCAAGTGGTTCCAAAAGTCCATCAGTATGGAGTTTCTTCATGCGCTTTACACCGATATGACCTAAACGGCAGTGCCACAAATAAGTTGCACCATCATTATCAACTCTGCATCTTTTGGCTTCAACATTATGAATATGTGTGTCACTACCATCGAGATTCAATAAAAATAGACCACTCTTCAAGGGTGCATGACCATAAAAGATATTACTCATATAAATAGAACAACCATTATTCTCTGATTTAAATGAATAACCGTCTCGCATCAAACAAGATCCAGATATAATGTTCATGCTCAACGCTGGCACCAAATAACAATTATTTAGGTCTAATACTAATCCCGAAGGTAGATGTAGAGGTAGCGTGCCGACCGCGATCACATCGACTTTGGAACCGTTTCCCACGCGCATCGTCACCTCGTCCTTAGCCAATCTTCGCTTAATCCGTAGTCCCTGTTTCGAGTTGCAAATATTAGCAACAGAACCAGTATCAAATACCCAGGTGCTACTGCGAGCATTAGTAAGGTACACATCAATAACATGTATATCACATATACCTTTGTTCACCTTGCCATCCTTCTTATCCGCCAAATACTTGGGGCAGTTCCGCTTCCAGTGACCAGTCTGCTTGCAGTAGAAGCACTCAGTTTCAGGCTTAGGTCCAGACTTGGGTTTCTTCTCTTGAGCAGCAACTTCCTTGCTGTTCTTCTTGAAGTTCCCCTTCTTCTTCCCTTTGCCGTTTTTCTTGAAACTAGTGGTCTTGTTGACCATCAACACTTGATGCGCCTTTTTGATTTCTACCTCCGTAGCTTTCAGCATTGCGAAGAGCTCGGGAATAGTCTTGTTCATCCCTTGCATATTATAGTTCATCACGAAGCTCTTGTAGCTTGGTGGCAGTGATTGGAGAATTCTGTCAATGACGCAATCATCTGGAAGATTAACTCCCATCTGAATCAAGTGATTATTATACCCAGACATTTTGAGTATATGCTCACTGACAGAACTATTCTCCTCCATCTTGCAGCTATAGAACTTATTGGAGACTTCATATCTCCCAATCCGGGCATTTGCTTGAAATATTAACTTCGACTCCTGAAACATCTCATATGCTCCATGACGTTCAAAACGTCGTTGAAGTCCCGATTCTAAGTCGTAAAGCATGGCACACTGAACTATCGAGTAGTCATCAGCTTTGCTCAGCCAGACGTTCATAACATCTGGTGTTGCTCCTGCAGCAGGCCTGGCACCCAACGGTGCTTCTAGGACGTAATTCTTCTGTGCAGCAATGAGGATAATCCTCAAGTTACGGACCCAGTCCGTGTAATTGCTACCATCATCTTTCAACTTTGCTTTCTCAAGGAACGCATTAAAATTCAACGGAACAACAGCACGGGCCATCTATCTACAATCAAACATACATGAGCAAGATACTATCAGGTACTAAGTTCATGATAAATTTAAGTTCAATTAGTCAAATTACTTAAAGAACTCCCACTTAGATAGACATCCCTCTAATCCTCTAAGTGATCACGTGATCCAAATCAACTAAACCATGTCCGATCATCACGTGAGATGGAGTAGTTTCATTGGTGAACATCACTATGTTGATCATATCTACTATATGATTCACGCTCGACCTTTCGGTCTTCGTGTTCCGAGGCCATATCTGTATATGCTTGGCTCGTCAAGTATAACCTGAGTATTCCGCGTGTGCAACTGTTTTGCACCCGTTGTATTTGAACGTAGAGCCTATCACACCCGATCATCACGTGGTGTCTCAGCACGAAGAACTTTCGCAACGGTGCATACTCAGGGAGAACACTTCTTGATAATTTAGTGAGAGATCATCTTATAATGCTACCGTCAATCAAAGCAAGATAAGATGCATAAAAGATAAACATCACATGCAATCAATATAAGTGATATGATATGGCCATCATCATCTTGTGCCTGTGATCTCCATCTCCGAAGCACCGTCATGATCACCATCGTCACCGGCGCGACACCTTGATCTCCATCGCAGCATCGTTGTCGTCTCGCCAATTTTATGCTTCCACGACTATCGCTACCGCTTAGTGATAAAGTAAAGCATTACAGCGCGATTGCATTGCATACAATAAAGCGACAACTATATGGCTCCTGCCAGTTGCCGATAACTCGGTTACAAAACATGATCATCTCATACAATAAAATTTAGCATCATGTCTTGACCATATCACATCACAACATGCCCTGCAAAAACAAGTTAGACGTCCTCTACTTTGTTTGTTGCAAGTTTTACGTGGCTGCTACAGGCTTAAGCAAGAACCAATCTTACCTACGCATCAAAACCACAACGATAGTTTGTCAAGTTGATGCCGTTTTAACCTTCGCAAGGACCGGGCGTAGCCACACTCGGTTCAACTAAAGTTGGAGAAACAGTCACCCGCAAGCCACCTATGTGCAAAGCACGTCGGGAGAACCGGTCTCGCGTAAGCGTACGCGTAATGTCGGTCCGGGCCGCTTCATCCAACAATACCGCCGAACCAAAGTATGACATGCTGGTAGGCAGTATGACTTATATCGCCCACAACTCACTTGTGTTCTACTCGTGCACATAACATCAAACCATAAAACCTAGGCTCGGATGCCACTGTTGGGGAACGTAGTAATTTCAAAAAAATTCCTACGCACACGCAAGATCATGGTGATGCATAGCAACGAGGGGAGAGTGTGATCTACGTACCCTTGTAGATCGACAACGGAAGCGTTTGGTTGATGTAGTCGTACGTCTCCACGGCCCGACCGATCAAGCACCGAAACTACGGCACCTCCGAGTTCTAGCACACGTTCAGCTCGATGACGATCCCTGGACTCCGATCCAGCAAAGTGTCGGGGAAGAGTTCCGTCAGCACGACGGCGTGGTGACGATCTTGATGCTCTACTGCAGCAGGGCTTCGCCTAAACACCGCTACAATATTATCGAGGACTATGGTGGCAGGGGGCGCTGCACACGGCTAAGAATAAGATCACGTGGATCAACTTGTGTGTTCTGGGGTGCCCCTGCCTCCGTATATAAAGGCTCAAGGGGGGGGGGGTGCGGCCGGCCTAGGAGAGGCGCGCCAGGAGGAGTCCTACTCCCATTGGGAGTAGGATTCCCCCCCCCCCAATCCTAGTTGGAATAGGATTCACGAAGGGGGGAAAAGAGAGAGGGGGCCGGCCCCCTCTCCTTGCCCTATTTGGACCAAGGGAGGGGAGGGGCGCGCGGCCCATCTTGGGCTGCCCCTTCTCTTTTCCACTAAGGCCCACTTAGGCCCATATAGCTCCCGGGGGTTCCGATAACCTCCCGGTACTCCGGTAAAATCCCGATTTCACCCGGAACACTTCCGATATCCAAACATAGGCTTCCAATATATCAATCTTTATGTCTCGACCATTTCGAGACTCCTTGTCATGTCCATGATCACATCCGGGACTCTGAAAAACCTTCGGTACATCAAAATGTATAAACTCATAATATAACTGTCATCGTAACCTTAAGCGTGCGGACCCTACGGGTTCGAGAACAATGTAGACATGACCGAGACACGTCTCCGGTCAATAACCAATAGCGGAACCTGGATGCTCATATTGGCTCCTACATATTCTACGAAGATCTTTTATCGGTCAGACCGCATAACAACATACGTTGTTCCCTTTGTCATCGGTATGTTACTTGCCCGAGATTCGATAGTCGGTATCCAATACCTAGTTCAATCTTGTTACCGGCAAGTCTCTTTACTCGTTCCATAATTCATCATCCCGCAACTAACTCATTAGTTGCAATGCTTGCAAGGCTTAAGTGATGTGCATTACCGAGAGGGCCCAGAGATACCTCTCCGACATTCGGAGTGAGAAATCCTAATCTCGAAATACGCCAACCCAACATGTACCTTTGGAGACACCTGTAGAGCTCCTTTATAATCACCCAGTTACGTTGTGACGTTTGGTAGCACACAAAGTGTTCCTCCGACAAACGGGAGTTGCATAATCTCATAGTCATAGGAACATGTATAAGTCATGAAGAAAGCAATAGCAACATACTAAACGATCGGGTGCTAAGCTAATGGAATGGGTCATGTCAATCAGATCATTCAACTAATGATGTGATCCCGTTAATCAAATAACAACTCTTTGTCCATGGTTAGGAAACATAACCATCTTTGATTAACGAGCTAGTCAAGTAGAGGCATACTAGTGACACTCTGTTTGTCTATGTATTCACACATGTATTATGTTTCCGGTTAATACAATTCTAGCATGAATAGTAAACATTTATCATGATATAAGGAAATAAATATTAACTTTATTATTGCCTCTAGGGCATATTTCCTTCAGTCTCCCACTTGCACTAGAGTCAATAATCTAGATCACATCGCCATGTGATTTAACATCAATAGTTCACATCTTTATGTGATTGGTTCACATCTCCATGTGACTAACACCCAAAGGGTTTACTAGATTCAATAATCTAGTTCACATCGCTATGTGATTAAGACCCAAAAAGTGATCATGTTTTGCTTGTGAGAGAAGTTTAGTGAATGGGTCTGCCACATTCAGATCCGCATGTATTTTGCAAATTTCTATGTCAACAATGCTCTGCATGGAGCTACTCTAGCTAATTACTCCCACTTTCAATATGTATCCAGATTGAGACTTAGAGTCATCTGGATCAGTGTCAAAGCTTGCATCGACGTAACCCTTTACGACGAACCTTTTGTCACCTCCGTAATCGAGAAACATATCCTTATTCCAGCAAGGATAATTTTGACCGCTGTCCATTGATCTACTCTTAGATCACTATTGTACTCCCTCTCTTAACACAGTGTATAGTATACAATAGATCTGGTACACAGCATGGCATACTTTATAGAACCTATGACTGAGGCATAGGGAATGACTTTCATTCTCTTTCTATCTTCTGCCGTGGTCGGGCTTTGAGTCTTACTCAACTTCACACCTTGTAACACAGGCAAGAACCCTTTCTTTGCTTGATCCATTTGGAACCTCTTCAAAATCTTGTCAAGGTATGTGCTTTGTGAAAGTCCAATTAAGCGTCTTGATCTATCTCTATAGATCTTTATGCCTAATATGTAAGCAGCTTCACCGAGGTCTTTCATTGAAAAACTCTTATTCAAGTATCCCTTTATGCTGTCCAGAAATTCTATATTATTTCCAATCAGTAATATGTCATCCACATATAATATCAGAAAATGCTACAGAGCTCCCACTCACTTTCTTGTAAATACAGGCTTCTCCGAAAGTCTGTATAAAACCAAATGCTTTGATCACACTATCAAAGCGTTTATTCCAACTCCGAGATTCTTGCACCAGTCTATAGATGGATCGCTGGAGCTTGCATATTTAGTTAACACCTTTAGGATCGACAAAACCTTCTAGTTGCATCGTATACAACTCTTCTTTAGTAAATCCATTAAGGAATGCAGTTTTGTTTATCCATTTGCCAGATTTCATAAAATGCGGCAATTGCTAACATGATTCGGACAGACTTAAGCATAGATACGAGTGAGAAAATCTCATCGTAGTCAACACCTTGAACTTGTTGAAAACCTTTTGCGACAATTCTAGCTTTGTAGATAGTAACACTACTATCAGCGTCCGTCTTCCTCTTGAAGATCCATTTATTTCCTATGGCTTGCCGATCATCGGGCAAATCCATCAAAGTCCATACTTTGTTCTCATACATGGATCATATCTCAGATTTCATGGCCTCAAACCATTTCACGGAATCTGGGCTCATCATCGCTTCCTCATAGTTCGCAAGTTCGTCATGGTCTAGTAACATGACTTCCAGAACAGGATTACCGTACCACTCTAGTGCGGATCTCACTCTGGTTTACCTACGAGATTTGGTAGTAACTTGATCTGAAGTTACATGATCATCATCATTAGCTTCCTCACTAATTGGTATAGTAGTCACAGGAACAGATTTCTGTGATGAACTACTTTCCAATAAGGGAGCAGGTACAGTTACCTCATCAAGTTCTACTTTCCTCCCACTCACTTCTTTCGAGAGAAACTCCTTCTCTAGAAAAACTCCGAATTTAGCAACAAAAGTCTTGCCTTCGGATTTGTGATAGAAGGTGTACCCAACAGTCTCCTTTGGGTATCCTATGAAGACATATTTCTCCCATTTGGGTTTGAGCTTATTAGGATGAAACTTTTTCATATAAGCATCACAACCCCAAACTTTAAGAAACGACAACTTTGGTTTCTTGCCAAACCACAGTTCAGATTGTGTCGTCTCAACGGACTTAGATGGTGCCCTATTTAATGTGAATGCAGCTGTCTCTAAAGCATAACCCCAAAATGATAGCGGTAAATCAGTAAGAGACATCATAGATCGCACCATATCTAGTAAAGTACGAATACGACGTTCGGACACACCATTACGCTGTGGTGTTCCGGGTGGCGTGAGTTGCGAAACTATTCCGCATTGTTTCAAATGTACACCAAACTCGTAACTCAAATATTCTCCTCCATGATCAGATCGTAGAAAGTTTATTTTCTTGTTACGATGATTTTCAACTTCACTCTGAAATTCTTTGAACTTTTCAAATGTTTCAGACTTATGTTTCATTAAGTAGATATACCCATATCTGCTTAAGTCATCTGTGAAGGTGAGAAAATAACGATATCCGCCACGAGCCTCAATATTCATTGGACCACATACATCTGTATGTATGATTTCCAACAAATCTGTTGCTCTCTCCATAGTACCGGAGAACGGTGTTTTAGTCATCTTGCCCATGAGGCACGGTTCGCAAGTACCAAGTGATTCATAGTCAAGTGGTTCCAAAAGTCCATCAGTATGGAGTTTCTTCATGCGCTTTACACCGATATGACCTAAACGGCAGTGCCACAAATAAGTTGCACCATCATTATCAACTCTGCATCTTTTGGCTTCAACATTATGAATATGTGTGTCACTACCATCGAGATTCAATAAAAATAGACCACTCTTCAAGGGTGCATGACCATAAAAGATATTACTCATATAAATAGAACAACCATTATTCTCTGATTTAAATGAATAACCGTCTCGCATCAAACAAGATCCAGATATAATGTTCATGCTCAACGCTGGCACCAAATAACAATTATTTAGGTCTAATACTAATCCCGAAGGTAGATGTAGAGGTAGCGTGCCGACCGCGATCACATCGACTTTGGAACCGTTTCCCACGCGCATCGTCACCTCGTCCTTAGCCAATCTTCGCTTAATCCGTAGTCCCTGTTTCGAGTTGCAAATATTAGCAACAGAACTAGTATCAAATACCCAGGTGATACTGCGAGCATTAGTAAGGTACACATCAATAACATGTATATCACATATACCTTTGTTCACCTTGCCATCCTTCTTATCCGCCAAATACTTGGGGCAGTTCCGCTTCCAGTGACCAGTCTGCTTGCAGTAGAAGCACTCAGTTTCAGGCTTAGGTCCAGACTTGGGTTTCTTCTCTTGAGCAGCAACTTGCTTGCTGTTCTTCTTGAAGTTCCCCTTCTTCTTCCCTTTGCCGTTTTTCTTGAAACTAGTGGTCTTGTTGACCATCAACACTTGATGCGCCTTTTTGATTTCTACCTCCGTAGCTTTCAGCATTGCGAAGAGCTCGGGAATAGTCTTGTTCATCCCTTGCATATTATAGTTCATCACGAAGCTCTTGTAGCTTGGTGGCAGTGATTGGAGAATTCTGTCAATGACGCAATCATCTGGAAGATTAACTCCCATCTGAATCAAGTGATTATTATACCCAGACATTTTGAGTATATGCTCACTGACAGAACTGTTCTCCTCCATCTTGCGGCTATAGAACTTATTGGAGACTTCAAATCTCTCAATCCGGGCATTTGCTTGAAATATTAACTTCAACTCCTGGAACATCTCATATGCTCCATGACGTTCAAAACGTCGTTGAAGTCCCGATTCTAAGCCGTAAAGCATGGCACACTAAACTATCGAGTAGTCATCAGCTTTGCTCTGCCAGACGTTCATAACATCTGGTGTTGCTCAGAAAACATCTTTCTGTGTTGCATCACTCTTTTGTTGAAGTAAAGGTTCGACAACCTCATCAAGTTCTATCTTCCTCCCACTCAATTCTTTCGAGAGAAACTCCTTCTCGAGAAAGGACCCGTTCTTAGCGACAAACAATTTGCCCTCAGATATGAGATAGAAGGTTTACCCAACTGTCACCTTTGGGTATCCTATGAAGATGTGTTTGTCCGCTTTGGGTTCGAGCTTCTCCGGCTGAAACCTTAAGCATCGCAGCCCCAAACATTAAGAAACGACAACTTTGGTTTCTTTCCAAACCAATGTTCATATGACGTCATCTCAACGGACTTAGATGGTGTCCTATCTAAAGTGAATGCAGCTGTCTCTAACGCATATCCTCAAAATGAAAACGGTAGATCGGTAAAAGACATCATAGATCGCACCATATCTCATAAGGTTCGATTACGACGTCCGGACACACCATAACCCGGTGGTGTTCCAGGTGGCTTCAACTGTGAAACAATTCCACAAGTGATTGCCAAACTCACAACTCAGAAAATCCCCTTTTGATCAGATCGTAGGAACATGATCTTATTGTTATGATGATTCTTAACTTCACTCTGAAATCGCTTGAACTTTTCAAACGTTTCAGACTTGTGCTTCATTAAGTAAATATACCTATATCTACTCAAATCGTCAGTGAAGATGAGAAAATAGCGATATCCACCGCACGCTTCAATTCTCATTGGATCACACGCATCAACATGCATGATTTCCAACAAGTCACTTGCCCGTTTCATTGTACCTGAGAACGGGGTCTTAGTCATCCTGATATGACCTAAGCGGCAGTGCCACGAGAAAGTGGTACTATCATTATTAACTCTACATCTTTTGGCGTGAACATGTGTATTACCACGACCGAGATTCAATGAACCATTCACATAGGGTGCATGACCATGAAAGGTATCATTCATGTAAACAGAATAACCATTATTCTCTAACTTAAATGAATGACCGTATTGCAATGAACATGATCTAATCATATTCATGCTCAACGTAGACACCTGATAACATTTATCTAGGTTCAATACTAATCCCGAAGGCAGATGGAGCGTGCGATGGTGATCTCATCAACTTTGGAAACACTTCCAACACACATCGTCACCTCGCCCTTAGCCAGTCTCTGTTTAGTCCGTTGCTTTTGCTTCAAGTCACCAATAATAGCAACTGAACCGGTATCCAATACCCAGGTGCTACCAGGAGTACTAGTAAGGTACACATTAATAACACGTATATACTTTGTTGAAGTTGCCAGCCTTCTTATCTACCATGCATTTGGGGTAATTCCGCTACCAGTGACCGTTCCCCTTACAATAGAAGCACTTAGTCTCGGGTTTGGGTTCAACCTTGGGTTCCTTCACTGGAGCGGCAACTAGTTTGCCATCCATGAAGTTTCCCTTCTAGCCCTTGCCCTTCTTGAAACCAGTGGTCTTGTTAAACCATCAACAATTGAAGCTCCTTCTTGATTTCTACCTTTTGCGGTCTTAAGCACCGCGAACAGCTCCGGGATCAACTCCATCCCTTGCATGTCATAGTTCATCATGAAGATCTAGTAGCTTAGTGATAGCGGCTAGAGAACTCTATCAATCACTATCTTATCTGGAAGTTTAACTCCCACTTGATTTAAGTGATTGTAGCACCCAGACATTCTGAGCACATGCTCACTAGCTGAGCTATTCTCCTCCATCTTGTCGGCAAAAGAACTTGTCAGAGGTCTCACACCTCTCAACACAGGCATGAGCCTGAAATCCCAATTTCAGCTCTTGGAACATCTCATATGTTCTATGGCGTTCAAAACGTCATTAGAATCCCGATTCTAAGACGTAAAGTATGGTGCACTAAAATATCAAGTAGTCATCAGGATGTGTCTGTCAGGTGCTCACAACATCCACAGACGACGTTGTAGGGGTTTGCACATCGAGCGGTGCATCAAAGACGTAAGCCTTCTGTGTAGCAGTGAGGACACTCCTCGGACTACGGACCCAGTCCGCATCATTGCTTACAATATCTTTCAACTTAATCTTTCTCTAGGAACGTATTGAAACAGGGAGCTACAACGTGAGCTATTTATCTACAACATATTTGCAAAGACAATTTAGACTATGTTCATGATAATTGAATTCATCTAATCAAATTATTTAATGAACTCCCACTCAGATAGACATCCCTCTAGTCATCTAAGTGAAACATGATCCGAATCAACTAGGCCGTGTCCGATCATCACATGAGACGGACTAGTCATCAACGGTGAACATCTCATGTTGATCCTATCTTCTATACGACTCATGCTCGAACTTTCGGTCTTCCGTGTTCCGAGGCCATATCTGTACATGCTAGGCTCGTCAAGTCAACCTAAGTGTATTGCGTGTGTAAATCTGGCTTACACCCGTTGTATTCGAACGTTAGAATCTATCACACCCAATCATCATGTGGTGCTTCGAAACAACGAACCTTCGCAACGGTGCACAGTTAGGGGGAACACTTTCTTGAAATTTTAGTGAGGGATCATCTTATTTAAGCTACCGTCGTTCTAAGCAAATAAGATGTAAAACATGATAAACATCACATGCAATCAAATAGTGACATGATATGGCCAATATCATTTTGCTCCTTTTGATCTCCATCTTCGGGGCTCCATGATCATCGTTGTCACCGGCATGACACCATGATCTCCATCATCGTGTCTTCTTGAAGTTGTGTCGTCATCTATTACTTCTACTACTATGGCTAACGCTTTAGCAATAAAGTAAAGTAACTACCTGACGTTTATGTTGACACGCAGGTCATAAATAAATTAAGACAACTCCTATGGCTCCTGCCGGTTGTCATACTCATCGACATGCAAGTCGTGATTCCTATTACAAGAACATGATCAGTCTCATACATCTCATATATCATTCATCACATCCTTTTGGCCATATCACATCACAAGGCATGTGCTGCAAAAACAAGTTAGACGTCCTCTAATTGTTGTTGCAAGTTTTTTCGTGGCTGCTATAGGTTTCTAGCAAGAACGTTTCTTACCTACGCCAAAACCACAACGTGATATGCCAATTTCTATTTACCCTTCATAAGGACCCTTTTCATCGAATCCGATCCGACTAAAGTGGGAGAGACAGACACCCTCTAGCCACCTTATGCAACTAGTGCATGTCAGTCGGTGGAACCAGTCTCACGTAAGAGTACGTGTAAGGTCGGTCCGGGCCGCTTCATCCCACGATGCTGCCGAATCAAGATAAGACTAGTAACGGCAAGTAAATTGACAATATCGACGCCCACAACAACTTGTGTTCTACTCGTGCATAGAAACTACGCATAGACCTAGCTCATGATGCCACTGTTGGGGAACGTAGCAGAAATTCAAAATTTTCTATGCATCACCAAGATCAATCTATGGAGTAATCTAGCAACGAGGGAAGGAGAGTGCATCTACATACCCTTGTAGATCGCAAAGCGGAAGCGTTCAAGTGAACGTGGTTGATGGAGTCGTACTCGTCGTGATCCAAATCACCGATGATCCTAGTGCCGAACGGACGGCACCTCCGTGTTCAACACACGTACAGCCCGGTGACGTCTCCTATGCCTTGATCCAGCAAGGGGAGAAGGAGAGGTTGGGGAAGACTCGATCCAGCAGCAGCACGACGGCGTGGTGGTGGTGGAGGAGCGCGGGACTCCAGCAGGGCTTCGCCAAGCACTACGAGAGACAAGGAGGGAGAGGGGTAGGGCTGCGCCAACAGGGGAGGAACTTCATGTCTTGTGCTGCCCCTTTGCCTCCACTATATATAGGGGGAGAGGGAGGGCTGCGCCCCACCTAGGGTTTCCTCCCTAGGGGTGGCGGCAGCCCTAGATCCCATCTAGGGTGGCGGCCACAAGGGGGAGAGGGGGAGGCGCACCTGAGGTGGGCCTTAGGGCCCATCTGCCCTAGGGTTTGCCCCCCTCCCCTCTTGGAGGCGCCTTGGGCCTTGGTGGGAGGTGCCCCAGCCCACCTAGGGGCTGGTCCCTTCCCACTATTGGCCCATGTAGGCCTCCGGGGCTGGTGGCCCCACCCGGTGGACCCCCGGACCCCTCTGGTGGTCCCGATACACTACCGGTGATGCCCGGAACACTTCCGGTGGCCAAAACCATACTTCCTATATATTAATCTTTACCTCCGGACCATTCCGGAACTCCTCGTGACGTCCGAGATCTCATCCGGGACTCCGAACAACATTCGGTAACCGCGTACATACTTTCCCTATAACCCTAGCGTCATCGAACCTTAAGTGTGTAGACCCTACGGGTTCGGGAGTCATGCAGACATGACCGAGACAACTCTCCGGTCAACAACCAACAGCGGGATCTGGATACCCATGTTGGCTCCCACATGCTCCACGATGATCTCATCTGATGAACCACGATGTCAAGGACTTAATCAATCCCGTATACAATTCCCTTTGTCTAGCGGTACGATACTTGCCCGAGATTCGATCGTCGGTATCCCGATACCTTGTTCAATCTCGTTACCGGCAAGTCTCTTTTACTCGTTCCGTAACACATCATCCCGTGATCAACTCCTTGATCACATTGTGCACATTATGATGATGTCCTACCGAGTGGGCCCAGAGATACCTCTCCGTTTACACGGAGTGACAAATCCCAGTCTCGATTCGGCCAACCCAATAGACACTTTCGGAGATACCTGTAGTGTACCTTTATAGCCACCCAGTTACGTTGTGACGTTTGGCACACCCAAAGCACTCCTACGGTATCCGGGAGTTGCACAATCTCATGGTCTAAGGAAATGATACTTGACATTAGAAAAGCTTTAGCATACGAACTACACGATCTTTGTGCTAGGCTTAGGATTGGGTCTTGTCCATCACATCATTCTCCTAATGATGTGATCCCGTTATCAACGACATCCAATGTCCATGGTCAGGAAACCGTAACCATCTATTGATCAACGAGCTAGTCAACTAGAGGCTTACTAGGGACATGGTGTTGTATATGTATCCACACATGTATCTGAGTTTCCTATCAATACAATTCTAGCATGGATAATAAATGATTATCATGAACAAGGAAATATAATAATAACCAATTTATTATTGCCTCTAGGGCATATTTCCAACAGTCTCCCACTTGCACTAGAGTCAATAATCTAGTTCACATCGCCATGTGATTAACACTCACAGGTCACATCGCCATGTGACCAATATCCAAGAGTCTACTAGACTCAATGATCTAGTTCACATCACTATGTGATAAACACTCAAAGAGTTGTGGGTTTGATCATGTTATGCTTGTGAGAGAGGTTATAGTCAACAGGTCTCGCCATATTCAGATCCCTATGTACTTCGCAAAACTTTGTGTCATATCGTAGATGATGCTACCACGTTCCACTTGGAGCTACTCCAAATTGTTGCTCCATTATACGTATCCAGTATCTCTACTCAGAGCTATCCGGATAGGTGTTAAGCTTGCATCGACGTAACTCTTTATGTCAAACTCTTTATCACCTCCATAACCGAGAAACATTTCCTTATTCCTCTAAGGACAATTTTGACCGCTATCTGGTGATCCATTCCTAGATCACCTTTGTACCCTCTTGCCAGACATGTGGCAAGGCACACATCAGGTGCGGTACTCAGCATGGCATACCGTATAGAGCCTATGACAAGAGCATAGGGGACGACCTTCGTCCTTCCTCTTTCTTCTGTCGTGGTCAATCTTTGAGTCTTACTCAACTTCACACCTTACAACTCAGGTAAGAACCCCTTCTTTGACTGATCTATTTTGAACTCCTTCAAAAACATGTCAAGGTGTGCATTCTTTGAAAGTATCATCAGGCGTCCTGATCTATCTCTATAGATCTTGATGCCCAGTATGTAAGCAGCTTTATCCAGGTCTTCCTTTGAAAAAAATTACTCTTCAAACAACCATTTATGCTTTCCAGAAATTCTACATTATTTCGGATCCACAATATGTCATCCACATATACTTATCAGAAATGTTGTAGTGCTCCCACTCACTTTCGTGTAAATACAAGTTTCTAGCAAACATTGTGTAAACCTAAAAGCTTTGATCACTCCATCAAAGCATATATTCCGATTCTGAGATGCTTGCTCTAGTCCATAGAACGATCGCTGGAGCCAGCATACCTTTTAGCATCCTTAGGATCGACAAAACCTTTTATTGTATCACATACAACTTTTTCTTATGAAAACTGGTAAGAAAACTTGTTTTGACATCCATCTGTCAGATTTCATAATCGAAAAACACAGCTAATGCTAACATGATTCCGACGGACTTAAGCATCGCTATGGGTGAGAAATTCTCATCGTAGTCAACTCCTTGAACTTGTGAAAAGACTCTTTCCCACAAGTCAAGCTTCATAGAAGGTAACATTACCGCCCACGTCCGTCTTCTTCTTAAAGATCCATTTATCTCGATGGCTTGCCGATCAACGGGCAAGTCCACCAAAGTCCATACATGGATCCTATCTCGGATTTCATGGCTTCTAACCATTTGTCGGAATACGGGCCCACCATCGCTTCTCCATAGCTCGTAGGTTCATTGTTGTCTAACAACATGATATCTAAGACAGGATTACCGTACCACTTAGGAGTAGTACATATCCTTGTCGACCTACGAGGTTCGATAGCAACTTGATCCGAAGCTTCATGATCACTATCATTAACTTCCTATTCAACAGACGTAGGCGCCACAGAAAACATCTTTCTGTGTTGCATCACTCTCTGGTTGAAGTAAAGGTTCGACAACCTCATCAAGTTCTATCTTCCTCCCACTCAATTCTTTCGAGAGAAACTCCTTCTCGAGAAAGGACCCGTTCTTAGCGACAAACAATTTGCCCTCAGATATGAGATAGAAGGTTTACCCAACTGTCACCTTTGGGTATCCTATGAAGATGTGTTTGTCCGCTTTGGGTTCGAGCTTCTCCGGCTGAAACCTTAAGCATCGCAGCCCCAAACATTAAGAAACGACAACTTTGGTTTCTTTCCAAACCAATGTTCATATGACGTCATCTCAACGGACTTAGATGGTGTCCTATCTAAAGTGAATGCAGCTGTCTCTAACGCATATCCTCAAAATGAAAACGGTATATCGGTAAAAGACATCATAGATCGCACCATATCTCATAAGGTTCGATTACGATGTCCGGACACACCATAACCCAGTGGTGTTCCAGGTGGCTTCAACTGTGAAACAATTCCACAAGTGATTGCCAAACTCACAACTCAGAAAATCCCCTTTTGATCAGATCGTAGGAACATGATCTTATTGTTATGATGATTCTTAACTTCACTCTGAAATCGCTTGAACTTTTCAAACGTTTCAGACTTGTGCTTCATTAAGTAAATATACCTATATCTACTCAAATCGTCAGTGAAGATGAGAAAATAGCGATATCCACCGCACGCTTCAATTCTCATTGGATCACACGCATCAACATGCATGATTTCCAACAAGTCACTTGCCCATTTCATTGTACCTGAGAACGGGGTCTTAGTCATCCTGATATGACCTGAGCGGCAGTGCCACGAGAAAGTGGTACTATCATTATTAACTCGACATCTTTTGGCGTGAACATGTGTATTACCACAACCGAGATTCAATGAACCATTCACATAGGGTGCATGACCATGAAAGGTATCATTCATGTAAACAGAATAACCATTATTCTCTAACTTAAATGAATGACCGTATTGCAATGAACATGATCTAATCATATTCATGCTCAACGTAGACACCTGATAACATTTATCTAGGTTCAATACTAATCCCGAAGGCAGATGGAGCGTGCGATGGTGATCTCATCAACTTTGGAAACACTTCCAACACACATCGTCACCTCGCCCTTAGCCAGTCTCTGTTTAGTCCGTTGCTTTTGCTTCAAGTCACCAATAATAGCAACTGAACCGGTATCCAATACCCAGGTGCTACCAGGAGTACTAGTAAGGTACACATTAATAACACGTATATACTTTGTTGAAGTTGCCAGCCTTCTTATCTACCATGCATTTGGGGTAATTCCGCTACCAGTGACCGTTCCCCTTACAATAGAAGCACTTAGTCTCGGGTTTGGGTTCAACCTTGGGTTCCTTCACTGGAGCGGCAACTGGTTTGCCATCCATGAAGTTTCCCTTCTAGCCCTTGCCCTTCTTGAAACCAGTGGTCTTGTTAAACCATCAACACTTGATGCTCTTTCTTGATTTCTACCTTTTGCGGTCTTAAGCACCGTGAACAGTTCCGGGATCAACTCCATCCCTTGCATGTCATAGTTCATCACGAAGATCTAGTAGCTTAGTGATAGTGGCTAGAGAACTCTATCAATCACTATCTTATCTGGAAGTTTAACTCCCACTTTATTTAAGTGATTGTAGCACCCAGACATTCTGAGCACATGCTCACTAGCTGAGCTATTCTCCTCCATCTTGTTGGCAAAAGAACTTGTCAGAGGTCTCACACCTCTCAACACAGGCATGAGCCTGAAATCCCAATTTCAGCTCTTGGAACATCTCATATGTTCTATGGCGTTCAAAACGTCATTGGAATCCCGATTCTAAGACGTAAAGTATGGTGCACTAAACTATCAAGTAGTCATCAGGTGTCTGTCAGGTGTTCACAACATCCACAGACGACGTTGTAGGGTTTGCACATCGAGCGGTGCATCAATGACGTAAGCCTTCTGTGTAGCAGTGAGGACACTCCTCGGACTACGGACCCAGTCCACATCATTGCTTACAATATCTTTCAACTTAATCTTTCTCTAGGAACGTATTGAAACAGGGAGCTACAACGTGAGCTATTTATCTACAACATATTTGCAAAGACAATTTAGACTATGTTCATGATAATTGAATTCATCTAATCAAATTATTTAATGAACTCCCACTCAGATAGACATCCCTCTAGTCATCTAAGTGAAACATGATCCGAATCGACTAGGCCGTGTCCGATCATCACGTGAGACGGACTAGTCATCAACGGTGAACATCTCATGTTGATCGTATCTTCTATACGACTCATGCTCGAACTTTCGGTCTTCCGTGTTCCAAGGCCATGTCTGTACATGCTAGGCTCGTCAAGTCAACCTAAGTGTATTGCGTGTGTAAATCTGGCTTACATCCGTTGTATTCGAACGTTAGAATCTATCACACCCAATCATCATGTGGTGCTTCGAAACAACGAACCTTCGCAACGGTGCACAGTTAGGGGGAACACTTCCTTGAAATTTTAGTGAGGGATCATCTTATTTAAGCTACCGTTGTTCTAAGCAAATAAGATGTAAAACATGATAAACATCACATGCAATCAAATAGTGACATGATATGGCCAATATCATTTTGCTCCTTTTGATCTCCATCTTCGGGGCTCCATGATCATCGTTGTCACCGGCATGACACCATGATCTCCATCATCGTGTCTTCTTGAAGTTGTGTCGTCATCTATTACTTCTACTACTATGGCTAACGCTTTAGCAATAAAGTAAAGTAATTACATGACGTTTATGTTGACACGCAGGTCATAAATAAATTAAGACAACTCCTATGGCTCCTGCCGGTTGTCATACTCATCGACATGCAAGTCGTGATTCCTATTACAAGAACATGATCAATCTCATACATCTCATATATCATTCATCACATCCTTTTGGCCATATCACATCACAAGGCATGTGCTACAAAAACAAGTTAGACGTCCTCTAATTGTTGTTGCAAGTTTTTTCGTGGCTGCTATAGGTTTCTAGCAAGAACGTTTCTTACCTACGCCAAAACCACAACGTGATATGCCAATTTCTATTTACCCTTCATAAGGACCCTTTTCATCGAATCCGATCCGACTAAAGTGGGAGAGACAGACACCCTCTAGCCACCTTATGCAACTAGTGCATGTCAGTCGGTGGAACCAGTCTCACGTAAGAGTACGTGTAAGGTCGGTCCGGGCCGCTTCATCCCACGATGCTGCCGAATCAAGATAAGACTAGTAACGGCAAGTAAATTGACAATATCGACGCCCACAACAACTTGTGTTCTACTCGTGCATAGAAACTACGCATAGACCTAGCTCATGATGCCATTGTTGGGGAACGTAGCAGAAATTCAAAATTTTCTATGCATCACCAAGATCAATCTATGGAGTAATCTAGCAACGAGGGAAGGAGAGTGCATCTACATACCCTTGTAGATCGCAAAGCGGAAGCGTTCAAGTGAACGGGGTTGATGGAGTCGTACTCGTCGTGATCCAAATCACCGATGATCCTAGTGCCGAACGGACGGCACCTCCGCGTTCAACACACGTACAGCCCGGTGACGTCTCCTATGCCTTGATCCAGCAAGGGGAGAAGGAGAGGTTGGGGAAGACTCGATCCAGCAGCAGCACGACGGCGTGGTGGTGGTGGAGGAGCGCGGGACTCCAGCAGGGCTTCGCCAAGCACTACGAGAGACAAGGAGGGAGAGGGGTAGGGCTGCGCCAACAGGGGAGGAACTTCATGTCTTGTGCTGCCCCTTTGCCTCCACTATATATAGGGGGAGAGGGAGGGCTGCGCCCCCACCTAGGGTTTCCTCCCTAGGGGTGGCGGCAGCCCTAGATCCCATCTAGGGTGGCGGCCACAAGGGGGAGAGGGGGAGGCGCACCTGAGGTGGGCCTTAGGGCCCATCTGCCCTAGGGTTTGCCCCCCTCCCCTCTTGGAGGCGCCTTGGGCCTTGGTGGGAGGTGCCCCAGCCCACCTAGGGGCTGGTCCCTTCCCACTATTGGCCCATGTAGGCCTCCGGGGCTGGTGGCCCCACCCGGTGGACCCCCGGACCCCTCTGGTGGTCCCGATACACTACCGGTGATGCCCGGAACACTTCCGGTGGCCAAAACCATACTTCCTATATATTAATCTTTACCTCCGGACCATTCCGGAACTCCTCGTGACGTCCGAGATCTCATCCGGGACTCCGAACAACATTCGGTAACCGCGTACATACTTTCCCTATAACCCTAGCGTCATCGAACCTTAAGTGTGTAGACCCTACGGGTTCGGGAGTCATGCAGACATGACCGAGACAACTCTCCGGTCAACAACCAACAGCGGGATCTGGATACCCATGTTGGCTCCCACATGCTCCACGATGATCTCATCTGATGAACCACGATGTCAAGGACTTAATCAATCCCGTATACAATTCCCTTTGTCTAGCGGTACGATACTTGCCCGAGATTCGATCGTCGGTATCCCGATACCTTGTTCAGTCTCGTTACCGGCAAGTCTCTTTTACTCGTTCCGTAACACATCATCCCGTGATCAACTCCTTGATCACATTGTGCACATTATGATGATGTCCTACCGAGTGGGCCCAGAGATACCTCTCCGTTTACACGGAGTGACAAATCCCAGTCTCGATTCGGCCAACCCAATAGACACTTTCGGAGATACCTGTAGTGTACCTTTATAGCCACCCAGTTACGTTGTGACGTTTGGCACACCCAAAGCACTCCTACGGTATCCGGGAGTTGCACAATCTCATGGTCTAAGGAAATGATACTTGACATTAGAAAAGCTTTAGCATACGAACTACACGATCTTTGTGCTAGGCTTAGGATTGGGTCTTGTCCATCACATCATTCTCCTAATGATGTGATCCCGTTATCAACGACATCCAATGTCCATGGTCAGGAAACCGTAACCATCTATTGATCAACGAGCTAGTCAACTAGAGGCTTACTAGGGACATGGTGTTGTCTATGTATCCACACATGCATCTGAGTTTCCTATCAATACAATTCTAGCATGGATAATAAACGATTATCATGAACAAGGAAATATAATAATAACCAATTTATTATTGCCTCTAGGGCATATTTCCAACACTCCCTCCATGAGCTTGACTGCCTCAGCTCTCACCTCTTCGCCTGGCATTGGCTCCCTTCTAGTGGGACCACGGGCCACTCCGGTGGCATCCTTTTAGGGGTTAATGATGCCACCTTCGAGGTGGGCGGCATGGACCGGGGCGAATTCTTTGTTAGCATGGAGATTCTTGAGCGAGCTCTGAACTTCAAATGGGAGGTCGTGATTGTCTATGGTCTGGCGGATCACCGCCGTTCCCCGACCTTCCTTGCGGAGCTCCACCAAAAGATCTCCGCCTCCCTCCTCCCAGTAGTTGTGGGCGGAGATTTTAACCTCATCCGTTCTCCGGACGAGAAGAATAATGATAGGATTAACCTCCCCCGGATGCAGTTGTTCAATGACTGGATCGCGGAGCTCGGCCTCCGGGAGATCGAGCGGACGGGGGCGCGATTCACCTGGACTAACCGCCAGGCCGACCCGACGCGATCCGTCTTGGATCGTGTCCTAGTTTCCCTGGAGTGGGAGTTGAGGTGCCCCCGGACCTCGCTCCGGGCGATTACCCGGATTAGGTCTGACCACGTCCCTCTCCTCCTATCCTCTGCGGACGAGCGCCCCCCCCCTCCCGCCGCGGTTTAGATTTGAGTCCTTTTGGCTCAACCAGGCCGGATTTCGGGATGCGGTCTCTGCTCGTTGGACTCTTGCTCGCGCCTCTCCCCATCGCTCCATGTACACCGTTGACTCGTGGCACTTCTGCGCCAAGCTTGCCCGCCAATTCATGAAGGGCTGGGGCGCTAATCTTGGCCGTGACCTCCGCGAGCGTAAAAGATCCCTCCTGTTGGCTATTCAGGCTCTGGACGCCCGAGCCGACTCCTCCGGGCTCTCCCCAGATGAGTGGATGCTGAGATATGATCTTGAGGATCAACTCTTCTCCATCTACACAGATGAGGAGGCATACTGGAGGTTGCGTGGTACCCAAAGATGTGTGCTCCACGGTGATGCGAACACTGCATATTTCCAGGCGGTTGCGAATGGCCGACGCCGGAGAAATTCCATCCACTGCTTGTGGGAGGATGACGCCCCCCTTGTCCGCCCCGCGGCCATTCGGGCTCATGTAGACGTCTTCTACAAAGCCCTCTTTACCCCCACCCCTCGGGGTGGGGCTAGTCTCGCCCCCGACACTTGGACGGGGGTGGAGTTGGTTTCCGACGAGGCCAACGCGGCCCTTGTTGCCCCCTTCACCGAAGAAGAGGTACTCGCGGCCATTAAAGGAATGAACCCCTCCTCGGCCCTGGGTCCGGATGGCTTGCCCGTTACGTTCTTTAAAACGTTCTGGCAGACAGTCAAACCTGAGGTCATGGCCCTCTTCGAGGAGTTCTATTCGGGCTCTATGGACCTTGGACGCCTCAATTATGGGATCATTACCCTCATCCCAAAGGTTCCGAGCGCCTCTGATATTCGCCAGTTCCGTCCCATCACCGTGATTAACGTGATATTCCGGATCCTGGCCAAAGGGTACGCCAATAGGGTGACCCTACTCGCTAACTCGATCACTCACCCGAACCAATCGGCCTTCATCCAAGGCCGGTTTATTTTAGATGGCGTGTTGGTCTTCCATGAAGTCCTTCACGAAGTTCGGGTGAAACAACATCGCGCTGTCTTCCTGAAGCTGGACTTTCATAAAGCTTATGATACTGTGCACTGGCCTTTCCTTCGGGAAGTGCTGCTGCGTAAGGGCTTTGACGACCGCTGGGTGACTCGCGTGATGCAATTAGTCTCCTGTGGGTGGACCGCGGTGAACATCAACGGCGAGATTGGGCCATACTTCCCCACTCTTTGTGGGGTGCGTCAGGGGGACCCGTTCTCGCCGTTCCTGTTCAACATGGTGGTCGATGCTCTGGCCGCCATCCTGGACAAAGCCAAGGGTGCTGGCCATATTCACGGCATTGTCCCCCACCTAGTCGGAGGGGGAGGGGTCTCCCTCCTTCAATACGCGGATGACACCATAATAATGGTTGAAGGTTCTACTCAGGACGTGGCTAACCTGAAGTTCCTCCTCCTGTGCTTCCAGCAGATGTCGGGCCTAACGATCAACTTCGATAAGAGCGAAGTGATGGTTCTTGGTTACCCTCCGGTGGAAGCTCAGGCTATCGCTGACCGACTTAACTGTCGGCTGGGTTCTTTCCCCACGACCTACCTGGGGATCCCCATTAGTGATTCGCGCCTCACCGTGGCGGACCTCCGCCCCACGGTGACCCGTATGCAACATCGCGTCGAGCCTTGGAAAGGGCGCTGGCTATCGAAGGCTGCGCATGTGATTCTCATCAACTCCTCTCTCGCCAGCCTTCTTTGGTACCTCATGAGCTTTTATAGCCTCCATGAAATGCTGCACACGGAAATTTCCAAGTACCAATCCAGGTTCTACTGGGCTGGCGAGGATGACAGACAGAAGTACCATATGGTCAGTTGGCCGGATATATGTAAACCCAAGGACTAGGGGGGGTCTGGGGATTTTGTCCTCCCGACGCATGAACATCGCCCTCCTGACCTGGTGGCTATGGCGTATTGCTAATGGTGACGGAGGGCTTTGGCTCACCATAATCCGGAACAAGTACCTCCGTGGACAGCCTCTGGCTTTCTGTCAGCGTTCGGGCGGATCCCAGTTTTGGCAGGCCGTCATTCAGCTGCTCCCTGTGCTTCGCATTGGCACGTCCATCTTGGTTGGGTCTGGGTCCGCGACCCTGTTCTGGTTTGATCGGTGGATCCTCGACACCCCTTTGGCCGCCCATTTTCCCGAGCTCTTCGCCATTGCTGTTGACCCACGGGTCTCTGTTGAGACGGCCCTTATTGACTTAGGGCGCCTCGCGTTTCGCCGCCCTTTTGGCCCGCCCGAAGTGGCTGCCTGGGATGCCCTCCTCGAGGACATCGCCCTTCTCCCGATGAACGTCACCAACACCCCGGACACCATCTCTTGGCGCCTAGAATCTTCCGGACGCTTCTCTACTAAGTCCCTATACGCGGCCATCGCGCCTTCGCCCGCCCCCGAGCCCTTCAGTTTGATCTGGGATATCCGCCTGCCACTGAAGATTAGGATCTTCCTTTGGCAATGGATCCGTGGACGCCTCCCCTCCGGAGTCGAAGTCCTCAAGCGTAACAGACCTGGAGATGGGCTTTGCCCCTTGTGCGGCACGGTGGAGGACGCTAACCACATCTTCTTCGCGTGCTCCATGGCCCAGTTTCTTTGGTCCAGTTTCCGCGAGACGGTTGGTGGACAGTGGTGAAATTCCAATTTCCCCGACCTTCTTGCTGAGATCCATGCCTCCCCCCTCGCTACCGACATATCCGTTGGCTCTGCGTAGGGGTCCTCGCCTGGACGCTGTGGACTGTCCGCAATAAGCTTGTCATCCAAAAGGTCACTCTCAGACGTGCTACTGACGCCATTTTTAAAATGTGTGGGTACCTGCAGCTTTGGCGGCCGCTTAGCCGCCCTCAGGATCGGGACGTCATCAACACCCTCCTCGCCGACCTTCGATCGCTCGCCTTCCACCTGGCGCCACCGCTTCCGCCGCCCCCCCCCCCCCCAACCTGACTAGATGCAGTCGTTTATTTCTGTTCTGGGGCTTGTTGAGTTGTGCCCTCAGCATTAACCCTTATGGATCCTGTGTTCTGTTTGAACTTGGTGTGTGTGTGTGTGTGTGTTTGAACCTCTGTGGATTGTTGGCTTGGGCATGTGCTTTATAATATAAAGCGGGGTGAAAGCCTTTTTCGGTAAGTGTGTCGTCGCCGAGTGCTCCTAGTCCACATCCCTACAAGGTCCAACTACTACTCCTTCCAACTCATAATAGCTCCTTTTTGTTCAAACATTTTTATTTTTAGGTTCGACCATCATTATAGAAATAAATACCAACATTTTTTAAAAAGGGGAATATATTAATATCTAGTAGATACCAAGCACACCCAGCCTCTTGATGGGTTTCGTAGTAATTTCAAAAAAATTCCTACGCTCACGCAAGATCATGATGATGCATAGCAACGAGAGGGGAGAGTATGATCTACGTACCCTTGTAGATCGACAACGGAAGCGTTTGGTTGATGTAGTCGTACGTCTTCACGGCCCGACCGATCAAGCACCGAAACTACGGCACCTCCGAGTTCTAGCACACGTTCAGCTCGATGACGATCCCCGGACTCCGATCCAGCAAAGTGTCGGGGAAGAGTTCCGTCAGCACGACGGCGTGGTGACGATCTTGATGTACTACTGTCGCAGGGCTTCGCCTAAGCACCGCTACAATATTATCGAGGACTATGGTGGCAGGGGCCCCGCACACGGCTAAGAATATGATCACGTGGATCAACTTGTGTTTCTCTGGGGTGTCCCTGCCTCCGTATATAAAGGCTCAAGGGGGGGGTGCGGCCGGCCTAGTAGAGGCGCGCCAGGAGGAGTCCTACTCCCTCTGGGAGTAGGATTCCCCCCCAATCCTAGTTGGAATAGGATTCACGGAGGGGGGAAAAGAGAGAGGGGGGCCGGCCCCCTCTCCTTGTCCTATTCGGACCAAGGGAGGGGAGGGGCGCACGGCCCATCTTGGGCTGCCCCTTCTCTTTTCCACTAAGGCCCACTTAGGCCCATATAGCTCCCGGGGGGGTTCCGGTAACCTCCCGGTACTCCGGTAAAATCCCGATTTCACCCGGAACACTTCCGATATCCAAACATAGGCTTCCAATATATCAATTTTTATGTCTCGACCATTTCGAGACTCCTCGTCATGTCCGTGATCACATCCGGGACTCCGAAAAACCTTCGGTACATCAAAATGTATAAACTCATAATATAACTGTCATCGTAACCTTAAGCGTGCGGACCCTACGGGTTCGAGAACAATTTAGACATGACCGAGACACATCTCCGGTCAATAACCAATAGCGGAACCTGGATGCTCATATTGGCTCCTACATATTCTACGAAGATCTTTTATCGGTCAGACCGCATAACAACATACGTTGTTCCCTTTGTCATCGGTATGTTACTTGCCCGAGATTCGATCATCGGTATCCCATACCTAGTTCAATCTCGTTACCGGCAAGTCTCTTTACTCGTTCTGTAATACATCATCCCACAACTAACTCATTAGTTGCAATGCTTGCAAGGCTTAAGTGATGTGCATTACCGAGAGGGCCCAGAGATACCTCTCCGACAATCGGAGTGACAAATCCTAATCTCGAAATATGCCAACCCAACATGTACCTTTGGAGATACCTGTAGAGCACCTTTATAATCACCCAGTTACGTTGTGACATTTGGTAGCACACAAAGTGTTCCTCCGGTAAACGGGCGTTGCATAATCTCATAGTCATAGGAACATGTATAAGTCATGAAGAAAGCAATAGCAACATACTAAACAATCGGGTGCTAAGCTAATGGAATGGGTCATGTCAATCAGATCATTCACCTAATGATGTGATCCCGTTAATCAAATAACAACTCTTTGTCCATGGTTAGGAAACATAACCATCTTTGATTAACGAGCTAGTCAAGTAGAGGCATACTAGTGACACTCTGTTGGTCTATGTATTCACACATGTATTATGTTTCCGGTTAATACAATTCTAGCATGAATAATAAACATTTATCATGATATAAGGAAATGAACAATAACTTTATTATTGCCTCTAGGGCATATTTCCTTCAGTCTCCCACTTGCACTAGAGTCAATAATCTAGATCACATCGCCATGTGATTTAACATCAATAGTTCACATCTTTATGTGATTGGTTCACATCTCCATGTGACTAACACCCAAAGGGTTTACTAGATTCAATAATCTAGTTCACATCGCTATGTGATTAAGACCCAAAAAGTGATCATGTTTTGCTTGTGAGAGAAGTTTAGTCAACGGGTGTGCCACATTCAGATCCGCATGTATTTTGCAAATTTCTATGTCAACAATGCTCTGTATGGAGCTACTCTAGCTAATTGCTCCTACTTTCAATATGTATCTAGATTGAGACTTAGAGTCATCTGGATCAGTGTCAAAACTTGCATCGACGTAACCCTTTACGACGAACCTTTTGTCACCTCCGTAATCGAGAAACATATCCTTATTCCAGTAAGGATAATTTTGACCGTTGTCCATTGATCTACTCCTAGATCACTATTGTACTCCCTCTCTTAACACAGTGTATGGTATACAATAGATCTGGTACACAGCATGACATACTTTATAGAACCTATGACTGAGGCATAGGTAATGACTTTCATTCTCTTTCTATCTTCTGCCGTGGTCGGGCTTTGAGTCTTACTCAACTTCACACCTTGTAACACAGGCAAGAAACTTTTTCTTTGACTGTTCCATTTTGAACTACTTCAAAATCTTGTCAAGGTATGTACTCATTGAAAAAACTTATCAAGCATCTTGATCTATCTCTATAGATCTTGATACTCAATATGTAAGCAGCTTCACCGAGGTCTTTCTTTGAAAAACTCCTTTCAAACATTCCTTTATGCTTTGCAGAATAATTCTACATTATCTCCGATCAACAATATGTCTTTCACATATACTTTATCAGAAATGTTGTAGTGCTCCCACTCACTTTCTTGTAAATACAGGCTTCACCGCAAGTCTGTATAAAACTATATGCTTTGATCAACTTATCAAAGCGTATATTCCAACTCCGAGATGTTTGCACCAGTCCATAGATGGATCGCTGGAGCTTGCACATTTTGTTAGCACCTTTAAGATTGACAAAACCTTCTGGTTGTATCATATACAACTCTTCTTTAATAAATCCATTAAGGAATGCATTTTTGTTTATCCATTTGCCGGATTTCATAAAATGCGGCAATTGCTAATCATGATTCGGACAGACTTAAGCATAGATACGAGTGAGAAACTCTCATCGTAGTCAACACCTTGAACTTGTCGAAAACCTTTTTGCGACAATTCTAGCTTTGTAGATAGTAACACTACTATTAGCGTCCGTCTTTCTCTTGAAGATCCATTTATTTTCTATGGCTTGCCGATCATCGGGCAAATCCATCAAAGTCCGTACTTTGTTCTCATACATGGATCATATCTCAGATTTCATGGCCTCAAACCATTTCGCGGAATCTGGGCTCATCATCGCTTCCTCATAGTTCGCAAGTTCGTCATGGTCAAGTAACATGACCTCCAGAATAGGATTACCGTACCACTCTGGTGCAGATCTCACTCTGGTTTACCTACGAGATTCGATAGTAACTTGATCTGAAGTTACATGATCATCATCATTAGCTTCCTCACTAATTGGTGTAGTAGTCACAGGAACAGATTTCTGTGATGAACTACTTTCCAATAAGGGAGCAGGTACAGTTACCTCATCAAGTTCTCTACTTTCCTCCCACTCACTTCTTTCGAGAGAAACTCCTTCTCTAGAAAGGATCCATTCTTAGCAACGAATGTCTTGCCTTCGGATCTGTGATAGAAGGTGTACCCAACTGTCTCCTTTGGGTATCCTATGAAGACATATTTCTCCGATTTGAGTTTGAGCTTATCGAGATGAAACTTTTTCACATAAGCATTGCAACTCCAAACTTTAAGAAACGACAACTTAGGTTTCTTGCCAAACCATAGTTCACACGGTGTCGTCTCAACGGATTTAGATGGTGCCCTATTTAACGTGAATGCAGCTATGTCTAATGCATAACCCCAAAACGATAGTGGTAAATCGGTAAGAGACATCATAGATCGCACTATATCTAATAAAGTACGGTTATGACGTTCGGACACACCATTACACTATGGTGTTCCAGGTGGCGTGAGTAGTGAAACTATTTCACATTGTTTTAATTGAAGGCCAAACTCGCAACTCAAATATTTTACCTCTGCGATCATATCGTAGAAACTTTTATTTTCTTGTCACGATGATTTTCCACTTCACTCTGAAATTCTTTGAACTTTTCAAATGATTCAGACTTATGTTTCATCAAGTAGATATACCCATATCTGCTCAAATCATCTGTGAAGATTAGAAAATAATGATACCTACCACGAGCCTATTCATCGGACCACATGCATCAGTATGTATGATTTCCAACAAATCTGTCGCTCGCTCCATTGTTCCGGAGAACGGAGTCTTAGTCATCTTTGCCCATGAGGCATGGTTCGTAAGCATCAACTGATTCATAATCAAGTGATTCCAAAATTCCATCAGCATGGAGTTTCTTCATGCGCTTTACACCAATATGACCTAAACGGCAGTGCCACAAATAAGTTGCACTATCATTATTAACTTTGCTTCTTTTGGCTTCAATATCATGAATATGTGTATTACTACGATCGAGATCCAACGAACCATTTTCATTGGGTGTGTAACCATATAAGGTTTTATTCATGTAAACAGAACAACAATTTATTCTCTTACTTAAATGAATAACCATATTGCAATAAACATGATCAAATCATATTTATGCTCAACGCAAACACCAAATAACACTTATTTAGGTTCAACACTAATCCCGAAAGTATAGGGAGTGTGCGATGATGATCATGTCAATCTTGGAACCACTTCCAACACACACCGTCACTTCACCCTTAACTATTCTCTGTTTATTCTGCAACTCTCGTTTCGAGTTACTAATCTTAGCAACTGAACTAGTATCAAATACTGAGGGATTGCTATAAACACTAGTAAAGTACACATCAATAACATGTATATCAAATATACTTATGTTCACTTTGCCATCCTTCTTATCCTCTAATCACTTGGGGTAGTTCCGCTTCCAGTGACCAGTCCCTTTGCAGTAGAAGCACTTAGTCTCAGGCTTAGGATCAGACTTGGGCTTCTTCACTTGAGCAGCAACTTGCTTGCTGTTCTTTTTGAAGTTCCCCTTCTTCCCTCTGCCCTTTTCTTGAAACTAGTGGTCTTGTCTACCATCAACACTTGATATTTTTCTCGATTTCTACCTTCATCAATTTCCGCATTACGAAGAGCTTGGGAATCGTTTCCATTATCCCTTGCATATCATAGTTCATCACGAAGTTCTACTAACTTGGTGATGGTGACTAGAGAATTCTGTCAATCACTATCTTATCTGGAAGATTAACTCCCACTTGATTCAAGCGATTGTAGTACTCAGACAATCTGGGCACATGCTCACTAGTTGAGCGATTCTCCTCCATCTTTTAGCTATAGAACTTGTTGGAGACTTCATATCTCTCAACTCGGGTATTTGCTTGAAATATTAACTTCAACTCCTGGAACATCTCATATGGTCCATGACGTTCAATACGTCTTTGAAGTCCCGATTCTAAGCTGTTAAGCATGGTGCACTAAACTATCAAGTAGTCATCATATTGAGCTAGCCAAACGTTCATAACGTCTGCATCTGCTCCTGCAATAGGCCCGTCACCTAGCGGTGCATCAAGGACATAATTCTTCTGTGCAGCAATGAGGATAAACCTCAGATCACGGATCCAATCCGTATCATTGCTACTAACATCTTTCAACACAATTTTATCTAAGAACATATCAAAATAAACACAGGGAAGCAACAACGCGAGCTATTGATCTACAACATGATTTGCAAAATACTACCAGGACTAAGTTCATGATAAATTTAAGTTCAATTAATCATATTACTTAAGAACTCCCACTTAGATAGACATCCCTCTAATCCTCTAAGTGATTACGTGATCCAAATCAACTAAACCATGTCCGATCATCACGTGAGATGGAGTAGTTTCATTGGTGAACATCACTATGTTGATCATATCTACTATATTATTCACGCTCGACCTTTCGGTCTCCGTGTTCCGAGGCCATATCTGTATATGCTTGGCTCGTCAAGTATAACCTGAGTATTCCGCGTGTGCAACTGTTTTGCACCCGTTGTATTTGAACGTAGAGCCTATCACACCCGATCATCACGTCGTGTCTCAGCACGAAGAACTTTCGCAACGGTGCATACTCAGGGAGAACACTTCTTGATAATTAGTGAGAGATCATCTTATAATGCTACCGTCAATCAAAGCAAGATAAGATGCATAAAAGATAAACATCACATGCAATCAATATAAGTGATATGATATGGCCATCATCTTGTGCTTGTGATCTCCATCTCCGAAGCACCGTCGTGATCACCATCGTCACCGGCGCGACACCTTGATCTCCATCGTAGCATCGTTGTCGTCTCGCCAATCTTATGCTTCCACGACTATCGCTACCGCTTAGTGATAAAGTAAAGCATTACAGCGCGATTGCATTGCATACAATAAAGCGACAACTATATGGCTCCTGCCAGTTGCCGATAACTCGGTTACAAAACATGATAATCTCATACAATAAAATTTAGCATCATGTCTTGACCATATCACATCACAACATGCCCTGCAAAAACAAGTTAGACGTCCTCTACTTTGTTGTTGCAAGTTTTACGTGGCTGCTACGGGCTTAAGCAAGAACAAATCTTACCTACGCATCAAAACCACAACGATAGTTTGTCAAGTTGGTGCTGTTTTAACCTTCGCAAGGACCGGGCGTAGCCACACTTGGTTCAACTAAAGTTGGAGAAACTGTCACCCGCAAGCCACCTATGTGCAAAGCACGTCGGGAGAACCGGTCTCGCGTAAGCGTACGCGTAATGTCGGTCCGGGCCGCTTCGTCCAACAATACCGCCAAACCAAAGTATGACATGCTGGTAAGCAGTATGACTTATATCGCCCACAACTCACTTGTGTTCTACTCGTGCATATAACATCAACACATAAAACCTAGGCTCGGATGCCACTGTTGGGGAACGTAGTAATTTCAAAAAAATTCCTACACACACGCAAGATCATGGTGATGCATAGCAACGAGGGGAGAGTGTGATCTACGTACCCTTGTAGATCGACAACGGAAGCGTTTGGTTGATGTAGTCGTACGTCTCCACGGCCCGACCGATCAAGCACCGAAACTACGACACCTCCGAGTTCTAGCACACGTTCAGCTCGATGACGATCCCCGGACTCCGATCCAGCAAAGTGTCGGGGAAGAGTTCCGTCAGCACGACGGCGTGGTGACGATCTTGATGTACTACTGTCGCAGGGCTTCGCCTAAGCACCGCTACAATATTATCGAGGACTATGGTGGCAGGGGCCCCGCACACGGCTAAGAATATGATCACGTGGATCAACTTGTGTTTCTCTGGGGTGTCCCTGCCTCCGTATATAAAGGCTCAAGGGGGGGTGCGGCCGGCCTAGGAGAGGCGCGCCAGGAGGAGTCCTACTCCCTCTGGGAGTAGGATTCCCCCCCCCCAATCCTAGTTGGAATAGGATTCGCGGAGGGGGGAAAAGAGAGAGGGGGGCCGGCCCCCTCTCCTTGTCCTATTCGGACCAAGGGAGGGGAGGGGCGTGTGGCCCATCTTGGGCTTCCCCTTCTCTTTTCCACTAACGCCCACTTAGGCCCATATAGCTCCCGGGGGGTCCGGTAACCTCCCGGTACTCCGGTAAAATCCCGATTTCACCCGGAACACTTCCGATATCCAAACATAGGCTTCCAATATATCAATCTTTATGTCTCGACCATTTCGAGACTCCTCGTCATGTCCGTGGTCACATCCGGGACTCTGAACAACCTTCGGTACATCAAAATGTATAAACTCATAATATAACTGTCATCGTAACCTTAAGCGTGCGGACCCTACGGGTTCGAGAACAATGTAGACATGACCGAGACACATCTCCGGTCAATAACCAATAGCGGAACCTGGATGCTCATATTGGCTCCTACATATTCTACGAAGATCTTTTATCGGTCAGACCGCATAACAACATACGTTGTTCCCTTTGTCATCGGTATGTTATTTGCCCGAGATTCGATCGTCGGTATCCCATACCTAGTTCAATCTTGTTACTGGCAAGTCTCTTTACTCGTTCTGTAATACATCATCCGCAACTAACTCATTAGTTGCAATGCTTGCAAGGCTTAAGTGATGTGCATTACCGAGAGGGCCCAGAGATACCTCTCCGACAATCGGAGTGACAAATCCTAATCTCGAAATACGCCAACCCAACATGTACCTTTGGAGACACCTGTAGAGCACCTTTATAATCACCCAGTTACGTTGTGACGTTTGGTAGCACACAAAGTGTTCCTCCGGTAAACGGGAGTTGCATAATCTCATAGTCATAGGAACATGTATAAGTCATGAAGAAAGCAATAGCAACATACTAAACGATCGGGTGCTAAGCTAATGGAATGGGTCATGTCAATCAGATCATTCACCTAATGATGTGATCCCGTTAATCAAATAACAACTCTTTGTCCATGGTTAGGAAACATAACCATCTTTGATTAACGAGCTAGTCAAGTAGAGGCATACTAGTGACACTCTGTTTGTCTATGTATTCACACATGTATTATGTTTCCGGTTAATACAATTCTAGCATGAATAATAAACATTTATCATGATATAAGGAAATGAATAATAACTTTATTATTGCCTCTAGGGCATATTTCCTTCACCTCTGCACCAACAAAATGCCTAAAAATATCTAGAATGCACACAACCAAAAAAGAAAATTAAAAAAAAAGGAAAAATAAAAAAAATGACCCTGCCACGGTGATCAGTTACCCGTGGTAGTAGCACTCTAACCACCAGCAAATACAACACCTGGACTAGAAAAAAGGTTCTATAAAGGCAACGAGGAAACAATGCACAAGCATTGCCATTGCCCAATCAAAGATTGTAGGTTTTCGCCGTGGACAAAGAAGGTGTTCCCAAAACAACAACGAAGTCATTGCCAGGTACAAACCAAAAAGGCCAGACCTTGGATTTTCACCGTGGAAATCACGCCTCGGTACTCAAAGGAGCACCAACAACAAAGAAGTCCTTCAATGCTGTCGCCCCACTTGCGGAGGCTACTACTACAAGTCACGTACCACAGGGCTCACAGAAACTCGTGCCCGGTCTGGACAGGAACATATCCCGCAAGGCACAAGCCTAGTCGGAACAACTGCCTGTGAAGCAAAATTTTCATTGTATCCAAGGGTATGTTTGGTTTAAGCCCCAGCTTGTCACACCAAAATTTTGATATGACCAATGCCAAGGTATGACCAAAAATTTGGTAAGCTATTCTTGTTTGGATTGTAGCCATCGGATGATCGCCCACAAATGCATGTGCATGCTAATCATGAGGGCCCACTAAGTAACTACCGGTCAAAGAATCTGCAGCCTAGTTGCATGCACCATAGTAATAAAAAAAGGTAAAACTGGCTGGGGCCCACCAAAACAGAGAGGGCAAAAGGTGACGCCAATTTTTTGGCGAAGCTTCTTCACGCCCTTGGCTCGCCAACTCGTTGGCCAAAATTATACACGCGATTAGTGGCTGTCGTTGGCGCTCCGATTTTTTGGCAGCAGTCCAAAGTAGCACCAAATTCTGCGGGTAAGCCAAAATTTTGATATGGTATGCTTTGGTTGTCATCCAAATACACCCCAAGTCCCGCTCACCGCAGAGAATAGAGACCAGATCCGCCGCCGATGGAAGGCCACGTCCAGGGTCCCCGCGGCCGTCCAAGCCAGAGGCAGACGAATCCACCGCAGCCGGACGCCGCCCTCACTACCAAGGGACCGACCTCATGTCACGCGCGCCATGGTAGCGCCGTAGCCGTGGAGGTCGCCACTAGCCGACGGAAAAATAGATCTTGGCGCCGCCAAAGGCCAGCAGCCATCGAGGCTAGGGTACCTAATCTCAGTTCACATTCTCCGATTAAGCAATCACATGCAAATACCAACATCTACAACACTAAACTGACACTACAAGATCGATCTATCACTAAATACACTTATATTCTATCATGCAGGTTTTGGAAAGTCAGGCAAAGGCCAGTGCTGTTCCAAAAAGATTTGGCGATGCTTTCCTTCCCAAAAAGAAAAAGACATTGCAGTGCTAAATTTAGACATGAATCCATGAGCTCATGCAGGAGGATGGATCTGCATTCATCCCTCAGAATGCATCAAATTGGATTAGGTGGTTACATCTACGCATGTGAACAAACCAAACCATAGAGCCTGCCCACCTACACTACACCCACCCAGACAGACATGAATTCATTTATCCAACAAACAGACCCTGCTGAGCTACACGAGTGTTAAGAGTATCTCCAACCGCGCTCCCAGAAAGATCTTCTTAGACGTTTTTTTCGTGTCGGCGCCGAAAAAATGGCCCAGTCGTGCTCCAGGAGCCTGATTTTCGCCGACCTGGGCCGAAATCAGCGCCGACGGACCCAGGCCAAACCCGGCACGCTGGGGGGTGCCGGGGCGAGTTGTTTTGGCGCGAAGCAGCCGCGAGCCCGCCGAGTCAGCGAGAACGGCGCTTCGTCGCCCTCATCGCCTCAGTTTTCACGGAAATTAATGCCAAGGCTGCCGCGCTGCCGCCGCCGATTAGCCTTGCCATTGATTCCTCACGGGGGCGCGTCACGGGGCGGCACGACGACGCCTCCCCTCCCGCGCAAGCATACACACGGGCGCGGCTATATAAGCCGGTAGCCTCCCTCGCCTCTGGTCACACCAGCCCTAGCCACCGAGCTCTCCCTCTCCCGTGCGCAGCCGCCGAGTCCTCCCTCTCCTGTGCGCCGCCTCCGAGCCCTCCGAGCACTCCGACAACCCCGGCGATGGCCGAACGTTTCCCCGGCGACGGCCAACGGCTTCGTCCGCCGCTCGCTCCGCGAACAGGAGTCGTGGCTCCTGTTCGAGGCCAACATCCCGGCGCCACCGGACATATGCGCCGGGCCGACGGGGTGGAGGCTCAGCAACGGGGGAGTTCTCATTCCCCCGCTGCCCGACGCCGTGGCGCGCGCCCCCTACTTCGCCGCCGAGGTAGAGCTCGTGCACGCCTCCCTCACCGACGAGCAGCTCGCCCTCCCCCAGTACGCCGCTTACAACCACGCGGCGTGGGCGGCGTACTTCGAGCGCCGTCAGGAGCAGAGGCTGGCGTCCACCAACGGGGCGCGGGTGGTGGGCGGCACGAAGAACAGTGAGGGGCGCCGCGTGTGGTGGGGCGTCCCCAGCCGCACGCTCGAGGGCATGCTGACGCACCTTGAGGACGACAACAACCCGCCGCTGGCATACCCTCCCCCGGCGGCCGTCCCCGCCCACCGCCGACGCGCCGGGCAATG
Organism: Triticum urartu; assembly: GCF_056163025.1. Classification (NCBI taxonomy): domain Eukaryota; kingdom Viridiplantae; phylum Streptophyta; class Magnoliopsida; order Poales; family Poaceae; genus Triticum; species Triticum urartu. The sequence continues at coordinate 166,457,283 of NC_141876.1, read as the reverse complement.
GATGCCTAGGAGGTTCGGCTCCGCCTCGGCTTCCTCCTGGCACTCCTCCTCACGGTCTTCTTCCCACTCCTCCGGCTCTCCGGCGCTGCTCGGCGTCAAGGCCGAGTCCGCGGCGGAGATGCCACTCGGCCGGCGCACTCGCAGCGCCGGCATGGTCATCAACGAGGGAGGCCGGCACGCCTCCTCGTCAGCTCCTCCGCGCTTCGTCAAGCCAAAGACGGAGCCGGGTCTCGCGCCGGTGAAAACGGAGCCAGGGCTCCCCTCCGTGAAGACGGAGCACGGCGACGTGGAGCTCGACGACGAGGCGGCCCTGAAATGGGCGCGCGAGGACTTCCTGAAGATGGAGAGGGAGCGCCAGTGCGTCGCCTGCGGCGCTTCGAGCAGCACCGCCGGGGCCGCGACGAAGGAGGAGTCGTCGTCCTCGACGACAGCGACGACGATGACGCGCCGCCGCCGCCACCAGTCCGCCATGGCGACGCCGGGCAGGGGTGCAACAGGGACGGCCGCGTCAAGGAGGAGAAGGCCGCCGCCGACGACGGCGGCGACTACTCGGCGTTCAGCGATTTCTTTTTTTAGTTATATTTGCTATGTAGCGCGTCGCGAACATGTCTAATATATGCCAAAGTTTGTCGAAATTTAGCCGTATTTAACCGAACTTTGCCGGACGTTTTTTTTTAAATTAGACGCGTCTGGGGGCGGCCCTGGGGACCAACTCGCCCCAGGCCCTTTATTTGCGCCGGCTAGCCCCCAGGCGGCGATTTTAGGCGCCCCTGGGAGGCCAACGGCTGGAGACGCTCTAAATCCACTGTCTCGCTGCATCTTCTGCTGAGAGTTTTCCCTCTTACATGCAAGGCCATGTACACAAGTTAAGCGATAGTTAAATCTTTAAAGTCCTGACCTGCAATCTTATAGTACTTACTTTCCAAGGAGGCAAAAATCCTACAAGAAGAAACAGAACTGCTCAAAACTAATCATGAATATATTTTCTGAGGGGAGAATTTTTCCCATTATTTGTACCGCATATTTGGACACTAGGATACCCCAAGATGGTAGGGCTGATCACATGATGGTTGCACTGATTTAGACCATAAATAGCAGCCATTAACTCAATTGACTTGAACGTATATATGTGTTCAGATCTAGAAAAAACATGGAATCTGTACATATGGGTATCAAGATGCTCATATGCTCAGTGAAACGTTTCACTGGCATCGCGTTCAATTAAGAAGTGTGGAACCTACTTATGAGCTTAATTATATTGCAAAAAGACATTTTAATCTAGTAAATCATAAGGTAGTTGGTAAAAAAATCAGCTGCATCTTCAGTCAAATCAAGAATTTAACTTGTTTAGACGTTCTGGAGATAAGAATAAACTAAAGCAGAAGGAAATTACAAGGTGCTTCTACTATTACAGTGACCAGTATATAACCATGTACATTTAAAATGCAAAATGTGAAGCTTCCACTTGCCATAACTTCTTATGTGCTTCCTCCAGAGGAAATATTACCCTGCACAAATACAAAGTAATCAAGATAAACTTCTGAATAGGTCATGTGTACAGACAAAGGAACAACGAAACACACGGATATTGACTCACCAAAAGTTTGATGTTTTTTTTTATTGTAACCAAAGAAACAGAACTATGGATAGCAACTACAATAGCAGGTCTCAAGAAGAAATAGAGTAAGAAATTGCATCGTCCTCAATGTAGTGAATCTTCCTGCGTGGAAATGGCCGCATAACGCATCTTACAAAGTGACTCAAAGGATCCTGCAAGCCTTCCATTTCATAGTGGCCAAATCGCCAGTCCCGCAATACAAAAGTTCGCTCAATAGGCCGATCTAGACCCCCTGTAAGCCAAAGAAGACCAGTAATGCTTAGATTTGGGAAGCAAACACTGCAATACAACTCTCATTCTAGATAGCTGTTTTTTCTCAGCCCTCCCACAGCTCAATGAATAATTCAAACTGAGAATAGCTAAGCATATCTCAAACGTCATTATGATAACCAATTCAAGTGGAAATCTTAATCTTGAAGCTTAAGCAGAGGCCAGTAGCATTGACATATTTCATGACCAGTCAAAAGCAGTTGCAGGTTCTACTAATCAAGTTGTGTCTAGAAAAACAAGCCACCACCTATAGATCCTGGCAGTTCACTTCTTTACAAGAATGCTTTAAGAGAATCAATATATACCTGCATACATACGACCATGTTTATCTATTTCCCTGTAAAATGGGCGTGTTTTCTTCTGAATCGCAGCTTCTTGCAGTTCCCTCCAAGCAGATGTTCTGTCCTGTCTCATAATTTTTCCAGTTGTGACAACCTGTAACAAATATGTGTGCTTAATAATAAACATGCACAAGAAAAGACAAACTATTGATGGAAACAACATGTCTAGCAATGTTTCACCTTTTAAAGAACCAAAGTTTAACAAAAAAGAACACACTTATATTTTAGAAACAAGGAACAGACTTATCATGTTAGCAAGATTCGCTGAAACTAGAAGGTACCTTGGAGAACAAATAGTACGAAGGGCGAGGTTTCCGTGCTAGGTTATTAGCACGGTCAACAGCAACAAGCCCAAACTTGGGACCATAGCCATCAGCCCACTCCCAATTATCCGACGTTGTCCAGAATAGATAGCCAAGCACACGCACACCCTTCAAACAAATATGCTTATGAGTGTGCTGAAGTTACACACATTCCTCATGAAGACATACTACAATGCATGATTGACTAAGAACATACCATTAAAATGGCCGCGTATATGGCTAACAGGTGCTCCAGTATATATGGTTTCCGAATCAGATCAGTCTCATCAGAAACTCCATTTTCAGTAATGATAAAAGGTATGTTTAAGCTCTTGTATCGCTCATTGAACTTAAGTAGGATGCGAAACAGCCCATCGGGATAAACTCCACGACCAGATTCACTGTACTCATCATTTTCCACGTGCTTTAGGCCAGGTCCTGATATTACCTCCTGCATTAAAGAGGGAATTTTTTGAAATGTTGTCATATAGAGGACCAGGCAATTTATTTACGCAGACAGTACTCAACTCACCTGACCATAGTAATTGATGCCAATAAAATCCAACTTATCACAGATGCTATCGATGAAAGGGAATAGGGTCATTGAGTTAGCTATTGTGACAGCCGCAACATCAAATAGACCATATGGCCGTGTAAACGATACATGATGTGAAACACCAACTATTGGCATCATTGCATTCTTGCTGCCATCAATAAAGAATGGTTAGATAAAGAGAGGAACACATTCTTGCATTGAACCCATCATCATTGCTTTCTTGCTACCAATCAGTAAATGAATGGTTAGGAAAAGAGGGGACACACACTCTATCTATTCAGCTCATAATAGTATATATATTAATTAATACAATGCCACAAGATCCTATTTACCTTTCTGAATGAATGTAGTCATAAGCTTCAGCATGCGCAACAGCAATCCAATGCAAAGCTTGATTATATACACCGGTTGGTAAAGCAGATGTTGCTACTTCAATTGCATTAGGATCCCCACCAGGCCAAGCTCCGGCACAATAAGTTAGCATCACAAACACATGTGGTTCATTGAAAATCACCCAGTAGTCCACTAAATCTGACACACGGTCAACAACAAGCCTACACAACAAAACTAACGCGATTGTTCAAGAGCCCATAAACAAGAAAACAACATCCCAATGAAGAATGTATATGTTTGGCCAGTTTGACTACCAGAGAGGAGTACCTTACAAAATCCATGAAATAATTAGCAGTTTTTTCCATCTTCCATCCACCATATTCCCCAGCCCAAGGTGGAAGTGAGTGATGAAATAGGGTAAGCATTACTTTCATCCCATGCTCATGAACTCTTTGAATGATCCATCTATACCGCTCAAGTGCTGCAAAATTAACCTAGAAAATACACAATGTATGTCTTTGTTTCAGCAATACAGAGATTTGCATGCTACAAAGGAAAGAAACAATGTAATGTTTTGGGAGGCATATGAAGTTCATAATCATGCTCCCATGCATCAACTTACCGAGCTCTTGAAATCTTCAGTTGGTTCCTTAGGCATTATTCTTGTCCAGTCTACGCCCATGCGGAAAACACTAACGCCGGTTTCCTTAGCAAGTTTCAACTCAGTATCAGGATCGGACCAAAATTTAAGCCTCTCTTGCCTGAAGAAATAGATTGAGTTCTGTTATGACCGGTTTGGTCTATACCAGGAAGAGGCCCACCGGGCATTAGTATTAGGGGCTTGGCCCACAAGTTATCTTAGGCAAGTTACCTTAGGCTAAAGTTATAAATACTAGTTGTAAGACACCGTTTGAGATTAAGCAATAAAGATATTATAATCTTCTGTTGCCCGGCTCCCCAAGGAGCCGGAACCCTAGCCGCCGCCGCACCCAACCCTAGCCGCGACGGCGCCTGCTCGCCGGCGCGCCCGCTCCAGCCCTCATCCCCCTCCTCCTTGCCCATACAACCTGCGCCGAAGGCCTGGTAGGAACCCTAGTCCTACCAATTTGGTATCCAGAGACACCAGACCGATCATGTCGCTTCCTCCATCACCGCCGCCGCTGCCAAACACCACCGCCCCACCTACGCTGCCGCCAGCCCCTTCCGCGCCGATGCCGGCGAGCACGTCTGGGACCGCCACCCCGCCAGCGCCGACCACCACCGCGGCGGAGCCGCCCCCCATCCTCTCGCCCGAGGAGGTGTCGGGCACCCTTCGGGAGCTTGTCCAGGCGGTCAAGGGCATCAACCTCTATCTCGCCGGGAACCAGCCCCCGCCGCCGAGCGCTGCCACCGCTGCTCCAGTGGCCCGCCCGGCCTTCCAGTCGCCCTACGGAGGGGCGCCCCCGCCGCCGCTGCTGCTGCAGCACTACCCGTCCGCGGGGACTCCTTGGCCAGCGTGGCCGGCCACCACCACACCGCTGGGGGGCCCTCCCCAGCAGTTTCTACAGGCGCCCCCGCTGGCCACCTCGATGCTGGCTGCGGCGCCGCAGCACCACCAGGAGCCGCCACCGTCGACAGCACCACCACCCGCGCCCAGGCCCACTGGTCGGCCCCTGCACCAGGTGCAGTTTCCGCCATCGCCATCGCCAATTCCCGCGTGGGCGGCCGGCTCGTCTCCGGGCCTGGTGTATACCACGGCGCCGGAACACCCGACGCCCTCCCTTCGGTTTGACCGTCCCTCCGGCTCGGCGAACTACGGCCCGGAGATCCCCGACCCGGCACACGCGCTGCCGCCGACTGCAGCAACCCCCGGGCACGGCGGTCCGACACCCCCTCGATTCGCCAAACTGGACTTCGCCACTTACGAGGGCACGGAGGACCCTCTCAACTGGCTCAACCAGTGCGAGCAGTTCTTTCGCGGGCAGCAGACGCTCGCTTCGGACCGTACCTGGCTCGCGTCCTATCATCTCCGAGGCGCGGCGCAGACCTGGTACTACGCCCTCGAGCAGGACGAGGGCGGCATGCCACCATGGGAGCGCTTCTGGGAGCTCTGTCTCCTCCGGTTCGGGCCTCCTATCCGCGGGAGCCGACTGGCGGCCCTCGGCCGCTTACCTTTCACATCCACGGTGCAGGACTACGCCGACCGCTTCCAGGCCCTGGCGTGCCACGCGCTGAACATCTTCGGGATTCAGCACGCCGAGTTATTTGTGGGCGGTCTGCTGGACCATATTCGCGTGGACGTCGAGCTCCGGGATCCCCCCGACCTCCAGACGGCCATGTACTACGCCCGGGCTTTCGAGCAGCGGGCCCAGGCACTGCAGCAACCGTCCGGACGGGGCGGCCGCCAGCCCAGTCGACCAACGCCGACTCCTCCAGCACCGGGCCGGCCTCCTCCAGCCGCACCCCCGGCCACCACACGGACCTTCCGTCGGTTGTCACTGGCCGAGCAGCAGGAGCGTCGCCGTCAGGGCCTCTGCTTCAACTGCGATGAGCCCTACACGCCGACCCATGTCTGCCCCCGCCTATTTTACTTGGAGACGGTCGACTACACCGAGGCGGACGACTCGACCGACGCGCCACCACCACCCGAGGCGGCCGCGGACACGCCCGCGGATTCCAGGGCGACGGCGTGTGTCGTCTCCCTCCACGCCCTCGCCGGCATCCGTGGCGAGCGGACCATGCTGCTGCCGGTGACGATCCATGGTGAGCGGCCGGTGGCCCTGCTGGATACTGGCTCCACCCATAACTTCCTGCCCGAGGCGACCATGCGTCGGCTAGCCCTTCTGACGACGGGCGGGGAGCGCCTGCGGATCACGGTGGCGAACGGCGATCGCCTCCGGTGTCATGGGCTCGCCCGCGACGTTCCCATCTCCATCGGTGGCGAACACTTCTCCATCACCTGTGCAGGGATCGACCTCGACTGCTTCGACTTCATCCTCGGGGTGGATTTTCTCCGGACCCTCGGTCCCATCCTGTGGGACTTCGACGCGCTCACGATGACGTTCTGGCGGCTGGGCCGCCGCATCCGGTGGGACGGCCTTGGAGGCGCTGCGCCAGCCGTGCCACACCTCCAGCTGGTCGCCGCGTCCTCGGAGGCCGAGCAACCCCTGCTGGATTCCCTTCTGCAGCAGCACAGCGACCTCTTCGACGAGCCACGGGGTCTTCCGCCCGCTCGGGTGTACGACCATCATATTCACCTCATGCCGGGCACCACTCCCGTGGCGGTTCGGCCCTACCGCTACCCTCAGCTGCAGAAGGATGAGTTGGAGCGACAGTGTGCCCTTATGCTCGCCGTGGGCATCATCCGGATCTCCACATCACCCTTCACCGCACCGGTGCTTCTCGTCCGCAAGTCGGACGACACGTGGCGTTTCTGCATTGACTACCGCGCCCTGAACGCGCTCACGCTCAAGGAAAAGTTCCCTATACCGGTGGTCGACGAGCTCTTGGATGAGCTCCATGGGGTGCGCTTCTTCACCAAGCTCGATCTCCGGTCGGGCTATCATCAGGTGCGTATGCATCCAGACGACATCGCCAAGACGACGTTTCGCACCCACCATGGCCACTTCGAGTTCTTGGTGATGCCCTTCGGCCTCGCCAACGCCCCAGCGACTTTCCAGGCCCTGATGAACGACGTCCTCCGACCCTACTTACGGCGGTTTGTGCTTGTTTTCTTTGATGACATTCTTATCTACAGCGCCACTTGGGCCGAGCACCTCCAGCACGTCGCCATCGTCTTCAACGAGCTTCGGGCGCACCACCTCCACCTTAAGTGCTCGAAGTGCTCGTTCGGGACACCTACCGTCGCCTACCTCGGCCATGTCATCTCGGCCGACGGGGTGGCTATGGACGCCGACAAGGTGGCGGCCGTCTCCGCATGGCCGATGCCTCACTCGCCGCAGGCTCTCCGCGGGTTCCTTGGCCTCGCCGGCTACTACCGGAAATTTATCCGGGAGTTCGAGCTCATCGGGGCGCCCCTCACGCGGTTGCTTCGCCGCGACGCTTTCGCCTGGGACGACGAGGCGACGACGGCGTTCGAGGCCCTCAAGGGGGCCCTCACGACGGGCCCCGTCCTCCAGATGCCCGACTTCAACCGCCCGTTCGTGGTGGACTGTGATGCCTCGGGCGCCGGTTTCGGCGCCGTGCTTCATCAGGGCGATGGGCCCCTCGCCTTCTTCAGCCGGCCTTTCGCTCCGCGCCATCTTAAGCTGGTGGCATACGAGCGGGAGCTCATTGGCCTTGTACAGGCCGTTCGTCATTGGCGGCCGTACTTGTGGGGACGGTCCTTCCGCATTCGCACGGACCACTACAGCCTGAAGTTCTTGCTGGACCAACGGCTGTCGACCGTGCCACAGCACCAGTGGATCAGCAAGCTCTTCGGCTTCAACTTCTCCGTCGAGTATCGGCCGGGCCGCCTTAACACTGTGGCTGACGCGCTGTCCCGTCGTGACTCCGACCTCGCTCCCTCCGCCGACGAGTCCGCCGGGGCGGTCCTGTGCATCCGCTCCGGACCGACGTTCGGTCTCTTCGCCGACATTCGCCGCGCAACTGCGACGGCCGACGACGCCTTCCTTCTTCAGCAGTAGCTCACGGCCGGCGACCTGGAGGAGCCTTGGCGCTTCTCTGACGGACTACTTCTCCATGGGTGCCGGATCTTTGTTCCGGCGCATGATGATCTCCGTCACCAGGTGTTACAGCTCGCCCACTCGGTGGGTCATGAGGTGTGCAGAAAACCCTCCATCGTCTTCGCGCCGACTTCTACATCCCTGGCGATCGCGCCCTGGTCCGCGACTGGGTTCGGTCTTGTCAGACATGCCAGCGCAACAAGACGGAGACCCTGAGGCCGGCTGGGTTACTTCAGCCCTTGGAGGTGCCGTCTCAGGTCTGGGCGGATACATCCATGGACTTCATCGAGGGCCTCCCCAAGGTGGGCAGCAAGTCGGTCATCCTCACGGTGGTCGACCGCTTCTCCAAGTACGCCCACTTCATCGCGCTCGGCCATCCGTACACGGTGGCGTCCGTGGCCCGGGCCTTCTTCGACGGCATTGTCTGCCTACACCGGTTCCCTGCTTCGATCTTCAGTGATCGGGACCCAGTGTTCACGGGCCATGTCTGGCGCGACCTCTTCAGGATGGCGGGTGTCCAGCTCCGCCTGAGTACGGCGTTCCATCCTCAGACGGACGGTCAGTCCGAGGTGGTTAACAAGGTCATTGCCATGTATTTGCGTTGTGTGACAGGTGATCGGCCTCGCGCGTGGGTGGACTGGCTCTCTTGGGCGAAGCACTGCTACAACACCTCCTATCACTCCGCCCTGCGCGCTACGCCGTTTGAGGTGGTCTATGGTCGACCACCCCCGCCTATACTACCGGTGGACCCGGAGACGGCTCGGACAGAGGTTGCTGGTGACCTTATCCGCACCCGTGACGAGATGCTTGCTGAGGTCCGTCAGCGTCTCCTTCAGGCCCAGTAGCTGGCCAAGCACTACTACGACAATCATCATCGCAAAGCGGAGTTCGCGGTGGGTGACTGGGTGTGGCTGCGTCTTCTCCACCGCTCTACGCAGTCACTTGACCCGCGCGCGAAGCGCAAGCTCGGCCCTCGCTACGCCGGGCCCTTCCCTATCTTGGAGCGCATTGGGAAGGTGGCCTATCGTCTTCAGCTTCCAGCCCGCGCTCGCATCCACGACATCTTCCATGTGGGGCTGCTCAAGCCTTTCCGTGGCGAGCCACCGGCGGCTCCTCCGGCGCTTCCTCCAACCGCCGATGGTCGCATTCTTCCAGAGCCGGCAAAGGTGTTGCAGAGCACAGCTCTGTCGTGGCGTGTGGTTCGTCCTCGTTCAGTGGGCGGGCCTTCCGGAGGAGGAGGCTACTTGGGAGCAGCGTGAGGAATTCCGCCAACACTATCCAGACTTTCAGCTCGAGGACGAGCTGTTTGCGCAGGCAGAGAGAGATGTTATGACCGGTTTGGTCTATACCAGGAAGAGGCCCACCGGGCATTAGTATTAGGGACTTGGCCCACAAGTTATCTTAGGCAAGTTACCTTAGGCTAAAGTTATAAATACTAGTTGTAAGACACCGTTTGAGATTAAGCAATAAAGATATTATAATCTTCTGTTGCCCGGCTCCCCAAGGAGCCGGAACCCTAGCCGCGACGCACCCAACCCTAGCCGCGACGGCGCCTGCTCACCGGCGCGCCCGCTCCAGCCCTCGTCCCCCTCCTCCTTGCCCATACAACCTGCGCCGAAGGCCTGGTAGGAACCCTAGTCCTACCAAGTTCACAGACATGTGAGAGTTCATTTCACATAAGCAACCTTTTAGGCACAACACTGCCTGTGAAACAGCATCACCCAGATAATTGGACTGAATAAAAAGATGAATAGTAACATGAAGAATTATCATAAATAGATAACTGTAAATATGCACTTATGCTCTTCTCTTGGCACCGTATTTACAAATGGAACTGGTATCTAAAGTAGGAAAAAGGCAATAACATGAGGAGATCATCAGCCAGTTAAGGCAAACTGAAGTACTTTCTTAGTGGGCGGTTTCTATAGGGGCGTACCCACATAAATCCGGCCAGGTGCACAGGACATTGGGTACAAATGCTAGTTAACATATACATATAGTCCATATGTGTGTGACATCCCTGATCCAAATAGCTAAACACTGGGCAGCCAGGCAGGCCCAGCCAACAGAAGCTGCGGGGTCTAGCTAGCAGCAGCTTGGCCAGGGAATGCGGGCTAGATAGCCCAGGCATCCAAAGACAGGATTCCCCCTTATGCTAGAAACTGATCCAAATCTTTGCGCTGCTCTTTGTTTTTGCAGCATCGTCAGGCCGTCTTTGTTCTGTAGAAGTGAGAATAGAGAAGGCGTTCTATTTTGCTATTGGAGTCTGATGTTTTATTATTGTTCAATTTTGTATGTCGATTAATGATTCAAGTAAACTCTTTATTTGGTAACTAATCATTTAGACTACTATATCTATCTAATTATGGTGTATTGTTAATTGTTAAAGTATCACTTTATGCATAGTATATAAGTTTTTTTTAAATCTACACATCTTTGATGTCTACACGTACATACATCCGATAACCTTTTCCCTGGGTCCGCCCCTGGGCTTCTTATCATGAAAAAGAGGCCTTGGATTACAAAACTGAACTAAACTATCTCTTCATTCAGAAACAGTTTTGCCATGAACATAGATGTACTTACGGGCATGGAACATTGTGCCAAGCAGCAACATTGTGGCTGCAGTTATCTCCACCACTAGATTCTTCACCCTCAGAAAACTTTTCAAATCCTCTGAGCATAGCCTCCATGGCTACCCTAAGAGGCTTCCTTTTCTCTCCATCGGTACCCTTTTCGTCCCCACTTAGCCTAGAAGATGGCTGAGAGCCTCCATCACCACCAGCAGAGGCCATCACTGCATCGACTTGTTTCTGGTTGCGCATGGACTCCTTGTCATCAACGGATTGTTCGGTCGCAAACTGAAGCCAAGCATCGTCCAGCCTGTCTTCAACATGCGCAGGCGCGGTCGCTAACCCGAAGAAGAAATCATCATCTTCTGCAAACAATTTGAAGCACCATCAATGATTTTTGATGCTACAAGTATGCTAAACAAAATGTGAAACATGGTTTTAGTCTATTTCGATTTTTTTTTCCAAAGTGTGAACAGAACTGTGCCAACGAAGATCCACAAATACAGTACTGCATGACAATGGCAAATCTGATCAGCCACACCCACAGCACCACAGTTTCCAAAAATGGATTGATTATAGGTTGATCAATTGGCAGACAATGAATTGGACCTTTCCGAAAAAAAATAGACAATGAATTGGCGAACCATACAACTACATCGATAACCCACCAAATTCATCGTTACCATATAGCTAAATCGCATCAATGTAGCGCCTTTCTCAGGAGGCAGATATTAAAAACATGGTTCAGTAAAGAGAACCGGGAGGAACGCGGACCTGCTGCGGTGGCGGAGGAGGGCAGGGAGCGGAAATCGACAACGGGGTCGGCCGACTCGTCGATGGGGCTACGGATGCGGCGGAGGTGGCGCCTCCGGAACCGCGCGTAGGAGGCCGCGTTTGCCGCCGTCGCGGCGGCCGCCGCAAGGACGATGAGCTTCGCGGCCACCGCCAGGAAGGCCGGCCATGGCATTTCCGTAAATACAACCACTCAGCCAGGTTTTATTTATTTTTCCTGGAGGAGAAGATAGGAGTGGCGGGAAGAGTACTGCGGCGCTCCCGGGGATGAGGATAGGGGCTTGGTCCGTTGGTTGAGGGCCCACAAGACACTTGGCGTTAGCAGGTGGTGTTCCCAGATTTTTCTAGGCCCACCAGTGAGTGCGACCGTTGACGAGAGTGTGAGACTTATCGTTTTTAACGGACTTTCTTGGATATTTTTTCCTAGGCTTGCTCCAGTTCTTATAGTCCTCTCGTCACTAGATGGTCTATGAATGATGAATGTAATTATTATTATGATTGATGTTTGTTGTACTGTTATGACTAAAGATGAATAAGTCCGAAATTTTCTCATAAAAAAACGCCCATCAAAACAGACATAGTATTTGTTCACGAACACGTCCGCAGCCAACCATCCAACCACAATACAAATAAATTTGAATATGATTCATACAAATACGATGAAATTCATGCAAACGAACATAAAGTTTGATAAAATTTCATTCGTAAAACTTAATAAAACCTAAACTGATTTGTAGCCGACGGTGACCTCGTCCGCCTGGCTGGACGGCGGCACCTTCATCGCCGTATGTGTTGTCATCATCATCGGAGTGATCCTTCCAACGACGAAAGGGCGCGGGGTGTCGTGGTTTTGTCACGGCAGATGTCCTCGTGAAAGGATGAAGTCTAGAGGCCACTGCAACTAGGATGTCGCTTGAGAGGGATTGATTGGGAAATGAAGGACACAAATTTACCCAGGTTCGGCCCTCACGATGGAAGTAAGGACCTACTTCTTGATTGATATTGCTGGAAATCTCAATTACAAGGATGCGGATTCGCCAACCTAGCTCTCGATTGATCGTAATTTAGTCTTTTCGTCTCCAGAGGCTCTCTTTTCCGTCTCCAGAGGTTCTAACTGAGTCCGGGTTGTATTACGACCCGTGTTCTATCCCGCTTTCTACTTATCTCCCAAGTAAAAAGAGTCTTCGCCTTTTGAGCCTGCGTCAAGCCGACCCGTCATACTCCTTTACGAGCTGGCCTTTAACAAGCCATGCATTAGTCTTCGAGGCCTTCCTCATATATGTTGATCCGATGGGCCGAAGTGACCCATGAGCCGGCGTGCTCCTGGCCGAGTCATTTCTTCCTAGCCGGGTCACTCCGTGGGGAATGTCCCCAACATTAGCTCCCACTTTTGGTTGGATTTATTCATGCTAAACTTCATTCTGCAAAGAATATGAAAAGTAAAGAAAAGAAAAAAATATCAAAGGTTAAAAAACCCGGGTCTAGACTTGTGAGCGGGAATCCCTTGTTCATGTAATCTTCATCTTTTCGGTTTGTGTCTTCTTGGCCGGGTCAATAATTGCCAGCTTACGAAGCTTTCTTCAAACTTGGTGTTTTTTTTCCTTTCCGCCCCATTTTTGTGACATCACTATGTTACCTTCATGTAATTAGGGCATGACATCACAACGGATCTTTTAAACATATATGTATATCTCGTCTGGCGCGAAAATCAAGGAGCCCTTTTAGCCACAATTCAATGCGCTCCCTGGAATTACGCGGCTGTCGTTTCAGGTCCTTTGATCCTTATAAATAGGCCCGAGGAGCCCAGAGTTCACTTTTCTACCATCTCTGCTCCTCGTGCTTCTTCTTCCTTTCGCCCTCCCCCGACGCCGCTGCGCTTTCTCGAGCTCGCCGCCTTTGACGACAACCGGGACAACTAGACCGGCATCTCCGGACCTTCATTGGAACTACATCAACCGCCGCCGCTGCCACCATCAGCTTTCTTCCCGTCTTCAGATCTGTAAGTATCCTTCTCCATTGTTCTTCATACAAAGCTCGCTTGAGTTCATATTAGTCCTCCACGATTCATCTTTAGAGGTCTAGATTTACTTCAATGAGATGCTCAGATCTTCTAACATCCTTGCGCTATATTTTTCCAATCTAGATTTCCTCCTGCCGCGTTCGATAGATCTCGTTGCTCCCTCTGTGTTCCGACCTTGCCATAATTAGGTCTTTTATTTTTATTTTCCAGTATTTTCTAGATCTATTTCTGTTTATGACTTGCTTCGTTATGAAATCCATTATCACTTTGCCGAAATTATGAGCCATGTCAGTGTCTCATGCCGGGTTAGTCCTTGGCCGGCTTGTAGAACCGTTGTACACCGCAATTTACTAAAACTTTAGCTTGTTTGGTACTCATGACCCAGCTACTTTCAGTCAATCCTAATATTTGCGTTGTCAACTGTCATGACCCGGAACATCTTCATGACTTGCCCGGCTCATATTTGTCTTTTTACTTTCTATAGTTTTAGACTTCACCGAAGACAAGAAAATGGCTCCTAGGACCAACAAGATAGTTAGCTGGGCCAAGTCCACTTCTTCTCAGTTGGAGACCTTGGTGAGCTCTAGAATGTTGCCGCCTCAAAACAAATCCATTGGCGCCCACACGAAGAAGAAATTCATCCTCAACTAACTCAGAGCGATATCATCGTTTTCACTGACCACCTGGACGAGGTTTTCGCCCTTCCGGCTCAAAGTTATTTCGGGACGCACTTCATCATTTCATCATCAGGCCCCAAGATCTGGGTCCCAACTCTATTTCGAACTTGTGTCAGTTTCAAGTATTTTGCGAGGTGTATTTTGCAGAATGAGCCGTCCGTCAGCTTCTTCCAAGAATTTTTCTATTTCAACCATCAGATGGAGTACAAGAACGGCCCAAACATCGAACTTGGGGGCGTGATGCGGCTTCAACTACATTGATATTTCCCTAAAGAGGAAGGGATGATGCAACACATCTACAGTAGATATTTCCCTCAGTGCTGAGACCATGGTTATCGAACCAGTAGGAGAACCACGCAACACTACGTGAACGACACCTGCACACAAATAACAAATACTCGCAACCCGACGTATTAAAGGGGCTGTGAATCCCTTTCGGGTAACGGCGCCAGAAATTGGCAAGTAGACGGGATAAAATTGTAATAGATTGGATAAATAGATCTCACAGGAACGCGAGATATAATAAATACATAAAAATTGCAGCAAGGTATTTTTGGGTTTTTGAATTAATAGATCTGAAAATAAAATCAAATAAAAGTAGATCGCGAAGACAAATATAATAAAGAAGAGACCCGGGGGCCGTAGATTTCACTATTGGCTTCTCTCGAGAAAATAGCAACGGTGGGTAAACGAATTACTGTTGGGCAATTAATAAAACTTCAAATAATCATGATGATACCCAGACAATGATCATTATATAGGCATCACGTCCAATATTAGTAGAACGACTCCTACCTGCATCTACTACTATTACTCCACACACCGACCGTTATCCAGCATGCATCTAGTGTATTAAGTTCATGGAGAATTGGAGTAATGCAACAAGAATGATGACATGATGTAGACAAGATCTATTTATGTAGAAATAGACCCCATCCTGTTATCCTTAATAGCAACGATACATACGTGCCGTTTCTGAAGGAAATATGCCCTAGAGGCAATAATAAAGTTGTTATTTATATTTCCTTATATCATGATAAATGTTTATTATTCATGCTAGAATTGTATTAACTGGAAACTTAGTACATGTGTGAATACATAGACAAACAGAGTGTCACTAGTATGCCTCTACTTGACTAGCTCGTTAATCAAAGATGGTTAAGTTTCCTAACCATAGACATGAATTGTCATTTGATGAACGGGATCACATCATTAGAGAATGATGTGATTGCCTTGACCAATCCGTTAGCTTAGCACTATGATCGTTTAGTTTATTGCTATTGCTTTCTTCATGACTTATACATGTTCCTATGACTATGAGATTATGCAACTCCCGAACACCGGAGGAACACTTAGTGTGCTATCAAACGTCACAACATAACTGGGTGATTATAAAGATGCTCTACAGGTATCTCCGATGGTGTTTGTTGAGTTGGCATAGATCGAGATTAGGATTTGTCACTCCGATTGTCGGAGAGGTATCTCTGGGCCCTCTCGGTAATGCTCATCACTATAAGCCTTGCAAGCAATGTGACTAAAGAGTTAGTTACGGGATGATGCATTACAGAACGAGTAAAGAGACTTGCTGGTAACGAGATTGAACTAGGTATTGAGATACCGACGATCGAATCTCGGGCAAGTAACATACCGATGACAAAGGGAACAATGTATGTTGTTATGCGGTTTGACTGATAAAGATCTTTGTAGAATACGTAGGAGCCAATATGAGCATATAGATTTTGCTATTGGTTATTGACTAGAGATAAGTCTCGGTCATGTCTACATAGTTCTCGAACTCGTAGGGTCCGCACGCTTAATGTTCGGTGACGATCGGTATGATGAGTTTATGTGTTTTGATGTACCGAAGGTAGTTCGGAGTCCCGAATGTGATCACAGACATGATGAGGAGTCTTGAAATGGTCGAGACATAAATATCGATATATTGGATGACTATGTTTGGACATCGGAAAGGTTTCGAGAGAGTTTGGGCATATACCAGAGTACCGGGGGGTTACCGGAACCCTCCGGGGAGTCAATGGGCCTTAATGGGCCATAGTGGAAAGGAGGAGGAGGCATCCAAGGTGGGGGCACGCCCCCCAAGCCCAATCCGAATTGGGAGGGGGGGGGGGCGGGCC
This sequence comes from Triticum urartu, assembly GCF_056163025.1. Taxonomy (NCBI): domain Eukaryota; kingdom Viridiplantae; phylum Streptophyta; class Magnoliopsida; order Poales; family Poaceae; genus Triticum; species Triticum urartu. Next base: position 166,441,002 of record NC_141876.1, on the reverse strand, counting down.
CCCTTTCCTTCTCTCCCTCTTCCCCTTCCTTCCCTCTCCTACTCCAACTAGGGAAGGGGGAATCCTACTCCCACCGGGAGTAGGGCTCCCCCCTTGGGCGCGCCTAGGAGGCCGGCCCTCTCCCCCTCCTCCACTTCTTTATATATGGGGGAAGGGGGCACCCCATAGACACACAAGTTGATCATTGATCTCTTAGCCGTGTGCGGTGCCCCCTCCACCATAATCCACCTTGGTCATATCGTCGTAATGCTTAGGCGAAGCCCTGCACCGGTAGCTTCATCATCACCGTCATCACGCCGTCGTGCTGAAGAAGCTCTACCTCGACACTCAACTGGATTGAGAGTTCGTGGGACGTCACCGAGTCGAACGTGTGCAGATCGCGGAGGTGCCGTACTTTCGGTACTAGGATTGATTGGATCGTGAAGATGAACGCACTACTAGGAAAAGGGCTATAGATGATATGGCCACTAATGGCGCACTAGACATGTGGTGCGCCATTACTATATTCTAATGGCGCACCATGTATTGGTGCGCCATTAGTAATATATTACTAATGACGCACCTGGTGTGTGGTGCGCCATTAGTAGTTTTGAAATAAATAAAAAAAATTGTTACTAATGGCGCACCGTGGTATAGTGCGCCATTACTAGTTGACATAGTAATGGCGCACCACACCCACCGTGCGCCATTAGTAGTTTTGAAAAAAAAATTGTTAGTAATGCCGAGCCCCACCTCCCCTCGCCCCGTCGCCCCCCTCCCCTCGCCGCCCCCTTGCCCCACCTCCCCTCGCCCCGTCGCCCCACCGTCCCAACCACCCACCGCCGTCGCCACCCGCCACCGCCCCTGGCCCCACCGCCCCTCGCCCCGTCGCCCCCACCACCCGCCACCGCCCCGACGCCGCCGCCCCGACCCCCGCCGGACTCCACCCCCGCCGCCCCCGCGCCCCCACCCCCGCTGCCCTGACCCTCGCCGGACTCCTCAACGTCTTCGCCTTCCTCCTCGCCGTCGGCGCCGAGCAGCGACGCAGCACCGTACGCCCCCCGACCCTCCTCCCCTTGCCCCCCGCCTGCGTCGGGGCTGACGGCCCCTTCTCTGTCTCGCAGGGCAAGGTCTCCGGCGCCTCTACGACACCGACGCCTCCACCGTCTACGACATCTGCGCCTTCTTCCACCTCTGGCCACCGCGGCCTCACAGTCGATCCGCGTCACCTCGTCAACCCCGGCCCCGCACGAGCTCGCCATCATCTTCCTCTCGGTGAGCTGCACCGGTTCCCCTTCCCCCCCTTCGATTTCATCGCCGTGGAGTGTCGCACCACCGCGCCCCAGCTCCTGGTTGCCGCCCCCAGTGACCGTGCTCCCCTCGGCCCCTGGCCCCGCCCAGGCGCGCTCACCGCACCGCGACCGCGCCTCCACTACGCTCGGGCCGCGCCTCCACTATGTATGTTGTCCAGCCATTGTTTTTTAGTGCAAATTTCTCGTGTATGTGTGTGTGATCGATTCTATTCTTCTTAACCTTGTGTCTTGTGTGATCGATTCTATTCTGCATAAGTGGATGGAGCATCTGTAGATGCAGGTGCTTGGTTAGCGTAAATTGCAGCGTGCAAGGGGAGGGAGTTAGTACTGATTATGGTAGGATTATGGTAGGATGAGTGTCGTAAAACTTAAACATGCTGCCAATCTTGTGGGTTCCTTTGTACCTTGAGATCATTCCTTGTTGGCAAAATGCAGTTTCCGTAAGACATAGATCTCTCCTTCGTAGCGGCCTTACAAATGTGTGTAAATCTAACCGGTGGAATGCATAACACGTAGCTAAGCAGCCTGAAAGCAGACACAGTGCAGCAAGTATCAGTGGTAATTTTTTCTCTTTCTTGGAAAGGTGCACACCAGGATCTCTTGGCATTAGTTAGGGATGATAACCCATTCATGAGTTGGGTGACCTGGCTGTCTGGCTTAAGTTGGAGGCTGCAACGGAAGAGTTCATTCAGAAAAAAATACAGGCTTTAAAGATGTTTGTGAGTTTCTAGTTCCAAGATATCAAGAGGAAGACAAGTCTTCTAGAATTGTTAAATCTAGTGATGTGATTAAAGATGACATTGCTGCTGAACCTAGTGACACCGAAATAGCTGATGTGTCTAACAGTAATTAGTCTCTGAATTTTGACAGTGCAGACTACTTCTTTTCATACCTATGCAGCTTTTATCTTGCCTCATAATTTGAGTTTATTTGTTGTACTGATGCTATTTGTAAAATTGTAATTGCGCTTACGGATAATGCCCCTTGATTTTTCTTTCTGCCTAGACTAACTCTATCTACAACCTCTTGTATGTATTTTTCCCGGATGTTTATCTAAACTAGCTTTTGTCCTTTTATTTATAAATAACCAAACAAGTTTCTTCTACTTATAAAGAGTGCTGGAGCTCATGGCCTTGCCTAAGAAAAACCATCTATAATTGCTAAGTTTAGAATAATAGGCGAGCAACTTTGTCTCGGGTATACAATGCAAACTTCCAGACCATAAGCTAGATACACTATTCAGCAAAAAAATTGTCGCACTGATGTCCCATTCTGAAGTCTCAGTCCATGTATACTGACCGAGCCATCATACTGCTAGCTAATTTTTTCTTTTCTTTAGATGAATGTTTTTATACTGCTAGCTAGTTGCCTACTTTGCATTTTTTGACGACTAGTGGTACTAATAAATTCAACTAGAGCCATCATATGTCCACAAGTGCATTGGTGTAGTTGATTATCTTCTGCTCAAAATTTATGCTGCTATAATGTTGTATGATAATGTTGTAAGGGTACTAATTGGTCTCTTCTGCTGCTTATCAGAGATGGGGGGAAGCAGCCACCGCCGCTCTGCCTCACTGGAGTACGAGTTGGATGCTTTCGAGTTCTTCAGTATCATACTTAGGACTTCAGTATCAGCCATGAGGCAGGTATATAAAATGAGAGATCTCCCCTTCACCCATCTCATTATGATAACTCTGTTGTTTGCTACATCACTCCTTGTCCCAAATTGCAGAGGCTGCCTGACACTTTTATGAACATGCTGGGTGAAGATCCGCCAGATAATGTGAAGCTCCGACAGGCCAGCAGCGGGGTTCGTAGGCTGTGGGACGTGGAGTTGGTGATCGAGGAGGGCCACATGTACCTGTGCCGTGGCTGGGAGAAGTTCTACAGTGCCTACGACCTGCGGACCGGGTACTTTCTTCTCTTCAGGTACGACGATGACGCCACAATGCTCATCGTGAAGGTTTTCAACGCGACTATGTGTCGCATGCGCTACGCTGACGACAAAGATGCCAGTGCGTTCTGCCTCTTCTTATTCCTCTACATTTGGCTTTGTCTCACATCGATTGTTAACGGTCATTGTTGCATTTGGACAGGCAATGGGAGCAGCAGCAGCGACACTGGCTACAGCCAAAGCAACAGCGATTATGGCTGTAGCAAAAGCAACAGCGATTCTGGCTTTAGCGAAAGCAGCAGCGATTCTGACAACAAGAAGGATGATCCGGACTGGAGTGGGGGAGAAGAGGAGCAGAGTGGGGATGAGGAGCTGCAGGATGATGATGTGCATCAGGCTAAGGATGACCTAGCGCTAGTGGTGGCTGGCCAAGGGCAAGAGATGGTGGTGGTTGACCATGGGCAAGAGATGGTGGTAGCTGACCATGGGCAAGAGATGGTGGTGGCCGACCATAGGCAAGAGATGGTGGTGGCTGAGGATGACCTAGCGATGGTCGTGCCCGTCCTGCCTGAAGGTGGCCTCGCGATGGTGGTGGTGCCTGACAATGACCACGCACCGGTGGTGGTGCTGGCGATCCCACAGCTGGGCGACATGACCACGCCAATTGTGGTAGAAGACTACATCCCACAGCTGTCTCCACCGCCTCGCCGCTCTTGGCGCTCAGGCTAAGAAAGGAGAAGGAGAAGAACAATGAGAACTGAACTATGTCAGGTATGTCAAATCTCCAAAATGATATATATATATATATATACTTAGTTACCTATGTTATCTCTAATATGCTTAGTTTCCTATAGGTTAGCTCCAAAATTACTTATGTTAGCACAAAATGATCAAGTTTACATAATAAGCTTATAGTCTTCTTCTTATTCTTCTTCTTTTCCAAAATGACATATGTTAGCTTCATTTTACCTAAGTTGGCTCTAATATGCTAACTTAGAGCTTATATGCTTAGTTTCCTATAGGTTAGCTCCAAAATTACTTATGTTAGCACAAAATGATCAAGTTTACATAATAAGCTTATAGTCTTCTTCTTAATCTTCTTCTTTTCCAAATGACATAGGTTAGCTTCATTTTACCTAAGTTGCCTCTAATATGCTAACTTAGAGCTTATATGCTTAGTTTCCTATAGGTTAGCTCCAAAATTACTTATGTTAGCACAAAATGATCAAGTTTACATAATAAGCTTATAGTCTTCTTCTTATTATTCTTATTCTTCTTCTTATTCTTCTTCTAGTATTCTTCTAGTGTTCTTCTTCTTCTAGTATTCTTCTAGTCTTCTTCTTCTTCTCTTCTTCTTCTTCTCTTCTTCTTCTTCTTCTTCTTCTAACTTTTTGTTTATCATTTTGCAGATTTGATTTAATTCACGGAAGCTTGCATGGATGGAGTGCTTCATTTCCATTTGTGTTTTTATTTTGTATCAATGTGAAACTTTTGTGAATTGATGGATAATGGTGTTGGATGATGAACAATGTGAAACTTTTGTAATATGTAACGATGGAACTATGTGTTGGCTATGTATGTATATATGATGAAACTTGTGTGTTGGATATGATTGTTATATGGATGCTTGTTGTATATATATGTGTTGGATATCTCATATGTGAAATAGTGACCTGAGATTAAGAAAAAAAACGATTTTTTTTAAAATGTTACTAATGGCGCACTTTCATGTGGTGCGCCATTAGTATACCAGATACTAATGGCACACCTGTGGGATACTAATGGCGCACCTGTGGTGCGCCATTACTAAAATATACTACTGGCGTGGTACTAGTGGCGCACCAGTAGTGCGCCATTAGTAGGAAAAACTGGTGCGCCACTAGTAGCCCTTTTCCTAGTAGTGACGACTACATCAACCGCGTTGTCATAACGCTTCCGCTTACAGTCTACAAGGGTACGTGGAAAACACTCTTCCTCTCTCATTGCTATGCATCACCATGATAGATCTTGTGTGTGCGTAGGAATTTTTTTGAAATTACCGCGTTCCCCAACAGTGGCATCCGAGCCAGGTCTATGCGTAGATGTTATATGCACGAGTAGAACACAAAGGAGTTGTGGGCGTGGGTATATACATATTTCTTGCCGTCACTAGTTGATTCTTGATTCAGCGGTATTGTTGGATGAAGCGGCTCAGACCGACATTACGCGTACGCTTACGCGATACTGGTTCTACCAGCGTGCTTCGCACACAGGTGGCTAGTGGGTGTCTGTTTCTCCAACTTTAGTTGAATCGGTTTCAATGAACAGGGTTCTTTCTAAAGATCAAAAAGCAATCACTATACTATGTTGTGGTTTTGATGCGTAGGTAAGAACGGTTCTTGCTAGAAGCCCGTAGCAGCCACGTAAAACTTGCAACAACAAAGTAGAGGACGTCTAACTTGTTTTTGCAGGGCATGTTGTGATGTGATATGGTCAAGACATGATGTGATATAAATGTTGTATGAGATGATCATGTTTTGTTAAAGTTATCGGCAACTGGCAGGAGCCTTATGGTTGTCTCTTTATTGCATAAGATGCAAGCGCCATATAATTGCTTTACTTTATCGTTGTGCGATAGCAATAGTTGCAAATACAATAGTTGGCGAGACAACCATGTGACGACACGTTGATAAAGATCAAGATAATGGAGATCATGGTGTCATGCTGGTAACGATGGAGATCATGACGGTACTTTGGAGATGGAGATCAAAGGCACAAGATGACGATGGCCATATCATGTCACATATTTTGATTGCATGTGATGTTTATCCTTTATGCATCTTATTTTGCTTAGTACGACGGTAGCATTATGAGATGATCCCTTAATAAAAATTTCAAGGTATAAGTGTTCTCCCTGAGTATGCACCGTTGCAACAGTTTGTCGTGCCGAGACACCACGTGATGATCGGGTGTGATAAGCTCTACGTTCACATACAACGGGTGCAAGCCAGTTTTGCACATGCAGAATACTCGGGTTAAACTTGACGAGCCTAGCATATGCAGATATGGCCTCGGAACACTGAGACCGAAAGGTTGAGCGTGAATTGATAACCCACAAGTATAGGGGATCGCAACAGTTTTCGAGGGTAGAGTATTCAACCCGAATTTATTGATTCGACACAAGGGGAGCCAAAGAATATTCTCAAGTATTAGTAGCTGAGTTGTCAATTCAACCACACCTGGAAACTTAATATCTGCAGCAAAATGTTTAGTAGCAAAGTAATATGATAATAGTGGTAACGATAGCAAAAGGTAACGGTAGCAAAAGTAATATTTTTGGGTTTTGTAGTGATTGTACCAGTAGCAACGGAAAAGTAAATAAGCGAAGAACAATATAGGAAAAGCTCGTAGGCATTGGATCGATGATGGAGAATTATGCCGGATGCGATCGATCATGTGACAGTCACAACATAGGGTGACACAGAACTAGCTCCAGTTCATCAATGTAATGTAGGCATGTATTCCGAATATAGTCATACGTGCTTATGGAAAAGAACTTGCATGACATCTTTTGTCCTACCCTCCCATGGCAGCGGGGTCCTATTGGAAACTAAGGGATATTAAGGCCTCCTTTTAATAGAGTACCGGACCAAAGCATTAACACATAGAGAATACATGAACTCCTCAAACTACGTTCATCACCGGTAAGTATCCCGATTATTGTCACTTTAGGGTTAACGGATCATAACACATAATAGGTGACTATAGACTTGCAAGATAGGATCAAGAACTCTCATATATTGATGAAAACATAATAGGTTCAGATATGAAATCATGGCACTCGGGCCCTAGTGACAAGCATTAAGCATAGCAAAGTCATAGCAACATCAATCTCAGAACATAGTGGATACTAGGGATCAAACCCTAACAAAACTAACTCGATTACATGATAAATCTCATCCAACCCATCACCGTCCAGCAAGCCTATGATGGAATTACTCACGCACGGCGGTGAGCATCATGAAATTGGTGATGGAGGAAGGTTGATGATGACGATGGCGACGGATTCCCCTCTCCGGAGCCCCGAACGGACTCCAGATCAGCCCTCTCGAGAGAGTTTAGGGCTTGGCGGCGGCTCCGTATCGTAAAACGCGATGAATCCTTCTCTCTGATTTTTTCTCCCCAAAAGTGAATATATGCAGTCAAGGTGGATGTCGGTGGAGCATCAAGGGGCCCACGAGGCAGGGGGCGCGCCCAGGGGGGTAGGGCGCACCCCCCATCCTCGTGAACAGGGTGTGGCCCCCCTGACGTGGATATTTCTTCCAGTATTTTTTATATATTCCAAAATAATTCTCCGTTGATTTTCAGGTCATTCTGAGAACTTTTATTTCTGCACAAAAATAACATCATGGCAATTCTGCTGAAAATAGCGTCAGTCCGGGTTAGTTCCATTCAAATCATGCAAGTTAGAGTCCAAAACAAGGGCAAAAGTGTTTGGAAAAGTAGATACGAGGGAGACGTATCAACTCCCCCAAGCTTAAACCTTTGCTTGTCCTCAAGCAATTAAGTTGATAAAATGAAAGTGATAAAGAAAAACTTTTACAAACTCGGTTTGCTCTTGTTGTTGTAAATATGTAAAGCTAGCATTCAGGTTTTCAGCAAAGATTATGAACTAACCATATTCACAATAACATTTAGGTCTCATGTTTACTCATATCAATGCCATAATCAACTAGCGAGCAATAATAGTAAATCTCGGATGACACCACTTTCTCAAAACAATCATGATATGATATAATAAGATGGTATCTCGCTAGCCCTTTCTAAGACCGCAAAACATAAATGCAGAGCACCTTTAAAGATCAAGGACTGACTAGACATTGTAATTCATGGTAAAAGGGATCCAGTCAAGTCATCCTCAATGTAAACTAACAGTAATGGATGCAAATGACAGCGGTGCTCTCCAACTGGTGCTTTTTAATAAGAGGATAATGACTCAACATAAAAGTAAATAGATAGGCCCTTCGCAGAGGGAAGCAGGGATTTGTAGAGGTGCCAGAGCTCGGTTTTGAAATAGATATGAATTATATTTTGAGCGGTATACTTTCATTGTCAACATAACAACCGAGAGATTTCAATATCTTCCATGCTACACACATTATAGGCGGTTCCCAAACAGAATGGTAAAGTTTATACTCCCCCTTCACCAACAAGCATCAATCCATGGTTTGCTCGAAACAATGAGTGCCTCCAACTAACAAGAGTCCCGGGGGAGTTTTGTTTGCAGTTATTTTGATTTGATTAGTATAAAGCATGGGACTGGGCATCTGCTACCTCTTGAGCACTTGCGTTGGTTTTTTCATGAAGAGGAAAGGGTGGTGCAGCAAAGTAGTATAAGTATTTCCCTCAGTTTTTGAGAACCAAGGTATCAATCTAGTAGGAGGCTACGCGTGAGTCCCTCACACCTACAGAAAACAAATAAATCCTCGCAACCAACGCGATAAGGGGTTGCCAATCCCTACACGGTCACTTACGAGAGTGAGATCTGATAGATATGATAAGATAATATTTTTGGTATTTTTATGATAAAGATGCAAAGTAAAATAAAAGGCAATGAAAATAACTAAGTATTGGAAGATTAATATGATCAAGATAGACCCGGGGGCCATAGATTTCACTAGTGGCTTCTCTCAAGAGCATAAGTATTTTACGGTGGGTGAACAAATTACTGTTGAGCAATTGACAGAATTGAGCATAGTTATGAGAATATCTAGGTATGATCATGTATATAAGCATCATGTACGAGACAAGTAGACCGACTCCTGCCTGCATCTACTACTATTACTCCACACATCGACCGCTATCCAGCATGCATCTAGAGTATTAAGTTCATAAGAACAGAGTAACACCTTAAGCAAGATGACATGATGTAGAGGGATAAACTCATGCAATATGATGAAAACCCCATCTTGTTTATCCTCGATGGCAACAATACAATACGTGCCTTACTGCCCCTACTGTCACTGGGAAAGGACACCGCAAGAATGTTACATCCCAAAATTTTAAAATTTGGAATGTTATATTATATATATAGTTTTGTTTGATTGTTGTGTGATTGATTGACTGAAAGTGAGTTAAATGAGAGGGAATAAAAGGACTTTCCCAAACTTTCATTCTTTCATTCGTGATCTCCATGAAATTCAAATTCTTTTCACCACAAAACCCTAGAGAGAAGATGACATAACTTCTTCCATTTATTTAAATGAAAAGGGGTGTTGAAAATATTTGAATTTCATTTGAAAATATTTCCAATTCTGAAACTTTATGCAACTCAATGATTTTCATGAGAAGATAAAATGACTTCTTCAAAACATATGAAATATGAATTGGGAGTTTAAAAGGATCAAATTTAAAGTCCTTTTGGAAATTATTTTCAATTTGGAGTTATTTGGATTTGTTTTTCAAATTATTTTTCTCCACAAGTAAAATATATGAAAAATAGGGTAACATGATTCCCTACATCAGAAAATTGGAGAGAAATATTTTTGAAATTATTTTGGTATTTCTAAAATGGTTTTTATTGGGTTTTATTGTAGAAGTAGCACTATTTGAATTATATGAATTTTTGTGGATTTTATGTGACACTAGGAAAATGTTCATGTTGTAGAAAATCTTTTTCTAAATTTTTTGATATATAATATGCCTATATATAATTTTACTTTGTTTTCGTTTTTCGGTCTTGCTTCTGTTTCTATTTAAAAGAAATATAACCGTACATGCGGCCCGTCCCTAAATGTTGCGTACGTGCGCATCATAGTACCAGTGGGCGCCCCATTTTTTTTCTTTTGCTACATGGGCCAGTCCCAGCCAGCCTTTTCATTTTTTTACTTACTTAGGCCGAATTTTGTTAAAAATAAAAAAACTGCAGCCCGTGTAAGCCGTGGCCGAGGCCTTTAGACCCGTGCGAGGCGTTAGCCTTTTTCTTCTCTGTTTCATATATTTTCATCTATGTTTAGTCCCACATTGCCTAGCCTTTAAACCTTAAACCTTTTTTCCACCTATAAATATAGACCCATAGAGCCTCCAAAAATCATCTGATTCAGATTAAATCAATATTTTGGTTTGACTAGATTAATTTAAGAAAAATATATTTTTCCTCTCCGGCGCGACTTCTGGAAATTATCTCCTCTCTCCGAAGTCGTCTTTTCTCTACCTTATAAAGGTATTTTTTTTGTTTTTTATACTTTCATAGTTTATTATTTCTAGACTAACACGATAGAATCATTAGATTATCAATTAGTCTAGCATTTATACATTAGACCTTAGCCGTAGCTATTTTTCTTCCGTAAAACAGCTTGGCTCTTATTTTTCAAATAGCCATAACTCTTCACCCGTTTATCCAAATTAGATGAACCAGCGCCTATAGCTTCGTCTTGTTTTCACCTATCCAGTGAACCTGTCACATCAACTTTTTAAAATTTTCAAATTTCAAATTTTGTTCAGATTCATATTCAAACTTCTTTTGATCATAACTTGGGTTTTATAACTCCGATTTAGTTGATTCTTTTTGCAAATCGTAGCACTTGACTTAAACTTTCTGATAAAGCCAAATTCACATAATTTTGGTACTGTTAGAAATTGTTTATGTTGCAAGAGTTATTTGTTGGTTTTGATGTTTTCCGAACTGTATTCTTCGTTCTTCCCGATCTTTTGAGTGATTGCTTACGTGTGGTTACTATTGCTTGCTCACGATAGATTGAACCGAGTGTGACGAGTAGAACTATCAAGAGTTATGAGTGCGAATCATCTTCATCAACAGTACAAGGCAAGTTCACACTTTGATCATACCCCTTTATCACCCAGTTTTTATGCATTAGTTCCAATCCTCAAACATTGCATGGTTAGGATGTGATTAACATGTGGGTTGGGAAGTAGTTGATGAGGTAGAACCTATTGCCCTGTTATATTCAAACCCTTGGGAGTTACTTCTACGTATTGCTTTTATTGCTATGCTATGCTCGTAGACGTGGTTTGGGTGAGTGAAATCCATGACAGATGTGAGATTGTTAATTAATGGTTCAACTTAAGGTGGCAACTTGAATACACATCTGGGTGGATTGTTTGCTGGGCACCTGGGGAATCCAGTGTTGTCCTAGGATATCCCAGAGTACCTGTTGGGGATATGATTACTGGAGGTAAACCGGCTAGGAGTGGCCGGGTTAGCTCCATGAAGATAAAAGCCCATGAAGACGTGAGGATGGAGGCGCTTTACGAAGGCCCAAGGCCCAAAGGCGGGTTAAGGCCTGTAGATGTAAAACCGACTCTTTCATGTAACTTGCATTGTAAGTTAAAGGAATAGAGACCGAGCCGGACACGTTTATGATCCGGCCTCGGGACTCTGTAAACCGGCAGGCGTCAAACTCTGTATATAAAGGGACGACCCGGCCGCGGTTTAGGGAGAACAGCCAACTACTCGAGAGCCAGGCAAAGCGGATTTGCTCCCTGGTCATCGAAACCCTAGCAATACCAATCACAACTAGACGTAGGCTTTTACCTTCAACGAAGGGGCCGAACTAGTATAAAATCCCTTGTGTCCCCTTGTCTGTTTTAACCCCTTTAAGCTAACCCGTAGTGATGGCTACGACTAAGTCCTTTCACGAGGACATCTGCCGTGACAAACCCACGACAGTTGGCGCCCACCGTGGGGTTATCGCACGATGGTTTCGAGTTCTTGAAGGGCAGCTTTGATGGACTCAAGGGATACGTTGTGGGCCAGATGACGAAGAGTCGTCGCGGCAAGCTCTACATCGACGACGCAGGATGGGGTCCCGAGGACGGTTCAATCGAACACGGGTATTAGGTCCCCTTTGGTGGGATTCACATCTTCATCGGCAAGATCGGGGAACCGGGCCCTGAGCCGGACACCTGCACCGACATCATCGAGACGGCTCAGCATGCAAGCCCTTCCCCGGTTCAGCCCGCAGCAAGGCATGTTTCCGTAGGCGTCATCCATGGGGCGGAATATGAGGACGGACCGGCATCTGATGGAGAAACCGTTGTCTGTTCTGATGAAGAGTCTTCAACTAGAGAGATCGAATCATTGTATCAGTTGCAGGATGGCCGGATTAGCGGAGGTTCCGACGGCAACAGTATTCCGGACCCCCTTGATCTGCCAAACCGGGTCACTGTTTTCATGGCCGATACACAGCCAGCGCATCACTCCTCTACTGCTGCGGCCATGCTCTCCGGTTCAGCAACAACAACGCCAGCAGGGGCAGGGGGCTCTGCACCGCCTCCGGCCCAAGTTTTGTCTGATTTGTTCGACCCTTTGGCAACGTTGATGGCAGCCGAGGTTGACGCCGCAGCCCGAGACCAGCACAATGCGGAGATTGCAAAGGTGAAAGACCAGATAACTCAAGCTAAAGCGGACTTGGCGGCAGAGAACGCCAGTATGGCTACAAAACGGGCCGGGTTGGAAGCTCAGGCCTAACGGCTTAGGTTGGACCGGAATGCTTCAGATGAGGTCATGAGGAGAAGATACCGGTCGCACCTCCCGCCGGGTTATGAGCCAAGAAATCCTTTCAACACGCCAGGAGCAGGAACCAGTAACCAACCAGTGGTAAACCGGACGGAGGCACCGGGAACAGGAGCACCGGTTCAGCCGCGCACGATGGACCCGCCTCGTCAGAACAACGTTGTGCCACAGTATGTTCCGACGCCCCTTGGGCATTACTCCAACCCGTTGGACAACATTGTGGCCGCCGCTTCACGATTGGCGGCCCTCTCGACCGACGGTGTGTCACCAGTTGCGATTGAGACACGACGGGTCAGAGAGCTCCTTCAAACAGCGTTAAACCAGCAGTAGGCTTATTCGCATAGTCACGAAAGGATTCATTCCATCCCCCGTCCAAGCCAGAGCTACAACAGGCACGTGGAGGATGAACCGGCTGTATCAAGCAGTGCACGTCACCGTAACTCGCCGCGAGGGCACAACCCGGCAGGTGGAGGTGCTAATGCGCAGGATGTGGTGGATCATGGTCGTGCACGTCGAGAGGCCGAGTTAGCAACTTTGCATGCATCTCATCAACCTACTCCGGTTCGCCCTACCGCTTCAGTGGAGCCAGTGTGGTCTTCAGTTCCTTAGGGGTGCCGTGTCTCACCCCCGCTTTACGTAATGTGCGACTGCCCAAGGATTTTAAAGGCCCTCGTAACACTACAAAAAAAAGACACATCCGTGACATTTTGGGCCGAACGAAATTTTTTTCTGTCATACATATGACACTTCTATGACGATAATTGTGACAAAACCTGGTATCATCATAGATGTGGTGGGCTCCTACTTCTATGACAAAAAATCATGACAGAAAATGGGCTTTTCGTCTTGAGCGGGCCGGAGACGCAGCTGCATGACATTCTTTGGGCCGTCCATGACGAAAAAACGGTGGTAGAAGCGAGGGGGAGGAAAATTTCGCGGAGTTCCCGGTTACGGTGGGAGGTCGGGGCCGAGCGATGCGCGTTTCTCTCATACACGTACGCGCGTGTGTGCGAGGCGTTGTCTCTAACTGAACCCGAGCGAGGCGTTGGGCTCTAACTGAACCCGAGCGATTGCACTGCAGGCTACGCGTTACTGAACCCGAGCGATCGATCGATGGCTGTTAACTGAACCCGATCGAGCAATTCCTTGGCTACTGCTGCTAACTGAAGCCGATCGATGGGATGAACAGTGAGCGTTGCGGGGGGGGGGGGGGGTTGGATGAACAGTGAGCGGTGGCGTTGCCTCTGGATGAACAGGACCCCGTGGTGTGGTGGAGGGCTGGATGAACAGTAGACGATGGAGGGGTGCCCGTGGAGGGGTGGATGAATAGGACCCCATGGTGTGGAGGGTAGGATGAACAGTAGACGGTGGGGGGGGGGGGGGTGCCCGTGGAGGGGTGGTTGAACAGGACCCCGTGGTGTGGAGGGCTGGATGAATAGTAGACGGTAGAGGGGTGGTTGAACAGTAGCCGGTGGAGTAGCGCGCGGAGGAGGCTGGATGAACAGGAGCCCGTGGAGGCTGGAGGAGGTCGATGGTGGATGAACAGTAGCTCGTGGAGGCTGGAGGGGGTCGACGGTGGAGATGAACAGTATCCCGTGGAGTCCCGTTTTGTGGTACACCACACCCCTCCCGATGATCAGGACCCCCGTTTCGACCGTAGCGCTCCAACACAAGTCCGTTTCCTCCGTTTTGCGGTACGCCACACCCCTCCCGATCAACAGGACCCCCGTTTCGACCGTAGGAGGTCCATTTCCTCCGTTTTGTGGTACGCCACACCCCTCTCGATCAACAGGACCTCCGTTTCGACCGTAGGAGGCCTGTTTCCTTCGTTTTGCGGCATGCCACACCCCTCCCGATCAACAAGACCCCCGTTTCAACCGTAGGAGGTCCGTTTACTCCATTGTGCGGTACGCCAGGCCTCGTTTCCATCGCCTCTTCCATCCAAGCCCTCCCGATGAACACGCCCACGCATTCCGTTCCGACCCATGAACACGACGACGACGCTGTTTCTCTGTTCCGACCCAGCCATGTACACGAGCCCTCGCCGTACGTATGCGCGAGTAGGCGTTCGACACCCCGCCCGTATGTACGTCATACGTGGCCGTATTTTCTTTCTTGCACCCTGGCGGCCTCTACTACGACACGTGCGCGCCTCTACATCCACCAGTATATATGTACGTACACGTTCGCAACCAGAATGACAACGCTACGTACGCTTCGACCAGGTGGGTCCCGACTGTGAGGCACTTCCTTGCGTGCGAAGGTGTAGCTGGTGGGTCCCAACAGTCAGGGGAGAAACGTTTTTTTTCGTGAAATACGATGGCCCGTCTGGTGGGTCCCTGCTGTCAGGTGGAGGAATCATTATTTTCCGCGTAATAAGGAGGCACTTCCTTGCTGCCATCGTGGACCCAGCTGTCAGCCTCTCCACGTACAGTCCACGTCTGATGGAAGTCGTTCCTTGATCACGTTGACCATGCCGCGCCGAGAGCACCAGGGCGGTGGAACGACGACGAGGCCTAGGAAGGGGACGACGCGGAGCCGGTGAAGACGCGGCAGTGGATGCCCACGCGGAGAGGAGTATGAGGGTTCACTCGTTCGGCTATGGTGTAAGGCTGCCTTCGCCGCAGGGCCTGGCCAGCGGTGGGAATAGTAGGGGGCGGTGAGGCCTTCGCGGCAGCATAGCCGGCCATGGCAGGCAGGAGCAGGCGGCACGACCGGCGCTGCTTTGGGCGGCTGGAGCAAGAAGACCAGAGGTTGAAGAAGCACTACGGCCATTGGATGGACATCGTACGGTCACTGGAGCTAGAATCATGCATATTGACTAAGTTGACAAAGCCCTCCGTCCCCGTCAACTTAGTAGGCCCACAAGTCAGCCTCCCACCAAGGTGGGTCCCAGCTAGCAGGGGGGTATTCATTTTTTTGTGTAATAAGGAGGCACTTCCGGTGGGTCCGAGCTGACAGCAGGGGGAATGTTTTTTTCACGAAATACGGTGGCCCGTCGGGTAGGTCCCAGCAGTCAGGGGCAAACGTTTTTTTCGCGATACACTAGTGGGCATCCGGTGGGTCCCTGCTGTCAGGTGGAGGAATAATTGTTTTCCGCGTAATAAGGAGGCACTTCCTTGCGGCTGCCGTGGACCCAGCTGTCAGCCTCTCCATGTACAGTATTCTTCCGATGAAATTCGGTCGTTGACCACATTGACCACGCCGTGCCGACAGCACCACGGCAGTGGATGACGGCGAGGCCTAGGAAGGGGACGACGCGGAGCCAGGGAAGACGCGGCAGTGGATGCCCACACGGAGAGAAGTACGAGGGTTCACTGGTTCGGCTACGCCGCCTTCGCCAGAAAATAACAGGGGGTGTGGGTGAGTGGAGTGGAGGGATGGCCTGGCCAGCGGTGGGGGTAGTATGGGGGCGGTGAGGCCTCCACGACAGCACAACCAGCCACGGGAGACAGGAGCAGGCGGCACGACCGACACTGCTTTGGGCGGCTGGAGCAAGAAGACCAGAGGTTGAAGAAGTACTACGGCCGTTGGATGGACATCGTACGATCACTGGAGCTAGAATCGTGCATATTGATTAAGTTGACAAAGCCCTCCGTCCCCGTCAACTTAGTAGGCCCACAAGTCAGCCTCCCACCAAGGTGGGTCCTAGTTAGCAGGGGGTATTCATTTTTTTGTGCGTAATAAGGAGGCACTTCCGGTGGGTCCGAGCTGACAGCAGGGGGAACGTTTTTTTCACGAAAGACGATGGCCCGTCGGGTAGGTCCCAGCAGTCAGGGGCAAACGCTTTTTTCGCGATATACTGGTGGGCGTCCGGTGGGTCCCTGCTGTCAGGTGGAGGAATAATTATTTTCCGCGTAATAAGGAGGCACTTCCTTGCGGCTGCCGTGGACCCAGCTGTCAGCCTCTCCACGTACAGTATTCTTCCGATGAAATTCGGTCATTGACCACATTGACCACGCCGTGCCGACAGCACCACGGCGGTGGATGACGGCGAGGCCTAGGAAGGGGACGACGCGGAGCCAGGGAAGACGCGGCAGTGGATGCCCACACGGAGAGAAGTACGAGGGTTCACTGGTTCGGCTACGCCGCCTTCGCCGGAAAATAACAGGGGGTGTGGGTGAGTGGAGTGGAGGGATGGCCTGGCCAGCGGTGGGGGTAGTATGGGGGCGGTGAGGCCTCCACGACAGCACAACCAGCCACGGGAGACAGGAGCAGGCGGCACGACCGACACTGCTTTGGGCGGCTGGAGCAAGAAGACCAGAGGTTGAAGAAGTACTACGGCCGTTGGATGGACATCGTACGATCACTGGAGCTAGAATCGTGCATATTGACTAAGTTGACAAAGCCCTCCATCCCCGTCAACTTAGTAGGCCCACAAGTCAGCCTCCCACCAAGGTGGGTCCTAGTTAGCAGGGGGTATTCATTTTTTTGTGCGTAATAAGGAGGCACTTCCGGTGGGTTCAAGCTGACAGCAGGGGGAACGTTTTTTTCGCGAAAGACGATGGCCCGTCGGGTAGGTCCCAGCAGTCAGGGGCAAACGCTTTTTTCACGATATACTGGTGGGCGTCCGGTGGGTCCCTGCTGTCAGGTGGAGGAATAATTATTTTCCGTGTAATAAGGAGGCACTTCCTTGTGGCTGCCGTGGACCCAGCTGTCAGCCTCTCCATGTACAGTATTCTTCCGATGGAATTCGGTCATTGACCACATTGACCACCCCCCGCCGACAGCACCATGGCGGTGGACGACGGCGAGGCCTAGGAAGGGGACGACACGGAGCCGGGGAAGACGCGGCAGTGGATGCCCATGCGGAGAGGAGTACGAGGGTTCACTGGTTCGGCTGTGCTGCCGTCGCCGCAGAATAACAGGGGGAAATCATTATTTTGCACGTAATAAGGAGGCATTTCCTTGCGTGCGGCCGTGGACCCAGCTGTCAGCCTCTCCACGTACAGTCCACTTCAGATGCATGTCGGTCGTTGACCACGCTGACCACGCCACGCCGAGAGCACCGGGGCGGTGGACGACGACGAGGCATAGGAAGGGAACGACACGGAGGCAGGGAAGACTTGGTCGTTGTTTTTGTTTCCCACACGGAGGGGAGTACGACTGTACGAGGGTTTACTGCTTCGTCTGCCGTCGCCGGAGAATAACAGCAGGTGTGGGTGAGTAGAGGGATGGCTAGGCCAGCAATGGGAGTACGGTGGGGCAGTGAGGCCTGCACGGCAGCACAGCCGGCCGCGGGGAGGAGGGAGCAGGCAGTCCCGCTGGCGCTTGTTTGAGCGGCTGGAGCAGGAAGAGCAGAGATTGAAGAAGCACGACGGCCGTTGGATGGACATCCAACAGTCACTGCTTGTGCGTCAACCTTTTTTAGGAAAGCCTCAAATCTATGGAAAACAGCATGCATCCCATCTGCCATTATTTCTAATAATTTTCAGCCCATTTGCTAATTCTTAAGGTTTTTTTGGAGCCCATATTCTTTTTGTTAGCATTACAGCCCAAATTGTGGCCACGGTTAAAAAATTATACGAAATTTTGCATATTTCGGTGCGGTCCGAACTGTTTTTGATCTCGAAATTTCGACTCACATTCAAACTGATTTTAAAAATAAATGTATATCAATATAAAATCCAACAAATTCTCCACGCATAAAAATTAATGTAATTTAAAATCTTGAAATGAAAAAAATATATTTGAAACTAATTGCCGGTTTGATGTGTTTTAAAAATGTACAGCCCATTTCTCATTACTGATGGGTCATTTTCTCGGCCAGCCGAATGAAAGCTCACCTCGTCTTGAAAGATTTGCAGCCCAACAGGCTTGACAAAGCGACTTGCTTGGCAAATCACAAAAAAACTGGGGTGTGGCCGTGGACCCAGTTGTCAGCCTCTCCACGTACAGTACTCTTCCGATGGAAGTCGTTCCTTGACCACGTTGACCACGCCGCGCGGAGAGCACCACGGCGGTGGGCGACGGCGAGGCCTAGGTAGGGGACGACGCGGTAGTGGAAGCCCGCGCGGAGAGGAGTACGAGGGTTCACTGGTTCGGCTGCGGTGTGAGGCTGCCGTCGCCGCAGGACCTGGCCAGCGGTGGGAGTAGTAGGGGGCGGTGAGGCCTCCGCGGCAGCACAGCCGGCCACGTGAGGCAGGAGCATGCGGCACGACTGACGCTGCTTTGGGCGGCTGGAGCAAGAAGACCAGAGGTTGAAGAAGCACTACGGCTGTTGGATGGACATCGTTATTTTGCGCGTAATAAGGAGGCACTTCCTTGCGTGCGAAGATATAGCTGGCGGGTCCGACCTGTCAGCGGGGGGAACATTTTTTTTATTCCATTTGGTGGGCCGGGTGAAACAATGATGTAGCATCTATGCAGCCCGTTTAAATCCCATTTGCATTTTTCTCGAAATCCGCGGACTTGCTGGGCTGGGTGAAAATATCATGTTGGGCTAGACGGAGAAATGTTATAAAAACATAAACACATGATTGCACGTCAGTAAAATCTTTGCAAGCTTATGTACGCAATCACTAGGAGTTAACTTGCCAAGTTATATATAAACAATTATTATTATTATTTTGTAAGAACTTTCAACTTACGAAATAAAATATCATTTTAATTTGATGAGTTAATAGTACATGGGGTATTATTATTTTTTAAGCTAGACGTGGGACAGTTGAGTTGGTTCTAGGGGAAAGTACTGGGAGAAAACTCAGTTTACATCGAAAAAGAAAGTGGGAGAAAATTCAGAGACCTGCTGGGTCCACCTGAGGAGGGGAATATGTTGGGACGAAGGAGATTCAAAGCACGGCAACCGAGTGAACTAGTTTTTTTACGGACAAGTGAACTAGTTTACATACATAAGCAAATAGCCACTAAAAAAGCAATCAGGTTAATGGGTTCTTAAAAGAAATATTTCGGACAAAACAGATAATTACGACACATAGGCTAATGCATGAAACACTCGGATGATAAAGGTTCTTATAAATAGATAAAGTACAACATCTAGACCTTCCTGGCACGCTTGATCATGACGCTGCGGCTGTCCGTGTACTCATCGGTTACGGGAAGCAGACATGCCCTCATATCCAAGATCTGCCTGTACATGTCGTAGCATGCGTATGCGTCCTTGGCCGCGTAGGTTATGTAGGCTAGATTCAGAGGTACCTCCCACGTGTTCAGGTTGTCCTCTTTCATGTTGGCGTATCAGGGGTCGATGATGGTCTCAGCGAGGTCAACCACGGAGTCCTTCTCCTGCCCGTTGCTGATGATCTTGTATTGCTTCTGGATGTCGACAAGCTTGTTGCACCAGATGGCCGAATCATCGCGTTCTTCCTTCTCTCCAGCGTAGCAAAGGTGCAGTCGGCGCTGCCGATGAAATGGGCGAATGCTCCAGAACCTGGTGCAGCCATAGGACTGAGGCGAGGCAGAGCTTCACCGATTCCGTATCGTTGGTGTACATCACATTCAACTTGGTGCAGCCATAGGACTGAATGGCGAACTCAAAGGGGAACTCCTTGCTGAAGTCCATATCCAGCAGGCTCACCCCTCGGATCGCCATTGGAGTCTCTTCGAGTGAACGAGTGTGTAGGCGGTGGCAGTAGTTCGTTTTCCAGCTCCTGGGGAACTGGATTCAACAGTAAGCTGAGTGTGTACCAGCGACAACAGTTACTACCCCTCCCTCGTCCGCTGCACGCCCGGCAGAAGATGCACCCTCGGCCACACGTCGTTTCACGAGCGGGTCTGTATTGGTACTGTAATAACAGGAGTTAGTGGTCACTTTACTTAAATTTAATTAGCTCTAATAGAAATTTATACTTAAAACAAGCAATGCATTCGCTCGTTCTATCAGTGCCACAGGATCAACATGCACAACAATTAGAATTATTATTCTCAGGATGCACACGATCAACACATTTGTCGCACTTTCACAAAGATAATACGACCAAGTTTGAACTGTTTGTTATGGTTGTTGTCCTCTGCATCATCATGCCATGTTTCCCAGCTTGCAAGATTTAGAACCAACAAATAAGATCCAAATAATAAGTACAACAAAGATGCCTACACATCTCATTGATTCCTAGCTTGCAAGATTCAGAACCAACAAATAAGATCCAAATAATAAGTAAAAGATGCCTACACATCTCATTGATTCCCAGCTTGCAAGATTCAGAACCAACAAATAAGATTCAAATAATAAGTACAACAAAGATGCCTACACGTCTCACTGATTCCCAGCTTGCAAGATTCAGAACCAACCTATTAGAGCCTTTTGATAAAGTGAATATCGGGATTAAATCCATCTTCTCTATCCATATGATACAATCGAAGAACTTGGCGAATGCTCTTGACTGTCACAACATCTATAGTTGAGTATTCCTGTTTGCATAGCACAAACCAGGAGAGCATGATTTCACTTTAATAGTGGCCTCCTTTACTTAACCTGCAGCTCCACTCGGATGAAGCCTGCCTGGACTTCCATGATTCAATTCATGCGCCTTTTTCTGCAGTTCACCTGAAATGAAGCAAAGATTGCATCATTCAGCTAGCAAGAAGTACTTGCTCTCGTGAGCTGGCAGGTTCTTCTTTAGTAGTTGCACTAAAATTGAGGAACATTAAGGTTGGCTGTCCGGCTCATGTAAGGTGCAACTATAATTTTGTTATCCTTTTGTGCAGTTCCACTAAAATAAAGTGCCATTGTGGTGACAGTGACGGCTCATCTTGCAAAGGCTAATAAAATGTTGCACGAAATTACCAGCAGAACTGGACAGAGATTTTGGAAACTCCAATCACCATTTTGTGCAGTTCCACCAAAATTGAGAGATGTTGCCCACGTGACATTTTAGTTGAACTGCACAAGACACTCATTCCAAAAAAAGTGTTTTGTGCAGTTCACCAAACGGTCACAATAGCAACAAGGTGAAATGGATATCCCTATCTGCACAAAAAGACAGAAAGTAAACAGCTGCTGGTCAATAAGAATATACAAAACATATACAAAATGAAAAGAAGCATCTTAATTATGTTCATGGCAATCACGCAAGGACAGTAGAAATTTTAAAACGTCAGCAATGCTTCATGTTACCAGAAGCATTACGATCAACAATGAGATTCCTCAAATATGGGATTACTTTAATGGTGGCATTGCTTGTTTACCAGACACAGTAAATCAACAGCATCTAAAGAGTTGGTTTAAGGGCATGGGACCATGGGGACACCAGGACACTCAGCAGCGTAAAGGAGCAACTTACTTATCATACTGGGGAAAACAGCAGGAGTGCCATTTGTAACACAGTTTAATTGCATCTTATCACTGGAGGCATTAGATTAACAATAACACTAGTTAGACATGTCCCTAAGGTAACAGTGTGATCGCTTCATTTTACATGAAGCCCTTACATTAACAACAACAAAAGGTTGGTATAAGGACATGCGACAGTGGACGCATCAGCACAATGTACCTACAAGGAGGCATAAAGTGGTGATGCCGAGTTTGTTCATGCTATGTGAGGGCAGCAAACCTAATCCTGGAGACGTTGTACTATGTGAGGGCAACAAATCTAATCCTGGAGACCTTTTACTATGTAAGGGCAGAAAATCTAATCCTGGAGACCTTTTACTATGTGAGGGCAGCAAATCTAATCCTGAGACCTTTTACTATGTGAGGGCAGCAAATCTAATCCTAAGACCTTTTACTATGTGAGGGCAGCAAATCTAATCCTGGAGACCTTTTACTATGTGATGGCAGCAAATCTAATCCTGGACATACTCTGTTGACTTTTCCACCAGCCGCCACTTCCTATCCTTTTTTCAACCAATAATAGATATGTTCCTTATCCAGTTTGTACCGTGTTTTCCCATTATTTCCCTTTTCAGCCAAGAGACCGGTTGGGTATACGGTCTCTACTACTTTCACCATATTATTTCCTCTTTGAATCAAGTGCTAGATTCATGCTACAACTTTCCCCCCTTTCTTCGTTGTTTGAACAAAGCCCTAGATTCGAATGCATGAAGTAGCTTTACCTCTAATAATACTAAAAATTTAGGTGGCTTTGGAAGAGCTGATGGGAGTAGAAAAAGATGCACATGCAGACACGTGGGGAGCTGGGGCAGTAGAGCAAGGCCGCTTTCAAAGAACTTATACCTGAGGGTCGCCGGGATGTCGGCGGCGGCAGGTCGGATCTGCGGACAATACGGCAGGGAGGAAGAAGGGTCGGAGGACCTCCCGAGCCGGCGCTGTGTCAGAGAGAATGGCACGGGCAGAGGATTGGGCCCCTCCGATAGCTGTGGGTTTCCTCCCTCGGCAGCGATGACCGCGTGAACAATGCACCTTTTAGTCCTCTACACACACCGGCCGAAGGGATCCGGCCGGATCTATGACCAGCGGTGAGCAGAGAGAAAATGTCGCTACCGCTGTCTTGTTTATATCTGGAGAGGATGAGAGAATGAAGAGAGCAACCCTAGTAAAGCAAGCGCTCAGGCCCATGCGTCCATATATAGTGGAGTGATTATCTTTTTTCTCCCCACAACAAGCGTTTCAATTTGTGCACGTGGCATTAAAGAAAAGAAACTCTCTATTTAAGGTGACTACTGTACGACTCCTACTTACTACTACTAGTAGTACTACAGTATTGTTCACTTGTGCTCCCCGCCCCTCCATTCATAACCCCACGGGAGAATAAACATACAATACTTACTGTATTTATATAGAACGAACAAGCTCGAACTATTTTCGCATAGTTAAAAGTTGAGGGCGGGGCTTTTCCCGGGCAATACGCGCGGCAGTTTTCGGGCAGGCGGTTTGACAGAGAGGCGAGGAGGTTGAGCGAGTGGGGCTGTGCGATTTGATGGCGTGTTACTGCTGGAAAGACTTGTGATATGACCACTCACTATAGTCATGAATTACTGGCGCTCCGACCGGGGTGATGCCCCCCTTTCGTTCCGCACTCTAATCTGGTGCATGACACGTCGACCCGGATGCTGGCTCTCCCACATGTCAGAGTAGTAAGAAGGAGCAAAGAATGATGCGGTATATACACGAGCGTCCGGGCTACGCTTGGCTCTTCGCCTCTTCGGGAAGTCAAACAATGATGGAGTACTACTGCACTGGAGGAGTACTACAGTACGCTTCTGGCCATCTGACACCGATTGAACTGCTGCATGTCCACCGCGTGTGGGAGGGAGAGCGTGTAGTGAAAGCTTCTCCTAGTCTTGCCAGCCACCACGCTCATGGGCGAGGGAGGGACGCTCCTGCCTTTGCGTGTATGACAGGTGGGCCCGATAGGTGTGTGGCCAACCTGTCATACAGCCAAAGGCAGGTGCAGTTAAGTTGGGGAGGGAGAGGATAATCAAACTTCTCATTGATGTACGAGTTGACGCGACACATCAAAGCACTGCACTCGATATATTTCAATATTTGCGTTTACCGATGCATTAATTACAACGCATGCATGCATGCCGTGACTCTCCTTTTGATACTTGCATGTGTTGATTTAATGCACCTTGAAGTAGTATAAAATATGTGACAGTAAAGCTTTGT
The DNA here is from genome assembly GCF_056163025.1 of Triticum urartu. Lineage (NCBI taxonomy): Eukaryota > Viridiplantae > Streptophyta > Magnoliopsida > Poales > Poaceae > Triticum > Triticum urartu. The sequence goes on along the minus strand of NC_141876.1, from coordinate 166,416,772 downwards.
AATACCCCGGCCCAAGTAGAGAGATGGTTGTGCACGAGGAGGGCGAGATCACCAATACGTCACTTACCACAAGCTCGCCGATCACCAGAGCGTGTGTCCGCTCGCGCCCTGCAAATGCCCCGTGCCTGTCTGCAGCTACGAAGGCCCGTCGCCGGCGCTCTACCACCACATCAGCACCGCGCATCCCATGCTCGTGCACAGGATCCAGTACGGCAAGGTGCTCCAGCTGCAAGTGCCATTGTAGGAGCCACGACTCTTGCTGTTCGCGGAGGAGGACCACCGCGTGTTTTTCTTGGTCGGCGGCGTGCTCGACATCGGCGCGCCTATCGTCGTGTCGGTCGTCTGCATCAGAGCGGGGGCGTCCCCACTACCGCACTACGTGGCCAAGCTATGGGCGAACGGCCCGCCGGGGGAGCCCAAAGGCACGACCGACGCCGTCAAGGTGGAAATGGAGGTGACAAGCACCAAGGATCCCGGCGACGTCGATGTGCAGGAGCTGACCTTCTTGACAGTTCTGCCCAAGCTGCTAGCCGGGGCTAAGCTTGTTTCCCTCCACATTCATATTGACAAGCTCACGTCCTAAATGTTTCTACAGTGCCTTCTGTTTATCTTAGTAATATGTTAATATAGGGATTACCTTGGTCTACTTTAGCTTAAGAAATGGTGGGTTTTGGTGGCGATAAAAAATTATGTTTATCAATGCATTAATTGCAATGCATGCATGCATAAAGTACATGCATTGGTCAATTTTCTCTTAATACTTGCATGCAATGATTTAATGCACCTTGGAATCTGAACATGTGTTGGGGAACAACCAAATTGAGCCTTATAAAATGGAAAAACTAAAATTTTGAGATAAGCCCTATAAAACCAGAAAGGAGAGAGTAGAAAAATAAGTACTCCATCCGGGAATAGTGCCGCACTTTGAAACTTGAACCGTCAATAAATTTTGAGCTTGCGTCTCGTCACATTCCAAATTACTCCATGCTATATTGAATTGCAAACCTGTTCACACCGATCACAACCTAAACAGTTTCCCACTTAGGAGCGTATTAGTACTCGGTTATAAATACTAGTATGCCAAGATGACTGCACATTCCTCCTCAACTCCTCATCCACAAAAACAAACAAGCCATTCAGCATCCTTCCCTTGCGTCTGCCATGGCCAGCATGAGTTCTGGATCGAGAGATTGCCACCAGGGAGAGGCGAGCATGGAAGCGGAAGCACGAGAGATGTCCCGCCTTGCTGCGAGAGCAGCCGACATGTCCCGCCGCGCGGAAGTAGCAGCACAGAGGTCCCACCACGCCGCTGAAGCAGCACGGAGGTCCCGCCGCGCCGTCGATGCAGCAGACTGGTCCGGCCGCGCCGCGGAAGCAGCAGAGATGTCCCGCCGCGCCACGAATGCGGTAGAGATGTCCCGCTGCGCCGTGGCGGCCTGGGAAAATTTCTCGCGTGCAGGCGACGACTGTTACAGGCGCATGCATGCGATCGTCCATGGCCAGATGGATCAGATCTCCCATTTTGCGAGGTTGCAGGACGACATGAAAGCCTCGTTTGAACAGGCTATCGGCGCACTAAGGGAGGGCAATGAGAGGCTCCGGGCCGAGCGCGACCTGCTGAGGGAGAAGATTGTCCGAAGTGCAGACCAGCAGGAGGAGACCAGTGCCTTGTTGAAGAGGACCGGCGTCATCGTCAAGAAACTTACGGACGAGAATGACATGCTCCGCAACGAGCGCCAAAGGCTGGTGGAGGAATCACTGGATGTTCTCAAGTAGCGTCTTGCGGACACGAAAGAGCTCATCGCCGCTCGCCGCGGAGACTAGTTCCCGCGGCCTCCAGCAACGCATCAAGAAAGTAGAGATCAGCGAGCCAGATCCTTGTCTTCCTTCTTCTTTTGCCCTTGTGTATTTCGGGCGTAGCCGCATGTGGCTTTTTAATTATCTTTCTAATTATGTAAGACAATTAATCGTCCTTATCTTTCTGTGGATGATCAATGTTGCGAGGCTGGGATGAAGAAAACTCTTGCTATGGCGACCCTGGCATTGCTGTTCTTCTAGTTGCTGCTGGGCTTCCTTCAGTTTCTTGGTTTCTTTTGATGTAATAATCGGTTTAGGATGTGGATTGTGTCATCTGTTGTAATGTTGGGTTCTAGCGCAGATGTTTGGCCTTTGTTGGCCTCTTGGGATGTTGCGATTTCAATCTGGTAGCTTTTAGTCCTTCGTGTCAGGCTGGAGTTGTGCTGAACTTCTTGTGAATTGTGGTGGTTTTCAGTAATGAAAATCGGAAGGGACAAGCCCTTCTTTGATCAAAAAAAATTCATCGTCCTTATATATTCATCAGTCTTGCTATAAGTCGCAGTAGATGCTATATAGGTCCATCGGATCTTACACCAAGATCCGTGCTTTCAGATTTTCTTTTTTCTCTCTTAAATCTCAGTCGAGTGAGACATAGCCACGCCATTAAACAGAGGCTCGGGCGCCATTAATGGAGACCTTGGGAGAGAGGTGGACGGCAGATGGAGGTCAAAGGGCTGTCCTCCCGATAAGCACGCGCAGGGGTCTGATCGCACGCCTCTCGTACTACTCAAATAGCTACCCTGCACGGCGCCTCCTAGCTAATAAAAAATGGGGACGCGTGGTGGCATGTAAATGGTACTAGTAAGTAGAACGCCCACGGTTTCAACAGTACTTGTGTTTCCGATTATAACGTGACAACACTTGTTCCAAAATGACTTTGTTGATTGTTAATGTGTGCACCTTCGCAAATCGGACTACAAATTTACCACAGCATGTTGGTGCCATGTCATGGCACCAAGCCAAGTTTCATTATTTTCATGCGTGTTTTGGATTTACAGGAATTGAAAAACTAAGTTTCTCAATGTTTCCAACCCAGCCACGACGCCCAGAATTTTGAATTTCATTCCCATTTCTTGCATGTAACCTAGAAATTTACCCGAGGACACACATGTGATTTTTCAACCAACTTTGGTGCACTGGAACATGTGCTTGTATTTCAAATTTGAATTATGCACACAAAGGTGACACGTTCCCTCCCAGAACCACGAGCCTTCTTGAGAGAAGCTCCGATTTGCAAGAAGCTTATACGAAAATTTGTTCCTATTCGGCCAATTTTTTTACCACGGCATGGTACTACCATCACATGACACCATGCCAAGTTTCATGATTTTAAAACCAAGTTTCTCAATGTTCTCGACCGAGCCACGATGCCCAGATGTTTGAATTTGATTCTCATTTTTTGCATGGGACCTAGAAATTCACCCGAGGACACAAATGTGATTTTTCAACCAACTTTGGTGCACGGGAGCATGTGCTTGTAGTTCAAATTTGAATTATGCACATTAAATGACCAAAAACTCAATTAATGTGTAAATAAGGCCAAACGAAGCTGGAATAATTCCAAAATTTAACAGGGCACTCATATAGTTCTATGTTGCCTTTGTAAATAAACTCAAGGGGGACAAAGTATATCGTTTCACACTCAAAGGTGGCACGTTCCCTCTCAGAACCACGAGCCTTCTTGAGAGAAGCTTGGGTTTGTAAGAAGCTTATACCAAAATCTGTTCCTATTCGGCCAATTTTTTTACCACAACATGGTAGTACCATGACATGACATCCACGCCAAGTTTCATGATTTTCAGACGTGTTTTGGATTTACAAGAATTTTAAAACCAAGTTTCTCAATGTTCTCGGCCGAGCCACGATGCCCAGATGTTTAAATTTGATTCTCATTTCTTGCATGGGACCTAGAAATTCACCCGAGGACACAAATGTGATTTTTCAACCAACTTTGGTGCACGAGAGCATGTGCTTGTAGTTCAAATTTGACTTATGCACATTAAATGACCAGAAACTCAATTAATGTATAAAAACGACAAACGAACCCGGAATGATTCCAAAATTTAACAGGGCACTAATGTAGTTCTATGTTGCCTTTGTTAAACTCAAAGGGGGGGGGGAGCGTATATCATTTCACACTCAAAGGTGGCACGTTCCCTCTTAGAACCACGAGCTTCCAAATCGGCCCAATTTTTTACCACAACATGTTAGTGCCATGACATGACACCATGCCAAGTTTCATGATTTCCAGGTGAGTTTTGGATTTACATGAATTTAAAATCAAAGTTTCTCGATGTTCTCGGCCGAGTCATGACGCCCAGACGTTTGAATTTCATTCTCATTTCTTCCATGGGACCTAGAAATTAAACCAAGGACACACATGTGATTTTTCAACCCATTTTGGTGCACCGGAGCATGTGCATGCAATTCATATTTAGATTATGCACATTAAAAGTCCATAAACTCAATTAATGTATAAAAAGGCCAAATGAACCCGAAATAATTCCAAAATTTAACAGGGCACTCATATAGTTCTATGTTGCCTTTGTAAATAAAATCAAGGGGGAGGCAGCGTATATCGTTTCGCACACTAAGGTGACACATTCCCTCTCGGAACCACGAGGCTTGTTGAGAGAATCTCCGGTTTTCCAAGAGGCTTATACGAAAACTTGTCCCAATTCAGCCAAAAATTATACGTATGAAAACAGGGTTTAGATTATCCCAAACATCTCGCTACCTAGACCAATAATGTACTATGATTTGAATTCAACATAAAATGGATACAAATATTTGAATTGGAGAGCGTATGGTACATGTAGTTCATAGTGAAATATGATTACTGCTATATGTATGTTTTTTGTTATCAAGATAATATTTAAATTATTGTATAACTTGACAACAATCGTATTCAAATAAGGAAAACTGATTCAAATTTAGTCCATATGGTAGACGACAATATATATGTTCACATGGTGGAGTAAAATGTTCATATATGATGGAAGATCAAAATGTATGACTACATCAATTATAAACCGCAAGGTCACCTAACGATATATTCGAATTCAACATAACGTGGATTCAAAAATTGAAATTCGAGATCATGGCATCTGTAATCATATAAAAAGGGACATTACTCTTTCTTTGGTGGGAATTGATTTGTTTTTTGTTCTTGTTGAGGGAAGTGCGATTCGATTTGGTACTGTGCAGGGTAATCTTATTCTCCCGATTTTTTTTACATTTTTCTTGTAGTTTTTTCAATGGCATCTATAGCAATATAGTAAAAGGGGACATGACTCTCTTGTGTCTTGTATGAATTGTTTTTTTACACGTTAAGTTTGTTCTGCCGAACAAGGAATCCGCACCTTGTTATCCCGGAATTTTCAAGCTCGAGTATCTTTTGTCTCACCTGCTTTGAAACTCCCGCTTCTTCAACCCGTGCCGTGCCTTGTTATCTCGAAATTTGGACGCGCGCGAGAACTCCCTCCTCATCCGAAATCGTTCCCGCAGCCCAGACACGCGAAATCCCCCTTCTACCCCTCAGACGGAAATGAAGCTCCACGTCGCGGTGTCAAAACCGGTGGGGGTACGCTGGTAACTTACCCTACATTTCGGACAAGCGCGTCCCTAAGCTTGGCTCCCCCTCCCCCTTCGCCCCCATTCGTACACTGAGGCCGCCAAAACCCGTGAAACCCCACGCTCCTCCGTCAGCCTCCTGACCGTCGCCCAGCCGGAGACTCTTCCCCGACTACGTCGTCCACCGCAACAGCTTGCCGTCCCTCATCCACCGCATCGGACGAGGATCCGTTGTAAATCTCGTTGTCTCGCCGGATCAGCCGCCCCATCCTCCACCTCCAAGGAGCTGCCCCGACGTTCGCCTCGTCTATCGCACCACCTCAATCCCCACAGCGCCGTCTTGACCTGCCCCACTGGAACCGCAACACCCTCACCAATTCCTCCGATGAAGCCGAGGCCAACTCGGCGCAACCAAGGAGGTTCTACACTCACCGCTGCATTTTATCTTTTATTCGATCTCACGGGGCTGCCGGTGCTTGATACCGAGCAGACATGGCATGTCTCCATCGACGGCGCCGTCGCCGGCTACATCATCCACGGCTTCTCTCCCCCATGTCGTTGCTTCCTCAGCGGCGACTTCCACAACGGCACTAGCTGCAGCTGCTCTGGCTCTCGCTCACGCTGCGGCTCTGTTCTTGCTGTCGGTCGCGCTGCTGCACTGCTCCTGCTTTCGTTCGTGCCGCTGCTCTGCTCTTGCTCTCGCTTGCGCTGCTGCTGCTGCACGACCTCCAGCAACTACAGGAGTTGCTGCTTTAGCACTCGCTCGCGGTGCTACTGCACGACTTGCTCTCTGCTAGTGCGTTCCCTGCTCGAGCGTATGCTGATTTAGATCATTGCTTCTCTGCTACTAGTGCTCGAACGCCCTAAACATCTATTGCAATGCTCTGTTACTAGTTCAATCACTTTTGACAGTAAAATTCAGTTTTGACTGCGAAGTTCATTTTCTTCAGTTAAGTTCAGAGTGAACAGTACTTACAGCATCTATCGGAGTGGCCGTGGCGTGGCTGATGCGTTTTACATCTAGCACTTTTTGGTGATGTATTTTACATCATCTATTGCAGATGATATTAAGGTCCCACTTCAGATTAACATTGTCTGTCTTGTCATGCTTCAGCCTCGTCGCCGTACACAGCGGAGCTGCTCCAACGACGGAACCGTCCATCACAGTGGAGCAGTACCCTCGGCGCCGTTTCCAGAGGCCTCGGATCTTCTTCCCCGCCTCCGACAGTCACACCAGGATCATCACCATCCTCCACGTCCAACCCAATGATGCTGAGGTCCACAAGGCTATGCCAAAGAGGATGTACACTCGTCGCGTCACTTTGTTTCTCCATTCCTCTGTTCTTCCAATTCATGTGAGCCAAACACACAGGTTGACTGAAATCCTATGATTCCAAATGCTCTGTTTTGCACGTGCATTCCTATCCTATTCCTATGTTTTTCCTATCCCTGCATTTATAGAATCCTCCAATTCTAAGGAGCCCTTACAGATTTACTTCATTTTCAGATAGGCGTCAAAGAAAACTCTGTGTGTTATGTCCTGCTCCTGCCGTGCCGTCATCCACCCCACCTGAGGTGCACCATTGATAGAAGCGTTCACTGCAGCAGAGATCCCCCCTGCAGACTTCCTTTCGCCGCCTCAGATCATCTTCCCCGTTGTCGGCAGCCACGCCAACCGCATTACCATCACCGACTGAGCAGATGAACCTGAGGACTACACAGTTCCGGAAGAGAGGTCGCAGTCTTTCATGTTTGCTTACGTTATACATCGGTTATTATTACCTTCTACTTTATCGTTCAATCTTGAGTTTTGAATTGCCCATGGGTCTCATATCGAGCCAGCAACGAATAGTATCTGTCTACTATCTAGTTCATCTGGGGTCTTCTATGTGGTTCATGTTGGGTGGGCAACAAACAATAGATGATCCATTGTCTATCTTTTTAAACTGAAGCTATAATCTACCTGGTATCATTAGTTTTGGATCCATCCACTCATTTGCTACCATCAGTCTTGATTTTTGCATGCACCCCTCAGGCCTTACAAAATCTAACTATTTTTTTATTATGCATGTCAGATATTGTACACAATCGTACTGAACATGTAGAGAAAAAGAGAAGACCGTTGCGTGCGAATATAATTTCATGCAGACGCCGCTCCATGGTGGGCGAAGTGCCCCCCTCCTGCATTTCTAGATTGTATTCTAGAGGAAGATAACTGTTCAGATGGAGATTCAGAACGAGCCGACCACGCCTGTTTACCACCTGAGGTGTTTGCTCTAACCTGGCATGCTAATGTTGCTCATATCATGCATATGGCGCCTTGCATTTCTTACATTATACATCTTATATGTCATCACCTCAGTTTAGATTTGCTTTATGTGAATGCCACCTGTTTGGTTTCTATATCATACTCCCACCATTCCTAAATATTTTTCTTTTTAGATATTTCAACAAGTGACTACATACGGAAAAAAATGAGTGAATCTATACTCTAAAATATGTCTTTATACATCCGTATGTGGTAGTCCATTTGAAATCTCTAAAAAGACAATTATTTAGGAATGGAGGGAGTATATGGGAATTATGCAATGCCATCTTCTTTAGCCAGGCATCATATACGTGAATCATGCAATGCCATCATGTTTAGCCAGTCATCGTATATGTGAATTGTATCATGCCCTATTTTTTCCATAATGTATTCCATTTGTCAACAATGTTTATACATTCATCTACTCTTCCTGTGCATCAGCCATTTGAGTCGGTCATTGGAAAATCTGGAGTGAAAACAAGGTCTTCTGAGCAGTCAGTGCTACCTGTCGATGCAGATTTCTTGCTGGTTACAGATATCTCCTCAGAGGAGGACTCAGAGAGAGATGACCAGTCGTATTCCCCTCCCCCCGAGGTGCATGCTCTAACTTGGCTGGGTTATATTGCTCATATCTTGCATATCTTGCATTGCCATGCCATCTGCTTAGATTAGACATTCTGTGTGTGAATGCCTCCTGTTTGCTTTCTATATCAGATATGTGAATTATGCAATGCCATGTTTTCCAGCCAGTTATCATATATGTGAATTATGCACCGCCATGGAGCCAGGCATCATATATGTGAATTATCTCATGCCATCTTTTTTTTCATTATGTATTCCATTTGTCGACAATCTGTGTATATTGAACTACTCTTCATGTGTATTAGCCATTTGAGCCGGTTATGGAAAAATCTGGAGTGAAAACAAGGTCTTCAGAGCAGGCAATGGTACCTGTTGAAGCATATATCTCGATGGTTACAGGGAGCTCCTCAGAGGAGGATTCAGAGACAGATGACCAGTCCTATATCCCACCTGAGGTGTATGCTCTAAGTTGCAATATTTATATTTCTCATATGATGCATATGGTGTCTTGCATTGCTTAGTTTAGACATCATATGCACACTATTGAATTCTATCTGCTTAGTTTAGAGATCATACATGCGAGTGCCAGTTGCTTAGTATATGAATCAATTATGTCAATTATATCGTGCCATCCTGTATACTTAGACAACATGTATGTGAATTATTTCATCCCAACCTATTTTCTAAAGACATCATATAGTTTTGTCATGTCATCCTGTTTAGGTACTCATCATATGTTGAATTATGCCATTATATCCTGTTAAGTTATCCATCATATATCTGAAACTGTGTCATGCTATCCTGTTTAGTTAGGCATCATATATGTGAAATTGTGTCATGCTGTCCTGTTTGGTTAGACAACATACATGTGAATTACCACATCTGTCTATCATACAATGTCTGTACGTTCAATTTCTTTTCTTGTTTATCAGCCATTTGAATTGGAGGGGGTGATGGCAGTATCTAAGGGAGCAAAAACCCATTCTTCACAAAAGACAGTGCTACCCGTTGATGCAGATAGAACCATGGTTGTACTGGCCCACAAACTAGCCCCACCACACATAATCGAGACTCTTCCAGATTGCACACTTACACCGTTGGGCAGAGAACCAGCTACAACCCATCTAACCGCAACCCCAGCGGATAGTAACCCACTTATAGTTGACAAAGCACCATGTCCACCACAGAGTACCCCGACGCGAGCAGTTTGTAAAGCTACTGCAGTGCCCAAAGCACGAAGACCACCACAGCTAACCCAAACTCCACGTTTAAAGCAGAAGAGCAACTGTTCTCAGGTCCGATTCCATAGCTATAGCCCATACTCCTTTGCTGTTGCATCACTGTATTTACTCATACCAACTACTTTCGAATTTGAAGGATCCAATTGAAACTCCAATGGCGCAACAAGTATGTTTTAAACCTATTTCTTTAACTGGATTGCTATTCTAATTTCTTGCTCTATGTTGATTTCAGTTTAAGTTGCATAAACAGTTATGTTCTGATGTGATGCACATTACAAGTGCTGCCAATGATGTGTAGTTTCTCACACTTATATTCTGTCTATGCTGCTGTGTCTTAAAAATATATGAGTTGAACTGTGTCTCTATCTTGATTAGGGAACATAAACTAGAATGATATGGACAATACAGTGACCATAGTACATAGATATATGTTTGTTTCATGCTGTTATCCTGTCCACCTTACTACTGAACCGGTTTACCAAAATGAGTTTCGTATACTACAAGCTAAACCTGTGATGTGTCTGCTTGTTTCTCTTGTAATATGCAAACAGAATATTGGAGAAGAGCACCCCACTATGCAATGGTAGAGAAAGTAATGCAGATAAGGTTCAAGATAGTGAACAACCCTGTTAGTCTCCAAGAAAGGTAATAAAAACGATCTTGTAGACAGTGAGAAAACCCCACAGTCCCGCGTTGATGTAGTGTTCGAGTTACTGGCCAGTACCGCTGGCACAAGCTCTTCCAACTCGCTGCCTAAATCACTTCGGCTTCTTCAGTCTCAGCTACAAGCTGAAAGGCATCAGTCAGCTGTGCTGCGGCAAGAAGCCGAAGGACTGAGGAAGTCCCTGCAGAATTCAGATGCATACTTTCTTGTGCAACAGCAAGCGCTGGAGGATTTAAGCGCCAAACAAGAGAAAGTTAATAAGCTTGCTAAGCATCTTGCCAGCATTATGGGTACCCAGGATATTGTTTCTTGAGCTCTTCTGAAGTGGTTTTAGTTCTGGACTTGTTTTGCTGCGACGTTTATATGCTGGTGTGTTCCCTATATTTGCACTGGTGGCGAACTTTGATGCCTAGTGGATGTAATATGTGTAATAGCCGTGATAGCCTAGCATAAGTTGCTCGCTTATTTATTTCCTTATTTTGTTTATTTGTTTGCTTGTAGTCAGTGCAGTTCTTTTTCCGCGGTTTGCTAGTGGCTGCAATAACCTATTTTTTAAAACTAGGCCACAATAACCATGGGCTAATATTTAATGTAGTGACACTGGGCCTCCTACGGGCCGTAGAAACAGTGGGCCTTCTACGGGCTGTAGAAACAGTAGGCCTTCTACGGGCCGTAGAAACAATGGGCCTTCTATGGGCCATAGAAACAATGGGCCTTCTACGGGTCGTATCATCAATGGGCCTTATACGGGCCGTATGATCGATTGGCCAAACATGGGCCAATAACAGGCCTCATTATGGCCGTAAATGGGCTAGAGTTGGAATTGTCCGTTCATGGGCCAACCATAACGGCCATCATTAATAGGCCGTATTTGATGATGCTATGAAAACGGCCCAACGAATTAATGGAACACAAACGGGCCGACTGTAACCACGGGATGAATTTGGCCCACAAGCAGAAAATGACAGTAATGGGCCATAAGTAAACGAATGCTGGAAATGAACCCAAGAATAAATGGGCTCTGAGAAGGCCGAAAGATAACATGGGCTGGAAACGGCCCAACGGAATAATGGGCCATTAATGGGTATAAAGTGATACACTACTCATTACGCGCCAGTTTCACCATGGGCCATTAATGGGTGTAAAGTGATACACTGTTCATTACGGGCCATTTTCACCACGGGCCATTAATAGGCCAAGAGTTACATAGGGCCTCATATGGGCTGAAAGACGTCATGGGCCATACATGGGCCAGAAGTGAAAACGGGCTGGAATCATATTGGGTGGCCCAGATGACGCTACTGGGCCTAATTCGGATAGGGCATAACGGGCCTTGGGTTAGCGGGCTGTAAATGGGCTATATGCGAACAGGCCATTAACAGGCTTTACATGGGCTGGCCCGCCACCTTTTGACCAAGTCAAACGGGCCGGCCTTTTCATAGGAATGGGCCTCTGTTGGGTCGTTCCACGTGTCGACGTATCATAGGCGCCTTCTGTCCATTGAGTGGATGACATCTGTCCCAACGATGAGCCGACACGTGTTTCCTCCAGCCAATGATGATTTTACACGTGGAAAATCCCCATTGGTCGGGGCTGTTAACGTGTTATCGGATCCAAAACCCGACCTGATAGCTTAACGGCGTTTCGTTACGGTGGATGCCATGTGTCGGTCACCCTTGACGAAAGCACTTCTGTGACGCGCGATTTATCGTCATGGAAGTGGACACTTCCGTGATGATAATTTTGGTAATGTCATAGAACACTTCTACGACAGCACATGTATGACTATCTTGATTCTGTCATAAATTTTTCATGGATGTACATGCATTACAAAAAAGCGACCTACTGTGACAAACACGTATCATCACGGAAGTGTATTTTTTTGTAGTGTAAGGTGCCCAATTACACCGCCAATTTGCAACCAGAGTCATGGGTTGAAAGTTATGAGATGGCAATGGAGATGTTAGATGTGGATGAAGCAGTGTGCGCTAAATATTTCACCATGATGTTGGAGGGGACAGCTCGTACTTGGTTAAAGAGCTTACCCGTTAACTCTGTCGGATCATGGGCCGAGTTAAAACACCGGTTTATCCAGAATTTTAAGGATACTTGTAAGCAGCCTATGTTGATTGTGGACCTGGCAGCTTGTGTTCAAGAGGATGGGGAGTCTACAACCCATTCGGTGAAGCGGGTCTCGGCTATTCTGCATTCATCGGATCGCATCAATGCGGACACAACAGTGTTAACATTGGAGGGCAATTCCGGTTTCTACCGCTAAAACAGAAGTTAGGAAGGCTCAAACATCACTGCAACGATATGGCAACGCTTATGGCCGCTTTGGTTAAATATGCCGATTTAGATAATACCAAAGACCCCGAGTCAGAGGAGGACAAACCGGGGAAAGGGAAGAAGAACGGCAACACCAAGGGACAGCAGCATAACCCGACAGGTCATGGGAACAATGGTAAGCGTAAGGCAGACAATAGTCTGGACTTTGTGGCTAACACCAATGCTCAGGATAACGGTCAGTGTCGTAAGGGTAAACAACCCCATAAGGGCGGAGGTTCAGGCCCCAATCCGGAGCGCCTGTTAAATCAACCTTGTCCAAAGCATGGATCAAAGGAGAGGCCAGCTTCACATCTTTGGAAGGATTGTTATATCATGCAAGAATTCAAGAACTCCAATATGTTTCAGTACGACAATGGTCCGCCCGACGGTTCAGGAGGTGGTTTTCATGGGCCGGGTTATGGAGGCGGTAGCTCCGGTTTAGGATTTCAAGGCAATCAAACCGGATATAGCAATCAAGGGAATCAGGGTGACCAGGGAGGTTATAACCATCAGGGGAATCAGCAGCAGCAACAGTCAGGTTATCAGAGCAATCCGAAGTAGTTGAATACTGGGCAGTATCATGCCTTCACCACTAGCTTGTGTAAGCGTGATCAGAAGCTTCACAAGAGGGCCATGAACCCTGTTGAACCGGCAGTGCCTCAATATTTGTGCTGGTCTAAGCAACCCATTTTATGGAGTAGAGAGGATCACCCACCCTGGGTTGATAATCCGGGTCATCTGGCTTTAGTGGTGGCACCTCAAGTTGGGGGGTATAAGTTCACCAAGGTGCTCATGGATGGGGGAAGCAGTATCAATATTCTCTACTATGACACCTTCCACCGTATGGGGTTGACAGATAAGAATCTTAAACCGTCGAACACCGTTTTTCATGGTGTGGTGCCCAGTAAATCTGCATATCCAGTGGGCAAGATAGCCCTAGAGGTGGCCTTTGGAGATGATCATGACTCAAGGTCAGATACATTGACTTTTGAGGTGGTGAAAATCAAGAGTCCGTATCACGCTCTGTTTGGGCGACCGGCTTATGCCAAGTTCATGGCGAGGCCGTGTTATGTTTATCTGCAGCTTAAGATGCCAGGTCATAAGGGGACCATCACAGTACATGGGAGCATGAACATTGCTTTGGAACATGAGGAAGGTGATGCGGCTTACGCTGAGTCGGTTTGTGCCACGGAAGAGCTGAAATTTTACAAAGACAAGGTTGATCCGGCAGATATGACTTCTTTGAAAAAGCCAACTATGGAGCATGATCTGGCGTTGAAGTTTAAATCGGCCACAGACACTAAAATGGTTGATTTTGTTCCTGGCGATTCATCCACAGTTCAGCATCATCGCTAACCTGGATCCCAAATAGGAAAGCGCGCTCATCGAGTTCATCCGTGAGAACCGGGACATCTTTGCATGGAAGCCTTCTGACATGCCAGGTGTACCAAGGGAACTCGCTGAGCGCACACTTAATATAGATCCTAAGTTTAAACCGGCCAGACAGTTTCTCTGCCGCTTCAATGAAGAAAGGCGCAAGGCTATTGGTGAAGAGGTAGCCCGGTTGTTGGCTGCAGGGTTTATCGTGGAGGTATTTCACCCGGAGTGGTTGGCTAATCCGGTGCTGGTTCTCAAGAAAAACGGCACTTGGCGTATGTGTGTGGACTACACAGACTTGAACAATGCTTGCCCAACAGATCCCTTTGCCCTCCCTCATATTGATCAGATTATTGATGCTACGGCGGGTTGTGACCGCTTGTGTTTTTTGGATGCTTATTCTGGTTATCATCAGATCAAAATGGCAGTTAAGGACTAGGAGAAGACAACTTTTATAACTCCATTTGGAGCCTTCTGCTATGTCTCCATGCCCTTTGGGCTCAAGAGTGCCCAGGCGACTTATCAACGCTGTGTTCAGAATTGTCTTCATAAGCAGGTTGGGCGCAATGTGCATGCATATGTGGATGATATTGTGATAATGTTCAGGAAAGAGGAAACATTGATAGATGACTTGAGAGAAACCTTTGACAACCTCCGGGTTTACAAGATGATGCTCAATCCGGACAAATGTGTCTTTGGTGTCCCGGCAGGCAAACTCTTGGGCTTTCTGGTATCAAACAGGGGCATTGAAGCTAATCCGGAAAAATTTCAGCAATCACGTCTTTGGCTAAACCGGTGTGTATCAATGACGTTCAACATTTAGCCGGCCGGATTGCGGCTTTGAGCCGGTTTATCAGTCGTCTCGGGGAGAAAGCTATCCCTTTATACCAGATGTTAAAGAAAACAGATGACTTTGTCTGGAGCGATGCGGCTGATAAAGCGTTTGAGGATCTGAAGAGGCAGTTAGCTGAACCGCCTGTGCTTGCAGCTCCGGTCGATAAAGAGCCCTTACTGCTGTATGTGGCTGCTAATGCCAGGGCTGTTAGCGTGGCTATTGTTGTGGAGTGCAAGGAGGCTGGAAAGGAATATCCGGTTCAACAGCCGATTTATTATATCAGTGAGGTGCTTATCGAATCAAAGCAGAGGTATCCACATTGGCAGAAGCTGGTGTATGGGGTGTTTATGGCAAGCCGGAAGCTAAAACATTACTTTCAGGGTCATCCTATCACAGTGGTCAGTTCAGCCCCTCTACGAGATATCATTCAAAACAGAGAAGCAACTGGCCGGATTGCCAAGTGGGCTATCGAGCTTGGACCTCATGGGCTCAAGTATACACCTCGCACAACAATCAAATCTCAAGCACTTGTGGACTTCATCAATGATTGGACAGAGTTGCAGGCACCAAAGGAAAAGCCAGATAACACGTATTGGACTATTCACTTTGATGGGTCCAGACAATTGGAGGGCTCGGGGGCTGGAGTTATATTAACTTCTCCATGAGGTGACAAGTTTTGTTATGTTCTTCACTTAATGTTCCCTTGTACTAACAATGCAGCTGAGTACGAGGCGTTACTCCATGGTCTTCGAATGGCTAAGGAGATGAACTTAAGCCGGGTTAAGTGCTTCGGTGACTCGGACCTGGTGGCTCAACCGGTATCTGGCACTTGGGATTCTAAGGACCCACTCATGGCTGCGTATCGACGAGAGGTGGACATAGTGGCTGGTCATTTCAAGGGTTATCAAGTTGACCATATAGACCGGCGAAAGAATGCAGCGGCGGACACTTTAAGTCGCCTTGGCTCTCAGCGTAAACCGGTCCCACCTAATGTTTTCCTCGACGTCCTACACAATCCGTCGGTTAAGATACCAACAGAGGAGGAGTTGGCTATTCCTGACCCGGAGGCCCAATTGGTGGTAGCTTTGCATGTTATACCGGATTGGACAATCCCGTACTTGGTTTACATGAACCGGGGCGAGTTACCTGAGGATGAAACCTTGGCCCGGCAGATAATCCGGCGTTCCAAGTCAGTGACCATAATCAATGGGGAGTTACATCGTTATAGCGTCACAGGGGCAATTCAGCGTTGTGTATCTCCTCAAGAAGGTTGTGAGATTTTGCGAGAAATCCATGAAGGAGATTGTGGTCACCACGCCGGCTCAAAATCCTTGGTGGCTAAGGCTTTTCGTCACGGTTTCTATTGGTTGACAGCCCATGCTGACGCTGAGGATTTAGTCAAAAGGTGTGACGGTTGTCAAAAATTTGCACGCCGTGCTCATGTTCCGGCTTAGGAGTTGAGGATGATTCCAATAACTTGGCCATTTGCAACTTGGGGGCTTGATATGGTTGGACCCTTTAAGAGATCCAAGGACAAAAAGACCCACCTATTAGTGGCAGTGGACAAGTTCACCAAGTGGGTGGAAGCAGAGCCAGTCAGTAAGTGTGATGCAGCCACGGCGGTTCAATTCATCAAAAAAGGTGATATTCCGGTTTGGTTTCCCACACAGTATTATAACTGACAATGGTACTAATCTGTCAAAGGGTGAGATGGAGGAATTTTGCCAACGAGAGCATATCCGGCTTGATGTAGCGTCAGTAGCTCACCCCCAGTCTAATGGTCAAGCAGAGAGGGCAAATTAAGAAATTTTGAGAGGTATTAAACCCCGACTTATTGTTCCTTTAAAGCGGACACCGGGTTGTTGGGTGGAGGAGTTACCTTCTATGTTATGGAGCATCAACACCACACCTAACAGATCTACGGGTTACACACCTTTCTTCATGGTTTATGGAGCAGAGGCGGTTCTTCCTAGTGACATCCGTCACGACTCGCCACGTGTGGCGGCTTATGTTGAAGCTGACAATGAGAAGGCATGCCAGGACTCACTGGACCTGTTAGATGAGGAGCGTGATCTTGCAGCAGCATGTTCGGCGATTTATCAACAAGATCTCTGACGTTATCACAGCCGCCGGCTTAAGACCAAAATTTTTCAAGAGGGCGATCTGGTGCTCTGGCTCATCCAGGATCAGACTGATATGCACAAGTTATCCCCACCTTGGGAAGGACCTTTTGTGGTCAGCAAAAATCTGCACAACGGGTCATACTACCTCATTGATGTTCGAGAGCACAAAGACTCACGTAAATCGGAGGAGGAGACCAAGCGGCCGTGGAATATAGCTCTTCTTCGGCCTTACTATACTTGAGCCACATGATCTTCTTATGTACATACTTATGACAATGTATATATTATATAATAAACCAGAGCCTCGAATAAAGCGGGGTCTCTGTTCTTTTTACATCATGTGTGAGCCTACAGGAGCTTCTACTGACAAAGCGGCGTTTTATTAACCCGGCCTATACGGCCACACAGATATAAAGAAAATCACTAGGGGGCTTGGTCATATCCGAACCATAGCTACACCTCTTGATTGGTTTAAAACCAACAAGGGATATCACTAGGGGGCTTGGTTGTCTTCACACCATAGCCACACCTCTTGATAGGCTTCAAGCCAAAATGAAATTATGTGGAACCAAAGAGAGTCTGTTGCATTAAGCACAACTCAAACATAGGTAACCGCTGAGCATAGCTCAAATATTACCTGGGGGCTCCTTGCTTCTCAAAGAACAACAAGTTTGCACCCTTGTAATCGGCTATCAAGCCAGGTGTATTCACCTAAAACCCCGGGTTATCCTGCCTCTTTAAGTAAGCCACTCCGTCCAGGTAAATCTGGTATGACCCATCGAACGTTTGACAAGTCAATCCCATGCACCCTGAACTTGTCAAAGTTAAAACAGTGATTGGTTAAAGATTGAGGTCCATCTTAAAAGGCTTTGCAAAATGGTTTAACTCAGCGGCCTGGCAGCCCATGAAAAGCCTCGATTTAGGGCCTGGCAGCCCATGAAAAGCCTTGCATATTTCTTGTCTTTGCTGTTTTTTATGATAAGGGATTTATGAATATTTTCTGATAAACCGGTGTTCATTACAACCCGACATGACTTTCAACGCTTAGTTGTCAGTACATGATAAGTTTTAAATCAGTCGTATATTCTTCCGGTCTGGTTTTTGACTAGATGTCACGAGCATTATGCGGCTATTATAGCCCAATATGGTTTCTATATGAACCGGCAAGAGGACAAGGAGTTGTCAACACTCCGGATTGGTGTTTTTTTTCACCTTCACCATACAAGCAGTTGGTAAGCCAACGAGGTATGTCACAGATATTATTTATTTTATCTGGTTAATATAAATCTGGGTTATCCATCCAAGTTATGTATATATTTGTTGGGAATCATGACCCGTCCAGTGGTAAACCACTAGGACGCTTTCAAGTTCTTATATGCAGGAACACAAAGTATACTGGACTATGCATAAATAGATCCCAAAAATGGAACAAGTTTTCAAAATATCAAGCAACACAAGCATGCTCGATGGCATGCCAGATAAAGGTGTTTCTGCTATCCTATTACAAAGAGCTTCAAAACGGCCCAAATTGAATAATTGTTTTCAAGCAGTGGCAGACTGTAGCTGATAATCCGGTCGCCGGTTTCGGATGCTTCATCGGGACGGCTTGACGATTGAGGGTCATCTTGTGCAGTCACATCCTCTTCATCCCTCCCCAGACACTGGAAATCAACCATTGACTAATCGATTCCGGTTAGATCTTGAAACACGGCCTCTTCATGGATAAGGCTGGAGGGTCAATGTCAGGAGCGTAAGTATGCTTACGGATTGGAGGCACAAGCTCTTCAACATCATGGATCACAGCGGGCTGTCTCTTTCCCTCAGCATCGTAAACCGGTTGGAAGTGAGATAAATCGGTGTCCTCCGCCAGTTTGCTTGCTATTGGCCGCATCTCCTTTGTTAGCCTTCGCAGATCGTCATTATTGAAGTCTGAGCCGTCCTCTTTCACGCCAGGATATCCTTTGATGATATCTGCCGGTTCAAGATCTGGAATCCATGCGTTGGCCTGGATTAGCGCGGTCAACACTCCTGATCTTGCGGCTGATCTCTTCAGTTCGGTGATCCGGGCAGGTAGCATGGCCATCTTCTCAAGTGTTTCCTTTATCAACGATGGCGCTGGCTTGTTATATGCTGCAGTGCAAATAGCACGCTGGGATCCAGAGTATAGCTGTTCCATCAAGGTGTACGCTGCTTTAAGCTTCATCCACATGTCAGAGCCCAGATGAGCAATGCGGGTCCCTGTCATGGTTTAGCATCAGTAAACCGGCCATTGATAAAATCTTATGATTATACAAACTGCAGGAGAGAGCACTAACCAAATACAGCGGATGTCATGGCGTCAATCTACCGCTTTAAGCCGGACAGTTCTTCCACTACCGGTTTTAGTGTTGCATCTGCGTCCTCAGCCTTTTTTTTATCAAACCGGCCTTTTCTGTTTCCTAGTCAGCACGCTCCTTGTTGAAGGTCTCTTTCAACTTCTCCATAGCTGCCATTGGTCAGCTCCTCTTTGGCTTTGGAAGCCTCTGCTTGTTGAGACTTTATGTTCTCTTGCAGATCAGCGGTTTGAGCATCCCTTTTACTCAGCTCGGCCTGCAAAGGCGAAGATATATCAACAATGAGATGTGTATTTTCTAAGTACCAAGTGTATAACAAGTTATGCACTTTGTACTTGGGGGCTAATGCTTATTTGCTTTCTCATCAACATATTTTTCACAAGTCTCAAGTACAATGCAAGCATTATCCTTAACACTTGGGGGCTAATGTACATCTGTTCAAATATGACGCGTTGATTAAAGACCCGGTTTACCTTGCAAAGCTAAACCAGCCCTTGGGGGCTACACCGATGAACACCACATGAGTACAATGATAAGGTACCGGTTTGTTTCTAAACGATGATTTCACATATGGAGGATCAGCATGCAAGGATTAAGATATTACAAAGACCCGGTTTACCTCGCAAAAGCTAAACCGGCCCTTGGGGGCTACTTGGGCTGATGTTTATACTTTGAAATCAAGAAAGGAAAGGTGATGAAAATACCTCATAGCGTTCTTTCATCAGGTTCACCAAACTGGCTTCATAATCACAGTTTGAGTGCAGACGGTTTAGAAAACCGGAGTGGAGTTCTTGAGCGTTGAGATGAGCGTAGCTTGACAAGTCAGTGCTCCATTTGCCTTTTTCCATGGCAGCACGCTCTTCCTTGGCACTATGTTGGGCCAAGATTACAGGATGGCCAGGAGAGGTGTGACCAATACCAGTAATGGTAACCTCGCCTTCTTTATCTCCAGCAGCTTTGTCTGGAGCTGATGGAGTTTCAGTAGCTCTCACCGGACTAGCCCAGATTGGATCTGCCGGTTCAGTATTAGGCACAACAGTATCGTCTTCTGGTTGTTCATCGATATTGTGATCTTGAGGGGGTGGCTCATCAAAGGTGACTTCAGCATTGGGACCCTCCGGTTCACCTGTTTGGTCCGGTTCACCTGTTTGCTCCTGTTCAAGAACCACCTGGTCTTCAGACGGATTGTTCACCCGAGCCTTTTTGATGGGTCTGGCTTTGGCTCTACAAAAAAAAGATGTGAAAATTAAGCATAGTATACAAGGTATGAAAACATTCAAATAAGGGGTTTAAAGTCCTTACCCAGCTACAGTTTTGAGAGGAGGGAGTTGGGTTGCTGTGGACTCGCCAGATGATGAGGGAGGTGTTACCTGATAATTTGAATCGGACGGATTAAGAGGTTGTCGGAAATAACCTGCCTTGGGGTAAGAATTGTCAGAAGGAGGTGAGACCTCAGATCGGCGCTTTCGAACCGGGGTGTCAGGTAAACCGGTCGAAGTGACCTTTTGGCCGCTATGCCGGGTTGTATGGCGAGCCTCGTGCTGCTGCTTCTCCAAAATAAATGTTGGATCCAAGTGAGCAAGAGGATGTGAAAAGCTTACTTTCCGGATCGCTTGACGGATTTTTTGTGTTGGCAGAGAGTTTGAACCAGAGGAAAGGACAATTACCTCTACATTGTCGGCTTGGCTACCTTCCGCGCCCTCCTGATAAATATCATTGTTAATGAGATGCATAACTAGGGAACCAAGTGAATCAAGTTCTACCTCAACTTCTGGTTCATCCGTGTCATCATCTAGTTCCATGCTGATACGTTCAATTGCCTTCCACTTTGAGGTTTTCTTGACGGCTTTTGTTTTGGGGCGTGAGGGCTTTGCCGCTTTCTCTACAGGTTTCTTCTTCTTCTTCTTCCAGAATGGATCATCACCCTGTTTATAAAAAAGCAGAAGGATATTCACAGGTTGAACAGTTTAAAAAGATGTCAAAGATAAAAAGGATGGACAGTACCTACAGCAGGCGGTTTGTTTTGTGTGTAAAAGGGGTTTAAGACGGTTTGGCGGCACACAGATTCCGATTCGTTCAAAATCTTCTTGACACCCTCAGTAACTTCTTCATCAGTTAACTGAATGTTGATGTCACGTTTGGAGTCTACTACTTCACCACTGTACTCACACATTAAACCGAAGCGGCGGCTTAATGGCAAGATGCTCCAGGATATCCAACAACGCACAAAGTCGACGCCTGATAAACCGTTGGCCATAAAGGCTCGGAGCTTGGTGAGTTGAGGGGCATATGAGGCCCGTTCCATGGCGCTTAGACGTTGCGGCAGTGGATGAGTGTTGGAGAGCCGGTGGGCACGGTAGCCAGGCAGAGGGTTCTCGTCTTCAGGAGAGGTATCTTTACAGTAGAACCAAGTTTGGTTCCAATCTTTGGGGTGGCTGTGCAGCTTGGCATGAGGAAATTCGACCTCTTTTCTTTTTTGAATTGAGACACCCCCAAGTTCAGTGTTGGGTCCGTCTACAAATTCAATGCGCCGGTTCAGTGTTGGAAATATGCCCTAGAGGCAATAATAAATTGGTTATTATTATATTTCCTTGTTCATGATAATCGTTTATTATCCATGCTAGAATTGTATTGATAGGAAACTCAGATACATGTGTGGATACATAGACAACACCATGTCCCTTGTAAGCCTCTAGTTGACTAGCACATTGATCAATAGATGGTTACGGTTTCCTGACCGTGGACATTGGATGTCATTGATAACGGGATGACATCATTAGGAGAATGATGTGATGGACAAGACCCAATCCTAAGCCTAGCACAAGATCATGTAGTTCGTATGCTAAAGCTTTTCTAATGTCAAGTATCATTTCCTTAGACCATGAGATTGTGCAACTCCCGGATACCGTAGGAATACTTTGGGTGTACCAAACGTCACAACGTAACTGGGTGACTATAAAGGTGCACTACAGGTATCTCCGAAAGTGTCTGTTGGGTTGGCACAAATCGAGACTGGGATTTGTCACTCCGTGTAAACGGAGAGGTATCTCTGGGCCCACTCGGTAGGACATCATCATAATGTGCACAATGTGATCAAGGAATTGATCACGGGATGATGTGTTACGGAACGAGTAAAGAGACTTGCCGGTAACGAGATTGAACAAGGTATCGGGATACCGACGATCGAATCTCGGGCAAGTATTGTACCGATAGACAAAGGGAATTGTATATGGGATTGATTAAGTCCTTGACATCGTGGTTCATCCGATGAGATCATCGTGGAACATGTGGGAGCCAACATGGGTATCCAGATCCCGCTGTTGGTTATTGACTGGAGAGTCATCTCGGTCATGTCTGCATGTCTCCCGAACCCGTAGGGTCTACACACTTAAGGTTCGGTGACGCTAGGGTTATAGAGATATTAGTATGCGGTAACCCGAAAGTTGTTCGGAGTCCCGGATGAGATCCCGGACGTCACGAGGAGTTCCGGAATGGTCCGGAGGTAAAGATTTATATATGGGAAGTCTTGTTTTGGTCACCGGAAAAGTTTCGCGCATTATCGGTATTGTACCGGGAGTGCCGAAAGGGGTCCGGGGGTCCACCAAGGGGGTCCACTTGCCCCGGGGGGCCACATGGGCTGTAGGGGTGTGCGCCTTGGCCTATATGGGCCAAGGGCACCAGCCCCAAGAGGCCCATGCGCCAAGAGATAAGGGAACGGAAGAGTCCTAAAGGGGGAAGGCACCTCCTAGGTGCCTTGGGGAGGATGGACTCCTCCCTGGCCGCACCCTTCCTTGGAGGAAGGGCCAAGGCTGCGCCCCCCTCTCCCTTGGCCCTATATATAGTGGGGGGAAGGGAGGGCAGCCGCACCTAAGCCCTGGCGCCTCCCTCTCCCTCCCATGACACATCTCCCTCCTCCCGCAGCGCTTGGCGAAGCCCTGTTGGAATCCCGCTACTTCCACCACCACGCCGTCGTGCTGCTGGATCTCCATCAATCTCTCCTTCCCCCTTGCTGGATCAAGGTGGAGGAGACTTCGCTGCTCCATACGTGTGTTGAACGCGGAGGTGCCGTCCGTTCGGCGCTAGGATCATCGGTGATTTGGATCACGACGAGTACGACTCCATCAACCCCGTTCTCTTGAACGCTTCCGCGCGCGATCTACAAGGGTATGTAGATCCACTCCTCCCTCGTTGCTAGATGACTCCATAGATAGATCTTGGTGACATGTAGGAAAATTTTGAATTTATGCTACGTTCCCCAACAGTGGCATCATGAGCTAGGTCTATGCGTAGTTTCTATGCACGAGTAGAACACAAAGTAGTTGTGGGCGTTGATTTTGTTCAATATGCTTACCGTTACTAGTCCAATCTTGATTCGGTGGCATTGTGGGATGAAGCGGCCCGGACCGACCTTACACGTACTCTTACGTGAGACTGGTTCCACCGACTGACATGCACTAGTTGGATAAGGTGGCTAGCGGGTGTCTGTCTCTCCCACTTTAGTCGGATCGGATTCGATGAAAAGGGTCCTTATGAAGGGTAAATAGCAATTGGCATATCACGTTGTGGTTTTTGCGTAGGTAAGAAACGTTCTTGCTAGAAACCCATAGCAGCCACGTAAAACATGCAAACAACAATTAGAGGACGTCTAACTTGTTTTTGCAGGGTATGCTATGTGATGTGATATGGCCAAAAGGATGTGATGAATGATATATGTGATGTATGAGATTGATCATGTTCTTGTAATAGGAATCACGACTTGCATGTCGATGAATATGACAACCGGCAGGAGCCATAGGAGTTGTCTTAATTTATTTATGACCTGCGTGTCAACATAAACGTCATGTAATTACTTTACTTTATTGCTAACCGTTAGCTATAGTAGTAGAAGTAATAGTTGGCGAGGCAACTTCATGGAGACACGATGATGGAGATCATGGTGTCATGCCGGTGACGATGATGATCATGGAGCCCCAAAGATGAAGATCAAAAGGAGCAATATGATATTGGCCATATCATGTCACTATTTGATTGCATGTGATGTTTATCATGTTTATACGTCTTATTTGCTTAGAACGACAGTAGTAAATAAGATGACCCCTCACTAAAATTTCAAGAAGGTGTTCCCCCTAACTATGCACCGTTGCGAAAGTTCGTCGTTTCGAAGCACCACGTGATGATCGGGTGTGATAGATTCTTACGTTCGAATACAACGGGTGTTGACGAGCCAAGCATGTACAGACATGGCCTCGGAACACATGCGAAACACTTAGGTTAACTTGACGAGCCTAGCATGTACAGACATGGCCTCGGAACACAAGAGACCGAAAGGTCGAGCATGAGTCGTATGGTAGATACGATCAACATGAAGATGTTCACCGATGATGACTAGTCCGTCTCATGTGATGATCGGACACGGCCTAGTTGACTCGGATCATGTAATCACTTAGATGACTGGAGGGATGTCTATCTGAGTGGGAGTTCATAAGATGAACTTAATTATCCTGAACATAGTCAAAAGGTCTTCGCAAATTATGTCGTAGCTCGTGCTTCAGTTCTACTGTTTAGTTATGTTCCTAGAGAAAATTTAGTTGAAAGTTGATAGTAGCAATTATGCGGACTAGGTCCGTAAACTGAGGATTGTCCTCATTGCTTCATAGAAGGCTTATGTCCTTAATGCACCGCTCAGTGTGCTGAACCTCGAACATTGTCTGTGGATGTTGCGAACATCTGACATACACATTTTGATAACTACGTGATAGTTCAGTTAAACGGCTTAGAGTTGAGGCACCAAAGACGTTTTGAAACGTCGTGAAACATATGAGATGTTTCGAGGGCTGAAATTGGGATTTCAGGCTCGTGCCCACGTCAAGAGGTATAAGACCTCCGACGATTTTCTTAGCCTGCAAACTAAGGGAGAAAAGCTCAATTGTTGAACTTGTGCTCAGATTGTCTGAGTACAACAATCGCTTGAATCGAGTGGGAGTTGATCTTCCAGATGAAATAGTGATGGTTCTCCAAAGTCATTACCACCAAGCTGCTAGAGCTTCGTGATGAACTATAATATATCAGGGACATATATGATGATCCTTGAGATATTCGCGATGTTTGACACCACAAAAGTAGAAATCAAGAAGGAGCATCAATTGTTGATGGTTGGTGAAACCACTAGTTTCAAGAAGGGCAAGGGCACGAAGGGATACTTCATGAAACGGCAATTCAGCTGCTGCTCTAGTGAAGAAACCCAAGGTTGAACCCAAACCCGAGACTAAGTGCTTCTGTAATAAGGGGAACAACCACTGGAGCAGAATTACCCTAGATACTTGGTAGATGAGAAGGCTAGCAAGGTCGATAGAAGTATATTGGATATACATTGTGTTGATGTGTACTTTACTAGTAGTCCTACTAGCACCAGGGTATTAGATACCGGTTCGGTTGCTAAGTGTTAGTAACTCGAAATAAAAGCTACGGAATAAACGGAGACTAGCTAAAGGTGAGCTGATGATATGTGTTGGAAGTGTTTCCAATGTTGATATGATCAAGCATCGCACGCTCCCTCTACCATCGAGATTGGTGTTTGCGTTGAGCATAGACATGATTGGATTATGTCTATCGCAATACGGTTATTCATTTAAGGAGAATAACTGTTACTCTGTTTATTTGAATAATACCTTCAATGGTCTTGCACCTAAAATGAATGGTTCATTAAATCTCGATCATAGTGACACACATGTTCATGCCAAAAGATATAAGATAGTAATGATAGTACCACCTACTTTTGGCACTGCCACTTAAGTCATATCGGTATAAAACGCATGAAGAAGCTCCATGTTGATGGATCTTTGGACTCACTCATTTTTGAAAGGATTGAGACACGCGAACCATGTTCGTTGGTAGATATGCATGAAGAAACTCTATATAGATGGATCGTTTGGACTCACTTGATTTTGAATCACTTGAGACATGCAAATCATACCACATGGGCAAGATGACTGAAAGCCTCGTTTTCAGTAAAATGGAACTAGAAAGCAACTTGTTGCAAGTAATACATTTTGATGTGTGCAATCCAATGAGTGCTGAGGCATGTAGTGGATATTGTTATGTTCTTACTTCTCAGATGATTTGAGTAGATGTTGAGTATATTTACTTGATAAATCACGAGTCTGAATTATTGAAAGGTTCAAGTAATTTCAGGGTGAAGTTGAAAGATCGTCGTGACAAGAGGATAAAAGATCTATGATATGATCATAGAGATGAATATCTGAATTACGAGTTTGGCATATAATTAAGACATTGTGGAAATTGTTTCACAACTAATACAGCCTGGAACACCATAGTGTGATGGTGTGTCCGAACATCATAACTGCACCCTATTGGATATGATGCATACCATGATGTCTCTTATCGAATTACCACAATAGTTTATGGGTTAGGCATTAGAGACAACCACATTCACTTTAAAAGGGGCACCACGTAATTCCGATGAGATGACACCGTATGAACTATGGTTTAGAGAAACCTAAGCTGTCATTTCTTAAAAGTTTGGGGCTGCGACGCTTATGTGAAAAGGTTTCAGGCTGATAAGCTCGAACCCAAAGCGGATAAATGCATCTTCATAGGACACCCAAAACAGTTGGGTATACCTCCTGTCTCAGATTCGAAAGCAATAAGGGATTGTTTCTAGAATCGGGTCCTTTCTCGAGGAAAAGTTTCTCTCGAAAGAATTGAGTGGGAGGATGGTGGAGACTTGATGAGGTTATTGAACCGTCTCTTCAACTAGTGTATGGCGGAGCAAAGGGAGTTGTTCCTGTGGCACCTACACCAATTGAAGTGGAAGCTTATGATAGTGATCATGAAACTTCAGATCAAGTCACTACCAAACCTCGTGGGATGACAAGGATGCATACTACTTCAGAGTGGTACGTAATCCTGTCTTGGAAGTCATGTTGCTAGACAACAATGAACCTACGAGCTATGGAGAAGCGATGGTGGGCCCGGATTCCGATAAATGGCTCGAGGCCGTAAAATCCGAGAGAGGATCCATGTATGGAAACAAAGTGTAGACTTTGACAGAACAGCTTGATGGTCGTGAGGCTATTAAGTACAGATGGATTTTAAAAGGAAGACGGACAATGATGGTAAATGTCACCATTAAGAAAGCTCGACTTGTCGTTAAGATGTTTTCCGACAAGTTCAAGGAGTTGACTACGATGAGACTTTCTCACTCGTAGCGATGCTAAGAGTCTGTTGGAATTATATTAGCAATTACTGCATTATTTGTGAAATCTTGTAGATAGGATGCCAAAAACCATTGTTTCCTCGACGATTTTTGAGGAAAGGTTGTATGTGATACAACCGGAAGGTTTTGTTAATCCTGAAAGATGCTAATAAGTATGCAAAGCTCCAGCAATCCTTCTAAGGACTGGAGTAAGCATCTCGGAGTTGGAATGTATGCTTTGATAAGATGATCAAAGTTTTGGGTGTATACAAAGTTTATGAGAAACTTGTATTTCCAAAGAAGTGAGTGGGAGCACTATAGAATTTCTGATAAATATATGTTGACATATTGTTGATCAGAAATGACGTAGAATTTCTGGAAAGCATATAGGGTTATTTGGAAAGTATTTTTCAATGGAAAGCCTGGATTAAGCTACTTGAACATTGAGCATCAAGATCTATAAGGATAGATCAAAACGCTTAATGGTACTTTCAAATGAGCACATACCTTGACATGATCTTGAAGGTGTTCAAGATGGACCAGTCAAAGAAGGAGTTCTTGCCTGAGTTGTAAGGTATGAAGTTAAGACTTAAAGCTCGACCACGGCAGAAGAAAGAGGAAGGAGGGAGGTCGTCCCCTATGCTTTTGTCATAGGCTCTATACGGTATGCCATGCTGAGTACCGCACCTGATGTGTGCCTTGCCACATATCTGGCAAGAGGGTACAAAGGTAATCTAGGAGTAGATCACCAAATAGCGGTCTAAATTATCCTTAGAGGAATAAAGATATGTTTCTCGGTTATGGAGGTGATAAAGAGTTCGACGTAAAGAGTTACGTCGATGCAAGCTTAACACCTATCCGGATAGCTCTGAGTAGAGATACCGGATACGTATAATGGAGCAACAATTTAGAATAGCTCCAAGTAGAACAGTTATTTGAAATGGCTCCAAATATAGCGTAGTAGCTGCATCTACAAGATGACATAGAGATTTGCGAAGTACATACAGATCTGAAAGATTCAGACCAGTTGACTATAACATCTCTCACAAGCATAACATGTTCAAACCCAGAACTCATCGAGTGTTAATCACATGGTAATGTGAACTAGATTATTGACTCTAGTAAACTCTTTGGGTGTTAGTCACATGGGGATGTGACCTTGAGTGTTAATCACATATCGATGTGAACTGGATTATTGACTCTAGTGCAAGTGGGAGACTATTGGAAATATGCCCTAGAGGCAATAATAAATTGGTTATTATTATATTTCCTTGTTCATGATAATCGTTTATTATCCATGCTAGAATTGTATTGATAGGAAACTCAGATACATGTGTGGATACATAGACAACACCATGTCCCTAGTAAGCCTCTAGTTGACTAGCTCGTTGATCAATAGATGGTTACGTTTTCCTGACCATGGACATTGGATGTCGTTGATAACGGGATCACATCATTAGGAGAATGATGTGATGGACAAGACCCAATCCTAAGCCTAGCACAAGATCATGTAGTTCGTATGCTAAAGCTTTTCTAATGTCAAGTATCATTTCCTTAGACCATGAGATTGTGCAACTCCCGGATACCGTAGGAATACTTTGGGTGTGCCAAACGTCACAACATAACTGGGTGACTATAAAGGTACACTACAGGTATCTCCGAAAGTGTCTATTGGGTTGGCCGAATCGAGACTGGGATTTGTCACTCCGTGTAAACGGAGAGGTATCTCTGGGCCCACTCGATAGGACATCATCATAATGTGCACAATGTGATCAAGGAGTTGATCACGGGATGATGTGTTACGGAACAAGTAAAGAGACTTGCCGGTAACGAGATTGAACAAGGTATCGGGATACCGACGATCGAATCTCGGGCAAGTATTGTACCGATAGACAAAGGGAATTGTATACGGGATTGATTAAGTCCTTGACATCGTGGTTCATCCGATGAGATCATCGTGGAACATGTGGGATCCAACATGGGTATCCAGATCCCGCTGTTGGTTATTGACCGGAGAGCCATCTCGGTCATGTCTGCATGTCTCCCGAACCCGTAGGGTCTACACACTTAAGGTTCGGTGATGCTAGGGTTATAGAGATATTAGTATGCGGTAACCCGAAAGTTGTTCGGAGTCCCGAATGAGATCCCGGACGTCACGAGGAGTTCCGGAATGGTCCGGAGGTAAAGATTTATATATGGGAAGTCTTGTTTTGGTCGCCGGAAAAGTTTCGCGCATTATCGGTATTGTACCGAGAGTGCCGAAAGGGGTCCGGGGGTCCACCAAGGGGGTCCACCTGCCCCGGGGGGCCACATGGGCTGTAGGGGTGTGCGCCTTGGCCTATATGGGCCAAGGGCACCAGCCCCAAGAGGCCCATGCGCCAAGAGATAAGGGAAAGGAAGAGTCCTAAAGGGGGAAGGCACCTCCTAGGTGCCTTGGGGAGGATGGACTCCTCCCTGGCCGCACCCTTCCTTGGAGGAAGGGCCAAGGCTGCGCCCCCTCTCCCTTGGCCCTATATATAGTGGGGGGAAGGGAGGGCAGCCGCACCTAAGCCCTGGCGCCTCCCTCTCCCTCCCATGACACATCTCCCTCCTCCCGCAGCGCTTGGCGAAGCCCTGTTGGAATCCCGCTACTTCCACCACCACGCCGTCGTGCTGCTGGATCTCCATCAACCTCTCCTTCCCCCTTGCTGGATCAAGTTGGAGGAGACGTCGCTGCTCCGTATGTGTGTTGAACGCGGAGGTGCCGTCCGTTCGGCACTAGGATCATCGGTGATTTGGATCACGACGAGTACGACTCCATCAACCCCGTTCTCTTGAATGCTTCCGCGCGCGATCTACAAGGGTATGTAGATCCACTCCTCCCTCGTTGCTAGATGACTCCATAGATAGATCTTGGTGACACGTAGGAAAATTTTGAATTTATGCTACGTTCCCCAACATTCAGATGAAAAAAAAATCCCAGAACAACTCATCGGTTGGTTCTTCCTGTAGGTACACTTCGCAGAAGACTTGGAAGTTGCATATATTGGATACTGAGTTAGGTCCAATATCTTGAGGGTGGAGCTGGAAACTGGCAAGCACATACCGGAAAAACTTTGACCCGGGCGGTTTGAAACCACGACCTATGTGGTCAACAAATACCACTACCTCATCCTGCTTAGGGGTAGGAGGATTCTCCGATCCAGGAACTCGCCACCGGATCTCATTCTTTTTTGGCAAAGTACCAATCCTGACCATTCCGTTAAGCTGTTCTTCGGTAACCTGGGAAGGAGCCCAGTTACAAGCATAAAACTGTTTGTCCATTGCAAGCGAAAAGCTGAAAGGAAATACCGGTTTACAAATCATTCATGGTGATACATAAGATGCGATGGAATAAAGTCATACTCAGGTATGTAAATTGCGTAAACCGGAGGCTGATACAGTAATGAATGACAAGGCAATATCAGAACAAAGGTATGCACATGCTGTTAAACCGGAGTATAACAACGGAGGTAAAAGGCTTGCCGGTTCACTACGGGACTAATGGTATGTGATAGATCACTTTACAAAGGTAAACCGCCTATGTGGTAAAGAGAATACAGATCTAAGGTAAAAATGACTAGGTAAGGTAAAACAGATTTCACAAGGTTACAGGGAAATTTTGGATCTACCGTAAGACAGGAAAGTAAAAGGATTTAGACCTAAAAGGTTGATCCCGAAGCAGTTCACAAATGACCAGATCAATGTTTTATGCGCGTAAAGGTTTGTTTTGGTAACAGAAGATAAGCCATTACGTGGAATACATCAAGTTTGATGTTTTTATCCATGGACTAAGAAGAAACATGTAAGAACAGCGCCGGAGCCTCGATGAACTTCGACGAACGAGGAAACCCTAAGTAGATCTACAATGGAGAAAGGAAGGGACTTACAGTGGCTGTTGAAGTAGCGGAGGTATGCCGCGGCTCTCTGGTGCAACCAGGTTGATGCAGCGGCCGGCGGAGAGATGGAGGCGAAGCTCGGTGACGGCGGCGGCGCTCAGATGCAGAGGCGTCGCAAGGAGGAAGAAGAAGTGAAGGGGACGGAGGGGAAAAAAGAGAAGAGCCCGTGGTCCTATTTATAAGGCGAAGCGATAAGCGACAAGTGCGTGAATCGAGGAGCTCAAAATGGATAGTTAATAAGGATGTTGCCTCGATGGTTGGATATTCATTAATGAAGGGAATCTTCGGCTTCAACGAATAAATGACGTCATGACGGTTTACTACGGATCTAAAGGATGACATCACGACGGTTTACCAAATCTATATGAAGGTGACAGGGCAAGAATTTTTCTAAGTATTGAAGATTGACATGAACAAGTTCAAATCAATCTGGGGCCTAATGTTGGGGATATGATCACTGGAGGTAAACCGGCTAGGAGTGGCCGGGTTAGCTCCATGAAGATAGAAGCCCATGAAGACGTGAGGATGGAGGCGCTTTACGAAGGCCCAAGGCCCAAAGGCGGGTTAAGGCCTGTAGATGTAAAACCGACTCTTTCATGTAACTTGTATTGTAAGTTAAAGGAATAGAGACCGAGCCAGACACGTTTATGATCCAGCCTCGGGACTCTGTAAACCGGCGGGTGTCAAACTCTGTATATAAAGGGACGACCCGGCCGCGGTTTAGGGACAACAGACAACTACTCGAGAGCCAGGCAAAGCGGATTTGCTCCCTGGTCATCGAAACCCTAGCAATACCAATCACAACTAGACGTAGGCTTTTACTTTCAACGAAGGGGCTGAACTAGTATAAAATCCCTCGTGTCCCCTTGTCCGGTTTAACCCCTTTTAGCTAACCCGTAGCGATGGCTCCGCGACTAAGTCCTTTCACGAGGACATTTGCCGTGACAAACCCACAACAGTACTCGTGTGATAATCCTATGGTCCTCCACCCAGGCTCAAAGGGAACTGAGATATTTTCATGCTAGAAACTTCCGTGTGCAGCCACAAGCTATTATGGGCTCTAGCATAGTTGAGTAAGTTGCGTGAAGCTTCCGAAGAGGTGGATCAGCAGGTAGAGGGATGTAGGTTGGTATGGTCTGCCCGGAGTAAGGGGTTAATGTTTCTGAAAGACTTTGTCTCGGTCATCCATTTCTCAAACATCATGTAGTGCGAGAAATCCAATGGAGGAGATCGAGTCTTGTGGGGAAAAGTGCACAAACCTCTGCAGAGTGTACAAACTAATCATGATTAGCCGTGTCCCCGGTTATGGACATCTTGAGTATCTGGTTCTTGGATTATCATGTTGATCTCAACACTTTATGTAATTAATTTGATTGGGTTAATGATTATTATTTTGGGATTGAGTTGGAGGAACCTTCTCAATATTTTATAAATCAACTTTGTAGTTAAATAAAATATATTCCTTTGCAGTAGGGAAAAATTGGCTTTTCGCAAAAACTTTATAGCCATAGAGCCTCCACCAGCCATATATGCATGTAGTGATAGTTATTATTCATCATTATCCTCTGGTGTGAATTTGCCAGTACATTCAATGTACTGACCATTTGTGGCTGCAACGTCTCATGTTGCAAGAATTCTTATGACGAGTAAGTGATACGTTAGGGTTACGATTTCTACACTTAACTTTGCTGTTGGTGTTGATGGGAATCCACAACCTTGTTACTTCCGCTATTTTGTATTGAGGTAATAGTATTTACGTTACTTTATACATGTGATTTACCTCTGTTATAAATCCTCGAGTACTGTGTGTGTCAGCATACCGATCCAGGGATGACACTTAAGCACAGAGACTTGACCGTCTGAGGTCGGGTCGCTACAAGATGGTATCAGAGCACATGTTGACTGTAGGACGTGACCCCTAGAAACTGGCAAGCCCATAGGAAAGATTTTCTCTACAACTTCTTTATCAAAAGATCTGTTACCTCTCTTCTCTTCTGAGCTTATTCAAATATTCCCTTTTAGTTAGACCATACCCCTTTTCCCCTTTTAACCACGAAGATTCGACTAGTGAGACCACTCCAAGAAGTACAAGATATCGGACAACTAAGACCACTTCAGAATGAAGAGGATTTTACCATGCATTATAATAATGGAAACTGCAACGGTTGAAGACTCCGAAGACTAGGAGAATTTGAAGGCCCCGTAGAATTTCTAGATTTGTATGACCTAGGAAGGCTACCCTATTGGAATTTTTCAGACTATGGAAGCCGTCAATACCCGAGATCAAGGTGTATCGGAGAAAGACCGGAACATGGAGCATTAGAACTCAAAGTTTTGTCAAGAAAACCCTAAGGTAGGAGGTACCAACTATGGAAGATAGCTCATGGCAATGACAAGGGCAGAAACACGTTATCCGTGATGTCATCGCCACTGATACTATGGTCACCGAGCTGAGCTAAGCATGCATTTCTTCGGAAGGATTGGATGGTAGACGGCTGATGGTGCATCTATCAGCAAAAGATGAAGTTTTAACCTTAGCCGGTGTATCACCAGGATCTGGAGTAGTACATCAAGAATTTTAAGATGGAGCTCTAGGAAGCCGTATTTGACAAGGAAACATTTCGTGAAGAACTTAGGACCCAGAATATGAAAGTTGCCAAGCTGAAGGAGCAAAACCTCGAGATACAGGAGATTCGTCAGGAACTGAAGGACAGTAGGACCATGGTTCACGGAAAGGATGTTGAAACCAGAAGTTTGGAATGCAACTCCAGAATATTAAAGGACGTCATGAGAGACTTCGCGTCGACAGAGATCATCTGGCAAAAGAACTCGAGAAGGACAAGCACGATCGGAAGTAGCCATCGGAGACATGAACAAGACTCGTAGAGCTTGATGACTTTGAAGATTTATTGACCTTTAGAAGACCCAACCCCTGTTATATGCCTACCTTAGATGCGACATTTGTGAGCTGTCATTTGTTTGATGTCTTTCCGACAGGCACAGATAAAATCTGTCTTTTCAAAACCATTGTTTGTATTGTGTGCATCCCTCTCCCTCTCTCTCATCTCACCCCAAAACCCATGGACCCAATAGAGGATGAATGGAGATGAACCCATATTTTTCTGGAACATAAGACAATTGGAGACAGACCGATGGATCTAGAACATGGAAGGTCATATGGAGTATAACACGATAGCCGGAAAGGATATGGCCCAGCATGCTCTTCAGTGCCTTGTAAGAGTTGCTGCTACTTGATGGAGGACGTACCAAACCATCAATGGATGGCAAAGAGTAACCACTTGGGAAGAATTTAAGTAGACTCTGCAAAGATCTCGTCTTGTGTCCCAGAAGTTGAGGCCTTATGGAAAGGATATGAAGAAACCTTGTGCCTACAAGATTTGTGGAGAAATAGGACACAACCATAAAGAAAACAAGGACGAATACCCTCATAAGCAGAGGATTACCAAAGGAGTTAGCCGAGGATCTCAGGGAACTTCGGTTGGAGATTGTTCCCAAAGGTTTTGTTGCAGCAATGGAAGTTCAGTCTACATTGTTGGGAAAGATCCGTGAAGCTCAGAAGGATGACAAAGAGATTTCTGAGGTAAAAGAGAGGATGAGTAAAGGAAAGGCCAAAGATTTTCCTAAGGATGAGCACGACACCTTATGGTTCGAGGACCGTGTATATGTGCCCAATAATGCAAAGATCAGGAAGTAAATACTTCAGGAGGCTCATGACTCACCATACTCGATTCGCCCTAGAAACACCAAGATGTATTTGGATTTGAAGGAGCATTTCTGGTGGACTGGTATGAAGAAGGATATTGCGGAGTATGTAGTCGTAGGTGATGTATGCCAGTGAGAGTAAAATCAGAGCATCAGAAGCCAGCAGGATTACTACAGCCTATGCCGATACCCGAATGGAAGTGGGATAAGCTTGGCATGGATTTTATTACCAGATTTCCCAGAACCTGATCGGGATATGATTCTATCTGGGTAGTAGTTGATTCGCTTGATCAAAGTGGCTCACTTTATCCCAGTGAAAACCACCTATACAAGTGCGAAATTGGCCAAGATATATTGACCAGAATCGTATGTCTGCATGGAGTTCCGACGACCATCGTATCAGATAGAGGAACACAGTTTACCTCAAGGTTTTGGAATTAGCCGCACCAGACTTTGGGTACTAGGCTAGAGTTCAGTATAGCCTTTCATCCGCAGATAGATAGATAGACCGAGAGAGTCAATCAGATTCTGGAGGACATGTTGAGAGCGTGTGCGCTAGATTATGGATCTAGTAGGGGTGATAATCTACTTTACGCGGAATTCTCATACAACAATAGTTACCAAGCCAGTTTGAAGATGGCCCCTTTTGAAGCTTTGTATGGGAGAAGGAGCCAGACACCGTTGATGTGGGATGAAGTTGGAGACCGTCAGTTGCTTGGACCAAATGTGATCAAGGAGTCAGAGGAGAATGTTAAGTTGATTCGAGATGGAGTGAAGGTAGCTCAGTCTAGGCAGAAGAGTTATGCAGACTCAAAAACGCAAGAAGGTAGTCTATGAAATTGGAGATAGAGCATGTCTTCGTGTGTCCCCTCTGCGAGGAGTTAAACGATTTGTAGTTAAGGGAAAGTTAGCCCCGAGATTTGTAGGACCATACCGAGTTTTGGAGCATATGGGAGAAGTGGCGAACAAGTTGGAGTCACCCGAAGGACTGTCAGGAGTTCATGATGTATTTCACGTTTCCCAGTTGAAGAAGTGCCATGCAGAGATGGCCAATATTCCCCTATAAGGACGCTTGACCCTGGAGAGGATAATGATGTTCCACGAAGTGGAGTATGGACTTCATAAGTATAAGTTTTTATCTCGGTATGTGGGATAACCCACGAGGATGAAGAGATGAATTACTATTGGACATAAAGGAGGTATGATGTTGGTATTATGGAACGATTATAACTCCATGATGAGTCTGAGTAATCACGTCTTAGTTTGGAACCAATAGAAGGAAGAAGGACCATACAATTGGATGGATTTAAGCATGCTAGAAAGCTGGATGTTGGAATAATGACTAGTTGCCCCGAGGATGAGTTTAAGGATTCCAAGTGATGAGATGGGCCATAACCCACATGCCCCGGGACCTGCCAAGAGGCAAGCATACCCTTGCTGAAGGAAAAGCCCTAGAAGGAGTTACGATTTTATCAACCGATGATTTTATAGGAGTTTACGCAAAACCTGAGAGTTGTGAAGGAACGATAGATGTTTGTTTGGCTTGTAGAATCAATGGATTTATCCGAACCTTGGTTCGTCGACAAGAGAAATTCTGCAATGGTTGCGAGGATGACCGAGTGTTAGAATGCGAGATTCACTAAACCGTATACAGGGTAATGATTTGGGTGCGGGATGGATTGATCACCATACCGACTTACTCTTATTGTTCGCCTTGCTATACAGGATGGTAAATCTGAGTGACTTGCCTATAGTAGAGAGACGATGATATTAAACCTTGTTTGAACCTTAGAAGGGTATAGCAATTTTTTCCCTTGTACAAGGCAGCTGCTGCCAATCGTAGGTTATACGGTGAGGTTCAACCCAGACCCATTTCCTGCAGGAGAAACCATAATTGGATGACCGCCACGAGATATCGATAGTTGATTAGTATTGGCGCCAGACCCGTCAGTTAAGAAGACCCAGTCTCGGAACAACCTTACCAAGAAATAGGACAAAAGAATTGTGGTAAAGGTTATGCCACTATCGGAAGAGCCCAGAGATGGAATTTCCTGAGAATCTGAGAAGATCGACACTGTCAACAATAAGGATGGAGTATATGAGTTTTGATGGAACCGTAACAATGCTTCTAAGGGTGGTAGCACCCGAGGACCCCAGAGACGATCGATGGATTTTGAGAAGACCCCCAAACCCTAACCTATTTCTTTCTAGCCTCTCCGAATCTCGAGGACGAGATTCATTTTAAGGGTGGTAGGTTTGTAACATCCAAAAATTCTAAATTTTGGAATGTTATATTAAATAGATAGTTTTGTTTGATTGTTGTGTGATTGATTGACTGAAAGTGAGTGAATTCAAAACTGTTTGAAAGTTAAATGAGAGGGAATAAAAGGACTTTCCCAAACTTTCATTCTTTCATTTGTGATCTCCGTGAAATTCAAATTCTTTTGACCACAAAACCCTAGAGAGAAGATGACATGCCTTCTTCCATTTATTTAAATGAAAAGGGGTGTTGAAAATATTTGAATTTCATTTAAAAATATTTCCAATTCTGAAACTTTATGCAACTCAATGATTTTCATGAGAAGATAAATGACTTCTTCAAAACATATGAAATATGAGTTGAGAGTTTAAAAGGATCAAATTTAAAGTCCTTTTGGAAATTATTTTCAATTTGGAGTTATTTGGATTTTTTTTCAAATTATTTTTCTCCACAAATAAAATATATGGAAAATAGGGTAACATGATTCCCTACATGAGAAAATTGGAGAGAAATATTTTTGAAATTCTTTTGGTATTTCTAAAATGATTTTTATTGGGGTTTATTGTAGAAGTAGCACTGTTTGAATTATTTGAATTTTTGTGGATTTTATGTGACACTAGGAAAATTTATTTTTGTTTTTCGGTTTTCCTTCTGTTTCTATTTAAAAAAATATAACTGTACGTGCGGCCCGTCCCTAAATATTGCGCACGTGCGCATCATAGTACCAGCGGGCGCCCCATTTTTTTCTTTTCCTATATGGGCCAGGCCGAGCTAGCCTTTTCATTTTTTACTTACTTAGGCCGAATTTTGTTAAAAATAAAAAAACAGCAGCCCGTGTACGGCGCGCGGCCGGCCGAGGCCTTTAGGCCCGTGCGAGGCGTTAGCCTTTTTCTTCTCTGTTTCGTATATTTTCGTCTACGTTTAGTCCCATATTGCCTAGCCTTTGACCCTTAAACCTCTTTTCCACCTATAAATATAGACCCATAGAGCCTCCAAAAATCATTCAATTCGGGTTAAATCAATATTTTGGTTTGACTAGATTCATTTAAGAAAAATATATTTCTCCTCTCCGGCGCGACTTCTGGAAATTATCTCCTCTCTCCGAAGTCGTCTTTTCTCTACCTTATAAAGATATCTTTTTTTGTTTTTTATACTTTTGTAGTAGTTTATTATTTATAGACTAATACGATAGAATAATTAGATTATCAATTAGTCTACGTATTTATACATTAGACCTTAGCCGTAGCTATTTTTCTTCCGTAAAACAGCTTGGCCCTAATTTTTCAAATAGCCATAACTTTTCACTCGTTTATCCAAATTAGATGAAACCAGAACCTATAGTTTCGTCTTGTTTTCACCTATCCAGTGAACCTGTCACATCAACTTTTTAAAATTTTCAAATTTCGATTTTTGTTCAGATTCATATTCAAACTTCTTTTGATCATAACTTGGGTTTTATAACTCCGATTTAGTTGATTCTTTTGGCAAATCGAAGCTCTTGACTTAAACTTTCTGATAAGGCCAAATTCACATAATTTTGGTACTGTTAGAAGTTGTTTATGTTGCAAGAGTTATTTGTTGGTTTTGATGTTTTCCGAACTGTCTTCTTCGTTCTTCCCGATCTTTTGAGTGATTGCTTATGTGTGGTTACTATTACTTGCTCACGGTAGATTGAACGGAGTGTGACGAGTAGAACTATCAAGAGTTATGAGTGCGAATCATCTTCATCAACAGTACAAGGCAAGTTCACACTTTGATCATACCCCTTTATCACCCAGTTTTTATGCATTAGTTCCAATCCTCAAACATTGCATGGTTAGGATGTGATTAACATGTGGGTTGGGAAGTAGTTGATGAGGTAGAACCTATTGCCCTGTTATATTCAAACCCTTGGGAGTTACTTCTACGTATTGCTTTTATTGCTATGCTATGCTCGTAGACGTGGTTTGGGTGAGTGAAATCCATGACAGATGTGAGGTTGTTAATTAATGGTTCAACTTAAGGTGGCAACTTGAATACACATCTGGGTGGATTGTTTGTTGGGCACTTGGGGAATCCACTGTTGTTCTAGGATATCCCGGAGTACCCGTGTGATAATACTATGGTACGCCACCCAGGCTCAAAGGGAACTGAGATATTTTCATGCTAGAAACTTCCGTGTGCAGCCACAAGCTATTATGGGCTCTAGCATAGTCGAGTAAGTTGCGTGAAGCTCCCGAAGAGGTGGATCAGCAGGTAGAGGGATGTAGGTTGGTATGGTCTGCCCGGAGTAAGGGGTTAATGTTTCTGAAAGACTGTGTCTCGGTCATCCGTTTCTCAAACATCATGTAGTGCGAGAAATCCAACGGAGGAGATCGAGTCTTGTGGGGAAAAGTGCACAAACCTCTGCAGAGTGTACAAACTAATCATGATTAGCCATGTCCCCGGTTATGGAAATCTTGAGTATCTGGTTCTTGGATTATCATGTTGATCTCAACACTTTATGTAATTAATTTGATTGGGTTAATGATTATTATTTTGGGATTGAGTTGGAGGAACCTTTTCAATATTTTATAAATCAACTTTGTAGTTAAATAAAATATATTCCTTTGCAGTAGGGAAAAATTGGCTTTTTGCAAAAACTTTATAACCATAGAGCCTCCACCAGCCATATATGCATGTAGTGATAGTTATTATTCATCATTATCCTCTGGTGTGAATTTGCCAGTACATTCAATGTACTGACCATTTGTGGTTGCAATGTCTCATGTTGCAGGAATTCTTACGACGAGTAAGTGATACGTTAGGGTTACGATTTCTACACTCAACTTTGCCGTTGGTGTTGATGGGAATCCACAACCTTGTTACTTCCGCTATTCGGATTGAGGTAATAGTATTTATGTTACTTTATACATGTGATTTACCTCTGTTATAAATCCTCGAGTACTGCGTGTGTCAGCATACCGATCCAGGGATGACACTTAAGCACAGAGACCTGACCGTCTGAGGCCGGGTCGCTACAAAGAATGAACCCAAAGCTAAGCACTTCTCCCATTGCAAGAAATATCAATCTAGTAGGCCAAACCAAACTGATAATTCGAAGAGACTTGCAAAGATAACCAATCATACATAAAAAATTCAGAGAAGATTCAAATATTGTTCATAGATAAACTTGATCATAAACCCACAATTCATCGGTCTCAACAAACACACCGCAAAAGAAGATTACATCGAATAGATCTCCACAAGAGAGGGGGAGAACTTTTTATTGAGATCCAAAAAGAGAGAAGAAGCCATCTAGCTAATAACTATGAACCCGAAGGTCCGAGGTAAACTACTCACACTTCATCGGAGAGGCTATGGTGTTGATGTAGAAGCCCTCCGTGATCGATGCCCCCTCCGGCGGAGCTTCGGATCTCGTGGATACAGAAAGTTACGGTGGTGGAATTAGGGTTTTGGCTCCGTATGTGATCGTTTGGGGGTACGTAGGTATATATAGCAGGAAGGAGTACGTCGATGGAGCAACAGGGGGCCCATGAGGGTGGAGGGCGCACCTAGGGGGTAGGCGCGCCCCCTACCTCGTGGCCTCCCTGTTGGTTGCTTGACATAGGGTCCAAGTCTCCTGGATCTTGTTTGTTCCAAAAATCACATTCCCAAAGGTTTCATTCCATTTGGACTCCGTTTGATATTCCTTTTCTTCGAAACCCCAAAATAGGAAAAAAAAACAACAATTCTGGGCTGGGCCTCCGGTTAATAGGCTAGTCCCAAAAATAATATAAAAGTGAATAATAAAGCTCAATAATATCCAAAACAGAAGATAATATAGCATGGAGCAATCAAAAATTATAGATACGTTGGAGACGTATCAAGCATCCCCAAGCTTAATTCCTGCTCGTCCTCGAGTAGGTAAATGATAAAAACAGAATTTTTGATGTGGAATGCTACTTGGCATAATTTCAATGTAATTCTTCTTAATTGTGGTATGAA
Source organism: Triticum urartu (assembly GCF_056163025.1). Lineage (NCBI taxonomy): Eukaryota > Viridiplantae > Streptophyta > Magnoliopsida > Poales > Poaceae > Triticum > Triticum urartu. Next base: position 166,375,470 of record NC_141876.1, on the reverse strand, counting down.
TATTCAGATCCGAAAGACTCAAGACAAAAGTTCAATGTTGACATAGAAATAATAATACTTCAAGCATACTAACTAAGCAATTATGTCTTCTCAAAATAACATGGCCAAAGAAAGTTATCCCTACAAAATCATATAGTCTGTCTATGCTCTATCTTCACCACACAAAGTATTTAAATCATGCACAACCCCGATGACAAGCCAAGCAATTGTTTCATACTTCTGACATTCTCAAACTTTTTCAATCTTCACGCAATACATGAGCGTGAGCCATGGACATAGCACTTTAGGTGGAATTGAATGGTGGTTGTGAAGAAGACAAAAGGGAGAAGATAGTCTCACATCAACTAGGCGTATCAACGGGCTATGGAGATGCCCATCAATCTATCAATGTGAGTGAGTAGGGATTGCCATGCAACAGATGCACTAGAGCTATAAGTATATGAAAGCTCAACAAAAGAAACTAAGTGGGTCTGCATCCAACTCGCTTGCTCACGAAGACTAGGCAATTTTTAGGAAGCCCATCATTGGAATATGCGAGCCAAGTTCTATAATGAAAAATTCCCACTAGTATATGAAAGTGATAACATAGGAGACTCTCTATCATGAAGATCGTGGTGCTACTTTGAAGCACAAGTGTGGTAAAAGGATAGTAGCATTGTCCCTTCTCTCTTTTTCTCTCATTTTTTTAATTTGGGCCTTTTATTTTTCTCTTTTTTATGGCCTCTTTTTTTATTTGGGCTTCTTTGGCCTCTTTTTATTTTATTTTATTTTATTTTTCGTACGGAGTATCATCCTGACTTGTGGGGGAATCATAGTTTCCATCATCCTTTCCTCACTTGGGACAATGCTCTAATAATGATGATCATCACACTTTTATTTACTTACAACTCAACAATTACAACTCGATACTTAGAATAAAATATGACTCTATGTGAATGCCTCCGGCGGTGTACCGGGATATGCAATGAATCAAGAGTGACATGTATGAAATAATTATGAACGGTGTCTTTGCCACAAATACAATGTCGACTACATGATCATGCAAAGCAATATGCCAATGATGGAGCGTGTCATAGTAAACGGAACGGTGGAAAGTTGCATGGCAATATATCTCGGAATGGCTATGGAAATGCCATGATAGGTAGGTATGGTGGCTGTTTTGAGGAAGGTATATGGTGGGTGTATGATACCGGCGAAAGGTGCGCGGTATTAGAGTGGCTAGCAATGGTGGAAGGGTGAGAGTGCGTATGATCCATGGACTCAACATTAGTCATGACGAACTCATATACTTATTGCAAAAATCTACAAGTTATCAAAGCAAAGTATTACGCGCATGCTCCTAGGGGGATAGATTGGTAGGAAAAGACCATCGCTCGTCCCCGACCGCCACTCATAAGGAAGACAATCAATAAATAAATCATGCTCCGACTTCATCACATAACGGTTCACCATACGTGCATGCTACGAGAATCACAAACTTTAACACAATTTTTTCTCAAATTCACAACTACTCAACTAGCATGACTCTAATATCACCATCTCCATATCTCAAAACAATTATCAAGTATCAAACTTCTCATAGTATTCAACACACTCATAAGAGAATTTTATTGTTAATCTTGTATACCTAGCATACTAGGATTATTTAAGCAAATTACCATGCTATTTAAGGCTCTCAAAATAATATAAGTGAAGCATGAGAGATCAATAGTTTCTATAAAACAAATCCACCACCGTGCTCTTAAAAGATATAAGTGAAGTACTAGAGCAAAACTATATAACTCAAAAGATATAAGTGAAGCACATAGAGTATTCTAATAATTTCCGAATCATGTGTGTCTCTCTCAAAAGGTGTGTACAGAAAACATGATTGTGGTAAACTAAAAAGCAAAGACTCAAATCATACAAGACGCTCCAAGAAAAACACATATCATGTGGTGAATAAAAATATAGCCCCAAGTAAAGTTACCGATAGAAGTAGACGAAAGAGGGGATGCCTTCCGGGGCATCCCCAAGCTTTGGATTTTAGGTGTCCTTAGATTATCTTGGGGGTGCCATGGGCATCCCCAAGCTTAGGTTCTTGCCACTCCTTGTTCCATAATCCATCAAATCTTTACCCAAAACTTGAAAACTTCACAACACAAAACCTAAAGTAGAAAATCTCGTGAGCTCCGTTAGCGGAAGAAAACAAAAGACCACTTCAAGGTACTGTAATGAACTCATTATTTATTTATATTGGTGTTGAACCTAATGTATTCAAACTTATCTATGGTTTATAAACTATTTTACTAGCCATAGATTCATCAAAATAAGCAAACAACACACGAAAAACAGAATATGTCAAAAACAGAACAGTCTGTAGTAATCTGTAGCTAGCGCAAGATATGGAACCCCAAAAATTATAAAATAAATTTATGGACGTGAGGAATTTATCTATTAATCATCTTCAAAAAGAATTAACTAAATAGCACTTTCCAAATAAAAATGGCAGCAGTTCTCGTGAGCGCTAAAGTTTCTGCTTTTTACAGCAAGATTAACAAGACTTTCCCCAAGTCTTCCCAATGGTTCTACTTGGCACAAACACTAATTAAACACAAAAAACAAAAAGAAAACAGAGGCTAGATAAATTATTTATTACTAAACAGGATCAAAAATCAAGGAATAAAAATAAAATTGGGTTGCCTCCCAACAAGCGCTATCGTTTAACGCCCCTAGCTAGACATGAAAAGCAAGGATAGATCTAGGTATTGCCATCTTTGGTAGGCAATCCATAAGTGTCTCTCATAATAGATTCATAAGGTAATATAATTTTCTTTCTAGGAAAGTGTTCCATGCCTTTCCTTAACGGAAATTGTAATCTAATATTTCCTTCCTTCATATCAATAATTGCACCAATAGTTCTAAGGAAAGGTCTACCAAGAATAATAGGACATGAAGGATTGCAATCTATATCAAGAATGATAAAATCTACGGGCACATAATTCCTATTTGCAACAATAAGAACATCATTAATTCTTCCCATAGGTTTCTTAATAGTGGAATCCGCAAGGTGCAAGTTTAAAGAGCAATCATCAAAATCACGGAAACCTAACAAATCACACAAAGTTTTTGGAATCGTGGAGACACTAGCACCCAAATCACACAAAGAATAGCATTCATGATCTTTAATTTTAATTTTAATTGTATGTTCCCACTCATCATAAAGTTTTCTAGGGATAGAAACTTCCAACTCAAGTTTTTCTTCATAAGATTGCATCAAAGCATCAACGATATGTTTGGTAAAAGCTTTATTTTGACTATAAGCATGAGGAGAATTTAGCACGGATTGCAACAAGGAAATACAATCTATCAAAGAGAAATTATCACAATTAAATTCCTTGAAATCCAAAATAGTAGGTTCATTAAAATCTAGAGTTTTGATCTCTTGAATCCCACTTTTATCAAATTTAGCATCAAGATCTAAAAACTCCGAATTTTTGGAACGCCTTCTAGGTAAAGGTGGATCATATTCAGTCCCATCATTATCAAGATTCATATTGCAAAACAAAGATTTAATAGGGGACACATCAATAACTTTTAGATCTTCATCTTTATTATCATGGAAACTAGAAGAACACGCTCTTATAAAGTAATCTTTCTTAGCACGCATCCTAGCAGTTCTTTCTTTGCACTCATAAATGGAAATTCTCATGGCTTTGAGAGACTCATTGATATCATGCTTAGGAGGAATAGATCTAAGTTTCAAAAAATCAACATCAAGAGAAATTCTATCAACGTTCCTAGCCAAATCATCAATCTTAAGCAATTTTTCTTCAATCAAAGCATTGAAATTCTTTTGCGAAGTAATAAATTCTTTAATATTGGATTCAAAATCAGAGGGAATCTTATTATAATTTCCATAATAATTGTTGTAGGAATTACCATAATTATTAGAGGAATTACTAGGATAAGGCCTAGGATTGAAGTTTCCACTATACGCATTGTTACCAAAATTGTTCCTACCAACAAAATTCACATCCATAGATTCATTATTATTCTCAATCAAAGTAGACAAAGGCATATCATTAGGATCAGAAGAAACACTTTTATTAGCAAATAATTTCATAAGTTCATCCATCTTTCCACTCAAAACATTAATTTCTTCTATCGCACGCACTTCCTTATTAGTAGATCTTTCAGTGTGCCATTGAGAATAATTAACCATAATATTATCTAGGAGTTTAGTAGCTTCTCCTAAAGTGATTTCCAGAAAATTGACTCCCGCGGCCGAATCTAAAAGATTTCTAGAAGCAAAATTCAATACAGCATAAATTTTTTGTATAATCATCCATAAATTCTAACCATGTGTTGGGCAATTACGTATCATTAATTTTATCCTCTCCCAAGCTTGTGCAACATGTTCATCATCAAGTTTCTTAAAATTCATAATATTGTTTCTAAGAGAGATAATCTTAGCGGGAGGAAAATACTTAGAGATAAAAGCATCTTTGCACTTATTCCAAGAATCAATAGTATTTTTAGGCAAAGACGAAAACCAAGCTTTGGCACGATCTCTAAGCGAAAAAGGGAATAGCTTCAATTTAACAATATCATTATCAACATCTTTCTTCTTTTGCATATCACACAAATCAACGAAGCTATTTAGATGGGTAGCGACATCTTCACTAGGAAGGCCGGAAAACAGATATTTCATGACAAGATTCAGCAAGGCAACATTAATTTCACAAGATTCAGCATCGGTAAGAGGAGCAATCGGAGTGCTAATAAAATCATTGTTGTTGGTATTGGTAAAGTCACACAATTTAGTGTTATCTTGAGCCATCATGACAAGCAAGCAATCCAACACACAAGCAAACGAGGAACGGGCAAAAAGAGGCAAATAGAGAAAGAGAGGGAGGATAGAGAGAGAGAAGGTGAATAAAACGACAAGGGTGAAGTGGGGGAGAGGAAAACAAGAGGCAAATGGAAAATAATGTAATGCGGGAGATAAGGGTTTGTGATGGGTACTTGGTATGTTGACTTTTGCGTAGACCTCCCCGGCAACGGCGCCTGAAATCCTTCTTGCTACCTCTTGAGCACTTGCGTTTATTTTCCCTTGAATAGGAAAGGGTGGTGCAGCAAAGTAGCGTAAGTATTTCCCTCAATTTTTGAGAACCAAGGTATCAATACAGTAGGAGGCTACGCGCGAGTCCCTCACACCTACACAAAACAAATAAATCCTTGCAACCAACACAATAAAGGGTTGTCAATCCCTACACGGTCACTTACGAGAGTGAGATCTGATTGATATGATAAGATAATATTTTTGGTATTTTTATGATAAAGATGCAAAGAAAAATAAAAGGCAATGAAAATAACTAAGTATTGGAAGATTAATATGATGAAGATAGACCCGGGGCCATAGGTTTCACTAGTGGCTTCTCTCAAGAGCAGAAGTATTTTATGGTGGGTGAACAAATTACTGTTGAACAATTGACAGAATTGAGCATAGTTATGAGAATATTTAGGTATGATCATGTATATAGGCATCACGTCTGAGACAAGTAGACCGACTCCTGCCTGCATCTACTACTATTACTCCACACATCGACCGCTATCCAGCATGCATCTAGAGTATTAAGTCCATAAGAACAGAGTAACGCCTTAAGCAAGATGACATGATGTAGAGGGATAAACTCATGCAATATGATGAAAACCCCATCTTGTTATCATCGATGGCAACAATACAATACGTGCCTTGCTGCCCCTACTCAAGAATGAACCCAAAGCTAAGCACTTCTCCCATTGCAAGAAAGATCAATATAGTAGGCCAAACCAAACTGATAATTCGAAGAGACTTGCAAAGATAACCAATCATACATAAACGAATTGAGAGAATATTCGAATATTGTTCATAGATAAACTTGATCATAGACCCACGATTCATCGATCTCAACAAACACACCGCAAAAGAAGATTACATTGAATAGATCTCCACAAGAGAGGGGGAGAACATTGTATTGAGATCCAAAAATAGAGAAGAAGCCATCTAGCTAAAAACTATGGACCCGAAGGTATGAGGTAAACTACTCACACTTCATTGGAGAGGCTATGGTCTTGATGTAGAAGCCCTCCGCGATCGATGCCCCCTCCGGCGGAGCTCCAGAACAGGCCCCAAGATGGGATCTCATGGATACAGAATGTTACGGCGGTAGAATTAGGGTTTTGGCTCCGTATCTGATCATTTGGGGGTACGTAGGTATATATAGGAGGAAGGAGTACGTCGGTGGAGTAACAGGGGGCCCACAAGGGTGGTGGGCGCGCCCCCTACCTCGTGGCCTCCCTGTTGGTTTCTTGACGCAGGGTCCAAGTCTCCTGGATCTTGTTCGTTCTAAAAATCACGTTCCCGAAGGTTTCATTCCGTTTGGACTCCGTTTGATATTCCTTTTCTTCGAAACCCTAAAATAGGCAAAAAACAACAATTCTGGGCTGGGCCTCCGGTTAATAGGTTAGTCCCGAAAATAATATAAAAGTTAATAATAAAGCCCAATAATGTCCAAAACAGAAGATAATATAGCATGGAGCAATCAAAAATTATAGATACGTTGGAGACGTATCAGCATCCCGGTGACCAGCCATTTTCTTGTGAGTGAGGAGCGGGGTCCAGTCCTCTTGAGAATAACCCGCCTAGCATGGAAGATACAGACAACCCTAGTTGATACATGAGCTATTCGAGCATACAAAATAGAATGTTTATTTGAAGGTTTAGAGTTTGGCACATACAAATTTACTTGGAACGGCAGGTAGATACCGTGTATAGGTAGGTATGGTGGACTCATATGGAACAACTTTGGGGTTTATGGAATTGGATGCACAAGCAGTATTCCCACTTAGTACAAGTGAAGGCTAGAAAAAGACTAGGAAGCGACAAGCTAGAGAGCGACAACAGTCATGAACATGCATTAAAATTAATCAACACCGAATGCTAGCATGAGTAGGATATAATGCACCATGAACATAAATATCGTAGAGGCTATGTTGATTTTGTTTCAACTACATGCGTGAACATGTGCGAAGTCAAGCACTCGAATCATTCAAAAGAGGATACCACCCTATCATACCACATCACAACCATTTTAATAGCATGTTGGCATGCAAGGTAACCATTATAAGCTCCTAGCCAATTAAGCATGTCATAAGCAACTACAATCTCTAATTGTCATTGCAAATATGTTTCTTTCATAATAGGCTGAATCAGGAACGATGAACTAATCATATTTACAAAAACAAGAGAGGTCGAGTTCATACCAGCTTTTCTCATCTCAATAAGTTCATCATATAATCATCATTATTGCCTTTCACTTGCACAACCGAATAGTGTGGATAATAATAATAGTGCACGTGCATTGGACTAAGCTAGAATCTGCAAGCATTCAATTCAAGAGAGAAGACAAGGTAATATGGGCTCTTTGTTAGATCAACAATAATGCATATGAGAGCCACTCAACATTTTCATTATGGTCTTCTCCTCTCGACCCCCAAAGGACAAGAAAAGAAATAAAACTATTTACACGAGAAAGCTCCCAACAAGCAAAAGAAGAACGAGAAACCTTTTTAGGTTTTCTTTTTAATTACTACTACCACATGCATGAAAAGTAAAATTAACTAAAAAGCTACAACTATTTTTTTTGTTTTTCTTAAGGTTTATCAAACACACAAGAAGAAAGCATAAAAAGGGAAATAAACTAGCATGGATATTACAATGAAAAAGTATGAGCACCGACAACTAGCATGAGTGTGTGAACATGAATGTAATGTCAGTGAGAGATACATACTCCCCCAAGCTTAGGCTTTTGGCCTAAGTTGGTCTATGGCCACGGCTGGCCTGGCGGATATCCAAAGTTGTAGCTGGGGTTGTACTGAGATGCAGCGGCAATTGCCTGATGAGTTGCAGCTTGGAGGCGAGCTGTCTCCGCCCTCCTCTCGTACTCGGTCGCCTCCTCCCTGATTATAACATATCTCCCCTTTGCCTGAAAGTTAAAGAAAGTAGGAGCAAGGAGAGCGACGTGATAGGTTCATCGTCTATCAAAGATTAGTCGGTACTGGAGGAACTGATCATTCCTCTCAACAAACTGATGACAAACCATAGCATCATAATCTAGATATGAAGGAGGCAACTCAATATCATCTCCACGTATGGGTATCTCAAGAAATTTAGCTATACGAGTTGCATTAATTCCACCAAAGAAATCTCCTTGAATACGATTATTATGCAACCTACGTGCAATAATAGCCGCCAAGTTGTATTGTTTATCTCCTAAACAACGCTCCTGAGAATGCTAAGATCAGGTACACACATGTGACATGCTTCATCTTTACCGTTTACGCACCTTCCTATGAAGAGAGAAAAATAATGTATAGCAGGAAAATGAATGCTCCCTATGGTGGCTTGTGTTACATCTGTAGATTCCCCCACTGTAATACTAGCAAGAAAATCTCTAAATTCAGATTTGCGAGGTTCACTAACATCACCCCATTGTGGGAGTTTACAAGTAGTGTTAAAATCTTCTAAGTCCATGGTATAAGATTTATCATAAAGATTAAACGGGACAGTTTGAGAATTGCGTGATGATGAAAATTTAAACCTTCTCACGAATGAATCAGTTAAATATAGGTATTGACGGCACTTATCTGCCTCGAGGCTCTCCAGATCAGCATTACACACATATGCTTCAAATTCCTCCTTGATTCCAGCTCGAACCATGAAGTCATCTGACGGCCATTCACAAGTCCGCACTTGAGCTTCTCTTGGTGGTTCCTCGTCCGCATCACGTATTGCGGGTCTGGATCCTTGCTTCCTTGAAGAACCACATTGGTACATTTTCCTAAACATATTTCTTCCTCTGAAAAATTTCTGAAATTTTTAGTAACTCAAAATAAAAGTGAACCAATCTCAACAAAATTGATAGCAACTACTCCTACAAGTGCCTAGAGACTATATCATGCATTAGAACTACTTGGGACCATATAAATTTGACATGCAAGCTCAAGAACAGGGTCACCTAAGCAGCAAAAAATTGCAACGAATAAAGCACTATAACAAAAACTAATTGGACCATTGGAGGAGTCACATACCAAGGAACAATCCCCCGAAGCATTTTTGTGAATGGAGCTTTGAGCTAGGAGATCGAAAATGGTAGCAAGATGAGCTTGAACTCGGGTTTGAGCTGGTTCATGATTTTTTTTGGGAGGAAGAAGGAGTGTGTGGTAGCTGGAATAAGTGGAGGGGACCCACATGGGGTCCACGAGGCAGGGGGGTGTGCCCAGGGGGGTAGGGCGCACCCTCCACCCTCGTGGGCACGTGGCTGCTCCCCCTGCTGTGTTTTCTGTTGGAGATATGCCCTAGAGGCAATCATGTATGATGATTTTTTCTATGTGTTTATGAATAAAGATAGTCCTTGGACATTATCAATGATGTGTATCAGCAAGTACGTGACTTGTTTGTGGGACTATGCATATGACACGGTCGATGGCTTGGTCTCACTAGCCATGGAGCATTGGATGCTAACCGGATAATATGGACTTGGAAGGATCTGGTTGGATTCGATGTAGTCGGATCCGAGTCGAGATAAGGTCCAAGTCGGACATACCCAACTATGAGACGCAGCGATATGTCATCTGTGAGTCTCTAGTACAACATATGTTCTATGTCCTAAGACCTGAGCTGACGCATGTACTCGGGATGGTGACAGACTTGCTTTGGGCCGACCAAACGCTACTCCGTAACTGGGTAGTTATAAAGGTAGGTTTCGGGTTTGTCCAGAACCATGCTGGGAGACGTGGTCGAGCAAGATGGGATTTGCCCCTCCGACCAGGAGAGATATACTCTGGGCCCCTCGTGTGATCCAACCAGGATAAGCATGGCCATGCGACAAGGATTATGAGATAATACGGTTTGTGGTCAGCATCACTGGAACGAAAAAGAGGTCGGGCTAGCACAAGGATGACATACTCGCCTTGAGCTCGACAACATATATCGTGTGGCAAAAGGAATGGAAGTGTGTTGTACAGGCTCGCTAACCAGCTTCATAATCTGCTTGGTGTTCGGCATGCCTTGCTAGAGGCCGCTACCAACCGTGTAGTTCAGAGGTGATCCGAACTGCGACCCAACCGACTTGAACCTAAGGGGTCGCGCGCTTTAGGGAAGGAACCTACGAGGTCGGATCCGAGGACACTGGTCGGATGTGATCCGAACTGTATTCAGATTGTGGCCGAGTAGACTTATGGGCTTTAGGGTTCGTGCGAGGCCCAAGTGTTGAGCCCGTGACGGACGCCTATATATAGTGGAGGTGCGGCACACTCATGTGCTGATCGCTTCGGCGCTGTCACTAGGGTTTGCATGTGTTGCGAATAGACACCTCCACTCGCCGCCGGTTGTGTGATCGAACCTAGCATCTCGCCGCACGACGTTCCTCCTGCACGCGCGGATACCGTTACAGGCGATGCACTTGCGCCGCTCCAGCGAACCTGTACGTGGGAACCGACCACCGGTTGTATGAGGGAAGATCGGACGAGGAGGAGACGATTCACGCGGACGCGCTGCCCCAACTCTTCTTCCGCTGCACGACATTGCGCGTCTAGTGGTAACAAACTGTGTTCCATCTCCCGTAGCATGTTCTTGGTTGTTCTGCGCGTAGGAAATTTTAATTTGCAGTCGACGCACCCTACCATAGATCCCATCATTTTCAGTGCCAAATATTCTCAAATATTCTAACAAAAATCATATTTAATTTTCAGGGCATTTGGAGAACTTTTATTTTCGAGGTATTTTTTATTGCATTGATAATTCAGAAAACAGATAGAAAATAATATTTTTGCTTTATTTAATATAAATAACAGAAAGTAAAAGGAGGGTACAGAAAGTTGTGTTTTCTAACTTCATCCATCTCATGCTCATCAAAAGGAATCCACTAACAAGGTTGATCAAGTCTTGTTAACAAACTCATTCCGAATAACATGGAACCGAAGAAATTTCGAATAACACTAGGTTACCTCAACGGGGATATGCATGCCCCCAACAATAAGAATATCATATTTCTTCTTGACAGTAGGAAGAGGAAATTCAAAACCTCCAATAGTGATTGTTGAAAATTTTCCAATAGAATTGATACTGTGGACTTGAGGTTGTTTCCTCGAAAAGTGTACCGTATGCTCATTACCATTAACATGAAAAGTGACATTGCCTTTGGTGCAATTAATAATAGACATACTATCATCCTCGGGAATATCAAGAATAACAAAGTCCGTTAAAATAGTAACGTTTGCAACCACAACAGGCACATCCTCACAAATACTGATAGGTATAACAAGTGATTTATCAGCCATTTGCAAAGATATTTCAGTAGGTGTCAACTTATTCAAATCAAGTCTATGATATAAAGAGAGAGGCATAACACTAACACCGGCTCCAAGATCACATGAAGCACTTTTAACATAATTTCTTTTAATGGAGCATGGTATAGTTGGTACTCCTGGATCTCCAAGTTCCTTTGGTATTCCACCCTTAAAATTATAATTAGCAAGCATGGTGGAAATTTCAGCTTCCGGTATCTTTCTTTCATTAGTAACTATATCTTTCATATACTTAGCATAAGGATTCATTTTAAGCATATCAGTCAAACGCATGTGCAAAAAGATAGGTCTAATCATTTCAGCAAAGCGCTCAAAATCCTCATCATCCTTTTTCTTGGATGATTTAGGAGGAAAGGGCATGGGTTTATGAACCCATGGTTCTCTTTCCTTACCGTGCTTCCTAGCAACGAAGTCTCTCTTATCATAACGTTGATTCTTTGATTGTGGGTTATCAAGATCAACATCAGGTTCAATTTGTACATCATTATGATTGCTAGGTTGAGCATCAACATGAATATCATCATTAACATTATCACTAGGTTCATGTTCATTACCAGATTGTGTTTCAGCATCAGAAATAGAAATATCATTGGGATTCTCAGGTGTGTCAACAACAGGTTCACTAGAAGCATGAAAAGTCCTATCATTTTTCTTTTTCTTCCTCTTAGAAGGACTAGGTGCATCAACATTAGTTCTCTGAGAATCTTGCTCAATTCTCTTAGGATGGCCTTTAGGTTACAAAGGTTCGTGAGTCATTTTGCCTCCTCTAGTCATAACTCTAATAGCATTATCATTCTTCTTATTATTTAATTCATTGAGCAAGTCATTCTGAGCTTTAAGTACTTGTTCTACTTGAGTGGTAACCATAGAAGCATGTTTACTAATAAGTTTAAGTTCACCTTTAACACTAGCCATATAATCACTCAAGTGTTCAATCATACAAGCATTATGTTTCAATTGTCTACCAACATAAGCATTGAAATCTTCTTGCTTAACCATAAAGTTATCAAATTCATCCAAACATTGGGTAGCAAACTTAGCAGGAGGGATTTCAGCTTTATCATATCTATAGAGAGAATTTACCTTTACTACCTTTGTCGGGTTATCAAGACCGTGTGTTTCTTCAATAAGTGATGAATTAAGACCATGTATTTCTTCAACAAGAGGTAAATTCTTAACATCTTCAGCCTTTATACCTTTTTCTTTCATAGATTTCTTTGCCTCTTGCATATCTTCAGGACTGAGAAATAGAATACCCCTTTTCTTTGGAGTTGGCTTAGGAGTTGGTTCAGGATGTGTCCAATTATTTTCATTGGTCAACATATTATTCAATAGAATTTCAGCTTGATCAACAGTTCTTTCCCTGAAAACACAACCAGCACAACTATCCAGGTGGTCTCTGGAAGCATCAGTTAGTCCATTATAAAAGATATCAAGTATTTCATTTTTCTTGAGAATGATCAGGCAAAGCATTAAGTAATTGGAGAAGCCTCCCCCAAGCTTGTGGGAGACTCTCTTCTTCAATTTGCACAAAATTATATATTTCCTGTAAAGCAGCTTGTTTCTTGTGAGAGGGGAAATATTTAGCAGAGAAGTAGTAAATCATATCCTGGGGACTACGCACACAACCAGGATCAAGAGAATTAAACCATATCTTAGCATCACCCTTTAATGAGAACGGAAATAATTTAAGGATATAATAATAGCGAGTTTTCTCATTATTAGTAAACAGGGTAGCTATATCATTTAATTTAGTAAGATGTGCCACAACAATTTCAGATTCATAGCCATAGAAAGGATCAGATTCAACCAAAGTAATTAACTCAGGATCAATAGAGAAATCATAATCCTTATCAGTAATAAAGATAGGTGAAGTAGCATAAGTAGGATCATATTTCATTCTAGCATTCAGAGATTTTTCTTTAAGCTTGGCTAATAATTTCTTAAGATCACTTCTATCATTGCAAGAAAGAAAGTCTCTAGCAGTTTCTTCATACATAACATAACCCTCAGGAACAACAAGCAATTCATATCTAGGGGGGAGAATCTTCATCATCACTTTCATCAATATTATCAGTTTCAATAATTTCATTCTCTCTAGCCCTAGCAAGTTGTTCATCAAGAAATTCACCAAGTGGCATAGTAGTATCAAGCATAGAAGTCATCATAAGTATCATGCATAACAGAAGTGGCATCATCAATAACATGCAACATATCAGAATTAACAGCAGAAGCAGGTTTAGGTGTCGCAAGCTTACTCAAAACAGAAGGTGAATCAAGTGCAGAGCTAGATGGCAGTTCCTTACCTCCCCTCATAGTTGAGGGAAAAATCTTGGTTCTTTGATCTTTCAAGTTCTTCATAATGATAAGCAGATATAAATCCCAAGTGACTCAAAGAATAGAGCTATGCTCCCCAGCAATGGTGCCATAAAATGTTCTTGATAACCCACAAGTATAGGGGACCGCAACAGTTTTCGAGGGTAGAGTATTCAACCCAAATTTATTGATTCGACACAAGGGGAGCCAAAGAATATTCTCAAGTATTAGCAGCTGAGTTGTCAATTCAACCACACCTGGAAACTTAATATCTGCAGCAAAGTGTTTAGTAGCAAAGTAATATGATAGTAGTGGTAACGGTGGCAGAAGGTAACAGTAGCAAAAGTAATATTTTTGGGTTTTGTAGTGATTGTAGTAGTAGCAACAGAAAAGTAAATAAGCGAAGAACAATATAGGAAAAGCTCGTAGGCATTGGATCGGTGATGGAGAATTATGTCGGATGCGATCAATCATGTGACAGTCACAACATAGGGTGACACAGAACTAGCTCCAGTTCATCAATGTAATGTAGGCATGTATTCGGAATATAGTCATACGTGCTTATGGAAAAGAACTTGCATGACACCTTTTGTCCTAGCCTCCCATGGCAGCGGGGTCCTATTGGAAACTAAGGGATATTAAGTCCTCCTTTTAATAGAGTACCGGACCAAAGCATTAACACATAGTGAATACATGAACTCCTCAAACTACGCTCATCACCGGTAAGTATCCCGATTATTGTCACTTCGGGGTTAACGGATCATAACACATAATAGGTGACTATAGACTTGCAAGATAGGATCAACAACTCTCATATATTGATGAAAACATAATAGGTTCAGATCTGAAATCATGGCACTCGGGCCCTAGTGACAAGCATTAAGCATAGCAAAGTCATAGCAACATCAATCTCAGAACATAGTTGATACTAGGGATCAAACCCTAACAAAACTAACTCAATTACATGATAAATCTCATCCAACCCATCATCGTCCAACAAGCCTACGATGGAATTACTCACGCACGGCGGTGAGCATCATGAAATTGGTGATGGAGGAAGGTTGATGATGACGATGGCGACGGATTCCCCTCTCCGGAGCCCCGAAAGGACTCCAGATCAGCCCTCCCGGGAGAGTTTAGGGCTTGGCGGCGGCTCCACATCGTAAAACGCGATAAACCCTTCTCTTTGATTTTTTCTCCCCGAAAGTGAATATATGGAGTCAAGGTGGACATCGGTGGAGCATCAGGGGGCCCATGAGGCAGGGGGCGCGCCCATGGGGGTTGGGCGCGCCCCCACCCTCGTCGACAGGGTGTGGGCCCCCTGACGTGGATCTTTATTCTAGTATTTTTTATATATTCCAAAATAATTCTCCGTTGATTTTCGGGTCATTCTGAGAACTTTTATTTCTGCATAAAAATAACACCATGGCAATTCTGCTGAAAACAGCGTCAGTCCGGGTTAGTTCCATTCAAATCATGCAATTTGGAGTCCAAAACAAGGGCAAAAGTGTTTGGAAAAGTAGATATGACAGAGACGTATCATGAATCATATAGTAGATATGATCAACATAGTGATGTTCACCATTGAAAACTACTCCATCTCACATGATGATCGGACATGGTTTAGTTGATATGGATCATGTGATCACTTAGATGATTAAAGAGATGTCTATCTAAGTGGGAGTTCTTAAGTAATATGATTAATTGAACTTAAACTTATCATGAACTTAGTCCTGATAGTATTTGCATATCTATGTTGTAGATCAATTGCTCGCGTATAGCTTCCCCGTTTTATTCATGATATGTTCCTAGAGAAAACTATGTTGAAAGATGTTAGTAGCAATGATGCGGACTAGCTCCGTGATCTGAGGATTATCCTCATTGCTGCATAGAAGAATTATGTCCTTGATGCACCGCTAGGTGACGGACCTATTGCAGGAGCAGATGAAGACGTTATGAACGTTTGGCAAGCTCGGTATGATGACTACTTGATACTTTAGTGTGCCATGCTTTACGGATTAGAACCGGGACTTCAAAAACGTTTTGAACGCCACGAAGCATATAAGATGTTCCAAGAGCTGAAATTGGCATTTCAGACTCATGCCCGAGTCGAGTGGTATGAGACCTCTGACAGTACTTTGCCTACAAGATGGAGGAGAATAGATCAACCAGTGAGCATGTGCTCGGATTGTCTGGGTACTACAATTGCTTGAATCATGTGGGAGTTAATCTTCCAGATAAGATAGTAATTGACAAAGTTCTCTAGTCACTATCACCAAGTTACTAGAACTTAGTGATGAACTATAATATGCAAGGGATGATGAAAGTAATTCCCAAGCTCTTCGCAATGCTGAAATCGGCGAAGGTAGAAATCAAGAAATAGCATCAAGTGTTGATGGTTAACAAGACCACGTGTTTCAAGAAAAGGGCAAAGGGAAAGAAAGAGGAAATTCAAAGAAGAATAGCAACCAAGTTGCTACTCCCATGAAGAATCCCAAAGCTAGACCCAAGCCTGGAACTGGGTGCTTCTACTGCAAAGGAAATGGTCACCGAAAGTGGAACTGCCCTAGATACTTGGTGGATAAGAAGGATGGCAAAGTGAACAAAAGTATATTTGTTATACATGTTATTGGTGTGTACTTTACTAGTGTTTATAGAAACCCCTCAGTATTTGATACTGGTTCAGTTGCTAAGAGTAGTAACTCGAAATGGGAGTTGCAAAATAAACAAAGACTAGTTAAGGGCGAGGTGATGATGTGAGTTGGAAGTGATTCAAAGGTTGATAAGATCACCATCGCACACTCCCTTTACCTCCGGGATTAGTGTTGAACCTAAAATAAATGTTATTTGGTGTTTGCGTTGAGCATAATATGATTGGATCATGTTTATTGCAATACGGTTATTCATTTAAGTCAAAGAATAATTGTTATTCTGTTTACATGAATAAAACCTTCTGAGGTCATACACCCAAGGTGAATGGTTTATTAAATCTCGATCGTAGTGATACACATATTCATAATATTGAAGCCAAAAGATGCAAAGTTAATAATGATAGTGCAACTTATATGTGGCACTGCCGTTTAGGTCATATTGGTGTAAATCGCATGAAGAAACTCCATGCTGATGGGCTTTTGGAATCACTTGATTATGGATCATTTGATGCTTGCAAACCATGCCTCATGGGCAAGATCACTAAAACTCCATTCTTTGGAACAATGGAGCAAGCAACTGACTTATAGGAAATAATACATACTGATGTATGCAATCCGATGAGTGTTGGGGCTCGCGGCGGGTATCGTTATTTTCTGACCTTCACAGATGATTTGAGCAGATATGGGTATATCTACTTAATGAAACATAAGTCTAAAACATTTGAAAAGTTCAAAGAATTTCAGAGTGAAGTCGAAAATCATCATAACAAGAAAATAAAACTTCTGCGATCTGATCGTGGAGGAGAATATTTGAGTTACAAGTTTGGACTTCATTTGAAACAATGCGGAATAGTTTCGCAACTCACGCCACCTGCAACACCACAGCGTAATGGTGTGTCCGAATGTCATAAACGTACTTTATTAGATATGGTGCGATCTATGATGTCTCTTACCGATTTATCACTATCGTTTTGGGGTTATGCATTAGAGACAGCTGCATTCACGTTAAATAGGGCACCATCTAAATCCATTGAGATGACACCATATGAATTGTGGTTTAGCAAGAAACCTAAGCTGCCGTTTCTTAAAGTTTGGGGCTATGATGCTTATGTGAAAAAGTTTCAACCTGGTAAGCTCGAACCCAAATTAGAGAAATGCGCCTTCATAGGATACCCAAAGGAAACTATTGGGAACACCTTCTATCATAGATCCGAAGGCAAGTTATTCGTTGCTAAGAATGGATCCGTTCTAGAGAAGGAGTTTCTCTCGAAAGAAGTGAGTGGGAGGAATGTAGAACTTGATGAGGTAATTGTACCTTCTCCCGAATTGGAAAGTGGTTCATCACAGAAATCAGTTCTAGTGATTCCTACACCAATTAATGAGGAAGCTAATGATGATGATCATGAAACTTTAGATCAAGTTACTACCAAACCTCATAGGTCAACCCGAGTATGGTCCGCACCAGAGTGGTACGGTAATCCTTTCTGGAAGTCATGTTACTAGACCATGACGAACCTACGAACTATGAGGAAGTGATGATGAACCCAGATTCCGCGAAATGGCTTAAGGCCATGAAATCTGAGATGGGATCCATGTATGAGAACAAAGTATGGACTTTGATTGACTTGCCCGCTGATCGGCGAGCATTCAAAATAAATGGATCTTCAAGAGGAAGACGGACACTGATAGTAGTGTTACTATCTACAAAGCTCGAATTGTCACAAAAGGTTTTTGACAAGTTCAAGGTGTTGACTATGATGAGATTTTCTCACTCGTATCGATGCTTAAAAGTTTGCCCAAATAATGTTAGCAGTTGCCGCATTTTATGAAATCTGGCAAATGGATATCAAAACTACATTCCTTAATGGATTTATTGAAGAAGAGTTGTATATGATGCAACCAGAAGGTTTTGTCAATCCTAAAGATGCTAACAAAGTGTGCAAGCTCCAACGATCTAGCTATGGACTGGTGCAAGCATCTTAGAGTTGGAATATATGCTTTGATAAGTTGATCAAAGCATATAGTTTTATACAGACTTGCGGTGAAGCCTGTATTTACAAGAAAGTGAGTGGGAGCACTACAACCTTTCCGATAAGTATATGTGAATGACATATTGTTGATCAGAAATGATGTAGAATTTTCTGGAAAGCATGAAGGAGTGTTTGAAAGGAGTTTTTCAAAGAAAGACCTCGGTAAAGCTACTTACATATTGAGCATCAAGATCTATAGATATAGATCAAGACGCTTGATAAGTTTTCTCAATGAGTACATACCTTGACAAAATTTTGAAGGAGTTCAAAATGGATTAGTCAAAGAAAGAGTTCTTGCCTGTGTTGCAAGGTGTGAAGTTGAGTAAAGACTCAAAGCCCAACCACGACAGAAAATAGAAATAGCATGAAAAGTCATTCCCTATGCCTCAGTCATAGGTTCTATAAAGTATGCTATGCTGCGTACCAGACCTATTGTATACCTTAGCATGATTTTGGCAAGGGAGTACAATAGTGATCTAGGTGTAAATCACTGGACAACGATCAAAATTATCCTTAGAGGACTAAGGAAATATTTCTCGGTTATGGAGGTGATAAAAGAGTTCGTCGTAAAGAGTTACGTCGATGCAAGCTTTTGACACCGATCTAGATGACTCTAAGTCTTGATCTAGATACATATTGAAAGTGGGAGCAATTAGCTAGAGTAACTCCGTGCAGAGTATTGTAGACATAGAAATTTGCAAAATACATACGGATCTGAATGTTGCAGACCCGTAGACTAAACTTCTCTCACAAGAAAAACATGATCACTCTTTGGGTGTTAAACACATAACGACGTGAACTAGATTATTGACTCTTGTAAACCCTTGGGGTATTAGTCACATGAAGATGTGAACTAATCACAGAAAGATGTGAACTATTGGTGTGAAATCACATGACGATGTGAACTAGATTATTGACTCTAGTGCAAGTGGGAGAATGAAGGAAATATGCCCTAGAGGCAATAATAAAGTTGTTATTTATATTTCCTTATATCATGATAAATGTTTATTATTCATGCTAGAATTGTATTAACCGGAAACTTAGTACATGTGTGAATACATAGACAAACAGAGTGTCACTAGTATGCCTCTACTTGACTAGCTCGTTAATCAAAGATGGTTAAGTTCCCCAACCATAGAAATGAATTTTCATTTGATGAACGGGGTCACATCATTAGAGAATGATTTGATTGACTTGACCCATCCATTAGTTTATTGCTATTGCTTTCTTCATAACTTATACATGTCCCTATGACTATGAGATTATGCAACTCCCCAACACTGGAGGAACACTTAGTGTGCTATCAAACGTCACAACGTAACTGGGTGATTATAAAGATGCTCTACAGGTGTCTCCGATGGTGTTTGTTGTGTTGGCATAGATCGAGATTAGGATTTGTCACTCCGATTGTCGGAGAGGTATCTCTGGGCCCTCTCGGTAATGCTCATCACTATAAGCCTTGGAAGCAATGTGACTACAGAGTTAGTTACGGGATGATGCATTACGGAACGAGTAAAGAGACTTGCCAGTAACGAGATTGAACTAGGTATTGAGATACCGACGATCGAATCTCGGGCAAGTAACATACCGATGACAAAGGGAACAACGTATGTTGTTATGCGGTTTGACCAATAAAGATCTTTGTAGAATATGTAGGAGCCAATATGAGCATCCAGGTTCCGCTATTGGTTATTTACCGGAGATGAGTCTCGGTCATGTCTACATAGTTCTCGAACCCATAGGGTCCGCACGCTTAACATTCGGTGACGATCGGTATTATGAGTTTATGTGTATTGATGTACCGAAGGTAGTTCGGAGTCCCGGATGTGATCATGGACATGACGAGGAGTCTCGAAATGGTCGAGACATAAATATCGATATATTGGATGACTATGTTTGGACATCGGAAAGGTTTCGAGAGAGTTCGGGCATATATCGGAGTACCGGGGGGTTACCGGAACCCCCCGGGGAGTCAATGGGCCTTAATGGGCCATAGTGGAAAGGAGGAGGAGGCGGCCAAGGTGGGGGCACCCTCCCAAGCCCAATCCGAATTTGAGGGGGGGCGGCCCCCTTTTCTTCTCTCCCTCTTCCCCTTCCTTCCCTCTCCTACTCCAACTAGGGAAGGAGGAATCCTGCTCCTACCAGGAGTAGGACTCCCCCCTTGGGCGCGCCTAGGAGGCCGACCCTCTCCCCCTCCTCCACTCCTTTATATACGGGGGAGGGGGGCACCCCATAGACACACAAGTTGATCATTGATCTCTTAGCCGTGTGCGGTGCCCCCTCCACCATAATCCACCTCGGTCATATCGTCGTAGTGCTTAGGCGAAGCCCTGCGCCGGTAGCTTCATCATCACCGTCATCACAATGTCGTGCCGACGAAGCTCTCCCTCGACACGCAGCTGGATCGAGAGTTCGTGGGACATCACCGAGCCTAACGTGTGCAGATCGCGGAGGTGCCTTACTTTCGGTACTAGGATCGGTCGGATCGTGAAGATGTACAACTACATCAGCCGCGTTGTCATAACGCTTCCGCTTACAGTCTACGATGGTACGGGGACAACACTCTTCCCCTCTCATTGCTATGCATCACCATGATAGATCTTGCGTGTGCGTAGGTTTTTTTTTTGAAATTACCGCGTTCCCCAATAGTTTTCCCTTCTGTCACTGGGATCAAGCACCGTAAGATCAAACCCATCAAAAAGCACCTCTTCCCGTGGCAAAAAAACTCGATCTAGTTGGCCTAACTAAACCAAAGATTTAAAGAAGAAATACGAGGCCATAAGTAACCATGCATATAAGAGATCAAAAGACTCAAATAACTTTCATGGATAAAAACATAGATATGATCATAAACTCAAAGTTTATCGGATCCCAACAACCACACCGCAAAAGGAGTTACATCAAATAGATATCCAAGAGACCATTGTATTAAGAATCAAGAGAGAAAGAGAGAGAGAGAGAGAGAGAGAGAGAGAGAGGAAGCAATCTAGCTACTAACTACGGACCCGTAGGTCTACAATCAACTACTCATGCATCATCGGAGAGGCATCAATGAGGATGATGAACCACTCCATGATGGTGTCTAGATTGGATCTGTGGGTTCTGGAACTTGTGGCGGCTGGAATTGATTTTTGTCGACTCCCCTAGGGTTTCTGGAATATTGGGGTATTTATAGAGCAAAGAGGTGGTGTGGGAGGCCACCGAGGTGGGCACAACCCACCTGGGCGCGCCTGGGCGCGCCCAGGTGGGTTGTGCCCCCCTCGAGGCACCCCCAGGTGCTTCTCCGACCCATTGGGTGTCTTCTGGTCCATAAAAATTCCACAAAAAGTTTCGCTGCATTTGGACTCTGTTTGATATTGATTCTCTACAATGTAAAAAACAAGCAAAAAACATCAACTGGCACTTGGCACTATGTCAATAGGTTAGTCCCAAAAATAATATAAAATGATTGTAAAACATCCAAGAATGATAATATAATAGCATGGAACAATAAAAAATTATAGATACGTTGGAGACGTATCAGCATCCCCAAGCTTAATTCCTGCACGTCCTCGAGTAGGTAAATGATAAAAACAGAATTTTTGATGTGGAATCCTTCCTAACATGTTCATCACATTTTTTTCTTTATAGCATGGACATTTGGACTTTTATATGGTTCAAAGCAATAGTCTAGTTTTGACATGAGGACTTTAATACTCAAGCATATCAACAAGCAACCATGTCTTTCAAAATATCAACGCTAAAGCAAGTTATCCCTATCCCATTATGCTCAATTATTGATCCATTCATGAAACACACTCGCATATTAGCTACACCCAATGCTCAAGTATGATCATAGTGCCCCTTAGTTGGTGCTTCATGAGAGAAAATGGAGACTCAAATAAAAATAAAAATTGCATAAAGTAAATAGAAAGACCCTTCGCGGAGGGAAGTAGGGATTGGTAGAGGTAACAGAGCTCAAAGCGTAAAAGATAGAGATAAAAAAATTTGGGTGGCATGCTTTTCTTGTCAACGAAAATGATCGAGTAGTTCCAAATACTTTCCATGCTAGATATATCATATGCGGTTCCCAAACAAAAAATAAAGTTTATTCCTTTTTCCACCATACTTTCTGTAAGTGCATCTAGTGCCCCTTAGTGATTTTGGTGTATTGAAGACTTATAGGTTAAGGGACTAATGTGTTTGTGAGTGTACACAGGTCTATAAGTCTATGAGGAGTTTGATATTTACAGAGAAAGTCGACCCCTAAAAATGAATGTCTTCAACTTAAGACTTTGGTTTTCTAAAGACTTTGAAAGTGAAGAAATTTGTGTGATCTTGAAGACTTAGTATATATGCGAGGAACATGAAGCATGAAGACTTTTGTTCTCGTAGTTTCATTTTCTCTTTCTTGAGTCATAGGAAACACCATACTGTTAAAGGGGGTCGAGGTAAAACTAAGGAAAAGTTTCCATGTGATGCTCAACTATAAATCCTACACCTACCAATCCCTTCGAGTGAAGCCATTGGAAATCTCATACAGTTCAGTCAATTTCTTCAGTAACAGAGACGAAGTTCTTATGGTCTTTGAGGAATTTGTTCTGACTGAGGAGTTAGGAATTCGCCAGTGCGGATTGCCTACAAGCGAGGAACATGATAGCACTGAGGAATTTCAACCTCAAATTTTCGACCGTTGCTGTGCTATGCGCCAGCTATCCCAAAATATCTTATCCACCTAACGGTCATATCATTGAAGGCCATTTATGTCTTATCATGTCGAGCTGCTCCCTAGGCTATAAATAGCCGCCCCTTACAACAACTACCTAGGGTGCCAATGCTTCAAAGCAAAATCCTCAAGGCACGGCTCCAAGGGTGCTGACTGATTGTGAGCTTCTCCTAAGTCTTCACCAGAAGGTCGATCGCAAGCATAAATGGGTCAAGCGTCAGTTTGGTTCAATTCTTCTGGTCTCTAAGGAATTTGTTCTGATTGAGGAGTTAGGAATTCGCCAGTGCGGATTGCCTACAAGTGAGGAACATGATAGCCCTGAGGAATTTGAACCTCAAATTTCCGACTGTTGCTGTGCTATGCGCCAGCTGTCCCAAAATATCTTATCCACCTAATGGTCATATCATTGAAGGGCATTTATGTCTTATCATGTCGGGCTGCTCCCTAGGCTATAAATAGCCGCCCCCTACAACCACTAGCTGGTTGGCTACTCCGCGAGAAACTGACACTTGTCATTGAGAGCATCCCATCCTCCGAGGACTTTGAGTGAAAATCATCTAGTGAGGAAAAAACCAAAACCCCAAACCGAACACCTAGAAATCTTCAGTGATTGAGCATCACTGAAAAGATTGTTCCTGTGTGGAACCGACGCTTGTTACCTTTGAGGACTATGCATCCTCCGGACGGTTAGGCGTCATGGTCTAGAGCATCCAAGAGGAAATTGTGGATCGCCGGGTGACCAAGTTTGTGAAGGTTTGGAAGTCACCTGAAGGCTTACCACGAGTGATTGGGCGAGGTCTGTGTGACCTTAGCGCAAGGAGAATACGGTGAGGGCTGTGTGTCCTCAGGTTTAAATACCTAGCCGCTCCAACAAGACGTACAACTGTCACAACAGTTGGAACTGGTCTACCAAACCATTATCTTCACCGAGCTAGCTGGTTCTATTTCCTCAACCCTTTCATTTCCTCATTATTGTGTTGTGTACTTGATCGCTACTATTTGAAGACTTTGACTAAAGACTTTCTCAATTTGCTCAGTTCAATTTATTCAGTCAGTTTGTCTTCAGCCTGCTTATCCTATGTTTACGCTTTCTGTACTCTATGCTTGTTTTCATTTCATCATGATGATTGTGCTTTTGTTCTGTTATATTTGCACCTGAGTACTTATTCCGCTGCTAGTCGTTCGTGACTTAGGAATTTCTTCATCCTGAAATTCCTCAGTGACGAATTTGTAAAAATCGTCTATTCACCCCCCTCTAGTCGACTTAACACACTTTCAGTTGGTATCAGAGCAAGGTACTCCCTTGTTCTGTGTGATTTTGGTTTAACCGCCTGGAGTTTTAGTTATGTCGACCGCAGGTATGATCAAGGTCTCTGCTGGGTGTCCCACCTTTGATGGGACGGACTACCCCTACTGGAAGAATAAGATGCGAATGCATCTTGAGGCAATTGATAACGATCTCTGGTACATTGTGGAAAATGGCATTCCCTCTGTCACTCCTACCATCAACATTGCTGATGTGAAGAGATTCAAGCAACTATACTCTCAAGCGAAGAACATCATATGTGGCCATCTGAGCAAAGGGCAGTATGGCAGAGTGAGTGCTTTGGAGACAACAAAGCTTATCTGGGATAGGCTGTTCGAGGTCAATGAAGGAGTCTCAACACAGCGTGACTCTCGAGTTGACGTTCTTCACAATCTCTTCAACCGCTTCAAAAGACTCGACAATGAAAATGTTCAGCAAACCTTCGATCGCCTCACTGACATTTCAAATGAGCTTCAAGCACTTGGTACCACTGACATCACCGACCAAGAGGTGGTGAAGAAATTGCTTCGATCGCTTGATTCCTCATGTGACACCCTTGCACTGATGATACAAGAACGTGGAGACTACAAGTCACTTGATCCCGCTGATATCCTCGAGAGGCTAAACACTCATGAGTTCCAGCTTGCTGAGAAGAGAGATCTCTATGGACTGATCTATGGCAAATCACAAGATCTGAAGGCCAAGGCAGTGTCAGAATCTGAAGGTGAGGATTCTGGTAGCAGCCTTGGTGATCCTGAAGAACTGAGCCAGGAGCTAGCAATGCTCGTGAGGAAATTCAAGAAGTTCTCAAGACGTGGTCGCTTTGGAAAATCCTCAAGAAGCGATGACATAATATCATATTCCTCATCCCATGATTACAAGAAGAGACTTTACCACAAATGCAAGAAACCCGGTCACCACATTCAAGATTGTCCTCAGTGGGAAAAGGAATCAAAGAAGAAGAAGTACAAGGACTACAGTTCTGTTGATTCAAAGAAGAAGAAGAAATCTTCAAAGTCCTCTTCATCAAAACCTTCAAGGTCTTCATCTCACAAGAAGAGCAGCTCCAAGAAGGCTCGGGCATTCATTGGCAAGGAAATGGACTCTGAGGCTAAATCTGAGGAAAATGAGGAAGATGAGGCATCTGAGGATTCAGACTTTGGTGTGGCGAGCCTAGCCCTCGCTACTGCGTTCGTCGGCAAGTCCATCTTCAACTCTGAGGAAAATGACCTCCCCAACACTGCGGACAACGGTGATGATGACTACGCTCCCACCTATTGCTTCATGGCAAAAGGTGCAAAGGTACTCAAAAGTCCCTCCTCTGAATCAACTGAGGATGGATCTGATGGAAGCCTCAAGCCTAGCTATTCTAAACTTGCTAAGATTTCTATGAAACAACAGAAGGCTCTTGAAAAGGTTCAAAATATGCTAGACAAAAGCAATGATATGTTGGGTGAAGAAATGGATCGTACTAAAACTTTGACTAAAAATCTTCAAAGACTTCAAACTAAGTTTGATAATCTTCAGAGTCATCATAGCACTCTCTTATCTGATCATGAGAAGCTTTCTTTTGAATTTCTTCAAAGAAAGCAAGAACTTGAGCAGCTAAGGGTGAGTTATGAAGATGTTTAGAAGGAAAATGATTCATTGCTTGCTCAACAGATCAGTTCCGCTCAAGTTGAATTCATGCCACCATGTTTGAAATGCATTGAACGTGAATCTGCTAATGCTTCACCTGAAAGGTCAAATTCTTCTATTGCTGCAAATTCTTCAACTGTCTCTACTATCACTAATTCCTCATCTGAGGATGCTGCTAGTATCACTGACCATGCAGGGCTGAAGGAATTGTATGTGACGGGCATATACAAAAGCCTCAAAGGGCATCAGGCACTTTGTGATGTGCTTAAAAAGCAAATCCTCAATAGGAACCCTAGGAAAGAGGGTATTGCCTTTGAGAGGAAACTCAATGCTGATGGGACCTACTGGAAACCTAAGCAGTATCCCAAAACCTCATGGGTTGCTGCAAAGGGACCTTCAGTGGATCCATCTACCTTATCTGGCTTTACATGTGAATCTTCATATTCTTTTGATGAGTCATTTGACTCCAATTATAAACTGTTCAAAAATCAGAATGGTGAAGTATTTGCTAGATATTTTGGCACTAACTGCAGGAACGGTCCCCCTATGAAGAAAATCTGGGTTCCCAAAAGGTGCCTTGAAAGTCTTCAGGTGAATGTCATCATGACACCACCTGTGAAGAATAGGAACCCCAGATCAAATTCTTCATATGGATCCAAGTCCTCACATGGATCAAATTCCTCATATGGATCAAAGTCCTCATATGAACATCATCGTGCTAACACTTCTATTTTGCAGGGAAAGACCAAGGGCTATGAATATGTGCATTATTCTACAAATCATTATGTTCATAAGTCCTCAAAGAATTTCTCTGCTTATTCATATGCTTACTCTAAACCCTCTTATGTGAAATGAAGTGGATTAACTTCAATGCCACCTTTCTCTTATGGAGCTCGCAGAATGATGAACTCTTTGCCACCCCTTCAGATGTGGGTGGTGAAGAAAAAGAACTAATCTCTTATACAGGGTCAGGTCTCGAGATGAAATTAAATGTCTGAAGAATTTGTTAGAGACCTGAATATGCTTGAAAGGACGCAAGATAATCATGAAGAAATGAACTTTCATTTCTCTCGTCCTCATACTGTTTTACCTGTTCTCTTCCTTGATGAAATTGATCTGATGAAATTGATGTCATATTATTCATTGATGAAGTATATGAGTTCGTAAGTTGCACTAATTCATCTGCATGATGATCAACCCAAAGCCACTGAGTGGGTCCTCAACAGTGGATGTACAAATCACATGACTGGTGACAGGAACTTATTGATCGACTCTACTTTAACTCCATCGCATCTGAAGCATATCACCTACGCTAACAAAGGAAAAAGCAAGGTATTGGGTCTAGGTAAGGTTGAAATCTCAAAGGATCGACACATGGACAAAGTCATGCTTGTCGAGTCCTTAGGGTTCAACCTCATGTCTGTCTCAATACTTTGTGATCTTGATATGGTTGTTGTCTTTGGCAAGTATCGTTGTGTTGTGATCATGGAAGCTGACAATTCCAAAGTCTTCGAAGGCTTTAGGAGAGGAGATTTTTATATTATTGATTTCTCTACAGGACCATGATGACCCACAAGTATAGGGGATCTATCGTAGTCCTTTCGATAAGTAAAAGTGTCGAACCCAACGAGGAGTAGAAGGAAATGATAAGCGGTTTCCAGCAAGGTATTCTTTGCAAGTACTGAAACAAGTGGTAACAGATAGTTTTGTGATAGGATAATTTGTAATGAGCAACAAGTAACAAAAGTAAATAAGGTGCAGAAAGGTGGCCCAATCCTTTTTGTAGCAAAGGACAAGCCTAGACAAACTCTTATATAGAGAAAAGCACTCCCGAGGACACATGGGAATATTGTCAAGCTAGTTTTCATCACGCTCATATGATTCACGTTCAGTACTTTGATAATTTGGTATGTGGGTGGACTGATGCTTGGGTACTGTCCTTACTTGGACAAGAATCCCACTTATGATTAACCTCTATTGCAAGCATCCGCAACTACAACAAAAGTATTAATGTAAACCTAACCATAGCATGAAACATACGGATCCAAATCAGCCCCTTACGAAGCAACGTATAAACTAGGGTTTAAGCTTCTGTCACTCTAGCAACCCATCATCTACTTATTACTTCCCAATGCCTTCCTCTAGGCCCAAATAATGGTGAAGTGTCATGTAGTCGACGTTCACATAACACCACTAGAGGAGAGACAACATACATCTCATCAAAATATCGAACGAATACCAAATTCACATGACTACTAATAGCAAGACTTCTCCCATGTCCTCAGGAACAAACGTAACTACTCACAAAGCATAAACATGTTCATAATCAGAGGGGTATTAATATGCATATAGGATCTGAACATATGATATTCCACCAAATAAACCAACTAGCATCAACTACAAGGAGTAATTAACACTACTAGCAACCTACTAGCACCAATCCCAGACTTGAAGACAAGAATTGGATACAAGAGATGAGCTAGGGTTTTGAGAGGAGATGGTGCTGATGAAGATGTTGATGGAGATTGCCCTCTCCCGATTAGAGGAGCGTTGGTGATGACGATGGCGATGATTTCCCCCTCCCGGAGGGAAGTTTCCCCTGCAGAACAGCTCCGCCAGAGCCATAGATTGGTTCCGCCAAGGTTCTGCCTCGTGGCGGCGGAGTTTCGTCCGAGAAGATGGCTTCTTATTTTTTCCCATCGAAACACTTCATATAGCAAAAGATGGCCATCGGAGGGCCACCAGGGGGCCCACGAGGTAGGGGGCGCGCCCAGGGGGGTAGGGCGCGCCCCCACCCTCATGGGCAGGGTGTGGCCCCCCTGGCGAATCTTTTCCACTGAGTATTTTATATATATTCTGAAAATGTCTTCCGTGAAGTTTTAGGACTTTTGGAGCTGTGTAGAATAGTTCTCTAATATTTGCTCCTTTTCCAGCCCAGAATCCCAGCTGCCGGCATTCTCCCTCTTCATGTAAACCTTGTAAAATAAGAGAGAATAGGCATAAGTATTGTGACATAATGTGTAATAACAGCCCATAATGCAATAAATATCGATATAAAAGCATGATGCAAAATGGACGTATCAGACCACAACCTGCTACATGTCTACTTCAAAAGCTTTAGAAGGCTGGCTATGGCATCGATGACTTGGTCATGCTGGCATGAGGAATTTGCACATGCTCGCGAAGAAGAAGCATGTCGTTGGCATTGAGGGTGTCAAATTCCTCAAGGACCATCTATGTGGAGCTTGTGAAGCTGGAAATATGACCAAGGCCAAGCATCCCTCAAAGACCATTATGACTACCACTCATCCATTTTAATTGCTTCACATGGATCTCTTTGGCCCTACTCACTATGCTACATTTAGTAATGCTGCATCTTTATATGGCTTCGTAATAGTTGATGACTATTCTCGTTACACATGGGTGCATATCATCACTTACAAAAGTGAAGTGCAGGAAGTCTTCAAACGATTTTCCTCGAGGGCTTCAACCAACTTTGGTGTGAAGATCAAGCACATCAGAAGTGACAATGGAACTGAGTTCAAGAATACTGGTCTTGATGACTATCTCGATGAACTTGGTATTACTCACGATTTATCTGCTCCTTATACTCCTCAGCAGAATGGCGTCGTGGAGTGCAAGAATCGGACTCTTGTTGAGATGGCTTGCACTATGCTTGATGAATAAAAGACACCTCCTCGCTTCTGGCATGAGGCAATTGATACTGCGTGCCACATCATCAACAAGGTATATCTTCACAAATTCTTCAGAAAGACCTCATATGAACTCCTCACTGACAAGAAGCCCAACGTGAGTTATTTCAAAGTCTTCAGTGCTAAATGTTGGATTAGAGATCCTCATCACAGTTCTAAATTTGCACCGAAAGCACATGAAGGTTTTATGCTTGGTTATGGAAAGGACTCGCACACCTACAAAGTCTTCAACACCTATCACCACAAAGTGCGGTTCGATGAAACTAATGGCTCGCAAAGAGAGCACCTACCTCCTGTGCTAGATGAAAAATCACCTGAGGAAACCATCAAGTTCAAGGCTACTGAGGATGTCATTCCTACTAAAGAATCTGCTGAAGAAGTCATTCCTGGTCATGAAGAACATCATGGTGGTGCACCTGAAGAAAATGGCTCTGAAGAAAATACTGAGCAAATTCCTCGTCGTCAACCAGCACATCCTTGCGTCGCAAATGAAGTGCAAATTGAGAAAATCATCAGCGACATCAACGCACGAGGTCCTCTCACATGCTCAAAAGCTTCACAATTGTCTAGCTTTTGTGGGCACTTTGCTTTCGTCTCAATCACATAGCACTAAGGTAGATGAAGCATTTCTGGAGCCTGAGTGGATTCAAGCGATGCAAGATGAACTACATCAGTTTGAGCTCAACAATGTGTGGGAAGTTGTCAAGCGACCAGACCCACACAAGCACAATATCATCGGCACCATATGGATCTACCGCAACAAGCAAGATGAAAATGGCCTTGTGGTGAGGAATAAGGCACGGCTGGTAGCTCAAGGCTATACACATGTTGAAGGAATTGACTTCGATGAAACTTTTGCACCTGTTGCTAGACTTGAGGCTATTCGCATATTACTTGGTTATGCTAACCATCACAATATCATCTTATATCAAATGCATGGGAAAAGTGCATTCCTGAATAGTAAGCTTGAGGAAGAAGTATATGTTGCTCAACCCCCAGTTTTTAAAGATCCAAAGCATCCTGACAAAGTCTTCGGACTCAATAAGGCCCTCTATGGCCTCAAGCAGGCCCCTCGGGCGTAGTGTGATACTTTGAAGGAATTCCTCATGAAGAAAGGCTTCAAACCCAGTTCACTTGACCCAACTCTTTCCACCAAAACTTACGATGATGAACTATTTGTGTGCCAAATATATGTTGATGATATCATTTTTAGTTGCACTGACCAACATTACAATGATGAATTTGCCTATATGATGAGTGAAGAATATCAAATGTCTATGATGGGAGAATTGAAATTCTTCTTAGGTCTCCAGATACGTCAACAGCGCAGCAGCATCTTCATATCTCAGGAGAAATACCTCAAGGATGTATTGAGGAAATTTGGCATGCAAGATTGCAAAGGAGTCAAAATCCCTATGCCCACAAATGGCCATCTATGCACTGTTGAAAATGTTATTGACTTTGATCAAAAGGCATACCGCTCCATGATTGACTCTTTATTGTATTTATGTGCATCTAGGCCAGATATTATGCTTAGTGTTTGCATGTGTGCCCGTTTTCAAGCTACACCGAAGGAATCACACCATAAGGCTGTGAAGCATATTCTTTGATATCTAGCTCACACTCAAACACTTGGATTATGGTATCCTAAGGGCTCGGCTTTTGATCTCATTGGATATTTAGACTCTGACTATGCTGGTGATCGTGTGGACCGCAAGTCAACATCAGGCACATGCCATTTCCTCGGACGCTCCTTGGTATGTTGGTCCTCGAAGAAGCAGAACTACGTATCACTCTCTACTACTGAAGCTGAATACATTGCTGCTGGTTCATGCTATGCTCAATTGCTATGGATGAAGCAAACCCTCAAGGACTACGTCATCAATGTGAAGAATGTGCCACTCTATTGTGACAATGAGAGTGCCATCAAGATTGCTCATAACCCAGTTCATCACTCGAAGACAAAGCACATCCAGATTCGTCATCATTTTCTTCTTGATCATGTGTTGAAGGGCGATATATCCATCGAGCACGTGAAGACTGAAGAACAACTAGCCGATATCTTCACAAGGCCCTTGGATGAGAAGATATTTAGCAAGTTGCGGTGTGAGCTAAATATCTTAGAATCTTCGAATGTCCTTTGAAAAGGACACGCATCCTAACACTTATGCAAAATTGATGACTTAGATGTGCAACACACGAAGTAACATTTTTCTTCAATCAATGAATACTAACCCTCTAAGTGTGAAGAAATTAACGAAGAATTTGATTCTCAGAGCCCTACGAAAATTGTACGCGGCATCTGAAATCATCATTCTTATACGGTGGGTTGCGCCACCATAAAAAGTTGAAAATCTTCAATTTGAGTATTTCTTCAGTTTTGAAATTCCTCAGTTGTTCAAATTCTTCAACTTTGCATTATCTTCACTCTTTCCGATTGTGTTCTTCATTGACTATAGATATATATATTTGAGTTTTAGTCCTTTACCTCATTCACTTATTGCTATTTCTTCAAGTTGCCTTTTCTGCTAAGTGTATGTGATCGGACCCTTCCCCCTCTATGCTATACTCAACCCAGTCTGTTCACAAATTCTTCATGTGCGTTCTATTATAAACCTGTTCAAAGTCTTCACGGTGTCCTTGTCAGCTGAAGAATTTGCGAACGGAACATTAAAATTTTCTTATCTAAATTTTCGGCTTTTTGCCGCCTAAATCGTTCCACATCCCATGATAAGAATTATCTATTCACCCACGATCTCACACAATCATCACCGCTCTGTATGTGGGTGACACATGTCACTAGGATAAGAAGAGTCAGAGGCACGTTTGTCCAATTTCTTCGGGCGAGCAGTTTTTCACCTCGGCTATATATACCCCTCACCTCCTCAGACTGCATTTACCTTGCTCGACCTCACTTCCCCTCGCTCGAGCTTCCTGACCTAGCGCCGCCGCTACTTCCATCGTCTCCGGTGAGGAAGAACTTCACTGCCTCAACCTCGTCGCTGTCGTACTCGCGCTGGCCACGGATTTCTTCACTCCGCCGCCGCCGTAGCTGTCTTCCTCTGCCAAGTTAGGGCGTGGAAGATCTGGACTGACGAACTTCCAATTTACATTCCCAGTTCATTGTGTTCTTCGTCAAGGGTAATTAAAAGTTACTTTTACCGCCCTTGTTGATTTTGATGATTTCCACAAACCTTCAAAAGGTGTTTATTCTTCAACTTCCACACTTTAAACACCTCACACAAGCATATGTTCTTGATCTATTTCTCTTAAGCAACATTTTTCTTCAAGATTCCTCAACTGTGTGGATTTTCAATCTATACAACTCTGGAACCTAAGTCAAAAGGCGCTTAGTGAAATTCCTCAAGACGCCACTGGTCAAATTCCTCAAACTTGTTCTTTTTGCAAAAACTTCTGAGAACACATATGACCTCTCCAGATTCCTCGCACCTATACTCTGTTCATAGGTACTCATGTCCGCTGCTGAATTACTAGGTTCTCATAACTTAACTCATTTGCAGCGTTCCTCGAAGAAAAATTGCACACTTCTTTAGAGAACTCAATTGTTCAAAATCCTCAGCTGAAGAATATGGCAGATGGCAAGAAACCTCAGAAGGGAGGCAAGAGACTAGAAGTTAACGCAATGTTTGAGATCCCTGAGGACATTTATGAAGAATATTGTACTCCTGATGAGGCCAAACATGGCAATGAGAACAAGAATCAGTGCAAGGTGCACATACAAAGGATAGAGAGGAGATGGGCACAGGAATGGAGGGAATATAGGTATGTCACTCCAAAGTACATGAAGAAATTCACTCTTCACCCTCCTTGCCCAAGACCTCCATTGGCACCTCGCCAATAAGCTGATCCCACCAGCCTCAAGCGCGGTGAGGACTATCCTGATGAATGGGCAAAACGGCAAGCGAAGCTGGCCAAAATGGCTAAAGAAGCAGTGAGGAAATTTAATGAAGACTCTGTTGCTGCTGCTGCTGAGGCTTCTGCTATCAAGCCCAGGAAGTCTATGCAAAAGAAGCCAGCTCGCAAGCCCAGTTCTTTACCAATGCCCTCACGGCCAATTCCTCAAGCTGCCCCAGTTCCTCAAGTTGCAAAAACCTCATCTCCTCCAGCAAAGTCCTCAACACCTGTGCATCTCGCCTCATGTCAAAGGACCAAAGGCATCTCAATTGCCTTAGGAGCCTCTGCAAGTTCTTCAGCTCTTCCGCAATCCCCAACAGGCCCCACTCTGCTGAAGACCAAGGCCACTGCTGGACGAGGCTCTAGAACAAGTCCTCACAAGAAGCAGGTTGCCTTTCATGTGTCGTCCAATGATGACGAAGCTGATGATGATGAACTCGCTGAAATCTTCCGAGATAGACAACAAAGGGCCGCTAGAGCCAAAGGAAGTGATGTGCCTCTTCTTCTGGATCCCAAGTTGATCCTTGAGTACATTGATCTCTGGCACAAGGACCCCAAAACACCTATGCCAGACTTCAAGCTCACTCCTGGCCAGAGTCACTTGTTGACCGCCTTCATTGGTGAAGAGAAGTAGAAATATGAGAAGGTAGACAGCTGAAGAAAGCTCAATACAAGAAGGAGCGCTTTCTGAAGAAGAACGTTGTCAAAATGACAACTGATGAACTTGTGGCTATACAAACTGAGATCAAAGGACTCAGTGATGAATTCAACGTCTACCGTACAGATTGGCTTGGAGCCAAAGTCAGATTTGTGAAACTGACTGAAGGATTCACCTCAAATGTTGCTGCCCCAACGCAACATGAATCTCCTCAGGCTGAAGCATCTGCCCAGCCAACTGTAGGTCATGCCAGCACCACTGATGAAAATCAGGTTGCTGAACAAACTGAAAGTACCAGGGCTGATGAAGATATTCCAGCTGCTGATGAAATTGCCAGGGCAACCACTAGTGTTGTGCCTGAAGAACAAGCCAGGCCAGCTGAAGCATCTGTCGCTACGCCTGAAGACACTAACAATGCTAGGGCAAATGAATCAGTTGCGCCTAAGGAAAATGAACCAATTTTCTCTGCTCCTCCTGCACCAACACCATGCCCAGTTCTTCCTTCTGCATCAGAAGAGAAGAAAACCAAAGCCGCGGAGCGAGCAACCATGAAGAAAAGGAAAGCATCAGGCGCCTCATAGTCTTCAGTACCAAAGAAGATGAAGACTTTGACAAGCTCTTTTGACAATCCCATTGATGCTATTCCTGTTTCGAGAATGCCATCAAAGGAACTCATTCCCTTTGGTGAGGATTATGAGATCCCAAGCGGATCTAATGAAGATGTTCCTCCTGCTGCTTCGTCAGAGCAGTTGGACGAAGAAATTGAAGTGGAGGATATCCCTTCAACTCCATTGGTATCATCGCCGATGCCTTAGTTTACAGCTGAAGAGGCAAGCGTTGAGGAAATTGATGCAGAAGAAGAAGACGTGGACATTGGGTGCTCCACTCCTGTTCTGAACGATGACTATTGGGAAAGTCAGCACCCCAATCCACCACTGTTCAGCCCACTGCAACAGATTCCTCAATCCCCTGTCCAGACTGAAGAAATTCCTATGGGCTCTGAAGAAGCTCAAGCTTCTCTTCTTACCATACCTGAAGAAATTCCAGCCACTAGTGCTGATGCTCATGCTGCTGAAAAAATGGAGACCCAGGCTGCCACTCAAGATGCTGGCACTGAAATTCCTTAGCCTGCAGCTCCTGAGACTGTGATTCCTAAGGCTGCAAAGACATTGACTGATACTCCTCAGCCCAAGCCGAAGAATCCCTTCTCAAAGAAGCAGAAATTCAAAGCAGATGACTTCTGTCATGAGCATGTATTCTTCACTGACTACACCCCATATGACTCTGCTCGTCTTCGAAGGAAGCGTTTCTGGATAGCAAGTCAGATGGATTTCTATTCCTCTATGCTTTTTGAAAAAGACAAGATCTTCGACCATGAGCATATTCCTCATGTTGACATGGAATCGCTGCCTTGCTTCACCCGGTCCACAGTGTTCTTCATCATGCTGGGCTACTCAACCTCTGCACCAATATCGTTGACTGGAATGAAGAACTACTTCTTCAGTTCTATGCAACACTGCACATCACCGGCAATGCTGAAGATGTGAATTCTTGGGTGTTGGACTGGATGACAGAAAACACTCACTTCAAAGCACCGGCCTCTGAATTGCTTCATGCCTTGCCTGTCAGTCCTCCCCTTAAAGGTGCGCAGCTCATCTACCATGAACCTGACCTATCTGATCATTACATGCAAGTATTGATGAAGCCGATGAAGCCTGGTCAAGCCCCCCAAAACCAAATTCCCCGTTAAGGAATTTCTATATGTGCCGAGGACTATCTATCGCATTTTGACCAAGACCCTGAGTCCCATCAAAGGCCCCGATTCTAATGAAGAAGAAGTCATTGGCATCAAGGAGAATTTGCTATTCAACATCATTCATGGCATTCCAATCAACTACCATGATTTCTTCATGAGGACTCTGGCCAATGTTGCACTGTCACCTTTTGAGTTGAAGCCCTATGCTCCTTGGATTATGAGATTCCACAGATCAAGGTCTTCAATCAATTACAAGGATGACTTTCAGAATCATCTCAACTACTTGCCGCCAATTGAAGTCTTCAAACGACCTATTTACTCATCTGATGAGAAGGGCAAGTCTGCTATTATCGATGAAGGCATTCGTCCTTTGGATGGACAGTTTCGCAAAGCTGCATCCTACTCCACCAATGATGACTCTGCCACTCATGACTCTGCCACCAATGCTTCAAAGCAAAATCCTCAAGGCACGGCTCCAAGGGTGCTGACTGATCGTGAGCTTCTCCTAAGTCTTCACCAGAAGGTCGATCGCAAGCATAAATGGGTCAAGCGTCAGTTTGGTTCAATTCTTCTGGTCTCTAAGGAATTTGTTCTGATTGAGGAGTTAGGAATTCGTCAGTGCGGATTGCCTACAAGTGAGGAACATGATAGCCCTGAGGAATTTGAACCTCAAATTTCCGACTGTTGCTGTGCTATGCGCCAGCTGTCCCAAAATATCTTATCCACCTAATGGTCATATCATTGAAGGGCATTTATGTCTTATCATGTCGGGCTGCTCCCTAGGCTATAAATAGCCGCCCCTTACAACAACTACCTAGTTGGCTGCTCTGCGAGAAACTGACACTTGTCATTGAGAGCATCCCATCCTCCGAGGACTTTGAGTGAAAATCATCTAGTGAGGAAAAACCCAAAACCCCAAACCAAACACCTACAAATCCAAAGTGATTGAGCATCCCTGAAGAGATTGTTCCTGTGTGGAACCGACGCTTGTTACCTTTGAGGACTGTGCATCCTCCAGACGGTTAGGCGTCATGGTCTAGAGCATCCAAGAGGAATTGTGGATCACCGGCTGACCAAGTTTGTGAAGGTTTGGAAGTCACCTGAAGACTTACCACGAGTGATTGGGCGAGGTCTGTGTGACCTTAGCTTAAGGAGAATACAGTGAGGACTATGTGTCCGGGACTGTGTGTCCTCAGGTTTAAATACCTAGCCGCTCCAACCAGACGTACAACTGTCACAACAGTTGGAACTGGTCTACCAAATCATTGTCTTCACCGAGCTAACTGGTTCTATTTCCTCAACCCTTTCATTTCCTCATTATTGTGTTGTGTACTTGATCGCTACTATTTGAAGACTTTGACTGAAGGCTTTCTCAATTTCCTCAGTTCAATTTCTTCAATCAGTTTGTCTTTCGCCTGCTTATACTGTGTTTACGCTTTTTGTACTCTGTGCTTGTTTTCATTTCGTCATGATGACTGTGCTTTTGTTCTATTATGTTTGCACCTGAGTACTTATTCCGCCGCTAGTCGTTCGTGACTTAGGAATTTCTTCACCCTGAAATTCCTCAGTGACGAATTTGTAAAAATTGCCTATTCACCTCCTCTAGTCGACTTAACGCACTTTCACTTTCACTTTCCATGACTAACCGTATCCACGGGTGCCTTCCATACCAACACTTTCTAAGGAATTTATTATTTGGCAACATAAAGTAAATTCATTTTTCATTTCGGGACTGGGCATCCCTAATACATTTTTCGTACTCTCGTGCAATGACAAGTGAATAAACACTCATCTTGAGAATAACACATCTAGCATGGAAATATATCAGTCACCCCCTACCGTTTCATGAGCGGTACAAGCACACAAAAGAGAAATTTATTTTGAAAATTAGAGATGGCTGATACATCTCCAACGTATCCATAATTTATGAAGTATTCATGCTGATATATTATCATTCTTGGATGTTTTACAATCATTTTATAGCAACTTTATATCATTTTTTTGGGACTAACCTATTGACCCAGTGCCCAGTGCCCAGTGCCAGTTGCTATTTTTTGCTTGTTTTTTACATCGTAGGAAATCAATATCAAACAGAGTCCAAACACCCACTACTGCACGATGCTGCTAACGTGACACTATGATCAGAGACCCTTCGATGAAACTATGTGCGATGCCATAATCGCAAACAGTGGTGTAGAAAACTTGTCAAAAAAGGTGCAAAACATTTGCGATGGAGGATGCAGCAAACACGGTTCAGATTTTAGTTGCGTGTGCGATGCAGGGCATACAATTCAGTTCAATTAACTGTTTGTGATGAGGAGGAACAAAAAAGGGCAGCTAGATGGAGGTGTGTGCGATATACAACATACGGTTCACTCGGATGAACTGTTTGTGATTAGGCAACACAAAAGAAACGGTCAGCCAGATCAAGGTGTGTGTGATATATGGAATGCGGTTCACTCGGATGAACTGTTTGTGTTGAGATAGGAGAACATAAATGGTTCAATATAACAAGATGTGTGTGATACACGGCAAACAGGTCCGTAATCAGAAATGTGTGCGAAGACCGATAATAACATAGACGGTTGCTGCTAATAAGACGTGTGTGTTGTGCGATGGGATTGCATACAGAACAATAACATACACACACACACATACACTTATAAGGACATGGTTGTATAACCAAATTAAACATCCAGTTACATAGGTGGCTACTGCAACCATGGCATTTGCACACACCAAAGTAAACTATTACATGCATAATTACATAGGTGGCTACTACACACATGACATTTCCACACACTAATAAAGCAAACTATATATTACATGCATGATTAACTAGCATAAACGATCATCTGATCATCATCTACTTCTTGTGATGCTTGCTCTGCCTGTGGATCGATCAGGGCTCATCGATTTGGGTAACGAGGCACTTCCTCATGTCAACGATACGCCTATGCATCTCGTAGCATGTGTACACGCTCTTGGTCGCGAACCTGAGGTGAGGTTCATCCAGTTTCCGCATCCAGGCACTGTGCCAGGATAGGGGACTTGTTCTCTGGGCATCCTGCTTCATCTTTTCGTAGAAGGGGTCGATGATGGCCAAGGCGAGTTCGACTAGGGAGCCCTTCGTGCTGCCCCAGACCCTGTAGTCGTCATGGATTTCGACAAGGTTCTTGCAGCCAAGCCCGTAACACTGAGCGCTTCTACATCGTCGGTGGTTTCCACCGTGGTGAACTTTCAGTCGGTGCTATTGACAAACCTGTTGAAACGGTCGCAAGGCTCTGTGGCCATGCAGTAGTGGTAGATGAGGACATGACGGCGCACATACAACTGGGTGACGACAACCTTCTAATCTATGCCGGGACGACCAGCGGTGTACTGGAGGTCGATGCTGACCACCTTGTACTTGTCTCGAGCAAGCAACTACTCAACGTTGTTGATGTAGTCGTCCACCACGGCCGGGTCGATGGTGTACACCATTGGGAGATCCGTCTCCCTCGCATGGGTGTCCACTCTATGATCGCCGAACTCCATTGGAGCACCGCTAGACATCCCCTCTCTATGTGTCGTCGTGGGTTGCTTGTTGTGTTGTGGGGCGCGATCGAAAGGTTGAAGAGACTAAGCTTATAATGGCCACGGGAATTAAAGGGGAAGTTGGACGGCCAGGAATATCGGCAGGACCTAATGGCAGTTCTAATTTGCAGCGCGTAACTCCATCGTGCCGCACGTAACTGCCTCACATGATAACGCGCACGGCGCAACTGCATGCATATGGGCCCCCCGACGTGATCGTGTGCACACCCAACCGCTGGCAGAGCGCGTGCGGAGGGACGTGAACAGAGCGCTCCGCGGTCGCCTCAATGACGAGCAACCATGTATATATATATATATATGCATATAGCAGTTGAACACGCAAGGAAACTCTATCCACAAGCCGAGCACGCCGACGGACGCGAGCAGAGTGCGCCAAAGGACGCGAGCAGATCATGTTGCGGTGCCTAACATCGAGCAGAGCTTGCCGAGGGACGCGAGCAGAGGCCGATGCAATGATACGTGGCAAATAAGACGAACTGTGCGAGCGATGTCGGAGACATCAAGCACGAATCAGATTAGAGTCGCGCGTGTGATATGTGGCATACAGTTGATCCATCCGAGCTGTTTGTGATGGAATAGGCCATGTGTGTTGCGGGCAAACACTTGCTACTATATAACCTTAAATTTAACCAAAAAAGGGTTAATGCATGTTACAAAAATTGTATAGCTGGAAACTATGTTCAAATACGACTCCAACGATATAATCTTTGGCGACATGCATTCGTATTTTATTAGTTAAATCCTACAGATAAACCAGGATAGGGGTATAGTAGGTAATTAGATCGCAAACATTTTTTTGTATTAACCGTATGTGTACGTGTCCTTTCGTCCTCCTCTCGCACGTCTTGTCACCCCGCT
Source organism: Triticum urartu (assembly GCF_056163025.1). Taxonomy (NCBI): domain Eukaryota; kingdom Viridiplantae; phylum Streptophyta; class Magnoliopsida; order Poales; family Poaceae; genus Triticum; species Triticum urartu. The sequence goes on along the minus strand of NC_141876.1, from coordinate 166,334,936 downwards.
GCCGCAGACGGCTTACAGCGCAAGCTTGCGCAGCGCGCGGGGGCGTTCTTTTGGCCAAATGGTGGCTCGAAGTGGCGCCAATGAATCGTCAGTGAGCCCATCCCCGCGCAACCTCGCAGGTTCCCGCGCAAGCTTCCCGCCCGACTCGGTGAAATCAACCAAAATCTCAATGCTTACCGGCCTGCTATAAAAACCCTTATGGCTGGCGAGTCATGTGTCACATTTTCCACTCCCTCCCTGTAGCTTATCTCGTGTGCTTCTCCCACAATTGCCAATGGCACCGGTCCATCGTTGTTGCTCAGCCACTCCGCCGTCATCAGAGGACAGCTCCAGCTGGGAGGCTACACCACGATGGCGACGCAGTCCCTGACATAGTGTAGTGCGCGTGGCGTCCCAGTTGGGTGTGCGCGGAACACCCACCACACGCTCCGCCGCCGCTGCCCATCGGCAGCTGTTGCCGGCCGCTGTTGCCGCCACACCACCATTGAAAGCCAGGGCCATCTCTCGCTCCGCCGCCGCTGCCCATCGGCAGCTGTTGCCGGCCGCCGTTGCCGCCACACCACCGTTGAAAGCCAGGGCCATCTCCTGCTCCTCCGCCGTGGCCCGAAGGTGGGAGGTGGCCGTCGTGGCCGCCACCCCACTGCCAGCCACCATGGCCATCACCCGCTCCGCCACCGCGGCCCGAAGGTGGGAGGTGGTGGTCGTGGCCGCCACCCCATCGTCAGCCGCTGTGGCCACTAGCCCACCGTCGACCACCGGGATCATCACCCGCTCCGCCACTGTCGCCCGAAGGAGGGAGGCGGAGGTGGAGGCCCGCACGTGCATCAGCGACCTTGCGCGCTACATCGAGTTCCTACGGGAGGAGGAGGAGCGCCTTGTTGAGCATGCAAAGAGCCTTACCACAGCCGTGGCCGCAGCACACGTCGACGCAGAGGCGAGGAATCAGGAGATCTACGAGCAGTCCGACCGCTTTGAGAGGAATCGTCTGGAGCAGCAGTGGGCGTTTGAGCTGGCGAGCGTCGCTGAACATGCAACAGTGGTAGGCACCGTATTGCATTTCTCCAGCTCGTTGGTAGGCTCCTCCTTCTCCTCTGCCTCTTACTGAGCACGCTCGATAGAGGAGAGGCTGCCGGAAGTAGCACAAAACCCCTCCTTGGTAGTAGTAGTATTTAGGGGCTATTTTCTTCAGTTCATCTGACTATAGATGTGTGGTCGAACTGTACAACGTACTTAGAATTAGCTAGTATATATAGTTGAACTAGCTATTTCAGTACGTGGTTGGCAACAATTGGGGAAAAGTTTGGTCGGTTCAGCTGTCGAGTTGAACTGTTTGTATAAATTAAGAAAGAATGCTTAATCAATGAATCAAATCTATGATTAATTACTGAATTTTAGTTGCAAAAATTAGATAGTGCTAGTGATTTCTAGCTGCATATTTTGACAAATCGCAATGTTACAAGGATTGACAAATAGCAATGTTACTAGATCAACAAATGTCAATCTTTCCAGTTTGACAAATGGCAACTTACCTGATAACCCACAAGTATAGGGGATCAATTGTAGCCTCTTTCGATAAGTAAGAGCGTCGAAACCAAGGAGGAGCTAAAGGTAGAACAAATATTCCCTCAAGTTCTATCGACCATTGATACAACTCTGCGCACGCTTGACGTTCACTTTACCTAGAACACGTATAAAACTAGAAGTACTTTGTAGGTGTTTTGGATAGGTTTGCAGGATAATAAAGAGCGCGTAATAAAAAGTAGGGGCTGTTTAGATAAAGAAGCAATAAAGTTAGTATTGCGAGTGTGGAAAAGTGGTGATAGGAGTTGTGAAATTTTCCCTAAGCAATTGACGACTTTACTAGACCGATAACAAGTTTTATGTGGGAGAGGCCACTGCTAGCATGTCATCCCTGACTTGGAATTCTATGCACTTATGATTGGAACAATTAGCAATCATCCGCAACTACTAACGTTCATTAAGATAAAACCCAACCATAGCATTAAGATATATTGGCCCCCCTTCAATCCCGTATGCATCAATTTCTATGCTAGGTTGAAGTTTCTGTCACTCTTGCCCTCCAATACATAGTCCTATCAACATACAACTAACCCTATGGTGTGATCCACGCGCACGCTCATATGATGGGCACCAAAGGACAGCAACATAACCACAAGCAAATTAAATCAATCATAGCAATTCATCAACCACCGATAGGACAACGAAAATCTACTCAGACATCATAGGATGGCAACACATCATTGGATAATAATATGAAGCATAGAGCACCATGTTCAAGTAGAGGGTACATCGGGTTGCGGGAGAGTGGACCATTGTAGATAGAGGGGGAAAGGTGATGGAGATGTTGGTGCAGATAGCGTAGGTGTTGGTGAAGATCGCGGTGATGATGATGGCCCCCGGCGGCGTTCCGGCGCCACCGGAAGCGAGAGGGAGAGAGCCCCCCTCCTTCTTCTTCTTCTTCTTCCTTGACCCTCTCCCTAGATGGGAGAAGGGTTTCCCCTCTGGTCCATGGTCACCATGGCATGGGAGGGGCGAGAGCCCCTCCGAGATTGGATCTGTCTCTCTGTCTCTCTCTGTTTCCGCGTTCTGGGATTCTGCCCTTTCACTGTTTCTTATATATCCGGAGATTTGTAACTCCGATTGGATTGAAACCTTCTCCCCGATTTTTTTCTTCCGAAAATTAGCTCTCTTGCGGCCAAAGAAGAGTAGTAACCGCCTTACGGGGGGCCCATGAGGGTCAGAGGCGCGCCCCCTGCCTCGTGGCCCCCTCGGGTACCTTCTCGCATTGATTTTCTTCCGATATCTCACAAATATTCCAAAAATATTATCCGTCCATTTTTATTCCGTTTGGACTTCATTTGATATGGATTTTCTACGAAAAAAACATGCAACAAACAGGAACTGGCACTGGATCAATATGTTAGTCCCTAAAATAGTATAAAAAGTTGCCAAAAGTATATGAAAGTTGTAGAATATTGGCATGGAACAATAAAAAATTACAGACACAACGGAGACGTATCAATACCCAATATGACAGATGCAAATCTTACCAAATTGTTTATACGTGGTTGCACACGGGTCTTCCAAAACAACCGTTTGCGTTGAAGGGATGCACAAATCCTGCGCTACGGATTTTCCCTCGACTTAAGGGGGAAGACCATAGTTCTCACTTTGCATACGAGTGTTCTATATAAAACGTTTGCGATCAAGAGCTGCAGAAATCCTGCTCAGCACATTTTCTCTTGGCTTCCTGGGGAAGCTGTCAGTTTGCATACATGTGTTCTAACTAAAATGTTTGCGATCAAGAGCTGCACAAATCCTGCTAGGCACTTTTTCCGTTGGCTTCCTGGGGAAATTGTCGGTTTTGCATACGGGTGTTCTAACTAAAATGTTTGCGATGAGTGTTTTATATTTAAAAACAGTATTGAACTACGGCTTGGGCGCCATTAGTGTAGAGGATGCGAGCAAGGCGGGCGTCCGTGGAAGTCAAAGGGCTCGCTTCCTAGTGAGCCTGCGTGGCGTACAGCTCGCACACTTCCCGGTGAGCCCCCACATTGGAGTACAGCTCGCATGCCTTCCGTTTAGTCAAGCACTCAAGCACCTGTCCGCACGACACCTCCTAGCCATTAAAAGAGTGAGGCGTGGCGCCACGTGAATGGTTAGCAGAACACACATAATTTAAATTATACAAGACATTTGAGATGTTACAGTGGCAGTTATTTGTTTCAAAATGCCTTTGTTGGCTGTTATTCGAGTGCGCCTTCTCTCAAAATGGACACGAAAAATACCACAACATGTCAGGTGCCATTCCATTATAGCATGCCAACTTTCATGAATTTCAGACGAGTTTCGGATTTACTATAATTTAAAAACAAAGTATCTCAACATTTTGCCAGCAATCAACAGTGCCCTGGTGTTTGAAATTAATTCCCATTTCTTGCATGGGACCTAAGCATGCCCCGAAGGACACACATTTGATTTTCAACCAATTTATATGCACTGGAGCTTGTGCATGTAGTTCAAATTTGAACTATGCACATGAAATGCCTAGAAAGTCCAGTTAATGTATAAAAATGTCCAAATGAACCCTGAAAATTCCAAAATTAAACACAACACTCCTGTTGTTCTATGTTGACACTAGAATTTTTTGAAAGCAATAAGAGGCAAGCGATATTGTCATCCCAAAGGTGGCATGTTCCTTACCGAAACCATCACGTTTGTTGTGAGAAGCTCTGGTTTGTGAGAAGCTTATACCCAAACCTGCCCCAAATGGGACAAAATTTTTAACACGACATGTCGATGCCGCTCCATGTTAGCATGCCAAGTTTCATGAATTTCAGACGAATTTTGGATTTACTAGAATTTAAAAACCAGGTATCTCAATGTTTGCGGCCGAGTGACGGTGGCAGGGTGTTTGAAATTCATTCCCATTTCTTGCATGGGACCTAAGCATGCAACCATGGACACGCATTTGATTTTTTAACCAGTTTATATGCACTGGAGCTTGTGCATGTAGTTCAAATTTGAATTATGCGCATAAAATGCCTGGAAATCTTAGTCAATGTATAAAAATGTCAAAACGAACCCCGGAAAATTCCAAATTAAACACAACACTCCTGTTGTTCTATGTTGACACTATAATTTTTTGAAAGCAATAAGAGGCAACAGATATCGTTTTGTCCCCAAAGGTGACACGTTCCCTACCGAAACCATCACGCTTGTTCTGAGAAGCTTTGGTTTGTGAGAAGCTTATACCCAAACCTGCCCCAAATGGGACAAAATTTTTACCATGACATGTCGATGCCGCTCCATGATATCATGCCAAGTTTCATGAATTTCAGACGAGTTTTGGATTTACTATAATTTAAAAACTAGGTATCTCAATGTTTGTGGCCGAGTGACGGTGGCAGGGTGTTTGAAATTCATTCCCATTTCTTGCATGGGACATAAGCATGCAACCAAGGACACATATTTGATTTTTTAACCAGTTTATATGCACTGGAGAATGTGCATGTAGTTCAAATTTGAATTATGCACATAAAATGCATGGAAAACCCAGTTAATGTATAAAAATGTCCAAACGAACCCCGAAAAATTCCAAAATTAAACACAACACTCCTATTGTTCTTGTTGACACTCGAATTTTTTTGAAAGCAATAAGAGGCAACGAATATCGTTTCGTCCCCAAAGGTGGCACGTCCCCTACCGAAACCATCACGCTTGTTGTGAGAAGCACTGGTTTGTGAGAAGATTATACCCAAACCTGCCCCGAATGGGATAATTTTTTTATGGTGGCATGTTGATGCCGCTCCATGATAGCATGCCAAGTTTCATGAATTTCAGACGAGTTTTGGATTTACTAGAATTTAGAAACCAGGTGAGGGAGTCCTGGATTAGGGGGTCTCCGAATTGTCGGACTATATCCTTTGTCCGGACTGTTGGGCTATGAAGATACAAGATTGAAGACTTCGTCCCGTGTCCGGATGGGACTCTCCTTGGCGTGGAAGGCAAGCTAGGAAATACGGATATGTAGATCTCCTCCCTTGTAACCGACTCTGTGTAACCCTAGCCCCCTCCGGTGTTTATATAAACCGGAGGGTTTAGTCCGTAGGACAACAGACAATCATACCATAGGCTAGCTTCTAGGGTTTAGCCTCTACGATCTCATGGTAGATCAACTCTTGTAATACTCATATCATCAAGAACAATCAAGCAGGACGTAGAGTATTACCTCCATCAAGAGGGCCCGAACCTGGGTAAACATCGTGTCCCCCGCCTCCTATTACCATCCGCCTTAGACGTACAGTTTGGGACCCCCTGCCCGAGATCCACCGGTTTTGACACCGACATTGGTGCTTTGATTGAGAGTTCCACTGTGTCATCACCATAAGGCTTGATGGCTCCTTCGATCATTGATAGTGATGCGGTCCAAGGTGAGGTTTTCCTCCCCGGACAGATCTTTGTATTCGGCGGCTTCGCATTGTGGGCCAATTCACTTGGCCATCTGGAGCAGATCGAGAGCTACGCCTCTGGCCATCAGGTCAGATTCGAAAACTTAAACTACACTGCTGATGTCCGCGAAGACTTGATCTTCGATGGATTTGAGCCTGTGTCAGGTGCGCCGCACAGTCACGACGAGCACGCCGTAACTCTACCGTCGGACAATGTTCGGGAGATTGCATCTGCAACTACTCCGGCCTTCAATCTGGAGCAAATTGTGCCATCCAAGGACGGAGGGATAGACCCTGCCATGGAGGTCGCACTCTCAGTGGCGATGGAGCCGGATACTGACTTCACCCCTTACGAGAGCCGTGTCGCCGAACCATTGGATTCATCTCCGGCCATAGACTCCGAGCTGCCTGCATCCGTGCCCATCGAATCCGACTGGGCGCCGATCATGGAGTTCACCTCCGCGGATATCTTTCAGCACTCGCCTTTCGGCGATGTGCTAAATTCGTTAAAGTCTCTCTCCTTGTCAGGAGAACCTTGGACGAACTATGTCCGGCTAGAATGGGATACAGACGACGAAGAAATTCGCTGCCCGCCCACCACCCACTTAGTAGGCATTGTCGACGACTTAACCGACATACTCAACTTCGACTCCGAAGACATCGACAACATGGACGAAGATGTAGGAGACGAAGAGGATCCAGCGCCCACAGGGCGCCGGACAACCACTTCATCACATGGCATATATATGGTGGACACCCCTAAAGAAGGCAATGGCGACGAGACAGCGGAGGATGACCCCTCCAAGAAGCAACCCAAGCGCCGACGTCAGCGGCGCCGCTCTAAGTCCCGCCACAACAATAGTAGTGATACCGGCACAGGAGATAATAACACTCCGGATAGTGCCGAAGACAACCACAATCCCCTCCAGCACGATGTAGAGCCGAAGGATGAACAAGCCAACCCTCCAGAGCAGGCAGCAGATGGAGAACCGGAGGAGGACAATTACATGCCTCTCTCCGAAGACAAGGAGAGCCTCGGCGACGAAGAATTTATCGTGCCTGAGGACCCCATCGAACAGGAGCGCTTCAAGCGCCGGCTTATGGCCACAGCAAATAGCCTGAAGAAAAAGCAACAACAGCTTCAAGCTGATCAAGACTTGCTAGCAGACAGATGGACCGAAGTCCTTGCGGCCGAGGAATACGAACTCGAGCGCCCCTCCAAGAGTTAGCCAAAACGCAGGTTGCTACCTCACCTCGAGGAGGAAGCATTGAAACCTCATGCACCAGTGTACGATGCGGCTGACCGGCCACTACGTGGCTGAGCCAATGAGGCGTTTCAGCCTGAAGTTCAGCTTGCACCCCGCCGCCACTCAATCAAAAATACCAAGGCCCGGGGCAACACACGGGACCTGCGAGACGTATGGGACAGCAGGGCAAAACTCGCAAGGTCAATATATGGGTCACGGGCGCGTGCGCCAACGCGGGACGATGATCATCGCGCCGGATACACCAAAAGTAAATCCGTCCGAGCCAAATACAGCTGACAATACTCATATGAACTGCACCGTGATATAGCCCGACACAGAGGCGCCACACACCCCCTATGCTTCACGGATGAAGTTATGGATCACGAATTCCCGGAGGGTTTCAAACCCATAAATATCGAATCATATGATGGTACAACAGATCCCGCTGTATGGATTGAGGATTTCCTCCTTCACATCCACATGGCTCGCGGTGATGATCTACATGCCATCAAGTACCTCCCACTAAAACTGAAAGGACCAGCTCGGCATTGGCTAAATAACTTGCCAGCAGACTCCGTCGGCAGTTGGGAGGATCTGGAAGACGCATTCCTTGACAACTTCCAGATCACTTATGTGCGACCACCGGACACTAATGACTTGAGCCATATAACTCAGCACCCCGGGGGATCGGCCAGGCAATTCTAGACACGATTCCTAACAAAGAAAAACCAAATTGTTGAATGTCCGGATGCAGAGGCCTTAGCGGCATTCAAGCATAACATCCGCGACGAGTGGCTTGCCCGACACCTCGGCCAGGAGAAGCCGAAGTCTATGGCAGCGCTCACGACACTCATGACCCGCTTTTGCGCGGGTGAGGATAGCTGGCTGACTCGCAGCAACAACACATCCAGGAATCCGGGCACTCCAAATAACAAAGATGCCAACGGCAGATCACGACGCAACAAACACAAGCGCCGCAAATATGGTGATAAAACGAATAATACGGTAGTTAATGCCGGGTTCAGGGTCTCAAAGCCCAGTCAGTGGAAAGGGCCCCATGAAAATACAAATCCGGGTCCATCCAGTCCGGACCGCATACTCGCTCGCCAATGCCAAATTCATGGCACCCCAGAAATGCCGGCCACCCATACCAACAGAGAATGCTGGGTCTTCAAACAAGCCGGCAAGGCAGGCGCCAAACACGAAGAGGGGTCTCAAAGCAACAATAGCAATGAAGAGCCAAGTTTCCGAACACAGGAGGGCAAAAGAAATCCCCCCATACTCAATCGGTGAATGTGGTAAATACCACCCAACCGGCCCACTTGATATAAGCTAGAGCCGGTCACCTTCAACCGCACGGATCGTCCGGTTAAAGCCAATTGGGGCAATCCAGCCACACTAATCCTCGACCCAATAGTAGACGGGTTCCACCTCACTCGAGTCCTTACGGATGGAGGTAGCAGTGTAAACCTGCTTTACCAGGATATAGTGCGCAAGATGGGCATCGATCAGTCAGCGATCAAGGCCACTAAAGCCACTTTTAGAGCACTGCTCGAGCGAACCACTTTTGCTCGATTCAACGTGGTACCACATGGTGCCTACCGTAAGCTCACAATGCCCGGTCCACGCGGCGTCATCACGGTTCATGGCAAGGCCGAATTTTCTTTTGACGCCATCAAATACATCACTGCAATAGCAGCAGGAACACCGAGCAGCACCTCGCAGCCGAACCTCGAGTCGACACCTAGGCTCCCGGACACCGCTAAGGGGCTCCGAACTACTTCACGGAAGGATACTCTGGCTCGTTTAGGGTTCAATTAAACACTCCGGCGAAGTCCATGACAGGCCGAACTCAGCGGCTCAACCGCCCTTCGGCACGCAAACATTTCTTATATTTCCTTTGCAGGTCCACCTTTGCACCGACCAGGACGGACTCCACAGAGGCAGCTCGAACACGCCTGGGGATCCTTAGACATTTCCTTCAGCGACCGTCCGGGCACAATACGAACCCGCACTCAACCTTTTCCCCTGGTCACAGCAGGTTCTGCTATCACAACTCCTTCTTTTATTATTTATCACATTACTTGTACAATATGAATAGCCATATTATTTATACAACATATGGATTCATATGATGTTTACCTACTGGTTATTTCTTGTTGGGGTAATGGGCTGACTGCGCCCCTCGAGACGCCAGATGAAGAGCCGCCTTCTGGAGGACGGCTGAAGGAACAGTCGGCTGCCCGCATGCAGCCGAGTCCTAGAGGCGAGGTCAAGATCGGCCGACTCCTGCCTGGCGGCTTCCAGAGAAGCCGGCCACGGGGAGTCGGCCCATGGCACCAACAAAGCCCATGCCCTCATCAGGGGGATGGGATGGGGGGCGACAATACTGAAGCCCACTCCCTCCCCTTTTCCAGGAGATGGCTAGGCCACAGTGCGCTGTACCAACGGAGAACTCCGTCTGGCACGACACTGTTGCCATGCCATCCCTGTCATTAGCAACAGTGGGCGGAGTCCTGTGCCCACGACGGTCTGTCAGTACGGTCCATAGACGATGGGCCCTACCGGTCAACGAGAGTCCAGAAGACGGCAAGAGCGCCACCAGTCGGACCCGTAGGGAGCCGGCCCCCGAGAGTCGGCCTACCCCTCCCTCGGGTTCCCCGCGCCATTAACCAGACGAGACAGGGAGTGGCTACAGTGATCACCCGCCAGACGGCGGGGCTGTAGCCACGACCCCATGACCAAGCCTGCGTCATTAGAAGCACAGCTACAGTAATCAGCAGCCGGCAAGACCCGCAAGCAACGGGTACGGCCTGTGAGCTCCGTACCAGACCAGTCGACGGGGCCCACCAGTCGGCGGGCCCCAGCAGTCGGCAGAAGGGCCGACAGGAAAAGAGACTGATGGCTGGGCCCTGCGCCCAGACAGTTTACCATTGTACCCCTGGGGGGTAGGCCTATATAAACCCCCCAGGGCACCCATGCAAAGGGTTCGGACCCATTAGAACTAGACCAGATCATAGAGGGAGGAGAGAGCTAGCCCTGCCTTCTCCTACCTTCAGCATACAGCTCCAAGAGCGCCCTTGTATTCACTTTGCCATAGTGATCATGCGGAGACCCCACAGAGCAGGACTAGGGGTGTTATCTCCTAGGAGAGCCCCGAACCTGGGTAAAGTATGCCGACGTTCGTGTCTACGTCTCATCCCGCTTTCGGGCACCGGCGACGTTCTACTCGCTCCCACCATGATAAGCCATCCATTGGCATATGTCGCACCCAACCCCTGACATTTGGGGCCCACCGTGGGGCCTGGTGCACCGTCGTCCGGAGACTTGTTCTGGACGGGAACCCTTTTCCTCCCTAGCGAGCGCAGCTAGCCTGGCACGCCACACGGAGTCTGCGCTGACGCGCTGCATGACGTTGAGATTGCCTGCGCGGCCAGTTGCCTTGCCGATCTTGTCGGCGGGGTCCGCCTCTCCGACGAGCCCGCATCCGACGCGGGCACAGGCGGACCCAAGAGCCTCCTCGCAGGCCTCCTCGATCAACTCCACGTCGCCAGCGAGCCAGCTGGGGACTTGGAGTCCGTAGACTCCACCGACCCGATGTTGGTCGACTCCGACACCGCGTCGCTTGACACGTTCCCCACCAACATGGTGTACTACGACAAGCCGCTCCCTTGCGCGGAGAGCGGCGGAAGCACCGTCACGGAAGAGCTTGTCATTGATCATGGCGAGCACTCCGGCGGGGGTGATTATGACCCGCTCAGCGCGGCGCTGCAAGATCTGGCAGCGCCCATTCCTGAAGATGCCGACGCCAAGATGCTGGAGGCACGCCGCCTTCAGCTAGTCGAAGGCGCCAAGAAGCTGGCCAGCATGAGACGCCTATCAGAGGCCTATCAGCGCGAGATGGACCACGCTGTGGGCGGCACGCCGGCTCTAGCTGGACCTAGCCGCCTTGGCACGGTCCGGGAGCGCGGCGTGGCCATCGCCGACCTATTCGGGGCAAATCGCCCCATTTACGCCACGCCTGCGGAGAACATCCAAGCTTCCTAGGCGGCGGCGGACGAGCTTGAAAAATTCGAGGGCGAAGAACGTTGCTTGATGACAGAGTGCGTCCAGTGACTCCTTGACGCGACTGCAGAGCAGAAAGAGGCCGGCTGCCGCACTGATGCGCCGCACCGACAGAATGACGACCTGCCTCCCCGCCGAGACCAAGGCGCGACATCTCAGACACCGACTGGTGGCGGCCGCGGAAGAAAGGACAAGGATCCGGCTGCCAGCCGCAGTCGGACTCGCATCACCATAGAGCGCGACAAAGATGGCCGCCCAAGAACAGTGGAACGATGGGACGACTGTCCGCCTCCTCCCCCTCGCAGGGAAAGGCGAGTCTCCCCGCCGCCTGTTTATCACCCGACGCTCGGTGACCGCCTTGGCCACCGAGAGGGAGTCGGAGAGAATGACGCCCGCCACCGGATCGACCGTCTCCACCAATCCCTGGCGCTTGAAGAAGAAGATGAGTTGGGTCCGTCGTGTTTCGGCCCCCGCATTTGAGACGAGCCCTTCCCCAAAGGGTTCACGCTCCCAAGAGACACACCCAAATACACCGGCTCCGTGAAGCCGGAAGACTGGCTAGTCGACTACTCCACGGCCGTCAGCATAGCAAACGGCAACATGCATGTTGCCATGAAGTACGTTCTGCTCATGCTCCAGGGCACGGCCGGGACATGGCTGAACAGCTTGAAGCCCCGCAGCATCAATAGTTGGGTCGACTTCACCGACGCATTCGTCCGCAACTTCACCAGCACGTACAAGCGGCCACCCAAACCTCGCCAGCTCTCCTTGTGCGTGCAAGGCCCCAACGAGTCAACTCGCGACTACCTCATGCGCTGGGCCGAGCTCCGCAACTCCTGCGAGGGCGTGCACGAGGTGTAGGCCATCAAGTACTTCACTGCAGGATGCCGAGAGGGCACCCTCCTCAAGCACAGGCTTCTCTGCGATGAGCCGGAAACCCTCGATGAGCTACTGATCATAGCAGACAAATATGCCATGGCCGACTCCTCCATGAAGGCGGAGATCCAAGTTAGTGCGACAGGCAAGGTGGCTCCTCAGGCTCCTCGAACCCCGGCTGGAGACGCCAGTCGGCGTCAACAGCAGAACGACCACAAGCGCAAAGCCCCACAGCCGGCTTCCACCAGTCGGCAGGTGGCGACAGTCGAAGACCAGCAGCCGGAAGGGCAGCCTCCGCCCAAATGCCAGAAGGGCGGCAAGCCCAACTGGCAGCCGGCTTTCTCATATGAGCAGACTTTGGATGGACCCTGCAAATTCCATAGTGGCGCGAAGCCGTCCAACCACACCACTCGGAAGTGCCACTGGCTCACCAGGATCGCCAAGGGATGCGGCCTTTTGTCTCCCCCACCTGCTGGGCAGCCGCCTCCTCCTCCGCCCCAGCAGCCGGCGGTCAGACCAGTCGGCGCGATACAAGACGAGTACCCGGAAGAGCATGGAACCTATGTCGTGTTCACCAGCGTGGCCGATGATCGATGCAGCAGGCGGCTGCAGCAGCAAGAGGTGAATGCAGTAGCATCTGAGACACCAGAGTTCATGCATTGGTCTGAGAAGCCCATCAGCTGGAGCAGAGCTGACCACCCGGAAGTAATGCCCAAACCCGGCTCCTATGCCTTGGTTTTGGACGCCACCTTTGCCACGGACAAGCGAGCTACTCGCTTCTCCATACTCTTGATAGACGGCGGCAGCAGCATCAACATCCTGTACAAGGATACAATGGAGAAATTAGGAATCAAATAGAGGCAGCTTCAGTCCAGACGGACAGTGTTCCATGGCATAGTTCCTGGCCTTTCCTGCTCACCAATCGGCAAAATTCTGATTGACGTCCTCTTTGGGGACAAAGATCATTTCCGCCGAGAGTCAGTTTGGTTTCAGGTGGTGGACCTTGAGAGCCCATACCATGCGCTACTTGGCCGGCCTGCCCTGGCCATGTTCATGGCGGTCCCCTACTATGCCTACCTCAAGATGAAGATGCCGAGTTCCAAGGGGATTCTGACCATAACTGGCAACTACAAGAAGTCGTTTGCCTGCACAACAGAAAGCAGTCGGCTGGCCGAGTCCCTCGTGATCGCAGCTGAGAAGTGGCTCCTTGATCGGGTTGTGGCGATGGCAAGCAAGCAGCTAGAAATGTCGCCCGATCCCAAGGAGTCGGAAGCTGAGGGCTCGTTCAAGCCGGCCAAAGAAACGAAGAAGATACCCTTGGACCTGGAGCACCCGAAGAGGTACGCTGTCGTAGGTGCAAACCTCGACAGCAAATAGGAAGGTGAGCTCGTCGATTTCCTCCGTGAGAATCGGGACATCTTTGCATGGTCCCCCAAAGACATGCCAGGTGTCCCGACGGATTTCGCCAAGCACAAATTACATGTCCGATCTGATGCCAAGCCAGTCAGGCAGCCCTTGCGCCGCTTGTCAGAGGAGAAGAGAAGAGTTGTTGGAGAAGAGATAGCCCAGCTGCTGGCAGCCGACTTCATCATGGAAGTGTTGTTTCTAGAATGGCTAGCCAACCCGGTCCTGGTACTGAAGAAGAACAAGCAGTGGCAAATGTGTATTGATTACACTAGTCTCAACAAAGCATGCCCCAAGGACCCGTTCGCCTTGCCAAGGATCGACCAAGTGATAGACTCCACAGCCGGATGCGAGCTATCGAGTTTCTTGGATGCGTATTCAGGATATCACCAGATCAAGTTGAACCCGGCCGATAGGCTGAAGACCGCCTTCATCACGCCGTTTGGAGCCTTCTGCTACTTGACCATGACGTTCGGCTTGAGGAACGCCGGCACCACCTTCCAACGTTGCATGCAGAAGTGCCTCCTCAAGCAACTCGGCAGAAACGCCCATGTTTACATGGACGATGTGGTGGTGAAGACGGAGAAGCGTGGAACACTGCTGGAAGACCTCAAGGAGACCTTTGAGAACTTGCGCCGATTTCAAAACAAGCTCAACCCGGAGAAATGCGCCTTTAGAGTACCAGCCGGCCAGCTTCATGGCTTCGTGGCCTCTGAACGCGGCATAGAGTGCAACCCTGTGAAGATCAAGGCCATTGAGAGGATGGAGGTACCCAGCCGACTGCTGGACGTACAAAAGTTCACCGGCTGTTTGGCATCCATCAGCCGATTCATCTGCCGGCTGGGCGAGAAGGCTCTCCCCCTATACCAACATGAAGAAGACCACTTTTTTTGAGTGGAACCACAAGGCGGATGAAGCTTTTCTCCAACTGAAGAAGATGTTGACTACTCCACCTGTCCTGGCGGCTCCGACTCCTAAGGAACCCATGCTCCTCTACATCGCCGCCACCAGCCGAGTAGTCAGCACAGTGATCGTGGTAGAGCGAAAGGAGGAAGGCAAGGCACTACCAGTCCAGAGACCGGTATATTATTTGAGTGAAGTGTTGTCGACCTCCAAGCAAAACTACCCCCACTACCAGAAGATGTGCTACGGCGTGCACTTTGCTGCCAAGAAATTGAAGCCTTACTTTCAAGAGCATCCAATCATTGTGGTTTGCACAGCTCCACTAGACGAGACCATCGGGAGCCGGGATGCTTCGGGCCGAGTGGCCAAATGGGCCATAGATTTGGCCCCCTACACCATCTACTACCAGCCTCGCACCGCCATCAAGTCGCAGGCGCTGGCTGACTTCCTCGTCGACTGGGCCGAGACCTAGTATTTGCCGCCAGTGCCCGACTCCACCCATTGGCGAATGCATTTCGACGACTCCAAGATGCGCATCGGATTGGGAGCCAGCATTGTCCTCACCTCTCCCAAAGCGACAAGCTCAAATCATGCAGCAAATCCATTTTGCCGCCTCCAACAACGTCACTGAATACGAGGCACTCATTCACGGGCTCCGACTGGCCAAAGAGCTCGGCATTCGCCGGATCCTGTGCTATGGTGACTCCGACTTGGTGGTCCATCAGTCGTCAGGTGATTGGGATGCCAAAGACGCAAACATGGCGAGCTACCGCTTCCAAGAAATGACAACGATCAAGCAGACGCCCTGGCACGAATCGGCTCCACCGTCAAGCAATACCGTCCAGCGTCGCCCTTCAGTGCCTCCTCAAGCCGTCTGTCAAGCCATCGCTAGAGTCAGACTCTATTTTCATGCCGCCTCCTCCTGAAGTAGTTGGATCTGACTCGAGAGCCCCCGCAGACGGCACGAGTATTTCGGCAGGCGGCGCGGGGATCTGGCAGTCGCACCCGGCCCGGGGACTACGACAGTCGGCCTGGAGACTCCAGAGCCCGGCCCAGGGACTATGCCAATCGGCCCGGGGACTTCATCGACACAGCAAACGGCTGCCGACTCCAACCCACCGCCCCCCAGCCCAGCCGCCCTCGTCCAAGTCGCAGTCCTGACAGTTGTAGAAATTGCAGCCCCTTCGTGGGCCCAGCCCATCCTCAAATTCCTGGTGAACAAAGAGCTGCCAACTGATGAGATCTTAGCTCGACAAGTGCAACGCTGGGCGGCAGCCTACACCATAGTCAACAAAGAGCTTGTAAGGCGCAGTGTCACTGGTGTTTACCAACGCTGCGTGGAGCCGGAGCAAGGCCAAGCAATTCTCAAGGACATCCATCAAGGCGAGTGTGTCCACCACGCGGCTTCAAGAGCACTCGTCACCAAAGCCTTCCGCCATGGTTTCTTCTGGCCGACTGCTCTTGAAGACGCCAAGACCTTGGTCCAAAAATGCAAAGGGTGCCAGAAGTTCCGCTCCAAGCCACATCAGCCGGCTTCTGCACTCAAGACCATTCCCATTGCCTGGCCCTTTGTTGTTTGGGGCCTGGACATGGTGGGACCATTCAAGACAGCACGAGGTGGCTTGACTCACTTGTCGCAGTGAACAAGTTCACCAAGTGGATAGAAGCAAAACCAATCAAGAAGTTGAATGGTCCGACTGCTGTGACCTTCATCTCCGACATCACAATTCGGTACGGCATACTGCACAACATCATCACCGACAACGTCACAAACTTTGCCAAAGGTGCCTTGGCCCGTTTTTGCATGACGCAGGGCATCCAACTGGACTTAGCGTCCGTTGCCCATCTGCAGTCCAACGGCCAGGTAGATCAAGCAAACGACCTCATTCTGTCCGGCATCAAGCCTCGACTGGTCGAGCCTCTAGAGAGTTCGGCCGGCTGTTGGCTCGATGAGCTGCCGACCGTTCTCTGGGCCCTGCGCACAACTCCAAACAAGTCAACCGGCTTCACGCCCTTCTTCCTCGTCTACGACGCTGAAGCCGTCATCCCAACGGACATAGAATTCGACTCCCCTCAAATCGCCATGTACACCAAAGAGGAAGCAGAAGAAGCACGTCAAGACGGCGTCGATCTGCTGGAAGAGGGCCGGCTGTTGGCACTCAGCCAGTCCGGCATCTACCAGCAGAGCCTGCGCCGATACTACAACCGGAAGGTCAAGCCGAGATCTTTCCAAGAAGGAGACCTTGTGCTCCGGCTGATTCAGCGAACAGCGAGCCAGCACAAGCTCTCAGCACCTTGGGAAGGCCCTTTCATCATCAGCAAAGTGTTGGGTAACGACTCCTACTACCTGATCGATGCTCAGAAGCCCCGAGCACGCAAGAGGGATGACTCCAGCAAAGAGATGGAGCGGCCATGGAATCCAAACCTCCTCCGAAGATTTTACAGTTAATGCAGTATGTACCATGCTACCTTTTGTATTAAAGTATGAAGACCTCGCCCCCCCCAGAAGAGCTCGGGGACTGCCCTCTTTATCTATATGATAAGAATTATTCCTATGAGTATGTTATTCTTGGTTATGTCATTGGGCACCGGGTTCGACTAGTCGGCCCAGGGACTTGTCGCCTTATACTATGAAATGACTTCCTGCAGCCGGACAAGTAGTGTGTGGCACTTAAGCCGTCTCCTGTTAGAAGCCGCAGCTCGCAGAGCGACTGTCTGGTCGACAGGGGTAAGGTAGAATGGGTGTCCACATGAAAAATGGCTAAGGATTCAAAGCATGTACATAGTTTAAGCCGGCTTCCAGCCTTTTACAACCGACTCTTGAGCAGCCGGCTCGCCATTTTCTAATAAATTTGCTAAAAAAACTCTAAACGACTAAGTACTTGCCTTCCAAAAAAGCTAAGTACTTGATCCAGCAACAGTCCATAGAGCGGCTGTCCGACTGGCAAGACGGCAACCAAGGGAAGGAGACAAAGGAAAAAGCCAAAGAGCAATGGGCAAAGAGATAAAACGCGGAGAAATATATACATAGAAAAGGCCCTTGGCCAAATCTTCAAAACAGAAGTTCAAGATACACCCCACGGGTGGAATTGCGCAAATTAACAAGTTCATTGAGACTATTAAGCAGATAAAAACAAATATGAAGTGGCAGCCTAGGAAACTACAGACGGATTCGGAGGACCGGAGGGGTCGGCGGTGCCAGTTGCCAGAGCGGCCGGCTGGTTGGTCTCCGCTTGGTCACCTTTGGCAGCAGCTGGCTCGGTTGGGCGCGGCTCGTTGCTAGAGGCGCGGTCGAGCTGAGGCTGGCCGTCTGCTTCGACCTCTGGCGCCTCCTCCTTGTCTCCTTACTCCTCCTCGCCTTCTTCCTCACCACTGGAGTCAATCACCTCCGCCGAGTCCTCGCCGTCGTCCGGGTTCTGCCCGAACCACTCCGGCGGCGCCTCCTCGCTGTTCTCAGCTCTCTCTGGGACGAAGACACCGGTGTGAGTGTATTCGGCGATCGATGCTGCGCGCTTGACGAGATCGTCTTCCATGACCGCCAACTCCGCCTGAGCTTTTAGCCGGAACGTGGCTAGTTGGGCTAGACTCAGCCCAGGATACCACGCCTTGGCGAACTCTAAGGCCCGGCGCACTCCAGCCCGGGCCGAAGAGCCCTTGCAGGCCTCAAGGCGGCCAGCCGCTACCTCCAGCCAGTCGGCAGTCCGACTGGGGGTGCGCGGCGCCTGCATGTCCGGCCACAAGGTGGCAATCGCCTGGGCGCCGACATGTTGAAGCCAGCGCAGCATCCGGTGAGCCGGCCGAAGGCGGGCCTCGATGCTCACGATATGTTTGCCAAGAGTCGGGGGGTGTCGGCGGTGATCTGTGCGCCGTCCGCCCTCCGCCCTTCGCGATCCGCTTCGATGGCTTGGTTGGCAGCGACCGAGTGGCCAGGGAAGAAGTCTGCCAAGGCAGAAGAGCGAAGAACAAGATTAAAGACTAGAGGTCAACTCAGCTAGCAGTCGACAGCTTAGAAAAGGAGAATGAGGGGAAGCTCACCGTCGACGAGATCTTCAATCGCATGGAAGCCGGAGACCAGCGATGCCTCCGTGTCGGTCCAGAGGAGCGCTCGGACGCGAATTCGGCAAGGAGGACGGTCTCCTTGTCCTCCGCCTCCTTCTGGGCCTTCTTGAGAAGCTCCTTCTGCTCCGCCAGCTGTGTAGCCAGCCGGCCGCGCTCCTCCGCCAGTTGGCCGCACTCGTCCTCCTTGACACGTAGCGCAGTGTTGGCCTCGCCCAGCTGCTGCTGCAGGGAGGTGTTGGCCTCTGAAGAAGAAGAGGAAAAGGTGTCAATCATCAACTAGGAAGAAAGGTCGTCCGGGAGATCCGGCCCGACTGCTCAGTAGTCGGCCCGAATCTCGGGGACTACAGCCCGCGGGTGCGCCAGCGCGCCCCCGCAAAGGAAGGAATCATCAACAATGAAGAATAGTTACTGGGGAGATCCAGCCCGACTGCTCAGTAGTCGGCCCAAATCTCAGCGACTACAGTCCACGGGTGTGCCAGCGCGCCCCCGCAGAGAAGGAAGAGGACTCACCCTGGCTGTCCGACAAGTCAGCGGTCCGCTTGGTCAGCTCCTCAATGTTGGCATTGAAGGTGGTCACGCGAAGATTGTGGTAGTCCTACAACAAAATTTCAGACAAAGTGTTGGTACTTGGAAATTGACGATTAGAGTTTCGAGCCGCCTGCACAGCAGCCGGCCCGAAACTCGGGGACTACACCCAGTGGGTGCGCTGGCGCGCCCCCACAAAGAAGAACAAGAAATAGAAACAAAGAAGGAAGGACGCGTACCCGGATGGCTGCTCGCGACGCCAGATATGCATTGGTACATTCCTTGATGGCAGCGCCCTCGGCTCAGAGCTTGGCTTGGACGTCCAAAAGCGCCCGGTTCAACGGGCCCGTCCCGCCTCCCCGCACCCACCCAGTGGGCGCGGCGCTCGTCACCTCGGTGTCCGAGATCATGGACCTCGTGGCACCGGTCTCCAGAGGGCGCGGCGCCGAGGCCGCCTTCGTGAGACGGCGGCATCGGCATGCCGACCTCGAGAGCCAGGCCCGTTGCCACCACGTCTTCAGTTGGCGGCATCGGCGGGTCCGCCGGCTGCCCGCCTGGCACGCTCCCGGACGGCGGTGGTGGCAGCACGATTACGTCCGGCGTGGCGATGTCATTGCCGTCCCTCTCCATGATCGGGTTCTCGTCGCCGACTTCCCCAGTCTGCGCCGTGAACTCCGGTGATGGCGACGCAGAGTTCAAAGGGACGACGAACACCGCCGATTGGCGGTGTGCGGCTTCCTCAGCATGCTTCTTCTCCGCGTCGGCGGCCTCAGCTTCCGCCAACTTCTTCAGGGCGGCGGCCTCCGCCTTGTCAGCTTCCGCCTTCTTTAGGCGGGCGGCTTCCCGCTCCTCACGCGCGTTCCGCTCCGTCGCCTCCCGGAGGTCGGCGGCCGGATCAATCCACCGGGTGGTGCAGGAGGTCTCCGCCGACTTCATGACGGAGCCGGCAGCCGACTTCTCAAGAGAGAGCGGGGCCCTAAAGTCAAGATGTAAAACAAAGGAATCTCAGACGGAGTCAACGAAGAAAAAGTGAAGGTGCAAAGGAAGGTAGCACTTACGCCGAAACCAGCTGCAGCGTCTTCACCACCTTGCGGAAGCGGTTGGCCTTTGCGGCCGCTTCGTCCCGCTTGGTCGCCGCGGCCGAGCCCTTGGGCTTCTTCGGCCGGCTGCCGAACAGGCTCGTCCCGGCCCTGCGCTTCTTAGCACCGCCTTGGGCGTCCGGCGCAGCGGACGAACTCGCGCCCGGCTCCTGGCTGGTCGCGCGGGGCGACCTCCTCGTCATCGTCAGGCCAGTCGTCAAGACTGGCCCCAAGTCTCGGGCCACCCACTGCGCCGCCTCCTCCCTCGGCATCGTCCTCCAGGGCTGCCGCCCCCAAGTCGGGGTCTTCAATGTCACTCTCCTCTTAGTCGGGGAGGAATTCGCGGTCCGGCCCCATGGTG
This sequence comes from Triticum urartu, assembly GCF_056163025.1. Classification (NCBI taxonomy): domain Eukaryota; kingdom Viridiplantae; phylum Streptophyta; class Magnoliopsida; order Poales; family Poaceae; genus Triticum; species Triticum urartu. Next base: position 166,314,445 of record NC_141876.1, on the reverse strand, counting down.
CCAGCTGCTGTCTGGAGAAGGGGGTTCTGACCAAAGACGACTGGTCAGATCAGACAAGACGGACTCGGCAACGAAGAAGTCGGGAGAGTCAAAGAAAAAGAGAAAAAGAAACAACTCCCCAGAGGCGGAGGGGTGGCACGTGAATACGGCTCCTTGCCGAACTGCCACTCTTCTTTGAGTTCGCAGCTCGCAAGATAATTCACCATATAGGCTACCTCCTCGTGAGGCATTTCCTTGGTGCACATACGACTCGGGTCCCGATGCCCGCTCATCTGGCAAATCATGTGGGGGCAACCTTGGAGTGGGAGCACTCGGCGAGCCATGAAGGCGGCCAGCAAATCCGGCCCGGTCAGGCCCTCCGACTGCGTCAGCACTCGGAGTCACGCGACGGCGCCGCCTCCTGCAGGCGTCAGCGTCCTGGCCCGATACGACCAGTTGGGCTGCCTCCCCGCCGGTGGGCCGGGTACTTAGGCCGGCAGATTGACCCAGTCGCCCTCCACAGAGACGTTCTTCACGTAGAAGTACGACCGCTGCCACATCTTCACCGACTTTATCAGCTTGATGGAGGGAAACGGGTTGTCGGCCCCCGACCTCCGCACGGCGATGAACGCGCCGCACTGAGCCGGCACGCCCGTGGCTTGGGTGCCGAGCTTGGAGTAGAAGAACTCCCCCCAGAGCTCGATGGTGGGGAGAACGCCGAGGAAGCCTTCGTACAAGGCGACGAAGGCGGACAGCAGCACCGCCGTGTTGGGGTGAGGTGGTGTGGATGGAGACCGTAGAATTGCGAGCGGAAGAAGCTGCTTGCCGGTAAGCCAAGGCCGCGTAGGCAGTGCGAGCGGAAGACGACCCGCTCATCCTCCTGCGGTGCCGACGAAATTTCCCCCCTCCGCGTGAGGCGGACTCGCACGAGGTCCTCGCCGGGCAGCCGACGCGTCTTGCGGAGGAAATCGACGTGATCGTCGTGGACCTCCGAACCGTCCCAGGTGCCTGATACGTCTCCAACGTATCTATAATTTTTGATTGCTCCATGCTATATTATCTACTATTTTGGACTATATTGGGCTTTATTTTCCACTTTTATATTATTTTTGGGACTAACCTATTAACCGGAGGCCCAACCCAGAATTGCTGTTTTTTTGCCTATTTCAGTGTTTCGGATAAACAGAATATCAAACAGAGTCCAAACGGAATAAAATCTTCAGAAACGTGATTTTCTCATCGAACGTGATCCAGGAGACTTGGACCCTACTGCAAGGGATCAAAGAGGTGGTCACGAGGGTGGGGGCGCGCCCCCCTAGGGCGCGCCCCCTGCCTCATGGGCCCCTCGGTGCTCCACCGACGTACTCCTTCCTCCTATATATACACACGTACCCCCAAACGATCAGAACAGGAGCCAAAACCCTAATTCCACCGCCGCAACTTTCTGTATCCACGAGATCCCATCTTGGGGCCTGTTCCGGAGCTCCGCCGGAAGAGGGCCGTCATCACGGAGTGCTTCTATATCATCCTAGCCCCTCTGATGAAGTGTGAGTAGTTTACCTCAGACCTTCGGGTCCATAGTTAGTAGCTAGATGGCTTCTTCTCTCTCTTTGAATCTCAATACAAAGTTCTCCCCCTCTCTTGTGGAGATCTATTCGATGTAATCTTCTTTTTGCGGTGTGTTTGTTGAGACCGATGAATTGTGGGTTTATGATCAAGTCTATCTATGAATAATATTTGAATCTTCTCTGAATTATTTTATGCATGATTGGTTATCTTTGCAAGTCTCTTCGAATTATCCGTTTGGTTTGGCCAACTAGATTGGTAGTTCTTGCCATGGGAGAAGTGCTTAGCTTTGAGTTCGATCTTGCGGTGTCCTTACCTAGTGACAGAAGGGGCAGCAAGGCACGTATTGTATCGTTGCCATCGAGGATAACAAGATGGGGTTTATTTCATATTGCATGAATTTATCACTCTACATCATGTCATCTTGCTTAAGGCGTTACTCTATTTTTAACTTAATACTCTAGATGCATGCTGGATAGTGGTCGATGAGTGGAGTAATAGTAGTAGATGCAGAATCGTTTCGATCTACTTGTCACGGACGTGATGCCTATATACATGATCATGCCTAGATATTCTCATAATTATGCACAATTCTATCAATTGCTCAACAGTAATTTGTCCACTCACCATAGAATACTTATGCTCTTGAGAGAAGCCACTAGTGAAACCTATGGCCCCCAGGTCTATTCTCATCATATGAATCTCCATCACTTTTATATTGTTTTGCTCAAGTCCCTCGTACCTTCACAAAGCGATAGCTACTCGCAACCAACGCGATTAGGGGTTGTCAAGCCCTTCACGGCTACTCTGCTACATCATCCCTTCCTCTTCGGGGAAACCAACGCAAGCTCAAGACATAGAAAGAAGGATTTCTGGCGCCATTGCCGGGGAGTCTACGCAAAAATTCAACATACCAAGTACCCATCACAATCCCTATCTCTCGCATTACATTATTTTCCATTTGCCTCTCGTTTTCCTCCCCCCAATTCACCCTTGTCATTTTATTCGCCCTCTATCTCTCCATCCTCCCTCTCTATTTGCCTCTTTTTTTCTGCTTGCTTTTTGTTTGCCCGTGTGTTAGATTGCTTGTTTGTCGCGATGGCTCAAGATGCTACCAAATTGTGTGACTTCACCAATACCAATAATAATGATTTCCTTAGCACTCCGATTGCTCCTCTTACCGATGCTGAATCTTTGTGAAATTAATACTGCTTTGTTGAATCTTGTTATGAAAGACCAATTCGCCGGCCTTCCTAGTGAAGATGCCGCTACTCATCTGAATAGCTTCGTTGATTTATGTGATATGCAAAAGAAAAAAATATGTCAATAATGATGTCGTTAAATTGAAGCTATTTCCTTTTTCGCTTAGAGATCGTGCTAAAGCTTGGTTTTCGTCTTTGCCTAAGAATAGTATTGATTCATGGAACAAATGCAAAGAAGCTTTTATCTCTAAGTATTTTCCTCCCGCTAAGATCATCTCTCTTAGAAACGATATAATGAACTTTAAACAACTTGATCATGAACATGTTGCACAAGCTTGGGAAAGAATGAAATTAATGATACGTAATTGCCCTACTCATGGTTTGAATTTATAGATGATTATACAACAATTTTATGCTGGATTGAATTTTGCTTCTAGGAATCTTTTAGATTCGGCTGCGGGAGGCACTTTTATGGAAATCACTTTAGGAGATGCTACTAAACTCCTAGATAATATTATGGTTAATTATTCTCAATGGCATACTGAAAGAACTTCTAATAAAAAAGTGCATGCGATAGAAGAAATTAATGTGTTGAGTGGAAAGATGGATGAACTTATGAAATTATTTGCTACTAAGAGTGTTTCTTCTGATCCTAATGATATGCCTTTGTCTACTTCGATTGAGAATAACAATGAAACTATGGATGTGAATTTTGTTGGTAGGAATAATTTTGGTAACAACGCTTATAGAGGGAATTTTAATCCTAGGCAATATCCTAGTAATCCTTCTAATAATTATGGGAATTCCTACAACAACTCTTATTGAAATTATAATAAGATGCCCTCTGATTTTGAATCTAATATTAAAAAATTTATTTCTTTGCAAAAGAATTTTAATGCTATGATTGAAGAAAAATTGCTTAAGATTGATTATTTGGCTAGGAACGTTGAAAGAATTGCTCTTGATGTTGATGCTTTGAAACTTAGATCTATTCCACCTAAGCATGATATTAATGAGTCTCTAAAATCCATGAGAATTTCAATTGATGAGTGTAAGGAAAGAACCGCTAGGATGCGTGCTTCCAAAGATGCCTTTATTAAAGCGTGTTCTTCCAATTCCTATGAAAATCAAGATGAAGATCTAAAAGTTATTGATGTGTCCCCAATTAAATCTTTATTTTGCAATATGAATCTTGATGAAACTGAATATGATTTTCCTTTACCTAGAAGGCGTTCTAAAAATTCGGAGTGTTTAGATCTTAATGATGAAATTGATGAAAGTGGGATTGAAAGAAATAAAAATCTAGATGTTGCTAAACCCACTATATTGGATTTCAAGGAATTTAATTATGAAAATTTCTCTTTGATTGATTGTATTTCCTTGTTGCAATCCATGCTAAATTCTCCACATGCTTATAGTCGAAATAAAGCCTTCACCGGACATATTGTTGATGCCTTGATGCAATCTTATGAAGAAAAACTTGAGTTGAAAGTTTCTATCCCTAGAAAACTCTATGATGAGTGGGAACCAACTATTAAAATTAAAATTAAAGATCATGAGTTTTATGCTTTGTGTGATTTGGGTGCTAGTGTCTCTACTATTCCCAAAACTTTGTGTGATTTACTAGATTTCCGTAATTTTGATGATTGCTCTCTAAATTTGCATCTTGCGGATTCCACTATTAAGAAACCTATGGGAAGAATTAATGATGTTCTTATTTTTGCAAATAGGAATTATGTGCCCGTAGATTTCATTGTTCTTGATATAGATTGCAATCCTTCTTGCCCTATTATTCTTGGTAGACCTTTCCTTAGAACGGTTGGTGCGATTATTGATATGAAGGAAGGGAATATTAGATTTCAATTTCCATTAAAAAAGGGCACGGAACACTTCCCAAGAAAGAAAATAAAATTACCATATAAAACTATCATGAGAGCCACCTATGGATTGCCTACCAAAGATGGCAATACCTAGATCTATCCTTGCTCGTTATGCCTAGCTAGGGGCGTTAAACGATAGCGCTTGTTGGGAGGCAACCTAATTTTATTTTTATTCCTTGCTTTTTGCTCCTGTTTAGTAATAAATAAATTATTTATCCTATGTTTTGGTTGTGTTTTTGTGTTTAATTAGTGTTTGTGCCAAGTAGAACCGTTGGGAAGACTTGGGGAAAGTCTTGTTGAACTTGCTTTAAAAGACAGAAACTTTAGAGCTCATGAGAACTGCTGTAATTTTCATTTGAAGAGTGATATTTAGTTAATTATTTTTGCAGATGATTAATAGATAAATTCCTCACGTCCATCAATTTATTTTAGAATTTTTGGGGTCCCAGATCTTGCGCTAGCTACAGATTACTACAGACTGATCTGTTTTTGACAGATTCTGTTTTTCGTGTGTTGTTTGCTTATTTTGATGAATCTATGGCTAGTAAAATAATTTATAATCCATAGATAATTTGGAATACAGTAGGTTTAACACCAATATAAATAAAGAGTGAGTTCATTACAGTACCTTGAAGTGGTCTTTTGTTTTCTTTCGCTAACGGAGCTCACAAGTTTTCTATTTTGAGTTTTGTGTTGTGAAGTTTTCAAGTTTTGGGTGAATTCTTTTGATGGATCATGGAACAAGGAGTGGCAAGAGCCTAAGATTGGGGATGCCCATGGCACCCCCAAGATAATCCAAGTACACCAAAAAGTCAAAGCTTGGGGATGCCCCCGGAAGGCATCCCTCTTTTCGTCCACTTCCATCGGTAATTTACTTGGAGCTATATTTCTATTCACCAACATGATATGTGTTTTGCTTGGAGCGTATTGTATTATTTGTGTCTTTGTTTTTTATTATTCCACAATCATCCTTGCTGTACACACCTTTTGAGAGAGCCATACATGAATTAGAATTTTATAGAATACTCTATGTGCTTCACTTATATCTTTTGAGCTAGATAATTTTGCTCTATGTGCTTCACTTATATCTTTTGAGCTAGATAATTTTGCTCTATGTGCTTCACTTAGATATTTTAGAGAACGGTGGTGGATATGTTTTAAAGAAAGTACTGATCTCTCATGCTTCACTTATTAATTTGAGAGTCTCTTAATAGCATGGTAATTTGCCTAATAATAATATGCTTGGTATTCAAGATTTGTGAAACTTTCTTTTGAGTGTGTTGAATACTAAGAAAAGATTGAAGCATGATAATTGTTTTGAGATATGGAGGTGATAATATTAAAGTCATGCTAGTTGAGTAGTTGTGAATTTAAAGAATACTTGTGTTGAAGTTTGTGATTCCCGTAGCATGCACGTATGGTGAACCGTTATGTGATGAAGTCGGAGCATGATTTATTTATTGATTGTCTTCCTTATGAGTGGCGGTCGGGGACGAGCGATGGTCTTTTCCTACCAATCTATCCCCCTAGGAGCATGCGTGTAATACTGTGCTTTGATAACTTCTAAATTTTTGCAATAAGTATATGAGTTCTTTATGACTAATGTTGAGTCCGTGGATTATACGCACTCCCACCCTTCCACCCTTGCTAGCCTCTCTAGTACCGCGCAACTTTCGTCGGTATCATACATCTACCATATACCTTCCTCAAAACAGCCACCATACCTACCTATTATGGCATTTCCATAGCCATTCCGAGATATATTGCCATGCAACTTTCCACCATCTAGTTCATCATGACACATCCATCATTATCATATTGCTTAGCATGATCATGTAGTTGACATAGTATTTGTGGCAAAGCCACCATTCATAATTCTTTCATACTTTTCACTCTTGATTCATTGCATATCCCGGTACACCGCCAGAGGCATTCATATAGAGTCATACTTCGTTTTAGTATCGAGTTGTAATCATTGAGTTGTAAATAAATAGAAGTGTGATGATCATCATTCAATAGAGCATTGTCCCAAAAAAAGAGAAAGGCCAAAGAAAAAAAAGAAGGCCCAAAAAAATAAAAAAATAAAAAGGGGCAATGCTACTATCCTTTTTTCCACACTTGTGCTTCAAAGTAGCACCATGATATAGCAAGTCTCATATATTGTGCTTCAAAGTAGCACCATGTTCTTCATATAGAGAGTCTCATATGTTGTCAGTTTCATATACTAGTGGGAATTTTACGTTATAGAACTTGGCTTGTATATTCCAATGATGGGCTTCCTTAAATTGCCCTAGGTCTTCGTGAGCAAGCAAGTTGGATGCACACCCACTAGGTTCTTTTGTTGAGCTTTCATACAGTTGTAGCTCTAGTGCATCAGTTGCATGGCAATCCCTACTCACTCACATTGATATCTATTGATGGGCATCTCCATAGCCCGTTGATACGCCTAGTTGATGTGAGATTATCTTCTCCTTTTTGTCTTCTCCACAACCACCATTCTATTCCACCTATAGTGATATATCCATGGCTCACACTCATGTATTGCGTGAAGATTGAAAAAGTTTTGAAAAAGTTAGAGTATGAAACAATTGCTTGGCTTGTCATCGGGGTTGTTCATGATTTAAATACTTTGTGTGGGGAAGATGGAGCATAGCCAGACTATATGATTTTGTAGGGATAACTTTCTTTGGGCATGTTATTTTGAGAAGACATAATTGCTTTGTTGGTATGCTTGAAGTATTATTATTTTCTATGTCAATATAAACTTTTATCTTGAATCTTTCTAATCTGAATATTCATACCACAATTAAGAAGATTTACATTGAAATTATGCCAAGTAGCACTCCGCATCAAAAATTCTCTTTTTATCATTTACCTACTCGAGGACGAGCAGGAATTAAGCTTGGGGATGCCTGATACGTCTCCAACGTATCTATAATTTTTGATTGCTCCATGCTATATTATCTACTGTTTTGGACTATATTGGGCTTTATTTTCCACTTTTATATTATTTTTGGGACTAACCTATGCTGTTTTTTTTTTGCCTATTTCAGTGTTTTGGATAAACAGAATATCAAACGGAGTCCAAACGGAATAAAATCTTCGGAAACGTGATTTTCTCACCGAACGTGATCCATGAGACTTGGACCCTACTGCAAGGGATCAAAGAGGTGGTCACGAGGGTGGGGGGCGCCCCCCCTAGGGCGCGCCCCTGCCTCGTGGGCCCCTCGGTGCTCCACCGACGTACTCCTTCCTCCTATATATACACACGTACCCCCAAACGATCAGAACAGAAGCCAAAACCCTAATTCCACCGCCGCAACTTTTGTATCCATGAGATCCCATCTTGGGGCCTGTTTCGGAGCTCCGCTGGAAGAGGGCCGTCATCACAGAGGGCTTCTACATCATCCTAGCCCCTCCGATGAAGTGTGAGTAGTTTACCTCAGACCTTCGGGTCCATAGTTAGTAGCTAGATGGCTTCTTCTCTCTCTTTGAATCTCAATACAAAGTACCCCCCCTCTCTTGTGGAGATCTATTCGATGTAATCTTTTTTTGCGGTGTGTTTGTTGAGACCGATGAATTGTGGGTTTATGATCAAGTCTATCTATGAATAATATTTGAATCTTCTCTGAATTCTTTTATGCATGATTGGTTATCTTTGCAAGTCTCTTCGAATTATCCGTTTGGTTTGGCCAACTAGATTGGTAGTTCTTGCCATGGGAGAAGTGCTTAGCTTTGGGTTTGATCTTGCGGTGTCCTTACCCAGTGGCAGAAGGGGCAGCAAGGCACGTATTGTATCATTGCCATCGAGGATAACAAGATGGGTTTTATTTCATATTGCATGAATTTATCTCTCTACATCATGTCATCTTGCTTAAGGAGTTACTCTGTTTTTAACTTAATACTCTAGATGCATGCTGGATAGCGGTCGATGAGTGGAGTAATAGTAGTAGATGCAGAATCGTTTTGATCTACTTGTCACAGATGTGATGCCTATATACATGATCATGCCTAGATATTCTCATAATTATGCACAATTCTATCAATTGCTCAACAGTAATTTGTCCACTCACCATAGAATACTTATGCTCTTGAGAGAAGCCACTAGTGAAACCTATGGCCCCCGGGTCTATTCTCATCATATGAATCTCCATCACTTTTATATTGTTTTGCTATTTACTTTGCCTTTACTTTTTACTTTGCATCTTTATATCAAAAATACCAAAAATATTCTATCTATCAGATCTCACTCTCGTAAGTGACCGTGAAGGGCTTGACAACCCCTAATCGCGTTGGTTGCGAGTAGCTATCGCTTTGTGAAGGTACGAGGGACTTGAGCGTGGGCTCCTACTGGATCGATACCTTGGTTCTCAAAAACTGAGGGAAATACTTATGCTACTCTGCTGCATCATCCCTTCCTCTTCGGGGAAAACCAACGCAAGCTCAAGACGTAGCAGTGTCGGAGTGCGCCATAGGGGGCATGACGGCGGAGGAAGAGCTCATTGTGAGCGGACCACCGCAGCGCTCGACGTAGCTTCAGGCGCAGCAGCGAGAGAGAAGAAGAAGAAGTATGAGGAGGCGGGGTGCGCGTGCTGTGCCGCTCCCCCTCCTCCCCCTACTTATAGACTCATGGGCTGCGAAGCCGAGGGGGCGGTTGTGGGATCTACTGCGCCCACTACCCCGCGCCCCCATGTTTATCACGCAAAGTTACTACGCGCAGTAACTCCGCGGGAACCTCAACCGTCCACCCCGGCCCCAGGGGATCCGCTCACGCGCTAAGGCATGGTAGTGGCGGGCCCCGCCTGTAGGCATGTCCCGTCGCGCATGTGGGAGAGCAGACTGGCCTGGCCGCTTGTTGCCACGTGACGGGCCCGAAACGGGCGACAGCCTGGAAGGTTAGCTAGTATGCCACTGGGATCCCGTCGGGGCGTTCGAAAATTTTGGACGTGTCAAATTGGGCGAGTCCGACTCCTGCCAGTCGGCCCGGCAGAAATCAAACGAGGTTTTCACCTCAAGCACTCGGAGAAAGAAACTGTTGAGGCTCCTCGGCTGATCGTTCGCGGCGCCTAATCAGCTTCGGGGACTACTGTCGGAGTAATGGGCCATGGGTAGGCTAACCCGAGGCCCAAAACCTTTCAATACATCGGGGCTGACTGCGCCCCTCGAGACGCCAGATGAAGAGCCGCCTTCTGGAGGACGGCTGAAGGAACAGTTGGCTGCCCGCATGCAGTCGAGTCCTAGAGGCGAGGTCAAGATCGGTCGACTCCCGCCTGGCGACTTCCAGAGAAGCCGGCCACGGGGAGTCGGCCCACAGCACCAACAAAGCCCATGCCCTCATCAGGGGGGATGGGACGGGGGCGGCAACAGTGAAGCCCACTCCCTCCCCTTTTCCAGGAGATGCCTAGGCCACAGTGCGCTGTACCAACGGAGATCTCTGTCTGGCACGGCACTATTGCCATGCCATCCCTGACATCAGCAATAGTGGGCGGAGTCATGTGCCCACGACGGCGTGTCAGTACGGTCCACGGACAACGGGCCCTGCCGGTCAGCGAGAGTCCAGAAGACGGCAAGAGCGCCACCAGTCGGATCCGTAGGGAGCCGGCCCCCGGGAGTCGGCCTGCCCCTCCCTCGGGTTCCCCGTGCCATTAACCACACGAGACAGGGAGTGTCTACAGTGATCACCCGCCAGACGGCGGGGCTGTAGCCATGACCCCATGACCAAGCCTGCGTCATTAGAAGCACGACTACAGTAATCAGCAGCCGGCAAGACCCCAAGCGGCGGGTACGACCTGTCGGCTCCGTTCTAGATCAGTCGACGGGCCCACCACCAGTCGGTGGGCCCCAGCAGTCGGCGGAAGGGCCGGCAGGCGAAGAGACTGATGGCTGGGCCCTGCGCCCAGATAGTTTACCATTGTACCCCTGGGGGTAGGCCTATATAAACCCCCCAGGGCACCCATGCAAAGGGTTCAGACCCATTAGAACTAGACCTGATCATAGAGGGAGGAGAGAGCTAGCCCTGCCTTCTCCTACCTTCAACATACAGCTCCAAGAGCGCCCTTGTATTCACTTTGCCATAGTGATCATGCGGAGACCCCACAGAGCAGGACTAGGGGTGTTATCTCCTAGGAGAGCCCCGAACCTGGGTAAAGTACGCTGGCATTCGTGTCTACGCCTCATCCAGCTTCCGCGCACCAGCAACGTTCTGCTCGCTCCCACCATGATAAGCCATCCATTAGCATATGTCGCACCCAACCCCCAACATTTCTTATCAAAATCATTTCGTCAAATGGCATCCGTACACAGCGGTATGCCCTATATATGCCAGGGGCTTCGTCTTCCCCGTAACACGGCAATAAAAGTCCGAACACCTTCACGGAAGTTCGGCACCCCGAACTTATAACATTATATGCATCAGCTCCGAATCATGTCTTGGGTCAATAGTTGGGTTTGCCCGGCTCCTATGTTTTGGTACCTTACGTTCCGCTATATCGGCTAAGGTAGCATTGGGAGAACTACTGCGATTGTGTCCTGGTTCTTCCGGACGAGCACCTCAGTAGAGAAAGCCGAAAACTGACTGTCATGATATGGTGAGAGCTGGTCAGCTGTTCGAGCGGTCACAAAATCTTTAAGGATTTCTCCCGCACAATGCCATAACCAATGCAGCGTGCAACGGATTGGCTTTTTTCCCCCCGATCAGGCGCTTATAGAGCCCCTAGTACGGTCTTCCGAACACAAGGGGCTGCGCCGACCATACTAAAGCTCCTCTGGCTAAGTGAGACTGATAAAGCCCTATAGTCCCATTGCCTGGTTCGTTGTGCTGAGCACCTCCCTTGGAGGACCCAAAACTGGGATAAAGAGTGCTCAGGTTTATCCTGAACACCCCCGTACTCCTTAAGGGGGGGCAGAAGCCGACCACTAGCCAACTCTCAACCTTAATATACAAATGGCCGCACATGAGGGTAAACTTTTATATAACAGTCGACATATCAACGACATTGTTTAAACATTACAACAGACAATATGATCCGCATTCAGGGAAATGCAATGTCCTTGGTACATAGCTCCGCCGCAAGGTAGGATCCTTTCAGGACACTCTTATAATATGATTCGGGCTTGTAGTGCTCCTTCCCGTCCGGCGGTCCTTCGTTCACCAGCTTTTCGGCATCCATCTTCCCCCAGTGCACCTTTGCAAGGGCGAAGGCCATTCGCGCTCCTTCTATACAGACCGACCGCTTGATGACGTCAAGTCGAGGGCAAGCGCTTATAAGCCGCCTTACGAGCCCAAAGTAGCTGCTTGGAATCGGTTCGGCAGGCCATAGCCGGATAACCACATCTTTCATGGCTAGTTCCGCCACCTTATGCAGTTCGATCAGCTGTTTCAGTTGATCGGCAAAAGGCACCGGATAATTCGGTGCCAAATACGGAAACCAAAAAAGCTTGTCGGCGGTGTTCCTTCCTTCGGCTCGGTAGAAGTGAGCGACATCTGATATACTGTGCGGAAGCTCGGAAAATACACCTGAGAAGTCCAGATTCGCAATCAGTAACATAGTTTTCCCTTCAAATATTTTCTTTACATGGGAAAAACTTACTTGCTGCGATCTGCCTTGCCTCATGGATCCCCTGCAACGCGCTTTGGGTTTCCCCCTGGGCGTCACTCATGGCTTGGCGTGCCTTGGTGAGTTCGGACTCTTTCTCCGTTAAACTCTTCTCCAAGGCCTCTCATTTACTTACGGCCTCTTGTAGCTCCTGCTCAGCTTTAATAACTCTAGCTTCATGTTTCTCACGAAGAGTCCACTCCGTGGCCGCCTTTTTCTCGGCCTCGGCAACGGCCCTTTTGACGGCCTCGACTTCGGTCATAACTCCTAGCACAAATTATGCGGCTTATTTCATATCGAACATTTATCTCGCAATAAATACACATAATACTGGTGCATACCTTGCTTATCCCTCAACTGCATTTGCAATTGGCCAATTTCTTCTCTGGCCCGCTCCAGACTTTGATTCAGTCCGGCGATCTCCGTAGTATGAGAGGTAGCAGCCGCTACAGGTATCTGCTCGAAATAGGAGAGAAATCAATGTCATTCAGTAAGTCTTCCTGAGATTGTGAATTCGATCCCCTGTCCGGTTCTTTCTTTCACCGAACAGTGTATCAGGGGCTACTATCTATACTTTGACACTCTTCGATAACTCATATAACATACCTCAAAGCCTTTTATAAGGCTGATACAGGCTTCGTTCAGTCCATTCTCGGTCGACTGAATTTTCTTAATCACCGCGCCCATCAGGGCATGGTGTTCATCAACAATGGAGGCATCTCATAGCGCCACCAGCAAAGCATCCGTCACTTCTGGATGGACAGAGGTCGCCGGCGGAATCTTTTTCCCCGCGTCTCCGGCCCCTGTGGTTCGACCTCCAGGCGCCGCCTTCACGGTTTTTTCCTTTTCTCCTTGGTCGGGGTTCTGTCAGGACGAGGCCTCGGTGTATGGCACCTGTTTGGAGGAAGGGTCCTTCGGGGGCGTCCCGCTCTCCATAGTGTTTGAGCTCAGCAAGTCCTCTGATGAGGATTGTTCGGTACGGGACCTCACCGGACTACAAGAAATATACGGCTTAGGTTAAAATACTAAGCCACGATGAGTCCAGACACTTAAACGTATTCGGATACTCACGAGTTCACCAGGGGCTGGGCCTTGGGATCCCATGTCGTGCCGCTGTCGGCGGCGGCAGGAGACTCCTCTTGACGAGGAATCTTTCCTCTTTTGGGTAGTTCGGCCTCCAAGGATGCGGAGGCCGTCCTCTTCCTTCTTCCCTCCGCAGGGGATTCATCTCCCTCCTCCTTTTTGTCCTCTTCGAAGGCGGAATGGGCTTCAGAGCCTTCGGGTATTGTGCCCGAAGTGCCGCAACGACGAAGTCCGCCCCGGGTCTTTTTAGCCCCCTTCTCGGCCGTCCTCTTCGGCACCTTGTAAGGCACCGGGACCAGCATCTTCGTCAGAAGTGGGATGGCCGGGTCTTCGGGTAGCGGGGCCGGACAATGGATCCGCTCCGCCTTCTTCGTCCAGCTCTGGGAAAGTTGAATAAACACGCGTCAAGCGCGTCCATTGGGTGATGCGGATGGAAAAGTTTGATAAACTCACCGAACTTGCAGGGCGGGACAGTTGGTACCCGCGGTCTTCGGCGGAGTCCGGCCACGATTTGCTGGACTTAAAAAGCACCTTCCAAATATCCTCGTGCGATGAGCCGAAGAGCCTTCACAAGGTTTGGTGCCTAGCCAGATCAAACTCCCATAGATTGCAAGTCCGGTGTTGACAAGGCAGTATCCGGCGGACTAACATCACCTGGACTATGTTGACAAGTTCAATGTTCTTATCCCTCATATCCTTAACGTGCGTCTGGAGCACCGACAGTTCGTCGGACGAGGACCAATCCAGTCCTTTCTTGACCCAGGACGTAAGCCGCAGAGGGGCGCTAGATCAAAACTCGGGAGAAGCGGCCCGCTCCTTTCCGCTCGGCTCAGTGATGTAAAACCACTATTGTTGCCACTCCTTGACAGAATCATTAAAGGTTCATGTTGGCCATATGACATTGGTCATCTTGCTCACCATAGCGCCCCCACACTCGGCGTGCTCGCCGCCCACCACCTTGGGCTTCACATTAAAGACCTTCAGCCATAGACCGAAGTGTGGCAAAACGCAGAGAAAAGCCTTGCACACGACAATGAATGTCGAGATGTTGAGGAAGGAATTAGGGGACAAATCGTGAAGATCGACCCCATAATAGTACATGATACCGCGAACGAATGGGTGAAGGGGAAATCCCAGGCCGTGACAAAGTGAGGGAGGAATACAACCCTCTCGTGGGGTTTCAGAGTGGGGACGATATGTCCTGCCGTCGGGAGACGGTGGCTGATTTTCTTGGCCAGATTCCTGGCTTCCCGAAGCGTTTTGATATCCATCTCTCGAACAGTAGAGGCCATCCATTTGCCTCCTGCTCCGGATCCAGACATCTTTGGAAGACCTCTTGTGGGTAGAGGAGGTGAACGCTCGCGCGTTGGAGCCTGAGCAGAATGGAATGAGTTGGGAAGAAGGTATGGGTGAAGAGGGTCAATTCTTGTCCCTTTATAAGGGCGGAAGAGGCGATGCGCCCCCCCTCGCTTGGTAAAACCTATTATTCCCCAAGCTCCGTAAGTAATGGCACGATTGGGTTACCCGCTTCTGTATTGATGAGAATCCCGTAATAAGGGGAACACGATCTCTGCTTTGACATGACGTGTCAAGAAAACCACCCCATGTTATGTGCGGTGCTGGGTGAGAAAAACGGTTCGAATAATGACCAAGCCATGACGTAACGTCGTGCTATCTGAACACATCAGCAGGTTAGATTTGTGGAAATGTTATTCTCTCTACGGTGGTATGTGGAAATTATTTTGCAGAGCCGGACACTATTCTGGTGTTCAAAATCTTCTATGGAGTATTCGGAGGAAGAACCCGCCTTGCAATGCCGAAGACAATACTGCGCGCCGGACTCATCATCATTGAAGCCTGGTTCAGGGGCTACTGAGGGAGTCCTGGATTAGGGGGTCTCCGGATAGTCGGACTATATCCTTTGTCCGGACTGTTGGGCTATGAAGATACAAGATTGAAGACTTCGTCCCGTGTCCGGATGGGACTCTTCTTGGCGTGGAAGGCAAGCTAGGCAATACGGATATGTAGATCTCCTCCCTTGTAACCGACTGTGTGTAACCCTAGCCCCCTCCAGTGTCTATATAAACCGGAGGGTTTAGTCCGTAGGACAACAGACAATCATACCATAGGCTAGCTTCTAGGGTTTAGCCTCCACGATCTCGTGGTAGATCAACTCTTGTAATACTCATATCATCAAGAACAATCAAGCAGGACGTAGGGTATTACCTCCATCAAGAGGGCCAGAACCTGGGTAAACATCGTGTCCCCTGCCTCCTGTTACCATCCGCCTTAGACGTACAGTTCGGGACCCCCTACCCGAGATCCGCCGGTTTTGACACCGACACCAAGTATCTCAATGTTTGCGGCCGAGTGATGGTGGCGGGGTGTTTGAAATTCATTCCCACTTCTTGCATGGGACCTAAGCATGCAACCAAGGACATATATTTGATTTTTCAACCAGTTTATACACACTGGAGAATGTGCATGTACTTCAAATTTGAATTGTGCACATAAAATGCCTGGAAAACCCAGTTAATGTATAAAAATGTCCAAACGAACCCCGAAAAACTCCAAAATTAAACACAACACTCCTGTTGTTCTATGTTGACACTCAAATTTTTTTGAAAGCAATAAGAGGTAACAGATATCGTTTCTTCCCCAAAGGTGGCACGTTCCCTACCGAAACCATCACGCTTGTTGTGAGAAGCACTGGGTTGTGAGAAGATTATACCCAAACCTGCCCCGAATGGGACAAAAATTTTACAACAGCATGTTGATGCCGCTCCATGATAGCATGCCAAGTTTCATGAGTTTCAGACGAGTTTTGGATTTACTAGAATTTAAAAACCAGGTATCTCAATGTTTGCGGCCAAGTGACGGTGGCAGGGTGTTTGAAATTCATTCCCATTTCTTGCATGGGACCTAAGCTTGCAACCAAGGACACATATTTGATTTTTCAACCATTTTATACACACTGGAGAATGTGCATGTACTTCAAATTTGAATTATGCACATAAAATGCCTGGAAAACCTAGTTAATGTATAAAAATGTCCAAACAAACCCTGAAAAATTCCAAAATTAAAAACAACACTCCTGTCGTTCTATGTTGACACTCGAAATTTTTTGAAAGCAATAAGAGGTAACGAATATCGTTTCGCCCCCAAAGGTGGCACGTTCCCTACCGAAACCATCACGCTTGTTGTGAGAAGCTCTGGTTTGTGAGAAGCTTATACCCAAACCTGCCCCAAATGGGACAAAATTTTTACCATGACATGTTGATGCCGCTCCATGATAGCATGTCAAGTTTCATGAATTTCAGACGAGTTTTGGATTTACTAGAATTTAATAAATAGGTATCCCAATGTTTGCGGCTGAGTGACGGTGGTAGGGTGTTTGAAATTCATTCCCATTTCTTGCATGGGACCTAAGCATGCAACCAAGGACACATATTTGATTTTTCAACCAATTTATATGCACTGGAGCATGTGCATGTAGTTCAAATTTGAATTATGCACCTGAAATGCCTACAAAACCAAGTTAATGTATAAAAACGTCCAAACGAACCTTGAATAATTCCTATTTTTTATGATGACACACCTATAGTTGCATGTTCACTGCAGATAAAAGTTCTAGCAATTCAAACACCATCCTTTGCAGCTGTGACCCCATTACGTAATTCAAATCAAGATGATAAATCAAGTAGATCGCACACAGTTTATTATCACCAACCGTGTGAGATGCATCACAAAATATCTTGGAGCACCATAGGTGCATATTACGCTTATGGCTTACGCGAGAAGGTGCTTCGGCTACAGTCCACAGCCGGCGTGTCAAGCACACTAGCTCACTCCCCAAATATCATTTCACTGTTCTTTCGTCGTCGGTGAAAGATAGGGACGTGGACCCACGTCGTGAGGGCAACTTTGGCGGCCCACTCCGGTGAGAGCGCGGCCGCAGCCGCCGAGCGCATGCTAACAAGCTTCGTGAGGGCGACCGCAGTCTGTGTCCGGGCGGCCAAGGCAGCCCAAACGACTGTTGTTGCTTCTCAGGCGGCAGCGGCAGCATCTGCCTCGGGGATAGCAACTGGCGAGAGCGGCACAACAACTGTCCGTTCCGTAGCGGCGGCCTTAGCCCTGATGGAGGCCGCCCACTACTATATTGAGGCTGTCCACGCCCAACTCGTGGCAGTCACCACACATATCAAGTGAAGCTTCTTCGACAATGGTCGGCAACCCACGACCGAAGAGTTGGCAATCGCTGATAGAGTTCCAGCAGCCGTCCGTTCCTGCGCGGCATACCTTGCCATGACGGAGCCCGCCAGAGCCCAGATCGCGGCCGCCCACGCCCAGGTCGTGGCAGCCTATTCCAAAGATATGGCAGACGCAGATGGCGAGATGCTTGCCGAGTATGGTGCAATTGATGCCATGGAGCCCCTTCCCCGGGAGACCATCGAGTGCGAGCTAGACATGGAGGCGGCGGCGGAGATTGACGAGCACCAGCCGTACTAGTACTCTTTGTTTTGTTTAATTATGAGCGTTGATCTTTAATTTGTTAGAGTAATGTTTAGGTGAGCTATCTCTGTTTAATTGTTGAACTTGCTCGATTAAGAAGTGTGGGTGTGCTGTAGTCCCCTTTGTGTACCCAAATTATGCAATGACCTGGATGACCACCGTAACCAGGGAAATTCAAACCGAAATTTTGGGCGTTCAAACTCAACACACACGGGTTAAACTATCTGAATCGTTTGTGATGTTCCCATATCATACACATTTCTGAATAAGGGACCATATCTGATGACACTTTGCGCGCCAGTTCTTTCGCTGAAGCGATTTCAAATTTTCAGCTTCCATGAAAATATCTACCTCCCCGCCCCCTCGCCCTTACTAAAAGCCACATTTCCCCTGTTTCTGCCTTCCTTTCCAAGTTGAAACATTCACTCCTTGTTTGCAGCGCCGCCTCCTTGCCGGGGACCCTCCTCCATGCTGCTCGGCCTCGCCTATCCAGGCAGGTAATCCACATCCGACCCCCCATCCTCCTTCTCCTTCCACATCCCACATGCCCTGACTGCCGGCACGACACCTTCCACCCAAATCACCGACCCCTCCACCAAATACGCATCGCCCTAAGCCATGGTGCACGCAGTATAGCCAGGATCCCAAGGACCATTTGGCAACGGAGAAGGAAATCGAGGCCGCACGCACGGATGAGGTCACGATGGCTGCCATTCGTGTCTACCCCCAGATCTTGGAGGAGCACCTCGCTGTCGAGGCCACCGTCGATGCGACACGGTTGGCTGTTTGGTTCAATTCTACAATGCGATGTTCAATTGTTGTGGGTGCATTCTGTTATTGTATACCATGTGAGAAATAAATCGAATTTGGCTGTACTAAATACATGAGAAACAAATACAATTGCTATATTTCCATGTTGTTAAGCATGCTTGGTTTGGTTAACTGTCTGATCTTCTATTAGGAGTATGTTATATTGTGCAATGTGGTGCTCAGTTAACGTTTGGTTCATTTGTTGTGGTGTTTAGTTAACTGTTTTGTTTGGTTCAATTCTACAATGCGATGTTCAATAGTTGTGGGTGCATTCTGTTATTGTATACCATGTAAGGAATAAATTGAATTTGGCTGTAGTAAATACATGAGAAAAAAATACAATTGCTATATTTCAAAGTTGTTAAGCATGCTTGGTTTGGTTAACTGTTTGATCTTCTATTATGAGTATGTTATATTGTGCAATGTGGTTCTCAATTAATGTTTGATTCATTTGTTGTGGTGTTTAGCTAACTGCTTGGTTCAATTCTGCAATGCGATGTCCAATTGTCGCAGATAGAATTTTGTATTGTTGTGCATGTGATGAATAAATCGAATTTGGCTGCACTTAATACATGAGAAACATATACAAGTGCTATACTTTCCTAGTTCTTAATCATGCTTGGTTTGGATAAATGGGTTTTCCATGTGGCTTGAATTAATCTGATGAATCTGCAATGTGCTTATTTTTCATCAACATATTTTACTAATAGCATGCGAACCCTTACTTAACCTGATGACTAACTACCTTATATGTGTTGCAGGGAAACAATGGGAAGCATTGAGGTTTACAATCAAAGTTAGCACGTGCATGGTTCGTTGTATAATAGCACATTATTGTGCAATTGGAGGAACCATTCTAATATTTAGGTTTTTAACAATTAGGTCTTGCACATGTAGGTCCTGCTGTTAGAGGTTTTGACCCACTATTCAACCCTTTTTGCATATGGGGAAATGAGTTGTCCATGAATATCAGTCAAGTCAAGAAACCCAGAAAGATTGTTAGGATAAAGAAATTAGCGACACAAAACAACAATATCTTTGTCTGCACAATGAAGAAGACATCAATTCACTACAGGATGGTACTAACTATTGTACCTTGCCTTTTTTATTCCTTTGCCCCATTTCCAATAGAGAGAAGATATTTGTGCACATCCTTGTTTTCACGCCTTTCCAAAGCAGTTCATTAAGGATTACCTCTCAAACCACATGTATGGTCAGGAGGCGAGGAAGCTATTCATACAACACCCACGGTTCAATATTGAAGTGTTCTTGAAGAGGACGAAGGATGGATGGTCAATCATCCACAGGCACTGGCCTAAAGTTACAAAGAACTTCAACATCAATGAAGGCTCAATATTCGCCTTCCACTTCAGGAGTTTTCCACATGAGATACATCTGTCTATGTACCATGTATGATGCTAATTTTGAAAGGTTATAGATGTTGCATGTGAAACTTGGTGCTGGTGTAGTTGTGTAATGGGGTAGCTGAGTGCTGAAGCTATATGATGTTGTACTCTGATGTATTTCAATTATGAAAATGAAATATATTGTGTGCTTAATATGAAATGTCAATTAGATTAATAAATGGATTATTAATAATCGGATAATTAGCCTACTAATTGGGTTTTCTATTGCAAACGGTTATTGAGAAAACACAGTTAGCGATGCATTCAATAACGCACACAGTTTCTAGGGACAAACCGTGTTAGATTAATGAACAATCACACATGACATACTCTTGAAAACTATTGATGTTAGGCCACCTAGCGCAAACGTTTACCACATAAAAAATGTGTGTGATGGACAACCCTTGACACACAGTTTCTTCTAGGCACCGTGTGTAATGCATCCAAAAGCGCAAACGACAAAATTGTTAATACCGTGCGCAATGGAAACGGTATCACAAACGATTTAACCGGGAAATTTGTGTGTGATGTACTTGCGAACAGAAATATTTTCCTTGGAGCGAATGTGTGGGATGTATATACGAATGGAAACGTTTCGCGGTGACTGACTGTGTGGGATCTACTTACGACCGGAAATGATTTCGCATGTATAATTGTATTTTTTAGCACTACTGTACGTATTTCTGTATTTGAGTGCTCGCCGGTCGCACACGACCTCATTTTGCCGAGCGTATGTGCCAGGAAGGCATATCCCCAATCGTTTCTGGGTCGTGTGGGAAGGACCCCCCTATCGCCCACACTCACTAGGCGACAGTTCCAAATGCCGTCGCGGAAAGGGGTTAAAAACCGTTTGTATAGCACCTTGCTGTACTAGTGACCGCGAAACTTTTTGGAGATTTTTTATGGACCAGAACACCCAGGATGGGCCAGAGAAGCACCTTGGGGGTGCCCTGTGGGGGGCACAACCCACCAGGCCACGCCTGGGGCCCCAGGCGCGCCCAGGTGGGTTGTGCCCACCTCGGTGGCCTCCCGCACCCCCTCTTTACCCTATAAATTCACAAATATTCAAAAAAACCTCGGGGTTAACCTAGATCAGAAGTTCCACCGCCGCAAGGCTCTATAGCCACCGAAAACCAATCTAGACCCTTTCTGGCACCCTGCCGGAGGGGGGAATCATCTTCGGTGGCCATCTTCATCATCCCGGTGACCACCACAATCAGGAGGGAGTAGTCCACCCTCGGGGCTGAGGGTTTGTACCAGTAGCTATGTGTTTAATCTCTCTCTCTCGCGCGCGCGTTCTTGAGGTGTCATGATCTTGATGTATCGCGGGCTTTGTTAATATAGTCAGATCATATGGTGTTCTCTCCTCTCTATCTTGTTGTGATGAATTGAGTTTTTCCCTTTGAGATTTCGTTGTTATTGGATTGAATACTTTTATTGATTTGAGAACACTTGATATATGTCTTGCAATTGAATACTCATGGTGACAATGGGGTATTGTATTGATTCACTTGATATATATTTTGGCACACAACTCGCAGATTCCCGAGGTGACATTGGGGTAATCTATGCATAGGGGTTGATGCACGTTCTTGTCTTTGTTTCTCCGGTGGAAATCTTGGGGCACTCTTTGAAGTTATTTGTGTTGGATTGAATATTGTGAATCTGAATTTGCTTTGGTGTTATTTTAGTATGAACTCTTGGTTAGATCGATTGGAAAGAATAGCTTCGTGTTATTTTAGCACGAACTATAGGATAGATTGATCAGAAAGAATAGCTTTGAGGTGGATTGGTACCCTACAAACAATTCCATCTTATGTTCTCCACTAGATAGGAACTTTGGAGTGATTCATCGTTGCATGTTGAGGGACGGTTATATGATCCAATTATATTAGCATTGTTGGGAGATTGCACTAGCGAAAGTACGGACCCTAGGCCTCATTTTTAAGCATTGCAATACCATTTTTGTGCCCGTTTAGTATTTGCTACCTTGCTTTTTTTATTTATTCAGATTATAAAAATATATTTCTACCATCAATATTACACTTTTATCACCATCTCTTCGCCGAACTAGTGCACCTATACAATTTTCCATTGTATTGGGTGTGTTGGGGATACAAGAGATTTCTTGTATTTGGTTACAGGGTTGTTTGAGAGAGACCATCTTCATCCTACACCTCCCATGGATTGATAAACCTTAGGTCATCCACTTCAGGGAAAATTGCTATTGTCCTACAAAACTCTATGCTTGGAGGACCAACACGAGTCTACAAGAACAAATTTGCGTAGTAGACATCAAGCTCTTTTCTGGTGCCGTTGCTAGGGAGGTGAGTGCTTGAAGGTATATCTTTAGATCTTGCAATTGAATCTTTTAGTTTCTTGTTTTGTCATTAGTTTGGTTTATAAAATAAAACTACAAAAAATGGAATTGAGGTTGCATCATATTAGTGATCATCTTTATAATATCTTTCTTGAAAATGATGGTTTGGAAAATTGTGCTCAATTGTTAGAAGAAGAACTCAATAAAATGTTTGGCACAAAATATTTGAATGATGAGCATGATTGCAATGTTGTTAGTATGAATTCTTTGAATATCCATGATGGTAATGATATGCAAAGCTACAAGCTTGGGGATGCTATGTTTGATGAAGATGATATTTTTTGTCCCCCAAGTTTTGATGTGCAAATTTATTATGATGAAAGCATGCCTCCTATTTATGATGATTATA
This sequence comes from Triticum urartu, assembly GCF_056163025.1. Lineage (NCBI taxonomy): Eukaryota > Viridiplantae > Streptophyta > Magnoliopsida > Poales > Poaceae > Triticum > Triticum urartu. Next base: position 166,291,683 of record NC_141876.1, on the reverse strand, counting down.
TTTGATGAAAGTGGGTTTGGAAGAGTGTCAACTTTAGGAAGTAATGATGCCACTATTTTGGAGGGTGTTGAATCTTATTGTGATAGTTATGAAAGTGGATTTGGAGAGGTCATGACTTTATTTAGTAATGAATCCACTATTTCGAAAGAGGTTCCAACTGATTATGCGAAAAAATTGCTACCTATGATGATTATGGTGATGACATGTATGCTATAAAGAATAATGATAACCATGAAACTTGTCATCATGATTTTAATTTTCACTCTCATGCTAGTTATTTTGTTGAGTTTACTCCCACTACTATTGATGAGAAGAAATTTGCTTATGTGGAGAGTAATAAGTTTTCTATGCTTTTGTGTCATGAAAAGAATGCTTTATGTGATAGTTATATTGTTGATTTTCTTCATGATGATACTGAGAATTATTATGAAGGAGGAACTTATGCTTGTAGGAATTGCAATAATATCAAGTTTCCTCTCTATGTGTTGAAAGTTTTGAAGTTATGCTTGTTTTGCCTTCCTATGTTTGTTGATTATTGTTCCCATAAGTTGTTTGCTCACAAAATCACTATGCATAGGAAGTGGGTTAGACTTAAATGTGCTATTCATATGCTTCATGATGCTCTCTTTATGTTTCAATTCTTATCTTTTATGCGAGCATCATTGAAATCCTCATGCCTACCTAAAAGGCATTAAAGAAAAGCGCTTGTTGGGAGACAAACCAACACTTTTACCTACTGTTTTTGTGTGTTCACATGATTATGCTACTATAGTACTCATGTTTTATTGCATTTGTTTCAATAAAGTGCCAAGTAAGACCTTTGGGATGGCTTACGGTGATAGTTGATTTGATCTTGCTGAAAAACAGAAACTTTTACACTCAGGAAAACAATTCTAATTTTTAACAAAAGCATGATAAAATGCTAATTATTTTTGAAAAATATTAATATACAAATTATCCAGCTTTTACTATGTTTTCAGAATTTTTTGGGTAGCAGAAGTATGGTTGGAGTACAGATTACTACAGACTATTCTGTTTCTGACAGATTATGTTTTCTATGCATAGTTTGCTTGTTTTCTAGTTTTCATGGCTTATATTTCTCAATATAAATTGTGGAAATGATATGCTACAGTATTAATTGTGTGAGAACAATTATGAATCTTGTCTTTGACAGTACCAAAATTGAATGGTTTTCTCTTTATCATACTAACATATCTCACAAAGTTCTGTTAAGTTTTGTGTGATTGAAGTTTTCAAGTTTTGGGTGAGATGTCGATATGAGCAGAATAAGGAGTGACAAGACCCTAATATTGGGGATTCCCAAGGCACCCCAAGGTAATATTCAAGGAATATCCAAGCAACTAAGCTTGGGAATGCCCCGGAAGGCATCCGCTCTTCCGTCTTCAACATTATCGGTAACCTCACTTGGAGCTATGTCTTCATTCGTCACATGATATGAGTTTTGCTTGGAGCGTCAATTTATTTTGTTAGGATTTTCTTGATGTTATTTATAATAATATTTTGCATCTTTTATTTCAATAAAAATGGCAATGATAGCATTTGCCATGCTTATTTTACAAGTCTACATGTTGCTGTTTGAAAACAGAAAGTTTACCGCTGTTGCAAAAATTCCCTAGAAAAGTTAGAATGTGATAAAATGTTGAAAACTTTTTTCAAATTGAGCTCTGATAAATTTTCTACGGTGTGGTAAATTTTCATAGCTTTTGGAGTTAGGGAAGTATTGATACTCCTGCATTCTTTAGAGACTGTACAGTTTTGGCAGATTGCTGTTGTGTTTGCATTGTTTGCATATGTTTGCTTGTTTAATGATTCTATATGAGGATAGAAATATTAAATATGCAGAGGAATTTAATATTAAATGTTGAATAATAATTTTAGTGATTTTCTACAGTAGAGAATGATAAGGTTTTTGCATTGGTTTATACTAACTTATCTCACAAGTTCTTGTTGAGTTTTGTGTGGATGAAGCTTTTGAGATTTAGGAAAATTGTGATATGAGAAGCATTAAGGAGACACAAAAGCTCAAGCTTGGGGATTCCCAAGGCATCCCAAGATAATATTTCAAAAAGTCTCAATCATCTAAGCTTGGGGATGCCCCAGTAGGCATCCCATCTTTCTTCTTCAACAATTATCGGTTAGTATCGGTTGAGCCTAAGTTTTTGCTTCTTCATATGAGTTGTGCTATTCTTAGAATGTCATTTTATTTTCATTTTGCTTGATGTTTTAATAAAATACTTAGGTCTGAAAGTTTTAAATAAAATAGAGTCCTCAAATAGTTGCCAGAGAGGCTAGGTAAGCGGCATTCACATCCCGTCAACGAAGCTCTTTTCTATGGAATTGCTCTAGTGCTTCACCTATATCTTTTTGAGCATGGTGTGCTTTAGTATTTTTGAAGAAATTCTCTCTTGCTTCACTTAAATTAATTTGAGAGAAATAAATATTATGCTCATGATCTTCACTTATATCTTTTTGGAGTAGCTTGTCATTTACTCTTGTACTTCACTTATATCCTATGAGTAAATTGTTGAATGAATTGAATATCATGAAGTTGAAATCATATCATGCATAGTGGTTGCTTCACATTGGGTTTAGAAAGTGAAATCTTTTGAGTCTTGACAATCACAATATTGGTCAGACAAGCAATTCATGAATAATTAGTATAAGGAAGAGAACTTTCACATGCAAATACAGTATCTTGGAAATCTTTTGTGATTGTGAGCTCCCATCAAAATATTATATGCAAAAATTGTTGACGTTGGACAAGGAAGACAACGTACTGGTTTATGTTTGTTCATATTCACATAGAAGTTAAATTGTCATAGGTCCTTCAACATGTGGTGCTTGCCCCCATCTTTGCTAGCCAAAAGTTCCGCACCATTTATTCATTGGGTTGCCTCCCAGCAAGCGCTATCGTTTTACGCCCCTAGCTAGGCATAATGCAAAGATCTAAGTATTGTCGTCTTTAGTTTCCAACTCTTCAATCAAACACTTGGAATTTTTCAAGGATTTAGCATAGAAATTTTCAATGACAATACTCCTAGGAACAAGTTTAAGGAATTCATTCTTGCACAAAGGATCTCTTATAACTTCAACAAAATCTGGGTGAATACTAATCACATTAAGATCTTCTTTACTGCTATTACTAGAAGTTGCACCCTTGTTCTTAGTAACTTGAGTAATCTTGCCGACTTTTACGGGAGTTTTTTCAATAGTTTTAGTGGAAGCAAAAGCCGTACTTAGATTACTAAAGATTTCTTCCAGTTTATCAATCCGAGATGGTCTTTTTTCAATTCTTTCATGAATTACGGTCCCATTTTCTTTTAACAACTTAAAAACTTCTCCCGATTTTGACCCAATTTTAGTAAGAAAATTATGCATCTTTTTATCCAAGTTTTCAATATATTCTTCGGTAAGCATTTTCTTTTCAATAGCATCTAGTCTTTCCATAACATGCTCGAGAGTCAAAGTTGTTTCATTAATCAAAAGCGACGGTGAACCCACTAAATTTCCCATAGCATTAAAAGCATCAAGAGAGGGACACATAAATAAATTTCTACCGGTAATCATATCAAGGACGAATCTATACCAAGTGGTGATGCCCACATAAAAACAACGAAGAAGGACAATAATAGATTGCTTACAGATGGATCTATTATGAGCATTGCAAATCCTGTACCAAGCGTCCTTTAAATTCTACCCTCCCCTTTGTTTAAAGTTAAGAACCTCATTCTCGGGGGTGCATGCAATAGCGGAATAGCTATCCATAACGACAAAAAGTGGCAAACAAGATTGCACAGAAAAACAGATCTGACGAGAAAACTATGAATGAAAAAGAGGGCGAAGCTAGTAGATGCTGATGATGTCTCCCCGACAATGGCGCCAGAAATTCCTTTTGATGCGGCTTGAACTACGTCGGTATTTCCCCAAATAGGAAGGGATGATGTAGCACAACTACGGTAGGTATTTCCCTCAGTGATGAGACCAAACCACGCAACACTACGTGAACGACATCTGCACACAAATAACAAATACTCGCAACCCGACGTATTAAAGGGGTTGTCAATCCCTTTCGGGTAACGGCGCCAGAAATTGGCAAGTAGACGGGATAAAAATTGTAGTATATTGGATAAATATATCATGCCGGAACGCGAGATAAAATAATAAATAAAAATTGCAGCAAGGTATTTTTGGGTTTTTGGATTAATAGATCTGAAAATAGAAGCAAATAAAAATAGATCGCGAAGGCAAATATAATAAAGAAGAGACCTGAGGGCCGTAGATTTCACTAGTGGCTTCTCTCGAGAAAATAGCAACGGTGGGTAAACAAATTATTGTTGGACAATTGATAGAACTTCAAATAATCATGACGATATCCAAGAAATGATCATTATATAGGCATCACATCCAAGATTAGTAGACCGACTCCTGCCTGCATCTACTACTATTACTCCACACATAGACCGCTATCCAGTATGCATCTAGTGTATTAAGTTCATGGAGAAACGGAGTAATGCAATAAGAACGATGACATGATGTAGACAAGATCTATTTATGTAGAAATATACCCCATCTTGTAATGCTTAATAGCAACTATACGTACGTGTCGTTTCCCCTTCTGTCATTGGGATCAAGCACCGTAAGATCGAACCCATCACAAAGCGCGTCTTCCCATGGCAAGAAAAATCGATCTAGTTGGCCTACCTAAACCAACGATTCGAAGAAGAAATGTGAGGCTATAAGTAATCATGCATATAAGAGATCAAAATACTCAAATAACTTTCATGGATAAAAACATAGATCTGATCATAAACTCAAAGTTCATCGGACCCCAACCAACACACCGCAAAAAGAGTTACATCAAATAGATCTCCAAGAGACCATTGTATTGAGAATCAAGAGAGAGAGAGAGAGAGGAAACCATCTAGCGACTAACTACGGACCAGTAGGTCTACAATGAACTACTCACGCATCATCGGAGAGGCACCAATGAGGATGATGAACCCCTCCGTGATGGTGTCTAGATTGGATCTGTGGGTTCTGGAACTTGCGGCAGCTGGAATTGATTTTTGCCGACTCCCGTAGGGTTTCTGGAATATTGGGGTATTTATAGAGCAAAGAGGCGGTGCGGGAGGCCACCGAGGTGGGCACAACCCACCTTGGCGCGCCTGGGGGCCCAGGCGCGCCCTGGTGGGTTGTGCCCCCCTCGGGGCACCCCCAGGTGCTTCTCCGGCCCATTGGGTGTCTTCTGGTCCATAAAAAATCCACAAAAAGTTTCGCTGCATTTGGACTCCATTTGATATTGATTTTCTGCGATGTAAAAAACAAGCAAAAAACAACAACTGGCACTTGGCACTATGTTAATAGGTTAGTCCCAAAAATGATATAAAATGATTGTAAAACATCCAAGAACGATAATATAACAATATGGAATAATCAAAAATTATAGATACGTTGGAGACGTATCAAGGCGTCACCATCCAGAGTAGGAAAAATTCTGCTTTCCTAGGAGGCAAGCCGACGAGCCATCAAAAAGGGTGGCACAAGACATGGTTCTACTGTATAGATACTTCCCCTGCTAATGAAAATCAACTGTCGGGTTATAGGCTTGACCGGCTTGACGCCTCAACCATCTTTCCAGGCTTCGTTTCCCAAGAAGAGAGGGAAAAATTTAAGCATTTATACTCAAGGATCAATGCCTTAGCAGCTCATGGCCTTACCGGGGTTGATCTGATCCGGTGTTGGATGAGCTAGCGGATCCAGCCCCTCAGTGTGAGGAGCCAAGTCATGCACACCTACACCTGCCATCCACACGACGCCCTTCACTTTAGCCAGGGAAACCTCTCACCCGTCGAGTTATTAACATCCACCAAGAAATTACTTGGTGAGCACAGGCAATCCAGCACCTCCGGTTAGTCATTTTTTCTTTCCTTTTCATTTATTCTAGTCAAAACTATATTAGTCGTCTCTTTATTTAATATCTAGCTTGTCATTTGTTTAGGAGAACTCTTAGTGGTCGAAGACTGAACGGGTCCCCACTCCACCGAAAGATGCCAATGTAGAAGAGCTGGTTGGCGATGGTGTTGAAGAGAATGAGGTAACAAAGCTTGATTCCCTTGGCCGTCTATTTAACCAACTCACTGACACAAGCACATCGCAGGATAACACCAAGACTAGCCAAGCTGACAATATGGAGGTAAACCCTTCTTATTCTGACTTAGAGCCACTTACCCAGAAGAAAATAAGATGAGCCGTCAAAACGTACCCTTTTCACATCTAGATGCTCACTTAGACCCACAATTTCTTTTGAAGAAAACTCAGTGTCCCAGCACTTCGAAGCGAAAGACCCGAAGCAGCTCTGGTGAACTCAGCGACGGTTTGTTGTAAGTGCATCTAGTGCCCCTTAGTGATTTTGGTGTATTGAAGACTTATAGGTTAAGGGACTAATGAGTTTGTGAGTGTACACAGGTCTATGAGCCTATGAGGAGTTCGATATATATGATGAAAGTCAACCCTAAAAATGAATGTCTTCAGCTGAAGACTTTGTGAGGGAGTCCTGGATTAGGGGGTCTCCGGACAGCCAGACTATATCCTTTGGCCGGACTTTCGGACTATGAAGATACAAGATTGAAGACTTTGTCTCGTGTCCGGATGGGACTCTACTTGGCGTGGAAGGCAAGCTAGGCAATACGGATATGTATATCTCCTCCTTTGTAACCGACTAACCCTAGCCCCCTCCGGTGTCTATATAAACCGGAGGGTTTTAGTCCGTAGGAGAACAGACAGTCATAACATAGGCTAGCTTCTAGGGTTTAGCCTCTTTGATCTCGTAGTAGATCAACTCTTGTAATACTCATATCATCAAGAATAATCAAGCAGTACGTATGGTATTACCTCCATCAAGAGGGCCCGAACCTGGGTAAACATCGTGTCCCCTGCCTCCTGTTACCATCCGCCTTAGACGCACAGTTCAGGACCCCCTACCCGAGATCCGCCGGTTTTGACACCGACATTGGTGCTTTCATTGAGAGTTCCACTGTGTCGTCATCATAAGGAGGATGACTCGCCTCGTTGTCAAGGACAACATCACCTCTGGGGGAGCCCTGGCTGTAGGCCAAACTCTCCGACTAGGCGGCTTCGTCATGACCGCCTGCTCGGCCGCGGCACCGACGATGACTTCTCGGGTCACCGAAAATAGCCTCCACATCGGCTCGAAATTCACTGAGCAGATGGATCCAATGGAGCTCTCCTCTTTGAATGAGCTCTTGGATCGCATCACCGCTCTGGGAGTCACTACGAACTACGATCGGATCGGGCTTAAACCCGACCAAAGGGAGATTAACTCTCCGCCAGTCACCCATCAGATAGCGGTGGTGGAGGAGCAATGCGGCGATTCTCCCTCTATCCCGAGGACGAACTATGTCCGGATTCCCGAGCTCCCCGAGCCGGATACTCGCTCATGGGAGGACACCGCCCTAACCCTGAATCCAGAATTAGGCCGCATACCGAATCCACAGGGCAACATCCCGGAGCCCGAACTTCCAAGATCGAAAACTCCCCCACCCCAGGATCACAGATTGGGTCAAGGTCTGGACTTAAATCCACCAACCCACCCAGATACAAATGATCTTTCCCACATTAGGCAAGCGCCCCAAGAGATAGTACATCACTATTGGGCCAGATTCCTCCTTGTAATGAACAAGGTCAAGGACTGTCGCGAGGAAGACGCAATTTCGTTCTTTTGCAACAATTGCACGGACAAGGGAGTCCTCAACGCCATAAGTCGCTGTGACATAACACACTTCACTGACTTGGCGGCCATACTACGGAAAAATTGTGCGATGGAAAGTGCCTTGAAAACCCAAACGCAATTTTGGGATAATCCAGCTCTGACAAAAGCCCCAGTCCAGACTAAAAGGGTGCACTCTCATAAGTCGCCCGACTCAATTACAAAGAAGAAAAAGCCCACTATAGGGCATGGAATCGTATTGGAGGGATGGCTTAACGGCCCCTGCAAAATCCATAGTACAGCGGATACCATATCAACACACAGCCTTAGAGCATGTTGGGTACTACGGCAGGTGGCCAAAAGCGCTGAGGATCTCCTCACCCAAAATACCTCAGAGCACCTTCCCACGGATAACAATATAGTATAACGGTCTTCGAGACCTTCGCCTCAAATAATAGGCGTAACTGAGCACTCCGCAGCCTTGCCGAAGTCTACCACGTGGCAGCAATAAATCCATGGAGCGACACGGCTATCACCTTCAATGCCAGTGATGAACCTAAATTCCGAACAGCCCGAACACCAGCTGCTTTGGTCCTCAGCCCAATTTTGGACGCCTTTCGGCTCACTAAGGTGCTCATGGACGGAGGCAGCGGATTAAACCTCATTTATGGGGAAACTCTCCAAAAAATGGAAATAGACAACAACCGTATTGAGCAAAGCAGTACGACCTTCCGAGGAATATCCCTAGTCGGGAGGCACGTTGCACTGGGAAAATCACACTTGATGTGGTATTCGGCACTCCGGAGAATTACAGGTCCGGAGAAATTACATTCCAAGTGGCCCCGTTCAGTAGCGGATACCACGCCCTTCTAGGGCGGGACGCATTCATGATTTTTAAGGCCATACCCCATTACAGGTACATGAAGCTCAAAATGCCCGGACCCAATGGAATCATCACTCTAGTTAGTGATCCGGATATAGCACTCCGCACCGAAGACAAAACAGCCGCACTAGCCCTCCAGGTATTATCCGAAGCCCTTGAGGCGGAGGAGTTAACCGCGCTGCGCTCCACGGTGAACAGGGACGACATGATACTAGACAAAAGATCCAAGTCCACCTCCTTTAAACCAGCGGACAAAATAGTCAAATTCCAAGTCCATCCAACGGACCCCACAAAAAAACATCCATCAGGGCACAGTTAAACCCCGCTGTAGACGCCACACTATGGGAGTTTCTGCGCAAGAATTGGGATATATTCGCCTGACATCCTTCAGACATGCCAGGAATCCCATGCAGATTGGCCGAGCATAGCCTTAATATTCTAAAAGGATTCAAGCCGGTCAACCAGACTCTTTGGCGTTTCTCTGAACCTAAGCGACAAGCCATGGGAGAGGAGCTAGCCAAGCTACTGGAGGCCGGATTTATTAAAGAAATAAAACATTCGGACTGTCTAGCAAACCTGGTGATGGTACCAAAGAAGGACAAATCCTGGCGCCTATGCGTTGACTTCAAAGACCTTAATAAGGCTTGCCCAAAGGATCCCTTCCCACTCCCTTGCATCGATCAAATCATCGACGCTACCGCAGGACACGAATCATTGTGGTTCCTCGACGCATACTCCGGTTACCACCAGATTAAGATGGCGGAGTCTGATCAAGACACAACGGCATTTATCACGCCATACGTCCCCTTCTGTTTTAACACTATGCCCTTCGGGCTCAAAAACGCCGGCGCAACATATGAGCGCATGATCCAGACATGTCTGGAAAAGCAGATTGGTAAGACTATGGAGGCATATGTAGACGATGTGGTCATTAAAACCAGACACGTCGACTCTTTAATAGACGACTTGAGGCTCATGTTCACCAATCTCCGAACATACGACATTAAGCTCAATCCGGAAAAATGCGTTTTTGGCGTTCCCCCGGAAAGCTCCTGGGCTTCATCGTCTCCAATAGAGGAATTGAAGCAAATCCGGCTAAAATCTGAGCTCTATCGCAGTTGGCTATCCCAACTGACCTTAAGCAAATCTAGAAATTAACTGGATGTGTGGCGGCTTTAAGCCGCTTTATCTCCCGATTAGGAGAAAAGGCACTTCCCCTTTATCGCCTTCTTCGGTGCACCGAACACTTCGAGTGGAAGGACGCAGCCACGGCCGGACTGGAAGAAATAAAAGCCATCCTGGCCACCAACCCAATCTTGGCCGCGCCAATTGTTGGCGAACCAATGCTATTATATATAGCGGCAACTCATCAAGTTGTAAGCGTAGTGCTTGTCGTCGAACAAGAGATGGACGGACATAAATTCCCACTTCAAAAGCCAGTATATTATGTATCCACCGTCCTCACTCCATGCAAATCACGGTACCCACATTATCAAAAGATAGCATACGCGGTATTCATGGCATCCCGGAAATTATGACACTACTTTCAAGAGTGTTCAATCACAGTGGCCTCCGAAGTACCACTCAATGACATAATAAACAACCGCGATGCCATGGGCCGGATTGCCAAATGGGCCATCAAGCTCCTCCCGTTCGACATAACATACAAACCACGGCGAGCCATTAAGTTGCAAGTATTGGCCGATTTCGTTGCCGAATGGACGGAAGCCGAACTCCCTAAAGAGTATGGCGCATACTCCAATTGGATCATGCTCTTCGACGGCTCTAAAATGCTGGCTGGTATGGGGGCTGGCGTCGTCCTGACGTCCCCCACCGGAGATACAGTGCAATACGTACTCCAAATACTATACACAGACTCTAATAACGCAGCCGAATACGAGGCCCTATTACACGGTCTCCGGATGGCAGTCTCCATGGGCATCCAACGCCTAGAGGTGCGTGGGGACTCGAACCTCGCAATATCCCAAATAAATGGAGACTTCTATGCCAAGGATCCGAAAATGGCGGCATATCGCAACGCCGTCCTCAAAATGTCAGCTCGGTTCGAGGGGCTTGAATTCCACCATGTGGCTCGGGAAAACAACCAGGCGGCGGACATCCTCGCCCGTATCGGCGCTAAACGCGACCCTATCCCACCAAACATCTTCCTGGAAAGACTGTTTAAACCATCTGTGGTATGGGAAGGGGACACCGGCAAAAATAGTCCGGACCCGGCCACAACCCCAGATAACGAACACTCTGACACAATTGGAGGCTCTGCCACCGAAATAACACCTTCAGCCCACGTGATAATGGTCGTCATCGCCCCGTGGACAGAACCATTCCTGGCCTACCTAACTAGGCAGGAATTACCCGAGGACCAAAATGAGGCATGTTGCATAGTGCGGCGATCTAAAGCCTACAAGGTCCACGAGGGAGACCTTTATAAGAAAAGCACAACCGGAGTCCTTCAAAGGTGCATCTCCGAAGAGGAAGGGCGGAAGCTTTTGGCAGAAATCCATGCCGGACTCGGCGGCCACCACGCCGCAGCCCGGGCCCTTGTAAGCAAGGCCTACCATACAGGTTTTTATTGGCCGACGGCCCGGGTAGATGCACAACATCAGGTACAACATTGTTTCGGTTGCCAGCTTTTTGCAAACCAAAGCCACATGCCACCTACCGCCCTCCAAACAATCCCCATTACTTGGCCCTTTGCGGTCTATCGGGTCCAGAGGTCGAAGCGAAGAGGTCCGCCATGACAAATGAATTACAATCCGGCTAGAGACATTACATATTTCACTTGAAGTACACAGTCACTAAGACTGCTTCCTCTATACCATCCAACAGGCTATCTAGCCTACAATCCTGTTGGGAATACTTTGCGGCTAATTCTACTTGATCATACACTAAACTGACAGGGATCTCTTTCCCATCGGGCCCCACAGGTCCGACCTCGGCCATGTGGTTTGGGTCAGCCTTGGTATATCATGTCTTCACCATAGCCCAGGCTTCCCTTGCACCTTGTCGGGAGGCTGATATCTTCCATAATCGGAAGCAACGTCACGCTCCCTTGAGCTTCTCTATAAGCTCCCCCATGCCTCCTAGCGGGGACGCGGATGGCCACAAGGTTTGGGCAATACCCTGCATCACCTGCCGAACTTGTTCGTGCAGTTGTGAGAGCTCTGGTAGAAGATCACCCGAAGACCCGGGCATCTCCTCCGCGGGACGACCCGTCAGCATACCTGCAGACATAACGTTGTTAGCAGGCTTCTTCACCGAACTCCTTTAAAAAGTTCGTTCAAGCACTTACTAAAAATGTCACGCCGAAGCCGTTTATTCTCCTTCACAGAGTACGCAAGCTGGGCTCGGACATCCTTCAGTTCCACGCCTAGCAGGATATTGGCGTCTTGGAGATCATTTTTCTCCTGCCTGACTCGCGTCAGCACGTGCTCGCCAGCATTTCGCTATCGATCATCACATGCCGTATCCGCCTCCACGGCCTCCGGATTCACTCTGGGGCCACCTGCAACATCTATTGTTAGGTGTGCATACATGCCGCATACTACCTGGTACCCATATTCTTTGCAATAGAGAAAAGAGTTGCCAGGGGGACCGTTTTTGGACTCCCTCAATGCGGCAACAGCGGCTTCCAGCTGGGCCTTGCACTCGTCCAGCTCTTGAGACAATTGGGAATTCTTCTCCGTAAGAACCTGCACAAATAATGATCCTTAAATCAGTTGCGTCAACTGTTTCAAGTCTCAGGGGCTACTGATACACATAATCGTCAGATTTTCTTACCCGTATATCCCTTACATACTGGTCCGTGGCTCTGGCTAGACCATTTTGAGTAGCACGGATATACGCGTCTCCGAAATTGAAGGCATCAAATGCCTCTGGCGAGAAACAAGCGTTACGGAGTACGGCCCGACGACGCATGTGATTCATGGCGCTCTCCACTTCTGAACTTGTAGCGGATAGTCCATCCGCATCTTCTGTAGGAGGAGCATCCGGCGTCCGCCCCATGTTGGCTTCCACCTCTATGTCCGGCCCTGGAGCCCGACTGGTGGAGGCATGATCGGCAGCCTCTCCGGATATAGTCCTGCGAGAGTTTTTTCTATTAAAGAAACATGGACGTCATTACATTTTGAGAAAGACGACAACCACAGAGCGAGGTTTTGTGTCATACCTCTGCGCTGGCGTCTCCGTCCTGACTGCCTTCCTTTTTGGCCTACCCGGCTTCGATGCCTCTTGTTGGCAAGTTGCTGCGGGTTCGGCACGGCGTCCCGAATGCCTTCCCTGTAAAACACCATATGTGTACGGTAGGTGAAGTGTTTAAAAGGGGATCCTATTTTTGGAGTTGGGATTTTGGTTTTTCTTATATGCGACGCAGGGAGCAGTCCGGGATAGTCGGCCGTTATGGCCACCATGGCATCATCGCAGCTCAATTGATAGAATTGCCTGTCTATCAGCTCCACGAATATGTCCGGATCCTCTTCGAGTCCGGGACCGAGGGCCCGGACAGGGTCCTCTGGTTGTGGAGATGGGTTGTTGACCTTCCTTATAGCTTTTCTCAGTTCTTGCCGTAAAATGGCAAGGTGAGTACCTACGACAAAGAATGCGGGAAGAATGGGAGTAAAGAGGTGTAACTCACCCAGCTTGGAGGGTTGTACATGGAGAATCCATCCCGTGGCTTGAAACGGATGAACTCCTCTTCCTCTCCCTTAAACAACTCGGACAGAATTTTTGCTAAAGCAGCAGCGGAGTTTGGTCCCTTACGCCTGCAACGGGTGGCATCATCTTCCCCGTTAAAACACCACAGGGGGTGCCTCGATATTGAAGTGGCTGCACTCCCCACATTATGCATATTGACATAACCTCGATTATTGTCAAACCTGATTGAGCCAGCGCTTTAATCCGGTTCATCAGGTAAAGGACTTCTCCGTTGTCTTCCTCCTGGTGGCTCTGTGGGTGCCAGCTTCGGCGTTTCTTCAGAGGAGTATTGTTGAACTCAGGAAGACCCCGCCGAACAGGGTCTGGAAGGGGACGTCCTCCATAAAAAACCACTCCGAAGGCCAGTCTTCAGACGTCTTCTTCGAAGTGCCGGATAGGTATCCGGTCTCGGTGATGCGCCATATTTCGGCTCCGCCCACCTGATAAAGTGACCCCTTTTGTGTGCGGGGCACAAGGCAAAATAACCTCTTCCATAGCTCAAAATGAGCCTCGCAGCCCAGAAACAGCTCAGAAAGGGCAACATAACCGACAGTGTGTAGTATGGAAGCAGGGGTGAAATTATGCAGTTGGAGGCCGTAGAACTCCAAGAGCTCACGGAGGAATGGATGAATTGGAAATCCGAGTCCCCTTAGTAAGTAAGGGACGAGGCATACCCGCTCTCCCTTAGAGGGGCTAGGGAAGCTCTCCGCTTGCTCCCCGCCATTATAAGTGGTGAGCCCGGCTCGGACGGGGACCATATACGCTGGATGGAGAAATCCCTGAGTCTGTAGCTCTACTAATCGACTGTGCGGGACGGAACACCACTCCCAATCACCGGGCTTAGGGCTACGGGGGCAGGAGGAGGAGCTGCGGTGGTCGGCCATGTTGGAATGGATTTTTCCCGAGCGCGCTCCGATGGATTCTCGCCGTGGGAGGATGGTGTGGATTGGATCTAAGAATCCCCATCCCTTTAATAGACAATTTATTTACCTGGCTAGGGGGGCGAATGTAAAAACGCCTTGGCTCCTCGCATTCGCTCAACGCGTGGAATATGACCCTTATTGGGCACAGAAGCCAAGAAGTCCAACATTTTTGGGAGCCGGACACTACTTAACAGATATTCAAGATTTGGAGAAGAACCCGCCTTGCAATGCCGAAGACAATACTGTGCGCCGGACTCATCGTCATTGAAGCCTGGTTCAGGGGCTACTGAGGGAGTGCTGGATTAGGGGGTCTCCGGACAGCCGAACTATATCCTTTGGCCGGACTGTTGGACTATGAAGATACAAGATTGAAGACTTCGTCTCGTGTCCGGATGGGACTCTACTTAGCGTGGAAGGCAAGCTAGGCAATACGGATATGTATATCTCCTCCTTTGTAATCGACCTTGTGTAACCCTAGCCCTCTCCGGTGTCTATATAAACCGGAGGGTTTTAGTCCGTAGGACAACAGAGAATCATACCTTAGGCTAGCTTCTAGGGTTTAGCCTCTTTGATCTTGTGGTAGATCAACTCTTGTAATACTCATATCATCAAGAATAATCAAGCAGGACGTAGGGTATTACCTCCATCAAGAGGGCCCGAACATGGGTAAACATCGTTTCCCCTGCCTCCTATTACCATCCGCCTTAGATGCACAGTTCGGGACCCCCTACCCGAGATGCGCCGGTTTTGACACCGACACTTTGGTTTTCTTGAAGACTTGAAAGTGAAGAAATTAGTGTGACCGTGAAGACTTGATATTCATGCAAGGATTATGAAGCGTGAAGACTTTTGTTCTCGTACTTTCATTTTCTCTTTCTTGAGTCATAGGAAACACCGTACTGTTAAAGGGGCTCGAGGTAAAACTAACAAAAAGTTTCCAAGTGATGCTCATCTCAAAATACTGCACCTACCCAATCCTTTCGACTGAAGCCATTGGAAATCTCATACAGTTCAGTCAATTTCTTTAGTGACAGAGATGAAGTTCTTCTCGTCTCTGAGGAATTTGTTCTGACCGAGGAGTTAGGAATTCGCCAGTGTGGATTGCCTACAAGTGAGGAACATGATAACCCTACGGAATTTGATACTCAAATTTCTGACCGTTGTTGTGGTATCTGCCAGTTGTCCCAAAATATCTACCCACCTAACGGTCATATCATTGAAGGGCATTTATGTCTTATCATGTCGGGCTGCTCCCTAGGCTATAAATAGCTGCCCCCTACAACAACTAGTTGGTTGGCTGCTCCGAGAGAAACTGACACTTGTCATTGAGAGCATCCCATCCTTCGAGGACTTTTGAGCGAAAATCATCAAGTGAGGAAAAAAACCAAGCCCAAACACTTACAAACCCAAAGTGATTGAGCATCACTGAAGAGATTGTTCCTGTGTGGAACCGACGCTTGTTACCTTTGAGGAGTGTGCATCCTCTAGACAGTTAGGCGTCATGGTCTAGAGCATCCAAGAGGAAATTGTGGATCGCCGAATGACCGAGTCTTTAAAGGTTTGGAAGTCACCTGAAGACTTACCACGAGTGATTGGGCGAGGTCTATGTGATCTTAACTCAAGGAGAATACGGTGAGGACTATGTGTCCTCAAGTTTAAATAGCTAGCCGCTCCAACCAGATGTACGACTATCACAACAGTTGGAACTGGTCTACCAAATCATCGTCTTCACCAGGCTACTGGTTCTATTTCCTCAACCCTTTCATTTCTTCATTCATGTGTTGATGAACTTGATCATTACAGTTTGAAGACTTTGACAGAAGACTTTCTCAATTTCCTCAATCCTAATTCTTCAGTCACTTTGTCTTCAACCTGCTTATCCTGTTCATACGCTTCTTGTACTCTGTGCTTGTTTTCATTTCATCATGATGAATGTGCTACTACTCTGTTACGCTTGCATCTGAGTACTTATTCCACTGCTAGTTGTTCGTGACTTAGGAATTTCCTCACCGAGAAATTCCTCAGTGAAGAATTTGTAAAAATCGCCTATTCACCCCCTCTAGTCGATATAACTCACTTTCAATTGGTACCAGAGCAAGGTACTCCCTTGTTCTGTGTGATTTTGGTTTAACCACCTGGAGTTTTAGTTACGTCGACCGCAGGAATGAAGAAAGTGACATGCGCCATCTTTGACGGTCATGATTATCCCAAGTGGAAGGCCATGATGAAGAAGCGCCTCATGGAGATGAACAGCGAGCTCTGGACCGTCACTGAGATTGATGTTACTGATCTTTGCATGATGGCGTAGGGTGATGATATTCGCAAGTAGACTCGACTTGACATCATGGCGAAGGATATCATCTGGTCCTGCTTGTCCCGAAATCAGTTCAGGAATATTATGTATCTCTTCCATGCAAAGCTTATCTGGGACCGACTCTCTGATGTCTATGAAGGTCATTGAACTCGTCATGATCCCTAGTTTGAGGATTTGAAGGAATCTCTTAAAACGATGACTTTCGATCCTAAACCATCATCCTCTGCACCATGCCTCGTGGCAAAAGGTGCCAAGGTAACCGAATGTTTCTCATCTGAGTCTAGTGATGATGAATCTGGTGATGAATGTAGACCCAGCTATACCAAGCTTGCTTCTATTGCCACTAAATAACAAAAAGCTTTGGAAAATGTTCAAAACATGCTAGATGAAAGTGATGATATGTTGGGTGAAGAAATGGATCGAACTCAAAATCTGACTGAAAATCTTTAGATACTTCAATCTAAGTTTGACAACCTTCAAAGTCATCATAACACTCTCTTAGCTGATCATGAGAAGCTTTATTATGAATTTATTCAAAGAAAGCAAGATCTTGAGAAGCTAAGGGTGAGTTATGAAGATCTTTAGAAGGAACGTGATTCATTGCTTGCTCAACACACCAGTTCCGCTCAGGTTGAATTCATTCCACCATGTTTGAAATGCATTGAACGTGAATATGCTAATTCTTCACCTAAAAGTTCAAATGCTTCTATTGCTGCAAATTTTTCAACTGTCTATGTGCTTACAAATTCCTCATCCGAGGATACCACAAGTATCACTGACAATGCAGGGTTGAAGGAGTTGTATGTGACAGGCATGTACAAAAGCCTCAAGGGGCATCAGGCTCTTTGTGATGTGCTTAAAAAGCAGATCCTCAACAGGAACCCTAGGGAAGATGGTATTACCTTGGAGAGGAAACTCAATGCTGATGGGACCTACTGGAAACCTGAGAAATATCCCAACACCTCATGGGTTGCTACAAAAGGACCTCCCATAGATCCATCCACTTTATTTGGCTTTACATGTGAATCTTTATATTCTTCTGATGAGTCATTTGACTGCAATTATAAACTGTTCAAAAGTCAGAATGGTGAAGTATTTGCTAGATATGTTGGAACTAACTGCAGGAACGCCCCCCATGAAGAAAATCTGGGTTCCCAAAAGGTGCATTGAAAGTCTTCAAGTGAATGTCATCATGACACCACCTGTGAAGAATAGGAACCCCAAATCAAATTCTTCATATGGACCAAAGTCTTCATATGGATCCAAGTCCTCATATGGACCAAATTCCTCACATGGATCAAATTCCTCATGTGGATCCAGATCCTCATATGAACATCATCGTGCTAACACTTCTATTTTGCAGGGAAAAGCTAAGGGTTAAGAATATGTGCATTATTCTTCAAATCATTATGTTCATAAGTCCTCGAAGAATTTCTTTGCTTATTCATATGCTTACTCTAACCCCTCTTCTGTGAAATGAAGTGGACTGGCTTCTATGCCACCTTTTTATTATGGAGCCCACAGAATGATGAACTCTTTTCCACCCATCCATATGTGCATGGTGAAGAGAAAGAACTAATCTCTCATGCAGGGTCAGGTCTCCAGACGAACTTAAACATCTGAAGAATTTACTGGAGACCTGAATATGCTTGAAAGGATGCAAGCTAATCATGAAGAAATGAATATTCATTTCTCACGTCCTTATACTGCTATTTCTGTTGTACTGTTTGATGAAATTCAATCTGATGAATTTGATGTCATATTCTTCACTGATGAAGTATATGAGTTCGTAAGATACACTAATTCATCTGCATGATGATAAACCCAAAGCCACTGAGTGGGTCCTCGACAGTGGATGTACAAATCACATGACCGGTGACAAGGATTTATTGATGGACACTCTTCATATCCATCGCATCTGAAGCATATCACCTACGCTGACAAAGGAAAAAAGCAAGGTATTAGGTCTAGGTAGGGTTGCTATCTCAAAGGATCGACACATGGATAAAGTCATGCTTGTCGAGTCCTTAGGATTCAACCTCATGTCTGTCTCAATGCTTTTTGATCTTGATATGGTTGTTGTCTTTGGCAAGTATCGTTGTGTTGTGATCATGGAAGCTAACGATTCCAAAGTCTTTGAAGGCTTTATGAGAAGAGACTTGTATATTGTTGATTTCTCTACAGGACCACAACCTGCCACGTGTCTACTGGCAAAAGCTTCACAAGGCTGGTTATGGCATCGACGACGAGGTCACGTTGGCATGAGGAACTTACACTCGCGAAGAAGAAGCACGTCATTGGCATCGAGGGTGTCAAATTCCTCAAGGACCATCTGTGTGGAGCTTGTGAAGCTGGAAAGACGACCAAGTCCAAGCATCCCTCAAAGACTATCATGACTACCACTCGTCCATTTGAATTGCTTCACATGGATCTCTTCGGCCCTACTAATGATGCCACATTCACTAATGCTACGAAATGTTGCATCTTTATATGGCTTTGTTATTGTTGATGACTATTCTCGTTACACATGGGTGCATATCATCACTTACAAAACTGAAGTGCAGGAAGTCTTCAAACGATTTTCCTCGAGGGATTCAACAAACTTCAATGTGAAGATCAAGCACATTAGGAGTGACAATGGGACTAAGTTCAAGAATAATGGTCGTTATGACTATCTTGATGAACTTGGTATTACTCACGAGTAATCTGCCCCTTATACTCCTCAGCAGAATGGCGTCGTGGAAGGCAAGAACATGTCTCTTGTTGAGATGGCTCGCACTATGCTTGATGAATACAAGACGCCTCCTCGCTTCTGCCTGATGCAATTGATACTACGTGCCACATCATCAACAGGGCATATCTTCACAAATTCTTCAAAAAGACCTCATATGAACTCCTCACTGACAAGAAACCCAATGTGAGTTATTTCAAAGTCTTCGGTGATAAATGTTGGATTAGAGATCCTCATCACAATTCTAAATTTGCACCGAAAGCACACGAAGGTTTTATGCTTGGTTACTGAAAGGACTCACACACCTACAGAGTCTTCAACACCGTTCATCACAAGGTTGTTGAAACTGTAGATGTGCGGTTCAATGAAACTAACGGCTCACAAAGAGAGCACCAACCTCCTGTGCTAGATGAAATGTGACCTGAGGAATCCATTAAGTTCAAGGGTACTGAGGATGTCATACCTACCAAAGAATCTGCTGAAGAAGTCATTCCAGAACGTGAAGAACGTCATGCTAGTGCACCTGAGGAAAATGGCTCTGAAGAAAATGATGAGCCCAATCAACGTCGTCAACCTGCTCATCCTCGCGTCGCAAATGAAGTGCAGATTGAGAAAAACATCGACAACATCAACGCGCCAGGTCCTCTCACATGCTCAAGGGCTTCTCATTTGTCTAACTTTCGTGAGTACTTTGCTTTTGTCTCTATCATAGAGCCCACAAAATAGATGAGGCATTTCTGGAGCTTGAGTGGATTCAAGCAATGCAAGAGGAATTCCATCAATTCGAGCTCAACAATGTCTAGGAACTTGTCAAGCGACCAGACCCTCGCAAGCACAATATCATCGGCACCAAATGGATCTACCACAACAAGCAAGATGAAAATGGCCTTGTGGTGAGGAATAAGGCATGTCTAGTAGCTCGAGGCTATACACAGGTTGAAGGAATTGATTTCGATGAAACTTTTTCACCTGTTGCTAGACTTGAGGCTATTCGCATATTTCTTGATTACGCTAACCATCATAGTATCATCTTATATCAAATGAATGTGAAAAGTGCATTCCTCAAAGGTAAGCTTGAGGAAGAAGTATATGTTGCTCAACCCCTAGGTTTTGAAGATCCAAAGCATCCTAACAAAGTCTTCAGACTCAATAAGGCCCTCTACTACCTCAAGAAGGCCCCTCAGGCGTGGTATGATACTTTGAAGGAATTCCTCATGAAGAAAGGCTTCAAACCTGGTTCACTTGACCCAACTCTTTTCAGTAAAATCTATGATGATGAATTATTCATGTGCCACATATATGTTGATGATATTATCTTTGGCTATACTAACCAATGTTACAGTGACGAATTTGCCTATATGATGAGTGAGGAATATCAAATGTCTATGATGGGAGAATTGAAATTCTTCTTAGGTCTTCAAATTCATCAACATCGCAATGGCATCTTCATATCTCAAGAGAAATACCTCAAGGATGTTTTGAGGAAATTTGGCATGCAAGATTGCAAAGGCGTCAAAATCCGCATGCCCAAAAATGGCCATCTATGCACTGATGAAAATGGAATAGACTTTGATCAAAAGGTATACCGCTCCATGATTGGCTCTTTATTGTATCTATTTGAATCTAGGCCAGATATTATGCTTAGTGTTTGCATGTGTGCCTATTTTCTAGCTACACTAAAGGAATCAGACCAAAAGGCTGTGAAGCATATTCTTCGATATCTAGCTCACACTCCAACACTTGGATTATGGTATCCCAAGGGCTCGGCTTTTGATCTCACTGGATATTCTAACTCTGACTATGCTGGTGATCGTGTGGACCGCAAGTCAACATCAGGCACATGCCATTTCCTCGGACGATCCTTAGTATGTTGGTCCTCGAAGAAGCATAACTGCGTATCACTCTTTATTGCTGAAGCTGAGTTCATTGCTGCTGGTTCGTGTTGTGCTCAATTGCTATGGATGAAGTAAACCCTCAAGGATTACAGCATCAATGTGAAGTATGTGCCACTCTTTTGTGACAATGAGAGTGCCATCAAGATTGCTCATAACCCAGTTCAGCACTCAAAGACAAAGCACTGATACGTCTCTGTCGTATCTATAATTTTTGATTGTTCCATGCCAATATTCTACAACTTTCATACACTTTTGGCCAATTTTTATACTATTTTTAGGACTAACATATTGATCCAGTGCCCAGTGCCAGTTCATGTCTGTTGCATGTTTTTGGTTTCGCAGAATATCCATGTCAAACGGAGTCCAAACGGGATAAAAACGGACGGAGATACTTTTCGGAATATTTGGAAAATCTGGAAGAAAAATCAACGCGAACCAGTGTCCGAGGTGGGCACGAGGTAGGGGGCGCACCCCTAACCCTCGTGGCCCACCTGTAAGGCGGTTGACGCCCTTCTTCGGCCGCAAGAAAGCTAATTTTCATTAAAAAATCACGGCGAAGGTTTCGTTCCAATCGGAGTTACGGATCTCCGGATATAAAAGAAACGGTGAAAGGGCAGCATAACAAAACACAGAAACAGAGAGAGACAGAGAGACAAATCCCATCTCGGAGGGGCTCTTGCCCCTCCCACGCCATGGAGGCCAAGGACCATAGGGGAAACCCTTCTCCCATCTAGGGAGGAGGTCAAGGAAGAAGAAGAAGGGGGCCCTCTCCCCCTTGCTTTCGGTGGCGCCGGAGTGCCACCGGGGGCCATCATCATCACCGTCATCTTCACCAACAACTCCGCCGCCTTCACCACCAACTCTCCCCTCCTCTATGCAGCGGTGTAACCTCTCTCTTACCCGCTGTAATCTCTACTTAAACATGGTGCTCAACGCTATATGTTATTTCCCTATGATGTATGGCTATCCTATGATGTTTGAGTAGATCCGTTTTGTCCTAATGGCTATTTGATGATCAAGATTGGTTTGAGTTGCATGTTTTATTATTGGTGCTGTCCTATGGTGCTCTCCATGTCGCACAAGCGTGAGGGATTTCCGCTGTAGGGTGTTGCAATATGTTTACGATTTGCTTATGGTGGGTGGCATGAGTGAACAGAAGCACAGACCCGAGTAAGTAGGTTGTTTGCGTATGGGATAAAGAGGACTTGATGCTTTAATGCTATGGTTGGGTTTTACCTTAATGATCTTTAGTAGTTGCGGATGCTTTCTAGAGTTCCAATCATAAGTGCATATGATCCAAGTAGAGAAAGTATGTTAGCGTATGCCTCTCCCTCAAATGAAATTGTAAGAATGATTACCGGTCTAGTTATTGATTGCCTAGGGACAAATAACTTTCTCTTGACAACAAGCTCTCTACTAAAACTAATTTAGTTGTGTATTTACCTAAACAGCCCCTACTTTTTATTTACATAATCTTTATTATCTTGCAAACCTATCCAACAACACCTACAAAGTACTTCTAGTTTCATACTTGTTCTAGGTAAAGCGAACGTCAAGCGTGTGTAGAGTTGTATCGATGGTCGATAGAACTTGAGGGAATATTTGTTCTACCTTTAGCTCCTCGTTGGGTTCGACACTCTTACTTATCGAAAACTATTGCGGTCCCCTATACTTGTGGGTTATCAAGACCTTTTTCTGGCACCGTTGTCGGGGAGCAATAGCGTGGGGTGAACATTCTCGTTTGTGCTTGTTTGCTTTATCACTTAGTAATTTTTATTTGCTGTTCTTAGTTGTTCTCTATCTTTAGTTATGGACATGGAACACAAAATACCAAAAAAATCAGGTGTACTTGCTGCTCATGGAGATGCGGAACCTCCTAAAACCCTCGATGCTGGTTATGTAAAATATATTATGTACTACTTTAATAATCCTGAGAAAACCCCATTTAATTATGTAATGGGAGTAACGTTGGATCAACGTGAATACTTTAGGGATTATCACTTGACACAAAAAGGGAAACTATTATGGGATCAAATTCATATATTGAAGTGGTATGCTTGGCAATTATGCGTGAGTTATGAATATACTTGTTGCTCTAGGATGAAGGCTCCACACCTTCCCTTTTCATGCAAATTCAATGATAATAAAACCTTAGCTTCTTATGCTAATGGTATATATGATTACTATGATGTGGAACAAATATAAGAATTTGTTGCTTTTATGGGTGCTTATGAAATTGAATCTATGTGTAAAGAGTTTGAAGATTTTGATGATGCTGTTTATAGATCTGAAAATTTAGCTATCCTCGAATATTGCTATGAGAATTATGAATACAATTCCGAAATTAATGCACTTATTGAGAAAGTCTCCGTTGTCCAAGAAGAAACTAATATTTTGCAGGAGTCTATGGAAGAAGAAATTGATGAAACTGTGAGCTCATTGAATGAAAAAGATGAGGAAGAGAGCGAAGAACAAAAGGAGGAAGAGCGGATTGATCACCTGTGCCCACCTTCTAATGAGAGTAACTCTTCAACTCATACATTGTTTAATTCCCCTTCGTGCTTACCGAAGGATGATCGCTATGATGACTATTATGATCGCTTGGATTCTTTTGAAATATCCCTTTGTGATGATGCTTGTGGCCAAGATGCCAATATGAATTATGCTTATGGAGATGTACTTGCTATAGTTCCTTATGTTAAACATGAAATTGTTGCTATTGCACCCACGCATGATAGTCCTATTATCTTTTTGAATTCTCCAAACTACACTATATTGGAGAAATTTGCCCTTATTAAGGATTATATTGATGGGTTGCCTTTTACTACTACACATGATGATTTTGATAGATATAATATGCATGTGCTTGCTGCTCCTAATTTCAATTATTATGAGAGAGGAACCATATCTCCACCTCTCTATGTTTCCAATATGATAAAATTGCAAGAAACTATTTATACTATGCATTGGCCTTTACTTTGTGTGCATGAATTGTTCTTTTATGACATGCCGATGCATAGGAAGAGAGTTAGACTTCGTCATTGCTTGATATATGTTACTTTGTGTTCACTACTAAATTACAAATCATTGTTGATTCAAATTGGCTTTGATATACCTTGGGATCCGGGTGGATTCACTACTTCAGCACTATATGCCTAGCTTAATGGCTTTAAAGAAAGCGCTGCCAGGGAGACAACCCGGAAGTTTTAGAGAGTCATTTATTTCTGTTGAGTGCTTTCATATAGTTTAAAAACAACAAAAATAAAGAGGGGAACCCAAAAAATTTTCTAAAAGAAAAGTGAAAGTGGGAGAGACGAGCATTGTGAAAGTGGGGGACGTCCTTGAACTTTGTTCATGCCCATGGGAACTTTGTGAATCTTAATTACAGAAACCTTTCAACAAAAATAATTATCCCCTTGTACAATTCCATTGTAATATAAAAATAATGTGCCAAGGTTTGCCTTTAGGATGTTTACATTTGCTTGATGGTTTTTACGGTGCAGGACAGAAACGTTGGCTGTAGTGCGCGATTTTACATTTTTAGCTGGAATGTCAAATGGTTCTGATTCTTTTTGAACTGTCTTCCTATACAAATTTTTTATTTTTCCTAATTTTGGTAGAATTTTTCAAGTATCATAACTATGGTGAATGTTCAGATTATTACAGATTGTTCTGTTTTAGACATATTCTGTTTTTGATGCATAGTTTGCTTGTTTTGATGAAACTATCAATTTATATTAGTGGATTAAGCCATGAAAAAGTTATACTACAGTAGACACAATGCAAAAACAAAATATGAATTGGTTTTCAACAGTACTTAGAGTAGTGATTTGCTTTATTATACTAATGGATCTTACCGAGTTTTCTGTTGAAGTTTTGTGTGGATGAAGTGTTCGATGATCGAGAAGGTCTCGATGTGAGAAGAAGGAAGAGAGGCAAGAGCTCAATCTTGTGGATGCCCGAGGCACCCCAAGTAAATATTCAAGGACACTCAAGCGTCTAAGCTTGGGGATGCCCCGGAAGGCATCCCCTCTTTCTTCAACAAGTATCGGTATGTTTTCAGATTCGTTTCGTTCATGCGATTTGTGCAATCTTGGAGCGTCTTTTGCATTTAGTTTTCATTTTTATTTTATTCACCATGCTGGTATGAGATAGTCCTTGGTTGATTTATAGAATGCTCTTTGCACTTCACTTATATCTTTTGAGTATGGCTTTACAGAATGCTTCATGTGCTTCACTTATATCATTTGAAGTTTGGATTGCCTGTTTCTCTTTACATAGAAAACCGCCATTTGTAGAATGCTCTTTTGCTTCACTTAGATTTGTTATAGCATGGGCATATCTTTTGTAGAAAGAATTAAACTCTCTTGCTTCACTTATATCTATTTAGAGAGATGACAGGAACTGGTCATTCACATGGTTAGTCATAAAATCCTACATAAAACTTGTAGATCACTGAATATGATATGTTTGATTCCTTGCAATAGTTTTGTGATATAAAGATGGTGATATTAGAGTCATGCTAGTGGGTGGTTGTGAATTGTAGAAATACTTGTGTTGAGGTTTGTGATTCTCGTAGCATGCACGTATGGTGAACCGTTATGTAACGAAGTTGGAGCATGAGGTATTTATTGATTGTCTTCCTTATGAGTGGCGGTCGGGGACGAGCGATGGTCTTCTCCTACCAATCTATCCCCCTAGGAGCATGCGCGTAGTACTTTGTTTCGATGACTAATAGATTTTTGCAATAAGCATGTGAGTTCTTTATGACTAATGTTGAGTCCATGAATTATACGCACTCTCACCCTTCCATCATTGCTAGCCTCTCTAGTACCGCGCAACTTTCATCGGTAGCATAAACCCACCATATACCTTCCTCAAAACGGCCACCATATCTACCTATCATGGCATTTCCATAGCCATTCCGAGATATATTGCCATGCAACTTTCATCATCATCATATACATGACTTGAGCATTCATTGTCATATTGCTTTGCATGATCGTAAGATAGATAGCATGATGTTTCCATGGCTTGTCCGTTTTTTGATGTCATTGCTACGCTAGATCATTGCACATCCCGGTACACCGCCGGAGGCATTCATATAGAGTCATATCTTTGTTCTAGATATCTAGTTGTAATATTGAGTTGTAAGTAAATAAAAGTGTGATGATCATCATTATTAGAACTTTGTCCCATGTGAGGTTATCAAAATAAAAGTGGCCAAAGAAGCCCCAAAAAAGAGAGAGGCCAAAGAATCCTACAAAAAAATGAGAGAAAAAGAGAGAAGGGGCAATGTTACTATCCTTTTACCACACTTGTGCTTCAAAGTAGCACCATGTTCTTCATATAGAGAGTCTCTTGAGTTATCACTTTCATATACTAGTGGGATTTTCATTATAGAACTTGGCTTGTATATTCCAACGATGGGCTTCCTCAAATGCCCTAGGTCTTCATGAGCAAGCAAGTTGGATGCACACCCACTTAGTTTCAGTTTGAGCTTTCATATACTTATAGCTCTAGTGCATCCGTTGCATGGCAATCCCTACTCACTCACATTGATATCTATTAATGGGCATCTCCATAGCCCGTTGATACGCCTAGTTGATGTGAGACTATCTTCTCCTTTTTGTCTTCTCCACAACCACCATTCTATTCCACCTATAGTGCTATGTCCATGGCTCACGCTCATGTATTGTGTGAAAGTTGAAAAGGTTTGAGAACGTCAAAAGTATGAAACAATTGCTTGGCTTGTCATCGGGGTTGTGCATGATGTGAGTATTTTGTGTGAAGAAGATGGAGCATAGCCAGACTATATGATTTTGTAGGGATAACTTTCTTTGGCCTTGTTATTTTGAAAATACATGATTGCTTTATTAGTAGGCTTGAAGTATTATTGTTTTTATGTCAAATGATAGACTATTGCTTTGAATCACTCGTGCCTTAATATTCATGCCATGATTAGACATATGATCAAGATTATGCTAGGTAGCATTCCACATCAAAAATTATCTTTTTTATCGTTTACCTACTCGAGGACGAGCAGGAATTAAGCTTGGGGATGCTGATACGTCTCCGTCGTATCTATAATTTTTGATTGTTCCATGCCAATATTCTACAACTTTCATATAGTTTTGGCAACTTTCTATACTATTTTTGGGACTAATATATTGATCCAGTGCCCAGTGTCAGTTCCTGTCTGTTGCATGTTTTTGGTTTCGCAGAATATCCATATCAAACGGAGTCCAAACGGGATAAAAACGGACGGAGATACTTTTTGGAATATTTGGAAAATCTGGAAGAAAAATCAACGCGAACCAGTGTCCGAGGTGGGCACGAGGTAGGGGGCGCCCCCCCTAGGGCGTGCCCCTGACCCTCGTGACCCACCTGTAAGGTGGTTGACGCCCTTCTTTGGCCGCAATAAAGCTAATTTTCGGAAAAAAAATCACGGTGAAGGTTTCGTTCCAATCGGAGTTATGGATCTCCGGATATAAAAGAAACGGTGAAAGGGCAGCATAACAGAACGCAGAAACAGAGAGAGACAGAGAGACAGATCCAATCTCGGAGGGGCTCTCGCCCCTCCCACGCCATGGAGGCCAAGGACTAGAGGGGAAACCCTTCTCCCATCTAGGGAGGAGGTCAAGGAAGAAGAAGAAGGGGGGCCCTCTCCCCCTTGCTTCCGGTGGCACCGGAGTGCCACCGGGGGCCATCATCATCACCGTCATCTTCACCTACAACTCCACCGCCTTCACCACCAACTCTCCCCTCCTCTATGCAGCGGTGTAACCTCTCTCTTACCCGCTATAATCTCTACTTAAACATGGTCCTCAACGCTATATATTATTTCCCTATGATGTATGCTATCCTATGATGTTTGAGTAGATTCGTTTTGTCCTAATGGCTATTTGATGATCAAGATTGGTTTGAGTTGCATGTTTTATTATTGGTGCTGTCCTATGGTGCTCTCCATGTCACGCAAGTGTGAGGGATTCCCGCTGTAGGGTGTTGCAATATGTTTATGATTTTCTTATGGTGGGTGGCGTGAGTGAACAGAAGCACATACCCGAGTAAGTAGGTTGTTTGCGTATGGGATAAAGAGGACTTGATGCTTTAATGCTATGGTTGGGTTTTACCTTAATGATCTTTAGTCATTGCGGATGCTTGCTAGAGTTCCAATCATAAGTGCATATGATCCAAGTAGAGAAAGTATGTTAGCTTATGCCTCCCCTTCAAATGAAATTGTAATAATGATTACTGGTCTAGTTATTGATTGCCTAGGGGCAAATAACTTTCTCTTGACAACAAGCTCTCTACTAAAACTAATTTAGTTGTGTCTTTACCTAAACAGCCCCTCCTTTTTTATTTACGTAATCTTTATTATCTTGCAAACCTATCCAACAACACCTACAAAGTACTTCTAGTTTCATACTTGTTCTAGGTAAAGCGAACGTCAAGCGTGCGTAGTGTTGTATCGGTGGTCGATAGAACTTGAGGGAATATTTGTTCTACCTTTAGCTCCTCGTTGGGTTCGACACTCTTACTTATCGAAAACTGTTGCGATCCCCTATTCTTGTGGGTTATCAAGCACATCCAGATTCGTCATCATTTTCTTCGAGATCATGTGTTGAAGGGCGATATCTCTATCGAGGTCGTGAAGACTGAAGAACAGCTAGCCGATATCTTCACAAGGCCCTTGGATGAGAAGAGATTTAGCAAGTTGCGGTGTGAGCTAAATATCTCAGAATCTTCGAATGTTCTTTGAAAAAGACACACATCCTAACACTTATGCAAACTTGATGACTTAGATGTGCAACACACGAAGTACCGTTTTTCTTCAATCAATGAAGACTAACCCTGTAAGTGTGAAGAAATTAACGAAGAATTTGATTCTCGGAGCCCTACGACAATTGTACGCGGCGTCTGAAATCATCATTCTTATACGGTAGGTCACGCCACCAACATAAGTTGAAAATCTTCAATTTGAGTTTTTCCTCAGTTCTGAAATTCCTCAGTTGTTCAAATTCTTCAACTTTGCAAAGTCTTCTCTCTTTCTGACTGTGTTCTTCATTGACTACATATATATATGAGTTTTCAGTCCTCTACAACATTCACCTATTGCTATTTCTCCAAGTTGACTTTTCTGCTAAGTGAATGTGATCGGACCCGTCCCCCTCTATGCTAAACTCAACCCACTCTGTTCACAAATTCTTCATGTGCATTCCATTTGAACCCTGTTCAGAATCTTTACTGTGTCCTTGTCAGCTAAAGAATTTGTGAAAGAAAATAGTAAAATATTCTTATCTGAATTTTTGGCTTTTGCCGCTCAAATCGTTCCACATCCCACGATGAGATTGTTTTATTCACCCACGATCTAACACGATCTCCACTTCACAATACTTGGGTGACACATGTCGCTAGGATGAGAAGGGTCAGTGGCACGTTCATACATTTTCCTCGGACGAGCGGTTTTTCACCTCGGCTATAAATACCCCTCACCCTCCTCTGACCTCATTTACCCTGCTCGACCTCACTCCCCTCGCTCGAGCTCTCTGACCTAGCACCGCCGCTACCTTCCATCATCATTGGTGAGGAATAGCTTCATTGCCTCGACTTCGTCGCCATCGTACTTGCGCCGGCCGCGGGAATCTTCACTCCGCCGCCGCCGTAGCTGTCTTCTGCCACCATGTTAGGGCATGGAAGATCTGAATGGACGAGCTTCTCAACTTCTTCTTTCAGTTTGTCGTGTTCTTCGTCAAGGGTAAATAAAATCTATTTTTACTGCCCTTGTTGATTATGATGATTTCCACAAAATCTTCAAAAGGTATTTATTGTTCAACTTGCACACTCTTGAACACCACACTTGCATTTGTTCTTGATTTGTTTCTCTAAGCCACGTTTTTTTCTTCAAGATCCCTCAATTGTGTGGATTTTCAATATATACAACTCTGGAACCTAAGTCAAAGAACGCTTAGTGAAATTCCTCAAGACATCTCTGGTCAAATTCCTCAAACTTGTTTCTTTTGAAAAACTTCTGAGAACGCATATGACCTCTCCAAATTCTTCACACCTATATTCTGTTCGCAAGTACACATGTCCGCTGTTGAATCTCTAGGTTCTCATCAACTTAACTCATTTGCAGCGTTCCTTGAAGAAAAGTTGCATACCTCGTCAGAAAATTCAATTGTTCAAAATCCTCAAGTGGAGAAAATGGCTGATGGCAAAAGACCTCAGAAGGGAGTCAAGAGACCAGAAGTGAATACTGCTTTCGAGATCCCTGATTCTATCTATGCAGGGTACTTCACTCCTGATGAAGCAATTCATGGCAAGGAGACAAAGAATGAGTGCAAAGTGCACATTCAGAGGACAGAGAGGAGATGGGCATGAGAATGGAGGGAGTACAGATATGTGACTCCTAAGTACATGAAGAAATTCGCCGTACACCCTCCATTGCCAAGGCCTCTATTGGCACCAGGCCAAGAAGCTGATCCCACTAGCATAAAGTGTGGTGAGGATTTTCCAAAAGAATGGGCCAAGCGACAAGCTAAGTTCTCCAAAATGGCCAAAGAAGCAGTGAAGAAATTCAATGAAGATTCCGCAGCTGCCGCTGCTGAGGCCTCTGCTAGCAAGCCTAAGACGGCCATGCCAAAGAAGCCTGCTCACAAGCCAGGTTCCTCAGCTGAAATACCCTCATGGCAAAGCGCTTCAAAGCCCTCATGGCCTGTTCCTCAAGCGACCTCCTCAAAAGCAGCTCCAGTCCCCACTACAAAATCCTCAACAACTACTGCAAAGTCCTGGGCACCTGCACATCCTGCCTCTTGCCAAAGGACCACTGGAATATCAATTGCTTCAGGAGTTTCTGCAAGTTCTTCAGCTCCTCCTCAGTCCTCAACCGGCCTAACAGTACTGAAGAAAAAAGCCATTGTTGGATGAGGCACAAGACCAAGTCCTCACAAGAAGCAGGTTTCTTTTCAAGTACCATCTAGTGAAGACGAAGCTGATGATGAAGAACTAGCTGAAATCATCAGATACAGACAGCAAAGGGCCGCTAGAGCTAAAGGCAGCAATGTGCCACTCATGCTAGATCCAAAGTTGATCCTCGACTTCATCGATCTATGGCACAAGGACCCCAATACTCCTTTGCCTGAGCTGAACCTCACTCTTGGCCAAAGTCATGTGTTGACGGCCTTCATTGATGAGGAAAGATGGAAATTTGAACAGGGGAGGAAAGTGAAGAAAGCTCAGTACAAGAAAAAGCACTTTTTGAAGAACAATGTTCTGAAGCTATCTCCTGATGAACTTTTATCTCTGTAAATAGAAATCAAGGGACTCAGTGATGAATTTGACCGATAATATGCTGACTGGCTGGGAGCCAAAGTCAGATTTTTCAAGCTGACCAAGACCTTCACTCCAAATGTTGCAGCCTCATCACAACATGAAATTCCTCAGGCTGAGACATCTGCTCAGCCTACTGAAGAAAATGCAAGCACAACTGATGACAATTAGGCTGTTGAAGAAAATGAGAGCACCAGGGCTGCTGAACAAATTCCAGCCCCTGAAGAAATTGCCAGGGCAACCTCCAATGTTGCACCTGAAGAACAAGCCAAGCCAGTTGAAGCATCTGCTACTATGCCTGAGGAATCTAAACATGCCAGGGCAACTACATCAGTTGCGCCTGAAGTAATTGAACCAATTCCATCTGCTTCTTCTGCCAAGTCACCTCAGATGACAAGTATCAACCTTCCTTATGCATCACAAGTGAAGAAGACCAAAGCTGCAGAGAAGGCAGCAGTGAAGAAAAGGAAAGCATCTACAGCCTCAGAGACTTCAGCTCTCAAGAAAGTGAAGACTTTGACAAGCTCTTATGCAAACCCAATAGATGTTGTTCCGATATCAAGCATGCCATCAAAGGAGATTGTTCCCTTTGGTGAGGAATATGTCATTCCAGATGACAATGATGAGGAAAATCCTTCTGTTGCTTCGTCAGAGCAGTTGCATGAAGAAATTGAAGTGGATAATATCCCTTCTACTCCGCTAGTATCATCGCCCATGCCTCAGTTTACAGCTGAAGAGGCAGGCGCTGAAAAAATTGATGAAGAAGATGCGGATGTGGATATTGGGTCAACAACTCCTATTCTAAATGATGATTACTGGGAAAGTCATCACCCAATTCACCTCTGACCACACCTCTGCAACAAATTCCTCAGTCCCCGGTCCAAACCGAAGAAATTCATACGGGCTCTAAAGGACATCAAGCCTCACTTCTTTCTATTCCTGAAGAAGTTCCAGCCGCTAGTGCTGAAGAAATGGAGCCACGGCTACTGCTGCTGAACCTGCTACTGAAAATCCTCAGCCTATGGCTCTAGAGGTTGTGTGTCAAGAGGCTATGAAGATCTCAACTACTAATCTTCAGCCCAAGCCACAGAATCCTCACACCAAGAAGCAGAAGTTCAAGGCTGATGACTTCTTTGTTGAGAACCACTTCTTCACTGACTACAATCCATATGACTCTGCTCGACTTCGTCGCAAGCGTTTTTGGACTGCAAGTCAGTTGAACTTCTATTCCTCGCTGCTGTTTGATAAGGACAAGATCTTTGACCATGAGCAAATTCCTCATGTGGATATGGAGTCTCTTCCGTGCTTCACCCTAGTCCTCGGTGTTCTTCATGACGCTGGGCTGCTCAACTTCTGCACCAACATCTGCGATTGGCATGAAGAACTCATTCTTCAAATCTATGCCACACTGCACATCACTCGAAATGTTGAAGAGGTGAATTCATGGGTCCTTGACTAGATGACTGAAAAAACTCACTACAAAGCTCTGACCTCTGAATTTCTTCATGCCGTTCTAGTCAGTCCTCCCACTAAAGGTGCAAGGCGTATCTATGATGAACCAGAACTTTCAAATCATCTGATGCAGGTGCTGATGAAGCCTTTGAAGCCAAGACAAGCTCCAAGGACCACATTCCTCGTCAAGGAATTGCTCTATGTACCAAGGACGATATACAGAATATCGACCAAAACCCTCAGCCCAATCAAGGGCCACAACTCTGATGACGAAGAAGTTGTTGGCATAATGAAGAATTTGCTATTCAATATCATCCATGGTATTTCTATCAACTACCACGATTTCTTCATGAGAACTTTGGCCAATGTAGCTCTGTCACCTTTTGAGTTGAAGCCTTATGCTCCTAGGATTATGAGATTCATTAGATCAAGGTCTTCAATTCATTACAAGGCTGATTTTCAATCATCTTAGCTACTTGCCCCCGATTGAAGTCCTCAAAAGGACCATTTCCTCACCTGATGAGAAGGGAAAGGCTGCTGTTATAGATGAAGGCACTCGTCCATTGGATGGACAAATTCGCAAAGCTGCATCTTATTCCACCAATGATGACTCTGCCACACAAGACTCTGCCGCAAAAGCTTCAAAGCAAATTGCTCAAGCCACTGCTCCACGAGTGATGACTGATCGTGAGCTTCTCTTAAGTCTTCATCAGAAGGTCGATCGCAACCATAAGTGGGTCAAGCATTAGTTTGGTTCAATTCTTTAGAACATGAAGATCACGCAAAACACTATGAAGAAGAACCATTACTACTTGCATGAAGTTTTTGATCTCACTTGGGCTGTATTGTCTCACCTCTATGGTGATGAAGACTCAAACAGATGGGCTTCCAACAGGACTTTGACTGGTCTCAACCACCTTCGAAGAAATTCAAGAAGGTCAAAGTTCCTCACATGGTCGCCAATTCATATTCTTCATCACACGAGACGGGTGAAGCTGAAGATTTGAACGACATCGCGGCAGGCCCTACTTCAACGGATGACCCCAATAACACTGGCGCTCCTCCATCAACATCATGATGATGTTCTCCAGGGGTGTTAGTCCTCATTTTTCGTCCCTTTTCGTCATTCGGTGAGAAAGGGGGAGAAATTTGAGTTAGTCTTCAAGCGGGTCTCTATATATGGGCGTTTTTTTGTTAAGTTGCAACTCTCGCTCTTCTGAAGTGTTTGTTGATCGAGTTGTAAACTTAAGTCCTATAGTGGTCTGATACTTTTTCCCTATTTTCTACATGCTATTTCCTCAGTTTGTCAATGCACGCATGCTGAATTTCATTAGACACCATATTTCATCATGCATTTCAAATTCTTCATATCATATGTTAAATGCGTGTATCAATTACAAGATATAGGGGGGGATCTCCATGATTCTACTCTACAATGTGCATTTGCTATTCAAAGAAAATTCCTCATATATGCACATCTTCAGGGGGAGTTCTTCTATATCTTCCAATCAAATTCCTCAATATCAGTATTTACACTTCATATGTTTATCCCCATTGAAAACTTAACCTATATTGTCATCAATCACCAAAAGGGGGAGATTGTAAGTGCATCTAGTGCCCCTTAGTGATTTTGGTGTATTGAAGAGTTATAGGTTAAGGGACTAATGAGTTTGTGAGTGTACACAGGTCTATAACTCTATGAGGAGTTTGATATATACGATGAAAGTTGACCCCTAAAATGAATGTCTTTAGTTGAAGACTTCGTTTTTTTGAAGACTTTGAAAGTGAAGAAATTGGTGTGACCACGAAGACTTGATATTCATGCGAGGATTATGAAGCATGAGGACTTCTGTTCTCGTAGTTTCATTTTCTATTTCTTGAGTCATAGGAAACACCGTATTGTTAAAGGGGGTTGAGGTAAAACTAAGGAAAAGTTTCCAAGTGATGCTCATCTCAAAATCCTACACCTACCCAATCCTTTCGAGTGAAGCCATTGGAAATCTCATACAGTTCAGTCAATTTCTTCAGTGATAGAGACAAAGTTCTTATGGTCTCTGAGGAATTTGTTGTGACTGAGGAGTTAGGAATTTGCCAGTGCTGATTGCCTACAAGTGAGGAACATGATAACCTTGAGGAATTTGATACTCAAATTTCCGACCGTTGTTGTGCTATGCGCTAGCTGTCCCAAAATATCTATCCACCTAACGGTGTCGGCGTTCTGGGAACGGGGGTCCCCAAACTTGCTTGCCGGCGGCCTGCGGCGTGGCTCGAGGAGGGGCCCAGCACGGCCCATCTTCATCAACACAGACCCAAGACCCTCGCGAGG
This sequence comes from Triticum urartu, assembly GCF_056163025.1. Lineage (NCBI taxonomy): Eukaryota > Viridiplantae > Streptophyta > Magnoliopsida > Poales > Poaceae > Triticum > Triticum urartu. The sequence continues at coordinate 166,256,370 of NC_141876.1, read as the reverse complement.
GGTCAAGCCTCGCGGGGCGGACGACACAGAGCTTCCTCAGGCACGGCCTCATCAGGCTGGCTCGCAAGGAGGCGGAGAGGTCAAGGCGGGGTACCTCACGATGTGACCGTGACGCAAGCCATGACGACCAAGGGTGCCAGGCGGGCGTCAGCCCGCGCAGTGTCCTCCTTTCCTCTTTGGTGCAAAGGGAGCAAGCGCAGGCGAGAGCATCAAGCAAAGGCACCCGTTTCAGTGCAACGAGACCAAGACCAGCCCAACGGCAGGGAGGAAGTCATTGTGGAGCCCAAGCCATCGTCACCACCAGAGCCTTTGGCAGGCGAGGACCAACTTTAGTCAGGATAAGTGTACCAGATGTCCCCCTTCAAAATGGCCAATTGTTGGTGCCCTTCCCGCTCAATATTTGGGAAGAGGCCCAGGGCCTTCGCCTATAAATAGGACTAGCCACCCACAGGGTAGAGAAAATCGGGGAGAGAATCGAGAAGAGAGAGAGAGAGAGAAGGGTGACTGAACTCCTCCTAGCAGTTCGTCGCCCCAGCCAAGAACAGACCCTCGCGAGGCTGTTCTTCCTTGTATTGCTCATCATCATCAGCCCAAGAGGCAATCCACCACACCACACACTGGAGTAGGGTATTACACCACAACGATGGCCCGAACCAGTATAAACCCTGTGTCTCTTGTGCTGTTCTTTCCATAGCTTAGATCTTAGCGAGGCGGAGGGGTGCAGGTAGGTAGAAGGTGAAATCTCAACGCGCACCCCAGTGTTCGAACCTCAAGGGTCTGCTGGAACCCAAAATCCGACATCTGGCGCGCCAGGTAGGGGGTGCACCGGAGTTTTCCCTTCTGCCACCGCCATGACCTGCCTCGCGATGAGTAGCGCGTCACCCGCTCCGGCCGCCGGCGCCAACACGGGGGCCAGGGGGCTCTAAGCCCTGGCCCCAGCCCTGCAACGGGTACGATGGCCGGACAAGTTCAAGCCAACGACGCCGCCGTGCTACAGCGGCGCGACTGATCCGCTGGCCTTCTTGCTGGCGTACAAGGAGGCCATCCTCAAAGCTGGAGGTGACGATAGGGTCATGGCCAACTGGCTCCCCATGGCCCTCACCGGCGCTCCGCGCGCATGGCTGCTCCACCTGCCGGCAGCCTCCATGGCCTCTTGGGAAGAGCTCCGCAGCCTCTTCCCCGCCCACCACGCTACACCAACACCCCCGGTCGTCGCGGCCCTCCTGGGCGGCTCGCAGGCGCCGCCTACAAGTCACCACGTCAAGCCGTTCATCCGTTGGGTCAGCGTCGCTTCCACGCGGCAGGGGGCTCTCCCGGACCGGGCGGCGCCCAAGGCCGGCCTGACCTTCATCTTGGAGGACCACCCCTCCAACTCGGCCTGCTCGGATGCGCTCCCCATGCTGTGCACCGCCACCATCTGCCAGGTGGCCGTCACCAGAACTCTCATCGATGGAGGTGCGGGCCTCAGCGTGCTCTCGGTTGAGGCCTTCAACCTCCTCTGCATACCCCTCGAACGGCTGCAACCCAGCTGGCCCTTCTCAGGCGTTGGGGGCGGATCATCCAGCTCCTTGGGACAGTTCTGGCTCCCAGTAACCTTCGGCACCTACAACAACTTCCGCACGGAGCTGGTCGACTTCGACATCGCCCCCATCGGCCTCCCCTACAACGCCATCCTCGGCTACCCAGCGCTGGCCCAGTTCATGGCCGCGACGCACCCGACGTACAACCTCATGAAGATGCCCAGGAGCAGCGGTGTCCTCACCATGCACGGGGACATCGGAGACGCGCTGCGAGTGCTCAAGCTCGCCTTCAAGACGGCGGCGTCGGCACAGCCCGCCGACTCGGAGACCCCCGAGCCCAAGGGGGCTGCACCCGCCAAGAAGAAACAGTTGTTCACCCAAGACAAGGCAGAAACCAAGCAGATAACCGTCGATGAGGACGGGTCCACCCATGCCACTTTCACCATAGGCGCCAACCTCGAGCCCGAGCAGGAGGAGGCCCTGGTCAGGTTCCTGTGTGCAAACAAGAAGGTATTCGCTTGGGAGCCTGACCAGTTAGCGGGGATCCCTAGGAGCGTAATCGAGCATCGCCTCAACGTGTGCCCCAACATGCGCCCTATGAAGCAGAAGGCAAGGCGGCAGTCCAAAGAAAAGCAGGCCTTCATCGTCCAAGAGACCCGCAAACTAGAAGCCGCTGGGGCCATTCGCGAGGTCCGATACCCGGATTGGTTGGCCAACCCTGTCGTTGTACCAAAGAAGGGAGGGAAGGAGCGCATGTGTGTCGACTTCACCAACCTCAACAAGGCATGCCCGCAAGATCCGTTCCCGCTCCCCCACATCGACCAGATCGTCGATTCCACCGCAGAATGCGACCTGCTATGCTTCTTGGATGCCTTCTCTGGGTATCACCAGATCAAGATGGCGGTAGAAGACGTTGAAAAGACAGCCTTCCTAACCCCGTGTGGGGTGTACTGCTACGCGTGCATGCCATTCGGGCTGCGGAACGCAGGGGCAACCTTTCAGCGGCTGATGACATCACCTTGGGCCCGCAGCTCGGGAAGAATGTTGAGGCTTACGTCGATGACATTGTGGTGAAGTCTCGGGAGGCCAGGACCCTGATACAAGACCTGGAGGAAACCTTCGCGAGCCTCCACGCAGTGAACCTGCGGCTCAACCCAGAGAAGTGTGTGTTCGGAGTCCCCTCGGGCAAGCTCTTGGGTTTCCTCGTGTCCCACCGAGGCATCGAGGCTAGCCCAGAAAAGGTCAAGGCGGTCGAGGACATGAGCCCGCCAAAGACCCTCAGAGAAATGCAGAAGCTCACTGGGCGCGTGACCGCGCTGGGGCGCTTCATCTCCATGTTGGGGGAGCGAGCGCTGCCCTTCTTCCAGCTAATGAAGAAAAAGGGGCCCTTTGAATGGACTGAAGAGGCCGACAAGGCGTTCCAGGATCTCAAGAGATACCTAACCAGCCCTCCGGTCATGGTGGCCCCGCGCCCTCAAGAGCCCCTAGCGCTTTACCTCGCCGCCACTCCCTACTCCGCCAGCGCAGCCCTGGTGGCAGTTAGGGAGGAGCGTCGAATCAAAACCACAGCAGCAGCCCGAGACAGGGCAAAACAGGAACAAGGAAGGCCCACAGAAACCGCCACCACGGCTGAGGAGGATCAGCCGCCGTAGAGGAGTGCACCGGAGGCAGAAGAGGCCCCTCTCCCAGATGGCCAGCCTCAGGAGGCCTCATCGCCTCAGGAGGCGCCATGGCCTCCGGAGGGCGCCACCAGCACTGACGCACCCAACCTCGTTGAGCACCCAGTGTACTTTGTCAGCACGGTGTTGTGGGACGCGAGGGCACGATACCCCATGCCTCAGAAGCTCCTCCTCGCGCTACTGGTGGCCTCGCGCAAGCTGCGGCACTATTTTCAGGGTCACCCCATCAAGGTCGTCTCATCATACCCCCTGGAGAGAGTGCTCAGGAGCCCTAACTCAGCTAGAAGGGTTGCTGAGTGGAACATAGAACTGCAAGCGTTTTAGCTTGAATTTAGCACGACCAGAGTCATCAAGGGAGTATCATTAGCGGATTTTGTGGCAGAATGGACGGAGGCACCAGGCCTCAAGGCCGACGAGGATCGGTCCCTCTCCCCGGGAAGCGAGGCGCCAGAAGGCTGGGTCATGTACTTCGATGGGGCGTTCTCCAGGCATGGCGCTGGGGCTGGGGTGGTGCTTATATCGCCCACTCAGGACAAGCTCGACTACGCTGTACAGCTCTGTTTCCACCAAGGTGAAAAGGTCTCCAACAACATAGCGGAGTATGAAGGTTTAATAGCGGGCTTGAAGGCCGCAGTTGCCCTGGGGGTGAAACGCCTCACCATCAAGGGCAATTCGCAGCTCCTTGTCAATTTCCCCAACAAGGTGTACGAGCCGAAAGATGAGCACATGGAAGCCTACCTTGCGGAGGTCCGCAGGATGGAGAAGCAGTTCTGGGGGTTGGAGTTGCAGCATGTGCCCCGTGGCACCAATGAGGAGGCCGACGACATCGCCAAACGGGCGTCCAGGCGGTTACCTCAGGAGCCTGGCGTCTTCAAGGAGCGGCTCTTCAAGCCCTCAGCCCTGCCGTCATTGTCAAACACAGCTCAGCCTCGGGAGGAGCTCCCCCAGCCACCTACCTCAGGAGCCCCGGTCTGTGGCCCGGCCTCAGGAGCACGCCTGCTCCTGACGATGGAACCTCGGGAGGGGTGCTGGATCACGGAGCTCCGGAGTTACTTAACACAAGGGACCCTGCCGGAGAAGGAGGAGGAAGCGGAGCGTGTGGCACGGCAGGCCACGGCATACTGCATCAAGGATGGAGAGCTCTACCGGAAGCGACCAAACGATGTATCCCTGCGCTGCATCTCCAGGGAGCAAGGAAAGGAACTGCTGGAAGATATACACGGCGGAGACTGTGGACATCATTCATCATCACGGACCCTTGTCGGCAAGGCGTTCCGCAGTGGGTTTTATTGGCCCACCGCACTCAATGACGCCATCGAACTGGTGAAAGCTTGTGAGTCCTGCCAGTTCCACGCCAAGCAAATCCATCAGCCGACAGGAGGCCTGCAGACTATACCCCTTTCGTGGCCATTCGCTGTCTGGGGGCTAGACATCCTGGGCCCGTTTCCTCGGGCGCCAGGGGGCTACCGCTACCTCTATGTCGTCGTGGACAATTTCACCAAGTGGGCTGAAGTAGAGGCCGTCCGCACCATCCCCGCAGGTTCCGCGGTCAAGTTCATCAGGGGCATCGTGAGCCGGTTCGGGGTGCCGAACCGCATCATCACAGACAACGGTTCGCAGTTCACCAGTAACCTCTTCAAAACATACTGTGCTAACCTTGGAACGCAGATATGCTACGCTTCGGTGGCGCACCCCCGAAGCAACGGCCAGGCCGAGCGAGCCAACGCAGAGGTCCTGAGGGGCCTCAAGACCAGGACGTTCAAGAAGAAGCTGGAGGCCTGCGACAGAGGTTGGTATGACGAGCTTCAGTCCGTGTTGTGGTCCATCCGCACAACCGCGACCAAGCCGACTGGAGAGACCCCGTTCTTCCTGGTCTACGGAGCCGAAGCGGTCCTCCCTCACGAGGTCAGACGTCGCTCTGCGCGGGTCCTAGAGTTCGACGAGGCGCAGCAGGACGCCATGCGGGGGATGGACCTCGTGCTGGGGGAGGAACGTCGCCGAGAAGCCGCGCTGCGAGCGGCGAGGTACCAACAAGCACTGCGACGATATCACTGCCGCAACATCCGCCCCAGAACTCTCGAGGTAGGAGACCTCGTGCTCAGGCAGGTTCTCTCTAGGGAGGGACTGCACAAGCTCTCTCCCATGTGGGAGGGCCCATTCAAGGTTGTTCATGTTTCCAGGCCCGGCTCCGCACGCTTGGAGACTCGGGAGGGGGTGCCAGTCCAGAACGCATGGAACATCCAGCACCTCCGGAGGTTCTACCCCTAAAAAGGCCCAGAGTCTGTGAAGAAGGCGAATGCCTGTGAAGCTGTCGCGTTTTGGAAAAGGCCCAGAGCCTTTGAAGAAGGTGAATGCCTGTGAAGCTGTCGCGTTTTGGAAAAGGCCCAGAGCCTGTGAAGAAGGCGAATGCCTGTGAAGCTGTCGCGTTTTGGAAAGGGCCCGGAGCCTATGAAGAGGGCAAATGCCTGTGAAGCCTGCTTCCCCCAAGAAAGGCCCGGAGCCTGTGAAGAAGGCCAACGCCTGTGAAGCTCGCCGCCCGTGACACTCTCACATAATAATGAGTTGGGGCTGTACACGCCCCGGAGTCTCAGGAGCGCCAGCCTCAGGCCCTGGGGCTCCCTCCCACGCCCAGTGGCAGCACTTAGCTCCGCGCTGGTGAGAAGACGTCGAAGACTAGATTAGGTGCCGGACGCGGCTTTTTCATTTGCTTTCCGCAGTTGGCTTGTTCATTCTCATTCGATGTTTTATTGAAGTTGTTGCCGTCTTTGGCTCGTGGTTCTTTGACTTTTCACTCTCCTGCCTCGATTTCTCTTATGCAAGGCCTCGCGAGGGGGGCAGCCGAGCGCCCTCGCGAGTGTTCCTGTCCTAGTCGTTCAAAGGTTTCACGACCTGGGTCCATTACAGGAGCACCCCTCCATTCCGTGCCCCACGGGCACCGCGACACGAACACAGGGCCTGGGTCGGTCGCCCCCCACGGCTGGGGTCGGGAACTATCCATGCGCGGGCACGTAGCCGGAAGGCACGATAACGGAAGCAAAGCGATGATTAACAGCAATAACCCAAACACGCCCCCGCGGGGCTCCACGCTACTGTCTTTTTACGCAGGAAAAAGGAAAAGAAAGAACAAATCAGGCGCAGCTCGCCTCACACCGGCCTGCAGGGAAGGCTCGAGCTGCCTCCGGGGCTCAGGCAGACTCCCTCTCGCGCTTCACCGAAGCGCGACGGCGGACAGACACGCTACCACCTCCCAAGCAGGTACGACAGCGTGGAGGCTGACCGCGGCCATCGCTAGAAGAGTCGCCGCCTAAAGAAGAACCGGTGAAGCTTGGGGAACCCTGAGCGCCGCCAATCACGCGAGCGCTGTCCTCTCCATCATCGCCGGGGCTGGGTTCCCGGCCGCGGTCGTCATCCTCAGGACAGCACCCTGCGCGGCGATAATCTACCCCAAACACCCTCACGTAGAGGGTGGCATCGCAATCAAACTTGAAGTGCAGGGTGCACCGACGGCTCAGGCCACGCGCGCGGGCAAACGTCTGCCAACCGCGGGTCAAGGCCAGGCTCCCGGCTGCGGAGACCTCCAGTGAAGCCCATGAGGCCCGGCTGCAGCAGCCGTCTACCTGAAGCCAAAGGCCGCCCGGGGCGCCGGCCGGGAGCTCGCCGAGGAGGAAGCGAGGAAGTTGAAGCCGGGTGGTAGTCGGCTCCGCCGACCACACAAGGAACTCCGACAGCACCTCTGCAGCGTGAAAGCGCGGCCTAGGGGGACGCGCGACCGAAGCACGCCCCCCGGCCGCAGCAGTCCGCCCGTCACCGTGCTAGAAATCGTCTCCACGGCCGCGGGGAGCTGCCTTGGTGGCCACAGGATGTTTGCGAGGGCGCCCTTGGCCACGCTTGGGAGGGGGAGAGGCAGGCTCAACCTGGCGAGCCTTCCCCTTCTCTGCGGCCAAGAACCTCCTCGACGGGGCCATGAAGAAGAAGGAGAAGCAAGGGGGAATGAACTGGAAGGGCGCGTGCCGATCCGTACTTATAACTGGCGAGGGCCAACCGTCGGCCCCCATGATCGCAGGTAATCATGACCCGCTTTGCATGCAGGGACTTGTCCAATCCATGCAGTTGTCGAGGCACCGTGGGGAAGTGGAGACGCCCACGTCCAATCAACCGCCACGCGGCGCCCAAGGCCGCAGGCTGTTAGGGCCCGTGGCGCTTCGCACTTGCCCTTTCGCCTCCCTACACGGCCAAGTCCGGGCGCGCCTTGGGCCCGGGGGCTACTGTCGGCGTTCTGGGAACGGGGGTCCCCAGACTTGCCTGCCTGCGGCCTGCGGCATGGCTCGAGGAGGGGCCCAGCACGGCCCATTTTCATCAACACAGACCCAAGACCCTCGCAAGGGGTCAAGCCTTGCGGGGCGGATGACACAGAGCTTCCTCAGGCACGGCCTCATCAGGCTGGCTCGCAAAGAGGCGGAGAGATCAAGGCGGGGTACCTCACGATGTACCCGTGACGCAAGCCATGACGACCAAGCGTGCCAAGCGGGCGTCAGCCCGCGCAGTGTCCTCCTTTCCTCTTTGGTGCAAAGGGAGCAAGTGCAGGCGAGAGCATCAAGCAAAGGCACCCGTTTCGGTGCAAGGAGACCAAGACCAGCCCAACGGCAGGGAGGAAGTCATTGTGGAGCCCAAGCCATCGTCACCACCAGAGCCTTTGGCAGGCGAGGACCAACTTTAGTCAGGATAAGTGTACCAGATGTTCCCCTTCAAAATGGCCCATTGTTGGCGCCCTTCCCGCTTAATATTTGGGAAGAGGCCCAGGGCCATCGCCTATAAATAGGACTAGCCACCCACAGGGTAGAGAAAATCGACGAGAGAATCGAGAAGAGAGAGAGAGAGAAGGGTGACTGAACTCCTCCTAGAAGTTCGTCGCCCCAGCCAAGAACAGACCCTCGCGAGGCTGTTCTTCCTTGTATTGCTCATCATCATCAGCCCAAGAGGCAATCCACCACACCACACACTGGAGTAGGGTATTACACCACAATGGTGGCCTGAACCAGTATAAACCCTGTGTCTCTTGTGTTGTTCTTTCCATAGCTTAGATCTTAGCGAGGTGGAGGGGTGCAGGTAGGTAGAAGGAGAAATCTCCGCGCGCACCCCAGTGTTCGAACCTCAAGGGTCTGCCGGAACCCGAAATCCGACAAACGGTCATATCATTGAAGGGCATTTATGTCTTATCATGTCGGGCTGCTCCCTAGCCTATAAATAGCTGCCCCCTACAACCACTAGTTGGTTGGCTGCCCCGAGAGAAACTGACACTTGTCATTGAGAGCATCCCATCCTTCGAGGACTTTGAGCGAAAATCATCAAGTGAGGAAAAAAAACCAAACCCAAAGACCTACAAACCCAAAGTGATTGAGCATCACTGTAGATATTGTTCCTGTGTGGAACTGGCACTTGTTACCTTTGAGGACTGTGCATCCTCCAGACGGTTAGGCGTCATGGCCTAGAGCATCCAAGAGGAAATTGTGGATCGTCGAGTGACCGAGTCTGTGAAGGTTTGGAAGTCACCTGAAGACTTACCATGAGTGATTGGGTGAGGTCTGTGTGATCTTAGCTCATGGAGAATACGGTGAGGACTATGTGTTCGGGACTGTGTGTCCTTAGGTTTAAATACCTAGCCGCTCAAACTAGACGTACGACTGTCACACTAGTTGGAACTGGTCTACCAAATCATCGTCCTCACCAAGCTACTGGTTCTATTTCCCCAACCCGTTCATTTCCTCATTCATGTGTTGATGAACTTGATCGTTACTGTTTGAAGACTTTGGCTGAAGACTTTCTCAATTTCCTCAATCCTAATTCTTCATTCACTTTGTCTTCAGCCTACTTATCCTGTTCATATGCTTTTTGTACTCTGTGCTTGTTTTCATTTCATCATGATGATTGTGCTACTACTCTGTTACGCTTGCATCTGAATACTTATTCCGTTGCTAGTTGTTCGTGACTTAGGAATTTCCTCACCGAGAAATTGTGACAAATTTGTAACAATCGCCTATTCACCCCCCTCTAGCCGATATAACGCACTTTCACTTGTCGAATTCGCCGGCTTGCAGCATGCCATGAGCTGAAGTGCCTCATAGCCCGACCAACTCGCGTCCTCAAGCCAGCCAGATTAAAGAACCTCTTCGTCCGTCTGCCCCCGACAACAAGTGACATCACCATCATCATATGAATCAAGCGCCACTCAGGTGCCAAATTTTGCCATCAACCATGGGTAAGTACACAACATCATCCTTTTCCATTCATTTTTGTATTCCTGCTATTTACTTACTCATTCAATTTTTTAGAGCCAGAGCCTTGAAAAGGGTTGATGGCTCAAATGTTGCTGCTCCAGAGACCGAGGACCCTTCTCTTTCAAGGATCAATCCAGAAGTCCAGGATGAGCCGGTGGATGAGGCTTGCGTTGATGAAACGAACCTGACTCATGAAAATGATCCGGTTCAAGAGGATATTCCTAAGAGTCCCTCCAGGTCCGCCTCTCCTGTTGTGGAGATGGAAAATATGACAAGCAAGCATCCTCTAGAGGCGGTTCATGATGAGGTTACCATTAATGGAGAGGTGCATAAGGCGCCAGAAATTTCAAATGTTTGCCGAGGTCACCACCAAGAAGGAGTCGCCTATGGTGGAGAAGGGAAAATCCAAGCTTGAACTTCCATCTTTGGAAAGTTTAGATGTGGGATAGCTGCACCAAGAATTTTTGACCCGGCTGTCTCAGAGCCCGGAAACTGAAGCTGCCATGGTGGACACTTTGAGAAGGAAATATGAGGTATGCTTCCTGTTGGGAAACATTGCATGGAAAACAAAAAAATTCTATGCACACGCAATGATCTATCCATGGAGATGCATAGCAACGAGGGGGAGAGTATGTCTACGTACCCTCTTAGACCAAAGCGGAAGCATTTCACAACGCGGTTGATGTAGTCGAGCTTCTTCTAGCTCCGACCGATCAAGTACCGAACGTACACACCTCCGAGTTCTGCACACATTCATCTCGGTGACGTCCCTCGTCTTCTTGATCCAGCAAGACGTTGAGGAAGTAGATAGGTTCCGTCAGCACGACGGCATGGTGATGGTGATGGTGTAGTGATTCTCGCAGGGCTTCGCCTAAACACCACGAAAATATGACCGGGGTGTAAACTGTGGAGGGGGGCGCCGCACACGGCTAACATTTGATGTTGTGTGTCCTAGGTGCCTCCCTCCCCACATATATATATAGGTGGGAAGGGGAGGGGAGCAGCCAGGGTGCGCCCCAAGTAGGCTGAATCCTACTTTGGGGTCCTCCCCAATTCGGCCTCCCCCTACCATAATTGCCGGAAGGAAAAAGGAAGAGGGAAGAAGAGAAGGAAGGGGGGCCGAACCCCCTTTTTCCTTCTCCAATTCGGCCTCCTTACATAAGGGGGGTGCACCACCCCTTGTGGGCTGGTGTACTCCCCTCCCATGGCCCATATGGCCCATATATTTCCCTGGGGGTTCAGGTAACCCCTCCGGTACTGTGATAAATACCTGATGCACTCCATAACACTTCCAGTGTCCGAATACTATCATCCTATATATCAATCTTTACCTCTCGACCATTTTGAGACTCCTCTCCGTGATCTCATCAGGGACTCCGAACAACATTCGGTCACCAAATCACATAACTCATATAATACAATATCGTCATCGAACATTAAGTGTCCGGACCCTACGGGTTCGAGAAATATGTAGACATGACCGAGACACCTCTCCGGTCAATAACCAATAGCGGAACCTGGATTCTCATATTGGCTCCTACATATTCTATGAAGATCTTTATCGGTCGAACCGTTATGACAACATACATTATTCCCTTTGTCTATCGGTATGTTACTTGCCCGAGATTCGATCGTCGGTATCTTCATACCTAGTTCAATCTCGTTACTGGCAAGTCTCTTTACTCGTTCCATAATACCTCACCTCGTGAGAAACTCCTTAGTCATTTGCTTGCAAGCTTATGATGTGTATTACCGAGAGGGCCCAGAGATACCTCTCCGATAATCGGAGTGACAAATTCTAATCTTGATCTATGCCAACTCAACAAACACCTTCGGAGATACCTATAGAGCATCTTTATAATCACCTAGTTACGTTGTGACGTTTGATAGCACACAAGGCATTCCTATGGTATCCGGGAGTTGCATAATATCATAGTTGAAGGAATATGTATGGAGAAAGCAATAGCAATAAAACTGAACGATCATTATGCTAAGCTAACAGATGGGTCTTGTCCATCACATCATTCTCCTGATGATGTGATCCCGTTATCAAATGACAACTCATGTCCATGGTTAGGAAACCTTAACCATCTTTGATCAACGAGCTAGTCAAGTAGAGGCTCACTAGGGACATAGTATTTGTCTATGTATTCACACATATATTAAGGTTTCCGATAAATACAATTCTAGCATGAATAATAAACACTTATCATGAATAAGGAAATAGAAAATAACAACTTTATTATTGTCTCTAGGGCATATTTCCTTCAGTATACCACTTGCACTAGAGTCAATAATCTAGATTACATTGTAATGATTCTAACACCCATGGAGTCTTGGTGCTGATCATGTTTTGCTCGTGGAAGAGGCTTAGTCAATGGGTCTGCTACATTTATATCTGTATGTATTATGCAAATATCTATGTCTCCCTCCTTGACTTGATCACGGATGGAGTTGAAGCATCTCTTGATGTGTTTAGTTATTTTGTGAAATCTGGATTCCTTCGCTAAGGCAATTGCTCCAGTATTGTCACAAAAGATTTCCATTGGACCCGATGCACTAGGCATTACACCTAGATCGGATATGAACTCCTTCATCCAGACTCCTTCGTTTGCTGCTTCCAAAGCATCTATGTACTAAGCTTCACACATAAATCCTGCCATGAAGCTCTGCTTGGAACCGCACCAACTGACAGCTCCACCATTCAATATAAATATGTATCCGGTTTGTGACTTAGAGTCATCCGGATCAGTGTCAAAACTAGCATCCACGTAACCATTTACGATGAGCTCTTTGTCACCTCCATAAACGAGAAACATATCCTTAGTCCTTTTCAGGTACTTCCGGATGTTCTTGACCGCTGTCCAGTGATCCACTCCTGTATTACTTTGGTACCTCCCTGCCAGACATATGGCAAGGCACACATCAAGTCTGGTACACATCATACCATACATGATAGAACCTATGGTTGAGGCATATGGAATGTCTTTCATTTTCTCTCTATCTTCTGCAGTGGTCAGGCATTGAGTCTGAATCAATTTCACACCTTGCAACACAAGCAAGAACCCTTTCTTTGACTGATCCATTTTGAATTCTTCAAAACTTTGTCAAGGTATGTGCTTTGTGAAAATCCTATTAAACGTCTTGATCTATCTCTATAGATCTTGATGCCCAATATATAAGCAGCTTCACCGAGGTCTCTCATTGAAAAACTTTTATTCAAGTATCCTTTTTGCTATCCAAAAAGTCTACATCATTTCCAATCAACAATATGTCATCCACATATAATATTAGAAACGCTATAGTGCTCCCACTCACTTTATTGTAAATACAGTCTTCTCTGAAAGTCTGTATAAAACCATATGCTTTGATCACCTCATCAAAGCGTATATTCCAACTCCGAGATGCTTGCACTAGTCCATAGATGGATCGCTGGAGCTTGCACACTTTGTTAGCACCTTTAGGATCGACAAAACCTTCTGGTTGCATCATATACAACTCTTCTTTAAGAAATCCATTAAGGCACGCAGTTTTGACATCCATTTGCCAGATTTCATAATCATAAATGCGGCAATTGCTAACATGATTCAGACAGACTTAAGCATCGCTACGGGTGAGAAGGTCTCATCGTAGTCAACTCCTTGAACTTGTCGAAATCCTTTCGCAACAAGTCGAGCTTTGTAGATGGTAATATTACCATCAACGTCAGTCTTCTTCTTGAAGAACCGTTTATTCTCTATGTCTCACCGATCATCGGGAAAGTCCACCAAAGTCCACACTTTGTTCTCATACATGGATCCTGTCTCAGATTTCATGGCCTCAAGCCATTTATTGGAATCTGGGCTCATCATAGCTTCTTCATAGTTTGTAGGTTCGCCATCGTCTAGTAACATAACTTCCAGAACATGATTATCGTACCACTCTGGTGCGGATCGTGCTTTGGTTGACCTACGAGGCTCAGTAGTAACTTGATATGAAGTTTCATGATCATCATCATTAGATTCCTCTCTAGTTGGTGTAGGCATCACGGGAACGGATTTCCCCGACGAGCTACTTTCCAAATTGAGAGAAGGTACAACTACCTCATCAAGTTCTACTTTCCTCCCACACACTTCTTTCGAGAGAAACTCCTTCTCTAGAAAGGTTCCATTCTTGGCAACAAAGATCTTGCCTTCAGATCTATGGTAGAAGGTGTACCCAATTGTTTCCTTAGGGTATCCTATGAAGACGCACTTCTCTGATTTGGGTTCGAGCTTATCAGGCTAAAGCCTTTTGACATAAGTGTCGCAACCACAAATTTTAAGAAACGACAACTTAGGTTTCTTGTCAAACCATAGTTCATACGGTGTCGTCTCAATGGATTTATACGTTGTCCCATTTAACGTGAATGCAGTTATCTCTAATGCATAACCCAAAATGATAGTGGTAAATCGGTAAGAGACATCATAGATCGCACCATATATAATAAAGTATGGTTACGATGTTCGGACACACCATTACGCTGTGGTGTTCCAGGTGGAGTTGTGAAATTATTCCACATTGTTTTAAATGAAGGCCAAACTCGTAACTTAAATATTCACCTCCATGATCAGATCGTAGAAACTTTATTTTCTTATTATGATGATTCTCCACTTCACTCTGAAATTCTTTGAACTTTTCAAGTGTTTTAGACTTGTGTTTAATTAAGTAGATATACCCATATCTGCTCACCATCTGTGAAGGTCAGAAAATAACGATACTCGCTGCGTGCCTCAACACTCATTGGATCGCATACATCGGTATGTATAATTTCCAATAAGTCATTGTCTCACTCCATTATTCCAGAGAGCGGACTTTTAGTAATCTTCCCCATGAGGCATGGTTCGCAGGTATCAAATGATTCATAATCAAGTGATTCCAAAAGTCCATCAGCATGGAGTTTCTTCATGCGCTTTACACCAATATGACCTAAACGGCAGTGCCACAAATATGTTGCACTATCATTATCAACTTTGCGTCTTTTGGCACCAATATTATGAATATGTGTATCACCACAATCAAGATTCAAAAAAGTAGACCACTCTTCAAGGGTGCATGACCATAAAAGATATTACTCATATAAATGGAACAACCATTATTCTCTGATTTAAATGAATAACCGTCTCATACTAAACAAGATCCAGATATAGTGTTCATGGTCAACGCCGGCACCAAATAACAATTATTTATGTCTAAAACTAATCCCGAAGGTAGATGTAGAGGTAGTGTGCCGACGGCGATCACATCGACCTTGGAACCATTCCCGACGCGCATCGTCACCTCATCCTTAGCCAATCTTCATTTAATCCATAGCTCCTGTTTCGAGTTACAAATATGAGCAACTGAACTAGTATCAAATACCCAGGCGCTACTACGAGCATTAGTAAGGTACACATCAATAACATGTATATCAAATATACATTTGTTCACTTTGCCATCCTTCTTATCCGCCAAATACTTGGGGCAGTTCCGCTTCCAGTGACTAGTCTTTGCAGTAGAAAAGCACTCAGTTTCAGTCTTGGGTCTAGCTTTGGGCTTCTTCCCGGGAGTGGAAACTTGCTTTCCATTCTTCTTGGAGTTCCCCTTCTTTCCCTTGCCCTTTTTCTTGAAACTAGTGGTCTTGTTAACCATCAACACTTGACGCTCCTTCTTGATTTCTACCTCCGCAGCTTTGAGCATTGCGAAGAGCTCAGGAATTGTCTTCTCCATCCCTTGCATATTATAGTTCATCACGAAGCCTTTGTAGCATGGTGGTAGTGATTGGAGAACTCTGTCAATAACACTATCATCTGGAAGATTAACTCCCAACTCAGTCAAGTGATTATGATATCTAGACATTCTCAGTATGTGTTCACGGAAAAAACGGTTCTCCTTCATCTTGCATCTATAGAACTTGTTGGAGACTTCGTATCTCTCAAATCAGGCATTTACTTGAAATATTAACTTCAACTCCTGGAACATCTCATATGCTCCATGACGTTCAAAACGTCTTTGAAGTCCCGATTCTAAGCCGTAAAGCATGGCACACAGAACTATTGAGTAGTCATCAGATTGAGCTTGCCAAACGTTCAAAACATCAGCATCTACTCCTACAACAGGCCTTTCACCTAGTGGTGCATCAAGGACATAATTCTTCTGTGCAGCAATGAGGACAATCCTCAAGTTACGGACCCAGTCCATGTAGTTTCTACCATCATCTTTCAACTTAGCTTTTCTAGGAACGCATTAAAACTCGGGGGAATGGTAGCACGGGCCATTGATCTACAACATAGATATGCAAATACTATCAGGACGAAGTTCATGATAAATTAAGTTCAATTAATCAAATTACTTAAGAACTCCCACTTAGATAGACATCCCTCAAGTCATCTAAATGATGCGTGATCCAAATCAACTAAACCATGTCCGATCATCACGTGAGATGGAGTAGTCATCAATCGTGAACATCTCTATGTTGATCATATCTACTATATGGTTCACATTCGACCTTTTGGTCTCCAGTGTTCCGAGGACATGTCTGTACATGCTAGGCTCATCAAGTTTAACCCAAGTATTCCGCATGTGCAAAACTGTCTTGCACCTGTTGTATGTGAACGTAGAGTCTATCACACCCAATCATCACGTGGTGTCTCAACACGACGAACTGTAGCAACGGTGCATACTTAGGGAGAACACTTTTACCTTGAAATTTAGTTAAGGGATCATCTTATAATGCTACCGCCGTACTAAGGAAAATAAGATGCATAAAAGATAAACATCACATGCAATCAAAATATGTGACATGATATGGCCATCATCATTTTGTGCTTTTGATCTCCATCTCCAAAGCATCGTCATGATATCCATCATCACCGGCTCGACACCTTGATCTCCATCGTAGCGTTGTGGTCATCTCGACAACTATCGCTTCTACAACTATCGCTAACGCATAGTGATAAAGTAAAGCAATTACATGGCGTTTGCATTTCATACAATGAAGAGACAACCATAAGGCTCCTGTCGGTTGTCAGATATCTTACAGAACATGGTCATCTCATACAATAACGTTTATCACATCATGTCTTGACCATATGATATCACAACATGCCCTGCAAAAAACAAGTTAGACGTCCTCTACTTTGTTGTTGCAAGTTTTACGTGGCTGCTACGGGCTTCTAGCAAGAACCGTTCTTACCTACACATCAAACCACAACGGTGTTTCATCAAGTTTGATGTTTCAACCTTCTTCAAGGACCGGCCGCAGTCAAATTCGATTCAACTAAAGTAGGAGAAACAGACACCCGCCAGCCATGTTTATGCAAAACTAGTTGCATGTCTGTCGGTGGAACCGGTCTCATGTGCGTGGACATGTAAGGTTGGTCCGGGTTGCTTCATCCCACAATACCGCTGAATCAAAATAAGACGTTGGTGGTAAGCAGTATGACTATCATCACCCACAAATCTTTGTGTTCTACTCGTGCATATCATCTACGCATAGACCTGGCTCATGATGCCACTGTTGGGAAACGTTGCATGGGAAACAAAAAAAATTCTATGCACACGCAATGATCTATCCATGGAGATGCATAGCAACGAGGGGGAGAGTATGTCTATGGACCCTGACCGAAAGCGGAAGCGTTTGACAACGCGGTTGATGTAGTTGAACTTCTTCTACTCCGACTGGTCAAGTACCGAATGTGCGGAACCTCCGAGTTCTGCACAGGTTCAGCTCGGTGACGTCCCTCATCTTATTGATCCTACAAGACATTGAGGAAGTATATGAGTTCCATCAGCATGACAGCGTGGTGATGGTGATGGTGTAGTGATTCTCGTAGGGCTTCGCCTAAGCGCCACGAAAATATGACTGGGGGTGTAAACTATGGAGGGGGCGCCGCACATGGCTAACAATTGATGTTGTGTGTTCCATCCACCTCCCTCCCCACTTATATATAGGTGGGAAGGGGAGGGGAGCAGCCAAGGTGCACCCCAAGTAGGCCGAATCCTACTTGGGGTCCTCCCCAATCCGCCCCCTACCATAATTGCCGGAAGGAAAAAGTAAGAGGGAAGAAGAGAAGGAAGGGGGGTCGAACCCCCTCTTCTCCTTCTCCAATTCGGCCTCCTGCCATAAGGGGGGCGCGCCACCCCTTGTGGGCTGGGGTGCTCCCCTCCCATGGCCCATATGGCCCATATATAATACAACATCGTCATCGAACGTTAAGCGTGCGGACCCTACGGGTTCGAGAACTATGTAGACATGACCGAGACACCTCTTCGGTCAACAACCAATAGCTAAACTTGGATGCTCATATTGGCTCCTACATATTCTACGAAGATCTTTATCAGTCGAACCGTTATGACAACATAGATTATTCCCTTTGTCTATCGGTATGTTACTTGCCCAAGATTCGATCATCAGTATCTTCAGACCTAGTTCAATCTCATTACCGGCAAGTCTCTTTACTCATTCCGTAATACATCACCTCATGACCAACTCCGTAGTCATTTGCTTGCAAATTTATGATGTGTATTACCGAGAGGGCCCAGAGATACCTCTCTGATACTCGGAGTGAAAAATCCTAATCTCGATCTATGCCAACTCAACAAACACCTTCGGAGATACCTGTAGAGCATCTTTATAATCACCCAGTTACGTTGTGACGTTTGATAGCACATAAGGCATTCCTCCGGTATCCGGGAGTTTCAAAATCTCATAGTCGAAGGAATATGTATTTGACATGAAGAAAGCAATAGCAATAAAACTGAACGACCATTATGCTAAGCTAACGGATGGGTCTTGTCCATCACATTATTCTCCTAATGATGTGATCCCATTATCAAATGACAACTCATATCCATGGTTAGGAAACCTTAACCATCTTTGATCAACAAGCTAGTCAAGTAGAGGCTCACTAGGGACATAGTGTTTGTCTATGTATTCACACATGTATTAAGGTTTCCGGTCAATACAATTCTAGCATGAATAATAAACATTTATCATGAATAAGGAAATATAAAATAACAACTTTATTATTGACTCTAGGGCATATTTTCTTCACTTCCTTGTTTCCTCTTCCTTGCGTGCCTTTATATAGCCCCCAAGTTTTAAGGATTGAGAAGTCTGATAATACTTCAAACTTCCATGAACCTTGACCTGCCCGCAACATGCGTCTGATATCAACATATAGTAATGCTGAATTAGCAATTTCTGATACGCGGGAAATGTTGGAGTACATCGAGTCATTTGCTGCCGACTTACAAAAAGAGCTGAATAAGGAAAGAAAGAAGAAAGAAATCACAGAAAGCTTATCTCCAGATCTTCACAAGTCCTTTTTCTAGGCTACTGATGGACTTTAGGATGCCAAGTCCGAGTTTGAGAAGGAGAGGGCCATATTGTTAAAGAGAGCCGAAGAGGCTGAGGCGAAACTTGAGACGGCGAAGCAGGAGTTGGCGACATTAAAAGGACAAATCAAAGATACGGGTGTGGTTGTATTTGGTAAGTATAAACCCGTTCAAGCCGCCAAAGCCAAATTGGCTCATTGTATTGTCCGGGTTACTAATAATTCTTGATGCATGTTGACAGGTAAAAAAAGACCACAATATTGTAAATCTCCCTTTGATGAAGCTGAAGGCCATCTACAAATTTTTGGAACAACTGTATGTGGGAGGCTTGTACTACATCATGGCAGTAAAAAATACCAAAGCGCCACTACATTATATCATTGATATGCTGAAGGAGTTGTCCACAGTGCCATAAAGGATAAAAGAATTGAAGAGGTCTGCTTGCCATCAGCGGGCACTGCATGCACTGGTGTGTGCTAAGGTATACTTCCTAGAGCTCGTGCCGGCTCAACTAGCTGATGGCTTCCCAGAGTTCAAGTTGGATGGAACAGCATTTGGGAATGAAGACTATCTTCGCTATGTGAGGGAGAACCGAGTAGCGGCGATCTAAATTGCGGAGGAAAACAATTTGACCAAGTATCAAACCATGTACTCGGAAGCTAGCAAGCGCCTGAGTCCTGCAATGCCACAACCCTTTGAGCTGAATCCACCAAGTAAGCAACATTTCACTCCTGACATCAATACTGCATCCGTGATGAGGAAGGATTCAATTTTTGAAGCTCTGAGATCCATGCAGTGGCTGGCCGAGGACGACGAAGCATCCCAGAAAGACCAAGAAGAGCCAGCAAAGGATAACCCAACTGCGAGTGGTCCCAAAGAACACCACGCCAACCTCCACCGCCTGTGCTTAGTAACTTCACAGCTGACTCCTACTTGTAGGAAAAAACTTGGATAATGTTAACCCAGTGGTGGGTTGTAATAGGGTAGCAAAAACATTGGTGAGGAGTGCCTTCGTGCATTGGCTGTCTCTTTTGAACGCTTGATCTTTGTTGACATGACGAGATAATTTGTATCCCTTGCTTGGTCGACCTGCCAATATCTCCTTGATATATTTGTATGTGAATGCCTTGTGTGACTTGTGAAAATAATTCCAGTAGCAAATATGGGATAGACTAATGGTGAAAATATGTTGTAAAATTCCCATACTCGGGTCAATATTGTGACCTGGCAATACAGATAACCCGGTGTTATGTATAACCCAACATATTGTGTGAAAAATATAGAAGTCCTGAAAAATAGAGATACATAGATAACTGAAACAAGGAAATAATAATAATAAGCCGGCTTTTGAGGCACGACGTAAAGACCGACTTTTGAGGCTCGAGTCTAATTTACTGCAGTGAAGCAGGCCTTGTAGGCTCTTTTGGTTTATCCTCACTTTCTGAAAGCCGGCTCTCACATGACTTAAGCCGGTGTTTCAACCTTCACAAGTTCGTGGTCAATTTTGATTGACTCATCAAGAGTATACCGCGTCACCTTTTCACAGTAGCATCAAGCTAGCAAGCAGGTTTAACCAAGTTTCATAATGGCATATGCCGGGTCAAGAGGGATGTTAATAGCTAAACTCATTGGGTTGGAAGCCCCCAAGTGACCTATGATCAAAGAATAAAGACTCATACTCAATTTATGGATGAAACGACAAAATACCCCGAGTTTTAGGGATGTCGACTTTATTGCATTGATCATAATAAATATATACATAAGATAGGTATGTACAATGAAGTGGAGCCAGTGGCTCTAAGTATAATAAGGTCGAAGATGCACAATATTCCATGGCATGTTGGTCTCCTCTTTAGAGGTACGCGACTTATTGGGTTCACGTATGTTAATGAGATAATATGATCCATTGTTGAGGTTCTTGCTGATGATAAAGGGTCCTTCCCATGGAGGTGAAAGGTTATGCATACCTGTCTATTCTTGTATCAGACAGAGCACTAAGTCATCTTCCTGGAAAGTACGATTGCGAACTCTACGGCTATGATAGTGACATAGATCTTGCTGATATATCATGGATCGTGCTGCTGCAAAATCGCGTTCTTCTTCCTGAGCATCCAAAGAATCCCGACGAGCTCTCTCATCATCTGCTTCGACATATGCTGCAACTCTGGGGGAGTCATGACAGATATCGCTTGGAAATACAGCTTCCACACCATAAACCATGAAAATGGTCTATAGCCTGTTAACCTGATGGGGGTGGTCCGTATGCTCCAAAGGACCGCGGGGAGTTCCTCGACCCAACATCCTGGAGTGCGCTAAAGAGGAACCATGAGTCTTGGTTTGATCGCCCGCAATATCTCCTGGTTAGCACGCTCTGCGTGACCATTGGACCGCGGATGTGCTACTAAAGCCACATCAAGCCGAATATGTTATTTTTGGCAAAATTGTTTCATAGCACCCTTGGACAGGTTAGTGCCATTGTCCGTGATGATGTTGTGCGGATAACTGATACGTCTCCAACGTATCTATAATTTTTGATTGTTCCGTGCTATTATATTATCTGTTTTGGATGTATTATATACATTAATATGCTATTTTATATTATTTTTGGGACTAACCTATTAACCTAGAGCCCAGTGCCAGTTTATGTTTTTTCCTTGTTTTTGAGCTTGGCAGAAAAGGAATACTAAACGGAGTCCAAATGGAATAAAAATTCATGATGATTTTTCTTGGACCAGAAGACACCTAGAGGACTTGGAGTCCAAGCCAGAAGAGCCACGAGGTGGTGGCAAGGGTGGAGGGCGCGCCCTAGGGGGGCTACCTTGTGGTCCCCTCGGGACTCCCCTGGACTAGCTCTTCCTCCTATATATTCACATATATTCCATAACCAATAGAAGCATCCACGAAAATAATTTTCCGATGCCGCAACCTTTTGTTACCATGAGATCCCATCTTGGGGCCTTTTCCGGCAACCTGCCAGAGGGGGATTCGATCACGGAGGGCATCTACATCAACTCTATTGCCCTTCTGATGAAGCATGAGTAGTTTACCTCAGACCTACAGGTCCATAGCTAGTTGTTAGATGCATTCTTCTTTCTCTTTGATTCTCAATACCATGTTCTGCTTGATGTTCTTGGAGATCTATCCAATGTAATCTTCTTTTGCAGTGTGTTTATCAAGATCCGATGAATTGTGGATTTATGATCAGCTTATCTATGAATATTATTTGAATATTCTCCGAATTCTTATATGTATGATTTGATATCTTTGTACTTCTATTTGAACTATCGGTTTGGTTTGGCCAACTAGATTGGTTTTTCTTGTAATGGGAGATGTGCTTAGCTTTGGGTTCAATCTTGCGTGATTTCACCCAGTAACAAAGTAGGGGTAGCGAGACACATATTGAATTGTTGCCATCGAGGATAAAAAGATGGGATTTTCATCATATTGCTTGAGTTTATTCCTCTACATCATTTCATCTTACTTAAGGCATTACTCCATTCTTTATGAACTTAATACTCTATGGATAGCGGTCGATGTGTGGAGTAATAGTAGTAGATATAGGCAGGAGTCAGTCTACTTGACACGGACGTGATGCCTATATGCATAATCATGGCCTTGTATATCATCATAACTTTGCGCTTTTCTATCAATTGCTCGACAGTAATTTGTTCACCCACCATATTATTTGCCTTCATGAGAGAAGCCTCTAGTGAAACCTATGGCCGCCGGGTCTATTTTCGATCATATTAGTTTCCGATCTACTATTTTGCAATCTTTTATTTTCAGATATATAAACCAAAAAATTTATCTTTTGTTTAGTTCTATCTATCTCTATCAGATCTCACCTTTGCAAGTGACCGTGAAGGGATTGACAACCCCTTTTTCGCTTTGGGTGCAAGTGTTTGATTTTTTGTGCAGGTGCATCTATTGGGGACTTGCCGTTTCTCCTGCTGGATTGGTACCTTGGTTCTTACCTGAGGGAAATACTTATCTCTATTGTGCTGCATCACCCTTTCCTCTTCAAGGTAAAAACCAATGCAAGCTCAAGAAGTAGCAGGAAGAATTTCTACCGCCTTTGCCAGGGAGATCTACGTCAAGCCTACCAAGTACCCATCATAAACTCTCATCTCTTGCATTACATTATTCGCCACTCGCCTCTCATTTTCCTCCCCCACTTCTGAAACAACTTTCAAAAAGATTTGCCTTTTCTTTACCCTTCTTCCATTCGTCTTTTTGTTTTCTTTTTGTTTGCTCATGTGTCGGTGTGTTTGCCTGCCTTTATGGCTCAACCCAAGAATTTTGATCCTTACTATAGGAGGTTGGAAGAAATTGAAAACAATGTTTGGAGCTTCATGTCTTTACAATCTGAGCATAATAGTTTCTTTAGGAACTAGCTTAAGGAGCAGAAAACTTTGATGGAGTATATGAATAAAGAGCTCGATGATATGTCTAAGGAATTTTACGGTTTGAAATCTCAGTTTGTTCATCTTGAAAATTTAGTAGGCCAAATTTTTGATAGACAACCTACCTTAGTAAACAAGATGGCCGCTAAACCGGAGTCTTTAAATAATGATGAAGATCTTAAAGATGGAACTCGAGATGAGTTAACTTTAGCTAGAAGGCGTCCCAGTGATTCAAAGTTTATAGATCTTGATGCAAAAATTGATAAAGGTGGGATTGGAGAGATCAAAACTTTAAGTAGCTATGAACCCACTATTTTGGATTTCAAGGAATTTAATTATGATATTTGTTACTTGATAGATTGTATTTCCTTGTTGCAATCCATGTTTAATTCTCCTCATGCGTATAATCAAAATAAAGCTTTTACTAAACATATCATTGATGCTATGATGAAATATTTTGAAGAAAAGCTTGAATTGGAACTTCTATCCCTACAAAACTTTATGATGAGTGGGAACCTACTATTAAGATTAAGATTAAAGACTATGAGTGCCACACTTTGTGTGATTTGGGTGCTAGCGTTTCCATGATTCCAAAAACTTTATGTGATGTGTTAGGTTTCCATGAATTTGATCATTCTTCTTTAAATTTACATCTTGTGGATTCCACCATTAAGAAACCTATGGGAAGGATTAATGATGTTCTTATTTTTGCAAATAGGAATTATGTGCCTGTAGATTTCATTGTTCATGGTATAGATTGTAATCCCACATGTCCTATTATTCTTGGTAGACCCTTCCTTAGAACGAACGGTGCAATTATTGATATGAAAGAAGAAAATATTAGATTTCAATTTTCATTAAGGGCATGGAACACTTTCCTGGAAAGAAAATTAAGTTGCCATATGAATCTATTATGAGAGCTACTTATGGATTGCACACCAAAGATGACAACACCTAGATCTATTGCATTATGCCTAGCTAGGGGGGTTAAACAATAGCGCTCGTTGGGAGGCAACCCAATTTTATTTTTGTTCTTACTTTTTTGGTTCTGTTTTTCAATAAATTTTTCATCACCTCTGGATAAGATGTGTTTTCATGTTTTAGTTAGTGTTTGTGCCAAGTAAGACCTTTGGGATGGCTTGCGGTGATAGTTGATTTGATCTTGCTGAAAACAAAAACTTTTGCGCCCAGGAAAACTATTCTCATTTTTAACAGAAGTATGATAAAATGCTGATTCTTTTTGAAGAAGATTAATATACAAATTGCCCAGGTTTTCCTATTTTTCAGAATTTTTGGAGTTACAGATGTATTCGAGAGTTACATATTACTACAGACTGTTATGTTTTTTGACAGATTCCATTTTCTATGTGTTGTTTGCTTATTTTGATGAATCTATGGGTAGTATCGTGGGGTATGAACCATGGAGAAGTTGGAATACAGTAGATATTACACCAATATAAATAAATAATGAGGTCACAATAGTACTAAAAGTGGTGATTTATTTTCTTGTACTAACGGATCTCATGAGGTTTTCTGTTGAGTTTTGTGTTGTGAAGTTATCAAATTTTAGGTAAAGATTTGATGGACTATGGAATAAGGAGTGGCAAGAGCCTAAGATTGGGGATGCCCAAGGCACCCCAAGGTAATATTCAAGGACTACCAAGAGCCTAATCTTGGGGATGCCCCGGAAGGCATCCCCTCTTTCGTCTTCGTCTATCTGTAATTTACTTGAGGCTATATTTTTATTCACCACATCATATGTGTTTTGCTTGGAGGGTCTTGTATGATATGAGTCTTTGCTTTTTAGTTTGCCACAGTCATCCTTATTGTACACACCTTGTGAGAGGGACATGCATGAATCGTGATTTATTAGAATACTCTATGAGCTTGACTTATATCTTTTGAGCTAGGCAATTTTGCTCTAGTGCTTCACTTATATCTGTTTAGAGCACGGCGGTGGCTTTATTTTGTAGAAATTATTGAACTCTCATGCTTCACTTATATTATTTTGAGAGTCCCCTTAAAAAGTGTGGTAATTTACTTTCGTTATGAATTTAGTCCTAATATGATGGGCATCTGATGTTGCTTGAAGCTACGTCGGTATTTCCCCAAAGAGGAAGGGATGATGTAGCACAATGGCGGTAGGTATTTCCCTCAGGTATGAAACCAAGGTTATCGAACCAGTAGGAGAACCAAGCAACAAAATGTAAACAACACCTGCACACAAATAACAAATACTCGCAACCCGATGTGTTAAAGGGGTTGTCAATCGCTTTCGGGTAACGGCACAAAAAATTGGCACAAGGAGGGGAGAAAGTTGTAAATATTGATAGATTGGACGCCAAATAAAATAAAGTGCAGCAAGGTAATTTTGTATTTTTGGTTTAATAGATCTGCAAAATAAAAGCAAAGGAAAAGTAGATCACAAAGGCAAATAATATGAGAAAGAGACCCAGGGGCCGTAGGTTTCACTAGTGGCTTCCCTCGAGAAAAATAGAAAATAGTCGGTACAAAAATTACTGTTGGGAAATTGATAGAAATTCAAATAATCATGACGATATCCAGGCAATGGTTATTATATAGGCATCACATCCTAGATTAGTAGATCGACTCCTGCCTGCATCTACTACTATTACTCCACACATCGACCGCTATCCAGCATGCATCTAGTGTATTAAGTTCATGGAGAAACGGGGTAATGCAATAAGAATGATGACATGATGTAGACAAGATCTATCTATGTAGAGATATACCCCATCATTTTTATCCTTAGTAGCAATGATACATACGTGTCGGTTCCCTTTCTGTCACTGGGATCAAGCACCGTAAGATCGAACCCACTACAAAGCACCTCTTCCCATTGCAAGATAAATAGATCAAGTTGGCCAAACAAAACCCAAATATCAGAGAAGAAATACGAGGCTATAAGCAATCATGCATATAAGAGATCAAAGAAACTCAAATAACTTTCATGGATATAAAAAGATAGATCTGATCATAAACTCAAAGTTCATCTGATCCCAACAAATACACCGCAAAAAGAGTTACATCATATGGATCTCCAAGATACCATTGTATTGAGAATCAAACGAGAGAGAGGAAGCCATCTAGCTACTAACTACGGACCCGAAGGTCTACAAAGAACTACTCACACATCATCGGAGAGGCACCAATGGAAGTGGTGAACCCCTCCGTGATGGTGTCTAGATTGGATCTGGTGGTTCTGGACTCTGCGGCGACTGGAATTAATTTTCGTCAACTCCCCTAGGGTTTCTGGAATATTGGGGTATTTTTAGAGCAACGAGGCGGTTCAGGGCACCCGAGGTGGGCACAACACACCAGGGCGCGCCCTGGTGGGTTGTGCTCCCCCTCAGATCACCCCCACGCGCTACCTTGGCCCATTGGGTCTCTTCTGGGCCAAAAACAATCTACGTAAAGTTTCATTGTATTTGGAATCTGTTTGGTATTGATTTCCTACGATGTAGAAAAAACATGCAGAAAATAGCAACTGGCAGTTGGCACTATGTCAATAGGTTAGTACCAAAAAATGATATAAAATGATTATAAAACATCCAAGATTGGTAATATAGCAACATGGAACAATCGAAAATTATAGATACGTTGGAGACATATCAGCATCCCCAAGCTTAACTCCTGCTTGTCCTCGAGTAGGTAAGTGATAAAAACAGAATTTTTGATGTGGAATGCTGCCTAACATGTCATATCATATTCTTTTCTTTATAGCATGGACATTTGGACTTTTATATTGTTCAAAGCAAAAGTCTAGTTTTAACATGATAACTTAAATACTCAAGTATATCAACAAGCAACCATGTCCTTCAAAATATCAACGCTAAAATAAGTTATCCCTAGCCCATCATGCTCAATCATGGATCCATTCATGAAACACACTCGCATATTAACTACACCCAATGCTCAAGTGTGATCATAGTGCCCCCTAGTTGGTGACTTATAAGAGAAGATGGAGATTCAAATTCAAAAATAAAAATTGCATAAAGTAAATGAAAGGCCCTTCGCAAAGGGAAGTAGGGATTTGTAGAGGTGCCAGAGCTCAAAGCGAAAAACTTAGAGTTAAAAACATTTTGGGAGGTGTGCCTTTCCCACCAATGAAAATGACTTAGAGTTCCCAACACTTTCCATGCTAGATATATCATAGGCGGTTCCCAAACATAAATTAAAGTTTATTCCTTTTTCCACCATACTTTCACTTTCCGTGGCTAACTGTATCCACGGGTGCCTTCCATACCAACACTTTCCAAGGAATTTATTATTTGACAACATAAAGTAAATTCATTTTTCATTTCAGGACTGGGCATCCCTAATACCTTTGCCTTACTCTCGTGCAATGACAAGTGAATAAACAATCATCGTGAGAATAACACATCTAGCATGGAAAATATTAGCCACCCCTCACCGCTCCGCGAGCGGTACGAACACACAAAAGAGAAGTTTATTTTGAAAATTAGAGATGGCACATACAAATTTGCTTAGAACGGAAAACGAATACCGCATATAGGTAGATATAGTGGACTCATGTGGAAAAACTGGTTTAAAGGTTTTTGGATGCACAAGTAGTGATCGTACTTAGTGCAAAATGAAGGCTAGCAAAAGATTGAGAAGCGACCAACTAAGAAACGAATAATCTCATAAGCGAGCATTAAGCATAATTAACACCGAATAATGCACCACAAGTAGGATATAATTTCATTGCATAATTATTGACTTCCATTCTTGCATAGGGAATCACAAACCTTAACACCAATATTCTTACTAAAGCATAATTACTCATCAAGATGACTCACATATCACATCATCATATCTCAAAACTATTACTAAGAATCAAGTTTATTTTGTCGAATGATCTTCTGAAAGTTTTTATTATATACTTCTTGGATATCTATCACTTTCGGACTAATTTTCATGTGTTGCTTTTGATAATCTCAAACAAATATAAGTGAAGATCATCAGCATAATATTTCTTTCTCTCAAACTAATTTAGGTGAAGCAAGAGAGAATTTCTTGAAAATTTTACTAACTCTCAAATAAATCCAAGTGAAGCAAGAGAGCATTTCTTCAAAAATACTAAAGTACACCTTTCTCAAAAAGATATAAGTGAAGTACTAGAGTAAGTCCATAGCTCATAAAAATTTAAGTGAATCATAGAGAGCAATTCTAACAAGTCATGACATAATTTTGGATCTCTCAAATAGGTGTGTCCAGAAAGGAATCAAGACTTAAAACACAAAATAAAACAAGCAAAGACTCATATCATAGAAGACGCTCCAAGCAAAACACATAGTATGTGACGAATAAAAATATAGCGTCGAGTAAAATACCGATGGTCGTTAGAAGAAAGAGGGGATGCCACTCAGGGGCATCCCCAAGCTTAGTTGCTTCCTCTCTTTTTGATAATAGCTTGGGATGCCGGGGAATACCCAAGCTTAGGATCTTCTTACTCCTTATTCCTCCATCCATCGTAAGATAACCCAAAACTTGAAAACTTTAATCACACAAAACTCAACAAAAGCCTTTGTGAGATCCGATAGTATAAGAAAACAAATCACTACTATAAGTGTTGTAGTAAACCAAATCATATTTTGTTATTGCTTTATATCTACTGTATTCCAACTTTTCTATGGCAAAAACTCATCAAATAAAACCATAGAGCCATCAAAACAACAATACAACGCAAAGAAAACAGAATCTGTCAAAAACAGAACAGTCTGTAGCAATATGGATAATCCGAATACTTATGTAACTACAAAAACTCTGAAAAATTAGGACGTCCTGGGAAATTTGTGTATTAATCTACTACAAAAGGAATTGGTATTTTATGGCTCTCTGGATAAAAATGAAAATTATTTTCGCGGGCGCAAAAGTTTCTGTTTTTCAGCAAGATCAAACAACTATCACCCAAGAAGATCCTAAAGGCTTTACTTGGCACCAACACTAACTAAAAAACAAAAAACACAATCATAAGAGTAGCATAATTGTGCTAATGTAACATCCCAAAATTCTAAATTTTGGAATGTTATAATAAATAGATAGATTTGACTGATTGTTTGATTGATTGTCTGAAAGTGAGTGAATTCAAAACTTTTTAAAAGTTAAATGAGAGGGAATAAAAGGACTTTCCCAAACTTTCATATTTGCTTTCTGATCTCCATGAATTCAAATTCTTTTCAAATACAAAACCCTTGAGCGAAGATGATATGACTTCTTCCATTTAAATTAAATGAAAGGGTATTTGAAAATAATTGGATTTCATTTGGAAATATTTCAATTCATAAACTTCATGCAGCTCAATGATTTTCATGAGAGAAGATAAAAGGACTTCTTCAAATTATATGAAATATGAGTTGGGAGTTTCAAAGAATTAAATTCAAAGTTATTTTGAATTTATTTTCAATTTGGAGTTATTTGAGTTTTATTCAAATTATTTTTCTCCAAAAATAAAATATATGGAAATTAGGGTAACATGATTCCCTACAATAGAAAATTGGAGAAAAATTAATTTGAAATCATTTTGGTATTTTTAAAATGATTTTAGTTGGATTTTAATAGACCAGTAGCACTCTTTGATTTATCTGGATTTTTGTGGATTTTATTTGAAGTATTAAAAATGTCCATGTTGTAGAAAATCTTTTTCTGAAAATTTTGGTATATTATACACCTATATAAAGTTTTTTTTTATTTTTTTTATTTCTTTTTCTGTTGTTTGGGAAAATCTAAAAAAAAACTCCGTCGCCGACTGGGCCGGCTCAGGGCCCAGCCGACTGCATCGCCGGCCCAGCCCAGCCAGTGCACTGCCGCCGCCTTCCTCCTCGTGCCCGTGCGGGACTCCCGCCGGAGTCCGCCGCACCTACGGCGCCGGCCGCCCCTTCCCCAAGCCAGGAGCCGCCCCGGCCCTTTATAACCCGAGGCACCGCGCCGCCCCGCGCCACCCCTCGCGCCGCCGCCGCTGTAGTGCCCTGCCTCTCGCGCCGCCTCGCCGGACTTCCCCACCGCCGCTGCACGCTCCGTCCGCCACCACCGCTAGCGCCGCTGCCGCTCCCTGCCGTCGCCGCGCCTCGCCACCGCGCCGCCCCGCGCCACCCCTTGCCGCCACCCCGCTCGCCGTCGAAGCCGTCGGCGAGATCCGCCGTAACCGCCGCCATCGCCGCCTCGCCGGAGAGCCACCGGAAAACTGCCACCGCTGCCGGTTTATTTCGCCCGAGCCGGTAAAAGCCGCCGTTTTTTTCTTTCAGTTAAGAAAAACCTAGATCGGTTTTCCACAGAAAACCTAGATCTGATTTTTTTGTTTAGTTATGTAGTGAGCGTTTACTAGTTATGCCTTTGGAGTGAACGGTTTTTGTCTAATAAGCTTCTAGAGCGAACGTTCATTAGATAGATTTTTCTTTTTCTATTTATTTACAGCCAGGGACCCATATGTAATTAGTTTCTTCACAGATTAGTCCCTGATCTTCAATCTATCACAACTTTTTGCTCGTTAGTCCAAATCCAACGAAAACAACGCTCATGTCTTCGTTATGATCTCCTCTATCCAGTAATCCAACTCAAACATGTTTTTGAAAAGTTTAAAATTTGAATTAGATCAGATCTGAATTCAAACTTCGTTTGAACATAACTTGAGTTTCATAACTCCGATTTAGTTGATTCTTTTTGCAAATCGAAGCTCTTGACCTAAACTTTCTGATAATGCCAAATTCACGTAATTTTGATACTGTTAGAAATTGTTTTATGCTGCAAGAGTTATTTTCTTGGTTTTGATGTTTTCTGAATCGTCTTTTTCGTTCTTTCTGATCTTTGAGTGATTGCTTATGTGTGGTTACTATTGCTTGCTTACGATAGATTGACCGGAGTGTGATGAGTAGAACTATCAAGAGTTTTGAGTGTGAATCATCTTCATCAACATTGCAGGCAAGTTCACACTTTGATCATATCCCCTTCCATACCCAGTTTTTTTGCATTAGATCAATCTTCACACATTGCATGATTAGGATCTAATTAAATTGTGGGATGGGAAGTAGATGAGGTAGTACCTATTACCTGTTTATTATCAAACCTTTGGGAGTTACTTCTACGTTTGCTTATTATGCCATGCTATGCTAGTAGACGTGGATTGGGTTTTGAGAGTATTTCATGACCGATGTGAGATTGTTAATTAATGGTTCAACTTAAGGTGGCAACTTTAACACACATCTGGGTGGATTTAGGCACCTGGTTATTCTAGGATTGCCTGTCTAGGCACCTGGGTAATCCAGGACTTGCCTGTTTTTATTTTGGACCGCCACCCAGGCTCAAAGGGATCATGAGATTATTCATACTAGAAACTTCCGTGTGCAGCCACAAGCCATTATGGGCTCTGGCATAGTTGATTAAGTCGTGCGAACTCTTACAGGGTAGACTAGTAGATGTAGGGGAAAGTAGGTGTACCGGTCTATCCATCGTAAGGTGCTAGCGCTTCTGAAAGACTGTGTCTCGGTCATCCGTTTCTCAAACACCATGTAGTGCGAGAAATCCAACGGAGGCGATCGAGTCTTGTGGGGAAAAGTGTGCAAACCTCTGCAGAGTGTATAAACTAATCATGATTAGCCGTGTCCCCGGTTATGGACATCTTGAGTATCTAGTTCTTGGATTATCCTCTTGATCTCATCACGTTACTTTAAATGAATATTGTTGGGTTTAATGATGTTACTTAATTGGGATTGAGAATGCTGTCAACCATTCTCAATGTTCAACAACCACCATGATAGTTAATTAGAATGTATTCCTTTGCAGTAGGGAAAAATTGGCTTTTCGCAAAAACCTTATAACCATAGAGCTTTTCCACCAGCCAAATATGCATGTAGTGATAGCCTTTATTCATCATTCTCTATGGTGTGAATTTGCCAGTACATTCAATGTACTGACCCTCTGTGGCTGCAACGTCTCATGTTGCAGGATTATCTTACGACGAGTAAGTGATACGTTAGGGTTACGATTTCTACACTCAACTTTGCCGTTGGTGTTGATGGGAATCCACAACCTTGTTGCTTCCGCTATTTTGGATTTGAGGTAATAGTATTTACGTTACTTTTACATGTGATTTACCTCTGCTATAAATCCTCGAGTACTGTGTGTGTCAGCATACCGATCCAGGGATGGCACTTAAGCACAGAGACTTGATCCATTCGGGTCAGGTCGCTACAGCTAACACTCAAGAACAAAAATCAAAAACGCAAAAATAAATTTATTCATTGGGTTGCCTCCCAACAAGCGCTATAGTTTTATGCCCTTAGCTAGGCATAAGGCAAGGATCTAAATTTTGTCATCTTTGGTTTGAGATCCATAAGATGCCCTCATGATTGATTCATAAGGTGGCGTAATTCTTGTTCTAGGGAAGTGTTACATACCCTTCCTCAAAGGAAATTGGAACTTAATGTTGCCTTCTTTCATATCAATCACGGCACCGATAGTGCGTAAAAACGGTCTACCAAGAATAATTGGACAAGACGGATTGCAATCAATATCAAGAACAATAAAATCTATGGGCACATTATTCCTATTTGCAAGAATAAGAACATCATTAATTCTTCCCATAGGCTTTTTAATAGTGGAAACTACCAAGTGCAAATTTAAAGAGCATTCTTCAATATCGGTAAGACCAAGCACATCACATAAAGATTTCGGAATTGTAGAAACACTAGCACCCAAGTCACACAAAGCAAAACACTCATAATTTTTAATCTTGACTTTGATAGTAGGTTCCCATTCATCATGCAATTTTCTAGGAATCGAAAATTCTAATTCCATTTTTTCTTCTAAAGCTTTCATCATAGCATCAACAATATGTTTAGTAAAAGCGTTATTTTTTTCATAAGCATGGGGTGAATTTATCATGGATTGCAATAAAGAAATACAATCAATCAAAGATCAACTATCATAATTAAAGTCTTTGTAACCCAAAAGAGTGGGCACATCACTAGTTAAAGCCTTGACCTCTTCAAACCCACTTTTATCAATTTTCTCAACAAGATTTTCACCATCCGAATTATCGGGACGCCTTCTAACTAAAGTTGACTCTTATCCAGTCCATTTTTCATCAATATTAATTTTAGTAAACAAGGAAACAATAGAAGAAACACCAATCATTGTAAGATCTTCGTTACTTTTGCGAAAGTAATCACTAGAAAATGCTTTTTCTAAAAAATATATTTTAGCTCTAAGCATAGCGGTTCTTTTCTTACTTTCATCCATAGAAACATAAAGAGCTTTAATTGATTCTTGTACCATAGGCACAAAAATTTTCATCTTGAGATTTTCCACGTCATGAGAAATTCTATCAACACTTCTATACAAATCATCAATCTTATTCAACTTTTCTTATATTCTAGCGTTGAAAACTTTTTGAGTATTGATAAATTCTTTAATATTATTCTCAAGATCAGAGGTGTTCCTATTATTATTATAAGAAGGATTACCATAGGAATTACCATAATTATTAGAGGAATTACTAGGAAAAGGCCTAGGATTAAAATTACCTCTATAGGCATTTTTATTGAAATTGTTTCGCGAGATAAAATTCACATCTACGGAATCACTAGTTTGCTCAATCAAAGTAGATAAAGGCATATCATTGAAATCAATAGGAGCACTTTTACTAGCAACCATTTTCATAAGAGCATCAACTTTTTCACTCAAAGAAGAAATTTCTTCAACCGAATTAACTTTTTTACTAGTAGGAGCTCTTTCGGTATGCCATTGTGAATAATTTTCCATAATATTATCAAGCAATTTAGTGGCTTCACCCAAAGTAATTTCCATAAAAGTACCACCCGTGGCAGAATCTAAAAGATTACAAGAAATAAAATTCAATCCCGCATAAATTTTTGTATGATCATCCAAAGATTTAACCCACGAGTTGGCCACTTCCTTAGCATCGTTTTCATCCTTTCCCAAGATTGTGCAACATGCTAATGTTCAAGTTGCTTGAAATTCATGATCTGGGTTCTAAGGGAAATAATTTTTCTGGGTGGAAAATACTTCGTGATAAAAGCATCTTTGCACTTATTCCAAGAATCGATACTATTGCGAGGCAAAGAAGAGAACCAAATTTTTGTGGAATCACACAAAGAAAACGGAACTAATTTCATCTTCACAACATCATTGTCCACATCTTTTTTATTTTTCATAATTCCACAAAGGTATTAAGATGGGACGCGACATCCTCATTAGGAGTACCAGAAAATTGATCTTTCGTAACAAGATTCAATAAAGCAGTATTAATATCACAAGACTCCGCACTAGTGGCAGGAGGAGCAAGCGGAGTGCCAATAAAATCATTGTTGTTGGTATTTGAGAAATCACACAATTTGGTGTTCCCTTGAGTCATGATGACTACACAACAAGATTGCACTCAAAAACGGATCTGGCAAGAAAACGGCGAACGAAAAAGAGGGGCGGATAAAATGGCAAATTTTTGTGAAGTGGGGGAGAGGAAAACGAGAGGAAAATTAAAGGAAAATAATGTAAATTGCAAGAAGATGAGATTTGTGATTACGAACCTGGTATATGTTGAAGATCCTCCCCAGCAACAGCGGCAGAAATTCCTTTTGATGTTGCATGAAGCTACGTCGGTATTTCCCCAAAGAGGAAGGGATGATGCAGCACAACGGCGGTAGGTATTTCCCTTAGATATGAAACCAAGGTTATCGAACCAGTAGGAGAACCAAGCAGCACAACGTAAACAACACCTGCACACAAATAACAAATACGTGCAACCCGACGTGTTAAAGGGCTTGTCAATCCCTTTCGGGTAACGGCGCCAGAAATTGGCACGAGGACGGGAGAAAGTTGTAAATATTGATAGATCGAACGCCAAATAAAATAAAGTGCAGCAAGGTATTTTTGTATTTTGGTTTAATAGATCTGAAACAAAAATCAAAGGAAAAGTAGATCGCAAAGGAAAATAATATGAGAAAGAGACCCGGGAGCCGTAGGTTTCACTAGTAGCTTCTCTCAAGAAAAATAGCAAACGGTGGGTAAACAAATTACTGTTGCGAAATTGATAGAACTTCAAATAACCATGACGATATCCAGGCAATGATCATTATATAGGCATCATGTCCAAGATTAGTAGACCTACTCCTGCCTGCATCTACTACTATCACTCCACACATCGACCGCTATCCAGTATGCATCTAGTGTATTAAGTTCATGGAGAAACGGAGTGATGCAATAAGAGCGATGACATTATGTAGACAAGATCTATCTATGTAGAGATAGACCCCATCGTTTTATCCTTAGTAGCACGATACATACGTGTCGGTTCCCTTTCTATCACTGGGATCAAGCACCGTAAGATTGAACCCACTACAAAGCACCTCTTCCATTGCAAGATAAATAGATCAAGTTAGCCAAACAAAACCCAAATATCCGAGGAGAAATACGAGGCTATAAGCAATCATGCATATAAGAGATCAAAGAAACTCAAATAACTTTCCTGGATACAAAAAGATAGATCTGATCATAAACTCAAAGTTCATCCGATCCCAACAAACACACCGCAAAAAAAGTTACATCAGAGGATCTCAAAGAGACCATTGTATTTAGAATCAAACGAGAGAGAGGAAGCCATCTAGCTACTAACTACAGACCCGAAGGTCTACAAAGAATTACTCACACATCATCGGAGAGGCACCAATGGAAGTGGTGAACCCCTCTGTGATGGTGTCTAGATTGGATCTGGTGGTTCCGGACTCTGCGGCAGCTGGAATTGATTTTCGTCGACTCCCCTAGGGTTTCTGGAATATTGGGGGTATTTATAGAGCAAAGAGGCGGTCCGGGGGCACCCGAGGTGGGAACAACCCACTAGGGCGCGCCTGGGCCTCCTGGCGCCCTGGTGGATTGTGCTCCCCTCGGAGCACCCCCCCACGCGCTGCCTTGGCCCATTGGGTGTCTTATGGTCCAAAAAAATCCCTGGTGGACTCTGTTTGGTATTGATTTCCTGCGATGTAAAAAACATGCAGAAAACAACAACTAGCACTTGGCACTATGTCAATAGGTTAGTACCAAAGAAAATGATACAAAATGATTATAAAACATCCAAGATTGGTAATATAACAACATGGAACAATCAAAAAATTATAGGTACGTTGGAGACATATCAACATCCTAGAGGGATATAATAAAAACTTTCATATAATGTGCATTGAATACTATGAGAAGTTTGATTCCTTATGATTGTTTTGAGATATAAAGATGGTGATATTAGAGTCATGCTAGTGAGTAATTGTGGATTGTAGAAATACTTGTGTTAAAGTTTGTGATTCCCGTAGCATGCACGTATGGTGAACCGTTATGTAACGAAGTTGGAGCATGATTTATTTATTGATTGTCTTCCTTATGAGTGGTGGTCGGGGACGAGCGATGGTCTTTTCCTACCAATCTATCCCCCTAGGAGCATGCGTGTAGTACTTTGTTTCGATGACTAATAGATTTTTGCAATAAGTATGTGAGTTCTTTATGACTAATTTTGAGTCCATGGATTATACGCACTATCACCCTTGCAGCATTGCTAGCCTCTCTAGTACCGCACAACTTTCGCCGGTACCATACACCCACCATTTACCTTCCTCAAAACAGCATTCATACCTACCTATTATAGCATTTCCATAGCCATTCCGAGATATATTACCATGCAACTTCCACCGTTCCATTTTATTATGACACACTCCATCATTGTCATATTGCTTTGCATGATCATGTAGTTGACATTGTATTGGTGGCAAAGCGACCATTCATATTTTTTATACATGTCGCTCTTGAGCCATTGCACATCCCGGTACACCGCCGGAGCATTCATATAGAGTCATATTTTGTTCTAAGTATCGAGTTGTAATTCTTGAGTTGTAAGTAAATAAAAGTGTGATGATCTTCATTATTAGAGCATTGGCCCATGTGAGGAAAAATAAAAGAGGCCAAAGAAGCCAAAAAAAGAGAGAGAGAAAAGGAAGAAGAGGCAATGTTACTATCCTTTTTCCACATTTGTGCTTCAAAGTAGCACCATGATCTTCATGATAGAGAGTCTCCTATGTTGTAACTTTCATATACTAGTGGCAATTTTTCATCATAGAACTCGGCTTGTATATTCCAATGATGGGCTTCCTCAAATTGCCCTAGGTCTTCGTGAGCAAGCAAGTTGGATGCACACCCACTTAGTTTCTTTTTAAGCTTTCATTGAAGGAAATATGCCCTAGAGGCAATAATAAAGTTACTATTTATTTCCTTATATCATGATAAATGTTTATTATTCATGCTAGAATTGTATTAACCGGAAACATAATACATGTGTGAATACATAGACAAACATAGTGTCACTAGTATGCCTCTACTTGACTAGCTCATTGATCAAAGAGGTTAAGTTTCCTAACCATAGACATGAGTTGTTATTTGATCAACGGGATCACATCATTAGGAGAATGATGTGATTGACTTGACCCATTTTGTTAGCTTAGCACTTGATCATTTAAGTTTACTACTATTGCTTTCTTCATGACTTATACATGTTCCTATGACTATTAGATTATGCAACTCCCGAATACCGGAGGAACACTTTGTGTGCTACCAAACGTCACAACGTAACTGGGTGATTATAAAGGTGCTCTACAGGTGTCTCCAATGGTGTTCGTGGATTTGGCATAGATCAAAAATAGGATTTGTCACTCCGATTGTCGGAGAGGTATCTCTGGGCCCTCTCGATAATGCACATCACTATAAGCCTTGCAAGCAATGTGACTAATGAGTTAGTTGTGGGATGTTGCATTACGGAACAAGTAAAGAGACTTGCCGGTAACGAGATTGAACTAGGTATTGAGATACCGACGATCGAATCTCGGGCAAGTAACATACCGATGATGAAGGGAACAACGTATGTTGTTATGCGGTTTGACCGATAAAGATCTTCGTAGAATATGTAGGAACCAATATTAGCATCCAGGTTCCGCTATTGGTTATTGACCGGAGACATGTCTTTGTCATGTCTACATAGTTCTCGAACCCATAGGGTCCGCACGCTTAAAGTTCTGTGATGATCGGTATTATGAGTTTTTGTGTTTTGATGTACCGAAGGTAGTTCGGAGTCCCGGATATGATCACAGACATGACGAGGAGTTTCAAAATGGTCGAGACGTAAAGATCGATATATTAGATGACTATGTTCGGACACCGGAAGGGTTCCGGGAGGTTTCGGACATATACCGGAGTACCGGGGGTTACCGGAACCCCCCGGGAAGCTATTGGACCTTATGGGCCTTAGTGGAGAAGAGAGAGGGCAGCCAGGAGGTGGCGCGCGGCCCCCCTTGCCCCAATCTGAATTGGACAAGGGGAATGGCGGAGGCCCCCTCTCCTTCCTTCGCTCCACCTTCTCCTTCCCCCTTCTCCTTCTTGGAATAGGAAAGGGAGGGGGCAAACCTACTTGGAGAAGGATTGCCCCCCCTTGTGCGCGCCTCTCCCCTGGCCAGCCCTCTCCTCCTCCCCCCTTTATATACGGGGGTAGGGGAGCACCCCAAAGACATAACAATTGATCTGTTGATCTCTTAGCCGTGTGCGGTGCCCCCCTCCACCATAATCCACCTCGGTTATATCGTAGCGGTGCTTAGGCGAAGCCCTGCGTCGGTAGCTTCATCAACATCATCACCACGCCGTCATGCTGACGAAACTCTTCCCCGAGCTCTACTGGATCGTGAGTTCACGAGACGTCACCGAGCTGAACGTGTGCTGAACGCGGAGGTGCCGTACATTCGGTGCTGAGGATCGGTCGATCGTGAAGACGTACGACTACATCAACCGCGTTGTTATAACGCTTCCGCTTAACGGTCTACGAGGGTACGTGGACGACACTCTCCCCTCTCGTTGCTATGCATCACCATGATCTTGCGTGTGCGTAGGAATTTTTTTGAAATTACTACGTTCCCCAACATTCATAAACTTATAGCTCTAGTGCATCCGTTGCATGGCAATCCCTACTCACTCACATTGATATCTATTGATGGGAAACTCCATAGCCGTTGATATGCCTAGTTGATGTGAGACTATCTCATTCTTTTTGTCTTCTCCACAACCACCATATTCTATTGCACCTATAGTGCTATATCCATGGCTCATGCTCATGTATTGCGTGAAAGTTGAAAAGGTTTGAGAATGTCAAAAGTATGAAACAATTGCTTGGCTTGTCATCGAGGTTGTGCATGATTTGAATACTTTGTGTGATGAAGATGGAGCACAACCAGACTATAAGATTTTGTAGGGATAGCTTTCTTTGGCCATGTTATTTTGAGAAGACATGATTGCTTTATTAGTATGTTTGAATTATTATCGTTTTATGTCAATATTAAACTTTTGTCTTGAATCTTATGGATCTGAACATTCATGCCATAATAAAGAAAATTACATGGATAAATATGTTAGGTAGCATTCCACATCAAAAATTCTATTTTTATCATTTACCTACTCGAGGACGAGCAGGAATTAAGCCTGGGGATGCTTGATATGTTTCCATCGTATCTATAATTTTTGGTTGTTCCATGCTATTATATTATCTGTTTTGGATGTTTTATATGCATTACTATGCTATTTTATATTATTTTTGGGACTAACCTATTAACCTAGAGCCCAGTTCCAGTTTCTATTTTTCCTTGTTTTTGAGCTTCGCAGAAAAGGAATACTAAACAGAGTCCAAATGGAAGAAAACTTCATGATGATATTTCTTGGACCAGAAGACACCCAGAGGACTTGGAGTCCAAGCCAGAAGATCCACGAGGCGGAGGCAAGGGTGGAGGGCATGCCCCCTACCTTGTGGGACCCTCGGTACTCCCCTGACCTAGCTCGTCCTCCTATATATTCACATATATTCCAGAACCACCAGAACCGTTCATGAAAGTACTTTTCCGTTGCCGCAACCTTCTGTTCTCGTGAGATCCCATCTTGGGGACCTTTCCAGCATCCTGCCGGAGGGGGATTCCATCACGGAGGGCATCTACATCAACTCTATTGCCCTTCCGATGAAGCGTGAGTAGTTTACGTCAGACCTACGGGTCCATAGCTAGTAGCTAGATGGCTTCTTCTCTCTCTCTTTGATTCTCAATACCATGTTCTCCTCGATGTTCTTGGAGATATATCCAATGTAATTTTATTTTGCGGTGTGTTTGTCGAGATCCGGTGAATTATGCATTTATGATCAGCTTATCTATGAATATTATTTGAATTTTCTCTGAATTCTTATATGCATCATTTGATATCTTTGTACTATCGGTTTGGTTTGGCCAACTAGATTGGTTCTTCTTGCAATGGAAGAGGTGCTTAGCTTTGGGTTCAATCACGCGTGATTTCACCCAGCGACAAAGTAGGGGTAGCAAGACACGTATTGAATTGTTGCCATCGAGGGTAAAAAGATGGGGTTTTCATCATATTGCTTGAGTTTATTCCTCTACATCATGTCATCTTACTTAAGGTGTTACTCCATTCTTTATGAACTTAATACTCTAGATGCATGCTAGATAGCGGTCGATGTGTGTAGTAATAGTAGTAGATGCAAGCAGTAGTCGGTCTACTTGACACGGACGTGATGCCTATATGCATAATCATTGCCTTGGATATCGTCATAACTTTGCGCTTTTCTATCAATTGCACGACAGTAATTTGTTCACCCACCATATTATTTGCCTTCATGAGAGAAGCCTCTAGTGAAACATATGGCCCCCGGGTCTATTTTCCATCATATTAGTTTCCGATCTACTATTTTGTAATCTTTTATTTTCTGATCTACAAACCAAAAAACCCAAAAATATTTTATCTTTTGTTTAGTTCTATCTATCTCTATCAGATCTCAACTTTGCAAGTGACCCTGAAGGGATTGACGACCCCTTTATCGCGTTGGCTGCAAGTGTTTGATTGTTTTGTGGAGGTGCATCTATTGGGGACTTGCACGTTTCTCCTATTGGATTGATACCTTGGTTCTTAACTGAGGGAAATGCTTATCTCTACTATGCTACATCACCCTTTTCTCTTCAAGGAAAAAACCAATGCAAGCTCAAGAAGTAGCAATAAACAAAACGGAAAATTAGCTTCTTCAAGAATTTAACTGTTGTCGCCGCATCACAATTGCTGATGGTTTTGCTTCAACCCACTTGGTGAATTTATCAACTGCAACCAAGAGATGCGTATTTTTGTCTTTAGACGGCTTGAACAGACCAACCATATCTAGCCCCCAGACGGCGAACAACCAGGTTATCGGAACCATCCATAACTCTTGAGCCGGCACATGTGCTTGATGCACAAATTTTTGGCAACCATCACACTTGCGCAGGATATCCTCCGCATCCGCATGAGCTGTGAGCCAATAAAACCCATGCCAAAAAGCTTTAGCCCCTAAGGATCTTGAGCCGGCATAATGTCCACAGTCGCCAAAATCAATCTCGTTGAGAATTTGACGACCCTCTTCAAGAGAAACGGAACGCTGAAAAACGCCTATGATACTCCTCCAGTGTAGCTCACCATTAACAAATAGTCATGGATTTGGACCGTCTGATAATCTTTCGGGCGATGATTTCCTCTTCAAGGAGCTCGCCATGAGTGAGATAAGCCAGATAAAGGACTGTCCAATCTGGTATAGCATGAAGAGCAGCAACCAACTGTGCTTCCGGGTCAGGAATAGCAATATCTTCCTCTGAAGGCAACTTGACCGAAGGATTATGGAGAACATCAAGGAAAACATTTGGGGGCATCGGCTTACGCTGAGAACCCAAACGTGATAAAGTGTCAGCAGCCTCGTTGAGCTGTCGATCAATGTGATCAACCTGATGACCCTTGAAATGCCTTGCGAGATGACAGTCACCGCATGTCTATAAGCCACCATGATGGGGTCTTTGGAATCCCAAGTCCCAGATACTTGTTGAGCGACCAAGTTTGAATCACCCAAACATCTAACTCGGCCGAGGTTCATCTCCTAAGACATACAAAGCGCATGAAGGGGAGCCTCATACTCAGCTGCATTGTTAGTACAAGGAAACATGAGCCCCAAAACATAACAAAATTTATCACCTCGTGCGGAAGATATGATGACTAGCCTTCCAATTGCCTAGAACCATTGAAGTGTATTGTCCAGTACATATTATCTGGTTTCTCCTCAGTAACTTGTAATTCAGTCCAGTCATTGATGAAATCTACCAGAGCTTGAGATATGATAGCTATCCAAGGGACATACTTCAGATGATGCGAACCAAGCTCAGTTGTCCACTTGGCGACCCGGCCCATGGCCTCCCTATTTTGGATGATATCTCCTGAAGGAGCTGAGCTAACAACACACTGATAGGGTGTTCCTGAAAATAGTGCTTCAGTTTGCGACTAGCCATGAATACACCAACAGTTTCTGCCAATGTGGATATTGTTGTTTTGAATCAGTCAGAACCTTGTTGACACAGTAAACTGGCCTCTGGACTGGATATTATTTTGCTTCCTCCTTCCGTTCCACGACAACCGCCACACTCACCGCTTTGTTGTTAGAGGCGATATACAGGAGCATTGGCTCTTTGTCGGGAGGAGCAACAAGGATTGGTGTTGTAGACAACTGTTGGTTGAGAGACTCGAAGGCCTGGTCCGCAACATCATTCCAGACGAAGTTATCTGTCTTCTTCAGCAACTGGTACAGAGGAATCGCTTTCTCCCTGAGCCAACTAATAAACCTTCTTAAGGAAGCAACACAACCCACCACTCTCTGGACATCGTTGATGTTGGCCGGCTTGGCGAGCGTCATGACGGACTTGATCCTATCCAAGTTGGCCTCGATGCCTCGGTGTGAGACAAGGAAACCCAACAGTTTACTTGCAGGAACACCAAAGATGCATTTTGCCAGGTTGAGCTTCATCTTGTAGACTCGAAGATTGTCGAACATCTCTTTGAGGTCCGCCAGCAGGGTTTCTTTCTTCTGTGATTTGACCACGATATCATGAACATATGCATGAACATTGTGCCTGATATGCTTGTGAAAGCAATTCTGTACACAACGCTGATAAGTAGCTCCAACACTTTTTAGTCCAAAGGGAATAGAGACATTGTAGAAATCCCCAAAAGGTGTGATAAAGGTTGTCTTCTCCTGATCCTCCACATCCATCTTGATTTGGTGATATCTAGAATAAGCATGCAGGAAACATAAACACTCACAATCGACGGTAGAGCCAATGGTCTAATCAATGCAAGGAAGAGCAAACAAATCCTTGGGACAAGATTTGTAATCGACACACATTCGCCAAGTTCCGTTTTTCTTCAGAACAAGTACTGGATTTGCCAACCACTCAGGGTGAAAAACTTCAACAATGAAACCGTCTACTAAGAGTTGAGCCACTTCTTCGCCAATAGCCTTGCGTCTCTCCTCATTAAAACGGCAGAGGTATTGTCTGACAGGTTTCATCTTAGGATCCACATTGAGGTGGTGCTTAGCGAGTTCTCTTGGTACACCAGGCATGTCAAAAGGTTTCCATGCAAAAATGTCCCGATTCTCATGGATGAACTCGATGAGCGTACTTTCCTATTTGGGGTCCATGCCAGTCCCAATAGTAAATTGTGGGATGAATCACCAGGGGTGAAGTCTGCTTTGTGTCCTCAGCCGACTTGAATTTGAGTAGAGCATCATACTCAGTAGTGGGCTTCTTAAGGGATGTCATATCGGTCGGGTCAACATTGTCTATGTAGAATTTCAACTTTTCAACTACACATGCCGACTCAACATAGGATGCATCACCTTCCTCGCATTATAGAGCAATTTTCATGTCACCAACAACTGTGATGGTACCCTCTGGTCCAGGCATCTTTAGTGTTAGGTAGACATAGCAGGGTCGTGCCATGAAACGAGCATAAGCCGGTCGCCCGGAAAGGGAATGATATGGACTTTTGATTTTGACCACCTCAAACGTCAAGAATTCTTATCCGTAATTGAACTCAGTGCCAAACACAACTTCTAGCTTAATTGTTCCAATAGGATAAGCATACTTTCCAGGAATGATCCCATGAAAAACCATCAAGGAGGGTTGGAGGTGTTTCTCGGACAGATTCATCTGCTTAAAGGTATCATAGTACAAGATGTGGATGCTGCTACCAC
The DNA here is from genome assembly GCF_056163025.1 of Triticum urartu. Lineage (NCBI taxonomy): Eukaryota > Viridiplantae > Streptophyta > Magnoliopsida > Poales > Poaceae > Triticum > Triticum urartu. The sequence goes on along the minus strand of NC_141876.1, from coordinate 166,212,003 downwards.
CATCCATGTCACGCCCTTGATGCGGCTATATCTCCCACGTGTCGAAGCACGACTTAGAGGCATAACCGCATTGAAAGCAATGTCGCAAGTGAGGTAATCTTCACACAACCCAAGTAATACATAAGGGAAAGAGATACATAGTTGGCTTACAATCGCCACTTCACACAATTACATGAATAAAGCATTACATCAACCAAATACAATCAAGGTCCGACTACGGGACCAAAATAAAAGAAGACTACCCGAAATGCTACACAGATCCCCGATCGACCCGACTGGGCTCCACTACTGATCAACTAGAACGAAACAACACAAAGGACAAGATCTTCAACGAGCTCCTCCTTGAGCTTGGTTGCGTCACCTGCCCGGTAACATCGGCACCTGCAAACTAGTTTTGGAAGTATCTGTGAGTCACGGAGACTCTGCAATCTCACACCCTCGCGATCAAGACTATTTAAGCTTATGGGAAGGGTAAAAGGTATGAGGTGGAGCTGCAGCAAGCGACTAGCAAATATGGTGGCTAACATACGCAAATGAGAGCGAGAAGAGAAGGCAACAGCACGGTCGAACAACTAGGATCACGAAGTGATCCTAGAATAACCTACATCAAGCATAACTCCAACACCGTGTTCACTTCCCGGACTCCGCCGAGAAGAGACCATCACGGTTACACACGCGGTTGATGTATTTTAATTAAGGTCAACTTCAGGTTTTCTACAACCGGACATTAACAAATTCCCATCTGCCCATAACCGCGGGCACGGCTTTCAAAAGTTCAAAACCCTGCAGGGGTGTCCCAACTTAGCCCATCACAAGCTCTCACGGTCAACGAAGGATATTCGTTCCAGCGGGAAGACCCGATCAGGCTCGGAATCCCGGTTACAAGACATTTCTACAATGGTAAAACAAGACCAGCAAAGCCACCCAAATGTGCCGATAAATCCCGATAGGAGCTGCACATATCTAGTTCTCAGGGCACACCGGATGAGCAAGACGTCGGGTGGGCCAGCCCAGAGTTTCCCCTGGTAGCTCCGGACATCACTCAGTTGGACCAACACTTAGAGAAGCACTGGCCCGGGGGGGTTAAAATAAGATGACCCTTGAGTCTAAAGAACCCAAGGGAAATAAAAGGCTAGGTGGCGAATGGTAAAACCAATGTTGGACTTTGCTGGAGGAGTTTTATTCAAGGTGAACTATCATGGGATTCCCATTATAACCCAACCACGTAAGGAACGCAAAATCCGGGAACATAACACCGATATGACGGAAACTATGGCGGCAAGAGCGGAACAAAACACTAGGCATAAGGCCGAGCCTTCCACCCTTTACCAAGTGTATAGATGCATTAATTAGATAAGAGATATTGTGATATCCCAACAAGTAAACATGTTCCAACAAGGAACAACATCTCCATGTTCCAACAAGGATCAAAACTTCAATCTTCACCTGCAACTAACAACGCTATAAGAGGGGCTGAGCAAAGCGGTAACATAGCCAAACAACGGTTTGCTAGGACAAGGTGGGTTAGAGGCTTGGTTCAACAATATGGGAGGCATGACAAGCAAGTGGTAGGTATCGCAGCATAGGCATAGCAAAAGAGCGAGCAACTAGCAAGCAAAGATAGAAGTGATTTCAAGGGTATGGTCATCTTGCCTGAGATCCCGCAAGGAAGAAGAACGAGTCCATGAAGAAGACAAACGGACGTGGTCAAACGGGTCCTCACAAACGCGACGTTATTAGAAACAACCCGAAGAAGCAACACCGGAAAGAAGTAAACAACATAGTAAACAACCATCAGAAAATCATGGCATGATGCACATCCAAGTATGATGCATGACCGGTTTAATGAGGCATGGCATGGCATGGCAAAGTGCACAAACAATCCTATAAATTAAGTGGAGCTCAATATGCAACGAGTTGCATATTGCCGAAAACACCACATGACTTATTTAGTTCTCTCTTGTTTATTTACCCAACAATATTAAATGTTGTTTAGCATGGCAAGAGGTGAAGCATAAGTAAACTACACATCTAGGAAAGTTTAAATGAGGCCGGAACAACAAGCAACAAGTCCGGAAAAACCTCATGTGCATATTTTAGGTTTTGGTACTGTTCTGCCCTAAGCATAATTTTAGAGTTATTAAACATGAAAAACAAGTGCACCATGTTAAACTAGGCATTTTTCTACCCCATTTACATATAAAGTTTGTTAAGTTTGGAGCTACGGTTATTTAGTTATGAAGTAAATCATTTTAGCATGGCATTTAGGCAAATTTAAACAAACAAAACTTTAAATATTTTAAACATAGACGAAAACGACATATTATTAAACTAGATGAAAAACTAAGCAAGTTTCATATTAAGTTTGTTTTAATCCGATGCACGGTTTGTGAGATATTAAATGCATGAAGTTGAAGGTCTTTTCTGCAAATCTGTCTTTACTGGATAAAAGAGAAAAACACAGCAGCAGGAAAAAACAATACTGGGCCAAGTCTTGTTGGCCCAACAGGAACAGGGGAGAGGCTGGGCGTGTCCTCACCCATGGGCCTTGGCCCAGCTGGTGGAGAGGGGAGGCCGGCAGGGCGCTGGCAGGCCGACCCACTCGGGTACTGGATCGGTCGTGCCCCTGCCGATCCCACTAGATCGAGGCAGGCACGAGCACGGTCAACGGAGCCGTTTCTCCCGCTCGTTCATGAAGCAGAGGTCGCAGGGGGACGGCGGCCAAGCAGCAGCGAAGGGCGGCGGATCCAGCGGGCGACGCGGCAGGGGAAGCAGGAGCCATCGATGTCGTCTCCGTCGTGGATGCAAGCGCGCTGGAGATGGCGGGGCTCCCGGTGATGAGGACAAGGCAAGGAGTGGATCCAGGCAGAGGCGGCCAGGCACTTGGCGCGGGCGAGAGGCTTGGCACGGGGTCATGGGGCTCCGGCAGCAGGGAGGTGGACCCGATGGAGCTCGTGCCCCGGCGAGCTGCTGCTTGTTGTTGGCCGGGCGCGGACGACGAGGCCCTGATTTGGTGGGGTTCAAGTCGGCAGAGGAGGCAGCGGCTGGGCGGAGCTAGAGGCCAAGGCGGCGGCGTCCTGATAGAAGCAGAGGTCGCAGGCAGCAGCAGCAGTAGGTGCGCGAAGCAGTGGACGGCGCCAAGCTCGTACGTGGCGACGGAGCACGGGGGCGCCGAGCTACAAGGAACCGGAGATGGATCCGACGTGGCTCGCCAGATCTGGCACGCAAGGGGCTCGGGAGGGCACCATGACACCGGTGTGCTCCTGTAGAAAAGCAAGACCAAGATGTTGAGAGGAGGGAGAGAAAAATTGGGAAGGAAGAAGAAGCAGGGGAGGAAGGAGAGGGTTCCTGTGGGAGTCACCGGCGGCAGGGCTCGTCGGATCTGACGACTCCATGGAGGGAGGAGAGGGGATCGGGTGCGGCTGCACTGAAAAACCAGGAGGGGGTTGGAGGCTGCTTGGGTTGGGGAATGGATCCCGAGAGATTTGAGTGGGTGGCGGCGCATGATGGGATGGATGGGACATACGGGCTAAAATCTAAGAATTAGTCTAGGGTTGCCACTATATATAGCAAGTCGGATAGGTTTAGGGTGTATAAGGTCCCTCCGATCGTAATCGGACGGACGGGAAAAATAGGCTAGGGAGCCCAAATAAGAAAACGGTGACGTTTTGTAGACGTTTGGGGATGATCCGGATCCAACGATGATGACTGTCCGGGTCGGGTCCGGGACAGCTTTTCGGACGCGCGCGCGAGGGGGGTTTGATGCACTGAGCAGAGAAGGTTTCGGACCATGCGATCGCATCGGACGACTCCGGAAGCGAAGAGGGGAAGGAGGACGGACTAGATGGGCTGTGGCGAGACTGCGAGGGGGAGAAGAGAGAGAGAGGGTCCGGCATCTGTTTCCGGAGACCGAAAACGTCCGACGTTAGACCGGCTATATTGCCGCTATAGTTATCTGTTGGGGCGTCAAACGGACTCCGAATGCGATGAAACTTGGCAGGCATCCTACCTACACTATAATAAGACCGCACGCCAACTCTCATCCCATTCTGAGAACATTCTCCGGCCACTTATAAAATAATATTTCGGACGGATGCAAGTTTTGAAAACATGATGATGCAATGCGGATGATGACATGGCAAGATGCAACACGCAAGCAAATGACAAGGCAACAACAGCGAATAACTGGAGGACACCTGGCACATCGGACTCGGGGCGTTACAACACTCCACCACTACGAGAGGATCTCGTCCCGAGATCTAGAATGGCACCGGCGGGAAAATGGAAGAGAAAAAAGAAGAGGTAAAACTAAGTTGCTTCTTTGACAAACGAGCAAAACCAAAGAACCTTGAGAGGTTATGCCAGTTTGAGAAAAGAATACAACGAAGATGAACGAAGTTGAAAAACACTCCGGTAGAAAAGAGGAACCAGGAAGAACATCTTCGGGAAGCACTCCGATTGAAAAGAAAAAGGAGTTGCATAAGAACTTGGTAAGATGAGAAGATACTTGATGAAATCACAACATACTGCCTCCGGAACTGTTGAAAGAATGGAACAAGGGGTAAGAAAAATCTCAGATAGCACTCTGGTTAAAAAGAGATGCAAGGCTTCATAAGGCGAAAAGAACTTGAGCAAAAAGGGCACAACACTCCGGTTAAATGGATAATCATGAAAAGAACAAGGTTCTGACAAGAACAAGAAGAAGGGTAGAAGAGAGCAACATCACAAAGCCTCCGGAACAAAAGTAAGAATGGAATGGGATGAACAAAGGGAAACAAGATCTCGAGGGAGCACGCTTACAACAAATGTTAGAACGGAGTTGTTGGAAAAACCAACAACGAAAAGAATAAGCTTGATATGGTCTTATGGAATACAACTGAAATTATGAGGTGACAACCTGCCACTTACGGTAAAGAATTGGATTGATATCAACAAGGAGACGAGAAAGCTATTTCACCGGGAGGATAAAAGAAGAACTTGGGTCATTTATAAGCACCATAAATAGCAACAATCCTTAGGGAAAGCTTTAGGTGTAACATGGCACAAGATAACTCCAATGAAGAGATTGATGGGTTTAACTACCTCATTCTTAACAACATGTGAATCATGAAACATGAACTCAAATTATCAAGAATGACATAATACCACCTCCAATGAATCGGTTGAAGGATTTGCACTTCGGAATGCAAGATGAAGAATGCTTGAGCTCCTTTGAAAAGAATCTCGATGAACACTTTGAGAAGGGATTAAATCCTTGATGAACCACCATGTGGAGCCTCCATGAAGAACTCCGGTAATAAAAGAATGATCAAACGAAAAGAAAGAGAAGTTGAAAGCACAAGTTGAATCCTTGTAATGACTTAGATGGATCCTCGTGATGATATAATTGAGAGAGCTTGGAATTGCGGGAAGAGAAGATGAAACAATTGAAATCGAGAATTTGATGAACCTCCGTAATACGGAATTGAGTTTACTCGATGAAACAAGAATAAGAATTACATTATGCTTATATTTCACCAATTTAATTGATGACAAGCAACGGATTTGACATACTACTTATTCTCGTAGAAAGGATTAAGCGAGATATAGCGCGAACTTGGGAAGTTCTTCAACGAACCACCGGTAGGATTGAAACAACGAATAAATTGATAAAGAAGACAAATCTTGAATGAACCACCGTAAGAATTAAAAATGAACGAAGAGAAGATAAAGAAAACACCGGGAAGAATTAGCAAATGAATGAAGATGCTTGAGATAATTTAGATACAAGTGAATATAATAGATCATGGACCGATTAGAGATCACTTGAACGATGCACCGGTAAGATCGGAGAATGATAACTGCAAACTGAGAATGAATAAACCTGAATTGATGGACTCTAGATAATCAACCTGAAAAGACTCCTGAATTGCTCCAGATGGGTGAAAAGAATTCCCACAATCAAAAATAATTATGAGAGGATGGCAACAAGCTAGAATCACGAATCTTGAGGAGAATGGAGTAAGATATGGAGGAAAAATTCCCCTTCGTTCTTCAAGTGTTGAGAATGACGACGAGAAACATAACCAAGAATTATTGAAGCACTCCGGAATGAAGAATGGAAAAGGTTGAGCCAATGATGAAAAGAATTTTGAAAGATCTTGGAGAAAGAAATTTGACTGATGACAATTCATTCCTATGTCAAACTTCGAAAAGAATTTTTTTGAGGATAGCTCCGGGAGAATTAGAAGAGTCAGGTAAGATCCTAGGAAAAGACCTGTGGGTTAGGGACCACTCAAGAGAAACACCATTGGAATGATTAAAGGAGAGATTGCACTGGTTGAATTAAAAGGCTTGAATGAGATAACATCCTCAAAATAGCTTGAACGGATTAAGAGTGGAAACACGAATCTTCTGAGATATCTTTAGCACTCCGGAACAAAAGAATAGCAAGCGGGGAAGATTAAGAGGTGCACCGGCATAAATAGACATTGGGCAAAAAGAAAAGGAGTATGCTCAATACCAAAGCTTGAATTAAATCCACCGGAGAAGAAAATGAGTGACGAGAGACGAACTTGAAGCTTCGTTAGCATCTTCTTGAGAATCACCGGATAAGGATATTGACGGAAATGGAATGGAGAAGCTTCCCATTAATAAAAGGATACTTGAATAAGAAATCTGAGTCCTTGAAGAAAAAAGGTGGGTGGGCGGGAAAAACAAAGGCAACTTGGAGACGGATGAAACAAACACCATTGAGAAGAACTGATAATTGATCTTACTGATGTTGAAATGATTATATCCACTTGAAGAGAAACACGCCGGTGAAAAAGGATTGACAAAACAATCTTGATGATCAAGAAGGATTGGTATTCACCTCGAAGTATGAGAACACCATTTGGGGAAGGTATGGAATCAACATTTGACTTCGAAGCAACTCGAATACCACAACTCAAAAACAACACAAAGGATTGGCTTGCAGAATAAGCCGGAACAAACATATGATAGAGATTTCGTCCGAAGTTTTCGTGGTGGGGCCTACACGGGCTCGATCGTACAGCACCATCATGTACAAGGCAGTGCACATGACATACGAAGCGTCCCCGAGTCGGCATAGCCAAGGACTCTTTAAGACACAACGAGACGACTGTAAAACCAACCGTGAATAGGCGGACCACTAGACGTCGAACCCCAATTTCATATCATACATCTGACGGAAAGATATCCTAAGAGCTACTTGAATTCCCACTTATAAACTCCCGAAATTTTCCGGTTATGCAATCAGGTGTTGGGGATACAGGGGAAGCATAATATCTCACCCAAATCTAGCAAATCCTACATCTAGCTGTATCCATCCTTCAACACATAACCAAGAAACCTTCGGAAATTGTTTACCTCAACCTTCGAAAAGCATCCGTTATACGAGTTATGGCAATACTCCCGAACTCCTGCCCTAGTACTGGGTGGCGTCGAGGTTATCTCACCAACAACTGCATAAAAGAGATTTTCGATGTCGGCGAAACTAAACTCAGGTATTCCAGAACTGCAACGATAAAATTGTGACGACAACACCTCGGAGCTCAACTCCCCGGGACACTGCCACAACCCCTAAATGACAGGAGGCACCAAGAACAATGTTCTCGTCACAAAACCATCGGAACGATTCCAAGATACCCGTGTGATCCTAAAAAAATTAGTGAAATTTGAGAAGAGAAGAGTCAAAACTCTATGTCAGGATGCCTCACCAGAGCGACGAAGGGACTGAGGAGTAAAAAGAAGTCCTAACTCTCCGATATATATAATTCCTAAATGACTCAAAACATTTCTAGACTCAATAACGCCAGCGATTCGATCAAGCAGGGGGCTCCTAAGGTCGGGGAGGGCTCTGGTTACCAACTTGTCACGCCCTCGATGCGGCTATATCTCCAACGTGTCGAAGCACGACTTAGAGGCATAACCGCATTGAAAGCAATGTCGGAAGTGAGGTAATCTTCACACAACCCAAGTAATACATAAGGGAAAGAGATACATAGTTGGCTTACAATCGCCACTTCACACAATTACATGAATAAAGCATTACATCAACCAAATACAATCAAGGTCCGACTATGGAACCAAAATAAAAGAAGACTACCCCAAATGCTACACAGATCCCCGATCGACCCGACTGGGCTCCACTACTGATCAACTAGAACGAAACAACACAAAGGACAAGATCTTCAACGAGCTCCTCCTTGAGCTTGGTTGCGTCACCTGCTCGGTAACATCGGCACCTGCAAACTGGTTTTGGAAGTATCTGTGAGTCACGGGGACTCAGCAATCCCACACCCTCGCGATCAAGACTATTTAAGCTTATGGGAAGGGTAAACGGTATGAGGTGGAGCTGCAACAAGCGACTAGCAAATATGGTGGCTAACATACGCAAATGAGAGCAAGAAGAGAATGCAACAACACGGTCGAACAACTAGGATCAAGAAGTGATCCTAGAACAACCTACGTCAAGCATAACTCCAACACCGTGTTCACTTCCCGGACTCCGCCGAGAAGAGACCATCACGGTTACACACGCGGTTGATGTATTGTAATTAAGGTCAACTTCAGGTTTTCTACAACCGGACATTAACAAATTCCCATCTGCCCATAACCGCGGGCACGGCTTTCGAAAGTTCAAAACCCTGCAGGGGTGTCCCAACTTAGCCCATCACAAGCTCTCACGGTCAACGAAGGATATTCCTTCTAGCGGGAAGACCCGATCAGGCTCGGAATCCCGGTTACAAGACATTTCTACAATGGTAAAACAAGACCAGCAAAGCCACCCAGATGTGCCAACAAATCCCGATAGGAGCTGCACATTCTCGTTCTCAGGGCACATCGGATGAGCAAGACGTCGGGTGGGCCAGCCCAGAGTTGCCCCTGGTAGCTCCGGACATCGCTCAGTTGGACCAACACTTAGAGAAGCACTGGGCCGGGGGGTAAAATAAGATGACCCTTGAGTCTACAGAACCCAAGGGAAAGAAAAGGCTAGGTGGCGAATGGTAAAACTAATGTTGGGCCTTGCTGGAGGAGTTTTATTCAAGGCGAACTGTCAAGGGGTTCCCATTATAACCCAACCGCGTAAGGAACGCAAAATCCGGGAACATAACACCGATATGACGGAAACTATGGCGGCAAGAGTGGAACAAAACACTAGGCATAAGGCTGAGCCTTCCACCCTTTACCAAGTGTATAGATGCATTAATTAGATAAGAGATATTGTGATATCCCAACAAGTAAACATGTTCCAACAAGGAACAACATCTCCATGTTCCAACAAGGAACAAACTTCAATCTTCACCTGCAACTAACAACGCTATAAGAGGGGCTGAGCAAAGCGGTAACATAGCCAAACAATGGTTTGCTAGGACAAGGTGGGTTAGAGGCTTGGTTCAACAATATGGGGGGCATGACAAACAAGTGGTAGGTATCGCAGCATAGACATAGCAAAAGAGTGAGCAACTAGCAAGCAAAGATAGAAGTGATTTCAAGGGTATGGTCATCTTGCCTGAGATCCCGCAAGGAAGAAGAACGAGTCCATGAAGAAGACAAACGGACGTGGTCAAACGGGTCCTCACAAACGCGACGTTATCAGAAACAGCCCGAAGAAGCAACACCGGAAAGAAGCAAACAACATAGTAAACAACCATCAGAAAATCATGGCATGATGCACATCCAAGTATGATGCATGACCGGTTTAATGAGGCATGGCATGGCATGGCAAAGTGCACAAACAATCATATAAATTAAGTGGAGCTCAATATGCAACGAGTTGCATATTGCAGAAAACACCACATGGCTTATTTAGTTCTCTCTTGTTTATTTACCCAACAATATTAAATGTTTTTTAGCATGGCAAGAGGTGAAGCATAAGTGAACTACACATCTAGGCAAGTTTAAAGGAGGCCGGAACAACAAGCAACAAGTCCGGAAAAACCTCATGTGCATATTTTAGGTTTTTGTACTGTTCTGCCATAAGCATAATTTTTAGAGTTATTAAACATGAAAAACAAGTGCACCATGTTAAACTAGGCATTTTTCTACCCCATTTACATATAAAGTTTGTTAAGTTTGGAGCTACGGTTATTTAGTTATGAAGTAAATCATTTTAGCATGGCATTTGGGCAAATTTAAACAAATAACACTTTAAATATTTTAAACATGGACGAAAACGACATATTATTAAACTAGATGAAAAACTAAGCAAGTTTCATATTAAGTTTGTTTTAATCCGATGCACGGTTTGTGAGATATTAAATGCATGAAGTTGAAGGTCTTTTCTACAAATCTGTCTTTACTGGATAAAAGAGAAAAACACAGCAGCAGGAAAAAACAATACTGGGCCAAGTCTTGTTGGCCCAACAGGAACAGGGGAGAGGCTGGGCGTGTTCTCACCCATGGGCCTTGGCCCAGCTGGTGGAGAGGGGAGGCCGGCAGGGCGCTGGCAGGCCGACCCACTCGGGTACTGGATCGGTCGTGCCCCTGCCGATCCCACTGGATCGAGGCAGGGGCGAGCGCGGTCAACAGAGGCGTTTCTCCCGCTCGTTCATGAAGCAGAGGTCACAGGGGGACGGCGGCCGAGCAGCAGCGGAGGGCGGCGGATCCAGCGGGCGATGCGGCAGGGGAAGCAGGAGCCATTGACGTCGTCTCCGTCGCGGATGCAGGCGTGCGGCGATGCAGGCTCGTTCGACAGGGAAACAGCAACAGCAAGTTCAGGACAATGCACGGCGGGAACGATTACCGGCGATGTGGGTCTTGGGCGCGATGCTGGAGATGGCGGGGCTCCCGGTGACGAGGACAAGGCGAGGAGTGGATCCAGGCACAGGCGGCCAGGCACTTGGCGCGGGCGAGAGGCTTGGCGCGGGGTCATGGGGCTCCGGCAGCAGGGAGTCGGACCCGATGGAGCTCGTGCCCCGGCGAGCTGCTGCTTGTTGTTGGCCGGGCACGGACGACGAGGCCCTGATTCGGCGGGGTTCAAGTCGGCAGAGGAGGCAGCGGCTGGGCGAAGCTGGAGGCCAAGGCGGCAGCGTCCTGATAGAAGCAGAGGTCGCAGGTAGCAGCGGGAGTAGGTGCGCGAAGCAGTCGACGGTGCCAAGCTCGTACGTGGCGACAGAGCACGGGGGCGCTGAGCTACAAGGAACCAGAGATGGATCCGGAGAGGCTCGCCGGATCTGGGGCGCGAGGGGCTCGGGAGGGCACCACGACGCCGGTGTGCTCCTATAGAAAAGCAAGACCAAGATGTTGAGAGGAGGGAGAGAAAAAATGGGAAGGAAGAAGAAGTAGGGGAGGAAGGAGAGGGTTCCTATGGGAGTCACCGGCGGCAGGGCTCGTCGGATCTGACGACTCCATGGAGGGAGGACAGGGGATCAGGTGTGGCTGCGCTAAAAAACCAGGAGGGGGTCGGAGGCTGCTTGGGTTGGGGAATGGATCCCGAGAGATTTGAGTGGGTGGCGGCGCATGATGGGATGGATGGGACATACGGGCTAAAATCTAGGGATTAGTCTAGGGTTGCCACTATATATAGCAAGCCGGATAGGTTTAGGGGGTATAAGGTCCCTCCGATCGTAATCGGACGGACGGGAAAAATATGCTAGGGAGCCCAAATAAGAAAACGGTGACGTTTTGTAGACGTTTGGGGATGATCCGGATCCAACGGTGACGACTGTCCGGGTCGGGTCCGGGACAGCTTTTCACACGCGCGCGCGAGGGGGGTTTGATGCACTGAGCAGAGAGGGTTTCGGACCGTGCGATCACATCGGACGACTCCAGAAGCGAAGAGGGGAAGGAGGACGGACTAGATGGGCTGTGGCGAGACTGCGAGGGGGAGAAGAGAGAGAGGGTCCGGCATCTGTTTCCGGATACCGAAAATGTCCGACGTTAGACCGGCTATATTGCCGCTATAGTTATCCGTTGGGGCGTCAAACGGACTCCGAATGCGATGAAACTTGGCAGGCAGCCTACCTACACTATAATAAGACCGCACGCCAACTCTCATCCCATTCTGAGAAAATTCTCAGGCCACTTATAAAATAATATTTCGGACGGATGCAAGTTTTGAAAACATGATGATGCAATGCGGATGATGACATGGCAAGATGCAACACGCAAGCAAATGATAAGGCAACAACAGTGAATAACTGGAGGACACCTAGCGCATCGGACTCGGGGCGTTACAATCCATCATTACTTTTGTGAGTTTATAACTACCAACTTTCAACGCCAAGCGAGACAACCCGAATTCTCAACCCCGGGAGGATGATCCTCTCCGCTCCAGGTAACCGGTTGCTCTGACCAGTTCTGGTACTCAGGGACAGCTGGCTCAACCATGTTTACGGCTCGCTTGTGGAGCTTGCGGTCACGTTTGCACATACTGGTCATGGACATGTGATATTGTCTGGTGTTCAACTGTTTAGGATTGCTTTAAAATCTAAACCGATTGCCCTAGCTTTGATTTCCTTGTCCAGAACACTGATTTCCACCTCCATTATTGCCAGATCCCTGAAAGCTGGCACCCTGGCCGCCTAACCCCTGGAAACTAGAATTGGGGAAACCACCCGGGAGCTTGCTCCGAGAAAGCCGACACTGGATCCACCAGCTCCAGGCTATCCTGGATGTCCACCACCGCCACAATAGTGGTGATGCTGATAAGCTTGATTGCGGAATTTCTGCATGATGAAGCAGTTTTCCCATGAGTGGTAGCTGTCTTGTCTAGAAAACTGTGCAGGGGACATGTGGCTTTGAGGGCTTACTTGCAGTTACGAGGTCGTTTCCCATTGTATGATCTCCCATAAATTGTTGCCCACTCTCTGGCCCTTAAAGCCAGTAGAGACGAAATCGGATCCTCCCTTGGGATTCTTACTCTTGCCGTCGTTGCCCATGTTACCATTGTTTCCATTGTGCCCTGAATTCTTCTGCTGGTGACCCTTGCCGCCATTATTTTTCTTGCTTTTGCCGAATTTCTCATCATCTGAATTTGGATCCTTCATGATGTATGACTCAGCATATCTGGTAAGGACGTCCATGAGATCCCCCATGCTCTTTACCTTCCATTTGAGGCACCCAAGCTTTTGGACCAAGGGCTGGAAGTGACAATTTATCTCAATGACAAGGACGGCTTGGATAACGGTGATGCTATCAAAAGAATGAATGATTTCCACAACACGACATGACCAGTGATGAGCCGACTCGTCATTGTGTTGAACACACTACTCAAGATCAACAATTGTCGTCGGTCTTTTATAGGTTCTGTGGAAATCTTGATGAGCGATCTTTCAATTCCTCCCAAGTGTGGATTGAATTGGGAAGGGGGGTGGGGGTAAGTTTTTCAACCACGTGCGAACCGTCCCTTCCAGCATTATGGTCAGATATTTGGCACTGACTGCACCACTGACTTCCAACATATCCATGGCTATCTCGTAGCTTTCAATCCACACAGTCGGCTTGAGGTCAGCCGTATAATTGGGAAACTTATGAGTGCCTTCGAAATCAGTGGGCATGCACTCATTGCGTAAGGCTGGCACTAAACACGGTATCCTGATAGTCATGGTGCTTAGTCATGTACTACGTGAAGCTGGCTGGGCTGTGGAGGGTGGGGGCTGAGCATCCCCTGCTTTGCGGCTTCTGCTTCCCGCATGGCCCGAGTGGCATCCACAATTGCCTATGCATCTGAAACTGCTGGCCAGGGCTGAAGATTCTGCTTGCAGTGTCGGCGTCGCTGCTGGAAACTGCCAGAGACTCAACATGCCAACTCCTGTTGCGACTCTGGTGCGAGGTAGAATGAAGCATATGCTGGCTGTGAGAGTAGTTTGCCTGCTGAGTAACTGTAGTTTTCAACATATCGATGCCGTTTCTGGCCTCGATCTCGATCGTAGTGTTCCCGGTAATTCGCATCGCAGCAAGATTATGAGTCGCCGCCAACACATTGTCCACTGGGTTGGAAAAATGACCCACCGGGGTCTGAAAACGATGGGGGGAGCTGGACTGGCGAGGCCAGGTTCATAGGAGCGGTTCGGGTCAATTGGGGTGTGACCGGTTGCTACCTCTTAAGCACTGCGTTGGTTTTCCCTTGAAGAGGAAAGGGTGGTGCAATAAAGCAGCGTAAGTATTTCCCTCAGTTTTTTAGAACCAAGGTATCAATCCAGTAGGAGACCACGCGCGAGTCACCTCGTACCTACACACACACAAATAAGAACCTCGCAACCAACGCGATAAAGGGGTTGTCAATCCCTTCACGGCCACTTGCAAGAGTGAGATCCGGTAGAGATGATAATAATAAGATAAATATTTTTGGTATTTTTATGATATAGATTGAAAGTAAAAGATTGCAAAATAAAGTAGATTGGAAACTTGTATGATGGAAAATAGACCCGGGGGCCATAGGTTTCACTAGTGGCTTCTCTCAAGATAGCATAAATATTACGGTGGGTGAACAAATTACTATCGAGCAATTGATAGAAAAGCGAATAATTATGAGAATATATAGGTATGATCATGTATATAGGCATCACATCCGTGACAAGTAGACTGAAACGATTCTGCATCTACTACTATTACTCCACACATCGACCGCTATCCAGCATGCATCTAGAGTATTAAGTTCATAAGAACAGAGTAACGCCTTAGGCAAGATGACATGATGTAGAGGGATAAACTCATGCAATATGATGTAAACCCCATCTTTTTATCCTCGATGGAAACAATACAATACGTGTCGCTTCCCTTTCTGTCACTGCTACCTCTTGAGCACTGCATTGGATTTCCTTGAAGAGGAAAGGATGATGCAACAAAGTAGCGTAAGTATTTCCCTCAGTTTTTGAGAACCAAGGTATCAATCCAGTAGGAGGCTACGCGTGAGTCCCTCTTACCTGCACAAAACAAATAAATCCTCGCAACCAACACGATAAGGGGTTCTCAATCCCTTCACGGTCACTTACAAGAGTGAGATCTGATAGATATGATAGAATAATATTTTTGGTATTTTTGTGATAAAGATGCAAAGTAAAATAAAAGCAAAGTAAAAAAGCAAAGGAAATAACTAAGTATTGGAAAATTAATATGATGAAGATAGACCCGGGGGCCATAGGTTTCACTAGTGGCTTCTCTCAAGAGCATAAGTATTTTACGGTGGGTGAACGAATTACTGTTGAGCAATTGACAGAATTGAGCATAGTTATGAGAATATCTAGGTATGATCATGTGTATAGGCATCACGTCCGAGACAAGTAGACTGACTCCTGCCTGCATCTACTACTATTACTCCACTCATCGACCGCTATCCAGCATGCATCTAGAGTATTAAGTTCATGAAACAGAGTAACGCCTTAAGCAAGATGACATGATGTAGAGGGATAAATTCATGCAATATGATAAAAACCCCATCTTGTTATCCTCGATGGCAACAATACAATGTGTGCCTTGCTGCCCCTACTGTCACTAGGAAAGGACACTGCAAGATTGAACCCAAAGCTAAGCACTTCTCCCATTGCAAGAAAGATCAATCTAGTAGGCCAAACCAAACTGATAATTCGAAGAGACTTGCAAAGATAAGCAATCATACATAAAAGAATTCTGAGAAGATTCAAATATTGTTCATAGATAATCTTGATCATAAACCCACAATTCATCGGTCTCAACAAACACACCGCAAAAAGAAGATTACATCGAATATATCTCCACAAGAGAGGGGGAGAACATTGTATTGAGATCCAAAAAGAGAGAAGAAGCCATCTAGCTAATAACTATGGACCCGAAGGTCTGAGGTAAACTACTCACACTTCATCAGAGAGGCTATGGTGTTGATGTAGAAGCCCTCCGTGATGGATGCCCCCTCCGGCGGAGCTCCGGAACAGACCCGAAGATGGGATCTCATGGATACAGAAAGTTGCGGCAGTGGAATTAGGTTTTTGGCTCCGTATCTGATCGTTTGGGGGTACGTAGGTATATATAGGAGAAAGGAGTACGTCGGTGGAGCAACATGGGGCCCACGAGGGTGGAGGGCGCACTACTAGGAAAAGGGCTAAAGATGAAATTGACACTAATGGCGCACCAGAGAAGTGGTGTGCCACTACTATTTACTAATGGCGCACCACGTGAAGATAAGCCATTAGTGTGTAAGACACTAATGGCGCACTAGGCACAAGGTGCGCCACTAGTAACAAAATGTTTTTTTTCCTTTTTTCAAACATACTAATGGCGCATCCGGGCAAAGTGCGCCATTGGTAGTTAGAACTACTAATGGCGCACCAACCGTTGAGTGCGCCACTACTGTATTCTTTTTTTTTTTACTTTTTTGCAAAACTACTAATGGCGCACCGTCGCGTAGTGCGCCATTAGTATAAAAATTATTTTTAATACTTTTTTGCAAAACTACTAATGGCGCATGTATGTGTGGTGCACCCTCCCCCGCTCCACCGCTGCCGACGAGCACCCCCCACACCCGCCCCCGCTCCACCGCCGCCGACGAGCACCCCCCGCACCCGCCCCCGCTCCACCGCCGCCGACGAGCACCCCCCGCACCCGCCCCCGCTCCACCGCCGCCGACGAGCACCCCCCGCACCCGCCCCCGCTCCACCGCCGCCGACGAGCACCCCCCCGCACCCTCCCCCGCTCCACCGCCGCCGACGAGCACCCCCCGCACCCTCCCCCGCTCCACCGCCGCTGACGAGCACCCCCCGCACCCTCCCCCGCTCCACCGCCGCCGACGAGCACCCCCCGCACCAGCCCCCGCTCCACCGCCGCCGACGAGCACCCCCCGCACCCTCCCCCGCTCCACCGCCGCCGACAAGCGACCGCATATATGTTACTCCCAAAAGCATATAAAGTTTGTCAAATTTTGAGCTATGGATATTTAGTTATGATTTAAACAAGTTTGAACATATTTAAACACAAATAAATATCAAACAACATTTTAAATGTTGTTAACATGGCAACAAACTGCATATTATTTTTCTACATGAAATTCTGAGCATCCAGCATATGTGACATGTTATATTTGGATGCATGCATAAAAAGATATGTGCAAAGAAAAAAATGCATAAAAACAAAAATTGGGGGGCGTGGGAATCGAACCCAGGACCTCCCAGTGTGTGTGCTGCGTGCTGACCAGTCGGGCTAGTGTGTGTGTTCTGTTTCATATACGGTTAGGTGGAATATAACCTGAGTGCTCGAACTGTAATAAAAATTTTGTACTAATGGCGCACCTGGGGGTGGTGCGCCATTGCTGTCGTCGTACTTATGGCGCACCAGGGGGAGGTGCGCCACTGCTAACCCTCCCCCCACTCCACCTGTTCCCCTCTGGCCTCTCTCCCTCCCCCACTCGACCTAACCTCGCCGCAGCCGCCCATGCGCCCCCGCCGCCTCCATCTCCCCTTCGCCGCCTTCCTCCCGAGCCCCGCCTCCCCCTCGAGCACCGCCTCCCTCGCCTCGGAGCCGCCCCGACCCGAGTTCCACGAGGAGAGGAGGACCCATGTCCACCAGGCGAGGAGGCCCGCAACCTCCCCGCCATCTATCCCCGCCTCCCCCAAGCTCACCGTCTCCGCCCTCTGTCGTCTCCGCTCGGGCCACTACCTCATCGTGGTCAGGTAACCCTCCTCCCTCTGCCTCTCTTCTCCTCTCTTCCTCCTCTCCTCCCTCCCGGCCATGCCCTCTTCTTCTCTCTTTTGCTAGGTTTAGGTCAAATCCCTCTCGAATTTAGGTCAAATTAGGTTCAAAAAATTGTGGGAGTAGTGCCTAGCAAACATGAATAATTAGTGCTCCATGCGCATTGGAGGACTTGGTACCTGCAAGATTTGGACACACTGAAAAAATGCACTGGACATACTGAAGAAAAATTTTGTGTCCAGTAAGATTAGAGAAAATTTTGTGCTAATGGTGTGCTGGTAGAACGCGCAATTTTTGTTAGTTCGTTGCCATGTCATGATAGGACATTCAGTTGTTTCTGTTGTTCACAATGCTCTGAATTTGTTGTTCACAATGCTCTAATGGTTTGTCAATGAATGGTGGTGCAATGGTGGCCTCTGTTTCAAATATTTTAGCAATTACTTGACCATAAATAAAAAAGAAGATTTGGGGATGGTAACTCCTGTGTGGTTTCTATTAAATTTAAAATAGTGGGGGTGTAATTTTCATCCATTCATCTCTTTCTCTAGCTTGTCTAAAAGTTATGTTTACAATATTGCTGCATTTTCTAGAACAGCCACCACACTATAATATTTCATAAGATGATGATATAGTTAAGAATATTACTTAAGGTATGCTTCTGAATATTGTTGTCCACAATGTCTTCTCGCCAAACGCTTATCCATTTAGGAGCCATGGTCATAAGCAGTCTGCTTGAGGGTGGTCTTCCACAACATATGGAATTTATCCATCTAATGTAGTCAATAGATGTTGTCAAGTGATTGTGCCATGGTTTTGGTTCTGTTTTTAAAAAGGAAAGCCGGTTGTTCAGGCTTCAAGAAAATATTTTCTTAGAATATTACTGCTAAGCCCAAGCTTGTTAATCATGTAACTTGAGAAAATTATTGGAGTAGATCAAATTCAGCCATTATAATGTTTCATGCCTGCATCAACACTTCTCTGTACTGCATGTGGTTGTTATAGTTGAGGGTCAAAAGTAGAGGTTAGCTTTAACATGATTCGCTAGTGCTTTCATCACTTGTGTGATGATTGTCTTGGTCCTTTTCATTTTTGTCATGGCATTCTTGAGGTGCTGATGTGTCTGAGGGCATGAACCATGATCAGGTTGAGTTCAGATTTCATTAGATTAGATGGATTATCAGAACTTGACGTGGTTTTCCACTTAGCTATCTGAATTGAGAAAAAACATAGCTTTTGCTGTCTCTGAGGCAAAACTTGCTACTCCATATACAACTAATACTACTACTAGACAAGATACTACTCCATATACTACTAATACTACTACTGTATTTCATTTCAAAGTTCAAAATGCTGGTACTGAGATTTTCATTTCCAATGAGTGATGTTTTTCCTAGCAGTAGAAAAAACATAGCAACTTCTCTGATGTTATAAAGTTGTTCTTATATGGGTGAAACTTCACTTGTTTTTAGGCTAGTGTAGGGTGTTGCTTCTTCTGTATGGGCCAACTATGTCACAAATAAATTGTTTCTTCTTCTATATTTGACAAGTAATGACTTGCAAAGATGATGATCATCTTGCTAGTTTGCTGGATTTGTCCCCGAGAGGCCCTTGAGTTTGTCGGAATGTCGATTAACTTCCGTTCCGGCAAATTCGGGTACTCCATATGTCCTATTTTCAACAAAGGTCATGCTGAAATTTTCCGTGAATTTTAGCATGACTTTGCTAAAATTAGGACATATGGGGTACTTGCGACTAATGTTGATTATCTTCTGCTCAAAATTTATGCTGCTATAATTTTTTAAGGGTACTAATTGGTCTCTTCTGCTGCTTATCAGAGATGGGGGGAAGCAGCCACCGCTGCTCTGCCTCACCGGAGTACGAGTTGGATGCTTTCGAGTTCTTCACTATCATACTTTCTTCTTCAGTATCAGCCACGAGGCAGGTATATAAAACAAGAGATCTCCCCTTCAGCCATCTCATTATGATAACTCTGTTGTTTGCTACATTACTCCTTGTCCCAAATTGCAGAGGCTGCCTGACGCTTTTATGAAGATGCTGGGTGAAGATCCGCCAGATAATGTGAAGCTCCAACAGGCCGACAGCGGGGTTCACAGGCTGTGGGACGTGGAGTTGGTGATCGAGGAGGGCCACATGTACCTGTGCCGTGGCTGGGAGAAGTTCTACAGTGCCTACGACCTGCGGACCTGGTACTTTCTTCTCTTGAGGTACGATGATGACGCCACAATGCTCATCGTTAAGGTTTTCAACAAGACTATGTGTCGCATGCTCTACGCTGAAGACGAAGATGCCAGTGCATTCTGCCTCTTCTTATTCCTCCATATTTGGCTTTGTCTCACATCGATTGTTAACGGTCATTGTTGCATTTGGACAGGCAATGGGAGCAGCAGCAGCGACACTGGCTACAGCCAAAGCAGCAGCGATTATGGCTGTAGCAAAAGCAACAGCGATTCTGGCCTTAGCGAAAGCAGCAGCGATTCTGGCAGCAGCGAAGACAACAAGAAGGATGATCCGGACTGGAGTGGGGGAGAAGAGGAGCAGAGTGGGGATGAGGAGCTGCAAGATGACGATGGGCATCAGGCTGAGGATGACCTAGCGCTCGTGGTGGCTGACCAAGGGCAAGAGATGGTGGTGGCTGACCAGGTGCAAGAGATGGTGGTGGCTGACCATGGGCAAGAGATGGTGGTGGCTGACCATGGGCAAGAGATGGTGGTGGCTGGCCATGGGCAAGAGATGGTGGTGGCTGACCATGGGCAAGAGATGGTGGTGGCTGAGGGTGGCCTCGCGATGGTAGTGGTGCCTGACAATTACCACGCATCGGTGGTGGCACCAGCGATCCCACAGCTGGGCGACATGACCACGCCAATTGTGGTAGAAGACTACATCCCACAGCTGCCTCCACTGCCTCCACCGCCTCGCCGCTCTTGGCGCATCAGGCTGAGGAAGGAGAAGGAGAAGAACAATGAGAACTGAACTATGTCAGGTATGTCAGATCTCCAAAATGATATATATATATACTTAGTTACCTATTTATCTCTAATATGCTTAGTTTCCTATAGGTTAGCTCCAAAATTACTTATGTTAGCACAAAATGATCAAGTTTACATAATAAGCTTATAGTCTTCTTCTTATTCTTCTTCTTATCCAAAATGACATATGTTAGCTTCATTTTACCTAAGTTGGCTCTAATATGCTAACTTAGAGCTTATATGCTTAGTTTCCTATAGGTTAGCTCCAAAATTACTTATGTTAGCACAAAATGATCAAGTTTACATAATAAGCTTATAGTCTTCTTCTTATCCAAAATGACATAGGTTAGCTTCATTTTACCTAAGTTGGCTCTAATATGCTAACTTAGAGCTTATATGCTTAGTTTCCTATAGGTTAGCTCCAAAATTACTTATGTTAGCACAAAATGATCAAGTTTACATAATAAGCTTATAGTCTTCTTCTTATTCTTCTTCTTATCCAAAATGACATAGGTTAGCTTCATTTTACTTAAGTTGGCTCTAATATGCTAACTTAGAGCTTATATGCTTAGTTTCCTATAGGTTAGCTCCAAAATTACTTATGTTAGCACAAAATGATCAAGTTTACATAATAAGCTTATAGTCTTCTTCTTATTCTTCTTCTAGTCTTCTTCTTCTTCTCTTCTTCTTCTTCTTCTTCTTCTTCTAACTTCTTGTTTATCATTTTGCAGATTTGATTTAATTCACGGAAGCTTGCATGGACGGAGTGCTTCTTTTCCATTTGTGTTTTTATTTTGTATCAACGTGAAACTTTTGTGAATTGATGGATAACGGTGTTGAATGAACATTGTGAAA
Organism: Triticum urartu; assembly: GCF_056163025.1. Lineage (NCBI taxonomy): Eukaryota > Viridiplantae > Streptophyta > Magnoliopsida > Poales > Poaceae > Triticum > Triticum urartu. Next base: position 166,190,554 of record NC_141876.1, on the reverse strand, counting down.
CTTTTGTAATATGTAATGATGGAACTATGTGTTGGCTATGTATGTATATATGATGAAACTTGTGTGTTGGATATGATCTGGTGGACGCAGGTAACATCATTACATATGGCCCCCTGTATGTAAGCTAAGCAGATATGTGTTGTATGTTATCTCTAATATTTTTTAACCTGTGAAAATATCGAAAATGAAAAAAAATCCCTAATATTCATACTAGTGGCGCACCACACAAGACACTAACGGCGCACTGTTATAATCACACTAATGGCGCATCACCCAACAGTGCGCCATTAGTATGCCAAAGCACATGGTTAAATATGGCCCCTTGGGAGGCATACTAATGGCGCATGGTGTTCTATACTAATGGCGCACTGCTCGGTGCGCCATTAGTATACCAGATACTAATGGCGCACCGGTGGTGCGCCATTAGTAAGAAATACTAGTGGCGTGATACTAATGGGGCACCGGCAGTGCGCCATTAGTGGGCAAAACTGGTGCGCCATTACTAGCCCTTTTCCTAGTAGTGGCGCGCCTTGGGGGGGGTAGGCGCGCCTCCTACCTCGTGGCCTCCCTGTTGGTTACTTGACGTAGGGTCCAAGTCTCCTGGGTCTTGTTTGTTCCAAAAATCACGTTCCCGAAGGTTTCATTCCGTTTGGACTCCGTTTGATATTCCTTTTCTTCAAAACCCTAAAATAGGCAAAAACAACAATTCTGGGATGGGCCTCCAGTTAATAGGTTAGTCCCAAAAATAATATAAAAGTGGATAATAAAGCCCAGTAATGTCCGAAACAGTAGATAATATAGCATGGAGCAATCAAAAATTATAGATACATTGGAGACGTATCAAGCATCCCCAAGCTTAATTCCTGCTCATCCTCGAGTAGGTAAATGATAAAAAAGATAATTTTTGATGTGAAGTGCTACTTGGCATAATTTTAATGTAATTATTCTTAATTGTGGTATGAATATTCAGGTCCGAAAGATTCAAGATACAAGTTTAATATTGGCATAAAAATAATAATACTTCAAGCATACTAACAAAGCAATCATGTCTTCTAAAAATAACATGGCCAAAGAAAGTTATCCCTACAAAATCATATAGTCTGGCTATGCTCTATCTTCACCACACAAAGTATTTAAATCATGCACAACCCCGATGACAAGCCAAGCAATTGTTTCATACTTTTGACATTCTCAGACTTTTTCAATCTTCACTCAATACATGAGCATGACCAATGGACATAGCACTATATGTGGAATAGAATGGTGGTTGTGGAGAAGGCAAAAAGGGAGAAGATAGTCTCACATCAACTAGGCATATCAACGGGCTATGGAGATGCCCATCAATAGATATCAATGTGAGTGAATAGGGATTGCCATGCAACGGATGCACTAGAGCTATAAGTATATGAAAGCTCAGCAAAAGAAACTAAGTGGGTGTGCATCCAACTTGCTTGCTCATGAAGACCTAGGGCATTTTGAGGAAGCCCATCATTGGAATATACAAGCCAAGTTCTATAATGAAAAATTCCCACTAGTATATGAAAGTGACGAAATGAGAGACTCTCTATCATGAATATCATGGTGCTACTTTGAAGCACAATGTGGTAAAGGATAGTAACATTGTCCCTTCTCTATTTTTCTCTCATTTTTTTATTTGGGCCTTTTCTCTCTTTTTTATGGCCTTTTTTCTTTTCGTCCAGAGTCTCATCCCGACTTGTGGGGGAATCATAGTCTCCATCATCCTTTCCTCACTGGGACAAATGCTCTAATAATGATGATCATCACACTTTTATTTTCTTACAACTCAACAATTACAACTCGATACTTAGAACAAAATATGACTCTATATGAATGCCTCCGGCGGTGTACCGGGATATGCAATGAATCAAGAGTGACATGTATGAAAGAATTATGAATGGTGGCTTTGCCACAAATACGATGTCAACTACATGATCATGCTAAGCAATATGAAAATGATGGAGTGTGTCATAATAAACGGAATGGTGGAAAGTTGCATGGCAATATATCTCGGAATGGCTATGGAAATGCCATAATAGGTAGGTATGGTGGCTGTTTTGAGGAAGGTATATGGTGGGTGTATGATACCGATGAAAGGTGCACGATATTAGAGAGGCTAGCAATGGTGGAAGGAAGAAAAGTGCGTATAATCCATGGACTCAATATTAGTCATACAGAACTCATATACTTATTGCAAAAATCTACAAGTTATCAAAGCAAAGTATTACGCGCATGCTCCTAGGGGGGTAGATTGGTAGGAAAAGACCATCGCTCGTCCCCGACCGCCACTCATATGGAAGACAATCAAAAAATAAATCATGCTCCGACTTCATCACATAACGGTTCACCATACGTGCATGCTACGGGAATCACAAACTTTAACACAAGTATTTCTCAAATTCACAACTACTCAACTAGCACAACTTTAATATCACCATATTCATATCTCAAAACAATTATCAAGCATCAAACTTCTCATAGCATTCAACACACTCATAAGAAAGTTTTTACTATCCTTGAATACCAAGCATATTAGGATTATTTAAGCAAATTACCATCCTATTTAAGACTCTCAAAATAATCTAAGTGAAGCATGAGAGATCAATAGTTTCTATAAAACAATTCCACCACCGTGCTCTAAAAAATATAAGTGAAGTACTAGAGCTAAAACTATATAACTCAAATGATATAAGCGAAGCACATAGAGTATTCTAAAAAATTCCAAATCATGTATGGCTCTCTCAAAAGGTGTGTACAGCAAGGATGATTGTGGTAAACTAAAAAGAAAAGAATCAAATCATACAAGACGCTCCAGGCAAAACACATATCATGTGGTGAATAAAAATATAGCTCCAAGTAAAGTTACCGATAGAAGTAGACGAAAGAGGGGATGCCTTCCGGGGCATCCCCAAGCTTTGGCTTTTAGGTGTCCTTAGATTATCTTGGGGGTGCCATGGGCATCCCCAATCTTAGGCTCTTGCCACTCCTTGTTCCATAATCCATCAAATCTTTACCCAAAACTTGAAAACTTCACAACACAAAACTTAAAGTAGAAAATCTCATGAGCTCCGTTAGCGAAAGAAAACAAAAGACCACTTCAAGGTACTGTAATGAACTCAATATTTATTTATATTGGTGTTAAACCTACTGTATTCCAACTTCTCTATGTTTTATAAACTATTTTACTAGCCATAGATTCATCAAAATAAGCAAACAACTCACGAAAAACAGAATCAGTCAAAAACAGAACAGTCTGTAGTAATCTGTAGCTAGCGCAAGATCTGGAACCCCAAAAATTCTAAAATAAATTTCTGGACGTGAGGAATTTATATATTAATCATCTTCAAAAAGAATTAACTAAATATCACTTTTCAAATAAAAATGACAGCAGTTCTCGTGAGCGCTAAAGTTTCGGTTTTTTACAGCAAGATAACTAGACTTTCCCCAAGTCTTCCCAACGGTTCTACTTGGCACAAACACTAATTAAACACAAAAGACACAACCAAAACAGAGTCTTGGTAAATTATTTATTACTAAACAGGAGAAAAAAAAGCAAGGAATAAAAATAGAATTGGGTTGCCTCCCAACAAGCGCTATCGTTTAACGCCCCTAGCTAGGCATAAAAAGCAAGGATAGATCTAGGTATTGCCATCTTTGGTAGGCAATCCATAAGTGGCTCTCACAATAGATTCATAAGGTAATTTAATTTTCTTTATAGGAAAGTGTTCCATGCCTTTCCTTAACGGAAATTGGAATCTAATATTTCCTTCCTTCATATCGATAATTGCACCAATCGTTCTAAGGAAAGGTCTACCAAGAATAATAGGACATGAAGGATTGCAATCTATGTCAAGAACAATAAAATCTACGGGCACTTCCTATTTGTGACAATAAGAACATCATTGATTCTTCCCATTGGTTTCTTAATAGTGGAATCCGCAAGCTGCATGTTTAAAGAGCAACAATCAAAATCACGGAAACCTAACAAATCACACAAAGTCTTTGGAATCGTGGAAACACTAGCACCCAAATCACATAAAGCATAGAACTCATGATCTTTAATCTTAATTTTAATAGTTGGTGCCCACTCATCATAAAGTTTTCTAGGGATAGAAACTTCCAACTCAAGTTTTTCTTCATAAGATTTCATCAAGACATCAACGATATGTTTAGTAAACGCTTTATTTTGACTATAAGCCTGAGGAGAATTTAGCACGGATTGCAACAAGGAAATACAATCAATCAAAGAGAAATTTTCATAATTAAGTTCCTTGAAATCCAAAATAGTGGGTTTAGCAACATCTATGGTTTTAATTTCTTCAATCCCAGTTTCATCAAATTTAGCATCAAGATCTAAAAACTCCAAATTTTTGGAACGCCTTCTAGGTAAAGGTGGATCATATTCAGTCCCCTCATTATCAAGATACATATTACAAAACAAAGATTTAATAGGGGACACATCAATAACTTTTAGATCTTCATCTTTATTTTCATAAAAATCCGGTTTAGCGGCCATCCTATTAACTAAGGTAGCCTGCTTATCCGAAATTTCAGCAGTCAATTTCTCAAGACGAGCAATTTGGGATCTTAAACCATCAAATTCTTTAGACATATCATCGAGATCTTTATTCATAAAACTCATAAAACTTTTTTGTTCCTTAAGCTCATTTCTGAAGAAATTATTATGCTCAAATTGCAAAATCATGAAACTCCTGACATTGCTTTCGATCTCTTCTAACCTTTTAAGGTGAAGATCACCAAATCTAGGTAGAGCCATTGTGACAAACAAGCAAACCAACACACAAGCAAACAAAAAGCAAGCGGGCAAAAAGAGGCAAATAGAGAAAGAGAGGGAGGATAGAGAGAGAGAGGGCGAATAAAACGGCAAGGGTGAAGTGGGGGACGGGAAAATGAGAGGCTAATGGCAAATAATGTAATGCGGGAGATAAGGGTTGTGATGGGTACTTGGTATGTTGACTTTTGCATAGACTCCCCTGCAACGGCGCCAGAAATGGCTCATTGTCGGGAGTCCAAATCTTGACTTGACCTTGCGTAAGCCTCCCCGGCAACAGCGCCAAAAATCTTTTTGCTACCTCTTGAGCACTGCATTGGATTTCCTTGAAGAGGAAAGGATGATGCAGCAAAGTAGCGTAAGTATTTCCCTCAGTTTTTGAGAACCAAGGTATCAATCCAGTAGGAGGCTACGCGCGAGTCCCTCGTACCTGCACAAAACAAATAACTCCACGCAACCAACACGATAAGGGGTTGTCAATCCCTTCATGGTCACTTACAAGAGTGAGATCTGATAGATATGATAGAATAATATTTTTGGTATTTTTGTGATAAAGATGCAAAGTAAAATAAAAGCAAAGGAAATAACTAAGTATTGGAAGATTGATATGATGAAGATAGACCCGGGGGCCATAGGTTTCACTAGTGGCTTCTCTCAAGAGCATAAGTATTTTACGATGGGTGAACGAATTACTGTTGAGCAATTGACAGAATTGAGAATAGTTATGAGAATATCTAGGTATGATCATGTGTATAGGCATCATGTCCAAGACAAGTACACCGACTCCTGCCTGCATCTACTACTATTACTCCACTCATCGACCGCTATCCAGCATGCATCTAGAGTATTAAGTTCATGAAAACAGAGTAACGCCTTAAGCAAGATGACATGATGTAGAGGGATAAATTCATGCAATATGATAAAAATCCCATCTTGTTATCCTCGATGGCAACAATACAATACGTGCCTTGCTGCCCCTATTGTCATTGGGAAAGGACACCGCAAGATTGAACCCAAAGCTAAGCACTTCTCCCATTGCAAGAAAGATCAATCTAGTAGGCCAAACCAAACTGATAATTAGAAGAGACTTGCAAAGATAACCAATCATAAATAAAAGAATTCAGAGAAGATTCAAATATTGTTCATAGATAATCTTGGTCATAAACCCACAATTCATCGGTCTCAACAAACACACCGCAAAAAGAAGATTACATCGAATAGATCTCCACAAGAGAGGGGGAGAACATTGTATTGAGATCCAAAAGGAGAGAAGAAGCCATCTAGCTAATAACTATGGACCCAAAGGTCTGAGGTAAACTACTCACACTTCATCGGAGAGGCTATGGTGTTGATGTAGAAGCCCTCCGTGATGGATGCCCCCTCCGACGGAGCTCCGGAATAGGCCCCAAGATGGGATCTCGTGGATACAGAAAGTTGAGGTGGTGGAATTAGGTTTTTGGCTCCGTATCTGATCGTTTGGGGGTACGTAGGTATATATAGGAGGAAGGAGTACGTCGGTGGAGCAACAGGGGGCCCACGAGGGTGGAGAGCGCGCCTGGGGGTAGGTGCACCCCCCTACCTTGTGGCCTCCCTGTTGGTTGCTTGACGTAGGGTCCAAGTCTCCTGGGTCTTGTTTGTTCCAAAAATCATGTTCCTGAAGGTTTCATTCCGTTTGGACTCCGTTTGATATTCCTTTTCTTCGAAACCCTAAAATAGGCAAAATAACAACAATTCTGGGCTGGGCCTCTGGTTAATAGGTTAGTCCCAAAAATAATATAAAAGTGGATAATAAAGCCCAATAATGTCCAAAACAGTAGATAATATAGCATGGAGCAATCAAAAATTATAGATATGTTGGATACGTATCAGTCACTGGGATCGAGCACCGCAAGATTGAACCCAAAGCTAAGCACTTCTCCCATTGCAAGAAAGATCAATCTAGTAGGACAAACCAAACTGATAATTCGAAGAGACTTGCAAAGATAAACCAATCATACATAAAAGAATTCAGAGAAGATTCAAATATTGTTCATAGATAAACTTGATCATAAACCCACAATTCATCGGATCTCGACAAACACACCGCAAAAGAAGATTACATCGAATAGATCTCCAAGAGAATTGAGGAGAACTTTGTATTGAGATCCAAAGAGAGACAAGAAGCCATCTAGCTACTAGATATCGACCCGAAGGTCTGAAATAAACTACTCACACATCATCGGAGGGGCCATGGAAATGATGTAGAGGCCCTCCGTGATCAATGCCCCCTCCGGTGGAGCTCTGGAAAAGGACCCAAGATGGGATCTCTTGGGTATAGAAGGTTTTGGCGGTGGAAATAGGGTTTCGTGGTGCTCCTGGATGTTTGCGGGGTATATGGATATATATAGGAGGAAGAAGTAGGTCGGTGGAGGAACGAGGAGCCCACAAGGGTGGAGGGCGCGCCCAGGGGGCTGGGCGTGCCCCCTGCCTCATGGCCTCCTCGATTGTTTCTTGACGTTCACTCCAAGTCTCCTGGATCACGTTTGTTCCAAAAATAACACTCCCGAAGGTTTCACTCCGTTTGGACTCCGTTTGATATTCCTTTTCGACGAAACTCTAAAATAGGCAAAAAAATAGCAATTTGGGTTGGGCCTCCGGTTAATAGGTTAGTCCCAAAAATAATATAAAAGTGTAAAAATAAGCCCATTAACATCCAAAATAGATAATATAATAGCATGGAGCAATAAAAAATTATAGATACGTTGGAGACGTATCACCGGTCCGCCAGGTGTACCAATACCGGCCCATGGGACGGGCACATCTTGCGGTGTGCTGAACAGACATGTAGGCTCGAGACCGGATGGCAGCCGACTCGTGTGCCTCCTCTGATGGACCGCATCCAAAGTGTTTTGATGGACACTGAGGTGCAAATCCTCTACCCTTAAGCGCCCGACCTCATCACGAATATAAGCTTGTACCTCTGCCATGCGAGTATTTTCAGCGTTGATATCTTCCTGAACCTTAGCCATCTGCTCATGAAGTTTCGTCACTTTTGCATTGCGTTCAGCCAGATTCTCCACAGTCACTGGGATCTCCAGGTGTGTTCCAAGTGCATTCATCAGCTTCATGAGGGCTTGAGTCGATGTTTTATTCTAGCCAGTTGCGTCTGGAGCCGATGCAGAAGTACCGATCCCTGTCACGGCACTAGCCGCCCAGAATTCTGGGCCGCTGCGGTCCCAGCCAAGTTGGCGTTTCCCACCATGTAGACGGCTGCTCGATGTGGCGGCTCAAAAGCGTCCGAGTGATCTCGTCATCAGAATAGCCCCCAAGTTTGTCATTGAAGAGCGGGACGATCGACTCAGTGTCACCAACCGAGTATTCACCATCGAAATAGAGAGGAGTGTCTCCGCTAGACAGGGACTTGTCTGCGAGATCGACTCCCTGAGTGAAGCCTATGAAGACGTGATTCCGGGAGGCTTGAGGCCAGCCAGGTTTGGCGCGGCGAGCCGGCTCAACGAAGTTAGAGCTGATATCCGGCTCGGGGCTTGTTTCACCGATAATGCCGATGAAGATGTGGATCTTGCCGAGGGGACCCGGTACCATACTCGATTGTGTCGGCCTCGGGGTCCTATCCCGAGTCGTCGATGTAGAGCTTGACACGACGACACTTCGTCATCCAGCCGATCGCATATCCCTTGATTCTCGAGAAAGCTCCCTTGTGACGCCCCCGATTCAATTGTACACTAATCATACACGCAAATGTGTATGATCAAGATAAGGGACTCATGGGAAGATATCAAAACACAACTCTAGACACGACTTAAAATAATACAAGCTTTATATTACAAGCCAGGGGCCTTGTCGGTGTCAAAACCGGCGGATCTCGGGTAGGGGGTCCCGAACTGTGCGTCTAGGCCGGATGGTAACAGGAGGCAGGGGACACGAAGTTTTACCTAGGTTCGGGCCCTCTTGATGGAGGTAAAACCCTACGTCCTGCTTGATTAATATTGATGATATGAGTAGTACAAGAGTAGATCTACCATGAGATCAGAGAGGCTAAACCCTAGAAGCTAGCCTATGGTATGATTGTTGTTCTACGGACTAAAACCCTTTGGTTTATATAGACACCGGAGAGGGTTAGGGTTACACAAGGTCGGTTACAAAGGAGGAGATATCCCTATCCGTATTGCCTAGCTTGCCTTCCACGCCAAGTAGAGTCCCATCCGGACACGAGACGAAGTCTTCAATCTTGTATCGTCATAGTCTAACAGTCCGGCCAATGGAGATAGTCCGTCTATCCGGAGACCCCCTAATCCAGGACTCCCTCAGTAGCCCCTGAACCAGGCTTCAATGATGATGAGTCCGGCGCGTAGTATTGTCTTCGGCATTGCAAGGCGGGTTCCTTCTCCGAATACATCACAGAAGAATTTGAATATGAGGATAGTGTCCGACCCTGCAAAATAAATTCCACATTCCATCGTAGAGAGAATAATATTTTCGCAGATCTAATTTGCTGGCTTTTTTTGGCAGCATGACGTTATGTCATGGCCCGGTGATTATTCGAACCATTTCTTTTAACCAGCCCCGCACATAACGCGAGGCGGTTTTTCGACACGTCTTGTCAAAGCAGAGATCGTGTCCCCTTATTACGGGATTCTCATCAATACGGGCGTGGGTAACCCAACCGCACCATCAATTGCGGCGCTTGGGGGATAAGCGAGTTTTACTAGGCAAGTGGGGACGCTTAGTTTCGTCCGCTCATATAGAGGGATAAGGATTCACCTTTCTATCCACGCCTTCTTCCTCCTTCGCTCATCCGTTTTCGCACACTCGAGCTCTAGCGCCCAAGTCCACACTTCCACCTCAACCTTCTCCAACCATGTCCGGAGCGGGAGGCAAGTGGATGGTCTCTTCTGTCACGGAGGGAGACATCAAGAAACTGAGGAGAGCCAGATACCTGCCCGACGACATCGCGCACCGGCTCCCAGATGAGGGGCAGCTCATCCCCACCCCCAGGCCCCATGATAGGGTAGTATTCCTCACCCATTTCCTCCGTGGACTGGGATTCCCTCTCCATCCCTTCCTCCGGGGGCTCATGTTTTATTATGGCCTGGATTTCCACGATCTGGCCCCAAACTTCATCCTCAACATCTCGGTGTTTATCATCGTGCGCGAGGCCTTCCCCCGCATCAGGCCCCACTTCGGCTTATGGCTGAAGACCTTCAACGTCAAGCCGAAGGTGGTGGGCGGCCGCCAGGCGGAGTGCGGAGGTGCCATGGTGGGCAAGATTCCCAACATAACATGGCTTGAGGGCTCCTTTGTGGAAAACATAAAGGGGTGGCAATCGGGGTGGTTCTATATCACCGAGCCGCGTGACCCTTCATGGGAAGCGGCCCCCGAGTTCCGATCTGGCATCCCCACGCGGCTCACCTCCTGGAAAGAGAAGGGCCTGTCCTGGGGTAATTCAAAAGAGCTGACCGGACTCCAAACATGTATTCAAAACATGCTGGACAAGAAGCTCAATCTTGTCAACATAGTCCAAGTTATGCGCATCCACAGGATACTCCCGTGCCAACAACGGAAGTTCAACTTGTGGGAATTCAATCCGGCGCAGCACCGAACTCTGAACAGGCTCTTCGACACGACTCATGAAGACGCCTGGAGGGTGCTGTTCAAAAGCGTCGAGGCCCCCCCTCCCTATTACTAAGGATCACGGATTCAGCGCGAAGCGCCAAGCCAGTGCGGTAAGCTGCTTTACCTTTCACAGGATACTTATTTTTTATATAGATGGACTCTATGCGGGATCTAAACTCCAGTACCTTTGATAGGACTGGCAGAAGATGGTCGGACAGATCGACTATCTGGCTCCTTTGCCCGAAGGCCCCGCAGACGCTCTTCTGGCGAAGATGCTGACTCCGGCCCCTTATAAGGTGTCGGAGAAGACCAAGAAGGCCAAGGGAACCCGAAAGAGTTCCCAACGCCAGGCCTCGTCATACTCACCGTCCGATGAATCTGCGGCGCACTCTTCCCCAGAAGACGAGGAAGAAGAAGAAGATGCTCCCCCACCGACTGGGGGAGACAAGAAAAGGAAAGCCGCCCCTACTGGGGAGGCCGGGGGGTCCAAGAAGGGAAGGACTCTTCTTCCGGACAGTTCCACCGCCGCCGACGAAGGCGGAGACGAGTGGTTGCCCAGGGTCAAGCCCCTGGGGAGATTGTAAGTATTCGGATACCAGAGTAACTTATAGGATTCCTCTGTCACACTGCTTTCCCTAATCGCCGAACATGATTATGTAGGCCGCCACGAGCCAATATCGAGGTATCATCGGACAGCTCCCTGGGCTCGTCAGACATGGATAGCGATCCGGTCCCGACTGCCACCTCCCCTCATCCTGCCAACGACGCCGAGGTGTTGTCTCAAGAGGCACCGGATCGAGGGGAGACAGTCCCGGAGGCGCCCCAAGGCGACCTTCCAGACTCCGGGAGCCGAGGGGACGGGCCCCCCGAGAGCTCCGAGTTCAGCCCTCAGCCGAACACCATGCCGGACCCTCCAGCGGTTCCGGGCTCGGGCAGGCAACCTCCTTCTAAGAGGGGCAAGACGCCTGTGCTGGTGACCTCTGTCCTTCCAGAGGCACCGGACAATCTGCTGGAAGCGCTTCGCAGCGCTTCCATCGACGACGAGCACCACACTATCATGAGTGCAGTGATCCAGAAGGTTCAGTCCGCCAAGAGCGGATTGACTGAAGCCTGTGCCAGCCTTCTAACACGCTTCGAGGTAAGTGTTTTAAAATGTAGTAGAGATATTACCGCATAGACAATAGCCCCTGATGCTTTGTTCGGTGTTCACAAAGAAAAGCCGAACAGAGGATCAAATAATATCGCTGGAGTCTAATATAAGTATGTCAATATGCATATGAAGGCTTCGCTGCTGGCGTCTGCCGCACTGACTGCGGAGGTCGCCGTACTGAAGCAGGCCCTCGAGGGGTCCCGGAAAGAGCTCTACCTTGCTAAGAGGCAGCTCGAGGGGAACAAGGGTAAGTAATACCCCGTCTATAGATATGTATATATAAAAAAAGGACGTGATTGCCAAATGATAGGATCATTGTATGTTTGTCAGGCGCCACGACCGAGGTGGCGACCCTGAAGCAAGCGCTAACCCAAGCCGAAGATAAAGCGGCCCATGAGCGCACCGAGCGAGAGAAGCACGAGGCTCGGGTGGGCGAGGTGCAGCAAGAGCTCCAGGCTCTCGTGATGAAGCACGAGGCATTGGAGCTTGACTCCAAGATGCGGGAGTCTGAGCTTGCCGCGGCCCTCGAGAGCGCAAAAAGTGCCAAGGCCGAAGCCCAAAAGGCCCTCCAAGAGATCAACGCGATGAAGAAGATAGCGGCGGGTAAGGCTTTCTATATGAAAAGAAAGCATGTAAAAGTAAATTACCGATTACTTACCTGGATCCGGAGCTCTTCAGGAGCATTCACAGATTTGCCCCGCAGTGTGTCCGATGCCACGCAATTTTACCAGGCCGAGGACGGAAGCTCGACGGAGAAGCTGTTCTGGTCTCAGTATGCTGAGGCCGAACATCCGGTGCCGATGAGCGACCAGCTGAAGCAGATGGTCGAGCTACATAAGGCGGCCGATCAGGCCATGAAGGGCTTTATAGTCCGGCTGTGGCCTGGCAACGCCCTTCCGAACAGCTTCTTCGGCCTGGTGAAGCGGCTTGTGGATGCCTGCCCACGGCAAGAGGTCGTCAAGCAATCCGTCTGCATTGAAGGTGCACGCCGGGCTTTTGCCCGTGTGAAATTGCAGTGGGTCAAGCTAGACGCCATGAAGCTGATCAAGGAGGGGCCGCCGGAGGTCAAGGAGCACCGCCACCCCGAGATGTACTACGAGGGTGTTCTGCCGGGTGCCTGTCTCATCGCGGATGAGTGCCCAAAAGATGTAATATTTGAATGAGACTTGCTCGTGTGATCCTGTATGATGAAAACTTGTTTCATATGCGCTATGCAACGCTTGTTTGAATTTAAAATATTACCTTCTATTTGGCCGTTTATCCAATCTGAGAGATGGCTAGTCCTCGGCTTCTGCCCCCATGCCACTAGTGTTGGGGTGTTCGGGATAAACCTGAGCACTCTTGTTCCCATATTTGGGTCCTTTGAGGGAGGTGCTCAGCACAATGAACAAGGCAACCTGACTAATAATGCTTTATCACTCTCACTTAGCCATAGAATTCTATAATTTTAAATTTTGGCGAAGCCCCTGGTATTCGGAAGGCCGAATTCGGGGCGGGATACACGCCTGTAAGCCGGACAGGACCGGCCCCTCGCCCTAAGCGGCATAAGTCTTTAGGGACTCGAAAAACCTTGCCGAACAGCGACCAGTCTCTCGCCTTATCATGACAGTTAGTTTTAGCTTTCTCTACTGAGGTGCTCAGCCCGGCCGAACCGGGGCACAATCGCAGTAGTTCTCCTAGCGCTACCTTAGCCGATAGAGCGGAACGTAAGGTACCAAAACATAGGAGCCGGGCAAACCCAACATTTGACCAAAGACATGATTCGGAGCTGATGCATATAATGCTATAAGTTCGGGGTGCCGCACTTGTGGAAGTGTTCGGACTTTTCACACCGCATTGTGGGGTACGTAAGCCCCTGGTGTATTGGTCGTACCAGAGTGTATGGTTGCAAGGCGTCATTAATGAACACACACACACACACACACATATATATAACAAGAATACAATAATAGTCATAATGTCATGCATTGTTTATTAAAAAATTGCGTTAAGGCAGAGTGATATAGATAGTGCGATAAGCAAAGAGTAGGCCTATGTCCCTTCCAAGGGCAAGCTGAGGAATGATATTGAATTGAATATTTCACTTGTTACTGTAATCAACCTGGGAATTCCGTGGTATAACGTAGCTGTCTGCCTCCTTGGTTGCTGCATCATGTGTTCGGCAACAGTGCTGCTGGACAGTGTTTCTGGAGATTAAGGTCCTGAAAGAAAAAGAAAAATAACCAAACGGGAAGCCCCTAGTGCGGTTTAGGCCACGTTTTGGGGCGTGCCGCAGTTGTGCCCCCCTCCCCACCTGTGCCCATGGTATTTTTAATGCGTAATTATGTACGCGCGGTACGAATATCGCCGTTGGGTTGGGATTGGGGTGGCCGCCGCATTGCTATGCGAGCTCAGATCGCGCCAGGCGGTCTATTTGCCGATTGCCCCGAGCGCGCTTGAAGGTGTCCGGGCTTTGAAGCACCGAACTGGTTGATTGCCTTGAGAGCCTGCTTTATGCTTCTGCTGCAAGGGCCGTGGTGTGCTCCTCAGTTTGGAGAGAGCGCTCTGTGTTTCCATTGACTATAATAACTCCGCGAGGTCCTGGCATCTGGAGCTTGAGGTATGCATAATGCGGTACCGCATTGAATCTAGCAAATGCGGTTCGCCCGAGCAGCGCGTGATAACCACTGCGGAACGGGACTATATCCAAGATTAACTCTTCGCCTCGGAAGTTATCCGGGGATCCGAAGACCGCTTCCAGTGTAATTGAGCCTGTGCAATGGGCTTCTACACCTGGAATGACGCCCTTAAAAGTCGTTTTTGTGGGTTTGATCCTTGAGGGGTCTATACCCATTTTGCGCACTGTGTCCTGATAAAGAAGGTTCAGGCTGCTGCGCCCATCCATAAGGACTCGAGTGAGGTGAAATCCGTCGATGATTGGGTCTAGGACCAGTGCGGCGAATCCGCCATGATGGATACTAGTGGGATGGCCCTGCGATCGAAGGTGATAGGGCAGGAGGACCAAGGGTTGAACTTTGGGGCGACTGGCTCCAACGCATATACGTCCCTGAGCACACGCTTCCGCTCCCTCTTGGGGATGTGGGTTGCGTATATCATGTTCACCGTCCACACTTGCGGGGGAAACCTCTTTTGTCCTCCAGAGTGCGGCTGCCGGGGCTCCTCCTCGTCATCGTTATACGGCCCCTTGTCCTTGTTTTCGGCAATTAACTTGCCGGCCTGCTTGAACATCCAACAATCCCTGTTGGTGTCATTGGCTGGCTTGTCTGGGGTGCCGTGTATTTGACACGAGTGATCGAGTATACGGTCCAAGCTGGATGGGCCCAGCGTACTTTGTTTGAATGGCTTTTTCCGCTAATCGGGTTTAGAGCCTTTGAATCCGGCATTGACTGCCGTATCCTCAGTATTTTCGCTGTTAATGCGGCGCTTATGCTTGTTGCGATGTGACCTTCTATTGCCGTCCTTGGTATCTGAGGTACCATGGTTCTTTGATATGTTATTACTGCGAGCCAGCCAGCTGTCTTCTCCCGCACAAAAGCGGGTCATGAGCGTCGTGAGAGCTGCCATAGATTTCGGCTTTTCCTGACCAAGGTGCTGGGCTAGCCACTCGTCTCAGATGTTGTGCTTGAAAGCCGCTAAGGCCTCCACATCCGGACAGATGACGATTTGATTTTTTTTGTGAGGAACTAAGTCCAGAATTGCCTGGCCGACTCTTCTAGCTGCTGAAATATGTGGCTCAAGTCATCGGCGTCTGGTGGTCGCACATAAGTGCCCTGAAAGTTGTCGAGGAATGCGGCTTCCAGATCTTCCCAACAGTTAATGGAGTCCGCTGGCAAGCTATTAAGCCAATGTCGCGCTGGTCCTTTGAGCTTTAGTGGGAGGTATTTGATGGCGTGTAAGTCATCACCGCGGGCCATGTGGATGTGGAGGAGGAAGTCCTCAATCCATACTGCGGGATCTGTTGTGCCGTCGTATGATTCAATGTTTACAGGTTTGAAACCTTCTGGGAATTGATGTTCCATTACTTCGTCTGTGAAGCATAAGGGGTGTGCGGCGCCTCTGTATTGGGCTATATCTCGACGCAGCTCGAATGGGTCTTGCCCGCTGTGTTCGGCCCGGCCGGATTTGCTTTTACTGTATCCGGCGTGACGTTTGTTGTCTCGCAGAGTGGTGCGCCCTCGTGATCCGTAGATCGATCTTGAATGCTTTGCCTTGTCCTCCAATATGTCTCGCAGGTCTGGCGTATCTCCCCATGCCTTTTTATTTGAATGGCGTTGGGGTGGAGGCTGAGCTTTTGGCTGGAATGCCTCTCTATCGCGGCCACGAGGTGGCCGATCCGCCGTATCATATGCTTCTTCCTCCTGTCGGGGTAGTAACCTGGGCCTTGGGTAACTCTTGGAGGAGCGCTCGAGTTTATATTCCTCGGCCACGAGGACTTCAGTCCATTTGTCAGCTAGCAGATCTTGATCAGCTTGAAGTTGCTGTTGCTTTTTCTTCAGGCTATTTGCTGTGGCCATAAGTCGGCGCTTGAAGCGCTCTTTTTCGACGGGATCCTCTGGGACGGTGAATTCATAGTTGCCGAGGCTAGCCTCATCTTCGGAGGGGGGGATGTAATTGTCATCCTCCTCCTCTCCATCTGCCGCTCTCTCAGGAGAGCTGGCTCCTTCATCCTCCTACTCTAAATCTTGCTGGAGGGGATTGTTGTTGTCTTCGGCACTATTCGGAGTATTATTATCTCCTGTGCCGGTATCACCACTTTTGCTTTGGCGGGACTTAGAGCGGCGCCGCTGACGTCGGCGCTTGGGTTGCTTCTTGGAGGGGTCATCCTCCGCTATCTCGTCGCCATTGCCTTCGTTGGGTGTATCCACCATGTATATGTCATATGACGAGGTGGCTTTCCAGTGCCCTATAGGTGCTGGTTCATGTTCGTCTCCTACATCGTCGTCCATACCGTCGATGTCTTCGGAGTCGAAGTCGAGCATGTCGGTTAAATCATCGACAGTGGCTACGAAGTGGGTGGTGGGTGGGCGTCGAATTTCTTCGTCGTCCGCATCCCAATCATGTTGGCCATAATCCGGCCAGGGCTCTCCTGACAAAGAGAGAGATCTTAGTGAATTCAAAATGTCGGCGAAGGGCGAGTGCTGAAAGATATCCGCGGCGGTGAATTCCACGATCGGCGCCCAATCGGATTCGATTGGCAGGGGCGCGGGCGGTTCGGAGTCAGAAAGAGAGTCCGACACCTTGGAGTCACGGGCTGCGCAGAGGATTATGCTAGTGTTTGGCTCGATCGCCGTTGAGACTGCAACCCCTGAGGCGGTGTCTAACAACCCGTCCTCGATTGGCATAGTTGGCTCCGAGCTAAGGGTCGGAGCTGATGTGGGCGCGGCCTCTGGGGTACTGTTCGGCGGCAGAGCTAGGTCATACCCATCGCAACAGTGCGGCACGCCTGGCTGTGGCTCGAATCCGTCGAAGATCGAGTCTCCGCGGATGTCGGCCGTGTAGTTCAAACTTCCAAATCTGACCTGATGGCCAGGGGCATAGCTTTCAATCTGCTCTAGATGGCCAAGCGAATTAGCCCGCAGTGCAAATCCGCCGAATACGAAGATCTGTCCGGGGAGAAAAGTCTCACCATGGACCGCATCGCTATTGATGATAGTAGGATCCATCAAGCCTAACGGCGACGAAAAAGAGGAACTCTCAATGAAAGCACCAATGTCGGTGTCCAAACCGGCAGATCTCGGGTAGGGGGTCCCGAACTGTGCGTCCAGGCCGGATGGTAACAGGAGGCAGGGGACACGAAGTTTTACCCAGGTTCGGGCCCTCTTGATGGAGGTAAAACCCTACGTCCTGCTTGATTAATATTGATGATATCGGTAGTACAAGAGTAGATCTACCACGAGATCAGAGAGGCTAAACCCTAGAAGCTAGCCTATGGTATGATTGTTGTTCTACGGACTAAAACCCTTCGGTTTATATAGACACCGGAGAGGGTTAGGGTTACACAAGGTCGGTTACAGAGGAGGAGATATCCCTATCCGTATTGCCTAGCTTGCCTTCCACGCCAAGTAGAGTCCCATCCGGACACGAGACGAAGTCTTCAATCTTGTATCTTCATAGTCTAACAGTCCGGCCAATGGAGATAGTCCGGCTATCCGGAGACCCCCTAATCTAGGAATCCCTCAGGCCTCGAGGGCTCGAATACAAACGAGTCAGCGGAAGCAACAATATCTGAGTACACACATAAGTTAAACACGTTTGCCTTAAAAAGGCTAGCAGAAAAGCAGCAACGATCAAAAAGGCAAGGCCTCCTGCCTAGGAGCCTCCTAACTACTCCTGGTCGTCGTCGGCCTCCAGGTAGTAGTAGGCACCCTTGGTGTAGTAGTAGTAGTAGTCGTCGTCGAAGGTGGCATCTGGCTCCTGGGCTCCACCATCTGGTTGCAGCATCCGAGAAGAATGGAAAAAGGTGGAAAAAGGGGAGCAAAGCAACTGTGAATACTCATCCAAAGTACTCGCAAGCAAGGATCTACACTACATATGCATCGGTATAAATGAAATGGGTAGTATCTGTGGACTCAACTGCAGAATGCCAGAAGAGAAGGGGAAAGCCTAGCCTATCGAAGACTAGCATCTTCAAGCAGCTCCAAGCATCTTGCAGCATCAGAAGAGATAAGAGTGGCATATTATAATATTATTAAGTATGTTGTAACCTCGCCTAGAGATCACTTCCTCGACTCCCTGCGAGAAAACAATCCCGGAGCCATCATTTCCATTACATGCATCAGCATCAAGTTCTAGTTGTATCGATCGGGATACAACTCTGAGCTTCCGTCACCGTGGAGACGGCTATTCGAATAGATAGAATTCTTCCCTGCAGGGGTGAACCAACTTACCCACCATGCTCGATCAACTCCGGCCGGACACACCATCAGGTCATGACCGCCCTCGGCTGATCAACACACCGCAGTCCTACCTAGGCTCGTCAAAGAGGCCAGCACGCTGGTCTAAATCCTAAGCGCGCAGGGGTCTTGGGCCCATCACCCTTTGCACTCCTGCACATTGCGTACACGGCCGATGAGCAGACCTAGCTACCTCCTTAAAAAGGCAGGTGCTTACGCAGTCCAACCCAACGCATGCCGCTCCATCGCTGACGTCCTTTGAGCTTTCGGCTGATACATATGATGCAGAGTGCCCATACATATTCCCGCATGGTGGTTTGTGCGAAAAAGGCCAGAGGCCTACTCAGAACAAATATCCAAACCGTTAGTGTCTTGGTAGTGTGCGGTAACGATCAATGATCCACAATATGTGATCCCGTCGCCCCGTCTCATGGACTTGCGGCAAGGGCTAAGAATGCCCGGCCGCGCCGCGTGGAAAACTTGTGGGTGTCCTCCAGATCAACCTGACTTCACATCACTCGTGGGTACCCCTCGAGGCCAACCCGATGTCATCATGGTTCTATGGTAAATCAAAGTAACCGTGTGTCTAAAACAGCAAGGGGGGGAACCTGAGGAATCACCCTCGATGGATTCCCACTCGATGTAACCATCAAGGTGGACTTGGAGGAATCACCCTCGTTGGTCCACACTTGAGGGGTTGCATGATAGAGTCATTATCGGGAGTGGTGAGGGAGGAATCACCCTCGATGACCACGACCGAATAGCTACACTACAGGGTTAACATTAGAAGTGCTGACGAGGTATCACCCTCGAGACTCGATAGTAACTCTGCAGAGTCGTACAACTAAGGGGGGTGATGTGAGGTGTCAGGGCCTATACATCGATCATGTTGATCGAGTCATCGAACTTAAAGCAGGGCAACTGTGACAAGGTGGGGTCACTAATGAATCTCTAACCAGCCTATACTAAGCAGTTTAGAATAAGCAGGTAAGGTATGAGAGCAGGTAACAAAAATAGGCTATGCATCAGAGTAGGATCATATAGAATGCAGTAGCAGTTCTAATGCAAGCATGAGAGGGAAGGAAATGGGCGATATCAGAATGATCAAAGGGGGGTTTGCTTGCCTGGAAGCTTGGCAGACAAATACAGATCTTCAACGGTGAAGTAGTCGATCACTGGTTCAACCGTAGTCTTGGGTTCTACCGAAAAGAAGTAAGGAGAGGGAACACAATAAATAACAGAGCAATCAAAGCATCATAAAGCATAACAAGGCAATACGCAGTGTTAGGGTGACCTAACGCAGTACTACGCGATACTAGGGAAGGGGGTAAAACATCTGGGAATGCTTTCCCGAGGTTTGGCATTTCTGGACAGACGAACCGGAGGGGGACGGTTGCAGGTTCTCTATGCTAGGGATGCGTGGCAGATGAACAAACCGTGTATTCGGATTTGTTACATTTTTCTGAGCAACTTTCATATGTAAAATATTTTCATCAGAGTTACAGTTTATTTTATATGATTTTTCAAAGTGTTTAGATTTTCTAGATTACTATTAATTCGAAAATAAAAAGTAAAATGCTAGGTGTACCCAGGTGTTTCCTATCCTAGTGTAAGATAGTGGGCCAGGGGTTGGGTTGGCCCAGTCAATTTGACTGGTCAATAGAGGGTTTGTGGCCTGCATGTAATAGGCACATTAGTTAACTACTAGGTATTAAACTAACAAGGACCCACATGTCATCTATACATGGACTAATCTAACCACTAACTATTATCTAGTCTAAACGGGGCTAGCCCCATCGGCAATCGCTCAAGCCGGCCTCACACACGGCCATGTACAGATGTACAGGGGCCTTGGAGGCCATGGACATGGGCGGTAGCAGCAGAAGGCAATAGCAGCAAGTGAGCAACAATAGTTGGTAGCAAGCGGCGGCAGGAGCTTGAGCAGCAGCAGTATAAGCGAGCAACAGTGGCAAGCAGAGCAGCCGAACAACGAAAGAAATTAGCAGTGCAACAGCAAACTCATCGTAGTAGCAGCGATAGCAGTGCGGGGGGGGGGGGGGGGGGGGTTAGCGGGCACGGTGGCGAGCACGCGCGGCGGTGCAGGTGTGTGGCCAGGGAAAGCGGGCGCGGTGCAGGCGGCAAGCAATGCCAGGCATGGTGTCGCGCGAAAGGACGGTGATGGCAGCCACGGCTGATGTGGCCAGGCGAGGCGGAGGCACGACCACGGGTGGGCGTGCATGGGAGCATAGGCGGCAGCAGCGAACGAGCGTATGCGGCAGTAGCAGCAATAGCGCACAAGCGGTAGCAGTGGAGGTGGCTGGAGCAAGATGTGACGAGGAACAACGGCGGCCGGAGTTTTATGGGGAACGACGGCTACAGGCATGGATCAAGCCAGGGAAGAGCGGGAATCGGGTGAGGACCTTACTGATGTCTACTACACAACCTTCTTCTTGTATACGTTGTTGGGCCTCCAAGTGCAGAGGTTTGTAGGACAGTAGAAAATTTCCCTCAAGTGGATGACCTAAGGTTTATCAATCCGTAGGTAGCAGCGATAGCAGTGCGGGGGGGTTAGCGGGCACGGTGGCGAGCACGCGCGGCGGTGCAGGTGTGTGGCCAGGGAAAGCGGGCGCGGTGCAGGCGGCGAGCAATGCCAGGCATGGTGTCGCGCGAAAGGACGGTGATGGCAGCCACGGCTGACGTGGCCAGGCGAGGCGGAGGCACGACCACGGGTGGGCGCGCACGGGAGCATAGGCGGCGGCAGCGAACGAGCGTACGCGGCAGTAGCAGCAATAGCGCACAAGCGGTAGCAGTGGAGGTGGCTGGAGCAAGATGTGACGAGGAACAACGGCGGCCGGAGTTTTATGGGGAACGACGGCTACAGGCATGGATCAAGCCAGGGAAGAGCGGGAATCGGGTGAGGACCTTACTGATGTCTACTACACAACCTTCTTATTGTATACGTTGTTGGGCCTCCAAGTGCAGAGGTTTGTAGGACAGTAGAAAATTTCCCTCAAGTGGATGACCTAAGGTTTATCAATCCGTAGGAGGCGTAGGATGAAGATGGTCTCTCTCAAACAACCCTGCAACCAAATAACAAAGAGTCTCTTGTGTCCCCAACACACCCAATACAATGATAAATTGTATAGGTGCACTAATTCGGCGAAGAGATGGTGATACAAAGGCAATATGGATAGTAGATAATAGTTTTTGTAATCTGAAAATATAAAAAACAGCAAGGTAACTAATGATAAAAGTGAGCGTAAACGGTATTGCAATGCGTTGAAACAAGGCCTAGGGTTCATACTTTCACTAGTGCAAGTCCTTTCAACAATAATAACATAATTGGATCATATAACTATCCCTCAACATGCAACAAAGAGTCACTCCAAAGTCACTAATAGCGGAGAACAAACGAAGAGATTATGGTAGGGTACGAAACCACCTCAAAGTTATCCTTTCTGATCGATCTATTCAAGAGTCCGTAGTAAAATAACATGAAGCTATTCTTTCCGTTCAATCTATCCTAGAGTTTGTACTAGAATAACACCTTAAGACACAAATTAACCAAAACCCTAATGTCACCTAGATACTCCAATGTCGCCTCAAGTATCCGTGGGTATGATTATACGATATGTATCACACAATCTCAGATTCACCTATTCAACCAACACAAAAGTACTTCAAAGAGTGCCCCAAAGTTTCTACCGGAGAGTCAAGATGAAAACGTGTGCCAACCCCTATGCATAGATTCCCAAGGTCACGGAACCCGCAAGTTGGTCACCAAAACATACATCAAGTGGATCAATAGAATACCCCATTGTCACCACGGGTATCCCACGCAAGACATGCATCAAGTGTTCTCAAATCCTTAAAGACTCTCCGATAAGATAACTTCAAAGGGAAAACTCATTCCTTTACAAGAGAGTAGAGGGGGAAAAACATCATAACATCCAACTATAATAGCAAAGCTCGCGATACATAAAGATCGTATCACCTCAAGAACACGAGAGAGAGAGAGATCAAACACATAGCTACTGGTACATATCCTCAGCCCCGAGGGAGAACTACTCCCTCCTCGTCATGGAGAGCGTCGGGATGATGAAGATGGCCACAGGAGAGGGATTCCCTCCTCCGGCAGGGTGCCGGAACGGGTCTAGATTGGTTTTCGATGGCTACGGAGGCTTCTGGCGGCGGAACTCCCGATCTATTCTGCTCCCCGAAGTTTTTATGGTATATGGGTATATATGGGAGGAAGAAGTACGTCGATGGACCTCTGGGCTGTCCACAAGGCAGGGGGCGTGCCCAGGGGGGTGGGCGCACCCCCCATCCTCGTGGGCAGCCCGGGACTCTCCTGGTCCATCTTCGATACTCTGGGGGCTTCTTCTGGTCCAAAAATAAGTTCCATGAAGTTTCAGGTCAATTGGACTCCGTTTGATTTTCCTTTTCTGTGATACTTTAAAACAAGGAAAAAACAAAAACTGGCACTGGCCTCTGGTTAATAGGTTAGTCCCAAAAATCATATAAAATAGAATATAAATGCATATAAAACATCCAAGGTTGATAATATAATAGCATGGAACAATCAAAAATTATAGATACGTTGGAAACGTATCACTCACCGCGATGTCGTAGGCGAGCTCGAGAAGGCCGAGGGTGGAGCGACGGCGGCGAATTCGTCGACGGCGTCGTAGTGGCCAGAAGTTGAAGACGACGTCGATCCGTGTGATCCAGGGGCTCCCGGATCCAACTGGTGGACATAGTCGAAGGAGTGGAAGCCGGCAAAGCTCGCGGATGAGGTGGCTGGGCATGGGGAGCTCAGTGGGCGCGTGGATGTCGGAGGCCATGGCGATGTAGGTTTGGCCAAGGGTTGTGAGGACGAAAGCGGCATGGGGGAGAGGAAAAAGGAGAGCTAGGGTTCGTCAACGTGTCGAGGGGGATCTTATAGACCGTCGAGGAGCCATGGATGCACGGCGCGTGGGCAATCCGTCCATGGACGAACGAGCAACGGCCAGCACCCCCTTGATGAACAGGGGTTGGAGATGGGAAGCTGGTGGGCTTGGTGTGTCCTGTAGCGAGCAGGCGTAGGCGCGCAGTAGCTAGGTTTCTATTTTTCCTTTTGTTTCCTGTTATGTATTTATTTGAGCGAGCAAGCAATTTTTGTTAAAGATGATACTTGTCACATAAATACCAGGCTACAAGCTTAAATGGCACACAAAGTTTCATGTGGTTTGGAAACATATAAATATTTGTTTTAATTAAAACAGCCAATTTAAATGATGTTCGGCCACTTTATATTTTACTAGGGATTAATTTGTGAGTCAAATGATGTTAGTGCCAACGTGACAAATGATTAGGGGATTTTGAAGAATAATGCGAACATTTTATTTTTATTGTTTCAAGAAAATATTATATTTGACCTTATTTTAAATTTGAAGTTGAACTAGGTTTGGATCAAAAATGAATTTTAGCAAAATTAATTGTGATGATGTGGCACCATTAGTGGGAGATTACTGTAGCATGATTCTCGGGGTGTTACATCAACAGAGGGTTTGTGGCCCGCATGTAATAGGCACATTAGTTCACTACTAGGGATTAAACTAACAAGGACCCACATGTCATATATACATGGGCTAATCTAACCACTAACTATTATCTTGTCTAAACGGGGCCAGCCCCAGCAGCAATGGTTCAAGCCGGCCTCACACACGGCCATCTACAGATGTACAGGGGCCTTGGCGGCCATGGCAGGGGCGGTAGCAGCAGAAGGCAATAGAAGCAAGTGAGCAACAATAGTTAGTAGCAAGCGGCGGCGACAGCTTGAGCAGCAGCAGTATAAGCGAGCAACACTGACAAGCAGAGCAGCCGAAAAATTAGAGCAATTAGCTGCGCAACAGCAAACTCATCGCAGTAGCAGCGATAGCAGCTCGCGGGGGTTAGTGGGCACGGCGGTGCGCACACGCGGCGGTGCAGGGGCGCGGCCAGGGAAAGCGGGCACGGTACAAGTGGCGAGCAACGCTAGGCGCGGTGTCGCGCGCGTGGACGGTGATGGCAGCCACGGCAGACGCGGCCAGGCGAGGCGGAGGCACGGCCACGGGTGGGCACGGGCGGGAGCCTAGGTGGCAGCAGCAGCGAACGAGCGTACGTGGCAGTAGCAGCAGTAGCGCAGAAGCAGTAGCAGTGGAGGTGGCCGGAGCAAGAGGCGACGAGGAACAACGGCGGCTGGAGTTCTATGGGGAATGATGGATAGAGGCATGGATCGAGCCAGGGAAGAGCTGGAATCAGGTGAGGACCTCACCGCGATGTCGTAGGCAAGCTCGAGAAGGCCGGGGGTGGAGCGACGGCGACGAATTCGTCGATGGCGTCGCGGTGGACAGAGGTTGAAGACGACGTCGATCCCTGCGATCCAGGGGCTCCCAGCTCCAACAGGTGGACGTAGTCGAAGGAGTGGATGCCGGCAAAGCTCACGGACGAGGTGGCTGGGCGCGTGGATGCCGGAGGCCATGGTGATGCAGGTTTGGCCAAGGGTTGTGAGTTTGAAAGCGGCACGAGCGAGGGGGGAAAGGAGAGCCAGGGTTTGTCAACGCGTCAAGGGGGGTCTTATATACCGTCGCGGAGCCATGGATGCACGGCGCGTGGACGATCCGTCCATGGACGCACGAGCAACAACTAGTACCCCCCTGATGAACAGGGGTTGGAGATGGGGAGCCGGTGGGCTGGGCGTGCCCTGTAGCAAGTAGGCCTAGGCGCACAATAGCTAGGTTTCTATTTTTCCTTTTGTTTCTTGTTATGTATTTATTTGAGTGAGCAAGCAATTTTTGTTAATGATGATACTTGTCACATAAATATAAGGCTGCAAGTTTAAATGGCAGACAAATTTTCATGTGGTTTGGAAGCATATAAATATTTGTTTTTTTAAAACAGCCAATTTAAATGATGTTGAGCCACTTTATATTTTACTAGGGATTAATTTGTGAGTCAAATGATGTTAGTGCCAACATGACAAATGATCAGGGGATTTTGTAGAATAATGCGAACATTTTAGTTCTATTGTTTCAAGAAAATATTATATTTGATTTTATTTTAAATTTGAAGTTGAACTAGGTTTGGATCAAAAATGAATTTTAGCAAAATTAATTGTGATAATGTGGCACCATTAGTGGGAGATTACTGTAGCATGATTCTCAGGTGTTACAAATCTCTGCCACTACAAGAAATCTCGTCCCGAGATTTAAGTGGTAGAGTTAGGGGGAAAGTTCTGGTTTCGAAAATCTAACGGATCTTTTCGGTCTTGGTTGCTCTTCTTTAAGAATTTTATCCCTTGCTTTCAAGTCTTCATTTCTCTGATTCAGGCGGTCCTGATGTAGTCCTCATCCTTTCTTCGGGAACTCCAACATACTTACGAAAAGGATAAGGGGTAACTTCAGAAGAACGGACCTCTACATGGTTGATTATATGGTAGATAGTTCAGGGAATGTGGCAAAAGTATCTCTTGAATTGAATTTAAGAAAAACATCGAGAGCAAAATAAGAAGGTGCAATAAGAAGTTTCCAACGGATAGGCAATCGTTCGATGCCTGATACAGAGTGTGAAAGGGGGTTTAGAGCAACGGGAATATGTACTGCGTCTGATACCAGAACTTATGATCCCTATGAAGGTGGCTCGTGAATTACATATGAAGCCAAGCGTGAGGAATAATCTTTGGAACCAGGGATGTATAGGAGAGTCAGGTTTTGATCCTATGGAACTGTGGGTTATGGGCCCACCATGTGGGTTAAAAGTAGAAAGAGTGATGACATCCTACACGACCATGATAGCAAGGCATGTCAGAGGATAGCATGTCAGTTATGTTGGCAACAACGTCGATACTAAGGGTGAGGGACGAAGATAACCATTTTCATGCGCGTTGAACGAGGCAGACCAATAGGCAAAGTTCTCGTCCATCGGTGGTTATCGGAATGTCATCAACAATAGTAATAGGGTTATACTTGACAGATTGTACACCGAGGTGTTTACCTAAGCAGGGAATTACCTCTGCTCAGATAAGTTAGATTATGAGAAAGGTTAAACAAAACAATGGAAAGGAAAATTGTGATTATTAATTTAATCAGAACAATGGAAAGACAAATGTGATTAAATACAAATATCAGGAGTATATCCTTCCCAAGGACAAGCAGAGGATGATATCCATGACAGGATAGTAAGCAGATTTCCATTTAGGTAAAGGGGAGAGGGAGTTCATGATGTTACCCATACAACAGTGTTCGGATAAGTGATCAAGAAACATTTAGCATTACACCTCCAAGGTTGTTAATGATGTTCGGAGTACCACAGTCATGCTTCGGGATAGCATTGACATGGTCATCAGGTAAAGGTCGGACCTTGGGAACACAAAGG
This sequence comes from Triticum urartu, assembly GCF_056163025.1. NCBI lineage: Eukaryota > Viridiplantae > Streptophyta > Magnoliopsida > Poales > Poaceae > Triticum > Triticum urartu. The sequence continues at coordinate 166,163,694 of NC_141876.1, read as the reverse complement.
ATCCATCAGGAATTACTAGAACACCTCATGCAATTTTAGCAGGGAAAAGACAAGGAGGTGGCCGATGGGTTCAACAAAAATCCATCATATGTCAAAAAGGATGTGTTTCCAAAATTTATATGAACAACTTTGTGTTGGGGGGAGGCAAGAATGATGTCGATGATAACACAAATCATTGAGGGACAAGGATGGTATTTCTCATCATGAATTTGATTGATATCCTGGAACAACTTAGAATGTTGATGATGATCACGACAAATTTGTCGAGAGATTTCATGAAGATGTAATCGGTCGGCGATGACATAAAGTCAAAGGAATGATGAAGCGAAAGGTTATTGGAACCACGGGTACAACACAAACTAGAAATCAAGTTTATTGTTCAAGGCGAAAAATGATATGACGAGGAAGATCGACGTAAGCTTAGCTCATCGCCGGAAATTGTGCTCCAAGAAGAAGGACCAGGTAGCATAGTTAAAATTTAGTACGATAATGATATAGTTGATCAGGCTAGGAAGGACTTGACGGATTATTAAACTTGTAAGCAACAAAAATTACTTAGAGTTATAGATTCAGAATGTGTAATCGATTCACTTATCGGTGTTCTCGAGTGACTAATTACTCAGAACCTGGGGGAAATCTGAAATCGGTGGGAAGCATTAGTAGATGAAGACTCATAGGAAGCAACACAGTTCTTTGATATTCTCAAGATACCGGAGGGTAATACTCGAAGGAAGATCAAAATAGGGGTTGCGGAGGTGTATTGATCTGCACAAGACAAGTGCTTTAACTTGTCTGAGAAATGGAATCAAGGAGAAAATATGGTCGGAACCAAGATTGCAAAGGATCAATTCACAGATATCAGATGATATTATATCAAGGAAATAGTTATTATTACAAGAAGCTTCCATGATAGGATCTACATCGTGTCCACGGGCATGAACACAAAGTTCAAGGTCAACTCCCACTTCTCCAATGTGTAACCTGCCATTTACTCCACGCTTTTGTTGAAGTTGTAGTGTTGAAACCTTATCTGGCATAACACTAGTAGAGTATGACCCATAGAAGTTTCTGGGTTCACACAGATTAGGGAAGGCATTGGTTCAACCCATCGGGGCATCTTAGGAACATATAGCACAAACTTTAAGAGTAAGAAAACACAAGCTAGAAAGCAGAGCATGGTTGACAAAACAGGGGATACATTTTACCAAAGGCATTATGTATCAGGGGAAGAATTCACAAGGATTTTAAATATGCAGAGCTGTTGGATAATAATCCACCAAAGGATCTAGCGGACCATAAAGAATCTGACATGAGTATCAATGTTCAACCAGAAGAAGTAATGCAAGGGCATTGGAATATAGAAGTATCTGTATAATTTCAAAGCTTAATACAAAGGAATTAAGATTTCCAAATCGGGGGATCGGAAGCAGAGGCTCTAATCAAAAGACAAGTAAGTTGAATAGACGTAGATCGACAACCAATCAATGTTTGATTTGCCGAGAACCAGCTCATGTCCAGAGTGACGTCTGATCCGGAAGGATAAATTCTAGGGAACAACCGATGATTGTGTGCATTCACAACCATATTGAATCAAATGTTCAAAATGACGATGACAAAGGATACTAATGAATATCGCCAGACATATGGAAAGTATCCATGATGCAAGCAGACAAGTATTTGCATATCAATAGTTAGCAGTGGATTATCGGAAGACCGGATGGTATTTCGAAGACTTTTGTGAACCATGTGAACAACTAGGGATGAACGAATCCTCAATAAGCATGGGAATTAACCGTAGATGTATTCAAACAGAAATGGAGCTGTAAGGTAGCAGGCACAATGGATTCTCGGGATATTGGAATATTTAAGGGAATCTTGTAATAACAAGAGAAACGGGAATGAATGTATGAATGGTGAGTGTATTTAATTATCCATAAGGATATAATGGTGGTAGGGAATTGCAAAGCCGATGAGCTCGGGAGAACATCGAAGAGTCTCTTCATAATCTTCTGGTACACCAAGAGACCATCTGGAATGAGGGGCTCTCCGGGAGGAAGTAGTTACGAGAACCTAAGGTTAGAGTTAGCGAAACCTTTAACCCGAATTGAAGAGAGGTCAGATTCCCAGAGTAAAGACGAAGAATTAAAGATCCTAACACTACCCATTTGCGATGTGGGCCCATAAGCTACAGAACAATGTTAGTAAAAGTTTTCCAAAGACTAGACTCAACTTCGGCCAAGGAGTTGGAAAGTAGGCTACGTACAGGCAGTTGGCTCTGATACCAACTTGTGACGCCCCCGATTCAATCGTACACTAATCATACACGCAAATGTGTACGATCAAGATCAGGGACTCACGGGAAGATATCACAACACAACTCTAGACGCAAATTAAAATAATACAAGCTTTGTATTACAATCCAGGGGCCTCGAGGGCTTGAGTACATAAGCTCGAATACAAACGAGTCAGTGGAAGCAACAATATCTGAGTATAGACATAAGTTAAACAAGTTTTCCTTAAGAAGGCTAGCACAAACGCAGCAACGATCGAAAAGGCAAGGCCTCATGTCTAGGAGCCTCCTAAGTACTCCTCGTCGGTGGCGGCCTCCACGTAGTAGTACACCCTTGGTGTAGTAGTAGTCGTCGTTGAAGGTGATATCTGGCTCTTGGGTTCCACCATCTGGTTGCAGCATTCGAGAAGAATGGAAAGAGGTGGAAAAAGGGTAGCAAAGCAACCGTGAGTACTCATCCAAAGTACTCGCAAGCAAGGATTTACACTACATATGCATCGGTATCAATGAAATGGGTAGTATCTGTGGACTGAACTATAGAATGCCAGAAGAGAAGGGAAAAGCCTAGCCTATCAAAGACTAGCATCTTCAAGCAGATCCAAGCATCTTGCGTCATCAGAAGAGATAAGAGTGGCATATTATACTATTAGTAAGTATGTTGTAACCTCGCCCAGAGATCACTTCCTTGACTCCCTGCGAGAAAACAATCCCGGAGCCATCATTTCCATTACATGCATCAACATCAAGTTCTAGTTGTATCGATCGGGATACAACTCCGAGCTTCCATTACTGTGGAAACGGCTATTCGAATAGATAGAATTCTTCCATGCAGGGGTGCACCAACTTACCCAACACACTCGATCAACTCCGGCCGAACACACCATCAGGTCCTGACCGCCCTCGGCTGATCAACACACCTAAGTCCTACCTAGGCTCGTCAGAGAGGCCAGCAAGCCGGTCTAAATCCTAAGCATGCAGGGGTCTTGGGCCCATCGCCCTTTGCACTCCTACACATTGCGTACGAAGTCGGTGAGCAGACCTAGCTACCTCCTTAAAAAGGCAGGTGCTTACGCAGTCCAACCCGACGCGCGCTGCTCCATCACTGACGTCCGTTGAGCTTTCGGCTAATACATAGGACGCAAAGTGCTCATACTTACTCCCGCGTGGTGGTTAGTGCAAAAAAGGCCAGAGGCCTACTCGGATCAAATATCCAAATCGTTAGTGTCTTGGTAGTGTGCGGTAACGATCAATGATCCATGATATGTTTTCCCGTTGCCCCGTCTCACGGACTTGCGGCAAGGACTAAGAATGCCCAACCGCGACGCGTGGGAAACTTGTGGGTATCCTCCAGATCAACCCGACTTCACATCACTCATGGGTACCCCTCGGGGCCGACCTGATGTCATCATGGTTCTATGGTAAGTCAAAGTAACCATGTGTTTAAAACAACAAGGGGGAACCTGAGGAATCACCCTTGATGGATTCCCACTTGATGTAACCATCAAGGTGGACTTGAAGGAATCACCCTCGTTGGTCCACACTTGAGGGGTTGCACGACAGAGTCATTTTTGGCAGTGGTAAGGGAGGAATCACCCTTGATGACCACGGCCAAATAGCTACACTACAGGGTTAACATCAGAAGTGCTGACGAGGTATCACCCTTAGCACTCGATAGTAACTCTATAGAATCGTACAACTAAGGGGGTGATGTGCGGTGTAGGGGCCTGGACATCGATCATGTTGATCGAGTCATTGAACATAAAGCGGGGCAACTGGGACAAGGTGGGGGTCACTGATGGATCTCTAACCAGCCTATACTAAGCAGTTTAGAATAAGCAGGTAACAAAAATAGGCTATGCATCAGAGTAGGATCATACAGAATGCAGTAGCAGTTCTAATGCAAGCATGAGAGGGAAGGAAATGGGCGATATTGGAATGATCAAACGAGGGTTTTCTTGCCTGGAAGCTCGGCAGACAGATACAGATCTTCAAAGGTGAAGTAGTCGACCACTGGTTCAACCGCGGTCTCGGGGTCTACCAAAAAGAAGTAACGGAGAGGGAACACAATAAATAACAGAGCAATCAAAGCATCATAAAGCATAACAAGTCAATGCGCGGTGTTAGGGGTGACCTAACGCAGTACTACGCGATACTAGCGAAGGGGGGGAAACATTCGAGAATTCTTTCCCGAGGTTTGGCATTTTCGGACAAACGAACCAGAGGGGGCGGTTGCAGGTTCGCTATGCTAGGGACGTGTGGCAGACGAACAGACTGCGTATTCGGATTCGTTACATTTTTCTTAGCAACTTTGATATATAAAATATTTTCATTGGAGTTATGTTTTATTTTATATGATTTTTCAAAGTTTTAAGATTTTCTAGATTATTATTAATTCAAAAATAAAAGGCAAAATGTAGGTGTACCCAGGTGTTTCCTAGCCTAGTGTAAGATAGTGGGCCAAGGGTTGGGTTGACCCAGTTAATTTGACTAGTCAACAGAGGGTTTGTGGCCCGCATGTAATAGGCACATTAGCTAACTACTAGGGATTAAACTAACAAGGACCCACATGTCATCTATACATGGACTAATCTAACCACTAACTATTATCTAGTCTAAACGGGGCTAGCCCCAGCGACAATGGCTCAAGGCGGACTCACACACGACCATTGTACATATGTACAGGGGCCTTGACGGCCAGTGGCGGATCCAGGATTTGAAGTTATCTGGGGCGGACTTTTAAAGGAAACAAATTAAAAACAAAGCCATGATACATCAAATAAGACAATCAACAAAATTAATTGTCCAATAGTCTGCATTTAGGAAACACGGTCAACACGATGAATTGTTCAATATAGTCTCATTCAAAGAACAAGGCAAAAATTATATACTACTTCCTCCGATCAAATTTGAACTAAACCATTACACTTATTTTGGGACGTAAGGAGTACAAACAATCGTATAATGTCTAACTTGGACTCCTCTTGGCTGAATCTTAACATCGAATTGTAGTTAATATCAATATTCAACTTTTAAGAATTAGGTCTACGTGACAACATGTTGGGAATATGACTACCATGTTGGAAATATGCCCTAGAGGCAATAATAAATTGGTTATTATTATATTTCCTTGTTCATGATAATCGTTTATTATCCATGCTAGAATTGTATTGATAGGAAACTCAGATACATGTGTGGATACGTAGACAACACCATGTCCCTAGTAAGCCTCTAGTTGACTAGCTCGTTGATCAATAGATGGTTACGGTTTCCTGACCATGGACATTGGATGTCGTTGATAACGGGATCACATCATTAGGAGAATGATGTGATGGACAAGACCCAATCCTAAGCCTGGCACAAAGAAAGTGTAGTTCGTATGCTAAAGCTTTTCTAATGTCAAGTATCATTTCCTTAGACCATGAGATTGTGCAACTCCCGGATACCGTAGGAGTGCTTTGGGTGTGCCAAATGTCACAACATAACTGGGTGGCTATAAAGGTACACTACAGGTATCTCCGAAAGTGTCTGTTGGGTTGGCACGAATCGAGACTGGGATTTGTCACTCCGTGTAAATGGAGAGGTATCTCTGGGCCCACTCGGTAGGACATCATCATAATGTGCACAATGTGATCAAGGAGTTGATCACGGGATGATGTGTTACGAAACGAGTAAAAGAGACTTGCCGGTAACGAGATTGAACAAGGTATCGGGATACCGACGATCGAATCTCGGGCAAGTATCGTACTGCTAGACAAAGGGAATTGTATACGGGATTGATTAAGTCCTTGACATCGTGGTTCATCCGATGAGATCATCATGGAGCATGTGGGAGCCAACATGGGTATCCAGATCCCGCTGTTGGTTATTGACTGGAGAGTTGTCTCGGTCATGTCTGCATGACTCCCGAACCCGTAGGGTCTACACACTTAAGGTTCGATGACGCTAGGGTTATAGGGAAAGTATGTACGCGGTTACCGAATGTTGTTTGGAGTCCCGGATGAGATCCTGGACGTCACGAGGAGTTCCGGAATGGTCCGGAGGTATAGATTAATATATAGGAAGTATGGTTTTGGCCACCGGAAGTGTTCCGGGCATCACCGGTAGTGTACCGGGACCACCGGAGGGGTCCGGGGGTCCACCGGGTGGGGCCACCAGCCCCGGAGGCCTACATGGGCCAATAGTGGGAAGGGACCAGCCCCTAGGTGGCTGGGGTGCCTCCCACCAAGGCCCAAGGCGCCTCCAAGAGGGGAGGGGGGCAAACCGTAGGGCAGATGAGCCCTAAGGCCCACCTCAGGTGCGCCTCCCCCTCTCCCCCTTGTGGCCGCCACCCTAGATGGGATCTAGGGCTGCCCACACCCCTAGGGAGGAAACCCTAGGTGGGGGCGCAGCTCTCCCTCTCACCCTATATATAGTGGAGGCAAAGGGGTAGCACAACACATGAAGTTCCTCCCCTGTTGGCGCAGCCCTACCCCTCTCCCTCCTTGTCTCTCGTAGTGCTTGGCGAAGCCCTGCTGGAGTCCCGCGCTCCTCCAGCACCACCACGCCGTCGTGCTGCTGCTGGATGGTGTCTTCCCCAACCTCTCCTTCTTCCCTTGCTGGATCAAGGCGTAGGAGACGTCACCGGGTTGTACGTGTGTTGAACGCGGAGGTGCTGTCCGTTCGGCACTAGGATCATCAGTGATTTGGATCACGACGAGTACGACTCCATCAACCCCATTCACTTGAACGCTTCCGCTTAGAGATCTACAAGGGTATGTAGATGCACTCTCTCTCCCTCGTTGCTAGATGACTCCATAGATTGATCTTGGTGATGCGTAGAAAATTTTAAATTTCTGCTACGTTCCACATCAGTGGCATCATGAGCTAGGTCTATGCGTAGTTTCTATGCACGAGTAGAACACAAGTTGTTGTGGGCATCGATATTGTCAATTTACTTGCCGTTACTAGTCTTATCTTGATTCGGCGGCATCGTGGGATGAAGTGGCCCGGACCGACCTTACACGTACTCTTACGTGAGACTGGTTCCACCGACTGACATGCACTAGTTGCATAAGGTGGCTAGCGGGTGTCTGTCTCTCCCACTTTAGTCGGATCGGATTCGATGAAAAGGGTCCTTATGAAGGGTAAATAGAAATTGGCATATCACGTTGTGGTTTTGGCGTAGGTAAGAAACGTTCTTGCTAGAAACCTATAGCAGCCACGAAAAAACTTGCAACAACAATTAGAGGACGTGTAACTTGTTTTTGCAGCATATGCCTTGTGATGTGATATGGCCAAAAGGATGTGATGAATGATATATGTGATGTATGAGATTGATCATGTTCTTGTAATAGGAATCACGACTTGCATGTCGATGAGTATGACAACCGGCAGGAGCCATAGGAGTTGTCTTAATTTATTTATGACCTGCGTGTCAACATAAACGTCATGTAATTACTTTACTTTATTGCTAAAGCATTAGCCATAGTAGTAGAAGTAACAGATGACGAGACAACTTCAAGAAGACACGATGATGGAGATCATGATGATGGAGATCATGGTGTCATGCCGGTGACAACGATGATCATGGAGCCCCGAAGATGGAGATCAAAAGGAGCAAAATGATATTGGCCATATCATGTCACTATTTGATTGCATGTGATGTTTATCATGTTTTACATCTTATTTTCTTAGAATGACGGTAGCTTAAATAAGATGATCCCTCACTAAAATTTCAAGAAAGTGTTCCCCCTAACTGTGCACCGTTGCGAAGGTTCGTTGTTTCGAAGCACCACGTGATGATCGGGTGTGATAGATTCTAACATTCGAATACAATGGGTGTAAGCCATATTTACACACGCAATACACTTAGGTTGACTTGACGAGCCTAGCATGTACAGACATGGCCTCGGAACACGGAAGACCGAAAGGTCGAGCATGAGTCGTATAGAAGATACAATCAACATGAGATGTTCACCGTTGATGACTAGTCCGTCTCACGTGATGATCGGACACGGCCTAGTCGATTCGGATCATGTTTCACTTAGATGACTAGAGGGATGTCTATCTGAGTGGGAGTTCATTAAATAATTTGATTAGATGAACTCAATTATCATGAACATAGTCTAAATTGTCTTTGCAAATATGTTGTAGATAAATAGCTCATGTTGTAGCTCCCTATTTCAATACGTTCCTAGAGAAAGATTAAGTTGAAAGATATTGTAAGCAATGATGCGGACTGGGTCCGTAGTCCGAGGAGTGTCCTCACTGCTACACGGAAGGCTTATGTCTTTGATGCACCGCTCGATGTGCAAACCCCTACAACATCGTCTATGGATGTTGTGAACACCTGACAGACACATCCTGATGACTACTTGATAGTTTAGTGCACCATACTTTATGGCTTAGAATCGGGATTCCAATGATGTTTTGAACACCATAGAACATATGAGATGTTCCAAGAGCTGAAATTGGGATTTCAGGCTCATGCCCGTGTTGAGAGGTGTGAGACCTCTGACAAGTTCTTTTGCCAACAAGATGGAGGAGAATAGCTCAGCTAGTGAGCATGTGCTCAGAATGTCTGGGTGCTACAATCACTTAAATAAAGTGGGAGTTAAACTTCCAGATAAGATAGTGATTTATAGAGTTCTCTAGCCACTATCACTAAGCTACTAGATCTTCGTGATGAACTATGACATGCAAGGGATGGAGTTGATCCCGGAGCTGTTCGCGGTGCTTAAGACCGCAAAAGGTAGAAATCAAGAAGGAGCATCAAGTGTTGATGGTTTAGCAAGACCACTGGTTTCAAGAAGGGCAAGGGCTAGAAGGGAAACTTCATGGATGGCAAACAAGTTGCCGCTCCAGTGAAGGAACCCAAGGTTGAACCCAAACCCAAGACTAAGTGCTTCTATTGTAAGGGGAATGGTCATTGGTAGCGGAATTACCCCAAATGCATGGTAGATAAGAAGGCTGGCAACTTCAACAAAGTATATACGTGTTATTAATGTGTACCTTACTAGTACTCCTGGTAGCACCTGGGTATTGGATACCGGTTCAGGGCTATTATTGGTGACTTGAAGCAAAAGCAACGGACTAAACGGAGACTGGCTAAGGGCGAGGTGACCATGTGTGTTGGAAGTGTTTCCAAAGTTGATGAGATCACCATCGCATGCTCCATCTGCCTTCGGGATTAGTATTGAACCTAGATAAATGTTATCAGGTGTCTACAATGAGCATGAATATGATTAGATCATGTTCATTGCAATACGGTCATTCATTTAAGTTAGAGAATAATGGTTATTCTGTTTACATAAATGATACCTTTCATGGTCATGCACCCTATGTGAATGGTTCATTGAATCTCGGTCGTGGTAATACACATGTTCACGCCAAAAGATGTAGAGTTAATAATGATAGTACCACTTTCTCGTGGCACTGCTGCTTAGGTCATATTAGGATGACTAAGACCCCGTTCTCAGGTACAATGAAACGGGCAAGTGACTTGTTGGAAATCATGCATGCTGATGCGTGTGATCCAATGAGAATTGAAGCGTGCGGTGGATATCGCTATTTTCTCATCTTCACTGATGATTTGAGTAGATATAGGTATATTTACTTAATGAAGCACAAGTCTGAAACGTTTGAAAAGTTCAAGCGATTTCAGAGTGAAGTTAAGAATCATCATAACAATAAGATCATGTTCCTACGATCTGATCAAAAGGGGATTTTCTGAGTTGTGAGTTTGGCAATCACTTAAGACAATTGTGGAATTGTTTCACAGTTGAAGCCACCTGGAACACCACTGGGTTATGGTGTGTCCGGACGTCGTAATCGAACCTTATGAGATATGGTGCGATCTATGATGTCTTTTACCGATCTACCATTTTCATTTTGAGGATATGCATTAGAGACAGTTGCATTCACTTTAGATAGGACACCATCTAAGTCCGTTGAGATGACGTCATATGAACATTGGTTGGAAAGAAACCAAAGTTGTCGTTTCTTAATGTTTGGGGCTGCGATGCTTAAGGCTTCAGCCGGAGAAGCTCGAACCCAAAGCGGACAAACACATCTTCATAGGATACCCAAAGGTGATAGTTGGGTACACCTTCTATCTCAGATCCGAGGGCAAATTGTTTGTCGCTAAGAACGGGTCCTTTCTCGAGAAGGAGTTTCTCTCGAAAGAATTGAGTGGGAGGAAGATAGAACTTGATGAGGTTGTCGAACCTTTACTTCAACCAGAGAGTGATGCAACACAGAAAGATGTTTTCTGTGGCGCCTACGTATGTTGAATAGGAAGTTAATGATAGTGATCATGAAGCTTCAGATCAAGTTGCTATCGAACCTCGTAGGTCGACAAGGATATGTACTACTCCTAAGTGGTACGGTAATCATGTCTTAGATATCATGTTGTTAGACAACAATGAACCTACGAGCTATGGAGAAGCGATGGTGGGCCCGTATTCCGACAAATGGTTAGAAGCCATGAAATCCGAGATAGGATCCATGTATGGACTTTGGTGGACTTGCCCGTTGATCGGCAAGCCATCGAGATAAATGGATCTTTAAGAAGAAGACGGACGTGGGCGGTAATGTTACCTTCTATGAAGCTCGACTTGTGGGAAAGAGTCTTTTCACAAGTTCAAGGAGTTGACTACGATGAGAATTTCTCACCCATAGCGATGCTTAAGTCCATCGGAATCATGTTAGCATTAGCTGTATTTTTCGATTATGAAATCTGAAAGATGGATGTCAAAACAAGTTTTCTTACCAGTTTTTGTAAGAAAAGGTTGTATGTGATACAATAAAAGGTTTTGTCGATCCTAAGGATGCTAAAAGGTATGCTGGCTCCAGCGATCCTTCTATGGACTAGAGCAAGCATCTCGGAATCGGAATATATGCTTTGATGGAGTGATCAAAGCTTTTAGGTTTATACAATGTTTGCTAGAAACTTGTATTTACAAGAAAGTGAGTGGGAGCACTACAACATTTCTGATAAGTATATGTGGATGACATATTGTTGATCCGAAATAATGTAGAATTTCTGGAAAGCATAAATGGTTGTTTGAAGAGTATTTTTTTTCAAAGGAAGACCTGGATAAAGCTGCTTACATACTGGGCATCAAGATCTATAGAGATAGATCAGGACGCCTGATGATACTTTCAAATAATGCACACCTTGACATGTTTTTGAAGGAGTTCAAAATAGATCAGTCAAAGAAGGGGTTCTTACCTGAGTTGTAAGGTGTGAAGTTGAGTAAGACTCAAAGATTGACCACGGCAGAAGAAAGAGGAAGGACGAAGGTCGTCCCCTATGCTCTTGTCATAGGCTCTATACGGTATGCCATGCTGAGTACCGCACCTGATGTGTGCCTTGCCACATGTCTGGCAAGAGGGTACAAAGGTGATCTAGGAATGGATCACCAGATAGCGGTCAAAATTGTCCTTAGAGGAATAAGGAAATGTTTCTTGGTTATGGAGGCGATAAAGAGTTCGACATAAAGAGTTACGTCGATGCAAGCTTAACACCTATCCGGATAGCTCTGAGTAGAGATACCGGATACGTATAATGGAGCAACAATTTGGAATAGCTCCAAGTGGAACGTGGTAGCATCATCTACGATATGACACAAAGTTTTGCGAAGTACATAGGGATCTGAATATGGCGAGACCCGTTGACTACAACCTCTCTCATAAGCATAACATGATCAAACCCAGAACTTTTTGAGTGTTTATCACATAGTGATGTGAACTAGATCATTGAGTCTAGTAGACTCTAGGATGTTGGTCACATGGCAATGTGACCTGTGAGTGTTAATCACATGGCGATGTGAACTAGATTATTGACTCTAGTGCAAGTGGGAGACTGTTGGAAATATGCCCTAGAGGCAATAATAAATTGGTTATTATTATATTTCCTTGTTCATGATAATCGTTTATTATCCATGCTAGAATTGTATTGATAGGAAACTCAGATACATGTGTGGATACATAGACAACACCATGTCCCTAGTAAGCCTCTAGTTGAGTAGCTCGTTGATCAATAGATGGTTACGGTTTCCTGACCATGGACATTGGATGTCGTTGATAACGGGATCACATCATTAGGAGAATGATGTGATGGACAAGACCCAATCCTAAGCCTAGCACAAAGATCGTGTAGTTCGTATGCTAAAGCTTTTCTACTGTCAAGTATCATTTCCTTAGACCATGAGATTGTGCAACTCCCGGATACTGTAGGAGTGCTTTGGGTGTGCCAAACGTCACAACGTAACTGGGTGGCTATAAAGTTACACTACAGGTATCTCCGAAAGTGTCTGTTGGGTTGGCACGAATCGAGACTGGGATTTGTCACTCTGTGTAAACGGAGAGGTATCTCTGGGCCCACTCGGTAGGACATCATCATAATGTGCACAATGTGATCAAGGAGTTGATCACGGGATGATGTGTTACGAAACGAGTAAAAGAGACTTGCCGGTAACGAGATTGAACAAGGTATCGGGATACCGACGATCAAATCTCGGGCAAGTATCGTACCGCTAGACAAAGGGAATTGTATACGGGACTGATTAAGTCCTTGACATCGTGGTTCATCCGATGAGATCATCGTGGAGCATGTGGGAGCCAACATGGGTATCCAGATCCCGCTGTTGGTTATTGACCGGAGAGTTGTCTCGGTCATGTCTGCATGACTCCCGAACCCGTAGGGTCTACACACTTAAGGTTCGATGACGCTAGGGTTATAGGGAAAGTATGTACGCGGTTACCGAATGTTGTTCGGAGTCCCGGATGAGATCCCGGACGTCATGAGGAGTTCCAGAATGGTCCGGAGGTAAAGATTAATATATAGGAAGTATGGTTTTGGCCACCGGAAGTGTTCCGGGCATCACCGGTAGTGTACCGGGACCACCGGAGGGGTCCGGGGGTCCACCGGGTGGGGCCACCAGCCCCGGAGGCCTACATGGGCCAATAGTAGGAAGGGACCAGCCCCTAGGTGGGCTGGGGCGCCTCCCACCAAGGCCCAAGGCGCCTCCAAGAGGGGAGGGGGCAAACCCTAGGGCAGATGGGCCCTAAGGCCCACCTCAGGTGCGCCTCCCCTTCTCCCCCTTGTGGCCGCCACCCTAGATGGGATCTAGGGCTGCCGCCACCCCTATGGAGGAAACCCTAGGTGGGGGCGCAGCCCTCCCTCTCCCCCTATATATAGTGGAGGCAAAGGGGCAGCACAACACATGAAGTTCCTCCCCTGTTGGCGCAGCCCTACCCCTCTCCCTCCTTGTCTCTCGTAGTGCTTGGCGAAGCCCTGCTGGAGTCCCGCGCTCCTCCACCACCACCACGCTGTCGTGCTGTTGCTGGATGGAGTCTTCCCCAACCTCTCCTTCTCCCCTTGCTGGATCAAGGCGTAGGAGACGTCACCAGGCTGTACGTGTGTTGAACGCGGAGGTGCCGTCCCTTCGGCACTAGGATCATCGGTGATTTGGGTCACGACGAGTACGACTCCATCAACCCCATTCACTTGAACGCTTCCGCTTAGCAATCTACAAGGGTATGTTGATTCACTCTCTCTCCCTCGTTGCTAGATGACTCCATAGATTGATCTTGCTGATGCGTAGAAAATTTTAAATTTCTGCTACGTTCCCCAACATACCAGGTATGACCCGCCCAAGAGGGGCCGGGTCAATCTTCCTGGTGGGTTATTAAAAGAAGCCCAGCGAATATACAAGGCCATGGGCTATTATAAAACTTGTAGTAGGCCCAAGCCCAGAGGCGGATTAAGGCCTGTAATTGTAAACCACCATGTATAGTTAAGACTTGTAAAGAAAGGCATGTAAAAGAAGTCACCGAGCCGGACACGTTGTATGAGCCGGACGGGACTCTGTAGGCCGCCAGACGTCTACCCGTGTATATAAGGGGATGACCCGGCGGCGGCTTAGGGCGAGGAACATCAAATCGAGAGCCAGGAATAGCGTATTCGTTCCCTGGTCATCGAAACCTAGCAATACCACATCAACTGGACTAGGCTTTACCTTCATCATAAGGGGCCGAACCAGTATAAACCTCTCGTGTCCTTTGTCCCGATCAACCCCTTTAAGCTTCATAGTTGTGATGGCTCCACGAATAAGTAATTTCACTAGGACATCTACCATGACAATTCCACGACAGTTGGTGCCCATAGTGGGGCCAGCGCATGGTGGATTTGAGTTCTTGAAGGGCAACTTCGAAGGGCTCAAGGGATACGCTGTGGGCCGAATGACCAAGAGTCGTCGCGGCAAGCTCTACATAGACGATGAAGGCTGGGGCCCCGACGCCGGCTCAATTGAGTACGGATACCGGGTCCCCTTCGGCGGAATCCACGTCTTCATCGGTCGGATCGGCGAGCCGAGCCCTGAGCCGGACATCTGCACCAACCTCGTCGAGACGGCTCAGCGCGCTAGATCCGCCCGGGCTCAACCTTCCATGAGGCGTGCCTTCGTGGGTTGCATCCATGGAGGGGAATTTTCTGAAGGATCGGTGGATGGTGGTGAGACGATCGTTTGTTCTGACGGTGAGTCATCCACAGGCAAAACAGATTCTTTGTATCAGTTACAAGACGGCGGGCTTGGGGGCTGTTCCGATGGCAGCAGTATTCTGGACCCCACTGAGCCGCCGAATCGAGCCCGAGTCTTCATGGCTGGCACTCAACCTGGTCAGAATTCTATGGCTGCGGCAACCATAACCACCGGGTCAGCAGCGGACGGGTCAGGAGACCCCGTGCGCCCACCAGCTCAGGTATTAATGGACCTCATGGATAGGATGACGGCCCTGTTGACTGTTGTGGTTGAGCCGGCGGATAAGGCTCAGCATGACGCAGAAGTAGCATGGCTACGTGGAGAGGTAGCACAGGCCAAGGAAAATTTAGCAGCGGAAGATGTCAGGACGGCCGTGATACGTCTCCAACGTATCTATAATTTTTTATTGTTCCATGCTATTATATTATCTATTTTGGATGTTTATGGGCTTTATTATACATGTTTATATTATTTTTGGGACTAACCTATTAACCCAGAGCCCAATGCCAGTTTCTGTTTTTTTCCTTGCTTTAGAGTATCGCAGAAAAGGAAAATCAAACGGAATCCAATTGACCTGAAATTTCACGGAACTTATTTTTGGACCAGAAGAAGCCCACGGAGTATCGGAGATGGACCAGGAGAGTCCCGGGCTGCCCACGAGGGTGGGGGTGCGCCCACCCCCCTAGGCACGCCCCCCTGACTCGTGGACACCCCGGAGGTCCACCGACGTACTTCTTCCTCCCAAATATACCCATATACCCTAAAAACTTCGGGGAGCACAATAGATCGGGAGTTTCGCCGCCAGAAGCCTCCGTAGCCACCGAAAACCAATCTAGACCTATTCTGGCACCCTGCCGGAGGGGGAACCCTTCTCCGGTGGCCATCTTCATCATCTCGGTGCTCTCCATGACGAGAGGGAGTAGTTCTCCCTCGGGGCTGAGGGTATGTACCAGTAGCTATGTGTGTGATCTCTCTCTCTCTCTCGTGTGCTTGAGGTGATACGATCTTGATGTATCGCGAGCTCTGCTATTATAGTTGGATCTTATGATGTTTCTCCCCCTCTACTCTCTTGTAATGAATTGAGTTTCCCCTTTGAAGTTATCGTTATCGGACTGGGTCTTTAAGGATTTGAGAACACTTGATGTATGTCTTGCGTGGGATACCTGTGGTGACAATGGGGTATTCTATTGATCCACTTGATGTATGTTTTGGTGATCAACTTGCAGGTTCCGCCCATGAACCTATGCATAGGGGTTGGCACACGTTTTCGTCTTGACTCTTCGGTAGAATCTTTGGGGCACTCTTTGAAGTACTTTGTGTTGGTTTGAATAGATGAATCTGAGATTGTGTGATGCATATCATATAATCATACCCACGGATACTTGAGGTGACATTGGAGTATCTAGGTGACATTAGGGTTTTGGTTGATTTGTGTCTTAAGGTGTTATTCTAGTACGAACTCTATGATAGATTGAACGGAAAGAATAGCTTCATGTTATTTTACTACGGACTCTTGAATAGATCGATCAGAAAGGATAACTTTGAGGTGGTTTCGTACCCTACCATAATCTCTTCGTTTGTTCTCCGCTATTAGTGACTTTGGAGTGACTCTTTGTTGCATGTTGAGGGAAAGTTATATGATCCAATTATGTTATTATTGTTGAGGGAACTTGCACTAGTGAAAGTATGAACCCTAGGCCCTGTTTCAACGCATTGCAATACCGCTTATGCTCACTTTTATCATTAGTTACCTTGTTGTTTTTATATTTTCATATTACAAAAACCTATATCTACCATCCATATTGCACTTGTATCACCATCTCTTTGCCGAACCAGTGCACCTATACAATTTACCATTGTATTGGGTGTGTTGGGGACACAAGAGACTCTTTGTTATTGGTTCCAGGGTTGCTTGAGAGAGACCATCTTCATCCTATGCCTCCCACGGATTGATAAACCTTAGGTCATCCACTTGAGGGAAATGTGCTACTGTCCTACAAACCTCTCCACTTGGAGGCCCAACAATGTCTACAAGAAGAAGGTTGTGTAGTAGACATCAAGCTCTTTTCTAGCGCCGTTGACGGGGAGGTGAGTGCTTGACGGTATATCTTTAGATCTTGCAATCGAGTCTTTTAGTTTCTTGTTTTATCACTAGTTTAGTTTATAAAAGAAAATTACAAAAAAATGGAATTAAGTTTGCCTCATACACTTCATCTTTTTAATATCTTTCGT
Source organism: Triticum urartu (assembly GCF_056163025.1). Classification (NCBI taxonomy): domain Eukaryota; kingdom Viridiplantae; phylum Streptophyta; class Magnoliopsida; order Poales; family Poaceae; genus Triticum; species Triticum urartu. Next base: position 166,146,648 of record NC_141876.1, on the reverse strand, counting down.
GAGTATGATGGAAAGGAAAATTGTGCCAAAGTGTTAGAAGAAGAATGCATTAAAATGTTTGGCACTAAATCTTTGAATGATGAGCATGATTGCAATGTTGTTAGTATGAACTCCTTGAATATCCATAGTACTAATGATGATTGCACTAGTTATGATGAAAATGTCTCCTATAAACATGTCAATTTTTGTGGAGTGCATTGGGTTTGCAAGTACACATCAAATAAGGAAGATAGATATTGCAAGAGGCATAAGCATTTAGAAACTAAATTGTTGCAAGAAAGGCTAGATGTTTGTGCTGAAAGATTCCATATTTATCGCCATCCTTGTGAACTTTGCAATGAACATGGTCATTTAAAGCTCCAATGCTATTTGTTTCATGATCAAGTCGTGTCCAAAAATTGTGATAACTTGATTACCCTTGAGCATCATAAAGAGCTTAGTCTTATTTTGGGTTATGAAGAAATGAAACATATAACTGACGGTATTCTAAAATTTAATCTCGATAAATTTCTTGATTTTGATCTAGAGGAAATTAATATGTATTGTGCGGTGAATTGCATTGAAAAGCCTTATATTGCCAATTACATAAAGAAAAGAAAACAAATAGAGGATGAAGAGAATACTAATGAAAGGGAAGAGACTTCCCAATATCCTCCTATTATTTCTTATGATGAATCAGGTAACGAGGAGGAGCCTTCTATTCAACCAATCTCATTAATAAGGAGCTCCAAAAAGAAGATTAAACCCACACATCATGTGAAGAAGAAAAAGAAAAGACGGAGAAGCAAAGGTAGAAAGGTATCTCTCCCAAATAATGTTGCTCCTATTACTCATTGTGATGATGATAATTGCTATACTATCCGTGTTATCCATACTATTGATGATGAGAGTGATTATGCTTATGATATGAAAAGGCCCAAGCCTGGGGATGCCATGTTTGATGAAGATGATGTTTTTGAGAATATATTTGCTGCAATTAATGTTTCTCCCAAGCTTGGGGATGCTATGTTTAATGAATATGCTATTTTTAGTCTCCCAAGTTTTGATATGCAAATTTATAATGATGATAGCATGCCTCCTACTTATCATGATTATATTGTTGAAAGTGGATTTGGAGAGGTCATGACTTTATTTAGTAATGATTCCACTATCTTTGAAGAGGTTTCAATTGATTATGATGAGAACAAAGTTGCTACTTATGATGATTATTGTGATGACACTTATTCTATAAAAAGTAGTGATGATTATATTTATAAAACTTGTCATGATTATGATTACCCTTTTTCTGAAAATTACTCTTTTAATGTGGAAAAAAGTTATAGTATTCGAGTCTCTTATGATACTCCCACTATTCCGAATGAGAAGAATTTTGCTTCTGTGTAGAGTAATAAAATTTCTATGCTTGTAGATCATGAAAAGAATGCTTGAGGTGCTGGTTATATTGTTGAATTCATTCATGATGCTACTGAAAATTATTATGAGGGAGGAATATATGCTTGTAGGAATTGCAATAATATCAAGTTTCCTCTCTATGTGCTTAAAGTCATGCTTGTTTTACCTTCCTATGCAAGTTGATTCTTGTTACCATAAGTTGTTTGCTCACAAAATCCCTATGCAAAGGAAGTGGGTTAGGCTTAAATGTGCTAGTCATATTCTTCATGATGCCCTCTTTATGTTACAATTCTTATCTTTTATGTGAGCATCATTGAAATCATCATGCCTAGCTAGGGGTGTTAAACGATAGCGCTTGTTGGGAGGCAACCCAATTTTATTTTAGCTCCTTGCTTTTTGTTCCTGTTTAGTAATAAATAATTTATCTATCCTATGTTATGATTGAGTTTTTATGTTTTAATTAGTGTTTGTGCCATGTAGAACCATTGGGAAGACTTGGGGAAAGTCTTGTTGATCTTGCTGTAAAAAATAGAAACTTTAGCGCTCACGAGAATTGCTGCCATTTTTTATTGGAGGGTGATATTTAGCTAATTCTTTATGAAGATGATTAATAGATAAATTCCTCACGTCCAGAAATTTATTTTAGAATTTTTGGGGTTCCACAAGTTTTCGTTAGTTACAGATTACTACAGACTGTTCTGTTTTTGACAGATTCTGTTTTTCATGTGTTGTTTACTTATTTTGATGAATCTAAGGCTAGTAAAAGAGTTTATAAACCATAGAGAAGTTGGAATAAAGTAGGTTTAACACCAATATAGATAAATAATGAGTTCATTACCATACCTTGAAGTGGTGTTTTCTTTTCTTTCGCTAACGGAGCTTACGAGTTTTCTGTTAAGTTTTGTGTTGTGAAGTTTTCAAGTTTTGGGTAAAGATTCGATGGACTATGGAATAAGGAGTGACAAGAGACTAAGTTTGGGGATTCCCAAGGCACCCAAAGGTAATATTCAAGGACAAACAAGAGCCTAAGCTTGGGGATTCCCCGGATGGCATCCCCTCTTTCGTCTTCGTTCATCGGTAACTTACTTGGAGCTATATTTTTATTCGCCACATGATATGTGTTTTGCTTGGAGCGTCATTTTATTTTATTTTGTTTTGCTTGTTGTTTGAATAAAATACCAAGATCTGAAATTCTTAAATGTTATAAAGTCTTCACATAGTTGCATGATTATTCAACTACTCGTTGATCTTCACTTATATCTTTCGGAGTAGTTTGTTGTTGCTCTAGTGCTTCACTTATATATTTTTAGAGCACGGCGGTGGATTTATTTTGTAGAAATAGATGAACTCTCATGCTTCACTTATATTATTTTGAGAGTCCTAAACAGCATGGTAATTTGCTTTGGTTATGAATTTAGTCCTAATATGATGGGCATCCAAGAGGGGTATAATAAAAGCTTTCATATAGAGTGCATTGAATATTAAGAGAAGTTTGATACTTGATAATTGTTTTGAGATATGGAGATGGTGCTATTAGAGTCATGCTAGTTGAGTAGTTGTGAATTTGAGAAATACTTGTGTTGAAGTTTGTGATTCCCGTAGCATGCATGTATGGTGAACCGTTATGCGATGAAGTCGGAGCATGATTTATTTATTGATTGTCTTCCTTATGAGTGGCGGTCGGGGACGAGCAATGGTCTTTTCCTCCCAATATATCCCCCTAGGAGCATGCGCGTAATACTTTGTTTAGATAACTAATAAATTTTTGCAATAAGTATGTGAGTTCTTTTTGACTAATGTTGAGTCCATGGACTATACGCACTCTCACCCTTCCACCATTGCTAGCCTCTCTAGTACCGCGCAACTTTCGCCGGTACCTTAAACCCACCATATACCTTCCTCAAAACAGCCACCATATCTACCTATTATGGCATTTCCATAGTCATTCTGAGATATATTGCCATGCAACTTTCCACCGTTCTGTTATTATGACACGCTTCATCATTGTCATATTGCTTTGCATGATCATGTAGTTGAAATCGTTTGTGGAAAAGCCACCATTCATAATTCTTCCATACATGTCACTCTTGAGTCATTGCACATCCCGGTACACCATCGGAGGCATTCATATAGAGTCATATTTTGTTCTAAGTATTGAGTTGTAATTCTTGAGTTGTATGTAAATAAAAGTGTGATGATCATCATTATTAGAGCATTGTCCCGGTGAGGAAAGGATGATGGAGACTATGATTCCCCCATAAGTCGGGATGAGACTCCGGACGAAAAATAACAAAAGAAAAAAAGAGGCCACAAAAAAGAAAAAAGGCCGAAATAAAAAAATAAAAAATAAACAAAATAAAAAAAATAAAAAAATGAGAGAAAAAGAGAGACGGTGCAATGCTACTATCCTTTTACCACACATGTGCTTCAAAGTAGCACCATGATCTTCATGGTCGAGAGTCACCTATGTTGTCACTTTCATATACTAGTGGGAATCTTTCATTATAGAACTTGGCTTGTATATTCCAATGATGGGCTTCCTCAAAATGCCCTAGGTCTTCGTGAGCAAGCGAGTTGGATGCACACCCACTAGTTTCTTTTGTTGAGCTTTCATACATTTATAGCTCTAGTGCATCCGTTGCATGGCAATCCCTACTCACTCAAATTGATATCTATTGATGGGCATCTCCATAGCCTGTTGATACACCTAGTTGATGTGAGACTATCTTCCCCTTTTTGTCTTCTCCACAACCACCATTCTATTCCACCATAGTGCTATATCCATGGCTCACGCTCATGTATTGCGTGAAGATTGAAAAAGTTTGAGAACATCAGAAGTATGAAACAATTGCCTGGCTTGTCATCGGGGTTGTGCATGATTTAAATATTTTGTGTGGTGAAGATAGAGCATAGCCAGACTATATGATTTTGTAGGGATAGCTTTCTTTGGCCATGTTATTTTGAGAAGACATGATTACTTGGTTAGTATGCTTGAAGTATTATTATTTTTATGTCAATATTAAACTTTTGTCTTGAATCTTATGGATCTGAACATTCATGTCAAAATGAAGAGAATTACTTAGAGAAATATGTTAGGTAGGATTCCACATCAAAAATTCTGTTTTTATCATTTACCTACTCGAGGACGAGCAGGAATTAAGCTTGGGGATCCTGATACGTCTCCAACGTATCTATAATTTTTTATTGTTCCATGATATTATCTTATCTGTTCTGGATGTTTATGGGATTTATTATACACTTTTATATTATTTTTGGGACTAACCTATTAACCCAGAGCCCAGTGCCGATTTTTGTCTTTTTTCCTTGTTTTAGAGTATCGCAGAAAAGGAAAATCAAACGGAGTCCAATTGACCTGAAACTTCACGGAACTTATTTTTGGACCAGAAGAAGCCCACGGAGTATCGGAGATGGACCAGGAGAGTCCCGGGCTGCCCACGAGGGTGGGGGCGCACCCACCCCCCCTGGGCGCGCCCCCTGCCTCGTGGACAGCCCGAAGGTCCACTGACGTACTTCTTCCTCCCATATATACCCATATACCCTAAAAACTTCGGGGAGCACAATAGATCAGGAGTTCCACCGCCAGAAGTCTCCGTAGCCACCTAAAACCAATCTAGACCCATTCCGGCACTCTGCCGGAGGGGGACCCCTTCTCCGGTGGCCATCTTCATCATCTGGTGCTCTCCATGACGAGGAGGGAGTAGTTCTCCCTCGGGGCTGAGGGTATGTACCAGTAGCTATGTGTTTGATCTCTCTCTCTCTCGTGTTCTTGAGGTGATACGATCTTGATGTATCGCGAGCTTTGCTATTATAGTTGGATCTTATGATGTTTCTCCCCCTCAATCTCTTGTAATGAATTGAGTTTTCCCTTTGAAGTTATCTTATCGGATTGAGTCTTTAAGTATTTGAGAACACTTGATGTATGTCTTGCGTGGGAAACCCGTGGTGACAATGGGGTATTCTATTGATCCACTTGATGTATGTTTTGGTGATCAACTTGCGGGTTCCGCCCATGAACCTATGCATAGAGGTTGGCACACGTTTTTGTCTTGACTCGCCGGTAGAATCTTTGGGGCACTCTTTGAAGTACTTTGTGTTGGTTTGAATAGATGAATCTGAGATTGTGTGATGCATATCGTATAATCATACCCACGGATACTTGAGGTGAAATTGGAGTATCTTGGTGACATTAGGGTTTTGGTTGATTTGTATCTTAAGGTGTTATTATAGTACGAACTCTATGATATATTGAACGGAAAGAATAGCTTCATGTTATTTTACTATGGACTCTTGAATAGATCGATTAGAAAGGATAACTTTGAGGTGGTTTCGTACCCTACCATAATCTCTTCGTTTGTTCTCCGCTATTAGTGACTTTGGAGTGACTCTTTGTTGCATGTTGAGGGATAGTTATATGATCCAATTATGTTATTGTTGTTGAGGGAACTTGCACTAGTGAAAGTATGAACCCTAGGCCCTGTTTCAACGCATTGCAATATCGTTTACGCTCACTTTTATCATTAGTTACCTTGCTGTTTTTATATTTTCATATTACAAAAACCTATATCTACCATCCATATTGCACTTGTATCACCATCTATTTGCCAAACTAGTGCACCTATACACTTTACCATTGTATTGTGTGTGTTGGGGACACAAGAGACTCTTTGTTATTTTGTTGCAGGGTTGCTTGAGAGAGACCATCTTAATCCTATCCTACCATGGATTGATAAACCTTAGGTCATCCACTTGAGGGAAATTTGCTACTGTCCTACAAACTCTGCACTTGGAGGCCCAACAACATCTACAAGAAGAAGGTTGTGTAGTAGACATCAGGCCGCAGAACGGGCGGCTCTGGATGCACGTGCTCAGCAGCTTCAAGCGGAGACTTTCCGGCTCTCGGTGGATCTGAACGCGTCAAATGAGGTCATGAGGAGAAGGCACCAGAAGGCTCAATCACGTCTACCTCTGACTTATGATCGTAGGAACCTGTTTCTCACACTCGGGGCAGGTCCTAGTAACCCGCCGGAGGCAAACCGGATCACAACACCCGGGGCTGGGGCGCCGGTTCAACCACGGACCATGGAGCCGCCACGTGTGAATACTGCTCCGCCTCACTACACACCAATACTACCGGGTCACTTCTCTAAACCTTTGGAGAATTTAATTGCTGCATCGGCTCGTTTGGCGGCTCTCCCAATGGAAGGTGACTCTCCGACGGTAATCGAAACACGAAGGGTCAAAGAACTTCTTCAGACAGCTCTGGCATAGCAGGATGTGTATTCTTACAATCAGGATAGAATCCATTCAACCCCTCGACCAAGCCGGAGCCCAAGCTATAGCAGGCATATGGACTCAGCGGCCATGTCGAGCAACGCCCAGCGCCGTAACCAACCACGCGGGCATGACCCGGCCCCGGGCGGAGCCCTTAACTTGGCGGACCAGGAGAGGATCCGTCAAGAGGCTGAACGGGCGGTTCAGCAGGCGGCTCAGCAAGCTTTCCCGGTTTATCTAGCGACCTCTATTGAGGCTGGGGTGGCCACCAGGACATGAGGTGTCCCTTGTCTTGTGCCGGCTCTACGTAATGAGCGTTTGCCAAAGGATTTTAAGGGGCCTCATAAGGTGCCCAATTACACAGCCGACCTGCAACCCGGAGTGTGGATTGAAAGTTACGAGATGGCCATGGAGTTATTAGAGGTCAGTGACGCAGCAATGGCCAAATACTTCACCATGATGTTGGATGGAACAGCTCGTACTTGGTTAAAGGGGCTGCCACCCAACTCCATCGGCTCATGGGCGGAGTTAAAGGCCCGGTTCATTCAGAACTTTAAAGATACCCGTAAACAGCCCATGTCGATCATGGACCTAAGTAACTGCAAGCAAGAGGAAGGCGAATCCACGACCCATTGGGTGCGCTGGATCAAGGAAATAATGCATTCACCTGATAAGATGGATGCCGGCTCAGCGGTCTTAATGTTGGAGAAAATTGCCATTTTGAACCTCTGAAACAGAAACTGGGGCGGCTCAAGCATGACTGTAATGACATGTGCCAGCTGATGGTGGCTCTCGTCAAGTATGCCGATTCTGACAGTACCAAGGATCCCATGTCTGATGAAGAGAATACAGGGAAGGGGAAGAAGAATGGCAATGGCAAAGGTCACCAGCACAACCCGGCGAATCAAGGAGGTAATAAACGTAAGGCTGATGGTAGTCTGGAGTTTGTGGCTAACGCCAGCGCATAGGGCAACAATCAACAACGCAAGGGGAGGCCACCTCCTTGGTCTGGCGGGTCAGGTCCCACCCTTGAGCAGCTGCTAAAGTCCAAGACACGGCACCCGGGAGAAGCCAGCTACCCATCTGTGGAAAGACTGTATGATCATGAAGGCTTTTAAAAATTTGAACATATTCGATGGTAACCACGGACCTGGCGGCAACTCAGGTGGTGGCGGTTTTCATGGCCCGGGCACCGGTTCAAGCGGTGGCGGTTTTCATGGCTAGGGCCATCCAGGTAGTCAACGCGGCTATAATCAGCAACCCGGCCAAGGCAATCAGCAACAGCAGCAACAGTCCGGGTATCAGAGTAACCCAAAACGGCTGAACGGAGGGCAGTACCACGTGTTTACCACCAGTTTGTGCAAGAGGGACCAGAAGCTTGATAAGAGGGCTGTAAATGTTGTTGAGCCGGCGGTTCCGCGTTATTTGAGATGGTCTGAACAGCCTATTGTGTGGAGTAGGGAGGATCACCCACCCCGGGTTGATAATCCGGGTCATCTCGCTTTGGTGGTGGCGCCTCAAGTTGGTGGATATAAGTTCACTAAAGTGCTCATGGACAGAGGCAGTAGCATCAACATCCTCTATTATGAGACGTTCCATCGCATGGGGTTAACTGATAAGAGTCTTAAAACACCCAACACTATTTTTCATGGGGTAGTGCCTGGTAAGTCAGTGTACCCAGTTGGTAAGATCGAACTGGAAGTAGCCTTTTGGGATGAGTATGATTCTAGGGCTGAGAAGTTAACTTTCGAGGTGGTTAAGATCAAAAGCCCGTATCACGCTCTGTTTGGACGGCCGGCTTATGCTAAGTTCATGGCTCGGCCATGTTATGTGTATCTACAACTCAAAATGCCGGGTCATAAAGGCACTATCACAGTGCATGGAAGCCAGAAAATGGCCTTGGAATGTGAAGAAGGTGATGCCGCTTATGCCGAGTCTGTTTGTGCAACAGAGGAATTGAAGTTTTATAAGGATAATGTTGACCCGGCAGACATGACATCTTTGAATAAGCCAACTACAGAGCATGAGCCAGCATTGAAATTCAAGTCAGCTGATGACACCAAGATGATTGATTTCGTGCCTGGCGACTCATCCAAACAGTTCATTATCAGTGCTAATTTGGATCCAAAATAGGAAAGTGCACTCATCGAGTTCATCCGTGAGAACAGGGACATCTTTGCATGGAAGCCTTCTGACATGCCGGGTGTACCGAGAGAACTCGCTGGTCACACTCTCAATATTAATCCAAAGTTTAAGCCGGTTCGACAATTTCTTCGGTGATTTAACGAGGAAAGGCGCAAGGCTAACAGAGAAGAGGTGGCCCGGCTCTTGGCGGCCGGGTTCATTGTCGAAGTTTTTCACCCAGAGTGGTTGGCTAACCCGGTGCTTGTGCTTAAAAAGAACGGCACCTGGCGCATGTGTGTGGATTACACAGATTTAAACAAGGCTTGCCCGGCTGACCCTTTTTGCTCTCCCTCGTATCGATCAAATCATTGATGCTACGGCGGGTTGTGAGCGTTTGAGTTTTTTGGATGCTTACTCTGGTTATCATCAGATCAAGATGGCAGTTAAGGACCAGGAGAAGACAGCTTTCATCACTCCGTTTGGAGCCTTCTGTTATGTGTCTATGCCTTTTGGGCTTAAGAGTGACCAGGCGACTTCTCAGCGGTGTGTACAGAATTGCCTTCATAAACAGATTGGGCGTAATGTTCATGTTTATGTGGATGATATAGTGGTGAAATCCAGAGAAAAGGAAACCTTGGTAGCTGATCTAAAGGAAACCTTTGATAACCTCCGGGTCTACAAGATGATGCTTAACCCGGCCAAGTGTGTTTTTGGAGTCCCAGCTGGCAAGCTCTTGGGTTTTTTTGGTGTCTAACAGAGGCATTGAGGCTAACCCGGAGAAAATAAAAGCAATTACATCTTTGGCTAAACCGACGTGCATCAATGAAGTTCAGCGGCTGGCGGGCCGTGTCGCAGCTTTAAGCTGGTTTATAAGCCGGCTGGGCAAGAAGGCTATGCCATTGTATCAAATGATGAAAAAGACAGATGATTTTGTCTGGAGTGACACTGCTAACTCTGCTTTTGAAGATCTGAAGAGACAGCTCGTTGAGCCGCCGATTCTTGCTGCTCCCATTGAGAAGGAACCATTGTTGTTATATGTGGCTGCTAACTCACGTGTCGTCAGTGTGGCCATTGTTGTGGAAGGCAAGGAGGTTGGCAAGGAACATCCGGTTCAACGGCCGGTTTACTACGTCGGTGAGGTGCTCATTGAATCTAAGCAAAGGTATCCACATTGGCAGAATCTTGTTTATGGGGTGTTCATGGCAAGCCGGAAGCTCAAGCATTACTTTCAGGGTCACCCTATCACTGTGGTTAGCTCTGCTCCGTTAGGAGATATTATTCAAAATAGAGAAGCCACAGGACGAGTCGCCAAGTGGGCCATTGAACTTGGGTCTCATGGCTTAAAGTATGTGCCACGTACTGCGATCAAATCTCAAGCACTGTTCGATTTCATTAACGATTGGACGGAGTTGCAGACACCTGAAGAAAAGCCAGACAACACATATTGGACGATTCATTTTGATGGGTCCAGACAGTTGGAAGGCTCGGGGGCTGGAGTTGTTTTGACTTCTCCTCGAGGTGACAAGTTTTGTTATGTGTTGCGATTGATGTTTCCTTGTACTAACAATGCAACAGAATATGAGGCCTTGCTCCATGGTCTTCGAATGGCTAAGGAGATGAATTTAAGCCAGGTACGGTGCCTTGGCGACTCAGATTTGGTGGCTCAGCAGGTGTCAAGCAAGTGGGATTCCAAGGACCCTCTCATGGCGGCTTATCGTCGAGAGGTGGACGTTGTGGCTGGACACTTCAAGGGGTATCAGGTGGAACACATTGATCGCAGAAAGAACGAAGCGGCGGACGCCTTAAGCCGGATGGGATCTCAGCGTAATCCGGTGCCATCTAACTCCTTTTTAGGTTTTACATAACCCTTCTGTCAAGTTGCCTACAGAGGAAGACTTGGCAGTTCCTGACCTGGAGGCCCAGTTGGTGGCGGCTCTTCATGTCATACCAGATTGGACAGTGCCATATTTGGCTTACATGACCCGGGGTGAGTTGCCAGAGGATGAGACCTTGGCAAGACAGATAACCCGGCGGTCTAAGTCAATGACAATTTCCAATGGTGAATTATATCATCGTAGTGTCACTAGGGCGTTTCAACGATGTGTCTCTCCTGAAGAAGGTCAAGAGATTCTTCATAAGATCCATGAGGGAGATTGTGGCCATCATGCCGGCTCAAAATCTCTAGTGGCCAAAGCTTTTCTTCATGGCTTTTACTGGTTAACGGCTCATGCTGATGCAGAGGATCTGGTCAGTAGGTGCGATGGATGTCAAAAGTTCGCACGATGAGCACACGTACCGGCTCAAGAACGGCGGATGATTCCAATCACTTGGCCGTTTGCGGTTTGGGGGCTTGATATGGTTGGACCTTTCAAAAGATCCAAGGATAAAAAGACACATCTTTTGGTGGCAGTTGACAAATTCACGAAATGGGTTGAGGCAGAGCCAGTGAGCAAGTGTGATGCAGCCACGGCGGTTCAGTTCATGAAAAAGGTGACCTTTCACTTTGGTTTTCCACATAGCATTATAACTGGCAATGGCACTAATCTGTCAAAAGGTGCTATGGAGGAGTTTTGTCAACGGGAGCATATCTGGCTTGATGTTTTGTCAGTAGCTCACCCCTAATCCAATGGTCAAGCTGAGAGAGCAAATTAGGAAATCCTAAAAGGTCTCAAGCCCGGGCTTATGGTTCCCTTACAACGGACGTCGGGTTGTTGGGTAGAGGAATTACCCCCGGTGCTGTGGAGTATCAATACCACTCCTAACAGGTCTACAGGTTATACACCTTTGTTCATGGTTTATGGAGCAGAAGCAGTTCTGCCTAGTGACATCCGTCATGACTCGCCTCGTGTGGCGGCTTACGTTGAAGTTGATAATGAACAAGCCCGACAGGATGCACTTGACTTGTTAGATGAGGAGAGAGATTTGGCGGCGGCTCGATCGGCAATTTATCAACAGGACCTGCGTCGTTATCACAGCCACCGGATTAAGTCGAGAACCTTTCAAGAAGGTGACCTGGTGCTCCAGCTCATCCAGGATCTGTCTGATGCACACAAGCTATCCCCGCCTTGGGAAGGACCCTTTGTGGTCAGCAAGAACTTAAACAACGGGTCATATTACCTCATTGATGTTCGAGAGCACAAAGACTCATGTAAGTCGGAGGAGGAGACCCGCCGGCCATGGAACATTGCTCAGCTTCGGCCATACTATACTTAAGCCACCGGCTCCCATAATGTACATACTTTCCTGATGTATATATTATGATAAGTAATAAAGCAGGACCTCTGTCCTTTTCCCTTTCAATGATCATATATCTTTATTATTTTCATTATTATTTAAAATGACCAAAAGAGGGCTGATCGTATCCGAATCTAGCTTAACCCTTTTGGTCCGGCTCATGATCGTATTCGAATATAGTCGTAAACCTCATGGTCACTTGGGGGCTTCCTGTTCAAACATAGGTCGTATTCGAACCGAAGAGAACATAGCTGTCGTAACCCTCTTGATCGGCTCAAAGCCAAACTCACCAGGGGGCTTCTTGATCGTATCCGAATCATAGCTTAACCCCTTTTGGGTCCAACTTGGATCGTATTCGAATCAGGGTCCTTAAAAACCTCTCAAGGTCATTTGGGGGCTTCTTGTTCAAACATATGTCGTATTCGAACCAAAGAGAACATAGCTGTCGGTACCCTCTTGATCGGCGCAATGCCAAAGCCACTGGGGGCTATATGACCGTATTCGAATCTTAGCTTAACCCCTTTGGTCCAGTTTACTGATCATATTCGAATCAGAAGCCTCCAGTTTTTAGTTAAATGTTTTTATTTACATTGTCTGAAGCCTAGTGTTTTGTCTTACTATTTTTTATCATCTCAAATCTAACTGTCAGTATGGTTTCAAATTAAACCGGCTCAGTTATTTAACAATGAGTTGCCAAGGCATAACAGTCATCAGACATATGGAAGTATTGACTTCTACAAAAGATTGGGTTATCAACCTCATCATCCGGGTCATGTAAACCGGCAGTCCAGATTCAAAGAACATAGATGGAATCACGGATGTGCTACATATATATATTGACATCATTGGCAAAGAGTCATATGCACCATTTTATGCATGATGGCATAGGCAAAGCATGCAGTTTTCAAACTAACCTATTACAAGGTTTTGAGAGCCCAAAAGATGGTTATGACTCTCCCCTCGCCAGTTCACCTCCCTCTACTGGTTGGAAGCTGGGATTGGACCAGTCAAAGCCGTTCAGAGCAATGAACTCCGCTTCATCGTCAATCAGGCCAACTGGATCGATTTCCGGGGCAAAAGTGTGTTGGCGAACCGGCGGGATAAGATCTGTCACTTTATAAGAGGGAGTCACCATCTTCTTATTCTCCATATCAAAACCTGGCTGATATTTATCGATGTTGATCTCCTCTCCAAGAATGGTAGCTTGAGGACGAACTCCCCTCACACAGGCCATAAAGTCATCTTGCTCAAATGGAGTCCCGTATTCCATCACGGTAGGGTACCCCTTAGCCACATCCACCAAGTCTAAATCCGGCACCCAGGCTTTGGAGCGGCTCAGGGCAGTCAGGGCTCCGGCTCTGGCACAAGATCGTTTGACCTCTTGAAACCTAGCGGGTAAGATCGATAACTTCTTCAAGACATCACTCAAATGGTTGGGTCCTTGGTTGGCAGGGGAGATAGTGGCAAGTGCTCGTTGAGCGCCAGTATACAATTGCTCCACCAAGGTATAAACCGCCTTCAGTTTTGTCACACTGTCTTGGCTCAGATTTTTTACTTCGTGGACCTGCGAGTGTTTTTTAACAAAGGCTCAGCAGACGGCTTATATTCCTGGTCAAAATAAAGTTTAAGTGATTAATACAAATGACTTACCAAAGATGGCAGAAACCATTTGAGACACAGGGTTTTTTAAGCCGGTGAGCTCCGTTGTAACCTCCTCAAGAGCCGCCTCTGTTGTCTCAGCACGTTGTATCAGCAAGGTCTTCTCATCGGCCCAGGATTTCTTCTTCTCAGTCAAACTGGTCTTCAATTTTTCAGTTTCAGAGAGACTCAATTGGAGTTTGGAGTTAGCACTCTTTATCTCTGCCTCTTGGTCCACTAGCCGGGTCTTTGCATCCATCAATTGAGAGCCCAATTCAGTTAGGGCGGTCTACCAGCATGCACAGGTGTGTCAAAATTTAACTAAAGGTTATAATGATTGAAGTCCCAAGTGCTTTGCAAACGCAATACCACTTGGCACTTGGGGGCTAATGTGTGCCAAAGCAATTTTTATGCAAAATGACTCTTCTATGCTTCAAGTCCCAAGTGTTTTACAAAGTAACAACGCTTGGCACTTGGGGGCTAATGCATGACATTCAGAAAGTTTTAAAGTTGAGCCGGATCACAATACTTATTTGGACTGATTTAAGACAGTTATGAAGTTAAGTACCAGCTTATTTATGACAAAATGAGTCGGCCCTTGGGGACTACAGGTGCAAGTTTATACTAATCTGTTGGACTTAGGAAAAATCTAAAGACAAGGTATCAACCTATATCATAAGTCTATAGATCATTCATGTTCATTATAATCTGAGGACTTGGGGGCTGGCAGAGTATATATAAACCAGACTACATACCTCATATTTCAGTTGCAATTGCTTGACCATCTCAATTTCCGAGTTACGGCTGAAATGCACATGACTGAGATAGCCGAACAACACGTCACTAACATTCAGGTGAGCATAGTGAGAGATACCAAACTGTACTTTCTGCCTTTCCAAGGCCTCCTGTTTGGCAGAATGCCTGGCTAGCACAGTCGGATTACCCGGTGCAACAAATCTGCTGCCAGTGATCGGAACGTCATGGTCAGAGGATGCTGGTGGGTTAGCTGAACCGGACGGTCTGACGGTGGATGGATCGACAATGGTGTCTTCAGCTGACGGCTCAGGAGGGTCCAATTGAGCATGGACAGCCGGATCTTCTGGCGCTTTAGATTGAGCGGGAGGAGTTGATGTTATTGGTTCAGGTGCAGGATTTTTTGGATCTTCTGCTGGTTAAATCACCTTGGCTTTCTTGGACTTCGCTTGACCACTAAGAAAGATTTTTATGAGACAATTAGTATATTGATGTAGTTTTAAAGATGCAGAGGAAGGATGATTTTCCTTACCCAGGGGCAGTCTTAAAAGCCGAAAATTGAGTCTGGGATGAGTCGCAAAAGAGCGAGAAACCTCCTACAAGGGTAAAATGAAGTGAAAGAATATAAAGAAATAGATTCATGGATAAAAACAAAGGACAAAGGTGAAAGAAACCTCATTCTGGCATTTTCGAGGAGTTTTTTGTAAGTCAGAAGGTGGTTCATCATCATCATTAGTCCGGGCCTGACGGCGGCTCTCATGTTGCTGCTTTTTCAAAAGAAAATGAGGGTCCAAATAAGCCAAAGGGTGCGAAAACCTTACTTTCCAGGTTACCAGTCGAAGTTTCTGTCTCGGCAAAGGGGCTGAGTCAGAGGAAATAGTTACCTCTTATTCCACGGCCTGGCTGGCCCCCATATTGTCCTGGCAATAGCTAGTGTCAATAAGATAGTTGAAAAATTGGCCAAGGGAGTCAAGGGCTACCTCCGACTCAGAAACATCATCCAGCTGGAACATGTCAGATGCAGTCTTCTTCTTCTTGGGCTTTCGGGTCGTTCTCCTGGCGGCTATGGCAGCGGATCTAGCTTTCTTGGCAGCTTCATGATCATACTTGGCCCTCCAGAAGTCAGATTTGGCCTGTAAACAAATACAGGTTAAAAGGTCATGCAAGTATTTAAACTACTGAGGAAAACACACAAAAAAAGGTCAGGGGTTTTCACCTCTGGTGCCGGGTTAAGTTTGCAGAAGGGGTTTAACCCAACCTTACTACAGTCCTCGTATTTTCCATTCACAAGGATGGTTGACATTGCAACAATGTCTTCTTCAGTCAATTGAACAGAGCTATAACGTAGAGAGTCATCTAGGCCTCCGCCATACTCATACATTAACTTGGATCGGCGGCTTAGAGGGATGACCCGCCATGCGACCCAGCAACGGATCAGGTCAACTCCAGTTAAGCCATTCCCCAATAAAGCTTGAATCCTTTTAATAGATGGAATAAGCTTCTTGCGTTCAGCAGCAGTAAGCTTATCAAGGAGCACAAACTTGGAATCCATACGCTCCGCGCGATAACCCGGCAGTGGTTTTTCATTGGCTGGTGACGTATCTTGGCAGTAGAACCAGGTATGATTCCAATCTTTGGGATGACTCAGTAAGACTATTAAGGGAAAGACGGCGCCCTGTCGGCGCTGAATTGAGATTCCACCAAGCTCCAAACTAAGGCTGTTGGTGCATTCGTTCTGGCGGTTCAGATAAAAGTACTCTCTAAAGAGTTCCACGGTTGGTTCTTCTTGAAGATATACCTCGCAAAGAACTTGAAAATTGCAGATATTGGATATAGAGTTGGGTCCAATGTCTTGTGGACGCAACTTGAAAAAATGCAGAACGTCTAGGAAGAACTTTGAGCCGGGTGGTGTGAAGCCCCGGTTCATGTGATCAGTGAAAATGATAACTTCACCATCTTTGGGCTGAGGCCGTTCTTTGTCCGGGTCAAGAGCATGATAAGACATAACGTTTTTCTCTCGCAAAAATCCAATGGTGACAAATTCTTTCAAGGTATCCTCAGTAACTGTGGATGGCACCCAGTTGCAGACAATTGGCGCTTTTGACGGCATGATGAAGAAAGGGCAAGCTTAAAAGAAAGTAATTTGCTGGTTCAATTTATTGGTGGAGTTATAGGTTCATGATTATAGTACAGACGAGTAATGGTGGCTTAAGCAAGGGCTAATGACATATAAAGGAAAAGTGAGCCGGCGTATAAGCCGCCATGACTAAAGATATTTGAAGGATGCCAGAAACAGAATTGGCTAAAGTGTTGAGACAAACAAGTTCCCCAAGCTGTTGCTATTATTCTGGATCAAAATGGTTCAGAAAAAGAAAAAGAAATTTAGACCTAAAAAATGAGCGCACAGGAGTTCGTCATCTCTAAAGAGGCATTTCTATAAGAGAAAGGGATTTGCTAACATCTTAAATGGATGTAAAACCACTACCACATATGTTCTATACTTCTTTTAGATCAAAGGAGGGTACGGAGAAGAAACTACAAGAAGGTCTGTGATGAACAGCGAAGAACACCGATGAACTCGCAACCCTAATACAGATCTAAGTGTGCAGAAAGGTAGGAACTTACGAATACATATCTACTGCGAAGAGTTGCCGCGGTTCTCTGGACAAGCTCAGGGTGATGCAGCGGCCCACGTTGAGGGCAACGGTGAGTGCTATGGCTGCGGCGGAGCTCGAGAGGCAGAGAGGTGGCGAGAAGAAGGAAGGAAGAAGAAGAAAGAGGAAGAGCTGGCCGTGCCTATTTATAAGGGGATAAGTGAACGGGCAGGCGCAAAAATCGAGGAAGACCGAAGTAATGATTATCCAGCTAAATGGACGCCTCGATTTTCGGAAGATGTTTAAGATAAAGATCTGTTGAAGATGACGTCGTGGTGGTTTTCTAAATTTTCTGAAGATGACGTCATGGCGGGTTATAAGGCTTTTAACGAAACAGCAGAAGATGGATTTCGTCTAAGTGTTAGAGATTGACAAGAACAAAGTTCAAATCAACCTGGGGCCTAATGTTGGGAATATGACTACCAGGTATGACCTGCCCAAGAGGGGCCGGGTCAATCTTCCTGGCGGGTTATTAAAAGAAGCCCAGCGAATATACAAGGCGATGGGCTATTATAAAACTTGTATTAGGCCCAAGCCCAGAGGCGGCTTAAGGCCTGTAATTGTAAACCGCCATGTATAGTTAAGACTTGTAAAGAAAGGCATGTAAAAGAAGTCACCGAGCCGGACACGTTGTACGAGCCGGCCAGGACTCTGTAGGCCGCCAGGCGTCTACCCGTGTATATAAGGGGATGACCCAGCAGCGGCTTAGGGCAAGGAACATCAAATCGAGAGCCAGGCATAGCGTATTCGCTCCCTGGTCATCGAAACCTAGTGATACATCTCCAACGTATCTATAATTTTTGATTGTTCCATGCTATTATATTATCAACCTTGGATGTTTTATATGCATTTATATGCTATTTTATATGATTTTTGGGACTAACCTATTAACCTAGAGCCCAGTGCCAGTTTCTGTTTTTTTCCTTGTTTTAGAGTATCGCAGAAAAGGAAAATCAAACGGAGTCCAATTGACCTGAAACTTCACGGAACTTATTTTTGGAAGGAAAGCAACCCGGGAGACTTGGATTCCACGTAAGGGAAGCAACGAGGAAGCCACGAGGCAGGGGGCGCGCCCACCCCCTGGGCGCGCCCTCCACCCTCGTGGGCCCCTCGTGGCTCCCCCGACGTACTTCTTCCGCCTATATATCTCCATATACCCTAAAACGACCGGGGAGCACAATAGATCGGGAGTTCCGCCGCCAGAAGCCTCCGTAGCCACCGAAAGACAATCTAGACCCGTCCCGGCACCCTGCCGGAGGGGGAATCCCTCTCCGGTGGCCATCTTCATCATCCCGGTGCTCTCCATGACGAGGAGGGGGTAGTTCTCCCTCGGGGCTGAGGGTATGTACCAGTAGCTACGTGTTTGATCTCTCTCTCTCTCTCGTGTTCTTGATTTGGCATGATCTTGTGTATCGCGAGCTTTGCTATTATAGTTGGATCTTATGTTTGTTCTCCCCCTCTACTCTCTTGTAATGGATTGAGTTTCCCCTTTGAAGTTATCTTACCGGATTGAGTCTTTAAAGATTTGAGAACACTTGATGTATGTCTTGCCGTGCGTATCTGTGGTGACAATGGGATATCACGTGATTCACTTGATGTATGTTTTGGTGATCAACTTGCGGGTTCCGCCAATGAACCTATGCATAGGGGTTGGCACACGTTTTCGTCGTGATTCTCTGGTACAAACTTTGGGGCACTCTTTGAGGTTCTATGTGTTGGTTGAATAGATGAATCTAAGATTGTGTGATGCATATTGTATAATCATACCCACTGATACTTGAGGTGACATTGGAGTATCTAGGTGACATTAGGGTTTTGGTTGATGAGGGAGTCCTGGATTAGGGGGTGTCTGGATAGCCGGACTATACCTTAGGCCGGACTCCTGGACTATGAAGATACAAGATTGAAGACTTCGTCTCGTGTCCGGAAGGGACTTTCCTTGGCGTGGAAGGCAATCTTGGCGATACGGATACGTAGATCTCCTACCATTGTAACCGACTCTGTGTAACCCTAGCCCTCTCTGGTGTCTATATAAACCGGAGGGTTTTAGTCCATAGGACGAACAACAATCATACCATAGGCTAGCTTCTAGGGTTTAGCCTCTCTGATCTCGTGGTAGATCTACTCTTGTACTACCCATATCATCAATATTAATCAAGCAGGACGTAGGGTTTTACCTCCATAAAGAGGGCTCGAACCTGGGTAAAACATTGTGTCCCCTGCCTCCTGCTACCATCCGCCTAGACGCACAGTTCGGGACCCCCTACCCGAGATCCGCCGGTTTTGACACCGACATTGGTGCTTTCATTGAGAGTTCCTCTGTGTCGTCACTTTTAGGCCCGATGGCTCCTCCGATCATCAACGATGATGCGATCCAGGGTGAGACTTTTCTCCCCGGACAGATCTTCGTATTTGGCGGCTTTGCACTGCGGGCCAGTTTGCTTGGCCATCTGGAGTAGATCGAAAGCTACGCCCCTGGCCGTCAGGTCAGATTTGGAAGTTTAAACTACACAGCAGACCTTCACGGAGACTTGATCTTCGACGGATTCGAGACGCAGCCAAGCGTGCTGCACTATCACGATGGGCATGATCTAGCTCTGCCGCCGAACAGCGCCCTGGAGGCCGCACCCGCATCAGCTCCGACCCTTAATTCGGAGCCAACTGCGCCAATCGAGGATGGGTGGTTGGACACCGCCTCGGGGGCTGCAATATCTGCGGCGATCGAGCCGAACACCAGCCCTATTCTCTGCGAAGCCCATGACTCCAAGGAGCCGGACTCCTCTCCAGACTCCGAGCCTTCCGCGCCCCTACTGATCGAACCCGATTGGGCGCCGATCATGGAGTTCATCACCGCAGACATCTTTCAGCACTCGCCCTTCGGCGATATTCTGAATTCACTAAAGTCTCTCTCTTTATTAGGAGAGCCCTGGCCGGACTATGGTCAGCAAGGTTGGGATGCGGATGATGAAGAAATTCAAAGCCCACCCACCACCCACTTCGTAGCCACTGTCGATGATTTAACCGACATGCTCGACTTTGACTCTGAAGACATCGACGGTATGGACGCCGATGCAGGAGACGATCAAGAACCAGCGCCTATAGGGCACTAGAAAGCCACCTTGTCGTATGATATATACATGGTGGACACCCCGAAAGAAGGCAATGGAGATGGAACAGCGGAGGATGACCCCTCCAAGAAGCAGCCTAAGCGTCGGCGTTAGCGGCGCCACTCTAAATCCTGCCAAAGCAAAAGCAGTGATTCCGGAACGGGAGATAATAACACCCCGGACAGTGCCGAAGACAACCACCTCCAGCAAGATTCAGCACAGGAGGATGGAGAAGCCAGCCCTCATGAGAGAGCGGCAGACGGAGAGGTCGAGGACGATAATTATATGCCTCCCTCCGAAGATGAGGCAAGCCTCGACGACGACGAATTTGTCGTGCCGGAGGATCCTATTGAATAAGAGCATTCCAAACGCAGGCTTATGGCCACGGCAAGTAGCCTCAAGAAAAAACAGCAACAGCTTAGAGCTGATCAAGATTTGCTAGCCGACAGATGGACTGAGGTCCTTGCGGCCAAAGAGTATGAACTCGAACGCCCCTCCAAGAGCTACCCAAAGCGCAGGCTGCTACCCCAATTAGAGGAGGAAGCACCTAAGCCTACATCACCAGCGCATGATGCGGCCGACCAGCCACCCCGTGGCCGCGACAGAGAGGCCTCTTGGACCTCCACTCAAGCCGCACCCCGGCGCCGCTCAAAAAATACTAAGGCACGGGAAAATGCGCCAGACCTGCGAGATATATTGGAGGACAAGGCAAGGCAAAAAAGATCGATCTACGGATCACGTGGGCGCCCCACAGCATGAGACGGTAATCGTCACTCTGGATACAATCAATCCGGCCGGGCCGAACACAGTAGACAAAGCTCGTTTGAGCTGCGTCGTGATATAGCCCAATACAGAGGCACCGCACACCCACTATGCTTCACAGATGAAGTAATGGATTATCAAATCCCTGAGGGTTTCAAACCCATGAACATCGAATCATATGATGGTACAACAGATCCTGCGGTATGGATCGAGGACTATCTCCTTCATATCCACATGGCCCGCGGTGATGACCTACACGCCATCAAATACCTCCCACTCAAGCTTAAAGGACCAGCTCGGCATTAGCTTAACAGCTTGCCAGCAGAATCAATTGGTTGTTGGGAGGACCTGGAAGCCGCATTCCTCGACAATTTCCAGGGCACTTATGTGCGACCACCAGACGCCGATGACCTTAGCCACATAATTCAGCAGCCAGAAGAATCGGCCAGACAATTCTGGACACGGTTCCTAACCAAGAAAAATCAAATCGTCGACTGTCCGGACGCAGAGGCCCTAGCAGCCTTCAAGCATAACATCCGCGACGAGTGGCTTGCACGGCACCTAGGACAGGAAAAGCCAAAATCTATGGCAGCCCTCATGACACTTATGACCCGCTTTTGCGCGGGAGAAGACAGCTGGCTAGCTCGCAGCAATAACATGACCAAGAGCCCTGGTAATTCGGATACCAAGGACAGTAGTGGCAGGTCATGTCGCAACAAGCAAAAGCGCCGCATTAACGGCGACAATGCTGAGGATACGGCGGTTAATGCCGGATTCAGAGGCTCTAAACCCGGTCAGTAGAAAAAGCCATTCAAAAGAAATACTTCGGGCCCGTCCAGTTTGGACCGAATACTCGACCGCTCATGCCAGATACATGGCACCCCCGAAAAACCAGCCAATCACACCAACAGGGATTGTTGGGTGTTCAAGCAGGCAGGCAAGTTAAATGCCGAAAGCAAAGACAAGGGGCTGCATAGCGATGACGAGGAGGAGCCCTAGTCGCCGAACAACAATGGACAGAAAGGTTTTCCCCCAAAAGTGCAGACAGTGAACATGATATACGCAACCCACGTCCCCAAGAGGGAGCGGAAGCGTGCGCTAAGGGACGTATACGCGATGGAGCCAGTCGCCCCAAAGTTCAACCCATGGTCTTCCTGCCCAATCACTTTTGATCTAAGGGACCACCCCACTAGCACCCGTCATGGCGGATTCGCTGCATTGGTTCTAGACCCAATTATTGACGGATTTCACCTCACTAGAGTCCTTATGGACGGCGGCAGCAGCCTGAACCTGCTTTACCAGGATACAGTGCGGAAAATGGGCATCGATCCCTCGAGGATTAAACCCACTAAAACGACCTTTAAAGGCGTCATACCAGGTGTAGAGGCCAACTGTACAGGCTCAGTTACACTTGAAGTGGTCTTCAGATCTCCGGATAATTTCCGAAACGAGGAGTTAATCTTCGACATAGTTCCGTTCCGCAGTGGCTATCACGCACTGCTCGGGCGAACCGCATTTGCCAAGTTCAATGTGGTGCCGCACTACGCATACCTCAAGCTCAAAATGCCAGGCCCTCGAGGAGTCATCACGGTCAATCGAAACACTGAACGCTCTCTCCAAACGGAGGAGCATACGGCGGCTATCGCAGCGGAAGTACAAAGCAGCCTCTCAAGGCAATTCTCTAGTCCGGCCATTAAACGTCTGGACACCGTCAAGCGCGCCCGGAGTAACCTACAACAAGACCGCCGGGCACGTTCCGAGCAAGCGTAGCAATGCGGCCCCAACCCCAGCCCTCGCGAACTTGTGAAACCAGTGTTGCGCGTACATAACTACACTCTGGAAATACCATGGGCAAAAGGGGAGGGGCACAATCACGGCACGCCCGGAACACGGCTTAAACCGCACTAGGGGCTGTCGACTTTTTCATTTTCTCTTACTTTCAGGACTCCACTCTTCGGAAGGCCTATCCGACAGTACAATTTCCGCACAAACGATACAACAACCAGGGGAGCAAAAAGCTACGCCGCACTACGGAACTCTAAGGTGGTCTCTATAACGAGCAGTATACCTGTTTCGCATAACATTCCGCAGCTCGCCCCTGGAAAGGACATATTTGATAGTCCCATCTTTTGCTTATCGCACTATTTGTATCGTCCTGCTTTGATCGCAGCCTTTTTAAATAAACAATGCATAGCTTCCGTCTATTATTGCATTACTCTTTTTTACGAATATATGTTCATTAATGACATGTTGCACCCGTACACTTCGGTACGGCCAATACGCCAGGGGCTTAAGTACCCCACAATATGGTGTGAGAAGTCCGAACACTTTCACAAGTGCGGCACCCCGAACTTATAGCATTATATGCATCGGCTCCGAATCATGTCTTGGGTCAATAGTTGGGTTTGCCCGGCTCCTATGTTTTGGTACCTTACATTCCGTTATATCGGCTAAGGTAGCACTAGGAGAACTACCGCGATTGTGCCCCAGTTGAGCTGGGCTAAGCACCTCAGTAGAGAAAGCTAAAACTGACCATCATGATGAGGTGAGAGCTGGTCGCTGTTCGAGAGGTTCTCGAGTCCCTAAAGACTTATGCCGCTTAGAGCGAGGAGTCGGCTTTGTCCGGCCTAGGCGTGGATAGCGCACCGAACTCGGTCTTCCGAACACTAGGGGCTTCACCGAAATTTAAAATTATAGAATTCTATGGCTAAGTGAGAGTGTTCAAGCATTATAGTCCGATTGCCTTGTTCGTTGTGTTCAGCGCTTCCCTCGAAGGACCCAAGAATGGGAAAAAGAGCGCTCATATTTATCCCGAACACCCCAGCACTCGTGTCATGTGGGCAGAAGCTGACGACTCGCCATCTCTCAAATTTGATAAACGGCCGCACAGAAGGTAATATTTTAAATTCAAAAAGCATTGCTTAGCGCACATGAACAAGTTTTCAGCGCACAGGACAAAATGAGCGAGTCTACTGAAAAATTGCATCCATGGAACATTCATTCGCCACAAGGCGGGCACCCTTCAGAACGCCCTCATAATACATCTCGGGCTTGCGATGCTCCCTGCCCGGTGGTGGCCCGTCCTTCACAAGCTTCTCAGCATCCAGCTTGCCCCAGTGCACCTTCGCACGGGCAAGCGCCCTACGGGCACCCTCGATGCATACGGAGCGCTTGATGACTTCGAGCCTTGGACAGGCCTCCACCAGCCGCCTCACCAGCCCGAAATAGCTCCCAGGCATGGCCTCTCCAGGCCACAGCCGGACTATGAGGCCCTTCATGGCCTGTTCGGCCACCTTATGGAGCTCGAACAGCTGTTTCAGCTGGTCGCTTAAGGGCACCGGGTGTTCGGCCTTAGCATACTGAGACCAGAACACCTTCTCCGTCGAGCTTCCCTCCTCGGCTCGGTAGAAGGCGGCGGCATCCGACACGCTACGGGGCAAGTCTGCGAATGCTCCTAGAGAGCTCCAGATTCGGGTAAGTAACAAGTAATTCACTTTTACGTGCTTGCTTTGCATAAAGAATGCCTTACCTGCCGCTATCTTTTTTATTGCCTCAACCTCCTGGAGGGCCTTCTGGGCTTCGGCCTTGGCAGACTTGGCATCTTCAATGGCCGCCGCGAGCTCAGACTCTCGCGTCTTCGAGTCAAGCTCCAAACTCTCATGTTTTTTCATGAGAGCCTGGAGCTCTTGCCGCACCTCGCCAACTTGAGTCTCATGCTTCTCCCGCTCGGTGCACTCCGTGGCCGCCCTCTTCTCGGCCTCGGATAGCGCTTGCTTAAGGGTCTCCACCTCAGTTGTGGCCCCTACAATAGCCGCGTTAATCCTGTCACTTTTTGCAATTGCACCTTTCACATATTTCAATAAGGTATTTCTTACCTTCCTTCTCCTCGAACTGCTGCTTGGCTAGGCCTAGCTCTTGCAAGGACCGCTCGAGGTTCTGCTTCAGCGTGCCCACCTCCGCTGTCAACGCGGTGGATGCTAGCAGCGAAACCTGCATACGCATATTGACTTACTTTTGTTAGACTCCTGCGAATGTTATTAGATCCTCTATTCGGCTTTTCTTTCCGAACGCCGAACAGAGCATCAGGGGCTACTGTCTATGCGGTAATATTTTTACATATTCCTTACTTACCTCAAAGCCTGTTAGAAGGCTGGCACAGGCTTCAGTCAGTCCGCTCTTGGCGGACTGGCCCTTCTGGATCACCGCACTCATAATAGTGCGGTGCTCCTCGTCGATGGAGGCGCCGTTAAGCACCTCCAGCAAATTGTCCGGTGCCTCCGGTTGGACGGAGGTCACCGGCTCGGTAGGCTTTCTCCTCTTGGAAGGAGGCTGCCTACCGGAGTCCGGAACCGTTGAAGGTTCTGGCGCGGTGTCCGACTCAAAGCCGGACTTAGAGCCCTTGGGGGTTCTATCCGCTTCACGCCAGGAGTCCGGGAGGTCGCCTTGCGGCGCCTCCAGGACCACCTCCTCTTGGCTTGGAACCTATTGGGACGCCACCTCGGCGTCGTCCGTAGGGTGGGGGGGAGGTAGCCGCCGGAAGAGAATTCACATCCGACGAATCCAGGGAGCCGCTCGACGAATCGTCGAGCCCGACCTTGGGCGGACTGCATAGACATGTTCGACGTAAGGAAAAGCTGTGCAATGGGGGAATACTATGAATCACTCTGGTATCCGGATACTTACGATCTCGCCAAGGGCTTGGCCCTGTGCGGCCACTCCTCTTCGCCGTCGTCGGCGTTGGTGGAGTAGTCTGGAGGAGGGGTCTTCCCCCTCTTGGACCCTTCGGCCTCCCCAGTTGGGGCGGCCTTCCTTTTCTTCCCTCCCCCCGCTGGAAGGGGAGAGGTCTCTTCTTCCTCCTCCTCGTCTTCATGGGAGGAGTGCGCCTTGGAGTCGTCGGATGATGAATCCGACACCTCCTGGCGCCGGGCACTCTTTCGAGTCCCCGTGGCCTTCTTCTTGGCCTTCTTCTCCGGCACCACGTAGGATGCCGGAACCAGCAGCTTCGCCAAGCGAGCGTCCACTGGGCCTTCGGGCAAAGGAGCCGGACAGTTGATCTGTCCGGACATCTCCTGCCAATCCTGTCAAAGGTAAGGGAGCTTAGATCCCGCATGGAGTCAAACTATGAAAAACTAATACCCTGTAAAAGGTAAAAACAGCTTACCGCACGAGCGTGACGCTGCATGCTGAATCCGCGATCCTCGGTAGCGGATGCGGGGGCCTCGGCGCCCTTGAAAAGCACCTTCTAGGCATCTTCGTACGTCGTGTCGAAGAGCCTGCTCAGAGTTCGGTGTCGCGCCGGGTCGAACTCCCACAGGTTGAAAGCCCGTTGTTGACACAGGAGGATCCGGCGGATGAGCATAACCTGGACTACGTTGATAAGTTTGAGCTTCTTGTCCACCAGGGTTTGGACGCATGTTTGGAGTCCGGTTAGCTCTCCTTTTTTACCCCACGACAGGCCTGTTTCTTTCCAGGAGGCGAGCCGCGTAGGGGGTCCGAATCGGAACTCGGGGGCTGCGACCCATTCAGGGTCACGCGGCTCGGTGATGTAAAACCACCCCGACTACCACCCCTTTAGGGATTCCACGAAGGAGACCTCGAGCCATAGGACGTTGGGCATCTTGCCCACCATGGCGCATCCGCACCCCGCTTGGGTGCCGCGCACCACCTTCGGCTTGACATTGAAAGTCTTGAGCCATAGGCCGAAATGGGGGCGGATGCGGAAGAAAGCCTCGCACACGATGATAAACACCGAGATGTTGAGGACAAAGTTCGAGGCCAGATCGTGCAAATCCAGGCCATAGTAGAACATGAGCCCCCGGATAAATGGGTGGAGAGGGAAGCCCAGTCCGCAGAGGAAATGGGGGAGGAACACCACCCTCTCATGGGTCGTAGGGGTGGGGATGATCTACCCCTCTTCGGGAAGCCGGTGCGCAATGTCGCTAGACAAGTATCTGGCCTTCCTCAGTTTTTTGATGTGTCCCTCCATAACGGAGGAGACCATCCACTTGCCTCCCGCTCCGGACATGGCTGGAGAAGGTTGAGGTGGGGTGTGCGGACTTGGGCGCTGGAGCTCGAGTGCGCGGAAATGGATAGGCAAAGGAGGAAGAAGGCGTGGATGAAAAGGTGGATCCTTATCCCCTTATATGGGTGGACGCGACTATGCGTCCCCACCAGCCTAGTAAAACTCGCTTATCTCCCAAGCGCCGTAATCAATGGCGCGGTTGGGATACCCACACCCGTATTGATGAGAATCCCAGAATAAGGGGACACGATCTCTGCTTTGACAAGACGTGCCAAGGAAACCGCCTCGCTAAACGCGCTGAGGTAGAACAGTAAAACGATTCGAATAAAGACTTGGCCGTGGTGTGATGTCACGCTACGGAATACGTCAGTAGATTATATTTGTGTAAATATTATTCTCTGTATGGCAATATGTGGAAACTTATTTTTGCAGAGCCGTACACTACCTTTGTGTTCAAAATCTTCTATGAAGTACTTGGAGGAGGAACCCGCCTTGCAATGCTGAAGACAATCTGCGCGCCGGACTCGTCGTCATTGAAGCCTGGTTCAGGGGCTACTGAGGGAGTCCTGGATTAGGGGGTGTCCGGATAGCCGGACTATACCTTCAGCCGGACTCCTGGACTATGAAGATACAAGATTGAAGACTTTGTCCCGTGTCCGGAAGGGACTTTCCTTGGCGTGGAAGGCAAGCTTGGCGATACGGATATGTAGATCTCCTAGCATTGTAACCGACTATGTGTACCCCTAGCCCTCTCCGTGTCTATATAAACCGGAGGGTTTTAGTCCGTAGGACGAACAACAATCATACCATAGGCTAACTTCTAGAGTTTAGCCTCTCTGATCTCGTGGTAGATCTACTCTTGTACTACCCATATCATCAATATTAATCAAGCAGGACGTAGGGTTTTACCTCCATCAAGAGGGCCCGAACCTGGGTAAAACATTGTGTCCCCTGCCTCCTATTACCATCCGCCTAGACGCATAGTTCGGGACCCCCTGCCCGAGATCCGCCGGTTTTGACACCGACAGTTGATTTGTGTCTTAAGGTGTTATTCTAGTACGAACTCTAGGGCTGTTTGTGACACTTATAGGAATAGCCCAATGGATTGATTGGAAAGAATAACTTTGAGGTGGTTTCCTACCCCACCATAATCTCTTCGTTTGTTCTCCGCGATTAGTGACTTTGGAGTGACTCTTTGTTGCATGTTGAGGGACAGTTATGTGATCCAATTATATTATTATTGTTGAGGGAACTTGCACTAGCGAAAGTATGAACCCTAGGCCTTGTTTCAATGCATTGCAATACCGTTTGTGCTCAATTTTATCATTAGTTACCTTGCTGTTTTTATATTTTCAGATTACAAAAACCTATATCTACCATCCATATTGCACTTGTATCACCATCTCTTCGCCGAACTAGTGCACCTATACAATTTACCATTGTATTGGGTGTGTTGGGGATACAAGAGACTCTTTGTTATTTGGTTGCAGGGTTGCTTGAGAGAGACCATCTTCATCTTACGCCTCCTACGGATTGATAAACCTTAGGTCATCCACTTGAGGGAAATTTTCTACTATCCTACAAACCTCTGCACTTGGAGGCCCAACAACGTCTACAAGAAGAAGGTTGTGTAGTATACATCAACCTCTTTTCTGGCGCCGTTGCCGGGGAGGTTAGCGCTTGAAGGTATATCTTTAGATCTTGTAATTGAATCTTTTTGTTTCTTGTTTTATCACTAGTTTAGTTTATAAAAGAAAATAACAAAAAATGGAATTAAGTTTGCCTCATACGCTTCATCTTTTTAATATCTTTCGTGAGTATGATGGAAAGGAAAATTGTGCCAGTGTTAGAAGAAGAATGCATTAAAATGTTTGGCACTAAATCTTTGAATAATGAGCATGATTGCAATGTTTTTAGTATGAACTCCTTGAATATCCATGGTACTAATGATGATTGCACTAGTTATGATGAAAATGTCTCCTATAAACATGTCAATTTTTGTGGAGTGCATTGGGTTTGTAAGTACACACCAAATAGGAAAGATAGATATTGCATGAGGCATAAGTACTTAGAAACTAAATTGTTGCAAGAAAGGCTAGATGATTGTGCTGAAAATTTAAATTTTCTTGGCAGTACTTGTGGACTTTGCAATGAACAGGGTCATTTAACTATCCCATGCAAATTGTTTCATGATCTAATCGTGTCCAAAAATTGTGATGACTTGATTTCCCTTGCACATTATAATGCACTCAGTTTGCTTATGGGTACGAAGAAATGAAATGTATAACTAACTATCTTCCATAATTTGCCCGTTATAAACTTCTTGGCTTTGATCTAGAATGAATTTATATGTATTGTGCGATGAATTGCATTGAAAATCCTTATATTGCCAACTGCATAAAGAAAAGAAAACAAATAGAAGATGAAGAGAATACTAATGAAAGGGAAGAGACTTCCCAATACCCTCCTATTATTCCTTATGATGAATCAGGTAACGAGGAGGAGCCTTCTATTCAACCAATCTCATTAATAAGGAGCTCCAAAAAGAGGATTGAACCCACACATGATGTGGTGAAGAAGAAGAAAAGAAAAAGGAAGAGAGGTAAAAAGATATCTCTCCCAAATAATGCTGATCCTATTACTATTGTGCCTCATGAAAATATAATTGTGGAAGATAATGATACTTCTTATGATCTTGAAAATCTTTTTGGCACTTGCTTGGAAGAATACGATAATTGCTATACTATTGGTGCTATCCATACTATTAATTATGAGAGTGATTATGCTTATGATATGAAAAGGCCCAAGCTTGGGGATGCTATGTTTGATGAAAATGATATTTTTGAGAATATATTTGCTGCAATTAATGTTTGTCCCGAGCTTGGGGATGCTACGTTTAATGAAGATGATATTTTTAGTCTCCCAAGTTTTCAATGCAAATTTATAATGATGATAGCATGCCTCCTACTTATGATGATTATTGTGATGATACTTATGCTATAAAAAGTAGTGATTATATTTATAAAACTTGTCATGATTATGGTTACCCCTTTTCTGAACATTACTCTTTTAATGTGGAAACAATTTATAGTATTCGAGTTTCTTATGATACTCCCACTATTCCGAATGAGAAGAATTTTGCTTATGTGGAGAGTAATAAAATTTCTATGCTTGTAGATCATGAAAAGAATGCTTTAGGTGCTGGTTATATTGTTGAATTCATTCATGATGCTACTGAAAATTATTATGAGGGAGGAATATATGCTTATAGGAATTGCAATAATATCAAGTTTCCTCTCTATGTGCTTAAAGTTTTGAAGTTATGCTTGTTTTACCTTCCAATGCTAGTTGATTCGTGTTCCCATAAGTTGTTTGCTCACAAAATCCCTATGCATAGGAAGTGGGTTAGACTTAAATGTGCTAGTCATATTCTTTATGATGCTCTCTTTATGTTTCAATTCTTATCTTTTATGTGAGCATCATTGAAATCATCATGCCTAGCTAGAGGCGTTAAACGATAGTGCTTGTTGGGAGGCAACCCAATTTTATTTTTGTTCCTTGATTTTTGCTCCTGTTTAGTAATAAATAATTTATCTAGCCTGTGTTATGATCGAGGTTTTTATGTTTGAATTAGTGTTTGTGCCAATTAGAACCGTTGGGAAGTCTTGGGGAAAGTCTTTGCGATCATGCTGTAAAAAAACAGAAACTTTAGCGCTCACGAGAATTGCTTCCATTTTTTATTGGAGAGTGACATTTAGTTAATTCTTTTTGAAGATGATTAATAGATAAATTCCTCACGTCTAGCAATTTATTTTAGAATTTTTGGGGTTTCAGAATGTCGGATTTCGGGTTCCGGCAGACCCTTGAGGTTCGAACACTGGGGTGCGCACAGAGATTTTGCCTCCTACCTACCTGCACCCCTCCGCCTCGCTAAGATCTAAGCTAAGGAAAGAACAGCACAAGAAACACAGGATTTATACTGGTTCGGGCCACGGTTGTGGTGTAATACCCTACTCCAGTGTGTGGTGTGGTGGATTGCCTCTTGGGCTGATGATGATGAACAATACAAGGAAGAACAGCCTCGCGAGGGTCTGTTCTTGGCGGGGGGACGAACTGCTAGGAGGAGTTCAGTCACCCTTCTCTCTCTGATTTCGATCCGATCCTTGATCCTCGATCTCGATCTCCTGCCTCGAACCTCGAACCTCTAACCTCGAACCTCTCTGTGGGTGGCTGGTCCTATTTATAGGCAATGGCCCTAGGCCTCTTCCCAAATATTGAGCGGGAAGGGCGCCAACAATTGGCCATTTTGAAGGGGGACATCCGGTACACTTATCCTGACTAAAGTTGGTCCTCGCCTGCACAAAGCTCTGATGGTGACGCCGTCTTGGGCTCCACGATGACCTCCGTCTTGCAGTCCTCCTGGTCTTGGTCTTGTTGCACCGAAATGGCAACCTTTGCCTGATGCCTCGGTACCCCGCGGCTGTGCTTGCCCCCTTTGCACCAAAGGGGAAAGGAGGACACTGCGCGGGCTGGCGCCTGCCTGGCGCCCTTGGTCGTCATGGCTTGCGTCACGGGCACCTCGTGAGGTACCCCGCCTTGATCTCTCCGCCTCCTCACGAGCCAGCCTGGTGAGGCCGTGCCTGAGGAAGCTCCGTGTCGTCCACCCTACGAGGCTTGGCCCCTCGCGAGGGTCTTGGGTCTGTGTTGATGAAGATGGGTCGTGCTGGGCCCCCCTTTGAGCCACGCCGCAGGCAGGCAAGTCTGGGGACCCCCGTTCCCAGAACGCCGACAGTATCCCTCGGGCCCAAGCCGCGCCTAGACTTGGCCGTGCAGGGAGGCGGAAGGGCAAGAGCAAAGCGCTGCGGGCCCTATCAGCCTGCGGCCTTGGGCGCCGCGTGGCGGTTGATTGGACGTGAGCGCCTTAGCAACCGCGTGAGTTGATAAAGGAGCGGCATCCGCCTAGGCTTTGCTTTTTGCTTTCTCCGATTGCTGCTCAGATCCCCTTTCTTGCGCCTCTCCTTCCTTCCTCCAAAGTTTCCAGATCCACTCCGACCGCATGACCTAGGAAGCCATGGCGCCTCGTCAGTCCCCGGCCGTAGCTTGGTACTCGTCTGCCCTGGACTCGCCGAACGTGTCGGAGGCGAGCCTCGCCCGGTTGCACCGGATGGCGGCGGCGCGGGGCATTGACGGGGCGAAGGTGTTCAAGGCTGGCTCCGCCACCCCTGAGGGTCAAGGGAGCACCTTCTATCCGTTCTTCATAAGCGCCATTGCCGCTGGCCTGGTGCCTCCCTTCTCCGAGTTCTTCTTCTCTGTCCTCCGCCATTATAAGCTACAGGCTCTGCATCTCCACCCCAACTCCGTCCTTCTCCTGGCGATCTTCGCCTATTACTGCGAGGCTCATGTAGGGGTGCAGCCCTCAGTGGCCTTGCTGCGCCACTACTTCTACCTCCGGACCTCTCGCGGTCCTGCTTCCGCGTGCGCGAGCTTCATCGCGTACGGTGGCGCCATTGCCATTTTGAACCCCGGGAAAAGGATTGAGGGCTTCAGGAGCAAGTGGGTCTTGGCGGATGCTGGGCGCATCCACCCTCGGCTGATCTTGCCCACGGAGCAACCCATGAGCTCCAGCGATTGGGGTCGAGCGGAGCTCGCGGACCCCCGCGCAAAGCTAGTGTTGGAGAAGATGGGCGCGGATCTGAGGCCGGCCAACATGGCGGCGGCGAAGCTGACCGGCGCGTCGCTGCTAAGGGAATTCCTGGAGCACCAGCTGGCTCCGCTTCGGCAGTACTCACTTCCGATGTGGAGGCCCCATCCGAGCCCCGCAGCCTTGGCCAACGGAGATCTGGCTGCGGTCCTTCAATCTCTGGTCGAGGGCGATGTGGCGAGGTTGGAGGGTGCTCCTACGCCCTTGTTCCTCCGCGACGACTGGGAGCAAGTAGTGGAGTCCATGCCCGTCTTCAACGGGGACGGGCCCGTGCCCATGGAAACTCCCGAGGAATCGGTGGACGTGCCCTCCGACGACTCCAGCGAAGAGGAGGAAGGAGGGGAGCGGGAAAAAGGGCCTGACTCCGAGGCGACTGACGGAGAGTCGAGGGCTCCCCTCCCCCGGTGCAGGTCCCGCGTTCTCCGCCTCTCTTCGAGCGATGACGACGAGGATGATGACGAGCAGGACGGCGGGAGCTTGCCCCTGATCCCGAAGAAGGACAGGACCGGGCTGATCTCCCGCGGGTCTGCCCCGGCCCCGAGGCGGACCGCAGACGCACCTTCCGCTTCCAAGCTTCCCGAGGTTGACCCTTCTAGCCGGCTTTTGGGCTTCAAATTTGGCCGGAGGCCGCTTGATCTCACTGGTGATGACCTGTAAGCGCTTGATTCTTGTCTTTATTTCTTGTTCTGCTTCTGAGGCTTGACGTCCGCATCTCTTGGATAGGCTGGCGCCCGCAGCAAAGAAGCCGAAGGGAGCTCCTGAGGTTCCATCCGTGGCAGTGCCTCTGCCCGCGAAGGAGGGTGACCGCGACGCACGGGCTTCTCCTGCCCGGTCGTCCTCGCGAGGCCTGGCTGAGCCGGCGGGGGCGAGCTCAGCCCCCATGGCCCAAGTGACTCCTGAGGTGCCTTTGCCTGCTGCCGCCACTACAGCCATTGGGGCGCAGCAGACTCCGCCTCAGGATGCTGTGGCCGCGCTGCCGCCTTCTCCTTCTACTCCACTGACTGCTGTCTCTCCGACTCCTCCTGCCATTCTGGATCGTGCTGCTGCTGAGCTGGACCGGCTACGGCAGGATCTTCTTGGCGCCGACCCTCGCTTGGTGGCCGGGCGCTTGCAGCTGGCTTCAGGATGGCTTCGCTCCGACGCTTCAATTCGGGCGGCGCTGGTCTAGGCCTCGACGGCTTGCGATGAGGAGAAGCAGGCCGTCCTTGAGGCGAAGGCTGCTCGTGACGCAGCCCTGGGGGAGGTGGTCGACGTCCGTGGTCGCTGCAAGGCACTGGAGGACGAGCTGCAAGGCCTGTAGGACCAGCTCACGAGAGGGGTCCGCCTTCGCCAAGAGCAGGAAGAAGGCGTGAAGGCTCGCGAGGCGGCCGTCAAGGAGAGGGAGGTCAAGCTCAGGAAGCGCCGCGACCGCCTAGGCGCGCTGGAGCAGGAGTTGGGGGCGAGGAAGGCCGAGCTGGACGACAAGGCCCTGGTTCTTGCCGAGGACCGCGTGGCATTCACGGAGATGGAGGCGAAGGCTCGCTCCTCGCTGAGGACGCTTTACGACAGCGGCCTGGAGAGCCCGCTGGCTGGCGCCGAGGACAGCCCCGCCAAGCTGCTTCCCTTGCTGGTTCGTGCTCTTGAAGATGTCGCCCTTGGCCTTGGCCCCACGGCCGAGGCCGAGGCGCGTGTCCTGTCTTCTGCAGCGCTGACGCGGGTCCTCACCCACATCTACCTTTGCGATCCCGGCATCGACCTCGACAGCCTGCTGGAGCCAGTAAGCGGCGAGCGTGCCGCTGCCACTGCCGAGACCGTGAAGGGTAATGCGGAGGCTCTGCTGGGGAAGTTCCGGGCCTTCAGCACCAAGCCGAAGCAAGGCGCTGCCGACCCCACTGCTCCATGAGGCGAACCCACTCCGCGCTGCTCCACCGCCGACAAGTGACTCCGTTGTGGCTCCTGTCCTGCCTTTAATTCCTGCACATGTATCATGCCTCGGGGAGGCGTTTAAACTTGCGTTTGGCATTGAGATAACAGTGTGGACTGTAATATTTGCTTTTGAATTCCTTGAGATTTACGCTTTTCCTTCCTACTTGCTTATGTTCTACGCCGGCAGAGCCCGGCCCTGCGCATACCTCAGCCGCCGTTAGCCCCGACCGGAAACCAGGACGGGACCAAGGAGTGAGGGGCTACGTGACAAGTTAGGCTCCTGAGTCGCGATGCTCAGGAGTCCCCCTTGGCGCACGAACAGTAAGTAGGGAGGTATGATGTGGGTGGATCTACCATTCTACGTCTGCAGAGCCCGGCCGCGCGCATACCTCAACCGCCGTTAGCCTTTCGGAACTAAGGAGTGAGGGGCTACGTGACCAGTTAGGCTCCTGAGTCGCGATGCTTAGGAGTCCCCCTTGACACTCAAACGGCCTTCGTACCTTGGCTCCGCTCGGGGAGAGACGCGCGATGAACCAGGCCCGAGGGGCCTGGCTGGGCGGCGTGCATCTGGGCGTGACCCAGGCGCAGCCCCCGTGCCCAGCCCCCTCGCGCGGCGCTCCCGAGGGGAGGCGTTACGATGAGGCTAGACACTGAGCTCTGGGCTCCCTGAGGTTGATGCGGCCCGGGGGCCACCCTCAGTTGTTTATCATCAGCGCGGAGCATAGCGCTTCCGTATGTGTACGGGCATAGCCGCTCCTCTGCAGTGTCGTCAGCCAGCACGGAGCATGGTGCTTCCACTGGTACGTGGGAGGGGGCCCCTCCGGGAGGAGCCCCCGGGGCGTGTACAGCCCCGCCCTGACACGTGGCTGGCACGGTAGGGCCTGACGAGGTGTATTTGGGCACCCGTGAGCCAGTGCGGGACTCACGGGGCCCTACCTCTAGGCGGGTTGCGCCTGGCACTGGGCCTTATCTTGTGATGTGTCCCTGCAAATTTGGTTAGATGCCGGCACTCTACGTCCTCGGGTCCCGGCCCTCGAGCTGGTCTCAGCCGTCGCTGGTATGCCAGGTCGCGATGCCAGGGACAAGGCCAGAGGGTGAGGGCTGGAGAGCCCGTAAGAGCCCTGAGTCGCGATGCTCAGGTACCCCCCCCCCTTTAACGTGCAAGTGGTCGGCATGGAGAAGAAGAGGTGTCGTGGACCGGCATCAAATAATCAAGCATGGTGGGTCGAACGCATGACCAGAAATAAACGCGAAAGGGATACATGCTGCTGGGTCTGGCCCGAGCGACTTGGGGATGACGCAGCCCGAGGGGCGCCCCCAACAAAGTAAGCTAACAACATGAAATAAAAGGGATACATGCCACAGGGACGGACCCACGCGGCCTGGGAATAATGCAGCCCTGGGAGGGCGCTCCCAGCTGGAAATGAAACTTGAAAGATGTCAGTTGATGATGTTGAGGACGAAGGACTGTTGGTGTAGCAGACTCGGTGGGCTGCGGAAGCCGATCCTCACGAGCCCCCAGGCCTAGGGGCCTCGGGAGGCTCCGGAGGCGCTGGTGGCTCCTCGCGGACCATCTCCATCTCCGCCAGGGCTGCGGAACGCCTGGCCTCTTGTGCCTCCATGATGCCCCTCATGAGGCGCTGGTACGTGGCAGCCGCTTTCGGCAAGCCGTAAGGCATGTGAACTTAGCTGTGGGGTGGACCTCCGCAGCGCCCCACTCGCGAGGGCCAGAGGCGCTCCAGAGAGGCGACTCGATTGAGCCCTTGTATGTCGATGCAGACGCGCAGCCCACCATCCTCGCCTGGATGGGGAGCCACTGCTAGTAGGCAGCGGCCGCCTTTCATGACTCTTGACTCCTGTAGCTCCTGATGGCCTTGCTGACGAACTCCTGAGGGTCTGGCTCGCCTTGCCTTACCCCTTTTTGAGGGAAACATGCTTCGAAACACGCCTCCATGTGGTGCCCAAGCGCCTCCCTCGTGACCCTAGCCAGGTCGGTGTCCCTCCAGGGGAGAGCCCCCGAGCCCTGCCTGAGGAGGGCGCAGGGCGCGCTTTCCTATGCGATGGAAGGAGGTTCCCCCTGGGCAGGCGCGGGCCCAGAGGGACCTGCCTCCTGAGGGGTCGGGCCGGATGATGTCTTCTTCTTCTTGGGGGCGATCTCGGGAAGCCTCCTGCTTCCGCGATCCGGGTCTTCCAGTGACGCGGCCTGAAAGGCTCGCTCCAGGGAACACACCGCGTCCTTCTCTTCACAGGGCATCGTGATGACTCCGCCACTTCCTAGCATCTTGAGGACGTTGTAGCAGTGGTGAGTTACGGCCATGAACTTGGCCAGCGCTGGGTACCCAAGGATGGCGTTGTACGACAGGCGAATGTGAGCGACGTCGAAGTCGATGAGCTCGGTGCGGTAGTTGTCGCGTGCCCCGAAGGTGACAGGGAGGCGGACCTGCCCAATCGGGACCGTGGAGCCGTCGGTGACTCCGGAGAAAGGCTTGGTTGGCTGAAGCTGGCTGTAGGGCACTTGGAGATTGTTGAATGTTTCCACGGACAGGACGTTGAGCCCTGCCCCGCCATCCAGTAGGGTCCTGGTGACCACCACGTTGCTGATGATTGGGGAACAAAGCATCGGGAGGACTCCGGCTGTAGCCGCACACTTGAGCTGATCTGCTGAACTGAACGTGATGGCACACGCCGACCACCTGAGAGGGCGCGTGGCTTCGAGCTTCGGGAGGACTGCATTCACTTCGCGGGCGAACTGCTTGAAGATGCGTTGAGAGGCTGGGGCTTGAGCCCCGCCCAGGATGCAGGCGATCGCGCGCGGCTCCTGGAAGCCCCTAGCCCCCTCGTCCTGGTGGCGGTCCTCGTTTCTCCTTGGCTGCGGCGGCAGCGGAGGGAGGCCTGCGTTGCCTTGCGGGCGATCCTCGCAAGGCTGATCCATCCAGTCTCCCTCGCGAGGCGGGTCTTGCCAGCGATCCTCGCGAGGTTGATCGCGCCACCCTTGGCGCGGACCACGGTCTTCCCAGCGTCCTGCGTTCCTTCCTCCTCCTCGACCGTAGCCCCGGTCACCGCGGTCGGGGCGATGGCCAATCCTTCCTTCTCGCATGGCTCGGAGCTCTTGACATTCGTTGGTGTTGTGGGCGTGGAGGTTGTGGTACACACAGTATCGACTGCCCTTGGAATGTTCGGGCTGATCTCTGGCCCGCTTGGTGTCTGGTTCTGCCGCGAGCACGGCAGCCCCCTTGCGCTTCACATCCTTGGCCTTGGGTTCTTCTCTTCTGGGTCGGCAGCGGGCAGCTCGAGGAGGGAGAGACGCCCTTTCCTCAGCCCTGGCGCACTTGGTTGCCAAGTTGAACAGCTCCAAGGAAGTGCACAGGTCTTCATGCATCGCCAGC
The DNA here is from genome assembly GCF_056163025.1 of Triticum urartu. Lineage (NCBI taxonomy): Eukaryota > Viridiplantae > Streptophyta > Magnoliopsida > Poales > Poaceae > Triticum > Triticum urartu. The sequence continues at coordinate 166,108,678 of NC_141876.1, read as the reverse complement.
TCCTCCTTCATCTTGACATCGCGCACGCCGTCGGAGAAGGCTGAGATGATGGCCTCCTCAGTCACCTTGGGAATCTTGAGGTGTGCGTTGTTGAAGCACTGGATGTACTTCTGCAGGGTCTCCCTGGGTTGTTGCTTGATGCGGCGCATGTCGCTCACGGCGGGTGGCCGGTCGCGAGTACCTTGGAAGTTGGCGATGAAGCGGGTGCGCATCTCGTCCCAGGAGGAGATCGTGCCTGGAGCCAGGTTCAGGAGCCAGGTGTGGGCCCCGTCCTTCAGCGCCATGGGAAACCAGTTCGCCATGACCTTCTCGTCTCCGTTGGCAGCTTCGATGCCCAGCTCATAGAGCTGGAGGAACTCCGCAGGGTCGGCCGTGCCGTCATAACGAGGAGGCAGGTCTGGCTTGAACTTGCCGGGCCACGCGATGCTGCGTAGCTCGGTGGTGAAGGCACGACAGCCTGTTGTGGCCATGGGAGGCCTTGGGTGACGGAGAGCTTGGTCTTGCATGTCCCCACGCGATGCAGCTGGGAGCAGCGCGGGGTCTTGGCGTGCGGGAGCAGGAGCATGGTCGCGACGTGCTGGAGCAGGGAGCGCCCGGGCAGCTTCTTGCGGGCGAGGGACTTCTTGGCAGCTCTGCTCTTGCTGCGCTGGCACCTGACGGAGCGGGTTCCGCCCAGGGGCCACGCGCCTTGGAGCCATGGCACCTTCTTGAGGAGGAGGCGGCCGGGGCGCTGCCGGAGCCTCGTCGCCCACGCGGGGCGGGGTGCGGTGCAACGGAACGGACGGCGCAGGAGAGCCCCCTGCAGCGCGGACGAGCTCGGCGACGCGGTCGAGCCATTCTTCGTAGGCGTCGTCGACGGGACGGTACCGCAGGAGCTCGTTTGCCACGATGAGCGCAGCTCGAGCCTCCATGGGTGTGCGGAGCGCGCGGGACGACGAACCAGCTGGGGTGAGCGAGGGAGTAGCGGTGCGGCCGTCTTGCCGCACTGACGGATGCTGAGACGATGCTTGCTGCTCGTCCCCTGCCGGGCCGGTGGCGGCATTGACGGCGGGTGACGGGGAACGGCGAGGACGCCCGCCGACAGGAGCCGTCTAGGCGACGCGGGAAGCGAGAGCGGCCCGGCGCTCGGCGCGGGCCCGACGAGCGTCAGACATGGGCGCGATGGTCGGAGGAGAACGGGGTGGTGGAAGACGAATTACGGCGCACCCCTACCTGGCGCGCCAAATGTCGGATTTCGGGTTCCGGCAGACCCTTGAGGTTCGAACACTGGGGTGCGCGCGGAGATTTTGCCTCCTACCTACCTGCACCCCTCCGCCTCGCTAAGATCTAAGCTAAGGAAAGAACAGCACAAGAAACACAGGATTTATACTGGTTCGGGCCACCGTTGTGGTGTAATACCCTACTCCAGTGTGTGGTGTGGTGGATTGCCTCTTGGGCTGATGATGATGAACAATACAAGGAAGAACAGCCTTGCGAGGGTCTGTTCTTGGCTGGGGGACGAACTGCTAGGAGGAGTTCAGTCACCCTTCTCTCTCTGATTTTGATCCGATCCTTGATCCTCGATCTCGATCTCCCGCCTCGAACCTCGAACCTCTAACCTCGAACCTCTCTGTGGGTGGCTGGTCCTATTTATAGGCAATGGCCCTGGGCCTCTTCCCAAATATTGAGCGGGAAGGGCGCCAACAATTGGCCATTTTGAAGGGGAACATCTGGTACACTTATCCTGACTAAAGTTGATCCTCGCCTGCACAAAGCTCTGATGGTGACGCCGTCTTGGGCTCCACGATGACCTCCGTCTTGCATTCCTCCTGGTCTTGGTCTTGTTGCACCGAAATGGCAGCCTTTGCCTGATGCCTCGGTACCCCGCGGCTGCGCTTGCCCCCTTTGCACCAAAGGGGAAAGGAGGACACTGCGCGGGTTGGCGCCCGCCTGGCGCCCTTGGTCGTCATGGCTTGCGTCACGGGCACCTCGTGAGGTACCCCGCCTTGATCTCTCCGCCTCCTCGCGAGCCAGCCTGGTGAGGCCGTGCCTGAGGAAGCTCCGTGTCGTCCGCCTCGCGAGGCATGGCCCCTCGCGAGGGTCTTGGGTCTGTGTTGATGAAGATGGGCCGTGCTGGCCCCCCTTTGAGCCATGCCGCAGGCAGGCAAGTCTGGGGACCCCCATTCCCAGAACACCGACACAGAAGTTTGCGTTAGTTACAGATTACTACAGACTGTTCTGTTTTTGACAGATTCTGTTTTCTATGTGTTGTTTGCTTATTTTGATGAATCTATGGCTAGTAAAATAGTTTATAAACCATAGAGAAGTTCGAATACAGTAGGTTTAACACCAATATAAATAAAGAATGAGTTCATTACAGTACCTTGAACTGGTGTTTTCATTTCTTTCGCTAACGGAGCTCACGAGTTTTCTGTTAAGTTTTGTGTTGTGAAGTTTTCAAGTTTTGGGTAAAGATTCGATGGACTATGGAATAAGGAGTGGCAAGAGCCTAAGCTTGGGGATGCCCAAGGCAGCCCAAGGTAATATTCAAGGACAACCAAGAGCCTAAGCTTGGGGATGCCCCGGAATTAATCCCCTCTTTCGTCTTCGTTCACCGGTAACTTTACTTGGAGCTATATTTTTATTTGCCACATGATATGTGTTTTGCTTGGAGCGTCATCTTATTTTATTTTATTTTGCTTTCTGTTTGAATAAAATACCAAGATCTGAAATTATTAATGTTATAGAGTCTTCAGATAGTTGCATAATTATTCAACTACTCATTGATCTTCACTTATATCTTTTGGAGTAGTTTGTTGTTTGCTCTAGTGCTTCACTTATATCCTTTTAGAGCCCGGCGGTGGTTTTATTTTGAAGAAATAGATGAACTCTCATGCATCACTTATATTATTTTGAGAGTCCTAAACAGCATCATAATTTGCTTTGGTTATGAATTTAGTCCTAATTTGATAGGCATCCAAGTGGGATATAATAAAAACTTTCATATAAAGTGCATTGAATACTATGAGAAGTTTGATTCCTTATGATTGTTTTGAGATATGGAGATGGTGATATTAGAGTCATGCTAGTTGAGTAGTTGTGGATTTGAGAGATACTTGTGTTAAAGTTTGTGATTCCCGTAGCATGCACGTATGGTGAACTGTTATGTGATGAAGTCGGAGCATGATTTATTTATTGATTGTCTTCCTTATGAGTGGCGGTTGGGGACGAGCGATGGTCTTTTCCTACCAATCTATCCCCCTAGGAGCATGCGCATAGTACTTTGTTTCGATAACTAATAGATTTTTGCAATAAGTATGTGAGTTCTTTATGACTAATGTTGAGTCCATGGATTATACGCACTCTCACCCTTCCACCATTGCTAGCCTCTCTAGTACCGCGCAACTTTCGCCGATACCTTAAACCCACCATATAACTTCCTCAAAACAGCCACCATATCTACCTATTATGGCATTTCCATAGCCATTCCAAGATATATTGCCATGCAACTTTCCACCGTTCTGTTATTATGACACGATTCATCATTGTCATATTGCTTTGCATGATCATGTAGTTGACATCGTATTTGTGGCAAAGCCACCGTTCATAATTCTTTCATACATGTCACTCATGCGTCATTGCACATCCCGGTACACCGCCGGAGGCATTCATATAGAGTCATATCTTGTTCTAAGTATCGAGTTGTAATTCTTGAGTTGTAAGTAAATAAAAGTGTGATGATCATCATTATTAGAGCATTGTCCTAGTGAGGAAAGGATGATGGAGACTATGATTCCCCCACAAGTCGGGATGAGACTCCGGACGAAAATAAATAAATAAATAAAAGAGGCCAAAGTAGCCTAAATAAAAAAAGAAGAGAAAAGAGGCCATAAAAAAGAGAGAAAGGCCCAAATAAAAAAATAAAAATGAGAGAAAAAGAGAGAAGGGTCAATGCTACTATCCTTTTACCACACTTGTGCTTCAAAGTAGCACCATGATCTTCATGATAGAGAGTCTCCTATGTTGTCACTTTCATATACTAGAGGGAATCTTTCATTATAGAACTTGGCTTGTATATTTCAATGATGGGCTCCCTCAAAATGCCCTAGGTCTTCGTGAGCAAGCGAGTTGGATGCACACCCACTAGTTTATTTTGTTGAGCTTTCATACATTTATAGATCTAGTGCATCCATTGCATGGCAATCCCTACTCACTCACATTGATATCTATTGATGGGCATCTCCATAGCCCGTTGATACGCCTAGTTGATGTGAGACTATCTTCTCCTTTTTGTCTTCTCCACAACCACCATTCTATTCCACCTATAGTGCTATATCCATGGCTCACGCTCATGTATTGCGTGAAGATTGAAAAAGTTTGAGAACACCAAAAGTATGAAACAATTGATTGGCTTGTCATCCGGGTTGTGCATGATTTAAATATTTTGTGTGGTGAAGATGGAGCATAGCCAGACTATATGATTTTGTAGGGATAGCTTTCTTTGGCCATGTTATTTTGAGAAGACACGATTGCTTTGTTAGTATGCTTGAAGTATTATTATTTTTATGTCAATATTAAACTTTTGTCTTGAATCTTATGGATCTGAATATTCTTGCCAAAATAAAGAGAACTACATGGATAAATATGTTAGGTAGCATTCCACATAAAAAATTCTGTTTTTATCATTTACCTACTCGAGGACGAGCAGGAATTAAGCTTGGGGATGCTGATACGTCTCCAACGTATCTATAATTTTTGATTGTTCCATGCTATTATATTATCAACCTTGGATGTTTTATATGCATTTATATGCTATTTTATAGGATTTTTGGGACTAACCTATTAACCTAGAGCCCAGTGCCAGTTTCTATTTTTTCCTTGTTTTAGAGTATCACAGAAAAGGAAAATCAAACGGAGTCCAATTGACCTGAAACTTCACGGAACTTATTTTTGGAAGGAAAGCAACCCGGGAGACTTGGAGTCCACGTAAGGGAAGCAACAAGGAAGCCACGAGGCAGGGGGGCGCCCCCACCCCCTTGGGCGCGCCCTCCACCCTCATGGGCCCCTTGTGGCTCCCCCGACGTACTTCTTCCGCCTATATATCTCCATATACCCTAAAACGATCGGGGAGCACAATAGATCGGGAGTTCCGCCGCCAGAAGCCTCCGTAGCTGCCGAAAGTCAATCTAGACCCGTTCCGGCACCTTGCCGGAGGGGGAATCCCTCTCCGGTGGCCAACTTCATCATCTCGTCGCTCTCCATGACGAGGAGGGAGTAGTTCTCCCTCGGGGCTGAGGGTATGTACCAGTAGCTATGTGTTTGATCTCTCTCTCTCTCTCGTGTTCTTGATTTGGCACGATCTTGATGTATCACGAGCTTTGCTATTATAGTTCAATCTTATGTTTCTTCTCCCCCTCTACTCTCTTGTAATGGATTGAGTTTCCCCTTTGAAGTTATCTTATCAGATTGAGTCTTTAAAGATTTGAGAACACTTGATGTATGTCTTGCCATGCGTATCTGTGGTGACAATGGGATATCACGTGATTCACTTGATGTATGTTTTGGTGATCAACTTGCGGGTTGCGCCCATGAACCTATGCATAGGGGTTGGCACACGTTTTCGTCGTGATTCTCCGGTAGAAACTTTGGGGCACTCTTTGAGGTTCTATGTGTTGGTTGAATAGATGAATCTGAGATTGTGTGATGCATATCGTATAATCATACCCACGGATACTTGAGGTGACATTGGAGTATCTAGGTGACATTAGGGTTTTGGTTGATTTGTGTCTTAAGGTGTTATTCTAGTACGAACTCTAGGGCTGTTTGTGACACTTGCAGGAATAGCCCAATGGATTGATTAGAAAGAATAACTTTGAGGTGGTTTCATACCCTACCATAATCTCTTCGTTTGTTCTCCGCTATTAGTGACTTTGGAGTGACTCTTTGTTGCATGTTGAGGGATAGTTATGTGATCCAATTATGTTATTATTGTTGAGGGAACTTGCACTAGCGAAAGTATGAACCCTAGGCCTTGTTTCAACGCATTGCAATACCGTTTGTGCTCACTTTTATCATTAGTTACCTAGCTGTTTTTATATTTTCAGATTACAAAAACTATTATCTACTATCCATATTGCACTTGTATCACCATCTCTTCGCCGAACTAGTGCACCTATACAATTTACCATTGTATTGGGTGTGTTGGGGACACAAGAGACTCTTTGTTATTTGGTTGCAGGGTTGCTTGAGAGAGACCATCTTCATCCTACGCCTCCTACGGATTGATAAACCTTAGGTCATCCACTTGAGGGAAATTTGCTACTGTCCTACAAACCTCTGCACTTGGAGGCCCAACAACGTCTACAAGAAGAAGGTTGTGTACTAGACATCGCCTAGCAATACCACATCAACTGGACTAGGCTTTACCTTCACCGTAAGGGGCCGAACCAGTATAAACCTCTCGTGTCCTTTGTCCCGATCAACCCCTTTAAGCTTCCTAGTTGCGATGGCTCCACGAATAAGTCCTTTCACTAGGACAACTGCTGTGACAATTCCACGACACAACATATTAAAAAAATGATAGAACGGAAGATTAGGGGAGAGCAAAAGGACCTTCTCTTTGCTGCCTCAGTTGACTACTAGCTTGCAGTTTGAAGGAAGACGCCGGGTCGTCAGCTTGGCGATCGTGGCTCTTATACAGATGCACAAAGAACAAGTGGACCCCTTTCTCCATCGGACGCCATGGGTTGAAAGCGCTGCCGCGCTGCAGCGATGGAGGTCTGTTTCGGTCGATAGGAAATTGCGAACGTCCAAGGCTGCTTACAGAAAATGGAGTGGGCTGCGTATAAAAAAAGAATGGGTCATCTCATGTTATATTGGGCCTTACTCATCGGCCCGTGTCCTTAGAGAAGCGTTTGCTTCTCTTCTTGTCTTTCTACTCGAAGCATTTTCTTTCTTCTCTGTAGCATGTATATATAGAGAACCTATAGAAGGAAGCTCATCTCGTCTCCCATGATGGCCAGGACTGGCCAAAGCAATAAAGGGCTACACTGGTTCCCAAAAATTACCCGGGGCGGCCGCCCCTACACGACTCTATGTTGGATCCGCCCCTATTGGCGGCCATGGCCAAGGGCGGTAGCATCAGAAGGCAATAGCAGTAAGTGAGCAACAATAGTTAGTAGCAAGCGGCGGCGGCAGCTTGAGTAGCAGTAGTATAAGCGAGCAACAGTGGCAATCAGAGCAGCCGAATAGCGATAGCAATTAGCAGCGCAGCAACAAACTCATCACAGTAGCAGTGATAGCAGTGCTCAGGGGTTAGCGGGCATGGCGGCACGCACACGCGGCGGTGCATGGGCGCGGCCGGGGAAAGTGGGTGCGGTACGAGTGGTGAGCAGCACCAGGCGCGGTGTCGCACGCGTGGATGGTGATGGCAGCTGTCGGTGTCAAAACCGGCGGATCTCGGGTAGGGGGTCCCGAACTGTGCGTCTAGGCCAGATGGTAACAGGAGGCAGGGGACACGATGTTTTACCCAGGTTCGGGCCCTCTTGATGGAGGTAAAACCCTACGTCCTGCTTGATTAATATTGATGATATGGGTAGTACAAGAGTAGATCTACCACGAGATCGGAGAGGCTAAACCCTAGAAGCTAGCCTATGGTATGATTGTATGTTATGGTTGTTGTCCTACGGACTAAAACCCTTCGGTTTATATAGACACCAGAGAGGGTTAGGGTTACACAAGGTCGGTTACAAAGGAGGAGATATCCATATCCGTATTGCCTAGCTTGCCTTCCACGCTAAGTAGAGTCCCATCCGGACACGAGACAAAGTCTTCAATCTTGTATCTTCATAGTCTAACAGTCCGGCCAATGGAGATAGTCCGGCTGTCCGGAGACCCCCTAATCCAGGACTCCCTCAGCAGCCATGGCAGACGCGACCAGGCGAGGCGGAGGCACGACCACGGGTGGGCGCGTGCGGGAGCGTAGGCGGCAACAGCGAACGAGCGTACGCGACAGTAGCAGCGGTAGCAGTGGAGGTGGCCGGAGCAAGAGGCGACGAGGAACAACGGCGTCTGGAGTTCTATGGGGAATGAAGGCTACAGGCATGGATCGAGCCAGGGAAGAGCGGGAATTGGGTGAGGACCTCACCGCGATGTCGTAGGCAAGCTCGAGAAGGCCGGGGGGGAGCGGCGGCGACGAATTCGTCGATGGCATCACGGTGGCCGGAGGTTTGTAACATCCCAAATTTTGAATTTGGAATGTTATACACTAGATCATCATGCATATCATATTTTCTTGCATTTTGGTTGATCCTAGAAATTTCACGCAACTCAAGGACCTTCGGAGAGAGTTGGAGATTTCGTTATTTTCATATTTGAGAGTCTTCTCGAATTTGAAAAGAGGATCATTTGATTTATTTATTTCATCTTCAATTATTTTTCCGATATCAAAAATATGAGAGAGGGAATAATATGACTTTCCCAAAATTGAGGAAAAATGAAGATTTAATAAATAGATCAAGTTTTGGTTTTGCCGGAGTTTTATTTGCATTTTATTTGGATAGGGAAAAATGCGCGTTTTCAAAAATTGCATTTTAGGCCCGGAGTAAAGTTCATTTTGTTCGACTCATTTTTAGGAGTCGGGGAAAATTTACTTTAGTAATTTTGGAGCTCGTTTAGATTTTTCTTTTCTGTGTTTTTCTGCGCGCGAAACCATTTAAAAAAAAGGAGCCTCCCGCCAGGCCAGCCGGGCCAAAGGCCCAGCCAGCCGGCCACCGCCCTAGCCTCCCTGCGCGCCGTCCGCCAGGCAAGCCAGGCGCCAGCCGCCGCCGCCTCTTGCTCTAGCCGAGTCCGGCTAGGGTTAGCCCCTCCCATTTCCTTTGTTTCATTTTCCTTTTCCTACTCTATTTCTTGTCCCCTACCCCAAGTCTCCTCACCCCTCACCTATATAAATACCCCAACACCCCCCCCCTCTAAACCCATCAAATCAAACCCCAAGCCCTCCACCGCACCCCACCCCGCGCCCTACACCGCTGCCGCGCCACCCCACACCCGCGCCGCCGCCGCACTTTGGCCACGCCGCCGCCTTACGCCGCCGCCGCCGGAGCCCCTCGCCAGAGACCTCGCTGGAGGTTGCCCCGCGTCTCTTTTCCTCGGATCGTTTTCTTCTAATCGTTCCGATTCTTTTCTTCTCTTCTGATTCGTTTTCTAGATCGGTTTTTCGTTTCGGTTTTCTTCTCCGAAACCCTAGATCGGATTCGTTTTCTTTCCGATTTAGTTGCCTTTGGACCGTTCGCCGGACCGTTCGTCCTAACGAACGTGATCACCGGATTCTTCTAGGTTAACGAACGTCCGTTCGTTTAACCGTTCTTCTTTTTCTTCTCGTCGGATTTATTCCGCGATCGCGATCTCAGATCCGATCTTCGTTCTAGTTTATCTTCTCGCTCGTTTATCGGGATCAGGTGATTCAAGCGCCTGGAGTTTCGTTTCGAAACCGCCGTTCCGTCTAATCAACTTAAACACGTTTTTGCCCCGGTAAAATTTGACCTAGTTTCAACTTGCTAGAACCGAGTTGTTTTCTTCCGCCGTTTGTTTTCCGTTTCTTTGTTCGATTCGTTCTTTCTTTGCAACCGGAGTTCTTAAGTTGAACTACCTGGTTCGTTCTTTTGTTCGAGTTTTACCTGTGCATTAGATGAGTACTTATTGTATGCTTGTTGTTTGTCTGCGATAGATTACCCGGATTGCGCCGCCTGTTACTTCGAAACCCTAGGTCTCGCGGATCATCAGCAAGGCAAGTAACACTTTGATCATACCTTTTCTACGACCCATGTTTTATTGCATTAGATCAATCCTCTCACATTGCATGAATAGGATCTAATTAAATTGTGGGATGGGAAGTAGATGAGGTAGTACCTATTACCTGTATTTCTATGAAACCTTTGGGAGTTACTTCTACGTTTGCTTATTACGCCATGCTATGCTAGTAGACGTGGATTGGGTGAGTGATATCCATGACAGATGTGAGTTGATAATTTTTAATGGTTTATCTAAGGTGGCCACTTAAACACACATCTGGGTGGATTGAGGCACCTGATGTCTATCAGGACTTGCCTATTTTTTTCGAACCGCCACCCAGGCTCAAAGGGATCATAAGATCTTTCATGCTAGAAACTTCCGTGTGCAGCCACAAGCCATTATGGGCTCTGGCATAGTTGACTAAGTTGTGCGAACTCTTACGGGGTGGACTAGCAGATGTAGGGGTTGTAGGTGGTACGGTCTACCCCACATGTAAGGTGCTAGCGCTTCTGAAAGGCTGTGTCTCGGTCATCCGTCTTCTCAAACACCCTGTAGTGCGAGAAACCAAACGGAGGCGATCGAGTCTTGTGGGGAAAAGTGCACAAACCTCTGCAGAGTGTACAAACTAATCATGATTAGCCGTGTCCCCGGTTATGGACATCTTGAGTATCTAGTACTTGAATATCATGTGAATCTCATCATGTTACTTCTAATTAATGTTGTTGGGTTTTAATAATTTTTAATTGGGATCGGAATGCTGTCAACCATTCTCGATGTTTAACAACCACCATGATAGTTAAACAAAATTTATTCCTTTGCATTAGGGAAAAATTGGCTTTACGCAAAACTGTAACCATAGAGCTTTCCACCAGCCAAATATGCATATAATATAGTTGCTGCATTCCATTACTCTCTATGTGTTACATTGCCAGCATATTCCATGTGCTGACCCGTTTTCGGGCTGCAACTTCTCATGTTGCAGACTTTTCAGACGACGATTGAGGTGTTTTATGTCGTGGTTCTATACTCAGTGATGTCGTTGGAGTTGAGGGACCCATTTATCTTCCGAGTCTTCCGCTGTTATCGTTATTAGATGGCCTTAAGCCATATTTATTGTAATAAGTTCTCTTTGAGACAACGATGTAATAAGTGTGTGATTGCCACTCTGCTATAAATCCTTCGATGTACTGTGTGGTGTCAGCATTACTGATCCAGGGATGACACCCGAGCACAGTAGACTTGATCCATTCGGATCGGGTCGCCACAGAGAATGGTATCAGAGCACACGCTGACTGTAGGACACGACCACTAAGTTAAAGCCATAGATCACTATTCTCTTCTCATTTTCTAACTCCTCATCTTTTCTACTCTTTTAGGATGACGAATGCGAAGATTAAGTACGCTCAACCAGATGAAGGCACACCTTTTGGATTGCACCTGAAGGAAGTCACCAAGTACCTGAACATTGGATTACCAAGCTTCACGGGAACCTTCAACGCCACTCTACCTGAAGAGGAGCGCTGGAAGATTCAAGCTCACGTTCCGGGAAGGACATTTGCGCCAATCACGAAGCCTATAGATAGTGTTTTCAATGCACCAACCTGGAGTCTGGGAAGGAGCATGGCAGCTCATATCACCATAGGACGCATTGGAGAAGTTTACCAAGAAGACCTCAAGGACACTATCTACCAGATTTGCGGACGCCGAGATGAACAATGGGAGTTAGTCAGCACCAAGAAGGATAGATCCATTACATCTTTCATCCAGGAGTTAAACCAGCACATTCGACGCCACGAGAACCAGATGTGCAATGACATGATAGAGTTGAAGAATGCGAAGGCAAGGATCATCGAGCTAGAAGGAGAACTGAAGTCTACACGCAAGGACTACATGGACGAGATCGTAGCTCTAGCAAGACACAATTGCGATCTTAAGCAGGAGATTGAAGAACTCAAGAGGAAGTTAGCATCCACGGAGGAAGACGAGTACGTCGCATGTCCGGACAACTACATCATCATCGATGACACCGATTCGGATCCAAGTAAACCCGACTTTGAAGACGAAGCTGGAGCAGATATCATGGAGTCTTCCACCGGTTCAAATTTCTAGATGACCACCAGATAGTAGTAGTATTTCCCCCATGTAAACAATATAGTCGAGCACTTTTGCGATAGTTTTAGACCGATTGTAAGCCCTTGTTTGATTGATTGAAGTGATTTTGTGTGCATTTGCTCATGTGCATTTGGGGTAGTGTTTTCTCTTTAGACCCCCTCTATTCTCAATTCTCGTCTTTTCTAAACCCTCAGATGCCTCCGAGACGTGACAATGGATTTCCACCGGAGCTCACTCAGTTGATCCAGCAACAGAATCAATTGATGCAGATGTTAGTTCAGAACCAGCAGAACAACAACAACAACCCACCACCACCACCACCTGTTGACCACTTAGCCCGTTTCCTTAGGCTAAATCCGCCAGTGTTTTCCAGTAGCACCGAGCCAATAGTAGAAGACGATTGGCTCCGCAAGATAGGAAGGGAGTTGACCACTGCAGGATGAATGGATGGTGAGAAAGTGAAGTTTGCCGCTCACCAGCTTGACGGACCCGCGGCAGCATGGTGGGAGAATTTCACAGCCACTTACCCAGTTGACACTGTCACATGGGATCAGTTTCAGCAAGCTTTCCGCACTGCCCATGTTTCAGCAGGAGCTATGGCCATAAAGAAGCGTGAGTTTCGCAACTTACGCCAAGGAGGAAGGACAGTTGGCCAGTACGTTGACGACTTCAGCAAGTTAGCACGTTATGCCCCAGATGACGTTGCTACGGATGCAGCTAAGCAGGAGAAGTTTCTGGAAGGACTGAATGATGAACTAAGCATGCAGTTGATGGTAACGAGCTTCAACAACTACCAGGAGTTGGTAGATCGCGCCATCATGATTGAAGGGAAGCAACAGCAGATTGAGAACCGTAAGAGGAAGTATGGACAGGGGAAGTATAACTCTGGAGCCCAGCAGAAGCCCCGTTTTGCCCCTAAACCGGGATTTCAGTTTCAGCACACCCATGGAGGAGGTAGTTCGCACAACCATAATGGCCACAAGAATGGTAATGGGAATGGAGAAAGCAACAGCCAAAACCGGACCATCCCATCGACCCCAACCAAGAGAGACCTGAGTCAAGTCACCTGTTTCAAGTGTTCCAAGACCGGACATTATGCCAATGAATGTCCCGAAGGCCAGAATGGAAATGGCAATGGAAGCTCTGGGAAGAAGCCGAACCCTTTTAATAGGGGACAGGTGAACCACGTTAATGTGGAGGAGGTTGAAGATCAGCCCGATGCAGTAATCGGTAAGTTTTTGGTTAAGTCATTTACTGCACTCGTTCTTTTTGATACTGGTGCATCGCATTCATACATATCAAGGGGATTTGTGGATAAATATAACCTGCCAACCCAAGCCCTTAGGTCACCCATGTTAGTAAGCTCACCAGGAGCGGAGTTTATGGCTAGACGATGGTGTGATCGGTTACCATTAAGGATCGGTAACTATGTGTTTCCCTCAGACCTAATAGTATTGGAATCTCAAGGATTGGATGTGATATTAGGCATGGATTGGTTATCAAAGTATGAAGGGAATATTGAGTGTGCTAGTAAGTCAATTTTGCTTACCACCCCAGAAGGAAGAAGGATCAAGTATGTATCCCGGCATGTGCCAAACAGGACACAAGTAAACTGCCTAACAGGAGTTGTCCAAGAAGAAGTACCAGTGGTAAAGGATTTTCCTGATGTATTTCCTGAGGAATTACCAGGCATGCCACCGGATAGAGACATTGAGTTTTTGATTGAGTTATTGATAGGTACAGGCCCGATATCGAAGCGACCGTACCGGATGCCAGCAAAGGATTTGGTGGAAATTAAGAATCGGATTAAGGATTTACTGGAGAAAGGTTACATTCGCCCAAGTTCTTCGCCTTGGGGATCACCCGTACTTCTAGTGGAAAAGAAGGATGGATCATTAAGGATGGTTGTAGATTATCGGGGATTGAATGAAGTAACCATCAAGAATAAGTACCCACTGCCAATGATCAACGATCTGTTTGATCGGTTGCAAGGAGCTAAAGTGTTTTACAAGATCGATTTGCGATCAGGGTACCATCAATTGAAGATTCGAGAGCAGGACATACCTAAGACAGCATTCACCACAAGATATGGACTGTATGAGTATACCGTTATGTCATTTGGATTCACTAACGCCCCTGCCTATTTTATGAACCTGATGAACAAAGTGTTTATGGAGTTTTTGGATAAGTTCGTCGTAGTGTTCATTGATGACATCCTGGTTTATTCAAAGAATGAAGAGGAGCATAAGGAACATTTGCGTTTGGTTTTGGAGAAACTAAGGGAACATCAGATATACGCCAAATTCAGCAAATGTGAGTTTTGGTTGAAGGAAGTTGGATTCCTCGGACACGTTATATCCGGAGAGGGTATAGCAGTTGACCCCACAAAGGTTGAGACCGTAACCGAATGGGAATCACCAACGACAGTTGGAGAGATCCGGAGTTTTCTTGGACTCGCAGGATACTACCGGAGGTTTATTGAGAATTTCTCAAATATTGCAAAGCCTATGACTGAATTGTTGAAGAAGGATACTAAGTTCAAATGGACTGAGGAGTGTGAGGCTAGTTTCCAGGAGTTGAAGAAACGTTTGGTCACCTCACCAGTATTGATTTTGCCAGATCAGACCAAGGATTATGAGGTGTATTGCGACGCTTCACGTCGAGGACTTGGAGCAGTGCTTATGCAGGAAGGAAGAGTTGTTTCATATGCTTCACGACAACTGAAGCCTCATGAGTTGAATTATGCCACACATGATTTGGAGTTAGCAGCCGTAGTGCATGCATTGAAGACGTGGAGACATTTCCTTATTGGAAATCATTGTGAGGTGTACACGGATCACAAGAGTTTGAAGTACATTTTCACGCAGAAGGAGTTGAACCTCAGACAAAGGAGATGGTTGGAGCTCATCAAGGATTATGACATGAGATTGCATTACCATCCCGGGAAGGCTAATGTAGTAGCTGATGCATTGAGCCGTAAGAGCCATGTCAACACCCTAATGACGGGAGAAGTACCCAAGGAGTTAGCAGAAAACCTTCGTGAGCTATGCTTGGAAATAGTTCCGAGAGGCTATGTAGCAGCATTGGAGATTCAGTCAACATTGATGGATAAAATCAGAGAAGCTCAGAAATCTGACAAGGAGATTGCTTCTATAAAAGGGAAATTGAGCGAAGAAAAAGCAAAGGGATTTCGTGAGGATGAGCACGATACCTTATGGTTTGAGGACCGTGTTTATGTGCCCAATGACCCAGAGATCAGGAAGTTGATTTTGCAAGAGGCACATGATTCACCGTATTCGATTCACCTAGGGAATACCAAGATGTATTTGGATTTGAAGGAAACATTCTGGTGGACCGGAATGAAGAAGGATATTGCAGCATATGTAGCAGTTTGTGACGTATGTCAGAGAGTAAAGGCAGAGCATCAGAAGCCAGCAGGATTGTTACAACCATTGCCGATACCCGAATGAAAGTGGGATAAGATAGGCATGGATTTTATCACAGGACTACCCAGGACAAAGGCAGGCTACGACTCGATATGGGTAGTAGTTGATCGTTTGACGAAGGTAGCACATTTTATTCCAGTTAAGACCACTTACACCAGTGCTAAGTTGGCAAAGATATACATGACTAGGACCATTTGTTTGCATGGAGTTCCGAGGAGTATCGTATCAGATAGAGGAACCCAGTTTACCTCAAAGTTTTGGAATCAGTTGCATGAAACTTTAGGGACCAGACTAGAGTTCAGCATAGCTTTTCACCCACAGACAGATGGACAGACCGAGAGAGTCAATCAGATTTTGGAAGATATATGCTGAGAGCTTGTGCACTAGATTATGGATCTAGTTGGGACGATAACTTGCCGTATGCAGAGTTTTCTTATAACAATAGTTACCAAACCAGTTTGAAGATGGCACCTTTCGAAGCTTTATACGGAAGAAGGTGCAGGACACCATTGTCATGGGACGAAGTTGGAGACCGTCAATTCTTTGGACCAGATTTGATTAAGGAGTCTGAACGGAAAGTTAAGTTGATTCGCGATAGGCTCAAGGTAGCCCAGTCCAGGCAGAAGAGCTACGCAGATTCTAAACGCAAGGAGACAGTTTACGAAACCGGAGACAGAGTTTATCTCCGAGTATCCCCACTTCGAGGAGTTAAGCGCTTTGGAGTTAAGGGAAAGTTAGCACCGCGTTTCATTGGACCGTATAAGATTTTGTAACGCATGGGAGAAGTCGCTTATAAGTTGGAATTACCAGAGGGACTGTCAGGAGTTCATGATGTATTCCATGTGTCTCAGCTGAAGAAATGTCATGCCGAGATGGCAGAGGTACCGCTAAGAGATACCGTGCCACTCGAAGCGATTCAGTTAAAGGATGACTTAACATATGAGGAGAAGCCAGTCAAGATTCTCGAGTTTGCCAGCAGAGTTACTCGCAGCAAGGTTATCAAGTTTTGCAAAGTTCAGTGGAACCACCATTCAGAGGATGAAGCCACCTGGGAAAGAGAAGAAGATTTGCTCAAGGACCACCCTCACCTATTTTCTAGCCAACCCGAATCTCGAGGGCGAGATTCATCTTAAGGGGGGTAGGTTTGTAACATCCCAAATTTTCAATTTGGAATGTTATACACTAGATCATCATGCATATCATATTTTCTTGCATTTTGGTTGATCCTAGAAATTTCACGCAACTCAAGGACCTTTAGAGAGAGTTGGAGATTTCGTTATTTTCATATTTGAGAGTCTTCTCGAATTTGAAAAGAGGATCATTTGATTTATTTATTTCATCTTCAATTATTTTTCCGATATCAAAAATATGAGAGAGGGAATAATATGACTTTCCCAAAATTGAGGAAAAATGAAGATTTAATAAATAGATCAAGTTTTGGTTTTGCCGGAGTTTTATTTGCATTTTATTTGGATAGGGAAAAATGCGCATTTTCAAAAATTGCATTTTAGGCCCGGAGTAAAGTTCATTTTGTTCGACTCATTTTTAGGAGTCGGGGAAAATTTACTTTAGTAATTTTGGAGCTCGTTTAGATTTTTCTTTTCTGTGTTTTTCTGCGCGCGAAACCGTT
Source organism: Triticum urartu (assembly GCF_056163025.1). Taxonomy (NCBI): domain Eukaryota; kingdom Viridiplantae; phylum Streptophyta; class Magnoliopsida; order Poales; family Poaceae; genus Triticum; species Triticum urartu. The sequence continues at coordinate 166,091,719 of NC_141876.1, read as the reverse complement.
TAAAAAAACGAGCCTCCCGCCAGGCCAGCCGGGCCAAAGGCCCAGCCAGCCGGCCACCGCCCCAGCCTCCCTGCGCGCCGTGCGCCAGGCAAGGCAGGCGCCAGCCGCCGCCGCCTCTTGCTCTAGTCGAGTCCGGCTAGGGTTAGCCCCTCCCCTTTCCTTTGTTTCGTTTTCCTTTTCCTACTCTATTTCTTGTCCCCTACCCCAAGTCTCCTCACCCCTCACCTATATAAATACCCCAACACCCCCCCCCCTCTAAACCCATCAAATCAAACCCCAAGCCCTCCACCGCACCCCACCCCGCGCCCTACACCGCCGCCGCGCCACCCCACACCCGCGCCGCCGCCGCACTTTGCCAACGCCGCCGCCTTACGCCGCCGCCGCCGGAGCCCCTCGCCAGAGACCTCGCCGGAGGTTGCCCCGCGTCTCTTTTCCTCGGATGGTTTTCTTCTAATCGTTCCGACTCTTTTCTTCTCTTCTGATTCGTTTTCTAGATCGGTTTTTCGTTTCGGTTTTCTTCTCCGAAACCCTAGATCGGATTCGTTTTCTTTCCGATTTAGTTGCCTTTGGACCGTTCGCCGGACCGTTCTTCCTAATGAACGTGATCACCGGATTCTTCTAGGTTAACGAACGTCCGTTCGTTTAACCGTTCTTCTTTTTCTTCTTGTCGGATTTATTCCGCGATCGCGATCTCAGATCCGATCTTCGTTCTAGTTTATCTTCTCGCTCGTTTATCGGAATCAGGTGATTCAAGCGCCTGGAGTTTCGTTTCGAAACCGCCGTTCCATCTAATCAACTTAAACACGTTTTTGCCCCGGTAAAATTTGACCTAGTTTCAACTTGCTAGAACCGAGTTGTTTTCTTCCGCCGTTTGTTTTCCGTTTCTTTGTTCGGTTCGTTCTTTCTTTGCAACCGGAGTTCTTAAGTTGAACTACCTGGTTCGTTCTTTTGTTCGAGTTTTACCTGTGCATTAGATGAGTACTTATTGTATGCTTGTTGTTTGTCTACGATAGATTACCCGGATTGCGCCGCCTGTAACTTCGAAACCCTAGGTCTCGCGGATCATCAGCAAGGCAAGTAACACTTTGATCATACCTTTTCTACGACCCATGTTTTATTGCATTAGATCAATCCTCTCACATTGCATGAATAGGATCTAATTAAATTGTAGGATGGGAAGTAGATGAGGTAGTGCCTATTACCTGTATTTCTATGAAACCTTTGGGAGTTACTTCTACGTTTGCTTATTACGCCATGCTATGCTAGTAGACGTGGACTGGGTGAGTGATATCCATGACAGATGTGAGTTGATAATTTTTAATGGTTTATCTAAGGTGGCCACTTAAACACACATCTGGGTGGATTGAGGCACCTGATGTCTATCAGGACTTGCCTGTTTTTTTTCGGACCGCCACCCAGGCTCAAAGGGATCATAAGATCTTTCATGCTAGAAACTTCCGTGTGTAGCCACAAGCCATTATGGGCTCTGGCATAGTTGACTAAGTTGTGCGAACTCTTACGGGGTTGACTAGCAGATGTAGGGGTTGTAGGTGGTACGGTCTACCCCACATGTAAGGTGCTAGCGCTTCTGAAAGGCTGTGTCTCTGTGACGCCCCCGATTTGACCGTACACTAATCATGCACGCAAATGTGTACGATCAAGATCAGGGACTCACGGGAAGATATCACAACACAACTCTAAAACATAAATAAGTCATACAAGCATCATATTACAAGCCAGGGGCCTCGAGGGCTCGAATACAAGAGCTCGATCATAGACGAGTCAGCGGAAGCAACAATATCTGAGTACAGACATAAGTTAAACTAGTTTGCCTTAAGAAGGCTAGCACAAACTGGGATACAGATCGAAAGAGGCGCAGGCCTCCTGCCTGGGATCCTCCTAAACTACTCCTGGTCGTCGTCAGCGGGCAGCATGTAGTAGTAGGCACCTCCGGTGTAGTAGGAGTCGTCGTCGAAGGTGGCGTCTGGCTCCTGGGCTCCAACATCTGGTTGCGACAACCAGGTAGAAGGGATAGGGGAAAAGAGGGAGAAAGCAACCGTGAGTACTCATCCAAAGTACTCGCAAGCAAGGAGCTACACTACATATGCATGGGTATATGTGTAAAGGGCCATATCAGTGGACTGAACTGCAGAATGCCGGAATAAGAGGGGGATAGCTAGTCCTTTTGAAGACTACGCTTCTGGCAGCCTCCATCTTGCAGCATGTAGAAGAGAGTAGACTGAAGTCCTCCAAATATCATCGCATAGCATAATCCTAACCGATGATCCTCCCCTCGTCGCCCTGTGAGAGAGCGACCACCGGTTGTATCTGGCACTTGGAAGGGTGTGTTTTATTAAGTATCCGGTTCTAGTTGTCATAAGGTCAAGGTACAACTCCAAGTCATCCTATTACCGAAGATCACGGCTATTCGAATAGATTAACTTCCCTGCAGGGGTGCACCACATAACCCAACACGCTCGATCCCATTTGGCCGGACACACTTTCCTGGGTCATGCCCGGCCTCGTAAGATCAACACGTCGCAGCCCTACCTAGGCACAACAGAGAGGTCAGCAGGCCGGTCTAAATCCTATGGCGCAGGGGTCTAGGCCCATCGCCCTTTGCACACCTGCACGTTGCGAACGCGGCCGGAAGCAGAACTAGCCCCCTTAATACAAGAGCAGGCTTACGGTCCAATCTGGCGCGCGCCACTCAGTCGCTGACGTCATGAAGGCTTCGGCTGATACCACGACGTCGAGTGCCCATAACTGTCCCCGCGTAGATGGTTAGTGCGTATAGGCCAGTAGCCAGACTCAGATCAAATACCAAGATCTCGTTAAACGTGTTAAGTATCTGCGAACGCCGACCAGGGCCAGGCCCACCTCTCTCCTAGGTGGTCTCAACCTGCCCCTGTCGATCCGCCACAAAGTAACAGTCGGGGGCCGTCGGGAACCCAGGCCCACCTCTACCGGGATGGAGCCACCTGCCCCTTCAGCCCCCATCTCCGAACAGTATCATAAGTAAGGTAACTGTGTAAAGTATATAGTATATGCCCGTGATCACCTCCCGAAGTGATCACGGCCCAATAGTATAGCATGGCAGACGGACAAGAGTGTAGGGCCACTGATGGAACACTAGCATCCTATACTAAGCAGTAGGATAGCAGGTAATGGTAACGACAGTAGTAGCAAGGACAGGCTATGCATCAGGATAGGAATAACGGAAAGCAGTAACATGCTACACTACTCTAATGCAAGCAGTATAGAGAAGAGTAGGCGATATCTAGTGATCAAAGGGGGGGCTTGCCTGGTTGCTCAGACAAGAAGGAGGGGTCGTCGGTGACGTAGTCGACCACAGGGGCATCAGCATCGTCACTGGGTCTACCGGAGAGAAGAGGGGGAAGAAACAGTAAATACATAGCAAGCAAGTGCATAACAGGACAACAAGCAGAGCTAGACGTGTTCTAACACGGTATGAGGTGATACCGGTGAAGGGGGGAAACATCCGGGAAAGTATCCCCGGTGTTCCGTGTTTCTGGACAGATGAACCGGAGGTGAAATGTTGCAGGTTCACTATGCTAGGGACGCGTGGCAGACGAACGGACTGCGTATCCGGATTCGTCTCATCGTTCTGAGCAACTTTCATGTTGAAAATAATTTAATCCGAGTTACGGATTAAAAGATATGATTTTCTAAAGATTTTATTAATTTCTAAAATTTAATTAATTATTTAATTAATTTGAAAATGGATTTATGACATCAGCATGATGTCATGCTGACATCAGCAGTCAACAGGGGTTGACTGGGTCAAACTGACGCGTGGGTCCAATGGGACCCACCTGTCATACTCTGTTAGGTTAATTAGGGTTAGTTGAACTAATTACTGTTTAATTAAGCTAACAGGTTGATTAGATTAATTAATTAAGGTTAATTAACTTAATTAATTTAGTTAATTAATTAATTAATTAAATTTATTTTTATTTTAATTATTGTTTTATTTATTTTTATATACTTTTTTATTTAACGTTCTGGGGGCGGGCCCCCTTTGTCATAGGGCCCTGGGGGCTAACGGGCGTGCGGTTGCCGCGGGTGCGGGCGCTGGGCGTCAGCGCCCGACTGGGCGAGCGCCCAGATCGACAGGCAAGGGGGCCAGCCACGGGAGTGGCGAGGCCGCCAGCGTGGCCGCCGGCGCCCACGATGCCGGCCAAGGAAACGGAGGGCGGCGCCACGGGAGGGCGGTGACGGGCGTTCAGCGCGGCAAGGCCTCATGCGAGAGGAGGAGAGTGGGGCGGTCGGAGCTGGCCGCGGACATGGCGGCGTCGGCGGTGCAGGGGGGTGCAGGAGCGGGGCAAGGCGAACGGCGCAGCAGCGGGTCGCGCGAGGCAGGGCACGGCGGCCATGGGGGTGAGGCGGAGGCGGTGTGGGGCGTAGCCGGGCGCGGCCATCGTGCGGTGGATCGGCGCTGGCATGGGGGCGCACCTGGGCGCGGCATGCGGGAGAGGGAAGGAGAGGGGGGAGGCTCATGCTCACGGTGGGCGTAGGGTCAGGGCAGCGGGGCTCGGGGTGGTCGACGGCGACGATCGGGCGACGAGGAGGCAGGCCGTTGAGGTGGTCCGGCGAGGAAGGCCGCGGCAGTGGCGTTCCGTGCGGCGGCGGCGGTTCGATCCCCCCGATCCAATCAGGGGCGCAGAGGAGGGGAAAGGGGGAGGCTTGCGGAGGGAGGCGAGGCGACGGCAGCAGGGCGGCGCCGGTGACGGGCGCCGTCGTCGAGGTCGCGGGCGGGGCGGGATCGGGGCGATCCCGATTCAGATCGAGGAGGAGCGGGCGACGTGGGGATCGAGCGAGTGGGGGTGTGGGGATTTAGGGTTTCGGTCGACGGGGGGTTATGGGGAGTGGGGTGGGCCGGCCTAGTGGCCCAGAGGCCAGCGAGGCTGAAGCCCAATGGGGGAGGGGGTTTGCTCTTCCCCCTTTTTTTGCTACTGTTTTCTATTTATTTCAGCTGCCATATGCCTTTTGTTCACTATGAAACTTTGCACATAATTCCTAGTCAACATTATAAGGTCGCACAAAAAGTTTGAGGCCAATTGGAAACGTTCAAATTATAGTTGAATAAAAATGCTTTTATTTAATCTTGTTATTCCACTAAATGAATTCCAGGGGCAATTGGGGAAACCAAATGTGGTTGGTTCCAACATATTCATTACTTAGTGAATATTTGCCACCCATCGAACATTTTTACTTATCAGTTTGAAGAAATATTATTTTGACTTTATTTTAAATTTTGAATTTGCCTTTGATTTTATCAAGTGGCAATTTGGCTTAGTTAATCTTGATGACCTGGCACCATTAGTCTGGAGTTACTGTAGCTTAACTATCCGGGCGTTACAATTCTCCTCCACTACAAGAAATCTCGTCCCGAGATTTAGGAGGCGAAAGGGGCGGTTCTGGTTACGAAATACTAGCAAGTGTTCTCGGTCTTAGTTGCTCTTCTCGAAGTGGTCGATCCATTATATTGATGTCTTCATTTTTCTGCTTCAGGTCATCAAGATGAAGTCGGCATCCTTTCTTCAGGATCTCCATCGTACTTACGACAGAATAAGGGGGGTATTCCGGGAGAAAACGGACCTCGACAAGGTTGACTATCTGGTCGATAACATCAGGGAAAGTGGCGAAAAGTAACTCTCGAATTGAAACTTAAGAAGATATCGGGAGCAAAGTAAGAAGGTACCATGAGAAGTTTCAAACGGATAGGCAATCGTTCGATGCCTAATCAGAAGGTGAAAGGGTTTCAGGGCAATGAGAATAGGTATTGCGCCACATACCAGGATAGGTCACTAGACAGGTGGTCCGTGAATTACATACAAAGTCAAGCGCGAGGAACAACCTTGGGAACAGGTGGTGTACAGGAGTGTCAGGTTTCGATCATGTGGAACTGTGGGTTATGGGCCCACCATGTGGTTCTTTTCTTTTCTTTTTAATAGGAGCAGTGACATCTTGCACGGTCATGATAGCAAGGCATGTCAGGGAGTACCATGTCAGCTATGTCGGCAACAACGTTGGTACCAAGGGCGAGGGACGAAGAGAACCATTTTCCTGCTCGTTGAAACGAGGCGGACCAATAGGCAAAGTTCTCATCCATCGGTGGCTACCGAAATGTCATCAACAATCATACAGGGTCTTGCTGACAGAATTGTACAACGAGGTGCTTAATAAGCAGGGAATTATCACTGCTCAGTCAAGTCAGATTACAAGAAAGCTTAACAAGACAATGGAAAGGAAAATGCGATTATCAGGTTTAAACAGAACAATGGGAAGGGAAATGTGTTTAAACACATATTCCACGGGTATATCTTTCCCAAGGACGAGCAGAGCATGATATCCATGACATGATAGAAACCAGAAAAAAAAACCTTTAGGTAAGGGGAGAGAAATTTCATGACATTACCCATACAGCAGTGTTTGGATAATTGAGCAGGAAACATTTAGCATTGGGCCTCAAATGTTCCCGTTGAAAATCGGAGGACCATAGACATGCCTCGAGATAGCATTGACATGGTCAACAGGTGAAGATCAGACTTTGGAAACAAAAAGGATCCATCAGGAACAACTTATAGAATAAGTCTTGCAATTTCCTCATGGAAGAATGTCCAATATTGCTAAAAGGAAGAACTATAACAATAGGGCCTCCGGCCAGGTGGGCTAGGTATGACACCACCTTATCGGGTCATACAAAGACCAACGTTATAACTCTTGGAAATATGTTCCAACCATCATATCTGACCGAGATTCAGATTTGATTGGTGTCAGGATACCTCAGACTCAGGATGCCTGAGAAGAAAAGGTGCAATACAATTTGACGAGATGACATTGTGAGATTCTCAGAAATGATCTATGGAAGTGAGCTCTGAAACAAGAGTTCATCAGTAAACCAAGGAGAGGATGAGGAGGTGGCTGATAGGCTCAGCAACAAATCATCGAGATTTCCAAAGGATGGATTTCCACAATTAGGTGAACAAGGAAATATCATTTGTCGGATCAAATGATATGATGATGTATGCTCGAGGGAAACATACACAACTGAACAATGATAGAAGGGTGCACCCAGGAATCTGGACTAGGTAGCACGATCAATGTTTGAATGATGATTCAATAAGCAAATAGCCTTAGAATGAAACTATAGACCAATAATTGCAAAGCAATAGGGTTGCTAGAAGTTTTGAATTTACACATCATAGACCCTTTGTCGAAAGGTTTCATGAAGATGCAATCAAACATCAACGGCAACAAGAAAGGGAATAACGAAGCGACAAGTTATAGGATCAATATATAAGATGCAAGCTCAGAACCAAAGTTGCCTTTCAAGACAAGCAACATGATGTTGAAAGCTCGACGTAAGTCGTGCTCACACACTTAAGAACTCGTGCACCAGAGGAGGACGAGGTAGCACAGTCAAAGATAGCAAGACCAGGATGCAGCCGATAGTCTAGGAATGACCAGCTTGAATTCAGAATTTCCCAGTAAAAATACTAGGGGTATTTGATTTGTAGTGCGGAATAATTTCACTAGTCGGTGTTCTCGGTTGACAACAACCTAGAACCTAAGAACAATTGGACCTGGTGAGTAATAACAATTGATGAAGAACCCATAAGAAGTTATGATGTTCCATGATATTCTTGAGATACCAGATTGTAATACTCGACGGTAGAGCAGAGTAGAGGGTGGACACGTGAAGTGATCTGCAGAAGACAAGTACTTCATCTTGTCTGAGAAATGGAATCAAAGGGGATCAATCATGGTCGGAGCCATGATAGCAAAGGATCAATTCACAGGTACCAGATGATATTATACCAAGGAAATAGTTATTATTACAAGAAGTTTCCATGATAGGATCTACATCATGTCCATGGGCATGAACACAAAGTTCAAGGTCGACTCCCACTTCTCCAATGCATAAACTTTCATTTACTTCTCGCGTTCGATGAAGTTGTAGTGTTGAAATTTTATCTGGCAAAATACCAGAAGAGTATGACTCGTGAAAACTTTCGAGTTCACACATATTAAGGAAGGCATAGGTTCAAGCCATCGGGGCTTCTTAGAACATGTACCACAAACTTCAGGAGTAAATAACACAAGCTCAAAAGTAGAGCATGGTTGACAAAGCGGAGGATACAATTTACCAAAGGCATTATATACCCGTGGAAAGGCTCACAAGGTTATTGAATATGAAGGACGATGTCGGATGAAATCCAACAATGGATCGGGCGATCCACAACGGAGCTGATGTGAGTATCGGTACTCAATCAGACAAAGAAAGAATGCACAGCATCATATTATAGAACATCTGAATAATTCGATGTTTAGATAACAAAGGAATTATGATTTACAAAACAAAGGATCATAAGCAAACGTTCTGATCGAAAATGAATAAGTTCAATAGACTTAGAAGCACAACCGATCAAGGCATTGATTGGTCAAGAAGCAGCTCATATCCAACTGACGTCTGAGCCAGAAGGATGAATTCTAGGATTCGACTGAGGAAGGCAAGCATCCTCAACATATTGAATTAACGGACTTAAAATGATAATGATAGAGGATGCCAATAAGATTACCAGACTTATAGGATTTAATCCCAATGCAAGCAAGCAAGCAAGAATTTCAAGAGCAATAGGTTGTTGAAGATCTTCGGAAGATTGAATGGCATTTCAAAAACTTTTATGAAACACCTTAACAACTGGGGATGAGCGGATACTCGGAAAGTGTGAGAATTTATCCTTAGGGGTATTCCGGTGGCGAAGAACTGCAAGGCAGTAGGCACCAAATATTCTCGGGGTATCTTGTAATAACAAGATCGACTGGGAATAAAAGTAAGCACGACAGGTGTAAGTATTTATCCATAGGGATATTTCGGTGGAAGGGAATTGCAAAAGCAACGGGAACAAGGTCTCGAGAGAATATCGGAGAGTATCTTCAGAATCTTCTAGTGCAGCAGGTGATCATCTGAAGTGAGGGGCTCTCCGGGAGAAAATATTTTCGAGAACCTAAAGTTAGTTTGTTTTTAGCAAAATCATTTAACCTGAGTAGAAGAGAGATCAGAGTCCCAGAGTATAGGTCGAGGAATAAAAGATCCTAATACCACCAAATGGCGACGTGGGCCCGTAAGCCACACAACCATGTTAGTAAACAGTTTTCACTGAATAGACTCGACTTCGGCCAAGGAGTTTGGAAAGGGGATTCCTACAGGCAGTCGGCTCTGATACCAACTTGTGACGCCCCCGATTTGACCGTACACTAATCATGCACGCAAATGTGTACGATCAAGATCAGGGACTCACGGGAAGATATCAAAACACAACTCTAAAACATAAATAAGTCATACAAGCATCATATTACAAGCCAGGGGCCTCGAGGGCTCGAATACAAGAGCTCGATCATAGACGAGTCAGCGGAAGCAACAATATCTGAGTACACACATAAGTTAAACAAGTTTTCCTTAAGAAGGCTAGCACAAACTGGGATACAGATCGAAAGAGGCGCAGGCATCTTGCCTGGGATCCTCCTAAACTACTCCTGGTCGTCGTCAGCGGGCAGCACGTAGTAGTAGGCACCTCCGGTGTAGTAGGAGTCGTCGTCGAAGGTGGCGTGGCTCCTGGGCTCCAACATCTGGTTGCGACAACCAGGTAGAAGGGATAGGGGAAAAGAGGAGAAAGCAACCGTGAGTACTCATCCAAAGTACTCTCAAGCAAGGAGCTACACTACATATGCATGGGTATATGTGTAAAGGGCCATATCAGTGGACTGAACTACAGAATGCCGGAATAAGAGGGGGATAGCTAGTCCTTTCGAAGACTACGCTTCTGGCAGCCTCCGTCTTGCAGCATGTAGAAGAGAGTAGACTGAAGTCCTCCAAGTATCATCGCATAGCATAATCCTAACCGATGATCCTCCCCTCGTCGCCCTGTGAGAGAGCGACCACCGATTGTATCTGGCACTTGGAAGGGTGTGTTTTATTAAGTATCCGGTTCTAGTTGTCATAAGGTCAAGGTACAACTCCAAGTCGTCCTGTTACCGAAGATCATGGCTATTCGAATAGATTAACTTCCCTGCAGGGGTGCACCACATAACCCAACACGCTCGATCCCATTTGGCCGGACACACTTTCCTGGGTCATGCCCGGCCTCGTAAGATCAACACGTCACAGCCCTACCTAGGCACAACAGAGAGGTCAACACACCGGTCTAAATCCTATGGCGCAGGGGTCTGGGCCCATCGCCCTTTGCACACCTGCACGTTGCGAATGCGGCCGGAAGCAGAACTAGCCCCCTTAATACAAGAGCAGGCTTACGGTCCAATCCGGCGCGCGCCACTCAGTCGCTGACGTCACGAAGGCTTCGGCTGATACCACGACGTCGAGTGCCCATAATTGTCCCCGCGTAGATGGTTAGTGCGTATAGGCCAGTAGCCAGACTCAGATCAAATACCAAGATCTCGTTAAACGTGTTAAGTATCTGCGAACGCCGACCAGGGCCAGGCCCACCTCTCTCCTAGGTGGTCTCAACCTGCCCCTGTCGCTCCGCCACAAAGTAACAGTCGGGGGCCGTCGGGAACCTAGGCCCACCTCTACCGGGATGGAGCCACCTGCCCCTTCAGCCCCCATCTCCGAACAGTATCATAAGTAAGGTAACTGTGTAAAGTATATAGTATATGCCCGTGATCACCTCCCGAAGTGATCACGGCCCGGTAGTATAGCATGGCAGACGGACAAGAGTGTAGGGCCACTGATGGAACACTAGCATCCTATACTAAGCAGTAGGATAGCAGGTAATGGTAACGACAGTAGTAGCAAGGACAGGCTATGCATTAGGATAGGAATAACGGAAAGTAGTAACATGCTACACTACTCTAATGCAAGCAGTATAGAGAAGAGTAGGCGATATCTAGTGATCAAAGGGGGGGCTTGCCTGGTTGCTCAGACAAGAAGGAGGGGTCGTCGGTGACGTAGTCGACCACAGGGGCATCAGCATCGTCACTGGGTCTACCGGAGAGAAGAGGGGGAAGAAACAGTAAATACATAGCAAGCAAGTGCATAACAGGACAACAAGCAGAGCTAGACGTGTTCTAACACGGTATGAGGTGATACCGGTGAAGGGGGGAAACATCTGGGAAAGTATCCCCGGTGTTCCGTGTTTCTGGACAGATGAACCGGAGGTGAAATGTTGCAGGTTCACTATGCTAGGGACGCGTGGCAGACGAACGGGCGGCGTATCCGGATTCGTCTCATCGTTCTGAGCAACTTTCATGTTGAAAATAATTTAATCCGAGTTACGGATTAAAAGATATGATTTTCTAAAGATTTTATTAATTTCTAAAATTTAATTAATTATTTAATTAATTCGAAAATGGATTTATGACATCAGCATGATGTCATGCTGACATCAGCAGTCAACAGGGGTTGACTGGGTCAAACTGACGCGTGGGTCCAGTGGGACCCACCTGTCATACTCTGTTAGGTTAATTAGGGTTAGTTGAACTAATTACTGTTTAATTAAGCTAACAGGTTGATTAGATTAATTAATTAAGGTTAATTAACTTAATTAATTTAGTTAATTAATTAATTAATTAAATTTATTTTTATTTTAATTATTGTTTTATTTATTTTTATATACTTTTTTATTTAACGTTCTGGGGGCGGGCCCCCTTTGTCATAGGGGCCTGGGGGCTAACGGGCGTGCGGTTGCCGCGGGTGCGGGCGCTAGGCGTCGGCGCCCGACTGGGCGAGCGCCCAGATCGACAGGCAAGGGGGCCAGCCACGGGCGTGGCCGCCGGCGCCCACGACGCCGGCCAAGGGAACGGAGGGCGGCGCCACGGGAGGGCGGTGACGGGCGTTCAGCACGGCAAGGCCTCGTGCGAGAGGAGGAGAGTGGGGCGGTCGGAGCTGGCCGCGGACATGGCGGCGTCGCCGGTGCAGGGGGTGCAGGAGCGGGGCAAGGCGAACGGCGCAACAGCGGGTCGCGCGAGGCAGGGCACAGCGGCCCTGGGGGTGAGGCGGATGCGGTGTGGGGCGTAGCCGGGCGCGGCCATCGTGCGGTGGATCGGCGCTGGCATGGGGGCGCACCTGGGCGCGGCATGCGGGAGAGGGAAGGAGAGGGGGAGGCTCATGCTCACGGTGGGCGTAGGGTCAGGGCAGCGGGGCTCGGGATGGTCGACGGCGACGATCGGGCGACGAGGAGGCAGGCCGTTGAGGTGGTCCGGCGAGGAAGGCCGCGGCAGTGGCGTTCCGTGCGGCGGCGGCGGTTCGATCCCCCCGATCCAATCGGGGGCGCAGAGGAGGGGAAAGGGGGAGGCTTGCGGAGGGAGGCGAGGCGACGGCAGCAGGGCGGCGCCGGCGACGGGCGCCGTCGTCGAGGTCGCGGGCGGGGCGGGATCGGGGCGATCCCGATTCAGATCGAGGAGGAGCGGGCGACGTGGGGATCGAGCGAGTGGGGGTGTGGGGATTTAGGGTTTCGGTCGGCGGGGGGTTATGGGGAGTGGGGTGGGCCGGCCTAGTGGCCCAGAGGCCAGCGAGGCCGAAGCCCAATGGGGGAGGGGGTTTGCTCTTCCCCCTTTTTTTGCTACTGTTTTCTATTTATTTCAGCTGCCATATGCCTTTTGTTCACTATGAAACTTTGCACATAATTCCTAGTCAACATTATAAGGTCGCACAAAAAGTTTGAGGCCAATTGGAAACATTCAAATTATAGTTGAATAAAAATGCTTTTATTTAATCTTGTTATTCCACTAAATGAATTCCAGGGGCAATTTGGGAAACCAAATGTGGTTGGTTCCAACATATTCATTACTTAGTGAATATTTGCCACCCATCGAACATTTTTACTTATCAGTTTGAAGAAATATTATTTTGACTTTATTTTAAATTTTGAATTTGCCTTTGATTTTATCAAGTGGCAATTTGGCTTAGTTAATCTTGATGACCTGGCACCATTAGTCTGGAGTTACTGTAGCTTAACTATCCGGGCGTTACAGTCTCGGTCATCCGTCTTCTCAAACACCCTGTAGTGCGAGAAACCAAACGGAGGCGATCGAGTCTTGTGGGGAAAAGTGCGCAAACCTCTGCAAAGTGTACAAACTAATCATGATTAGCCGTGTCCCCAGTTATGGACATCTTGAGTATCTAGTACTTGAATATCATGTGAATCTCATCATGTTACTTCTAATTAATGTTGTTGGGTTTTAATAATTTTTAATTGGGATCGGAATGCTGTCAACCATTCTCGATGTTTAACAACCACCATGATAGTTAAATAAAATTTATTCCTTTGCAGTAGGGAAAAATTGGCTTTACGCAAAACTGTAACCATAGAGCTTTCCACCAGCCAAATATGCATATAGTATAGTTGCTGCATTCCATTACTCTCTATGTGTTACATTGCCAGCATATTCCATGTGCTGACCCATTTTCGGGCTGCAACTTCTCATGTTGCAGACTTTTCAGACGACGATTGAGGTGTTTTAGGTCGTGGTTCTATACTCAGTGATGCCGTTGGAGTTGATGGACCCATTTATCTTCCGAGTCTTCCGCTGTTATCGTTATTAGATGGCCTTAAGCCATATTTATTGTAATAAGTTCTCTTTGAGACAACGATGTAATAAGTGTGTGATTGCCACTCTGCTATAAATCCTTCGATGTACTGTGTGGTGTCAGCATTACTGATCCAGGGATGACACCCGAGCACAGTAGACTTGATCCATTCGGATCGGGTCGCCACAAGGTTGAAGACGACGTCGATCCCTACGATCCAGGGGCTCCCGGCTCCAACTGGTGGACGTAGTCGAAGGAGTGGACGTCGGCGAAGCTCGCGGACGAGGTGGCTGGGCGCGGGGAGCTCAGTGGGCGCGTGGATGTCGGAGGCCATGGCGACGTAGGTTTGGCCAAGGGTTGTGAGGGCGAAAGCGGCACGGGGGAGGGCAAAAAGTAAAGCTAGAGTTCGCCAACGCGTCGAGGGGGATCTTATAGACCGTCGAGGAGCCATGAATGCACGGCGCGTGGACGATCCGTCCATGGACGCACGAGCAACGGCCAGCACCCCCCCTGATGAACAGGGGTTGGATATGGGGAGCTGGTGGGCTGGGCGTGTCCTGTAGCGAGCAGGCCTAGGCGCATAGTAGCTAGGTTTCTATTTTTCCTTTTATTTCCTGTTATGTATTTATTTGAGCGAGCAAGCAATTTTTGTTAAAGATGATATTTGTCACATAAATACAAGGTTGCAAGTTTAAATGGCACACGGAGTTTCATGTGGTTTGGAAACATATAAATATTTGTTTTATTTAAAATAGCCAATTTAAATGATATTGGGCCACTTTATATTTTACTAGGGATTAATTTGTGAGTCAAATGATGTTAGTGCCAACATGACAAATGATCAGGGGATTTTGTAGAATAATGTGAACATTTTAGTTTTATTGTTTCAAGAAAATATTATATTTGACTTTATTTTAAATTTGAAGTTGAACTAGGTTTGGATCAAAAATGAATTTTAGCAAAATTAATTGTGATGATGTGGCACCATTAGTGGGAGATTACTATAGCATGATTCTTGGGGTGTTACACCCCCAAGAACTCAACACCACCGTGCGACGGCCACGCGATGGGCGCCAACTGTCGTGGTTTTGTCACGACAGATGTCCTCGTGAAAGGACTATGTCTAGAGGCCATTGCAACTAGGAGGTCGCTTGAGAGGGGTTGATTGGGAAACGGACACAAAATTACCCAGGTTCAGCCCCTCACGATGGAGGTAAAGACCTACTTCCCGCTTGATTGATATTGCTGGAAATCTTGATTACAAGGATGCAGATTTGCTAACCTAGCTCTGGATTAATTGCAACTTAGTCTTTTCGTCCCCAGGAGATCCCCTTTATGCACAGGTTGAGACCCTAGGTTTACACTGAGTCCGGATCATACTACGACCCGTGTTCTATCCTGCTTTCTACTTATCTCCCAAGTAAAGAGAGTCTTTGCCTTTTGGGCCTTCGTTAAGCCGACCTGTAATACTTCTTTACGAGCCGACCTTTAACAAGCCATGCCTTAGTCTTCTGGTCCTTCGTCATACATGTTGATCTGGTGGGCTGAAGTGACCCCCGGTGTGCTCCTGGACGGGTCGTTTCTTCCTAGTCGAGTCACTCAGTGGGGAATATCCCCAACACGGGGGATGTGACAGCCCTGCCTGGTCGCCACCTGATGCTCGTGGAGGAGCCGCTCAGCTTCCTCTTGCACCACGTGCAGGGCTGCCTCGGCCAACACCGACCCTGCTCAGAGGAGCCCTGCCCTTGTCCTTGCCCTTGACGACGGTGATGGTGGCCTCTCTCAGGGACCACTCCTCCCCGATCTTGGCGAGCTCCCCATCGAGGCTATGCAGACGTCTTCCTCGTGGTCATCGACCGGTCTTGGGCCCAGGTCGACACCTCTCGTCGGATTTTGCGGACATCGCCCATTGCGCCTCTCCCTCCTTGTCACCTCCCTGGCTGTCTTCTCCTCCGCCACCACGATGAGGAGCCACTGCTTACGCAAGCGAGGTAGTAGAGAAGGTGCTCACTCGCCTTTGTGGTCGCTGGGGGCACCTCCTCCTTCATGGCCTTGCTGCGCCAGACGCAACACGACGGCGATGGCGGCCCGTTGATGTGAGTGTACCGGGTGTGCGGCAGCGAAGTCGGTGCCTCCTTCATGTAGCGTCCAATTTGGATTTCGTGGTTATGCCAGAGGGAGGCAGGCTCCGTCTTGATGCGGCGGAAAGGCGGCAATGCTGGCTCCGCCTTGACATGGTGGCAAGGGGGTGACGCCGGATCCACCTTGACACGATGGAGCGGCGGCTAGGGTGGCGCCGGTCGCGGTCCTTTAGGAATAGCTAGGGTGTGCCGACCTACTGGTCCTCAAGTGCGAGAAATAGCTAGGTTGTGCCTACCGAGCGCTAGGTAGTGCCTACCATCTAGGTAAATGAGCCTGGTGAGTTAGCTTAGGTGCTGGTCAGAGTTGTTTATTATCTGTTGCTTGCGGTGATGAACTGTCCTTAATTTGCACAGGAGGAACGTACCGAGGGAGTACATGGCCTGACCATTTAGCGTCGGGAAGAGCTTCTGGTTTTGTGGACCTTTTCGGTTTTGGGAACCTTCTAGAAACTTCTTGAACCATTTTTTTCTTTTCGGTTGTTTTTACAGATTTTTTCATTTTTCTTTTGTTTTCATTTTTTCTTCTATTTTCATAAATTTTAAAAAATATTCAATATCCTAAAATTTGATTTTTTTTTTTTGCTTTTTCAAAAAAAGTTTGATTAAAAACACGCTTTCTAAATAATGTTTAGAATTTCAGAAAAAAAATCCCATTTTGAAAGTATCAAAAAATGCTTGTATTAAAAATTTTGTTCGTGTTCCAACAAATCTTCATGTTTTTAAAAAAGTGTTCAAATTTTTGATAATATATTCTCGTTTTAATTTGTTTTCACAAATTTGAAAACATGTTCAAAAATATGAAAAACTGATCG
This sequence comes from Triticum urartu, assembly GCF_056163025.1. Classification (NCBI taxonomy): domain Eukaryota; kingdom Viridiplantae; phylum Streptophyta; class Magnoliopsida; order Poales; family Poaceae; genus Triticum; species Triticum urartu. Next base: position 166,075,193 of record NC_141876.1, on the reverse strand, counting down.
TATTTTGTAAAATGGTTTATGTTTTTCAAAGAAATTAACGTTTTCAAAAATTGTTTGGATTTGTTTTTCAAGCTGACCAAGAAACTTCCTTGCTAATGTATTTCGGTTCGATGGAGCGTTTTTCCGGTTTGTCCTCGATCCACTAGCGCGCTATAGGGTTTAGGTACGTACTCCCAGTGCAAACTAATGTAAAAGTGTTTAGATCATTAAAGTAGTGATCTAAAATTGCTCTTTTAGTGATCTAAACGCTTTTATATTAGTTTAAAAGAAAGGAGTACACAGGAAAATGTGAACGGCTTAGGGCCTGTTCGGTATTCGCTCGCTCCTGTGTGAGTCGAGGGCAATTCGATGCTTAATGTGTTCAATAGGTGCGGAAACTATATCTTGTTTATAGCAAGGCTACCTGCCGTTTCGCCTGAAGTATTTATCTGCGCCCTACACTATTGGGCCGGCTTATTTTTGTGCGTTATTCGCTTGCTCGTGCTAGCCGTCTGGCTTGACTTCGCTCGTTCTCTTCAGTTCTTTTTCGTTTTCATTTTGTTTTTGCTTTTGAGTTTCTTTATTTTTACACCTGTTTTCTGTTTTCTTTGCTTTTTCACCGGGTTTCTTTGCTTCTTCCATGTTTTTCACTGATTTTTTCTTTGAGGTTTTTACTGGGATTTTTTTCTTTTCTTTCTTTCTTCATTTTCTTTGTTTTTCTTTCTTTCTTTCTTTCTTTCTTTCTTTCTTTCTTGGGTTTTAGTTGATTTTTTCTTTGTTTCTTCATTGCTTTTATTTGTTTTCATCCTTTCGCATTGGTTCTCTTCGGTTTTCATTTTCTCTTTTTTGTTTTCTCTGTTTTTCGGATTAGTTTACATCGAGTTTCTTTGTTTTTTGTTTCTTTATCGATTTTTCATCGCTTCATTTTTTGTTCAACACATGTGAAATGTTTTCAGTTCACATTCAATAATTTTTGTATAAATCGGAAACATTTTTTATATACATGTTTAACATTTTGAAAGACATGATTAACATTTTTGAAAACGTATAATTTTTTATGTCTAATTTTCTCCATACACATTGTACATTTTTTATATATCTAATACATTTCTTAATACACTTTTAATATAATATTAATATTTTTTGAATATGTGGTCAACATTTTAAATACACAGTGATCATTTTTAATGGCAATAAACATTTTTCATACATAATGTACATTTTTTGTACAAATAAGGAACATTCACACACACACACACACACACACATGATTTACATTTGTTAAATAAGTATATACTTTTCTAAAGTATAGGTTTTTTATGTCCACTTTTATTTAATATACATTTTACATTTTCCCTATAGATCAGAAACTTTTTTATACAGGTTAAAAGTGTTTAAAGACATGATCAATATTTTTTCAAACACGTTATATCTTTTTCTTATATATTTTTCATATACACGACAAACATTTTTTGTATACACATTTAGCATTTTTCAAATGCTTGATTAAAATTATCTTAACATTTTTAAAATGTTTATGTATTTTTATAATATAGTATATATTTAGAATATTTGAAATTAAAAATAAAACAAAAGGAAAAAATAAATAAAAGCAGAAAAAACGAGCTAGTGTCCTGCCTCGCCTGGACTGGCCCATTTAGGGAAGCTCGTAATGCAAGTGCACCATGCGTCTTGCTATAAGTGAGACATAGGTGCGCCATTCATAAGATCTCCTTGTTAGACTATGTGGTGGGAGCAACTAATTATGTGTTACCCCTTGAGGGGGATCTTCAGGGGTCACTTTTGATGCTTTGGAGCATGTAGGTGGTGCGTTTATACCATATGTTGGACACTCTCTCTAGATTTTTATTTATTATTATTTTTACCCGTCTCGGATTTCGATGAGTTTTTTTGCCTTTTTGGTTTTCGCCCGGGTTTTCCTAGGTTTGGGAGAAGTGCTATTGCGAGCACATTTTTTGCGTGGAAAAGAAAATTATGATTCCACGAGAAGCACATAGTTGCTTCTTGTGGAGGCACAACTTTGCTTCCGTGAGAAGCACAACTGTGCTTGTCGGAAAGGGAAAAATATCCGTACTTCTACGAGAAGCGCAGATGAAAAAAAAACGGTGCTTCCTCAAGAAATACAGATTTACTTCTCGTGGAGGCATAATTTTGCTTTTGCGTTGTGCTTCTCAATGGAAAAAACCTAGCTTCCACAAGAAGCATTGTGCTTCTCGGAAAGGAAAAAAGGTGGAAAACCGCTATCTTGCTTCTGGCTCCATTTTTCATTCATTTTTGTGGTTGCCTTTTTTGTTTTCATTCTTTATCCCTTTTTATTGTTTCTTTGTCATTTTTTCCTAGTTTTCTGTTTGTTCATGAAAAAAATTCGTCAAAACCTATTAACATGAGATCTAGTTTTCAAGACGTCGACGCGAAAATTCCAACGGTGAAAACAGTTTAGGATTTGGATGCATGGTTCAAGAGATAAATCTTTTGAATAAACGAATCTAGAAAGAAAAGGAACAACTATTAGGTTGCGACAAGTGACGAACATGTAGTGGGTCACTTCTTAGCGCGTGAGATGGTGGAGGTGACCTTGGCAAGGGGTAACCCTTTACTAGTGATTTCATTGTGTGGTGCTATGTGGGCGGGAATTAGCTAGGTAGCGCTCGTGGGTTGGGCCAAAGGGTGAGAGGGAGGCTGGTTGGGAATTCATTTTCCTTTTTTTTACAGAAAATAGAAAAGGTAGGTTTTGGAAATATTTTGTGGGCCAAATGAGTTCCAAATGGCGTGCAAATTTATAGGTGGCCTCTCTAGTATGTCTCATTACCACACAAAAATATCCAAGCCATTCGGATAAGCTTTGGCAATAATTTTTAATAGAAGGGGAGAAAAAGAATAAAGAGGTTTGATCTAGAGGTAGGTGTTAGGCTTGTGCTAAAATTGTGAAAAAATTTCGGAGATCCCAAATGTTACAAAGAGCAGTGCGCAATGTGTGGAGGTGAGTCTTGGGCTAGAAGACCAAAGGGAGAAGGTTTAGATATTCACCATTCAATAAAATTAGCAAAAATAATTTGTGGTTTAAAAAAAACCCCAAATTAAACCCTTAACAAACATAATAGGATGCTTACAAATGCTGATGAAATGCACATCATGCACAATCAACTACTAAGGGAAGTGTTGATCCTGGGCTGTTACGGTGCATTAGTTCGATGAAGAGGGCGATGGCTTGCTTCCATTTAGGGAAAAATAGTGGCAAACGAATTTTTTGTGTGTGATTAAACAAGTACCCCCTCCGTCCCATAATACAAGAGCGCTTTTGACACTATATTATATATACTCCTATATAGTATACAAGTGTCAAGTTATATAGGTAAGGACCACATGGCCAAATGCAGACCATTGGATAAAGTAATCTGACGGCACATGACGTTGGGATTCATGATGGGAGGCACCCTTGTGTTGTGTTATGAGACTGCTACCGTCAGAGTGTTGCGGGCTCGTGATTCTTCCTCTTGCTACTGCTACTAGAAAGAAATCTCTGGCACGGTGCCCGTGAGAGAGTGATGCCCACCAGTAGCAGTGTAGCACCATTCATCTGGAAAAAAGTACTACTAATGTACGTACTAGGCAACGTGGTGAGAGAGAGAGAGAAAAAACTGCATACAACAACGCACCCTCCGACAGTTCACATTCAAGTGCTTTAGATAGAAAAAAGAGAACTTAATATGTGTTGTAACTAAACAACATTATTACTTTATCTTATAAACAAGTTTCACAAAATTATGAACTGAGTTGGATGGTTATACTCAATCAAACTTCGGGTTTGACATATGTTTGTCTCATTAAGACGGAATATTCTTTCAGTGGAGATGGCGTTTCCGTGTTAGCAAGTCACCTGTGATGACTTCGTCAATCATTGTATTATTCAAAAATAAAATATCATGACTCAAGTTTTCCTTTGTTTCACCACTACTTTGCGTACACTTCTAATTGATCGTTCTAATCAGTGTATGATACATGCGTATGGAATTTACCTGATCTTGCTATTTGTTAAATATATTAATAATATGATTATGTACTAAACAAAAATGCCTTCAATCACTCTGAAGGCACAACATTTTTCATCAGAATAATAATCCTTAAACCTACACGTGCATGGCACGTGCGATGTACTAGTACTACATCTCTATATGGCAGAATCACAGTCGCCAAACTAAAAACAGTTGAATCAGGTGCACTGGTTGCCTTCAGTACATACAATTTGAAGGTATAAAAAGAAGAGAATACGGAAATATCTAAAATATGAAGTCTCTATCTCTCAATCTTGAGCAGTACGTGTTTCATTTCGACCCTGAAGAAACTATGAAAATAAGCTCATCTAGGGATGCATGCTGTCTGGTCCTAAAGCCCGATGGATCGAAGCCAATTAGCCTCTTGCAGAGCAAGATGGTGAAGCGTTGTCTCTAACACACGAAGAAGAGTCAGATCTTCTTCCTCTATAATTCTTTCTTCTTCGTCTGCAAATTAAATAATCCGCAACGTTGTCAGGGCGGACTTTTAACGCTACAAGAAAGTATGCCGCGGGGTAGCTTGAACATGCATGTACATACCTTGGATGCAGCTGAGTAGGCGGATTTGGGCGACGAGGCTGAGGACGCCGACTTGGGCGACGCGGCTGAATCCGCCGACTCGGGCGATGAGGCTGAATCTGCCGACTCGGGCGATGAGGCGGGGGATGTGGCGGGGGCTCCTCCACTGGAGCCTTTTTTAGAGGGAGGAGAGTTCCCAGTTGGCGGTGGCAGAATCCAAGAGTCGCCGAAGATGTAGTGTGTGCCGATGAAGGGCTTGGCCTGGGCCTCGGTGAGATCCACAGCCCACCCGACCCTCTTCCTCGCGTCCGACCCCGGCCCGCTGCATTTGAACTCGCCGTAGTAGATCCCGCTACTGCACGCACGTACGCATGCATTCGATAAACATGAGTGATGGGATCCCTTAATAAAGAACATGCATGAGCGAGAATGTCCACAATGAACTTGCTTGATCCTCCATCCATCCATAATGTAAAAAAGGAGTCCCATGCATGCATGTTAGATGTGACCTTACCTCTCAGGCTGCTTGATGTTCCATCCGTCCCATCCAACTGGCACCACCTCCTTGCTCATCTCGGTGTAGGCGTAGATGACACGCGACGAGTCCCCCCACGCCCTGCCAAGATAGATATCCCCCCCGCCTTCGCTCATGATGCTGCAGTTCTTGAACGAGAACCCGCTCTCGATAGCGCCCTCGATGGTCTTGGTCCGCTGCTGCGCCGTGAGAACGGCGATCTCCTTCACGATGGACACGATGCGGCAGTTCTCGTACAAGGACCTCCCAAACCCGAAGATGAAGTCCACGCTCCCTTTGATCACGCAGTCCTTGAAGTAGTGCAGCCCCTTGTGGTCGTACAGCGTGTCCTGCCCGCCGTCGATGGTGCAGTTGTAGAAGGCCTGCTTGGTGCCGAACGTACGCAGCGCCACCGCCTGCCCGCCCTTGGCCCCCGGCTTGGCCAGTGGCGCGTCGTTCTTGAACACGACGCCGTACGCCACGAAGTAGTCGGACTCGATGGCGCAGGTGGTGCTCCCCACCGTGCCCACCGGCTTCCCGTCTTTCCCTAGCGTCGCAGCGGTGTCGCTCCAGGCGATGATGGCCGGGTTCTTGGGATCGGACTTGAAAGTCACGTAGGGCTTGCTGAGGTTGAGGAAGATCTTCTCACGGTACTCGCCGGGTTTCAGGTCCAGGATTACGCGACCGGTGTTGCCCTCCGGGATGGCGTCGATCGCGGCCGTGATGGTCTTGTAGTCACCACCGCCCTTGGGGTCCACCACGTAGGTGGTCTTGTTATCCTCCGCCTTGGACAGGGACTCGTCGATGGTGCTGCCGGTGTCACCCACCGCCTTCTTCGCGTACAACGCCTGGTTGATCGCGAAGTCTTTCTGGTTCGCCGACAACCAGCTGTCGAACGCACCAGCCGTCCCCGCCGTCGCGACGGAACCCGACGGCAGCGACGCCACTAGGGCCGCCAGCGCCAGGAGCAGGGGAAGCGCCATGTTGCGGCCCATGGGTAACTAACTCACTGGTAGCCCGTCGATCGTCGTCTCCCTCTCCTAGGTTCTGGCGGAATGGTGTTGGCGTATATGTAGTGCGTCTTGGCAAATGTATGGCCGCCTGGCCCTGGCTCGTCGCCATTTTTGGAGTGGAAGCTAGTGGAGGTGGAGGTCTAACAGCGCGCGATGTCTCGTCTCCGTCCGCACATGTAGGGTAAGATGTACCTATTCTTAGGAGAATGGATTCTCTCTGGTGCATGCATTAGTCCATTGATTATTTTGGATGGGGTCACCGCATGAAGCTTTTGATAGAGATGACCTGCTTCACCCATCCACGCCTTTTATTTTACCTTTTAAATTTGAATCTACTGCATCCCTTGAACTAAAAGTATAATTTATGTTTCATTTGCATATTTGTGCTCCTTGAGACGAGGGCTTTCAAATAAGAGCACTCGTGAATTCGTTTTGACATGTTTTAAAATTCTTCACTAAGTTTCATCTGTTAGAACTTGATATGAGGAAGGATAAAATCATCAAGTTATAAATACTAAACATAAAAACCCTAACCCCCAATCATAAGCTCTAAGTCCTCAACCCTAAAATAGTAAACTCTAAACCCTAAAACAAACGAAACTTGGTAAAGAACTTAATATTATGACTATTAAGTTTTAATATTTGATACTAATTAATAAAATTAATGCATTCAAGAGTGATCTAGTTTGAATGTTCTCGTCGCAACGAACAAGAATATGCAAACAAAATTTAATTTGGACTTTTGATTGGAAAGATACAGTATATTCAAATTTGAAAACTAAAATAAAAAACATGAGAGGTTGGATGGGTGGAGCATGTCATCTCTGTCAAAAGTTGCATGTTGGGCCCACAAAAATAATCAATGTCTAAACCATGCATGCATGGGAATCTCCAACCAATAAAGCTAGAGAGAATTTCTTATTTGGCCCTTTCTTAGAATTTGCTTCCTTTTTTGGCCTCATAATTTTTTTTCTTTTTTTGACACTCAAACATCATTTTGTGCCTTATGTGACCTTTTCATCTATTTTTTCATTCAGCAGTGTTAACTAGGACATGCAAAGACAATTTTGCCACTAATGATAGCATGTCACCAGAAAAGGGAAGAAAAGGGGGCATGTGGCATGAGTGCACACGGCACTGATCCGGGCCGGGGCCGACTGGGAGTTCCCCGTGCCCGCCAAGCGGTCGGGCATATCCTCCTCCCGTGCGTGGGTGCGCCAAGGCCGCTGGGGCACTGCCACCTCTCGTGCATTTTTAGAACCCAAGTTCGTATCGTCAAGAAACAAACAATACGTACGTGCAAGCTAGCACACGCAAGCAGCTTGATTGATTTTCAAGCAGCAGCAGCGTACATGCAAAGCTTGCAGGCCGGCAATTTTACTCATGCGGTTTTGCCGTAGACTAGCTTCTGGTGGATCGACCTGATCGTTTCTCGGAACATAACGACTTCTCTTGTTAGAACGAACGCGAAACAATTATAGATGGATTGCCACAGGCTACGGTGTGCAAGTCGCCGGCCAGTCCATACGGCTAGAGTGCACGTACTAGTTAGGTATTGTAGATCAATTAAGCTATCTGCTTGGCTGCTTCGTTGAGGCTAGCTCGCACGTACGTGTGTCAGCTTCTGTGTTCAACTACATCACGTACGCACTACCAGTGACTCATTGATTCGTGTACGTAGTTTAAATGTTTATCTGTGATTGGGACTCATTACTGGAACGACTCGATGGAGATAGAAGTTATCAGAAGCTTGTAGTGTCAAAAAATGTTTACATTACAGGACGGAGAGAGTAGTAAGGCTACACCCATGTAAAAAATGTTCGAAAAAATCGGGAGAAAAATAGTGCATCGGCACAACATTAATGTATGTTGTCACAAAAATTCAAATCAAAATTCAACACAAAGCTCAAGATACAAAAATGACAAATTTAATATCAATGTGCTAATGGGCCAAAACCGAAGCCCAACTTGTGTTATGTACTATTCAGTGTCAAGTTTGTCATTTTTGTATCTCAAGCCATGTTTCAAATTTCGATTTAAATTTTTGTTACAACGTACATTGATGTCGTGTTAATGCACTAATTTTTTCCGGATTTTTTGAACAATTTTATCAATGTGCAATGAGCGACTAGTGCACCGGTAGCACCAACTATCCGGTGCACCAGATACATCCCCAACTAGGTCTAGCTTTATAAGAGAATTCCTTATTTGGCCTTTTCTTAAATTTTGCCTTCCTTTTTGACCCAAAATTTTATTTTCTTCTCTCTTTGATACTCCAACTTCATTTTGTTCCCTATGTGACACTTCCATCAGTTTTGACCAGTAACGATGTTAAGTCTAACCTAAAAAAACTGTTTTACCCCTAGTGTGGTATGTGGCCATTTATATGCATACACAGAGGTAGCATATTAATTTTACAGGTGATAAATTAGACCGCGGCATGTCAATGGGTCATCTTACTGAGATGTATTTTGCTCTCGACTGTTGCACACATTCAGACCATTGCACTACAGATTGTCTGATGGCAAGAAGGCAAGAGCACACTAGGTAGTATCAAAAAACGTCCTATATTATGAGACAGAGAGAAGTATCTAATAAAAGCTATGTAGTTTCTTTTCCTTGACTAATCAGCCCCCTGAATTCAACGGGTGGACCTGGGCCTCTTTTCCCCTTCAAATCAAATAAGTCAAGTCAGCAGGTTTGTAAAAACAAATATAAGGATATTACGTGGGTGTAGCAAAGCTCATCTCCAACCAAATGGACAAATGAGGCACCCATGAGACCTCCTGTGCACGGGAGAGTTGCTTTTTTCTGTTCTTAGAGCATCTTTGGCACTTTCCGTATCCATAAAATAACCAAGGTTTAGAGGAAGTTGCGAAAAAAAACTCTCCAACAGTTGTCCGTAAACGTTACGGGGTTTCGTATATTCTTCAAAACACCCATTCCATCTAGGGTAAGATGGCTCTTTCTGTAAAAGTGCCATGTCAGATAACCGCCACCTAATCACCATTGAAGTCAGTCGCGCCGCCATCGTGGACCACCGCGCCACCCTCGCCAACTGCCATCGTCGCCTCTTGTAGCCACGCTGGCGTCGACGATCATCAACGCCATGTCGCCCCCCGCACTACAAAAAAATACACTTATGTGATGATACGTGTTTGTCACAATAAGTCACGTTTTCTGTCATGCATGTATATCCATGACGATTTTTTATGACAGAATTAAGATAGTCATACCTGTGTTGTCGTAAAAGTGTTCCATGACATTACCAAAATTATCATCACGGGAGTGTCCACTTCCATTACAATAAATCACGTGTCATAGAAGTGCTTTCTTAAGGGTAACCGGCACGCGGCATCCATCGTAACGAGTCGCTGTTAAGCTATCGGGTTTCGGTTTGGATCCGATAACCCGTTAACAGCTGAGACCAATGAGAATTTTCCACGTGTAAAATTAGCATTGGCTATAGCAACCACGTGTCAGCACCGCGAAAGGATAGATGTCAACCACCCAATGGACACACTACTAGAGAAAAGCCTAGCAGCAGCGCGGGTTTTAGGCCTATCAGTAGCGCTGAGCGATGCGTTACTGATAAAGCGCTACAACTAACGTATAGCAGTAGCGTGCCTCCGACCATACTACTGCTAAATCGACTTAGTAGTAGCGACTTATCGGAGGAGCGGTACTGGTAATTAGTAGTAGCGCTTCTCCCTACTCGCGCTGCTACTATTATTTCGTATTTTATTTCTTTTTTATTTCATATTGTATTCGTACACCTTTACACAAGTTTTCATACAACAGGAATTTATAAATTGTTTTACATCATAATGAGTTATTACATCATGGGGTGAAAGAACCGTGGACTAGTTTCAAGTGGATGGACATCCACTTGAAACTAATCCGTGGTTTTTTCACCCAATGATATAATAAATATCATCATCATCATATTATTAACAACTTATCATCATAATACATCATTGTCATATAACACCTCCTCAAGATCATCGTTTTCGTCAATGAGACATCACATAGCAAATTGGTCACTAGTCGTAATCACAAGTACTCCTCATCATCAACTCTAACACATTGTATCATATAATAAACATATTGTACCTCATAGGACCTACTACATTCTCTTAGGACCTACTATATTCTCTAAGGTAAAATAACAAAAAACAAGATAGCCCCTGACTCTCCATTATGGAGAATGGAGATTATCATGTCTCCAATTCTTGCCTTTCGCTTAATGTTACTTTCAAGAACCTCCTTGCGAATGTCCAAACATTTTTTTTTCCATTCTTTGATTAGCATGTGTTCACCGGTTTTAGAAATCTGATATGCACAGGTGAGCTCCTTAGATTGACCTGGCTGTATGTTCAGAACTGCAAGGCGACCATTCTGATACATCAGATGAGGCACACAATCCATCAGGATTTTCTGTTGAAAAACATAGTAATAACTTCGTAGTTAGCAAAGATGTACTAGTTTTAGAAGTATGCAAAAGATGCACGGATGTCGTAATAGTAAAAAATCTTACCAGGGTATCTCCATAGAAGTTATCGTGGTTCAACACGTGCACTAGTGGCACGTATTCACCATAATTTGGAGGAGTTCGATAATAGGTATTGTAATTCTCAAGATAAGTACAATAAGCAATCAGATGACTTTTCTCCTTATAAGTTAATTCGGAGCCATCAGTGTAGTGGGTTTTGTCTACCATCTTTTACACATTCTTTGAAGATTCAAAATAAGCTGTCAATGGAAATAAGCTGTCAACTATTTTGAAATAAACAATCTAAATTAGTTAATAACTATGTTTGAGAAACTCACATTGCGATAGAATCGGAAGCGTATCAACAAGGACCCAAATGTCCATATTGTCTTGCTCGATGTCAGGATCACCAAGATCCATGGTGACAATCATACCCTCATAAAAACCATACATTTTGCAAAGTGCTTCCCAATTTTGGCAACCAAAATGGGTTACGCTATGAGAATTGCATAGATTTACTTCAAAATCGATATTATGATGGGTCCTTAGGTGTATTTTCTTTGTTTGAAAATTTTCATGGTCTTCAAAAGCCATCCTCTCCAAAACATAGCGTCTTGCATGTCATGGGATAAACTAGTCGAATTGTAAAAGATGAAAATTAGACGTTGAAATAGTTGAAGTCATGCTTAATTACGAAAAAAAAACTTGTCATTGTTGCGTACCGTTTCAACATCGAAGGTCTCCTCGAGCTTAATGCTGAAGCGCCGATCTTCGTCCAGCTCAACGAACATGTCGCATATACCTCAATCGTCGTGTCACCAGCTGCACTCCCCCGGGAGACTGTCGTCGTCCGAGTACGACATTTCCTACGTTCATAATCCAAAGATTAAACTTGTACAATTAAATATATGTACTAAAAACCTAAATTAGATCATTATTTTTCGAGGAAATCCAGGCCACTCGATATTTCCTACATATTCTAGCACAAGTCATGCCAGAATTCAAGAAAAAATCCGGCATGAACTTTGCTAAAAAAGGACATATTGAGCGCGTGAAATTTGCCGGAACGGAAATTAATCAACACTCCGACAAAACATAGGCCACTCGGAGGTGTAAACTAAACATGAACGGCCACTTGGGTAACCACATATCCTATTTGAGCAAATATGACATGTTCAACTAGTTTTATTAATTCAACTAGTTCTTACTAAATATAAACTTACTATAAATAGAAAAAACTAGTTCTTTCTAAAAATAAAGTAGTTCAACTAGTTATATTAATTATCTTACTAAAAATACATTAGTTCTATTAATTCAACTAGTTCAACTAGTTTATTAATTTACTTACTAAACTAGTTCAACTACAACTAAAGTAGTTCAACTAGTTTATTAATTTACTTACTAAAAATAAACTAGTTTTTACTAAACATAAACTAGTTCAACTAGTTATATTAATTTTCTTACTAATTCTATTAAACACTAAAACTAATTCGATGAACTCTAAAACTAATTCTACTTAACAACTACTGCCATAATTAGCATCTAATTTGATGAACCCTAACTAATTAGATGAACTCTGAAATTTAACCCTAAGAACCCTAGATAGGCAGAGGTAGGGGAGGAGGAGGAGGAGGGCGTGCCCACCTCTAGCGCTGGCAGAGTTAGGGAGAGGGGCACGCGGCGTCGAGGTTGGGGACGGGGTCGGGGCGGCGGGTGCACGGCGGAGGGCGACGATGTAGGGGGGGGTGTCGAGGTCGGGGTCGGGGGCGGGGGCGGCGTCGAAGGTGTGCGGAGAGCGACGGGTCGCGCACGGCGGCCGACGACGATGCAGGGCGGCGACAACGGAGGAGTAGAGATTTGGGGGAAGTGGCCGTGGGGGAAGAACGATCCGCACGGTTAAGTTAAAAGTAGCAGTAGCGCGTTCCAGGAAGTGCGCTGCTGCTATGGTAGCTATAGCGCGTTTCCTAACAAGCGCTACTGCTATTCCTTCTCTTTTTATTTGCTTTCCATTTAATTTTATTTTCATTAGGAGTAGCGCCTTTGTCCGTAAACGCGCTGCTACAAAACAAACAGCGGTAGCGCGGTTCCATGTAGATCACTACTACTATGTGTAGCCTATCGGCTAAGCCATGGGAATTTTAGTAGTAGCGCTTTTGTACTCGGGCGTGCTACTGCTATAACTGTATCTGTAGCGCGGTTTTAAATACCGCGTTGCTGCTAATTAGTACCAGCGTGCATTTTTACCACGCGCTACTGCTAATGTTCTGTGTATAAGGTTTTCCCTAGTAGTGACAGGAGGCGCCTATGATACGTCGACACGTCGCAAGGCCCAATAACGGCCCATTTAGGTTAAAAAGGCTGGCCCAGTCAAAATTAGCGGGCTGGCCCATTAACGACCTGCTTGCAGACGACCCATTCGCAGTTAAGGCCCATACGGCTAGTTTCAAATCGGCCCATTCTAAACTTGTCACCATTGCGGCCCATGGTCACTTCTGGCCAGTTAACAGTCCGCTAAGTATTTGGGCCGAATTACGGCCCGATGTGTTTCCGGCCTGTTAAAGGTCCTGCTTCATTTGGGCCCATTTATTGGCAATTGAAACTTTTGGCCCATAAACGACCGTGAAGGATTTGGGTCATATTTGGCCATGTCTAACAATCGGCTTGTTAGAGGCCCACTATAGATTTGGGCCACTACCAGCCTGTTGTGATTTTCGACCTGTTAACATCGAACGAATGCCATGGGCCATATGTGGCCCAACGTCACATCAGGCCTATTAATGACCCATATAAAACTGATACTAATCAAGCCCGACTGAACTTCCGGCTGGTTAAAGGCCCATGTAGTAGGTCGGCCCATTTACGGCCCGTCTGAATTTCAGTGTGTGAACGATCTGCATTGTAAATGGGCCACCACGAGCCGAGATACATTTCGGCTTGCTAATGGCCAGTGGGTAATTTGGCACAATCAGGGCCCAATCTCACTTTCGGCCTATTAAAGGCCCATGTTATTTATAGGCTCGAGGTATTTACACATGTTAACGGCCTATTGTTACTGAGGACCCAAATTATGTTTTGGTCTGTTAAAGGCCCGCTGTGGCATAGGCCTACCAAAAATATGAAAGCTTATGCTGATTGAGGCTCAAATATTTTTAGTGGGCTACATGAAAATTATGGCCCATAATCGTTTTTAGCCCAATTGGAATGTGCCCGACGAATGTTGGCACATTGGGCTCCTACGAAGCTTTCGGCCGAATACATTACCTACACTATGCAAAAATAGCGGCGTAATTTCTACAACCTTTGGCAGCACGACAAATGTTGTATCACAACATCATAAATTCTAGCCATACAACAAAAGTCATGTTGCCATAAAGTTTACAGTCCTTGCAGATAAAAGCACAATCAGATGTATAGAAGCACATCTCATTTAACCTGAGTGCTAATGTTTCAGGCTGTAGAATCTGATGGAGCAGCATGATCTTCCCCTTTTTCCGCCATTGCTCTTGAACAGCAAAACAAATGTCTGATAGTCTGGTTTCAAAACCATTCATATCTTGATGACATTTGTCAACCACTATTCTTATTTCTGAAACGACATCCATTAGGGATTGGACTTGTGTCTGGAGCACAAATATATCACTCTGTCTAGCTGGAAAATTTTGTTCAGTAGGCGATTTGGACAAGGTTACCTTGACAACCAATCCAGAATTACGCAGGAAGGTGCTTTTTGCACTGTTAGTGGAGAGATACTGACGCACTGCAGCAAGAGGTGACATTGTGCATGTGGTAGCCTTGTCACCTTCAGGTGTTGAGGTTGTTCAGTCATTTGTTCCATAGCTTGCTGAAAGTTTGAACTTGTAGATTAGTGTACCAAATAAGTTACTAATGAGACAAAAACAAAAAAGTAGGTTTCACATTTATGCATAACTATTTTGGTGAACTACCGTAATACATTAGCATGTATTGTAGTGCCAAATACATAATAAAATCACTTTCGGAACATATTTTCATGTAGCATGCCTACTGTATTGTTGGGGAACGTAGTAATTTCAAAATTTTCCTACGCACACGCAAGATCATGGTGATGCATAGCAACGAGAGGGGAGAGTATGATCTACGTACCCACGCAGACCGACTGCGGAAGCGTTGACGCAACGTAGAGGAAGTAGTCGTACGTCTTCCCGATCCGACCGATCCAAGCACCGTTACTCCGGCACCTCCGAGTTCTTAGCACACGTACAGCTCGATGACGATCCCTGGGCTCCGATCCAGCAAAGCGTCGGGGAAGAGTTCCGTCAGCACGATGGCGTGGTGACGATCTTGATGTTCTACCGTCGCAGGGCTTCGCCTAAGCACCGCTACAATATGATCGAGGTGGAATATGGTGGCAAGGGGCACCGCACATGGCTAAGGAACGATCTCAAGGATCAACTTGTGTGTCTAGAGGTGCCCCCCTGCCCCCGTATATAAAGGAGCCAAGGGGGAGGGGGCGGCCGGCCAGGAGGAGGGTGCAGGAGGAGTCCTACTCCTACCGAGAGTAGGACTCCCCCCCCCCCCAATCCTAGTTGGAATAGGATTCCCCGAGGGGGAAGAGAGAGGGGGGGGGGCGGCCACCTCTCCTTGTCCTAATAGGACTAGGGGAGGGGGGAGGCGCGCGGCCCACCTTGGGCTGCCCCTTTCTCCTTTCCACTAAAGCCCACTAAGGCCCATATGGCTCCCGGGGGGGGTCCGATAACCTCCTGGTACTCCAGTAAAATCCCGATTTCACCCGGAACACTTCCGATATCCAAACATAGGCTTCCAATATATCAATCTTTATGTCTCGACCATTTTGAGACTCCTCGTCATGTCCGTGATCACATCCGGGACTCCGAACTAACTTCGGTACATCAAAATTGCATAAACTCATAATAACTGTCATCGTAACGTTAAGCGTGCGGACCCTACGGTTCGAGAATAATGCAGACATGACTGAGACACATCTCCGGTCAATAACCAATAGCGGGACCTGGATGCCCATATTGGCTCCTACATATTCTACGAAGATCTTTATCGGTCAGACCGCATAACAACATACGTTGTTCCCTTTGTCATCGGTATGTTACTTTCCCGAGATTCGATCGTCGGTATCCAATACCTAGTTCAATCTCGTTACCAGCAAGTCTCTTTACTCGTTCCGTAATACATCATCTCGCAACTAACTCATTAGTTGCAATGCTTGCAAGGCTTATGTGATGTGCATTACCGAGAGGGCCCAGAGATACCTCTCCGACAATCGGAGTGACAAATCCTAATCTCGAAATACGCCAACCCAACATCTACCTTTGGAGACACCTGTAATGCTCCTTTATAATCACCCGGTTATATTGTGACGTTTGGTAGCACCCAAAGTGTTCCTCCGGCAAACGGGAGTTGCATAATCTCATAGTCATAGGAACATGTATAAGTCATGAAGAAAGCAATAGCAACATACTAAACGATCGGGTGCTAAGCTAATGGAATGGGTCATGTCAATCAGATCATTCAACTAATGATGTGATCCCATTAATCAAATAACAACTACTTTGTCTATGGTTAGGAAACATAACCATCTTTGATTAATGAGCTAGTCAAGTAGAGGCATACTAGTGACACTCTGTTTGTCTATGTATTCACACATGTATTATGTTTCCGGTTAATACAATTCTAGCATGAATAATAAACATTTATCATGATATAAGGAAATAAATAATAACTTTATTATTGCCTCTAGGGCATATTTCCTTCATGTATTATCTATTTCCTCACATTCGTTGACATCTAAGGATAAATAGACATGGTTTCAAGTAGGATGAACATAGTATGACATCATTCATATCATGGGCAACAAAAAAACAATCAGGCTATTGTATCATTGTGTGGGCACGTGAACATCACAACTAGATTACAGATCAAGACCAAAAGAATATCCTTCATCTCTTTTAAACCGTGTAAGGTGAAATGATACATTAAGACACCTGTGTATAAAAGTGAACAGAGTAACTGATATTGGCTGCAAACCAAGCAGTTAAATGAACATGTCACAGTAACAAGCAGTTCAAAGGAAGGAGGAGTAAGGACTTACAACAGCGGCTTGAACTAGTGTGCTCATGCCCTTCATCTTGCTGGTGTGGTAATCCTTGAAGATTTGCACTGCATTCGGTTCAGTTTCTTTTTGGTCCGCACGGGCTTTCCTCTATATTTGGAACAAGTCAATATAGATACGATAATATGGCACAGAAAAAAGAAGGAACTAGCAGCTATTTACAAGAGCCTCGCAGTGTGGAATATAGCTAGGAGATCCCGTTGTCTGTTGGAATTTCACTTTAGAACGGTTGGTCTTGTTCTTCAAACAGTTAGCCTAGAAGAAGATACACTTGTAAGGCACATACATAAATACAAGTTCAATACGTGATCTGATCAAATACATATACCCTACCTGATACTTTGGATCAGACCAGTGTTTAACAAGGGATGTCCAGTCTTCATCTGTAATATATTCCACTAGAGATGTTTGGGCGATTTCATTGTTAGCCATGCCTTCAAAGTGAGTTTTTCTAAGGTGATACCGATATTGTCGTAGAGTAGACTGAAAAACATGAGTGCATGCTTGTTTAGTTGCATCATCTTTCGTATCCAACTTGAAACCCATATGTTGAAAAAAGAATGTGAGTCTTATTAGGAGGGAGCTAGAAAGTATGGGGCAGAGCAAGACAATATTATAAATTGTGATGAATAACATTACTTACGGATAAATGGTAAGGTGTTAAACTGGGTATCGTCTTTCTCATTCCTGTACTGGATCCACATTGGGAGGATACGTGCATGATGCCTAACGGCAATGGCTGCCTCCGATACTAACTTGGCTGGCTCTGTATAGCATCACGTGGCCTTTTTAAACTTGCCTCAAAATGGATCTCCATTCTTCCTCCTTTAGATTTTGTTAATCTGTCAAGCATTATCCATGATGTTTGTTTCCGCTTGCGCCGTGGTGCTACTTCAACAACGAGTATGGAAAGTGTTAGTGCACATCAAACTGTGAGAGTACATATAAAGGAGCATGCAACTGCAACTTGAATCGGTCAGGTACCATCTTGGTGTTGATGCTCATGAGGTTCATCTGATCTTGCCAAGTCTTGTTGTGTCACCAGTGCTTCGGAAGTAGTGTTAGGTGTGAAGGCAGCTTGGGAACTAGCCAGTTGCGGAGCAAACGAACGAGTAACTTGTTGAGATGCCGGTACAGTTGAAGCGGATGTTGCAGCTAGTGGAGCAAGTGATACTGTGTTTGTAGATTTAGCCGATGGACTTGGACCTTCTACTACACTATAAGTACCAGCAGAATCTCGAGGGTAGATCCTTTTCCGTTGCACCCGACGAGTAACATCATTCCCTACTATATTCTTTTCCTTACTCTTTTTTGACTTTGCCATGTCAGGGCGTACCAACAACACAAAAAAATAAAATTGCTCTTCAGAACTCATTGATGCATGATACAGACAAGCAATATTTTGATGTAAGACAACCGTATGAGGATGGAATATGTAAAAAAACAGGACGACGTGACATACGATGTGTAAACTAAGTAGAAGGATTTTCAAGAAAATAGAAGTAATGCAAGCTAGACACCATATGAAAGATGCAACCAATATCACTCTGCAAAGTTAAAAGTATCTTGTTATAAGTGACATTTCAAAAAATTAGAAGCAGTACAACCTACAAATCAAAGCAAGATGCAACCACTGTCAAACTGCCATGTTAAAAGCGTCTAATCATGAGTTACTGATGCGGGGTACACAACAGCGGTACTTTGATGTAAGAACATGGTATGATAGATAGATGCAGTGTATTATAGACACAGAAAGGCATGTCATATGCACATGTATAACGTATAAACTCAGTAGGTGCAATTTAATCAAAATAGAAGAAATACAGGCTAGACAACACATGCAACATGAAACCAATTATCACACTGTAAACTTAGAGCAAGCACTTGTGATGGTGGAGTACGGGAGATGAACTCATCATGTAGACTTGGGACTTTAACTGAATTAGCAGTAGAAGTGGCAAATCTAGAGAGTCTCTGTTTATGTTGGTTGAAACTGCTTGCTTCAGCATCATAGAATCAGTCTCCAGGATGATCTGGTTACTTCCAATTCTAGATGCAACATTAATAGCATACAACATAGCTAGTGCTCAGCATGGAGAGCATTCGATAAATGCTCCAGGCTTCCCGGACCTGCAACAATCAAGTCACCCAATTCATTTCTGATTATGAAACCCCATCTGCCTATGCTTGTTTCTTCATGAAAAGATACATCAATGTTAATTTTTAGAAACTCACTTGGGGGAGGAGACCACCTATGGTAGCAGTTTGTTTCATGGTCGTTCTTCTTTTCTTGATGTTCCTGAAAACAAGCACATAATAGTCAATGCAAGCTAAAATAATTTGAGGAGCTCTCACCTCACCACCTGCATCCACTCTGTTCCACTCTTGCCACCATCTCCAAAATAGAATACACACCTTAATTCCTTCTTATTCTTCTTCTTCTAGCTGTAACATATCTTCAAACTAACTAAGAGGATCAGGACACCGGGTAAGCTTCAATCTGGTGTGCTCCATCTGGGCCATTCTCCATATGTTCTTAACTTGTTCGCATTTCAAGAAGCAGTGTCGTCCATCATCATCAAACCGGTAGCATACCGGACATCGGGTGTCTACTTCCAACCGCGCGTGTTTTAGCCTTGTTTTGTGGGGTAAACTATATGTCGCCATCCTTCACAGAAAATGCAGTATCTTGTTTGGCAATGGTAATGCCCAAAGATTTTATTTCCAGTTGAAATTGGAAGTTTCTCCTGGACCCTCTAAACAAGATGCTAGACCATGCCTTGAATCCCTTCTTGCGGAATCTAATGCCGCCCTATATGAAAATTTCACTCAGAAGACACCTTTCTTATCGAAATGCCATGCAACGAAGTCATTCATGTTCTCCCGAATAGAAATTTTGAGGATTGTCTCGGCGTCTTCTGAATTAAAGGTTTGGTAGACCAAATCGGCATCCCATGAGTTTGTGATATGCCTCATTCACTTTGGTTACTAGGTGTCTACCTTTGCTTGAAGATACTCTCCTTATGAAGCCTCGAGGAATCCAAGGATCTAATAGTAGTGATTTAGTGCGATGTGAGGTGTCCCGCGCGTGAGGAACCGGGGAATACAATGCGACAAATGTGCTTTTGGAAAATGCATGTACCCCGTAGAGGCCCATAAACATTCATGTTGCGTGAAAGTATCAACAAATCGACCTTTTTGTCTTCATGTGCCAGCTTCATCACGCAACGAGTGGATAAAGAATAATGAGTTGTTTGCTCGGTTTGAGTGCGCGATGGAAGCCGACCATATTTTTACGGTATTACTAGCAACACGAAAAGTTTGCTACATGCCCATGATAGCATATCAATATGGTAAACTCAAGCCAGCGTGCATAACATGCGTCATTAATTAGCTTAATTCTCATGCCTAGGGGCAAAAACTCTAAACATGCATCATTAGTTAGCTCAATTAGCAATTTAGCACAACCGACTAGCAACCGATCTGAACGCTTGCGGATGTCAAATCCAGAGTGCCCAGGCAATGAAAAGAATGGCCTCCGGCAACCAGGTAGCGCCGATAGCAGATACGCAGTTGGTGCATCCACGACCATGGGTGAATGCCTTCATACATCGCGAACTTGGCATAACGCTCAGATTCTAATTAGCAAGCCATACGCTGATGATCGTCATCTTCTCTAAATATCGAAGGAGCAAAGCTTAGAGTGATCACCGATTGCCACCATCAAGCAATACCTTGTAAAACATCAAGGACCAGTAGGAACGAACGAGGTCAAGGTAGGGCGTGAAATTCTGAATGTACCTTTCTCAGCTCGAGCTCACATGCTTCTGGTGTGAACAGTAAAATAAAATAAAAAATCAAAATTTTCTGAATTTTGTGTGTGGCAAACTTTAAGTAATGTTTGAAGTGCATGCAAAGTTTTATCACGAAACCACATTGGTGGAAGGTCATGGCAAAAAAAGAATCAAAACTCCAAAATGCTTTTGAAAGTACCGTTTTCAGACAGTCGATTTCGTTTTCCTTTTTGCCACGCCTTCCACCAATATGATTTCATGATGAAATTTTGCATGCATTCTAAACATTCCTTAAAGTTTGCCACAAAAGAAGTCAATTTTTTTGAATCTTTTCCTTATATTTTTGAATTTACTGTTCATCTAAGAGCATATGAGCTCATGAGTTGATACTCCTCGTCTGTGAAACCCTCATATCCTATCCATGATCTAAGACAGACAATGCACAAAAATATGAACAAACATCACTAAGCCAACATAATTAGTTAACGGTATTCATAAAACAATCTTGTCATAGAACCCAAATTATTAGACACAAACATATTTGCTGACAAATTTTGCATATGAACAAGTATGCAAGTGCATAATTTAAAACCCTGCCTACTCTACATGACATGGCTGAATCCAGTCCTCCTGGTGGTGGGAAAGATTTGTGAGGGCTGAGAAAACTCAAGTACCATCCGAATAACAAATCAATCATGGAGACCTCCATAGCAGATAATTTATGCCTGGTGAAAGACAAGTACAATGCCAGATAACTCAAAAGGGCAATTGTAAAAATCAAACCAACATATTCAAAAATAAATGCAGAACAGTACATCCATGGATAAAATATCAACATAAGAAAAATAAAAACAATGAGCGAGATACATAGGGGATTTATACTATGTTCAACTATTTTATAAGGAGAACGTTATCGTGTGTTCAATTCTACACCTTATTGTCCTTTCAGATCATTGAAGAACTTTATTATGTGTTGTCATTGCAATAAAGTTTACCCGTTTCAATAAAAATGACAATTGTAATGCCTAAGCTGCATCTTCTCGTTGAAATGCAGTATGTGTTTTTAGTTTCACTTGCTTTCATAACACAGTAGTTCTATAAATATTTTTAGTAGCTCATACGCAAAGTGTGGAAAGTAAATACATCAAGTGCAATGCTGATTATGTTAGCTTTGAATGATAAAGGACTGTTGGATAATGAAATGGCTAATACTTGAAACATGGGTTAGCATGCCCAATTTCCCAATCTTTTTGTTGTCATGCCCCTTTCTCTTGCTGAATCTTTTGATGGTAGTCAGTTACCATGATATAAAACAATGTATTCTCCTTTATTTTCTCTATCATAATTTTCAGAATTCTTTGAATGCATATAAATATATAATTAGTCTTGCCAATATTAGCTCATTTTGATGAAGAACTTTCTGTTTTCTGTTCCATACTTCCAGTATGGAAAAGAGCTAATGGGGATAGTGCCACACAAACATGATATAGAGTACATCACATGGAGATATCTTCCTCCTAACTTCTTAGGCTCAAAACTGTTTTTCCCTTTCCTTCCATCCAATTACCAATATAGCTCTGCGTCATGAATGCATGCTTCTTATTTGTAGGTTCATAGTGCAGAACTATTTTCTCCACAAGGGGAAAATAAATGATTATTTCTCCCATTGAATAGACAAACTGATTCTTGCATAGAAATCAGAATGTTTTTCAAATAGTTCGCTTCTTCATATTGATCTTGGTAGTTATGACATAAACAATATTTTCTACATAACTAGGAACTAGAAATCTATAGATCTTAGTAACCATGTTTATTATCCCTGAAATCTACATTTAGCTACATTTCACACTATGGCCTACTGCTTTTTTTGAAGTTCATATTTGCTACTTCTCTGTTACATACAACAACTACACCCGGAATAAGAAATAACCATAGCAAAATGATACTAATGAAACTGAAGTTTCCTAGTAGTCCATAGTACTACGACTACTAGGGAATCATAAATACAGTTGTAACCATTGAAGACAACAAATACAGAGATTTTAACAAAAAAAATTATATGCATTTTAGATTAACTATTTACGTTGCCAACAGTTGTTCTCCATAAGAATAATTCAAAGATGTACATGGGACTCGTTATTTACCATCTCTGAAGATATTCACACACTATAAATTAACTTAATTTCTTATGACCATGTGTTCCTCAAAATAGCTAGCCCTACAGGTGCACAGCTTGATGACTAGTGAATAATAAGTAGATTAGGAGCAAAAGTGTTGGACAACAGCACATCAAAAGAGAGGGGTAAAAAGGAACTTTAAATTTAAGAAAGACATCATACCCCAAGGCGCCACTTCCCCTTCACTTGCCACTTGCACCCTTTCTTCCGATTGTACAAATGTCCTTTGTTCCTGAAAATAGAAAAGAAAATCAACCCGCTCGCCTAGCTTGTAACAAAAATCATGAAAAACAATGTAGAGATGAAAAAAAGAGCTGTTGATCTCACTCACCAGTATTCACGTTTGCAACAAGTGTAGATATGGTAGATAAGGCAACAGGGGCCAAATACCGGGCCACTTAGGATGCAACCATCCATAGGACGTGACCAAGTGTCAGTACTCAGGTGGTACTAAGTAAGTGACCCATTCTTTGGACTGGTCTAAACAATTGTGCTGCTGACAACAGTAGGCAATTCCCCATTGGAGGACACAGACAGACTCCTCTCGTTATTAAGGAACAAAGCCTTGTCCCCGATGCTTCTTATGGGAATCAGCTTTTCCAATGTAAGATCTGCAAGTCTATAAACCAGCATATGCGAACGGGAGCTATCAGTATAGCCAGTCACAAGGATCTGTGAGTCGCATTCTACTAGCCAGAGAGGGCGGGTGAGCTTGTCAGTTGAAATTGTGGCAATCAACTTGGGTGGTGGCAATGCAGAACCCACATGGTCCTCCTGTGATGGATCAACTTGGAATATATCCAAGTTTTCTGCAGCTCCAAAGCTCTTTCACGCTATGTATAGTTTTCCTTGGAAGGACAAGGGTGTACTATACGGTAGCCTCCAGGTTAACATATGCCATCTGAAAGTGCGTTATATCGACTGGAGGGGGGGTGAATAGGCGATTTTTATGAAAGTCTTCAAAACGTGGAAGTTTCGAAGACAAATGATAGAAATAAACCTATGACCATGCAGCGGAAGGTAGACTACACTAGGAAAACCATAGTCAAGTATTCAATGAAGTGAAAGCACAATGACTAATAGCAGCTAGGTAGTAAGGATCAGGTAGGAAGATATTATGAAGCCAAACAGAACACGCAGTCACTCAGTGAAGACAAAAGATAGTGCAATCATACAATGACTTCACAAGGACCAACAGTAAGTAAAGGGAAGGGAAGGATGAAACCAGTGACTCGTTGAAGACAATGATTTGTTGGACCAGTTCCAGTTGCTGTGACAACTGTACGTCTGGTTAGGGCGGCTAGGTATTTAAACCTTAGGACACACAGTCCCGGACACCCAGTCCTAAACACGCAGCTCAGGACACCCAGTCCTCACCGTATTCCCCTTGAGCTAAGGTCACACAGACCTCGCCCAATCACTCCGGTAAGTCTTTAAGGTAGACTCCCAAACCTTCACAGACTTCGTTCACCGGTGATCCACAATGTCTCTTGGATGCTCAGAACGCGACGCCTAACCGGCTGGAGGATTCACAGTCCTCAAGTGTAATAAGTCTTCAGATCACACAGACAAGAAGACTTAAGTGATGCCTAACACTCTTTGGCTCTGGGTGGTTAGGGCTTTATCCTCGCAAGGAATTCTCTCTCAAAGGCTTCGAGGTGGGTTGCTCTCAAACGACAAAAGCCGTACTCTAACTCAGAGCAGCCAACCGTTTATGGTTGTAGGGGGTGGGCTATTTATAGCCACTAGGCAACCCGACCTGATTTATCCGAAATGACCCTGGGTCACTAAGGAACTGACACGTGTTCCAACGGTCAGATTTCAAACTCACACGGCAACTTTACTTGGGCTACAAGCAAAGCTGACTTGTCCGACTCTGGACAAGATTCGCTCTCATAGTCTTCACTCGAAGACATAGGTTTTGGTTAAGCATCACTTCAGTCATTTTGACTGGTTCTCTTGGACCCCACTTAACAGTACGGTGGTTCCTATGACTCAACAAAGAAGAAACAGAACTACGAAAGATCTAAGTCTTCGAGCTCCATAGGCTTCATGCGATGTCTTCTCTTGTCATAGTCTTCAATGAGAATATCTTCGTAAACCACCTTTGACATCAATGTCTTCATACATTTTTAGGGGTCATCTCTGGTAGGAAAACCGAATCAATGAGGGACTTCTACATGTGTTATCCTGCAATTCTCACAAACACATTAGTCCCTCAACTAGGTTTGTCGTCAATTCTCCAAAACCAACTAGGGGTGGCACTAGATGCACTTACAATCTCCCCCTTTTTGGTGATTGATGACAAACTAGTTGAAGTTTTCAACAGGGAATATAATATGTGAAATTGTAAGAGGATCGGGAATTGTCTTCATAAGCTGTGAGGGCTCCCCCTGAAGATGTGCATATAAGTAATTTGCTTTTGGAATGCAAATGCACATGGCAGGTTGTGCTTGTGGAGATCCTCTTCAACTTATGATGACAATCCACTATGCATGTGAAGGTATGTGAATATAATGACATGCATAATGGAAAATGGACGTCTGCAAAATGATCTAAGTGTGGAATTTATCGTCGCACATGCGGAATTTATCATCGCATCACAAAGTGGCAAATAAGTAGCAGACGACCATCGAGTTTAAGTGTTACAACTCAAAGAACCAAATGTATCAAAACGAGAGTTGTAAACACGAAGCAAAATATAAAGCACCCGCCCATATGGACCCGCTTGAAGACTATCAAACTCATATGCTTCTCCCCCTTTTGTCAGTAAGGACCAAAAAGGTTTGAAGACATAGAGCATCTACTCGTTCCCATGAAGAGTAGGTGAAGCAGCAGGGTCGTCGGTGGTGTTCGACGGTGCAGAAGAACTTGGAGCAGTGTCGAAGCATCATCTTCATCTTCGAGCACTCTGGCATTCACAGTTGCAGCAGAGGAAGAGAAGTCGGAGTCTTCAAGAGATGGAGTTCGTCGCAGCACTGCCCTTCTAGGAGGTGTGGAGTCAAACTTGAAGCGTTCAGTGAAGCCATCCTCTTGAAGATCATCTTCAGAGCACATCAGCGTCAGCCCTTTCCATGTGCGTCGAGAGGTTTCATGGGCAACAAAGGCATTCTTGGTGGCAAGATTGCGAATGCAGTTGACATCCACCAAGAGACTTTGCATTTGGCACTTCAGCCAGTCATGATGCCTATCCTGTTTCTGATGAAGAGCCACAAGAAGCTCTCGGTCGTTGAGAACACGAGATCGCTTCTTGGGTCGTTGGCCAATAGTGCTATCGATGGCTTCAGTAAGGGCAGGATGTGGCACACGTGTAGTTCCAGCCAAAGGATACACACGAGTGACTGCTTCAACTCCTTCAATGTTCTGAGAAAAACTTTGATGCTCCACATTCTGAAGACTTAGAGGTTCCTTAGCAGGCTCAGGATAAATGGCTTCAATGGACATATCCACATGAGGCAGAAAGATCCGATGATTGCGAGCAGATGGCTGATATGATATAGCGGAGTGGAGTTTAATCAGCCGCATTATCCATGGAGCGTAGAACTTCAAGCCAAAAAGATCAGAGCCTGATGCAGCAAGTTGGCGGATGAAGAAGTCCTGTGCATTGAAGCATTTGCCATGAAGAATATAGAAGACCAAAGTCTTCATTGCACCTTCCAGCTTGGCATGTGGAGAATGTCCTTTGATGGGACAGAGAGTTCGCCTTATGATGTGATAAATAGTCCTTGGCAGATACTCAAGGTCTTCAACAAGGAACTCCTTAGGATATGCAGCATCTTGGGGCAATGGCTTCATCATACTTAGCATCTGACTCATGTTTGGTTCAGGCTTCTGAAAGATGCTCTCCATAGCTTCACTGTGAAGCTGACATCCAGGTTCGTAGAGATCGCCAGGAGTGGGCAGACCAGCGAGCTCAATGATATCAAAGGCTTTGACTTCGTGATGAACATTTCCTGTCATCCACTCCAGGACCCAAGTCTTCGGATCTCTGTTGTACCCACGGATGTGAAGTGTGGCATAGAATTGGAGCAGCAACTCTTCATTCCAATGCTCTTGGTTGGTGACGAACGACAGCAGTCCAACCTCTTTGAAGCAATCCAGAGCTTCTTCCAGACAGAGCAGACCAGCTATTGCTTCAATGTCAAGACGCTTATATGGGAAGATGCGACCTTGATTGTATAGAATGCAGGAGTAATAGCTTCGCTGCGGATAGCTCCAGAACCGATCAGATGATATTCTTTCCCTTGAGTAGGGGTTCCTGGAGCTATTGAAGAAAGTGTTGTCTGCTTTGAAGCCATTGACATTGAAGGATCCAGGTGCTGATGCAGGACCTGGAAACCTGGGCAATCTTGGGATTGGCTTCTATACCCGAGGCCTGTGCTCAACATGATAGTCGAACTGAGGACCAGCAGCAGGCGCAGGAACAGAAGCAGTAGGATCAGTGGCTTCGCTGACTTTTGGTGCTTGGGTTGGTGAAGGCTCCACATTGGCTTCAGCCATGACAGCGTCAGTGGCGTCGGTGGCAGCCTCAAGATTCTCAACCTCCACTTGACGAGCTGGAGGGTCGGTCACAGTCACGTTCTCCTCGAGAATAGCTTCTTGGTGGGACGGGGGAGTAGCAGCGCTTGGGGTTTCTTCTTCATCGGCTGATGCAGCCGGAATGTCTTCAGCAGCTTTAGCTTCAGACTCAGAGACTAGAGGCCTTGGTCCTTTGCGAAGCCTGCGTAACGCTGGCGACGCCTGTGGAGTTGGAGTTGGCTGGGCCTCAAGGTCTTCTTCTTCTTGTGCTTGTGGGTGATCAGCCCATGATGCATCCTGAGCAATTGGCGTCAGAGGACGACCAATGCTGATGAGCTCGCTGTGCGTTAGCACAAGCGATGATACCTGTTGGTGCTCGAGCTGAGGAAGAACTGCATCATCTTCAACATGGTCATGGTGACCAATGTCTTCAGCAGCGATGGGATCAGCTGCTGGAAAGTCTTCAGCTTCACGAGCCTCTGCGAAAGCAGGCTCATGGACAGTCAGTTGGCGCTCCTGAGGTTCAGCGTCAGGGCGAACCATGGAGATGGGTTCAACAATCAAGGGCTCTGTGGGAGCAGCTCGTTCCTTCTTGGTCTTCCGCTTCTTCTTGGAGGGAGAAGTAGCAGAGGCTTCAGGATGTTTCCTCTTTCTGGCTTCAGCCTCAGCAGTCCTCGTCTTCTTCAGCTCTGAGGCGGTTGACCGGGCCTTTGGCTTCGAGCCAGTCATGCTAGTTGGGAAGACAATGGGATCTGCTTCCTGCCTTGGTGCGTCGGGTTCGGCCATAGCGGGCTTCTACTTTTGCTTTGCAGCCATCCTGGGGTCGATGCCAGGACGCCCAAGGGCCTTGCTCTTCTCAGCCTCATTGTAGGCTTGCACACACTTGTCAGCCAGGCGCTTCATGCACTCACGAGAGCCTTGAGCTTCTTCACGCTTCTTGAGAAAGGCTTCTTTAAGCTCGTGCAGCATGAGCTTGAAGTTCTTGACCTCTTGTACGCTGAGCTTGGCCATATGCTTCTTGAACTGATCTTTTTCATAGTCAATCTTTTGCTTCAGTTCGACGATGCGCTGAGCTAGAGCTAGCTCTGAAGCAATGGCGCCATGGAAGGCGACACTGAGACCAATGGGAAGTTGCAGGTCTTCGAAGCTGAGGTTGGGCGTTTCAAACCACTCATCAATGAAGTCGTGGATGATTGCCACGTCAAAGAGAGGCAAATTGTTGAAGATTTCTGCTTCTTCTTTGCTCTTGATCAGCTGCTCAAGAGTGTCATCTGCAAGATCTTCATCACTGGACAGATCAATGGCATCGTTGCGCAGAATAGCAGCAGCTGTCAGTTCTTGGCCGGTGTGTGGCAGAGGCATCTTGACCTTCTGGGGCTTGGATATGCATGACAAATCTTCAGACTGCACACCGTCTTCAGGAGGTGCAGTGGCCAGTGGCTTCGCCCTTGAGATTTTTGGTGCAGAGGCAGGCTTTGAAGCTTTTGGCTGCTTCAGTTTCTTTGGCTTTGGCGCGGCAGGCGCTTCATCTGATTCAGCATCATCTGCAGGCTCATTCACGGCTGTCCCTTGAACCAGGATATGGGTGATGAGACCTTCAAGGTTGTAGAAAGGACCGATGACATTGGGTTCTGCATCGCGTGTGCCGTCAGCCCGGGGAGCAGAAGGACCATGGTTGAAGTCTACTCCCAATGACTTCTTGTTTTCCTTGGCCGATGCCTTTGCATGCTGGAAGTTGCGCTTGAAGAGATTATCATCACGACACCATAGCAATGATGATGGGTCGACATCTTCAGGCTGAGGTCCACGGACCATACAGGGATAGAAACCCTGAGCAATAGCTTCAGCTTTGGTCTTGGGTGGAAGGCCTCGAAAGAGAATATCACCCCAAGGACTTTTGATAGCACTTTTCTCAGCATATTCCTTGGTCACGAATCTGTATTTGTACCACTGTTCTGCCCAATATCTTCGAATCCACTGGATTTGGGTCTTGCGCTGATTATAATCCTCTTCAGGATCTGTCTTGTAAAGCTCAGAGAGGTCATCAGGCAAATCTCTTGATGTTCCCCCACGACGCTGTCTGCCTCCCTTCCTTGCAGATTTCTCTGAAGCCATGAACTTTAAACTGAAAGGCTTCAATACGTTCA
Organism: Triticum urartu; assembly: GCF_056163025.1. Classification (NCBI taxonomy): domain Eukaryota; kingdom Viridiplantae; phylum Streptophyta; class Magnoliopsida; order Poales; family Poaceae; genus Triticum; species Triticum urartu. The sequence goes on along the minus strand of NC_141876.1, from coordinate 166,045,843 downwards.
AAGGCTTTCGCTTGCTGGACAAACAGGAACTGGCTTCGGGAGAATTTATATGATGCTGTAAGAATTCTGCAAATGAATGCAGACTATGAGAACCAAGGGATTCTCCCACGGACATGTACCTGTGACAGCATTAAGGTGCGAGGGAAGGGGAAGAGGTCATATGCATTCTCAGAAGATTTTGAAGATAAATCAGTTTAGAAGACATTGACCTCATCGTGCGAAGACATTCACTCATAGATAAGGAGTTGGTTCCAGATTTGTATGAATCCATGGATCAGTACAAGTGAGGAATCTAACTACTTTGTGAAGCATAAGTGAATATACTAGGCATATTATGAGATGCAGTATGAAAGATATCCAATTTGTGTGAACAGAAACTGCTTGTGGTAGAAAGTGACGAAGCTATAGGATCAAAGGGGCCATAAAAAGGAAGTTTTATTTACCACACGAAGAACTGCTAGACGGAGTGGAAGAGGAGGCCGAGTAGTTCGATCGTCCGTGCCCTAACTTGGCGACGGAGGACACCTACGGCGACAATGGAGAAGACAATGTCCGCGGTCGGCGAGAAGACGGCGTCGGAGAGGTTGCGGCAGCGAAGCGCTTCGTCGCCGTCGTCGTCAAGGGCTAGCAGTGGCGCTAGGGTTCGTGCGTGAGTGGAAGAAGAGATAATGACTGCAGTGAGGCGTGTATTTATTGGTACAGGGGTGGCTCAGTGTTATTACACAGGTGCCCCTGGCGATTCACATCTGAGGAACACGTGGCCATCATGCAGCATATCGGGGGTTGTTCCACGTCCCACGCACGCCTGGATTGTCGGGTGGTCGTTCCCACTTCTACGGGTTTCAGGTGAAGGAATGAGCATTGAAAACGGACTTAATGTTTGTCTCTGTATCTTCTGCTGACAAGGACGCAGAGAAGACATTCGACAGTTTCAATAGAATGCATATGATTTGGAGAGATAGAGTTTGAGATAGAAAGCATAGAGAGGTTAGGGTCCGATCACATTCACTTAGTTCAAAATATTCAACAAGAAGACATAGCTATAAGTGAATGCTATAGAGGACAGAACACTAGTATATATATATTCAACATAGTGAAGATAATCATGAAGACATGTTGAGATTGAAGCCAAACCAAATGTGAAGACATAGCAAATGTAACGCCATGAGTGAAACACTTCAAACAGAACCTTTGGTGGTGGCGTTACCCACCGTATAGGAAGTATTAGACCCAGACACGACGCATAATTATCGTGGCGCTCCGAAGTCAAATTCCACATTAATGTATTCACACTTAGAATGTATGTCTTCATTGATTAAAGATATACTTTACTTCGTGTGTTGCACATCTAAGTCATCAATATGCACAAGTGTTAGGATGTGTGCCTGATCACAGGACATTTGAGGATTCCAAGATATTTAGCTCACACTGTAACATGCAAAATCTCTTCTCATCCAAGGGCTTGGTGAAGATATCTGCCAATTGCTCTTCAGTGTTGACGTGTATGATATCAACGTCTTCCTTCACAACATGATCTCTGAGAAAGTGATGACAAATTTCAATGTGCTTTGTCTTCGAGTGCTGAACTGGGTTGTTGGCAATCTTGATGGCGCTTTCGTTGTCGCAGTAGAGTGGCACTTGCTTCAGATGAATGCCATAGTCCTTGAGTGTTTGCTTCATCCATAGAAGCTGAGCGCAACAAGATCCAGCAGCAATGTATTCAGATTCAGAAGTGGAGAGAGATACACAGTTCTGCTTCTTTGAAGACCAACATACAAGTGATCGTCCCAGAAAATGACATGTGCCTGATGTAGACTTGCGATCCACCTTGTCACCAGCATAATCAGCATCCGAGAATCCAACCAGATCAAACTCTAAGCCCTTTGGATACCATAATCCTAGAGTTGGGGTGTGAGCCAAATATCGAAGAATTCGCTTCACAGCTAAGTGATGCGACTCCTTTGGTGCTGCTTGGAATCGATCACACATGCAAACACTAAGCATAATATCTGGCCTAGATGCACATAGATAAAGCAAAGAACCAATCATGGAGTGGTATACCTTTTGATCGAACTCTTTACCATTGTCGTCGGGATCCAGATGATGTTTGGCTGGCATTGGCGTCGTGAAGCCTTTGCAGTCTTGCATACCGAACTTCTTCAGGCAATCTTTGAGATACTTCTCTTGAGATATGAAGATGCCGTTGCGTTGCTGTCGTATTTGAAGACCGAGGAAGAACTTCAGCTCTCCCATCATGGACATCTGATATTGCTCTTGCATCATATATCCAAACTCTTCACTGTACTTCTGATTGGTGCAGCCGAACATAATGTCATCCACATATATTTGGCACACAAACAGTTCACCATAATATGTCTTCGTGAAGAGAGTGGGGTCGAGGGAACCAGGTATGAAGCCTTTGCTCTTCAGGAAGTATTTGAGTGTGTCATACCATGCCCGAGGGGCTTGTTTGAGGCCATACAGTGCCTTGTTGAGCTTGTATACCATGTCCGGATGTTTTGGATCTTCAAAGCCAGGCGGTTGTGCAACATACACTTCTTCTTCAATCTTGCCATTGAGAAAGGCGCTCTTCACATCCATTTGATATAGAAGTATGTCATGATGATTTGCATAGGCCAGCAGTATGCGTATGGCTTCAAGTCGAGCCACAGGAGCAAATGTTTCATCGAAGTCAATTCCTTCCACTTGAGTATATCCTTGAGCAACGAGACGAGCTTTGTTTCTGACAACTTGACCATGCTCATCTTGCTTGTTGCGGTATATCCATTTGGTGCCTATTTGTAGGATCTAGAAGTAGATGTGTCTAGAGGGGGGGGGGTGATTAGACACTTAGTGCTAAAGTTGCAATTTTTAGGCCTTTTTGGTTTGAGTGGAGTTTTAGGCACAATTTCAACATACACAATACATATCAAGCAAGCATGCAAAGAGTATATGAGCAGCGGAATGTAAAGCATGCAACTTGCAAGAATGTAAGGGGAAGGGTTTGGAGAATTCAAACGCAATTGGAGACATGGATGTTTTTCCCGTGGTTCGGATAGGTGGTGCTATCCTACATCCACGTTGATGGAGACTTCAACCCACGAAGGGTAACGGTTGCGCGAGTCCACGGAGGGCTCCACCCATGAAGGGTAATGGTTGCGCGAGTCCACGGAGGGCTCCACCCACGAAGGGTCCACGAAGAAGCAACCACCCACGAAGGGTCCACGAAGAAGCAACCTTGTCTATCCCACCATGGCCATCGCCCACGAAGGACTTGCCTCACTAGCGGTAGATCTTCACGAAGTAGGCGATCTCCTTGCCCTTACAAACTCCTTGGTTCAACTCCACAATCTTGTCGAAGGCTCCCAAGTAACACCTAGCCAATCTAGGAGACACCACTCTCCAAGAAGTAACAAATGGTGTGTAGGTAATGAACTCCTTGCTCTTGTGCTTCAAATGATAGTCTCCCCAACACTCAACTCTCTCTCATAGGATTTGGATCTTGTGGAAAGAAGGTTTGAGTGGAAAGCAACTTGGGGAAAGCTAGAGATCAAGATTCATATGGTAGGAATGGAATATCTTGGCCTCAACACATGAGTAGGTAGTTCTCTCTCAGAAATAGGATGCTGGAAGTGTAGGCTTAGTCTGATGGCTCTCTCTACGAATGAAGAGGAGGTGGAGGGGTATATATAGCCTCCACACAAAATCCAACCGTTACACACAATTTTCCAATCTCGGTGGGACCGAATCAACAAACTCGGTCGGACCGAAAAGGTAAACCTAGTGACCGTTAGAGATTTTCGGTGGGACTGACATGCAACTCGGTAGGACCGATATGGTTAGGGTTTGGGCATAACGTAATCTCGTTGAGACCGATTACACAAACTCGGTGAGACCGAGTTTGGTAATAAGCTAACCAGAGAGTTGGTCAGGTAAACTCGGTGGGACCGATTTGCTCTTTCGGTGAGACCGAAAAGTTACAAAAGGGAAACAAAGAGTTTACATTGCAATCTCGGTGGGACCGATTCGCTCTTTCGGTGAGACCGAAAAGTTACGAAAGGGAAACAAAGAGTTTGCAATCCCATCTCGGTGAGACCGAGATCCCTATCGGTAGAACCGAATTGCTAGGGTTTGGCAGTGGCTTATGACAAGTGAAACTCGGTGGCGCCGGATAGGAATAATCGGTAGGTCCGAGTTTGGCTTTGGGTTTAGGTCATATGTGGAAGTGGGAAAGTAGCTGAGGATTTTGGAGCATATCATTAAGCACATGAAGCAAGAGGCTCATTAAGCAACACCTCATCCCTCCTTGATAGTATTGGCTTTTCCTATGGACTCAATGTGATCTTGGATCACTAAAATGTAAAATGAAGAGTCTTGAGCTTGAAGCTTTAGCCAATCCTTTGTCCTTAGCATCTTGAAGGAGTTCCCACAACCTTTAGTCTATGCCACTCCATTGTTGAACTTATCTGAAACATACTAGATAGAAACATTAGTCCAACAAGAGATATGTTGTCATCAATTACCAAAACCACCTAGGGAGCACTTGTGCTTTCAATCTCCCCCTTTTTGGTAATTGATGGCAACATACATCAAAGCTTTAGATAAGGACATAAAGAACAGCAAGTAAAGCTTTGGAAGGACATGTAACAAGCATAGGCTCCCCCTACATGTATGCACTCATGTAAATATGAAATATAGAGGCGTGTGAGGGCATAACCATGACAGAGTAGGCAATGTGTTACATGTATCTTGGCCATATGCATCAGAGCAAAAGATTATCAAAGAAAATACCTTCATGCTCATGAGTCCTTCTTGCAAATAGTATGTACATAAGCAAGAACTCCTCATACTCATGATTTTGATGCATATACTTACCTTGTGGTCTTGAGTTGGCTTAGGATGGAAGGAACCTGCACAAACAAAGTTAGATAACACAAGTACATCCACTAGCCAGAGAAAACAAAAGAAACCACAAGAATACCAAGACTGGGATGACATGTAGAGAGTGAGTACAAGGTACCACATTGGATTCAACATGTCCCCAAGAATAAAGATATGCAATGAATTTGACTGATTTCTTTCCCTTATGTGTCTTGCTCCCCCTGAATCTTACATGGGATATTGGGAGAAGATAAGGAACAGCAAATCAGAGCTGAAAGATACAAATGGATAGAACTTAATGCAAATACATGTCTTTCCCCCAAAAAGACATGTGACATCTCTCCTCTTGAATATCAAGCATCAAGCATCTGGGACATCTGGGATCCTTGAGTATTCTCTCCCCCTGGAAGTCTCTCTCTCCCCCTTAATACTTTCTCTCTTGTAGGTTTGGTCCTTGAGACTTTTTCTCTCCCTTGATGTGATCTCTCTCTCCTACAAGCTTTGATGTGATCTCTCTCTCACCCTTTGACATCAATTTCCAAGAAGGGCTTTCTGGAATCCGTCGTATAGGTTTGGTCCTTGAGACTCAGCACAAAGCAATGGATAAAACTGTGATGCTTGTAGAGGACAAGATTCATTGAGTAGAGTTGGATCAGAAGAAATATAGAACAAGTGGCAAACTGTTTTTCCTGTTGTGAAGTCGGTGGCACCGAGTGGTATGTTTCGGTGGCACTGAAAAGATTCGGTTGGACCGAAAATTACAAGTCAGTGAAACCGAGTTTACACAGAGAAAAACACTTGTCACCTCAGCTCACTAGACATGTAGGATCTCACAAAGATTTGCAATGAATTACTTGAAGGATTTGCAAGGAATTAAATGCAGAAAATGCAGAACAAAAACAAAGAGAAAAGAGAAGAAAATGAAAGATCTAGATGAAGTTTTTTTTAAAAAAAAAAGAGAAAGAAAATAAACATGCATGAGACAAATGCAATAACACAGAAAAGAACACAAGAGAACTTCATCTAGAGTTGGGCGGTGACATAGTCACCTATGTTAGAGTATATTGACTTAGGAGTCAAGTGAGAACACTTGATCATAGGTCATACTCATCGTTTAAGCTCAAAATGGGGTTACCATTTTTCGTTTAACCATCTTGATGTATTCACATCTTGTTGAGTTGCTTTGACTCATGTCTTGGAGTAAAGCTTCTCTAAGATGGAATAACATACCTTGGGTGGTGGTGTGGTTCTTGCTCATGTAGTTGAACTTGTGTGGGTGCTCAAGGTTGATGTAGCTCATCAAGAGTTGGGAGCACCACTTGGAGTTTGAGTTCATCTACCTACATGGGTTAGTTCTTGCAAGGAAGAGCACTTGTGTATCCAAAAATGACAATCATGAAGCTCAACATAGAATTTGTCAAAGGATATGTTTGAATGGTTTTGTGCTTCCTTGTCTTCAACCACAATTGTGTAGAGTCTTGGTGATGTAGAGATTGCTCAAGATGTGAGTGAGTCGCAATCTCATGGAATTAGATTCAACCAAGCACCTACATGGGTTAGACAACATGCAAGGTGCAAATATATCCAAGACATAAGATAGTCATCATAAGAGATATATCATGGATTAGTCATAAGCTCATGTCTTGCATGTATCCAATGGAGTTTCTACTCCAAGTTCGAAGCATCAATGATGTTCAATTCACCTCTCAACCTGCAAAATACTTTATCATCAAGAGGTTTAGTAAATATATCCGCTAATTGCTTATCGGTGCGAACGTGCTTAAGATTAATGTCACCCTTAGCAACATGATCTCGAATGAAATGATGACGAACTTCAATATGCTTAGTTCGAGAATGTTGTACAGGATTATGACCAATTTTGATAGCACTTTCATTGTCACAAAGTAGTGGAACATGTTTCACATAGATCCCATAATCTTTAAGAGTTTGGGTCATCCAAAGTAATTGAGCACAACATGAACCAGCGGCAATGTATTCCGCTTCGGCGGTGGATAAGGATACCGAGTTTTGTTTCTTGGAAGACCAAGACAAAAGAGATCTACCAAGAAATTGACAAGTACCCGAAGTGGACTTTCTATCAACCTTATCTCCGTCATAATCCGAGTCAGAATAGCCAACAAGATCAAAAGAAGACCTCTTAGGATACCAAATGCCAAAATTTGGTGTATGGATTAAATATCTCACTATCCTTTTCACAGCCTTAAGATGACATTCTTTAGGAGCAGCTTGATATCGTGCACACATGCACACACTTAGCATAATATCGGGACGTGAAGCACATAGGTATAACAATGAACCAATCATAGAGCGATAAACCTTTTGATTAACCGGTTCACCATCTTTGGTCAAATCATTATGTCCACTAGTAGGCATGGGTGTAGACTTACCTTTGCATTCTTGCATATTGAACTTCTTGAATAAGTCCTTGGTGTACTTCGTTTGAGAGACAAATGTACCTTCCTTAGTTTGCTTGATTTGCAAACCGAGAAAGAATTTGAGTTCACTCATCATAGACATCTCAAACTTCTCTGACATTAGCTTTCCAAACTTTTCACTAAAGAGAGGGTTAGTTGAACCAAATATGATATCATCGACATAAATTTGGCATACAAATAGTTCTCCATTAACCCTTTTAGTACAAAGAGTAGAATCAATTTTACCAATTTCAAAACCACTTGTAATAAGGAACTTGGTCAAGCATTTATACCATGCTCTAGGAGCTTGTTTAAGACCATAAAGAGCTTTGTGAAGTTTGTAAACATGATTTGGTTTCTTAGGATTGATAAAGCCGGGAGGTTGTTTGACATAAAGATCTGATACCACTTGTAGGATCTAGAAGTAGATGTGTCTAGAGGGGGGGTGATTAGACACTTAGTGCTAAAGTTGCAATTTTTAGGCCTTTTTGGTTTGAGTGGAGTTTTAGGCACAATTTCAACATACACAATACATATCAAGCAAGCATGCAAAGAGTATATGAGCAGCGGAATGTAAAGCATGCAACTTGCAAGAATGTAAGGGGAAGGGTTTGGAGAATTCAAACGCAATTGGAGACACGGATGTTTTTCCCATGGTTCGGATAGGTGGTGCTATCCTACATCCACGTTGATGGAGACTTCAACCCACGAAGGGTAACGGTTGCACGAGTCCACAGAGGGCTCCACCCACGAAGGGTAATGGTTGCGCGAGTCCACGGAGGGCTCCACCCACGAAGGGTCCACGAAGAAGCAACCACCCATGAAGGGTCCACGAAGAAGCAACCTTGTCTATCCCACCATGGCCATCGCCCACGAAGGACTTGCCTCACTAGCGGTAGATCTTCACGAAGTAGGCGATCTCCTTGCCCTTACAAACTCCTTAGTTAAACTCAATCTTGTCGGAGGCTCCCAAGTAACACCTAGCCAATCTTAAGTGTGAAGAGATTATCGTCACGACACCATAGCAATGATGATGGGTCGACATCTTCAGGCTGAGGTCCACGGACCATACAGGGATAGAAACCCTGAGCAATAGCTTCAGCTTTGGTCTTGGGTGGAAGGCCTCGAAAGAGAATATCACCCCAAGGACTTTTGATAGCACTTTTCTCAGCATATTCCTTGGTCACGAATCTGTATTTGTACCACTGTTCTGCCCAATATCTTCGAATCCACTGGATTCGGGTCTTGCGCTTATTATAATCCTCTTCAGGATCTGTCTTGTAAAGCTCAGAGAGGTCATCAGGCAAATCTCTTGATGTTCCCCCACGACGCTGTCTGCCTCCCTTCCTTGCAGATTTCTCTGAAGCCATGAACTTTAAACTGAAAGGCTTCAATACGTTCAAAGGCTTTCGCTTGCTGGACAAACAGGAACTGGCTTCGGGACAATTTATATGATGCTGTAAGAATTCTGCAAATGAATGTAGACTATGAGAACCAAGGGATTCTCCCACGGACATGTACCTGTGACAGCATTAAGGTGCGAGGGAAGGGGAAGAGGTCATATGCATTCTCAGAAGATTTTGAAGATAAATCAGTTTAGAAGACATTGACCTCATCGTGCGAAGACATTCACTCATAGATAAGGAGTTGGTTCCAGATTTGTATGAATCCATGGATCAGTACAAGTGAGGAATCTAACTACTTTGTGAAGCATAAGTGAATATACTGGGCATATTATGAGATGCAGTATGAAAGATATCCAACTTGTGTGAACAAAAACTGCTTGTGGTAGAAAGTGACGAAGCTATAGGATCAAAGGGGCCATAAAAAGGAAGTTTTATTTACCACACGAAGAACTGCTAGACGGAGTGGAAGAGGAGGCCGAGTAGTTCGATCGTCCGTGCCCTAACTTGGCGACGGAGGACACCTACGGCGACGGCGGAGAAGACAATGTCCGCGGTCGGCGAGAAGACGGCGTCGGAGAGGTTGCGACAGCGAAGCGCTTCGTTGCCGTCGTCGTCGAGGGCTAGCAGTGGCGCTAGGGTTCGTGCGAGAGTGGAAGAAGAGATAATGATTGCGGTGAGGCGTGTATTTATTGGTACAGGGGTGGCTCAGTGTTATTACACAGGTGCCCCTGGCGATTCACATCTGAGGAACACGTGGCCATCATGCAGCATATCGGGGGTTGTTCCACGTCCCACGCACGCCTGGATTGTCGGGTGGTCGTTCCCACTTCTACGGGTTTCAGGTGAAGGAATGAGCATTGAAAACGGACTTAATGTTTGTCTCTGTATCTTCTGCTGACAAGGACGCAGAGAAGACATTCGACAGTTTCAATAGAATGCATATGATTTGGAGAGATAGAGTTTGAGATAGAAAGCATAGAGAGGTTAGGGTCCGATCACATTCACTTAGTTCAAAATATTCAACAAGAAGACATAGCTATAAGTGAATGCTATAGAGGACAGAACACTAGTATATATATATTCAACATAGTGAAGATAATCATGAAGACATGTTGAGATTGAAGCCAAACCAAATGTGAAGACATAGCAAATGTAACGCCATGAGTGAAACACTTCAAACAGAACCTTTGGTGGTGGCATTACCCACCGTATAGGAAGTATTAGACCCAGACACGGCGCATAATTATCGTGGCGCTCCGAAGTCAAATTCCACATTAATGTATTCACACTTAGAATGTATGTCTTCATTGATTAAAGATATACTTTACTTCGTGTGTTGCACATCTAAGTCATCAATATGCACAAGTGTTAGGATGTGTGCCTGATCACAGGACATTTGAGGATTCCAAGATATTTAGCTCACACCGTAACATGTAAAATCTCTTCTCATCCAAGGGCTTGGTGAAGATATCTGCCAATTGCTCTTCAGTGTTGACGTGTATGATATCAACGTCTTCCTTCACAACATGATCTCTGAGAAAGTGATGACAAATTTCAATGTGCTTTGTCTTCGAGTGCTGAACTGGTTTGTTGGCAATCTTGATGGCGCTTTCGTTGTCGCAGTAGAGTGGCACTTGCTTCAGATGAATGCCATAGTCCTTGAGTGTTTGCTTCATCCATAGAAGCTGAGCGCAACAAGATCCAGCAGCAATGTATTCAGATTCAGAAGTGGAGAGAGATACACAGTTCTGCTTCTTTGAAGACCAACATACAAGTGATCGTCCCAGAAAATGACATGTGCCTGATGTAGACTTGCGATCCACCTTGTCACCAGCATAATCAGCATCCGAGAATCCAACCAGATCAAACTCTAAGCCCTTTGGATACCATAATCCTAGAGTTGGGGTGTGAGCCAAATATCGAAGAATTCGCTTCACAGCTAGGTGATGCAACTCCTTTGGTGCTGCTTGGAATCGAGCACACATGCAAACACTAAGCATAATATCTGGCCTATATGCACATAGATAAAGCAAAGAACCAATCATGGAGCGGTATACCTTTTGATCGAACTCTTTACCATTATCGTCGGGATCCAGATGATGTTTGGCTGGCATTGGCGTCGTGAAGCCTTTGCAGTCTTGCATACCGAACTTCTTCAGGCAATCTTTGAGATACTTGTCTTGAGATATGAAGATGCCGTTGCGTTGCTGTCATATTTGAAGACCGAGGAAGAACTTCAGCTCTCCCATCATGGACATCTGATATTGCTCTTGCATCATATATCCAAACTCTTCACTGTACTTCTGATTGGTGCAGCCGAAGATAATGTCATCCACATATATTTGGAACACAAACAGTTCACCATAATATGTCTTCGTGAAGAGAGTGGGGTCGAGGGAACCAGGTATGAAGCCTTTGCTCTTCAGGAAGTATTTGAGTGTGTCATACCATGCCCGAGGGGCTTGTTTGAGGCCATACAGTGCCTTGTTGAGCTTGTATACCATGTCAGGATGTTTTGGATCTTCAAAGCCAGGCGGTTGTGCAACATACACTTCTTCTTCAATCTTGCCATTGAGAAAGGCGCTCTTCACATCCATTTGATATAGAAGTATGTCATGATGATTTGCATAGGCCAGCAGTATGCGTATGGCTTCAAGTCGAGCCACAGGAGAAAATGTTTCATCGAAGTCAATTCCTTCCACTTGAGTATATCCTTGAGCAACGAGACGAGCTTTGTTTCTGACGACTTCACCATGCTCATCTTGCTTGTTGCGGTATATCCATTTGGTGCCTAGTTGTAGGATCTAGAAGTAGATGTGTCTAGAGGGGGGGTGATTAGACACTTAGTGCTAAAGTTGCAATTTTTAGGCCTTTTTGGTTTGAGTGGAGTTTTAGGCACAATTTCAACATACACAATACATATCAAGCAAGCATGCAAAGAGTATATGAGCAGCGGAATGTAAAGCATGCAACTTGCAAGAATGTAAGGGGAAGGGTTTGGAGAATTCAAACACAATTGGAGACATGGATGTTTTTCCCGTGGTTCGGATAGGTGGTGCTATCCTACATCCACGTTGATGGAGACTTCAACCCACGAAGGGTAACGGTTGCGCGAGTCCACGGAGGGCTCCACCCATGAAGGGTAATGGTTGCGCGAGTCCACGGAGGGCTCCACCCACGAAGGGTCCACGAAGAAGCAACCACCCACGAAGGGTCCACGAAGAAGCAACCTTGTCTATCCCACCATGGCCATCGCCCACGAAGGACTTGCCTCACTAGCGTTAGATCTTCATGAAGTAGGCGATCTCCTTGCCCTTACAAACTCCTTGGTTCAACTCCACAATCTTGTCGGAGGCTCCCAAGTGACACCTAGCCAATCTAGGAGACACCACTCTCCAAGAAGTAACAAATGGTGTGTAGGTAATGAACTCCTTGCTCTTGTGCTTCAAATGATAGTCTCCCCAACACTCAACTCTCTCTCATAGGATTTGGATCTGGTGGAAAGAAGGTTTGAGTGGAAAGCAACTTGGGGAAAGCTAGAGATCAAGATTCATATGGTAGGAATGGAATATCTTGGCCTCAACACATGAGTAGGTAGTTCTCTCTCAGAAATAGGATGCTGGAAGTGTAGGCTTAGTCTGATGGCTCTCTCTACGAATGAAGAGGAGGTGGAGGGGTATATATAGCCTCCACACAAAATCCAACCGTTACACACAGTTTTCCAATCTCGGTGGGACCGAATCAACAAACTCGGTCGGACCGAAAAGGTAAACCTAGTGACTGTTAGAGATTTTCGGTGGGACTGACATGCAACTCGGTAGGACCGATATGGTTAGGGTTTGGGCATAACGTAATCTCGGTGAGACCGATTACACAAACTCGGTGAGACCGAGTTTGGTAATAAGCTAACCAGAGAGTTGGTCAGGTAAACTCGGTGGGACCGATTTGCTCTTTCGATGAGACCGAAAAGTTACAAAAGGGAAACAAAGAGTTTACATTGCAATCTCGGTGGGACCGATTCGCTCTTTCGGTGAGACCGAAAAGTTACGAAAGGGAAACAAAGAGTTTGCAATCCCATCTCGGTGAGACCGAGATCCCTATCGGTAGAACCAAATTGCTAGGGTTTGGCAGTGGCTTATGACAAGTGAAACTCGGTGGCGCGGGATAGGAATAATCGGTAGGTCCGAGTTTGGCTTTGGGTTTAGGTCATATGTGGAAGTGGGAAAGTAGCTGAGGATTTTGGAGCATATCATTAAGCACATGAAGCAAGAGGCTCATTAAGCAACACCTCATCCCTCCTTGATAGTATTGGCTTTTCCTATGGACTCAATGTGATCTTGGATCACTAAAATGTAAAATGAAGAGTCTTGAGCTTGAAGCTTTAGCCAATCCTTTGTCCTTAGCATCTTGAAGGAGTTCCCACAACCTTTAGTCCATGCCACTCCATTGTTGAACTTATCTGAAACATACTAGATAGAAACATTAGTCCAACAAGAGATATGTTGTCATCAATTACCAAAACCACCTAGGGAGCACTTGTGCTTTCACTATTATATTGTGCTTCCGAGGATCAGGACGCTTAACCAGTTCCCATACATTATTCAGCTCAAACTGTTGGAGCTCTTCTTGCATAGCTTGAATCCATTCAGGTTCCATGAAGGCTTCTTCAACTTTCTTAGGTTCTGTTATTGAGACGAATGCGAAGTGCCCACAGAAATTTGCTCTCAATCTGCACTTCATTGGCAACACGATGATGTACAGGGCGAAGATTTTGCTCTTGCTGATCATTGTCATTGTTAGAAGGATTGTCTTCAGGCTGAGCATTGTCTTCAGGTTGATCAGGTGCGGATATGATAAGTTCCTCTTCAGGTTGAGCTTCAGAGGGTATGATTTCTCCAGTTCCCATTAGTTTGATTGATTCACTGGATGGAACTTCATCTAGCACATTTGGCAGGTGCTCTCTTTGTGAACCGTTAGTCTCATCGAACCACACATCCATTGTTTCAACCACTTTATAATGAAAGAGATTGAAGACTCTGTAGGAGTGCGAATCCTTTCCATATCCAAGCATAAAACCCTCATGTGCTTTTGGTGCAAATTTTGAAGTGTGATGTGGATCCTTGATCCAGCACCTGGCTCCAAATACTCTGAAGTAACTGACATTTGGCTTCTTGCCAATAAGGAGCTCATAAGATGTCTTGTTCAGAAGCTTGTGAAGATAAACACGATTGATTGTATGGCATGCAATATCAATAGCTTCAGGCCAGAATTTTCTTGGAGTCTTGTATTCATCTAGCATCGTTCGGGCCATCTCAATGAGTGTTCTGTTCTTGCGTTCGACGACGCCATTCTGATGTGGCGTGTACGGAGCTGAGAATTCATGTGTGATGCCCAAAGTATCAAGATATGTATCAAGGCCAGTGTTCTTGAATTCAGTGCCATTGTCACTTCTGATGTGCTTTATCTTGGCGCCATAGTTGTTCATTGCTCGATTGGCGAAGCGTCTGAAGACATCCTGCACTTCAGTCTTGTAGAGGATTATGTGCACCCAAGTATATCTAGAATAATCATCAACAATGACAAAGCCATAGAGACAAGCAGTAGTAGTAAGAGTTGAGTAATGAATGGGACCGAAAAGATCCATGTGGAGCAGTTCGAAGGGTCGAGTAGTTGTCATGATTGTCTTCGAGGGATGTTTGGCCCTTGTCATCTTTCCTGCTTCACAGGCACCGCATAAGTGATCTTTCTTAAACTTGACGCCCTCGATGCCTATGACATGCTTCTTCTTTGCAGGGGTGTGGAGGTTCCTCATGCCAGCATGCCCTAGCCTCCGATGCCAGAGCCAGCATTCTGAAGCTTTTGCTAGAAGACACACGGCAAGCCGTGGTCCTGCTGAGAAATCTACCACGTACAAATCATCTTTCTGATACCCTTCACACACTAGAGATTTGTCAGATTCCATTAGAACAAGGCAACGATATTTCCCAAACATTACGATCATGTTCAAATCGCAAAGCATTGAGACAGACATTAAGTTGAAGCCAAGGGATTCAACAAGCATGACTTTATCCATGTGTTGATCCTTTCAGATTGCAACTCTACCTAGACCCAATACCTTACTTTTACCAGTGTCAGCAAATGTGATGTGACTCTTGTCGGATGACGTAAAGTTGAGTCCATAAGAAGGCTTCTTTTGCCAGTCATGTGATTGGTACACCCACTATCAATAATCCATTCTGAAGACACTGGTGTCGTACCCTACAGTGCAGTTAGGGGGATAGGCTTCACGAAGAGAATTGTGAAGCAAAAACATTTGACGAACCAGTGGGTTATGAAAGCTTAGATCCAGATTAGGACTGATAGGGAGAGTAGCATACGATTCAGGAACGAAGTACATAGTAAGACCATTTGGGCATTTGATCTTGCGCCCTACAAGATGTTTAAGGTCCCCAGCAATAGCGTCAGACGATTTTGGTTTTCTGCTGGAGACCCTTCCCTGCAAAAGAGATTTAAGCTTTCTTAGCCACCCACATCTTTAAGGGTGGCTTAGATGCAATAAGTCTAAGTGCAGCGTCTGAGAACTTTGGCTTTGGAGCCCTAGCAAAAAGTCTTGCAGGCGGACAATAGTACTCATAAGAATAAGCAGAATAGTTCTTGGTCTTATGAACATGGTGGTTTGATGAACCACGCTCATATTCATAGGCCTGAGTATGGTTTCCCTGCAAAACATTTGCATTAGTGCGACTCAGGTGAGTTCTCTATCTGTATGAAGCCTTTGGACTGTATGAAGCCTGTGGTCTGGGGTTTGTCTTCTTCACCTGTGGTGTCATGATGACATTCACAGGAAGATTCTCCAGGCACTTTTTCGGTACCCAGATCTTCCTCATAGGCGGTCCATTCCTGCAGTTAGTACCAATGTACCTGGCAAACACTTCACCATTCTGATTATTAAACAATTTATAGTTTGCATCAAAGGATTCATCAGTGACAATGGGGTTAGCACAAGTGAAGCCAGATAGAGTGTATGGATCTGCTGAAGATTCCTTTGCAGCAACCCATGTGGTTTTGGGGTACTGCTCAGGTTTCCAGTAAGAGCCATCAGCATTCATTTTCCTTACGAACCCAACACCCTCTTTCCTCGGGTTTCGGTTCAGGATCTGCTTTTTGAGGACATCACATAGTGTCTGATGCCCTTTAAGACTTTTGTACATCCCTGTTTCAAGCAATGTCTTCAACCTAGCATTCTCATCAGCAATAGCAGTGGTATCCTCAGCAGAGGGGTTAGTTCCCACATCAACAGTTGAAGATATTGCAACAGTAGCAGCAGTAGAACATTCAGCAACAGAAGTGGCATTATCACGCTCAATGCATTTAAGACATGGTGGTTCAAAGCCTTCCTGAGCGGAACTGAACTATTCGGCGCGAAGTGACTCGTTTTCCTTTTGAAGATCTTCATGAGCCGCTCTCAATTTCTCAAGATCTTGCTTCCTTTGAAGATAATCATAGGAAAGCTTTTCATGAGCTGTTGAGAGCGTTTCATGACGACTTTCAAGTTCCTCATACTTAACGTGAAGATTTTTTATGTCTTCAATTAAGGACTCAGATCGAGTCATTTCAGCGCCTAACAGATCATCGCTTTTGTCTAACAGTTTTTGAATATGTTCCATAGCTTTCTGTTGTTCAGTTGCAATTTTAGCAAGTGTTTTGTAGCTGGGTCTTGAACCACAATCAGAGTCATCTTCACTAGATGTTTGATAGTGAGTAGTGCGTGTGTTTACCTTGGCACCGTGTGCCATGAAGCAGTAGGTAGGAGCGGAGTAGTCCTTGTCATTTGCATCGGTGTCGGTGATGAAGTCATTGTCTTCACTGTTGTAGATGGACTTGGCAACGTATGCTGTAGCCAGACTTGCAACGCCAGAATCGGACTCCTCCTCAGACTCCACCTCCGCCTCCTCAGAAGTGGACTCCTCCTCTGAATCCATTTCCTTGCCAACAAACGCACGTGCCTTGCCAGATGAGCTCTTCTTGTGTGATGAAGACTTTGAGGAAGACTTGGAAGAAGACTTTGAGTATTTCTTCTTCTTCTTGTCGTCAGAGTCATATTCCTTGCTCTTCTTCTTCTTTTTGTTCTCATTGTCCCACTATGGACACTCAGAGATGAAGTGGCCAGGTTTCTTGCACTTGTGACATGTTTTCTTCTTGTAGTCATGAGCAGAAGCTTCATCATTTCTTGAGCTTGATCGTGAAGACTTTCTGAAACCTTTCTTCTTGGTGAATTTTTTGAACTTCTTCACAAGCATAGCAAGTTCCCTTCCAATGTCTTCAGGATCATCAGAACTGCTATCAGATTCTTCTTCAGATGAGGAGACAACTTTTGCCTTCAAGGCACGAGTTCGCCCATAGTTTGGACCGTAGATATCTCTTTTCTCAGAAAGCTGAAACTCATGTGTGTTGAGCCTCTCAAGTATGTCAGACGGATCGAGTGTCTTGAAATCAGGACGTTCTTGAATCATCAGGGCTAGGGTGTCAAACGAACTGTCAAGTGATCTCAGTAGTGTCTTGACGACTTCATGCTTGGTGATCTCAGTAGCGCCAAGGGCTTGAAGCTCATTTGTGATGTCAGTGAGTCGATCAAACGTGAGCTGGACATTCTCATTGTCATTTCTCTTGAAGCGGTTGAAGAGGTTGCGAAGGACACTGATTCTCTGATCTCTCTGGGTTGAGACGCCTTCGTTGACCTTGGAGAGCCAATCCCAGACTAGCTTAGATGTTTCCAAAGCACTCACACAGCCATACTGTCCTTTGGTCAGATGACCACAGATGATATTCTTGGCAGTAGAGTCCAGTTGAATGAACTTCTTGACATCAGCAGCAGTGACACCTTCTCCAGCCTTGGGAACGCCGTTCTTGATGACATACCATAGGTCGACGTCAATGGCTTCAAGATGCATGCGCATCTTATTCTTCCAGTAGGGATATTCAGTTCCATCGAAGATGGGGCACGCAGCGGAGACTTTAATTATCCCCGCAGTCGACATAGCTAAAACTCCAGGTGGTTAAACCGAATCACAAAGAACAAGGGAGTACCTTGCTCTGATACCAATTGAAAGTGCGTTATATCGACTAGAGGGGGGGGTGAATAGGCAATTTTTATGAAAGTCTTCAAAACGTGGAAGTTTCGAAGACAAACGATAGAAATAAACATATGACCATGCAGTGGAAGGTAGACTACACTAGGCAAACCATAGTCAAGTATTCAATGAAGTGAAATCACAATGACTAATAGCAGCTAGGTAGTAAGGATCAGGTAGGAAGATATTATGAAGACAAACAGAACACGTAGTCACTCAGTGAAGACAAAAGATAGTGCAATCATACAATGACTTCACAAGGACCAACAATAAGTAAAGGGAAGGATGAAACCAGTGACTCGTTGAAGACAATGATTTGTTGGACCAGTTCCAGTTGCTGTGATAACTGTACGTCTGGTTAGGGCGGCTAGGTATTTAAACATTAGGACACACAGTCCCGGACACCCAGTCCTGAACACGCAGCTCAGGACACCAAGTCCTCACCGTATTCCCCTTGAGCTAAGGTCACATAGACCTCGCCCAATCACTCTGGTAAGTCTTCAAGGTAGACTCCCAAACCTTCACAGACTTTGTTCACCGGCGATCCACAATGTCTCTTGGATGCTCAGAACGCGATGCCTAACCGGCTGGAGGATTCATAGTCCTCAAGTGTAATAAGTCTTCAGATCACACAGACAAGAAGACTTAAGTGATGCCTAACACTCTTTAGCTCTGGGTGGTTAGGGATTTATCCTTGCAAGGAATTCTCTCTCAAAGGCTTCGAGGTGGGTTGCTCTCAAACGACAAAAGCCGTACTCTAACTTAGAGTAGCCAACCGTTTATGGTTGTAGGGGGTGGGCTATTTATAGCCACTAGGCAACCCGACCTGATTTGTCCGAAATGACCCTGGGTCACTAAGGAACTGACACGTGTTCCAACGGTCAAATTTCAAACTCACACGGCAACTTTACTTGGGCTACAAGCAAAGCTAACTTGTCCGACTCTGGACAAGATTCGCTCTCATAGTCTTCACTCGAAGACATAGGTTTTGGTTAAGCATCACTTCAGTCATTTTGACTGGTTCTCTTGGACCCCACTTAACAGTACGGTGGTTCCTATGACTCAACAAAGAAGAAACAGAACTACGAAAGATCTAAGTCTTCGAGCTCCATAGGCTTCATGCGATGCCTTCTCTTGTCATAGTCTTCAATGAGAATATCTTCATAAACCACCTTTGACATCAATGTTTTCATACATTTTTAGGGGTCATCTCTGGTAGGAAAACCCAATCAATGAGGGACTTCTACCTGTGTTATCCTGCAATTCTCACAAACACATTAGTCCCTCAACTAGGTTTGTCGTCAATTCTCCAAAACCAACTAGGGGTGGCACTAGATGCACTTACACCATCGCTGATCACGGGGGGTAGCGAAGGCTACACAGCTCATCCGATGAAGCACGAGCATGGTGGTAATGACTACGGTAGCGCTGACACTGCAGGCAACGCACACTCCCCTGAGGTAGTGGAACTTCTGTGTCGGGTGAAAAGCCCCAGGTAGGTCAGGGTTAATGTGTGGCACAAGGGTCATGAGTGGTGGGAGGTCGACGACATCGCCGGTGAATGGGTGGAACAGTCGGATGGCTGTGTCTTCATCCTGGTGCATGACTAGCAGACCTTCGGCCGAGTCGAGGACACAGTGGTCGTTGAAAACCGGGAGCTTGACGCGGACAAATTTCCCTGTGTCGAGGTTGAAGAAGCGGATGTAGCCCCGGAGGCTGGCGTGGGACGGGTACAGGCTGTGGCCCTCCGGTAGCATCATCCAGCGTCACGGGTGGAAGCGTGGATCGATGACGCCGCGGTTGTGTGGGCAGACCGTGCTAGACCGCCAATGGGGGAAGACCGCGCGGAAGCGGACATAGTCCAGCAAGTCGCCGACCAGCACGCGCCAAGCGATTAGGCAAATCAAGTCTTCGTTCATCTACACCTAGGGGGAGGAAGACGCCCAAGGTGGTTTCTCATGGTCTGGCGGCGACATTCCGGATCCCACATATCTTGCTCACAGCACGAGATGAAAACGGGTCAATAGCTCCTGTGTGACGTTTTTCATGCGAATTGGAAGGAGTGCGACGTTGTTCGAGCAAATGGCTGTGGTGCAACAATTTTGAGCAGGCAAATAGCCCACGCACGACATGGCTGTTAAATGTGGTTAAATTGGTCGTCAACCAAGCCCGCCCGTTTATGTTAGGACATGTGGGTCCAACTTAATTGTTCCTCAAAACAGCTGACCGTGCCCTGCCGCCCGACCGTGCCGGGCCCGCCACTCTGCCCCCCTTCTTCTCCGGTGGCGGCGGATCTTGCGTTCTTGGTGGCGGCGGCGGAGCCCTCGTTCTCAATGGCGGCGGAGCCTTCGTCCTCAAAAAATGGTGAGTGAATTCAAATGCTAGTCGCCCTCCCGTTCCTCTCTTTGGCCCGTAGATCTCAGCTTGTTTCCTCTATTTTTTCTTGCGGAATCGATAGGTTGTGAGGGGAGCCCGTGGGCATACTGAGATGGAGCCGCCAGATTCAACTTCGAATAGGTAATGCGCCTCTCTCCGATCCAATTTTGCATGCAATTAGGGGGTGGCCTCGTCTGCTTTTTCTCACGGGCTCACACTGTCTACCACTGACAGAGGGGATGCTGCCGCTCGGACCTTCGAATTGACAGTCAATTTCTTTCCATCAAAGGAAAAATTAGTTGATGGTAGCATACAGAACAATGAGAGAGATACTATTGTTAAATGGGAGGTTGAGTTTACAGAGATTGATCCACAAGTTCTATAGAACATGGGAGAGACGGCAGTGAAGAAATGGGTGGAAAAAATTGGCGAGAATATTGTTTGGGGTCCAGAGCAAGAAGTATCATTGTTGCGGTTTGATGATTGGAAAGGAGAGTATGTGAGAACAGAAGATGGTGAACAGATTGTTGAAGAAATCGATCGGCAAAACGGCTGGACAAGCAAACGGGCTAATTTTTTTGCTGAGCTCGTTGATCTGAACATTTTTTCGAAGGTTGGATATGTGCCATCACAATTGGCTGCGCAGATGGTAGATGATGATTGGGCTAGTCAGAGGCCATTGATTCCCATGTGTACTGAACTTACAGTAATACCCAAAGAGGGACATGTGACTGGAACTGAAACTGAAACTGCAGCAACTATTGATTGGAATGTAGTTGAATTAGATGAGCCTACTGATCTGGTCACTGCACCAATGCCTGACATTGAGATGGCCAAACTTTTTGGCATTCCAGTCGATGACAGAGATAAGCACGAGAGGGGTGAATCTAGTTTGCCTGCTAATGCTGATGAAGAAGTAGATGGACAGTTGATGGAACAAGCTGCAGATGAGGTAGATGATGCACATGATGATGAGCTGGTGCATGTGTATGACAAAGAAAACCCTGTCATTGAAGTAGGCAAGTTGTTCCCAATCATGAAGGAGTTTAGGATGTGTTTCAAGACTTATGCAGTGAAACATGAGTTTGATGCCAAGACTGTTTGGACTGATAGAAAGAAGTTTTATGCGAGGTGCAGTGGATTTGATGGTAGTGTGAAGCCTTGCAAGTGGTACATATCTGCTAGACTGCAACCTGATGGAAGTACTGTCAGGGTTAACCAAATCCCCAATCAACATACTTGTATTACAAGTTCACAGAGAGTATCAACCATGACATCACAACTTTGGGTTGCAGAAAAGATCACCCCAATTTTAGCCAAAACACCAAACACTACTTCCAAGAAACTCAAAGTAGACTTGGAAAAGATGTACCCCATTAAACTAAAATATACCACAGTGTGGAAGGCAAAACAAAGGGCAATGAAAAATTTATATGGTGATTGGGCAAATACATTTAGGATGCTTTACAACTTCAAAGCAGAAGTGGAAAAGAGGTCACCTGGCAGTGTTGTGGAGATAGATACAGAGGTATCAGCCGAAGGTGAAGTCAAGTTCTCCAAGTTTTTTATGGCTTTGAAGCCTTGCATCGATGGGTTCAAAGCAGGATGCCGTCCATATTTGAGCATAGACTCATCATTTTTGACAGGTAAGTGGAATGGTCAGTTGGCAGCATGCAATGCTCTAGATGGACATAACTGGATGTTTCCTATTGCTGTTGGCTTGTTTCAGACAGAAACAGAGGCTTCATGGACATGGTTCATGATCCAGTTGAAAAGATGCCCAGGGCCAGTGTCACCTTTGGCTATACACACAGATGCATGTAAGGGGCTTGAAAATTCAGTGAAAAATGTTTTCCCACATGCTGAGCAGAGGGAGTGCTTCGATCATTTGTGGATGAATTTGATCAAAAAATTTAGAGGAGAAGAATTTGGGCGCATGTGGCCAGTAGCAAGATCTTACACTAGACAGACACACAAATATCATCTTGATAAGATAATGGAAGCATGTGATGAGTTTGGTCCATGGCTGAACACCTACCATTCTTTGGTCAGCATTCAACACTGCCATCAAGTGTGGCCACATCAACAATAATTTGGCAGAGAGTTTCAACAACAAGGTGAAGGATTTAAAAGATTTGCCTGTGCATGACATGGTTGACCAAATCAGGATCATGCTCATGCGGTTGTGGGAATTGAGAAGAAGGATAGGTGATTGTCTGCAAGGTGATAAGCTTCCAGCAGTGATACAACAGGTGGTCAATAGGAGCAGATATCTTTCACATTTGTTTGTTGAAAAATCTTCACCTTGGGGTGCTGAAGTTAGAGATAACAAAACTGGAAGGAGACATGTTGTTAACACTGAATTGCATGATTGCACTTGCCTCGAGTGGCAACACACTGGTAAACCATGTGAGCATGCCATTCTCTTCTTAGCATCCCAACCGAAGATAAACATGCACCCATATTTGCATGAATATTATTTGGTAGCAAGATTCAAAGCTGCATATGCTACTCCAATTCTAGCACTTACAGATCAGTCTCAGTGGCCTGAAGTGGACATTGAATTTTCCATGTGCCCTCCCTTGACGAAAAGAAAGGCTGGCAGGCCTAAACAGAGTAGATTCAAGGCATGGTTTGAGAAAGGTGGGAGTAGTAAGAAGGGAAAGAAAGATGGAAAGCCAAAAAGGCCCAAAAAGGTAAAAAAAAACAGATGCAAGTTGTGCCAGGAACTTGGGCACAGAGTGGGATCTGTAAAATGTCGTTACACTCCTGATAAGCCAAAGTATGTTCTTGTTTATTTGTCTGTGTTTTGATTTGGTGCTTTTTCCCAATTACTATATCTATAGCATTTTCCCAATGGCTAGGAGGAAGCGAGCAAGTCAGCCCCTTGTTGTTGAACAGTGTTGGCCAACAAAAAAAGCAAGAGTCAATGGCGGTAGAAAGAAGAGAAGTGTGCCTGAGCCTGAGCAGACTGAAGAAAATCCTGCTGCAGTCAACATTCAGACTGAAGAAACTGCTCTCAAGGTTGAAACTGAACCTGAGCATGTCGAGGTTCAGACTAAAGAAACCAATGCTGAGGTACACATCGAAGAAACTGAAACTGTTGTCAACATTGAGACTGAAGACACTGATCACGAGGGTGTTGGCGAGGTGTTGAAAAGACCAATGAAGAAAACCAAGATGATCAGTGAACTTGTGTGTGTAGTAGAACAAAAAACAAGAAGTGGTAAGGCGAAGAAGGGCACGCGACGTGGTAGGAAGAGGTAGAACAGAGAACAGTTTGAAAATTTGGGGCATGTAATAATTTTTGTAACTTGGTACGTACTGGTAGTCACTATGTATCCCAGTATTTCTATTCGAACTTGTTTGTTGGTACCTTGTCTAAACCAGCCAAATAAAATTCAAATTTAAATTCAAATTTGGGCTCAAATTTGAATTAGGGATGGGTATTGATGTTTTAATGCTATCTAAAGTACCTCAATTGAAATATGTTTGCTTGCTGATCATTCCGAGCCCTTTTGGTAAGTTGAACTCATAGTGATGTAAAGTGTGTCTCAAATGACCTCCAAAGGTAGGGTAAACGGCCTCATATTTAAGCAAGTTTTTTGGCACCTTGTCTAAACCATCCAAATAATTTTTCTACACATCTATTCTTCCTATATACTGTAAATCTAAAGTCTCACTATTTATTGAATTACTTTTCTATTATTATTATTATTTTTGAAAAAACAAGATTTAATAGAAAATTATATATAAAACAAGTTTAAAACATGAAAATGAGAAAAGTAAGTTAAGATCTTTCTTAGTCAATCCAAAATGAAGTTTTGGTGAGGTTTTCACACTTTTCATTTTCAAAACCCCACCTACTCTCGGGTGCCCACTACTCTCTCCCTTGAACTCCATACTACATTGTTCGAGGAATGACAATTTTGTGAAGGATTTTTCGTAAAAATGTATGTAAACCATATTTATATTTTTTTTCTCGTTACTATACGACAAAATAAGACTATGTGCGCAAGTTTTATATTTTTTTGATTTTTTTGAATTAGTTATGCTCAATCCTAATCACTCAAAACCCCTCTCAAAACCACGCACACTACCGGGTCATCGATCGTTGTGCGTGGACGGTTGAGATCAGGCGCTAGGGTTAGCTACAGTGTGCATCGATCCGCATGAGACGCACTGATTGGTTGAATCAGTGTGCATCGATCCGCATGAGACGCGTTGATTGGTTGAATCGGTGGGGTTTGGATCAGGCTCTCTCGTTGGGGCATCAGGACCGTTCATTTGAATCCAACGACAAGAGTTGACGCGGTGCATGGACCAAGCCTATGCAGTGCCCTTTCCATCGTTGCATGCGTGCCCGTGCCTACCCGCAACATGCATGCCCACTCGCAGAACTGCGCCCGTGCGTTGCATGCATGCCCTCGACGTAGCCCTAGTCCGCCACCCCCATCGACGCAGTAAGCTGTCGCATGCCTACCATTATAACCGATGCATCGTCGCATCAAAGCATGCACCCGGCCACAATGCAGCAGCCCGATGAAGACAACCAAAAATCCAACACAGCATGGCGTGCTGTACATGGCATGCTCCTCTTTGAGGACGCAATACACTGGCATGGGGTATTGATGTGGGTATCGATGGAGTTCAAACGGCGTGCTGCCCGTTACAAGATGGGCAAATGAAGGCGTCCATTATTGTCACGTCTCCCATCGACCGAACGTTACCCTCTAGCCAGGCCCTAGCAAGATGTGCAAATTAATGGGATACAACATGAATGCACGGGCGGCGCACGCAGAGAACCCGGGGCAGCCGTGTCCCCTTGACCCACGACGGCACAGACGCGTGCGTGAGCCCGTCCCCCTTGACCCATGACCGGTGGCACAGAAGGATCGCAGCCCGTTTCCCACGCTCGTGTACACACTTTCATGGGGCGCCACCAAACGCCGCCCGCCCATTAATTCTACGGGTGAAACCACGTCGCACTTGGGCTATTTAAGCCGGGCACTATTGTCTTCCTCTCCCTCACCCCTCATCCACACCCCATCCTCTGCCTCCTCTGCCCTCCTTCTTCCTTCTTCTCCATCAAACCAGATCGAGCCCTCGAGCCACCCTGCCACCATGCAGTACAACGCCCCCACCTACCGCTTCCCCCCAACCGTGCCGGAAAGGCTCTACCCGGCCGGAGTGTATGTAGAGAGAACCCTTAGGGTTTGGGCGATCTCGAGGTGGAGGGGCGCAAGGGAGTTAACGGAGTTCTTCCTTGCGGCCGGCTTCCGCCACCTCCCCCGCGGCTCTCCTCGGATGTACCATCTTGAGGAGGTCAACCACAACGGCGTTGTAGTTGGGCTCCTCGCCACGTTCACTAACCCTTTCAATGCTTTCCATCTCCTCGGGCGAGCGTATTGGGTTGGTTGTGAGTTCATAGCTTTCACAACCTACAATATCTTCACCGACTTCAACGCCATATTCCCCAACAACGGCGTTATGCACATGCTCCCGTACCCCATCAACAACGTGGAGGAGTGAAGGGCGGCGCCCGGAGGAGTGAGGTGGCCCCGGAGGAGGAGGAGAAGAAGAACCCGAAGAACCCACGTTTGGTGCCCCCCTATCTATCTAGATCTATCGTATTAGTTTTTTGAAGTTGTAATCGTTATGCTACTATTATTAAGTTTTATTAGTACTTTAAGTTGTAAGGCTATCGTGGAACTATGGGTTGCAATCGTTATGCTACTATATATATTGTGTGTTTCGTGCTATTATTTTTGGATTGCTATGGTTTGTTTTTGCTTATTATTCGTGTATTGCTATGGGTTGCTATGGGCCCAGGTTTCTACACCCCAATCACCACACCCAAACCATGGACATGCAACTAGGAGCCCCATGCAAACCCACTATGGACATGGGTGCAACTAGGAAATGCAAACTAATTTACTTCGGGCACTTCATGCAAGCATGCAACTCATTTAGTTCATGGAACCGTAGACATGCATAAAAACAATTAACATTTAGTTTTAGTGCATCAAAAAGTGATCCATCACAAAATTTAGTGCAAGAAAAAGGCCAAAATAAAAGGACAAGTAACATTTCATTGGGCCCCATTTTATTTGCCGAAGTTAGAGGTGGGCTGGTGCCCCTACGCGGGTGGGCTGGTCTTGGGCATGGTTATTTTCTCAGGGCCCATTTTCTCACGGCCCAACATCTATTCGGTAGCCCAGTTCTGTTTTTTTACTAGAAACTGAATTTGGGTGTGTACTCTGTTAACTGAAGAACAAAAACAGAGGAAACAGAGCATGAACACTGAATAGGGCCCCTAAGAATATCATTACAATAATTCAAGCAAGTTTTGCTTCACACTAATTCAAATTCATCTAACAAATGGTCCCTGGCTAACTCAAACTACTGGGCACCCCTGAAACTAGTTGACACACTAACTAAAACTCTAACAAATTCTAGCGATTGATGAACATCAAGTAAAATAAACCCATAGCAATGACACAACCATAAAATGCTCCAGCCATCATATTTGCTTGCTGCTTCAAATCGATCAGATGCTTTAGTTGCTTCCCAATTTTCTTCAATTCACACTTCAGTTCTGCACTGTGCATCATCGGATCGGCTCTATCCGCCAAATTGGGGGCTTGTTCCACGGCAAGCCGCCCCCCAAAATTGAGCTCTTGGGTTCCGGTTGATCCCTCCAATTTCAACCTTTCAACATAGTCATCGAGGCACTCAAAATGCCCACATTTCTTCAGAACCTGAAAAACAAGGGGCCGGAGGCGCATGAATCCTAGATGCACCACCCAGATCCACCGCCCTAATTCGAGGAAAAAAAGAAAGAAATCGGGAGAAATTAGACCATAGGATTGGTCAAGAACACAGATCTAACCTGCCCCGGCTGTAGCTTGCTCAAGCATTTCACAAACTCGCACCCACGGTTGCTATTTTCTTCCCTCACACAAGTCAAACGCTTCAGAGGCTCCATGCGCGGGCAATCGGGGCATCTTGTCAACGGCAATGGACCATACTGCGTCCATTATTGGCGGGAGGCCGAAGTCGAGCTAGACATCACTTGCCGACGGCGCGCTTCGTTGCCGGAGCAGAGGAAGAAGAAGGTGGGAAAGGAAAGGGGCAGGGTAAGCAATGGAGGGCGGGGGGGGGGGGGGGGTGGGGTGGGCTGGGCTGGCTCGGGCTCATGGCTGGCTCTGCTCGGGGCACGCTGATGAGCACGGGCATGCTTGCGTGGATAAGTTGTGGGTCCCACCCGCATGCGAGTAACTGCTAGGTCCCGTGTGTCATAACTCGAATCGCTAACCCCTCGTGTTTTTCATTTCATGGTTAAACAGAGCCATGTCGCATTGGAGCTATTGTTTGCTTCTAAAACGTCGCATCATAGCCATTCATTCCAACAACGTCGCACTCCTTCCAATTCACATGAAAAACGTCGCACAGGAGCTATTGACCCGATGAAAACACTACAAAAGAATCCAAACTTTACCTGTCACAGCAATTCGAGGCGAGATTCGACAAGTCAAGAATCAGGATCTGGAATTTCTTGTTGAGCTAAGGAACCGGAGTTAGAAATTTTGTATCAAATTGTGAAGGAGATGATGGTGCGCGCACCTCGTGACTGGATTTTGCGCTGGAGCCTGGAGGCGTAGCTCAATGTACGCCAAAAAAAGTGCTCGAAGAGCTTATACGGGATTTTCCCCGCCCCGGCAAGCCTATACGGGATCTGCCAGATAACAGATTTCTGCATGGAGACCGATTTGGGCCGGGGAAAACAAAGAAAGAGAAGATCTAACTATATCTGATCTAGATGTGAGATAATATGTTTTTAGGGTTAGATGTGAGATAATATATGGGCTCTTTTGTTTTTTTATTTGTTTGTTTATTTTGAACCCTTTTGTTTGTCTTGGCTTACTCAGTCCAGTCAAATGGGAACTAATCCATACATACAAAACCCTCTGCCGTCAGTTGATTAAATTGTCTCTAGATACATGAAATATGTAAAAGAAAAGAAAAACTAACACGGAGCCGGTGGCCAACCTCTTTGTTAGACCGAGTAACTATACACCAGACCCAGAACCGATGTCGTGGATATAATTCTCAAAATACCAGGGGGTACAAATGTAGAGGCAAACATATCTAGTGAATGATGCAGATGAGAGTACGCTCAAGAATTTATACACGTCTGAGCCGTCTACGGTGGAGGTAATACTCTACTCATGTGGTGTTGTTTCTTCTTGGCGTAAGGTACATTATGAGTGTCTTCAACCCTCAACCCGGGGTTTCCCTAGTGGCTTATATAGAGTGCCCCAGGTAGGGGTACATAATTGACTGGTATTAATGCTATTCATGGCCTCAGGTGTGGCCAACTGTTTCATGGCATTTACTACCGGTAATTGTCGTATTTAACTAGATTATTTCATCATTGGGTGACTGCCACTATTAAGATATCGTCGTTGAGATGTATCCTAGGTAGCCGCCGACTGATGACATAACTGACTTCTCCCTTCGTCTCCGGCACACTACCTGATGGTCGACAGTCGGGTGGTCTGGTATCTGACTGTTGGGATTTAGCGCAGTCTCATGCCACCCTCCTTTTTCCTTGATGGGCCAGCGGTTGAGCCCCCTTGACCCACTACCTTTTGGATCATATTTTATACGAGTCTTGGGCCCCTGGTGGGTCACTCGTATACATGGGCCTACCCTGTATTTATAACCCCGACAGTAGCCCCCAAGTCAGTCGAGGACTCACTGGAGAACTGTCAGTTGTTTCCTTCCAGCAAGACATGCAACTGATCGACGAGCTTGAGGTTTGACTAAGAGACCTCGGCGTAATCAATTTGTACTTGCCCTCAGAGGGTGCAGCGGCGAGCAACTTGGAAGAACACTGGGTGATACCCATTTTCAATCCCTTTCTAGAAAGGACAGGTTTGTGGCCTGACTGAGGGTGTATCATTGATTCCCGAGTGGTTGTCTGAGACGTCTAGGCTTGATCAGGTCAAGCATCACCAACCAATATTCTGCGGGAGGAACGTCTGTCAGAGGCCCATCTATGGAACTGTGTCTGCACAACCGGATGTTCGGTTCCCTCGGAGGGGAAGCCGACTCGTGCCATGGGGGATATCTCGGGCGCTCCTTGCTCTTACACAGAGTGGATCTATGACGAGTGTTGATTCACTCAGTTTTCTCCGAGTGGTAGATGCTCGAGTAATCGTCATGCCTTAGGCACAGATCGTTTGACTCAGGATGGCCCAAACGGTCGAGTTAGTTTGTAGCTCTCAGCCGACTGGAACGAGGGTCATCAGCCGACTGAAAAGAAGGATCGTCAGTGGGCCAGAAGGCGGACCTACCAACCGACTGGTATATGAGTCGCCAACCGGCTGGAAGGTGAGTCGTCATTGTGGATCTTCATGAGTTGTCATATAAGGATCTTTTGCGTGTTCAACAAGTTCCCGTCTGACCACTCGCGAGGGACGACACCTCAGGTTCTACCCTCCGACTAACAGAATTCCCGAGTGACGTTTTGAAGTGTAGTGGGTTTTGAATGCTGGTCGTCTGGATTCCCGCACTGATTTGATGCCACAACATATTTTTTGACGTGTGTCATGCGGTCTTCACGTGACGGTTCGTCGCCGACCCGGGTATAGATACCCGACCGTACGTGGGAGGGTTTTTGCACTCCCCCCACTTCTTCCACCACCGCAGAAGTTCGTCTTCCCCTTCCCAAACCTCTAGATCACCATGTCTTCAACCCACAAGCTCGAGAAGGCCAAGTCCACTGACGGTGCTTCTTCCTCTGCCGGCGGGGGGCTATCTATGGTTGCTGCTGCCGAAGACTGGGAGCACGGAGATTGGCTCCCGTCCGTCGTGAAGGCATCCTCAGCACATATGCGCGAGACCACCGGCTTCCCGCGGATGGCTAGAGGGTGTGGACAGGCATGAGCGGGAGCCGGACCCTAGGGGGAACGAGAGGGTACTCCTCACATCCTATTTGGACCGGGGGTTGAGTCTTGTGATCTATCCCTTCCTTTCGGGAGGTGCTCGACTTCTTCCATGTGCAGCTCCATCACATCCTGCTGAACACCATCGCCCCACCTCTCTGGCTACGTGACGCTATGCAAGGCCTTTCTTAACATTGCCCTGGACTGGGCCTTGTTCAAGCATCTTTTCTATGTCAAGCCGCAGACAATGTCAAAGGACAGCTATCAGACGTGCGGGGCACTTGGCATCTAGGTGAAAGAGGACGTCGAACTACTTCGAGATGAGATGGTCTGACTCCCTGAAGGGATGGACGTTGATGACCCACAAGTACAGAGGATCAATCATAGTCCTTTCAATAAGTAAGAGTGTCGAACCCAACGAGGAGCAGAAGGAAATGACAAGTGGTTTTCAGCAAGGTATTCTCTCCAAGCACTGAAATTATAAGTAATGAGTAGTTTGATAGCAAGATAATTTGTAACAAGCAAGTAACGGTAACAGAAAATAATATGCAGCTGATGACCCACAAATATAGGGGATCAATTGAAGCTCTTTTTGATAAGTAAGAGTGTCGAACCCAACGAGGAGCAGAAGGAAATGACAAGTGGTTTTCTACAAGGTAATGTTTGCAAGTGCTGAAATTTTAAGTAACAAAGTAGTTTGATAGCAAGATAATTTGTAACGAGCAAATAACGATAGTAGTAACAAAGTACAGCAAAGTAGCCCAATCCATTTGAGGCAAAGGACAAGCCAAAATGGTCTCTTATGATAAGCAAAGCGCTCTTGAGGGCACACGGGAATTTCATCTAGTCACTTTCATCATGTTGGCTTAATTCGTGTTCGGTACTTTGATAATTTGATATGTGGGTGGACAGGTGCTTAGGTGTTGTTTGATACGTCTCCAATGTAACTATAATTTTTGATTGTTCCATGCTATATTATATTATGTTTTGGACATTATTAGGCTTTATTATACACTTTTATATTATTTTTGGGACTAACCTATTAACCGGAGGCCCAGCCCAGAATTGCTATTTTTTTGCCTATTTTAGGGTTTTGCAGAAAAAGAATATCAACCGGAGTCCAAACGGAATGAAACCTTCGGGAATGTGATTTTCGGAACGAACATAATCCAGAGGACTTGGACCCTATGTCAAGCAATCAACGAGGAAGGCACGAGGTAGGGGGCGCGCCCTCCACCCTCGTGGGCCCCCTGTTGTTCCACCAACATACTCCTTCCTCCTATATATACCTACGTACCCCAAAACTACCAGATACGGAGCAAAAACCCTAATTCCACCGCCGTAACTTTCTGTATCCACGAGATCCCATCTTGGGGACTTTTCCGGAGCTCCGCCGGAGGGGACATCGATCATGGAGGGCTTCTACATCAACACCATAGCCCCTCCGATGAAGTGTGAGTAGTTTACTTCAGACCTATGGGTCCATAGTTATTATCTAGATAGCTTCTTCTCTCTTTTTGGATCTCAATACAAAGTTCTCCCCCTCTCTTGTGGAGATCTATTCGATGTAATCTTCTTTTGCGGTGTGTTTGTTTAGACCGATGAATTGTGGGTTTATGATCAAGTTTATCTATGAACAATATTTGAATCTTCTCTGAGTTCTTTTATGTATGATTGTTTATCTTTGCAAGTCTCTTTGAATTATCAGTTTGGTTTGGCCTACTAGATTGATCTTTCTTGCAATGGCAGAAGTGCTTAGCTTTGGGTTCAATCTTGCGGTGTCCTTTCCAAGTGATAGTAGGGGCAGCAAGGCACGTATTGCATTGTTGCCATCGAGGATAACAAGATGGGGTTTATACCATATTGCATGAGTTTATCCCTCTATATCATGTCATCTTGCTTAAAGCGTTACTCTGTTCTCTTGAACTTAATACTCTAGATGCATGCTGGATAGCAGTCGATGTGTGGAGTAATAGTAGTAGATGCAGGCAGGAGTCGGTCTACTTGTCTCGTACGTGATGCCTATATACATGATCATACCTAGATATTCTCATAACTATGCTTAATTCTGTCAATTGCTCAACAGTAATTTGTTCACCCACCGTAAATACTTATGATCTTGAGAGAAGCCACTAGTGAAACCTATGGCCCCTGGGTCTATCTTCCATCATATTAATCTTCCAATACTTAGTTATTTCCTTTGCCATTTATTTTACTTTGCATCTTTTATTTCTCTTTATCATAAAGACACCA
The DNA here is from genome assembly GCF_056163025.1 of Triticum urartu. Classification (NCBI taxonomy): domain Eukaryota; kingdom Viridiplantae; phylum Streptophyta; class Magnoliopsida; order Poales; family Poaceae; genus Triticum; species Triticum urartu. Next base: position 166,013,408 of record NC_141876.1, on the reverse strand, counting down.
AAAATATTATCCTATCATATCTATCAGATCTCACTCTCGTAAGTGACCGTGTAGGGATTGACAACCCCTTATCGCGTTGGTTGCGAGGATTTATTTGTTTGTGTAGGTGCGAGGGACTCGTGTGCTGCCTCCTACTAGATTGATACCTTGGTTCTCAAAAACTGAGGGAAATACTTACGCTACTTTGCTGCATCACCCTTTCCTCTTCAAGGGAAACCAACGCAGTGCTCAAGAGGTAGAAAGAAGGATTTCTTGCGCCGTTGCCGGGGAGGTTCGTGCAAGACAAGTCAAGATTTGACTCCCGACAGCGAGTCACTTGTGGCGCCGTTGCAAGTCAAGACATACCAAGTACCCATCACAAACCCTTATCTCCCGCATTACATTATTTGCCATTTGCCTCTCGTTTTCCTCTCCCCCACTTCACCCTTGCCGTTTTATTCGCCCTCTGTCGGTGTCAAAACCGGCGGATCTCGGGTAGGGGGTCCCGAACTGTGCGTCTAAGGCGGATGGTAACAGGAGGCAGGGAACACGATCTTTTACCCAGGTTCGGGCCCTCTTGATGGAGGTAAAACCCTACGTCCTGCTTGATTTATTCTTGATGATATGATTATTACAAGAGTTGATCTACCACGAGATCGAAGAGGCTAAACCCTAGAAGCTAGCCTATGGTATGATTGTATGTTGTCCTACGGACTAAAACCCTCCGGTTTATATAGACAACGGAAAGGGCTAGGGTTACACAAGGTCGGTTATAAAGGAGGAGATATCCATATCCGTACTGCCTAGCTTGCCTTCTGCGCCAAGTAGAGTCCCATTCGGACACGAGACGAAGTCTTCAATCTTGTATCTTCATAGTCCAATAGTCCGGCCAAAGGATATAGTCCGGCTGTCCGGAGACCCCCTAATCCAGGACTCCCTTAGTAGCCCCTGAACCAGGCTTCAATGATGATGAGTCCGGCGCGCAGTATTTTCTTCGGCATTGCAAGGCGGGTTCCTCCTCCGAATACACCACAGAAGAATTTGAATACAAGGATAGTGTCCAACCTTGCAAAATAAGTTCCACATGCCACCGTAGAGAGAATAATATTTCCACAAATCTAATCTGCTGACTTGTTTTGGCAACATGACATTATGCCATGGCCCGGTGATTATTCGAACCGTTTCCTTTAACTAGCCCCGCACATAACGCGAGGCAGTTTTTTGACACGTCTTGTCAAAGCAGAGATCGTGTCCCCCTTATTACAGGATTCTCATCAATACGGGCGTGGGTAACCCAACCGCGCCATCGATTACGGTGCTTGGGGGATAAGCAAGTTTCACCAGGCTAGTGGGGGCGCATAGTTTTGGCCACCCTTATAAAGGGACAAGGTTTAACATTTTTCCACCCACGCCTTCTTCCTCCGTGCCCATCCTTTCTTGCACACTCGAGCTCCAACGCCCAAGCCTACATCCTTCCCCTCAACCTTCTCCAATCATGTCCGGAGCGGGAGGCAAATGGATGGCTTCCTCCGTTACGGAGGGACACATCAAGAAGCTGGACGGGGTCGGATACTTGGCCGCGAACATCGCGCACCGGCTGCCCGCTGCAGGGCAGATCATTCCTACCCCTGAACCTCACGAGAGGGTAGTCTTCCTCCACCACTTCCTCCGCGGACTGGGGTTTCCCCTCCATCCATTCATCCGTGGTCGCATGTTCTACTACGGGCTGGACTTCCATGATCTGGCCCCGAACTTCGTCCTCAACATTTCGGCGTTCATCGTCGTGTGTGAGGCTTTCCTCCGCATCCGGCCCCACTTTCGTCTGTGGCTAAAGACCTTTAATATCAAGCCGAAGGTGGTGGGCGGCCAACAAGCAGAATGCGGCGGAGCTATGGTGGGCAAAATGCCCAACGTTATATGGCTTGAAGGCTCCTTCGTGGAGACCATAAAGGGGTGGCAATCGGCGTGGTTGTACATCACCGAGCCGCGCGACGCCAAATGGGTGGCCGCCCCCAAGTTTCGATCTGGAATCCCCACGCGGCTTACTTCCTGGAAAGAGAAGGGCCTATCCTGGGGTCCTTCGGTGGAGCTGGATGGACTCCAGAAATGTATCCGGAATATGGCAGGCAAGAAGCTCAAGCTTGTCAACATAGTCCAGGTCATGCTCATCCACCGGATCCTCCCGTGTCAACAACAGGATTTCAACTTGTGGGAGTTTGACCCGGCCCAGCACCAGACTCTGAGCGAGCTCTTCAACACGACGCACAAGGACGTCTGGAAGGTGATGTTCAAGGGCGCCGAGGTCCCTACCTCCCCCACCGAGGACCGCGGGCTAAGCGCGAAGCACCGAGTGCATTCGGTGAGTTCCATACATCCGATAGGATATTTTATTTCCCCTAGCTTAATCATGTGCTAGGTCTGACCTCCATGCCTTTGACAGGACTGGGTGGAGACGTCGGGGCAGATTAACTGTCCGGCCCCTCTGCCCGAGGACACTGCGGACGCTCTCCTTACAGAGATGCTGACTCCGGCCCCTTATAAGGTGCCAGAGAAGACCAAGAAGGCCAAGGGAACCCAAAAGAGTACCCGACGCCAGGTGTTATCGGACTCATCGTCCGATAACTCTGCGACACACTCCTCCCCCGAAGACGAGGGGGAGGAAGAAGAAGATTCTCCCCCTTCAGTTGGGGGAGACAAGAAAAGGAAGGCCGCCCCAACCGGGGGGGCTGAAGGGTCCAAGAAGAGAAGGACTCTCCTTCCGGACTACTCCACCACCGCCGCTGAAGGCGAAGATGAGTGGCTGCTCAGGTCCAAGCCCCTGGCGAAGTCGTAAGTATTCGGATGCCAGAATAACTCATAGCATACCTTTGTCGCACTGCCTCTGCTAACGCCGAATTATGACTATGCAGACCTCCGCGAGCCCATATCGATGTATCGTTAGACGGCTCCCTGGGCTCGTTGGATATGGATAGCAATCCACTTCTGACTGCCACCTCCCCTTGCCCTACAGACAAAGGTATTGTCTCAAGAGGCACCGGGCCGAGGGGAGACAGTCCCGGAGACGCCTCAAGGCGACCTTCCGGACTCCGGGAGCAGAGGGAGCAAGGCTCCCGAGGGCTCCGAGTTCGGCCCTCAGCCGAACACCGTGCCGGAACCCCCAGTGGTTCCGGACTCGGGCAGGCGGCCTCCTTCCAAAAGGGGCAAAACGCCTGTGCCGGTGACCTCTGTCCATCCAGAGGCACCGGACAATCTGCTGGGAGCGCTTCGCAACGCTTCCATCGACGAAGAGCACTGCACTATTATGAGTGCGGTGGTCTAGAAGGTTCTGTCCGCTCCTGTGCCAGCCTTCTAACAGGCTTTGAGGTAAGTTTTTGAGATATAGGAAAAATATTACCGCATAGACAGTAGCCCCTGATGCTCTGTTCGGTGTTCAAAAAGAAAAGCCGAACAGAGGATCAAACAATATCGAGGAGTCTAATATAAGTATGTCTATATGAGTATGCAGGCTTCGCTGTTGGCCTCTGCCGCACTTACTGCGGAGGTCGCCACACTAAAGGAGGACCTTAAAGGGTCCAAGGACGAGCTCGGCCTTGCCAAGAGGCAGCTCAAGGAGAACAAAGGTAAGTAGTACCTAGTCTATGGATATATATAAAAATAATGCGATTGCAAAAATAACAGGATCATCATAAATTTGCCAGGGGCCACGACCAGAGGTGGCAACCCTGAAGCAAGCGCTATCCAAGGCCGAAAACGAAGCGGCCAAGGAGCGCACTGAGCGGGAAAGGCATGAGGCACGGGTGGGCGAGGTGCAGCAAGAGCTCCACGCTCTCGTGACAAAGCACGAGGCGTTGGAGCTTGACTTAAAGACGTGAGAGTCCGAGCTTGCCGCGGCCCTCGAGAGCGCAAAGAGTGCCAAGGCCGAAGCCCAAAAGGCCCTCCAGGAGATTGATGCAATGAAGAAGATAGCGGCGGGTAAGGCATTCTATATGCAAAGCAAGCATGTGAGAGTGAATTACTTGTTACTTACCCGAATCCGGAGCTCTCCAGGAGCATTCGCAGATTTGCCCCGCAGCGTGTCGGATGTCGCACAGTTTTACCAGGCCGAGGAGGGAAGCTCAATGGAGAAGCTCTTCTGGTCTCAGTATACTGGGACCGAACACTCGATGCCTCTGAGCGACCAGCTGAAGCAACTGGTCGAGCTACACAAGGCGGCCGAACAGGCCATGCGGGGCTTTATAGTCCGGATGTGGCCTGGCGATGCCCTTCCCAATAGCTACTTCGGCCTGATGAGGCGGCTTGTGGATGCTTGCCCACGGCTTCAAGTCATCAAGCGGTCCATCTGTATCGAAGGTGCACGCTGGGCTTTCGACCGTGTGAAGGTGCAATGGGCCAAGATGGATGCCATGAAGCTGGTGAAAGAAGGGCCGCCGCAGGGCAAGGAGCATTGCCACCCCGAGATGTACTATGAGGGTGTCCTGAAGGGCGCTCGTCTCGTAGTGGACGAGTGTACGAAAGATATAATATTCGAGTAAACTCGCTCGTGCAATCCTGTATTTATGAAAACTTGTTCATATGCGCTATGCAACGCTTGTTTGAATATAAAATATTACCTTCTGTTCGGCTGTTTATCAAATCTGAGAGATGGCTAGTCCTCGGCTTCTGCCCCCACGCCACGAGTGCTGGGGTGTTCGGGATAAACCTGAGCACTCTTGTTCCCATTGTTGGGTCCTTCGAGGGAGGTGCTCAGCACAACGAACAAGGCAATCGGACTATAATGCGTTATCACTCTCACTTAGCCATAGAATTCTATAATTTTAAATTTCGGCGAAGACCCTACTATTCGGAAGGCTGAATTCGGGGCGCGATACACGACTTAAGCCAGATAGGGCCGACTCCTCGCTCTAAGCGGCATAAGTCTTTAGGGACTCGAAGACCTCTTGAATAGCGACCAGTCTCTCGCCTTATCATGACAATCAGTTTTAGGTTTCTCTACTGAGGTGCTTAGCCCAGCAGAACCGGGGCACAATTCCAGTAGTTCTCCCAGTGCTACCTTAGCCGATATAGCGGAACGTAAGGTACCAAAACATGGGAGCCGGGCAAAACCAACTATTGTAACGCCCTCGATGCGGCTATATCTCCCACGTGTCGAAGCACGACTTAGAGGCATAACCGCATTGAAAGCAATGTCGCAAGTGAGGTAATCTTCACACAACCCATGTAATACATAAGGGAAAGAGATACATAGTTGGCTTACAATCGCCACTTCACACAATACATGAATAAAGCATTACAACATCCAAATACAATCAAGGTCCGACTACGGAACCAAAATAAAAGAAGAACCCCAAATGCGACACGGTCCCCGATCGACCCCAACTGGGCTCCACTACTGATCAACTAGAACGAAACAACACAAAGGACAAGATCTTCATCGAGCTCCTCCTTGAGCTTGGTTGCGTCATCTGCACGGACTCATCGGCACCTGCAAGATGGTTTTGGAAGTATTTGTGAGTCATGGGGACTTAGCAATCTCACACCCTCGCGATCAAGACTATTTAAGCTTATAGGAAGGGTAAAAGGTATGAGGTGGAGTTGCAGCAAGCGACTAGCATATACGGTGGCTAACCTATTCGCAAAAGAGAGCGAGAAGAGAAGGCAAAGCATGATCGAGAAACTATGATCAAGAAGTGATCCTAGAACAACCTACGTCAAGCATAACTCCAACACCGTGTTCACTTCCCAAACTCCGCCGAAAAGAGACCATCACGGTTACACACGCGGTTGATGTATTTTAATTAAGGTCAACTTCAGGTTTTCTACAACCGGACATTAACAAATTCCCATCTTCCCATAACCGCGGGCACGACTTTCGAAAGTTCAAATCCCTACAGGGGAGTCCCAACTTAGCCCATGACAAGCTCTCACGGTCAACGAAGGATATACCTTCTCCCGAGACATTCCGATCAGACTCGGTATCCCGGTTCTACAAGACAACTTCGACAAGTTAAAACAAATCCAGCAACACCGCCCGAATGTGCCGACAAATCCCGATAGGAGCTGCACATATCTCGTTCTCAGGGCACACTCAGATGAGCAGTCCGTACAACTAAAACCAAACCTCGAGTTTACCCGAGGGGGCGCTGCACAGGGCTCTAGTTTGGACCAACACTCAGAGGAGCACTGGTCCGGGGGTTTAAATAAAGATGACCCTTGAGTCCGCAAAACCCAAGGGAAAAACAGGCTAGGTGGCGAATGGTAAAACTTGCTGGAGGAGTTTTATCCAAGGCGAACTGTCAAGGGGTTCCCATAATAGCCCAACCGCGTAAGGAACGCAAAAATCCGAGAACATAACACCGATATGACGGAAACTAGGGCGGCAAGAGTGGAACAAAACACCAGGCATAAGGCCGAGCCTTCCACCCTTTACCAAGTATATAGATGCATTAATTAAATAAGATATATCGTGATATCCCAACAAGTAACCATGTTCCAACAAGGAACAAACTTCAATCTTCACCTGCAACCAACAACGCTATAAGAGGGGCTGAGCAAAGCGGTAACATAGCCAAACAATGGTTTGCTAGGACAAGGTGGGTTAGAGGCTTGGTTCAAACAATATGGGAGGCATGATAAGCAAGTGGTAGGTATCGTGGCATAGGCATAGCAAAAGAGCGAGCAACTAGCAAGCAAAGATAGAAGTGATATCGAGGGTATGATCATCTTGCCTGAAATCCCGCAAGGAAGAAGAGCGAGTCCATGAAGAAGACAAATGGACGTAGTCAAACGGATCCTCACAACACGACGTTATCGGAACCAACCTGAAGAAGCAACACCGGAAAGAAGCAAACAATCATGGTAAACAACCAACACATAATCATGTCATGATGCACAATCACGTATGATGCATGTCCGGTTTAAAGAGGGCATGGCATGGCAAAGTGCACAAGCAATCCTACAAATTAAGTGGAGCTCAATATGGAACGAGTTGCATATTGATGGAACACCACATTAATTATTTAGTTCGATCTCGTTTATGTACCCAACAATATTAAATGTTGATTAACATGGCAAGAGGGTGAAGCAAAGCAAAACTACCTATCTGGCAAGTTTAAATGAGTCCGGAAACAACGAACAACAATTCCGGTAAATCCCCATGTGCATATATTAGGTTTGGTCATGTTCTTCCCTAAACACAATTTTAGGTTGTTAAACATGCAAAGTGAGTACACCATGTTAAACTAGGCATTTTTCTACCCCATTTACATATAAAGTTTATTAGGTTTGGAGCTACGGTTATTTAGTTATGAATTAAAGCATTTTAACATGACATAGAGCACAAATTAATCAAACAACATTTTAAACATGTTAAACCTGGATGAAAATGGCATAATATGAAACTAGATGAAATTCTAGTCATGTTTCATATATAACTTATTTTAATCCGATGCACGGTTAATTAGATATTAAATTCATGAACTCTAGGGACTTTTCTGCAAAACAACCGTCTCAGGAATAATAGCTAAATTCGTTCCATGGGAAAAAAACAAGATTCGGGCCGCATCTAGGATCTGGCCCAATAGGAGGATAGTAACAGGGGCGCTGGGGTGTGCCTCACCCATGGGCCAGGCCCAGCTTGCGGAGAGGGAGAGGCCAAGGCAGGTCTCCTTGCCAGCAGCAGGCCGGCTGGGAGCTGGGCTTCGAGCGCGGCTCGAGGTCGACCCGCTCGGGCAGGTTGACGACGCGGTCAACCAACGCGCAGTTGACTGGCCTCGCTCGACGCAGTGGCAGCGGTCAGAGGAGGCGTCGAGCGGGACTTGCAGCGGCAGGGCAGGGAAACGGCGGCCAGGAACAGACAGGGACAAGCGGGATACGGCCACGGGGGCGCCGGATCTGATCGGAGGCGAGACGGAGGCGACCCGCGACGAAGCTTGGGGCAGCATCCATGGCGCTTTGGTTCAGAGAAGCAAAGAGCAGTTTGAGAGATACCGGAAAAGAGATAGGATGCAGAGACGGATAAGGAAAAGGGACGGCCGGAGGTGCTGTCCTGGGTGCGACGGAGTCCGGCAAGGACGAGGGCTGGAGTAGGGCGCCAGGGGTACACTGCTTGGAGCTGCTCCGGTGACCTGCGGCTCGCGGACACGGCTGAAGCGGGCGCTCCGCTCGGGAAGAAACACTGCTCGATCCACACAAGAGGAGGGCGAGCGGGGAGGCCGGGCATGGTCGGGGTGGCGGGCGTGCTGGAGAGAAGTTACGGCGATGTGGTCAGGGACACGGGGTGACGGCGGCGCAGAATGATGAAGGCGAAGGAGGCAAGGCGTGGAGCTCCTCGGCTCCGCGGAGGTGCTCTAGCACGAGCAGATTGAGCGTTCCCCGCTTGGGGATGAGCTGCTGGCTCCTATGGGCGTGGACGACGACTGCTGCGGGCGGCCGGATGCGTCCAGGAGCTAGAGGACGAGGCAGGAGGAGCTTGGGGAAGGAGATCGAGGAAGGGGATGTTGGTTGGCCTGATGGGGAAAGCGAGGAAGGAGGATGCGGCTTCGGTTGGCTGGTGGATCGGGGTGGATCCCGATGGGTATGGTGAGAAAAGTGTTGGCTGCGGGTGAGGGGATGGATGGGACAAGTGCCCTAGGTTTTAGGGTTTTGACCATATTTAGACTAGGGAGGATATATATATAAGGAAAGAGGGGGAGTTTAGGGGCTAATCCGTCCCTCCGATCGTAATCGAACGGTCGGGAAAAATAGGCTAGGGATCCCAATTAACAAAACGGAGATGTTTTGTAGATGTTTGGGGATGTTCCGGACCCAACGGTGGCGAGAGTCCGGGTCGGGTTCGGGACAACTTTCGGACGCACACGAGGGGGGGCTGCGGGCTGACGAGAGAGGTAAGGTTGGACCTGGCAGTAGGTAGTGAACTATGTAGGCGGTCTCGAGCTGAGAGAAGAGAATCGAGGGAGGCCCGGCGACTGTTTCCGGAGACCGAAAACGTCTAACGTTAGACCGGCTATACTGCCTCTACAGTTTAACGGTTGGGCTATCAAACGAACTCCGAATGCGATGAAACTTGACAGGCGGTCTATCTAGACTATAATAAGACCACACGCCAACATTCAACCCAATCCGAGAACATTTTCCGGCCACTTATAAAATACTATTTCGGACATGCCCCGGGCGCGTGCAAGTGTGGTTGGGCTCAGAACGGACAATGGAGAGAGCTCGAAGAACCCGGACGAATGCAAGTTTTAAAACATGATGATGCAATGCACATGATGACATGATAAGATGCAACACGCAAGAAAATGACAAGGCAACAACAGCGAATAACTGGAGGACACTTGGCGCATCGGTCTCGTGGCGTTACAACTATTGACCCAAGACATGATTCGGAGCTGATGCATATAATGCTATAAGTTCGGGGTGCCGCACTGTCGAAAGTGTTCGGACTTCTCACGCCGTATTATGAGGTATGCTTAAGCCCCTAGCATATTGGCCGTACCAAAGTGTATGGGTGCTGGATGTCATGAATGAACACACACACACACACACACACACACACATATATATATATAAAAGAAGAATGCAATAATAGTCTTAATGCTATGCATTTTTTATTCAAAAAGGTGCGTTAAAGCAGAATGATACAAGTAGTGTGATAAGCCAAAAGTAGGACTGTTTGACATGTCCCTTCCAAGGTCAAGCTGAGGAATAGTATTAAAACAAATATTTCACTCGTTATCATAATCCACCTGGGAGTTCCGTGGTGTGACATAGCTTTCTGCCTCCTTGGTTGCTGCATCATGTGTTCGGCACGCTGCCGGATAGGGCTTTCGGAGATTAAAGTCCTGAAAGAGAAAAATAACAAAGCGGGAAGCCCCTAGTGCAGTTTAAGCCGCAACTTGGGGTGTGCCACCGTCGTGCCCCCCTCCCCGCCTGTGCCCATGGTATTTTTAATGCGTAATTATGTACGCATGGCATGGATTTTGCCATTTGGCTAGGGCCGGGGTGGGGGCCGCATTGCTATGCGAGCTCGGGATGTGCCAGGCGGTCCGGCTGCCGATTACTCTGGGCGCGCTTGAAGTTGTCCGGGTCCTTAATCGCCGAACTAGTGGATTGCCTTAAGAGGCTGCTTTGCGCTTCTGCTGCGAGGGCTGTAGTGTGCTCCTCCGTGTGGAGAGAGCGCTCTGTGTTTCCATTGACTGTGACGACCCCCCGAGGCCCTGGCATCTTGAGCTTGAGATATGCATAATGCGGTACCGCATTGAATCTTGCAAATGCGGTTCGCCCGAGCAGTGCATGGTAGCCACTGCGGAACGGGACTATGTCGAAGATTAACTCTTCGCTTCGGAAGTTATCCGGAGATCCGAAGACCACTTCCAGTGTGACTGAGCCTGTGCAATGGGCCTCTACACCTGGTATGACGCCTTTAAAGGTCGTTTTAGTGGGTTTGATCCTTGAGGGGTCTATACCCATTTTGCACACTATGTCCTGATAAAGCAGGTTCAGGCTGCTGCCGCCGTCCATTAGGACTCGAGTGAGGTGAAATCCGTCAATGATTGGGTCTAGGACCAGTGCGGTGAATCCGCCGTGACGGATGCTAGTGGGGTGGTCCTTGCAATCGAAGGTGATCGGACAGGAGGACCATGGGTTGAACTTGGGGGCGACTGGCTCCAACGCATATACGTCCCTAAGCGCACACTTCCGCTCCCTCTTGGGGATGTGGGTTGCGTATATCATGATCACCGTCCGCACTTGTGGGGGGAACCTCTTCTGTCCTCCGGTGTTCGACTGCCGGGGCTCCTCCTCGTCATCGCTATGTGACCCCTTATCTTTGTTTTCAGCATTTAACTTGCTGGCCTGCTTGAACACCCAACAGTCCCTGTTGGTGTGGTTGGCTGGCTTATCGGGGGTGCCATGTATTTGACATGAGTGATCGAGTATACAGTCCAGACTGGACGGGCCTGGAGTGCTTCTTTTGAATGGCTTTTTCCGCTGACCGGGTTTAGAGCCTTTGAATCCGGCATTGAGTGCCGTATCCTCGGTATTGTCGCTGTTATTGTGGCGCTTATGCTTGTTGCGACGTGACCTGCCATTGCCGTCCTTGGTATCCGAAGTACCATGGTTCGTTGATATGTTATTACTGCGAGCCAGCCAGCTGTCTTCTCCCGCGCAAAAGCGGGTCATGAGTGTCGTGAGGGCTGCCATAGATTTCGGCTTTTCCTGACCAAGGTGCCGGGCTAGCCACTCGTCGCGGATGTTGTGCTTGAAAGCTGCTAGGGCCTCTGCATCCGGACAGTCGATGATTTGATTTTTCTTTGTTAGGAACCGTGTCTAGAATTGCCTAGCCGATTCCTCTAGCTGCTGAATTATGTGGCTCAAGTCATCGGCGTCTGGTGGTCTTACATAAGTGCCCTGAAAGTTGTCGAGGAATGCGGCTTCCAGATCTTCCCAACAGCCAATGGACTCTGCTGGCAAGCTGTTGAGCCAATGCCGAGCTGGTCCTTTGAGTTTGAGTGGGAGGTATTTGATGGCATGTAGGTCATCACCGCGGGACATGTGAATGTGCAGGAGGAAGTCCTCGATCCACACCGCAGGATCTGTTGTGCCATCGTATGATTCTATATTTATGGGTTTGAAACCCTCTGGGATTTGATGATCCATTACTTCGTCTGTGAAGCATAAGGGGTGTGCGTTGCCTCTGTACTGGGCTATATCGCGCCGCAGCTCGAATGAGTCTTGTCCGCTGTGTTCGGCCCGGCCGGACTTGCTTTTGCTATATCCGGCGTGACGATTATCATCTCGCATAGTGGCGCGCCCTCTTGATCCATAGATCGATCTTGCATGTTTTGCTTTGTCCTCCAATACGTCTCATAGGTCTGGCGTATTTCCCCTTGCCTTTTTATTTGAATGACGTCGGGGTGCAGGCTGAGCTTTTGGCTGGAATATCTCTCTGTCGCGGCCGCGAGGTGGCCGATCAGCCGCGTCGTACGCCGGGGATGTAGGTTTCGGTGCTTCCTCCTCCAGTCGGGGTAGCAACCTGCACTTTGGGTAACTCTTGGAGGGGCGTTCGAGTTTGTACTCCTCGGCCGCCAGGACTTCAGTCCATCTGTCAGCTAGCAGATCTTGATCAGCTTGAAGCTGCTGCTGCTTTTTCTTAAGGCTATTTTCCGTGGCTATCAACTTGCGCTTGAAGCGCTCTTGTTCGACGGCATCCTCTGGCACGGCGAATTCGTCATCGCCGAGGCTTGCCTCGTCTTCAGAGGGAGGCATGTAATTATCATCCTCCGGCTCTCCATCTGCCGCTTTCTCAGGAGAGCTGGCTCCTCCATCCTCTTGCTCTAAATCTTGTTGGAGGGGATTGTTGTTGTCTTAGGCACTTTCCGAAGTGCTATTATCTCCGGTGCCGGTATCACCACTTTTGCCTTGGCGGGACTTAGAGCGGCGCCGCTGACGCCGGCGCTTGGGTTGCTTCTTGGAGGGGTCATCCTCCGTTGTCTCGTTGCCATTGCCTTCTTTGGGTGTGTCCACCATGTATATATCGTATGACGAGGTGGATGTCCAGTGCCCTATGGGCAGTGATTCCTCTTCGACTCCCGTATCGTCATCCATACCGTCGATGTCTTCGGAGTCGAAGTCGAGCATGTCGGTTAAGTCATTGACAGTGGCTACTAAGTGGGTGGTGGGTGGGCGGCGAATTTCTTCGTCATCCGCATCCCAATCCTGCCGAACATAGTTCGGCCAGGACTCTCCTGACAAGGAGAGAGACCTTAATGAGTTCATTACGTCACCAAAAGGCGAGTGCTGAAAGATATCCGCGGAGGTGAACTCCATGATCGGCGCCCAGTTGGATTCGACAGGCACGGGCGCAGGCGGCTCGGAGTCCGTGTCCGGAGAAGGATCCGGCAGTTTGCCAACACGGCTCTCATGAAGGGTAAGGTCGATATTCGGCTCGATCGCCGCTGAGGGTACGACCTCCGTGACGGGGTCCATCCACCCGTCCATGGATGGCGCAACTGGCTCCGAATTGAGGCTCGGAGCGGCTGCCGGTGCGATCTCTTGAATATGGTCCGATGATAGAGCTAAATCGTACTCATCGTGACCGCGCGGCGCACAAGGCAGGCGCTCGAATCCGTCGAAGATCAAGTCTCCGCGGATGTCGGCCCTGTAGTTTAAGCTTCCAAACCTGACTTGGTGGCCAGGGGTGTAACTTTCGATCTGCTCCAGATGGCCAAGCGAGTTGGCCCGCAGTGCGAAGCCGCCGAACACAAAGATCTGTCCGGGGAGAAAAGCCTCACCCTGGACTGCGTTGCTATCGATGATCGTAGGATCCATCAAGCCTAACAGCGATGACACAGAGGAACTCTCAATGAAAGCACCAATGTTGGTGTCAAAACCGGCGGATCTCGGGTAGGGGGTCCCGAACTTTGCGTCTAAGGCGGATGGTAACAGGAGGCAGGGAACACGATGTTTTACCCAGGTTCGGGCCCTCTTGATGGAGGTAAAACCCTACGTCCTGGTTGATTTATTCTTGATGATATGAGTATTACAAGAGTTGATCTACCACGAGATTGGAGAGGCTAAACCCTAGAAGTTAGCCTATGGTATGATTGTATGTTGTCCTACGGACTAAAACCCTCCGATTTATATAGACACCAGAAAGGGCTAGGGTTACACAAGGTCGGTTACAAAGGAGGAGATATCCATATCTGTACTGCCTAGCTTGCCTTCCACGCCAAGTAGAGTCCCATCCGGACACGAGACGAAGTCTTCAATCTTGTATCTTCATAGTACAACAGTCCTGCCAAAGGATATAGTCCGGCTGTCCGGAGACCCCCTAATCCAGGACTCCCTCACCCTCTCTCTCCATCCTCCCTCTCTTTCTCTATTTGCCTCTTTTTGCTCGTTTCTTGTTTGCTTGTGTGTTGGATTGCTTGCTTGTCACGATGGCTCAAGATAGTACTAAATTGTGTGACTTCACCAATACCAACAACAATGATTTCCTTAGCACTCCGATTGCTCCTCTTACCGATACTGAATCTTGTGAAATCAATGCTGCTTTGTTGAATCTTGTCATGAAAGATCAATTCGCCAGCCTTCCTAGTGAAGATGCCGCTACCCATCTGAATAGCTTCGTTGATTTGTGTGATATGCAAAAGAAGAAAGATGTGGATAATGATATTGTCAAATTGAAGCTATTTCCTTTTTCACTTAGAGATCGTGCTAAAGCTTGGTTTTCGTCTTTGCCTAAAAATAGTATTGATTCGTGGAATAAGTACAAAGGTGCTTTTATCTCTAAGTATTTTCCTCCCGGTAAGATCATCTCTCTTAGAAATGATATTATGAATTTTAAGCAACTTGATCATGAACATGTTGCACAAGCTTGGGAGAGGATAAATTAATGATACGTAATTGCCCTACACATGGTTTCAATTTGTGGATGATTATACAAATTTTTTATGCCGGATTGAATTTTGCTTCTAGAAATCTTTTAGATTCGGCCGCGGGAGGCACTTTTATGGAAATCACTTTAGTAGAAGCTACTAAACTCCTAGATAATATTATGGTTAATTATTCTCAATGGCACACTGAAAGATCTACTAATAAGAAAGTACATGCGATAGAAGAAATTAATGTTTTGAGTGGAAAGATGGATGAACTTATGAAATTATTTGCCAATAAAAGTGTTTCTTCTGATCCTAATGATATGCCTTTGCCTACTTTTATTGAGAATAATAATGAATCTATGGATGTGAATTTTGTTGGTAGGAATAATTTTGGTAACAACGCGTATAGAGGAAACTTTAATCCTAGGCCATATCCTAGTAATTCCTCTAATAATTATGGTAATTCCTACAACAATTCTTATGGAAATTATAATAAGTTGTCCTCTGATTTTGAATCTAATATTAAAGAATTTATTACTTCGCAAAAGAATTTCAATGCTTTGATTGAAGAAAAATTGCTTAAGATTGATGAGTTGGCTAGGAACGTTGATAGAATTTCTCTTGATGTTGATTCTTTGAAACTTAGATCTATTACACCTAAGCATGATATCAATGAGTATCTCAAAGCCATGAGAATTTCCATTGATGAGTGCAAAGAAAGAACCGCTAGGATGCGTGCTAAGAAAGATTGTTTTATAAAAGCGTGTTCTTCTAGTTTCCATGATATTAAAGATGAAGATCTAAAAGTTATTGATGTGTCCCCTATTAAATCTTTGTTTTTCAATATGAATCTTGATAATGATGGGACTGAATATGATCCACCTTTACCTAGAAGGCGTTCCAAGAATTCGGAGTCTTTAGATCTTGATGCTAAAATTGTTAAAAGTGGGATTGAAGAAGTCAAAACTTTAAATATTAATGAACCCACTATTTTGGATTTCAAGGAATTTAACTATGATAATTTCTATTTGATAGATTGTATTTCCTTGTTGCAATCCGTGCTAAATTCTCCTCATGCTTATAGTCAAAATAAAGCTTTTACTAAACATATCGTTGATTCTTTGATGCAATCTTATGAAGAAAAACTTGAGTTGGAAGTTTCTATCCCTAGAAAAATTTATGATGAGTGGGAACCCACTATTAAAATTAAAATTAAAGATCATGAATGCTATGCTTTGTGTGATTTGGGTTCTAGTGTTTCCACTATTCCAAAGACTTTGTGTGATTTGCTAGGTTTCCGTGATTTTGATGATTGCTCTTTAAACTTGCACCTTGCGGATTCCACTATTAAGAAACCTATGGGAATAATTAATGATGTTCTTATTGTTTCAAATAGGAATTATGTGCCCGTAGATTTTATTGTTCTTGAGATAGATTGCAATCCTTCATGTCCTATTATTCTTGGTAACCTTTCCTTAGAACGATTGGTGCAATTATTGATATGAAGGAAGGGAATATTAGATTCCAATTTCCGTTAAGGAAAGACATGGAACACTTACCTAGAAAGGAAATTAAATTACCTTATGAATCTATTATGATAGCCACTTATGGATTGCCTACCAAAGATGGCAATACGTAGATCTATCCTTGCTTTTATGCCTAGCTAGGGGCGTTAAACGATAGCGCATGTTGGGACGCAACCCAATTTTATTTTTATTCCTTGCTTTTTGCTCCTGTTTAGTAATAAATAATTTATCTAGCCTCTGTTTTGGTTGTGTTTTTTGTGTTTAATTAGTGTTTTTGCCAAGTAGAACCATTGGGAAGACTTGGGGAAAGTCTTTTTAATCTTGCTGTAAAAAATAGAAACTTTAGCGCTCACGAGAATTGCTGGCATTTTTATTTTGAAAGTGCTATTTAGTTAATTCTATTTTCAGATGATTAATAGATAAATTCCTCACGTCCAGAAATTTATTTTAGAATTTTTGGGGTTCCAGATCTTGCATTAGCTACAGATTACTACATACTGTTCTGTTTTTGACAGATTCTGTTTTTCGTGTGTTGTTTGCTTATTTTGATGAATCTATGGCTAGTAAAATAGTTTATAAACCATAGAGAAGTTGGAATACAGCAGGTTTAACACTAATATAATTAAAGAATGAGTTCATTACAGTACCTTGAAGTGGTGTTTTGTTTTCTTTCGCTAACGGAGCTCACGAGATTTTCTACTTTAAGTTTTGTGTTGTGAAGTTTTCATGTTTTGGGTAAAAGATTTGATGGATTATGGAACAAGGAGTGGAAAGAGTCTAAGCTTGGGGATGCCCATGGCACCCCAAGATAATATAAGGACACCTAAAAGCCAAAGCTTGGGGATGCCTCGGTAGGCATCCCCTCTTTCGTCTACTTCCATCGGTAACTTTACTTGGAGCTATATTTTTATTTACCACATGATATGTGTTTTGCTTGGAGCGTCTTGTATTATTTGAGTCTTTATTTGTTAGTTTTACACAATCGTCCTTGCTGTACACACCTTTGGAGAGAGTGACACATGATTCGGAAATTGTTAGAATACTCTATGTGCTTCACTTATATCTTTTGAGTTATATAGTTTTGCTCTAGTGCTTCACTTATATCTTTCAGAGCACGTCGGTGGATTTGTTTTATAGAAACTATTGTTCTCTCATGATTCACTTAGATTATTTTGAGAGTCCTACAAAACAGCATGGTAATTTGCTTTAATTATGTTAGGCATTCAAGATTAATAAAAAATTTCTTATGAGTGTGTTGAATACTATGAGAAGTTTGATACTTGATAATTATTTTGATATATGGAGATGGTAATATTAGAGACATGCTAGTCGAGTAGTTGTGAATTTGAGAAATACTTGTGTTAAAGTTTGTGATTCCCGTAGCATGCATGTATGGTGAACCGTTATGTGATGAAGTCAGAGCATGATTTATTTATTGATTGTCTTCCTTATGAGTGGCCGTCGGGGACGAGCGATGGTCTTTTCCTACCAATCTATCCCCCTAGGAGCATGCACGTAATACTTTGCTTTGATAACTTGTAGATTTTTGCAATAAGTATATGAGTTCTTTATGACTAAGGTTGAGTCCATGGATCATACGAACTTTTCTTCCTTCCACCATTGCTAGCCTCTCTAATACCGCGCACCTTTCGCCAGTATCATACACCCACCATATACCTTCCTCAAAACAGCCACCATACCTACCTATCATGGCATTTCCATAGCCATTCCGAGATATATTGCCATGCAACTTTCCACCGTTCCGTTTACTATGACACATTCCATCATTGTCATATTGCTTTGCATGATCATGTAGTTGACATTGTATTTGTGGCAAAGCCACCGTTCATAATTCTTTCATACATGTCACTCTTGATTCATTGCATATCCCGGTACACCACCGGAGGCATTCACATAGAGTCATATTTTTTCTAAGTATTGAGTTGTAATTGTTGAGTTGTAAGTAAATAAAAGTGTGATGATCATCATTTTTAGAGCATTGTCCCAAGTAAGGAAAGGATGATGGAGACTATGATTCCCCCACAAGTCGGGATGAGACTCCGGACGAAAAAAAGAGGCCAAATAAGCCTAAATAAAAAAAGAGGCCATAAAAAAAGAGAAGGCCCAAATAAAAAAATATGAGAGAAAAAGAGAGAAGGGACAATGCTACTATCCTTTTACCACACTTGTGCTTCAAAGTAGCACCATGATCTTCATAATAGAGAGTCTCCTATGTTATCACTTTCTATACTAGTGGGAATTTTTCATTATAGAACTTGGCTTGTATATTCCAATGATGGGCTTCCTCAAAATTCCCTAGGTCTTCGTGAGCAAACGAGTTGGATGCACACCCACTTAGTTCCTTTTGTTGAGCTTTCACATACTTATAGCTCTAGTGCATCCGTTGCATGGCAATCCCTACTCACTCACATTGATATCTATTGATGGGCATATCCATAGCCCGTTGATACGCCTAGTTGATGTGATACTATCTTCCCCTTTTTTTGTCTCCTCCACAACCACCATTCTATTCCACCTAAAGTGCTATGTCCATGGCGCATGCTCATGTATTGCGTGAAGATTGAAAAAGTTTGAGAACACCAAAAGTATGAAACAATTGCTTGACTTGTCATCGGGGTTGTCCATGATTTAAATACTTTGTGTGGTGAAGATAGAGCATAGCCAGACTATATGATTTTGTAGGGATAACTTTCTTTGCCCGTGTTATTTTGAAGAAACATAATTGCTTAGTTAATATGCTTGAAGTATTATTATTTCTATGTCAATATTGAACTTTTGTCTTGAATCTTTCGGATCTGAATATTCATACCATAATTAAAAAGAATTACATTGAAATTATGCCAAGTAGCATTCCACATCAAAAATTCTGTTTTTATCATTTACCTACTCGAGGACGAGCGGGAATTAAGATTGGGGATGCTTGATACGTCTCCAACGTATCTATATTTTTTTATTGTTCCATGCTATATTATATTCTGTTTTGGACATTATTGGGCTTTATTATACACTTATATTATTTTTGGTACTAACCTATTAACCGGAGGCCCAGCCCAGAATTGCTGTTTTCTGCCTATTTTAGGGTTTCGCAGAAAAATAATATCAAACGGAGTCCAAACGGAATGAAACCTTCGGGAACATGATTTTTGGAACGAACATGATCCAGAGGACTTGGACCCTACGTCAAACAATCAATGAGGAAGACACGAGGTAGGGGGGCGCGCCTTCCCCCCAGGTGTGCCCTCCACCCTCGTGGGCCCCCTGTTGCTCCACCGACGTACTCCTTCCTCCTATATATACCTACGTACCCCAAACTACCAGATACGGAGCAAAAACCCTAATTCCACCGCTGTAACTTTCTGTATCCACGAGATCCCATCTTGGGGCCTTTTCCGGAGCTCCGCCGGAGGGGGCATCGATCACGGAGGGCTTCTACATCAACACCATAGCCCCTTCGATGAAGTGTGAGTAGTTTACTTCAGACCTACGGGTCCATAGTTATTAGCTAGATGGCTTCTTCTCTCTTTTTGTATCTCAATACAAAGCTCTCCCCCTCTCTCGTGGAGATCTATTCGATGTAATCTTCTTTTGCAGTGTGTTTGTTGAGATCGATGAATTGTGGGTTTATGATCAAGTATATCTATGAACAATATTTGAATCTTCTCTGAATTATTTTATGTATGATTGGTTATCTTTGCAAGTCTCTTTGAATTATCAGTTTGGTTTGCCCTACTAGATTGATGTTTCTCGCAATGGGAGAAGTGCTTAGCTTTGGGTTCAATCTTGCGGTGTCCTTTCCCAGTGACAGCAGGGGCATCAAGGCACGTATTGTATTGTTGCCATCGAGGATAAAAAGATGGGGTTTATATCATATTGCATGAGTTTATCCCTCTACATCATGTCATCTTACTTAAAGCATTACTCTGTTCTTATGAACTTAATACTCTAGATGCATGTTTGATAGCGGTCGATGTGTGGAGTAATAGTAGTAGGTGCAGAATCGTTCTGGTCTACTTGTCGCGGATGTGCTGCCTATATACATGATCATGCCTAGATATTCTCATAACTATGCTCAATTCTATCAATTGCTCGACAGTAATTCGTTTACCCACCGTAATACTTATGCTCTTGAGAGAAGCCACTAGTGAAACCTATGGCCCCCGGGTCTATCTTCCATCATATTAATCTTCCAATACTTAGTTATTTCCTTTGCCATTTATTTTACTTTGCATCTTTTATTTCTCTTTATCATAAAAATACCAAAAATATTATCCTATCATATCTATCAGATCTCACTCTCGTAAGTGACTGTGTAGGGATTGATAACCCCTTATCGCGTTGGTTGCGAGGATTTATTTGTTTGTGTAGGTGCGAGGGACTCGTGTGTGGCCTCCTACTGGATTGATACCTTGGCTCTCAAAAACTGATGGAAATACTTACGCTACTTTGCTGCATCACCCTTTCCTCTTCAAGGGAAAACCAATGCAGTGCTCAAGAGGTAGTATTGTTCTTACTTGAACAAACCTCCTACTTATGATTAACCCTCCCACAAGAATCCGCAACTACGAGAAAAGTATTAAGAATAAATTCTAACCATAGCATTAAACTTTTGGATCCAACCGGTCCCGTACAGAATAGCGCATAAACTGGGGTTTAAGATTCTGTCACTCTCGCAAACCATCATCTAATTGCTACTCCACAATGCATTCCCTTAGGCCCAAATATGATGAAGTGTCATTTAGTCGACGTTCACATGACACCACTAAGGGAATCATAACATACATACTATTAAAATATCGAACACATATCAAGTTCACATGATTACTTGCAACATGATTTCTCCCGCGACCTCAAGAACAAAAGTAATTACTCACAAATGATAAACATGCTCAAGATCAGAGGGGTATTAAATAGCATATTGGATCTGAACATATAATCTTCCACCAAATAAACCATAGAGTAATAAACTACAAGATGTAATCAACACTACTAGTCACCCACAAGCACCAATCTATAGTTCCGGTAACAAGAGTGAGCACAAGAGATGAACTAGGGTTTAAGATGAGATGGTGTTATTGAAGATGTTGATGGATATTGCCCTCCCCAAGATGGGACACTTGTTGGTGATGATGATGACGATGATTTCCCCCTCCGGGAGGGAAGTTCCCCCGGCGGAATCGCTCCGCCAGAGGGCAAAAGTGCTCCTACCCAAGTTCCGCCTCGAGATGACGATGCTCCGTACTGAAAGTACTCCCCTTATTTTTTAGGTCAAAATGACTTATATACCAGAAGATGGGCACCAGAGGTGGGCCTGGGTGAGCACAACCCACCAGGGCGCGCCTGGGATCCCTAGCGCGCCCAGGTGGGTTGTGCCCACCTGGCGGGGCCCCTCTGGTAGTTATTTGCTCCAACAATTCTTAAGTATTGCATAAGAAATCCTCGTGAAGTTTCAGCTCTTTTGGAGTTGTGCAGAATAGGTAGCCTGGCATAGCTTTTTTAGGCCCAGATTTCCAGCTACCGGAATTCCTCCTCTTTGTGTATATCTTGCATATTATGAGAGAAAAGGCATTAGAATTACTCCAAAAGGCATTATTATGGATAAAAACATTATAAATAACAGTAGGAAAACATGATGCAAAATGGATGTATCAACTCCCCCAAACTTAGACCTCGCTTGTCCTCAAGAGAAAACTGAATTTGAAAAACATGTCCACATGCTTTGAGAGAGAGGTGTCGATAAAAACAAAATACGGACATAGAAGCATCATGTTGATTATTATAACAGCAATAATATTAAACATAGGACTCTCATCATAGAACTTTTATCATATACTTCTCATGAATAAGTAACAATTCATCACACAATCGAAGTATGAAGCAAAAACTCTATTAAAAACCAACAAACTATGTTCTCAGTCAACTTTGCAACTAAAATTCATTATCTTTTCAGGAAGGGTCACGTATCGGAGCCTTTGGGCAAGTCCACATACTCAACCATCATATAGTCTTCTATGATTGCTAACACTCACCGCGTACACATGAGCAAAACGTTTCAACCGAACACATAGAAAGATAGGGGCTTATAGTTTCGCCTCCCAATATATTGACCTCAGGGGTGATGTCAACAGTAATAACTCATGCTATATATATTGAACTGGACATATGTGCCTAGATCTTTCCTCACCACATGATGCTTGCCAAAGGAGAAAAATAAAAAGGAATAGAAGGAAAACTTTGACTTTTTGCATTAAAGTAAATACATAAAAGTAAAAGATAGGCCCTTTGCAGTGGTAAGCAGAGATTGCCATGCACTTATTTGTTTGTACGCTCAACCCCTTAGTGCAAAAGAAATTCACGTTACATTTCCCCTTGTGATAGCGACCTTTATTATGTAGTCTATCGCTTTTATTCTTCACCATCACAAGTTCGTGCAACGCTCAATTTTCTCTTACACTAAATGATCTCACACTTTTAGAAGCAATTTTATTGCCTTTTTGCACCGATGACAACTTACTTGAGGGATCTTGCTCAATCCCTAGGTAGGAATGGTGGACACTTGAAAATAAGATTTGGGTTTAAGGGTTTTTGGATGCACAAGTCGTATCTCTACTTAGTGTGGAATTTTTGGCTAGCAAAGATAGGGGCAAGCACCACATGTTGAAGGATCTATGACAATATGACTTCTATGTGAATATAAACAAACATAAATCATAAAGTTGTCTTCCTTGTCCAACGTCAACCATTTTGGCATATAATATTTTGATGAGGGCTCACAATCACAAATGATTTCTAGGATAATATATTTATATGTGAATCTTCTCTTCCCTTATTAATTCTTTCATGAGTTGCATCATTGACTAATGCTATGTTTGTCAATCTCTAATAAAATTTTCTACTTATACTTTTCCTTATGTGGTTCCATCACCTACCATAGGATTATTATATAATATTTTCTTTATTTATTTCGTTTCTATTTTTCTTTCTTTCTTTTTTCTTTTCTTTTATTTTCAATATGAAAGTAAAGAAAGCAAAAACTCAAACTAAACTTTTATTATATAACTTGCACATGATTACAAGGATAGATCACCAAGAAAACTCTCAAAGAAGAAGGGATCGAACTAAATTTTATTCATAGAAAGCAAAAGATCGAACTAAAGCAAGTAAAAGTAATAAGATAGTGGGATGATACGATACCGGGGCACCTCCCCCAAGCTTGGCGGAAACCAAGGGGAGTGCCCATACCCGATACTCAGTTCTCCTTTGATGGTGAAGATGATGATGGTGGTGATGAAGTAGTATTCTCCAATATAACCATGAGTAGATCCTTCAAACCTTGAATCTTCCGAAGAGCTTTATTAATTAATTCACTGTTTTTCTTCACCTCAGCCATTATGTATTTATTCTCAGGGCCAGGTATGTCCCAGTTGGACGGTATGTGCCTACAAGCAGTGTTCTCGAACCCATAATTGTAAATCAAATTATGAAAATTGTTATGATGTAACCTGTGTAAGGGCCTCCTCGGTGGGAGCTCTTCTTGCACTTCCAGGCTCGCTTGATTGTTCGATGATCCCATGGCTTGATGAGGATCAGGGTGAGTAGAGATGCCAGCTAGTGTACCCCTCTCGGAGGCCGGAGGGTGAATCCCAAAGGGACTTACCTCTTCTTCCTCCATAGCAACGTCTTCAGCTTCATCCCTCCTTAGATCTTCCTGAACCGACCTTATGTCTCCTTCTCCATTGTTGAAGGGTGAGGAAGACATGACATTGGTCTAGTTGAATCTATCAGAAAAAAGCAAGAAAAGAGAACAGAGAATTTCTCCACGATACGGTGATCAAAGGGTTCGGGAAGTATAGATAGATTTTTTTTATCTTGGTGGACAAGCATACGGTAGAAAAATGGATTCCGGAAGGTGTCCCAGGTAGGCACAATCCACCTGGGCGCGCCAGGCAAGCCTGAAGCGCCTTGGTGTCTTGTGCCCACCAGGGGATGCTTCCTGGAAGTTTCTTTATTTCCAAAAAATTTAAATATTCCAAAACTGATAAAAAATATTTTTGCGGATTTTTTGGAGTCCATTTACTTACCGTATCACGTACCTCATTATTTTCATGATTCTGGAGTGTTCCGGAAGGACTCTTTTATGTGTTCTTCCGGTGTCAAAGTTTGGATAACATTACTTTCAACATTAATAGGCATACCTGATATATAATGCTTTATTTGTTGCCCATTGACAACCTTCATGTTAGTACCTTCAAAATTATTTATTTTGATGGCTCCAGACTGGTAAACCTCCTCGATAACATAGGGGCCTTCCCATTTTGAAAGGAGTTTTCCTACAAAGAATCTGAAATGAGAGTTGTACAAAAGAACATATTCTCCGACTTTAAACTCACGCTATTGAATTCTTTTGTCATGCCATCTTTTTACTTTTTCTTTGAATAATTTTGCATTTTCATAAGCTTGGGTTCTCCATTCATCTAAAGATATAATATCAAATAACCTCTTTTCACCAGAAAGTTTGAAATCATAATTGAGTTCTTTGACGGCCCAATATGCTTTATGTTCTAACTCAAGAGGCAAATAACAAGCTTTTCCATAAACCATTTTATAAGGAGACATACCCATAAGATTTTTATATGATGTTCTATAAGCCCAAAGTGCATCATCTAATTTCTTAGACCAATTCTTCATGTACCTATTAACAGTATTTTGCAAAATTAATTTTATTTCCCTATTGCTAAGTTCAACTTGACCACTATACTGAGGATGATAGGGTGATGCAATTCTATGGTTAACATCATACTTGGCAAGCATTTTACGGAAAGCACCATGAATAAAGTGTGCGCCACCATCAGTCATTAAATATCTAGGAACTCCAAACCTTGGTAAAATAACTTCCTTAATCATTTTAATAGAGGTGTTGTGATCAGCACTACTGGTTGGAATAGCTTCTACCCATTTAGTAACATAATCAATAGCAACCAAAATATGTGTAAAACCATTAGAGGAAGGAAAAGGTCCCATGTAATCAAATCCCCAAACATCAAATGGTTCAACAGCAAGTGAATAATTCATAGAAATTTCTTGACACTTACCGATATTACCTATTCTTTGACATTCATCACAAGATAGTACGAACTTACGGGCATCCTTGAAGAGAGTAGGCCAATAAAATCCAGACTGCAATACCTTATGAGCAGTTCTATCTCCAGCATGATGCCCTCCATAAGCTTCAGAGTGACATTTCCGTAGGATCTGTCCCTGTTCATGCTCAGGTACACAACGTCTAATAATACCATCTACTCCTTTTTTATAAAGATGTGGGTCATCCCAAAAGTAATGTCTTAAATCATAGAAGAATTTTTTTCTTTTGTTGGTAAGTAAAGCTAGGTGGTAAATATTTAGCAACAATGTAATTAGCATAGTCAGCATACCAAGGAGTACTGTGAGCAACATTTATTGCAGCTAACTGCTCATCAGGAAAACTATCATCAATCGGTAGTGGGTCATCAAGCACATTTTCAAGCCTAGATAAATTATCAGCTACTAGGTTCTCAGCTCCTTTTCTATCAATGATATGTAAATCAAATTTTTGTAAGAAGAGAACCCATTGAATAAGTCTAGGTTTAGCATCTTTCTTTTCCATAAGATATTTAATAGCAGCATGGTCTGTGTGAATAGTTACTTTGGAATCAACAATATAAGGTCTAAACTTGTCACAAGCAAACACCACCAATATAAAGTCTAAACTTGTCACAAGCAAACACCACCAACAATATAAGGTCTAAACTTGTCACAAGCAAACACCACCAATATAAAGTCTAAGAATTTTTTTCCAGTACTAGCATAGTTTCTTTGAGCACTGTCTAGGGTTTTACTAGCATAATGAATAACATTCAGTTTCTTATCATCTCTTTGTCCTAGAACAACACCAACAATATAATCACTAGCATCACACATAATTTCAAAAGGCAAGTTCCAATCAGGTGGTTGAACAATAGGTGCAGAAATTAAGGCTTTCTTGAGTGTTTCAAAGGCTTCTAAACAATCATCATAAAAAACAAAGGGAATATCCTTTTGCAAGAGACTAGTGAGAGGCCTAAACATTTTAGAAAAGTCTTTGATAAATCTTCTATAGAAACCAGCATGACCTAAGAAACTACAAATACCTTTTATATCTTTAGGACATGGCCTTTTATCACTTGCATCAACCTTAGCTTTGTCCACTTCAATACCTCTTTCAGAAATTTTATGACCCAAGACAATGCCTTAATTAACCATAAAGTGGCACTTCTCCCAATTCAAAACAAGATTTGTTTGTTCACATCTCTACAAAACTCAATCAAGATTGCTTAAATAACCATCAAAAGACTTCCCATAAACAAAGAAATCATCCATGAATTACTCCAAAAGGCATTATTTTGGATAAAAACATTATAAATAATAGTAAGAAAACATGATGCAAAATGGACGTATCAACTACCCCAAGCTTAGACCTTGCTTGTCCTCAAGTGAAAAAACGATATCTAAAAACATGTCCACATGCTTAGAGAGAGAGGTGTCGATAAAAACAAAATACGAACATAGAAGCATCATGCATATTATTATAACAGAAACAAACTATATTATAGAACTTTTAATATGAAACTTTATCAAACAACTTTTATCATATAACTTCTTATGAATAAGTAACAATTCATCACAACATCGAAGTATAAAGCATAAAATCTATTGAAAACCAACAAACTATGCTCTTAGTCAACTTTGCAACTACAATTCATCATCTTTTGAGGAAGGTTCACATATCGGAACCTTTTGGCAAGTCCACATACTCAACCATCATATAGTCTTCTATGATTGCTAACACTCACCGCATACAAATGAGCAAAACGTTTCAACCATACACACAGAAAGCTAGGGGCTGATAATTTCGCTTCCCAACATATTCACCTCAAGGGTGATGTCAACAATAATAACTCATGCCCACCCATATTCAACTGGATATATGTGCCTAGATCTTTCCTCACCACATGATGCTTGCAAAAGAGATAATAGAAAGGAACTGGGAAGAATACTTTGACTCTTGCATAAAAGTAAATACATAAAAGTAACAGATAGGCCCTTCACAGAGGGAAGCAGAGGTTGCCATGCACTTTTTGGTTGTATGCTCAATCTCTTAGTGCAAAAGAACGTCACATTATATTGCCCCTTGTGATAGCAACCTTTATTATGCAGTCTGGCACTTTTATTATTTTGCCATCGCAAGTTCATACAACGCTCAATTTTCTCTTACACTAAATGATCTAACACATCTAGAAGCAATTTTTATTGCCTTATTTCATCAATGGCAACTTACTTGAAGGATCTTACTCAATCCACAGGTAGGTATGGTGGACTCTCAAAATAAGATTTGGGTTTAAGGGTTTTTGGATGCACCAGTAGTATTTCTACTTAGTGTAGAATTTTTGGCTAGCAAAGATAAGGGGCAAGCACCACATGTTAAAGGATCTATGACAATATAACTTCTGTGTGAATATGAACAAACATAAATCATTATGTTGTCTTCCTTGTCCAACGCCAACAATTTTGGTATAATATTTTGATGAGGGCGCACAATCATAAAAGATGTCCAAGATAGTGTATTTGCATGT
Organism: Triticum urartu; assembly: GCF_056163025.1. NCBI lineage: Eukaryota > Viridiplantae > Streptophyta > Magnoliopsida > Poales > Poaceae > Triticum > Triticum urartu. The sequence goes on along the minus strand of NC_141876.1, from coordinate 165,985,859 downwards.
GAATATTCTCTTCCCTTATTAATTCTTTCATGAATTGCATCATTGAGCAATGCTATGTTTGTCAATCTCCAATAAATTTTACTACTTATACTCTTCCCTATATGATGTCATTACTTACCATAAGATAGTATATGATCTTTTTCACTTATTTTCCTTTCTTTTTATTGGAACATGAAAGTAAAGAAAGAAAAACTCAAACTAAACTTTATTATATATTTCGCACCTGATTACAAGGATAGAAAGATCACTAAGAAAACACTCGAAGAAAGATCAAACTAAATCTTTCTTCAACTAAATCAAAAGATAACTAAAGATCGAACTAAGATAAATAAAGGAAAAAGATAGTGGTGGTGATACGATACCAGGGCACCTCCCCCAAGCTTGGCACAAGCCAAGGGGAGTGCCCATACCCTAAAATCAAGTCTCCTTTAGTGATGAAGAACGTGGTGGTGGTGATGAGGTAGTAGCGGGTTTGTCCTTCAGGCTCAAAAGATACTCCAATCTTTGGATAACGCTCCGGAGGGCAATGATGTGCTCTTGCAATAAAATATTTTCACGGGTGAGATATTTGTTTTGAACACAAACCGTTTCAATGATCCTAAAAGCTTCAATCTTAGTGGGAGTGAGATATTCATAGTATGGTTGAAGGATATCTTCTTATTCTTCCTCCGGGGGCAGGGTCTGCTCTACAGCTGGAGTTTGATCTCCAGTAGATTCCTTGCTCTTGTCCTCCTTGAAGGCTTCTTTTGGTTCTTCTCTCTTCAATTAAATCTCCATCAACCAAGCATCCTCTTCTACGTTGTTGGAAGGAGAGGAAGACATGATTGTTGGGGAGCGTAGCATGCAATTTCAAAAAAATTCCTACGCTCACACAAGATCTATCTAGGAGATGTATAGCAACGAGACGGGGAGAGTGTGTCCATGTACCCTCGTAGAACGAAAGCGGAAGCGTTTGACAATGCGGGTGATGTAGTCGAACTTCTTCTCGTTCCGACCGATCAAGCACCGAATGTACGACACCTCCGAGTTCTGCACAAGTTCAGCTCGATGACGTCCCTCGAACTCTTGATCCAACAAAGTGTCGAGGGAGAGTTTTGTCAGCACGACGGCGTGGTGACGGTGATAGTGAAGTGATCCGCGCAGGGCTTCGCCTAAGCACTACGACAAATATGACCGGAGGCGTAAACTATGGAGGGGGGCGTCGCACATGGCTAGGAATCAATGTTGTGTGCTCTAGCGGTGCCCCCCCATATATATTTATATATATAGGTGGGAGAGGGAGAGGGGTTGCGAGGGGCGCCCCAAGTAGGAGTAATCGTACTTGGGCGCCTCCTCCAAGTCGGCCTCGCCCCTTCCATATCCATCGGAGGGGGAAGGAAAGAGAGGGGGAGGGGAAGGAAAGGGGGAGGCCGAATCCTCCCCTTTCCTTCTCCCTTCCCTTCCCTCCCTTCTCCTCCTATTCAGCCTATAGGGGGCGCACCAGCCCTTTTGGGGATGGTCTATCCAACTCTTGGCCCATTAGGCCCATATAGCTTGCCGGGGGTTGCCCGGAACCCCTTCCGGTGACCCAATACGTACCCGGTACCCCAAGATCACTTCCGGTGTCCGAATACTATTGTACTATATATGAATCTTTACCTCTTGACCATTTCGAGACTCCTCGTCATGTCCATGATCTCATCCGGGACTCCGAACAACATTCGGTCACCAAATCACATAACTCATATAATACAAAACCGTCATCGAACGTTAAGCGTGCGGACCCTATGGGTTCGAGAACTATGTAGACATGACCGAGACACCTCTCCGGTCAATAACCAATAGCGGAACCTGTGTGACGCCCGGGTAATCAAGCTACAGTAACCCTCTGGTAATGATGCCACGTCACCACGATTATTGTTTATAAGCTCGCGTAGTTCAAAACGATTCAAATTCAAATTTAAAATATAGGCAAACAACAAAAGTTTTCCAATATTAAAACTAAAATGTTCAATATATAGTAGATAAATCAGAGGCTAGGATAATATAGTAAACAACATTATTGAAATTTGATAAGTCATTTAAACAACCTCAAACAGTGGCTGAATACATTATTTAGTAACCTTTTAATTAATCTAAATCTAATGCGAAATGGTATTTCACCCAGACTAGTTTTTGGTGCTAGGATCTATTGCACTGCAATTTATGAGCTAGCTCCCATATTTTATAATAATCAATTAGGTGCTAAACATTAAAAAAAACAGAAAAGGGATAAATAAAAGGAAAAGAAATATAACAAAGCAAAGAGAACCCCCCCCCCCACTTGTTTTCCCTGGGCCTTAACCCACTGCACTGGCCCAGCCCACCTCCCCAGCTCCTTCCTCTGTTCACGGAAGCCTCGTGGGCAGAGGGGGCGCGTCCATGGCCAGGGATCGCCACGCGCCGGCCATCCGAGCTCCCCGACGAGTATAAGACCGTCCCCGACACCCTAGGGTTCAGCCTCGTCCACTCTCCCTCGCGGTTCTCCCCCTCTCACCCCAGATCCGCCACTCCGCTCGCAACCGCCGCCACCATCGCCATGGCCAAGCTAGTTCTCGCGGCCACCGTTGTCCCCGCAGGCTGAGTCAACGTCAGGGACTCCTCCGGCCACCTCTACTTCGACTACACGGAACAGATCAACCCAGGAAGCCCCTGCTATGCTGGATCGAGGCCTTCTTCCTCCTGCTGCCACCGGCGAACTTCGTCGAATCCGGCCACCATCTGCGCTACTAAGCTATCACCGAGCCTCCTTGTGCTCCCTCGGTGAGCTCCGCTTCTTCCCCCTCTCTTTCTCCGCGGATCCGCACCCGTAGCCGTAGTCGCCGCCGTGCCATGCCTCGCCGCTCGCTCCTAGCTGCGCCCTGGGACGCGCCTCCGCGTGCGAGGCCATGCCCCGGCCTAACCACCCGCACCACCGGCCGCGCCCCTGCTCACCGTACCCCGCTTCGCTCCGGCCTCTGCCTGCTCCGCTCGCGCGCCGCCGCTGCTTCTCTGCTGCCGCCGTTGCACACCGCCCACGCTCATAGCCGCTGCGCCCGCCCGTTGCACGCGAGTGCCCACGCAGCCCCGTGCCCGCGGGTGGCCTCGCCGTTGCTGCTTGCTGCTCATAACCACTACTGCTGCCCTTTGCTACTCCGTTGCTACTGCCGCTGCTTACTGAACTGCTAGTTACTGTAGCGCGCTAGCTAGCTTTTCTAATTCTATGATGAGTAACCCTCTCGACGGCTCCTAAACTCCGGCAAAACAATTGTTAACAGGACTAAAAAAATATGGGAAGGTAGTATACTTGACAAACTTCTTTTTATCCCATTGGACCAAATCTCTTCGATGCCTAGATTAAATCATATAAAAATCGCAAAATGCTATGTTCAGATAACAGAATTAACTCCTAGCTATGTGTTGTGTGTGCGTGAGTGTGTGTGATGTGCGTGTGTGTCCGTGTGTTGTGTGTGCCTTGTGCAGCGTGGTGTGTGCGCGCCGTGCATGTGGCCGGCTGGGCTATGCCCAGTAATGGCCGGCCCTACTTAGATTAGTACTACTAGGTCTTAATTAGTGCTAAATTAGTCTAGTAGTAGATGACATGTAGGCCCTCATTAAATAAATTAGATTTATTTAATTGTTTAGATAAATAGTCAATGACATGTGGGCCACACATGCCCTTTTGACCAGTCAAATTGACTTGGTCGATTTGGATTAAACTAAATATAATAAATTCAGAAATTTCAAAAAAAATACTTAGAACTTTGGAAAATCATAGAAAATTAACCGTAATTCCGATGAAAAAACTTTGTACCTGAAAGTTGCTCAGAATGATGAGACGAATTCGGATACGCAGCCCGTTCGTCTACCCCGCACCCCTAACATATCAAACTCGCAACTTTCCCCCTCCGGCTCCTCTGCCTGAAAACACGAAACACCGGGGCTACTTTCCCGAATGTTATCCCGCTTCACCGGTATCACCTACTACCGCGTTAGGGCACCTCTAACGTCGTTACTTGTCATGTCATGCATCACTATGCATATGCTTGCTTATATATTTATTGTTTCTCCCCCCTCTTCTCTCGATAGACAGCGAGACCGACGCCGCTGCTACCCAGTACGACTACGGTGTTGACGACCCCTCTCTCTTGCCAGAGCAACCAGGCAAGCCCCCCCCTTGATCACCAGATATCGCCTACTCTCCTCTATATTGCTTGCATTAGAGTAGTGTAGCATGTTACTACTTTTCGTTATTCCTATCCTGATGCATAGCCTGTCCTTGCTACTACTATTGTTACCATTACCTGCTATCCTACTGCTTAGTATAGGATGCTAGTGTTCCATCAGTGGCCCTACACTCTTGTCCGTCTGCCATTCTATACTACTGGGCCATGATCACTTCGGGAGGTGATCACGGGCATATACTATATACTTTACACAGTTACATTACCTGTGGTACTGTTCGGAGATGGGGGCTGAAGGGGCAGGTGGCTCCATCCCGGTAGAGGTGGGCCTGGGTTCCCGACGGCCCCCGACTGTTACTTTGTGGTGGAGCGACAGGGCAGGTTGAGACCACCTAGGAGAGAGGTGGGCCTGGCCCTGGTCGACGTTCGCAGATACTTAACACGTTTAACGAGATCTTGGTATTTGATCTGAGTCTGGCTACTGGCCTATACGCACTAACCATCTACGCGGGGACAGTTATGGGCACTCGACGTCGTGGTATCAGCCGAAGCCTTCGTGACGTCAGCAACGGAGCGGCGCGCGCTGGATTGGACTGGAACGCCTACTAGGCTAGGTCTGCTTCCGGCCGCCCACGCAACGTGCAGGTGTGCTAAGGGCGATGGGCCCAGACCCCTAGGCGCTTAGGTTTAGACCGGCGTGCTGACCTCTCTGTTGGTCTAGGTGGGGCTGCGACGTGTTGATCTTCCGAGGCCGGGCATGACCCAGAAAAGTGTGTCCGGCCAAATGGGATCGAGCGTGTTGGGTTATGTGGTGCACCCCTGCAGGGAAGTTAATCTATTCGAATAGCCGTGATCTTCGGTAATAGGACGACTTGGAGTTGTACCTTGACCTTATGACAACTAGAACCGGATACTTAATAAAACACACCCTTCCAAGTGCCAGATACAACCGGTGATCGCTCTCTCACAGGGCGACGAGGGGAGGATCATCGGTTAGGATTATGCTACGTGATGATACTTGGAGGACTTCAGTCTACTTTCTTCTACATGTTGCAAGACGGAGGCTGCCAGAAGCGTAGTCTTCAAAAGGATTAGTTATCCCCCTCTTATTCTGGCATTCTGCAGTTCAGTCCACATATGATACCCTTATTCCATTTGATACCCATGCATATGTAGTGTAGCTCCTTGCTTGCGAGTACTTTGGATGAGTACTCACGGTTGCTTTCTCCCTCTTTTCCCCCTATCCCTTCTACCTGGTTGTAGCAACTAGATGTTGGAGCCCAGGAGCCAGACGCCACCTTCGACGACGACTCCTACTACACCGGAGGTGCCCACTACTACATGATGCCCGCTGACGATGACCAGGAGTAGTTAGGAGGATCCCAGGCAGGAGGCCTGCGCCTCTTTCGATCTGTATCCCAGTTTGTGCTAGCCTTCTTAAGGCAAACTTGTTTAACTTATGTCTGTACTCAGATATTGTTGCTTCCGCTAACTCGTCTATGATCGAGCTCTTGTATTCAAGCCTTCGAGGCCCTTGGCTTGTAATATGATGCTTGTATGACTTATTTTATTTGTAGAGTTGTGTTGTGATATCTTCCCGTGAGTCCCTGATCTTGATCGTACACGTTTGCGTGTATGATTAGTGTACGATTAAATCGAGGGCGTCACAAGTTGGTATCAGAGCCGACTGCCTGTAGGAATCCCCCTTCCACACTCCTTGGCCGAAGTCGAGTCTAGACTTTACAAACTTTTACTAACATGGCTGTGCGGCCCATGGGCCCACGTCGCCATTGGGTGGTATTAGAATCTTTTACTCCTCGATCCTTACTCTGGGATTCTGACTCTCTCCTACTCGGGTTAAATGATTTTACTAAACCTGACTCTAGGTTCTCGTAATTACTTTCTCCCGGAGAGCCCCTTATCACAGATGATCGCATGCTGCACCAGAAGATTCTGAAGATACTCTCCAATGTTCTCTTGAGACTTTGTGCCCGCCGCCTTTGCAATTCCCTACCATCGAATTATCCCTATGGATAAATAGATACACCAGTCGTCCTTACTTTTATTCCTAGCTGATCTTGTTATTGCAAGATACCCTGAAATTCTCTCTATTGTTCCGAGAATACTTTGTGCCTACCGCCTTGCAGTTCTTTGCCGCCTGAATGTCCCTATGGATAAATTCTCGCACCTACCGAGTATCCGCTCATCCCCAGTTGCTTATGCGTTTCACTAAGGTCTTCAAAATAATGTTCGATCTTCCGAAATTCCTTAGCAGCTTATTGCCCTTGAAATTCTTGCTTGCTTGCATTATGGTTAATCCCATAAGTCTCGTAATCATTATTGGCATCCCTTGTCATTGTCATTTTGGGTCTTTGATTCAAAATGTTGTGGATGCTCGCCATCCTCAATCAAATCCAATGATTCATCCTTCCGGCTCACACGTCATTCTAAACATGATCTGGTTATCGACCAATCAAATTGTCGTCGATTGTACCCCTAAGTCTATTCGACTGATCCATTCTTAATGAGAGCGTTGGCTTTTGATCCCTTGATTTGGAAATGCTAATCTGATGCCCTATCGTTCCATCTTCCTCAGATAGAGTACCGATACTCGCATCAGCTCCATTGTAGACCATAGGACCCCTTGTTGGATTATTATCCGGCAGTGTCCTTCCTATTCAATAACCTTGTGAGCCTCTCCATGGGTATGTGATACCTTTGGTAAATTGTATCCTCGGTTTTGCTAACCATGCTCTACTTTCGAGCTTGTGATATTTACTCTTGAAATTTGTGGTATATGTTCCTAAGATGCCCTGATGGGTTGAACCTACGCCTTCCCTAATCCGTGTGAACCCAAAAGGTTTCACAGGTCATACTTATCTGGTACTGCACCAGGTAAAACTTTCAACAACTAATGCCATTTCGAAAAGAAATGAGAAGTGAATGATAGGTCATGCATTGAAGAAGTGGGAGTCGACCTTGAACTTTGTGTTCATGCCCATGGACCTGATGTGGAACTTATCATGGAAGCTTCTTGAAAAACTTTTAATTAATTGGATAATTCTTCCGGTGTCTTTGAATTGGATCCCTTGCAACTATGGTTTCGGCCATATTGATATTCCTTGATTCCTTTTTCTTGGACAAGTTAAAATACTTGTCTTTTGCAGATCAATGCACTTGTCAAACCTCTATTTTGCTCTACCTCCGAGTATTGCCCTTTGGTATCTTGATAATACCATCGAACCATGTTGCTTATTATGAGCCTTCATCGAGTATTATTCCTCAATGATTCCAATGTTTCCTGGTTCCGGGTTGTTAGTCACTCGAGGACACCAATAACTAAATCGGGTCCACACCACGATTAAACAACTCTTAGTAATCTCCTTTACTCGTGATTTTGTACTCGAGCATGTCAATCCTAGCCTGATCGGCTATCAGATTGGGCTAATTTTTAACTATGCTACCTGGTCCTGCTTCACGGAGCACAAATTTCGACAGTGAGCTAATCTCACGTCGATCTTCCTTGTCATATCATTTCTCCTTGAATAGCAAACTTGATTTCGAGTATGTTTCATACCCATGGTTCTGATAACTTTCTCTTCACCCATCCTTTTCCTTGATGTCATCGATGATCGATTATATCCTCATGAAACCCCTCGACAAGTATGTCGTGATCATCATCAACATTTTGACCCCTTCCAGGATATCAATTGAATTCATGATGAGGAGTACCATTCTTGCCCTCGATGATTTGTGTTACCATCGACCACTTTATTGCCTTCTGTTCAACACAAACTTGTTCGTGTTTCTAGCAACCCTATTGCTTTCAAGATAATGGTCGATATTTCATTCTTAGACCATTGGTTGTTGAATCACCTTTCTCACATTGATCATGCTACCTAAGGCCATATTTTGGGTGCACTTTTCAACCAATGCTTAATTGTGTATGTTTTCCTCGAGCATACATCCTTATACCATTTGATCCGACAAATGTTATCTCCTTGTTCACATAAGTGTGGAAATTCATCTTTTGAAAATCTCACTGAATTGTCGCTGAGTTCATCAGCCACCTCTTCATCCTCTCCTTGGTTTTAATGATGAACTCTTGTTTCGGAACTCGCTTCCATAGTAAATCTCCCGAGAATCTTACAATGTCGTCTCGTCAATTGTGTTGCACCTTTCTTCTCAAGCATTCTGAGTCTGAGTTATCCTGACACCAATCAGATCTGAATCTCGGTCAGATATGATGATTGGAACATATTCCCAAGAGTTATAACAATGGTCTTTATGTGACCCGGTAAGGTGAAGTCATGCCTAGCACACCTGGCCGGAGGACCTATTGTTATAGTTTAGTTTTAGCAAGGTTATCTAGTCTTCCATGAGGAAATGGTAAGACTTATTCTATAAGTTGTTACTGATGAATCCTTTGTGTATCCAAAGTCCGACCTTTGCTTGAAGACCATGTCAATGCTATCTCAAAGCATGTCTAATGGTACTCCGATTTTCAACAAGAAAATTTGAAGCACAATGCTAAATTTTCTTATCATTTATCCTAACACCGTTGCATGGGTAATGTCATGAAATTTCTCTCCCCTTTCCTAAAGAGTTTTCTACATTATATCCTACCAAGGATATCATACTCTGCTTGTCCTTGGGAAGGATATACCCCTGATATATGTGTTTGGACACATTTTCCTTTCCATTATTTGGTTTAACCTTTCTTGTGGTCTATATGATCTAAGCAGTAATATTCTCCTGCTTATGTATATACCTCAGTGTACAATTCTGTCAGCAAGACCCTGTTAGTATTGTTGATGACATTTCGGTAGCCACCGATGGACGAGAACCTTGCCTATTGGCCCGCCTCGTTCAACGAGCAGGAAAATGGTTCTCTTCGTCCCTCACCCTTGGTATCGATGTTGTTGCCGACATAACTAGCAGGCTACCCTCTGGCATGCCTTGCTATTGTGACCGTGCAAGATGTCAGCCCCCCTTCCTACCTTTAACCCACATGGTGGGCCCATAACCCACAGTTCCACAGGATCGAAACTTGACTCTCCTGCACCCCCCTGTTCCCAAGGTTCTTCCTCGCGTGTGGCCTCGTATGTAATTCACAAGCCACCTTCCGAGAGATCATCAAATCTGTTACCGGACGCAATACTTAGTCCCGATTGCTTTGAGCCCCTTTCAAGCCCTGTTCAGGCATCGAACGGTTGCCTGCTCGCTCGAAACTTCCCATGAAACCTCATTACTTGCTCTCAATATTTACTTAAGTTTTAATTCGAGAGTTACCTTCCGCCACCTTCCCCGATGTTATCGACCAGATAGTCAACCTTGTAGGGGTTCGTTCTCCCGGAATAACCCCTTATTCTTTCGTAAGTATGATGGAACCCCCAAAGAAAGGATGACGACTTGATCATGATGACCTGGAGTAGACAAATAAAGAATTCAACGTAATGGATCGACCTCTTCGAGAAGAGCAACCAAGATCGAGAAGACCCGTTAGAATTTCGTAACCAGAAATTTCCCCTTGTCCCCCTCTTAAATCTCGGGACGAGATTTCTTATAGTGGAGGAGAATTGTGACGCCCGGGTAATCAAGCTACAGTAACCCTCTGGTAATGATGCCACGTCACCTCGATTATTGTTTATAAGCTCGCGTAGTTCAAAACGATTCAAATTCAAATTTAAAATATAGGCAAACAACAAAATTTTTCCAATATTAAAACTAAAATGTTCAATATATAGTAGATAAATCAGAGGCTAGGATAATATAGTAAACAACCTTATTGAAATTTGATAAGTCATTTAAACAACCTCAAACAGTGGCTGAATACATTATTTAGTAACCTTTTAATTAATCTAAATCTAATGCGAAATGGTATTTCACCTAGACTAGTTTTTGGTGCTAGGATCTAATGCACTGCAATTTATGAGCTAGCTCCCATATTTTATAATAATCAATTAGGTGCTAAACATTAAAAAAAACAGAAAAGGGATAAATAAAAGGAAAAGAAATATAACAAAGCAAAGAGAACCCCCCCACTTGTTTTCCCTGGGCCTTAACCCACCGCACTGGCCCAGCCCACCTCCCCAGCTCCTTCCTCTATTCACAGAAGCCTCGTGGGCAGAGGGGGCGCATCCATGGCCAGGGATCGCCACGCGCCGGCCATCCGAGCTCCCCGACGAGTATAAGACCGTCCCCGACGCCCTAGGGTTCAGCCTCGTCCACTCTCCCTCGCGGTTCTCCCCCTCTCACCCCAGATCCGCCACTCCGCTCGCAACCGCCGCCACCATCGCCATGGCCAAGCTAGTTCTCGCGGCCACCGTTGTCCCCGCAGGCTGAGTCAACGTCAGGGACTCCTCCGGCCACCTCTACTTCGACTACACGGAACAGATCAACCCAGGAAGCCCCTGCTATGCCGGATCGAGGCCTTCTTCCTCCTGCTGCCACCGGCGAACTTCGTCGAATCCGGCCACCATCTGCGCTACTAAGCTATCACCGAGCCTCCTTGTGCTCCCTCGGTGAGCTCCGCTTCTTCCCCCTCTCTTTCTCCGTGGATCCGCACCCGTAGCCGTAGTCGCCGCCGTGCCATGCCTCGCCGCTCGCTCCTAGCTGCGCCCTGGGACGCGCCTCCGCGTGCGAGGCCATGCCCCGGCCGAACCACCCGCACCACCGGCCGCGCCCCTGCTCACCGTACCCCGCTTCGCTCCGGCCTCCGCCTGCTCCGCTCACGCGCCGCCGCTGCCTCTCTGCTGCCGCCGTTGCACACCGCCCATGCTCATAGCCGCTGCGCCCGCCCGTTGCACGCGAGTGCCCACGCAGCCCCGTGCCCGCGGGTGGCCTCGCCGTTGCTGCTTGCTGCTCATAACCACTACTGCTGCCCTTTGCTACTCCGTTGCTACTGCCGCTGCTTACTGAACTGCTAGTTACTATAGTGCGCTAGCTAGCTTTTCTAATTCTATGATGAGTAACCCTCTCGACGGCTCCTAAACTCCGGCAAAACAATTGTTAACAGGACTAAAAAAATATGGGAAGGTAGTATACTTGACAAACTCCTTTTTATCCCATTGGACCAAATCTCTTCGATGCCTAGATTAAATCATATAAAAATCGCAAAATGCTATGTTCAGATAACAGAATTAACTCCTAGCTATGTGTTGTGTGTGCGTGAGTGTGTGTGATGTGTGTGTGTGTCCGTGTGTTGTGTGTGCCTTGTGCAGCGTGGTGTGTGCGCGCCGTGCATGTGGCCGGCTGGGCTATGCCCAGTAATGGCCGGCCCTACTTAGATTAGTACTACTAGGTCTTAATTAGTGCTAAATTAGTCTAGTAGTAGATGACATGTAGGCCCTCATTAAATAAATTAGATTTATTTAATTGTTTAGATAAATAGTCAATGACATGTGGGCCACACATGCCCTTTTGACCAGTCAAATTGACTTGGTCGATTTGGATTAAACTAAATATAATAAATTCAGAAATTTCAAAAAAATACTTAGAACTTTGGAAAATCATAGAAAATTAACCGTAATTCCGATGAAAAAACTTTGTACCTGAAAGTTGCTCAGAATGATGAGACGAATTCGGATACGCAGCCCGTTCGTCTACCCCGCACCCCTAACATATCAAACTCGCAACTTTCCCCCTCCGGCTCCTCTGCCCGAAAACACGAAACACCGGGGCTACTTTCCCGGATGTTATCCCGCTTCACCGGTATCACCTACTACCGCGTTAGGGGACCTCTAACGTCGTTACTTGTCATGTCATGCATCACTATGCATATGCTTTCTTATATATTTATTGTTTCTCCCCCCTCTTCTCTCGATAGACAGCGAGACCGACGCCGCTGCTACCCAGTACGACTACAGTGTTGACGACCCCTCTCTCTTGCCAGAGCAACCAGGCAAGCCCCCCCCCCTTGATCACCAGATATCGCCTACTCTCCTCTATACTGCTTGCATTAGAGTAGTGTAGCATGTTACTGCTTTTCGTTATTCCTATCCTGATGCATAGCCTGTCCTTGCTACTACTATTGTTACCATTACCTGCTATCCTACTGCTTAGTATAGGATGCTAGTGTTCCATCAGTGGCCCTACACTCTTGTCCGTCTGCCATTCTATACTACTGGGCCATGATCACTTCGGGAGGTGATCACGGGCATATACTATATACTTTACACAGTTACATTACCTGTGGTACTGTTCGGAGATGGGGGCTGAAGGGGCAGGTGGCTCCATCCCGGTAGAGGTGGGCCTGGGTTCCCGACGGCCCCCGACTGTTACTTTGTGGTGGAGCGACAGGGCAGGTTGAGACCACCTAGGAGAGAGGTGGGCCTGGCCCTGGTCGGCGTTCGTAGATACTTAACACGTTTAACGAGATCTTGGTATTTGATCTGAGTCTGGCTACTGGCCTATACGCACTAACCATCTACGCGGGGACAGTTATGGGCACTTGACGTCGTGGTATCAGCCGAAGCCTTCGTGACGTCAGCAACGGAGCGGCGCGCGCTGGATTGGACTGGAACGGCTACTAGGCTAGGTCTGCTTCCGGCCGCCCACGCAACGTGCAGGTGTGCTAAGGGCGATGGGCCCAGACCCCTGGGCGCTTAGGTTTAGACCGGCGTGCTGACCTCTCTGTTGGTCTAGGTGGGGCTGCGACGTGTTGATCTTCCGAGGCCGGGCATGACCCAGAAAAGTGTGTCCGGCCAAATGGGATCGAGCGTGTTGGGTTATGTGGTGCACCCCTGCAGGGAAGTTAATCTATTCGAATAGCCGTGATCTTCGGTAACAGGACGACTTGGAGTTGTACCTTGACCTTATGACAACTAGAACCGGATACTTAATAAAACACACCCTTCCAAGTGCCAGATACAACCGGTGATCGCTCTCTCACAGGGCGACGAGGGGAGGATCATCGGTTAGGATTATGCTACGTGATGATACTTGGAGGACTTCAGTCTACTTTCTTCTACATGTTGCAAGACGGAGGCTGCCAGAAGCGTAGTCTTCAAAAGGATTAGTTATCCCCCTCTTATTCTGGCATTCTGCAGTTCAGTCCACATATGATACCCTTATTCCATTTGATACCCATGCATATGTAGTGTAGCTCCTTGCTTGCGAGTACTTTGGATGAGTACTCACGGTTGCTTTCTCCCTCTTTTCCCCCTATCCCTTCTACCTGGTTGTCGCAACCAGATGTTGGAGCCCAGGAGCCAGACGCCACCTTCGACGACGACTCCTACTACACCGGAGGTGCCCACTACTACGTGATGCCCGCTGACGATGACCAGGAGTAGTTAGGAGGATCCCAGGCAGGAGGCCTGCGCCTCTTTCGATCTGTATCCCAGTTTGTGCTAGCCTTCTTAAGGCAAACTTGTTTAACTTATGTCTGTACTCAGATATTGTTGCTTCCGCTGACTCGTCTATGATCGAGCTCTTGTATTCGAGCCTTCGAGGCCCCTGGCTTGTAATATGATGCTTGTATGACTTATTTTATTTGTAGAGTTGTGTTGTGATATCTTCCCGTGAGTCCCTGATCTTGATCGTACACGTTTGCGTGTATGATTAGTGTACGATTAAATCGAGGGCGTCACAACCTGGATGCTCATATTGGTTCCCACATATTCTACGAAGATCTTTATCGGTCGTACCGTAATGACAACATACGTTATTCCCTTTGTCATCGGTATGTTACTTGCCCGAGATTCGATTGTCGGTATCTTCATACCTAGTTCAATATCGTTACGGGCAAGTCTCTTTAATCATTCGTAATGCATCATCCCGCAACTAAATCTTTAGTCACATTGCTTGCAAGGCTTATTATGACATGCATTACCGAGAGGGCCCAGAGATACCTCTTCGATACTCGGAGTGACAAATCCTAATCTTGATCTATGCCAACCCAACAAACACATTCGGAGATACCTGTAGAGCATCTTTATAATCACCCAGTTACGTTGTGATGTTTGATAGCACACAAGTTATTCCTCCGGTATTCGGGAGTTGCATAATCTCATAGTCAAAGGAATATGTTTAAGTCATGAAGAAAGCAATAGCAATAAAACTTAACGATCATTATGCTAAGCTAACGGATGGGTCTTGTCCATCACATCATTCTCCTAATGATGTGATCCCGTTCATCAAATGACAATACATGTCTATGGTTAGGAAACTTAACCATCTTTGATTAATGAGCTAGCCTAGTAGAGGCTTACTAGGGATACGGTGTTTTGTCTATGTACCCACACATGTATCAAGTTTTCGGTTAATACAATTCTAGCATGGATACTAAACATCTATTATGATATAAGGAAATATAAAATAACAACTTTATTATTGCCTCTAGGGCATATTTCCTTTAGTCTCCCACTTACATTAGAGTCAATAATCTAGTTCACATCGTCATGTGATTAACACGAATAGTTCACATAACCATGTGATTAACACCCATAGTTCACATCACCATGTGGCCAATACCCAAAGGGTTTACTAGAGTCAATAATCTAGTTCACATCACCATGTGATTAACACCCAAAGAGTACTAAGGTGTGATATGTTTTGCTTGTGAGAGAGGTTTAGTCAACGTGTGTGACACATTCAGATCCGTATGTATTTTGCAAATTTCTATGTCTACAATGATCTACATGGAGCTACTCTAGCTAATTGCTCCCACTTTTAACATGCATCCAGATTGATACTCAGAGTCATCCGGATCGGTGTAAAAATCTTACATTAACATAACTCTTCACAACAAACTCTTTCTCACCTCCATAACCGAGAAATATTTCCTTAGTCCTCTTAGGTAACTAAGGATAACTTTGACCTCTGTCCAGTGATCCACTCCTGGATCACTATCGTACCCCCTTGCCAAATATTACCTATTCTTTGACATTCATCACAAGATAAGACAAACTTACGGGCATCCTTGAAGAGAGTAGGCCAATAAAAACCAGATTGCAATACCTTGTGAGTAGTTCTATTTCCCGCATGATGCCCTCCATATGGTTTGGAGTGACATTTCTGTAGGATTTGTCCGTGTTCATGCTCAGATACACAACGTCTAATAATACCATCCACTCCTTCTTTATAAAGATGTGGGTCATCCCAAAAGTAATGTCTTAAATCATAGAATAAATTTATTCTTTTGCTGGTATGTGAAACTAGGTGGTATGTATTTTGCAACAATATAATTAGCATAGTCAGCATACCAAGGAGTGTTATGAGAAACATTTATTGCAGCTAATTGTTCATCAGGAAAACTATCATTAATAGGTTTTGGGTCATCAAGAATATTTTCTAACCTAGACGAGTTGTCAGCTATGGGGTTCTCAGCTCCTTTCCTATCAGTGATATGTACATCAAATTCTTGTAACAAGAGAATGCACCTAATGAGTCTAGGTTTAGCATCTTTCTTTTCCATAAGATATTTTATAACAACATGATTAGTGTGAAAAATTACTTTGGAATCAACAATATAAGATCTGAATTTATCACAAGCAAATACAACTGCTAAAAATTATTTTTCAGTAGTAGCATAGTTTCGTTGAGCACTGTCTAGAGTTTTACTAGCATAATGAATAACATTTATTTTTTTATCAACTCTTTGTCCTAGAATATCACCAACAGCATAATCACTAGCATCACACATAATTTCAAAAGGCAAGTTCCAATCAGGTGGTTGAACAATAGATGCAGAAGTTAAGGCTTTGCTAAGTGTTTGAAAGGCTTCTACACAATCATCATAAAAGACAAATGGAACATCCTTTTGTAGAAGATTTGTATGAGGCCTAGAAATTTTAGAGAAGTCTTTAATAAACCTCCTATAGAAACCAACATGACCAAGGAAACTACAAATACCTTTAATATCTTTAGGACATGACATTTCCTCAATTGCATCAACTCTAGCTTTATCCACCTCAATACCTCGTTCAGAAATTTTATGTCCCAAGACAATACCTTCATTAAGCATAAAGTGGCACTTCTCCCAATTCAAGACAAGATTAGTTTGCTCGCATCTCTGCAAAACTCTATCAAGGTTGCTTAAGCAATCATCAAAATAAGTTCCATAAACGGAAAAAGCATGCATGGAAACCTCAACAATCTTTTCACAAAATTTAGAGAATATAGCGGTCATACATCTTTGAAAGGTAGCAGGTGCATTGCATAAACCAAAAGGCATACGTATATAAGCATAAGTTCCAAAAGGACAAGTAAAGGTGGTTTTATCTTGATCGGGTTGTGAAACAGGTATTTGAGAAAAACCAAAATATCCATCCAGAAAGCAAAAATGTGTGTGCTTTGATAATCTTTCTAGCATTTGATCAATAAAAGTCAAAGGGTAATGATTTTTTCTAGTTACTTTATTTAATTTTCTAAAATCAATTACTATTCTATAGCTAGTGACAATTCTTTGTGGAATAAGTTCATTCTTATCATTAGGAACAATAGTGATACCTCCCTTCTTAGGGACACAGTGAGTGGGACTTACCCATCTACTATAAGCTATGGGATAGATTATACCTGCTTCAAGAAGCTTTAATATATCAGTTCTTACCACTTCTTTCATTTTAGGATTCAACCGTCGTTGGTAATCAACAACGGGTTTAGTATCAGGTTCCATATTAATCTTGTGCCGACATAGAGTGGGACTAATGCCCTTAAGATCATCAAGAGTATATCCAATAGCAGCTCCGTGCTTCTTCAGAATTTTCAATAATCTTTCTTATTCATGTTCTGAAAGGTTAGCACTAATAATGACAGGATATATCTTTTTCTCATCAAGATAAGCATATTTCAAAGTGTCTGGCAATTGTTTTAATTAAAACACAAGATCACCCTTAGGTGGAGGAGGACCCCCTAGAGTTTCAATGGGAAAATTGTGTTTAAGTAGAGGTCGTTGTTCAAAGAATATTTTATCTATTTCATTTCTTCCATGCATATGCATATCATTTTCATGGTCAAGAAAATATTGTTCTAGTGGATCAATAGGAGGCACGACAATAGAAGCAAGACCAGTTATTTCATCTTTACTAGGTAATTCTTTTTTATGAACACTGGTATGCGTAGGTGCTATACAAACGGTTTTTAACCCCTTTCCGCGACGTCATTTGGAACCATCGCCTAGTGAGTGACGGCGATAGGGGGGTCCTTACCACACGACCCAGAAACCGTCGGGGATATGCCCTCCCGGCACACACACTCGGAAAAATGAGGTCGTGTGCAACCGGCGAGCGCTCAAATGCGGTAATACATATAGTAGAGGTAAAAATACAATTATACAAGCGAAATTGTTTCCGGTCGCAAGTACATCCCACACAGTCAGTCCCCGCTAAATGCTTACGTTTGTATGTACATCTCACACAGTCGCTCCAAGGAAAATGTTTCCATTCACAGGTACATCACACAAAATTTTCTCCATTAAATCGTTTGTGATAGCTTCGCCATTGCACACGATATGAAAAAAATTATCGTTTGTGTTATTGAATGGATCACACATGGTGCGTAGAAGAAACTGTGTGGCAAAGGCTGTCCATCACACATAGTTTTTATGTGGTCAATGTTTGCGCAAGGTGGCCTAACGCAAATAGTTTTCAAGAGAAGGTCGTGTGTCATTGTTCATTGATCCAACACGGTTTATTCCTAGAAACTGTGTGCGTTGCCTAAGGTCATCGCCCACGGTATTTTCTTAATAACCGTTTGCAATAGCAAAACCCAATTAGCAGGCTAATTCACCATTAGCAGGCTAATTGCCCTATTATTAATAATCCATTTATTAATCTAATTGACATTCATATTAAGCACATAATATATTTAATTTCCATATTAAGGAAGCAGGATTTCATAATTGTAATACATCAGAGTACAACACGATATAGCTTCAGCACTCAGCTACCCCATTACACAACTGCACCAGCACTAAGTTTCACATGCAACATATAGAACCTTTCAAAATTAGCATCATAGACGGTATATAAACAGATGCATCTCATCTGGAAAACTGCTAAAGCGGAAGGCGAATATTGAGCCTTCATTCATGTCGAAGGTCTTTGTAGCTTTAGGCCAGTGCCTGTGGATGATTGACCGTCCGTCCTTCGTCCTCTTCAGGAACACTTCAATATTGAACCGTGGGTGTTGTATGAAAATGTAACATCCCAAAATTCTAAATTTTGGAATGTTACATTAAATAAATAGATTTGTTTGATTATGGTGTGGTTGCTTGTGTGAAATTGAGTGAAATTCGAAACTTTCTGAAAGTTAAATGAGAGGGAATAAAATGACTTTCCCAAAACTTCCACCTTGCTTTCTGATCTCCAAGAATTTAAATTTATTTCATCACAAAACCCTAGAGAGAAGATGACATGACTTCTTCCATTTAAATAAATGAAAAGGGTTGTTGAAAAGGTTTGAATTTCATTTGGAAATATTTCAAATTTAGAAACTTTAAGCAACTCAATGATTTTCATGAGAGAAGATAAAATGACTTCTTCAAAACATATGAAATATGAGTTGAAAGTTTAAATGAATCAAATTTAAAGTCCCTTTGAAATTATTTTTAATTTGGAGTTATTTGGGTTTTATTCAAATTATTTTTCTCCAAAAATAAAATAAATGGAAAATAGGGTAAAATGATTCCCTACATCAGAAAATTGGAGAGAAATAATTCTGAAATCATTTTGGTATTTCTACAATGATTTTTATTGGGTTTTATTGTAGAAGTAGCACTGTTTGAATTATTTTGATTTTATTTGACACTAGAAAAATGTTCAAGTTATAGAAAATCTTTTTCTGAAAATTTCGGTATATAATATGCCTATATGTAATTTTACTTTTATATTCGTTATTTTTTTCCTTTTCTATTTCTAAAAAAAATAGCGCGTGCGCCTGGAAACTAACTGTCGCCCATGTGCGCAGCATAGTGGCATCGGGCGCCCATCATTTTTTTTCTTCTCTCCTACATGGGCCAAGCCCATCCAGCCTTTTTTTATTTGACTGAATTTTGTTTTAAAAAAACTACAGCGCGGAGGGCCGGGGCGAATTTTTAGCCCATGATCTTTTTTCAAATTTCATCTACATACGTATATGTTTAGTCCCACATTGCCTAGCCTTTGACCCCTAAACTTCTTTTTCACCTATAAATATAGACCCATAGAGTCTCCAAAAATCATTCGATTCGGGTTAAATTAATATTTTGGTTTGACTAGATTTATTAAAGAAAAATATTTTTCTCCTCTCCGGCGGGACTTCTGGAAATTGTCTCCTCTTTTCGAAGTCGTCTTTTCTCTACCTTATAAAGGTATTTTTCTTCATTTTCTTTTTATACTTCTGTAGTTTATTATTTTCTAGAATAATAAGGTAGAATAATTAGATTATCAATTAGTCTCTGTATTTATACATTAGACCTAGAATTCTTTTAGCCATATCTATTTTTCCTCCGTAAAACAGCTTGGCCCTGATTTTTCAAATAACCATAAATTTTTACTCGTTCATCCAAATTAGATGAACCAACGCCTATAGTTTTGTCTTGTTTTCACCTATCCAGTGAACCTGTCACATCAACTTTTTGAAATTTTGAAATTTGTTCAGATTCATGTTCAAACTTCTTTTGATCATAACTTGAGTTTCGTAACTCCGATTGAGTTGATTCTTTTTGCAGATCGAAGCTCTTGACCTAAATTTTTTGATAAGGCCAAATTCACATAATTTTGGTACTATTAGAAATTGTTTTATATTGCAAGAGTTATTTGTCTCTTTTCAAAGTTTTCCGAGATCTTTTCTTCGATTCTTTTGCATGAGTGCTTATGTACGCAATTGCTTGCTTATGATAAATTGACCGGAGTGTGACGAGTAGAACTATCAGGAGTTATGAGTGCGAATCATATTCATCAACAGTACGAGGGAGTTCACACTTTGATCATACTTTCATACCCAGTTTTTATGCATTAGTTTCACCCTCAAACATTGCATGGTTAGGAATTGATAACATGTGGGTGTTGGGAAGTAGTTTATGAGGTAGGAACCTATTGTCCTGCATCCAAACCTTGGGAGTTACTTTTATGTTATGCTCATACTGCTATTCTATGCTCATAGACGTGGATTGATTTGAGAGAATTCATGAAAGATGTGAGAGTTTATTGTTAACTAAGGTTTAACTTAAGGTGGCTACTTTAATACACATCTGGGTGGATTGGTTGGGGCACCTTGGGGATATACCAGTGGAATTGCCCGCGCACCTGGAGAACCCAGTGCTTTCCCAAGGGGATCCCGGAGTACCCGTGTGATCACCCTATGGAATGCCACCCAGGTTCAAAGGGATCATAAGATTATTCATGCTAGAAAGTTCCGTGTGCAGCCACAAGCTATTATGGGCTCTAGCATTGACCTCTTCTAGTGGTAGGCTAGAAGATGTAGGGGATGTTGGTTGGTACGGTCTACCCGGGGTTAGAATTAATGCTTCTGAAAAACTATGTCTCGGTCACCCGTTTCTCAAACACCATGTAGTGCGAGAAATCCAATGGAGGAGATCGAATCTTGTGGGGAAAAGTGTGCAAACCTCTGCAGAGTGTACAAACTAATCATGGTTAGCCGTGTCCCCGGTTATGGACATCTTGAGTATCTGATTCTTGGATTATCATGTTGATCTCATCACTTTACTTAATTAAATTGTTGGGTTATAATTATTACTTTGGGATTGAGTTGGAGGAACCTTCTCGATGTTTTCAACCAACTTTGTAGTCAAATAAAATATATTCCTTTGAGGTAGGGAAAAAATGGCTTTATGCAAAAATTAAACTTAGAGCTTTCCACCAGCCAAATATGCATGTAGTGATAGCTATTATTCATCATTATCCTATGGTGTGAATTTGCTAGTACATTGATACGTCTCCAACGTATCTATAATTTTTGATTGCTCCATGCTATTATATTATCTGTTTTGGGTGTTGATGGGCTTTATTTTACACTTTTGTATCATTTTTGGGACTAACCTATTAACCGGAGGCCCAACCCAAATTGCTGTTTTTTTGCCTATTTTAGTGTTTCACAGAAAAGGAATATCAAACGGAGTCCAAACGGAAAGAAACCTTTGGGAACATGATTTTCTCAACAAACGCGATCCAGGAGACTTGGAGTGGGCGTCAAGAAACAATCGAGGAAGCCACGAGGCAGGGGGGCATGCCTACCCCCCCGGGCACGCCCTCCACCCTCGTGGGCCCCTCGTTGCTCCACCGACGTACTTCTTCCTCCTATATATATCCATGTACCCCCAAACATCCAGGAGCACCACTGTCGGTGTCAAAACCGGCGAATCTCGGAGGGGGTCCCGAACTGTGCGTCTAAGGCGGATGGTAACAGGAGGCAAGGGACACGATGTTTTACCCAGGTTCGGGCCCTCTTGATGGAGGTAAAACCCTACCTCCTGCTTGATTATTCTTGATAATATGAGTAGTACAAGAGTTGATCTACCACGAGATCGGAGAGGCTAAACCCTAGAAGCTAGCCTATGGTATGATTGTATGTTGTCCTACAGACTAAAACCCTCCGGTTTATATAGACACCGGAGGGGGCTAGGGTTACACAAGGTCGATTTCAAAGGAGGAGATATACATATCCGTATTGCCTAGCTTGCCTTCCATGCCAAGTAGAGTCCCATCCGGACACGGGACGAAGCCTTCAATCTTGTGTCTTCATAGCCCAACGGTCCGGCCAAAGGATATAGTCCAGTTGTCCGGAGACCCCCTAATCCAGGACTCCCTCAGTAGCCCCTGAACCAGGCTTCAATGACAATGAGTCCGGCACGCAGTGTCGTCTTCGGCATTGCAAGGCGGGTTCCTCCTCCGAATACACCATGGAAGAGTTTGAATACAAGGATAGTGTCCGACCCTGCAAAATAAGTTCCACCATAGAGAGAATAATATTTCGACAAATCTAATCTGCTGACATGTTTCGGTAGCATGATATCACGCCATGGCCCGGTAATCATCTGAACCGTTTTTTCTTTAACCAGCCCCGCACATAACGCAAGGCGAGAGATTCTCTCCAGCCACAGGTTCCCCAGTGGTACGTCCGGGGTCGGTTCAATCAGTGCGCTATCAGTCCAGTACCATTAGCTGGTTTCTTGACACGTCTTGTCAAAGCAGAGATCGTGTTCCCCTTATCACAGGATTCTCATCAATACAAATGTGGGTAACCCAACCGTGCAATCAGTTACGGCGCTTGGGGGGATAAGCGAGTTTTACCAGGCTTGTGGGGGCGCATAGTTTTGTCCGCCCTTATAAAGGGATAAGGTCTCACCTTTTTGTACCCACGCCTTCTTCCTCCTTGCTCATCCATTCTCGCGCACTCGAGCTCCAGCGCCCAAGTCCACATCCTTCTCCTCAACTCTCTCCAAACATGTCCGGAGCGGGAGGCAGGTGGATGGTCTCCTCCGTCACGGAGGGACACATCAAAAAACTACGTGGGGCCGGATACTTAGCCGCGGATATCGCGCACCGGCTGCCAGCCACCGGGCAGATCGTCCCTACCCCGGAACCTCACGAAAGGGTGGTTTTCCTCCCCCACTTTGTCTGCGGACTGGGGTTTCCCCTCCATCCATTCGTCCATGGCCTTATGTTCTATTATGGGCTGTACTTTCATGATCTTGCCCCGAATTTCATCCTCAACATCTCGGCGTTCATCGTCGTGTGCGAGGCCTTTCTCCGCATCCAGCCCCACATCGGCCTATGGCTGAAGACCTTCAATATCAAGCCAGAGGTGGTTGGTGGACAACAAGCGGAATGCCGCGGAGCCATGGTGGGCAAAATGCCCAACGTTACATGGCTCGAGGGCTCCTTCATGGAGACCATAAAGGGGTGGTAATCGGGGTGGTTCTACATCACCGAGCCGTGCGACACCAACTGGGTGGCGGCCCCCGAGTTTTGATCCGGCATCCCCACGTGGCTCACTTCCTGGAAGGAGAAGGGCCTGTCCTGGGGTTCATCGGTGGAGCTAGACGGACTCCAGAAGTGTATCCGGAACATGATAAGCAAGAAACTTAAGCTTGTCAACATAGTCCAGGTTATGCTCTTCCGCTGGATCCTCCCGTGTCAACAACGGGATTTCAACTTATGGGAGTTCGACCCAGCCTAGCACCAGACTCTAAGAGAGCTCTTCGAGACGACACATAAGGACGTCTGGAGGGTGCTGTTCAATGGCGCCGAGGTCCCTCCTTCTCTTACCGAATACCGCGGGCTAAGCGCGAAGCGCCCTGCGAATCTGGTAAGTTCTGTACATCTGGTAGGGTGTTTATTTCCCATAGCTTAACCATGTGCGGGGTCTGAGCTCCCATGCCTTTGACAGGACTGGATGGAGACATCAGAGCAGATTAACTGTCCGGCCCCTCTGCCCGAAGATCCCGCAGACGCTCTCCTGACGGAGATGTGGACTCCGGCTCCTTATGAGATGCCGGAGAAGACCAAGAAGAAGGCCAAGGGAACCCGAAAGAGTTCCCGGCGCCAGGTGGTATCGGACTCATCGTCTGATAACTCCGAGGCGCACTCCTCCCGTGGAAACGAGGAGGAGGAAGATGAAGATTCTCCCCCTCCAGCCGGGGGAGACAAGAAAAGGAAGGCCGCCCCAACCGGGGAGGCCGAAGGGTCCAAGAAGGGAAGGACTCGCCTTCCGTACTGTTCCACCACCGCCGCCAATGGCGAAGACGAGTGGCTGCTCAGGGCCAAGCCCCTGGCAAAGTCGTAAGTATTCAGATACCAGAGTAACTCATAGCATACTTTTGCTGCACTGCTTCTCCTAACGTCGAATATGATTATGCAGTCCGCCCCAAGCCCATATCGACGTATCATCGTCGAACGGTTCCTTGGACTCGTTGGACATTAATAGTGATACACTTCCACCCGCATCTTCTCCTTGCCCTATGGACAATGCTGAGGTATTGTCTCAAGGGGCACCGAGCCGGGGGGAGACAGTCCCGGAGGCGCCTCAAGGCGACCTTCCGGACTCCAGGAGCAAAGGGAGCAAGGCTCCCAGAGGCTCCAAGTTCGGCCCTCTTCCAAGAGGGGCAAGCCACCCGTGTCGGTGACCTCTGTCCATCCAGAGGCACCGGACGAACTGCTAGGAGCGCTTCGGGGCGCTTCCATCGACGAAGAGCACCACACTATTATGAGTGCGGTGATCAAGAAGGTTCAGTCCGCCTAGAGCGGACTGACTGAAGCCTGTGCCAGCCTTCTAACAGGCTTTGAGGTAAGTATTTAAATTATAGGAAAAATATTACCGCATAGACAGTAGCCCCTGATGCTCTGTTTGGTGTTCACAAAGAAAAGCCGAATAGAGGATCAAATAATATCTGCAGGAGTCTAATATAAGTATGTCTATATGCGTATGCAGGCTTCACTGCTGACCTCTGCCGCACTGACTACGGAGGTCGCCGCACTGAAGCAGAACCTCGAGCGGTCTGAGGAACAGCTCGGCCTTGCCAAGAGGCAGCTCGAGGAGAACAAAGGTAAGTAATGCCTTGTCCATATATATATATATATATATATATATATATATATAAGATGCAATTGCGAAATGACAGGATCATCATGGATGTGCTAGGGGCACGACCGAAGTGGCGACCCTGAAGCAAGCGCTGTCCGAGGCAGAAAACAAAGCGGCCAAGGAGCGCACCGAGCGGGAAAAAAAGAGGCACGGGTGGGTGAGGTGCAGCAAGAGCTCCAGGCTCTCGTGAAGAAGCATGAGGCTTTGGATCTTGACTCGAAGACGCGAGAGTCCAAGCTTGCCGCGGCCCTCGAGAGCACAAAGCATGCCAAGGCCGAAGCCCAAAAGGCCCTCCAGGAGATTGAGGCGATGAGGAAGATAGCGGTGGGTAAGGCATTCAATATGCAAAGCAAGCATGTGAAAGTAAATTACTTGTTACTTACCAGAGTCCGGAGCTCTCCAGGAGCATTCGCAGATTTGCCCCGCAGCGTGTCGGATGCCGCGAAATATTACCAGGTCTAGGAGGGAAGCTCGACGGAGAAGTTGTTCTGGTCTTAGTATACTGGGACCGAACACCCGATGCCTACGAGCGACCAGCTGAAGCAACTGGTCGAGCTGCACAAGGCGGCCGAACAGGCCATGAGGGGCCTTATAGTCCGGATGTGGCCTAGCGACTCCCTTCCCAACAGCTACTTCGGCCTAGTGAGGCGGCTTGTGGATGCCTTCCCATGGCTGGAAGTCATAAAGCGGTCCGTCTGCATCGAAGGTGCACGCCAGGCTTTTGCCCGTGCGAAGGTGCACTGGGCCAAGATGGATGCCGAGAAGCTTGTGAAGGAGGGGCCGCCGCAGGGCAAGGAGCATTGCCACCTCGAAATGTATTATGAGGGTGTCCTGAAGGGTGCCCGTCTTGTGGCGGACGAGTGTGCGAAGGATGTAATATTTGAATGAACTCGCTCGTGTGATCCTGTATTATGAAAACTTGTTGATATGCGCTATGCAATGCTTGTTTGAATTTAAAATATTACCTTCTGCGCGGCTGTTTATCAAATCTGAGAGATGGCCAGTCGTCGGCTTCTGCCCCCATGCCACGAGTGCTGGGGTGTTCGAGATAAACCTGAGCACTCTTTTTCCCATTGTTGGGTCCTTCGAGGAAGGTGCTTAGCACAACGAACAAGGCAATCGGACTATAATGCTTTATCACTCTCACTTAGCCGTAGAAGTCTACAATTTTAAATTTTGGCAAAGCCCCTAGTATTCGGAAGGCCGAATTCGGGGCACTATACACGCCTTAAGCCGGACAAAGCCGACTCCTCGCTCTAAGCGGCATAAGTCTTTAGGGACTCGAGACCTCTCGAACAATGAACAGCTCTCGCCTTATCATGGCAGTCAGCTTTAGCTTTCTCTACTGAGGTGCTTAGCCCAGATGAACCGGGGCACAATCGCAGTAGTTCTCCCAGTGCTACCTTAGCCGATATAGCGGAACGTAAGGTACCAAAACATGGGAGCCGGGCAAACCCAACTATTGACCCAAGACATGATTCAGAGCTGATGCATATAATGCTATAAGTTCGGGGTGCCGCACTATCGAAAGTGTTCGGACTTCTCACGCCATATTATGGGGTACGCTTAAGCCCCTAGCGTATTGGCCGTACGAGAGTGTACGGGTGCTGAATGTCATGAACGAATATATATATATATATATGTCATGAATGAATATATATATACATGTATATATAAGAAGAATGCGATAATAGTCTAGTCCTATGCATTGTTTATTCAAAAAGGTGCGTCGAAGCAGAATGATACAAGTAGTGCGATAAGCAAAAATTAGGACTATTTGACATGTCCCCTCCAAGGGCAAGCTGAAGAATGGTATTTAAAGCAGGTATTTCACTCGTTATCAGAGACCACCTGGGAATTCCTTGATGCGGCGTAGCTTTCTGCCTCCTTGGTTGTTGTATCGTGTGTCCGGAATCATACTGCCGGACGGGGCTTCCAGAGATTAAAGTCCTGAGAGAAAGAAAAATAACAAAGCGGGAAGCCCCTAGTGCGGTTGAGCCGCGTCTTGGGGCGTGCCGTAGTCGTGCCCCCCTCCCCACCTGTGCCCATGGTATTTTCAATGCGTAATTATATACGCGTGGCACGGATTTCACCGTTTGGCTGGGACTGGGGTGGGGCCCGCATTGCTATGCAAGCTCAGAACGTGCCAGGCAGTCTTGTTGCCGATTACTCCAGGCGCGCTTGAAGGTATCCGGGTCCTTAATCGCCGAACTGGTGGATTGCCTTAAGAGGCTGCTTTGCGCTTCTACTGCGAGGGCCACGGTGTGCTCCTCCGTGCGGAGAGAGTGCTCTGTGTTTCCATTGACTGTGATGACCCCCCGAGGTCCTGGCATCTTGAGCTTGATATATGCATAGTGCGGTACCGCGTTGAATCTCGCAAATGCGGTTCACCCGAGCAGTGCATGATAACCACTGCGGAACGGGACTATATCAAAGATTAACTCCTCGCTCCGGAAGTTATCCGGGGATCCGAAGACCACTTCCAGTGTGACTGAGCCTATGCAATGGGCCTGTACACCTGGTATGGCGCCTTTGAAGGTCGTTTTTGTGGGTTTGATCCTTGAAGGGTCAATACCCATTTTGCGCACTATGTCCTGATAAAGCAGGTTCAGGCTGCTGCCGCTGTCCATAAGGACTCGAGTGAGGTGAAATCCATCGATGATTGGGTCTAGGACTAGTGCGGCGAATCCGCCATGACGGATACTAGTGGGATGGTCCCTGCGATCGAAGGTGATCGGACAGGAGGACCATGGGTTGAACTTTGGGGCGACTGGCTCCAATGCATATACATCCCTTAACGCACGCTTCCGCTCCCTCTTGGGGATGTGGGTTGCATATATCATGTTCACTGTCCGCACTTGTGGGGGGAACCTCTTCTGTCCTCCGGTGTTCGGCTGCCGGGGCTCCTCCTCGTCATTGCTATGTGACCCCTTATCTTTGTTTTCGGCATTTAACTTGCCGGCCTGCTTGAACACCCAACATTCCCTGTTGGTGTGGTTGGCTAGCTTGTCAGGGGTGCCATGTATTTCGCACGAGCGATCGAGTATTCGGTCCAAACTAGACGAGCCCGAAGTGCTTCTTTTGAATGGCTTTTTCCGCTGACCGGGTTTAGAGCCTCTAAAACCGGCATTGACTGTCGTATCCTCGGTATTGTCATTGTTGATGGGGCGCTTGTGTTTGTTGCGACGTGACCTGCCATTGCCATCCTTGGTATCCGAAGTACCATGGTTCTTTGATATATTATTGCTGCGAGCCAGCCAGCAGTCTTCTCCTGCGCAAAAGCGGGTCATGAGTGTCGTGAGGGCTGCCATAGATTTCGGCTTTTCCTGGCCAAGGTGCCGGGCGAGCCACTCATCGCGGATGTTGTGCTTAAAAGCTACTAGGGCTTCTGCATCCAGACAGTCAATGATTTGATTTTTCTTTGTCAGGAACCGTGTCCAGAATTGCCTGGCCGATTGTGGCTCAAGTCATCGGCATCTGGTGGTCGCACATAAGTGCCCTGGAAGTTGTCGAGGAATGCGGCTTCCAGATCTTCCCAACAGCCAATGGATTCTGCTGGCAGGCTGTTGAGCCAATGCTGAGCTGGTCCTTTGAGCTTGAGTGGGAGGTATTTGATGGCGTGTAGATCATCACCGCGGGCCATGTGGATCTGCAGGAGGAAGTCCTCGATCCATATCGCAGGATCTGTTGTGCCGTCGTATGATTCGATATTTACTGGTTTGAAACCCTCTGGTATTTGGTGATCCATTACTTCGTCTGTGAAGCATATGGGGTGTGCGGTGCCTCTGTAGTGGGCTATGTCGCGACGCAGCTCGAATGAGTCTTGTCCGCTGTGTTCGGCCCGGCCGGATTTACTTTTACTGTATCCGGCGTGACGGTTATCGTCTCGCGTGGTGGTGCGCCCTCGTGATCCGTAGATCGATCTTGCGTGTTTTGCTTTGTCCTCCAATACGTCTCATAGGTCTAGCGTGTTTCCTCGTGCCTTGTCATTTTTATTTGAGTGGCGTCGGGGTGCGGGCTGAGTTTTTGGCTGAAATGCCTCTCTGTCGCGGCCACGAGGTGGCCGATCAGCCGCATCATATGCTGGAGATGTAGGTTTGAATGCTTCCTCCTCCAGTCGGGGTAGCAACCTGCGCTTTGGGTAACTCTTGGAGGGGCGTTCGAGTTCATATTCCTCGGCCACAAGGACTTTAGTCCATCTGTCAGCTAGCAAATCTTGATCAGCTTGAAGCTGCTGCTGCTTTTTGTTAAGGCTATTTGCCGTGGCTATAAGCTGGCGCTTGAAGCGCTCTTGCTCGATGGGATCCTCCGGCATGACAAATTCGTCATCGTCGAGGCTTGCCTCGTCTTTGGAGGGAGGCATGTAATTATCATTCTCCGCCTCTCCATCTGCCGCTCTCTCGGGAGGGCTGGCTTCTCCATCCTCCTGCTCTAAATCTTGCTGGAGGGGATTGTTGTCGTCTTCGGCACTGTCTGGAGTGCTATTATCTCCTGTGCCGGTGTCACCGCTTTTGCTTTGGCGAGACTTAGAGCGGCGCCGCTGACGTCGGCGATTGGGTTGCTTCTTGGAGGGGTCATCCTTCGCTGTCCCGTCGCCATTGCCTTCTTTGGGTGTGTCCACCATGTATATATCATATGATGAGGTGGCTGTCCAGTGCCCTATGGGCAGTGGTTCCTCTTCGTCTCCCGCATCATCGTCCATACCGTCGATGCCTTCGGAGTCGAAGTCGAGAATGTCGGTCAAATTGTCGACAGTGGCTACTAAGTGGGTGGTGGGTGGGCGGCGAATTTCTTCATCATCCGCATCCCAATCCCGCCGAACATAGTTCGGCCAGGACTCTCCTGACAGGGAGAGAGACCTTAATGAGTTCAGTATGTCACCGAAGGGCGAGTGCCGAAAGATATCCGCGGAGGTGAACTCCATGATCAACGCCCAATCGGATTCGATAGGCACGGGCGCAGGCGGTTCGGAGTCCGTGGCCGGGGAAGATTCTGGTAGTTCGGCGTCACGGCTCCCATGAAGGGTAAGGTCGATACTCGGCTCGATCGCTGTTGAGAGTATGGCCTCCGTGGCGGGGTCTATCCACCCGTCCATGGATGGCGCGATTGGCCCCGAATTGAGGGTCGGAGCGGTTGTCGGTGCGATCTCCTGAACACTGTCCGATGGTAGAGCTAAATCATGCTCATCGTGACCGTGCGGCGCACTCGGCAGGGGCTCGAATCCGTCGAAGATCAAGTCTCCACGGATGCCGGCCGTGTAGTTCAAGCTTCCAAACCTGACCTGGTGGCCATGGGCGTAACTCTCGATCTGCTCTAGATGGCCAAGCGAGTTGGCCCGCAGTGTGAAGCCGCCGAATACAAAGATCTGTCCAGGGAGAAAAGTGTCACCCTGGACTGCATCGCTATTGATGATCGAAGGAGCCATCAAGCCTAACGGTGACGACACAGAGGAACTCTCAATGAAAGCACCAATGTCGGTGTCAAAACCGACGGATCTCGGGTAGGGGGTCCCGAACTGTGCGTCTAAGGCGGATGGTAACAGGAGGCAGGGGACACGATGTTTTACCCAGGTTCGGGCCCTCTTGATGGAGGTAAAACCTGACGTCCTGCTTGATTATTCTTGATAATATGAGTAGTACAAGAGTTGATCTACCACGAGATCGGAGAGGCTAAACCCTAGAAGCTAGCCTATGGTATGATTGTATGTTGTCCTATGGACTAAAACCCTCCGGTTTATATAGACACCGGAGGGGGCTAGGGTTACACAAGGTCGGTTTCAAAGGAGGAGATATACATATCCGTATTGCCTAGCTTGCCTTCCACGCCAAGTAGAGTCCCATCCGGACACGGGACGAAGCCTTCAATCTTGTGTCTTCATAGCCCAACAGTCCGGCCAAAGGATATAGTCCAGTTGTCCGGAGACCCCCTAATCCAGGACTCCCTCAACCACGAAAACCTAATTTCACCGCCGCAACCTTCTGTACCCGAGACATCCCATCTTGGGGCCTTTTCCGGAGCTCCGCCGGAGGGGGCATTGATCACAGAGGGCCTCTACATCTACTCCACGACCTCTCCGGTGATGTGTGAGTAGTTTACTTCAGACCTACGGGTCCATAGTTATTAGTTAGATGGCTTCTTCTCTCTCTTTGGATCTCAATACAAAGTTCTCCTCGATCTTCTTGGAGATCTATTCGATGTAATCTTCTTTTGCGGTCTGTTTGTCGAGATCCGATGAATTGTGGGTTTATGATCAAGTTTATCTATGAACAATATTTGAATCTTCTCTGAATTCTTTTATGTATGATTGGTTTATCTTTGCAAGTCTCTTTGAATTATCAGTTTGGTTTGCCCTACTAGATTGATGTTTCTCGCAATGGGAGAAGTGCTTAGCTTTGGGTTCAATCTTGCGGTGTCCTTTCCCAGTGACAGCAGGGGCATCAAGGCACGTATTGTATTGTTGCCATCGAGGATAAAAAGATGGGGTTTATATCATATTGCATGAGTTTATCCCTCTACATCATGTCATCTTACTTAAAGCATTACTCTGTTCTTATGAACTTAATACTCTAGATGCATGTTTGATAGCAGTCGATGTGTGGAGTAATAGTAGTAGGTGCAGAATCGTTCTGGTCTACTTGTCGCGGACGTGCTGCCTATATACATGATCATGCCTAGATATTCTCATAACTATGCTCAATTCTATCAATTGCTCGACAGTAATTCGTTTACCCACCGTAATACTTGTGCTCTTGAGAGAAGCCACTAGTGAAACCTATGGCCCCCGGGTCTATCTTCCATCATAAAAATACCAAAAATATTATCTTATCATATCTATCAGATCTCACTCTCGTAAGTGACCGTGAAGGGATTAACAACCCCTTTATCACGTTGGTTGCGAGGTTCTTATTTGTTTGTGTAGGTGCGTGGGACTCGAGCGTGATCTCCTACTGGATTGATATCTTAGTTCTCAAAAACTGAGGGAAATACTTATGCTACTTTACTACATCACCCTTTCCTCTTCAAGGGAAACCCAAAGAAGTGCTCAAGAGGTAGCATACATTCAATGTACTGACCCTTTGTGGCTGCAACGTCTCATGTTGCAGGAATCTTACGACGAGTAAGTGATACGTTAAGGTTACAATTTCTACACTCAACTTTGTCGTTGGTGTTGATGGGAATCCACAACCTTGTTGTCACTTCTGCTATTTGGACTGAGGTAATAGTATTTACGTTACTATATACATGTGATTTACCTCTGTTATAAATCCTCGAGTACTGTGTGTCTCAGCATACCGATCCAGGGATGACACTTAAGCGCAGAGGCTTGACCGCCTGAGGTCCGGTCGCTACAAGATGGTATCGGAGCACATGTTAACTGTAAGACGTGTCCCCTAGAAACTGGCAAGCCCTTAGGTGAAGATTTTCTCTACAACTTTATTTTCAAAAGGATCTTTTACTTCTGTTCTGAGTTTTATCAAATTTCCCCTTTTTTAGTTAGACTATACCCCTTTCCCCTTTTGACCACGCGAGGATTCAACTGATGAGACCACTCCAAGAAGTACAAGATATCAGACAATTGGGACCACTTCAGAATGAAGAGGATTTTACCGTGCAATGGAAACTACAACCGTTGAAGACTCTGAAGACTAGGAGAATTTGAAGGCTCTATAGAATTTCCAGATTTGTTTGACCTAGGAAAGCTACGCTTATGGAACTTGGCAGACTATGGAAGCTGTCAATACTCGAGATCAAGGTGTGTCGGAGAAAGACAGGAACATGGAGCGTTAAAACTCAACGTTTTTGTCAGGAAAACCCTAAGGGAGGAGATATTAACCATGGTGTTATCGGCCGCTTATGCTATTGCCACCGTGCTGAGTTAAGCATGCATTTCTTTGGAAGGATTGTATGACAAGAAGGCTGATGGGGCATCTCTCAGCAAAGGATGCAGTTTTAACCTTAGCTGGTGTATCGCCAGGATCTGGAGTACAACATGAAGAAATTTTTGATGGACCTTTAGGAAGCCGTATTTGAAAGGAAGTATTTTGTGAAGAACTCAGGACCCGGAAGCTGAAAGTAGCCAAGCTGGAGGAACAAAACCTCGAGATACCGGAGATTTGTCAGGAACTGAAGGACAGTAGTACCATGGTTTATGCCAAGGATGTTGAAACCCAGAAATTTGGAACACAACTCCAGAAATATTAAAGGATGTCACGAGAGACTCTGCGTCAACAGAGAAGATCTGACAAAAGAACTTGAGAAGGAAAAACACGATCGGGAGAAGCCATCGGAGACATGAACAAGAATCGAAGAGTTTGGCGACGTTGAAGATTTATTGACCTTTAGAAGACCAAACCCCTGTTACAGACGTGCATTAGATGCGACGTTTGTGAGCTGTCATTTGGTTGATGTTTTTCCGATAGCCACAAATAAAATATGTCTTTTCAAAACTATTGTGTGTATCCCTCTCTATCTCTCTTATCTCACCCCAAACCATGGACCCAACAGAGGATGAACGGAGATGAACTCATGTTTCCTAGACCGATGAGTCAATTGGAGATGGACCAATGGATTCAGAACATGGAGGATCACATGGAGAATAACCCTATAGCTGGAAAGGATATGACCGTGCATGCTCTTCAGTGCTTTGAAAGAGGTGCTGCTACTTGGTGGAGGATGTACCCAAACCATCAATGGATGGTAAGGAGTAACCACTTGGAAAGAATTTAAGTTGACTCTGTTAAAGTCTCGTCTTGTGTCCCAGAAATTGAAGCCTTATGGAAATGATATGAAGAAGCATTGTGCATGCAAGCTTTGTGGAGAAATAAGACACAACCATAAAGAACACAAGGATGAATGCCCTAATTGTGAAAGAAGTCACCCAACTGAAGAATGCACAACTAGGCAGATTACTTGTTTCTTGTGTGAAGGAACTACCCACTACCCTTCTCAGTGTCACATTTACCCCATGGTACAAAGAACATACAGCAAAAGAAAGAAGCAATGAAAGGAGCCCTCATGGAAATTTTAGAAGAACCTGTGGTGAAGGAAGAGGTGGAGGACACACCCAAAGAAGACCCAATTAAACCATGCACCAAGTCATGCTATTCATGTTGAGAAGAAGGACACATCTCCCAAAATTGTCTGAATGGGGATCTACTAGAATTCCCGACAGAGAAAGTAGAGTATGACCCATAGGAAATAGAAGCTCTGATTGGAACGGAAAAGTCCAGGAAGAGAAGTAGATTGGATACCAGGAAGGACCTGAGTCATATTACCTGTTTCAGGTGCAAGGAGTCAGGGCACTACTTCAACAGTTGCCCAAAAAAAGGAAGCTGAGGACCCAAGGAGGCTATGTAATCATGTGGAAACGTCGAGACATGTGAGAAGTAATATGTTTTCGTTGTGATGAAGCAGGGCACTTTGCCAGAGATTGTCCCAAGGAGAAGGAGACTTGTGATAATTAGTTGTGTTTGTGAGAAGTATAGTAGTAGTAGTGAGAACATTTTCCTTTATATTGAGGCATTGAATTGAGGCATGTAATGGAAGTGCAGGAGATTGTAATACTTTGAGAATCAATAAAGTTAGTATCGTGGGTACTATTTGGATTTTATGAGTTGTTACTCTATCAAGAAAGATTTTGACCATTTTCGAGGATATGAGAAATATGGTCTATGGATGAATTTGTGCATTTCAAGGGTGGTAGTACCCTGTGAGGACACCTGACCTTTGGAAAGGATAATGATATTCCACGAAGTGGACTACGGAAAAAATAAGTAGGAGTTTTATCTCGATATGTGGTATACCCCAAGAATATGGAGGGATGAAGTACTATTGGATATAAAGGAGGTATAATGTTGGTAATATGGAGCAATTGTAACTTCATGATGAGTCTGAGTAATCACGTCTCAGTTTGGTACAAATAGAAGGAAGGGAGACAGTACAATTGGATGGATTTAAGAATTCTAGGAAGTTGGATGTTGGAATAATGATCAGTTGCCCCGATGATGAGTTCAAGGTTTACAAGTGAAGAGATGGGCCGTAACCCACAGGCCCCAGGACCTGTCGAGAAGCAAGCACACTCTTGCTGAAGGAAAAACCCTCGAAGAAGTTACGATTTTGTTAACAGATGATCTTATAGGAGTTTACGCAAAACCTGAGAGTTGTGAAGAAACGATAGATGTTTGTTTGGCTTGCAGAATCAATGGATCTATCTGAACTTGATTCGTCGACAAGAGAAATTCTGCAATGCTTGTGAGGATGATCGAGTGTTAGAATGCAAGATTCGCTAAACCATATACAAGGTAATGATTTGGGTACGGGATAGATTTGAGAGTCACCATACCGACTTACTCTTATTATTCACCTTGCTATATGGGATGGTAAATCTGAGTGACTTACCCATAGTAGAGCGACGACGATCAAAACCTTGTTTGAACCTTAGAATGGTATGACAATTTTTCCCCTTGTACAAGGCAGCTGTTGCCAACCGTAGGTCATACGGTGAGGTTCAAGCCTAGACCCGTTTTCTGCAGGGACCCAGTCAAATTGTTTGATGACCACCATGAGATATCGATAGTTGTTTAGTATTGGCGCCAGATCCTGTCAGCTAAGAATACCTAGTCTCAGAAGGACCTTACTAATTTGGAAGGACAGAAGAATTGCGGTAAAGGTTATGCCACTACCGAAAGAGCCCAAAGAAGGAATTTTCCCGAGAATTTGAGAATACCGACACTATCAACCATAAGGATTGAGTATATGAGTTTTGATGGAATCGTAACAATGCTTCTAAGGGTGGTAGCACCCCAGACCCCTGTGACAATCGATGGATTTTGATAAGACTGCGAACCCAACCTAATTGTTGCTAGCCTCTCCGAATCTCGAGGGCGAGATTCATTTTAAGGGTGGTAGGTTTGTAACATCCCAAAATTCTAAATTTTGGAATGTTATATTAAATAAATAGATTTTTTTTGATTGTGGTGTGGTTGCTTGTGTAAAATTGAGTGAAATTCGAAACTTTCTGAAAGTTAAATGAGAGGGAATAAAATGACTTTCCCTAAACTTTCACCTTGCTTTCTGATCTCCAAGAATTCAAATTTATTTCATCACAAAACCCTAGAGAGAAGATGACATGACTTCTTCCATTTAAATAAATGAAAAGGGTTGTTGAAAAGGTTTGAATTTCATATGGAAATATTTCAAATTTATAAACTTTAAGCAACTCAATGATTTTCATGAGAGAAGATAAAATGACTTCTTCAAAACATATGAAATATGAGTTGGAAGTTTAAAAGAATCAAATTTAAAGTCCCTTTGAAATTATTTTTAATTTGGAGTTATTTGGGTTTTATTCAAATTATTTTTGTCCAAAAATAAAATAAATGGATAATAGGGTAAAATGATTCCCTACATCAGAAAATTGGAGAGAAATAATTTTGAAAGCATTTTGGTATTTCTAAAATGATTTTTATTGGGTTTTATTGTAGAAGTAGCACTGTTTGAATTATTTGAATTTTCTTTGGGTTTTATTTCACACTAGAAGAGTGTTCCAGTTATAGAAAATCTTTTTCTGAAAATTTCGATATATAATATGCTTATATATAATTTTACTTTTATTTTCATTATTTTTTCCATTTCTGTTTCTAAAAAAACAGCACGTGCACGTGGAAACTAACGCCCACGTGCGCATCATAGTGGCATCGGGCGCCCCATCATTTTTTCTTCTCCCCTACATGGGACAGGCCCAGCCAGCCTTTTTTTATTTGACCGAATTTTGTTTTAAAAAAAACTACAGCGCGCACGACCGAGCCGAATTTTTAGCCCATGATCTTATTTCAAATTTCATCTACGTACGTATATGTTTAGTCCCACATTACCTAGCGTTTGACCCCTAAACCTCTTTTCCACCTATAAATATAGACCCATAGAGCCTCCAAAAATCATTTGATTCGGGTTAAATCAATATTTTGGTTTGACAAGATTTATTAAAAAAAATCCTCTCCGGCGGGACTTGTGGAAATTGTCTCCTCTCTTCGAAGTCGTCTTTTCTCTACCGTAGAATAATTAGATTATCAATTAATCTCTGTATTTATACATTAGACCTAGAATTCCTTTAGCCATACCTATTTTTCCTTCGTAAAACAACTTGATCCTAAATTTTCAAATAGCCATAACTTTTTACTCGTTCATCCAAATTAGATGAAACCAGCGCATATAGTTTTTTCTTCTTTTCACCTATCCAATGAACCTGTCACATCAACTTTTTTAAATTTTCAAATTTTCAAATTTGTTCAGATTCATGTTCAAACTTCTTTTGATCATAACTTGAGTTTCGTAACTCCGATTGAGTTAATTCTTTTTGCAAATCGAAGCCCTTGACCTAAACTTGGTGATAAGGCCAAATTCACATAATTTTGATACTGTTATAAATTATTTTCTGTTGCAGGAGTTATTTGTCTATTTTCAAAGATTTCCGAGATCTTTTCTTCGATTCTTTTGCATGAGTGCTTATGTACGTAATTGCTTGCTTACGATAGATTGACCGGAGTGTGACGAGTAGAACTGTCAGGAGTTATGAGTGCGAATCATCTTCATCAACAGTAGGAGGCAAGTTCACACTTTGATCATACTTTCATACCCAGTTTTTATGCATTAGTTTCACCCTCAAACATTGCATGGTTAGGAATTGATAACATGTGGGTATTGGGAAGTAGTTGATGAGGTAGGAACCTATTGTCCTGCATTCAAACCTTGGGAGTTACTTTTACGTTATGCTCATACTGTTATGCTATGCTCGTAGACGTGGATTGATTTGAGAGAATTCATGAAAGATGTGAGAGATTATTGTTAACTAAGGTTTAACTTAGGGTGGCTACTTTAATACACATGTGGGTGGATTGGTTGGGGCACATTGGGGATATGCCAGTGGACTTGCCCGGGCACCTAGAGAACCCAGTGCTTGCCCAAGGGGATCCCGGAGTACCCGTGTGATCACCCTATGGAATGCCACCTAGGTTCAAAGGGATCATAAGATTATTCATGCTAGAAACTTCCGTGTGCAACCACAAGCTATTATGGGCTCTAGCATAGTGGAGTAAGTTGCATGACCTCTTCCAGTGGTAGGCTAGCAGATGTAGGGGATGTAGGTTGGTACGGTCTACTTGGGGTCAGAGTTAATGCTTCTGAAAAACTGTGTCTCGGTCATCCGTTTCTCAAACACCATGTAGTGCGAGAAATCCAATGGAGGAGATCGAGTCTTATGGAGAAAAGTGTGCAAACCTCTGGAGAGTGTACAAACTAATCATGGTTAGCCGTGTCCCCGGTTATGGACATCTTGAGTATCTGGTTCTTGGATTATCATGTTGATCTCATCACTTTACTTAATTAAATTGTTGGGTTATAATTATTACTTTGGGATTGAGTTGGAGGAACCTTCTCAATGTTTTTGACCAACTTTGTAGTTTAATAAAATATATTCCTTTGAGGTAGGGAAAATTGGCTTTATGCAAAAATTAAACTTAGAGCTTTCCACCAGCCAAATATGCATGTACTGATAGCTATTATTCATCATTATCATATGGTGTGAATTTGCCAGTACATTCAATGTACCGACCCTTTGTCGCTGCAACATCTCATGTTGCAGGAATCTTACGACGAGTAAGTGATATGTTAGGGTTACGATTTCTACACTTAACTTTGCCGTTGGTGTTGATGGGAATCCACAACCTTGTTGTTACTTCCGCTATTTGGAGTGAGGTAATAGTATTTACATTACTTTATACATTTGATTTACCTCTGTTATAAATCCTCGAGTACTATGTGTGTCAGCATACCGATCCAGGGATGACACTTAAGCACAGAGACTTGACCGTCTGAGGTCGGGTCGCTACAGAAAACCTTCCTCGCCTCGTGACCATAGAGGTGGTTTGAGAGGTAATCATCAGTGAACTGCTTTGGAAAGGCCTGAAAAC
The DNA here is from genome assembly GCF_056163025.1 of Triticum urartu. Classification (NCBI taxonomy): domain Eukaryota; kingdom Viridiplantae; phylum Streptophyta; class Magnoliopsida; order Poales; family Poaceae; genus Triticum; species Triticum urartu. The sequence goes on along the minus strand of NC_141876.1, from coordinate 165,947,185 downwards.
AAGGATGTGCATAAATATCTTCTCTATATTGGAAATGGGGAAAACGAATAAAAAAATGCAAGGTATAATAGTTAGTACCATCTTGTAGTGAACAGATGTTTTCTTCATTGTGCAGACAAAGATCTTGTTGTTTTTTGTTGCTAATTTCTTTATCATAACAATCTTTCTGAGTTTCTTGACTTGATTGATATTCATGGACAACTCATTTCCCCATATGCAAAAAGGGTCGAACAGTGGGTCAAAACCTCTGACTGCAGGACCTACATGTGCAAAGCCAAATTGTTAAAAACCTAAATATTAGAATGGTTCCTGCAATTGCACAATAATTTGCTATTAGACAACGGACCATGCACGTGCTAACCTCGATTGTAAACCTCAGTGCTTCCCATTGTTTCCCTGCAACACATATAAGGTAATTACCCATCAGGTTAAGTAAGGGTTCGCATGCTATTAGTAAAATATGTTGATGAAAAATAACCATATTGCAAATTCACCGGATTAATTCAAGCCACATGAAAAACCCATTTATCCAAACCAAGCATGATTAAGAACTAGGAAATATAGCACTTGTATATGTTTCTCATGTATTAACTGCAGCCAAATTCGATTTATTCCTCACATGCACAACAATGCAAAATTCTACCCACGACAATTGGACATCACATTGCAAAATTGAACCAAACAGTTGACTAAACACCACAACAAATGAACCAAACATTAACTGAGCACCACATTGCACAATATAACATACTTCTAATAGAAGATCAGATAGTTAACCAAACCAAGCATGCTTAACAACTTGGAAATATAGCAATTGTATTTGTTTCTCATGCATTTACTATAGCCAAATTCAATTTATTCCTCACATGGTATACAATAATAGAATGCACCCACAACTATTGAACATCACATTGTAGAATTGAACCAAACAGTTAACTAAACACCACAACACAAATGAACCAAACATTAACTGAGCACCACATTGCAAAATGTATAACCAAACCAAGCATGCTTGACAACTTGGAAATATATAGCAATTGTATTCATTTCTCATGTATTTTATAAAGATAAATTCGATTAATTTCTTACATGGAAGACAATACAAAATTGCAGCCTGAAGAATTGTACGTCATATATGCAGAATTGAACCAAATCATTAACTGAAGAAGACAACTAATTAACCAAACAGTTAATAAGTGAGCACCACACTGCACGACATATAGAACATATACACTAGAGCAACAAATTGCATGGTAAAATTAGATAGCACAATTCACTAGAATTTATGAAGGAAAGGCAGGAGCATGATACGTCTCCAACGTATCTATAATTTTTGATTGTTCAATGCTATTATATTATCTGTTTTGGATGTTTAATGCGCTTTAATATGCTATTTTATATTATTTTTGGGACTAACCTATTAACCGGAGGCCCAGTGCCAGTTTCTGTTTTTTTGCCTATTTCAGTGTTTCGCGGAAAAGGAATATCAAATGGAATCCAAACGGAACGAAACCTTCGCGAGGAAATTTCTTGGAACAAACACAATCCAAGAGACTTGGAGTGGATGTCAGAGATGCAACAGGCGGCCACGAGGTAAGAGGGCGCGCCCCCCACACTCGTGGGCCCCTTGTAGCTCCATCGACATACTTCTTTAGCGTATATTTATTCTTATACCCTAAAAACATCCAGGGGAGCCACGAAACCACTTTTCCATCGCCGCAACCTTCTGTACCCATGAGATCCCATCTGGGGACCTTTTCCAGCGATTTGCCAGAGGGGGAATCGATCACGGAGGGCTTCTACATCAACACCATAGCCTCTCCGATGATGTGTGAGTACTTTACTATAGACCTTCGGGTTCATAGTTATTAGATAGATGGCTTCTTCTCTCTCTTTGGTTCTTAATACAAAGTTCTCCTCGATGTTCTTGGAGATTTATTCGATGTAATATTCTTTTGCGGTGGGTTTGCCGAGATCCGATGAATTGTGCATTTATGATCAAGTTTATCTATGAACAATATTTGGTTCTTCTATGAATTCTTATATGCATGATTTGATATCTTTGCAAGTCTCTTTGAATTATAGGTTTAGTTTGGCCTACTAGATTGATCTTTCTTGCAATGGGAGAAGTGCTTAGCTTTGGGTCAATCTTGCGGTGTCCTTTCCCAGTGATAGTAGGGGCAGCAAGGCACGTATTGTATTGTTGCCATCGAGGATAAAACGATGGGGTTTATATCATATTGCTTGAGTTTATCCCTCTACATCATGTCATCTTGCCTAAAGCATTACTCTGTTCTTATGAACTTAATACTCTAGATGCATGCTGGATAGCGGTCGATGTGTGGAGTAATAGTAGTAGATGCAGAATCGTTTCGGTCTACTTAACACGGACGTGATGCCTATATTTCATAATCATTGCCTGGATATTCTCATAGCTATGCGCTTTTCTATCAATTTCTAGGCAGTAATTTGTTCACCCACCGTAATACATGCTATCATGAGAGAAGCCACTAGTGAAACCTATGGCCCTCGGGTCTATTTTATATCATATAAGTTTCCGATCTACAATTCTAGTTTACTATTTATTTTATCTTGCAATCTTTACTTTTCAATCTATACAACAAAAATACCAAAAATATTTATCTTATTATCTTTATCAGATCTCACTTTTGCAAGTGGCCGTGAAGGGATTGACAACCCCTTTATCACCTTGGTAGCAAGGTTCTAGATTGTTTGTGCAGGTACTAGGTGACTTGCGTGTAATCTCCTACTGGATTGATACCTTGGTTCTAAAAAACTGAGGGAAATACTTACGCTGCTTTGCTGCGTCATCCTTTCCTCTTCAAGGGAAAACCAACGCATGCTCAAGAGGTAGTAAGAAGGATTTCTGGCGCTGTTGCCGGGGAGATCTACGCTCAAGTCAAGATATACCAAGTACCCATGACAAACTCTTCTCCCTCGCATTACATTATTTGCCATTTGCCTCTCGTTTTCCTCTCCCCCACTTCACCTTTGCCGTTTATTCGCCCCTTTTCCGTTCACCTCTTTTTCACTCGCTTCTTGTGTGCTTGTGTGTTAGATCGTTTATTTTCCTCATGGCCAGTTCTCCTATCATTGTTAACACTCCCGATAATGAAGTTCTTAATTTTAATCAAAGGGAGGGAGAAAACCTAAAAGATGCTTGGTATAGAATTTGAAATGCTCAAAATAGATCTATTAAACAGCAATCTACTTATGTTCTTCTTCGCAATTTTTAAGTAGGCATCACTCCTTGGTACAAATATGTTCTTGACACCATTACCGGAGGGAATTTCTTGGGAAGCCATACTTTTGATTCTTATAATGCTATGATAGATTTGTTAGGCCCACCACCTCTTTTGGTCAATGCAACTATTTTAACTTTGGAACATGTGATGCAAATGCTTGATATTATTGAAAATAAAATTGCCACTGTAGAGTTAATTGAAAATTTGGATAAAAAGACCCACAACCAAATTACTCAATATGGATCTAAGGTAGGAGTTACTCTGAAAAATCTTAAGGAAAAGGAACCCATAGTCAATGAAAAGATAGATCAAGATTCCAATATAATTGATAAACTCGAAGATATTATTACGAACTTGGGGTCCGCTTTCTCTACCGTTAAAAACACCTCAAATCCTCCTCCTACCAAAGTTGCCAAATTTATCTATGTTCCTAAAAATAAGGGTGAATCTTCTATTAAGAAAAATGAAGATCTCAAATCAATAAGTGTTCACCCCAACTTTTTAGATATCATTAAGGAACCTTTTGCTACAAATGAATTTCTTGATTTCCTACCTAGGAGTTTGATCATTAGCAAAAACAAAGAACCTCCTAAAGGTTATAAGTGTTCAATTGAAGAATTGCATACCAAAGATGACAATACCTAGATCTATTTTTGCTTTTATGCCTAGCTAGGGGCGTTAAACGATAGCGCTTGTTGGGAGGCAACCCAATTTTATTTTGTTCTTTGCTTTTTGTTCCTGTTTAGTAATAAATAAATCATCTATCCTCTGTTATGATTGTGTTTTTATGTTTTAATTAGTGTTTGTGCCAAGTAAAGCCTTTAGGATCTTCTTGGGTGATTATTGTTTGATCTTGTTGAAAAAAAGAAAGTATGTGCTCACGAGAATAATTTTAATTTCTACCAAAGAGCGATAAAATACCAATTACAACTGCAGTAGATTAATATAAAAATTATTTAGGTCTTCCTAAATTTTCAGAATTTTTGGAGTTACAGAAGTATTCGGAACCTCCAGATTGCTACAGACTGTTCTGTTTTTGACAGATTCTGTTTTTCGCGTGTTGTTTGCTTATTTTGATGCATCTATGGCTAGTATCGGGGGGTATGAACCATAGAGAAGTTGGAATATAGTAGGTTTAACACCAATATAAATAAAGAATGAGTTCATTACATTACCTTAAAGTGGTGGTTTGTTTTCTTATACTAACGGAGCTCATGAGATTTTCTGTTGAGTTTTGTGTTGTGAAGTTTTCAAGTTTTTGGGTAAAGATTTGATGGATTTTGGAACAAGGAGTAGCAAGAGCCTAAGCTTGGGGATGCGCCAGGCACCCCAAGGTAAAATTCAAGGACAAACAAAATCCTAAGCTTGGGGATGCCCCGGAAGGCATCCCCTCTTTCGTCTTCATCTATCGGTAATTTTACTTGAGGCTATATTTTTATTCACCACATGATATGTGTTTTGCTTCGAGCTTCTTGTATGATTTGAGTTTTTGCTTTTTTAGTTTACCATAATCATCCTTGCTGTACACACCTTTTGGGAGAGACACACATGAATCATAATTTATTAGAATACTCTATGTGCTTCACTTATATCTATTGAGCTAGATAATTTTGCTCTAGTGCTTCACTTATATCTTTCTAGAGCATGGTGGTGGTTTTATTTTATAGAAATTATTGATCTCCCATGCTTCACTTATATTATTTTGAGAGTCCTTTAGAACAGCATGGTAATTTGCTTTGGTTATGAAATTAGTCCTAATATGATAGGCATCCAAGATGGGTATAATAAAAACTTTCATATAGAGTGCATTGAATACTATGAGAAGTTTGATACTTGATGATTGTTTTGAGATATGAAGATGGTGATATTAGAGTCATGCTAGTTGAGTATTTGTGAATTTGAGAAATACTTGTGTTGAGGTTTGCAAGTCCCATAGCATGCACGTATGGTAACCGTTGTGTAACAAATTTGAAGCATGAGGTGTTTCTTTGATTGTCCTCCTTATGAGTGGCGGTCAGGGACGAGTGAGGGTCTTTTCCTACCAATGTATCCCCCTAGGAGCATGTGTGTAGTTCTTGGTTTTTGATGACTTGTAGATTTTTGCAATAAGTATGTGAGTTCTTTATGACTAATGTTGAGTCCATGGATTATACGCACTCTCACTCTTCCATCATTGCTAGCCTCTTCGGTACCGTGCATTGCCCTTTCTCACCCCGAGAGTTGGTGCAAACTTCGCCGGTGCATCCAAACCCCGTGATATGATACGCTCTATCACACACAAGCCTCCTTATATCTTCCTCAAAACAGCCACCATACCTACCTATTATGGTATTTCCATAGCCATTCCGAGATATATTCCATGCAACTTTCCACGGTTCCGTTTATTATGACATGCTTCATCATTGTCATATTGCCTTGCATGATCATGCAGTTGACATCGTATTTGTGGCAAAGCCACCGCTCATAATTTTTATACATGTCACTCTTGAATCATTGCATATCCCAGTACACCGTCGGAGGCATTCATATAGAGTCTATTCTGTTCTAGTATCGAGTTGTAATTTTTGAGTTGTAAATAAATAGAAGTGTGGTGATCATCATTATTAGAGCATTGTCCCATGTGAGGAAAAAAAGAAGGCCCAAAAATGAGAGAAAAAGAGAGAAGGGACAATGTTACTATCCTTTTTCCACACTTATTGTCGGTGGAAACGACACCTATGGAATCACTGGGATCCCTTCTATGGTTGGCGGGCACAGGGTTGTGCAAAGAGAGGGTCTGGCGGTCAGCACAAGGATCGTTTACCCAGGTTCGGACCGCGGAGACACGTAATACCCTAGTCCTGCTTTGATGTATATTTGAGTGTTCTTGAGTTCTTGAACTAACTACGGTGTGTGTCTAGTTCCAAAGATCCGAATCCCCCTCCAGTATGCCTTGGGCCTCCTTTTATAGACAAAAGGGGTTGCCATAGTGGCAGACAGGAGGTGGAAAGGTGTATAGTGGCTGAGTCTATCCTATGGCAACGTCGGACAAACGCATTTAATGTGCTGCCAACATGCCCTTCTTGCTTTATCGGGGACGGCAAGGAAGTTTGCCACAGCTGTTGCCGCCTTTCTTGGCTCCGACACGCGTCCGAGCTGACAAGGCGTTGTAGCGCCACCTTGGCTGGCTGCTGGGTTGGCGTGGTGGCGGAGTCTTCGCGAAGATCTGCATGCCACCACGCAGGTGCTTGCTGAGTCGGTGTGGAGGCCGCACGCTGCCACGCAGATGCCTACCCAGCTGGTTGAGCTAGCAGCTGCATGGGAGCTGCGGTGGAGCCTTGGCAGATGTGGGCCTAGCTGGGGCCCCGCAGATGTCCTCGACAAGGGTCTTGCCGGGGGCCCGGCAAGGGTCTTGCCGTGGCACCGTGGTCATCCCCGGCAAGAATCTTGTCGTGGTCTCGTGGATTTCCTTGGCAAGGATCTTGTAAAGGATCGTCATCTTCTGGTTCTCATCTGATCTTGTGTATTTATGATCTCCACAAAGATTTGCATGCCACCATGGAGGTGCCTCCCAAGCCTTGGTTCCGATGTGGTTGATGGTGTTGGAACCCCTTGGCTCAAGGGCGATGCACTCTGCTGGCATTGGGCAAGTTGCCCCAGCAAGGGTCTTGCTGGGGCTGCGGAGGCTGCCCCGGCAAGGGTCTTGCCGGGGGAGTCCACTTCGCTCCCTTTCTCTTTGTGTCTCTAGTCTTGGCGTTGCTTTGGTTGTCTTGTGCTCCAGCTTCCCTCCTCTGTCCTGCTCAGTGCGGCCACAGGTGTGACTCTGACTGCCCATGCACAAGTAAAGGGGTGCAAAGGAGAGCCCCTACTTTTGTACACCGATGATACATCTCCAACGTATCTATAATTTTTGATTGTTCCATGCTATATTATATTCTATTTTGGACATTATTGGGCTTTATTATACACTTTTATATTATTTTTGGGACTAACCTATTAACCGGAGGCCCAGCCCAGAATTGCTGTTTTTTGCCTATTTTAGGGTTTCGTAGAAAAAGAATATCAAACGGAGTCCTAACGGAATGAAACCTTCAGGAACATGATTTTCGGAACGAACATGATCCAGAGGACTTGGACCCTACGCCAAGCAATCAACGAGGAAGGCACGAGGTAGGGGGCGTGCCTACCCCCCAGGCATGCCTTCCACCCTCGTGGGCTCCCTGTTGCTCCAGCGACGTACTTCTTCCTCCTATATATACCCACGTACCCCCAAACGATCAGATACGGAGCCAAAACCCTAATTCCACCGCCGTAACTTTCTGTATCCACGAGATCCCATCTTGGGGCCTGTTCTGGTGCTCCACCGGAGGGGGCATCGATCACGAAGGGCTTCTACATCAACACCATAGCCTCTTCGATGAAGTGTGAGTAGTTTACTTCAGACCTACGGGTCGATAGTTAGTAGCTAGATGGATTCTTCTCTCTTTTTGGATCTCAATACAATGTTCTCCCCCTCTCTTGTGGAGATCTATTCGATGTAATCTGCTTTTTGCGGTGTGTTTGTTGAGACCAATGAATTGTGGGTTTATGATAAAGTCTATCTATGAATAATATTTGAATCTTCTCCGAATTCTTTTATGTATGATTGGTTATCTTTGCAAGTCTCTTCGAATTATCAGTTTGGTTTGGCCTACTAGATTGATCTTTCTTGCAATGGGAGAAGTGCTTAGCTTTGGGTTTAATCTTGCGGTGTCCTTTCCCAGTGATAGTAGGGGCATCAAGGCACATATTGTATTGTTTCCATCGAGGATAACAAGATGGGGTTTATATCATATTGCATGAGTTTATCCCTCTACATCATGTCATCTTGCTTAAAGCGTTACTCTGTTCTCTTGAACTTAATACTCTAGATGCATGCTGGATAGCGGTCGATGTGTGGAGTAATAGTAGTAGATGCAGGCAGGAGTCGGTCTACTTGTCTCGGACGTGATGCCTATATACATGATCATACCTAGATATTCTCATAACTATGCTCAATTCTGTCAATTGCTCAACAGTAATTTGTTCACCCACCATAAATACTTAGGCTCTCGAGAGAAGCCACTAGTGAAACCTATGGCCCCCGGGTCTATCTTCCATAATATTAATCTTCCAATACTTAGTTATTTCCTTTTCCATTTATTTTACTTGCATCTTTTATTTCTCTTTATCATAAAAATACCAAAAATATTATCTTACCATATCTATCAGATCTCACTCTCGTAAGTGACCGTGTAGGGATGGACGACCCCTTATCGCGTTGGTTGCAAGGATTTATTTGTTTGTGTAGGTGCGAGGGACTTGTGCGTGGCCTCCTACTAGATTGATACCTTGGTTCTCAAAAACCGAGGGAAATACTTACGCTACTTTGCTGCATCGCCCTTTCCTCTTCAAGGGAAAACCAACGCGAGTGCTCAAGAGGTAGCAAGAAGGATTTATGGCGCCGTTGCCGGGGAGGTTCACGCAAGACAAGTCAACATTTGACTCTCGACAACGAGTCACTTGTGGCGCCGTTGCAAGTCAATACATACCAAGTACCCATCACAAACCCTTATCTCCTGCATTACATTATTTGCCATTTACCTCTCGTTTTCCTCTCCCCCACTTCACCCTTGCCGTTTTATTCACCCTCTCTCTCCATCCTCCCTCTCTTTCTCTATTTGCCTCTTTTTGCCCGTTTCTTGTTCACTTGTGTTGCTTGCTTGTCATTATGGCTAGTCCCCTATCTTCTCCATTGTCTCCCGAAAATGAAGTTCTTAATTTTAAGCAAAGGGAAGGAGAAAACCTAAAAGACGCTTGGTACAGAATTTGCAATGCTCAAAATAGATCTACCAGGAAGCAATCTACTTCTATTCTTCTTCGCAATTTTTATGTAGGTGCTATTCCTTGGCACAGATATGTCCTTGATACCATTACCGGAGGGAACTTCTTGGGTAGCCACACTTTTGATTCCTACAATGCTATGATAGATTTATTTGGCTCACCCCATATATATTTTGGTTAATGGAACTATGTTAACTTTGGAGCATGTAATGCAAAAACTTAAAATTATTGAAAATAAAGTTGCTACCGTCGAGTTAATTGAAAATTTCGATAAAAAGATCCACAACCAAATTACCCAATATGGATCTAAAGTAGGAGTAACTTTGAAAAATATTAAAGAGAAGGAACATATAGTTAATGAAAGAATAAATAATGATTCCACTAGAATCGATAAACTTGAGGGTATCATTACTAACTTGGGAACCCCTTTTTCTTCCGTAAAGAATAATCCAAGTCCTCCAACTAAAATTCCCAAGCTTATGTATGTTCCTAAAAATAAGGGTGAAACCTCTAGCAAAGAAACTGCGGATCTCAAATCTATAAGTATTCATCCTAATCATTTTGCTATCATTAAGGAACCATTTGCTACTAATGATTTTTTCGATCTTGTGCCTAGAAGTTTGATTATTGATAAAAGGAAAGAAACTCCTAAAGGTGATAGATGTCTCATTAAAGAACTACCAACTAAAGATACCTAGATCTATCCTTGCTTTTATGCCTAGCTAGGGGTATTAAACGATAGCGCTTGTTAGGCAACCCAATTTTATTTTTATTCCTTGCTTTTTGCTCCTGTTTAGTAATAAATAATTTATCTAGCCTCTGTTTTGGTTGTGTTTTTTTTGTTTAATTAGTGTTTGTGCCAAGTAGAACCGTTGGGAAGACTTGGGGAAAGTCTTTTTAATCTTGCTGTAAAAAACAGAAACTTTAGCGCTCACGAGAATTGCTGGCATTTTTATTTGGGAAGTGATATTTAGTTAATTATTTTTGAATATGATTAATAGATAAATTCCTCACGTCCAGCAATTTATTTTAGAATTTTTTGGGTTCCAGATCTTGCGTTAGCTACATATTACTACAGACTGTTCTGTTTTTGACAGATTCTGTTTTTCGCGTGTTGTTTGCTTATTTTGATGAATCTATGGCTAGTAAAATAGTTTATAAACCATAGAGAAGTTGGAATACAGTAGGTTTAACACCAACATAAATAAAGAATGAGTTCATTACAGTACCTTGAAGTGGTGTTTTGTTTTCTTTCGCTAACGGAGCTCACGAGATTTTCTACTTTAAGTTTTGTGTTGTGAAGTTTTCAAGTTTTGGGTAAAGATTTGATGGATTATGGAACAAGGAGTGGCAAGAGCCTAAGATTGGGGTTGCCCATGGCACCCCCAAGATAATCTAAGGACACCTAAAAGCCAAATCTTGGGGATGCCCCGGAAGGTATCCCCTCTTTCGTCTACTTCCATCGGTAACTTTACTTGGAGCTATATTTTTATTCACCACATGATATGTGTTTTGCTTGGAGCGTCTTGTATCATTTGAGTCTTTATTTGTTAGTTTTCCACAATCATTGTTGCTGTACACACCTTTTGAGAGAGACACACGTGATTCGGAAATTGTTAGAATACTCTATGTGCCTCACTTATATCTTTTGAGTTATATAGTTTTTGCTCAAGTGATTCACTTATATCTTTTAGAGCACGTCGGTGGATTTGTTTTATAGAAACTATTGTTCTCTCATGATTCACTTAGATTATTTTGAGAGTCCTACAAAACAGCATGGTAATTTGCTTTAATTATGTTAGGTATTCAAGATTAATAAAAAAATTCTTATGAGTGTGTTGAATACTATGAGAAGTTTGATACTTGATAATAGTTTTGAGCTATGGAGATGGTAATATTAGAGTCATGCTAGTCAAGTAGTTGTGAATTTGAGAAATACTTGTTTTAAAGTTTGTGATTCCCGTAGCATGCACGTATGGTGAACCGTTATGTGATGAAGTCAGAGCATGATTTATTTATTGATTGTCTTCCTTATGAGTGGCCGTCGGGGACGAGTGATGGTATTTTCCTACCAATCTACCCCCTAGGAGCATGCGCGTAATACTTTGCTTTGATAACTTGTAGATTTTTGCAATAAGTATATAAGTTCTTTATGACTAAGTTTGAGTCCATGGATCATACGAACTTTTCTTCCTTCCACCATTGCTAGCCTCTCTAATACCGCGCACCTTTCGCCGGTATCATACTCCCACCATATACCTTCCTCAAAACAGCCACCATACCTACCTATCATGGCATTTCCATAGCCATTCCGAGATATATTGCCATGCAACTTTCCACCATTCCGTTTACTATGGCACGCTCCATCATTGTCATATTGTTTTGCATGATCATGTAGTTGACATTGTATTTGTGGCAAAGCCACCATTCATAATTCTTTCATACATGTCACTCTTGATTCATTGCATATCCCGGTACACCGCCGGAGGCATTCACGTAGAGTCATATTTTTTTCTAAGTATTGAGTTGTAATTGTTTAGTTGTAAGTAAATAAAAGTGTGATGATCATCATTTTTAGAGCATTGTCCCAAGTGAGGAAAGGATGATGGAGACTATGATTCTCCCACAAGTCGGGATGAGACTCCGGACGAAAAAATAATAATAATAAAAAAGATGCCAAAGAAGCCCAAATAAAGAAAAGAGGCCATAAAAAAGAGAAAAGGCCCAAAAAAAGAGAGAAAACGAGAGAAGGGACAATGCTACTATCCTTTTACAACACTTGTGCTTCAAAGTAGCACCATGATCTTCATAATAGAGAGTCTCGTATGTTATCACTTTCATATACTAGTGGGAATTTTTCATTATAGAACTTGGCTTGTATATTCCAATGATGGGCTTCCTCAAAATGCCCTAGGTCTTCGTGAGCAAGCGAGTTGGATGCACACCCACTTAGTTCTTTTTGTTGAGCTTTCATATACTTATAGCTCTAGTGCATCCGTTGCATGGCAATCCCTACTCACTCACATTGATATCTATTGATGGGCATCTCCATAGCCTGTCGATACGCCTAGTTGATGTGAGACTATCTTCCCCTTTTTGTCTCCTCCACAACCACCATTCTATTCCACCTAAAGTGCTATGTCCATGGCTCACACTCATGTATTGCGTGAAAATTAAAAAAGTTTGAGAAAACGAAAAGTATGAAACAATTGCTTGGCTTGTCATCGGGGTTGTGCATGATTTAAATATTTTGTGTGTTGAAGATAGAGCATAGCCAGACTATATGATTTTGTAGGGATAACTTTCTTTGGCCATGTTATTTTGAAAAGAGATAATTGCTTAGTTAGTATGCTTGAAGTACTATTATTTCTATGTCAATATTGAACTTTTGTCTTGAATCTTTCGGATCTGAATATTCATACCAAAATTAAGAAGAATTACATTGAAATTATGCCAAGTAGCATTCCACGTCAAAATTTCTGTTTTTATCATTTACCTACTCGAGGACGAGCATGAATTAAGTTTGGGGATGCTTGATACGTCTCCAACGTATCTATAATTTTTGATTGTTCCATGCTATATTATATTCTGTTTTGGACATTACTGGGCTTTATTATACACTTTTATATTATTTTTGGGACTAACCTATTAACCGGAGGCCCAGCCGGAATTGCTATTTTTTTACCTATTTTAGGGTTTCACAGAAAAAGAATATCAAACGGAGTCCAAACGGAATGAAACCTTCGGGAACGTGATTTTCGGAACGAACATGATCCAGAGGACATGGACCCTACGTCAAGAAATCAACGAGGAAGGCACGACGTAGGGGGGCGCGCCTACCCCCCCAGGCGCGCCCTCCACCCTCATGGGCCCCCTGTTGCTCCACCCACGTACTCCTTCCTCCTATATATATCTACATACCCCCAAACTACCATATACGGAGCCAAAACCCTAATTCCACCGCCGTAACTTTCTGTATCCATGAGATCCCATCTTGGGGCCTTTTCTGAAGCTCCGCCGGAGGGGGCATCGATCACGGAGGGCTTCTACATCAACACCATAGCCTCTCCGATGAAGTATGAGTAGTTTACTTCAGACCTATGGGTCCATAGTTATTAGCTAGATGGCTTCTTCTCTCTTTTTGGATCTCAATACAAAGTTCTCCCCCTCTCTTGTGGAGATCTATTCGGTGTAATCTTCTTTTGTGGTGTGTTTGTTGTGATCGATGAATTATGGGTTTATGATCAAGTTTATCTATGAACAATATTTGAATCTTCTCTGAATTATTTTATGTATGATTGGTTATCTTTGCAAGTCTCTTCGAATTATCAGTTTGGTTCGGCCTACTGGGTTGATCTTTCTTGCAATGGGAGAAGTGCTTATCTTTGGGTTCAATCTTGCGGTGTCCTTTCCCAGTGACAGTAGGGGCAGCAAGGCACGTATTGCATTGTTTCCATCGAGGATAACAAGATGGGGTTTATATCATATTGCATGAGTTTATCCCTCTACATCATGTCATCTTGCTTAAAGCGTTACTCTGTTCTCTTGAACTTAATACTCTAGATGCATGCTGGATAGCGGTCAATGTGTGGAGTAATAGTAGTAGATGCAGGCAGGAGTCGGTCTACTTGTCTCGGACGTGATACCTATATACATGATCATACCTAGATATTCTCATAACTATACTCAATTTTGTCAATTGCTCAACAATAATTTGTTCACTAACCGTAAATGTAGCGACCTGACCCGAATGGATCACGTCTACTGTGCTATGGTGTCATCCCTGGATCAGTAATGCTGACACCACACAGTACATCGAGGTTTTATAGCAGAGTTGCAATCACACACTTATTACATCGATGGCTGAAAAAGAACTTATTACAATAAATATGGCTGAAGGCCATCTAATATCGATAACAGCGGAAGACTCGGAAGATAAATGGGCCCATCAACTCTAGCGGCATCACTGAGTATAGGGCCACGACCTAAACGCACCTCAATCGTCGTCTGAAAAGTCTGCAACATTAACGTTGCAGCCCGAAAACGGGTCAGCACATGGAATATGCTGGCAATGTAACACATAGAGAATAATGGAATGAAACAGCTATACTATATGCACATATGGCTGGTGGAAAGCTCTATGGTTACAGTTTTGCGTAAAGCCAATTTTTCCCTACTGCAAAGGAATAAATTTATTTAACTATCATGGTGGTTGTGAAACATTGAGAATGGTTGACAGCATTCTCAATCCCAATTAAAAATAATTAAAAACCCAACAACATTAATTAGAAGTAACATGTCGAGATTCACAATGATATTCAAGTACTAGATACTCAAGTTGTCCATAACCGGGGACACGGCTAATCATGATTAGTTTATACATTCTGCAGAGGTTTGCGCACTTTTCCCCACAAGACTCGATCGCCTCCGTTTGTTTTCTCGCACTACATGGTGTTTGAGAAAACGGATGACCGAGACACAGTCTTTCAGAAGCGCTAGCACCTTAGATGTGGGGTAGACCGTACCACCTACAACCCCTACATCTGCTAGTCCACCCCGTAAGAGTTCGCACAACTTAGTCAACTATGCCAGAGCCCATAATGGCTTGTGGCTGCACACGGAAGTTTCTAGCATGAAAGATGTTATGATCCCTTTGAGCCTGGGTGGCGGTCCAAAAAAAAACAGGCAAGTCCTGATAGACATCAGGTGCCTCAATCCACCCAGATGTGTGTTTAAGTTGCCACCTTAGATAAACCTTTTAAAATTATCAACTCACATCTGTAATGGATATCACTCACCCAATCCACGTCTACTAGCATAGCATGGCATAATAATAAGCAAACGTAGAAGTAACTCGCAAAGGTTTCATAATAATACAGGTAATAGGTACTACCTCATCTACTTCCCATCCCACAATTTAATTAGATCCTAATCATGCAATGTGTGAGGATTGATCTAATGCAATAAAACATGGGTTGTAGAAAAGGTATGATCAAAGTGTTACTTGCCTTGCTGATGATCCGCGAGTCCTAGGATTTCGAAGTAACAAGCGGCGCAATCCGGGTAATCTATCGCAGACAAACAACAAGCATACAATAAGTACTCATCTAATGCACAGGTAAAACTCGAACAAGAGAACGAACCACAAAGTTCAATTTAAGAACTCCGGTTGCAAAGAAAGAACGAACCGAACAAAGAAACGGAAAACAAACGGCGGAAGTAAACAACTCGGTTCTAGCAAGTTGAAACTAGGTCAAATTTTTAACGGGACAAAAGCTTGTTCAAGTTGATTAGATGGAACGGCGGTTTCGAGACGAAACTCCAGGCGCTTGAATCACCTGATTCCGATAAACGAGCGAAAAGAAAAACTAGAAAGAAGATCGGATCTAAGATCGCGATCGCGGAATAAATCCGACGAAAAGAAAAAGAAGAACGGTTAAACGAATGGACGTCGTTAACCTAGAAAAAATCCGGTGATCACGTTCGTTAGGACGAACGGTCCGGCGAACAGTCCAAAGACAACTAAATCGGAGAAGAAAACGAATCCGATCTAGGGTTTTGGAGAGGAAAAACCGAACGAAAAACCGATCTAGAAAACCGGAACGGTTTAGAGAAGAAAAGAATCGGAACGATTAGAAGAAAACGATCCGAGAAAAAGAATAGATGTAGCGCGGGGCTACCTCCGGCGAGGTCTCCGGCGAGGGGCTCCGGCAGCGTGGGCGTGGGGCGGCGGTGGCAAGGTGCGGCGGCGGCGCGGGTGTGGGGTGGCGGTGCGGCGCGGGTGAGGTGGCGGCTTAGGGCGGCGCGCGGGTGAGGTGGTGCGGCGGCGCGGCGTGGGGTGGCAAGGTGTGGTGTGGAGGAGAGGGGCTTTGATTTGATGTTTAGAGGGGGGGGTGCTTGGGTATTTATATTGGAGAGGGGAGGGGTTTACATGGGGTAGAGGGCAAGGAATTAGACTAGGAATAGGAAAGAATATACGGAGTAGGACTAGGAATAACGAAACAAAGGAAAAAGGGGCAAGGGCTACCCTAGAATCCTAAAAGGATTCATAGAGCAAGAGGCGGCAGCGCCGGCTCCCTGGCGCCTGGCGCTAGGCGCGCGGTGGCCTGGGGCGCGGTGGCCTTCGGCCCGGCTGGGCCTTGGCCTGGCCGGCCTGCTCCAGTTTTTTTCTATAAACGGTTCAGCGCGCAGAGAAAAAAACAAAAAGAGATCTAAACGAACTCCGAAAAATCTAAAGTAAATTTTCCTCGACTCCTAAAAATGAGCCGAACAAAATGAACTTTTCTCCGGACCTAAAATGCAATTTTCGAAAACGCGCATTTTTCCCTATCCAAACAAAATGCAAATAAAACTCCGGCAAACAAAAATTGATCTATTTATTAAATCTTCATTTTCCTAAATTTTGGAAAAGTCATATTATTCCCTCTCTCATATTTTGACACCGGAAAATTTATTGAAGATAAAACAAATAAATCAAACGATCCTCTTTTCAAAATTTGAGAAACTCTCAAATATGAAAATAACGAAATCTCCAACTCTCTCCGGAGGTCCTTGAGTTGCATGAAATTTCTAGGATCGGCCAAGATGCAAGAAAATATGTTATGCATGATGATCTAGTGTATAACATTCCAAATTGAAAATTTGGGATGTTACAAACCTACCCCCCTTAAGATGAATCTCGCCCTCGAGATTCGGGTTGGCTAGAAAATAAGTGAGGGTGGTCTTTGAGTAAATCTTCTTCTCTCTCCCAGGTGGCTTCATCCTCTGAATGGTGGTTCCACTGAACTTTGCAAAACTTGATAACCTTGCTGCGGGTAACTTTGCTGGCATAATCGAGAATCTTGACTGGCTTCTCCTCATATGTTAAGTCGTCCTTCAACTGAATCGCTTCAAGCGGCACGGTATCTCTTAGCGGTACCTCCGCCATCTCAGCGTGACATCTCTTCAACTGAGAAACATGAAATACATCATGAACTCCTGACAGTCCCTCTGGAAATTCCAACTTATACGCGACTTCTCCCATACGTTTCAAGATCTTAAACGGTCCAACGAAACGCGGTGCTAATTTTCCCTTAACTCCAAAGCGCTTAACTCCTCGAAGTGGGGATACTCGAAGATAAACTCTATCTCCGGTTTCGTAAACTATCTCCTTGCGTTTAGAATCTGCGTAGCTCTTCTGCCTGGACTGGGCTACCTTGAGCCTATCGCGAATCAACTTAACTTTCTGTTCAGACTCCTTAATCAAATCTGGTCCAAAGAATTGTCGGTCTCCAACTTCGTTCCATGACAACGGTGTCCTGCACCTCCTTCCGTATAAAGCTTTGAAAGGTGCCATCTTCAAACTGGTTTGATAACTGTTGTTATAAGAAAACTCCGCATACGGCAAGTTATCGTCCCAATTAGATCCATAATCTAGTGCACAAGCTCTCAACATATCTTCCAAAATCTGATTGACTCTCTCGGTCTGTCCATCTGTCTGCGGATGAAAAGCTGTGCTGAACTCTAGTCTGGTTCCCAAAGTTTCATGCAACTGATTCCAAAACTTTGAGGTAAATTGGGTTCCTCTATCTGATACGATACTCCTCGGAACTCCATGCAAACAAATGATCCTAGTCATGTATATCTTTGCCAACTTAGTACTGGTGTAAGTGGTCTTAACTGGAATGAAATGTGCTACCTTCGTCAAACGATCAACTACTACCCATATCGAGTCATACCCTGCTTTCGTCCTGGGTAGTCCTGTGATAAAATCCATGCCTATCTTATCCCACTTCCATTCGGGTATCGGCAATGGTTGTAACAATCCTGCCGGCTTTTGATGCTCTGCCTTTACTCTCTGACATACGTCACAAACTGCCACATATGCTGCAATATCCTTCTTCATTCCGGTCCACCAGAATGTTTCTTTCAAATCCAAATACATCTTGGTATTCCCTGGGTGAATCGAATACGGTGAATCATGTGCCTCCTGCAAAATCAACTTCCTGATCTCCGGGTCATTGGGCACATAAACACGGTCCTCAAACCATAGGGTATCGTGCTCATCCTCACGAAATCCCTTTGCTTTTCCTTTGCTAAGTTTCTCCTTTATAGCAGCAATCTCTTTGTCAGATTTCTGAGCTTCTCTGATCTTATCCATCAATGTTGATTGAATTTCCAATGCGGCTACATAGCCTCTCGAAACTATTTCCAAACATAGTTCACGAAGGTTTTCTGCTAACTCCTTGGGTATTTTCCCCGTCATTATCGTATTGACATGGCTCTTACGGCTCAATGCGTCAGCTACTACATTAGCCTTTCCGGGATGGTAATGCAATCTCATGTCATAATCCTTGATGAGCTCCAACCATCTCCTCTGTCGGAGGTTCAACTCCTTCTGCGTGAAAATGTACTTCAAACTCTTATGATCCGTGTACACCTCACAATGATTTCCAATGAGGAAATGTCTCCACGTCTTCAATGCATGCACTACGGCTGCTAACTCCAAATCATGCGTGGCATAATTCAACTCATGAGGCTTCAGTTGTCGTGAAGCATACGAAACAACTCTTCCTTCCTTCATAAGCACTGCTCCAAGTCCTCGACGTGAAGCGTCGCAATACACCTCATAATCCTTGGTCTGATCTGGCAATATCAACACTGGTGAGGTAACCAATCGTTTCTTCAACTCCTGAAAACTAGCCTCACACTCCTCAGTCCATTTGAACTTAGTATCCTTCTTCAACAATTCCGTCATAGGCTTCGCAATCTTTGAAAAATTCTCAATAAATCTCCGGTAGTATCCTGCGAGTCCAAGAAAACTCCGGATCTCTCCAACTGTTGTTCGTGCTTCCCATTCGGTTACGGTCTCAACCTTTGTGGGGTCAACTGCTATACCTTCTCCGGATATAACGTGTCCGAGGAATCCTACTTCCTTCAACCAAAACTCACATTTGCTAAATTTGGCATATAACTAATGTTCCCTTAGTTTCTCCAAAACCAAACGCAAATGTTCCTTATGTTCCTCTTCATTCTTTGAATAAATCAAGATGTCATCAATGAACACTACGACGAACTTATCCAAAAACTCCATAAATACCTTGTTCATCAGGTTCATAAAATAGGCAGGTGCGTTAGTCAATCCAAATGACATAACGGTATACTCATACAATCCGTATCTCATGGTAAATGCTGTCTTAGGTATGTCCTGCTCTCGAATCTTCAACTGATGGTACCCTGATCGCAAATCGATCTTGGAAAACACTTTAGCTCCTTGCAATCGATCAAACAGATCATTAATCATCGGCGGTGGGTACTTGTTCTTGATGGTTACTTCATTCAATCCCCGATAATCTACAACCATCCTTAATGATCCATCCTTCTTTTCCACTAGAAGTACGGGTGATCCCCAAGGTGAAGAACTTGGGCGAATGTAACCTTTATCCAATAACTCCTTAATCTGATTCTTAATTTCCACCAAATCCTTTGCTGGCATCCTATATGGTCGCTTCGATATTGGGCCTGTGCCTGGCAATAACTCAATCAAAAACTCAATGTCTCTATTCGGTGGCATGCCTGGCAATTCCTCAGGAAATACATTAGGAAAATCCTTTACCCCTGGTACTTCTTCTTGCACAACTCCTGTTAGGCAATTCACTTGTGTCCTTTTTGGTACATGCCGGGATACATACTTGATCCTTCTCCCTTCTGGTGTAGTAAGCAAAATTGACTTACTAGCACACTCAATATTCCCTTCATACTTTGATAACCAATCCATGCCTAATATCACATCCAATCCTTGAGATTCCAATACTATTAGGTCTGAGGGAAACACATAGTTACCAATCCTTAATGGTAACCGATCACACCATCGTGTAGCCATAAACTCTGCTCCTGGTGAGCTTACTAACATGGGTGACCTAAGGGCTTGGGTTGGCAGGTTATACTTATCCACAAATCCCCTTGATATGTATGAATGCGATGCACCAGTGTCAAAAAGAACGAGTGCAGTAAATGACTTAACCAAAAACTTACCGATTACCACATCGGGCTGATCTTCGACCTCCTCCACATTAACGTGGTTCACCTGTCCCCTATTGAAAGGGTTCGGCTTCTTCCCAGAGCTTCCATTGCCATTTCCATTCTGGCCTTCAGGACATTCATTGGCATAATGTCTGGTCTTCGAACACTTGAAACAAGTGACATTACTCAGATCTCTCTTGGTTGGGGTCGATGGGATGGTGCGATTCTGTCCATTGCTTCCTCCATTCCCATTACCATTCTTGTGGCCATTATGGTTGTGCGTGCTACCTCCTCCATGGGTGTGCTGAAACTGAAATCCCGGTTTAGGGGTAAAACAGGGCTTCTGCTGGGCTCCAGAGTTATACTTCCCCTGTCCATACTTCCTCTTACGGTTCTCAATCTGCTGTTGCTTCCCTTCGATCATGATGGCACGATCTACCAACTCCTGGTAGTTGTTGAAACTCGCTACCATCAATTGCATGCTTAGTTCATCATTCAGTCCTTCCAGAAACTTCTCCTGCTTAGCTGCATCCGTAGCAACGTCATCTGGGGCATAACGGGCTAGCTTACTAAACTCCTCCACATACTGGCCAATAGTCCTTCCTCCTTGGCGTAAGTTGCGAAACTCACGCTTCTTTATGGCCATAGCTCCTACTGAAACATGGGCAGTGCGGAAAGCTTGCTGAAACTGATCCCATGTGACAGTGTCAACTGGGTAAGTGGCTGTGAAATTCTCCCACCATGCTGCCGCGGGTCCGTCAAGCTGGTGTGCGGCAAACTTCACTTTCTCACCATCCGTGCATCCTGCAGTGGTCAACTCCCTTCCTATCTTACGGAGCCAATCGTCTGCTACTATTGGCTCGGTGCTACTGGAAAACACCAGCGGATTCAGCCTAAGGAAACGGGCTAAGTGGTCAACAGGTGGTGGTGGTGGTGGGTTGTTGTTGTTGTTCTGTTGGTTCTGAACTAACATCTGCATCAATTGATTCTGCTGCTGGATCAACTGAGTGAGCTCTAGTGGAAATCCATTGTCACGTCTTGGAGGCATCTGAGGGTTTAGAAAAGACGAGAATTAAGAATATAGGGGTCTAAAGGGAAAACACTACCCATATGCACATGAGGCAAATGCACACAAAATCACTTCAATCAATCAAACAAGGGCTTACAATCGGTCTAAAACTATCGCAAAAGTGCTCGACTATAATGTTTACATGGGGAAAATACTACTACTATCTGGCAGTCATCTAGAAATTTGAACCGGTGGAAGACTCCATGATATCTGCTCCAGCTTCGTCTTCAAAGTCGGGTTCACTTGGATCCGAATCGGTGTCGTCGATGATGATGTAGTTGTCCGGACATGTGACGTACTCATTGTCCTCCTGGGATGCTAACTTGCTCTTGAGTTCTTCAATCTCCTGCTTAAGATCGCAATTGTGCCTTGCTAGAGCTACGATCTCGTCCATGTAGTCCTTGCGTGTAGACTTCAGTTTTCCTTCTAGCTCGATGATCCTTGCCTTCGCATTCTTCAACTCTATCATATCATTGCACATCTGGTTCTCGTGGCGTCGAATGTGCTGGTTTAACTCCTGGATGAATGCTGCAATGGATCTATCCTTCTTGGTGCTGACTAACTCCCATTGTTCATCTCGGCGTCCGCAAATCTGGTAGATAGTGTCCTTGAGGTCTTCTTGGTAAACTTCTCCAATGCGTCCTATGGTGATATGGGCTGCCATGCTCCTTCCTAGACTCCAGGTTGGTGCATTGAAAACACTATCTATGGGTTTCGTGATTAGCGCGAATGTTCTTCCCGGAACGTGAGCTTGAATCTTCCAGCGCTCCTCTTCAGGCAGAGTGGCGTTGAAGGTTCCCGTGAAGCTTGGTAATCCAATGTTTAGGTACTTGGTGACTTCCTTCAGGTGAAATCCAAATGGTGTGCCCTCATCCGGTTGAGCGTACTTAATCTTCACGTTCGTCATCCTAATAGAGTAGAAAAGATGAGGAGTTAGAAAATGAGGAGAGAATAGTGATCTATGGCTTTAACTTAGTGGTCGTGTCCTACAGTCAGCGTGTGCTCTGATACCATCTCTGTAGCGACCTGACCCGAATGGATCACGTCTACTGTGCTACGGTGTCATCCCTGGATCAGTAATGCTGACACCACACAGTACATCGAGGTTTTATAGCAGAGTTGCAATCACACACTTATTACATCGATGGCTGAAAAAGAACTTATTACAATAAATATGGCTGAAGGCCATCTAATATCGATAACAGCGGAAGACTCGGAAGATAAATGGGTCCATCAACTCCAGCGGCATCACTGAGTATAGGGCCACGACCTAAACGCACCTCAATCGTCGTCTGAAAAGTCTGCAACATTAACGTTGCAGCCCGAAAATGGGTCAGCACATGGAATATGCTGGCAATGTAACACATAGAGAATAATGGAATGAAACAGCTATACTATATGCACATATGGCTGGTGGAAAGCTCTATGGTTACAGTTTTGCGTAAAGCCAATTTTTCCCTACTGCAAAGGAATAAATTTATTTAACTATCATGGTGGTTGTGAAACATTGAGAATGGTTGACAGCATTCTCAATCCCAATTAAAAATAATTAAAAACCCAACAACATTAATTAGAAGTAACATGTCGAGATTCACAATGATATTCAAGTACTAGATACTCAAGTTGTCCATAACCGGGGACACGGCTAATCATGATTAGTTTATACATTCTGCAGAGGTTTGCGCACTTTTCCCCACAAGACTCGATCGCCTCCGTTTGTTTTCTCGCACTACATGGTGTTTGAGAAAACGGATGACCGAGACACAGTCTTTCAGAAGCGCTAGCACCTTAGATGTGGGGTAGACCGTACCACCTACAACCCCTACATCTGCTAGTCCACCCCGTAAGAGTTCGCACAACTTAGTCAACTATGCCAGAGCCCATAATGGCTTGTGGCTGCACACGGAAGTTTCTAGCATGAAAGATCTTATGATCCCTTTGAGCCTGGGTGGCGGTCCAAACAAAACAGGCAAGTCCTGATAGACATCAGGTGCCTCAATCCACCCAGATGTGTGTTTAAGTTGCCACCTTAGATAAACCTTTTAAAATTATCAACTCACATCTGTAATGGATATCACTCACCCAATCCACGTCTACTAGCATAGCATGGCATAATAATAAGCAAACGTAGAAGTAACTCCCAAAGGTTTCATAATAATACAGGTAATAGGTGCTACCTCATCTACTTCCCATCCCACAATTTAATTAGATCCTAATCATGCAATGTGTGAGGATTGATCTAATGCAATAAAACATGGGTTGTAGAAAAGGTATGATCAAAGTGTTACTTGCCTTGCTGATGATCCGCGAGTCCTAGGGTTTCGAAGTAACAAGCGGCGCAATCCGGGTAATCTATCGCAGACAAACAACAAGCATACAATAAGTACTCATCTAATGCACAGGTAAAACTCGAACAAGAGAACGAACCACAAAGTTCAATTTAAGAACTCCGGTTGCAAAGAAAGAACGAACCGAACAAAGAAACGGAAAACAAACGGCGGAAGAAAACAACTCGGTTCTAGCAAGTTGAAACTAGGTCAAATTTTTATCGGGGCAAAAGCTTGTTCAAGTTGATTAGACGGAACGGCGGTTTCGAGACGAAACTCCAGGCGCTTGAATCACCTGATTCCGATAAACGAGCAAAAAGAAAAACTAGAAAGAAGATCGGATCTAAGATCGCGATCGCGGAATAAATCCGACGAAAAGAAAAAGAAGAACGGTTAAACGAACGGACGTCGTTAACCTAGAAAAAATCCGATGATCACGTTTGTTAGGACGAACGGTCCGGCGAACAATCCAAAGACAACTAAATCGGAGAAGAAAACGAATCCGATCTAGGGTTTCGGAGAGGAAAAACCGAAGGAAAAACCGATCTAGAAAACCGGAACGGTTTAGAGAAGAAAAGAATCGAAACGATTAGAAGAAAATGATCCGAGAAAAAGAATAGATGTAGCGCGGGGCTACCTCCGGCGAGGTCTCCGGCGAGGGGCTCCGGCGGCGTGGGCATGGGGCGGCGGCGGCAAGGTGCGGCGGCGCGGGTGTGGGGTGGCGGTGCGGCGCGGGTGAGGCGGCGGCTTAGGGCGGCGCGCGGGTGAGGTGGTGCGGCGGCGCGGCGTGGGGTGGCAAGGTGCGGTGTGGAGGAGAGGGGCTTTGATTTGATGTTATAGGGGGGGTGCTTGGGTATTTATATTGGGGAGGGGAGGGGTTTACTTGGGGTATAGGGCAAGGAATTAGACTAGGCATAGGAAAGAATATACGGAGTAGGACTAGGAATAACGAAACAAAGGAAAAAGGGGCAAGGGCTACCCTAGAATCCTAAAAGGATTCGTAGAGCAAGAGGCGGCGGCGCCGGCTCCCTGGCGCCTAGCGCTAGGCGCGCGGTGGCCTGGGGCGCGGTGGCCTTCGGCCCGGCTGGGCCTTGGCCTGGCCGGCCTGCTCCAGTTTTTTTTTATAAACGGTTCAGCGCGCAGAGAAAAAAACAAAAAGAGATCTAAACGAACTCCGAAAAATCTAAAGTAAATTTTCCCCAACTCCTAAAAATGAGCCGAACAAAATGAACTTTTCTCCGGACCTAAAATGCAATTTTCGAAAACGCGCATTTTCCCTATCCAAATAAAATGCAAATAAAACTCCGGCAAACAAAAATTGATCTATTTATTAAATCTTCATTTTCCTAAATTTTGGTAAAGTCATATTATTCCCTCTCTCATATTTTGACACCGGAAAATTTATTGAAGATAAAACAAATAAATCAAACGATCCTCTTTTCAAAATTTGAGAAACTCTCAAATATGAAAATAACGAAATCTCCAACTCTCTCCGGAGGTCCTTGAGTTGCGTGAAATTTCTAGGATCGGCCAAGATGCAAGAAAATATGTTATGCATGATGATCTAGTGTATAACATTCCAAATTGAAAATTTGGGATGTTACAGTAAATACTTATGCTCTCGAGAGAAGCCACTAGTGAAACCTATGGCGTCGGGGTCTATCTTCCATAATATTAATCTTCCAATACTTAGTTATTTCCTTTGCCATTTATTTTACTTGCATCTTTTATTTCTCTTTATCATAAAAATACCAAAAATATAATCTTATCATATCTATCAGATCTCACTCTCGTAAGTGACCGTGTAGGGATTGACAACCCCTTATCGCATTGGTTGCGAGGATTTATTTGTTTGTGTAGGTGCGAGGGACTTGTGCGTGGCCTCCTAGTGGATTGATACCTTGGTTCTCAAAAACTGAGGGAAATACTTACGCTACTTCTCTGCATCACCCTTTCCTCTTCAAGGGAAAACCAACACGAGTGCTCAAGAGGTAGCAACTGACACTTGTGCTTCAAAGTAGCACCATGATCTTCATGATAAAGAGTCTCTTATTTTGTCACTTTCATATACTAGTGGGAATTTTCATTATAGAAATTGGCTTGTATATTCCAACAATGGGCTTCCTCAAAATGCCCTAGGTCTTCGTGAGCAAGAAAGTTGGATGCACACCCACTTAGTTTCTTTTGTTGAGCTTTCATACATTTATAGCTCTAGTGCATCCGTTGCATGGCAATCCCTACTCCTCTCATTGACATCAATTGATGGGCATCTCTATAGCCCATTGATTAGCCATGTCGATGTGAGACTTTCTCCTTTTTTGTCTTCTCCACACAACCTCCATCATTATATTCTATTCCACCTATAGTGCTATGTTCATGGCTCGCACTCATGTATTGCGTGAAAGTTGAAAAAGTTTGAGAATACTAAAGTATGAAACAATTGCTTGGCTTGTCATCAGGGTTGTGCATGATGGGAGGATTTTGTGTGACGAAAATGAAGCATGGCCAAACTATATGGTTTTGTAGGGATGAGCTTTCTTTGGCTATGTTATTTTGAGAAGACATAATTGCTTGGTTAGTATGCTTGAAGTATTATTATTTTTATATCAATATTAAACTTTTGTCTTGAATCTTTCGGATTTGAATATTCATGCCACAATAAAGAAAATTACACTGAAAATTATGTTAGGAAACATTCCACATCAAAAATTCTGTTTTTATCATTTACCTACTCGAGGACGAGCAGGAATTAAGCTTGGGGATGCTGATACATCTCCAACGTATCTATAATTTTTGATTGTTGCATGCTATTCTATTATCTGTTTTGGATGTTTAATGGGCTTTAATATGCTCTTTTATATTATTTTTGGGACTAACCTATTAACAGGAGGCCCAATGCCAGTTTCTGTTTTTTGCCTATTTCAGTGTTTCGTAGAAAAGGAATATCAGACAGAATCCAAACGAAACGAAACCTTCGGGAGGATCTTTCTTGGAATAAACGCAATCCAGGAGACTTGGAGTGGAAGTCAGAGACGCAACGAGGCGGCCACGAGGCAGGAGGGCGCGCCCAGGGGGGTAGGCGCCCCCACCCTCATGGGCCCCTCGTAGCTCCACCGATGTACTTCTTTCACCTATATATACTCTTATACCCTAAAAACATCCAGGGGAGCCACAAAACCACTTTTCCACCACCGCAACCTTCTGTACCCATGAGTTCCCATCTGGGGACCTTTTCTGGCGATCTGCCAGAGGGGGAATTCATCACGAAGGGCTTCTACATCAACACCATAGCCTCTCCGATGATGTGTGAGTAGTTTACCACAAACCTTCAGGTCCATAGTTATTAGCTAGATGGATTCTTCTCTCTTGGGTTCTCAATGCAAAGTTCTCAACGATGTTCTTGTAGATCTATTCGATGTAATATTCTTTTGCGGTGTGTTTGCTGAGATCCGAGGAATTGTGGATTTATGATCAAGTTTATATATAAACAATATTTGGTTCTTCTCTGAATTCTTATATGCATGATTTGATATCTTTGCAAGTCTCTTTGAATTATCGGTTTACTTTGGCCTACTAGACTGATCTTTCTTGCAATGGGAGAAGTGCTTAGCTTTGGGTTCAATCTTGCAGTGTCCTTTCCCAGTGACAGTAGGGCCAGCAAGGCACGTATTGTATTGTTGCCATCGAGGATAAAAAGATGGGGTTTATATCATATTGCTTGAGTTCATCCCTCTACATCATGTCATCTTGCCTAAAACATCACTCTTTTCTTATGAACTTAATACTCTAGATGCATGCTGGATAGCGGTCGATGTGTGGAGTAATAGTAGTAGATGCAGAATCGTTTCGGTCTACATAACACAGACGTGATGCCTATATTTCATAATCATTGCCTAGATATTATCATAACTATGCGCTTTTTCTATCAATTGCTCGGCAGTAATTTGTTCACCCACCGTAATACATGTTATCATGAGAGAAGCCACTAGTGAAACCTATGGCCCCCGGGTCTATTTTATATCATATAAGTTTCCGATCTACAATTCTAGTTTACTATTTATTTTATCTTGCAATCTTTACTTTTCAATCTATACAACAAAAATACCAAAAATATTTATTTTATTATCTTTAGCAGATCTCACTTTTGCAAGTGGCCGTGAAGGGATTGACAACCCCTTTATCGCCTTGGTTGCAAGGTTCTTGATTGTTTGTGCAGGTACTAGGCGACTTGCGTGTAATCTCCTACTGGATTGATACTTTGGTTCTCAAAAACTGAGGGAAATACTTATGCTACTTTGCTGCATCACCCTTTCCTCGTCAAGGGAAAACCAATGCATGCTCAAGAGGTAGCAGAGCAGCACATTCAACGGGTAAACCGAGCATGCTTAACCGACATAGCTAGCAAATGGCAAGGTGCTCCTCCAAGATCTGGGGGTCGGCACGAATGGCAGCCATCGCGACCTCATCCGCGCGTGCGGCCGCGATTTGCTTCTCCGCTGCGAAATGCTCCTTGAGCTTTTGGATATACTGCATGCACCATGGCTTAGGGCGGCGCTTATTTGGTGGAGGGGTTGGTGATTTAGGTGGAAGGTGTTGCGTTGGCGGTCGGTGCATGTGGAATGTGGAAGGAGGAGGAGGATGGGGGTCTGGTGTGGATTACCTGCCTGGATAGACGAGGCCGAGCAGCGTGAAGGAGGGTTTCCGGTGAGGAGGCGGTGTGATACATCTCCAACATATCTATAATTTATGAAGTACTCATATTGTTTTATTATCATTCTTGGATGTTTTACAATCAGTTTATAGAAACTTTATACCATTTTTGGGACTAACCTATTGACCCAGTGCCCAGTGCCAGTTGCTGTTTTTTGCTTGTTTTTTACATCACACGAAATTGATATCAAACAGAGTCCAAACACCGCAAAACTTTTTGTGGATTTTTTATGGACCAGAGGACCAACAGTGGGCCAATGAAGCACCAGGGGGTGCCCCGAGGGGGGCACAACCCACCAGGGCGCGCCTAGGGGCCCAGGTGGGTTGTGCCCACCTAGGTGGCCTCCCACGCCCCTTCTTTGACTATAAATTCCCAAATATTCCGAAACCCTTCGAGGTTAACCTAGATCAGAAGTTCCACCGCTGCAAGGCTTCGTAGCCACCAAAAACCAATCTAGACCCATCCCGGCACTCCGCCAGAGAGGGGAATCATTTCCGGCGGCCATCTTCATCATCCCAACGGCAACCACGACGAGGAGGGAGTAGTCCACCCTCAGGGATGAGGGTTTGTACCAGTAGCTATGTGATTAATCTCTCTCTTTGATCTATATCATGGGCTTTGTTAATATAGTCGGATCATATGATGTTTCTCCCCTCTATACCCTTGTTGTGATGAATTGAATCTTTACCCTTTGAAGTTTTATCTTGTCAGATTGAATATTTAGATATGAGAACACATGATGTATGTCTTGCGGTATGAATACTTGAGGTGACAATGGGGTATTATATTGATCCACTTGATATGTGTTTTGGCATTCAACTCGTGGATTCCCACGATGACATTGGGATAATATATGCATAGGGGTTGATGCATGTTTTTATTATGATTTCTCCGATAGAAACTTTGGGGTCTCCTTGTAGTTATTTGTGTTGTATTGAGTATTATGAATATGAATTTGCTTTGGTGTTATTTTAGTACGAACTCTAGGATAGATCAAACGGAAAGAATAGCTTTGTGTTATTTTAGTACGAACTCTTGAATAGATCGAACGGAAAGAATAGCTTTGAGGTGGTTTCGTACCCTACAAACAATTTCTATCTTTTGTTCTCCGCTATTAGGAACTCAGGAGTGATTCTTTATTGCATTTTGAGGGATAATCATATGATCCAACTATGTTAGCAGTGTTGGGAGATTGCACTAGTGAAAGTACGGACCCTAGGCCTCATTTTTAAGCGTTGCAATACCGTTTTGTGCCCGTTTACTATTTTCTACCTTGATGTTTTTATTTATTCAGATTATAAAAATATATGTGTACCATCAATATTACATTTTATCACCATCTCTTCGCCGAACTAGTGCACCTATACAATTTGCCATTGTATTGGGTGTGTTAGGGACAGAAGAGATTTCTTGTATTTGATTGCATGGTCATTTGAGAGAGAACATCGTCATCCAACCCCTCTCACGGATTGATAAACCTTAGGTCATCCACTTGAGCGAAAATTGCTACTGTCCTACAAAACTCTGCGCTTGGAGGCCAACACGGGTCTACAAGAATAAAGTTGCGTAGTAGACATCAAGCTCTTTTCTAGCGCCGTTGCCGGGGAGGTGAGTGCTTGAAGGTATATCTTTAGATCTTGCAATTAAATCTTTTAGTTTCTTGTTTTATCACTAGTTTGGTTTTATAATAGAAAACTATATAAAAATGGAATTTAGGTTGCATCGTATTATTGGTCATCTTTATAATATCTTTCTTGAAATTGATGGTTTGGAAAATTGTGCTCAATTGTTAGAAGAAGAAGTCAATAAAATGCTTGGCACAAAATATTTGAATGATGAGCATGATTGCAATGTTGTTAGTGTGAATTCTTTGAATATCCAAAATGCTAATGATGATTGCACAAGTCATGACAAAAATGTTTCTTATAAGCATGTCACTTTTTGCGGAGTGAATTGGGAGTGACTTTGACACCAAAAAGGGAAGATAGATTTTGTAAGAAGCATAAATATTTAGAAACGAAAAAGTTGCAAGAGAGGCTAGATGATTGTGCTGAAAGATGTAATTTTTTTGCCATCCTTGTGAACTTTGCAATGAACATGGTCATTTAAATCTCCAATGCAAATTATTTCATGATCAAATCATGTCCAAAAATTGTGATAACTTGATTACCCTTGAGCATCATAAAGAGCTTAGTCTTCTTTTGGGGTATGAAGAAATGAAACGTATAGCTAAGGGCTTTCCAAATCGCGAGAGATTTCTTGATTTTAATCTAGAATAAATTTATATGTTTTGTGCGGTAAATTGCATTGAGAATCCTTATATTGCCTACTATCTAAAGACAAGAAAACAAATAGAATATAAAGAGAGTACTAATTAAAGGGAAAATATTTCACAATACCCTCCTAGTGTTTATTATGATGAATCGGGTAACGAGGAGGAGCTTCCTATCCAATCAATCTCTTCAATAAGAAGCTTGAAAGAATTAATTAAACCCACACATGATGTGGTGAAGAAGAAGAAGAAAAGAAGAAAGAATAAAGGTAAAAAGGTATCTCTCCCAAATAATGTTGCTCCTATCACCATTGTGCCTCATGAAAGTGAATCAAATATATTGATGGAGGATGATGATGTTGAGTATGATTTTGTGATACCTACCACTTGTTGTAATGATTATGATTGGGAAGGCAACGATGTTCCTTATGATCTTGAAAATCTTTTTAGCACTTGCTTGGAAGAATATGATAATAATGTTTGCTATATAATTGGTGCCATTCATGCTATTGATAAGAATGAATGTGATCATATGCAAAACCACAAGCTTGGGGATGCTATGTTTAATTAGTATGATATGTTTGAAGATTTATTTGCTGGAAATAATGATTGTACTAAGCTTGGGGATGCTTCGCTTAATGAATATGATCCTTTGACTCCTTCTACTTTTGATAAGAGAATTTATTATGATGATAGCATGCCTCCTATTTATGATGATTACATTGATGAAAGTGGGTTTGGAAGAGTGTCAACTCTAGGTAGTAGTGATCCCACTGTTTTGGAGGATGTTGAATCTTATTAAAATATTGATGAAAGTGGATTTGGAGAGGTCGTGACTTTATTTAGTGATACATCCACTCTTTTGGAAGATGTTTCAATTGACTATGACAATAAAATTGCTATCTATGATGATTATTATGATGACATGTATGCCATAAAGAGTAATAAATCTTCTATGCTTGTGCATCATGAAAAGAGTGGTGTGTTTGATAGTTATATTATTGAATCCATTCATGATGTTTCTGAAAATTATTACGAGGAAGGAACTTATGCTCTTACATATCTCAAGAATATCAAGTTTCTTCTCTATGTGTTGATTGTTTTGAAGTTGCACTTGTTTTGCCTTCCTATGCTAGTTGATTCTTGTTCCCATAAGTTGTTTGCTCACAAAATCCCTATGCATAGGAAGTGGGTTAGACCTAAATGTGCTAGTCATATGCTTCATGATACTCTCTTTGACAGTACCAAAATGAAATGGTTTGCTCTTTATCATACTAACCTATCTCATGAAGTTCCGTTAAGTTTTGTGTGATTGAAGTTTTCAAGCATTGGGTGAGATGTCAAGATGAGGAGAATAAGGAGTGACAAGACCCTAAGCATGGGGATTCCTGAAGCACCCCAAGGTAATATTCAAGGAATATCCAAGCAACTAAGCTTGGGGATGCCCCGGAAGGCATCCCCTCTTTCCTCTCCAACATTATCGGTAACCTCACTTGAGGCTATATTTTTATTCATCACATGATATGAGTTTTACTTGGAGCATCATTCTATTTTGTTTTTATTTTATTGATGTTATTTATAATAATGTTTTGCATCTTTCTTTTCTATAAAAATTTCAAGGATAGCCTTTACCATGCTTATTTTGCAAGTCTACATGATGTTGTTTCAAAACAGAAAATTTATCGATGTTGCAAAAAGTCAGAATGTGATAAAATGCTGAAACTTTTTGCAAAATAAGCTCTAATAAATTTTCTACAATGGGGTAATTTTCATAATTTTTGGAGTTGAATAAGTATTGATACTCTTGCACTCTTTACAGACTGTACTGTTTTGGCAGATTGCTGTTATGTTTGCATTGTTTGCATATGTTTGCTTGTTCAATGATTCTATTTGAGGATAGGAGTATTAAATATGAAGAGACATTTAGTATGCAATGTTGAATAATAATTTTAGTGATTTACTACAGTAAAGAATGATAAGGCTTTTGCATTGGTTTATACTAACATATCTCACGAGTTCTTGTTGAGTTTTGTGTGGATGAAGTTTTTAAGATTTAGGGAAACCGTGATATAAAAAGAATTAAGGAGACACAAAAGCTCAAGCTTGGGGATGCCCAAGGCATCCCAAGATAATATTTCAAAAATTCTCAAGCATCTAAGCTTGGGGATGCCCCGGTAGGCATCCCACCTTTCTTCTTCAACAATTATCGGTTAGTATCAGTTGAGCCTAAGTTTTTGCTTCTTCACATGATGTGTGCTATTCTTGGAATTGCATTTTTTTGCTTGTTGTTTTAATAAGATACTTAGATCTGAAATTTTTTAAATAAAATAGATTCCTCAAATATTTGCCAGGGAGGCTAGGTAAGCGGCATTCACATCCCGTCAACGAAGCTCTTTTCTATGGAATTACTCTAGTGCTTCACTTAATTATATCTTTTTGAGCACGGTGTGCTTTACTATTTTTGAAGAAATTCTCTCTTGCTTCACTTAAATTAATTTTAGAGAAAGAAATGCCATGCTCATGATCTTCACTTATATCTTTTTGGCGTAGCTTGTCATTTACTCTTGTGCTTGACTTATATCCTATCAGTAAATTGCTGAATAAATTGGATGTCAAGAAGTTGAAATCATATCATGCCTAGTGGTAGCTTCACATTGGTTTTAGAAAGTGAAATATTTTGAGGCTTGAAAATCGTAATATTGGTCACACAAGCAATTCATGAATAATTAGTATAAGGAAGAGAACTTTCATGTGCAAATACACTATCATGCAAATCTTTTGTGATTGTGAGCCCCCATCAAAATATTATATGCCAAAATTCTTGACATTAGACAAGGAAGACAACGTAATGGTTTGTGTTTGTTCATATTCACATAGAAGTTATATTTTCATAGATCCTTCAACATGTGGTGCTAGCCCCCCATCTTTGCTAGCCAAAAATTCCGCACCAAGTAGAGATACTACTTGTGCATCCAAAAACCCTTAAACCCAAATCTTATTTTCAAGAGTCCACCATACCTACCTAAGGATTGAGCAAGATCCTTGAAGTAAGTTGTCATCGGTGCAATAAGGCAATAAAAATTGCTTCTAAAAGTGTGAGATCATTTAGTGTAAGAGAAAATTGAGCGTTGTACGAACTTGTGATGGCAAAGAATAAAAGCGACAGACTGCATAATAAAGGTTGCTATCATAAGGGGCAATATAACGTGACGTTCTTTTGCATTATGGGGTTGAGCATACAAACAAATAAGCGCATGGCAACCTCTGCTTCCCTCTGCGAAGGGCCTATCTTTTACTTTTCAGTATTTACTTTTATGCAAAGGGTCAAAGTTTTTCTCTCTATTCCTTTTTATTTTCTCCTTTGGAAAGTATCATGTGGTGAGGAAAGATCTAGGCACATATATCCAGTTGGATATGGGTAGCATGAGTTATTATTGGTGACATCACCCTTGAGGTGAATATGTTGGGAGGCGAAATTACAAGCCCCTATCTTTCTATGTGTCCGGTTGAAAGTTTTTCCTCATGTGTATGCGGTGAGTGTTAGCAATCATAGAAGACTATAAGATGGTTGAGTATGTGGAGCTCTTACTTAAACTTCGTTGAATAAGTTGAATTGCATTTGCTTGGTGACTAAGAACATAGGTTGTTGAGTTTCAAGAGAGTTCATTGTTTGAACCTTAACATGTGAGTTGGTTGCTACTTTAACATGATAAATTTTATGAGAAAGAATTGCTGTTATAATGCTAGGAAAAGTGATTGAAATTGTCATTGATCAAACTTGTGCACTTTGCTAGCATTCACACTTCATAAATTATTTCTTTTATAATTTACCTACTTGAGGACGAATAGGAATTAAGCTTGGGGATGCTGATACATCTCCAATGTATCTATAATTTATGAAGTATTCATGTTGTTTTATTATCATTCTTGGATGTTTTACTATCATTTTATAACTCCTTTATATCATTTTTTGGGACTAACCTATTGACCCAGTGCCCAGTGTCAGCTGCTATTTTGTGCTTGTTTTTTACATCACATGAAATCATTATCAAACGGTGTCCAAACACCGCAAAACTTTTTGTGGATTTTTTATGGACCAGAAACCAACAGTGGGCCAAAGAAGCACCTTGAGGGGTGCCCCGAGGGGGGCACAACCCACCAGGGCACGCCTGGGCCCCAGGCATGCCCAGGTGGGTGGTGCCCACCTCGGTGGCCTCCCACACCACTTCTTTGCACTATAAATTCCCAAATATTCCGAAACCCTTCAGGGTTAACCTAGATCAGAAGTTCCACCACCGCAAGGCTTCGTAGCCACCGAAAACCAATCTAGACCCGTTTCGGCACTCCACCGGAGGGGGGAATCATCTCCGGTGGCCATCTTCATCATCCCGACGGCCACCACAATGAGGAAGGAGTAGTCCACCCTCGGGGCTGAGGGTTTGTACCAGTAGCTATGTGATTAATCTCTCTCTCTCTCGTGATCTATATCATGGGCTTTGTTAATATAGTCGGATCATATGATGTTTATCCCCTCTATACCCTTGTTGTGATCAATTGAATCATTACCACTTGAAGTTTTGTCTTGTCGGATTGAATATTCAGATATGAGAACACATGATGTATGTCTTGCGGTATGAATACTTGAGGTGACAATGGGGCATCATATTGATTCACTTGATATGTGTTTTGGCATTCAATTCGCGGATTCCCGTGGTGACATTAGGATAATCTATGCATAGGGGTTGATGCACGTTTTTATTATCTTTTCTCCGATAGAAACTTTGGGGTCTCCTTGTAGTTCCTTGTGTTGGATTGAGTATTATGAATATGAATTTGCTTTGGTTTTATTTTAATACGAAATCTAGGATAGATCGAACGGAAAGAATAGCTTTGTGTTATTTTAGTACGAACTCTTGAATAGATCGAATGGAAATAATAGCTTTGAGGTGGTTTCGTACCCTACAAACAATTTCTATCTTTTGTTCTCACCACTATTAGGAACTCAGGAGTGATTCTTTATTGCACTTTGAGGGATAATCATATGGTCCAACTATGTTAGCACTGTTGGGAGATTTTACTAGTGAAAGTACGGACCCTAGGCCTCATTTTTAAGCATTGGAATACCGTTTTTGTGCCCGTTTACTATTTGCTACGTTGCTGTTTTTATTTATTCAGATTATAAAATATATTTCTACCATCAATATTACACTTTTATCACCATCTCTTCGCCGAACTAGTGCACCTATAAAATTTGCCATTGTATTGGGTGTGTTGGGGACACAAGAGATTTCTTGTAGTTGATTGCAGGGTCGTTTGAGAGAGACCATCTTCATCCTACACCTCTCACGTATTGATAAACCTTAGGTCATCCACTTGAGGGAAAATTGCTACTGTCCTACAAAACTCTGTGTTTGGAGGCCCAACACGTGTCTACAAGAATAAAGTTGCATAGTAGACATCACGACACTGCAAGCAAGGAGTGAAGGTTTCAACTTGGAGAGGAAGGCCGAAACAGGGGAAATGTGGCTTTTGGTAAGGGGGAGGGGGCGGGGAGGTAGATATTTCCGCAGAAGCCAAAAATTTGGAATCGCTTCAGCAAAAAAACTGGCGCGCAAAGTGTGTCAGACACGGTCCCTTATTTAGAACCGTGTACGATATGTGAACATCACAAATGATTCAGATAGCTTAACCCGTGTGTGATGAGTTTTAACGTCAAAAATTTTGGTTCGAATTTCCCTGGTTACAGTGGTCATCCACGTCATTGCATAATTTGGGTACACAAAGGAGACTACATCACACCCACACTGCTTAATCGAGCAAGTTCGGCAATTAAACAGAGCTAGCTGACCTAAACATTACTATAATAAATTAAAGACTGGCACTCTTAATTAAACAAAACAGAGAGTACAACTATGGCTGGTGCTCGTCGATCTCCGCCGCCTCCTCCATGTCCAGCTCGCGCCTGACGGTCTCCTGGGGAAGGGGCTCCATGGCATCCATCGCACCATACCCGGCAAGCATCTCGCCATCCGCGTCCGCCATCTCTTTGGAAAAGGCCGCCATGAGCTGGGCATGGGCGGCCGCAATCTGGGCTTGGATGGGCTCCGTCATCGCAAGGTATGCGGCGGAGTAACAGACGGCTGCTCGAACACTCTCGACGATTGCCAACTCTTTGGCCGTGGGTTGCCGACCATTGTCGGAGAAGCTTCGTTCGATTTGTGCGGTGACCACCACGAGCTGGGCGTGGGCGGCCTCGAAATGGTCGTGGGTGGCCTCCATCAGGGCTAAGGCCACTACTGCAGAACAGACAACTGATGTGCTGCTCTCGCCAGTTGTTATCCCCGAGGCAGACGTTGTTGCCGCAACCTAAGAAGCAATAGCGGCCGTTTGGGCTGCCTTGGCGGCCCGGTCGCAGATTGCAGGCGTGCTCATGCACCTTGTTAGCACGTGCATGGAGGCTGCAGCCGCACTCTCGCCAAAGTGGGCCACCGAAGTTGCCCTCATGACGCGGGTCCACGTCCCCATCTTTCATCGGCGACAATTGAACAGTGAAATGATATTTGGGGAGCGAGCTAGTGTGCTTGACACACTGACTATGGACTGTAGTCGATGCACCTTCTCGCGTAAGCCATAGGCCTACTATACACCGACAGTGCTCTAGGATATTTTGTACTACATCTCACACGGTTGGTGATAATAAACTATGTGGGATCTACTTGATTTGTCATCTTGATTTGAATTACATAATGGGGTCACATCAGCAATGGATGGTGTTTGAATTGCTAGACCCTTTATCTGTAGTGAACATGCAACTATATGTGTGTCGTAAGAATTGGAATTATTTAGGGTTCGTTTGGACATTTTATACATTAAATTAGTTTTCTAGCCATTTCCGGCGCACAATTCAAAATTAAACTACATGCACATGCTCCGATGCACCAACATGGGTTGTAAAATCATATATGTGTCCATAGGTTTATGCTTATGTCACATGCAAGAAATGGGGATGAATTTCGAACACCACGGCACCATGGCTCTCCGGCAAACGTCGACGTACTTTGCTTTTGTAATTTTAGTAAATCCAAAAGTCGTCCGAAATTCATGAAACTTGGCATGCTATCATGGAGTGGCATCAACATGTCGTGGTAAATTATTTGTCCCATTTGGGGTAGGTTTGGATATAAGCTTCTCATAAACCAGAGCTTCTCACAACAAGTGTTATTGTTTCGGTAGGGAACATTTCACCTTTCTGGACGAAACAATATCCGTTGCCTCTTCTCGATTTCAAATTTTTTCCTAGTGTCAACATAGAACAACAGGAGTGTTGTGTCAATTTTTGTGATTTTTCAGGGTTCACTTGGACAGTTTTATACATTAACTAAGTTTTCTATGCATTCATGGGTATAATTCAAATTTGAACTACAGGCACATGTTCTAATGCATATAAATTGGTTGAAAATTCAAATCTATGTCCTTGGTTGCATGCTTAGGTCCCATGCAAGAAATGGGAATGAATGTTCAACACCCTGCCACCGTCACTCGGCCGCAAAATTGAGATACCTGGTTTTTTAAATTCTAGTAAATCCAAAAGCTCGTCTAAAATTCATGAAACTTGGCGTGCTGTCATGGAGTGGCATGAACATGCCATGGTAATTTTTTTGTCCCATTTGGGGGCAGGTTTGGGGACATGCTTCTCACAAACCAGAGCTTCTCACAACAAGCCAGATGATTCCGGTAGGGAACATCCCACCTTTGGGGACGAAACAATATCCATTGCCTCCTATTGCTTTCAAAAAATTTCTCGTGTCAACATAGAACAACAGGAGTGTTGTGTCAATTTTTGGGTTTTTTCGGGGTTTGTTTGGACATTTTTATGCATTAATTGAGTTTTCAATGTATTCATGTGCATAATTCAAATTTGAACTACATGCACATGCTCTAATGCATATAAATTGGTTAAAAATTAAAATTTGTGTCCTTGGTTGCATGCCTAGTTCCCATGCAAGAAATGGGAATGAATGTCAAACACCCTGCCACCGTCACTCGGCCGCAAACATTGAGACACCTGGTTTTTAAATTCTAGTAAATCCAAAACTCATCTGAAATTGATGAAACTTGGCATGCTATCATGGAGCGGCATCAACATGTCGTGGTAAATTTTTTGTCCCATTTGGGGTAGGTTTGGGTATATGCTTCTCACAAACCAGAGCTTCTCACAACAAGCATGATGGTTTCGGTAGGGAACGTCCCACCTTTGGGGACGCAACGATATCCATTGACTCTTATTGCTTTCAAAAAATTTCTCGTGTCAACATAGAACAACAGGAGTGGTGTGTCAATATTTGGGATTTTACGGGGTTCGTTTGGACATTTCTATGCATTAACTGAGTTTTCAATGCATTCATGTTCATAATTAAAATTTTAACTGCATGCACATGCTCAAATGCATATAAATTGGTTGAAAATTCAAATCAGTGTCCTTGGTTGCATGCTTAGGTCCCATGCAAGAAATGAGAATGAATGTCAAACACCCTGCTACCGTCACTCGACCGCAAACATTGAGATACCTTGTATTTAAATTCTAGTAAATCCAAAACTCGTCTGAAGTTCATGAAACTTGGCATGCTATCATGGAGCGACATTAACATGTCATGGTAAAAAATTTGTCCCATTTGGGGCAGGTTTGGGCATATGCTTCTCACAAACCAGAGCTTCTCACAACAAGCATGATGGTTTCAGTAGGGAACATCCCACCTTTGGGGACTAAACGATACCCATTGCCTCTTATTGCTTTCAAATTTTTTTCGTGTCAACATAGAACAACAGGAGTGTTGTGTCAATTTTTCGGATTTTTCGGGGTTCGTTTGTACATTTTTATGCATTAACTGAGTTTTCAATGCATTCATGTGCATAATTCAAATTTGAACTACATGCACATGCTCTAATGCATATAAATTGGTTGAAAATTCAAATTTGTGTCCTTGGTTCCATGCTTAGGTCCCATGCAAGAAATGGGAATGAATGTCAAACACTCTGCCACCGTCACTCGGCCGCAAACATCAAGATACCTAGTTTTTAAATTCTAGTAAATCTAAAAGCTCGTCTAAAACTCATGAAACTTGGTGTGCTATCATGGAGCGACATGAATATGCCGTGGTAATTTTTTTGTCCCATTTGGGGCAGGTTTGGGGATATGCTTCTCACAAACCAGAACTAGCCAGATGGTTCCGGTAGGGAACATCCCACCTTTGGGGATGAAATGATATGCATTGCCTCTTATTGTTTTCAAAAAATCTCTCGTGTCAACATAGAACAACAGGAGTGTTGTGTCAATTTTTGGGATTTTTTGGTGTTTGTTTGGGCATTTTTATGCATTAACTGAGTTTTTAATGCATTCATGTGCATAATCCAAATGTGAACTACATGCACATGCTCTAATGCATAAAAATTGGTTGAAAATTCAAATCTGTGTCCTTGGTTGCATGCTTAGGTCCCATGCAGGAAATGGGAATAAATGTCAAACACCCTGCCACCTTCACTCGGCCGCAAACATTGAGATACCTGGTTTTCAAATTCTAGTAAATCCAAAACTCGTTTGAAATTCATGAAACTTGGCGTGCTATCATGAAGTGGCATCAACATGCCGTGGTAAAAAATTTGTCCCATTTGGGGTAGGTTTGGGTATATGCTTCTCACAAACCAGAGCTTCTCACAACAAGCATGATGGTTTCGGTAGGGAACGTCCCACCTTTGGGGACGAAACGATATCCATTGCCTCTTATTGCTTTCAAAATTTTTCTCATGTCAACAAAGAACAATAGGAGTGTTTTGTCAATTTTTGGGATTTGACGGGGTTCATTTGGACATTTCTATGCATTAACTGAGATTTCAATGCATTCATGTGCATAATTCAAATTTGAACTACATGCACATGCTCTAATGCATGTAAATTGGTTGAAAATTCAAATCAGTGTCCTTGGTTGCATTCTTAGGTCCATGCAAGAAATGAGAATGAATGTCAAACACCCTACTACCGTCACTCGGCCGCAAACATTGAGATACCTGGTATTTAAATTCTAGTGAATCCAAAAGCTCGTCTAAAACTCATGAAACTTGGCGTGCTATCGTGGAGCGGCATCAACATGTCGTGGTAAAATTTTTGTCCCATTTGGAGCAGGTTTGGGCATATGCTTCTCACAAACCAGAGCTTCTCACAACAAGCATGATGATTTCGGTAGGCAACGTCCCACCTTTGGGGACAAAACGATATCCATAGCCTCTTATTGCTTTCAATTTTTTTTTGTGTCAACATAGAACAGCTGGAGTGTTGTGTCAATTTTCGGATTTTTCGGGGTTCGTTTGGACATTTGTATGCATTAACTGAGTTTTCAATGCATTCATGTGCATAATTCAAATTTGAACGACATGCACATGCTCTAATGCATATAAATTGGTTGAAAATTCAAATTTGTGTCCTTGGCTGCATGCTTAGGTCCCATGCAAGAAATGGGAATGAATGTCAAACACCCTGCCACCATCACTCGGCCGCAAACATTGAGATACCTGGTATTTAAATTCTAGTGAATCCAAAAGCTCGTCTAAAACTCATGAAACTTGGCGTGCTATCGTGGAGCGGCATCAACATGTCGTGGTAAAAATTTTCTCCTATTTGGAGCAGGTTTGGGCATATGCTTCTCACAAACCAGAGCTTCTCACAACAAGCATGATGATTTCGGTAGGCAACGTCCCACCTTTGGGGACGAAACGATATCCATAGCCTCTTATTGCTTTCAATTTTTTTTGTGTCAACATAGAACAGCTGGAGTGTTGTGTCAATTTTTGGATTTTTCGGGGTTCGTTTGGACATTTGTATGCATTAA
Organism: Triticum urartu; assembly: GCF_056163025.1. Taxonomy (NCBI): domain Eukaryota; kingdom Viridiplantae; phylum Streptophyta; class Magnoliopsida; order Poales; family Poaceae; genus Triticum; species Triticum urartu. Next base: position 165,905,818 of record NC_141876.1, on the reverse strand, counting down.
CTGAGTTTTCAATGCATTCATGTGCATAATTCAAATTTGAACTACATGCACATGCTCTAATGCATATAAATTGGTTGAAAATTCAAATTTGTGTCCTTGGCTGCATGCTTAGGTCCCATGCAAGAAATGGGAATGAATGTCAAACACCCTGCCACCATCACTCGGCCGCAAACATTGAGATACCTGGTATTTAAATTCTAGTAAACCCAAAAGCTCGTCTAAAACTCATGAAACTTGGCGTGCTATCGTGGAGCGGCATCAACATGTCGTGGTAAATTTTTTGTCCCATTTGGGGCAGGTTTGGGCATATGCTTCTCACAAACCAGAGCTTCTCACAACAAGCATGATGATTTCGGTAGGCAACGTCCCACCTTTGGGGACGAAACGATATCCATAGCCTCTTATTGCTTTCAATTTTTTTTGTGTCAACATAGAACAGCTGGAGTGTTGTGTCAATTTTCGGATTTTTCGGGGTTCGTTTGGACATTTGTATGCATTAACTGAGTTTTCAATGCATTCATGTGCATAATTCAAATTTGAACTACATGCACATGCTCTAATGCATATAAATTGGTTGAAAATTCAAATCAGTGTCCTTGGTTGCATTCTTAGGTCCCATGCAAGAAATGAGAATGAATGTCAAACACCATGCTACCGTCACTCGACCGCAAACATTGCGATACCTGGTATTTAAATTCTAGTAAACCCAAAAGCTCGTCTAAAACTCATGAAACTTGGCGTGCTATCGTGGAGCGGCATCAACATGTCGTGGTAAATTTTTTGTCCCATTTGGGGCAGGTTTGGGCATATGCTTCTCACAAACTAGAGCTTCTCACAACAAGCATGATGATTTCGGTAGGTAACGTCCCACCTTTGGGGACGGAACGATATCCATAGCCTCTTATTGCTTTCAATTTTTTTTGGTGTCAACATAGAACAACTGGAGTGTTGTGTCAATTTTCGGATTTTTTGGGGTTCGTTTGGACATTTTTATGCATTAACTGAGTTTTCAATGCATTCATGTGCATAATTCAAGTTTGAACTACATGCACATGCTCTAATGCATATAAATTGGTTGAAAATTCAATTTTGTGTCCTTGGTTGCATGCTTAGGTCCCATGCAAGAAATGGGAATGAATGTCAAACACCGTGCCACCGTCACTCGGCCGCAAACATTGAGATACCAGGTTTTTAGAATCTAGTAAATCCAAAACTCGTCTGAAATTCATGAAACTTGGCGTGCTATCATGGAACGGCATCAACATGCCGTGGTAAATTATTTGTCCCATTTGGGGCAGGTTTGGGTATATGGTTCTCACAAACCAGAGCTTCTCACAACAAGCGTGATGGTTTCGGTAGGGAACGTCCCACCTTTGGGGACGAAAGGATATCCATTGCCTCTTATTGTTTTAAAAAAAATCTGGTGTCAACATAGAACAACAGGATTGGTGTGTCTATTTTTGGGATTTTTTGGGGTTCGTTTGGACATTTTGATGCATTAATTGAGTTTTCAATGCATTTATGTGCATAATTCAAATATGAACTACATGCACATGCTCTAGTGCATATAAATTGGTTGAAAAATCAAATCTTTGTCCTTGGGTGCATGCTTAGGTCCCATGCAAGAAATGGGAATGAATTTCATACACCAGGGCACCGTTGATTGCCGGCAAAACATTGAGATACTTTGTTTTTAAATTCTAGTAAATCGAAAACTCATCTGAAATTCATGAAACTTGGTATTCTATCATGGAATGGCACGCGACATGCTATGGTATTTTTCGTGTCCATTTTTAGAGAAGGCGCACTCGAATAACAACCAACAAAGGCATTTTGAAAAGGATAGCTGCCACTTTAAATCTCAAATGTTTGTATAATTCAAATCATGTGTGTTCTATTAACCATTCACATGACGCCACATGTCTTGGTTTTAATGGCTATAGGAGGCGCCGTGCGGCCAGCTGCTTGACTGAACAGGAGGCGTGTGATTGCTCTCTGACTATAGTGCCAAAAAAGCTCCTGTTTGCTAGGACTACGTCGGTATTTCCCCAAAGAGGAAGGGATGATGCGGCACAGCGATGGTAGGTATTTCCCTCAAAGAAGAAACCAAGGTTATCAAACCAGTAGGAGAACCAAGCAACACAACATAAACAACACCTGCACACAAATAACAACATCTCGCAACCCGATGTGTTAAAGGGGTTGTCAATCCCTTTCAGGTAACGATGCCAGAAAATTGTAGTTGACTGAAATAATAGATCACAAATAAAATAAAGTGAAACAAAGTATTTTTGTATTTTTGGTTTAATAGATCTGAATAAAAATGCAAAGGAAAAGTAGACCGCAAGAAAATATATGAGGAAGAAGACCCGGGGGCCATAGGTTTCACTAGTGGCTTCTCTCGAGAAAGATAGAAAAAGGTGGGTAAACAAATTACTGTTGGGAAATTGATAGAACCTCAAACAATTATGACAATATCCAGGGAATGATCATTACATAGGCATCACATCCAAGATTAGTAGACCGACTCCTGCCCGCATCTACTACTATTACTCCACACATCGACCACTATTCAACATGCATCTAGTGTATTAAGTTCATGGGAAAATGGACTAATGCAATAAGAATGATGACATGATGTAGACAAGATCAGTTTATCTATTGCATAGATATAGATCCTATCTTTTTATCCTTAGTAGCAATGATACATACGTGTCGGTTCCCTTTCCGTCACTAGGATCGAGCATCGTAAGATCGGACCCACTACCGGGCACCTCTTCCCATTGCAAGATAAATAGATCAAGTTGGCCAAACAAAACCCAAATATTAAAGAATAAATACGAGGCTATAAGAGATCATGCATATAAGAGATCAAAGAAACTCACATAACTTTCATGGATATAAAAAGATATGACTGGTCATAAACTCAAAGTTCATCAGATCCCAACAAACACATCACAAAAAGAGTTACATCATATGGATCTCCAAGAGACCTTTGTATTGAGAATCAAGAGAGAGAGAGATGAAGCCATCTAGCTACTAACTACAGACCCGAAGGTCTACAAAGAACTACTCACGCATAAACGGAGAGGTACCAATGGAGGTGATGAACCCCATCCGAGATGGTGTCTAGATTGGATCTGGTGGTTCTGGACTCTGTGGCGGCTGGATGAATATTTCGTCGACTCCACTAGGGTTTCTGGAATATTCAGGTATTTATAGAGCAAAGAGGCGGTCCGGGGGCACCCGAGGTGGGCAAAACCCACCAGGGCGTGCCTGGGCCTCCTAGCGCACCCTGGTGGGTTGTCTGCTACCTCTTGAGCACTTGCGTCGGATTTCCCTTGAAGAGGAAAGGGTGATGCAGCAGAGTAGTGTAAGTATTTCCCTTAGTTTTTGAGAACCAAGGTATCAATCCAGTAGGAGGCTACGCACGAGTCCCTCACACCTGCACAAAACAAATAACGTGATAAGGGGTTGTCAATCCCTACACGGTCACTTACGAGAGTGAGATCTGATAGATATGATAAGATAATATTTTTTTGGTATTTTTATGATAAAGATGCAAAGTAAAATAAAAGGCAATGAAAATAACAAAGTATTGGAAGATTAATATGATGAAGATAGACCCAGGGGCCATAGGTTTCACTAGTGGCTCCTCTCGAGAGCATAAGTATTTTACAGTGGATGAACGAATTACTGTTGAGCAATTGACAGAATTGAGCATAGTTATGAGAATATCTAGGTACGATCATGTATATAGGCATCACACCCGAGACAAGTAGACCGACTCCTGCCTGCATCTACTACTATTACTCCACACATCGACCACTATCCAGCATGCATCTAGAGTATTAAGTTCATAAGAACAGAGTAACGCCTTAAGCAAGATGACATGATGTAGAGGGATAAACTCATGCAATATGATGAAAACCCCATCTTATTATCCTCAATGGCAACAATACAATACGTGCCTTGCTACCCCTACGATCACTGGGAAAGGACACCGCAAGATTGAACCCAAAGCTAAGCACTTCTCCCATTGCAAGAAAGATCAATCTAGTAGGCCAAACTAAAATGATAATTCAAAGAGACTTGCAAAGATAACCAATCATACATAAAAGAATTCAAAGGAGATTCAAATATTGTTCATAGATAAACTTGATCATGAACCCACAATTCATCGGTCTCAACAAACACACCGCAAAAAGAAGATTACATCGAATAGATCTCCACAAGAGAGGGGGAGAACTTTGTATTGAGATCCAAAAAGAGAGAATAAGCCATGTAGCTAATAACTATGGACCCGTAGGTCTGAGGTAAACTACTCACACTTCATTGGAGAGGCTATGGTGTTGATGTAGAAGCCCTCCGTGATCGATGCCCCCTCCGGCGAAGCTCCAAAACAGGGCCCAAGATGGGATCTCGTGGATACAGAAAGTTATGGTGGTGGAATTAGGGTTTTGGCTCCGTATCTGATCGTTTGGGGGTACGTAGGTATATATAGGAGAAAGAAGTATGTCAGTGGAGCAACAGGGGGCACATGAGGGTGGAGGGCGCGCCTGGGGGGGGGGGGGGGGGTAGGCGCGCCCCCCTACCTCGGGGCCTCCCTGTTGGTTGCTTGACGTAGGGTCCAAGCCTCCTGGGTCTTTTTCGGTGAGAAAATCACGTTCCCGAAAGTTTCATTCCATTTGGTCTCCGTTTGATATTCCTTTTCTTCGAAACCCTAAAATAGGCAAAAAAAACATCAATTCTGGGCTGGGCCTCCGGTTAATAGATTAGTCCCAAAACTAATATAAAAGTGGATAATAAAGCCCAATAATGTCGAAAACAGTAGATAATATAGCATGGAGCAATCAAAAAATATAGATACGTTGGAGACGTATCAAGCATCCCCAAGCTTAATTCCTGCTCGTCCTCGAGTAGGTAAATGATAAAAACATAATTTTTGATGTGGAATGCTACTTGGCATAAGTTCAATGTAATTCTTCTTATTTGTGGTATGAATATTCAGATCCGAAAGATTCAAGACAAAAGTTCAATATTGACATAGAAATAATAATACCTCAAGCATACTAACTAAGCAATTATGTCTTCTCAAAATAACATGGCCAAAGAAAGTTATCCCTACAAAATCATTTAGTCTGGCTATGCTCTATCTTCACCACACAAAGTATTTAAATCATGCACAACCCCCGATGACAAGCCAAGCAATTGTTTCATACTTTTGACATTCTGAAACTTTTTCAATCTTCATGCAGTACATGAGCGTGAGCCATGGATATAGCACTATAGGTGGAATAGAATGGTGGTTGTGGAGAAGACAAAAAGGAGAAGATAGTCTCACATGAACTAGGCATATCAACCAGCTATGGAGATGCCCATTAATAGATATTAATGTGAGTGAGTAGGGATTGCCATGGAACGGATGCACTAGAGCTATAAGTATATGAAAGCTCAAAAAGAACTAAGTGGGTGTGCATCCAACTCGCTTGCTCACGAAGACCTAGGGCAATTTGAGGAAGCCCATCATTGGAATATACAAGCCAAGTTCTATAATGAAAAATTCCCACTAGTATATGAAAGTGACAACATAGGAGACTCTCTATCATGAAGATCATGGTGCTACTTTGAAGCACAAGTGTGGTAAAAGGATAGTAGCATTGTCCCTTCTCTCCTTTTCTCTCATTTTTTGGGCCTTTTCTCCTTTTTTATGGCCTCCTTTATTTTATTTTATTTTTCGTCCGAAGTCTCATCCCGACTTGTGGGGGAATCACAGTCTCCATCATCCTTTCCTCACCGGGACAATGCTCTAATAATGATGATCATCACACTTTTATTTTCTTACAACTCAACAATTACAACTCGATACTTAGAACAAAATATGACTATGTTAATGCCTTCAGCGGTGTACCGGGATATGTAATGAATCAAGAGTGACATGTATGAAAGAATTATGAACGATGGCTTTGCCATGAATACAATGTCAACTACATGATCATGCAAAGCAATATGACAATGATGAAGTGTGTCATAATAACGGAACGGTGGAAAGTTGCATGGAAATATATCTCGGAATGGCTATGGAAATGCCATAATAGGTAGGTATGGTGGCTATTTTGAGGAAGTTATATGGTGGGTGTATGAGACCCGCGAAAGTTGCGCAGTATTAGAGAGGCTAGCAATGGTGGAAGGGTGAGAGTGCATATGATCCATGGACTCAACATTAGTCATGAAGAACTCATATACTTATTGCAAAAATCTACAAGTTATCAAAGCAAAGTATTACGTGCATGCTCCTACGGTGATAGATTGGTAGGAAAATACCATCGCTCGTCCCCGACCGCCACTCATAAGGAAGACAATCAATAAATAAATCATGCTCCGACTTCATCACATAACGGTTCACCATACGTGCATGCTATGGGAATCACAAACTTTAACACAAGTATTTCTCAAATTCACAACTACTCAACTAGCACATCTTTAATATCACCATCTCCATATCTCAAAACAATTATCAAGCATCAAACTTCTCATAGTATTCAACACACTCCTAAGAGAATTTTATTATTAACCTTGTACACCTAGCATATTAGGATTATTTAAGCAAATTACCATGCTATTTAAGACTCTCAAAATAATCTGAGTGAAGCATGAGAGATCAATAGTTTCTATAAAACAAATCCACCACCGTGCTCTAAAAGATATAAGTGAAGCACTAGAGCAAAACTACATAACTCAAAAGATATAAGTGAAGCGCATAGAGTATTCTAACAATTTCTGAATCATGTGTGTCTCTCTCCAAATGTGTGTACAGCAAGGATGATTGTGGTAAACTAAAAAATAAAGACTCAAATAATAGAAGACGCTCCAAGCAAAACACATATCATGTGGTGAATAAAAATATATCTCCAAGTAAAGTTACTGATAGAAGTAGACGAAAGAGGGGATGCCTTCCGGGGCATCCCCAGGCTTTGGCTTTTATGTGTCCTTAGATTATCTTTGGGGTTCCATGGGCATACCCAAGCTTAGGCTCTTGCCACTCCTTGTTCCATAATCCATCAAATCTTTACCCAAAACTTGAAAACTTCCCAACACAAAACTTAAATTAGAAAATCTCATGAGCTCCGTTAGCGAAAGAAAACAAAAGACCACTTCAAGGTACTGTAATGAACTCATTATTTATTTATATTGGTGTTAAACCTAATGTATTCCAACTTCTCTATGGTTTATAAACTATTTTACTAGCCATAGATTCATCAAAATAAGCAAACAACACACGAAAAAAAGAATCTGTCAAAAACAGAATAGTCTGTAGTAATCTGTAGCTAGCGCAAGATCTGGAACCCCAAAAATTATAAACTAAATTGCTGGACGTGAGAAATTTATCTATTAATCATCGGCAAATATAATTAACTAAATAGCAGTTTCCAAATAAAAATGACAGCAGTTCTCATGAGCGCTAAAGTTTCTGTTTTTACAGCAAGATTAACAAGACTTTCCCCAAGTCTTCCCAACGGTTCTACTTGGCACAAACACTAATTAAACACAAAAAACACAACCAAAAAAGAGGCTAGATAAATTATTTATTACTAAACAGGAGCAAAAAGTAAGGAATAAAAATAAAATTGGGTTGCCTCCCAACAAGCGCTATCGTTTAATGCCCCTAGCTAGGTATAAAAAGCAAGGATAGATCTAGGTATTGCCATAATAGTAAGATAGGTCATTAAAACTCATTTCATATTCTTTACGTTCGGCAGCCAGTTTTCTTTGTGGCAAGCAAAATTAATCAAAAGGGCTAAATTTAATGGGACAAAAGTCCCTAAGATCAACCTTGGGAGGTATAGGTTCCTCCTTTGGTCCTTCGTATTGCACAACCAATTCATCATTATAAGTATTCTTTTGACAGAACTTTGTGAGCCTATATTCAAGAGTATATCCTAGTTCATTATTTTGAATGGCCAAATCATAATTAAGTTCAGAAATTCTATCAACTAAAACATTGGTAGGAACCCTTTTTCTAAGATTTTCATTGAAAGCAACATAGTCTAGAGACTGAAAACGCATTATTTCTTCTTGATCAAAAAGGATAGACTCTATGGGAGGACGGCAAGCGTCCACCCTATAATGCGCAAAGATTTCTTTGGCCTCTTCTATTATGAATCTAAACTCATGAGCCAAAAAGATAGTAACGACACACTTAATAGAAGAATGCTCAATATTAGAAAATTCTAGGAAAATCCTTTGTATGCAAGGATGCATGTGCATGAATTGTCTTTCAAGTTCAACTACAAGCATGGCAATAGCGTCCGTAAGACTACTAGTTCTATGAAGGATAGAACTACCCATAGAAGGTAAAGCACCGGCACAAGTAAAGAGATCTTGAATAACTCCTTTTCCAATAATATTGCCACTACCAACACGGAATTTTTTTGTATGTAAGATGGGGGGTTCTTTAGCAGGAGCATCAGAATTTTTCATGATATTATTGTTGTCCATATCGACAATAATTTCCCCAATTTTAGGCATAACGGCAGAAGGTGCAAAGGGAAAAAAGAGGCAAATAGAGAAAGAGAGGGAGGATAGAGAGAGAGAGGGCGAATAAAACGGCAACAGTGAAGTGGGGGAAAGGAAAACGAGAGGCAAATGGCAAATAATGTAATGCGGGAGATAAGGGTTTGTGATGGGTACTTGGTATGTTGACTTTTGCATAGACCTCCCCGGCAACGGCGCCAGAAATCCTTCTTGCTACCTCTTGAGCACTTGCATTGGTTTTCCCTTGAAGAGGAAAGGGTGATGCAGCAGAGTAGCGTAAGTATTTCCCTCAGTTTTTGAGAACCAAGGTATCAATACAGTAGGAGGCTATGCGCGAGTCCCTCGCACCTGCACAAAACAAATAAATCCTCGCAACCAACACGATTGGGGTTGTCAATCCCTACACGGTCACTTACGAGAGTGAGATCTGATAGATATGATAAGATAATATTTTTTGGTATTTTTATGATAAACATGCAAAGTAAAATAAAAGGGAATGGAAATAACAAAGTATTGGAAGATTAATATGATGAAGATAGACCCGGGGGCCATAGTTTTCACTAGTGGCTTCTCTCGAGAGAATAAGTATTTTACGGTGGATGAGCGAATTATTGTTGAGCAATTGATAGAATTGAGCATAGTTATGAGAATATCTAGGTATGATCATGTATATAGGCATCACATCCGAGACAAGTAGACCGACTCCTGCCTGCATCTGCTACTATTACTCCACACATCGACCGCTATCCAGCATGAATCTAGAGTATTAAGTTCATAAGAACAAAGTAACGCCTTAAGCAAGATGACATGATGTAGAGGGATAAACTCATGCAATGAAAACCCCATCTTGTTATCCTCGATGGCAATAATACAATACGTGCCTTGCTGCCCCTACTATCACTAGGAAAGGACACCGCAAGATTGAACCCAAAGCTAAGCACTTCTCCCATTGCAAGAAAGATCAATCTAGTAGGCCAAACCAAACTGGTAATTCGAAGAGACTTGCAAAGATAACCAATCATACATAAAAGAATTCAGAGGAGATTCAAATATTGTTCATAGATAAACTTTATCATAAACCCACAATTCATCGGTCTCAACAAACACACCGCAAAAAGAAGATTACATTGAATAGATCTCTACAAGAGAGGGGGAGAACTTTGTATTGAGATCCAAAAAGAGAGAAGAAGCCATCTAGCTAATAACTATGGACCCGTAGGTCTGAGGTAAACTACTCACAATTCATTGGAGAGGCTATGGTGTTGATGTAGAAGCCCTCCATGATCGATGCCCCCTCCGGCGGACCTCCGGAACAGGGCCCAAGATGGGATCTCGTGGATACAGAAAGTTACGGCGGTGGAATTAGGGTTTTGGCTCCGTATCTGATCGTTTGGGGGTACGTAGATATATATAGGAGAAAGAAGTACGTCGGTGGAGCAACAGGGGGCCCACGAGGGTGGAGGGCGTGCCTGGGGGGGGGGGGGGGGGGTTGGCGCGCCCCCCTACCTCGTGGCGTCCCTGTTGGTTGCTTGACGTAGGGTCCAAGTCTCCTGGGTCTTGTTCGGTGAGAAAATCACGTTCCTGAAGGTTTCATTCCGTTTGGACTCCGTTTGATATTCCTTTTGTTCGAAACCCTAAAATAGGCAAAAAAAACAACAATTCTGGGTTGGGCCTCTGGTTAATCGGTTAGTCCCAAAAATAATATAAAAGTGGATAATAAAGCCCAATAATGTCCAAAACAGTAGATACTATAGCATGGGGCAATCAAAAATTATAAATACGTTGGAGATGTATCATTGTCCCCTCCACGGGACTCCCCTGAGGTGCTACCAGGTCCCAACATGTTCCTTCTGGTCCATAAAAAATCTCTGTAAACTTTCGTGGCATTTGGAGTCCGTCTAATATTGATTTTCTGCGATGTAAAAAACACGGAAAAAACAGGAACTGGCACTTGGCACTATGTCAATAGGTTAGTACCAAAAATTGTATAAAATGACTATAAAATGATTATAAAACATCCAAGATTGATAATATAACAGCGTGGAACAATCAAAAATTATATATACGTTGGAGACGTATCAGCATCCCCAAGCTTAACTTCTACTCGTCCTCGAGTACCTCGAGTAGGTAAGTGATAAAAACAGAATTTTTGATGTGGAGTGTTGTTTGACATGTCATATCATATTCTTTTCTTTATAGCATGGACATTTTATGTGATTCAAAGCAATAGTCTAGTGTTGACATAATAATTTAGATACTCAAGCATACGAACAAGCAACCATGTCTTTCAAAATATCAATGCTAAAATAAGTTATCCCTACAAAATCATAGTCTTGTCACGCTCTATCTTCTTAACACAAAGTATTTATCATGCACAACCCCGATGAAAAGCTGAGAAATTGGTTCGTACTTTTTAACGTGCTTCAACTTTTTCAACTCTTACGCAATACATGAGCGCAAGCCATGGATATAACACTACGGGTGGAATAGAGTATGATGATAGGGGTAAATATAGAGAAGACAAAAAGGTAAGAAAGTCTCACATCGATGCGGTGGAGATGTCCATCAATCGATATCAACGTGAGGAGTAGGGATTGCCACACAACGAATGCACTAAGAGCTATAAGTGTATGAAAGCTCAATATGAAAACTAAGTGGGTGTGCATCTAATCCTACAATGAAAAATTCCCACTAGTATATGAAAGTGACAACATAGGAGACTCTCCATATGAAAAACATGGTGCTACTTTGAAGCACAAGTGTGGTAAAGGATACTGGCAATGCCCCTTCTCTCTTTGTTTATTTTTTTCTTTTTCTTTCTTTCTTTCTTACTTTTCTCTTTTTTTTTCCTTTTTTTCTTTCTCTCATTGTCCGAAGTCTCATCCCGACTTGTGGGGGAATCATAGTCTCGATCATCCTTTCCTCACTAGGGCACTGCTCTAAAAATGAATAAGGATGATGATCACACTTCTATTTACTTATAACTCAAAAGAAATAAAAATTACAACTTGATACCTATGACAAAATATGACTCTATATGAATGCCTCTGGCATGTACCAGGATGTGCAATGATCTAGCGTAACATGTATGAAAAATGATGAACGGTGGCTGAGCCACAAACACTATGTCAGCTATATGATCATCCAACTCTACTGCAGGATACTGCTAACGCGACACTATGATCAGAGACCCTTCGACGAAACTGTGTGCGATGCCATAATCGCAAACGGTGGTGTAAAAAACCGTCAAAAAGGTGCAAAACATTTGCGATGGCAAAGCCATCAAACACGGTTCAGATTTTAGTTCCATGTACGATGCAGGACACACAGTTGATCCATTCAAACTGTCTGCGATGAGGCAGAACAACAGAAATGGGTAGCCATAACAATGCGTGTGTGATGCTGGACACACGGTTAATCCATTCAAACTGTTTGCGATGAGGTAGAACAACAGAAACAGGCAGCCATATCAATGTGTGTGCGATAAACGGCATATGGTTAACTCGGATGAACTGTTTTCGATTAGGGAACACAATAGGAACGGTTCAACTTAACAAGATGTGTGTGATATGCGGCATACAGTTCACATGGATGAACTGTTTGTGATGAGCCAAAAGAACACAAACGAGTCGTGTAAACAATATGTGCGTGATACATGGCAGAAGCCGACTCGGATGAACTGTTTGCGATGAGAAATTACAACACAGACGGTCAATGCAGTTACTTCGTGTGCGATTCTGTGTGTACAAAAAACTTTGAAAAATGCAAACTAGTTGCTTGCGGTGGCGGAGTATCACACACGATGCGTCTGCGAGTACTCGTGTGCGATGATTAGTATGTTACACATATGTTTCCTTATGTTAACATGTGTGTGAATTTTCAATATGGACAGTTAATATGCAAATGCCTTCTGGTCATCGGGCACACGCTTAAACTCAATGAACTATGTAAGATACTAATACTTTCCATGGAAATTTATGAACTTGGGTAACAACATTTGAGTAACTTATATATAGTGGTTACATTATTCGACAAAAGGAGGATCTTCATAACACGGTTTCGACAACCATATGGTCCATATCTACATACTTAACATAGCAACAACTATCACATTTTAAGAGGCTAAGGGCCAACAACCATATGGTCCATATCTACATACATAACATATATAGTAACAACTAGCGCATTTAAGAGGCCGAGGGCCAACAACCACAACTATCCACTGGAAGCAGCTTGATCATGGTGACTCGACATCTCTTCAATGAAAAGGAAGAGCCCTCCTGTGCCTTGGTAGATCATGAGTAGAACAGTGTCTCCAATTTTCCAATATGGATGCATTGCCACGAGAAGCGAGAACTTGTTAATTTGAATGGTTCCATTTCTACGGGAAATGCAGTGCCATGCAATCACTTTGGCATTATTAGCATGCACAAGTGTAATTCAACCACGACGGGAAATCGATCCAGGAACTGCTACAGGGGGTAATTTCTGTTCACATGTAGAATAAAAAACAATTGTAACATATCGTTGAAGATATATATAGTTTATGAGCATCAACATTAAAATAATACTTTTTACCAGCGTTTTGTGCACACAATTGGTCTTGTTCAGTGCGTGCACCATAGGTCTAATTCATCCCATTGAAATTCCAGCGTTTGTACGCTGTGCTATCTCTGTCAGATTATCAACAAAGTTTATGACATGCTTCCAGTCCTTCCAATGAAATTTGGTACGCTTAGTAACATATGGATCGTTCACTATGCATCCAACATATCCTGCTTAAAAGGTGGAAAGGTATTATTTATCCAGAACATGGCAGAAGAATATATAGTGCGCATAAATTGGTAAATAGAATTTGTTACTGCCTAGGAACGGAGTTAGAATATGATATCACAATTGGTTGCTTAAATAGTGATCAATTGGTTGCTTAAATAGTAATATGAGAGCAAGGAGAAAGTTGAAAGGACACTAACCTCGATCAGACTTTGATCGGCTGATGACGTTGGGGAAGTAAACATCCATGTTAATTAGACCAGGCTGTGGTGCACGCACTAGAATTTTATTGTCAGCTTTCAGTTCATAACACTTAGACATTTTTCTCCAAAGGTCCGCATTAAAATATGAGTGACCATCTTTATCAAGTTTTACGCTAACCGTCATTGTAAATCCATGCTGCGTTGTCAATATGACATCCTAGGAGTCATCAGCAAAGTAAAGCCCAAGATTTCCTTCTACTCCCATTCTTGCAAAGCAAGGGATGTACTACTTGAAATGAAAATTATGATCGTAAATTAGATATATTGAAATAACAGACCAAGATGCAAATATGGGAGTAACTGATAGAATAGATCCATATATATAGATGAAATCAAAGTACAAAAATATAGAATTAAAAATAGATAATGTAACAAAGATTTGATGCAAATATATAGATTATGTAGCAACAGACGGTATATGTTCACAAATTTAGGCCATGCTGACTATAGTAGGTTGAGATTGAACACACCGAGCGCTCCCTGAAGTCATCCGGAATAGTGAGATAGAACTTCTTCTCCGACTGGCCACGACCACAGTTGCCCGATTTGTGCTTGCACTGTGGACACATGAATGAACACCCACGAATCAGCTAGAAGAAAAATGATTCCAGGGCGATTTTCGCCGGTTGATTAACAGTGACGGACGGACTGCGATAAGAGATGAGTGAATATTTTGCTAATTAAGTAGATTACCTTCTCCATGAGAAAAATCCCTGGCCCAATCCCGCAGAAAACCCCAGTCGACCAGAGTCTAGAATGTCGGTGCAGATAGGCGGTGGAAAGCGGTGGGGGCGAAATCCGGTGCCGTTTGGAGCGCGACCTACACCCGCCGCCAAAAGCCGTCGAGCTTAGGGTGCACAGTTGCAGAGGAGTCCGCGACGAGTGAGTGGGGACAAAGTGGGCGAGTTTTTTTCCTTTTGCATGTGTGAGTGAACATAAACGGTTCACAGAGCCGACGGAGATGAATCGTGTGCGATAGTAAATCACCGAGATTGAATGGGAATCCAAATTTCCTTTGTCCTTCATCCATGAGTTTTTTTTCTATGATGAACATAAACCCTACTAATAACCGTGTTCAAATTTGACACTTTTCCGGGTTCATTTACAATATTTAGGGGATTGTGTGCATTTTGTAGGCATTAACGCACGTAATTCAAATTCAAATAATCGGTGCATGAAAGGGTGCACACGAACGGTCTGGAAAAACCATACTCGTGGTATTTAGTAATTTCTCAAGCCTTTTACAAGGAATGGGCAGATATTTCAATGGAATGTGTGGCAATAGTCAACCACAAACACGTCATTTACTAGGTTATCAACTATAGAACAGTGAAATATGTGCTCAAAAAACATGATGGCTGGCACGGTGCCATGGTATGGCCTCACCGTGCCCTGGTTAAAAGCTGATGTCGGTGTTCTGGGAACGGGGGTCCCCAGACTTGCCTGCCTACGGCGTGGCTCAAAGGGGGGCCCAGCGCGGCCCATCTTCACCAACACAAACCCAAGACCCTCACGAGGGGCCAAGCCTCGCGGGGCGGACGACGCGGAGCTTCCTCAGGCACAGCCTCGTCAGGCTGTCTCACGAGGAGGCGGAGAGATCAAGGCGGGTACCTCACGAGGTGCCCGTGACGCAAGCCATGACGACCGGGGGCGCTAGGCGGGTGCCAGCCCGCGCAACGTCCTCCCTTCCCCTTTGGTGCAAAGGGGGCAAGCGCAGCCACGGAGTACCGAGGCATCAGGCAAAGGTTGCCATTTCGGTGCAACGAGACCAAGACCAGGAGGACTACGAGACGGAGGTCACCGTGGAGCCCAAGACGGCGTCATCACCAGAGCTTTGCGCATGCAAAGACTACTTTTGTCAGGATAGTTGATACTAGCTGTCCCCCCTTTAAATTAGCCCGCCATTGTTGGCTCCCTTCCCGCTCGATATTTGGGAAGAGGACCAGGGCCTCTATAAATAGGACCAGCCACCCACAGAGCAAAGGGAGGCTGGGGAAAAAGAGCTGGCCAGAGAGTTGGAAAGATAGAGAAGATCAGGTAGAGAGAGAGAGGGGTGACTGAGCTCCTCCCAGCAGTTCATCGCCCCAGCCAAGAACAGACCCTCGCGAGGCTGTTCTTCCTTGTATTGTTCATCATCATCAGCCCAAGAGGCAGTCCACCACACCACAAACTGGAGTAGGGTATTACACCACAACGGTGGCCCGAACCAGTATAAACCCTGTGTCTCTTGTGTTGTTCTTTCCTTAGTTTTAGATCCTAGTAAGGCGGAGGAATGCAGGTAGGTAGGAGGCGAAATCTCCACGCGCACTCCAGTGTTCCAACCTCAAGGGTCTGCCGGAACCCGAAATCCGACAGCTAAGAAGGTTCGATTTATGTCGTCATGCAGACCCTTCATAAATGGAACCATTACCAAGGAAGTTCAATGCTTTCGAGAGGGAAATCACCAAGATTGAAGGGGAATCCAAATTTCCGTCGTAGTTTGTCATTTAGTTTTTTTCCAACGATCAACATACCACCTCAAATGCAACGTGTTCAAATTTGATATTTTCCGAACTCATTTACCATATTTAGGGGATTATGTGCATTTCCTAAGCATTAATTATGCACATAATTCAAATTCGAACAATCGATGCATGAAAAGGTGCACAAGAATGGTATGGAAAACCATGCTCGTGCTATTTAGTACATTCTCATGCCTTTTACAAGGAATGGGCAGATATTTCAAGGAAATGTGTGGCAATAGTCAACCATAAACGCGTCATTTACTAGGTTAACAACTATACAAAAATGAAGTACATGCTTGGAAAAACATGACGCCTGGTGTGGTGCCATGGTATGAGCTCATCGTGCCCTGGTAAAAATGTTGTCATGCACGCCTTTCATAAAACGAACCATCACCGAGGAAGTTTCATGGTTTCGAGGGGGAAATCACCAAGATTGAAGGGGGATCCA
Organism: Triticum urartu; assembly: GCF_056163025.1. Taxonomy (NCBI): domain Eukaryota; kingdom Viridiplantae; phylum Streptophyta; class Magnoliopsida; order Poales; family Poaceae; genus Triticum; species Triticum urartu. The sequence continues at coordinate 165,889,295 of NC_141876.1, read as the reverse complement.
AATTTCCTTTGTCCTTAGTCCACGAGTTTTTTCGATGATGAACATACAACCTGCAAATCACCATGTTCAAATTTGGCACTTTTCCGGGTTCATTTGCCATATTTAGGGAATTATGTGCATTTCCTGGGCATTAATGCACATAATTCAAGTTCAAACAATCGGTGCATGAAAGGGTCCACAAGCACGGCTTGGAAAACCATGCATGCTCGTGCCATTTAGTAAATTCTCATGTCTTTTACAATGAATATTGGATAGATATTTTGATGAAATGTCTGGCAATAGTCAACCACAAATGTTTGTTTCCTGGGTTTTCAACTATATACAAAATGAAATAAATTCTTAAAAAAATATGACGCCTGGCATGGTGCCATGGTATGACCTCACCATGCCCTGGTAAAAATCTAAGAAGGTTTGGCTTATGTGTCGTCATGCACGCACTTCATAAATCGAACCATCATCGAGGAAGTTCCATGCTTTCGAGAGGGAAATCCCCAAGATTGAAGGGGAATACAAATTTCCATCCTAGTTTGTCATTCAGTTTTTTTCCAACGATCAACATACCACCTTAAATGCAACGTGTTCAAATTTGACATTTTCTCGGGTTCATTTACCATATTTAGGGGATTATGTGCATTTTCTAGACATTAATGGACATAATTCAAATTCGAAAAACAGTGCATGAAAAGGTGCACAAGAACAGTCTGGAAAACCATGCTCGTGTTGTTTAGTACATTCTCATGCCTTTTACAAGGAATGGGCAGATATTTCAAGGAAATGTGTGGCAATAGTCAACCAAACATGTCGTTTACTTGGTTAACAACTATACAAAAAATGAAACACATGGTTGGAAAACATGACGCCTGGCGTGGTACCATGGTATGGCCTCACCATGCCTTGGTAAAAATTGGAGAATGTTTTCCTTATGTCGTGATGTGCGCCTTTCATAAATCGAACCATCACCGAGGAAGTTTCATGGTTTCGAGGGGGAAATCACCAAGATTGAAGGTGGGGTCCAATTTTCCTTTGTCCTTTGTCCACGAGTTTTTTTCTACGATGAACATACAACCTGCAAATCACCGTGTTCAAATTTGGCACTTTTCTGGGTTCATTTGCCATTTTTAGGGGATTATGTGCATTTCCTAGGCATTAATGCACATAATTCAAGTTCAAACAATAGATGGATGAAAGGGTCCACAAAGAACGGTCTAGAAAACCATGCTTGTGCCATTTAGTAAATTCTCATGCCTTTTACAAGGAATGGACAGATATTTCAATGAAATGTGTGGCAATAGTCAACCACAAATGTTTGCTTGTTGGGTTTTCAACTATAGAAAAAAATGAAATAAATGCTTTAAAAACATGACGCCTGGCATGGTGCCATGGTATGACCTCACCATGCCCTAGTAAAAATTTGAGAACGTTTGGCTTATGTCGTCATGCACACCCTTCATAAATCGAACCATCACCGAGGAAGTTCCATGCTTTCGAGAGGGAAATCCCCAAGATTGAAGGGGAATCCAAATTTTCTTTGTTCTTTGCCCCGGAGCTTTTTTATATGACGAACATACACCCTGAAAATCACCTCGTTCAAATTTGGCATTTTTCTGGGCTCATTTACCGTATTTAGGGGATTATGTGCATTCTCTAGGCATTTAGCGCATATAAGTCCAATCTAGCTACAGGTGCACGGGTGTGATGTAAGGGACGTGGATTGCCGTTCGATCGTGGCGCATCCTACGGTGCACACGCATGATCTGCGTGGCTGGGGTTCCGGCCAATCATAACGCAACACACAATAGGCTCAGTGCACACTATTTCCGGAAGCGACGGAGATGAACCGTGTGCGATAATGAACGAGCAAAATTGTAAGGCAAGCCAAATTTCTGTTGTCATTTGTCGTTGAGCTCTTCAATACCACCGCACTGTATGGCTGCCTAGCCCCTCCGTCCTAGAGCTCTCTCCAGGCATCATCCATGGCACCGCAATGCATAGTAACTGGTAAGGAAGCGATGGCATCCCGCCGCGACGCGTTCCTCACTGCCCGCAACCACACACATGGTAAAGAAGCGATGGCATCTTGCCGCACCGAGTTCATCGCCGCCGGCGGCCGGACAGTTACATGGGAGGACTTTGAGGCTGCCATGGCCGAATGGGTGGTGGATTCAGAGGCAGCCAAAGCCGCACAAAAGGAGCGGAGAAGGCAGAAAGCAGTCAAGAAAAGAGAGTACCGCTGTCACAAGAAAAAAGAGGCCGCACACCGTGGTGAGGAGAGCATGGCGGAGATCGAAGCATAGTGGGCTGCCACCTACAAGGCCGGGAAGGAGAACGCTGGCGTCTGGCCAGCAGGCCCTAATGGCAGCATGTGAGAAGTAGTTCAAGTTTGTAGTATTAGAGAAAATTACCAGTAGTACTTTAAGTTTGTAGTATTACTCGTACAATGTCGGTAAGAGCATCCTTTGAGGGCTTTGAGCCTTGATTAGCATGTGTGCCCGTGTGCGTTTTTTTGCGCTAATCATTAGAAGATCACAAAACACACGGTTTCTATGTCGTACCCGTCTGCGTTTTTTTTGCATTAATGACCCATAAGTCAGCTACTGGTGCGATGTTTCCTAATAAACCAGGCGTACCATTGATCGAAAATAATCAAGTACACATGTACATTTTTTTGGAGACGGGATCTGCCAACTTTCTTTTTTCTCGCACATGAGTATTTTACGCGCTTCGTCTATGTTGTGTGCTTCCCCCGCCCAAGTTTCAGGTTTTGCACCAAATTTTTCATTAGGCATGCGATTTCAGAATTTATTCCTCCAACCACATCCCCTTCCCCTCAGTATCCCCCCTCGCTCGCACCTCCCCCTACCAGCATCTCAAACCGTCGCCGCCGCAACCACAGCTTCAACCACATCTATGTTCTGCTCGGATCCAGTCAGGTAACCCATCGATCTCTATCACGTCCCCAGCCTGATTGCTTAAATGGTGCCTGCGAAACATCCTCATGCCTCCAAATCCCCCCCGCCAGGAGCTGATGGCGGTCCATGGCGCGATGGCCGCTGTGCGTGTTGACCCGGAGGAACACCTCGCCTCCGCCGTTGCCGCCGACATGGTGCAGGATCTAGCCTAGATGAAATCCCCCAGCGACTACCCCCCCAGGACTTAACAGGTAAGACCTAACTAGCTAAATCATACCAATACCACTTGCAACAGCTATGATTTGTATGGTTGATGTATTAAGCATGTTTGTGCCATGTTTATTTTAGTACTATACACTGTGTGATGTTCAAATATTATCGTGTCCAGCTCAATTTCACCAATACCAGCAACAAACTTACAATACATGACTCAGGATATCACTAGAGATGCTGCCCATTTGCTATTTTTAGTGGATGCTAACCCTGTTGTACTTAACATGCCTGTCCATGTACTTACGCAGGGTCATAATGGCCGATGCTTTTGTTTGCCGTCGAGGTGAGCTGCATCCCATGTCTTACAGCATTTCACATAATTTGTGCAATTGCAGTTTAACTTCTACCATTTACTGGTTGCCTGTAGGTACACATGTTAGTGGCACTGATCCACGCTTCGACCCGGAGGAACAGCTTGCCTCCACCATCGCTGACTTTGGACAAGCTCTGGCCAAGAAGAAGTGCCCAGCAACTACCTCTCAGGAGTTACCAAGTATGTACTCTCCAGTTCATCCTTACCAATACCAATTGCAATTAATGGCTATGTTCTGTATGGTCGATGTATTAAGCATGTTCTAGTAAACATTCCTAACACGTTTTTTCTACTTTCCCTACCTTTTTATAGACATGTGGGCCATTCTCTGCTCTGGTAGCACCTGCCTTGTGATGTTTAACTATGCCAATTGCATTTTTATTAGTACCGGTTTCAATATCTATTTAGCCTGTTGCAATTAACAATTGAATCCATTTTTAAATAGTTGTATTTCAATGGCTACAAACTTACAAAACATGACTTAGGATGTTGTTAATCCTATTGCAACTAACCATTGTATCCATTTTTTAATCTGTCCATTTGCTACCATGCTACTCTCCGCAATGAAGATATACTAGAGATGCTGCCCATTTGCTATTTTTGGTGGATCCTAACCCTGTTGTACTTAACATGCTTGTCCATGTACTTACACAGGGTCATAACGGCTGGTGCTGTTGTTTGTCGTCGAGGTTAGCTGCATCCCATGTCTTACAGTATTTCACATCATTTGTGCAATTGCAGTTTAACTTCTACCATTTACTGGTTGCCTGTAGGTACACATGTCAGTGGCACTGATCCATGCTTCGACCCGGAGGAACAGCTCGCCTCTGCCGCCGCGGACTTTGGGCGGGCTCTGGACAAGATGAAGTGCCCCAACAACTACCTCTCAGGACTTACCAAGTATGTACCCACCAGTTCAATCTTACCAATACCAGTTGCAATTAATGGCTATGCTTTGTACGGTCGATGTATTGAGCATGTTGTAGTAAACATGCCTAACACGTTTTAGCTATTTCCCTACCTTTTTATAGACAATTGTGCCATTATCTACTCTGGCAGCACTTGCCCTGTGATGTTTAACTCTGCCAATTGCATTTTTATCAGTACCGGTTTCAATGGCGATTAAGCCTGTTGCAATTAACAGTTGTATCCATTTTTAAAGAGTTGTATTTCAATGGCTACAAACTTACAATACATTAATTAGGATGTTGTTAAGCCTGTTGCAATTAACAACTGTATCCATTTTTTAATCCGTCCCTTTGCTACCGTGCCACTCTTTCGAAATTAAGATATCACTACAAATGTTGCCGTTTTATTACCATTTGCTATTTTTGGTGGATGTTAACCATGTTGTAGTTAACATTGGCTTTCCATGTACTTACACAAGGCTATAATGGGCGATGCTGTTGTTTGCCGTCAAGGTTAGCTGCATCCCGTGTCTTATACACCATCTATTCCTAAATATAAGTATTTTTAGAGATTCCAATATAGACTACATAAGGAGCAAAATGAGTGAATCAAGATTATAAACTACACTGTATCTATAATTCTATATACATCCGCATGTAGTTCATATTGAAATCTCAAAAAAATACTTGTACTTAGGAACATAGGTAGTTGTATTTTACATCATTTGTGCAATCTCAGTTTAGCTTCCAACATTTACTGGTTGCTTGTAGGTACATATATGAGCGGTACTGATCCATGCTTCAATCCCTTTTGCGTATGGGGCAATGAGATATTCATGAACAAGCGTCAAGTGAGGAACTAAGAAAGATTGTTAGGCGAAAGAAACCGGTGATTGGAATTAAGCTCTTTATTTACACTTTGTCGAAGACAACAGTGAACTTTAGGATGGTAAGTAGTGTGTTGCCTTTTCCCCCTGCCCACAACAAGTTACTCTATTAGACCTCAATATCTGATATTTTCTCTTTTCAGTTGTTTCCGAAGCTATTTACTGATGATTACCTTGCAAACTACATGACCGGAGTGGAGGCAACTAAGATTAAAGTATATAATTCATGCTACCATGATAATGCTCTAGAAGCCTTCCTGAAGGCGGTGAAGGATGGGTGGGCGACCATCAGAAGGGGCTGGACAAAAGTGGTTCGTGCCTATGGCATGCAGGAAGGCACATTATGGGCATTCCGCTTCTTCAACACCGTCGGCAGTCAAAATGATTTACACTTGTCTCTTCACCTTTACTGCCTTTAAATACTATGGTTCATCATAGTTAATTGCTGCCTAATCCTGTAATTACTGAACATATTGTACTTGCAATTTTATTTCTGGATTCATTGTTGAACCATTGTGCTGAGAATTTGAATTGCACGTTTCATATTTCAAAATTTCCAAGTAGAATAATAAATTACAGGCAAAAATAAAAAGAGAACAGACGGTCATGGAACTTTGCAAACGGTTCTGGCAGTAAAACACTTGTGATGGATAGCCCAATGCCACATAGTGTTCTACATCAAATCGTGTGTGATGTAGTTAATGAAAGCAAATAGTTAACCAAGGCAGAGCGTGTGTGATAGTTACACCTTTCACACACGAGTGTATACATAAAACTGTGTGGGATGTATATATGAACGGAAACGTTTCCCTGGATTGACTGTGTGGGATGTACATAAGAACGGAACGTATTCCTTGGATTGAATGGATGTGATATACATACGAACGGAAATGTTTTTCTGGGATTCACCATGTGGGATGTACATACCTATGGAAATGATTTTCTCGGATTACCGTGTGGGATGTACATACCTACGGAAATGATTGGGTTTCGATGCCTTGCCCGATCACACACGGCCCCAGCCTGGGTCCCAAGAGGGCCTATCCCCGACGATTTCCGGGTCATGTGGGAAGGACACCCTATCGCACACACTCACTTGGCAACGGTTCCAAATGCCGTCGCGGAAAGGGGTTAAAAACCGTTTGTTTAGGACCGACACGCACTAGTGCAAAGCAATATGACAATGAATGCTCAAGTCATCAAATAGATGCGGTGGAAGTTGCATGGAAATATATCTCGGAATGGCCACGGAAAAGCCATAATAGGTAGGTATGGTGGTTGTTTTGAGGAAGATATAATGAGGCTTATGTGTGATAGAGCATATCATATCACGGGGTTTGGATGCACCTGCGAAGTTTGCACCACATCTCAGTGTGAGAAAGGGCAATGCACGGTAGCGTAGAGGCTCGCAAATTGCGAAAAGGTAAGAGTGCGTATAATCCATGGACTCACATTAGTCATAAAGAACTCATATACTTATTGCAAAAGTTTATTAGCCCTCGAAGCAAAGTACTACTACGCATGCCCCTAGGGGGATAGATTGGTAGGAAAAGACCATTGCTCATCCCCGGCCGCCACTCATAAGGAAGACAATAAATATAAATCATGCTCTAACATCATAGCATAATGAGAGACTATACGTGCATGCTTCGGGAATCACAAACCTTAACACCAATATTCCTACTAGAGCATAATTACTCATCAACATAACTCACATATCACATCATCATATCTCAAAACTATTACTAAGAATCAAGTTTAGTTCGTCCAATGATCTTCATGACATTTTCTTTTCTTTATCCTTCTTGGATATCTATCACTTTGGGACTAATTTTCATGTGTTGCTTTTCATAAGCTCAAACAAATATAAGTGAAGATCATGAGCATAATATTTCTTTCTCTCAAAATAATTTAAGTGAAGCAAGAGAGAATTTCTTCAAAATTTTACTAACTCTCAAATAAATCTAAGTGAAGCAATAGAGCATTTCTTCAAAAATACTAAGCATACCGTGCTCAAAAAGATATAAGTGAAGCACTAGAGCAAGTCCTAGCTCATAAAAGATTTAAGTGAAGCATCGAGAGCAATTCTAACAAGTCATGACATAATTTTGGCTCTCTCAAATAGGTGTGTGATTGATGACTTAAAACACAAAATAAAACAAGCAAATACACATATCATACAAGACGCTCCAAGCAAAACACATATCATGTGATGAATAAAAATATAGTTTTGAGTAAAATACCGATAGTTGTTGGAAGAAAGCGGGGATGCCACTCGGGGGCATCCCCAAGCTTAGTTGGTTGCTTATTTTTTGGATAATAGCTTGGGATGCCAGGGCATCCCCATGATTAGGCTCTTCCATCCTTCCTTCATCCATCGTAAGATAACCCAAAACTTGAAAACTTCAATCACACAAAACTCAACAAAACCTTCGTGAGATCCGTTAGTATCAGAATAATAAACCACTACTATAAGTGTTGTATCAAACCAATTCATATTTTGTTTTTGTATTATATCTATTGTATTACAACTTTTCTATGGCAAAAACTCATCAAATAAAACCATAGAGCCATCAAAATAAGCACACAACACAAAGAAAACAGAATTTGTCAAACAGAACAATTTGTAGCAATCTGACTATTTCAGATACTTCTGTAACTCCAAAAATTCTGAAACATTAGGACGACATGAGAAATTCGTATATTGATCTACTGCAAGTGGAAGGGGTATTTTATCGCTCTCTGGTAAAAAATGAAAATTAATTTCATGAGCGTAGAAGTTTCTTTTTTTCCAGCAAGATCAAACAACTATCACCCAAGAAAATCCTAAAGGCTTTACTTGGCACAAACACTAATTAAAACATAAAAAACACAATCATAAGAGTAGCATAATTGTGCAAACACACAAGAATAGGAAGCAAAAATCAAAAATAAATTTTATTCATTGGGTTGCCTCCCAACAAGCACTATAGTTTTATGCCCTTAGCTAGGCATAAAGCAAGGATCTAAGTTTTGTCGTCTTTGGTTGAAGATCCATAAGATGCCCTCAAGATTGATTCATAGGGTGTCTTAACTCTAGTTCTAGGAAAGTGTTCCATACCCTTCCTCAAAGGAAATTGGAACTTAATATTGCCTTCTTTCATATCAATCACAGCACCGATAGTGCGTAAAAATGGTCTACCAAGAATAATTCGACAAGATGGATTGCAATCAATATCAAGAACAATAAAATCTATGGGCACATAATTCCTATTTGCAAGAATAAGAACATCATTAATTCTTCCCGTAGACTTTTTAATAGTAGAATCCACCAGGTGCAAATTTAAAGAGCATGATTCAAGATCGGTAGGACCAAGCACATCACATAAAGATTTCGGAATTGTAGAAACACTAGCACCCAAGTCACACAAAGCAAAACACTCATAATTTTTAATCTTGACTTTGATAGTAGGTTCCCATTCATCATGCAATTTTCTAGGAATTGGAACTTCTAATTCCAATTTTTCTTCAAGAGCTTTCATCATTGTCGTGGTTCTAAGCCTGACAGTGCTGTAGGGGGTACGTATGGAGAGGCAGGATCTTAGCTGTGGAGAAGTTGTAAGCACGCAAGGTTTACGAGTTCAGGCCCTTCTTGGAGGAAGTAATAGCCCTATGTCTCGAAGCCCGGAGGCGGTCGACTGGATTATGCGTGTATGAGTTACAGAGGTGTGAACCCTTGTCTCAGAGGGGGGGTGGCTTATATAGAGTGCGCCAGGCCCCCGGCCAGCCCACGTTACCAAGGGTTCAATGTTCATTAAGGCGAGGCGTTACTGGTAACGCTAGTAATAAAGTGCTATGATGACCATAAAAAGCTATTTAATTACCGAGCGTTAGCGTGCGGAGTGACTTTAGGTCTCCTGGCCGTCGAGTGGTTGGATCTTGGTCGAGTGATTGTTCCTTGGTCGAGTGTCTTCGAGTCTGTCGAGTGTCTTCGAGTCTGTCGAGTGGAACACCTTCAAGTCGATTGAAAGGTGATTTCTTCTAGAGATGTCCTCGGGTAGGGTAGGTAGGACAGGTCCATGACCCTACCCTAGGTACATAGCTTCATCATTAGCCCCCGAATGGATCGAGGTTTGAGTGGGAAAGGATTTGAGAACTTCTCCGACTCGTTTTTCATGTCGTGAGCATATCTAGTTTCAGATCAACGGGCCTGAGTGATGGCAGCAACTTCCTTTCCAGTTGCCTTGATCCATTCTTAATTCCTCGTTGAGTGGGTTTCTTTACTTGTAAGGCTCCGAGTGATGGTGTGGAGGAGATCCTTGGTCTGACAAGTTATTCGCTGCCCGCGGATTTAGTGGGACCAAATTTTGGGAAGCGCGCGAGATGGGGGAGGCCACAGTAATCGAACGAGATAGAGCGGAGCCGCCTCCATCCCCGCGCCACCTTTTTCGCCACGTATCGCTCGTGCGGTCGTTGCGGGATTTGACAGGGCCGCTTGGGCCTACCCGTCAGCCACTTGGGAGAGGCCTGATATAAAGCGCCTGGACCGGAGTCCCCCGAGCAGTACATCCCATTACCTCTTCTCTCCCTCACGTCCCTCCGCCGCGCTTGCTCTCGCCCTAACACCACCGCACCGCACGCGCCTCGCCGGCGACAATGGGGAGGGAGAAGACAGCGGCTCTGGAGCGGGCCAAGAAGGCGACGGCGAAGTCGAAGGGGAAGGCGACCAGCCGGGGCGGATCTTCCTCGCGGTCTGGCCTACCGAAGGGCTGGATCCAGGGCGACTGGATCCACTCGAGGATCTGCCAAGACGACCTCGACGACTTGGCCGAAGGGGGGCTGATCCCCTACGACGAGGCGCGGCTTCCGGGGAAGGAATCCGAGCCACAACCTCGGGAGGGTGAGCGCGTTCTTCTTGCCACCCACGTCGACCGTGGGTTTTCCTTGCCTCCTCATCCTTTCTTCCGAGGGTTTCTGAACTTCTTTGGGGCTCAACTCCACCATTTTACCCCCAACTCAATCGTTTATCTTGCCGCGTTCATTTCCTTGTGTGAGAACTTCTTGGGTTGTCGACCTCACTGGGGTCTTTTCAAGCATATCTTCACTTGTCGCTCCCAGACAGTGAAAAGGGCTAATCCGAGTGATGAGAGGACCCAAGTGATCCAGATGTGTGGGGGTCTTGGCATCCAGACGAGGGGAAAAAGCTCCTTTCCGGCCATGATTCTCCCCGATTCAGTTCGCGGATGGCAGTCGACTTGGTTCTACTGCAAAGACCAGTCGACGCCAGGGAAATCGACTGGCCTCCCTCCTTTTACCATGGACCGAGTGGAAAAACCCTCCCCTTTGAAGGTGCTCCCGGAGGAGAAGGAGCACGTGCAGTTGCTGGTCGACCGAGTGGTCTAGCTTATTCGCGACGGGGTCACTGGTATGGATCTCTTGGAGGTCTTCCTTCAGCGGCGCATCCAGCCTCTCCAAGCCCGAGACCATCCGATGTGGATGTATTCGGGTCTTGAAGACTCCACTCGGATCCACACGGAGGAGGTTGACGATGACACGCTGGAGAAGTGGTTGTCTGGCATTACCGGGAATAAGGACAATCCCAGGGGAGCCAGGAGAGTCCCTCCATTCGACCAGTCCCACGCACCCGAGCAGGTCTGATTCTGAGTTTTGCTTGTAATCTGAGTTCACTCGCGCAGCCGTCTGTATTGCATCAACTGACTTTGTTCTCCCTGCTTTCTTTCAGGCCATTATTGAAATGTATTCCATGCCCAACGGGGAGCAAGAGCAAGCTCTGGAAGGCGAGGCAAGTGGCGGCGAAAGCGGCGAGGGGTCTTCCGATGGTGAAGGGGACAGAGGGAGCGACGACTCAAGCGTTGGAGAAGAAGTCGAGTCGCCTCCTCGCAGGGAGAGGCGATCCAAGCTTGACCAAGAACGGCCGAGTGCTCGTGGCAAGGCAACTGCTCCGGCTGGTCAGTCTTCGAAGCGCCCTCGGATCTCTTCACCAACCCCGACTGGGAAGGCGCCAAAGCACCCCAAAGTTGCAGAGCCGAAGACTCGGAAGGCGCTGCCAAAGATCAAGATCGATATCCCTGTCGCCTCCGCGTGAGTGTCTCTCCTTGTATTCACTCGACGCTCTGCGCTGTTTGTTTTTCTTGTTTTAACTGGACGAACTTTGGAATTGTTAGCGCTGCCACTTCCGGAACCTCAGCTTACAGGGATGATGATGAGGCGATGGAGGATGCGGTCACTTCTAATCCGGGTATGATTTCTGCCATACTATCTTTTTTTGGTCGATTCAACTATATCGTGCATCACTGGGTGACGTGCTTTTGGCAATTTGAACCTTGCACAGCTCCCAACATTATTGACCTCCCTGATGATGAAGGAGAGCCCGAGAGGCCTTTGACGAGGAAGAACAGGCGAGCTCCTGCAAGCGGGGCGCTACAGACGACACCGAGGGCAGAACCAGTTGTTCAGGACACTGGCGACGTCAATCGGGGTCCTATTACCTTCGCTGAGCCACTGTCGAGTGCTTTGCCTTCTTCATCAACTGGTCAGGCCCCTGTCGACCCGCCTTCAATTTTTGCGACCCATCGTGTCCCGGAGGACGAGGTGAATGCTGCTAGGGAAGCCATTCGTCAAGCGGGCATTATGATGGAGAAGATGAAGGCGGTGCGGGATGCCAGCCAAGCCGCCTATGATGCCAGCTCGGCCCTCCAGAGCAACGTTCAGGTTAGTTGGTTGCCGCTTGTTTTGTTAGGATATGCTACCTGAAGAGTCTTTCCAAAAATCTTTGCATCTACACACCCACTGGGTGCGTCGATTGAATTCTTGGACTAGTGGGGGCACGCTGAGTGCACCCACTGGGTGTAGTCCCCGAGACTACGGTGGACTGCTGGCAGTCGACTGTAGTCTTAGTATTTTGTCGAATGTATAGTTTGTCTCTTCCACTCGATCTGGTCGAGTGGGATCAGAACCGGTGGGGGCACGCTGAGTGCACCCACTGGGTGTAGTCCCCGAGACTACAGTGGACTGCTGGCAGTCGACTGTAGTCTGAGTTCTTTCTCTCTTTTTTTGGACTTGAATTTGGCGGGCCGGTCGAGTGGGGTCAGAACCGGTGGGGGCACACTAAGTGCACCCACTGGGTGTAGTACCCGAGGCTATGGTGGACTGCTGGCAGTCGACCGTAGTCTTAGTATTTATTGCCTTTGTTGTTTTTCGCTGTAAAATAACTTCTCCCCTTTGACTTTAGAAATCTTGCGATCTTGGAGCTCGCTTTGCTGACTTGGAGAAGCAGCAGATTCAACTAAACCTTGATCTGGAGCTGGCCAGGACAGAGCTGCAAAAGGCCAAAGACGGCGCCGCAGGTAAGACTATTTTGTCGACTGGTTAGTTTTAGGCTTGAGTACCCTTCTGCTATTTCCGAATCAATCATCATTTCTTTGCAGAAAAACTGAGAGAAGCTCTGGCGAAAAAGGATCAGGACTTGGTTGCTGCCCGTAAGGAGGCTGACGACAAGACCGCTCTGGCCGAACAGAAGCTGGCTTCGGTCGGCCAGTTAGAAGAAGAGAATACCAGGCTGAAGACCGCTCTGAATGAAGCCAACAGGGAGTGTACACGCTAGAAAAAGGATAACCTCAACCTGAACGAAAAGATGGAAGGCATTGCTCGCAGGAGGGACGATCTGGAGAGCTACTTGAGGAGCCTTGCCAAGAAGTTGTATATCAAGCTTGAAGGTGCACATTTAGTTCCGGCTGATTTTTTTTGTGTCGACTCAGTGTATGAAAATTGACTTATCCTTGGATCGTGAATGCAGAGTTTTGCCAGAACATTGAAGAGGAGACTGGGCGGATCGAACCAGGTTTGGATCCAATCAACTCTCCCGTGAAAGATGAAGCTGCCATGAATTTGCTCCGACTGGAATCTCGCATTGACGGTGCCGAGGACTACTTGGCTCGACTGAAGGTCGCCATGTCACAGATCGACCCGGCACTTTGGCTAGAGGCTACGCTCCAAAATGATCTCGAGTCTCTGATGATTAGTCTTAACGGAATCCCTGACCGAGTGCAGGAGTGGAAGAAGTCTTCTGCTCGGTGCGGCGCTGATGTGGCTCTGTCTTTGGTTCGTGTCCACTGCAAGGAGGTGCGACAAGACAAGCTAGTAGCAATCAAGGTCTCCAACACCCAGAAGCATGACTTCCGAACCTTTATGGAGACTTTCATTGCTGCAGCCACTCGGATAGCCGACGGCGTCGACCTGGATGAGTTCGTTGAGCCTGCCAGCCCTCCTCCCGCAGAGTGAACAAACTCTTATGTCCCACCTTAAATTTGCCTCGGAATGCCGAGTGGTTTTTGTAACTGTTAAAAAATTTCAGGTCGCATGCCCGAGTACCTCGATCCGTGATCCAGAATCTTTAGGATTTTATCTGAACTTGGTTTACCGTTGAATATCTTTATGAATCTCCTGCTGAGTGAACCCAACATTTATTCGAGACAACTTTCTGTATTCGCAGCACAGCTCCGAAGGAGGGGGAAGTAGTCGACCCATGCCTTGTATTTGTGGCGAAGATCCCCAGGGGCGGGCGGCGGTCGACCCACACCCTGTTACTGCAGAGTGGGACGGAGCGCACATTGTATTTGTGGCGAAGCTCTCCAGGAGAAGGGTGGGGGGGCAGTCGACCCGTACTTCATTACTGTAGAGCGGGATGAATCACGCATTGTATTTGTGGCGAAGCTCTCTAGGAGAAGGTGGCAGTCGACCTTCCCCTCGTTGTCCTTGAGGATTGAGATGTGTTTGGGAGAACTTAGGCGAGTACTGGACTGCAGCTAAGCCCCCGAGTGGGTGGATTGCTCTCCACTCGGTAGGGTTTTTTCAAACTTAGGCGAGTGCCTGACTGCAGCAAAGTCTCTGAGTGGGAGAACTTAGGCGAGTACTGGACTGCAGCTAAGCCCCCGAGTGGGAGGATTGCTCTCCACTCGGTAGGATTTTTTCAAACTTAGGCGAGTGCCTGACTGCAGCTAAGTCTTTTAGCGGGAGAACTTAGGCGAGTACTGGACTGCAGCTAAGCCCCCGAGTGGGAGGATTGCTCTCCACTCGGTAGGATTTTTTCAAACTTAGGCGAGTGCTTGACTGCAGCTAAGTCTCTAAGTGGGAGAACTTAGGCGAGTACTGGACTGCAGCTAAGCCCTCGAGTGGGAGGATTGCTCTCCACTCGGTAGGGTTTTTTCAAACTTAGGCGAGTGCCTGACTGCAGCTAAGTCTCTAGGTGGGAGAACTTAGGCGAGTACTGGACTGCAGCTAAGCCCCCGAGTGGGAGGATTGCTCTCCACTCGGTCGGATTTTTCAAACTTAGGCGAGTGCCTGACTGCAGCTAAGTCTCTGAGTGGGAGAACTTAGGCGAGTACTGGACTGCAGCTAAGCCCCCGAGTGGGAGGATTGCTCTCCACTCGGTAGGATTTTTTCAAACTTAGGCGAGTGCCTGACTGCAGCTAAGTCTCTAAGTGGGAGAACTTAGGCGAGTATTAGACTGCAGCTAAGCCCCCGAGTGGGAGGATTGCGTACATCGCGTATATCCTGAGGAAGGAACTCCCGGATGACGAGGAAGAGGCTCGACAAATCGTCCGTTGATCCAAGGCCTTCACAGTCATAAAGGGACAGTTGTATAGAGAAAGCACGACTGGAGCTGGCATGGAACCGACGTAAGTCTTGCTGATAAATGGTCGATCGGATCATAGCCATTTCTCTTTCTTCTTCCAGGAGGTCGACTGCGTCTTGCCGGGCTTGTTCTGCTTCATCTTCGGTGTAAAGCTCGACTCGGGGTGCATTGTGAAGTAGATCACTCGGCAGGACTGCTTCCGCTCCGTAAACCAGAAAGAACGGGGTTCTTCCAGTCGACCTATTCGGGGTGGTCCTCAATCTCCACAGAACTGACGGAAGCTCGTCGACCCATGCACCTGCTGCGTGCTTGAGATCACGCATCAGCCGAGGTTTTAGTCCTTTGAGAATCAGACCATTTGCCCTTTCTGCTTGCCCATTCGACTGGGGGTGGGCGACCGATGCGTAGTCAACTCGTGTGCCTTGAGAGGCGCAAAAATCTTTGAACTTGTCTGAATCAAATTTTAACCCATTGTCAATGATGATGCTATGTGGGACCCCATATCTGAATGTTAACTCCCTGACGAAACTGATGGCAGTGCAAGCATCAAGATTCTTGATAGGCTTGGCTTCAATCCATTTGGTAAACTTGTCGACTGCCACAAGCACATGTGTGAAACCGCTCCTGCCTGTTCTCAATGGACCAACCATATCCAACCCCCAACCAGTGAAGGGCCAGATGAGTGGAATGGTCTTCAAGGCTGATGCGGGTTTGTGCGACATGTTGGAGTAGAACTGGCACCCTTCACACTTGTCGACTATCTCTTTTGCCATTTCATTTGCTCTTGGCCAGTAAAAACCCGCTCGGTATGCTTTAGCCACAATGGTCCGAGAGGATGCATGGTGACCATAGGTCCCCGAGTGGATCTCATCAAGGATTATCTAACCTTCTTCTGGTGTTATACACTTCTGACCGACTCCAGTCGCGCTTTCTCTATACAACTGTCCCTTTATGACTGTGAAGGCCTTGGATCGACGGACGATCTGTCGAGCCTCTTCCTCGTCATCCGGGAGTTCCTTCCTCAGGATATATGCGATGTACGGTATCATCTAGTTGGGGGTGATTGCCAAGACTTCCATGATTAGGTCGACCACCGCTGGAATTTCGACTTCAGTCGGATCCGTGGCACTCTTTGGCTGCGGGACTTCATTTGTAAAAGGATCTTCTTGGACTGACGGCGAGTGGATGTGTTCCAAAAACACATTGCTGGGGATGGCTTCTCTCTTGGAGCCTATCTTTGCCAAATCATCAGCTGCTTGATTTTTTAGTCGGGGGATGTGATGAATCTCTAACCCCTCGAATTTCTTCTCTAACTTTCTTACTGCATTACAATAACCGGTCATAGCTGGACTTCTGACATCCCACTCCTTCATCACCTGATTAACCACCAAATCTAAGTCGCCATAGACCATGAGGCGACGGACGCCGAGTGAAATGGCCATGCGCAACCCATACAAAAGTGCTTCATATTCTGCTTCATTATTGGAGGAATCGAAGTGAATCTGGAGAACATATCTGAGCTTATCTCCTCGGGGGGAAACCAATACTACCCCAGCACCGGAACCATTCAGCATCTTAGATCCATCGAAGAACATGGTCCAGTGCTCCGAGTGAACTTGAGTCAGAAGTTGCTGTTCAATCCACTCGGTGACGAAATCTGCAATTTCTTGGGACTTGATAGCTTTCTTTGCCTCAAACTTGATATCTAGGGGAAGGAGTTCAATCGCCCATTTGGCCACTCGACCAGTTGCATCTCTGTTGTGCAAGATCTCTAACAACAGAGCGTCGCTGACGACTGTAATGGAATGATCAGAGAAGTAGTGGACAACTTTCTTTGTAGTCATGTAAATCCCATATACGAGCTTCTGATAATGAGGGTATCTTTGCTTCGATGGGGTCAAGACTTCAGAAATATAATATACTGGGCGCTGAACTTTGAAGGCCTTTCCTTCTTCTTCCCGCTCGACCGTAAGTACTGTACTGACAACTTGTCCTGTGTCAACTTCTCTTTCCGGTAATTCTTGGAATCACCAAAAACCACATCAAGGGAAATCTGGCCGAGTGATTCAGCCTTCTTCCCAAGAATGACTCCATGGAAACTCATGTTGCTGGCGCTGAGTCTGGACATCGGAATACCCATCCCTTTCAATGTCTCTGCATACAATATGTTCAAACCACTGCCACCATCCATTAGGACTTTGGTCAGTCGAGTGCCTTCAACCACTGGGTCGACCACCAGAGCTTGCCTCCCAGGGGTGGCAATATGCGTTGGCTGATCGGACTGGTCGAACGTGATGGCAGTCTGGGACCATTTTAGATAACTTGGTGTCGCCGGAGCAACCATATTCACCTCTCGATTAATGACTCTCAGTCGACTTTTGCTCTCAACATCAACAAAAATCACCAAGGTGGAATTGACTTGAGGGTATCCGTCGTCACTGTCCTCTTTGTCCTCGACTTTGTCCGACTCCTTTTCCTTACGCTTGGGTTGCTTACCCTGGAACTGTTGGATCAAGAGTCGACACTGTCGAGTGGTATGTTTCGGGTAAATGAAATTACCCTCTTCATCTTTCTTCGTGTGGACGAGACATGGCAAGTCCAACACATCATTTCCGTCCTGGTCTTTAACCTTTTTGGGGTTCCAAGGCCCTTTAGGTTTCCCTTTAAACTTTCCCTGAGTTACGGCCAAGGCTTCCCCGGGAGCAGCTGGCTCGGCTTTCCGCTTCTGTTTCCGATTGGAATTCCCTCCGGTTTCTTGGGCGACTGACTTCAGCTTGCCGCTCCGGAGTCGATCCTCATCTTCACCATTAGCGTACTTGGTGGCAATCTCCATCATCCGATTCAGGGACATCTCTCCGGTTTGACCGAATTTCAAGCTCAGTTCTCTGTACTTGACACCCTCCTTGAAAGCACAAACCGCTTGGTGATCAGGCACATTCTCCACCGAGTGATGTAACGTGATCCACCTCTGGATGTAATCCCTCAAAGTTTCATTTGGTTTCTGTACACAAGACCGCAGTTCCGTCAGCCCTGCCGGTCGCTTGCATGTGCCTTCGAATGTGGTGACGAACACTCGAGAGAGATCCTCCCAAGTGTAAATGCTGCTAGGTGCCAACTGGTTCAGCCACGCTCTGGCCGAGCCCTCTAACATGAGAGGCAGGTGCTTCATGGCCACTTCA
This sequence comes from Triticum urartu, assembly GCF_056163025.1. Lineage (NCBI taxonomy): Eukaryota > Viridiplantae > Streptophyta > Magnoliopsida > Poales > Poaceae > Triticum > Triticum urartu. The sequence continues at coordinate 165,871,192 of NC_141876.1, read as the reverse complement.
TCATTGCCGCCACCGATCTGGACGGCCACTCGGTAATCTTCAAGCCAAGTATCGGGCTTGGACTCGCCAGTGAACTTACTGACTCCAGTCGCCAACCTGAAGTTGGGAGGAATCACAGCGGCCCTGATGGCTCGACTAAAGCACTCTGGCCCCGATACATGCACTCTGCTGTTGGTAGGGGCATCTCTGTCATGACCTTCTCGGTGAGCCCTGTTCCGGTCGACCAAACCTTGGACGAGAATGGATCTCGCGTCAAAGCCTGGCCCTCTGGGGTCGACTGAAACCCTTCGCCCACCACTATGAGTGCGCCTGTCATCCTGCTGGCGAGGCACATACGACGCGCTCCTCGGGGGAGGCGTGGGCACTCGACACCGACTGTCACGACCGACTCGGTGTTCATACTGTTCATGGTTCCCATACTGGTCACGCCGGTCCCCACGTCCCTCACGCTTTGGTGGCGATCTCAGGCTGTGAGCCGACTGGACTGTGTCCGCGGCAACGGATCTGCTGTGAATCCTGTTCCCCGACCGAGAAACAGCGGAATTCTGATCTCCTGCTGCCCGGAGCAACGCTCTGATCTGCAGCAAGCCTCTGCCAGCCTCCGACTGGGAAGGCTGAATCGACTCCGCTATGCGGGCTGCAGCTACTAAATTCTGAATTGGAGTTTGATATACTTGCGGGGGCGGGAAAAGCTAATGTCGACTGGATTCGGGAACCCATTGTCGCGCCCGCTCGTAGAGTGCTCGCTAGAGGTTTTCCAGTCGAGCATGCTCGGCCAAATTTGCCAGGCGCGCGTCCTCCAAGGCGCGAGCCTCAGGGGTTTCTCCAATGATAGGAGTGTGCAGTGCATCCATGTTCCAGCGGCGAAGTTCTTCCCTCTGCAGCGATGTGAGAGGCTCGGGAAGATATTCTTCATGGGGACGCGACGGGTCGCCTCCGCCCGTGCCTCCGTCGATGCGGGGAAAACTGGGAGGACTGGGTGGTCCATCGGCCATCAGAACCTCCGCCACTGAATCGCTGCTGCCGCACTCGGATGCGGTCTCTGCGGAGCCAGTCGACAGATCGAATAGGTCGTAGAGGGATTCGTCGGGCTCGATCGCTGCGACTTGAGGGATGGCCGACTGACGGGCCACCGTGTGTCTCACCCACCGCTGAAGTCTCGGCCGACCGGAGTGCTTGCACCGAAGGGAAACGGGGAGGGAGGATAGCACAGGAGCCGACCGGTAAGGGGTCGACGGTTGCCGCAGGAGAACGCCGCGGACGCACGCGTGAAAGTGCGTTGCGCCGCGGACAGGGAGTGCGTCCATGTCGAGCGGAGCCTCCTGAAGCCAGGCGGAGTCGTCGGCGATGAACGTGAGCGTGCCGAGACGGATCTCGCGACCCTCCACCAAAACTCCGTCGAAAACCATGATGATTCGGGTTGGAAAATATCGCAACTCCTCCAACAAAATGCTAAAACACCGGCCCCACGGTGGGCGCCAACTGTCGTGGTTCTAAGCCTGACAGTGATGTAGCGGGGTACGTATGGAGAGGCAGGATCTTAGCTATGGGGAAGTTGTAAGCACGCAAGGTTTACGAGTTCAGGCCCTTCTCGGAGGAAGTAATAGCCCTACGTCTCGGAGCCAGGAGGCGGTCGACTAGATTATGCGTGTATGAGTTACAGAGGTGCGAACCCTTGTCTCGGAGGGGGGTGGCTTATATAGAGTGCGCCAGGCCCCCGGCCAGCCCACGTTACCAAGGGTTCAATGTTCATTAAGGCGAGGAGTTACTGGTAACGCTAGTAATAAAGTGCTATGATGACCATTAAAAGCTATTTAATGACCGACTGTTAGCGTGCGGAGTGACTTTAGGTCTCCTGGCCGTCGAGTGGTTGGATCTTGGTCGAGTGATTGCTTCTTGGTCGAGTGTCTTCGAGTCTGTCGACTGGAACACCTTCAAGTCCATTGAAAGGTGATTTCTTCTAGAGATGTCCTCGGGTAGGGTAGGTAGGACAGGTCCATGACCCTACCCTAGGTACATAGCTTCATCAATCATAGCATCAACAATATGTTTAGTAAAAGCTTTATTTTGTTCATAGGCATGGGGTGAATTTATCATGGATTGCAACAAATAAATACAACCAATCGAAGAGAAACTATCATAATTTAAGTCTTTGTAATCCAAAAGAGTGGGCACATCACTAGCTAAAGTTTTGACCTCTTCAAACCCACTTCCATCAATTTTTTCAACAAGATTTTCACCCTCTGAAATATTGGGACACCTTCTACCTAAATTTGACTCTTCTCCAGTCCATTTTTCATCAATATTAAGTTTACTAAACAAGGAATCAATAGAAGAAACACCAATCATTTTAAGATCTTCATCACTTTTGTGAAAGTAATCACTAGTAAACGCTTTTTCTAAGAATTCTCTTTTAGCTCTAAGCATAGCGGTTCTTTTCTTACTTTCATCCATAGAAACATATAGAGCTTTAATTGATTCATCTACTTTACGCACAAAAAAATTCATCTTGAGATTTTCCACATCATGAGCAATTCCATCAACACTTCTAGACAAATCATCAATCTTATTCAACTTTTATTCTATGGAAGTGTTGAAAACTTTTTGCGTGTTGATAAATTCTTTAATATTATTCTCAAGATCAGAGGTGTTCCCATTATTATTATAAGATTGATTTCCATAGGAATTACCATAATTATTAAAGGAATTACTAGGAAAAGGCCTAGGATTAAAATTACCTATAAAGCATTGTTGTTAAAATTATTTATAGAAATTAAATTCACATCAATGGCATCACTATTTTTGTCAATCAAAGTAGACAAGGGCATATCATTAAGATTAATAGGATCACTTCTACTAGCAACCAATTTCACAAGAGCATCAACTTTTTCACTCAAAGAAGAAATTTCTTCAACCGAATAAACTTTTTTACTAGCAGGAGCCCTTTCGGTATGCCATTGCGAATAATTTGCCATGATATTGTCAAGAAATTTGGTGGCTTCACCCGAAGTAATTTCCTTAAAAGTACCACCTACGGCAGAATCTAAAAGATTACGAGAAACGAAATTCAACCCCGCATAAATTTTTTGTATGATCATCCAAAGATTTAACCCATGAGTTAGGAAATTCCTTAGCATCATTTTCATCAATTCCCAAGATTGGGAAACATGATCATGTTCAAGTTGCTTGAAATTCATGATATGGGTTCTAAGGGAAATAATTTTTGCGGGAGGAAAATACTTAGTGATAAAAGCATCTTTACACTTATTCCAAGAATCGATACTATTGCGAGGCAAAGAAGAGAACCATTTTTTTGCAGAATCACGCAAAGAAAACGGAAATAATTTCATCTTGACCACATCATTGTCCACATCTTTTTTCTTTTGCATATCGCATAATTGCATGAAGGTACTAAGATGGGATGCGACATCCTCATTAGGAGTACGGGAAAATTGGTCTTTCATAATAAGATTCAGCAAAGCAGTATTAATATCACAAGTCTCCGCACTAGTGGCGGGAGGAGCAAGCGGAGTGCCGATAAAATGATTGTTGTTGGTATCTGAGAAATCACACAACTTAGTGTTCTCTTGAGTCATGATGACCACACAACAAGATTGCACTCAAAAACAGATCCAGCAAGAAAATGGCGAACGGAAAAGAGAGGCGAATAAAACACCAAATTTTTGTGAAGTGGGGGAGAGGAAAACGAGAGGCAAATGGCAAATAATGTAAATTGCAAGGAGATGAGATTTGTGATTAGGAACCTGGTTATGAAGAAGATCTTCCCCGGCAACGGCGCCAGAAATTTCTGTTGATTGCTCTCTGACTATAGCGCCAGAAAAGCTCTTTATGCTAGGACTACGTTGGTATTTCCCCAAAGATGAAGGGATGATGTAGCACAAAGATGGTAGATATTTCCCTCAGTGAAGAAACCAAGGTTATCAAACCAGTAGGAGAACCAAGCAACACAATGTAAACAACACCTGCACACAAATAACAACACCTCACAACCCGACGTGTTAAAGGGGTTGTCAATCCCTTTCGGGTAACGATGCCAGAAAATTGTAGTAGATTCAAATAATAGACCGCAAATAAAATAAAGTGCAGCAAAGTATATTTGTATTTTTGGTTTAATAGGTCTGAAGAAAAATGCAAAGGAAAAGTAGATCGCAAGCAGATATATGAGGAAGAAGACCTGGGGGCCGTAGGTTTCACTAGTGGCTTCTCTCGAGAAAGATAGCAAACGGTGGGTAAACAAATTACTATTGTGCAATTGATAGAACCTCAAATAATTATGACGATATCTGTGCAATGATCATTACATAGGCATCACGTCCAAGATTAGTAGAACGACTCCTGCCTGCATCTACTACTATTACTCCACACATCGACCGCTATCCAGCATGCATCTAGTGTATTAAGTTCATGGAAAAACGGAGTAATGCAATAAGAACGAAGACATGATGTAGACAAGATCCATTTATCTACTACATAGATATAGATCCCATCTTTTTATCCTTAGTAGCAACGATACATATGTGTCGGTTCCCTCTTTGTCACTAGGATCGAGCTCCATAAGATCGAACCCACTACCGGGCACCTCTTCCCATTGCAAGATAAATAGATCAAGTTGGCCAAACAAAACCCAAATATCGGAGAAGAAAATACGAGGCTATAAGAGATCATGCATATAAGATATCAAAGAAACTCAAATAACTTCCATGGATATAAAAAGATATGACTGATCATAAACTCAAAGTTCATCAGATCCCAACAAACACACCGCAAAAAGAGTTACATAATATGGATCTCCAAGAGACCATTGTATTGAGAATCAAGAGAGAGATGAAGCCATCTAGCTACTAACTACGGACCTGGAGGTCTACAAAGAACTACTCACGCATCATCAGAGAGGCACCAATGGAGGTGGTGAACACCATCCGAGATGGTGTCTAGATTGGATCTGGTGGTTCTGGACTTTGCGGTGGCTGGATGAATATTTCATTGACTCCCTTAGGTTTTTCAGAATATTTGGGTATTTATAGAGCAAAGAGGTGATCCGGGAGCACCCGAGGTGGGCACAACCCACCAGGGCGCGCCTGGGCTTCCTGGCGCGCCCTGGTGGGTTGTCCCCTAAACGGGACTCCCCCAGGTGCTACCAGGGCCTAACATGTTCCTTCTGGTCCATAAAAATCTCCGTAATGATTCGTGGCATTTGGACTCCGTCTGATATTGATTTTCTGTGATGTAAAAACACAAAAAAAAACAGGAACTGGCACTTGGCACTATGTTAATAGGTTAGTACCAAAAAATGATATAAAATGACTATAAAATGATTATAAAACATCCAAGATTGATAATATAACAACATGGAACAATCAAAAATTATAGATACAGTGGAGACGTACCAACGTGCGAGGGCAGTCCGATGCGTAGGCTGACCGAGAGGCGTGCAAGCTGTCCTCCAATGCGCAGGCTCACCGGGAAGCGTGTGAGTTGTACACTGGGCCGGCTCACTGGGAAGCGAGCACTTTGACTTCCATGGCCGCCCGCCTTCCTTTCCATTAATGGCGCCTGAGCCGCTACTTAATATAGGCGGCCTTACTGCTCGCCTCCCCCTCCCTCCCGCAGACCTCCACCAACGCCATGGCGCAGAAGGATCATCTGCCACTAGTCTTCAAGTTTGGTGAAGTCGACTTCGAGCCGGAGGAGATAGAAAATAAGTAGGAATGGGGCCTCATGGACATGGCCCAGAACGAGCTGGCCGCGACGGTTGCTGCCCCCGCTCCCATCCCAGCTCCCGTTCCCGCGCCCACGCCAGTGACCATCCCCGTAGCATTGACCGGCTGGCCGCTGAGCACTATTGCAGAGCTGGGAGCTACAGGCGTCAGCGAGGTCTCTGTGGACCCACTCGAGATCGTGTACATGCCAGCGCTAGCGCCCGTGCCGGTGCACGCCCCTCCACCCACCGCGGCGCCGTTCCTCGTGCGTTTGGCTGCACCCACTGCGCCCATGCCCGTGCGCGCGCCCCCTGAGCTGCATGGGACACCGCCATCGACCAGCTACCGTCCTCCCGCACCCTGCCCGTCGGTCACGCAACGACTTGATGTGTGATTTAAAAGTGAAGAACATTCTGTGCTGCATTGAAGACTTCAACAACGGCGTCCCGGAGGACGACAATGACAACGATGGCGCGGCACACCGCTAGAAGCAGACGAGATAAGCTACAGGGAGGGAGGGGAAAATGCGACGCATGACTCGCTGGTCGTGAGGGTTTATATAGCAGGCCGGCAAGCATTGGGATTTTGGGGGATTTCACCGAGTTGGGTGGGAAGCTTGCACGGGAAGCTGCAAGGTTGCGCGGGAACAGGATCACCGACGATTCATTGGCGCCATCGTTTGTCCAAAAGAACGCCCCCGCGCGCTGCACAAGCTTGCGCTGTAACCCGTCTGTGGCTGCGGGGTGACAAGACGTGCGAGAGGAGGACGAAAGGCCACGTACAAATACGGTTAATAAAAAAATGTTTGCAATTTAATTACCTACTATACCCCCATCCTGGTTTACAAGTATGATTTAACTAATAAAATATGAATGCATGTTGCCAAACATTATATACTTGGATTCATATTTGAACATAGTTTCCAATTGTATAATTTTTATAACATGCATTAACATTTTGTTGGTTAAATTTGAGGGCAAAGTATGGCACAGAATATAAAGGGGACTATAGACCAAGACGGAGGTAGTAGCACACGGCCGCTCTCTACACAGCGACACAACTGTCAGCCGGCTTGTAGGCGACCATTTCCTGCTTGTTCAACTGCTCTATGCGTGTGGTTGCTTGCGGTTCAGGCGGCCGCAGCGCGCTCTGCTCTCGCGTCCCTCCGGGTGCTCCGCCCTCGTCCCTCCACGCCCGCTACCAGTGTTTGGGGCCGGCACACGATCACACACGTTCGTGTGCATGCGGTTGCGCTGGCCCGGCATGACATTGCAGTTATCCGCTGCAAAAACTGCCATGCGTACGCGCAGAGAATCCAGGCCTCCCGGCCCCCATTTATTCCTGCGGCCATTTACCTTCATCTCTCCCGTCACATGACACAATAAGTACACCCATGATGACACATATAGAGAGGACATCCAGCGGTTCCAATGGCGATCCCTATGGCTCCAATGGCGGTCCCAGCAGCCGACGATGACAACGGCGGGAAGTTCACCACACATTATGTAGTGGACACCCACGTGAGGGGGAAGACCCTCTAGGTGGTGTACACGAACGATCCGGTCTCAGTGGAGAGCTCCATCCAAACTATGGAGCAGTGCCTTGCTGAGGACAAGTACCAAGTGGTCGGCTTCGACCTCGAGTACACCATCGGTTGTGCCGGGCACGATCAGAAGGTTGCCGTTTCCCAGTTGTGCATGCAACATGACGTCCTCGTCTACCACTACCACCTGGCCACAAGGCCTTGCGAGCGTTTCTCCAGATTTATCAACAACTCCGACTACAATTTTGCTACGGTGGACACCACCAACGATCTAAAAGCGCTCAAGATTTCGGGCTTGAAATGCCCGAATCTTGTCAACATCCAGCACCACTACAAGGTTTGGGGTGGCGATAATAACACACTGAACTCCCTGGTTGATCTTGCCTCGGCCATCATCGAGCCCTACTACATGAAGATGAAGAATGAGAGCAAGAAGGACAAGAACGCCTAGCACAGTGTGTGGCATGAGAGACTAGTTGAACAACATGTCAAGTACGCAGCCAAGGACGCGTACACAAGCTACGAGATGTACATGCGGATCGTTAACATGAGGAAGTGTCTTCTTCCTTCCCCAGACAAGGGATCGAGCCACAAAGCAGTGGCGGGAGTGTCACAAGAAATAGATGACTAGATGATCGTTTCTCCTACTTTAGAATGCATGCAATTGTTTATTGAGGTGTGTGCGAATGATATGTATAGTCACTTATGTAATTGGATGTTTATTTCAGTTATATATATACATGTTATTCTTCTGTAGACAGAGCAAATCACATGGCTTATTAGCAGCAATCGTCTGTGTTATTATTGCTCTTCGCACACATTTTTTATTACGGACCTGTTTGTTGCGTATCACACACATCTTGTTCAGTTGAACCATTTCCATTGTGTTGCCTAATCACACACAGTTCATCCTAGTGAGTTGTATGCTGTATATCGCACACACCTTCATCTCGCTGCCTGTTTCTTTTGTTCCTCCTCATCGCAAACAGTTAATTGAACTGAACTGTATGCCCTACATCGCACACGGAACTAAAATCTGAACCGTGTTTGATGCATCCATCATCACAAACATTTTGCACCTTTTTGGCGGTTTTTTACACCATTGTTTGCAATTACGGTATCACACACAGTTTCGTCGAAGGGTCTCACATCGTAGTGTCGCGTTTAGACCATCCTGCAGTAGTGGAGGTTGTCTATTATACTTTGAGAAATTAAACTCATGAGACTCATCACCAAAACTAACATCGACAGTTTGTTTATGACAATCTATTTTAGCATTAATAGTGTTCAGGAAAGGTCTACCGAAGATAATGGGGCAAAATTCATCTAGTGGGGAACCAAGAACAATAAAATCAGTTGGATATTTTATTTTCCCACACAACACTTCAACATCTCTAACAATCCCAAGTGGTGTGATTGTGTCTCTATTAGCAACTTTAATAGTAACATCTATGTCTTCTATTTCAGCGGGTGGTATGTCATTCATAATTTGTTGGTACAAGGTGAAAGGAATAGCACTCACGCTAGCACCTAGGTCACATAAACCATGATAATAGTGATCTCCTATTTTGACTGAGACAACAGGCATGCCAACAATAGGTCTATGTTTATCTTTTTCATCGGGTTTAGAAATTCTAGCAGCTTCATCACAGAATTAAATAACATGTCCATCTATGTTTTCTACCAAGAGATGTTTAACCATAGTAACACTAGGTTCTACTTTGATTTGTTCAGCAGGTTTAGGTGCTCTAATATTAGTTTTATTGACCATGGTTGAAACCTTAACATGTTCTTTTATCCTCAATATGAGCAGTAGGAACAACTGGATCAACATTGTAAATAATAGTTTCATCTTTAGCCACAACCGGTTCTTTAATTTCTTCTTTAATAGGTGGATGATACTTAAACCACTTCTCTCTAGGGAGTTCAACATGAGTAGAAAATGATTCACAAAAGGAGGCTACTATCTCAGAGTCAAGTCCATATTTAGTGCAACACTTTTGAAAAGCATCGGTATTCATAAAAGGTTTAACACAATCAAACTTAAGCTTAATACCTGACTTTTTAACTTTGTCAAGTTCCCAATCTTCAGAGTTGTGTTTAATTCTTTCTAAAAGATCCCACCTGAATTCAATAGTGTTCTTCATAAAAGAACTAGTACAAGAAGTATGGAGCATGGATTGATCATCATGAGAAAGCCGAGCATAAAAATTCCGAATGATAATTTCTCTTGAGAGCTCATGATTGGGGCATGAATATAACATTGACTTAAGCCTCCCCCAAGCTAGAGCGATACTTTCTCCTTCACGATGCCAAAAATTATATACTCCCTCCATTCCCTTATACAAGGCCACAAACTCATATTACAGGTACCAAGGTAAAATTTAATGACTTCTTTGGAAGCCAACTTTTCTTCTCGTTAACCGGGATCATTGATATGTCTGCATGCATGCAAGGAAGGAATGTGAAGGAAGTAGCACAGTGTCATTATGACTACATGCATATGCAAGTATTAAATAAGTTGCTAGTACGAGAAACCATCAATAATTTTTGCCTCGATTACTGTTAGTGGCCTTGCATAGATGCAAAATGTAATTTTCATAGTGGCCTTGTATAAGGGAATGGAGGGAGTATATAACACTACAAAAAAAGACACATCCGTGACATTTTGGGCCGAACGAAATTTTTTTCCTATCATGCTTATGACACTTCTATGATGATAATTATGACAAAAGCCAGTATCATCATAGATGTGGTGGGCTCCTACTTCTATGACAAAAAATCATGAAAGAAAATGGGCTTTTCATCCTTGGCGGGCCGGAGACGCACCTGCATGACACTCTTTGGGCCGTCCATGATGGAGAAAATCGTGGTAGAAGCAAGGGCGAGCAAAATATCGGGGAATTCCCGGTTATGGTGGGTGGTCGAGGCCGAGCGATGTAGTGTGGTCTGCGCGTTTCTCTCATACGCGCGCGTGGTGCGAGCCATGTCGCTATAACTGAACCCGAGCGATCTCCTGCTGCTATGTACTGAAGCCGATCGATCGATCCCTTTGCTCCAAACCGAACCCGACTGAGACTCCTACACTGCTAACTGAACCTGATCGATCATTGTTGTTGCATGTTTACTGAAGCCGATTGAACCCCCGTGCGATACGTAGCTAGCCGGTTGGGTTGCCTCTGGATGAATAGTGCCCGTTGCTGCCGCGCACGCGATACGTAGAACGAGTCAAGACATGGTGTGATTTGAGCTGGTTGGGTTGGCTTTAGATGAACAGTTCCTAGTGGGCGTTTGGTTGAACAGGACCTCGACCGTGTGTATAGGCAGTTGCCGCTGGATGAACATGACCCCGTGGTATATAGCTGGAAGAATAGGAGCCCAAGGAGGCCGCCACACACCCCAGCCGGTTGGGGGTGGATACAGGACCCCATGGAGGCTGGTTGAACTGGAACCGGTGGAGGCAGGATGAATAGTAGCCCTTTGATGAATAGTGTCTGGTGGAGGCTGGAGACGGCGGATGAACAGTAGCAGGTGGTGGCTGGAGGAAGTCGACGGTGGATGAACAGTAGCCCGTGGAGTCCCATTTTGCGGTACACCACACCCCTCCTGATAAATAGGACCCCGTTTCGACTGTAGGCGCTCCATCACAAGTTGGTTTCCTCTGTTTTGCAATAAGCCACACCCCTCGCAATCAATAGGACCTTGTTTCGATCGTAGGACGTCGAAGAGAAGTCCGTTTCCTCTGTTTTGTGGTACGTCAGACCCCTCCCGGTGAACAGGATCCCATTTCGACCGTAGGCGGTAGAACAGAAGGCCGTTTCCTCCGTTCTGCGGTACGCCAGGCCTCGTTTTGGCTGTTTCATCCAATCCGATTGGCTCCCGATGAACAGGATGCATTCTGACCCAGTGGCTGATACGTCTCCGTCGTATCTATAATTTTTGATTGTTCCGTGCCAATATTATACAACTTTCATATACTTTTGGCAAGTTTTTATACTATTTTTTGGGACTACCATATTGATCCAGTGCCCAGTGCCAGTTCCTGTTTGTTGCATGTTTTATGTTTCGCAGAAACCCCATATCAAATGGAATCCAAACGGGATAAAAATGGACAGAGAATATTTTTGGAATATTTGGAAAATATAGGAAGAAAAATCCACGCGAGACGGTTCCCGAGGGGGGCACGAGGCAAGGGGGTGCGCCCCACCCCCCCTAGGCGTGCCCCTGACCCTTGTGGGCCCCTCGTAAGGCGGTTGCTGCTAGCCTTTTGCCGCAAGAAAGCTAATTTTCAGGAAAAAAATCTCGGCGAAGGTTTCTGTCCAATCAGCGTTATGGATCTCCATATATATACGAAACGGTGAAAGGGCAGCCAGGCAGAACGCAGAAACAGAGAGAGACAGAGAGACAGATCCAATCTCGGAGGGCTCTTGCCCCTCCCATGCCATGGAGGCCAAGGACCAGAGGGGAAACCCTTCTCCCATCTAGGGAGGAGGTCAAGGAAGAAGAAGAAGGGGCCCCCTCTCCCCTTCTCTTCCGGTGGCACTGGAACGCTGCCGTGGCCATCATCATCATCACCACAATCTACACCAACACCTCCGCCATCTTCACCAACATCTCCATCACCTTCCCCCCTCTATCTACAGCGGTCCACTCTCCCGCAACGTGCTATACCCTCTACTTGAACATGGTGCTTTATGCTTCATATTATAATCCAATGATGTGTTGCCATCCTATGATGTCTGAGTAGATTTTCGTTGTCATATCGATGGTTGATGAATTGCTATGATTGATTTAATTTGCTCGTGGTTATGTTGTTGTCCTTTGGTGTCCATCATATGAGCACACACATGGATCACACCATAGGGTTAGTTGTATGTTGATAGGACTATGTATTGGAGGGCAAGAGTGACAGAAGCTTCAACCTAGCATAGAAATTGATGCATACGGGATTGAAAGGGGACCAATATATCTTAATTCTATGGTTGGGTTTTACCTTAATGAACATTAGTAGTTGCGGATGCTTGCTAATAGTTCCAATCATAAGTGCATATAATTCCAAGTCAGGGATGACATGCTAGTAGTGGCCTCTCCCACATAAAACTTGCTATCGGTCTATTAACGTAGTCAATTGCTTAGGGACAATTTCGCAACTCCTACCACCACTTTTCCACAATCGCTATACTAACTTTATTGCTTCTTTATCTAAACAGCCCCTAGATTTTATTTACTTGCTCTTTATTATCTTGCAAACCTATCCAAAAACACCTACAAAGTACTTCTGGTTTCATACTTGTTCTAGGTAAAGCGAACGTCAAGCGTGCATAGAGTTGTATCGGTGGTCGATAGAACTTGAGGGAATATTTGTTCTACCTTTAGCTCCTCGTTGGATTTGACACTCTTACTTATAGAAAACTATCGCGATCCCCTATACTCGTGGGTTATCAAGAGTGGCTTCACTCCTGATGACCAGCACGCATTCCGTCCCACTCACTTGGCTCTCCGTGAAGACGATGTTGTTCCTCCGTTCTGACCTAGCCGGTTAGCTGTCGATGAACAGGACGACGTCGCTGCCGTCCATTGCCTCTCCATGTACATGAGCCCTGGCCGTACATATGCGCCAGTATGCGTTCGAGACCTTGTCCTTATGTACATATGTATCTGTATTTAATTTCTTGCAGCGTGGCTGTACGTACGTGTACACGATATGTATAGACGGGACTGCGTGACATGCTATGTCTGCGCCTCTACTACGACACGTGCATCTCCTTACTCGGACACGGTTCATCACTACAGAGAGACCGATCGACCAGTATGTACGTACATGATTGTGACCAGACAGACAACCCGACGTACGGTTCGACCCGGTGGGTGCCAGCTATCAGGGAGGATAAGGAGGCACTTCCTTCCGTGCGAAGATATAGCTGGTGGGTCCTAGCTGTCAGGGGGAAGAATCATTTTTTTGCATGTAATACGGATGCACTTCCCTGCATACGAAGATGTAGCTGGTGGGTCCCAGCTGTCAGGGGGAAAGATTTTTTTCGAGGCCCTTCTGGTAGGTCCTGCTGTCAGGTGGAGGAATCATTATTTTGCACGTAATAAGGAGGCACTTCCTTGCTACGGCTGTGGACCCAGCTGTCAGCCTCTCCACGTACAGTCCTCTTCCGATGGAAGGCGTTCCTTGACCACGTTGACTACGCCGTGCCGAGAGCACCAAGGCGGTGTACGACAGCGAGGCCTAAGATGGGAACGATCTGGAGTCATGGAACAAGGGCACTGGAGTCCCTGGTGGAGGGGAGTACGAGGGACTGGATCGACTATCGGGTGAGGCGGCCTTCGCCGGAGAATAACAGAAGGTGTGGGTGAGTACAGGTATGACCTGGCCACCGTTGGGACTAGAGTGGGGCGGTGAGGCCTGCGTGGCAGCACAGCTGGCCACAGGAGGTAGATGCAGGCACTCCAGCCGGTGATGGTTTTGGTGGCTGGAGCAAGAGCAACTAGATCAAACATTGAAGAAGCAGGATCATCGTTGGATGTCAATCCAACGACTACAGATGTCAGAATAATTTGTTGACTCTTTGTTTTAGACCATTAAATCATTTTGTTCACTAAATGGACAACACCTTGCGCAGGCTTCGTCTAGTGGGCCAACAAAGTCAGCTTCGAAAGCTATGGCGGAATGTAGCCCATTTATTTAGGTTTTACAGCCCATTTCATTTTGTTTGCCAATACATCTATTTCCTGGGCTTTGACTCAAAAAATAATCTATTTCCTGGGCTAGTTAAAAATAATAATAATAGAAGATTTACTATTTATCATAATTTTTTCTCAAAAAAAACTATTTATGATAATTTACTGCACATTTGATTATTTATTCGAATACACCTATTTATTGAGCTGTGTCAAAAATAATATTGTGTACATGCATCGGATTTATCATTTCTGGTAATTTACAAGCCATTTGATTTTAGTAGAAATTGACCCATTTTCTGGGATGGGTGAAAAAATAATGATGGTCTCGACTGAGCATTTCGTATAAAAATAATATTGAGATACGAATATTATCAAAAAAAATTAAGTTGCGCTCGGTAATCTTATTATATAAAAAATGAACTGGGTTGTGCATTTTATTTTATTAGAAGAAAGATAGGCTAGGCTGTGCTTATTTTAGGATATTGTGTACAACTGTTGGCCTAGTGGCATTGCTGATGTTCAAAAAAGGCGTGTGTAGTACAGTACAACTTTACATGGCTACTTAGCCCACATCCAACGATGTCGGAAAGGCCTAAACAAGCCTTCTGTACAACTTTTTGAAGTCACTGAGCTCAATTAATAACTTAGGAAAAAAGTTAGAATAAAGTGGAACCTAATTAAAAGCCGCCACGAGCGAACAAATAATTCAATGGGTCCCACTTGTGTGTGTGTGTGAGAGAGAGAGAGAGATAGAGAGAGAGACCCATCGATCGATGCTCGTAAATACATCTTTCAGCCATATGCATTGCTGACGCTCAGTAAAAACTTATATAGTTGACACAATCATATAGAACATCATAGCACACTCAACTTGCATACAAAAATTTCATGCAGGCGGCACAATCAGGGTGGAAGCAGTGGATCGCTATGGGTAGGGCTATTTTGAAACTAATGAACTTGTACATAACAGTTCATCATCTTTATCAATGACGGGGAAATATCTTGAATGTTGTGCAAAGAAAACTGACAAACAACATAATAAGTTCTGCTAGCACATTAAGTTGACATACAACCCTTTCTAAAAAAGTCTAGGTACAAAAATAGATCAGTTCACAATCAAATGTACTGCCACATCAGTGCTTCATACCGATAGCTCAGATTTAACTAGTATCTGAGAGACCCATCGATCGATGCTCGTAAATACATCTTTCAGCCATATGCATTGCTGACGCTCAGTAAAAACTTATATAGTTGACACAATCATATAGAACATCATAGCACACTCAACTTGCATACAAAAATTTCACGCAGGCGGCACAATCAGGGTGGAAGTAGTGGATCGCTATGGCTAGGGCTATTTTGAAACTAATGAACTTGTACATAACAGTTCATCATCTTTATCAATCACGGGGAAATATCTTGAATGTTGTGAAAAGAAAACTGACAAACAACACAATAAGTTCTGCTAGCACATTAAGTTGAGATACAACCCTTTCTAAAAAAGTCCAGGTACAAAAATAGATCAGTTCACAATCAAATGTACTGCCACATCAGTGCTTCATACCGATAGCTCGGATTTAACTAGTATCTGACAAGATTCAGTTGTTACCTCAAATTAGAGCACATCCACGCAGCTAGCCTTGCCTCCTCTCCCAAAGAAGAGTGGCATCTGCCGCATGATGGAGTAGGCCCTGTGCCATCCATCGTTCTGAGCAACACAGGGAATGTCTGACGTTGACTCATGTGATGGACGTCATCGTCGGACCCTGGCACCAGCAGCGGCGGCAGGACTTCGATTGATGGATTGACCACTTCTTCGACATGCATGAACACTCGATACAGGTACATCCCTAACATGGTCCGCGACGTCCTTCGTGGCAATGAATAGTACAACCCCGATTCCTGCACCGGTATCTCGACACCAATCACCTTGGGTATGGTGGACAGCTTCTTCATCCATGCCATAACCATCAGAGCCTGGCTATTTGGAGGAACAAACAAACTTACGAGCTCACCTCCAAGGCCATTGATAAGCTCATTCATGGACTCGCTGTTCCAAGCACGTCGAGGCATGCCGTGAAAGGTAAGCTTTGTTAAAAATTCAAGCTCAGAGGGCACCGAGCCCCATCCTGGGTGCCACCGATCAAAGCTCACCAGCGCGCCATCGCAGAACAAACGCCGGGAGGATTCTAACACATGACTGTCGTCGAAAGTTGTCCGGAACCTGACGAAGAAATCAGACGGTGGCGGATAGACTTCGATGAGAAAGTCACTTATTTGGATACTGTGCACAATGCCAAGAGCTTTGACAAGGTCGTCCGGTGATACGGGAGGCCCGCCACCGTTGATGGTTACCATCAGCACTTTGCCGGCAAACTGGTCATCAAGCGCCGCCATGCCACTGTTGAGCGACAACACGCATCGCCCGAAGGCAGGACAGACCTCAGGATCTTTAGCTCGGAGATCCGCGTTGACCGGCGACATGATAGTGCGCTTGAGTACAGGGAGTATAGGAGGGGGATTTGGGGGAACTGGAGTAGGAATCGGGATTCGAGAGGTGGGGGAGGGGCAGGAGATTGGGGATGAAAAGGTAGCATGAATTTCGAAGGCACGCCAATATGCTCTCGGCGCGCAAGCGCACGAAAACACCGGTGGCGCCCACATGTCAGCCTAGGAGTCCTTATTCTTTCTTTTTTTGAGAGCCCGGCCTTTTTTGGGATCTTTTGAGAGTCTGACCTGAGACTCATAATTGACATGTTTGGCATTGCATTACTACTCGGCCCATATTCAACGACACCTCACTAGCCCAAACAAGTGTACATCGTCGAAAAGACACTAAGCTCATATTATAACTTCAAAAAAGGAGATATACTCTGAACACTGGAGAATGGTGATGCCCTCATTGAGCCCACTAGCAGTTCGAGAAAATAAATAGTTCGAAACAACAATATATACAACATGCAAACACCGACTAGTGATTACTACTGACATAAACAACAAGACATGATAGTTCATAAGAAGTCTTGCTACACCACCAAAACGCACCCAACTGCAGCGCTCAGATTCTCGTGATCCAGACGAGAATGACATTCTAAATAGAGGAAATTATTACATAGTAAGAGTGACATAGACGAGGATGATGAAATGACAAGGAATATGCATAAAAAAGAGAGAACTGCCCATCTAGAACAAGCAGCAAAGACAACAAGTCATTCGAAGAGGGAATATCCAACACCATCCTAATTTGCAGCCCCACTTTAGCAACCAGTGATCCGGAGACACCAGTACTCCACCCTTTCGATGCAACATCCCAATTACCTATCAACCTGAAGGCTTGAACCACATCACTGCCTGTCGGACTTGAGACATCCAAGGATCAAAGTTAATCCAGATGCCTTTGTCATTCTCACCTTGTTTTGGCTGTAGGCTATATTGTTGACAATCAGGAGAGTTTGCTCCCGAAGTCCTAGGGCTCGCCATGTAGACATAGTTTTCCATGGCAAACAGAGCCTCTCTGCCATCAACGTTCTTGCCAACGGTGATCTCCTGGTTAATCGGATAATTGAGTCCAAGAAACAAAGAGTGTGAACCAAGGCTGTTTACCCGCCTCCAACTCAAAAATCCTGAAGGCCCCAACAAGGTGGCATCCTGCTCATAGACGTAATAGCCACCGTCCGGATACTCACATATTTCACGATGCTTGTACACAGTGGGGTTTTTGTAATATAACTTTTCTGGCTCATGTGTGCTAATGATCATCAATCTTTTGCCGTCGTCTATTCAAGCGAGGAACTAGTTGTGCTTCCATGTTTTTGGCATAGGTGGTGTGATTACAAAGGGCCGTACTGTAGGGACACTGCATTGATTTCGTTTCAAGCTACAATGTATTTCCCCAAGGAGCAAGGGATGATGCAGCACAACGGCGGTAGGTATTTCCCTTAGATATGAAACCAAGGTTATCGAACCAGTAGGAGAACCAAGCAACACAATGTAAACAACCCCTGCACACAAATAACAACCACTCGCAACCCGACGTGTTAAAGGGGTTGTCAATCCCTTTCGGGTAATGGCACCCGAAATTGGTGCGCGGACGGGAGAAATTTCTAATAGATTGAATAAATAGATCACAAATAAAATAAAGGTTAGCAAACCATTTTTGTATTTTTGGGATTAATAGATCTAAAAATAAAAGGCAAATGAACTAGATCGCAAAGGCAAATAATATGAGAAAGAGACCCGGGGGCCGTAGGTTTCACTAGTGGCTTCTCTCGAGAAAAATAGCAAATGGTGGGTGAACAAATTACTGTTGGGAAATTGATATAACTTCAAAACTCATGACGATATCCAGGCAATGATCATTATATAGGCATCGCGTCCAAGATTAGTAGACCGACTCCTGCTTGCATCTACTACTATTACTCCACACATCGACCGCTATCCAGCATGCATCTAGTGTATTAAGTTCATGGAGAAACGGAGTAATGCAATAAGAACGATAAAATGATGTAGACAAGATCTATCTATGTAGAGATACACCTGATCGTTTTATCCTTAGTAGCGATGATACATACGTGTCGGTTCCCCTTCTGTCACTGGGATCAAGCATCGTAAGATCGAACCCACTACAAAGCACCTCTTCCCATTGCAAGATAAATAGATCAAGTTGGACAAACAAAACCCAAATATCAGAGAAGAAATACGAGGATATAAGACATCATGCATAAAAGAGATCAAAGAAACTCAAATACTTTCATGGATATAAAAAGATAGATCTAATCATAAACTCAAAGTTCATCGATCCCATCAAACATATCGCAAAAGAGTTACATCATATGGATCTCCAAGAGACCATTGTATTGAGAATTCAGAGAGAGAGGAAGCCATCTAGCTACTAACTACGGACCCTAAGGTCTACAAATAACTACTCACGCATCATCGGAGAGGCACCAATGGAGGTGGTGAACCCCATCTGAGATGTTGTCTAGATTGGATCTGGTGGTTCTGGACTCTGCGGCGGCTGGATCAATATTTCGTCGACTCCCCTAGGGTTTTGGGAATATTGGGGTATTTAAAGAGCAAAGAGGCGGTCCGGGGGGCACCCAAGGTGGGCACAACCCACCAGGGCGCGCCTAGGCCTCCTGGCATGCCCTGGTGGGTTGTGCTCTCCTCGGAGCACCCCCCCAGGCGCAGCCAGGGCCCATTACGTGTCTTTTGGTCCATAAAAAATCTCCATAAAGTTTCATGGCATTTGGACTCCATTTGGTATTTATTTTCTATGATGTAAAAAACATGGAAAAACAACAACTGGCACTTGGCACTATGTCAATAGGTTAGTACCAAAAAATGATATAAAATGACTATAAATGATTATAAAACATCCAAGATTGATAATATAACAGCATGGAACAGTCAAAAATTATAGATACATTGGAGACGTATCATGCATCATATCAAAAAGGACAGACATTGTTAATGTAAGATCACCATTATTCAGAGTATGTGTAGGATAATGCAAGAAACAACATTGATATGTCCCTGTTGGAACTGAGAGGAAAATACAGGGAAATGTATACTGGGTTCGAAAATGTAGAAGTTCCATGCAAGGTTATACTCATGTTATCTCGCAATTGATTCTTCACAGGAAACTACCATTTCATGCATGTTACGTAATCATGTTCTGTCCTCACAAACAATTTCTTCAAGGATATTAACAGACCATGCATTGTTATATACTCATGTTTCATGGACAAATTTTTTGTGAGAATATTATTATAGCCATTGATTGCCGAAGGGCGAATATAGGTATGTACACATGGTAAGCATTACATGATTTCACTACTTCCAAATATAGAGTTCTCCATATGCACATTGACTTCCCTAATGTATGGTTATATGAAACCAACAGTGTGATGCATGTTTCTACATCATGAAAATGAGGAAACAAACATGGCCATTGATAGACACTCATATTTAGTATTATATAGATTACTATAAAATAAGGAAAATATCCATATCTTCCTAACCATTTGATTATTCAGGACAAGTCTGTGGTCAAACAAGGCAATTAGCTTGAAGTCCGTGTAATCCGCATCTCGTGTGGGCACTTGAAAGATTACAATCTTCTAAAAAACAAGGTCCGTCCAACTGACGTGGTAATCTAGATGACTTGGACCGCGATGGTAAAACCCTATATAATCCAACGGAGGAAGGATAATCTCTTGGGAGGTCTGGAAGTTCATGAGCACGAACTTTTTCCCGTCTTCTCTAACGGTAGCCATCCAGTGGGAGTTCATGTCAAGGCATTACATACCTACCAAGAAGTTTCAGGCGATGGTGATCGGAGCGAAGTCAAGGGAAATGATGTACGGTGACCCACTACATACCTGCAAAGAAGTTTCGGCTAATGGAAGTCAGATTGAAGTCGAGGGCCATCATGTACGCCTCTGTGTCATGGTGAGCAAATATCGCAAGACCAAAAAGTAGCAAGGAGGGTGTCTTGAAGAGCTTAGGCCTCGCTTCGACAATAGCCGTGTGCATCTGCCTCGAGGATGCAGCCAGCCGCACGACGCTCAACATATACATACACGAACAACAAAGGTCGAGGATGTCACTTGGGAGAATGCTCCAATCGCGGCTCATATGGATACTTTGCGGTTCATGTTCGACCATGGTGGAGTTTGGAAGGTGGGGTTTTTGGGGCTTGATTTACGGGGGAGAAAGCTCTCGATGTTGGAGCGGCTAGCGAGGGAATAGTGGTACTGGGGGAGGCGAGTGTGACGCCCCGAGACCGACGCTCCAAACAGCTTCCATGTTTTTCGTTGTTGTCATGTGTTTCGATTGCTTTGTTGCATTCATCATGTCATCTCTTGAATTGCATCATGTCATCATGCACCCTTTTCAAAACTCAACTAAATAAATTGCAGGGACCTTCGATCCATTTAAATCGAGGGAAATGCACATGGTGATTTCTCTTTACAACATATAAAAGTCTCCCAATATTATTAGGGAGCTATATTTAAAATATTCCATTAACTTTGGAATTAACCATAACACACTTGCATTTTAATCCCATGCATTTTCTGCTTCGAGTCGATCTCCAAACCTTGCCGATAATTGTTTCTCCATTTATTGAGGCTCCTCCTTAAATCTCTACATTTTTGGACATTCCAAACACCCACTTCCTATTCAAACCCATTTGAATGCATTTCAAGTGAGTTGCTTTCAAAGCCCTTCAACATCTCCCCTTACAATTTTTCTGGATCAAACTCATTCTTGCGAGTCCAAGGAAATAATCCCACGTCAAAACTCTCTTACTAACCCTTTCTTCCTTTCTCTAAATCTATATTCTTCTTGAAAATTTTAAGAGAGGGGGAGCAGTCCATAATCGCAGCCTGCTTAAGGCCCGCCTGAGGCCTGACCTAGCCGGCCCAAGAGGCCTGCCCGATCTCCCCCCTTATCCCCTTGCTTGCTGGCCTCCTCTCCCGATCGATCCCCATCTATCCATGTGCGCCGCCACACACAGAGCCAACGCAAGGTGGAGCGCCCGCACTCGATCCCCATGGCGTGCCTCCCCTGCCAGCGCCACGGCATCCCCCACTCGCGCCGCCGCCTCGGTCCGCTGCAGCGCCCGACCTCCCTTTCTCCGCTCCGTTCGCACCTCCAGCCGCCTCCCATGGCGCCCTCACCCGCACCGCGAGACCTCCCCATCGCCAGCACCACTGCCCTGCCGCGTCTGAGTCTCCTTGTGCGCCTCCCTGCTTTGTTCAGCCACCGCGCCGCCAAGCTCCTCCACCGCGCCTCGCCTTCGACCTCAGATTTCGCGTCCCATGGCCACGAGCTCCACCAGCAGCAGTTTTAGGCCGTCCCCGTCGCCAAGCCCCTCGCCGGACTCTCCTTCCTCCCGCGCACCAACCTCTCTTGCAAGGCCGCTGCCGTCCAGCGCAACACCCGTAGGAGATGGCCAGGGCCTCGGTCCCCTGATCGTGCCTGAGCCCCTCGACGTTGTGCCGTCCACGCCATCCACAAACAGCAGCGTACCACATCGCCCTTCATGTGCCTCCGCTTTCTGTTGATGCTAAGACCGTGTCTCTAAGACCGTATCCGATTCGTCAAGTACCGTTGTCTCGGATTGCGCCAAGTACCACGACGCCCAGAGCCCTCGGATCCATCAAGTTTGACTACAACATGTGTACAACTACGCGGACTCGCCAAGTACCACTTCCTGTCGGCAAGACCCGCAAGTCGGACCCCGAACAATCGACGACTCGTGGACCATGTACAACTTCAGGTGCCGAACACCCGGGTAGCACAAATGCCAAGAACCCTAGAGACCACGTGGACATCAAGTTCCTCGCTTGACCCTGAACATCTACGGAAACTTTTGTGACTAAGAACGTGAACCACTACCGTCGAACCCCGAAGGACTCGGATTCGTCAAGTCCCCCATCCAACCGGGAACCACTACTTCCGCTAACATCAAACTTGAACCGGCCGGAAACGCACGCTTCGAAGGTATAACCCCGAGATGACCGTACGAGTACGATTGCATGTGTTGTATGAGATGCACCCTTTGTCTGCACCGTGTCTGTAGTGTCTCTCGCTTCCATGTCATCGACTCATGGGGACCCCGAATCCGGGATCACCCCACTATTCATCGCATGACACGCTCCCGTCACACTTTCTTTTGCACCGACATCTCAATCGAGTTGCTGGAACCGGAATGTTGCCGTGGCACCATTTCCATTGTCGTTGCCGTGGCACCCTTTTTTTCCACCACGGTGAAAAATGCTTCATATTATGTTTGTGTAACTTTTTCTTAAAAATTGCATAAACTTGCATATGTCATCCGCATCATAATAATAACAATTAAAATGTTTAAATTGTTGGTGCATTAAATAGCTAATGCATATGAGGATTTTCCAGAATTGTTGTTGTTTCCGGCCTCATTTAAACTTGCTTAAAGGTGTAGTTTTCTTATGCTTAATTTCTTTCCATGTTTAATAACATTTAAAGTTGTTGGGTACCTAAACGAGAGAGAACTAAATAATTGACGTCGTGTTTCGTCAATATGCAACGGAGTTGCATATTGAGCTCCACTTAATTTGTAGTATTGTTTGGGTGCTTTGCCATGCCATGCCTCTTTAAACCGGACATGCATCATACTTGATTGTGCATCATGCCATGTTATTCTTGGTTGTTTACTATGTTGCTTGCTTCTTTCCGGTGTTGCCTCTTCGGGTTAGTTCCGATAACGACGCGTTTATGAGGATCCTTTCGACTACGTCCGTTTGTCTTCTTCATGGACTCGTTCTTCTTCCTTGCGGGATCTCAGGAAAGATGACCATACCCTCGAAATCACTTCTATCTTTGCTTGCTAATTGATAGCTGTGTTGCTATGCCGCGATACCTACCACTTGCTATATCATGCCTCCCATTTTGCCATGTCAGCCGCTAACCCACCTTTCCTAGCAAACCATTGATTGGCTATGTTACCGCTTTGCTCAGCACCTCTTATAACATTGCTAGTTGCAGGTGAAGATGAAGTTTGTTCCATGTTGGAACATGGATTACTGTTGGGATATCATTATTATCTCTTATTTAATTAATGCATCTATATACTTGGTAAAGGGTGGATGGCTCGGCCTTACGCCTGGTGTTTTGTTCCACTCTTGCCGCCCTAGTTTCCGTCATACCGGTGTTATGTTCCTTGATTTTGCGTTCCTTACGCGGTTGGGTGTTATGGGAACCCCTTGACAGTTCGCTTTGAATAAAACTCCTCCAGCAAGGCCCAACCTTGGTTTTACCATTTGCCACCTAAGCCTTTTTCCCTCGGGTTTCCGGAGCCCGAGGGTCATCTTTATTTTAACCCCCCCGGGCCAGTGCTCCTCTGAGTGTTGGTCCAAACTATAGCCCCTTGCAGAGCCACCTCGGGGAAACTTGAGGGTTGGTTTTAGCTGTACGGACTGCTCATCCAGTGTGCCCTGAGAACGAGATATGTGCAGCTCCTATCAGGATTTGTTGTCACATTCGGGCGGCTTTGCTGGTCTTGTTTTACCATTGTCGAAATGTCTTGTAATCAGGATTCTGAGTCTGATTGGGTCTTCCTGGGAGAAGGAATATCCTTCGATAACCGTGAGAGCTTGTGATGGGCTAAGTTGGGACACCCCTGCAGGGTCTGAACTTTCGAAAGCCGTGCCCGCGGTTATGGGTAGATAGGAATTTTTTAATATCCAGTTGTATAGAACTTGATACTTAACTAAATTAAAATGCATCAACCGCGTGTGTAGCCGTGATGGTCTCTTCTCGGCGGTGTCCGAGAAGTGAACACGGGTCTTGGGTTATGGTTGTGCGTAAGTAGTTTCAGGATCACTTCTTGATCATTTCTAGCTTCACGACCATTGCGTTGCATCTCTTCTCGCTCTCATTTGCGTATGTTAGACACTATATATGCTTAGTGCTTACTGCAGCTCCACCACATTACCCCTTTCCTACCCATAGGCTTAACTAGTCTTGATCTCATGGGTGTGAGATTGCTGAGTCCTCGTGACTCACAAATACTTCCAAACAGTTGCAGGTGCCGATGATACCAATGCAGGTGACGCAACTGAGCTCAAGTGGGAGCTCGATGAAGATCGTGTTTGTTGTGTTGTTTCATTTCCTGTTGATCAGTTGTGGAGCCCAGTTGGGACGATCAGGGATCTATCATTTGGGGTGGTCTTTCATTATTTTGGTTCCATAGTCGGACCTTTGTTTGTACCTTGGATGATGTATGGATTATTATGTATTGTGTGAAGTGGCGATTGTAAGCTAACTCTTTATCCATTTCTATTCAGTACATGGGATTGTGTGAAGATTACCCCTCTTGCGACAAACCTACCATGCGGCTATGCCTCTAAGTCGTGCCCCGACACATGGGAGATATAGCCGCATCGTGGGTGTTACAAGTTGGTATCAGAGCCTTCCCCGACTTAGGAGCCCCCTGCTTGATCGAATCACTAATGTTGTTGAGTCTAGAACAAAATGTTTTGAGTCTTAGGATTATATATATCGGAGAGTAGGATTCTTTTTACTCCTCAGTCCCTTCATCGCTCTAGTGAGACCTCCTGACGTAGAGTTTTGACTCTTCTCTCCTCAAATTTCATGAATTTTTTTTAGGATCACGCGGGTATCTTGGAATCGTTCCAATGGTTTTGTAATGAGAAATTTTTTCTTGGTGCCTCCTGACATTTAGGGGTTGTGGCAGTGTCTCGGGGAGTTGAGCCCCGAGGTGTTGTCGTCACAATTTTATCGCTGCAGTTCTGGAATACCTGAGTTTCGCCGACATCAAAAATATCTTTTATGCAGTTGTTGGTGAGATAACCTCGACGCCACCCAGTACTGGGGCGGGAGTTCGGGAGTATTGCCATAACTCGTATAACGGATGCTTTTCGAAGGTTGAGTTAAATGATTTTCGAAGGTTTCTTGGTTATGTGTTGAAGGATGGATACATCTGGATGTAGGTTTTGTTAGCTTTGGGTGAGATATTATGCTTCCCCTGTATCCCCAACACCTGATTGCATAACCAGAAAGTTTCGGGAGTTTATAAGTGGGAATTCAAGTAGCTCCTAGAATATCTTTCCAACAGACACTTAATACGATATGGGATCTATCATATGTTTGTTTCCGGCTTATTCTGCAAGCCAATCCATTGTTTTGTTTTCACTTGTCGTATTCGAGTTGCTTCAAAGTCAAGTGTAGATTCCATACCTTTCCTAAGCGGTGTTCTCATATTTCGGTGTGGATACTAATCCTTCTTGATCATCGATATTGTCATGTTAATCCTTTTCAACCGATGTCTTTCTCTTCAAGTGGATCCGATCATTTCAACATTCGCAAGATCACCTCTCAGTTTTCCCAATGGTGTTTGTTTTATCCGTCCCAAGTTGTCTTTTTTTCCCGCCCTCCCACCCTTTTTCCTTCAAGGAATCAGATGTCGTAATAAAGTATCCTTTTATTGATGGGAAGTCGCTCCATTATTTCCCGTCAATGTTCTTATCCGGTGATTCTCATGAAGATACTAACGGAGCTTCAAGTTTATTATTCTTCATTCTTTTTTATTCTCGATGGTCTTAAGTCAAGCTTTGTCGATCATATCTTTTCCTTGTTTCAAATGCTTTGTCATGCCGGTGCACCTCTTAATCATCCACTTCTCGCTATTCAATTGTTCTGGAGTGCTCAAGATATCTCAAAGATTCGTGTTTCCACTATGCTTTCGTTCAAGCTCTTTCGAGGATGTTATCTCATTCAAGCCATTTAATTCAACCGGCACAATCTATCTTTTAAATCGTTCAACGATGTATCTTTTCAGTGGGCCCTAACCCACAGGTCTTTTCCAGGATCTTACCTGACTCTTCTATTTTTTCCGGAGCTATTCTCAAATTCTCTCAAAGTTTGACATAATAATGAATTGTCATCAGTCATATGTCTTTCTCCATGATCTGTCAAATTCTTTTCACCGTTGGTTCAACCTTTCTATTTGTCATCCCGGAGTATCTCAACAATTCATGGTGGTGTTTCTCGTCGTCATTCTAGGATTTGAAGACCGAAGAAGAGTTTCTCTTAAATCTTGCCCCATTCTCTTCAAGATTCATGGTTCAACCTTGATGCCATCCTCTCATAATTATTTTCCATTGTGAGAATTCTTTTCAACCATCCGGAGCATTTCAGGAACCTTTGTCAGTTTGATTCTCTGAAGGCTATCATTTCAGAAGATTTATTCATTCCAGCCTTCAGCTCTCGTTCTACAAATCTTACCGGTGCATCATTCAAGTTTTCTCTAATCAGATCATGATCTCTTCGTTCTTATGTATCTAAATTCCCTCAAGTATCTTCATTCATTCTCTAATTCTTCCCGGTGTTTCCTTATCTTTTCTTCGTTCATTTTCAATTCTTACGGTGGTTTGGTTCAAGATTTCTCTTCCTTCATTATCGTATCAACTTTTTTGTTATTTCAAATCCTACCGACAATTCGTTGAAGACTTTCTCAAGTTGACGCTATGCCTATCTTAATCCTTCTACAAGAATAAGTAGTATTCCAAATCCTTTGCTCGTCATCAATTTAATTGGTGAAGGATAAACATACAGTTAATCTTATTCTTGTTTCCTTGAGGTGATTCAATTCTTTTCTTCTGGAGTTCGTTCATGATATCAATTTGTTGGTGCTAAGTTGTTCATCTTTTGTTTCCGAAGCTCCAAGCTATTTCAATGATATCATTTCGAAGCTAAATCTAAATCATTGCAAGGCTTCACCTTGTGTTTTCAACTCTCTTTCCTTTTGATCATTCTTTCATTACCGAAGTTCTTCATGGAGTCTCAACATGGTGGTTTGTCAAGGTTTCTTTTAATTCTCGATTTGTTCTTCAAGATTTCTATCGGAGTTATGATATGCCAAGCTATACTCTAAAATAAACATGGTGCTCAACACATGTTTTGTTTTGAGGAGATCAAGCATTCTTATCTTGCATTTGGAAGTGCAGTTCTTTCTACCTTATCATTTGAGGTGGTGGTATGTAATTCTTGATAATTTCCCTTTAGGTTTCATGATTCACAAGTTTTCAAAGAGTGACATATTTAAATCCATCATTTTCTCTTCGCTCAAAGGGATCTTTTCAACCAATCAATCCTTTTGTCGGAGTTACCTTGGGTTAGTTTTCACCTAAAGCCTTCCCTAAGGAATGTTGCTTATTGTGGTGTCTATCAATGATCCATGTTTTTTTCTCCTATCCACTCGGCGAAAGGAGTTGTCATCTCGTTGTTGACCTCAATCCAATCTTTTCCCGTGAGTGGAAGGTTGTCACCTTATAATTTTGAGATGTATTCCATAAGCCCATATCAAGCTTATCCTTTCTTTGTTGATAATCCAACAACTCCGTTCTAGCATTTGTTGTAAGAGTGCTCTCTCAAGATCTTGTTTCCCTCCGTTCATTTCATTCCATTCTTTATTTCTTCTGGAGGCATTGTGATGTTTCTCTCTTCACTCATCGAATTGTGAGGATCGTGTTTTTTTCATGCATATCCATTTAACCGGACTGTTGTGTCCTCTGCTCGAGTTCTTTTCAACTTATCAAGTCTTGCATCTCTTTTCAATCGGAGTGCTGTCCGAATTTGTTCTTCCTTGTTCCTCTTTTCTAACGGAGTGTTTTCAATTTCGATCATCTCCATTATATTCTTTTCTCGAAATTGTTCAACCTCTCAAGGTGTATGGTTTCACTCGTTTTTTCAAGAAGCAACTTAGTTTTACCTTTTCTCTTCCTCTTCCATTTTTCTTCGGTGCCATCCTAGATCTCGGGACGAGATACTCTCGTAGTGGTGGAGTGTTGTGACGCCCCGAGACCGACGCTCCAGACGGCTTCCATGTTTTTCGTTGTTGTCATGTGTTTCGATTGCTTTGTTGCATTCATCATGTCATCTCTTGCATTGCATCATGTCATCATGCACCCTTTTAAAACTCAACTAAATAAATTGCAGGGATCTTCGATCCATTTAAATCGAGGGAAATGCACATGGTGATTTCTCTTTACAACATATAAAAGTCTCCCAATATTATTAGGGAGCTATATTTAAAATATTCCATTAACTTTGGAATTAACCATAACACACTTGCATTTTAATCCCATGCATTTTCTGCTTTGAGTCGATCTCCCAACCTTGTCGATAATTGTTTCTCCATTTATTGAGGCTCCTCCTTAAATCTCTACATTTTTGGACCTTCCGAACACCCACTTCCTATTCAAACCCATTTGAATGCATTTCAAGTGGGCTGCTTTCAAAGCCCTTCAACATCTCTCCTTACAATTTTTCTGGATCAAACTCATTCTTGCGAGTCCAAGGAAATAATCCCACGTCCAAACTCTCTTCCTATCCCTTTCTTCCTTTCTCTAAATCTATATTCTTCTAGAAAATCTTAATAGAGGGGGAGTAGTCCATAATCGTAGCCTGCTTAAGGCCCGCCTGCGGCCTGACCTCGCCGGCCCAAGAGGCCTGCCCGATCTCCCCCTTATCCCCTTGCTCGCTGCCTCCTCTCTCGATCCATCCCCATCTTCCCCTGTGCGCCGCCACACACAGAGCCAACGCCAGGAGGAGCGCCCGCACTCGATCCCCATGGCGTGCCTCCCTTGCCAGCACCACCGCATCCCCCGCTCGCGCCACCGCCTTGGTCCGCTGCAGCGCCCGACCTCCCTTTCTCTGCTCCATTCGCACCTCCAGCCGCCTCCCAAGGCGCCCTCACCCACGCAGCGAGACCTCCCCGTCGCCAGCACCGCTACCCTGCCGCGTCTGAGTCTCCTCATGCGCCTCCCTGCTTCGTCCGGCCGCCGCGCCGCCAAGCTCCTCCACCGCGCCTTGCCTTGGACCTCAGATTTTGCGTCCCATGGCCACGAGCGCCACCAGCAGCAGTTTCAAGCCGTTGCCATCGCCGAGCCCCTCGTCGGACTCTCCTTCCTCCCACGCGCCAACCTCTCCTGCAAGGCCGCTGCCGTCCAGCGCAACACCCGCAGGAGATGGCCAGGGCCTCGGTCCCCTGCTCGTGCCTGAGACCCTCCACGTTGTGCCATCCACGCCATCCACAAGCAGCAGCATACCACATCGCCCTTCATGCCCCTCCGCTTTCGGTTGTTGCTAAGACCGTGCCTCTAAGACCGTATCCGGTTCATCAAGTACCGTTGTCTCGGATTGCGCCAAGTACCACGACGCCCAGAGCCCTCGGATCTGTCAAGTTCGACTACAACTACGCGGACTTGCCAAGTACCACTTGCTGTCGGCAAGACCCGCAAGTCGGACCCCGAACGATCGACGACTCGTGGACCATGTACAACTTCAGGCGCCGAACACCCGGGTAGCACAAATGCCAAGTACCCTAGAGACCACTTGGACGTCAAGTACCGTCAAACCGCAAAGACTCCATGGACATCAAGTTCCTCGCATGACCCTGAACATCTACGGAACTTGTGTGACTAAGAACGTGAACCACTACCACCGAACCCCGAAGGACTCAAATTCGACAAGTCCCCCTCCAAACCGGGAACCACTACTTCTGCTAACATCGAACCTGAACCGTCCGGAAACGCACGCTTCGAAGGTATAACCCCGAGACGACCGTCCGAGAACGATTGCATGTGTTGTATGAGATGCACCCTTTGTCTGCACCGTGTCCGTAGTGTCTCTCGCGTCCATGTCATCGACTCGTGGGAACCCGGAATCCGGGATCACCCCACCGTTCATCGCATGACACGCTCCCGTCACACTTTCTTTTGCACCGGCATCTCAATCGAGTTATCGGAACCGGAATGTTGTCGTGGCACCATTTCCGTTGTCATTGCCGTGGCACCCTTTCTTTCCACCACGGTGACTAATGCTTCATATCATGTTCATGTAACTTTTTCTTAAAAATTGCATAAACTTGCACATGTCATCCGCATCATAATAATAACATTTAAAATGTTTAAAATTGTTTGTGCATTAAATAGCTAATGCATATGAGGATTTTCCGGAATTGTTGTTGTTGTTTCCGGCCTCATTTAAACTTGCTTAAAGGTGTAGTTTTCTTATGCTTCATTTCTTGCCATGTTTAATAACATTTAAAGTTGTTGGGTACCTAAACGAGAGAGAACTAAATAATTGACGTCGTGTTTCATCAATATGCAACGGAGTTGCATATTGAGCTCCACTTAATTTGTAGTATTGTTTGTGTACTTTGCCATGCCATGCCTCTTTAAACCGGCCATGCATCATACTTGATTGTGCATCATGTCATGTTATGCTTGGTTGTTTACTATGTTGCTTGCTTCTTTCTGGTGTTGCCTCTTCGGGTTAGGTCCGATAACATCACGTTTGTGAGGATCCGTTCGACTACGTCTGTTTGTCTTCTTCATGGACTCGTTCTTCTTCCTTGCGGGATCTCAGGCAAGATGACCATACCCTCAAAATCACTTCTATCTTTGCTTGCTAGTTGATCGCTCTATTGCTATGTCGCGATACCTACCACTTGCTATATCATGCCTGCCATTTTGCCATGTCAGCCTCTAACCCACCTTTCCTAGCAAACTGTTGATTGGCTATGTTACCGCTTTGCTCAGCCCCTCTTATAGCGTTGCTAGTTGCAGGTGAAGATGCAGTTTGTTCCATGTTGGAACATGGATTATTGTTGGGATATCATTATTATCTCTTATTTAATTAATCCATCTATATACTTGGTAAAGGGTGGAAGGCTCGGCATTATGCCTGGTGTTTTGTTGCACTCTTGCCGCCCTAGTTTCCGTCATACAGGTGTTATGTTCCTTGATTTTGCATTCCTTACGCGGTTGGGTGTTATGGGAACCCCTTGATAGTTCGCTTTGAATAAAACTCCTCCAGCAAGGCCCAACCTTGGTTTTACCATTTGCCACCTAAGCCTTTTTCCCTCGGGTTTCTGGAGCCCGAGGGTCATCTTTATTTTAAACCCCCCTGGGCTAGTGCTCCTCTGAGTGTTGGTCCAAACTAAAGTCCCTTGCAGCGCCACCTCGGGGAAACTTGAGGGTTGGTTTTAGTTGTACGGACCGCTCGTCCGGTGTGCCCTGAGAACGAGATATGTGCAGCTCCTATCAGGATTTGTCGGCACATTCGGGCGGCTTTGCAGGTCTTTTTTTACCATTGTCGAAATGTCTTGTAACCGGGCTTCCGAGTCTGATCGGGTCTTCCTGGGAGAAGGAATATCCTTCGTTAACCGTGAGAGCTTGTGATGGGCTAAGTTGGGACAACCCTGCAGGGTTTGAACTTTCGAAAGCCGTGCCCGCGGTTATGGGCAGATGGGAATTTGTTAATATCCGGTTGTAGAGAACTTGACACTTAACTTAATTAAAATGCATCAACTACGTGTGTAGCCGTGATGGTCTCTTCTCGGCGGAGTCCGGGAAGTGAACACGGGTCTTGGGTTATGGTTGTGCGTAATTAGTTTCAGTATCACTTCTTGATCATTTCTAGCTTCACGATCGTTGCGTTGCATCTCTTCTCGCTCTCATTTGCGTATGTTAGCCACCATATATGCTTAGTGCTTGCTGCAGCTCCACCACATTACCCCTTTCCTACCCATAAGCTTAAATAGTCTTGATCTCACGGGTGTGAGATTGCTGAGTCCTCGTGACTCACAGATACTTCCAAACAGTTGCAGGCGTGATGATACCAGTGCAGGTGACGCAACTGAGATCAAGTGGGAGCTCGATGAAGATCGTGTTCGTTGTGTTGTTTTGTTTCCTATTGATTATTAGTGGAGCCCAGTTGGGACGATCGGGGATCTAGCATTTGGGGTGGTCTTTCATTATATTGGTTCCGTAGTCGGACCTTTGTTTGTACCTTGGATGATGTATGGATTATCATGTATTGTGGGAAGTGGCGATTGTAAGCCAACTCTTTATCCCTTTCTATTCAGTACATGGGATTGTGTGAAGATTACC
The DNA here is from genome assembly GCF_056163025.1 of Triticum urartu. NCBI lineage: Eukaryota > Viridiplantae > Streptophyta > Magnoliopsida > Poales > Poaceae > Triticum > Triticum urartu. The sequence continues at coordinate 165,838,775 of NC_141876.1, read as the reverse complement.
CCTCTTGCGACAAACCTACCATGCAGCTATGCCTCTAAGTCATGCCCCGACACGTGGGAGATATAGCCGCATCGTGGGTGTTACAGCGAGCGAGGCAAGGGTACGCGGGGGCAGAGTGAGATGATGAAGAGTGACCTCAGGATCCCCGGTGAGACGGAGATGGAGATGGAGTGGTGCTAGGGGAGAGGGAGACGAGGCGAGGCATGCTATACAGGGGCAGTGACAGTGACTGCATAGTGCATAAGGTGAGGTTGACTTTGGTAACCCGAACACGTTGCTTGGACTAGTGTCACCTAGGTCGTAGGGTCTTGTCACTTCACTGTGAGGACCGGATGAATAATATTTTGACCTGAAAGTGCTAGTTATCGACTAGAGGGTGTGAATAGGCGATTTTAACGAAAGTCTTCAAAACATGAGATCTTTGAAGACAACCAGTAGAAATCAACCTATTGATATGTAGCGGAAGGTAGACTACACTAGACAAGTGATACGTCTCCAACGTATCTATAATTTATGAAGTATTCATGTTGTTATTTTATCATTCTCGGATGTTTTACAATCATTTTATAGCAACTTTATATCATTTTTTGGGACTAACCTATTGACCTAGTGCCCAGTGCCAGTAGCTGTTTTTTGCTTGTTTTTTACATTACAGGAAATCAATATCAAACGGAGTCCAAACACCGCGAAACTTTTTGTGGATTTTTTATGGACCAGAAGACCAACAGTGGGCCAAAGAAGCACCTAGGGGTGCCCCAAGGGGGGCACAACCCACCAGGGCGCGCCTGGGCCCCTAGGCACGCCCAAGTGGGTTGTGCCCACCTCGATGGCCTCCCATACCCCTTCTTTGCACTATAAATTCCCAAATATTCCGAAGCCCTTCGAGGTTAACCTAGATCAGAAGTTTCGCCATCGCAGGTCTCCGTAGCCACTGAAAACTAATCTAGACCCGTTCCGGCATCTTACCAGAGGGGGTAATCATCTCTGGTGGCCATCTTCATCCTCCCGGCGGCCACCACGATGAGGAGGGAGTAGTCCACACTCGGGGCTGAGGGTTTGTACCAGTAGCTATGTGTTTAATCTCTCTCTCTCTCTCGTGTTCTTGAGATGTCATGATCTTGATGTATCGCGGGCTTTGTTAATATAGTCGGGTCATATGGTGTTTTCCCCTCTCTATCTTGTTGTGATGAATTGAGTTTTTCCCTTTGAGATTTTGTTGTTATCGGATTGAATACTTTTATGGATTTGTGAACACTTGATATATGTCTTGCAATTGAATACTCGTGGTGACAATGGGGTATCATATTGATTCACTTGATATATGTTTTGGCACTCAACTTGCGGATTTCCGCGGTGACATTGGGGTAATCTATGCATAGGGATTGATGCACGTTCTTGTCTTTGTTTCTCCAATAGAAATCTTGGGGCACTCTTTGAAGTTCTTTGTGTGGATTGAGTATTATGAATATGAATTTTCTTTGGTGTTATTTTAGTACGAACTCTAGGACAAGGAAGACAATGTAATGGTTTATGTTTGTTCATATTCACATAGAAGTTATATTGTCATAGATCCTTCAACATGTGGTGCTTGCCCCCCATCTTTGCTAGCCAAATATTCCGCACCAAGTAGAGATACTACTTGTGCATCCAAAAACCCTTAAAACCCAAATCTTATCTTCAAGAGTCCACCATACCTACCTAAGGATTGAGCAAGATCTTTCAAGTAAGTTGTCATCGGTGCAATAAGGCAATCAAAATTGCTTATAAAAGTGTGAGATCATCCAGTGTAAGAGAAAATTGAGCATTGTACGAACTTGTGATGGTAAAGTAATAAAAGCGATGGACTGCATAATAAAGGTTGCTATTATAAGGGTCAATATAACATGACGTTCTTTTGCACTAAGGGGTTGATCATACAAACAAATAAGTGCATGGAAAGCTCTGCTTCCCTCTGCGAAGGGCCTATATATTACTTTTATGTATTTACTTTTATGCAAAGAGTCAAAGTTTTTCTCTCTATTCCTTTTTATTTTTCTTCTTTGGCAAGCATCATGTGGTGAGGATAGATCTAGGCACATATATCCAGTTGGATATGGGTAGCATGAGTTATTATTGTTGACATCACCCTTGAGGTGAATACGTTGGGAGGCCAAACCATAAGCCCCTATCTTTCTATTTGTTCGGTTAAAACGTTTTGCTCATGTGTACGTGGTGAGTGTTAGCAATCATAGAAGACTATATGATGGTTGAGTATGTGAAAGTGCAACTATCCCTGGGGGGGTTTTGGTAATTCCTAACAACATATAGCTCATTGAACTAATGCTCTTTCAAGATGATCATTTCAGGAAGTTCAATGATTGGCATGGCATGGGCTAGGAATGTGGACCCCTAAAAATGCTAAGTACACATATTGGCTCAATCTCAAGACTCTACATTTTATTAATGTGATCCTAGATCACATTTAGTCCACAAGAAAAGCTAATACTATTAAAAGGGGATGAGGTGTTGCTTAATGGCTTGCTTGCTCAAAATTCTTAGTGATATGCTCCAAAAGACCTCAACCACTTTATCATGTCCACATATGTCACAAACCAAAAGTCAAACTCGGCCCCACCGATTTGATCTATCTGGCGCCACCGAGTTCGTTTGACATAGCCACTTCCAGAAACCATAATCGGTTCGATCTCACCAATAGGGATCTCGGTCTCACTGAGATGGGATTGCAAACTCTCTGTTTCATTTCGTAACGTTTCGGTCTAACCGAGATGAGCGATCGGTGCCACCGAGTTCACAATGCAAACTCTTTGTTTCCCTTTCGTAACGTTTCGGTCTCAATGAAATAAGCGATTCGGTCCCATCGAGTTTGCCTGACCAACTCTCTGTTTGCCTATTACAGAAATTGGTCTTACTGAGTTTATGTGATCCATCTCACCAAGATTACGTTATGCCCTAACCCTAATGAAATTGGTCCCACCGAGTTGACATGTCGGTCTCACCGAAAAGCCTAATGTTCACATTTTGAACTAAATCGGTCTGACCGAGTTTCATGATTCGGTCCCACCGAATTTGGTGAATTGTGTGTAACGGCTAGATTTTGTGTGGAGGCTATATATACCCCTCCACCCACTCTTCATTTGTGGAGAGAGAGCCATCAGAACGTGCCTACACTTCCAGCATACATTTTCTGAGAGAGAACTACCTACTCATGTGTTGAGACCAAGATATTCCATTCCAACCACAAGAATCTTGATCTCTAGCCTTTCCCAAGTTGCTTTCCAGTCAAATCATTTTTCCACCAAATCCAAATCTATGAGAGTTGAGTGTTGGGGATACTATCATTTTAAGCACAAGAGCAAGGAGTTCATCATCAACACACCATCTATTACCTTTTGGAGAGTGGTGTCTCCTAGATTGGTTAGGTGTCACTTGGGAGCCTCCGACAAGATTGTGGAGTTGAACCAAGGACTTTGTAAGGGCACGGAGATCACCTACTTCATGAAGATCTACCCAAGTGAGGCAAGTCCTTCGTGGGCGATGGCCATGGTGGGATAGACAAGGTTGATTCTTCGTGGACCCTTCATGGGTGGAGCCCTCCGTGGACTCGCGCAGCCGTTACCCTTCATGGGTTGAAGTCTCCATCAACATGGATGTACGATAGCACCACCTACCAGAACCACGCCAAAAATCTCTGTGTCTACATTGCGTTTGCTCCCTCCAAACTCCTCCCTTTACCTTCATATGAAAATGTTTTACATTCCTCTGCTATACTCTTAGACTTGCATGTGTAGGTTGATTTCTTGACTTGTGCTAAGTTGCTAAAGTCTGCCAAGACCTAAAATTGGTAAAAGGATAGACTTTTATTTGGTCAAGTAGTCTAATCACCCCCTCTAGACATACTTTCGATCCTACAAGTGGTATCAGAGCTTTGGTCTCCATTTGCCTTGATTTCCATAGCTTTGGCGACCATAGCCTTGGTTTCACAACCTAGGAGACTATGACATCTAGCGAGGGAAATTATCACCGTAGAGGTCGTTACTTTGATGGTACTAATTTTGCTAGTTGGAAGCATAAGATGAAAATGCATATTCTTGCACATAACCCCGCCGTTTGGGCTATTGTGTGTATTGGCTTGCAAGGTGAATTCTTTGATGGGAGAAAACCAAACCGTGAAGCTACCGTGGAAGAGTTGAAAATGCTGCAATACAATGCTCAAGCTTGCGATATCCTCTTCAACGGATTGTGCCCTGAAGAATTCAACAGAATCAGCCGTCTTGAGAACGCAAAGGAAATTTTGGATACTTTGATTGATATGCACAAGGGTACCGACTCCGTCAAGGAATAAAAATTGAATGTTCTTCAAAGTCAACTTGACAAGTTCAAAATGAAGGATGGTGAAGGTATCGCTGAAATGTACTCTAGGCTTGCTCTCATCACAAATGACATTGTCAGCTTAGGAAGTGAAGAGATGACCGATAGATTCATCATCAAGAAGATCCTAAGAGCCTTGGATGGAAAATATGATACCATGTGCACATTGATCCAAATGATGCCCAATTACAAATATCTCAAGCCAACGGAAGTGATTGGAAGAATTGTTGCTCATGAGATGTCACTCAAGGATAAAGAAGAGCTTCACAACAAGTCTAGTGGTGCTTACAAAGCCTCATGTGATGCTCCTACATCAGGTGAGAAACAAGCCCTCAATGAAGAATTGAGCCTAATGGTGAAGAATTTCAACAAGTTCTACAAGATTAGAAACATAGAAAGAAGTTCCAAGACAAGGCCCTACAATGACAAAAGATCTTTGAGTCGTGAGCGTAATTGCTACAATTGTGGAAGACCCAGACACTACTAAAATGAGTGTATGCCCCCCTACAAAAGAAGAGAAGATTCACCCAAAAGGAGAAGTAGAAGAGAAGAATCAAAGAGAGAGAAGGAGTAGAGATGATCGTTATGAACGAAGAACTTCTCGGAGAAGCAAGGATTCGGAAAGGAAGGACAAGTCATCAAGGAGCTACACAAAACAAAGACATCAAGCTCATGTTGGTGAATGGGTATCCGGTTCCGACTCCAACAATCACTCCGAGAGAAGTTATCGCTCCGACTCCGAATATACTGAAGATGAAGGTGTTGCCGTTCTAGCATTTGTGTCGACGAACTCCTACGACATATTTGACTCACCAAATGAAGGAATTGGAAGATGCTTCATGGCTAAAGGCCCAAAGGTATCACACCCCGAGTATGCTGATTTCAATAGTGATGAAGTTGACTTGCTAGGTGATGATGATTTACTTGTTGACAAATCTAGTGATGAAAACTTTGATGAACTTGTCATTAATCATGCTAAACAAGATAAAATGAATGATGATGATAAGAAGGAGATTGAGCGTCTAACTAAACAACCAAACACTCTTAAGTTAGCTCATGAAACTACCTTGGAAGATCATCGAGAGCTTTTAAAGACTCATGAGAAGCTACGCTTTGAAAATCTCAACCTTGAGCAAGAGCATGTGTTCTTAAAAGCAATCAATGATGATCTTCGCAAGAAAAGTTCTTCTTACATTGCCAAGCGTTTACTCCTGTCTACTTACATGCCACAAGTAAAATCTAACAACAAGAGTAAGAAAGATTCTTCCTCTAGTAGTAACAATGATCATGTTAAATCCAATGTTGTTGCTTCTAGTAGTTCTCTTGATTCCACTAATGATTCTCTTAGCCAAGTTACACTTGAGAAAGAAAATAGCTTATTGAAAGGAATTATAGAGAAAGGTGTTTACAAGAGCCTTTCCGGAAGTAAGCAATTTGAGGAAATTGTACGCAAGCAAGGAAGACACCGGAAGAATCAAGGTGTTGGTTTTGAACGGAAGTTCAATGCCAATGGAGTTGAGTGGGAAGAAGATCAATACCCCAAGACGACGTTTGTTCCTCAACAAGAGAAGTATGATTCTACTTCTTTCAAGGGGACACAAGATCAAGATGATCTTCCACCACAAGACCACAAGCAAAAAGGCAAGGACAAGCTTCAAGAAGAGATTGATGCATTTAAAGAAGCTCCCAAGGCCTTGGTCAAGTGGGTTCCCAAGATGACATCAAGTTCTACTTCATCAAGTACAACTATGACTCCAAGGATTCCCATCAAGATGATGTGGATCCCGAAGAAGAAGAACTAGAGAGTTCTTTAGGGTGACTCTGCCAACATACTCCATTCGTATCATTTTGGCGAGGACAAGTGAAAACAACATCCACATCTTGCACTAGTTCAAGGAGTCACAAACCCTCTTGTTGGTAAGACAAGGGACAAGGTAAGCTAATGCTTTCATGGAAATCATCATGTATGAAATTCATTCTATGTCCATCGATATCTTTGTTTGTTCCTTGCGGGACTAACCCATGTAGGTATTGAAAGTGCAACTCACTCAAATGGATTGCTCCGAATGATCTACATCAACATTGAGCATCCACATCTTCAACATCTAGATGAAGTCATCGTCGACAAAACCCAAGGTTAGTTCTGTAACGCCCCAGATGCAATTTTCCATATTTGTAACTCCGACTCTTGCCTTTCCCGGATATGCGATATGATTTTCCCTTCGTGGTTGGGTTTTTCTTTTCGTTTCGTATTTTGTTCATGTCATGCATTTCATATCATGTCATCATGTGCATCTCATTTTCCATACGTGTTCGTTTCATGCATCCGAGCATTTTCCCCATTGTCCGTTTTGCAATCCAACACTCCTACGTCCTCCGGCGTCCCCTCTCTTGTCTCTTTTCATGAGCGGGTGTTAAACATTCTCAGAATGGACCGAGATTTGCCAAGTGGCCTTGGTACACAACCGGTAGACCGCCTGTCAAGTTTCACGCCATTTGGAGTCCGTTTGATACTCCAACGGTTAACCGGGGAACCGTAAAGGCCTCGTGTGTGTTGCATCCCAACACCCCTCCAAAGTGGCCCAATAACCCATCCAAACACCCTCCATCCTCTAGGCCGTTCGATCACGATCGCGTGGTCGAAAACTACACCTCATTTGGACACTCCCACCACCTTCTACCTATAAATAGATGCTCCCCTCCGAAAAATTCGCGCAGATCAAACCCAAGCATCGCTCCCCTCGCGCCGCCGGACGTTTCTTCCTCCGCCGCCGGACATGTCCGCCTCCACATCGCTCCCGCCAACCAGGAGTCGCCATGTCACCCCGCCGCCGCTTCCCTCCACTCCACGAGCGCCACGTCGCCAACCCCGCCGCCAGTCAACGCCTCCCACCGCGCGGGCCCGCCGAACCCAGATCCGGCCCGCGCCGGGCCGAACCGGGCACGGATCCCACCGCCGCTGCTCGCCGCGTGCCCCGCTTGCTATGCCGCCGAGTGACGCAAAGCACGGTGCCGCCGCCCGCGTCCTCCCGCCGCGCCTCGCCTGCACCGCCCGTCGCCTGCCATCGTCGCCCGGCCACCGCCTTGCCGCCCGGCTCCGGCGAGGCGTGCCACCACGCGGTGCCCCGCCTCTGCCTCCTGCCCTCATCATCCGGCGCCTGCCACCCCAGCTTCGGTGACTTCTCCTTCGCCCTCTCCAGCTCCGGCCGTCTCCCTCCTCTTCTCTGGCCTCAACTCCGGCGAGCCTCGTTTCCCGTGCGGTCAAACCCTAGATCTGTTTCATGGGGTAAAAATATCTGTAAGTCTTTTTCCCTCACATTCTATTGCTCTGTTCAACGCATCATAACTTCATGAACATTGCTCGGTTTTGTGTGCATGAGATATCAAAATGTTCATCATGATGTCCTCTTCATTTTGTTCCATTGTGACATGCTTGTTTGAGTTCATCTTGATGCCCAAATCTCTGATGCAAGAGTGCTATAAATTGTTAGGTGCTGATTCTTATCAGATTCTGAGCATTTGTCATTTTTGCTACATTTGTTGTGTGCTGCATATGGGCATGAGCTCTACATGTATTTTGATCTATGCCATGCCATATTTACAGGAGTGCATGCCTTGTGTTTTTGTGATCATTGTGGTGACTAGCACAAGCATGCAAAGTAGCCTTTGTAATATTGCCGATTTCAGGGACTTAGGATTTTGCCAAGTCCTTGCTCTGCTGTTATTTTTGTACCATGTATCCATGATGCTACAGTGAGATCCGTGCTTGTTTGGATTATCTTCAGTAAGGATGATTTGGACATATGGTTGTGCTCTATCCATACATGCCCCTGTTTGCAATTATGGAGTACCCTAGCATGACTTAATCCTGCTCTACTTTTGCTATAAAATGTTCCTGGCAGATTGTTTACATGTTAATCAATTTTGCCATGGTTGTTGTAGTTGATCCATGTATGTTATGAACTTGTTCTTGCAATGGTTATCTTCATGAACATGCCTTCTTGCTATTGCTATGCTTAGTTTGTCATGCTAGGCTTTGTGATGAGTGTATCGAGCTCGCAAAGATGCCTTCATAACTCTGTTTATGCCATGCTCTGTTTTCTGCTAAGTTTGAATCTGTTAACGAAACTTTCTATGTTTACATGGGTGCCATCATATCTTCTGATCCTTTTTGGCTTATGGTCAGTAAGGAACTTTTGTTACATGCATTTAGTAGATTCATGCCATGCCTTGGTTTGCTATGATCCTCTCCTGTAGCATGTTGTTTGCTTGCTCTAAACATTGCTTCCTGATGTTAATTCCTAACATGTTAATTTTTTCTCTAAGTCTGTTATGCTGTTATCTTTTGCATTTTTGCCATGCTTGTTTGAACCTGCTCTTGTGTGATTTAGCCGTAGCTCAGTGTTCATATTTTGTCAAGCATCTTGAGTAGATCACTGCCATGTGCTTTGTTGTTATGTTGGAGTGCAGTAGCTTAGTTTCTTGTTGCATTCTAGATGGCATCGTGCTGTTAATCGCAGAATTGTGCCATTATTGTTTTGCTTGCCATTTGCAAACCGTGCATCCGATTCCGGTAATCTTTATATCGATTTCGACCAAAATCATCTCATCTTTCCAGCGGCACGCTTGGTTTTCCATGTTGATGCCTTTTTCATTCTTTTCCTTTCGGAGCACGCATATGCATTACATATCACATCTTGCATGTCATGCCATGTTTTGCATCATGTTGCTTGCGCATTGCACCGTGATTGATTGTTGGTCCTTTGCTTGTGTTCTTGCCTTGGGAAAAGCCGGGAGACAAGTACGTGATCGAGGAACCCGTTGAGTACGCTTATGAGGATCAAGCTTTCGTCAACTCTGAGAATTTTGCAGGAAAGATGACCATACCCTCGAAATCACTTCTATCTTTGCTTGCTAGTTGCTCGCTCTTTTGCTATGCTGCGATACCTACCACTTGCTATAACATGCCTCCCATATTGCCATGTCAAGCCTCTAACCCACATTTCCTAGCAAACCATTGTTTGGCTATGTTACCGCTTTGCTCAGCCCCTCTTATAGCATTGCTAGTTGCAGGTGAAGATGGAGTATGTTCCATGTTGGAACATGGATATTGTTGGGATATCATTATTATCTTTTATTTAATTAATGCATCTATATACTTGGTAAAGGGTGGAAGGCTTGGCCTTATGCCTGGTGTTTTGTTCCACTCTTGCCGCCCTAGTTTCCGTCATACCGGTGTTATGTTCCTTGATTTGGCGTTCCTTACACGGTTGGGTGTTATGGGAACTCTTTGAGTGTTTGCTTTGAATAAAACTCCTCCAGCAAGGCCCAACCTTGGTTTTACATTTGCCTAACAACCTATCACCTTCCCTTGGGTTCTGCAGACTCAAGGGTCATCTTTATTTTAACCCCCCCGGGCCAGTGCTTGTCTAAATGTTGGTCCGAACCAGAGCCACTTGCGGCGCCACCTCGGGGAAACTTGAGGGCTGGTTTTAGCTGTACGTAGTGTTCATTCGGTGTTTCCCTGAGAACGAGATATGTGCAGCTCCTATCAGGATGTGGGCGCATCGGGCGGTCTTGCTAGTCTTGTTTTACCATTGTCGTAAAGTCTTGTAACCGGGATTCCGAGTCTGACCAGGTCTTCCTGGGACAAGGAATATCCTTCATTGACCGTGAGAGCTTGTGATGGGCTAAGTTGGGACTCCCTGCAGGGTTTTGAACTTTCGAAAGCCGTGCCTGCGGTTATGGGCAGATGGGAATTTGTTAATGTCCAGTTGTAGAGAACTTGACACTTAATCTAATTAAAATGAATCAACCGCGTGTGTAGCCGTGATGGTCTCTTTCCGGCGGAGTCCGGGAAGTGAGCACGGTCTCGTGTTATGCTTGAACGTAAGTAGCTTTTGGATCACTTCTTGATCATTATTAGTTTCTTGACCGTGTGTTGCTTCTCTTCTCGCTCTCTTTTGCGTATGTTAGCCACCATATATGCTAGTGCTTGCTGTAGCTCCACCTCACTACATTCTCCTACCCATAAGCTTAAATAGTCTTGATCTCGCAGGTGTGAGATTGCTGAGTCCCTATGGCTCACAGATACCTCCAAACAGTTTGCAGGTGCCGATGATGCCAGTGCAGGGGACGCTACCGAACTCAAGTGGGAGTTCGACGAGGATTCGGGCCGTTACTATGTTTTCTTTTCCGGATAATCAGTAGAGGAGCCTAGTTGGGGCGATCGGGGATCTAGCATTAGGGGTTGTCTTCTTTTATTTTGGTTCCGTAGTCGGACCTTGTTTGTATTCTTGATGATGTATGTTAACTTGTATTTGTGTGAAGTGGCGATTGTAAGCCAACTCTTTATCCCTTTCTTATTCAGTACATGAGATTGTGTGAAGATTACCCCTCTGGCGATAAACCTACCATGCGGCTATGCTTCTAAGTCGTGCCCCGACACGTGGGTGATATAGCCGCATCGTGGGTGTTACAAGTTCATCCCTCTTAGGGGGGATATCACATCTAGGGGGAGCTTTACTCTAAGATTTGAGCTAAAGCAAATCTAATGGTGTGAACATAACAATGCTTTATGTAAAAGTGGTAACCCCACTTGTGCTTAAACAATGAGTGTGGCCTACGATCAAATGTTCCCATTTGACTCCTCAGTCAATATACTCATATATAGGTGACCTAGTCATCACAAAATTGCTTGATAGATGCTAGAGTGTTTGTGCATGCTTTGTCACATATTTCATTTGCCTTTTTATTGTGTGAGCATGTTGATTGCATATTTTTCTCATTCGAGGACATCCATTTGTTGCGTTGATTGTTTGGCTCTTTTTCTTTTGCCAAATGGATGGACAAGAATGCCTAAGAACTTCCTCTAGCTATCTATGCTTTTCTCGTATCAAACTCTATTCATGCTACATCACAAACTTTGACCAAGTTAGATTGGAACACTCTGTGTGAGGAGCACTCAGAGTACCTGATTCATCATAGACTTAAAATTCCAAAACCTCTCTATGCATTTCCGTATGACCGGTTCATCCTTTTCGGTCTGACTGAGTTCACTGAGTTGATCTAGGATTTCAATCTCGGTCCAACCGATTAGAACCTTTCAGTCACACTGAGTTGCGATAACCGCTTGCGATTCTGCATCTCGGTGCCACCGAGTTGCTCCACTCGGTCACACCGATAGGGTCAGGATATATATATCGTCGGGTCGAATTTTCAAAATTACTCCAAAACCCGTCAGCCCACGCGTGTCCTGCTCTGCCGCCTCGGGTCTCCGGATCGTCCTCTCGTCGCTAGTGACCTCCCACCACTGGTCTGCATCTCCATCAACGGAATTCAACCCCGCCTTTGCCGCCATAGTGAACTCACCGCCGAACTAGGGTATGAGTTCGAAATTTTGTGATGTTCCTTACTCCGATTCTTAGCACAAAGCAAATGCCATGTTCTTTACCACATATGAGATCATCCTTTCCAGCAAGAACATCCCTTAGATTAGGTTTGATTCAAAAATTTAGGGTTAGGTTTCTGCCGAACTCATCTTGGACCGACCGAGTTGTGGAAATCGGTCTCACCGATTTGGCCTAGGCCATTGCACTTGCACTTTTCGGTCTGAGCCAAAGTTGCAAATCAGTGTGACCGAGTTCAACTCTCTGTGAAACCCTAGCAATCCCGGATGCACCGAACTGTGTCTCGATCTGACCAATTTCACTAGTTTAGACTCCAAAAGTTGCTTCGGTGTCACCGAGTTTAACAAATCGGTAGCTCCAAAATGCTTTTTGTGGAAAACTAAAACTAAGTTTTTGACTCATTTGTTTTGCAAAAGCTCTGCACTTTGTGATTCTCATCCACTCTATCTCATCTATAACTATTCATAGGGTCAGCAGTCAGTTTGCTTTGTCAGAATGTTAGATCAGAGTGATAGCCAAAACAAGTCAGAGGAGCAGATGAACCTGAGTGAGGGCAATAGTCAGAGGAGCCAAAACAAGTTTGCTTTGTTAGTATCCGTGTGTGTGTGTGGTGTGGGAGGGGGTGGGGGAGGGGTAGACAGCTGCCTAACTATAGAGGTAGAACGACTCGTATATGTGTTGAGAAGGAGAGACCCAGCTATGTCTTGAGGGAGATCGGTCGACATCCATACAGAACTGAAGGACGGGAAATAGGATGGGACAGAGAGAGAGAGGAGAGAGAGAGGGATGGAGAGGGGTAGAGTGCTGGATGGGTGATGGAGTTGCTTCTCAAAGATGGTGGGAGAGGCCTACTAGACAAACTGAGGGTGGAACTGCAATATTATCAATAAGAGTGGGGATGTGTTTCTGTGTGTGCCTGTGCATGGTAGATCTGTCAGGACACATCCATGGATGATGAAGGGGAACCATGTGTTTGGTAAGCCAACCTAACTAGATCGGTAGATCAATTTTTGTTTGTCGGAGGAAGGGAGAGACATAACTAATGAGGTAGATCAATCGACGCGTGGGGAAAACGAGTTATAAGGACCAAGCTAGCTATATGTATAGTGGGAGATCGGTCGGTGTACGTCCATTTGTTAGAGGCAAATAAGGCCCGGTGAGACGGATAGGCAGAGAAAATGGAGCTAGGAGGTGGTGCGAGAGGCCCAACTACTAGCTAGATAGGGGGAGGAGTGTGTGGTTGTGAGATCGATGAAAAGAGGGGTGAGAGTTTACACGTGTGTGGGACCGTATGAGGGACACGAGGCAAGGACACATAAAGGAGGAGATTTAAGGTGCGTGTGTATGTTGTAGGCAGACATCACTTGAGAGGTTTATCGATCGGTGTGTGTCGGAAAGGAGTTGTGGAGACGGTGGGAGAACGACCTAAACAAAATAAAATGAATGTGCGCGATGGATAGAATGCTGAGGGAGCGGGAGGGTGAGGAGGGCATGTGCATGCACGAGAGAAAGTTAGTGGTAGCTACAAAGGTTAGAGGATTGTGTGGGTGTAAGAGACTAACAAAGATCATAATTTGATATGAAAGTGGATTCATATATTTGAATAGGAGATCATAGTGTTTTAAACATATGCATGCATGAATATAGCGGTGATACGCGTGTTGTGGTTTTGCACATGTTATACCATAATGTGATGATGCATGGCGTTTGCAACTCACTGCTAAATGTTGAATAATCTAAACCATACTATACATCAAAGAATCTAACATTTCATTTGAATTTGTGATAATGTGTGGCGTTTGCAGCTTACAACTAAATATCGAACAATCTAAACAATACTATATATCGAACATTCTCACATTTTATTTGAATTTGTGGTAATGTGTGGTGGTTGCAACTCACATCTAAATACTTGTAGGCGTAGGGGGCGGTGACCAATACATAATGTGATAAACACATTATACATATGAGACATGGTTTTGTTTGTGAAGATCTAGCTAGAGCTTGAAATGTACTATGATTTGAAATCAACATAAAGTGGATTCAAAAAATCGAGTTCGACTTCATATAGTACACATAGTTCATATGTAACTCGAGACTAATCACGTGGTGTCTTGTGAAGATAATACACAAACGATGGTTTAACTTGACAATAATGACGATTGTAGATCTTATTAAAACAGAGAAACGAATTCAAATGCTTTGACTTCACAACAATCATTATTGTAGATCTTATTCAAATAGAGAAACAAATTCAAATTTAGTTCATATTGAAGTGGTAGTATATACGTTTGGAATGCACTAAAACGTTCATTTGAGTACTAGGTAGCATTCCACATCAAAAATTATCTTTTTTATCATTTACCTACTCGAGGACGAGCAGGAATTAAGCTTGGGGATGCTGATATGTCTCTGTCGTATCTATAATTTTTGATTGTTCCATGCCAATATTATAGAACTTTCATATACTTTTGGCAAATTTTTATACTATTTTTGGGACTAAAATATTGATCTAGTGCCTAGTGCCAGTTCTTGTTTGTTGCATGTTTTTTGTTTCGCAGAAAATCCATATCAAACAGAGTCCAAACGGGATAAAAACTTACGGAGTTTTTTTTGGAATATATGTGATTTTTTGGAAGAAGGTTCAGAATACAATCAATCAAAGAGCAATTTTCATAGTTAAATTCCTTGAAATCCATAATAGTGGGTTTAGCAACATCTAGGGTTTTAATTTCTTCAATCCCACTTTTATCAAATTTAGCATCAAGATCAAAAGATTCAGGATTCTTGGAATGCCTTCTAGGTAAAGGTGGATCATATTCAGTCCCATCATTATCAAGATTCATATTGCAAAAAAAAGATTTAATAGGGGACACATCAATAACTTTTAGATCTTCATCATTATTTTCATAGGAACTAGAAGAACACGCTTTTATAAAGGCATCTTTCTAAGCACGCATCCTAGCGGTTCTTCCTTTGCACTCATCAATGGCAATTCTCATGGCTTTGAGAGACTCATTGATATCATGCTTAGGTGGAATAGATCTAAGTTTGAAAGAATCAACATCAAGAGCAATTCTATCAACGTTCCTAGCCAAATCATCAATCTTAAGCAATTTTTCTTCAATCATAGCATTAAAATTCTTTTGCGAAGTAATAAATTCTTTAATATTAGATTCAAAATTAAAGGGCATCTTATTATAATTTCTATAAGAATTGTTGTAGGAATTACCATAATTATTAGAGGGATTACTAGGATAAGGCCTAGGGTTGAAATTTCCTCTATACGCGTTATTACCAAAATTGTTGCTACCAAAAAAATTCACATCCATAGATTCATAATTATTCTCAATCAAAGTAGACAAGGGCATATCATTAGGATAATAAGAAACACTCTTATTAGCAAATAATTTCATATGTTCATCCATCTTTCCACTCAAAACATTAATTTCTTCTATCGCATGCACCTTTTTATAAGTAGATCTTTCAGTATGCCATTGAGAATAATTAACCATAATATTATCTAGGAGTTTAGTAGCTTCTCCTAAAGTGATTTCCATAAAAGTGCCTCCTGCGGCCGAATCTAAAATATTTCTAGAAGCAGAATTCAACCCGGCATAAATTTTTTGAACAATCATCCACAAATTTAAACCATGGGTAGGGCAATTAAGTATCATTAATTTCATTCTCTCCTAAGCTTGTGCAACATGTTCATGATCAAGTTGCTTAAAATTCATAATATCGTTTCTAAGAGAGATGATCTTAGCGGGAGGAAAATACTTAGAGATAAAAGCATCTTTGCACTTGTTCTATGAATCAATACTATTTTTAGGCAAAGACGAAAACCAAGCTTTAGCACGATCTCTAAGCGAAAAAGGAAATAGCTTCAATTTAACAATATCATTATCCACAACTTTCTTCTTTTGCATGTCACACAAATCAACGAAGCTATTTAGATGGGTAGCGGCATCTTCACTAGGAAGGCCGGAGAACGGATCTTTCATAACAAGATTCAGCAAAGCAGCATTAATTTCACAAGATTCAGCATCGGTAAGAGGAGCAATCGGAGTGCTAATAAAATCAATGTTGTTGGTGTTGGTGAAGTCACACAATTTAGTATTATCTTGAGCCATCGTGACAAGCAAGCAAACTAACACACAAGCAAAAAAAAGCAAGCGGGCAAAAAGAGGCAAATAGAGGGAGGATAGAGAGAGAGGGCAAATAAAATGGCAAGGGTGAAGTGGGGGGACAGGAAAATGAGAGGCAAATGGAAAATAATGTAATGCGGGAGATAAGGGTATGTGATGGGTACTTGGTATGTTGACTTTTGCGTAGACCTCCCCAGCAACGGCGCCAGAAATCCTTCTTGCTACCTCTTTTAGCACTGCGTTGGTTTTCCCAGAAGAGGAAGGGATGATGCAGCAAAGTAGCGTAAGTATTTCCCTCAGTCTTTGAGAACCAAGGTATCAATCCAGTAGGAGGCTACGCGCGAATCCCTCGCACCTGCACAAAAAAAATCCTCGCAACCAACACAAATAGGGGTTGTTAATCCCTATAGGGCCACTTACGAGAGTGAGTTCTGATAGATATGATAAGATAATATTTTTGGTATTTTTATGATAAAGATGCAAAGTAAAATAAAGGCAAAGTAAATAGCAAGGTAAATAACTAAGTAGTAGGAGATTGATATGATAAAGATAGACCTGGGGCCCATAGGTTTCACTAGGGGCTTCTCTCGATAACATAAGTATTCTACGGTGGGTGAACAAATTACTGTTGAGCAATTGACAGAATTGAGCATAGTTATGAGAATATCTAGGTATGATCATGTATATAGGCATCACGTACGAGACAAGTAGACCGACTCCTGCCTGCATCTGCTACTATTACTCCACTCATCGACCGCTATCTAGCATGCATCTAGAGTATTAAGTAAAAACAGAGTAACGCCTTAAGCAAGATGACATGATGTAGAGGGATAGACTCATGCAATATGAAGAAAACCCCATCTTGTTATCCTCGATGGAAACAATACAATATGTGCCTTGCTGCCCTTACTATCACCGGGAAAGGACACCGCAAGATTGAACCCAAAGCTAAGCACTTCTCCCATTGCAAGAAAGATCAATCTAGTAGGCCAAACCAAACTGATAATTCAAAGAGACTTGCAAAGATAACCAATCATACATAAAAGAATTTGGACAAGATTCAAATATTATTCATAGATAGACTTGATCATAAACCCACAATTCATCGGTCTCAACAAACACACCGCAAAAAGCAGATTACATTGTATTGAGATCCAAAAAGAGAGAAGAAGCCATCTAGCTACTAACTATGGACCTGTAGGTCTGAAGTAAACTACTCACACTTCATCAGAGAGGCTATGGTGTTGATGTAGAAGCCCTTCGTGATCGATGCCACCTCCGACGGAGCTCCGGAACAGGCCCCAAGATGGGATCTCGCGGATACAGAAAGTTACGGCGGTAGAATTAGGGTTTTGGCTCCGTATCTGATCGTTTGGGGGGTACGTGGGTATATATAGGAGGAAGAAGTACGTCGGTGGAGCAACAGGGAGCCCACGAGGGTGGAGGGCACGCCTGGGGGGGGGGTAGGCACACCCCCTACCTCGTGGCCTCCTATTACGTGGCTTGACGTAGGGTCCAAGTCTCCTGAGTTGTATTCGATGAGAAAATCCGTTCCCGAAGGTTTCATTCCGTTTGGACTCCGTTTGATATTCCTTTTCTTCGAAACCCTAAAACAGGCAAAAAACAACAATTCTAGGTTCGGCCACCGGTTAATAGGTTAGTCCCAGAAATAATATAAAAGTGGATAATAAAGCCCAATAATGTCCAAAACAGTAGATAATATAGCATGAAGCAATCAAAAATTATAGATACGTTGGAGACATATCAACTACCGATTTATATCAGTGGATTAAGCCATGGGAAAGTTATATTGCAGTAGCTACAATGCAAAAACAAAATATGAATTGGTTTGCAACAATACTTAGAGTAGTGATTTGCTTTATTATACTAACGGATCTTACCGAGTTTTATGTTGAAGTTTTGTGTGGATGAAGTGTTCGAAGATCGAGGAGGTCTCGATGTGAGAAGAAGGAAGAGAGGCAAGAGCTCAAGCTTGGGGATGCCCAAATTTTGCAAATCTGAAAATTTTGCCATAGTTGAATATTGTTATGATAATTATGCTTCTAATGCCTATGTTAAACCATATATTGAGGACTCCTCCACTGTCCAAGAAGAGACTAATATTTTGCAGGAGTCTATGGAAGAAGAAATTGATGAAACTGTGAGCTCATTGGATGAAAACGATGATGAGGAGAGCGAAGAACAAAAGGAGGAAGAGCAGATTAGCTACCCGTGCCCACCTTCTAATGAGAGTAACTCTTTAACTCATACATTGTTTAATTTCCCTTCGTGCTTACCGAATGATGAATGCTATGATGGTTGTTATGATCCCGTTGATTCTTTTGAAATATCTCTTTTTGATGATGCTTGCTATGCTTGTGGCCAAGATCCCGATAGGAATTATGCTTATGGAGATGAACTTGCTATAGTTCCTTATGTTAAACATGAAATTGTTGCTATTGCACCCATGCATGATAGTCCTATTATCTATTTGAATTCTCCCTACTACACTATATCAGAAAAGTTTGTGCTTATTAAGGATTATATTGATGGGTTGCCTTTTACCGTTGCACATGATAATTTTGATAGATATAATATGCATGTGCTTGCTGCTCCAACTTGCAATTATCATGATAGAGGAACTATATCTCCACCTCTCTATGTTTCCAACATGGTAAAATTGCAAGAAACTATTTATACTATGCATTGGCCTTTACTATGTGTGCATGAATTGTTCTTTTATGACATGCCGATGCATAGGAAGAGAGTTAGACTTCGCCATTGCTTGATATATGTTTCTTTGTGCTCACTACTAAATGCCAAATCATTGCTAATTAAAATTGGCTTTGATATACCTTGGGATCCGGGTGGATCCATTACTTGAGCACTATATGCCTAGCTTAATGGCTTTAAAGAAAGCGCTGCCAGGGAGACAACCCGGAATTTCTAGAGAGTCATTTATTTCTGTTGTGTGCTTTTATAAAGTTTAAAATAAAAATAATGTGCCAAAGTTTGCCTTTAGGATGTTTTAGATTGCTTGTTTGTTTGTACGGTGCAGGACAGAAACTTTGGCTGTAGTGTGCGATTTTACTGGAATGTCTAATGGTACTAATTCTTTTTGCACTATCTTTCTATACAAATTCTTTATTTTTCCTTGGCAGAATTTTTCAAGTATCAGAAGTATGGTGAATGTTCAGATTGTTACAGACTGTTCTGTTTTAGATAGTTTCTGTTTTTGATGCATAGTTTGCTTGTTTTGATGAAACTATCGATTTATATCAGTGAATAAGCCATGGAAAAGTTATATTACAATAGACATAATGCAAAAACAAAATATGAATTGGTTTGCAACAGTACTTAGAGTAGTGATTTGCTTTATTATACTAACAGATCTTACCGAGTTTCCTGTTGAAGTTTTTTGTGGATGAAGTGTTCGATGATCGAGAAGGTCTCGATATGAGGAAAAGGAGGAGAGGCAAGAGCTCAAGCTTGGGGATGCCCAAGGCACCCCAAGTAAATATTCAAGGAGACTCAAGCGTCTAAGCTTGGGTATGCCCCGGAAGGCATCCCCTCTTTCTTCAACAAGTATTAGTGTGTTTTCGGACTTGTTTCGTTTATGCGATATGTGCAATCTTGGAGCGTCTTTTGCATTTAATTTTAAATTTTCTTTTATGCACCATGCTCGTAGGAGGTAGTCCTTGGTTGATTTATAGAATGCTCATTGCACTTCACTTATATCTTTTGAGTATGGCTTTATAGAATGCTTCATGTGTTTCACTTATATCATTTGAAGTTTGGATTGCCTGTTTCTCTTTACATAGAAAACCGCCATTTGTAGAATACTCTTTTGCTTCACTTATATTTGTTAGAGCATGGGCATATCTTTTGTAAAAAGAATTAAACTCTCTTGCTTCACTTATATCTATTTAAGTAGATGACAGGAACTGGTCATTCACATGGTTAGTCATAAAATCCTACATAAAACTTGTAGATCACTGGATATGATATGTTTGATTCCTTGCAATAGTTTTGCGATATAAAGATGGTGATATTAGAGTCATGCTAGTGGGTAGTTGTGGATTAGTAGAAATACTTGTGTTGAGGTTTGTGATTCCCGTAGCATGCACGTATGGTGAACCGTTATGTAACGAAGTCGGAGCATGAGGTATTTATTGATTGTCTTCCTTATAAGTGGCGGTCGGGGACGAGCGATGGTCTTTTCCTACCAATCTATCCCCCTAGGGGCATGCGTAGTAGTACTTTGCTTCGAGGGCTAATAAACTTTTGCAATAAGTACGTGAGTTCTTTATGACTAATGTTGAGTCCATGGATTATACGCACTCTCACCCTTCCATCATTGCTAGCCTCTTTGGTACTGTGCATTTCCCTTTCTCACCTCGAGAGTTGGTGCAAACTTCGTCGGTGCATCCAAACCCCGTGATATGATACACTCTGTCACACATGAGCCTCCTTATATCTTCCTCAAAATAGCCACCATACCTACCTGTTATGGCATTTCCATAGCCATTTCGAGATATATTGCCATGCAACTTCCATCATCATCATATACATGACTTGAGCATTCATTGTCATATTGCTTTGCATGATCGTAAGATAGCTAGCATGATGTTTTCATGGCTTGTCCTTTTTTGATGTCATTGCTACGCTAGATCATTGCACATCCCGGTACACCGCCGAAGGCATTCATATAGAATCAAATCTTTGTTCTAGTATCGAGTTGTAATATTGAGTTGTAAGTAAATAACAATGTGATGATCATCATTATTAGAGCATTGCCCCATCCAAAAAAAAGGAGAGGCCAAAGAAGCCTAAATAAAAAGGGGGGCCAAAGAAGCCTGCAAAAAGAAAAAGAAAAGGGGCAATGTTACTATCCTTTTACCACACTTGTGCTTCAAAGTAGCACCATGTTCTTCATATAGAGAGTCTCTTGAGTTATCACTTTCATATACTAGTGGGAATTTTCATTGTTGAACTTGGCTTGTATATTCTGATGATGGGCTTCCTCAAATGCCTGAGGTCTTCATGAGTAAGAAAGTTGGACGCACACCCACTTAGTTTCAGTTTGATCTTTCATACACTTATAGCTCTAGTGCATCCACTGCATGGCAATCCCTACTCCTCACATTGACATCAATTGATGGGCATCTCCATATTCCGTTGATTAGCCGCTTCGATGTGAGACTTTCTCCCTTTTTGTCTTCTCCACACAACCTCCACCATCATATTCTATTCCACCTATAGTGCTATGTCCATGGCCCATGCTCATGTATTGCGTGAGGGTTGAAAAAGCTGAAGCGCGTTAAAAATTATGAACCAATTGCTCGGCTTGTCATCGGGGTTTTGCATGATGTGAATATTTTGTGTGGTGAAGATGGAGCATAGCCAGACTATATGATTTTGTAGGGATAACTTTCTTTGGCCATGTTATTTTGAAAAGACATGATTGCTTTATTAGTGGGCTTGAAGTATTATTGTTTTTATGTCAAATGATAGACTATAGCTTTGAATCACTCGTGTCTTAATATTCATGCCATGATTAGATATATCATCAAGATTATGCTAGGTAGCATTCCACATCAAAAATTATTTTTTTATCATTTACGTACTCGAGGACGAGCAGGAATTAAGCTTGGGGATGCTGATACGTCTCCGCCGTATCTATAATTTTTGATTGTTCGATGCCAATATTATACAACTTTCATATACTTTTGGCAACTTTTTACACTATTTTTTGGGACTAACATATTGATCCAGTGCCCAGTGCCAGTTCCTGTTTGTTGCATGTTTTTTGTTTCGCAGAAAATCCATATCAAATGGAGTCCAAACGGAATAAAAACGGATGGAGAATATTTTTGGAATATTTGGAAAATATGGGAAGAAAATCTTCGCGAGACGGTGCCCGAGGAAGCCACGAGGCAGGGGGGAACGCCCCACGCCCCTGGGCGGGCCGCTGACCCTCGTGGGCCCCTCGTAAGGCGGTTGCTGCTATTCTTTTGCCGCAAGAAAGCTAATTTTCAGTAAAAAAATATCGGCAAAGGTTTCAGTTCAATTGAAGTTACGGATCTCCATATATATACGAAACGGTGAAAGGGTAGACGAGGAGAACGCAGAAACAGAGAGAGACAGAGAGACAGATCCAATCTCAGAGGGGCTGTCGCCCCTCCCATGCCATGGAGGCCAAGGACCAGAGGGGAAATCCTTCTCCCATCTAGGGAGGAGGTCAAAGAAGAAGAAGAATAAGGGGCCCCCTCTCCCCTTCTCTTTCGGTGGCGCTGGAACGCTGCCGTGGCCATCATCATCATCACCGCGATCTGCACCAACACCTCGGCCATCTTCACGAACATCTCCATCACCTTCCCCCCTCTATCTACAGCGGTCCACTCTCCCGCAACACGCTGTACCCTCTACTTGAACATGGTCCTTTATGCTTCATATTATTATCCAATGATGTGTTGCCATCCTATGATGTCTGAGTAGATTTTTGTTGTCCTATCGGTGGTTGATGAATTGATATGATTGATTTAATTTGCTTGTGGTTATGTTGCTGTGCTTTGGTGCCCATTATATGAGCGCGCCCGTGGATCACACCATAGGGTTAGTTGTATGTTGATAGGACTATGTATTGAGGGCAAGAGTGACAGAAGGTTCAAGCTAGCATAGAGATTGATGCGTACGGGATTGAAGGGGGACCAATATATCTTAATGCTATGGTTGGGGTTTACCTTAATGAACGTTAGTAGTTGCGGATGCTTGCTAATAGTTCCAATCATAAGTGCATAGAATTCCAAGTCAGGGCTGACATGCTAGCAGTGGCCTCTCCCACATAAAACTTGATATCGGTCTAGTAAAGTAGTCAATTGCTTAGGGATAATTTCGCAAATTCCTACCACCACTTTTCCACACTCGCTATATCTACTTTATTGTTTCTTTATCTAAACATTCCCTGCTTTTTATTTACGCGCTCTTTATTATCTTGCAAACCTATCCAACAACACCTACAAAGTACTTGTAGTTTCATACTTGTTCTAGGTAAAGCGAACGTCAAGCATGCGTAGAGTTGTATCGGTGGTTGATAGAACTTGAGGGAATATTTGTTCTACCTTTAGCTCCTCGTTGGATTTGACACTCTTACTTATCGAAAATTGTTGCGATCCCCTATACTTGTGGGTTATCAAGATGAGCCGATACGTGTTTCCTCCAGCCAATGATGATTTTACACGTGGTAAATCCCCATTGGTTGGGGCTGTTAATGGGTTATTGGATCCAAAACCGGACCCGATAGCTTAATGGCATTCCGTTACGGAGGATGCCACGTGTCGGTCACCCTTGACGAAAGCACTTCTATGACGCGCTATTTATCATCATGGAAGTGGACACTTCCGTGATGATAATTATGGTAATGTCATGGAAAACTTCTACGAGAGCACATGTATGACTATCTTGATTCTGATGTACATGCATGGCAGAAAACGTGACCTACTGTGACAAACACGTATCATCACGGAAGTGTATTTTTTTGTAGTGAAAGGGGGAGAAAGTGTATAGATCATAGGCTTCGAGAGAGAGAGAGCTTTTCTTCTTTTGTCTTCTTTGCTATTTGGTTGATACTTATTTGTGTGCTTGCTTGATACTATATGTCTATGTGTGTGAGATACTTGTATGATCATGTGGTTGATCATATCATACATTAATGCTTATGCTTGAATGATGTTATCTTTTATATCTCTTATCTATTCTATATGATCACTCACTTTGCTTTGGTGATGAGTGCATGTTTTTACTTTCTATCATTTTGAGCGCTCCACCAAGATGTATGTGACATGGAAGAGTAAACCAAGATCCTAATTGATTGTGCATTTGCATTCAAAAGAAAATTTTAAATAATGCACAAATTCAGGGGGAGCTCTTGCTTATCACATACTTATCAAAGCGACGATGTATTTCAATCTTATTATCATTTGTCGAAGCTTTGATCTATATGT
This sequence comes from Triticum urartu, assembly GCF_056163025.1. NCBI lineage: Eukaryota > Viridiplantae > Streptophyta > Magnoliopsida > Poales > Poaceae > Triticum > Triticum urartu. The sequence continues at coordinate 165,814,847 of NC_141876.1, read as the reverse complement.
TGTCATCAATTACCAAAAAGGGGGAGATTGAAAGTGCAACTATCCCTTGGTGGTTTTGGTAATTGCTAACAACATATAGCTCATTGAACTAATGCTCTTTCAAGATGATCATTTTATAAAGTTCAATGATTGGCATGTCATGGACTAGGAATGTGGACCTCTCAAATTGCTAAGGACACATATTAGCTCAAGCCCAAGACTCTACATTTTATTTTAGTGGTACTAGATCACATTGAGTCCATAGGAAAAGCCAATACTATTAAAAGGGGATGAGGTGTTGCTTAATGGCTTGCTTGCTCAAAATGCTTAGTGATATGCTCCAATAGCCCTCAACCACTTTCTCATATCCACATATGTCCAAACCAAAAGTCAAAATCGGCCCCACCGATTTGATCTATCTGGCGCCACCGAGTTCGTTTGGCATAGCCACTTCCAGAAACCCTAATCAGTTCGGTCTCACTGATAGGGATCTCGGTCTCACCGAGATGGGATTGCACACTCTCTGTTTCCCTTTGAAACATTTGTAGCGACCTGACCCGAATGGATCACGTCTACTGTGCTACGGTGTCATCCCTGGATCAGTAATGCTGACACCACACAGTACATCGAGGTTTTATAGCAGAGTTGCAATCACACACTTATTACATCGATGGCTCAAAAAGAACTTATTACAATAAATATGGCTGAAGGCCATTTAATATCGATAACAGCGGAAGTCTCGGAAGATAAATGGGTCCATCAACTCCAGCGGCATCACTGAGTATAGAACCACGACCTAAAAGCACCTCAATCGTCGTCTGAAAAGTCTGCAACATTAACGTTGCAGCCCGAAAACGGGTCAGCACATGGAATATGCTGGCAATGTAACACATAGAGAGTAATGGAATGAAACAGCTATACTATATGCATATTTGGCTGGTGGAAAGCTCTATGCTTACAGTTTTGCGTAAAGCCAATTTTTCCCTACTGCAAAGGAATAAATTTATTTAACTATCATGGTGGTTGTGAAACATTGAGAATGGTTGACAGCATTCTCAATCCCAATTAAAAATAATTAAAACCCAACAACATTAATTAGAGGTAACATGTTGAGATTCAGATGATATTCAAGTACTAGATACTCAAGTTGTCCATAACCGGGGACACGGCTAATCATGATTAGTTTGTACACTCTGCAGAGGTTTGCGCACTTTTCCCCACATGACTCGATCGCCTCCGTTTGTTTTCTCGCACTACATGGTGTTTGAGAAACGGATGACCGAGACATAGTCTTTCAGAAGCACTAGCACCTTCCATGTGGGGTAGACCGGTACACCTACATGCCCTACATCTGCTAGTCCACCCTGTAAGAGTTCGCACAACTTAGTCAACTATGCCAGAGCCCATAGTAGCATGTGGCTGCACACGGAAGTTTCTAGTATGAAAGATCTTATGATCCCTTTGAGCCTGGGTGGCGGTCCAAAAAAACAGGCAAGTCCTGATAGACATCAGGTGCCTCAATCCACCCAGATGTGTGTTAGGTTGCCACCTTAGATAAACCATTAAAATTATCAATCTCACATCTGTCATGGATATCACTCAACCAATCCACGTCTACTAGCATAGCATGGCATAATAAGCAAACATAGAAGTAACTCCCAAGGTTTCATAATAATACAGGTAATAGGTACTACCTCATCTACTTCCCATCCCACAATTTAATTAGATCCTAATCATGCAATGTGAGAGGATTGATCTAATGCAGTAAAACATGGGTTGTAGAAAAGGTATGATCAAAGTGTTACTTGCCTTGCTGATGATCCGCGAGTCCTAGGGTTTTGAAGTAACAGGCGGCGCAATCCGGGTAATCTAACGCAGACAAACAACAAGCACACAATAAGTACTCATCTAATGCACAGGTAAAACTCGAACAAGAGAACGAACCAGGTAGTTCAACTTAAGAACTCCGGTTGCAAAGAAAGAACGAAAAACAAACGGCGGAAGAAAACAACTCGGTTCTAGCAAGTTGAAACTAGGTCAAATTTTACTGTAGCAAAAGCTTGTTCAAGTTGATTAAACGGAACGGCAGTTTCGAGACGAAACTCCAGGTGCTTGAATCACCTGATTCCGATAAACGAGCGAGAAGATAAACTAGAACAGAGATCGGATCTGAGATCACGATCGCGGAATAAATCCGACAGAAAGGAAAGAAGAACGGTTATACGAACGGTCGTTCGTTAACCTAGAAGAATCCGGTGATCACGTTCGTTAGGACGAACGGTCTGGCGAATGGTCCAAAGGCAACTAAATCGGAAAATAAAACGAATCCGATCTAGGGTTTCGGAGAAGAAAACCGAACGAAAAACCGATCTAGAAAACCGGAACGGTTTAGAGAAGAAAAGAATCGGAACGATTAGCAGAAACGATCCGAGGAAAAGAAAAGAGACGCGGCGCGGTACCTCCGGCGAGGTCTCCGGTGAGGGGCTCCGGCGGCGCCGGCGTTGGGCGGCGGCGGCGGTGGCGTGGGTGAGGGGCGGCAGCGACGGTGACGCAGGGCACGGGCGGCGGCTTAGGGCGGCGCGCGGGTGAGGGGTGGCGCGGCGCGGGGTGTGGTGGAGCTCTAGGCTTTGGGTTTGATGATTTAGAGGCGGGGGGTGCTTGGGTATTTATATTGGGGAGGGGTGAGGAGACTTGGGATAGGGGACAAGAATTAGACTAGGAATAGGAATAGAAAAGAGGGAAGGAAAAGATCTAGAAATAGAAAAGGAATATACGGAAGTAGGACCAAAGTCCTACTAGGATTCGGTCCTAGCAAGAGGCGGCGGCGGCCGGCCGGCTCCTGGCGCTGCTGCATGCTGCGCGCGCAGGGAGGCTGAGGCGGTGGCTGGCTAGGCCTTGGCCCGGCTGGGCTTGCGGTAAGTTTTTTTTTAAACGGTTCAGCGTGCAGAAAAAAAAAACAAAAAGAGAACTAAACGAACTCCGAAAAATCTAAAGTAAATTTTCCCTGACTCCTAAAAATGAGCCAAACAAAATGAACTTTTCTCCGGACCTAAAATGCAATTTTCGAAAACGTGCATTTTTCCCTATTCAAATAAAATGCAAATAAAACTCCGGCAAACAAAAATTGATCTATTTATTAAATCTTCATTTTTCCTAAATTTGGGAAAGTCATATTATTCCCTCTCTCATATATTTTGACACCGGAAAAATTATTGAAGATAAAATAAATAAATCAAATGATCCTCTTTTCAAAATTCGAGAAAACTCTCAAATATGAAAATAACGAAATCTCCAACTCTCTCCGAGGGTCCTTGAGTTGCGTGAAATTTCTAGGATCAACCAAAATGCAAGAAAATATGCTATGCATGATGATCTATGTATAACATTCCAAATTGAAAATTTGGGATGTTACAAACCTACCCCCCTTAAGATGAATCTCGCCCTCGAGATTCGGGTTGGCTAGAAAATAGGTGAGGGTGGTCCTTGAGCAAATCTTCTTCTCTCTCCCAGGTGGCTTCATCCTCTGAGTGGTGGTTCCACTGAACTTTGCAAACTTGATAACCTTGCTGCGAGTAACTCTGCTGGCATACTCGAGAATCTTGACTGGTTTCTCCTCATACGTTAAGTCGTCCTTCAACTGAATCGCTTCAACGGCACGGTATCTCTTAGCGGTATCTCCGCCATCTCGGCGTGACATTTCTTCAGCTGAGAAACATGGAATACATCATGAACTCCTGACAGTCCTTCTGGTAATTCCAACTTATAAGCAACTTCTCCCATACGTTTCAAGATCTTAAACGGTCCAACGAAACGCGGTGCTAACTTTCCCTTAACTCCAAAGCGCTTAACTCCTCGAAGTGGGGATACTCGGAGATAAACTCTGTCTCCGGTTCTGTAAACTGTCTCCTTGCGTTTTGAATCTGCGTAGCTCTTCTGCCTGGATTGGGCTACCTTGAGCCTGTCGCGAATCAACTTAACTTTCCGTTCAGACTCCTTAATCAAATCTGGTCCAAAGAATTGACGGTCTCCAACTTCGTTCCATGACAACGGTGTCCTGCACCTCCTTCCGTATAAAGCTTCGAAAGGTGCCATCTTCAAACTGGTTTGGTAACTGCTGTTATAAGAAAACTCCGCATACGGCAAATTATCGTCCCAACTAGATCCATAATCTAGTGCACAAGCTCTCAGCATATCTTCCAAAATCTGATTGACTCTCTCGGTCTGTCCATCTGTCTGTGGATGAAAAGTTGTGCTGAACTCTAGTATAGTTCCTAAAGTTTCATGCAACTGATTCCAAAACTTTGAGGTAAATTGGGTTCCTCTATCTGATACGATACTCCTCAGAACTCCATGCAAACAAATGATCCTAGTCATGCATATCTTTGCCAACTTAGCACTGGTGTAAGTGGTCTTAACTGGAATGAAATGTGCTACCTTCGTCAAACGATCAACTACTACCCATATCAAGTCATAGCCTGCTTTCGTCCTGGGTAGTCTTGTCATAAAGTCCATGCCTATCTTATCCCACTTCCATTCGGGTATCGGCAATGGTTGTAACAACCCTGCTGGCTTCTGATGCTCTGCCTTTACTCTCTGACATACGTCACAAACTGCTACATATGCTGCAATATCCTTCTTCATTCCGGTCCACCAGAATGTTTCCTTTAAATCCAAATACATCTTGGTATTTCCTGGGTGAATCGAATATGGTGAATCATGTGACTCTTGCAAAATCAACTTCCTGATCTCCGGGTCATTGGGCACATAAACACGGTCCTCAAACCATAGGGTATCGTGCTCATCCTCACGAAATCCTTTAGCTTTTCTGTTGCTCAGTTTCTCCTTTATAGAAGCAATCTCTTTGTCAGATTTCTGAGCTTCTCTGATTTTATCCATCAATGTTGACTGAATCTCCAATGCTGCTACATAGCCTCTCAGATATGTTTGGAAATAGTTCCGAAGGTTTTCTGCTAACTCCTTGGGTATTTTCCCCGTCACTAGGGTGTTGACATGGCTCTTACGGCTCAATGCATCGGCTACTACATTAGCTTTTTCGGGATGGTAATGCAATCTCATGTCATAATCCTTGATGAGCTCCAACCATCTCCTTTGTCGGAGGTTCAACTCCTTCTGAGTGAAAATGTACTTCAAACTCTTGTGATCCATATACACCTCACAATGATTTCCAATGAGGAAATGTCTCCATGTCTTCAAAGCATGCACTACGGCTGCTAACTCCAAATCATGCGTGGCATAATTTAACTCATGAGGCCTCAGTTGTCGTGAAGCATACGAAACAACTCTCCCTTCCTGCATAAGCACTGCTCCAAGTCCTCGACGTGAAGCGTCGCAATATACCTCATAATCCTTGGTCTGATCTGGCAAGATTAATACTGGTGAGGTGACCAAGCGTTTCTTCAACTCCTGGAAACTAGCCTCACACTCCTCAGTCCAATTGAACTTTGTATCCTTCTTCGACAATTCAGTCATAGGCTTTGCAATCTTTGAGAAATTCTCAATAAATCTCCGGTAGTATCCTGCGAGTCCAGGAAAACTCTGGATCTCTCCAACTGTCGTTGGCACATCCCATTCGGTTACGGTCTCAACTTTGTGGGGTCAACTGCTATCCCTTCTCCGGATATAACATGTCCAAGAAATCCAACTTCCTTCAACCAAAACTCACATTTGCTGAATTTGGCGTATAACTGATGTTGCCTTAGTTTCTCCAAAACCAATCGCAAATGTTCCTTATGCTTCTCTTCATTCTTTGAATAAATCAGAATGTCATTAATGAACACTACAACGAACTTATCCAAAAACTCCATAAATACTTTGTTCATCAGGTTCATGAAATAGGCAGGTGCGTTAGTCAATCCAAATGACATAACGGTATACTCATACAGTCCATATCTCGTGGTGAATGCTGTCTTAGGTATGTCCTGCTCTCGAATCTTCAATTGATGGTACCCTGATCGCAAATCGATCTTGGAAAACACTTTAGCTCCTTGCAACCGATCAAACAGATCGTTGATCATTGGCAGTGGGTACTTATTCTTGATGGTTACTTCATTCAATCCCCAATAATCTACAACCATCCTTAATGATCCATCCTTCTTTTCCACTAGAAGTATGGGTGATCCCCAAGGCGAAGAACTTGGGTGAATGTAACCTTTATCCAATAACTCCTTAATCTGATTCTTAATTTCCACCAAACCCTTTGCTGGCATCCTATATGGTCGCTTCGATATTGGGCCTGTACCTGGCAATAACTCAATCAAAAACTCACTGTCTCTATCCGGTGGCATGCCTGGTAATTCCTTAGGAAATACATCAGGAAAATCCTTTACCACTGGTACTTCCTCCTGCACAACTCCTGTTAGGCAATTCACTTGTGTCCTATTTGGCACATGCCGGGATACATACTTGATCCTTCTTCCTTCTGGTGTGGTAAGCAAAATTGTCTTACTGGCGCAATCGATGTTTCCTCCATACATCGACAGCCAATCCATACCAAGAATCACGTCCAACCCTTGGGATTCCAGAATAATTAAATCCGTTGGGAATACATGCCTTCCTATACTCAATGGTACTTGAAAACATCCTTGTCTGGCCATGTACTCTGCTCCTGGCGAGCTTACTAGCATAGGTGTTTTTAGAATCCTAGTGGGCAGGCTATACTTTTCCACAAATCCCCTTGATATGTATGAATGCGATGCACCAGTATCAAAAGAAACGAGTGCAGTAAATGACTTAACCAAAAACTTACCGATTACTGCATCGGGCCGATCTTCAATCTCCTCCACATTAACGTGGTTGACCTGTCCCCTATTGAAAGGGTTCAGCTTCTTCCCAGAGCTTCCATTGCCATTTCCATTCTGTCCTTCTGGGCATTCATTGGCATAATGTCCGGTCTTCGAACACTTGAAACAGGTGACTTGACTCAGGTCTCTCTTGGTTGGGGTCGATGGGGTGGTCCGGTTATGGCCGTTGCTTCCTCCATTCCCATTACCATTCTGGTGGCCATTATGGTTGTGCGAGCTACCTCCTCCATGGGTGTGCTGAAACTGAAATCCCGGTTTAGGGGTAAAACGGGGCTTCTGCTGGGCTCCAGAATTATACTTCCCCTGTCCATACTTCCTCTTACGGTTCTCCATCTGCTGTTGCTTCCCTTCAATCATGATGGCACGATCTACCAACTCCTGGTAGTTGTTGAAACTCGCTACCATCAATTTCATGCTTAGTTCATCATTCAGTCCTTCCAGAAACTTCTCCTGCTTAGCTGCATTCGTAGCAACGTCATCTGGGGCATAACGTGCTAACTTACTGAAGTCGTCAACGTACTGGCCAACTGTCCTTCCTCCTTGGCGTAAGTTGCGAAACTCACGCTTCTTTATGGCCATAGCTCCTGCTGAAACATGGGCAGTGCGGAAAGCTTGCTGAAACTAATCCCATGTGACAGTGTCAACTGGGTAAGTGGCTGTGAAATTCTCCCACCATGCTGCCGCGGGTCCGTCAAGCTGGTGTGCGGCAAACTTCACTTTCTCACCATCCGTACATCCTGCAGTGGTCAACTCCCTTCCTATCTTGCTGAGCCAATCGTCTGCTACTATCGGCTCGGTGCTACTGGAAAACACCGGCGGATTCAGCCTAAGAAAACGGGCTAAGTGGTCAACAGGTGGTGGTGGTGGTGGGTTGTTGTTGTTGTTCTGCTGGTTCTGAAGTAACATCTGCATCAACTGATTCTGCTGCTGGATCAACTGAGTGAGCTCCGGTGGGAATCCATTGTCACGTCTCGGAGGCATCTGAGGGTTTAGAAAAGACGAGAATTGAGAATAGAGGGGGTCTAAAGGGAAAACACTACCCATATGCACATGAGGCAAAAGCACACAATTCACTTCAATCAATCAAACAAGGGCTTACAAATGGTCTAACTATCGCAAAAGTGCTCGACTATAATGTTTACATGGGGGAATACTACTACTATCTGGTGGTCATCTAGAAATTTGAACCGGTGGAAGACTCCATGATATCTGCTCCAGCTTCGTCTTCAAAATCGGGTTCACTTGGATCCGAATCGGTGTCGTCGATGATGATGTAGTTGTCCGGACATGTGACGTACTCATCGTCCTCCTGGGATGCTAAGTTGCTCTTGAGTTCTTCAATCTCCTGCTTAAGATCGAAATTGTGTCTTGCTAGAGCTACGATCTCATCCATGTAGTCCTTGCGTGTAGACTTCAGTTCTCCTTCTAGCTCGATGATCCTTGCCTTTGCATTCTTCAACTCTATCATATCATTGCACATCTGGTTCTCGTGGCGTCGAATGTGCTGGTTTAACTCCTGGATGAAAGATGCAATGGATCTATCCTTCTTGGTGCTGAGTAACTCCCATTGTTCATCACGGCGTCCGCAAATCTGGTAGATAGTGTCCTTGAGGTCTTCTTGATAAACTTCTCCAATGCGTCCTATGGTGATATGAGCTGCCATGCTCTTTCCCAGACTCCAGGTTGGTGCATTGAAAACACTATCTATGGGCTTCTTGATTGGCGCGAATGTTCTTCCCGGAACGTGAGCTTGAATCTTCCAACGCTCCTCTTCAGGCAGAGTGGCGTTGAAGGTTCCCGTGAAGCTTGGTAATCCAATGTTCAGGTACTTGGTGACTTCCTTCAGGTGAAATCCAAATGGTGTGCCTTCATCCGGTTGAGCATACTTAATCTTCGCATTCGTCATCCTAATTGAGTAGAAAAGATGAGGAGTCAAAAAATGAGAAGAGAATGGTGTTCTATGGCTTTAACTTAGTGGTCGTGTCCTACAGTCAGCGTGTGCTCTGATACCATCTCTGTAGCGACCTGACCCGAATGGATCACGTCTACTGTGCTACGGTGTCATCCCTGGATCAGTAATGCTGACACCACACAGTACATCGAGGTTTTATAGCAGAGTTGCAATCACACACTTATTACATCGATGGCTCAAAAAGAACTTATTACAATAAATATGGCTGAAGGCCATCTAATATCGATAACAGCGGAAGACTCGGAAGATAAATGGGTCCATCAACTCCAGCGGCATCACTGAGTATAGAACCACGACCTAAAAGCACCTCAATCGTCGTCTGAAAAGTCTGCAACATTAATGTTGCAGCCCGAAAATGGGTCAGCACATGGAATATGCTGGCAATGTAACACATAGAGAGTAATGGAATGAAACAGCTATACTATATGCATATTTGGCTGGTGGAAAGCTCTATGCTTACAGTTTTGCGTAAAGCCAATTTTTCCCTACTACAAAGGAATAAATTTATTTAACTATCATGGTGGTTGTGAAACATTGAGAATGGTTGACAGCATTCTCAATCCCAATTAAAAATAATTAAAACCCAACAACATTAATTAGAGGTAACATGTTGAGATTCACATGATATTCAAGTACTAGATACTCAAGTTGTCCATAACCGGGGACACGGCTAATCATGATTAATTTGTACACTCTGCAGAGGTTTGCGCACTTTTCCCCACATGACTCGATTGCCTCCGTTTGTTTTCTCGCACTACATGGTGTTTGAGAAACGGATGACCGAGACATAGTCTTTCAGAAGCACTAGCACCTTACATGTGGGGTAGACCGGTACACCTACATCCCCTACATCTGCTAGTCCACCCCTTAAGAGCTCGCACAACTTAGTCAACTATGCCAGAGCCCATAGTAGCATGTGGCTGCACACAGAAGTTTCTAGTATGAAAGATCTTATGATCCCTTTGAGCCTGGGTGGCGGTCCAAAAAAAACAGGCAAGTCCTGATAGACATCAGGTGCCTCAATCCACCCAGATGTGTGTTAGGTTGCCACCTTAGATAAACCATTAAAATTATCAATCTCACATCTGTCATGGATATCACTCACCCAATCCACGTCTACTAGCATAGCATGGCATAATAAGCAAACATAGAAGTAACTCCCAAGGTTTCATAATAATACAGGTAATAGGTACTACCTCAGCTACTTCCCATCCCACAATTTAATTAGATCCTAATCATGCAATGTGAGAGGATTGATCTAATGCAGTAAAACATGGGTTGTAGAAAAGGTATGATCAAAGTGTTACTTGCCTTGCTGATGATCCGCGAGTCCTAGGGTTTCGAAGTAACAGGCGGCGCAATCCGGGTAATCTATCGCAGAAAAACAACAAGCACACAATAAGTACTCATCTAATGCACAGGTAAAACTCGAACAAGAGAACGAACCAGGTAGTTCAACTTAAGAACTCCGGTTGCAAAGAAAGAACGAAAAACAAACGGCGGAAGAAAACAACTCGGTTCTAGCAAGTTGAAACTAGGTCAAATTTTACTGTAGCAAAAGCTTGTTCAAGTTGATTAAACGGAATGGCGGTTTCGAGATGAAACTCCGGGCGCTTGAATCACCTGATTTCGATAAACGAGCGAGAAGATAAACTAGAACAAAGATCGGATCTGAGATCAGGATCGCGGAATAAATCCGACAGAAAGGAAAGAAGAACGGTTATACGAACGGTCGTTCGTTAACCTAGAAGAATCCGGTGATCACGTTCGTTAGGACGAACGGTCCGGCGAACGGTCCAAAGGCAACTAAATCGGAAAAGAAAACGAATCCGATCTAGGGTTTCGGAGAAGAAAACCAAACGAAAAACCGATCTAGAAAACCGGAACGGTTTAGAGAAGAAAAGAATCGGAACGATTAGAAGAAAACGATCCGAGGAAAAGAAAAGAGACGCGGCGCGGTACCTCCGGCGAGGTCTCCGGTGAGGGGCTCCGGCGGCGCCGGCGTTGGGCAGCGGCGGCGGTGGCGTGGGTGAGGGGCGGCGGCGGCGGTGACGCAGGGCGCGGGCGGCGGCTTAGGGCGGCGCGCGGGTGAGGGGTGGCGCGGCGCGGGGTGTGGTGGAGCTCTAGGCTTTGGGTTTGATGATTTAGAGTGGGGGGTGCTTGGGTATTTATATTGCGGAGGGGTGAGGAGACTTGGGGTAGGGGACAAGAATTAGACTAGGAATAGGAATAGAAAAGAGGGAAGGAAAAGATCTAGAAATAGAAAAGGAATATACGGAAGTAGGACCAAAGTCCTACTAGGATTCGGTCCTAGCAAGAGGCGGCGCCAGCCGGCCGGCTCCTGGCGCTGCTGCATGCTGCGCGCGCAGGGAGGCTGAGGCGGTGGCTGGCTGGGCCTTAGCCCGGCTAGGCCTGCAGTAAGTTTTTTTTAAACGGTTCAGCGCGCAGAAAAAAAAACAAAAAGAGAACTAAACGAACTCCGAAAAATCTAAAGTAAATTTTCCCCGACTCCTAAAAATGAGCCGAACAAAATGAACTTTTCTCCGGACCTAAAATGCAATTATCGAAAACGCGCATTTTTCCCTATTCAAATAAAATGCAAATAAAACTCCGGCAAACAAAAATTGATCTATTTATTAAATCTTCATTTTTCCTAAATTTGGGAAAGTCATATTATTCCCTCTCTCATATATTTTGACACCGGAAAAATTATTGAAGATAAAATAAATAAATCAAATGATCCTCTTTTCAAATTTCGAGAAAACTCTCAAATATGAAAATAACGAAATCTCCAACTCTCTCCGAGGGTCCTTGAGTTGCGTGAAATTTCTAGGATCAACCAAAATGCAAGAAAATATGCTATGCATGATGATCTTTGTATAACATTCCAAATTGAAAATTTGGGATGTTACAACATTTCGGTCTAACCGAGATGAGCGATCGGTCCCACCGAGTTCGCAATGCAAACTCTCTGTTTCCCTTTCGTAACATTTCGGTCTCACCGAACTGAGCGATTCGATCCCACCGAGTTTGCCTGACCAACTCCCTGTTTGCCTATTATAGAAATCGGTCTTACCGAGTTTATGTGATCGGTCTCACCGAGATTACGTTATTCCCTAACACTAATGAAATCGGTCCCACCATGTTGACATGTCGGTCCCACCGAAAAGCCTAACGTTCACATTTTGAACTAAGTTGGTCTGACCGAGTTTCATGATTCGGTCCCACCATGTTTGGTGAATTGTGTGTAGCAGCTAGGTTTTATGTGGAGGCTATATATATACCCCTCCACCCACTCTGCATTTATGGAGAGAGCCATCAGAGCGTGCCTACACTTCAAGCATGCATTTTCTGAGAGAGAACCACCTACTCATGTGTTGAGACCAAGATATTCCATTCCAACCACAAGAATCTTGATCTCTAGCCTTTCCCAAGTTGCTTTCCAGTCAAATCATCTTTCCACCAAATCCTAATCTATGAGAGAGAGTTGAGTGTTGGGAATACAATCATTTGAAGCACAAGAGCAAGGAATTCATCATCAACACACCATCTATTACCTTTTGGAGAGTGGTGTCTCCTAGATTGGTTAGGTGTCACTTGGGAGCCTCCTACAAGATTGTGGAGTTGAACCAAGGAGTTTGTAAGGGCAAGGAGATCGCCTGCATGAAGATATACCCAAGTGAGGCAAGTCCTTCATGGGCGATGGCCACGGTGGGATAGATAAGGTTGCTTCTTCGTGGACCCTTCGTGGGTGGAGCCCTCCATGGACTCGCGCAGCCATTACCCTTCGTGGGTTGAAGTCTCCATCAACGTGGATGTACGATAGCACCACCTATCGTAACAACGCCAAAACTCTCCGTGTCTACATTGCGTTTGCTCCCTCCAAACTTCCCCCTTTACCTTCATATGCAAATATTTTACATTCTGCTGCTATACTCTTAGACTTGCATGTGTAGGTTGATTGCTTGACTTGTGCTAACTTGCTGAATCTGCCAAGACCTAAAATTGGGAAAAGGATAGACTTTTATTTGGTCAAGTAGTCTAATCACCCCCCTCTAGACATACTTTCGATTCTACAGTATGTGGAGCTCTTACGTAAACTCTATTGAATAAGTTGAATTGCAATTGCTTGGTGACTGAGAACATAGGTTGTTGGGTTTCAAGAGAGTTCGTTGTTTGAACCTTAACATGTGAATTGGTTGCTACTATAACATTAGAAAACTTTATGAGAAAAAGATTGTTGTTATGATGCTAGGAAAAGTGATTGAAATTATCATTGATCAAACTTATGCACTTTGATAGCATTCACACTTCATAAATTATTTCTTTTATCATTTACCTACTCGAGGACGAGTAGGAATTAAGCTTGGGGATGCTGATACGTCTCCAACGTATCTATAATTTATGAAGTATTCATGCTGTTATTTTATCATTCTTGGATGTTTTACAATCATTTTATAGCAACTTTATATCATCTTTTGGGACTAACCTATTGACCTAGTGCCCAATGCCAGTTGCTGTTTTTTGCTTGTTTTTTACATCGCAGGAAATCAATATCAAACGGAGTCCAAACACCGCGAAACTTTTTGTGCATTTTTATGGACCAGAAGACCAACAGTGGGCCAAAGAAGCACCTGGGGGTGCCCCGAGGGGGGCACATCCCACCAGGGCGCGCCTGGGCCCCCAGGCGCGCCCAGGTGGGTTGTGCACACCTCGGTGGCCTCCCGCACCCCTTCTTTGCACAATAAGTTCCCAAATATTCCAAAATCCTTCGGGGTTAACCTAGATCAGAAGTTCCGCCGCCGCAGGGCTCCGTCGCCACCGAAAATCAATCAAGACCCATTCCGGCACCCTGCCGGAGGGGGGAATCATCTCCGGTGGCCAGCTTCATTATCCCGGTGGCCACCACGATGAGGATGGAGTAGTCCACCCTCGAGGCTGATGGTTTGTACCAGTAGCTATGTGTTTAATATCTCTCTCTCATGTTCTTGAGATGTCACGATCTTGATGTATCACAGGCTTTGTTAATATAGTCGGATCATATGGTGTTTTCCCCTCTCTATCTTGTTGTGATGAATTGAGTTTTTCCCTTTGAGATTTCGTTGTTATCGGATTGAATACTTTTATGGATTTGAGAACACTTGATATATCACCGGTGCGCGTCGGTCCTAAACAAACGGTATTTAACCACTTTATGCGATAGCATTTGGAACCGTCGGCAATGAGTGTGGGCGATAGGGTGGTCCTTCCCACATGACCCAAAAACCGTCAGGGATAGGGAGCCTTGATGCATACAGTTGTCCCTATATAACCATTTATGATATATCGAATATCCCAAACGCTTCATCCTTGCTACTCGTTTGTGCTCACATTGCCATCGCAGTCGGAGTTTTATGGTTCCGCCTAAAACCAGGCAGATTCCAGGCATGGGTGTTTTCCAGGCAGCTTCTAGGCACGGGAGTTTTATGATGCCTGATACATCACAAACAGTTCATGATTATAAACCATGTACGATAGGTAGACAATCACACATATTTAGTTTTCCCGCACCGTATGTGATAGTCTCTGACATCACACACGCTATGCAAACAGCAACTGTGTGCATGCTTGCACATGTTTCCTCTCTTTGAACCGTCTCGGATTATGGTGTATATCGCAAACGTTTGTGTTTTACCAACCGTGTGTGCCGTAATGACCCGCATAACGTAATTTCGCCCCAATTTAATTGCTGCTATTTAAAATTGTACCTAATTTAAACTTGAAAGTAGGCTATAGCTTTATTCATATCCATCAGGTTCAAACAACCAATGCATTATTCGATTCACAGGTACATATGTTTAAGAATTACAGAAGCAACAATAAAGAATGATGTACCAGGGTTCTATACTTTTACTATTACAGATGGTAAAGAAACATGCGACAGACATTCCAGTTGTTGAACAAGGTGAAGTGGAATGGCCCTATTGTGTTCTCCTGGATGCAGAAGGCATGCAGGACTCTAGTCCAACCCCTTGTGATGGCCGGCCGCCAATCATGTAGTTTGAGAGGTAATCTTTCATAAACTACTTCAGGATCCACTACAAAAGAAAAAAGATTCAGATATTGTCATCTAACACAACTCATTACGGGCAGTACAAAGAAGGCTACATGGTTCTTACTTACCATCCTGCATTTCACTGTTGTCTTGCATAAAGTGTTAACAAATAGTTCGATCGACATCTTTTGACCCATTTTAATAACAATCTTTATCGGTTTCCTTACTTGATACTGGTTCATGAATATCTCATTGCCTCATAGGCAGAAAGGGTCGAAGTGTGGATCTTTGGCAATGATATATGTACCTAAAAGCACCAAGTTAATATTAGAAGCTAAACAACAATTGAAAAATGATGTAGTACAACACTCCATCCATCCCATTATATAAGATTTTATTACATGTATATCTAGACATCATCAGAACATTAAGGCAACACTCTTCCTTGTTGCTATGTAGCCTGGGATTGCATATTTAGTCATTCAGTACAATGCATGTTGCTAAACAACAACTGAAAAATGAAAAGGCATGTTAACTGCAATATCCTTAACAACAACCAAATATCGTAATTCATAGTGGTATTGTTGAAACTGTTATTGATGAAATTGAACTGCATGGAAAATAGTTGCACATATAGAGCATCACATTGTGAAGAACTGAAATAAACAAGTCATAAGGACATCTCTAGGCGATCCTTAAAAAGTTAAAGGACTAAAACCCTTAGTGGATATATATATATATATACTCCAGCAATTTTTGGCCTTTTCTAGTCGATCCCCTAAACTTAAGGTTGTAAAGTTCAATTTGATCAAGTTGAAAGCAGGTTCAACCGAAAGTAGCATGCATTCAAACATAAACATAGGTAGTTTTGCATAACCGAACATAGAACATAAATTTAAACTAAGCTGAACTACTTTCAGTCGAAGTAGAGGTCGAGCCAATCCTTCCTCGTCATGTACGGTGTTCTGCGAGCTGGGTTCGGGCCAGTACCATCATCGGGGTCATTGTGGAAGGCACTCCTCCACTCGTCGACGTCGATCTCCTCCACCTCGGGGCCCACCTTGATGCCCTCCGCGTAGCCGTCGCCGCCACCTTCGACCTTGTCAGCAGATGAGAGCGCGATAACCTTGCAGCCCTCCCTGCCGCCATCCTCGCCGCCTTCGACCTCATCATCGGAAGAGAGCGCGATAACCTCGCCGCCCTCCGCGCCGGCAAAGATCGCCCGCTCCGCCTACATGAGCTACGGGTGCTGCCAACGGAGCTCTTGCATGGAAGCCTCATCAGCAGCCTCAGCCTCGAGGTGCTCCCGTGCCTCGCGGTCCTCTCGCAGCATAGCCGAGCTCACCACCCCTGGCTCTGGAGGAACGAGGTGGACCGGACGTGTGCCGAATGGGAAATTGAGCCTAGCCGCCGTGCCGTGGTAGCGGACCTGCTAGCGGTCATACTCCATGGTCGCGAGCTCGACCGTGTGGAAGCTACCGAGCCACCGGTGGGTGTGGGTCTCTCGATCTGTAATCCCGGCGACCCACGTCCCCCACCGCCGCTGCCGAACCCTGAGGTAGGACTTCGTCGGGTGCCGGGTCCAGGGGAGGACGGGGAAGTCCTTGAACCGGTGTAGGGGCGTGGCGGCGGGCGGATCGGTGGACCAGCGATGACGGATCAGGCCCGTGGAGGACGACCGGGACACCTCGGCGGCCACCTCACCGGTGTCGGGCGAAAAGGCCACGATAAACCTCTTTTTGCCCATTGGCTACTCGAGCTCCCTGGCACATAGGCAAAGGTTGAGGATGGAGGCACCGGCGATGGCGGGGACCTACCAATGGTTTCGAGGGTTGTGTGTGTCTGTGTGAGCAGAGGTTGTGTTTGAGGAAATACTGCGGCAACTGAAAATTTTACTAGGCAGGAGTAACAAGGCGGGTGTCGGGGGATGAATCCCAGTTAGGCAATGGAACCCGGATCCTTTTCAAAAACAACAGGGCCAGCATCGCCCCTCAATCCAGCCCGACCTTGGCCGAGTTGCTCGACTTGGCCAGGTCATTCGATCCGGTCAAGCATGCCGACCCGGCCAGGCTCCTCGACTCGGCCCCAACAACCAAGCTCAAGACTTCTCCAGCAAGCCAGCACCGCCTTTGGCGTGTTCTCCAAACCTGACCAACGGTCAGCGGCCGTCCCATCCCGGCCGTACGATGGGACGAGTCTCCGCCAGCTAATGGTCAAAACCACAGTACCCCGCCCATGCCTCTGGTCAGCTGGACGAGGCAACAATGCCCTCTACCTACCCGCTGACTAGGGCCAGCGTGGCTATAGTGCCCTACGCCTACCCATTGGCTAGGCCTGGCGTGGCAACAGTGTCCTGGCGTGACCAATGACGCCCACAAGCGGCGACCTGATAGAGCGCCACTGTAGCCGACTCAACCTGGCCATGCCCTGACGATCGACAAGACAACACAGTGCCCCCTAGGCGCATGGGGCCCGCGCCCAAAGAACCCGGCGAGCCCTGGTACCCGGCGGGTCCTAGCATCGGGTTCCTGGACACTGACAACCCGGCCTTACGGCCTTGTAACATTACCCTTGTACCCCTGGGGAGGTTGACCTATAACCCCCCCCTAGGAGCCCCCATGCATACGGGCAGAACTCACTTCATTCACACAGTCGATCACACACACCCAGCAAAGAAACACCCGAGGAGAGGGAGCAGCCTAAGCCTTGGCCAGACCTCCTTCTTCCTCCATACAGCTCTAGGAGCAACTCTGTACTTTTACATATAAACCACACTCGGTAGGACTAGGGGTTTTATCTCTCCGGGAGCCCCAAACCTGGGTATGTCTTGTGTCCCATGCTCGCTCATGCCAACCTCACCTCTAGAGCCCACTAGTGCCCTCGAGCCTCCTCCTCTCTTTAGCCATCCCATGGCATCTGCCGTGTGCCCACCACGACAATTGGCACCCACCGTGGGGCAGCTCGAGGTCCTGGCCAGGAGCATGCTTCAGACAGGGATCTTCTCCGACTCCGATGAGCCCGTCATGCTGGCGGACGATGTCATCGACGTGCTCGCCGCCACCTTCGCCATGCTGCGCATCTCTGACGCGCCTACGGACGACGAGTACCCCCGCGAGGTACTTAGCTTTTCTGACTCCCCGCTCTCCATCAACAACGGCGCTCCCACCGAAGTGATGGACCTCTGCGTGGAGGTTTTCGTCACCGACATCAACGCCTCCTCATCGTCGAGCGCGGTGAGGAAGGCCGCCGAAGCTAAGGCCGCGGAGGATACAAAGCCTCCGCGTTTCCATCGGCACCGACATCGACGCCACCAACATCTCCGAGGTCCGGACTCACCTCAACAACGATCGCCAGCGCCTGCTGGACCACACCGAGACGCTCGCCGCCACGCAGCGTCGCCTCAACTCCACCCAGCTGGAGTGCAACCCCGCCTACGGCTGCACGCCTGCCGCCCCCGAGCCGAGCCGGGTCACCGACGTGCGAGCCCGGGGTGGTGCGATCAGGCGCGCTTTCGGCGCCCTCCCTCCCGTCTATAAGACTCCCGTGAAGAACGGGCGCGCTGCCCAGGTGGTCGCGGCCGGCATGGATCATCTTGCGGGCGAAGAGCTGCAGGATCATCTGAAGAGGGTGAACGACCTCCTCGCTGCGGCAAACGCGCAGCAGGACCGCCTGAACCAACTCGCCAAGCCAGCCGAATCCGGCTCCACTCGTGTCGCTGGACCCGATGATTTCCAGCACGCGGCATGTTCGCCACCCAGCAAGGCGCACTCCTGCCGCACCCGGACCCGGCGCAACCCCGCCCTGATGGCCGCTGGCGGCTCGGCAGACGAGCCAGCCTCCGAGGCCCGGCGCCACCTCGATCCCCTGCTCTAACCCGATCGACGTCCGACTGTAGGCGAACCCCCCCCCTCCCGCGGCGTGGTCACCGACCGGCTGGGCCCACGCGACATCGACAACACCGACGTCCGTCACCGCTTCGACCGACTCGCCCTCTCCCAGGAGCTGGAGGAAACCGGCCCCGTCGGACCGGCGTGCTACGGGTCACGCATCTGAGGCGAGCCTTTCACCAAAGGGTTCACGCTCCCCCGCGACACCCCCAAGTACAATGGCACTGTGAAGCCGGAGGACTGCCTCACCGACTACACCACCGCCATCAGCATCGCCGACGGCAACCACTGCCTCGCCATGCGCTACGCGCCTCTCATGCTCCAGGGGTCGGCCCACACCTGGTTGAACAGTCTGCCGGCCGGCAGCATCAACACGTGGGTCGACTTCGAGTAGGCTTTCGTGTGCAACTTCACCGGCACCTACAAGCGACCCGGCCGCACCAGTTAGCTCTCCATGTGCATGCAGGGGCCGGCGGAAACTGGCCGCGAGTACCTCGCACGCTGGACCGAGCTCCGGAATAGCTGCGAGGGCGTCCGTGAAGTTCAAGCCATCCAGTACTTTGTCAACGGGTGCCGAGACGGCACCCTCCTCAAGCACAAGCTCTTGCGCTCCGAGCCGACCACTATGGCCATGCTCATGGTAACGGCCGACAAGTACGCCAACGTCGACTCCGCCATGAAGATCCAGGTGGCACTGGATGAAGCCGGCAAGGACAAGCCGGTGCCGCCTCCGAAGCCGGCCGGTGAGAGAAGATGGCAGCAGCACAACCAGCAGAACAAGCGCACAGCTGATCAATCGGCTCAGCGCTACGACAACCGACTCATCGCGGCCGCTGAGCAGGCGCCCGCGGCTGACCCGGCCGCCAAACGCCGGAACACCGGCAAAATAGCATGGCAGCCCGCCATGAGTTTTGAGGAGATGCTCGACACTCCCTGCAATCACCACAGCGGCGCGAGGCCGTCTACGCACACGCTTCGGCAATGCACCATCACCAAACGCATTGCCAGGGGAGACATCCCGCCGCCTCCGGCTCCAGCTCCTGGAGCAGGGCAGCCACCTCCGCCACCGCCTCTAGCCGCCGGCGCGATGCGCGATTGTAACACCCACGATGCAGCTATATCTCCCAGGTGTCGGGGCATGACTTAGAGGCATAGCCGCATGGTAGGTGTGTCGCAAGAGGGGTAATCTTCACACAATCCCATGTACTGAATAAGAAAGGGATACATAGTTGGCTTACAATTGCCACTTCACACAAATACAAGTTAAACATACATCATCCAGAGTACAGTCAAGGTCTGACTACGGAACCAAAATAAAGAAAGACAACCCCAATTGATAGGTCCCCGATCGCCCCAACTGGGCTCCACTACTGATCAACAGGAAAATGAAACAAGACAACGATCAAGATCTTCATCAAGTTCCCACTTGAGCTGGGTTGCGGCATCTGCACTGGTATCATCGGTACCTGCAACTGTTTGGAAGTATCTGTGAGTCACGAGGACTCAGCAATCTCACACCCTCGTGATCAAGACTATTTAAGCTTATGGGTAGGAAAAGGTAGTGAGGTGGAGCTGCAGCAAGCACTAGCATATATGGTGGCTAACATACGCAAATAAGAGCAAGAAGAGAAGCAATGCAACAGTCGAGAAGCTAGAAGTGATCAAGAAGTGATCCTGAAACTACTTACGTTCAAGCATAACACGAGACCGTGTTCTCTTCCCAGACTCCGCCGAAAAAAGACCATCATGGCTACACACGCGGTTCATTCATTTTAATTAAGTTAAGTATCAAGTTTTCTACAACCGGATATTAACAAATTCCCATCTGCCTATAACTGCGGGCTTCGAAAGTTCAAAACCCTGCAGGGGTGTCCCAACTTAGCCCATCACAAGCTCTCACGGTCAACGAAGGATATTCCTTCTCCCAGGAAGACCCGATCAGACTCGGAATCCCGGTTACAAGACATTACGACAATGGTAAAACAAGACCAGCAAGACCGCCCGATGCGCCGACATCCCGATAGGAGATGCACATATCTCGTTCTCAGGGCAACACCGGATTGTCCAAGATTCCGGTAGGCCAGCCCATAGTTGCCCCTGGTGGCCACCGGCCGCTGAGAGGTTCAGACCAACACTTAGACAAGCACTGGCCCGGGGGGGTTAAAATAAAGATGACCCTTGAGTCTGCAGAACCCAAGGGAAGGTGATATGTGGTTAGGCAAATGTAAAACCAAGGTTGGGCCTTGCTGGAGGAGTTTTATTCAAAGCGAACTGTCAAGGGGTTCCGATAGCACCCAACCGCGTTAGTGACGCAACATCAAGGAACATAACACTGGTATGACGGAAACTATGGCGGCAAGAGTGGAACAAAACACCAGGCATAAGGCCGAGCCTTCCACACTTTACCAAGTATATAGATGCATTAAAGTAAATAAGAGATAATAATGATATCCCAACAATATCCATGTTCCAACATGGAACAAACTCCATCTTCACCTGCAACTAGCAATGTTATAAGAGGGGCTGAGCAAAAGCGGTAACATAGCCAAACAACGGTTTGCTAGGAATGGTGGGTTAGAGGCTGACATGGCAATATGGGAGGCATGATATAGCAAGTGGTAGGTATCGCGGCATAGCAAAAGAGCGAGCAACTAGCAAGCAAAGATAGAAGTGATTTCGAGTGGTAGATTCAGACTTAGCAGAAAACAGAGCATGGCATAAACAGAATTATGAAGGCATCTTTGCGAGATCAAAACACTCACCCCAAAGCCTTGCATGACAAACTAAGAATAGCAATACCAATAAGACATGTTCATGAAGCTAACCATGGCAAGAGCAAGATCAAAGCATGCATGGATCAACTACAACACCCATGGCAAAGTTGATTAACATGTAAACAATCTGCCAGGAACATTTTATAGCAAAACTAGAGAAAGATTAAGACATGCTAGGGCACTCCATAATAGGAAAAAGGGCATGGATGGATAGAGCATAACCATATTTCCAAATCATCATTACTGAAGCAACTCAAAACAAGCAAGGATCTCTCCGTAGCATCATGGTTACATGGCATAAAAATAACAGCAGAACAAGGACTTGGCAAAATCCTAAGTCCTTGAAAACAGCAATATCATGAAGGCTACTTTGTATGCTTGTTAATTTCACCACATAGATCACAAAAATACATGGCAAGCACCTTTGTAAAGATGGCATGGCATAGATCAAAACAAATGTAGAGCTCACGCCCATCTAATGCACACAACAAATGTGACAAAAATGACAAGTCCTCATATTCTGATAAGAATCAGCACCTAACAATTTATAGCAATCTTACATCAACGATATGGGCACCCAGATGAACTCAAACAAACATGCCACAATGGAAAAAAATGAAGAGAACATCATGATGAACAATTCGATATATCACACGCACAAAACGAAGCAGCACACAAAAATTTATGGCATGATGAATAGTGCACCAGAATATAGCAGAAAAGGACTTAGGGAAAATTCAGGGTCAACCTCAGATCTAGGGTTCGTGGGAAGTTCGAGGATGACCGGGATTCCACCAGAGTTGGGGCCGGAGACGGAGAAGGAGATGGCCGGAGAGGTGCGGGGAGGCGTCGGGATGGTCCGGGATGCGGGAGAGGGGCCGGATGAGCCGGATCCGGGCGGTGGCGAGGTGGAGTGCCTCCGACGCGGCACGCGTGCGTGCAGAGGGCGGCGAGGCGAGGCGCGAGGTGAGCTCCGGCGATGGGCCTCGGGTGGCGGCCATGGTGTCGGAGTGGTGGGGTCCGGCGAGCAAAGCGGCGAGGTGTGCGGCGCGTGGGCGATGGTGCATGGGTGGCGGTGTGCGGGGGCGGCACCGGTTTGTGGGTGGTGGCACGCAGGGGTGAGCGGGGCGGCGAGGCGGCACGGTGGAGGTCGCCGGCGATCGCCGGCGGAGGCGGCGGTAGGCAAGCGGGTGACGGGGCAGGCGCGGGCCAGCGGCACGGCCGGATGGGCTTCCCCGGGCCGCGGCGGCTGGAGGCGGGCGGAAGCAAGGTGTCGCGCCAGGATTGGATGGGGCGGCGGCGCTGGATGTGTCCGGCGGAGATGGACATGCCCGGCACGGCGCAGTGGGGAAATTCTAGGGTTTGATCTGCGAAAAATGGAGGGGGAGGTGTTAATATAAGTAGAAGGAGGTGGAAGTGTCCAAATGGAGTGTAGTTTTCGGCCACGCAATCATGAACCGACGACGGAGGACATGGGAGTGGTTTGGATGGGTTATTGGGCCGTTTTGGAGGGGTGTTGGGCTTCAACACACACGAGGCCTTTCCAGTTACCCGGTTAACCGTTGGAGTATCAAACGGACTTCAAATGACACGAAATTTGACAGGCGGTCTATAGGTGGTATACCAAGGCCACTTGGCAAATCTCGGTCCATTTCGAGAACGTTCAACACCCGCACACGAAAAGAGACAAAAGGGGGCGCCGGAGGACGTAGGAGTGTCAGATTGCAAAACGGACAACGGGGAAAATGCTCGACTACGTGAGACGAACACGAATGCAAATGCGATGCACATGATGACATGATATGAAATGCATGACATGAACAAAAGGCAAAACAAGACAACACCCAAGCACGAAGAGAAAATCATATCGCATCTCCGGAAGAAGCAAGAGTCGGAGTTACAAATATAGAAAGTTGTATCCGGGGTGTTACAACACTCCACCACTACGAGCGGATCTCGTCCCGAGATCTAAGATGGCACCGGAGGGAAAAGGACGAGGAAGATAAGAGGTAAAACTAAGTTGCTTCTTTGACAAATGAGTGAAACCAATGAACCTTGAAAGGTTAAACCATTTCGAGAAAAGAATACCACGGAGATGAACGAAGTTGACAACTCTCCGTTAGAAAAGAGGAACGAGGAAGAACAAATTTGGACAGCACTCTGGTTGCAAAGAGATGCAAGACTTGATAAGGCGAAAAGAACTTGAGCAGAGGGCACAACACTCCGGTTAAACGGATAAGCATGAAAAGAACACGATCCCCACCATTCGAGATGATGAGAGAAAAGAACAACATCACAATGCCTCCGGATGAAGGAATAGAAGGTAGATCGTCGGAACAAAAGAATGGAGAAGAAAAATGTCAACTTCTACCACAAATGAGTTTGGAAAGCACCCTTCCAAGAAGGTTATAACGAAGTTGTTGGAAACCAACAACGAAAAGAGTAAGCTTGTTGTGGGCTTATGGAAAACATCTCGAAATCTTGAGGTGAAATTCTGCCACTAACGGGAACGATAGATTGGATTGGTATGAACAAGGACACGAGAAACTTATTTCACCAGCAGGATAAATGAAGAACTTGGATCATTTATAAGCACCATAAATAGTAACAATCCTTAGGGAAAGCTTTAGGTGAAATATAACCCAAGATAACTCCAAAGAAGAGATTGATGGGTTTAAATATCTCATTCCTGAACTTGTGAATCATGAAACACAAAGAAATTGTCAAGAATGACATAACACAACCTCAAAAGATAATATAGGAAGAACTGCACTTCGGAATGCAAGATGAAGAATACTTGAGCTTCTCTGAAAAGAATCTCGATGAACACTTCGAGAAGGAATTTAAATCCTTGATGAACCACCATGTAGAGCCTTCATGAAGAACTCCGTTAACAAAAGAATGATCACACGAAATGAAGGGTGAAAATAATAAGGTTGAAGCCTTGCAATGATTAGATGGATCTTTGTGATGAGATAAAGCGTAAAACCTGGAACTCCGGAAAAGAAAGATGAACAAATGAAATCAATAATTTGATGAACCTCCAGAATAAGGAATTAATCACTTGGATGAAACAAGAATAAGCATTACATTATGCGTATCCTTCACCAATTTAAATTGATGACAAGCAACGGATTTGGCATACTACTTATTCTCGTAGAAAGGATTAAGAGAGATATAGCGCAAACTTGGGAAGGTCTTCAACAAACCACCGGTAGGATTTGGAAAAAACGAATGAATTGATATGATAACGAAGGAAAAGAAATCTTGAATGAACCACCGTAAGAATTGAAAAAGAAAGTGCCAAAGACACAATTCACTGGGAAGAATTAGAAAACGAATAAAGATACTTGACAGAATTTAGATACATCAGAACAAAGAGATGATCAACTGATTAGAGGATATTTGAATGATGCACCGGTAAGATTTGGAGGATGAGAGCTGAAAGCTGGAATGAATAAACCCGAAACGATGGCCTTCGGAGGAACAAACTGAAAAGACTCTTGAATTGCTCCGGATGGGTGAAAAGAATTCTCGCAAACCAAAAACAATTATGAGAGGATGGCATCAAGCTTGAACTGAGAATCTTCGAGAGAAAGCACAAGATTTGGAGGAAACACCTCTTCGGTCTTCAAAAGCAGAGAATGACAATGAGAACGACCACCATGAATTGTTGAGAAACTCCGGAATAATGTAGAATATAAAGGCTGAATCAACAATCAAAAGAATGTGAAAGATCTTGGAGAAGGTATTTGACTGATGATAATTCATTCTCACGTCAAACTTGAAAGGAATTTGAAAGTAACTCCGGGAAGATTAGAAGAGTCAGGTAAGATCCTGGGAAAAGACCAGTGGGTTAGGGCCCACTCAAAAGATACATTGTTGAATGATTTAAAAGAGAGATTGCACCGTTGACTTAATTGGCTTGAATGAGATAACATCCTCGAAAGAGCTTGAACGAAAGCAGAGTGGAAACACGAATCTTCGTGATATCTTGAGCACTCCAGAACAATTGAATAGCGAGAAGTGGATGATTCCGAGGTGCACCGGCATGAGAAAGCATTAGAACCGAGCAAAGGATTTGATTGCCAAAGCTTGAATTAAATCCACCGGAGAAGAAAGAGAACGAAGAATGATGAACTTGAAGCTCTGTTAGTACCTTCCTGACAATCACCGGATAAGAATATTGAACGAAAAAGAATGTAGAGGCTTCACATCCATAAGATGGATACTTGATTAAGAAATCTTAGTCCTTGAAGAAAAAAGGGTGGGAGGGCGGGAAAAACAAAGACAACTTGGGACGAATGAAACAAACACCGTTGAGAAAAACTTAGAATTGATCTTGTGAATGTTAAAAATGATCGGATCCACTTGAAGAGAAGCGCACCAGTTGGAAGATAGAATTGAGATGACAACCTTGATGATCACGAAGGATTAACACTCTCATAGAAATAAGAGAGCATCGCTTAGGAAAGGTATGGAATCAACACTTGACATTGTAGCAACTCGAATACCACAAACCAAAACAAAACAAAGGATTGGCTTGCGGAATAAGCCGGAAACAAACATATGATAGACCCCATATCGTATCATTTGTATGTTGTAAAGATATTCTAGGAGCTACTTGAATTCCCACTTATAAACTCCCGAAACTTTCTGGTTATGCAATCAGGTGTTGGGGATACAGGGGAAGCATAATATCTCACCCAAACTAACAATACCTACATGCAGCTGTATCCATCCTTCAACACATAACCAAGAAACCTTAGGAAATCGTTTACCTCACCCTTCGAAAAGCATCCGTTATACGAGTTATGACAATACTCCCGAACTCCCGCCCTAGTACTGGGTGGCGTCGAGGTTATCTCACCAACAACTTCATAAAAGAGATTTTCGATGTCGGTGAACTCAGGTATTCCAGAACTACAACGATAAAATTGTGACGACAACACCTCGGAGCTCAACTCCCCGGGACACTGCCACAACCCCTAAATGTCAGGAGGCACCAAGAACAATGTTCTTGTCACAAAACCATCGAAACGATTCCAAGATACCCGCATGATCCTAAAATTATTTTTTCATGATATTTGAGGAGACAAAAGTCAAAACTCTACATCAGGAGGCCTCACCAGAGCAAAGAAGGGACCGAGGAGTAAAAAGAATCCTACTTTCCGATATATATAATCCTAAGACTCAAAACATTTTGTCTAGACTCAACAATGTCGGTGATTCGATCAAGCAGGGGGCTCCTAAGTCGGGGAACGCTCTGATTACCAACTTGTAACACCCATGATATGGCTATATCTCCCACGTGTTGGGGCACACCTTAGAGGCATAGCCGCATGGTAGGTTTGTCGCAAGAGGGGTAATCTTCACGAAATCCGATGTACTGAATAAGAAAGGGATACGTAGTTGGCTTACAATCGCCACTTCACACAAATACAAGTTAAACACACATCATCCAGAGTACAATCAAGGTCCGACTACAGGACCAAAATAAAGAAAGACAACCCCAATTGCTAGATCCCCGATCGCCCCAACTGGGCTCCACTACTGATCAACAGGAAAACGAAACAAGACAACGATCAAGATCTTCATCGAGTTCCCACTTGAGTTGGGTTGCGTCACCTGCACTGGTATCGTCGGTACCTGCAACTGTTTGGAAGTATCTGTGAGTCACGGGGACTCAGCAATCTCACACCCTCGCCATCAAGACTATTTAAGCTTATGGGTAGGAAAAGGTAGTGAGGTGGAGCTGCAGCAAGCACTAGCATATATGGTGGCTAACATACACAAATAAGAGCAAGAGGAGAAGCAACGCAACGGTCGAGAAGCTAGAAGTGATCCTGAAACTACTTACATTCAAGCATAACACGAGACTGTGTTCTCTTCCCAGACTCCGCCGAAAAAAGACCATCATGGCTACACACGCGGTTGATTCATTTTAATTAAGTTAAGTGTCAAGTTTTCTACAACCGGATATTAACAAATTCCCATCTGCCCATAACTGCGGGCACGACTTTCGAAAGTTCAAAACTCTGCAGGGGTGTCCCAACTTAGCCCATCACAAGCTCTCACGGTCAACGAAGGATATTCCTTCTCCCAGGAAGACCCGATTAGACTCGGAATCCCGGTTACAAGACATTTCGACGATGGTAAAACAAGACCAGCAAGACCGCCCGATGCGCCGACATCCCGATAGGAGCTGCACATATCTCGTTCTCAGGGCAACATCGGATTGTCCAAGATTCCGGTAGGCCAGCCCAGAGTTGCCCATGGTGGACATCGGCGGCTGACAGGTTCGGACCAACACTTAGACAAGTACTGGCCCGGGGGGTTAAAATAAAGATGACCCTTGAGTCTGCAGAACCCAAGGGAAGGTGATAGGTGGTTAGGCAAATGTAAAACCAAGGTTGGGCCTTGCTAGAGGAGTTTTATTCAAAGCAAACTATCAAGGGGTTCCCATAGCACCCAACCGCGTCAGTGACGCAACATCAAGGAACATAACACTGGTATGACAGAAACTACGGCGGCAAGAGTGGAACAAAACACCAGGCATAAGGCCGAGCCTTCCACACTTTACCAAGTATATAGATGCATTAAAGTAAATAAGAGATAATAATGATATCCCAACAATATCCATGTTCCAACATGGAACAAACTCCATCTTCACCTACAACTAGCAACACTATAAGAGGGGCTGAGCAAAAGCAGTAACATAGCCAAACAACGGTTTGCTAGGAAAGGTGGGTTAGAGGCTGATATGGCAATATGGGAGGCATGATATAGCAAGTGGTAGGTATCGCGGCATAGCAAAAGAGCGAGCAACTAGCAAGCAAAGATAGAAGTGATTTCGAGGGTATGGTCATCTTGCCTGCAAAGTTCTTAGAGTTGACGAAAGCTTGATCCTCGTTAGCGTACTCAACAGGTTCCTCGATCACGTACTCGTCTCCCGGCTCTACCCAAAGCAAGTACACAAGCAAAGGACCAACAATCAATCACGGTGCAATGCACAAGCAACATGATGCAAAACATGGCACGACATGCGAGATGTGATATGCAATACATATGCGTGCTTCTGAAGGGAAAGATTGAACCAGACATCAACTTGGCAAACCAAGTGTGCCGATGGAAAGATGAGATGATTTCGGTCGAAATCTATACAAAGATCACCGGAATCGGATGCACGGTTTGCAAATGGCAAGCAAAACAAGAATGGCACAATTCTGCGATTAACAGCACGATGCCATATAGAATGCAACAAGAAACTAAGCTACTGCACTGCAACATAGCAACAAAGCACATGGCAGTGATCTACTCAAGATGCTTGACAAAACATGAACACTGAGCTACGGCTAAATTAGAAAAGAACGGGTTCAGACAAGCATGGCAAAAGTGCAAAAGATATCATCATCACAGCCTTAGAAAAAATACTAACATGCTAGAAAATAACATCAGGAAGCCATATTTAGAGCTAGCAAACAGCATGCTATAGGAACATATCATAGCAGACAAAGGCATGGAATGAATCTACTCAAAGCATAGAACAAAAGTCCCTTACTGACCATGAGCCAAAAAGGCAAAGAAGATATGATGGCACCCATATAAACATAGCAAGAATTGTTTACAGATTCAGACTTAGCAGAAAACAGAACATGGCATAAACAGAATTATGAAGGCATCTTTGCGAGATCAAAACACTCACCACAAAGCCTTGCATGACAAACTAAGAATAGCAATAGCAATAAGACATGTTCATGAACCTAACCATGGCAAGAGCAAGATCAAAGCATGCATGGATCAACTACAACACCCATGGCAAAGTTGATTAACATGTAAACAATCTGCCAGGAACATTTTATAGCAAAAGTAGAGCAAGATTAAGACATGCTATGGGAATCCATAATAGCAAAAAGGGGCATGGATGGATAGAGCATAACCATATGTCCAAATCATCCTTACTGAAGCAACTCAAAACAAGCAAGGATCTCTCTGTAGCATCATGGTTACATGGCATAAAAATAACAGCAGAACAAGGACTTGGCAAAATCCTAAGTCCTTGAAAACAGCAATATCACGAAGGCTACTTTGCATGCTTGTTCTATTCACCACATAGATCACAAAAATACATGGCAAGCACATTTGTAAAGATGGCATGGCATATATCAAAATACATGTAGAGCTCACGCTCATATGATGCACACAACAAATGTGACAAAAATGACAAATCCTCATATTCTGATAAGAATCAGCACCTAACAATTTATAGCACTCTTGCATCAACGATTTGGGCACCCACATGAACTCAAACAAACATGCCAAAATGGAAAAAATGAAGAGCACATCATGATGAACATTTCGATATATCGCACACAGAAAACAAAGCAGCACACACAAAGTTATGGCATGATGAATAGTGCACCAGAATATAGCATAAAAGGACATCGGGAAAATTCAGGGTCAACCTTAGATCTAGGGTTCGTGCAAAGTTCGAGGATGACCGGCATTCCGCCGGAGTTGGGGCAGGAGGACAGAGAAGGAGATGGCCGGAGAGGTGCGGGGAGGCGTCGAGATGGTCGGGGACGCCGGAGAGGGGCCGGAGAAGCCGGATCCGGGCGGTGGCGAGGTGGAGCGCCTCCGATGCGGCGCGCGTGCGTGCAGAGGGTGGCGAGGTGAGCTCCGGTGATGGGCCTCGGTCGGCAGCCATGGCGTCGCAGCGGCGGGGTCCGGCGAGCAAAGCGGCGAGGTGTGCGGCGCGCTGGCGATGGTGCATGGGTGGCGGCGTGCGGGGGCGGTGCCGGTTTGCGGGTGGCGGCGCGCATGGGCGAGCGGGGTGGCGATGCGGCGCGGTGGATGTCACCTGCGGTGGTCGGCGGCGATCGCCGGCGGAGGAGGTGGTAGGCAAGCGGGCGACGGGGCAGGCGGGGGCCGGCGGTGCGGCCGGATGGGCTTCCACGGGCCGCGGCGGCTGGAGGCGGGCGGAAGCCAGGTGTCGCGCCAGGATTGGACGGGGCGGCGGCGCTGGATGTGTCCGGCAGCGACGGACATGTCCGGCACGGCGCAGTGGGGAAATTCTAGAGTTTGATCCGCGTAAAATGGAGGGGGAGGTGTTTATATAGGTAGACGGAGGTGGAACTGTCCAAATGGAGTGTAGTTTTTGGCCACGCGATCGTGATCCGACGACGGAGGACATGGGAGTGGTTTGGATGGGTTATTGGGCCATTTTGGAGGGGTGTTGGGCTGCATCACACACGAGGCCTTTCCGGTTACCCGGTTAACCGTTGGAGTATCAAACGGACTCCAAATGACACGAAATTTTACAGGCGGTCTACCGGTGGTATACCAAGGCCACTTGGCAAATCTCGGTCCATTTCGAGAATGTTCAACACCCGCACACGAAAAGAGACAAAAGGGGGCGCCGGAGGACGTAGGAGTGTCGGATTGCAAAACGGACAATGGGGAAAATGCTCGGATGCGTGAGACGAACACGAATGCAAATGCGATGCACATGATGACATGATATGAAATGCATGACATGAACAAAAGGCAAAACAAGACAATTCCCAAGCATGAAGAGAAAATCATATCGCATCTCCGGAAAAAGCAAGAGTCGGAGTTACAAATATAGAAAGTTGTATCTGGGGTGTTACAACACTCCACCACTACGAGAGGATCTCGTCCCGAGATCTAGGATGGCACCGGAGGGAAAAGGGCGAGGATGATAAGAGGTAAAACTAAGTTGCTTCTTTGACAAACGAGTGAAACCAATGAACCTTGAAAGGTTAAACAATTTCTAGAAAAGAATAGCACAGAGATGAACGAAGTTGACAACTCTCGTTAGAAAAGAGGAATGAGGAAGAACAAATTTGGACAGCACTCCGGTTGCAAAGAGATGCAAGACTTGATAAGGCGAAAATAACTTGAGCAGAGGGCACAACACTCCAATTAAATGGATAAGCATGAAAAGAACACGATCCTCACCATTCGAGATGATGAGAGAAAAGAACAACATCACAATGCCTCCGGATGAAGGAATAGAAGGTAGATCGTCGGAACAAAAGAACGGAGAAGAAAAATGACAACTTCTACCACAAATGAGTTTGGAAAGCACCCTTCCAAGAAGGTTATAACGGAGTTGTTGGAAACCAACAACGAAAAGAGTAAGCTTGTTGTGGGCTTATGGAAAACATCTCAAAATCTTGAGGTGAAATTCTGCCGCTAATGGGAACGACAGATTGGATTGACATGAACAAGGAGACGAGAAACTTATTTCACCAGGAGGATAAATGAAGAACTTGGATCATTTATAAGCACCATGAATAGTAACAATCCTTAGGGAAAGCTTTAGGTGAAATATAACCCAAGATAACTCCAAAGAAGAGATTGAGGGGTTTAAATATCTCATTCCTGAACTTGTGAATCATGAAACACAAAGAAATAGTCAAGAATGACATAACACCACCTCAAAAGATAAGATAGGAAGAACTGCACTTCGGAATGCAAGATGAAGAATACTTGAGCTTCTCTGAAAAGAATCAGCACCTAACAATTTATAGCACTCTTGCATCAACGATTTGGGTACCCAGATGAACTCAAACAAACATGCCACAATGGAACAAAATGAAGAACACATCATGGTGAACATTTCAATATATCGCCCGCACAAAACGGAGCAGCACACACAAAGTTATGGCATGATGAATAGTGCACCGGAATATAGCAGAAAAGGACTTAGGGAAAATTCAGGGTCAACCTCAGATCTAGGGTTCGTGCGAAATTCGAGGATGACCAGGATTCCGCCGGAGTTGGGGCCGGAGACGGAGAAGGAGATGGCTGGAGAGGTGCGGGGAGGCGTCGGGATGGTCGGGCACACCGGAGAGGGGCCGGAGGACCGGATCCGGGCGGTGGCGAGGTGGAGCGCCTCCGACGCGGCGCGCGTGCGTGCAAAGGGCGGCGGGGTGAGGCGCGAGGCGAGCTACGGCGATGGGCCTCAGGCGGCGGCCATGGCGTCGCAGCGGCGGGGTCCGGCGAGCAAAGCGGCGAGGTGTGGGCAGCGCGCGGGCGATGGTGCGTGGGCGGTGGCGCTGGTTTGTGGGTGGTGGCGTGTAGGGGCGAGCGGGGCGCCGAGGCTGCGCGGTGGAGGTCGCCGGCGGAGGAGGCGGTAGGCAAGCGGGCGACGGGGGGGGGGGGGGGGGGGGGGCGGCGCGGCCGGATGGGCTCGGGCGGGCCCCGAATGGGCTTCCTCGGGCCGCAACGACTGGAGGCGGGCGGAAGCCAGGTGTCGCGCCGGGATTGGACGGGGCGGCGGCGCTGGACATATCCGGCGGTGACGGACATGTCCTGCACGGCGCAGTGGCGAAATTCTAGGGTTTGATCCGCGAAAAATGGAGGGGGAGGTGTTTATATAGGTAGAAGGAGGTGGGAGTGTCCAAATGGAGTGTATTTTTCGGTGACGCGATCGTGATCCGACGACGGAGGACATGGGAGTTGTTTGTATGGGTTATTGGGCCGTTTTGGAGGGGTGTTGGGCTGCAACACACACGAGGCCTTTCCGATTACCCGGCTAACCGTTGGAGTATCAAACGGACTCCAAATGACACGAAATTTGACAGGCGGTCTACCGGTGGTATACCAAGGCCACTTGGTAAATCTCGGTCCATTCCGAGAACGTTCAACACCCGCACACGAAAAGAGACAAAAGGGGGCGTCGGAGGACGTAGGAGTGTCGGATTGCAAAACAAACAACCGGGAAAATGCTCAGATGCGTGAGACAAACATGAATGCAAATGCGATGCACATGATGGCATGATATGAAATGCATGACATGAACAAAAGGCAAAACAAGACAACACCCAACCACGACGAGAAAATCATATCGCATCTCCGGAAAAAGCAAGAGTCGGAGTTACAAATATAGAAAGTTGTATCCGGGGTGTTCCAGCGATGACCCCTACCCGGCCCAGAACGCGACCTACGTCGTCTTCACCAGCCTCGGCGATGACAAGCGCAGCGAGCGCCTCCTTCGGCAGGAGGTGAACACCGTTGTCCCAGCCAAGACGGAGTACATGCATTGGTCGGAGCGCCCGGTCACCTGGACCCGGGAAGACCACCCGGCCATCATGCCAAACGTGGGTGGTTACGCTCTTGTCCTCGACCCCACCATTGTCGCGCACCGGTGCACATGCAATTTCTCCCGGGTTCTCGTCGACGGTGGCAGCAGCGTCAACATTCTCTAGCGCGACACCATGCCCAAGCTTGGCCTCAAGGCCAAGGACCTGGAGCCAACCCGGACAATCTTCCACGACATCGTTCCTAGCGTCTCCTGCTCCCCGATTGGCCAGATCCGGCTCGATGTCCTGTTCGGCGACAGCAGCCACTTCCGACACGAGCCGATCTGGTTCGAGGTGGTGGGCCTGTCCAGCGCGTACCACGCGTTGCTGGGTAGGCCCGCGCTCGCCAAGTTCATGGCGGCCCCCCACTATGCCTACCTAAAGATGAAGATGTCGGGTCCAAAGGCTTAATCACCATCACCGGCGACTACCGCATGTCTCTGGACTGTGCCCGAGACGGTGCGAAGCTAGCCGAGTCACTGGTCGTAGCCGAGGAGCAGCGCTAACTCGACCGAATCGTCACCTTGGCCCAGGAGGCGTCGGCCGCCGAGATCCCGACCGAGGAGCCGGCCGATGAGGTCGCGTTCAAGCTTTCCAAAGAGACCAACAAGGTGAAGCTGAACCCGGAGGATCCCAGCTACAACAAGTAAGTTGTTGTAGGCACCTGCCTCGACAGCAAATAGGAAGGCGAGCTCGTCGACCTCCTCCGTGAGAATCGGGATATTTTTGCATGGACCCCCAAGGACATGCTGGGTATCCCGAGGAAGTACGCCGAGCACAAACTCCATGTCCGCAAGGACACCAAGCCTGTCCGCCAACCCCTGTGACACTTTTCTGAAGAAAAGAGAAGGACCATCGGTGAAGAGGTCGCCAAACTCTTGGCGGCTGGCGTCATCATGGAAGTATTTCACCCCGAGTGGATGGCCAACCCAGTTCTCGTCCTGAAGAAGAACAAGACCTGGCGCATGTGGATCGATTACACCAGCCTGAACAAGGCCTGCCCCAAAGACCCGTTCGCGCTCTCGTGGATCGACCAAGTCATCGACTCCACCGCTGGGTGCGAGCTCCTATCCTTCCTGGATGCTTACTCCGGCTATCATCAGATCAAGCTAGACCCGGCCGACGCCCTGAAGACGTCCTTCATCACGCCTTTCGGGGCGTATTGATACATCACCATGTCGTTCGGTTTGAAGAACGCCGGCGCCACCTTCCAGCGCTGCATGCAGAAATGCCTGCTACCGCAACTCGGCCACAACATCCATGTCTACGTGGACGACATTGTGGTGATGACCAAGCAGCACCTCACGCTCCTCGACGATTTGAAGGAAACCTTCGCCAACCTGCGCGAATACAAGGTCAACCTCAACCCAAAGAAATGCGTTTTCGGCGTCTTGGCCGGAAAGCTACTCGGCTTCCTCATCTCGGAGTGCGGCATTGAGGTGAACCCAGAGAAGATCAAGGCCATCGAGCGCATGCACAAGCCGGCTCGGCTGCGCGATGTCCAGAAGTTCACCAGCTGCTTGGCCTCGGTCAGCTGGTTTCTCAGACCGCTGGGCGAGAGGGCCTTGCCCCTATATCAGCTGATGAAGAAGACGACGCCGTTCGAGGGAAACGACCAGGCGGACGAAACCTTCCGGGAACTCAAGCGCATGCTCTACACCGCACCTGTCCTGGCCGCCCCGACCGAGAAGGAGCCGTTGTTGCTCTATGTCACCGTGACCTCACGGTTGGTCAGCACGGTGATGGTGGTCGAGCGACCAGAGAAGGGGAAGGTTCAAGTCGTCCAGCGTCCTGTATACTACTTGAGCGAGGTGCTCTCCGCCTCGAAAAAGAACTACCCGCACTACCAAAAGATGTGTTACGGCGTATACTTGACCGCCAAGAAGCTAAAGCAATACTTCCAAGAGCATGTCGTCACTGTGGTTAGCACGGCCCCTCTCGGCGAGATCATCGGGTGCCGGGATGCCTTCGGCCAGGTCTCCAAGTGTGCGGTCGAGCTAGCCGGCCACACCAGCATCTACGAGCCCCGCACC
The DNA here is from genome assembly GCF_056163025.1 of Triticum urartu. NCBI lineage: Eukaryota > Viridiplantae > Streptophyta > Magnoliopsida > Poales > Poaceae > Triticum > Triticum urartu. Next base: position 165,779,237 of record NC_141876.1, on the reverse strand, counting down.
ATGATCAAGTCCTAGGCTTTGGCCGACTTCCTCGTCGACTGGACCAAGACACAGTACCTGCTACCGCCGCCGGACTTGACGCATTGGCGCATGCACTTCGACGGCTCGAAGATGCGGCTCAGCCTGGGGGCCGGCATCGTGCTGTCCACCCCCAAGGGCGGCCGGCTCAAGTATGCACTCCAGATCTCACTTCGCCGCCTCCAACAACGTCGCCGAGTACGAAGCCCTTGTGCACGGCCTCCGGCTTGCCAAGGAACTCGGCATCTGGCGAATCCTATGCTTCGACGACTCGGACCTAGTAGTCCAGAATTGCTCCGGCGAGTGGGATGCCCACGTCTCCCACATGGCAAGCTACCGCTTCCTTGTTTAGAGGCTGTCCGGATTTTTTGACGGTTGCGTGTTCCTCCACATCCCGCGCACGGAGAATGAGGCGGCCGACATGCTCGCCAAGATTGCCTCGTCCCGGCAGTCCATTCCGTCCGGCGTCTCTGTTGAGCACCTGCACAAGCCGTCCATCAAGCCGTCTCCGTACTCCGAGTCCATCCATGTCCCGGATGACCCGGCCGCACGTCAACCTGGCCCGGGGACTGCTCCGACCGACCCGGCCATGCCTCAACTCGGCCCGGGACTGCTCCAGGAAGCCCGACCACACCCCAACCCGGCCCTGGGGCAGCTGAACCCGGCTCGGGGGCTGCCACCCCAGAACACGTCGTGATGGCTGTCCACACCGGGGTCGTGGCACCATCCCGGGCCCTGCCAATTTCGGAGTTCCTGGAGAACGGGGTCCTCCCCATGGACGATACCGAAGCTCGGCAAGTACAGCGCCGAGCGTCCGCCTACAGCATCATCAACAACGAGCTCATCAAGCGCAGCTCCTCCGGCATGTTCCAGGGCTACGTCGAGTAGGACAAGGGCATTGAGATCCTCCTCAACATACACCAGGGCGAGTGCGGGCACCACGCCGCCTCGCGGACCCTGGTGGACAAGGCTTTCCGCTAGGGTTTCTATTGTCCCACAGCCCTCGGAGACGCCGAGTCGCTCATCCTCAAGTGCGAGGGATGCCAACACTTCAGCAAGCGTAGCCACCAGCCGGCGTTGGCACTCCGGACCATCCCGATCGCCTGGCCCTTCGCGGTCTGGGGACTCGACATGGTGGGACCCTTCAAGGCCGCTCGAGGCGGCATGACGCACTTGCTGGTGGGGTGGACAAATTCACCAAGTGGATTGAGGCAAGGTCGATCAAGAAGCTGGACTATCCAACGACCATTCGATTTATCAAGGATATCGCGGTGCGCTACGGCATGCCGAACAACATCATCACGGACAATGGCACCAACTTCACCAAGGGTGCGGTCACATAGTATTGCTCCGTCTCCGGCATCTGCCTCGACCTGGCCTCCGTTGCACATCCACAGTCCAACGGTCAGGTCGAGCGGGCCAACGGCGTCATCCTATCCGGCATAAGTCGCGGCTCGTCGAGCCGCTCGTCTGTTCCGTCGGCAGCTGGCTCAACAAGTTGCCGGCTGTTCTCTGGAGTCTCCGCACCATGCCTAACCCGTTGACCGGGTTCACCCCGTTCTTCCTCGTCTACGGAGCAGAAGCCATCATCCCGACCGACGTCGAGTTCGACTTGCCGCGCGTCATGGTGTACACGGAAGCCGAAGCACAAGAAGACCGCGAAGACAGTGTCGACTTGCTCGAAGAAGCGCGTCTCCTAGCGCTCACTCGCTCAGCCATCTACCAGCAAGGTCTGAGGCACTACCACAGCAAGAAGATCAAGCCCCTCGCCTTCCGAGAGGGAGACCTTGTCCTCCGACTCGTCCAGCAGCAGACGGGCCACCACAAGTTATCCTCCCCATGGGAGGGCCCCTTCATCGTCAGCAATACCCTATGCGATCACAACGCCTACTACCTCATCGACGCTCGCAAGTCGAACAAGTGCAAGAGAGACACAGCCGCCGCAGAAACAACCCGGCCATGGAACGCGGAGCTAGTCCGCCCATTTTACAGTTAGCTGTAAACACGTATGTACCACCGTCTTTTGTAATCATCTCAAAACTATGGGGTCCATGAATGACGCTCGGGGGCCGCCCCTTTTGTGACCAAGCTATCGTGTCTCTACATTTGCCCATCACTTTAAAAATTTAAGCCGAACCCGGCCGCCGGGTCGAATCGCTCGACCAGGGGGCTCGGGGGCTGGCCGGCTTGGCCACTCACCGTTTTTTTCTTAGCAGTTCTAAAACGCGTTGGATCGCCATAGCTTGTCGCTTCGCCCTAAGCTGCAGATCCGGCTTCGACTGCGGGCTGGCAAGCGCATGAGAACAAAAGCAACAGCGCGCCACGAACACTAAGTCAAGAACTGCCGGGTCACCCAACCCGGTCCCGCCGCCTTAAGTTACTGCATGGCCGGCTGCCCGCCAACCCGGCCCGCCGGATGGCCGCCAGCCGTCCCAGTGGGTGTTTCGCTTGCGCTCAACGTTTTGAAAGACTAAGTATTGAACGCTCCTTTCAAAAATCAAACCCCTTGTCACGGATCAAAGCCTTGGCCGTCAGATTCGCGAGGGGGGGAGGCCCAAAGAGGGAGAGTTACAAGAAATGGCCCTAAAACGAAAAGCGAAAGCGCGGGCATCCACAAAGTTTCTGCATGTCGCCGGATCGCTCGACCCGGCCCACCACTTTAAGCTACTACATGACCAGCTGCTCGCCAACCCAGCCCGCCGGATTGCCGCCAGCCGGCCTAGTGGGTGTTTCGCTCACGCCCAACATTTCAAAAAGCCCAAGTACCGTGCGTCCCTCTCAAAGGCCAAACCCCTTGTCACGGACCAGAGCCCTGGCCGTCAGACTCGCGGGGGTGAAACCCAAAGGGAGGAAGTCGCAAGAAAACAGCTCCAGAAAATGAAAAGAAAAGGCGCAAACATTCACACAGCTCATACAACATAAATTTAAACAGGCCCAAGGCCAGAATTCATTACAAACAATCAACCCCCAGTGGGTGGGTGGACCTGCTACCGAACAGAAATTTTCTCTAAGTAAGAAATCAGGCATCGCCTCCGCCAGAGCACGCAGCCGCCGGGTCCGTAGAGGTGCCAGTATCCTCCTCCTCGGCGTTCGTGTAGACGCCCGTCTCCGCGGAGCTACCATCCGGGTCTTCCAAGAAAAGGCCATAGTCCTCAGCGGGCACAACGCCGCCATCCTCCACCCGCTCCGGCTGGAACTCGTCGTGGAAGGCGAACCTGGCGATATAGCTGGCCCGGGCGGTGATTCGGCCAGCCTCCGCCTGCAGGTGGCTCTCCGAGCCGGCTCGCTGGCCCATCAACGCATCCAGCGCCAAGTTCGGATGCCACGACAATGCAAACCGAAGCGCCATCTCAGCGCCGGCACGAGCAGTGAACACCCGCCACTCATGAAGATGGTCCGGGCCCGCCTCCAACCACTGCGCCAGCCGCGTGAATCTGTCCGGTGAAATGGAACCCGGCCAGAGGGCCGCCGTCATCGCCGCGCCGGCCTGAGAAGGCCGCCCCATCTGGTCGCTAAGGACCCGCAGGCAGGTCTGGGCGGTGGTCACGATCTTCGGGAAGGTCCAGGCCACATTCGGGTCAGTCCCGGAGCCCACGACTCCCTGCGGGTCTCGCTGAAAGCGGACGGCCTCCTCCGCCAGTGGGAGCGTCTCCGGGAAGGTCCCTGTCAAGAAGAAAAGCAATTCAAAAGAAAACTACTAAGGCAGAGAGGCTAGAGTCCCAACCCGGCAGCGACAACAAAACAAAAGAAAAGCACTTACTGGAGAAGGACTCTTCCAGGTGCTGCGCTTCGAGCAACGTACCGCGCCGCTCCTGGGCGATGGTGCGGTTGCGCTCCTCCAGCGCCTTCTCCAGGTCGGCGACCTTGGCAAGGGCCGCCTTCAGCTCGGCGTCCTTGTCCTCGGCCGCCTTCACGGCCTCCTCACGGAGCCGGGTCTCCCCCTGTCGGGTCCCCTTCGCCATGGCCACAAGCCCCTTTAGGCACTCCACCTCGGCCTAGAGCTGCCGCTTGTCATTGGCCAGTTTGCCGCGCTGCTGGTCCGCCTCGGCAAGGGCCTACTGTGCCTCCATGACCTTGGCGGCCTCCGCCTTGAGGCGCTCCACCTCAGACTCGAGCCGGCTCTTGTTGCCCGCCAGCTGCTCCCGTAGCTGGCTGGCCTCGTCAAGCGCCTGCCGGGCTCCCATCGCCTCCGCCTTCGCCGCCTCCACTTCGGCCCCGAGCCGGCCTACGTCCGCAACAAGCTGGTCATAGCAAAAACCGGCCCGAATCAGCCGGGTCCTCCAAGACAGCACCTCGGCTGTAGAAGAAAAAACTCAGCGACAAAGTACTGCATTAAGATTCGACCCAACTGCCATGAAGTTGGCCCGAATCTCAGGGGCTACACCTAGTGGGTGCGCTAGCGCGCCCCCACTAGAAAAGAGCATGAAGAAGAAATACCTGTCGCGACAGGGAGCTCCTCCTCCTTGGTGGCGAGCCCCTCCTTCAGACGCCGATGCGTATCAAGGAGCCGGTTGAAGACATTGACCCGGTAGGAGTCAAGTTGCTACAAGAAGAAACAATCAGCACAAGCCGGCAAGATAAGTTTTGGCCCAACTGACACACAGTTGGCCCGAATCTCGGGGGCTACACCCAGTGGGTGCACTGGCGCGCCCCCACGAAGAGGAAAATGATGGAAAAAGAAAAAACAGAGCTCGTATGGAAACTTACGAAGACGGCACGCTCCAGATCCTGCGTCGCCCCAACCTCGGCATGGGCGAAGGCCTGGATCCGATCTGTCCGCCTTCGCAAGTGACGGGTTATGATGGCCATTGCTGCCTCCTCCTGGGTTAGAGGTCCGAAGGGGACCTCGCTGGTCCCGCTCCGTGACGCCCGCGGCTCGGCATCCCGGCGTTCTCCGGTCCTGATCGTCAGGACGTGCCCTCCGCTAGCCGCCCCCCTGAAGCCGGCGCCTTCTCCAGCACCCTCCCCAGCACCGACGCCGTCTCGGTGGGTAGAGCGGCTTGAGGCTCCACCACCAGCGGCGCCTCGTCCGCTGACGCCCGGGGTGCCCCCTCCGGCACCGCCCACGCCTCCTCCTCCAAGACGGCATCGCCACTGCCTCCATCGACCCTCTCCCGCTTGACCACGTCGGTGCGCGGTGGGGTGCCGTCCTCGACAACCACGGCCTCCCGGTCGAGGTCCATCGCGTCTGCACGGCCGCCTTGGCCGTGCTCCCTTGCCGACACCGGCACGATGACCGTTGTCGCCGCCACCGTCCCCGCCGGCATCTCCGGCCACGCTGGCCCTCGCCGGCTTGCGCCCACGCCGTCGCGGCTCTGACCCAGGCCTGGGTCGAAGCCGCCGCTAGCTCCGCCTCGGCCCGGTTCCGATCCCGCCAGGCTAGGCCCTCGGCGTCGGCCGGGTCCAGGCCGAGGTCCGGATCCTCCGGCGCCTCGTCTCCGTCCTCGTCCTTGTCCCAGTCGGCGGCGCCGGATCGGCTCCTCCGGAACGCGGCGCCCTCGACGGACGCGATATCCACCGCCACCAGCGCCAGCGAAATCGGTGACCTGAAGCACAAGACAAAAATAATTACGATGGGTCAAGCAGGGCCGCTCGGCTACGCGGCTCGGGCAGAAGAAATCACTTACCCCGGCACCACCGGAACTTCGGGCCTCGCCGCCCTTTCCTGCGCTGCGCCGCGCCTCCTCTTCGCAGGCGGCTTCGCGCCTCTGGCCGGGTCCGCCGTGCGCTTCACCGCTGGGGCCCGCGGTGGGGCGATATCCTTCCCGTGCGAGCGTCGCGCCGTCCCCGCCCCCCGAGACGACCCGGCTCCGGCCGCGCCACCACCTCCTCCACCCGGCGCCGCTGCATCAACAGCTTGCATCAACGTTTCCGAATCCGTCCCGCGACCGGCAACTCAAGGAATATAAACAAGGCTCACCTGCTCGGCGCTCGGCGCCTTGCGCCCGTATCGGCGGCCACCGCCTCCCCTCCGTCTTGGGCCTCGGGCTCCTCCGAGGCGTCCCGCACCACCTGCGTCCGCGCCCAGTCATAAGGGTGCCGGATGGCATTCAGAAGCACCTCTCGTGTCACGTCAGGGCGAACGAGAAGATAAGCAGCAGCGAAGTATCGAGACCAGGGACTCACCAATGGTGCTGGGTTCGTACGAGTGTACGGGGCCTTCCCGAACGCCTAGTCGACCCCCAAGTTGGCCTTGGAGATATCATTAAACCGGCGCGCGATCTGGTCTGCTGCCAACCGCGTATTGACCATGCGGTTGGGATCCTGGAGGCCGGCCATCTGGCCGATGAGGTGGTTGCATCGCTGCAGCGGCAACACCCGCCGGACGATAAAGGCGGTGATGAGGTCGGTGCCGGTGAGCCCCTCCTGCTCCTTCATCACTGACACCCACTTGCACAGGTTGAGCACCTCCTGCAACGGGTGCTTGGGGTAGTACCCCCAGTTCAGCTTCCCCCACAGCGGCGAGTTGATGAACGGCGGAAGGTTGATGCGGTCATCGCCGACGCTGCGGACGTAGAAGAAGGAATTCGGCCATTTCTTGGCAGAATCCTCCAGCGGCATCTTCAGGAACTCGGTGCCCGACCACTTGGTGATGACGGCCGCCCCGCACTCGGACATCTCTCCGGCCTTCGGCCCCTGCTGTTTCAGAGAGAAGAAGCGCACCCAAAGGTCGAGCGAAGGCTCGACCCCCAGGTACCCCTTGCAGAGGGTGACGACGCCGGACAGGTGCACGATTGCACCGGCACCAAGGTGATGAGGCTGGAGCCTGAAGAACTCCAAAAACTTGCGGAAGAAGCCGCTCGCGGGCAGCCCGAACCCGCGCTTGAAGTGCGGCAAGAAGACCGCCCGCTCCGAGCCTCTGGCCCGCGGCTCCCGCTATCCTTGCCGGAGGCGAGCCTCGACCTCGTCCGCCCTCGGCAGGTGCCTGGTGTCGCGAAGGTAGGCGATGTCGTCGAGGGTGACGGTCGAGCCCATCCATGACCTTGACGGCAGCGCCATCGTCCCACGGGCGCAGAAGAAGAAGGAAGGGGAAAGGAAGATGGCAGGAAAGCTCTGCTCGGAACGGCGGGCGTCTCAGCTAGCGGCGACCGTCGGAAGCAAAGGGAGGACAAAGAGGTAGGGGTGCGCGAGCGTTAGTGATCTCCGCCGCCCCCCTTGCCCCCAATTTATAGGCCAATTTATCACGTGCGTGGCATGTTAGGCCCTTCCGGCTCCTAGGCACCACATGGCGGCTGCGTGAAGCCCAAAGGATTTCCCAAGATTCGTCGAGCTCCTCGGTTTCCTGCCACGACCAAGACGCCGCGATCCGGCTTCCGGAAGCCGGCACACAGTGGGTGTTGCCGGACCCGGCGGTCACCAAGTTTGCCTCTGCACAGGGGCGAAACTGCAAAGGCCCACCACCCGAAGATGGTGGACCTTCATAGCTTTGGGGACTACTGTCGGGGGGATGAACCCCAGGCAGGCAACGGAACGCGCATCCTTTTCAAAAACAACAGGGCCAGCATCACCCCTCAATCTGGTTCGACCTTGGCCGAGTTTCTCGACTCTGCCAGGTCGCTCGATCTGGCCAAGCAGGCCGACCCGGCCAGGCTCCTCGACTCGGCCCCAACAACCAAGCTCAAGACTTCTCCAGCAAGCCAGCACCGCCCTTGGCGTGTTCTCCAAACCCGGCCAAGGGTCAGCGTCCGTCCCATTCCATCTGTATGATGGGACAAGTCTCCGCCAGCTAATGATCAACGCCACAGCACCCCGCCCATGCCTCTGGTCAGCCGGACGAGGCAACAGTGCCCTCTACCTACCCACTGACTAGGGCCGGCGTGGCTACAGTGCCCTACACCTACCCACTGGCTAGGCCTGGCGTGGCAACAGTTTCTCGGCGTGACCAAGCGGCAACCTGACGGAGCGCAACTGTAGCCGACTCAACCCGGCCATGCCCTGACGATCGACAAGACGGCACACACTGCCCCCTAGACGCATGGGGCCTGCGCCCAGAGAACCCGGCGAGCGCTGGTACCCGGCGGGTCCCAGCACCAGGTTCCTGGACACTGACAAACCGTCCCTACGGCCTTGTAACATTACCCTTGTACCCCTGGGAGTTGACCTATAAACCCCCCAAGAGCCCCCATGCATACGGGCAGAACCCACTTCATTCACACAGTCGATCACACACACCCAGCAAAGCAACACCCGAGGTGAGGGAGCAGCCTAAGCCTTGGTCAGACCTCCTTCTTCCTCCATACATCTCTAGGAGCAACTTTGTACTGCTACATATAAACCACACTCGGCAGGACTAGGGGTGTTATCTCTCTATAGATATCGCACACGGTACGCACATACTACTCGTGTGCTATCAAACATTAAAACCTTCCAGGCGGTAGATATTTTCGAGATTGCGAGGGATGCAGAGGCGGGAGTTTTTGGGGAGAGAGCTTGTGTGCTTGACACGCCGGCTGTGGACTGTAGCCGACGCACCTTCTCGAGTAAGCCATAGGCGTACTATACACCGATGGTGCTCCAAGATATTTTGTACTACATCTCACATGGTTGGTGATAATAAACTGTGTGGGATCTACTTGATTTGAATTAGAAATTGGGGTCACAACGGCAATGGACGATGTTTGAATTGCTAGACCATTTATCTATAGTGAACATGCAACTATATGTGTGTCATAAAAGAATTGGAATTATTCAGGGTCCATTTGGACATTTCATACATTAAACTGGTTTTCTATCCATTTCAGGTCCACAATTCAAAATTAAACTACATGCACATGCTCCGGTGCATACAAATTGGTTGAAAAATCAAATATGTGTCCTTCAGCGCATGCTTAGGTCCCATGCAAGAAACGAGAATGAATTTTTCGGGGTTCGTTTGGCCTTTTTTATACATTAATTGGCTTTTCTAGGCATTTTATGTGCATAATTCAAATTTGAACTACAAGCACATGCTCCAATGCACTATAGTTGGTTGAAAATCACATGTGTGTCCTTGGGTGAATTTCTCGGTCCCATGCAAGAGATGGGAATGAATTTCAAACACCAGGGCACTGTTGATTGCCGGCAAAACGTTGAGATGCCTGGTTTTTAAATTCTAGTAAATCCAAAATCGTCTGAAATTCATGAAACTTGGCATGCTATCACTGAGCGGCATCAACATGCTATGGTGAAAATTTTGTCCCAATTGGGGCATGTTTGGGTATAAGCTTCTCACAAACCAGAGCTTCTCACAACAAGCATGATGGTTTCGATAGGGAATGTCCCACCTTTGGAGACGAAATGATATCCATTGCCTCTTATTGCTTCCAAAAAATTTCTAATGTCAACATAGAACAATAGGAGTGTTGTGTCAATTTATGTGATTTTTCTGGGTTCGTTTGGACATTTTTATGCATTAACTGGGTTTTCTAGGCATTTTATGTGCATAATTCAAATTTGAACTACAAGCACAAGCTCCAGTGCACTAAGGTTGGTTGAAAAATCTAATTTGTGTCCTTGGGTGAATTTCTAGGTCCCATGCAAGAAATGGGAATGAATTTCAAACACTAGGGCATCGTTGATTGCCAGCAAAACATTAAGATGCCTGGTTTTTAAATTCTAGTAAATCCAACACTCGTCTGAAATTCATGAAACTTGGCATTCTTTCATGGAGCGGCATCAACATGGTGTGGTAAATTTTTTGTCCCGTTTGGGGCAGGTTTTGGTATATGATTCTCACAAACCAGAGCTTCTCACAACAAGCATCATGGTTTCGGTAGGGAACGCCCCACCTTTGGGGACGAAACGATATCCACTGCCTCTTATTGCTTCCAAAATTTTTCTCGTGTCAACATGGAACAACAGGAGTGTTGTGTCAATTTTTGTGATTTTTCGGGGTTCTTTTGGGCATTTTTATGCATTAACTAAGTTTTCAATGCATTTATGTGCATAATTCATATTTGAACTACATGCAGATGCTCCAGTGCATATAAATTTGTTGAAAAATCAAATTTGTGTCCTTGGGTGCATGCTTAGGTCCCATGCAAGAAATGGGAATTAATTTCAAACACCAGGTCACCGTTGATAGCCGGCAAAACATTGAGATGTCTGGTTTTTAAATTCTAGTAAATCCAAAACTTGTCTGAAATTCATGAAACTTAGCATGCTATCATGGAATGGCACCCGACATGATGTGGTATTTTTCGTGTCCATTTTGAGAGAAGCCACACTCGAATAATGACAGCTAACAAAGCCATTTTGAAAGAATAGCTGGCACTTTAATATCTCAAAAGTTTGTATAATTCAAACCATGTGCGTTCTGTTAACCATTCACATGACGCCACATGTCTTGGTTTTAATGGCTGTAGGAGGTGCCATACGGACAGCTGCTTGACCTTGACTGAACGGGAGGCATGCGAGCGCAGTCTGGTACGCAGGCTGACCGAGAGGCGTGCAAGCCGTCCTCCAATGCGTAGGCTCACCGGGAAGCGTGTGAGCTGTACGCTGCGCAGGCTCACTGGGAAGCAAGCCCTTTGACTTCCATGGCTGCCCGCCTTCCTCTCCACTAATGGCGCCTGAGCCACTATTTAATACGGGCAACCTTATTGTTCGCCTCCCATTCCCCTCCCCCTCGCAGACCTCCACCAACGCCATGGCGCAGAATGATCATCTGCCACTAGTCTTCAAGTTTGGTGAAGTCGACCCCAAGTCAGAGGAGATAGAAAATAAGGTGGAATGGGGCCTCATGGACATGGCCCAGAATGAGATGGCCGCGGCGGTTGCTGCCCCTGCTCCTGTCCCAGCTCCCATCCCCGCGCCCGCGCTAGCGACCATCCCCATAGCATTGACGGGCTGGTCGCCGAGCACTATCGCAGAGATGGAAGCCACGGGCATCAGCGAGGTCTCTGCGGACCCGCGCAAGCTCGTGTACATGCCAGCACTCGTGCCCGTGCCCGTGCGCGCCCCTCCACCTACAGTGGCGCCGGCCCCTGTGCGTTTGGCTGCACCCGCCGCGCCCGTGCGCGTCCCTCCACCCACCGTGGTGCCGGTCCCCTGTGCCTGTGCCTGTGCATGTGCCCCCCTTAGCGGCATGGGACGCTGCCATCGACCGCTACCTCTCTGCGGCACCAGTTGCCGTCCTCCCGCGCCCTGCCCGTCGATCACGCGACGACATGATGTTTGATTTACAAGTGAAGAACATTTTGTGCTGCCTTGAAGACTTCAACAACGGCGTCCTGGAGGACGACAACGACAACGACGACGCGGCACGCCGCCTCAAACGCCGCTGGAAATAGTTTTTTTGGGGTTTAATACTGTATCACGAATTCTTGATCATATGAATATAAATTCGCAGTGTGACTGAATGAAAGATATGGTTTCAACGAACTTGCGTTTTCTCTCTTAATGTACAAACTTAACAAACGATTTTCTTTTGAAAAAAATGTCAATGGTTTCTAAATATAAAACACTCATCGCAAACGTTTTAGTTAGAACACCCGTATGCAAACCGACAACTTCCCCAGGAAGGCAAGGCAAAATGTGCCGAGCAGGATTTATGCATCCCTTCAACGCAAACGGTTGTTTTGCATGACCCGTGTGCAACCACGTACAAACAATTGGGTAAGATCTGCATATTTGTGCCATTTTTCAAACTGGAAAGATTGACATTTTTTTTATCTAGTAACATTGCCATTTCTCAACCTTGTAACACTGCGATTTGTCAAAATATGCAGCTACAAATCACTAGCACTATCTAATTTTTGCAACTAAAATCACTAGCACTGTTCATATGGACACCACTAGCAGGCATGAGTTCATCGACGCATATGCAAATGTACCATTGATTACATACAACAAGTCATCAAGACAAAACGGCAACGAGGATACACGTTGGATTATAGATCATTTCCAACAAAACATTCTAGTAAAGTTTTTCTCACACAACAAATAACAAAGCGATGAAATGAACTTCAGCTCAACCAGAAGTGATTCTCTGGGAAGGGCCAGCTACTGTCAATCTCGAGACCAACGCAGGACTGATCATCGAGGCTGAAGCGGCCTATGTCAGGACCCATATTGGGACGGTAGGGAAGCATAGTAATGTCTGAGGTATAGATATAGTTGCTTCTCATAAATGGTAGTAACGTTGTGTCCACAACAGCTGGATCGCCTTCCACCATCATTGCATAGTTTTGTCCAAGGAAGAGCGAGTTTCCTCCAATACTTTCAATACTGAACCAGGGAGAAGGTGTTGGCGCTAGTACACTAGTATCCATCCCGTATACCCAGGAACGGATGTTGGAATAGGTCCGGAGAGTGCGGCCATATGAGACAACACCTGCTTCCTTAGTAACATCAGCAGTGCCCTGTATACAGACACGAAGAGGTGATCCATCAGAATAAGTTGCAAGGCGCCGCTGAGTATATGGGTCCTCCTCGTCCTCATGCTCGTGAATAAAATTTTCAAGTATAGGTGGTGGAATGTTCACAGGACCTTGGAAACACAAGAAGGTTAATTAGTAAAGGGAAACTAGCTAACCTGCATGCATGTGGATGAAACAATTATAATTACGGTGGAAGACAAATGTACCAAAATCATAAGGATTCCGTGCAAGAACAGTGCCACGACTGGTGGCAGCAAACACAAGACCATTGTATTGAATTGCATCATAGTACTCATCCGTGTATAGAAACTGATTTTTGAGCAATATTCATCGAGTCTAACTATGAAGGACGGCAACAAGCTTGTCGAAGATAGCGACAACACAAGCATTCCTATAACCCCAAGAGCGGTTGGGAACTCGAGAAATTGCTATCTTCCGTAGACGATAGTCAGCATGATCGTATTTAAACACACGTAGAATACCGGTGTACACAACCTCTGGGCAGTCGTCTGAGATTTTTGGAAGTCGAACTCGGTGACGAGTGTACACATTCACAAGTTCCCACTCGCAGTTCTACGCAATATAAACTACCCAATCTCCATTTGCGCCTGCACAAGCCTTGCCCTCAAGCGATGGCATCTTAACATCATAGGTATCATTATCAAGCGGCATCAACTTACACAAGGTGAGGCTTCCCTCGTCCTTGCGCCAGTCAGCAGGGTCACGGCGAAGAAGATAGGGGAGATCAAACCGCTCCTGGACCCTTGGGTTCCTTGTGATGATGTTATTAGTTGAGTCGAGAATGGTCTTGAATGAACCTCCATGCTAGCCGAGGTGATGACGTCGCACCGATCAATGAGTTCCTCCACCACGTGATCATTCAAATAGGGGCAAGAATAACAGGGTCATTTCCGGCATGTTCCCTCCATGGAGAAGACGATCAAACAATGGCAGAAGGAAGGGTAAAGGCAAATGGAGGAGGGAGGAAGAGCCAGCATGCGACAACAGTCCCAAATCGAGAGGGAAAGGCGAAGAGTTAGTTAACGGTTGCCACGGTACACGAAGAGGCGCCTGGGGAGCGAACGGTTGCCACGGAGGTTACACACTGACGACAAGGGCCGAGTGAACCGCATGCGTATATCGCACACACCTTGATCTGGCTGTCCGTTTCTTTTGTGTTGCCTAATCACAAACAGTTCATCTGAGTGAACTGTATGTTGTATATCGCACACACCTTCATCTGGCTGCCCGTTTCTTTTGTGTTACCTAATCACAAACAATTCATCTGAGTGAACCGTATACTGTGTGTCGCACACGCCTTCATCTGGCTGCCCGTTTCTTTTGTTCCTCCTCATCGCAAATAGTTAATTGAACTGAACTATATGCCCTTCATCGCGCACACAACTAAAATCTGAACCGTGTTTGATGGATCCGTCATCGCAAACGTTTTATACATTTTGGATGATTTTCATACACCACCGTTTGCGATTATTGCATCGCACACAGTTTCTCGAAGGGTCTCTGATCGTAGTGTCGCGTTAGCAGCATCCTGCAGTAGTGGATGTCTTGCAATTGAATACTCGTGGTGACAATGGGGTACCGTATTGATTCGCTTGATATATGTTTTGGCACTAAACTTGCGGATTCCCGCGGTGACATTGGGGTAATCTATGCATAGGGGTTGATGCACGTTCTTGTCTTTGTTTCTCCGATAGAAATCTTGGGGCACTCTTTGAAGTTCTTTGTGTGGACTGAGTATTATGAATATGAATTTGCTTTGGTGTTATTTTAGTACAAACTCTAGGATAGATCGAACGGAAAGAATAGCTTAGTGCTATTTTAGTACGGACTCTTGAATAGATTGACCAGAAAGAATAGCTTTGAGGTGGTTTCGTACCCTACAAACAATTCTATCTTATGTTCTCCGCTAGACAGGAACTTTGGAGTGATTCTTCATTGCACATTGAGGGACGGTTACATGATCCAATTATATTAGCATTGTTGAGAGATTGCACTAGCGACAGTACGGATCCTAGGCCTTGTTTTCAAGCATTGCAATACTATTTTTGTGCCCGCTTACTAATTTCTAACTTATTGTTTTTTATTTATTCATATTATAAAAATATATTTCTACCATCCATATTACACTTTTATCACCACATCTTCGCCGAACTAGTGCACCTATACAATTTTCCATTGTATTGGGTGTGTTGGGGACACAAGAGATTTCTTGTATTTGGTTGCAGGGTCGTTTGAGAGAGGCCATCTTCATCCTACACCTCTCACGGATTGATAAACCTTAGGTCATCCACTTGAGGGAAAATTGCTACTGTCCTACAGAACTCTGCGCTTGGAGGCCCAACACGCAAATACAAGAATAGAGTTTCGTAGTAGACATCAACAAGCCATAGTCTAGTAAGCAATGAAGTGAAAGCACGACGACTATCAGCAGCTAGGTAGTACGGAATAGGATGGAAGACAGTATGAAGCCAAACAGTTAATAGACCTCACTCAGTGACGTCAATCAGATCAGACAGGCAGACAATGACTTCATGAAGAAAACTGTAAAGTAAAGGGAAGTGAAGGATAGAACCAGTTGCTTGGTGAAGACAAGGATTTGGTAGACCAGTTCCAGTTGCTGTGACAACTGTACGTATGGTTAGGGAGGCTCCGATTTAACTCGGAAGACCGCGTCCTCACCTTATTCCCCTTGAGTTAAGGACACCCAGTCCTCACCCAATCACTCTGGTAAGTCTTCAAGGTACACTTCCAAACCTTCACAGACTTCGTTCACCGGCAATCCACAATGGCTCTTGGATGCTCAGAAGGCGGCGCCTAACCGGCTGGACGATTCACAATCCTCAAGTGTAACAAGTCTTCAGGTCATGCGGACAGAAAGACTTCAGCGATGCCTAACACTCTTTGGCTCTTGGTGTTTTGGGCTTTGTCCTCGCAAGGATCTCTCTCTCAAATGCTTCGAAGGTGGGTTGCTCTCAAACGACAAAAGCCGTGCACTAACTCTGAGCAGCCACCAACTTATGGTGTAGGGGTGGGCTATTTATAGCCTGGAGGCAACCCAATCTGATTTGTCCGAATTGAGCCTGGGTCACTAAGGAACCGACACATGTCCAATAGTCGGATTTCAAACACACACGGCAGCTTGACTTGGGCTACAAGTAAAGCTGACTCATCCAGCTCTGGATGAGATTTGCTCTCAGTATCTTCACTCAAAGACATCGGATTTTGGTTGAGCATCACTTCAGTCACTCTGAATTTGTTCACTTGGACCCCACTTAATGGTACGCTGGTTCCTATGACTCAACAAGGAAGAAAAGGAAACTACGAAACAACTATGTCTTCGCACTCCATAGTCTTCGCATTAATGTCTTCTCATGTCATAATCATTCACTATGAATATCTTCACAGACCATTGTCTTCAATGTCTTCACACATTTTTAGGGGTCATCTCTGGTAGGTAAACCGAAACAATAAGGGACTACTACCTGTGTCATCCTGCAAATCTCACAAACACATTAGTCCCTCAACCAAGTTTGTCGTGAATACTCCAAAACTAACTAGGGGTGGCACTAGATGCACTTACATGACCATCAAGTGTACCACAGTTGTACTACTACTAGTAGGAACATACAGAGTAGTACTATATAGCAAAAATAGGTCTCCTGTGCTACCATACCTCTGGGTTCACTTCATCCTCCAGGTATCATCCATATTGCGAGCAAAACCAAATTCCGGTGCACGCGGAAGCGCGAAGAAGGGTTTTTCTTTTTATTTTTTGAGGATAACCACATATTCCTTAACGAGAGAATGTTGTGTCTCCCACGCATGCGCCAATATCCATCCGAACCAGCTAGGACACATTTTTATATCTGTTTGCATAGGTCCCACCTATCAGGAGGGGTGTAGAAATAAAAAGGAATCATAAAATGTCTCGCCACAGTGATTCGAGAGAGTGACCGCAACTAGCCAGTGGAACATGTAGCGCTAGAAGGATGGGCACGTACACTGATAGGTACTACTCCCTAGTCTACCCGCATAGCCTTTTCGTTTAGTCTACCTAGCCACCTAATCAACTGCCTGCAGGCCACTTCTCCCATTCACTTCTCCATCGGGAACCAATTTTCCTCGGCTTCTTCACCTCTCCATCTTCATTTCCATCCAAAACCCACTGCATTCACATTGTTTTAACCTCTTCACATACTCCTGGAGTAATTCCGAAGCCCCTTTAAATAACCATCTTCATCAGTTAGACTAGCCATCTAATCCTAATTCTCCAAACCATCACCCTCTAGTCCAGCGGTTCCAAATGGCGAAAGAGATCTAGATGCAGGTTTTTAGCGTCCAACATGTCCTTGTCGAAGGCTCCTTGAGCATTGTTGCCACTGTCACCGACCACCCAAGGGTTGTTCGGAAGTGGATCAACAATGTATCCAACTCCCTCCAAAAGGTAGGGATGAATGATAACCCACAAGTATACGGGATCGCAACAGTTTTCAAGGGTAGAGTATTCAACCCAAATTTATTGATTCGGCACAAGGCGAGCCAAAGAATATTCTCAAGTATTAGTAGCTAAGTTGTCAATTCAACCACACCTGGAAAATTTAATATCTGCAGCAAGGTATTTAGTAGCAAAGTAATATGATAGTAGCGGTAATGGTAGCAAAAGTAACAGTATTGGTTTTGTAGTGATTGTAACAGTGGCAACGGAAAAGTACCTAAGCAAAGAACAATATCTGAAAAGCTCGTACGCAATGGATCAATGATGGATAATTATGTCGGGTGTGATTCCTCATGCAACTGTTATGACATAGGGTGACATAGAACTAGCTCCAGTTCATCAATGTAATGTAGGCATGTATTCCGAATATAGTCATACGTGCTTATGGAAAAGAACGTGCATGACATATTTTGTCCTACCCTCCTGTGGCAGCGGGGTCCTATTGGAAATTAAGGTATATTAAGGCCTCCTTTTAATAGAGTACCGGACCAAAGCGTTAACACTTAGTGAATAAATGAACTCCTCAAACTACGGTCATCACCGGTAAGTATCCCAATTATTGTCACTTCGGGGTTAAAGGATCATCACACATAATAGGTGACTATAGACTTGCAAGACAGGATCAAGAACTCAAATATATTCATGAAAATATAATAGGTTCAGATCTGAAATAATGGCACTCGGGCCCTAGTGACAAGCATTAAGCATAGCACAGTCATAGCAACATCAATCTCAGAACATAATGGATACTAGGGATCAAAGCCTAACAAAACTAACTCAATTACATGATAAATCTCATCCAACCCATCACCGTCTAGCAAGCCTACGATGGAATTACTCACGCACGGCGGTGAGCATCATGAAATTGGTGATGGAGGAAGGTTGATGATGATGATGGCGACGGATTCCCCTCTCCGGAGCCCCGAACAGACTCCAGATCAGCCCCCCGAGAGCGATTAGGGCTTGGCGGCGGCTACGTATCGTAAAACATGATGAATCCTTCTCTCTGATTTTTTTCTCCCCGAACGTGAATATATGGAGTTGGAGTTGAGGTCAGTGGAGCACCAGGGGGCCCATGAGGCAGGGGGCGCGCCCAGTGGGGTAGGCATGCTCCCACCCTCGTGGACAGGGTGTGGGCCCCCTGGCCTTGATTCTTTCGCCATTATTTTTCTATATATTCCAAAAATATTCTCCGTTGATTTTCAGGTCATTCCAAGAACTTTTATTTATGCACAAAAATAACACCATGGCAGTTCTGCTGCAAACAGCGTCCGTCCGGGTTAGTTCCATTCAAATCATGCAAGTTAGAGTCCAAAACAAGGGCAAAAGTGTTTGGAAAAGTACATACGTTTTTTTGCGGTTGGAAAAAGTACATACGTTGGAGACGTATCAACTCCCCCAAGCTTAAACCTTTGCTTGTCCTCAAGCAATTCAGTTGACAAACTGAAAGTGATAAAGAAAAACTTTTACAAACTGTGTTTGCTCTTGTTGTTGTAAATATGTAAAGCCAGCATTCAAGTTTTCAGCAAATATTATGAACTAACCATATCCATAATAACACTTAGGTCTCATGTTTACTCATATCAATGACATAATCAACTAGCGAGCAATAATAGTAAATCTCGGATGACAACACTTTCTCAAAACAATCATAATATGATATAACAAGATGGTATCTCGCTAGTCCTTTCCAAGACCGCAGAACATAAATGCAGAGCACCCTTGAAGATCATGGGCCGGCTGTAAATTGTAATTCATGGTAAAAGATATCCAGTGAAGTCATACTCAATGTAAACTAACAATAATACATGCAAATGATAGCGGTGCTCTCCAACTGGTGCTTTTTAATAAGACGATGATGACTCAACATAAAAGTAAATAGATAGGCCCTTCGCAATGGGGTGCAGGGATTTGTAGAGGTGCTAGAGCTCGGTTTTATGAAATAGAGATGAATAATATTTTGAGCGGTATACTTTCATTGTCAACATAACAACCGAGTGATCTCGATATCTTCCATGCTACACACATTATATGCGGTTCCCAAGTAGAATGGTAAAGTTTATACTCTCCCACCACCAACAAGCATCAATCCATGGCTTGCCCGAAACAACGGGTACCTCCAACTAACAACAATCCTGGGGGAGTTTTGTTTGCAATTATTTTGATTTGATTTGAGCATGGGACTAGGCATCCCAGTGGCCAGCCATTTTCTCGTGAGTGAGGAGCGGGGTCCACTCCTCTTGAGAATAACCCTCCTAGCATGGAAGATACAGACTGCCCTAGTTGATACATGAGCTATTCGAGCATACAAAATAGAATTTCATTTGAAGGTTTAGAGTTTGGCACATACAAATTTACTTGGAACGGTCGGTAGATACCGCATATAGGAAGGTATGGTGGACTCAAATGGAATAACTTTTGGGGTTCATGGAGTTGGATGCACAAGTAGTATTCCCGCTTAGTACAAGTGAAGGCTAGAAAGAGACTGGGAAGCGACCATCTAGAGAGCGACAACAGTCATGAACATGCATTAAAATTAATCAACACTGAATGCAAGCATGAGAAGGATATAATTCACCATGAACATAAATATCATGGAGGCTATGTTGATTTTGTTTCAACTACATGCGTGAACATGCGCCAAGTCAAGCCACTCGAATCGTTCAAAGGAGCATACCACCCTATCATACCACATCACAACCATTTTAATAGCATGTTGGCACGCAAAGCAAACCATTATAAACTCCTAGCAAATTAAGTATGGCATGGGAAACTATAATCTCTAATTGTCATTGCAAACATGTTTCATCCATAATAGGCTGAATCAGGAACGATGAACTAATCATATTTACAAAAACAAGAGAGGTCGAGTTGATACCAGCTTCTCTCATCTCAATCAGTTCATCATATATCATCATTATTTCCTTTCACTTGCACAACCGAATAGTGTGGATAATAATAATAGTGCACATGCAATGGACTAAGCTGGAATCTGCAAGCATGCAACTCAAGGGAGAAGACAAGGCAATATGGGATCTTTGTTAAATCAACAATAATGCATATGGGAGCCATTAAACATTTTCATTAAGGTCTTCTCCTCTCAACCCCCAAAGAAAAGAAAAGAAACAAAACTATTTACACGAGAAAGCTCCCAACAAGCAAAAGAAGAACGAGAAATCTTTTTGGGTTTTCTTTTTTTAATTACTACTACTATAGGCATGGAGAGTAAACTAGCTAAAAGCTACAATTAATTTTTTTGTTTTTTCTTAAGGGTTTTCAAACACACAAGAAGAATGCCAGAAAAAGAAATTAAACTGGCATTGATGATACAATGAAAAAGTATGAGCATCGACAACTGGCATGAGTGTGTGAACATGAATGTAATGTCGGTGAGAGATACGTACTCCCCCAAGGATCAAAGCTGCCCTCTCCGATGTACTAAGGAGGATCCTCAGGGTGCCACTGGATAGCGATCTCCTCTGGATCCCACTGATAAATAGACTGACGTTGAGTATCAAGTGGTGGCTCCGGCTCTGGAGCTGATGTCAGGCTCTGGTATGCCTGAACGGCCTCCGACAAAACAAGGTACGTGCCTAAAAATATGTTTAACAAAGAAGGAGCGGGCAAGGTAATAGTCTCAAAGTAATTCTTATCAAATATCAGTCTATAGTTAAGCATCTTCTTTTCATTCTTAACAATAAAATCATGTGCTACCATACTCTTATAATCTAGAAAAACATGAGGCAACAACTTTTCCTCTTTCTCATAATGCCTAATAGCTATGTTAAAGTGTGCAGCAAGGTGCGAGGCGAAGATGCCTCCCAAGACGGGACCCTTTGTACGGTTCAGATCTAACCGTTTAGCAACAATAGTGCCTAAACTAAAAGTGGTATCACGAAAAAAAGCATGGCGCAAAATAACAAAATCAGGGGCACTTAGATTTCCACAGTTCCCACGACCAATTAAGCATCTACTAGCAAATAATGCGAATTAACGTAGGATAGGAAAATGTATGCTAGTAATTCTTGCATCGGAAACCTTCCTCGTTTCCGCTAAAACAATCATATCAATGAATCCTTCCACATCATTACAATGTGGTTCCTCTATGCTCCCCTCAAAGGGTATTCTACAAAACCGACAAAAATCATAAAGTGACATCTCCTTATGCTCATCATATAAATAGAATTCCACCGAAGGTGGCGATCTCCTAGCATGGAACTGAAAATTTTGCACAAAAATATTGGTGAGTAGGAGATACTGTTCACGCTGATCGTGGAGGAAGTTGGTGAGGCCTGCATTCTCAGCCAAATAATAAAAATCTTCATAAATCCCAGCTTCTCTCAAGAACTCATCACAAGGCCATTCGCACGGCCGAACCTCCGTAGTACGAGGGAGATTATACTTGGGCTTCTTATTCTCTTCATTTTTCTTATCCTTCGAGCTTCGGCTTGATGAGCCCCTCAAAAATCTCTTCATCTTTTTTTGAAAATTTCTGAAATGTTTAGTAACTAAAAATAAAAGTGAACCAAACTCAACAAGATTGATATCAACTACTCCTACAAGTGCCTAGAGGCCATATCATGCATTAAAACTACTTTTGACCACATAAATTTGACATGCAAGCTCAAGAACAGGGTCACCTTAGCAGCAAAGATTTGCAATAAATAAAGCACTAGAACAAAAACTAATTGGACCATTGGGGGAGTCACATACCGAGGAACAATACCCCAAAGCAGTTTTGTGAATGAAGCTTTGAGCAAGGAGATCGAAAATGGCAGCAAGATCAGCTAGAACACGGGTTTGAGCTGGTGGATGATTTTTTCTGTAGGAAGACGAAGTGTGTGGGTGCAAGAATAAGTGGAGGGGACCCACGTGGGGTCCACGAGGTAGGGGGCGCGTCCAGGGGGTCGGCGTGCCCTCCACCCTCGTGGGCACATGGTGGGTCCCCCTAGTGTGTTCTCATTGCCAATATTTCTTAAATATTCTGGAAAAAATCATATTAAATTTTCAGGGCATTTGGAGAACTTTTATTTTAGGGGTATTTTTTATTGCAAGGATAATTCAGAAAACAAACAGAAAATAGTATTTTTACTTTATTTAAGATAAATAACATAAAGTAAAAAGAGGGTACAAAAGGTTGTGCTTTCTAACTTCATCCATCTCATGCTCGTCAAAAGGAATCCACTAACAAGGTTGATCAAGTCTTGTTAACAAACTCATTCCGAATCGCATGAAAATAGAGAAATTTCGAATAACACTAGGTTACCTCAACAGGGATATGCACATCCCCAACAATAAGAATATCATATTTCTTCTTGACAGTTGGAAGAGGAAATTCAAAACCTCCAATAATAATTGTTGAAATTTTTCCAATAGATTTGATACTGTGGACTTGAGGTTGTTTCCTCGGGAAGTGTACCATATGCTCATTACCATTAACATGAAAAGTTACATTGCCTTTGTTGCAATCAATAACAGCCCCTACAGTATTCAAAAAGGGTCTACCAAGGATAATCGACATACTATCGTCCTTGGGAATATCAAGAATAACAAAGTCCGTTAAAATAGTAACGTTTGCAACGACAACAGGAACATCCTCACAAATACCGACAGGTATAGTAGTTGATTTATCGGCCATTTGCAAAGATATTTCAGTAGGTGTCAATTTATTCAAATCAAGTCTACGATATAAAGAGAGAGGCATAACACTAACACCAGCTCCAAGATCACATAAAGCAGTTTTAACATAGTTTCTTTTAATGGAGCATGGTATAGTTGGTACTCCTGGATCTCCTAGTTTCTGAGGTATTCCACCCTTAAAAGTATAATTAGCAAGCATGGTGGAAATTTCAGCTTCCGGTATCTTTCTTTTATTAGTAACAATATCTTTCATGTACTTAGCATAAGGATTCATTTTAAGCATATCAGTCAAACGCATACGCAAAAAGATAGGTCTAATCATTTTAGCAAAGCGCTCAAAATCCTCATCACCCTTTTTCTTGGATGGTTTAGGAGGAAAAGACATGGGTTTCTGAACCCATGGTTCTCTTTCTTTACCGTGCTTCCTTGCAACAAAGTCTCTCTTATCATACGTTGATTCTTTGATTGTGGGTTATCAAGATCAACAGCACGTTCAATCTCTACATCATTATCATTGCTAGGTTGAGCATCAACATGAACATCATTATTAACATTATCACTAGGTTCATGTTCATTACCAGATTGTGTTTCAGCATCAGAAATAGAAATATCATTGGGATTCTCAGGTGTGTCTACAACAGGTTCACTAGAAGCATGCAAAGTCCTATCATTTTTCTTCCTTTTAGAAGAACTAGGTGCATCAATATTAGTTCTCTAAGAATCTTGCTCAATTCTCTTAGGGTGGCCCTCGGGATACAAAGGTTCCTGATTCATTTTACTCCCTCTAGTCATAACTCTAACAACATTATCATTTTTCTTATTATTTAATTCATTGAGCAAATCATTGTGAGCTTCCAGTACTTGTTCTACTTGAGTGGTAACCATAGAAGCATGTTTACTAATAAGTTTAAGTTCACCTTACAAGACATATAATCACTCAAGTGTTCAATCATATAAGCATTGTGTTTCAATTGTCTACCAACATAAGCATTGAAGTTTTCTTATTTAACAATAAAATTATCAAACTCATCTAAGCATTGGCTAGCAGACTTATTACGAGGAATATCACCTTCATCAAATCTATAGAGAGAATTTCCCTTTACTACCTGTGTTGGGTTATCAAGACCATGTATTTCTTCAATAGGTGGTAAATTCTTAACATCTTCAGCTTTAATACCTTCTTCTTTCATGATTTCTTTGCCTCTTACATATCTTCAGGACTGAGAAATAGAATACCCCTTTTCTTCGGAGCTGGCTTAGGAGTTGGTTCAGGAAGTGTCCAATCATTTTCATTACTCAACACATTATTCAATAGCAATTCAGCTTGATCAACTGTTCTTTCCCTGAAAACACAACCAGCACAACTATCCAGGTGGTCTCTGGAAGCATCGGTTAGTCCATTATAAAAGATATCAAGTATTTCATTTTTCTTGAGAGGATGATCAGGAAAAGCATTAAGTAATTGGAGAAGCCTCCCCCAAGCTTGTGGGAGACTCTCTTCTTCAATTTGCACAAAATTATATATTTCCCTTAAGGAAACTTGTTTCTTATGAGCGGGGAAATATTTAGCAGAGAAATAATAAATCATATCCCGGGGACAACACACACACAACCAGGATCAAGGGAATTAAACCATGTTTTAGCATCACCCTTTAACGAGAACGGGAATAACTTAAGGATAAAGTAATAGCGAGTATTCTCATCATTGGTGAACAGGGTGGCTATATCATTTAATTTAGTAAGATGTGCCACAACAGTTTCGGATTCATAGCCTAAAAAGGATCAGATTCAACCAAAGTAATTAACTCAGGATCGAAAAAGAAATCATAATCCTTATTGTAAATAAAGATAGGTGAAGTAGCAAAAGCAGGGTCATATTTCATTCTAGCATTCAAAGATTTTTCTTTAAGCTTAACTAATAATTTCTTAAGATCAGATCTATCATTGCAAGCTAAAAAGTCTCTAGCAGTTTCTTCATCCATAACATAGCTCTCAGGCACAACAGGCAATTCATATCTAGGGGGAGAATCTTCAACATCACTTTCATCAATATTATCAGTTTCAATAATTTCATTCTCTCTAACCCTAGCAAGTTGTTCATCAAGAAATTCACCTAGTGGCACAGTATTATCAAGCATAGAAGTAGTTTCATCATATGTATCTTGCAAAGCAGAAGTGGCATCATCAATAACATGCGACATATCAGAATGAATATCAGGAGTAGGTGTCACAAGTTTACTCAAAACAGAAGGTGAATCAAGTGCAGAGCTAGATGGCAGTCCTTACCTCCCCTCGTACTTGAGGGAAAAATCTTGGTTCTTTTATCTTTCAAGTTCTTCATAGTGATCAGAAGATATAAATCCCAAGTGACTCAAAGAATAGAGCTATGCTCCCCGGCAACGGCGCCAGAAAATAGTCTTCATAACCCACAAGTATAGGGGATCGCAACAGTCTTTGAGGGTAGAGTATTCAACCCAAATTTATTGATTCGACACAAGGGGAGCCAAAGAATATTCTCAAGTATTAGCAACTGAGTTGTCAATTCAACCACACCTGGAAAACTTAATATATGCAACAAGGTATTTAGTAGGAAAGTAATATGGTAGTAGCGGTAACGGTAGCAAAAGTAACAGTATTGGTTTTGAAGTGATTGTAACAGTGGCAACGGAAAAGTAACTAAGCAAAGAACAATATGTGAAAAGCTCGTAGGCAATGGATCAGTGATGGATAATTATGTCGGATGTCATTACTCATGCAATAGTTATAACATAGGGTGACACAGAACTAGCTCCAATTCATCAATGTAATGTAGCCATGTATTCCAAATATAGTCATACGTGCTTATGGAAAAGAACTTGCATGACATCCTTTGTCCTACCCTCCCATGGCAGCGGGGTCCTATTAGAAACTAAGGGATATTACGGCCTCCTTTTAATAGAGTACTGGACCAAAGCGTTAACACTTAGTGAATACATGAACTTTTCAATCTACGGTCATCACCGGTAAGTATCCCGATTATTGTGGGTTAACGGATCATAACACATAATAGGTGACTATAGACTTGCAAGATAGGATCAAGAACTCACATATATTCATGAAAACATAATAGGTTTAGATCTGAAATCATGGCACTCGGGCCCTAGTGACAAGCATTAAGCATAGCAAAGTCATAGCAACATCAATATCAGAACATAATGGATACTAGGGATCAAACCCTAACAAAACTAACTCGATTACATGATAAATCTCATCCAACCCATCACCGTCCAGCAAGCCTACGATGGAATTACTCACGCACGGCGGTGAGCATCATGAAATTGGTGATGGAGGAAGGTTGATGATGACGATGGCAACGGATTCCCCTCTCCGGAGCCCCGAACGGACTCCAGATCAGCCCTCCCGAGAGAGATTAGGGCTTGGCGGCGGCTCCGTATCGTAAAACGCGATGAATCCTTATCTCTGATTTTTTTTCTCCCCGAACGTGAATATATGGACTTGGAGTTGAGGTCAGTGGAGCACAAGGGGGCCCACGAGGCAGGGTGCGCGTCTAGGGGAGTAGGCGCGCCCCCACCCTCGTTGACAGGGTGTGGGCCCCCTGGCCTTGATTATTTTGTGAGAATTTTTTATATATTCCAAAAATATTCCCTGTTGAATTTTAGGTCATTCCAAGAACTTTGATTTCTGCACAAAAATAACACCATGGCAATTCTGCTGCAAACAACGTCAGTCTGGGTTAGTTCCATTCAAATCATGCAAGTTCGATTCCAAAACAAGGGCAAAAGTGTTTGGAAAAGTACATATGTTGGAGACGTATCAACTCCCCTAAGCTTAAACCTTTGCTTGTCCTCAAGCAATTCAGTTGAAAAACTGAAAGTGATAAAGAAGAACTTTTACGAACTGTGTGTGCTCTTGTTGTTGTAAATATGTAAAGCCAGCATTCAAGTTTTCAGCAAAGATTATGAACTAACCATATCCACAATAACACTTAGGTCTCATGTTTACTCATATCAATGACATAATCAACTAGCGAGCAATAACAGTAAATCTCGGATGACAACACTTTCTCAAAACAAGGGAAAAAGTGTTTGGAAAAGTAGATACGTTGGAGACGTATCAATGAAGGTCATCGGTCTCGACGCAGAGTACACGGAGTGTGCCACTAGGAAGATCCAAAGCGCCACCGTCCTTTAGTTGTGTCTCGAAGATGATGTTTTGGTGTACCACATCATACACGCGCCCTCCATACCAGGTGAGCTCCACGATTTCTTGTCTCGGGAGGATATATACTTCTGTGTGGTAGCCATCGAAGGGAACAAATAGAAGCTAGCGTCGTACAACCTTGATTTGAAACACATCGCTGGCCTACAAACCAAAATCAAAATTCATGTGGAAGATTGTGATAAATAGACACCATCCCTATTCGACGTAGCAAATTTTGTGTTCGATACAAATCTTCAGAAGGGTGACGAGACGCTGGCATTAAGGTCGTCTGGATGGGAGAATTATCCCTTGACATACGAGCGGATAAAATATGCTGCCCTCGATGCCCGTGTGAGTACCGAAATAGCTGCAAGGTCCAAAGAGCTTGTTGCAAAGCGAAGAAGAAGAAGAAGAAGAAGAAGAAGAGGAAGAAGAGGAAGAAGAAGAAGTTCCTTTTTTCTTCCTCTTCTTCTTCTTCTTCTTCTTCTTCTTCCTGTTCTTCTTCTTCTTCTTCTTCTTCTTCTTCTTCTTCGTCTTCTTCCTCTTCTTCTTCCTCGTCTTCTTCGTCTTCTTCGTCTTCTTCTTCTTCTTCTTCTTCGTCTTCTTCTTCTTCTTCGTCTTCTTCCTCTTCTTCTTCCTCTTCTTCTTCGTCTTCTTCTTCTTCTTCTTCTTCTTCTTCTTCTTCTTCTTCGTCTTCTTCGTCTTCTTCTTCTTCTTCTTCTTCTTCTTCTTCTTCTTCTTCTTCTTCTTCTTCTTCTTCTTCTTCTTCTTCTTCTTCTTCTTCTTCTTCTTCTTCGTCTTCTTCTTCTTCTTCTTCTTCTTCTTCGTCTTCTTCCTCTTCTTCTTCCTCTTCTTCTTCGTCTTCTTCCTCTTCTTCTTCTTCTTCTTCTTCTCCTTCCTCTTCTTCTTCTTCTTCTTCTTCTTCTTCTTCTTCTTCTTCTTCTTCTTCTTCTTCTTCTTCTTCTTCTTCTTCTTCTTCTTCTTCTTCTTCTTCTTCTTCTTCTTCTTCTTCTTCTTCTTCTTCTTCTTCTTCTTCTTCTTCTTCTTCTTCTTCTTCTTCTTCTTCTTCTTCTTCTTCTTCTTCTTCTTCTTCTTCTTCTTCTTCTTCTTCTTCTTCTTCTTCTTCTTCTTCCTCCTCCTCGAACCAATGAAACCACATGTCCCCTAACCTGCGACTCACCCCTCTCGGCCCCATCGCCCCTCTGCCTTCGAGAGCATCACATGTGGACTAGCCACCTATCGGGTCCACTGAAGCTCAATCCCATGGGCCCCGAGAGGGAAATGTAACTCCTGCGCCAGGCTTTGTGGTGCTACCGCTGCATGAACTCGTGCCAAACTCATGATTTGTTTCTTACTGGAAAGATGCCCGTGTGTTGCACGGAACATCAAGATGCATTTGTATGAGTAGTTTATCTTGTGGGAGAAAAGGATGAATGAGGGAAGGCCTTATTTGCAAATATGGAGAGGGGTGTGGATATCTTTTTGCAAAATTGCCATAGTTTCCTTTTGGTCCCACCGCCTCTCTGCTTTCATGAGAATGACATGTGGGCCAGCCACATTTAAGGTCCACATGTCATTGACTCATAGGCCGGTGCACTAAGCCACTGAGGCTCGGTCCTGTGGGCCCCCAGAGGGAAATGTAACTTTCGCGCTAGGCCTTGTGGTGCTTCCGCGGTACGAACTCGTGCCAAACCAGGAATTTGTTTCTTACTACTACCAATGTGACGGCCCATGCGTTGCAATGGATCCAAAGTATCTATTTAGTGGAGTGCACTCTAAACACATTATCTATTTATTTTTCTCTAGCCTTTGCTAGCCATGCAACCAAGCCACATAAGCTTCATGGGTGCCCCCCACATCATATTATTCATACTACACTAACTGAAAAAAGATAAATCACCCAAAACAAGATCTTCCCGTTTTTTGTTCGTATGATGTTGTGCCATGCACGTACCTAGTTGTATAGTGGTAGTACTAGTTGTAGTACAAACTTCATACTAGTAGGAGTAGTAGTACGGAGTGCTCCTACTCCATCAATGATCCCCATCTGACACCAAATTTCTTGGCTTCCATGCTACAGCTAGATCTTCCCCTCCATGTTTCTGTTTTCCAACATGGCGGGCGGGGTGCGTTTTGCCGATAGTTGGTTTGCTCAACTGCGGTCCCACATGAAATTGAAAATGCTAGGCAACACGCCTTCGCTAGCTATGTGGCATGCCGGACAGGCCGTGGAATACTCCCGATTCCCGGGTGTGTGGGGGTGCGACGCGAACGCGGCATGCCTTTTTCTTTTACTAGCAATGTGCCCGTGCGTCGTGACGGATCCAAAGTAGAATAGTACTTGTTCAAAAACTTGAAAGAAAACACTCTTGTTTTGATATACATATATACCACTAAAAATATATTACTTTTCACTCAAAATATATTTCTCAGGCTATTTTGATGAGGTGAGTGAGGGATGTGGTTGCTTTCAAGATAATAAGGGATCTTCTGTAAATTGGAGCAGAGAAGTGGGCTATTTTTGCAAAAATGCCACAACTTACCTCACTTCCGTTAGATGCAGATCTAATGGTCAGAAATGACGGATGGCAGACACACCACCATCACCAACTGAGTCTTTTATAAGGGACTAGCAAGATGCCCATGTGTTGCACGGAACATCAAGATGCATTTGTATGAGTAGTTTATCTTGTGGGAGAAAATGATGAACAAGGGAAGG
Organism: Triticum urartu; assembly: GCF_056163025.1. Taxonomy (NCBI): domain Eukaryota; kingdom Viridiplantae; phylum Streptophyta; class Magnoliopsida; order Poales; family Poaceae; genus Triticum; species Triticum urartu. Next base: position 165,749,785 of record NC_141876.1, on the reverse strand, counting down.
CCTTATTTGCAAATGTGGAGAGGGATGTGGCCATCTTTTTGCAAAATTGCCATAGTTTCCTTCCTATCCGTCAGATATGAATCAAACGGCCTATATTGCAGGATGGCAGGCACACCATCATCACCAACTCTATTTTTATAAGGGTAGAGAGTAGAGATAGATAAACATGTATAAATTGTAACATTTGGTTCTGCTCCTTGGCACGATCGATGGAAAGAAATAACAATTGGAAATGCTAGGGCAGGGCTTTTTCCGCTAGATAAGCAAGGTAGTAGCTAGGTTTGGTTTATCGTTGGTTTGGTCACATGCGATTCGACATCTTGTAGTGTTTCTAGCAAGATGCCCGTGCGTTGCACGAAGTTGATGGAAAAGGTAAGCACAACTTATAACTTGACGGATGGAGTACTAGTTACAGTGACACATATAATTGCCTCCAAATGTGAGCAAAGGGATCACACATGTTTGTATTGACTGGAACAAGAATGCAATAGCACAATAAGAATTAAGGCCACGATGATGCGATCATAGTGGTGGTTACAGGAGGCAAGAAGAAAGATGCACCCATCAATGTATGACCTCCTCCTCCTCCTCCTCAAATCAGTGTGCCAGGCCACCGACCGGTGGCTTAGGAGCGGCGGCTTTTGTGGCGAGGTCAAGGTGCTTCTCAACAAAGGCGTCCAATGCTTCCAGCCGGTTGACGAAGGCCAATGTCGCAGCGTCCTCACCGGCCTTGTAGATACCTATGTACAAGACTTGCTCGTGCACGTGGATGTGTAGGTCGACGAATTCTTGCAGGGGAGGCACCTCGCGGCGAGCATGACCTCCAGGTGGAAATTCTTTGTTGCGTCGGCAGGCAGTCACAGGGGCACTAGTGCTTGAAAGAGGTTCTCTCCATGGAGGCCAGTTAGGGTGGGAGGTAATGAGGAGCCCGGGCGCGCAAGCTGGAGGTGTACGGCGATGTCGTCAGTGAGCTTCTTGACGATGTGAACTTGTTGATGGTGGCAACGATCATCTGGTCCAACTAAGAGTCGTAGCTAGCGTTGATGATGGCCATGAACCAGCCGGTCGCCAACACTGTCTGGAGACGATCCTCGGTGCCATGCCGCAGGCCGGCATCGTGGACCATCTGGCATAGCCGCTGGCCGCTCGCGCACATCGTCGCCATGGGTCTAGAGTGAGCACTTTTGCGCTTAGTGTAGGTGCTTAGGTGCGTACGATGTGGTAGATGCAATGGAATGGAGGGCGCCTTTATATGAGTGCAAACTGCGTTGCATTCACATCGTGCTGCCTCTTTTCCCCGTCCTCTTCCCATTACTTCCCTCATGCATTCAGGATGCTAATTGAAGGATGATGCATCATTGGCCGTTCAACATTTCAGGAACCGCTACCCTCTCCCTCGTCTACATTAAAGTCGTATCAGGAACTGTCCTAGTTTACTAGTAGCTTTCAAATCGAATAGTATTGCACCGCCCATTGCACGCCCGGCTGAACACGCCTCCTTCCCTCCATCAAACACCTCTGTTAAACCCGCATGCAAACCGAGAAACCTACTCCGGCCACACGTCCATTCATAAGCAGGCCGGAATTAAATGCAACGCCGACCGAGCTCCTCCCATCCGCCCTCAGTTGAAACAAGGCTAGACACCGGCCAAGCTCCTACCGTCCGCCTTCTATTTAAACGAGGCCAGACAGACAGCAGGCAAGAATCTCACCCCTCTGCTGCTCCCCCATCTCCTCCTTCACCATTTTCCCCACTCTTTCGATGGCTTCCGAGGAGCCGTTCTCTGGCATACTACTCGACTGGGTGGCCCGCTGAGCCCTCCGGATACGAGCGAGGCCGCTCGGTGCTTCACCAACCTCGCTTGGCCCGACGGAGCCAGTTGTTGTACCAAGCCGGCGCGTGGTTCAGCAACTCGCCGCTCTAGTTCAGCTCAATGAGGAGTGGCGAGTTGCTCCATGTCGGCACGGCGGCACGGGCGTCATCGTTGCCGCGTCGTACCGCGCCACCAGTGTCTGCAGTGGTCGTGCCTCCCGTGTCTGTGGGCGCGCCTCCCGTGCCTGCGGCAGCGCCAAGGCAGAGATAGAAGCCGGGTGCGTGGAGAGTGACAAGTCGGTGGCCAGCTTCTCTGTGTCTTCCGCCATTATCGAGGAGAAGTAGAACACTGGATGCCGCCGCCACTTGGGTCCCATGAAGGCCACCGCCGAGGCGGCGACTACGTATGTAGGCGGTTTCCTTGCTGCTTCATCTCTTCTGAGGACCTTCATCGACCCCGCAAGTGTCTGCCGGACATGAGGAAGGCAAAGCGATCCGCGGGTGGCCATTTAGATTATGTATTAATTATACCATGAGAGCCGGATTAGTGATGTCTACTACACAACCTTCTTCTTGTAGACGTTGTTGGGCCTCCAAGTGCAGAGGTTTGTAGGAAAGTAGCAAATTTCCCTCAAGTGGATGACCTAAGGTTTATCAATCTGTGGGAGGCGTAGGATGAAGATGGTCTCTCTCAAGCAACCCTGCAACCAAATAACAAAGAGTCTCTTGTGTCCCCAACACACCCAATACAATGGTAAATTGTATAGGTGCACTAGTTCGGCGAAGAGATGGTGATACAAGTGCAATATGGATGGTAGTTATAGGTTTTTGTAATTTGAAAATATAAAAACAGTAAGGTAACTAATGATAAAAGTGAGCGTAAACGGTATTGCAATGTGTTGAAACAAGGCCTAGGGTTCAAACTTTCACTAGTGCAAGTTCTCTCAACAATAATAACATAATTGGATCATATAAATATCCCTCAACATGCAACAAAGAGTCACTCCAAAGTCACTAATAGCGGAGAACAAACAAAGAAAATATGGTAGGGTACGAAACCACCTCAAAGTTATTCTTTCCGATCAATCTGTTGGGCTATTCCTACAAGTGTCACAAACAGCCCTAGAGTTCGTAGTAAAATAACACCTTAAGACGCAAATCAACCAAAACCCTAATGTCACCTAGATACTCCAATGTCACCACAAGTATCTGTGGGTATGATTTTACGATATGCATCACACAATCTCAGATTCATCTATTCAACCAACACAAAGTACTTCAAATAGTGCCCCAAAGTTTCTACTGGAGAGTCAAGACAAAAACATGTGCCAACCCCTATGCATAAGTTGATCACCAAAACATACATAAAGTGGATCACATGATAGCCCATTGTCACCATAGATAAGCACGTGCAAGACATACATCAAGTGTTCTCAAATCCTTAAAGACTCAATCTGATAAGATAACTTCAAAGGGAAAACTCAATTCATCACAAGAGAGTAGAGGAGAAACATCATAACATCCAACTATAATAGCAAAGCTCGCGATACATCAAGATCGTACCACCTCAAGAACATGAGAGAGAGATCAAACACATAGCTACTGGTACATACCCTCAGCCCCGAGGGAGAACTACTCCCTCCTCGTCATGGAGAGCGCCAAGATGATGAAGATGGCAGGGTTCTGGAACGGGTCTAGATTGGTTTTCGGTGGCTACGGAGGCTTCTGGCGGCGGAACTCCAGATCTATTCCGCTCCTCGAAGTTTTTTGGGTATATGGATATATATAGGAGGAAGAAGTACGTTGGTGGATCTCCGGGGTGTCCACGAGGCAGGCGGGCGCCTAGGGGGGTGGGCGCGCCCCCCACCCCCGTGGGCAGCCCGCGACTCTTCTGGTCCATCTCCGAAACTCTGTGGGCTTCTTCTGGTCCAAAAATAAGTTCCGTGAAGTTTCAGGTCAATTGGACTCCGTTTAATTTTCCTTTTCTGTAATACTCTAAAACAAGGAAAAAAACAGAAACTGGCACTGGGCTCTAGGTTAATAGGTTAGTCCCCAAAATCATATAAAATTGCATATAAATGGATATAAAACATCCAAGGTTGATAATATAATAGCATGGAACAATCAAAAATTATCGATACGTTGGAGACGTATCAAGCATCCCAAAGCTTAATTTCTACTCGTCCTCGAGTAGGTAAATGATAAAACTAGAATTTTTGATGTTGAATGCTACCTAACATATTTCTCTAAGTAATTCTCTTTATTGTGGCATGAATGTTCAGATCCATAAGATTCAAGACAAAATTTTAATATTGACATAAAAACAATAATACTTCAAGCATACTAACAAAGCAATCATGTCTTCTCAAAATAACATGGCCAAAGAAAGCTATCCCAACAAAATCATATAGTCTGGCTATGCTCTATCTTCACCACACAAAATATTTAAATCATGCATAACCTCGATGACAAGCCAAGCAATTGTTTCATAGTTTTGGTGTTCTCAAACTTTTTCAATCTTCACGCAATACATGAGCGTGAGCCATGGATATAGCACTATAGATGGAATAGAATGGTGGTCGTGGAGAAGACAAAAAGGAGAAAATAGTCTCACATCAACTAGGCGTATCAACGGGCTATGGAGATGCCCATCGATAGATATTAATGTGAGTGAGTAGGGATTGCCATGCAACGGATGCACTAGAGATATAAGTGTATGAAAGCTCAAAAAGAAACTAAGTGGGTGTGCATCCAACTCGCTTGCTCACGAAGACCTAGGGAATTTTGAGGAAGCCCATCATGGGAATATACAAGTCAAGTTCTATAATGAAAAATTCCCACTAGTATATGATAGTGACAACATAGGAGACTCTCTATCATGAAGATCATGGTGCTACTTTGAAGCACAAGTGTGGTAAAAGGATAGTAGCATTGCCCCTTCTATCTTTTTCTCTCATTTTTTGGGCCTTCTCTTTTTTTGGCCTTTCTCTTTTTTTCGTCCGGAATCTCATCCTGACTTGTGGGGGAATCATAGTCTCCATCATCCTTTTCTCACTGGGACAACGCTCTAATAATGATGATCATCACACTTTTATTTACTTACAACTCAAGAATTACAACTCAATACTTAGAACAAGATATAACTCTATATGAATGCCTCCGGTGGTGTACCGGGATGTGCAATGACTCATGAGTGACATATATGGAAGAATTATGAACGGTGGCTTTTGCCACAAATACGAAGTCAACTACATGATCATGCAAAGAAATATGACAATGATGAAGCGTGTCATAATAACGGAACAGTGGAAAGTTGCATGGCAATATATCTCGGAATGGCTATGGAAATGCCATAATAGGTAGGTATGGTGGCTTTTTTGAGGAAGGTAATTGGTGGGTTTATGGTACCGGCGAGCGTTGCGCAGTACTAGAGAGGCTAGCAATGGTGGAAGGGTGAGAGTGCGTATAATCCATGGACTCAACATTAGTCATAAAGAACTCACATACTTATTTAAAAAATCTATTAGTTATCGAAACAAAGTACTATGCGCATGCTCCTAGGGGGATAGATTTGTAGGAAGAGACCATCGCTCGTTCCTGACCGCTACTCATAAGGAAGACAATCAATAAATAAATCACGCTCCGACTTCATCACATAGCGGTTCACCATACGTGCATGCTACGGGAATCACAAACTTTAACACAAGTATTTCTCCAATTCACAACTACTCACTAGCATGACTCTAATATTACCATCCTCATATCTCAAAACAATCATCAAGTATCAAACTTCTCATAGTATTCAATGCACTTTATATGAAAGTTTTTATTATATCCCTCTTGGATGCCCATCATATTAGGACTAAATTCATAACTAAAGAAAATTACCATGCTGTTTAGGACTCTCAAAATAATACAAGTGAAGCATGAGAGATCAATTATTTCTATAAAATAGAACCACCACCGTTCTCTAAAAGATATAAGCGAAGCACTAGAGCAACAACAAAATACTCCGAAAGATATAAGTGAATATCAATGAGTAGTCGAATAATTATGCAACTATATGAAGACTCTCTAACATTTATGAATTTTAGATCTTGGTATTTTATTCAATAGCAAGCAAAGCAAAAGAAAATAAAATGACGCTCCAAGCAAAACACATATCATGTGGTGAATAAAAATATAGCTCCAAGTAAAGTTACCGATGAACAAAGACGAAAGAGGGGATGCCTTCCGGGGCATACCCAAGCTTAGGCTCTTGGTTGTCCTTGAATATTACCTTGGGGTGCTGAGGGAGTCCTGGATTAGGGGTTCCTCGGATAGCCGGACTATATCCCTTGGCAGGACTGTTGGACTATGAAGATACAAGATTGAAGACTTTGTCCCGTGTCCGAGTGGGACTCTCCTTTGCATGGAAGGCAAGCTTGGCAATTCGGATATGTAGATCTCCTCCCTTGTAACCGACTCTGTGTAACCCTAGCCCCCTCCGTTGTCTATATAAACCGGAGGGCTTAGTCCGTAGGACAACAACAATCATACTATAGGCTAGCTTCTAGGGTTTAGCCTCTCCGATCTCGTGGTAGATCAACTCTTGTAATACTCATCATCAAGATCAATCAAGCAAGAAGTAGGGTATTACCTCCATCAAGAGAGCCTGAACCTGGGTAAACATTGTGTCCCCGCCTCCTGTTACCATCCGCCTTAGACGCATAGTTCGGGACCCCCTACCCGAGATCCGCCGGTTTTTACACCAACATTGGTGCTTTCATTGAGAGTTCCACTGTGTCGTCACCATAAGGCTTGATGGCTCCTTCGATCATCGGCAACAATGCGATCTAGGGTGAGGTTTTCCTCCCCGGACAGATCTTTGTATTCGGCGGCTTTGTACTGCGGGCCAACTCGCTCGGCCATCTGGAGCAGATCGAGAGCTACGCCCCAGGCCATCAAGTCAGGTTTGGAAGCTTGAACTATACAGCCGACATCCGCGGAGACTTGATCTTCAACGGATTCGAACCCATGTCAGGTGCGCCGCACAGTCATGATGAGCATGATTTAGCTCTGCCATCAGACAGTGTTTGGGAGATCACACCTGTAACTACTCCGGCCCTCAATCCGGAACAGATCGCGCCGTCTGAGGACGGGTGGATGGACCCCGCCATGGAGGCCGCACACTCAGCGGCGATAGAGCCGAATACTGACTTCACCTCCTATGAGAGCTGTGTTGCCGGACACTCGGATTCGTCCACGGTCACAGACTCCGAACCTCTCACGTCCGTGCCCATCCAATCTGATTGGGCACCGATCATGGAGTTCACCTCCGCGGATATCTTTCAGCACTCGCCCCTAGGCAACATGCTAAACTCATTACGGTCTCTCTCCTTGTCAGAAGACCCTTGGCCGAACTATGTTCGGCTCGAGTGGGAGGCGGACGGCGAAGAAATTCGTTCCCCACTCACCACCCACTTAGTAGCCACTGTCGACGACCTAACCGACATGCTCGACTTCGACTCTGAAGACATCGACGGTATGGACGACAATGCGGGAGATGAACAGGAACCACCGCCCACAGGGCGCTGGACTGCCACCTCATCGTATGATATATACATGGTGGCAACCCCCAAAGAAAGCGATGGCAATAAGGCAGCGGAGGATAATCCCCCCGAGAAGCAATCCAAGAACTGGTGTCATCGGCGCCGCTCTAAGCCCCGCCATAGCAAAAACAGTGATACCATCACAGGAGACAATAACGCTGCAAATAGTGCCGAAGACGAAGACAATCCCCTCCATCTAGGCTTTGAGAAGGAGGATGGGCAAGCCAGCCCTAAGGAACAGGCAGCAGATGGAGAATCAGAGGATGACAATTACATGCCTCTCTCTGAAGACGAGGTGAGCCTCAGCGACGAAGAATTTATCGTGCCTGAGGATCCCGTCAAACAGGAGAGCTTCAAGCGCCGGCTTATTGCCACACCAAAAAGCCTGAAGAAAAAGCAAGAACAGCTTCAAGATGAGCAAGATCTGCTAGCGGATAGATGAACTGATGTCCTGGCAGCCGAGGAACACGAACTCGAGCGCCGAATCAAAAGTTTCCCAAAGCGCAGGTTGCTACCCAAACTCGAAGAGGAAGTATTAAAGCCTACGCTTCCACCGTATGATACGGCAGACCGGTCACCTCGTGGCCGGGACAAAGTGGCATATAAGCCCGAAGTCCAGCCTGCACCCCGTCGCCAGTCAAACAAAAACAGCAAGGCCCGGGGTAACACGCAGGACCTACGAGACGTATTGGAAAACAAAGCAGGACACAAAAGATCGATCTTCAGATCACGAGGGCGCGCCCCAACACATGACGACGACCGTCATGTCCGATATACCAAAAGAAAATCTAGCCGGGCTGAACACAGCAGACAAGACTCGTATGAACTGCGTCGTGACATAGCCCAGCACAGAGGCGCCGCACACCCCCTATGCTTCACTGATGAAGTAATGGATCATGAATTGCCGAAAGGGTTTAAACCCGTGAACATTGAATCATACGATTGTACTACGGACCCCGCGGTATGATATAGATGATTTCTTCCTCCACATTCATATGGCCCGCGGGGATGATCTACACGCCATCAAGTACCTCCCGTTAAAACTCAAAGGACCAGCTCGGCATTGGCTAAATAGCTTGCCAGCAAACTCCATCGGAAGTTGGGAGAACCTGGCAAACGCATTACTGGACAACTTCCAGGGCACTTATGTGCGACCACCGGATGCTGATGATTTAAGTCACATAACACAACAGCCCGGAGAGTTAGCCAGGAAATTTTGGACTCGGTTCCTAACCAAAAAGAACCAAATTGTTGACTGTCCGGATGCCGAAGCCCTAGCGGCCTTTAAACATAATATCCGTGACGAGTGGCTCGCCAGACATCTCGGCCAAGAGAAGCCAAAGTCCATGGCAGCCCTCACAACACTCATGACCCACTTCTGTGCATGCGAGGATAGCTGGTTGGCCCATAGCAACAACACAGCAAGCAACCCTGGCACATCGGAGGCCAGAGACAGCAACGGCAAGCCACGACGCAATAGATACAAGCGCCGCAACAACGGTGATAACGCCGAAGACACGGCAGTCAATGCCGGATTCAGTGGCTAATCCGGTCAGCGGAAAAAGCCGTTCAAAAGAAACAATCCGGGCCCGTCCAGTTTGGATCGCATACTCGACCGCTCGTGTCAAATTCACGGCACCCCCGATAAGCCAGCCAACCACACCAACAGAGAATGCTGGGTGTTCAAACAGGCCTGCAAGTTGAATGCTGAAAGCAAGGAAAAAGGGCTGCATAGCGACGACGAGGAGGAGCCCCGGCCGCCGAACACAAGAGGACAGAAGAAATTTCCTCCCCAAGTGAAAACGGTGAACATGATATATGCAACCCATATCCCCAAGCGGGAACGGAAGTGCGCACTCAGGGACGTCTATGCGATGGAGCGAGTCACCCCAAAGTTCAACCCATGGTCTTCTTGTCCGATCACTTTTGATCGCAGGGACCACCCAACTAGTATCCATCATGGCGGTTCTGCCGCATTGGTCCTTGATCCTATCATTGATGGATTCCACCTCACTCGAGTTCTTATGGACGGTGGCAGCAGCCTGAATGTGCTTTATCAGGATACAATGCGCAAAATGGGTATAGACCCCTTGAGGATCAAACCCACAAAAACCACCTTCAAAGGTGTCATACCAGGTGTAGAGGCCTGTTGCACGGGCTAAATCACACTGGAAGTGGTCTTCAGATCTCCGGATAACTTCCGAAGCGAAGATTTAATCTTCGATATCGTCCCCTTTCGCAGTGGCTATCACGCACTACTCGGACGAACCGCATTCGCTAGATTCAAGGCGGTACCGATTATGCATACCTCAAGCTCAAAATGCCAGGACCTCACGGGGTTATAACAGTTAATGGAACCACAGAACGCTCGCTCCGCACGGAGGAGCACACTGCGGCCCTTGCAGCAGAAGTGCAAAGCAGCCTTTTGAGGCAAACCGCCAATTCGGCGACAAGGTCCACACACACATTCAAGCGAGTCCAGAATAACCTGCAATAGAATCACGAGGCGCGTTTAGAGCTCGCCTAGCAATTCGGCCTCCGTCCTAGTCCCAGTCAAGCGACGAAATTTGCATCGCGCGTACATAACTACGCACTAAAGATACCATGGGTATAGGCGGAGGCACGGCTATGGCATGTCCCACAATGCGGTTCAACCGCCTCAGGACCAGTATATCTTTATCATTTTCTTCCTTTCAGGACCCTATTCTCTGGAGGCCCTCTCCGATAGCTAGATCATTGGACCCATCACGGGAGGGAAGAACCAAGGGAGCAACAAGCTTTGATGTACAGGGGAACCCCCAGGTGGTCTCTCATAACGATCGTTATACCTGTTTTACTTACCCGCACGCAGCTCGCCCTTGGATCGGACATGTTAGATAGTCCTATTTTTGCTTATTGTACTACTTATACACATACGTGTTGACGTATCCTCTAAATAACAATGCACAACGTCAGCTTATTATTACATTTCTTCATCTTTTTTTTTCTTGTTTGTCTATTCACGACAAGTTGCTCCCGTACATTCTGGTACGTTCAGTACGCCAGGGGCTTCAGTGTACCCCATAACACGACAAGAGAAGTCCGAACACTTCCGACAGTGCGGCACCCCGAACTTATAGCATTATATGCATCAGCTCCAAATCATGTCTTGGGTCAATAGTTGGGTTTGCCCGGCTCCCATGTTTTGGTGCCTTACGTTCCGCTATATCGGGTAAGGTAGCACTGGGAGAACTACTGCGATTGTGTCCCGGTTCTTCCGGACGAGCACCTCAGTAGAGAAAGCTGAAAAGTGAATGTCATGATGTGGCGAGAGTTGGTCGCTGTTCGAGAGGTCCCAAATCCCTAAAGATTTTTTCCACTTCAGGCGAGGAGTCGGCCTTGTCCGATTTAGGCATTCATAGTGCCCCAAGTTCGGCCTTCCAAATACTAGGGGCTTCGCCAACATTTAAAATTATAGACTACTATGGCTAAGTGAGAGTGATAAAGCTTTATAGTTCGATTGCCTGGTTTGTTGTGCTGAACACCTCCTTCAAAGGACCCAAAACTGGGATAAAGAGTGATCAGATTTATCCCGAACACCTCAGTACTAGCTACATGGGGACATAAGCCGATGACTAGCCAACTCTCAGATTTTATAAACGGCCGCACAGAAGGTAATATTTTAAATCAACAAGCGTTATATAGCGCACATGAACTCGTTTTCAAATTACAGGATCACATGAGTACATTCATTCAAAAATTACATCCTTAGAACATTCCTCCGCTATAAGGTGGGCACCCTTCAGGACGCTGTCATAATACTTTTCGGGGCGGCGATGCTCCTTGCCCTCTGGCGGCCCCTCCATCACCAGCTTCGCGGCGTCCATCTTCGCCCAGCGCACTTTTGCTCGGGTAAAAGCCCTGCGCGCACCCTCAACACAGACGGACCGCTTTATAACTTCAAGCCATGGGCAGGCATTCACAAGCCGCCTCACCAGGCTGAAGTAGCTGCCAGGCAGGGGCTCACCAGGCCACATCCGGACTATGAGGCCCTTCATGGCCTGTTCGGCCGCCTTGTGAAGCTCAGCCAATTGCTTCAACTGGTCGCTCAAGGGCATCGGATGTTCGGTCCCAGTATACTGAGACCAAAACAACTTCTCCGTCGAGCTCCCTTCCTCGGCCCGGTAAAATTCCGCAGCATCGGACACACTGCGAACGCTCCTGGAGAGCTCCGAACTCGGGTAAGTAAAAAGAAAGTTTCCTTCACATGCTTGCTTTGCATAATGAATTCCTTACCCGCCGCTATCTTCTGGACCGCTTGACGCTCCTGGAGGGCCTTGTGGGCTTCGGCCTTGGCATTTTTTGCGTTCTCAAGGGCCTTCACAAGCTCAGACCCTTGCGTCTTAGAGTCACGCTCCAAGCGATCGTATTTTTTGACGAAATCCTGGAGCTCTTGCTGAACCTCGCCGAATCGAGCCTCTTGCTTCTCACGCTCAGTGCGCTCCTTGGCCGCTTTGTCTTCAGCCTCAGATAGCGCCTCCTTCAGGGCCGCCACTTCGGTCGTGGCCCCTAGCAAAATTCATGATGATCCTGTAACTTAACAACCACATTCTTGTTTGTTCCTTATCAATATACAGACGGGTATTACTTACCTCTGTTCTCTTTGAGCTGCCTCTTCGTAAGGCTGAGCTCTTTTTCGGTCCGCTCAAGGTCCCGCTTCAGTGCGGAGACCTCCGCAGTGCGAGCGGCAGCGGCCAGCAGCGAAGCCTGCTTATTCACATAAGACATATTTTGATTAGACTCCTGTGATTATAATTTGATCCTCTGTTCGGCCTTTCTTCATGAACGCCAAACAGAGCATCAGGGGCTACTGTCTATGCTATAACATTTTATTATAAATTGATTACTTACCTCAAAGCCTGTTAGGAGGCTGGCACAGGCTTCAGTCAGTTTGCTTTTAGCGCACCGAACCTTCTCTATGTTGGGGAACGTTGTAGAAAACAAAAAAATTTCCTACGTTTCACTAAGATCAATCTATGGAGTCAACTAGCAACGAGAGGAGAGTGCATCCACATAACCTTGTAGATCGCGAGCGGAAGCGTTCAAGAGAACGGGGATGATGGAGTCGTACTCGCCGTGATCCAAATCACCGATGACCAAGTGCCGAACGGACGGCACCTCCGCGTTCAACACACGTATGGAGCGGATGACGTCTCCTCCTTCTTGATCCAGCAAAGGGGAAAGGAGAGGTTGATGAAGATCCAGCAGCACGACGGCGTGGTGGTGGATCCAGCAGCGATCGCAGCAGGGCTTCGCCGAGCTTCTGCGAGAGGGAGAGGTGTAGCAGGGGAGAGGGAGGCGCCAAGGCTTGAGGTGCGGCTGCCCTCCCTCCCCCACTTTATATAGGCCCCCTAGGGGGTGCACCGGCCCTAGGAGATGGGATCTCCTAGGGGGGCGGCGGCCAAGCGGGTGGAGTACCCCCCAAGGCAAGTGGAGGCGCCCCCTCCCCTAGGGTTCCCAACCCTAGGCACATGGGGGGCCAAGGGGGGGCGCACCAGCCCACTATGGGCTGGTTCCCCTCCCCACTTCAGCCCATGGGGCCCTCCGGGATGGGTGGCCCCACCCGATGGACCCCCGGGACCCATCCGGTGGTCCCGGTACAATACCGGTGACCCTGAAACTTTCCCGATGGCCAAAACTACACTTCCTATATATAATTCTTCACCTCCGGACAATTCCGGAACTCCTCGTGACGTCCAGGATCTCATCCGGGACTCCGAACAACTTTCGGATTACTGCATACTCATATCTATACAACCCTAGTGTCACCGAACCTTAAGTGTGTAGACCCTACGATTTCGGGAGACAAGCAGACATGACCGAGACGACTCTCTGGTCAATAACCAACAGCGGGATCTAGATACCCATGTTGGCTCCCACATGCTCCTCGATGATCTCATCGGATGAACCACGATGTCGAGGACCTAATCAATCCCATACCCAATTCCCTTTGTCAATCGGTACGTTAATTGCCCGAGACTCGATCGTCGGTATCCCAATACCTTGTTCAGTCTCGTTACCGGCAAGTCACTTTACTCGTACCATAATGCATGATCCCGTGATCAACCACTTGATCACATTGAGCTCATTATGATGATGCATTACCGAGTGGGCCCAGAGATACCTCTCCGTCATATGGAGTGACAAATCCCAGTCTCGATTCGTGCCAACCCAACAGAGACTTTCGGAGATACCTGTAATGTACCTTTATAGTCACCCAGTTACGTTGTGACATTTGGCACACCCAAGGCACTCCTACGGTATCCGGGAGTTGCACAATCTCATGGTCTAAGGAAATGATACTTGACATCCAGAAAAGCTACAGCAAACGAACTACACGATCTTTGTGCTATGCTTAGGTTTGGGTCTTGTCCATCACATCATTCTCCTAATGATGTGATCCCGTTATCAATGACATCCCCATGTCCATAGCCAGGAAACCATGACTATCTGTTGATCAACGAGCTAGTCAACTAGAGGCTCACTAGGGACACATTGTGGTCTATGTATTCACACCTGTATTACGATTTTCGGATAATACAATTATAGCATGAATAATAGACAATTATCATGAACAAGGAAATATAATAATCATTTTATTATTGCCTCTAGGGCATATTTCCAACAGTCTCCCACTTGCACTAGAGTCAATCATCTAGTTACATTGTGATGAATCGAACACCCATGGAATTCTGGTGTTGATCATGTTTTGCTCTAGGGAGAGGTTTAGTCAATGGATCTGCTACATTCAGGTCCGTATGTACTTTACAAATCTCTATGTCTCCATTTTGAACACTTTCACGAATGGAGTTGAAGCGACGCTTGATATGCCTGGTCTTCCTGTGAAACCTGGGCTCCTTGGCAAGGGCAATAGATCCAGTGTTGTCACAGAGGAGAGTCATCGGGCCCGATGCATTGGGTGTGACTCCTAGGTCGGTAATGAACTCCTTCACCCAGACTGCTTCGTGTGCTGCCTCCGAGGCTGCCATGTACTCCGCTTCACATGTAGATCCCGCCACAACGCTTTGCTTGCAACTGCACCAGCTTACTGCCCCACCATTCAAAATATACACGTATCCGGTTTGTGACTTAGAGTCATCCAAATCTGTGTCGAAGCTAGCATTGACGTAACCCTTTATGACGAGCTCGGGACTCTTGTGGTCCATCTCGTGGACAGCCCGGGACTCTTGTGGTCCATCTCCGATACTCCGTGGGCTTCTTCTGGTCCAAAAATAATTTCCGTGAAGTTTCAGGTCAATTGGACTCCGTTTGATTTTCCTTTTCTGCGATACTCTAAAACAAGGAAAAAACAAAAACTGGCACTGGGCTCTAGGTTAATAGGTTAGTCCCAAAAATCATATAAAATAGCATATAAATTCATATAAAACATCCAATGTTGGTAATATAATAGCATGGAACAACCAAAAATTATAGATATGTTGGAGACGTATCAATTAGCACCGCTTAGTTCATGTAAATGTAATGAAATCCATCATGTTTGTATGAAGATCCGGCTTTTTATACAAAATCCTTCATGCTTATATGAAATCAGTCTGTGTTTGCACGAATTTCCTCTGGTTGGTTAGAGTTGTGAAAATGTATGCCGCTGGCATTGGATGTCATCCTCTGCGGAAGGAAGCAGGAGGAAATTTGCCGGCTGCCGTTTGAGATGCTCTTATGCTGGAAATAATAGAGTCACATCCAATCCATTTGAGTTAATTGCGTGTATTATTCTCCCTCTATAAAAAGTTAACAGTGTACACAAGACTTGCAGGGTGGCTATAGCTTCATACAGAAAGTTAAAAGGAAACAAATCCATCCTTAATCTTGTATTCTAAGTACTCTATGGGTTCCACTATCAGTACAGTAGCGAAAGAAGTATATATTAAATAATATATAATATAAAAATCTAAAGTTAAAGATAGAATTCTCAGGTCATCGCATTGCGAGCATCCGGCGCTAACCAGTCCAGCACATTTTAGTTGTGGACGATGCTGGAGATATATCTCTATGTCTACTCTTATACTCCCTCCGTTCCTAAATATTTGTCTTTTTCAGATTTCAACTGGACTACCACATACATATGTGTATATAGACATATTTTAGAGTGTAGATTCACTCATTTTGCCCCGTATGTAGTCACTTACTGAAATCTCTAAAAAGAAAAATATTTAAGAACGGGGGGAGTAGAAAACAGAGTTGGAGATGATGGTGTGCCTGCCATCCTGCAATATAGGCCGTCGGATTTATATCTAACGGATAGGAAGGAAACTATGGAAATTTTGCAAAAAGATACCCACACCCCTCTCCACATTTGCAAATAAGGCCTTCCCTCATTCATCCTTTTCTCTCACAAAATAAACTACTCATACAAATGCATCTTGATGTTCCATGCAACGCACGGGCATCTAGCTAGTTTCTTTTAAAATAGTTACTGCGGTAATTGGGTTGAAGTGATATATTTTATGTCTACCCCGAATGATCTAAGATTCACTAGTAGTAACAAAGAAAAGGTTGCCTTGATAATTAATAGAAAACAGGGTGAAAACTATCACGTGACGCCAGTAAAAACAAGACACGCTGGGTTCAGCGTCATCGTCACTACAGCTATGCGCGCGCGAGAAGTCTACATATCGAGGGGGCTACGGAGAGAAAGACATATCGAGTATGTGTGAGCGAGGGACAGAGACACAACTAGTGTGTGTGTGTGTGCGTTTGAGAGAGAAACCAATTGATAGATTAAGATCAAGATCGAGTTGTCACCCTTATGCTGTCATTGTTGGGGGTGGGGAGGGGGAGGGAGAGAAAGACGTATCGAGAGTGTGCGCGTGGTAGGCACAAAGGCACAACTAGCGAGCGTGTGTGTGTGTGTGTTTGAGAGAGAAGCCAGTAGATAGATTACTATCAAGATCGAGGTGCCACCCTACTCCTTCGGTGTAGGGTAGTGTGTGCGTGCATGTGTGTTTGTGTTTGAGAGAGAAGCCAATAGATAGATTAGTATCAAGATCGAGGTGTCACCCTACTCCTTCGGTGTCGGGAAGTGTGTGTGGGTGTGGGTGTGGGGGGGGGGAGGGCAGTGACACTTAGATATCAGGAGAAGAAGTTTGTATGACACATATCTATATTAAGGGATATGTAGATAGCATGTGTGCGAGGCATACTGACGTCTCCAACGTATCTATAATTTTTAATTGTTCCATGCTATTATATTATCTGTTTTGTATGTTTTATATGCATTATTATGCTATTTTATATTATTTTTTGGACTAACGTATTAACCTAGAGCCCAGTGCCAGTTCCTGTTTTTCCTCGTTTAGAGTTTCACAGAAAAGGAATATCTAACGGAGTCCAAACAGAATGAAACTTTTGCGATGATTTTTCTTGGACTAGAAGACATCTAGAGGACTTGGAGTACACAACAGGAAAGCCACAAGGCAGCCACAAGGACGGAGGGCCGCGCCCAGGAGGGTACGGAGTGCCCCCCACCCTTGTGGGCCTATCATGACTCCACCGACCTATTTGTTCCGCCTATATATTCTCAAATACTCCAAAACCAATTAGGAGAGCCACGAAAACACTTTTCCACCGCCGCAACCTTTTGTACCCGTGAGATCCCATCTAGGGGCCTTTTCCGGCGTCCTGTCGGAGGGGGATTCGGTCACGGAGGGCTTCTACATCAACACCATTGCCTCTCCGATGAAGCGTGAGTAGTTTACTGCAGACCTACGGGTCCATACCTAGTAGCTAGACGGCTTCTTCTCTCTCTTTGATTCTCAATACCATGTTCTGCTCGATGTTCTTGGATATCTATTTGATGTAATACTTTTTGCGATGTGTTTGCCAAGATCCTATAAATTGTGGATTTATGATCAGCTTATCTATTCTTCTCTGAATTCTTATATGAATGATTTGATATCTTTGCAAGTCTCTTCGAACTATCGATTTGGTTTAGCCAACTAGATTTTTCTTGCAATAGGAGAAGTGCTTAGCTTTGGGTTCAATCTTGCGGTGCTTGATCCCAGTGACAGAAGGGGAACCGACATGTATTGTATTGTTGCCATCGAGGATAACAAGATGGGGTTTTCATCATATTGCTTGAGTTTATCCCGCTACATCATGTCATCTTAGTTAATGCGTTACTCTGTTATTCATGAACTTAATACTCTAGATGCAAGCAGGAGTCTGTCGATGTGTGGAGTAATAGTAGTAGATGCAAAATAGTTTCGGTCTACTTGATACAGAGATGATGCCTATATTCATGATCATTGCCTTAGATATCATCATAACTTTGCGCTTTTCTATCAATTCCTCGGCAGTAATTTCTTCACCCATCATAATATTTTCTATCTTGAGAGAAGCCTCTAGTGAAACCTACGGCCCTCGGGTCTACTTTCCATCATATAAGTTTCCGATCTACTATTTTAGTTTCCTATTTATTTCCTTTGGAATCTTTTACTTTCCATTCCATAAACCAAAAATACCAAAAATATTACTTTACTGTTTATCCATGTCTATCAGTTCTCACTTTGCAAATAACCATGAAGGGATTGACAACCCCTTTATCGTGTTGGGTGCAAGTTGGTGTTTGTTTGTGTAGGTATTCGGTGACTTGTGCGTTGTCTCCTACTGGATTGATACCTTGGTTCTCAAAACTAAGGGAAATACTTACTCTACTTTGCTGCATCACCCTTTCCCCTTCAAGGGAAAAACCAACGCAAGCTCAAGAAGTAGCAGGAAGAATTTCTTACACTGTTGCCAGGGAGGTTTACGCCAAGTCAAGTCAAGATTTGTCTCCCATAAACTTTCCAATTTCTAGCGCCGTTGTCGGGGCTACGCCAAGTCAAGACAGACCAAGTACCCATCATAAAATCTCATCTCTTGAATTACATTATTCTCCATTCGCCCATCGTTTTCCTCTCCCCCACTTCTAAAATGATTTTCGAAAAGAGTTGCCTTTTCTTCGCCCCTCTTTCATTCATCTTTTCATTTGCCCTTATGTCCTACTTGGTCTCTTTGCTCGTTTGCTTGGTATAATTGTGTGTTTATTTAAAATTGGAAGCGAAGAGTTTATGGATCCTCATCGACTTGCTAATCTTTTTAAGAGATCCACTTGCTAGTGAGTTGAGTGCACTAGATTATATTTATGAGGTTTTGCTTGAAATTCGTGAATCTGAAAATTGTGATCAAGTGTTAAAAGAAGAAATTTATGAAGTGATTAACGATAGATCCTTGAATAAAAAGCATGATTGCAATGATGTTATTGTAAATTCTATTAATGTCAATTTTTCTAATAATATGCAAAACCCTAAGCTTGGGGATGCTAATTTTGCTATGTCTACTACTTGTTGCAATGATCATGATTGGGGTGATTCTTCTTATAATCTTGAAAATTTATTTAAACCCCATCATGAATATGAGATTTATAATATTTTTTGCAATAATATTGAAAGTGGGTTTAGAAGAGTGGCAACTTTAGATCCCACATATCTGGATAATGTTCAATCTTAGGAAGTTTTTGATAAAAGTTGGTTCGGAGAGGTCATGACTTTATTTTATGATAATCCCACTATTTTGGAACAGTGTCAACTTTGCATGCATGTGGATCATTAAGAGAATATTTTATGTGATAGTTATATTGTTGAATTTTAATATGATCCCAAGAGGAAAATATGGTTGTAGAAATTTTCATATTACAAAATTACCTCTCGTTATGTTGAGATTACTATTGTTTCTTTCTTCTTCCTTGCATATGGTAGTTTTTGCTTGTCTTGATAATTTGTTTCCTTATAAAATACCTATGAATAGGAAGCATGTTAGACTTAAACTTGTTTGTCACATGTTTTATGATGCTCTCTTTGTGTTTCAATTACTATCTATCATGTGAGCATCATTAAAATTATCAATGCCAAGATAAAAGGCTTTAAAAAGTGCTTGTTGGGAGACAACCCAATATATTTTTCTTTTTGTTTTTGAATAAATAATTCATCTAGCCTCTTCTTAGATGTGGTTTTGTGTTTTAATTAGAGTTTGTGCCAAGTAAGACCTTTGAGATAGCTTATGGTGATAGTTGATTTGATCTGGCTGAAAAACAGAAACTATTTCGCTCAGGAAATTAATTTTTGTTTTAAGCGAATGCGCGATAAAATAATGATTCTTTCGACAGAGGATTAATAAACAAATTTCTTATGTCGTCCTAATTTTCCATAATTTTTGGAGTTATAGAAGTATTTGAAATGTCCAGATTGCTACAGACTGTTCTGTTTTTGACAGATTCTGTTTTCTATGTCTTGTTTGCTTATTTTGATGTATCTATGGCTCATATCGGGGGGTATTAACCATGTAAAAGTTGGAATACAGTAGATATTACACCTATTAAGTAAAGAATGAGTTCACAACAATACCAAAAGTGGTGATTTATTTTCTTCTACTAACGGAGCTTATGAGATTTTCTGTTGAGTTTTGTGTTGTGAAGTTTTCAAGTTTTGGGTAAGGATTTGATGGACTATGGAATAAGGAGTGGAAAGAGCCTAAGATTGGGGATGCCCAAGGCCCCCCAAGGTAATATTCAAGGGCAACCAAGAGCCTAAGCTTGGGGATGCCCCGAAAGGCATCCCCTCTTTCGTCTTCGTCTATCGGTAACTTTACTTGAGGCTATATTTTCAATCACCACATGATATCTGTTTTGCTTGGAGCATCTTGTATGATATGAGTCTTTGCTTTTTAGTTTGCCACAATCATCCTTGCTATACACACCTTTTGAGAGAGACACACATGAATCATGATTTATTACAATACTCTATGTGCTTCACTTGTATCTTTTGAGCTAGGCAATTTTGCTCTAGGGCTTCACTTATTTCTTCTTTGAGCATGGCGGTGGTTTTATTTTATAGAAATTTATGAACTCTCGTGCTTCACTTATATTATTTTGAGAGTCTCTAAACAGCATGGTAATTTGCTTTGGTGATAAATTTAGTCCTAATAAGATAGGCATCCAAGAGGGATATAATAAAAACTTTCATATAAAGTGCATTGAATACTATGAGAAGTTTGATTCCTTATGATTGTTTTGAGATATGAAGATGGTGATATTAGAGTCATGCTTGTAAGTAATTATGAATTTGAGAAATACTTGTGTTAAAATTTGTGATTCCTGTAGCATGAACGTATGGTGAACCGTTATGTGATGAAGTCGGAGCATGATTTATTTATTGATTGTTTTCCTTAGGAGCGGTGGTCGGGGACGAGCGATGGTATTTTACTACCAATCTATCCCCCTAGGAGCATGCACATAGTACTTTGTTTCGATTACTAATAGATTTTTGCAATAAGTATGTGAGCTTCTTATGACTAATGTTGAGTCCATGGATCATACGCACTCTCACCCTTCCACCATTGCTAGCCTCTCTAGTGCCGCAGAACTTTTGACGGTACCATAAACCCACCATATACCTTCCTCAAAACAGCCACCATACCTACCTATTATGGCATTTCCATAGCCATTCCGAGATATGTTGACATGCAACTTTCCACCGTTCCGTTTATTATGACACGCATCATCATTGTCATATTGCTTTGCATGATCATGTAGTTGACATCGTATTTGTGGCAAAGCTACCATTCATAGTTCTTTCATACATGTCACTCTTGATTCATTGCACATCCCAGTACACCACCGGAGGCATTCACATAGAGTCATATTTTGTTCTAAGTATCGAGTTGTAATTCTTGAGTTGTAAGTAAATAAAAGTGTGATGATCTTCCTTTTTAGATCATTGTCCCATGTGAGGAAAGGATGATGAAGGCTATGATTCCCCCACAGGTCGGGATGAGACTCCGGACGAAAAAAAGAGGCCAAAAAATGAGAGAAGGCCCCAAAAAATGAGAGAAAAGAGGAAGGGGCAATGCTGCTATCCTTTTACCACACTTGTGCTTCAAAGTAGCACAATGATCTTCATGATAGAGAGTCTCCTATATTGTCGCTTTCATATACTCGTGGGAATTTTTCATTGTAGAACTTGGCTTGTATATTCCAACGATGGGCTTCCTCAAATTGACCTAGGTCTTCATGAGCAAGCAAGTTGGATGCACACCCACTTAGTTTTCTTTTTAGCTTTCATAAAATTATAGCTCTAGTGCATCTGTTGCATGGCAATACCTACTCACTCACATTGATATCTATTGATGGGCATCTCTATAGCCTGTTAATACACCTAGTTGATGTGAGACTACCTCCCTCTTTTTGTCTTCTCCATAACCACCTTCTACTCCACCTATAGTGTTATGTCCATGGCTCACGCTCATGTATTGCGTGAAAGTTGAAAAGGTTTGAGAACATAAAAAATATGAAACAATTGATTGGATTGTCATCGGGGTTGTGCATGATTTGAATATTTTGTGGGATGAATATGGAGCATAGCCAGACTATATGATTTTGTAGGGATAAGCTTTCTTTGGCCATGTTATTTTGAGAAGACATAATTATCTTGTTAGTATGCTTGAGGAATTATTGTTTTTATGTCAATATTAAACTTTTGTTTTGAACCATACGGATCTGAACATTCATGCCACAATAGAGAAAATTACATGGATAAATATGTTAGGTAGAATTTCACATCAAAAATTCTGTTTTTTATCATTTACCTACTCGAGGACGAGCAGGAATTAAGCTTGGGGGTGCTTGATATGTCTCCAACATATCTATAATCTTTGATTGTTCCATGCTATTATATTATCTGATTTGGATGTTTTATATGCATTATTATGCTATTTTATATTATTTTTGGAACTAAACTATTAACCTAGAGCCCAGTGCCAGTTCTTGTTTTTTCCTTGTTTTAGAGTTTCGCAGAAAAGGAATATCAAATGGAGTCCAAACGGAATGAAACTTTCGCGATGATTTTTCTTGGACCAAAAAACATCCAAAGGAATTGCAGTACACACCAGGAAAGCCACGAGGCGGCCACAAGGACGGAGGGCGCGCCCATGGGGTAGGGTGGCCCCCCACCCTTGTGGGCCCCTCGTGACTCCACTGACCTATTTCTTCCACCTATATATTCTCAAATATTTCTAAACCAATCAAGAGAGCCATGAAAACACTTTTCCACCGCCGCGACCTTCTGTACCGATGAGATCCCATCTAGGGGCCTTTTCCAGTGTCCTGTCAGAGGGGGATTCGATCACGGAGGGCTTCTACATCAACACCATTGCCTCTTCGATGAAACGTGAGTAGTTTACCGCAGACCTACGGGTCCATAGCTAGTAGCTAGATGGCTTCTTCTCTCTCTTTGATTCTCAATACCATGTTCTCCTCGATGTTCTCGAAGATCTATTCAATGTAATACTTTTTGCGGTGTGTTTGCCGAGATCCGATGAAATGTGGATTTATGATCGGCTTATCTATGAATATTGTTTGAATCTTCTCTAAATTCTTATATGCATGATTTGATATCTTTGCAAGTCTCTTCGAACTATCGATTTAGTTTGGTCAACTAGATTGGTTTTTCTTGCAATAGGAGAAGTGCTTAGCTTTGGGTTCAATCTTGCGGTGCTTGATCCCATTGATAGAAGAGGAACCGACATGTATTGTATTGTTGCCATCGAGGATAACAAGATTGGGTTTTCATCATATTGCTTAGTTTATCCCGCTACATCACGTCATCTTACTTAATGCGTTACTCCGTTCTTCATGAACTTAATACTCTAGATGTAGGCAGGAGTCGGTCGATGTGTGGAGTAATAGTACTAGATGCAGAATCATTTTGGTCTACTTGATACGGATGTGATGCCTATATTCATGATGCCCACATCCTCATAACTTTGCGCTTTTCTATCAATTGCTCGGCAGTAATTTGTTCACCCACCGTAATTTTTTCTATCTGGAGAGAAGCCTTTGTGAAACCTATGGCCCCCGGGTCTACTTACCATCATATAAGTTACCTATCTACTATTTCAGTTTCCTATTTATTTCCTTTGCAATCTTTACTTTCTGTTCCATAAACCAAAAAAACCAAAATATTACCTTACCGTTTATCCATCTCTATCATATCTCACTTTGCAAATAACCGTGAAAGGATTAACAACCCCTTTATCGTGTTGTGTGCAAGTTGGTGTTTGTTCGTGCAAGTATTCGGTGACTTGTGCGCTGTCTCCTACATGATTGATACCTTGGTTCTCAAAACTGAGGGAAATACTTACTCTACTTTGCTGCATAACCCTTTCCTCTTCAAGGGAAAACCCAATACAAGCTCAAGAAGTAGCACTTACTTAAATCATCACGCAGATAAACAAGCGGTGTGCATGCAAGTGCCGAAAAAAAATGAAGAGAGAAACAATATCTACGTGCGCCCGCGCGCGCGTGTGTGTGAGTGAGAGAGGAAAATCTCAAAACAAAAGGTGCTCTGCTGGAATCCCATTGTATGTGTTCATATGGTTCTCGGACTTGATATAACCTTAGGCATATGTGTGGGAGACATAATTATACTTTGAGACATTAGTGGCAGTGGGTGGGCGGAATTAAAGGGGTGGGCGTGTTCGACAGAGAGAGTGTTTGTGTTTTTGTGTGAGAGACTTGTACGATAGGGTAGAAAGACGAATTCTAACCTTGACGGAGGGAGATGAATACATGAAGTGCACGTGTGTGACTCCGATGCCCACGAAGAAATGAGATATGTATGAGTGTGAGAGAGATTGCACAATTCATTCATGTATCACTATCTAACGATCGTGGACATGCATCGCTTGAACATAAATCAATATCTACTTCATATCGTGGCCAAAGATCCAATATCAAATCAACGCTATAAAGATTGGACACTCACATATCACATTTTTTCTCCTACATAATCCTTTTCAATTGTGCATGCCAAAGTTACAGTGATGTTTCTTCAAACAACCAATGTAGCTATCATGTACATTGCTACCTCTTGAGCTTGCATTGGCTTTTCCCTGAAGAGGAAAGGGTGATGCAACAAAGGAGCGTAAGTATTTCCCTCAATTTTAAGAACCACGGTATCAATCTAGTAGGAGACTACGCAACAAGCCACCAAATAACTGCAAAAACAAACACCAACTTGCAACCAATGTGACAAAGGGGTTGTCAATCCCTTCACGGTTATTCGCAAAGTGAGATCTAATAGAGATGGATAAACCGTAAAGTAATATTTTTGGTATTTTTTGGTTTACGGAACGGAAAGTAAAAGATTGCAAAGAAAGTAAATCGGAAACTTATATGATGGAAAATAGACCTGGGGCCATAGGCTTCACTAGATGCTTCTCTCAAGATAGAAGTTATTATGGCGGGTGAACAAATTACTGCCGAGCAATTGATACAAAAGCGCAAAGTTATGACGATATCTAAAGCAATGATCATGAATATAGGCATCACATCCATGTCAAGTAGACTGAAACGATTCTGCATCTACTACTATTACTCCACACATCGACCACTATCCAACATGCATCTAGAGTATTAAGTTCATAAGAATAGAGTAACGCCTTAAGCAAGATGACATGATGTAGAGGAATTGACTCAAGCAATATGATGAAAACCACATCTTTTTATCCTCGATGGCAAGAATACAATACGTGCCTTGCTTCCCCTACCGTCACTGGGAAAGGACACCGCAAGATTGAACCCACAGCTAAGCACTTCTCCCATTGCAAGAAAAAACCAATCTAGTTGGCCAAACCAAATCGATATTTCGAAGAGGCTTGCAAAGATATCAAATCATGCATATAAGAATTCAGAGGAGATTCAAATAATATTCATAGATAAGCTAATCATAAATACAAATTCATCAGATCTCTGCAAACACACCGCAAAAGAGTATTACATCAAATAGATCTCCAAGAACATCGAGGAGAACTTTGTATTGAGAATCAAAGAGAGAGAAGAAGCCATCTAGCTACTAGCTATGGACTAGTAGGTTTGAAGTAAACTACTTACGCTTCATCGGAGAGGCAATGGTGTTGATGTAGAAGCCCTCCGTGATCGATTCCCCCTTCTGGCAGGATGCCGGAAAAGGCCCCAAGATGGGATCTCATGGGTACAGAAGGTTGCGGCGGTGGAAAAGTGGTTTTGTGGCTCCCCCGGATGCTTTTGGGGTATAAGAGTATATATAGGCGAAAGAATTAGGTCATGGGAGCTACGAGGGGCCCACAAGGTCAGGGGGGCACCACACCCCCTGGGCGTGCCCTCCACCCTTGTGGTTGCCTCGAGGCCCCTCTTACTTGTACTCCAAACAGAAACTGGCACTGGCTCTAGGTTAAAAGTTTAGTCCCAAAAATCATATAAAATATCATAATAATGCATATAAAACATCCAAAACAGATAATATAATAGCATGGAACAATAAAAAAATTTAGATACATTGGAGACGTATCAAGCACCCCCAAGCTTAATTCCCGCTCATCCTCGAGTAGGTAAATGATAAAAACAGAATTTTTGATGTGGAATGCTACCTGTCGGTGTCAAATCCGGCGGATCTCGGGTAGGGTGTCCCGAACTGTGCGTCTAGGATTGATGGTAACAGGAGACGGGGGACACAATGTTTACCCAGGTTCGGGCCCTCTCTATGGAGGTAATACCCTACTTCCTGCTTGATTGATCTTGATGAATATGAGTATACAAGAGTTGATCTACCACGAGACGTAATGGCTAAACCCTAGAAGTCCAGCCTATGAATATGGTAATGAGGATATGTGGTCCTTCCGGACTATCCCCTTCGGTTTATATAGACACCAAGGGGATCTAGGGTTTACATGGAGTCGGTTACGTAAGAAGGAATCTTCGGTCACCAAGCTTGCCTTCCATGCTAAGTAGAGTCCAATCCGGACACGGTGCAGTCTTCGGCCTTCATGTCTTCACAGCCCATCAGTCCGGCCCATGGATAATGGGCCGGACGCCCGAGGACCCCTTAGTCCAGGACTCCCTCGGTAGGCTCCGAACTAGTCTTCAATAACGAGGTGCTCGGCACATATTGTCTTCGGCATTGCAAGGTGGGTTCCCCCTTCACTGATCCCCAAGTAATGTATTCGGCCATTGATCCAATGTCGCCTCCTTGTTTCTGTGCGTTTGAATAATCTTCGTCCTCCACGTGTCAAGTGAATGTGGAAAGTCAGGGTATTTTTGTGAATAACACCCTATCCATGCGAGGAAGAGTGCCTATTTAAAGAGATTGGATCCCAGATCCATTCAGCGCTACGCAGAAGAAATCCCCAGAGACTGCTTAGCAGAAACCATTCCAGCATGGCTAGTGTTCCCAGCTCCTCCGCTCGTCCCGGCCCAGAGAAAGGCAAGTGGGAGAGGTGTTCCGTGTCTCATAGCCGATTGACGAAGTTGCAAACGCAGGGATTCCTTCCCCATGCAGATCTAGTCCCTGTTCGAACGGGGCTAGCTTTCTTCAATGAGGGGACTCGGGCAAAGGACTTCCCCAATCCGTCCGGAGGGAGCGAGTATGTTTTGTCCCCTACCTGCTAAGAGGTGTTGGATTTCCAATCCATCCGTTCCTCCGAGGGCTTCTGGAATACTACGGCCTCCAGCTGCACAACTTCAACCCGACCTCTATTCTGCACATTGCGGGTTACGTTGCTTTATGCGAACTTTTCCTGGGCGTCGAGGCTCATTTCGAGTTGTGGAGGAAGTTGTTCTGTCTCGTCCCGCGCAATCACGAAGGGTCAATATTTGAAGTGGGTGCTACCTCTTGAGCACTGCGTTGGTTTTCCCTTGAAGAGGAAAGGGTGATGCAGTAGAGCAGCGTAAGTATTTCTCTCAGTTTTTGAGATCCAAGGTATCAATCCAGTAGGAGGCCACGCACAAGTCCCTCGCACCTACACAAACAAATAAACTCCTCGCAACCAATGCGATAAAGGGGTTGTCAATCCCTTCATGGTCACCTATGAGAGTGAGATCTGATAGATAGGATAAGATACTATTTTTGGTATTTTTATGATAAAGACAAATAAAGATGCAAGTAAAATAAATGGCAAAGGAAATAACTAAGTATTGGAAGATTAATATGATGGAAAATAGACCCGGGGGCCATAGGTTTCACTAGAGGCTTCTCTCGAGAGCATAAGTATTACGGTGGGTGAACAAATTACTGTTGAGTAATTGACAAAATTGAGCATAGTTATGAGAATATCTAGGTATGATCATGTATATAGGCATCACGTCCAAGACAAGTAGACCGACTCCTGCCTGCATCTACTACTATTACTCCACACATCGACCACTATCCACCATGCATCTAGAGTATTAAGTTCAAGAGAACAGAGTAACACTTTAAGCAAGATGACATGATGTAGAGGGATAAACTCATGCAATAAACCCCATCTTATTATCCTCGATGGCAACAATACAATACGTGCCTTGCTGCCCCTATTGTCACCGGGAAAGGACACCGCAAGATTGAACCCAAAGCTAAGCACTTCTCCCATTGCAAGAAAGATCAATCTAATAGGCCAAACCAAACTGATAATTCGAAGAGACTTGCAAAGATAACCAATAATATGTAAAAGAATTCAGAGAAGATTCAAATATTGTTCATAGATAAACTTGATCATAAACCCACAATTCATCGGTCTCAACAAACACACTGCAAAAGAAGATTACATCGAATAGATCTCCACAAGAGAGGGGGAGAACTTTGTATTGAGATCCAAAAAGAGAGAAGAAGCCATCTAGCTAATAACTATGGACCCGTAGGTCTGAACTAAACTACTCACACTTCATCGGAGACGCTATGGTGTTGATGTAGAAGCCCTCCGTGATCGATACCCCCTCTGACGGAGCTCCGGAAAAGGCCCCAAGATGGGATCTCGTGGATACAGAAAGTTACGGCGGTGGAATTAGGGTTTTGGCTCTGTATCTGGTAGTTTGGGGGTACGTAGGTATATACAGGAGGAAGGAGTACGTCGGTGGAGCAACGTGGGCCCCACGAGGGTGGAGGGCGTGCCCCCCTACCTCGTGCCTTCCTGGTTGATTGCTTGACATGGGGTCCAAGTCTTCTGGATCATGTTCGTTCCAAAAATCACGTTCCCTATGGTTTCATTTCGTTTGGACTCCGTTTATTATTCTTTTTCTGCGAAACCCTAAAACAGGCAAAAACATCAATTCTGGGCTGGGCCTCCGGTTAATAGGTTAGTCCCAAAAATAATATAATAATGTATAATAAAGCCCAATAATGTCCAAAACAGGATATAATATAGCATGGAACAATCAAAAATTATAGATACGTTGGAGACGTATCAAGCATCCCCAAGCTTAATTCTGCTAGTCCTCGAGTAGGTAAATGATAAAAACAGAATTTTTGATGTGAATGCTTATTGGCATACTTTCAATGTAATTCTCTTAATTGCGGGATGAATATTCAGTTCCGAAAGATTCAAGACAAAAGTTTAATATTGACATAGAAATAATAATACTTCAAGCATACTGAGGGAGTCCTGGATTAGGGGGTGTTCGGGTAGCCGGACTATACCTTCAGCCGGACTCCTGGACTATGAAGATACAAGATTGAAGACTTCGTCCCGTGTCCGGATGGGACTTCCCTTGGCGTGGAAGGCAAGCTTGGCGATGCGGATATTCAAGATCTCCTACCATTGTAACCGACTTTATGTAACCCTAACCCTATCCGGTGTCTATATAAACCGGAGGGTTGTAGTCCGTAGGCAATCAACTCCATATACAACAATCATACCATAGGCTAGCTTCTAGGGTCTAGCCTCCTTGATCTCGTGGTAGATCTACTCTATATCATCAATATTAATCAAGCAGGAGTAGGGTATTACCTCCACCGAGAGGGCCCGAACCTAGGTAAAAAACATCTTGTCCCTTGTCTCGTGTTACCATCCGGCCTTGACGCACAGTTCGGGACCCCCTACCCGAGATCCGCCGGTTTTGACACCGACATTGGTGCTTTCATTGAGAGTTCCTCTGTGTCGTCGCCTTTAGGCCCGATGGCTCCTTTGATCATCAACAACGATACGGTCCAAGGTGAAACTTTTCTTCCCGGACAGATCTTCGTCTTCGGCGGCTTCGCTCTGCGGGCCAATTCACTCGGCCACCTGGAGCAGATCGAAAGCTACGCCCCTAGCCATCAGGTCAGGTTTGGAAGCCTAAACTACACGGCTGACATCCACGGGGACTTGATCTTTGACGGATTCGAGCCACAGCCAAGCGCGCCGCACTGTCGCGATGGGCATGATATAGCTGTGTCGCCGAACAGCGCCTTGGAGGCCGCATACGCATCAGTTTCGACCATTGACTCGGAGCATACTGCGCCGATCGAGGATCAGCGGTTGGACGCTGCCTCAGGGGCTGTGATCTCAGAGGTGATCGAGCCGAACTCCAGCCCCGCACTCCGCATGGCCCGTGACTCCGAGGATCCGGACTCCTCCCCGGACTCCGAACCCCTCGCGCCCCTGCCAATCGAATCCGATTGGGCGCCGATAATGCAGTTCACCGCCACAGACATCTTTTAGCATTCGCGTTCTGGCGACATCCTGAACTCTCTTAAGTCTCTCTCTTTATCAGGAGAGCCCTGGCCGGACTACGGTCAGCGAGGGTGGGATACGGATGATAAGGAAATTCAAAGCCCACCCACCACCCACTTTGTAGCCACTGGCGACGATCTAATCGACATGCTTGACTTCAGCTCCGAAGAAATCGACGGCATGGACGACGATGTAGGAGACGAACAGGAACCAACACCTGTAGGGCGCTGGAAGGCCACCTCGTCATATGACATATATATGGTGGATACTCCAAAAGATGGAGATGGCGATGGAACAGTGTGGGATGACGCCCCCAAGAAACAGCCGAAGCGCCGGCGTCAGCGGCGCCGCTCTAAATCCCGCCAAAGCAAAAATGGTGATTCCGGCATGGGAGATAATACTACCCCGGATAACGCTGAAGAACACCCACCTCAGCAAGATTCGGCACAGGAAGATGGAGAAGCCAACCCTCATGAGAGAGCGGCAGACCGAGAGGTCGAGGATGATAACTATATGCCTCCCTCCGAAGACGAGGCAAGCCTCGATGACGACGAATTCGTCATACCATCAGACCCTGCCGAACAAGAGCGTTTTAAACGCAGGCTTTTAGCCACGGCAAGCAGCCTCAAGAAAAAGCAGCAACAGCTTAAAGTTGCCCAAGATTTGCTAGCTGACAGATGGACTGAAGTCCTTACGGCCGAAGAGTATGAACTCGAACGCCCCTCCAAGAGTTACCCGAAGCGCAGGCCGCTACCCCGATCAAAGGAGGAAGCACCTACATCACCAGCGCATGACATGGCAGACCGGCCACCTCGCGGCCGCGACAGAGAGGCCTCTCGGCCCTCCACCCAAGCCATGCCCCGACGCCGCTCAACTAAGGCATGGGAAAATGCGCCCGACCTGCGAGACATACTGGAGGATAAGGCAAGACAAACAAGATCGATCTACGGATCACGCAGGCGCCCTACGGCATGTGACAATGATCTTCACTCCGGATACAACAAATCCGGCCGGGCCGAACACAACAGACATAGCGCTTCCGAGCTACGTCGTGATATAGCCCAGTACAGAGGCGCCGCACACCCGCTATGCTTCACGAATGAAGTAATGGATCATAAAATCCTAGAGGGTTTCAAACCCGTAAACATCGAATCATACGATGGCACAACAGACCCAGCGGTATGGATCGAGGATTATCTCCTTCACATCCACATGGCACGCGGCGATGATCTACACGCCATCAAATACCTCCCGCTCAAACTTAAAGGACCGACCCGGCATTGGCTTAACAGCTTGCCAGCAGACTCAATCGGTTCTTGGGAGGACATGGAACCCGCATTCCTCGACAACTTCCAGGGAACTTACGTGCGACCGCCGGTTGCCGACGACCTAAGCCACATAATTCAGCAGCCAGAGGAATCGGCCAGACAATTTTGGACACGGTTCCTAACAAAGAAAAACCAAATAGTTGACTGTCCGGACGCAGAGGCCCTAGCAGCCTTCAAGCATAATATCCGCGACGAGTGGCTTGCCCGGCACCTGGGACAGGAAAAGCCAAAATCCATGGCAGCCCTCACGACACTCATGACCCGCTTTTGTGCGGGAGAAGACAGCTGGCTAGCTCGCAGTAACAACTTATCAAAGAACCCTGGTAATTTGGATACCAAGGACAAAAGTGGCAGGACACGTCGGAATAAGCAAAAACGCCGCGTTAACAGCGACAACAATGAAGACACAGCAGTCAATGCTGGATTCAAAGGCTATAAATCCGGTCAGCGGAAAGAGCCATTCAAAAAGAATACTCAAGGCCCATCCAGTTTGGATCGAATACTCGATCGCTTGTGCCAGATACATGGCACCCCCGAAAGGCCAGCCAATCACACTAACAGGGATTGTTCGGTGTTCTAGCAGGCAAGCAAGTTAAGGGCCGAAAACAGAGACAAGGGGCTGCACAGCGACGACGAGGAGCCCAAGCCGCCGAACAACAATGGATAGAAGGGCTTTCCCCCACAAGTGCGGACGGTGAACATGATATACGCAACCCACATTCCCAAGCGGGAGCGGAAGCGTGCGCTACGGGACGTATACGCGATAGAGCCAGTCGCCCCAAAGTTCAACCCATGGTCCTCCTACCCGATCACTTTTGATCGAAGGGACCATCCCACTAGCATCCGTCATGGCGGCTTCGCTGCATTGGTTCTCGACCCAATCATCGACGGATTTCATCTCACAAGAGTCCTCATGGACGGCGGCAGTAGCCTGAACCTGCTTTATCAGGATACAGTGCGGAAAATGGGCATAGATCCCTCAAGGATTAAGCCCACAAGAACGACCTTTAAAGGCGTTATACCAGGTGTAGAAGCCAACTGTACAGGCTCAGTAACACTTGACGTGGTCTTCGGATCCCCGGACAATTTCCGAAGCGAAGAGTTAA
This sequence comes from Triticum urartu, assembly GCF_056163025.1. NCBI lineage: Eukaryota > Viridiplantae > Streptophyta > Magnoliopsida > Poales > Poaceae > Triticum > Triticum urartu. The sequence continues at coordinate 165,717,414 of NC_141876.1, read as the reverse complement.
TCTTCGATATAGTCCCGTTTCGCAGTGGCTATCACGCCCTGCTCGGACGAACCGCATTCGCAAAGTTCAATGCAGTGCCGCACTACGCATATCTCAAGCTCAAGATGCCAGGCCCTCGAGGAGTAATTACGGTCAATGGAAACACCGAGCGCTCCCTCCGTACGGAGGAGCATACGGCGGCTCTCGTAGCGGAGGTACAAAGTAGCCTTCTCAGGCAATTCTCCAGTCCGGCCATTAAAAAGCCAGACACTGCCAAGCGCGCCCGGAGTAACCCACAACAGGACCGCCCGGCACACTTTGAGCAAGCGTAGCAATGCGGCCCCAACCCCAGCTTTCGTGACATAGCGAAACCAGTACCTCGCGTACATAACTACGCCCTTGAAATACCATGGGCACAGGGGAAGGGGCACAATAACGGCACGCCCAAAATATGGCTTAAAACGTACTAGGGGCTGCCGGATTCCTTTTTTAATTTTTTCTTACTTTCAGGACTCCATACTTCAGACGACCTGTTCGGCAATTCGACTGCCGCACAAACGATGCAAGATCCAGGGAGGCAGACAAGCCATGCCGCATTATGGAACTCCCAGGTGGTCTCTGTTACGAGCGGTATACCTGTTTTAAATACAATTCCGCGGCCTGCCCCTAGTCAGGACATATTGAATAATCCAATATCTTTTGCTTACCGCACTATTTGTATCGTTCGGCTTTGATAAATAGCCCCTCTATAAACAATGCATAGCTTTTGTCTATTTTCTGCATTACTCTCTTTTATATATGTTCATTAATGACATGTTGCACCCGTACACTGTGGTACGGCAAGTACGCTAGGGGCTTCAGTACCCTTTAATATGGTGTGAGAAGTCCGTACACTTTCACAAGTGCGGCACCCCGAACTTATAGCACTATATGCATCGGCTCCGAATCATGATTTGGGTCAATAGTTGGGTTTGCCCGGCTCCTATGTTTTGGTGCCTTACGTTCCGCTATATCGGCTAAGGTAGCACTAGGAGAACCACTTCGATTGTGCCCCGGTTGAGCTGGGTTAAGCACCTCAGTGGAGAAAGCTAAAACTGACTGTCATGATGAGGCGAGAGACCGGTCGCTGTTCGAGAGGTTTTTCGAGTCCCTAAAGACTTATGCCGCTTCGAGCGAGGAGCCGGATTTATCCGACCAAGGCGTGGATAGCGCCCCGAACTCGGTCTTCCGAACTAGGGGCTTCGCCGAAATTTGAAATTATAAAGTTCTATGGCTAAGTGAGAGTGTTCAAGCATTATAGTCGGATTGCCTGGTTCGTTGTGCTGAGCGCCTCCCTCGAAGGACCCAACTATGGGAAAAAGAGCGCTCAGGTTTATCCCGAACACCCCAGCACTAGTGGCATGGGGGCAGAAGCCGACGACTGGCCATCTCTCAATTTTTTGAGAAACGGTCGCACAGAAAATAATATTTTAAATTCAACAAGCATTGCTTAAGCGCCTACGAACAAGTTTTCAGCGCACAGGATAAAAACGAGCGAGTTTATTCAAAAATTACATCCTTGGTACATTCATCCGCCACAAGGTGGGAACCCGCAAGAACATCCTTGTAATAGTTCTCGGGCTTGTGATGCTCCTTCCCCGGCGGCGGCCCGTCCTTCACAAGCTTCTCACCGTCCAGCTTACCCCAGTGCACCTTTGCACGGGCAAGGGTCCGACGGGCACCTTCGATGCAGACGGAGCGCTTGATGACCTCGATCCTTGGACAGGCCTCCACCAGCCGCCGCACCAGCCCGAAGTAGCTCCCAGGCAGGGCCTCTCCGGGCCACAGCCGAACTATGAAGCCCTTCATGGCCTGTTCAGCCGCCTTGTGGAGCTCGACCAGCTGTTTCAGCTGGTCTCTCAAGGGCACAGGGTGTCCGGCCTCAGCGTACTGAGACCAGAACACCTTCTCCGTTGAGCTGCCCTCTTCAGCTCCATAGAATGCGGCGGCGTCGGATACGATGCGGGGAAGATCTGCGAATGCCCCTGGAGAACTCCGGATTCGAGTAAGTAAGAAGTAGTTTACTCTTATATTTCTGCTTTGCATAAAGAATGCCTTACCCGCCGCTATCTTCTTCATCTTCTCCAACTCTTGGAGGGCCTTTTGGGCTTCGGCCTTGGCAGACTTGGCAGTCTCAAGGGCCGCCGCGAGCTCGGACGCTTGGGTCTTTGACTCAAGCTCCAAACTCTCATGTTTTTTCATGAGAGCCTGAAGCTCTTGCTGCACCTCGCCGACCTGAGCCCCAAGTTTCTCTCGATCGGTGCACTCCACGGCCGTTTTCTTTTCGGCCTCGGACAGCGCCTGCTTGAGGGTCGCCACCTCAGTCGTGGCCCCTATAATAAGCAGTGCAATCCTGTTATTTTTTGCAATCACGCCTCTCTATAGGCACCTTTTCTGTAAGGTATTTCCTACCTTCTTTTTCCTCGAGCTGCCGCTTGGCAAGGCCGAGCTCTTGCTCGGTCCGCTTGAGGTCCTGTTTCAGGACACCACCTCCGCAGTCAGTGCGGCGGTGGATAGCAGCGAAGCCTGCATACGCATATTGACTCTTTGTTGTTAGACTCCTGTGAAATTTAATAGATCCTCTATTCGGCTTTTCTTTTCGAATGCCAAACAGAGCATCAGGGGCTACTGTCTATGCGGTTATATTCTTGCATATTTTTTACTTACCTCGAAGCCTGTTAGAAGGCTAGCGCAAGCTTCAGTCAGTCCGCTCTTCGTGGACTGAACCTTCTGGATCACCGTACTCATAATAGTATGGTGCTCCTCGTCGATGGAGGCGCCGTCAAGCACCTCGAGCAGATTGTCCGGCACCTCCGGTTGGACGGAGTCCGCCGGCTCAGAAGGCTTGCTCCTCTTGGAAGGAGTTCGCCTACCGCGGTCCGGAACTATTGAAGATTCCGGCGCGGTGTCCGGCACAAAGCCGGACTTGGAGCCCTGGGGGGTCTTGTCCCCTTCACTCCTGGGGTCCGGGAGGTCACCCTGCGGCTCCTCCAGGACCACCTCCTCCTGCCCCGGAGCTCGTTGCGACGCCACTTCTCCGTCGTCCACAGTGCGGGGGGAGACAGCAGGCGGAACTGAGTTCACGTCCGATGAATCCAGGGAGCCGCTCGACAACTCGTTGAGTTCGGCCCGGGGCGGGCTGCATAATTATGTTCGACATTAGGGAAAGTTGTGCAACAAAGGAACATCATGAGTTATTCTGATATCCGAACTTACGATTTCGCCGGACGCTTGGCCCTGTTTGGCCACTCCTCTTTGCCCTCTTCGGCGTTGGGGGCGTAGTCCGGCGGAGGGGTCTTCCTTTTCCTAGACCCCTCGGCCTCCCCCGTTGGGGTGGCCTTCCTCTTCTCTCCTCCCCCCGCTGGGGGGGGGGAGAGGTTTCTTCTTCCTCCTCCTCGTCTTCACGGGGGGAGTGCGTCTCGGACTCGTCGGACGACGAGTCCGACACCACTATATGCCGGGAAATCTTTCGAGTCCCCGTGGCCTTCTTCTTCTTGGCCTTCTTCTCCGGCACCACATAAGGTGCTGGAACCAGCAGCTTCGCTAGTAGAGCGGGGGCTGGGTCTTTGGTTAAGGGAGCCGGACAGTTAATCGATCCGGACTTCGCCCGCCAAGCCTGTCAAAGGTAAGGGAGTTTAGATCCCGCATAGAGTCAAACTATGAAAAAACTTAACATCCTGTAAAAGGTGAAAATAGCTTACCTCGCTAGCGTGACGCTGCGAGCTGTATCCGCGGTCCTCGGAAGCGGATGTGGGAGCCTCGGCGCCTTTGGTTAGCACCTTCCAGACGTCTTCATATGTCATGTCGAAGAGCCTGTTAAGGGTTTGGTGACGCGCCGGGTCAAACTCCCACAGATTAAAGTCCCGTTGTTGACACGGGAGGATCCAGCGGACGAGCATAACCTGGACTATATTGATGAGCTTGATCGGCTTGTTCACCAGGGACTGGATGCATGTTTGCAATCCGGTCACCTCTTTTTCGTCGCCCCACGATAGGCCCGTCTCTTTCCAGGACATAAGCCGTGTGGGGGGTCCGGATCGGAACTTGGAGGTTGCGATCCATTTCGGATCGCGCGGCTCAGTGATGTAAAACCACCATGATTGCCACCCCTTCAGGGTCTCCACGAAGGAGCCCTCGAGCCATAGGACGTTGGCCATCTTGCCCGCCATGGCGCCTCCGCACTCCGCCTGGCTGTCGCGCACCACCTTGGGCTTGACGTTGAAGGTCTTGAGCCAGAGGCCGAAATGGGGGCGGATGCGGAGGAAAGCCTCGCACACGATGATAAACGCCGAGATGTTGAGGACGAAGTTCGGGGCCAGATCGTGGAAATCCAGGCCATAGTAAAACATGAGCCCCGGACAAATGGGTGGAGTGGAAAACCCAGTCTGCGGAGGAAGTGGGGAAGGAATACTACCCTCTCATGGGGCCTTGGGGTGGGGAGAAGTTGCCCCTCCTCGGGAAGCCGGTGCGCGATGTCTTTGGACAAGTATCCGGCCTTCCTTAGCTTTTTGACATGGCCCTCCGTGACGGAGGAGACCATCCACTTGCCTCCCGCTCCGGACATCGCTGGAGAAGGTTGAGGTGGGAAGTGCGGGCTTGGGCGCTGGAGCTCAAGTGCGCAGGAGATGGATAGGCAAAGGAGGAAGAAGGCGTAGGTAAAAAGGTGGATCCTCATCCCCTTATATGGGCGAATGCAGTTGTGCGTCCCCACCAGCCTAGTAAAACTCGCTTGCCTCCCAAGCGCCGTGATAAATGGCGCGGCTGGATTACCCACATCCGTATTGATGAGAATCCCGTAAAGGGGGTACACGATCTCTGCTTTGACAAGACGTGCCAAGGAAACCACCTCACAAAACATGCTGAGGTGGAAAAGTGAAAACGATTCGAGTAAAGGACTTGGCTGTAGTGTGATGACGCACTGCGGGATACGTCAGCGGATTTGATTTGTGGTAGTATTATTCTCTCTATGGCAATATGTGGAAGCTTATTTTGCAGAGCCGGACACTAGTATTGGTGTTTACAATCTTCTATGAAGGACTTGGAGGAGGAACCCGCCTTGCAATGCCGAAGACAATTTGCACGCCGAACTCGTCGTCATTGAAGCCTGGTTCAGGGGCTACTGAGGGAGTCCTGGATTAGGGGGTGTTCGGGTAGCCGGACTATACCTTCAGCCGGACTCCTGGACTATGAAGATACAAGATTGAAGACTTCGTCCCGTGTCCGGATGGGACTTTCCTTGGCGTGGAAGGCAAGCTTGGCGATGCGGATATTCAAGATCTCCTACCATTGTAACCGACTTTATGTAACCCTAACCCTATCCGGTGTCTATATAAACCAGAGGGTTGTAGTCCGTAGGCAATCAACTCCATATACAACAATCATACCATAGGCTAGCTTCTAGGGTTTAGCCTCCTTGATCTCGTGGTAGATCTACTCTATATCATCAATATTAATCAAGCAGGAGTAGGGTATTACCTCCACCGAGAGGGCCCGAAGCTGGGTAAAAAACATCTTGTCCCTTGTCTCGTGTTACCATCCGGCCTTGACGCACAGTTCGAGACCCCCTACCCGAGATCCGCCGGTTTTGACACCGACACATACTGACTAAGAAATTATGTCTCTTCAAAATAACATGGCCAAAGAAAGTTATCCCTACAAAATCATATAGTCTAGCTATGCTCCATCTTCACCACACAAAGTATTCAAATCATGCACAACCTCGATGACAAGCCAAGCAATTGTTTCATACTTTTGGTGTTCTCAAACTTCTTCAATCTTCACACAATACATGAGCATGAGCCATGGACATAGCACTATAGGTGGAATAGAATGGTGGTTGTGGAGAAGACAAAAAAGGGAGAAGATATTCTCACATAAACTAGGCATATCAACGGGCTATGGAGATGCCCATCAATAGATATCAATGTGAGTGAGTAGGGATTGCCATGCAACGGATGCACCAGAGCTATGAAAGCTCAACAAAAAGAAACTAAGTAGGTGTGCATCCAACTTGCTTGCTCACGAAGACCTAGTGCATTTTGAGGAAGCCCATCGTTGGAATATACAAGCCAAGTTCTATAATGAAAAATTCCCACTAGTATATGAAAGTGATAGCATAAGAGACTCTGTATCATGAAGATCATGGTGCTACTTTGAAACACAAGTGTGGAAAAAAAGGATAGTGGTATTTCCCCTTTTTATTTATTTATTCTTTTTTGGGCCTTCCTTTTTTTGGCCTTTATCTTTTTTTATTGGGACAATACTCTATGAATGATGATCATCACACTTCTATTTATTTACAACTCAAGGATTACAACTCGGTACTAGGAAAAAGTATGACTCTATATGAATGCCTCCGGCGGTGTACCGGGATAGCAATGATGCATGAGTGACTTATATAAAAGAATTATGAATGGTGGCTTTGCCACAACTAAAATGTCAACTACATGACCATCCGAAGCAATATGACAATGATGGAGCGTGTCATAGTAAACGGAACGGTGGAAAGTTGCATGGCAATATATCTCGGAATGGCTATGGAAATGCCATGATAGGTAGGTATGGTGGCTCTTTTGAGGAAGGTATATGGTGGGTTTATCATACCGGCGAAAGGTGCGCGGTATTAGAGAGGCTAGCAATGGTGGAAGGGTGAGAGTGCATATAATCCATGGACTCAACATTAGTCATAAAGAACTCACATACTTATTGCAAAAATCTATTAGTTATCAAAGCAAAGTACTACGCACATGCTCCTAGGGGGATATATTGGTAGGAAAAGACCATCGCTCGTCCCCGACCGCCACTCATAAGGGGGACAATCAATAAATACATCATGCTCCGACTTCTTAACATAACGGTTCACCATACGTGCATGCTACGGGAATCACAAACTTCAACACAAGCATTTCTCAAATTCACAACTACTCAACTAGAACGACTCTAATATCACCATCTCCATATCTCAAAACAATTATCAAGTTTCAAACTTCTCATAGTATTCAACACACTCATAAGGAAATTTTATTATTAATCTTGAATGCCTAACATAATTAAAGAAAATTACCATGCTGTTTTGTAGGAATCTCAAAATAATCCAAGTGAAGCATGAGAGAAAAATGGTTTCTACAAAACAAATCTACCAACGTGCTCTAAAAGATATAAGTGAAGCACTAGAGCAAAAACTATATAACTCAAAAGATATAAGTGAAGCACATATAGTATTCTAACAATTTCCGAATCATGAGTGTCTCTTTCAAAAAGGTGTGTGCAGCAATGATGATTGTGGAAAACTAACAAATAAAAACACAAATAATACAAGACGCTCCAAGCAAAACACATATCATGTGGTAAATAAAAATATAGCTCCAAGTAAAGTTACCGATAGAAGTAGATGAAAGAGGGGATGCCTTCTGGGGCATCCCCAAGATTTGGCTTTTAGGTGTCCTTAGATTTTCTTGGGAGTGCCACGGGCATCCCCCAGCTTAGGCTCTTGCCACTCCTTGTTCCATAATCCATCAAATCTTACCCAAAATTTGAAAACTTCACAACACAAAACTTAAAGTAGAAAATCTCGTGAGCTCCGTTAGCGAAAGAAAACAAAACACCATCTCAAGGTACTGTAATGAACTAATTATTTATTTATATTGGTGTTAAACCTACTGTATTCCAACTTTTCTATGGTTTATAAACTATTTTACTAGCCATAGATTCATCAAAATAAGCAAACAACACACGAAAAACATAATCTGTCAAAAACAGAACAGTATGTAGTAATCTGTAGCTAACGCGAGATCTGGAACCCCAAAAATTCTAAAATAAATTTCTGGACGTGAGGAATTTATCATCTACAATTTTTTTTAACTAAATATCACTTTTAAAATAAAAATGGCAGTAGTTCTCGTGAGCACTAAATTTCTGTTTTTTACAGCAAGATTAAAAAGACTTTCCCCAAGTCTTCCAACGGTTCTACTTGGCACAAACACTAATTAAACACAAAAAACATAACCAAAACAGAGGCTAGATAAATTATTTATTACTAAACAGGAGCAAAAAGCAAGGAATAAAAATAAAATTGAGTTGCCTCCCAACAAGCGCTATCGTTTAACGCCCCTAGCTAGGCATAAAAGCGAAGATAGATCTACGTATTGCCATCTTTGGAAGGCAATCCATAAGTGGCTCTCATAATAGATTCATAAGGTAATTTAATTTTCTTTCTAGGGAAGTGTTCCTGCATTTCCTTAACGGAAATTGGAATCTAATATTCCCTTCCTTCATATCAATAATTGCACCAATCATTCTAAGGAAAGGTCTACCAAGAATAATAGGACCTGAAGGATTGCAATCTATGTCAAGAACAATAAAATCCACAGGCACATAATTCCTATTTGCAACAATAAGAACATCATTAATTCTTCCCATAGGTTTCTTAATCGTGGAATCTGCAAGGTGCAAGTTTAAGGAGCAATCATCAAAATCACGGAAACCTAACAAATCATACAAAGTCTTTGGAATCGTGGAAACACTAGCACCCAAATCACACAAAGCATAGCATTCATGATCTTTAATATTAATTTTAATAGTAGGTTCCCACTCATCATAAAGTTTTCTAGGGATAGAAACTTCCAACACAAGTTTTTCTTCATAAGATTGCATCAAAGCATCAACGATATGTTTGGTAAAGGCTTTATTTTGACTATAAGCATGAGGAGAATTTAGCACGGATTGCAACAAGGAAATACAATCTATCAAAGAGCAATCATCATAATGAAATTCCTTGAAATCCAAAATAGTGGGTTTATTAATATTTAAAGTTTGACTTCTTCAATCCCACTTTTAACAATTTTAGCATCAAGATCTAAAGACTCCGAATTTTTGGAACGCCTTCTAGGTAAAGGTGGATCATATTAAGTCCCATCATTATCAAGATTCATATTACAAAACAAATATTTTATAGGGGACACATCAATAACTTTTAGATCTTCATCTTTATTATCATGGAAACTAGAAGAACACGCTTTTATAAAGCAATCTTTCTTAGCACGCATCCTAGCGGTTCTTTCTTTGCACTCATCGATGGAAATTCTCATGGCTTTGAGAGACTCATTGATATCATGCTTAGGAGGAATAGATCTAAGTTTTAAAGAATCAACATCAAGAGAAATTCTATCACGTTCCTAGCCAACTCATCAATCTTAAGCAATTTTTTTTCAATCAAAGCATTGAAATTCTTTTGCGAGGTAATAAATTCTTTAATATTAGATTCAAAATCATAGGGTATCTTATTAAAATTTCCATAAGAATTGTTGTAGGAATTACCATAATTATAGAGGTATTACTAAGATATGGCCTAGGATTAAAGTTTCCTCTATACGCGTTGTTACCAAAATTATTCCTACCAACAAAATTCACATCCAAAGATTCATTATTATTCTCAATCAAAGTAGACAAAGGCATATCATTAGGATCAGAAGAAACACTTTTATTAGCAAATAATTTCATAAGTTCATCCATCTTACCACTCAAAACATTAATTTCTTCTATCGCATGTACTTTCTTATTAGTAGATCTTTCACTGTGCCATTGAGAATAATTAACCATAATATTATCTAGGACTTTAGTAGCTTCTCCTATAGTGATTTCAATAAAAGTCCCTCCCGCGGCCGAATCTAAAAGATTTCTAAAAGCAAAATTCAATCCAGCATAAATTTTTTGTATAATCATCCATAAATTCAGACCATGTGTAGGGCAATTACGTATCATTAATTTCATCCTGTCCCAAGCTTGTGCAACATTTTCATGATCAAGTTGCTTAAAATTCATAATATCGTTTCTAAGAGAGATGATCTTAGCAGGAGGAAAATACTTAGAGATAAAGGCATCTTTGCACTTATTCCACGAATCAATAATATTTTTAGGCAAAGACGAAAACCAAGCTTTAGCATGATCTCTAAGCGAAAAAGGAAATAGCTTCAATTTAACAATATCATTGTCCACATCTTTCTTTATTTTGCATATCGCACAAATCAACGAAGTTGTTTAGATGGGTAACGACATCTTCACTAGGAAGGCCGGAAAGCGAATCTTTCATGACAAGATTCAGCAAAGCAGCATTAATTTCACAAGATTCAGCATCGGTAAGAGGAGCAATCGGAGTGCTCAAAAAATCATTGTTGTTGGTATTGGTAAAGTCACACAATTTGGTATTATCTTGAGCCATCGTGACAAGCAAGCAATCCGACACACAAGCAAACAAGAAATGGGCAAAAAGAGGCGAATAGAGAAAGAGAGGGAGGACAGAGAGAGAGAGGGCGAATAAAACGGCAAGGGTGAAGTGGGGGAGAGGAAAACGAGAGAAAAATGGCAAATAATGTAATGAAGGAGATAAGGGTTTGGGGTACTTGGTATGTTGACTTTTGCATAGACTCCCCGGCAATGACGCCAGAAATCCTTCTTGCTACCTCTTGAGCACTGCGTTGGTTTTCCCTTGAATAGGAAAGGGTGATGCAGTAGAGCAGCGTAAGTATTTCCCTCAGTTTTTGAGAACCAAGGTATCAATCCAGTAGGAGGCCACGCACGAGTCCCTCATGCCTACACAAACTAATAAACTCCTCGCAACCAACGCGATAAAGGGGTTGTCAATCCCTTCACGGTCACCTACGAGAGTGAGATCTGATAGATATGATAAGATAATATTTTTGGTATTTTTATGATAAAGAGAAATAACAATGCAAGTAAAATAAATGGCAAAGGAAATAACTAAGTATTGGAAGATCAATATGATGGAAAATAGACCCGGGGGCCATAGGTTTCACTAGAGGCTTCTCTCGTGAGCATAAGTATTATGGTGGGTGAACAAATTACTGTTGAGCAATTGACAGAATTGAGCATAGTTATGAGAATATCTAGGTATGATCATGTATATAGGCATCACGTCCAAGACAAGTAGACCGACTCCTGCCTGCATCTACTACTATTACTCCACACATCGACCGCTATCCAGCATGCATCTAGAGTATTAAGTTCAAGAGAATAGAGTAACGCTTTAAGCAAGATGACATGATCTAGAGGGATAAACTCATGCGATATGATATAAACCCCATCTTGTTATCCTCTATGGCAACAATACAATGCGTGCCTTGCTTCCCCTACTGTCACTGGGAAAGGACACCACAAGATTGAAACCAAAGCTAAGCACTTCTCCCATTGCAAGAAAGATCAATCTAGTAGGCCAAGCCAAACTGATAATTCGAAGAGACTTGCAAAGATAACCAATCATACACAAAAGAATTCAGAGAAGATTCAAATATTGTTCATAGATAAAATTGATCATAAACCCACAATTCATCGGTCTCAACAAACACACTGCAAAAGAAGATTACATCGAATAGATCTCCACAAGAGAGGGGGAGAACTTTGTACTGAGATCCAAAAAGAGAGAAGAAGTCATCTAGCTAATAACCATGGACCTGTAGGTCTGAAGTAAACTACTCACACTTCATCAGATAGGCTATGGTGTTGATGTAGAATCCCTCCGTGATCGATACCCCCTCCAGCGGAGCTCCGGAAAAGGCCCCAAGATGGGATCTTGTGGATACAGAAAGTTACGACGGTGGAATTAGGGTTTTGGCTCCGTATATGGTAGTTTGGGGGTACATAGGTATATATAGGAGGAAGGAGTACGTCGGTGGAGCAAGGTGGGCCCCACGAGGGTGGAGGGCGCGCCTGGGGGGTTAGGCGCGCCCCCCTACCTCGTGCCTTCCTGCTTGATTGCTTGACGTAGGGTCCAAGTCCTCTGGATCATGTTCGTTCCAAAAATCACGTTCCCGAAGGTTTCATTCCGTTTGGACTCCGTTTTATATTCTTTTTCTGCGAAACCCTAAAATAGGCAAAAAAAACAATAATTCTGGGCTGGGCCTCCGGTTAATAGGTTAGTCCCAAAAATAATATAAAAATGTATAATAAAGCCCAATAATGTCCAAAACGGGATATAATATAGCATGGAACAATAAAAAATTATAGATACGTTGGAGACGTATCAGTGGGCGGAGCCGAAATATGGTGTGTCGCTGATACCGGATATCCATCCGGCACACCAATGAAGGCACATGATGAATGGCCCTTTTAATGGTTTTATATAGAGGACGTTGCGCTTCCCGACCTGATTCGAAAGGGTCTTCCTGAATTTGCGCGCGTCCCGCTGAAGAAATGCCATAGTTGGCGTCCCCGGAGTCTTAAAGAGGAAGACGGCGCAGAGGTTCGTCAGCTAATGAGCAGGATAAAAGAGCTCACCTAGTCCGGACTCACAGTAATCGAGGTTATGGCGATTTCCATAGCGCGATGGGTTCAGCCGCTCCATTATAGAGGGCTTCCCATGTGGCAATACAATGGGGAGGACGACGCCTCTCGCTACGGTCGAAAAGGTCCGGATACCCATGCCGCTTTGGCTAAGATATTAGCCGAACTATTCAAAGGGGAGGAAAAGGAATTTCTCCGCATCAAACATAGAGAAGGGTACTCTATGTATAAACCTCCCAGCTGGGTAAGGCCCGACCCCTCTGTTTCTACTTCTTCCATCTCTGAATTGACGTTGATAAACTTCTAGCATGTTTGCTTATGACAGCACTGGCAAAAGGCCACCGAGGGATTTTATAGTCCCACCCCACAGCCGGAGGACCAACAATCGAGAACTCGATCCCGGGTCCGAAGAGGATCCGGATATATTTGTGGTGCTTGCGGAGGGGGTGTTTTACCAGACAAGCTACGATGGCACAGAAGTGGCCATCATCGCCGACTACCCCGGTCTTCTTCTAGCCTCACTCGTAAGTGATCCGAACACACCTTATTCAAAAGTGATCTCCCCTTCCTTCTTACCCACCGCACTGTCTTGTGCTCAAAAGGGGAAGGGTTCGGCACGTCGTACTACTCCAAGGGTACCTCCGAAGAGAGCATCCCCCACCGAAGAGGTATGAATTCGCCAACCTGCACCTGAGCAGTCACGTCCAACCGTGACCTACCTGTTATTCATGTGTCAGGAGAAAGATGCGCCGGACCGTATCCGGAGGCTCGAGCGGCCGTACTTCTCGCAGCCAGGATTCAAATCCTGCCATGAAGACGGGGGCCGATGCAGAGGCGAAGCCGGACTATCCTCCGGCCGAGGACTCGGATGATGTATCCGACACCAACTCGGAAGTGGAGAGTTCGATGAATCATCGGCTTCGCCGGGCTATTTTACAGGACCCTGGCTTTTCAGAAGAGCCGTTTAACGCCTTCAACTCGGCCGATGCGTACATCCGAGCTGCTTGAGATGGGATTAACAGGGCCACAAAGCAACATTTGAAAGATGTGCAGGTAAATTTATTTTGTCTGACTATGATAACCATATGCCAGTAGCCCCCGAGACTTAAAGGAGTTGAAACAACTGATTTAAGGACCAATCTATGACCAGGTGCTTACGGAGAAGAACACCCAGCTAGCTCAGGAGCTGGAAAAGTGCCAGCGTCGGCTGCTTGCTGCCAATGCCGAACAGGAGAAATACAAGGCATCTCCCGGTAATGTTTCCTTCTATCAAAAATTCATAATGATACACTGATAGTGCGAATCAGGGTGCTAATATTTGTGTTCGACCATTAGACCAAGTGCAAGAGCAGCTGGATGCCGCTCGAAGCGAAGAACGCGGAGCCAAAAAGCTACTAGCAGCGGGCAAACGTGTATTGACAAAAGTCGTTTAAGAGAAAAAGAAACTCCAGGACTCAAACTCCAAACTGGCCGAAGAACTGAAAGATGTGCGAGCTCAGCTAGCTGACTCTGTGAAGGAGAACAAGAAGCTGTGAGGCGGCATATTCAGTATGTGGCCACTTTTGTTTTATAAAAGTTTTGGAGGTGATAGTAGCTGACATAGCTGTAATTGCAAGTGTTTTGACGAACTGCCCCGAAGAGAAGGTGTCCGCATCATCGAGTGATCTTCTGCATGGGCTGTCGCAGTTGCACGAGCAAGCTCGGCAGGCGATGCGGAGTGTATCCAAGGCTTTATGGCCATCCGACCCCCCTCCAGGAAGCGTGGAGCAGCTGGTAGAGCTGTTCAAGGGAGCGCGGCAGCGTATTCGGCTATGGAAGATATCAGCATGCCGAGAGGGTGTGCGAGAGGCCTGGGCCATGGTGAAGACGCGATATACCAAGCTGGATCCTAATCACATGGCTCGTGTCGGGCCGGTAGGGTCTAATGGGGAACAAATTCCCGTTAGTTTAGTATATGACCAAGTAGAGGTGGCCGCCAAATATTTCCAACATGATTGTAAGTTAGACTGCCTATTGGAAGGTGTAGAGGAGGAGGTTTTCGAGTCCAAGTGACTGTGTACTTTCCTCATCTAGCTGAATTGTATATCATTTCTCATGGCAGACCTTTTGGCTTCACCTCCGGTCCCGAAGGTGCGGAGTGTTTCCGAATACCGTCGCAGCCGAATAGGCCGGGGTATGCCTGGAAAACTAGGCGTAGGGGTCATAGTTGCTTGAACAGACAAGTTATATCTGGCTAGCTATGTTATATTACATTGGTATGGTAAGAAACATCTTCCAGAGAGAATAGTTCCGTTAAGGGTTCCTTTCCCTGGGTGTGCATGCATTTAATGCGCATGTATGAATTGTGATGTGAGCACCACGGTTTGTATAACTTCTAGGGGTGCATAATGGAGTGAGCTTTTTTAAAAACATCTTTAATTCTCCGACCGACTATTCCCTTAAGAACGCTAGCTTTCGGCTTCACCCAGTCTGAGGTACACGTCCGGATGAACCGACGGTAACAATCGCAGAGGTGCTCCCTTTATGCCCTAGCCGAACTAACGGGAACGTAGGGCATAAGTATAGGAGCCAAGCAACCCAGCTTGGCCAAAACTTAAGTCATATCGATGCATATAATGGCAAAGAAAAGGTACATATGTGTTGACACACAAACACGTCATGTGTACCCTCGACGCTGGGGGTGATGCACCGTAGCTCACGTCGAAGGAGACCCGACCGATAGCGCGATACGGAAGACAGTCAGCGAGCGCTTTTGAAGACCCGAAACCCCACATGCCCGGGAGGGACCCCATCAGGGAGTGAGGCGGCTATGGGCTGCCCTAGGTCGATTCGCTCGCCCCTAGAGCCTCGTGGGTCTCTGCCCTCCAATGCGAAGAACGAACGTATAACGAGATAGAAAAATACAAGGGTAGGGGATAAAGATAGATGAACACAAAAGTGTAATAGATTGATTGGTTCGATTGGTGTTGTTCAATCGGCCATCACCCCCAACATATATAAGAGGCAGCTGGACTTCCCGTACAAGCAAAGGATTCATCTAGGCTTTTCTTACAAAAAATTACATCAATTCATGTCCTAGAGTCCTAATTCTATTCCAACTCGGATTCAGTCTGAATCTGGCCCAACTTCTGTCTTCCTCCTTGCGCGGGCTGCCGAGCTTGCATATGACCTCCGATCAAGACGGCCCAAATATGAAACTTGTGCGCCTCGACGAGACGAACAATTCTTATGTTGAACACTTTTCCAAATAAGACCATCTTAAATATTCTACGAAGCCATCTTTAATATCCAGTCGAACTCGGTCATGTAACGGCCTGGATTGTCTGAGTATCGTAGTGAACTTACAGGCCGTACACTACCTCGGATGATAATGACTGCAAAACCAAAGTTCACTGTTTTGACGATGCGCACAACTTCCGTGTTGATCACTTTTCCATCCGAGGTCATCTGAATTACCTTTCGGGCACATCTTCAGTTTCACTCGGATCCGAGCTCATCCACTCGGATATTAGAGTTTTTCGTCCGACTGGACCTTTTCACTCGGATGTTAGAGTCTTTCACTCGGAAGACAATCTTTCACTCGGATGACTATATTTCACTCGGAAGGCAATATCTTACTCGAACGTCAACTTTTCATTCCGACGGTAATCTTTTCACTCGGAATAACTTCACTCGGATGATAATTTCACTCGGATTACTATATTTTCACTTGGAAGCCAATCTTTTACTCCATCGATAAGTTTTCACTCGACCTTTTACTCGATTGGTAGGTTTTCACTCGGATGGTAAACTTTTCACTCGGATTTCCCGACTGAAAACACAGCCTGATCTTGATTTGCCTCTCCAGGTTGCATACGATCTCGGATTGAGACAAATTTTATATGAAAAACGATCGGCTCGACGAGACAAAACTTTTTCTTGTTGAACGTTTTTCGATTCAAAGCCTCCTTGATGGCCGAATTACTCGCGCAACCTATCACACAAGTGTCTCGCACCTCGCGCCAGATTTCCGTTGAGGTTCGGTCTGCAGTGTATTGCCTCTAACTTTTGCATATGAACTCGGATTGAGATGATTTATATATCAAAATCGATTGGCTCGACGAGACAAAGAGAATTACTTAAGGGTTATCCTTCATCCGAGGTCATGTTGAAGACATGATTGGCCAAAAACCACTTGAAACATTGAATTATGACACTCGGAGTATAGTTTCGGTCCGTAAGATAAGGTCGAATGAATATAACCGAAACATCAAAGTTGTCCCACTCGGCGATGTGAATCTTTTCATGCTGAAAACCTGTTCACTCGAGACCATCTTCATTGCAATCTATATCTTGCCAAAATCAGGTGTCAACACATGCCCCCCTGTTTTCTGGCAGAGCTTGCGTGCCAGAAAATACCTTGCTTAGGGTAATGTTACGCACAATGTCAACACTCCATCGGCTGTGCATGTTGAGTATGATAATTTTAATCATCCATATGCTCATGTTTGTTGCTTCTTCGGTAGAGCCTCTTGGATAATAGTTGTCTGAAAACAACAATTGGATGTCACAAAGGCTTCCACGTAAGTTTCTTATGTCAATCCGGACCTTGCATTTGTCCAGGCATACCCTAGGAATATTAGAAGCCTTCAACGAAGATGGTTGCCGAATGATTATGACCATGCACCTTAAAGGAATACGGTCAATTGTTCGGCGACTCAACTCGTTATCAAAGTACACCATCAAGCCTCCGCCGAGCAACGTTTGTCTCCTGACTTGGATCCTGCAAATAAATAACATTTGGAGTCGGGGCTCTTTTATGCACTAGACCCTTGATTGGTGGTCAACTCAATAATTAAGTCGGCCTCGCCAGTATTGGCAAACAATGAGCATCGGCTATAGGAGTAGGAAATCAACCATGGTGAACATCGTTAGCCAGATGCCGGGTTTGTCAACACAATGAATTCTGAGGGCGATATGCAAATATCGGCCATGCGTTCTTATCTCAAAAGTGCTCGGGAGTCCGTCCACCAAAGTGTGAATAGCCGAAATAAGTTAGATGTTTCGGCTGAAGATAAATTCCATAGCGTTGATTTTGATGGTACAATTGAAGAATATGGATGAGACGCCTCTTGGGTCTCCTATATGAAAATTGTCGTCCTCGCCTACGGGCTTTACACGTGTACTCCCTTATTTCTGCTGGCTTCGCAACAGGAGATGTGATGCTGCTCTTGACTCGAGGATTTCCCTTAGGAACCCAGGCCATGTTCCTCTTCTCCAGCTCTTTGGCCCTAAGACGTTTTAGCTTCTTCTGTTGCGAATATGGTAAGCCGAGTGGGTGTCCCAGCTAGGACTTTGGTTTATGCACTGGCAAATTCTTCCTAACTTTGGGCATCTCTGGCTTGGCCTGTCCAAACTTGACTATTGGATCCTTGAATTTTACTTGCTTCACTTTCTTGTCCTTAGTAGCCAACATAGGCCCGGCTGGCTTTTTGTCATTTAGAGTCGGATCTGAAATAACACTCTTGCGGCCATCCTTTTCTTTCTTCACCTTTTTAACACTTGTTGTAATAGAAGGTCGGACATCATTTCTATTTTGACTGCTCCTCTTGGGAACCCATGCCATGTTCTTCTTTCTCAACTCATGTGCACTAAGTCTTTGTAATTCCTTCTCTTGCCAATGTGCTAAGCCGAGTGAGCACGTTGGCTGTGATTTTGTTTCAACCAATGCCAACTCTTTTTTGGCCTTGTGCACTCTCAACTTCTTCCCTTCAGATTTGGCACTTGATTGACTTGCCTCATTGCCTTTTGTAGCCAATGTCAATACTTTAACTGGCTCTTTGTTATTTGAGAACAAATCTGAAGTAGCACACTTACGACCATCTTTCTTGACCTGGTACACTTGCTTGACCACCTCTTTCTTGTTCCTTGAGCTCCGGACCGATTCCTTATGATTGAAACGGTCTTTGACGTGTGATTGTTCATCAAATGTTGATCTTTTTGGAGCTGCATAATGGTGGCGAGATGATCTAAAATAAGATGGATAATTTGCCCTTGTATCATACGTGCCCCATGATGGATATGGATTTACATGAGCGTAGGGAGGCATCCACGACATTGGCATTGGCGGCCCAAAAGCAGGATACGAAGTCTGCTTGCTCAACGTCTTCCTTTGCCAATCCAAGTCTTCAGATTTATGCCTTGGGGTTGACTTTGATGCTTTTGCTTCACTCGGCCGATAAGCACTCTTTGCCTCACTTATCTTTTGGTACTTTTCTAATAACTGCACGAAAGTGACTTTTGGTTTTTTGCTTTTGTGCTTACCATGGCATTTGCTTTCTTTGGTTGTGCGTGCACCGGTCTTTGAATTCTCTTGTTGCCCCCCAGTGCTAGATGTTATCATTGTAGCTTTGATGGAATTTCCGTCTTCAAGATTGTTCTTGATGCACTTTTTAACAATATCATTGCTCGAAGACTTGACCCCATCATCATTGACGTGTACATGTCCACTTTTAGATAAATTGGCTAAAGATAGCCGAGTCAACATTTGATGGCCGTCAAAATGATCCGACTGTCCAAATGATCGTGCCTCAACAAACTCCAATCGTCCTATCTTGTCCGATTGCTTGACTTGATGGATCATGTTGCAATCTTTGACATTTTGCTTGAACGAACATTGCGTTGGCTCTTGTCTTGACGGCTCGACATTGTGATCAATTATAATAATAAGATTAGTCAGGGATGTACCGATGATGTGATCCACTATGACTGCACTGGACGTACACTCCTGGTGCATTAACCGATATTGTGATACCGGCTTCGATACAAAACAGAGCGGTGTCAGTTTAACATCATCCGACTCGTCTATGCATTGATTTTCGTCCTCCTTTCCCGATGCTCTTGAATCAGCTATCCTGGAGAACTTTCAACCTGGCTTTATACTCCTGCAACCAAAATAATTACAGAATATACGTCTCATGTGAGACCAAATGTTAGCCAGCCATGAAACAAACAAAGTTGCCCATATGAATATAAAGTTCAGTCAGCATGACGGGAACAACTTTGGTTGTGATAAGTTGTCACTATTAGCCTCTATGAATGGTGCCATGTGTTGATCAGCATGATTAGTAACAAGATAATTCGAAACAAATAGATTACTCATCTCGATCGGTCTTTCAAAATTAATTAGAATCTTACTAACGGGTGCATCAACAATATGATTTTGACCGAATCGAAAACTGAGTAAACTCTCGGCTAGGTGTACCTTTGTGAAGTCGTTGGAACAAGAAGTTGGTTGCACCACTGGAACAATACCTTGCTCCGCTTTTGAATAATTCTCGAATGCATCTTCCTCTTTTTCTGGATCTCGTGCCTCATCACTCGGATTGCCTGAATAGATTTGACTTGGATTTCCCGAGTAGATTTCACTCGGATTACCCGAATGGATTCCACTCGACCGCTCTTCGTCAGCTATACTTCGTTCAGCTGCACGCTCTAGTTCTTGGTCTTCGTCACTAGTCAAACTTTGTTTGGCCATATAACTTTGCTCTTGATGCTCATCAATTTCTTTGGCACGGAACTCATAGGGCAGCATGTAAGCTGCCTCACATCCAGAAAAATCGAGCACGGCCAATTTGTTGCGTTTACCATTCTTTTGCTTGGTGAAGCTTGCATCTTCCATTTTGGTACACGCAGCAATAACTGACTTGATGCACTCGGCTCCAGCGGCTTTAGCCGGTGATGCACTCGGCTGACACGATGCACTCGACTGGCTCGATGCAACGCACTCGGCCTTAAACGTCTCAGTGGTCAATTTTGTTTCAATTGAATCCACCATTGTCTTGTCACAAAAGGAACTGTTCAACTCAGCTGTAGACGACTTAGTCATATTTGACTCAGTTTCAACCGAATCAACTGTATTAGCCGAGTGAACCCTTTCTTGACGATTTTCTTGCAAAGCTTCTTTTTTATCTTGCCCCAAAATTGCAAAGGAGCCAACATGGTTTCTACATGGAGGAAGGCACTTGACGTATTCTTGCAAATATTCCACTCCACGTTTCTTCTTGAGTGCTTCATAAGCATGTCAATATTCTGCTGGTAATTCCTCAAGAGTTGGCGTAGTAAATTCGTTGACGCTATTCCCTGTGAGCTTTGGCTTGATCTTGTCCACTTGGGACACATGTTTTTCTTTAAACTCAGCCCTGCTTGGAACAGCTTGCCCCCCAATACTTTTATGATCTTTCGGCAATGAATTGATGTTGCCAAAATTTTGCGATTGTATAGGGGGTGTATAACATGCTGCAATGATAGGTGAAGACATGTGCACTGTTGTTGAATATTTTCTCATGCCAATTTGATCAATCGGTAACACTTCATCTTCTTTCAAAACCCTAGCTTTTATTGCCTCATAATCAGGAACCAAACCTTTATCATGTTGCTCAAGGCAAAGAGTGGTAATCTTCTTATTTTGCGCTAAGATTTTTAATGCAGCCAAAGTCACCTCATCTCCTGCAATATTAGACACATACACTCCTGTAGAATCTCCATTCACTTGGACATAAAACTGAGCCGAGTCATGAATACTTTTAGTTGCATATGATGCTGAACAATTAATATTATGAGGTGTATTATATGGTGACTGAGGATAACCGTCCAAATAGCTAATGGAAGCATGGCCGATTGCCTCATTCAACGGCATGTTTGGGGATAAACCCGCATATTGCGAGTTGGCTGCCGATTGATAAAACTATGAGATGCCCTCCTGCACATGAGGTGTCATATATTGATCACTCGAACAAATTGTGTTGTTCATCGGCATATTGAAAAATGTTGTCGATGCACGAAAGTTCAGATTCATAAGTTGCATGTCGCGATTATGTAAATTCCAAGTTTCTCCAACAGAATAACTAGTCGGCCTTTGCTCGTTAGGGCTAGCCGACATGACATGTCCATTGAAAGATCTAGCAACATCAACATAATTGCTATTTGCATCTACGTAAGGAGATTGATGATACATGTTACCGTTGTAGATTGCAGCCGCTCGATGACGCTCTCCTCGTAGCAAGAATAGGCTGGAGACTGTTCAAAGCTTCGTCCCCAGCGGAGTCGCCAAAATGTGTGTTGACACACGAACACGTCCCGTGTACCCTCGACGTCGGGGGTGATGCACCGCAGCTCACGTCGAAGGAGACCCGACCGACAGCGTGATACGCAAGACAGTCAGCGGGCGCTCTTGAAGACCCGAAACCCCACACGCCCAGGAGGGACCCCATCAGGGAGTGCGGCGGCTATGGGCTGCCCTAGGTCGATTCGCTCGCCCCTAGAGCCTCGTGGGTCGCTGCCCTCCAATGTGAAGAACGAACATATAACGAGATAGAAAAATACAAGGGTAGGGGATAAAGATAGATGAACACAAAAGTGTAATAGATTGATTGGTTCGATTGGTGTTGTTCAATCGGCCATCACCCCCAACATATATAAGAGGCGGCTGGACTTCCCGTACAAGCAAAGGATTCATCTAGGCTTTTCTTACAAAAAATTACATCAATTCATGTCCTAGAGTCCTAATTCTATTCCAACTCGGATTCAGTCTGAATCTGGCCCAACTTCTGTCTTCCTCCTTGCGCGGGCTGCCGAGCTTGCATATGACCTCCGATCAAGACGGCCCAAATATGAAACTTGTGCGCCTCGACGAGACGAACAATTCTTATGTTGAACACTTTTCCAAATAAGACCATCTTAAATATTCTACGAAGCCATCTTTAATATCCAGTCGAACTCGGTCATGTAACGGCCTGGATTGTCTGAGTATCGTAGTGAACTTACAGGCCATACACTACCTCAGATGATAATGACTGCAAAACCAAAGTTCACTGTTTTGATGATGCGCACAACTTCCGTGTTGATCACTTTTCCATCCGAGGTCATCTGGATTACCTTTCGGGCACATCTTCAGTTTCACTCGGATCCGAGCTCATCCACTCGGATATTAGAGTTTTTCGTCCGACTAGACCTTTTCACTCGGATGTTAGAGTCTTTCACTCGGAAGACAATCTTTCACTCGGATGACTATATTTCACTCGGAAGGCAATATCTTACTCGAACGTCAACTTTTCATTCCGACGGTAATATTTTCACTCGGAATAACTTCACTCGGATGATAATTTCACTCGGATTACTATATTTTCACTCGGAAGCCAATCTTTTACTCGATCTTTTACTCGATCGGTAGGTTTTCACTCGGATGGTAAACTTTTCACTCGGATTTCCCGACTGAAAACACA
This sequence comes from Triticum urartu, assembly GCF_056163025.1. Classification (NCBI taxonomy): domain Eukaryota; kingdom Viridiplantae; phylum Streptophyta; class Magnoliopsida; order Poales; family Poaceae; genus Triticum; species Triticum urartu. The sequence continues at coordinate 165,694,840 of NC_141876.1, read as the reverse complement.
GCCTGATCTTGATTTGCCTCTCCAGGTTGCATACGATCTCGGATTGAGACAACTTTTATATGAAAAACAATCGGCTCGACGAGACAAAACTTTTTCGTGTTGAAGGTTTTTCAATTCAACGCCGCCTTGATGGCCGAATTACTCGCGCAACCTATCAGACAAGTGTCTCGCACCTCGCGCCATATTTCCGTTAAGGTTCGGTCTGCAGTGTATTGCCTCTAACTTTTGCATATGAACTCGGATTGAGATGATTTATATATCAAAATCGATTGGCTCGACGAGACGAAGACAATTCCTTAAGAGTGCTCCTTCATCCGAGGTCATCTTGAAGATGTGATTGGCCAAAAACCACTCGAAACATTGAATTATGACACTCGGAGTATAGTTTCGGTCCGTAAGATAAGGTCGAATGAATATAACCGAAACATCAAAGTTGTCCCACTCGGCAATGTGAATCTTTTCATGCTGAAAACCCGTTCACTCGAGACCATCTTCATTGCAATCTATATCTTGCCAAAATCAGGTGTCAACAATATGGAAAAACTCATATGTGAGTAGCTGGAGGCTCAAGGAATGACAAGAACTTCTGTCCGAGAAGCCCCCAGGTACAAGTGGTGTACATTTTTAAAGATGTATGTGCCAATGGTGTGCGGTCTAGCTGCACCAAAGCTTTAAAGCGAGAAAGAAGAAAGTAATCAGAAAAGAGAGAAATATAATGGAAACTATAGGGGGGGAGGAGACGAACAAGGGGTTTAGCACTAGGCGTAGAATCTCCAGAGTCTAGCCGTGTTCCAGGGGTTCGGCTCGAGGCGATTGTCTGATGCATCGCGAAGGCAGTACGCTCCTCCAGTGAGAACTTTGTCAATTATGAAGGGACCCTCCCATTTGGGCTTGAGTTTGTCGTTTTTCTTCTCCAGGAGCCGTAGAACAAGTTCGCCAACGTTGTAAGTCTTGGCCTGTACTTCCCTGCTTTGATATCTTCGAGCCTGCTGTTGGTAAACTGCTGAACGGGCTTTCGCGACATCGCGTTCCTCCTCCAGGGCATCTAGGCTGTCCTGCCGATCGAGCTTGGCTTCTCTCTCTTCGTACATACGCACTCTAGGTGACTCATGAATAATATCGCAGGGCAATACGGCCTCTGCACCATACACCATGAAGAAAGGTGTGTACCCGGTAGTACGGTTGGGCGTGGTCCGCAGGCCCCAGAGTACGGAGTCGAGCTCCTCAACCCAGCGCTTGTCTGATTCTTTCAAAGACCGCACTAGTCTGGGCTTGATGCCGCTCATAATAAGACCGTTGGCGCATTCGACTTGACCGTTGGTTTGTGGGTGGTAGATGGAGGCGTAATCTAGTTTAATACCCAGATTATTACACCAGGTTTTTACCTCGTCGGCTGTGAAATTGGAGCCATTGTCAGTGATGATGCTATGTGGGACACCATAACAGTGCACAACATCGATATGAAGTCTATCACCAGGCCAGACTCATCCATTTTGACTGGTTTAGCCTCTATCCACTTAATGAATTTGTCCACCATAACCAGCAGATATTTTTTCCTATGGCTTCCTCCTTTAAGGGGACCAACCATATCGAGTCCCCAGACCGCGAAAGGCCAAGTGATGGGGATTGTTTGTAGGGCAGTGAGGGCATATGGCTTTGATTGGCAAAGAGTTGGCATCCGACGCAACATTGGACAAGGTCCTGTGCATCTGCTCGAGCTGTCGGCCAATAAAACCCTGTACGGAAGGCCTTGCTAACAAGGGCCCGAGCTGCGGCATGGTGACCGCAGAGTCCGGCATGAATTTCAGCCAGGAGCTGCTGCCCCTCTTCCTCGGATATACATCGTTGAAGGACTCCAATGGCGCTTTTCTTGTAGAGCTCTCCATCATGAATCTTGTAGGCCTTTGAGCGCCGGCATTGCAGCGGGCCTCATTCTGGTCCTCAGGAAGCTCCTTCCTATTAAGGTAGGCCAAGAAGGGTTTGGTCCATGAGGCAATGACTGCCATGATGAGATGCGCCGATGGTGTTATGTCGGTGTTTCCGGGATCTGGGGTTATTTTTCGGTTCGGACTAGTATTGCTGTTTTTCCCCCTGCCATGCCACGAATGGCTTAAAGAGCCTTTACATGAAGATATTAGGTGGGACGGGGTCGCGCTTAGCGCCAATACGAGCAAGAACATCCGCTGCTTGATTACTTTCTCGAGCCACATGATGGAACTCGAGCCCCTCGAACCGGGCCGACATTTTTATGACTGCGTTACGATACGCTACCATCTTCGGATCTTTAGCGTCGAAATCTCCGTTTATTTGAGATATTGCAAGGTTTGAGTCCCCGCGCACTTCTAGGCGTTGTATGCCCATGGAGACAGCCATCCGGAGACCATGCAATAAGGCCTCGTATTCGGCTGCATTATGGGAGTCTGTGTATAGTATTTGGAGAACGTACTGGACGATGTCTCTGGTAGGGGACATTAAAACAACACCCGCTCCTAACCCTGCCAGCATTTTGGAGCCGTCGAAGCGCATGACCCAATTGGAGTATGTGCCGTACTCTTTAGGGAGTTCGGCCTCTGTCCATTCGGCGATGAAGTCGGCCAGTACTTGGGATTTGATAGCTCGACGTGGTTTATATGTAATGTCAAATGGCAGGAGCTCGATGGCTGATACATCCATTTTTTGCATCATGCTTTTATATCGATATTTATTGCATTAACGGCTGTTCTTACACATTATGTCACAATACGTATGCCTATTCTCTCTTATTTTACAAGGTTTACATAAAGAGGGAGAATGCCGGCAGCTGGGATTCTGGGCTGGAAAAGGAGCAAATATTAGAGACCTATTCTGCCCAGCTCCAAAAGTCCTAAAACTTCACGGAAGTCATTCTCAGAATATATATAAAATACTGAGTGCAAGAAGTTCGAGAGGGGGGCCACACCCTGCCCACGAGGGTGGGGGCGCGCCCTACCCCCTAGGCGCGCCCCCTGCCTCGTGGCCGCCCTGGTGGCCCTCCGATGCCCATCTTCTGCTATATGGAGTCTTTCGATGAGGAAAAAATCATAAGCAAGCTTTCGGGACAAGACTCCGCCACCACGAGGCGGAACCTTGGCGGAACCAATCTAGGGCTCTGGCGGAGCTGTTCTGCTGGGGAAACTTCCCTCCGGGAGGGGGAAATCATCGCCATCATCATCACCAACGATCCTCTCATCGGGAGGGGGTCAATCTCCATCAACATCTTCACCAGCACCATCTCCTCTCAAACCCTAGTTCATCTCTTGTATCCAATTCTTGTCTCCAAGTCTGGGATTGGTACCTGTGGGTTGCTAGTAGTGTTAATTACTCCTTGTAGTTGATGCTAGTTGGTTTATTTGGTGGAAGATCATATGTTCAGATCATATATGCATATTAATAGGCCTCTGATTATGAACATGAATATGCTTTGTGAGTAGTTACGTTTGTTCCTGAGGACAGGGGAGAAGTCTTGCTATTAGTAGTCATGTGAATTTGGTATTCGTTCGATATTTTGATGAGATGTATGTTGTCTCTCCTCTAGTGGTGTTATGTAAACGTCGACTACATGACACTTCACCATTATTTGGGCCTGGAGGAAGGCATTGGGAAGTAATAAGTAGATGATGGGTTGCTAGAGTGACATAAGCTTAAACCCTGACTACAGGAATCAGCTACTTTGCCGTGTGCCACGGCGGACGGCAAAGGCATGAACGGCGGACGGCAAAGGCCTTTGCCGTCAGCCGCGGACGGCAAAAGGCTCCGGCGAAGTACGCTACGGTAAACAGCTACTTTGCCGTCTGCTACTGATGGCAAAGTCTTTGCCATCTGCGGCGGACAGCAAAGGGAGCGGACGACAATAATTGCGCTGTCAGTCCGTTAAGTGGCTAACGGCAGGCCTTTGCCGTCCGCCGCTGACGGCAAAATTGCTAGGGTCTTTGCCGTCCGCCGTATGATGTCATCTACACGTCACTACATGGCAGGTTCTTTGCCGTCTGCCACTGATGGCATAGTCTTTGCCGTCTGCCACTGATGGCAAAGTCTTTGCCGTCTGCCACTGTAGGCAAACTGACCAAAAGGGTCAGCTCCCAGGAAGCACAGCTGGATGCCATGTGTCTTCTTTGCCGTCCGTGGCAGACGGTAAAGAGCCCGTTGCCGTCGGTGGCAGACGGCAAAGAGCCTGCATATTGGCTCTTTTATCTGTTTTTTATTAAATCCAACAATTTTCATCACAAATATATATGACATATATAGATATATTTCAAAAGGCCATTACAGAGCAAACATATAAGATATCCAACACATCACTTCATCGTTCAACATAGAGGCATCCAACCATATATATTACAATAGTTTCATCCAACGATACATGCATAGTTCAACATACAAAAGAAACAGAGAAAGGGATAAGGAGCACTCCATCTATGCAAGCTTTCGTCAAGTGAATGAAATCTGCAAAATGAAAAATAAGAAAGTTAGAACAAGAAGAGTAGAACAAGAAGAAGACTAGAACAAGAAGAGTAGAACAAGAAGAGTATGTCATTTATGAGCTAACTTACGTGAAATGGATCATATATGAGCTAACTAAGTTGAAATGGGTCGTTTAAGAGCTAGCTAAGGTGAAATGGATCATTTATGAGCTAACTTAGTTGAAATGGGTCGTTTATGAGCTAACTAAGGTCAAATGGATCGTTTTTTAGCTAACTTAGGTGAAATGGATCATTTATGAGCTAACTTAGTTGAAATGGATCGTTTTTGAGCTAACTTAGGTGAAATGGATCATTCATGAGCTAATTTAGTTGAAATGGATCTTTTTGAGCTAACTTAGGTGAAATGGATCATTTAAGAGCTAATTTAGGTGAAATGGATCGTTTTTTAGCTAACTTAGGTGAAATGGATCATTTATGAGATAACTTAGTTGAAATGGATTGTTTATGAGCTAACTAAGGTCAAATGGATCGTTTTTGAGGTAACTAAGGTGAAATGGATCGTTTTTTAGCTAACTTAGGTGAAATGGATCATTTATGAGCTAACTTAGTTGAAATGGATCGTTTTTGAGCTAACTTAGGTGAAATGGATCATTCATGAGCTAATTTAGTTGAAATGGATCTTTTTGAGCTAACTTAGGTGAAATGGATCATTTAAGAGCTAATTTAGGTGAAATGGATCGTTTTTTAGCTAACTTAGGTGAAATGGATCATTTATGAGCTAACTTAGTTGAAATGGATCGTTTTTGAGCTAACTTAGGTGAAATGGATCATTTATGAGCTAATTTAGTTGAAATGGATCTTTTTGAGCTAACTTAGGTGAAATGGATCATTTAAGAGCTAATTTAGGTGAAATGGATCGTTTTTTAGGTAACTTGGTGAAATGGATCGTTTATGAGCTAAATTAGTTGAAATGGATCGTTTATGAGATAACCTAGGTAAGATTGGTCATTTTAGAGTTAACCTAGGTGAAATGGGTCATTTTAAAGCTAACGTAGGTAAAATGGATCATGTAGGAGCTAATCTAGGTAAAATGGGTCATTTTTGAGCTAACTTGGATGAACTGGATCATTTATAAGCTAACCTAGGTAAAATGGGTCATTTTAGAGCTAACTTAGGTAAAATGGATCGTCTATGAGCTAACTAAGCTAATTATGCAATTTTTGACATAAGTAAGCTAAGTACAGATCGTTTTAGAGCTAACTTAGGTAAAATGGATGGTTTTGGAGGTCAGTAAGCTTATTAAGTCATTTTGGAGGTGAAGAAGCTAAGTCTAGGTCATTATGGTAAGCATTGGAGGAAATAAAGCTAAGTCTAGGTCTTTATGCATGTGTTAAGCAAAACACTAGATAAACTTACCAAGATCCAGGAGGTGTAGGAGCGGGGTGGCTCGTGTCGGTAGCTGGAGAAGGATCGTGCGATGCTTGTCTGGAGTTACGCTGCACCAAAGATCATTTCCAATGTCTTGTTAGCATGATGACACTCAAATGTTAAGACTAGCAAGTAATGTCCATTCAAATAAAACTCACCGTGGTCCCAGGAGCAATCACTGGCATCGGCGGAGCGGTCTGACCTGTCTTCTCGCACACAGACTGACCATTTCGTTTTGACGACTCTGTCATACTAGTTAGTAATGAGACAAACACTACATGAATGTTTTGGCTAATCGTACATGGCCCTTGCCTGCATGTCATTCCGTGCCCTCTCCTCCTCCATCATCTTTGTCGTCCTCTCCTCCAACTCCCGCTGCCTCTCCGCCGCCTCAGCCAGAAGTTTCTCCGTTCTATCTCTCTCACTCTGTATAGCAGCCTGCAACACCACTCACATGACCATTTGTAATCATTGATGGAAGCGCACACAATGTAGTGGAGAAAGATAAATGAGTACGTATCACTAACCTTGATGGCGAGTTGCACTGGCCGTTCACGAGGCCTTATCTCAGGAGCGGATCTCGACTGGCACGCCTTGATCTCCGGGAGAGTGCTAGGACAACGGATAAGTCCATCTGCAATGGCTATGGAGCCATGGGACCTCTCGCCACCAGATATCATCAATAGCTCTGGATCAATGGAACCCTGGCTCGGGTTAAAGTCCTCCCCTTTCCTCGCCTTCCCCTCATCTCTATATCTCACGAGCTTGTTGTGGGAGGAGATGTTGGTGAAGTTGTTTGCATCATCGAGGTCAGACTGAGAGAAAGCCTTGACTTTCTTGAAAGAGGCTGTGTGGGCCATGGCATACAGGTCGTACACCTCTGGCACCTTATCCGCCTTATTGTAGCGTGCCTGAAAGAGAGAAACAATGAAAATTAGTAATTAAAGGGCTCAAGCTAGCATGATGAATGAATTGCATGAATCATGAAGCAAACCACATACCCAGTTGCGCCCGAACTGATATAAGTTGGAGCTGCCTTGATGGTGTGGCACACCTTCCATTTGGGCACGTTTGTCCTTGGCCTCGTTGTGGAGGGCTAGCCATTGTTTTGAGCACCACTCATCAACCAACACCTCCAAAAAATCCATCCGATCCGCACACCATCTCGGAGGCGCCTAAGTTAGCAAATAGAAACTTGAGCGCTACGGCTAAGAATTACTAAATGAAGGAACTTAAGTAGAGAAGGCCTTAAGAATTACCTTCATGTACTGCTCCTTACTCAGGAACTTATCGCGGCACGCCGACTTGGTCTTCTTGATACCACACAAGGCATAGTAGTCTCGAACAGCCTGCACCCGAGCCTCATGCCATAAGTTCTGGAGTAGGCGCTTGCAGACGTTCTCGATAACATGTGCCGCGTCCTCCTCGTATCCCTCCTCACACCTGTAGAATGTCTGCAATCAAATGAGACAATATTGATTAGTACAATTAATAACTAGCTAGTTGAAGATTTTTAAATGTGTAAAGGAGAAATTACCCAAAACTTTCTGATCACCATGTCTGCCCTCGTGTCGCACACAACACCGTCGATAATCTCATCCGGCGGGGCCGGGGCAGCCACGTAGTGCTCCCAGCTCAATCCAAGCTCTGGAAGCCGACCCTCACCAGGCAACGTGACAAACCCCGGGAAGTTTTGCCGGCAAAGAACTCCAAGGACGGAGTTGGGCCGGCGGACACTATGATGGTGGTCCCAACCCCTGCAGCATGATAAGGCCAACGCATTAGTTATTTGAAAAAACGTGAATGCACAAGGTACAAAAATATTAAATGCACTTACGTACCTCTCCCCATCAGGGAAAATCAACCACCTCTGCTCGTGGGTCACCGGGACGGACGGGAGCCGTGTAGCACCACGCTGGTAGACGGTGCCCCCCTCCTCCTCAAGATCAGTTGGCTCCCCGCCATCATCAGCATGGCCACTCGGCTCCTCGGGCTAATCCGGCCAGGTACCCCATCCGGACGTGTGCTCCTCCGGGGTCACGTGGGCCGAAGGCCAGTCGACCCGAGGCTCGTGGGCCCAAGACCCGTGGACTGGAGGCTCGTGGACCGGAGTCCGTGTAGCCTCCTACTCGGACGAGTCCACCCTAGCAGTCACGTGCTCGGGTGAAACAGCCGGGGGTGGCAGCGAGGAAGGCGCCGTAGCAGTCGCCCTACCTCCTCTCCCACGACCATGTGCCCCACCTCCTCTCTTCCTACCTCGAGCTCGTCCCTTGCTGGGCACCGCGGTCGATGAAGAAGGGCCCGGCGGTGTGGCCATACTGTCCAGCAACGCTCGGCGGAGAGGTGCGTCTGGAATGGAAGACCTCAGACCACGCTCCCGACCAGCGCCCACCATCTTTCAACACCTACCATGACAAACAGTAAACGAAATTAGTACAACATAAAAAAAGACCGACATGAATAATAATATGTGTATCACTTAAGTGTATCATCATCAAGTACAACATAAAAAAATGTAATACCTGACACTACTAATAATCTCGATCAGTATCATCAATAAATGCATAATCATCATCATCACTATAATCAATGACGGGCTCATAGGGTTCATTGGCATCAACATGTGCAAGGCCACCTTGACGTAATCGGTCAAGCATTGACAGGTCATCCGCAGCAGTAACCTCTTCTTGTTCCGGCTCTTCTTGTTCCTCCTCTGGGGTGATGTCGGATTCATTGTCGCTGTCTACTTCAATGTTTTGGGGTGAAGTATAGCGGTTCTTGAAACGCTTTTTGGAAAGACGTGTCTCTTGGAAGAATTCTCCTTCATATGTGTCTGGGTTAATGTGAGGTTCATAATCCTCTTCCTTTGGGGGAGAAAGTCTAGCACGGGGCGGCACTTCATAAACGACATCCCAACCTTTCAGATTTGGATTAGTTTGGCAGGCCCACGGTAGATAGAATACTTGGGTAGCCTGTTGAGCCATAATATAGACATCAGGAACATCTAAATGAGTGCTTTGGTTGATTTCAACTAGCCCTATATGTTCATGAGTCCTTCTAGTCTCCTTCGGCTGAAACCAATAACATTTGAAGACTACGACATTCGGTGGGTTTTCACCATAGAACAGAAGTTCATAAATTGCTTCAACTCTCCCATAATACTCGGTACCTCCTTCGCCGTAGCAGATACACAACAATTTCTAGACTTTCGGTCGGCCATAGATAGCTCTTTGCCATAGGTACGAAAGCGATACCCGTTGATGTCGTACTTGTCAAATGAACGGACCTTATAGTCAAAACCATTAGCGACTTGTCTCAATTCGGCGTCCATAGACTCTGAATTAGCCTACAAGTTTAATATGAAAGGATTGTTGCATTATGCACAAATTAGCGAATGAAATGAAATTGTCTAATAGAAATTACCGTTTGTTTGAACCAAGAGATGAAACCGGGATAGCCACCTCCTTGCTTTGCGAGAAGCTCATACTCTTCGACAGAATCCTTTTGGATCTCCGCTCCATACAAGAATATGGTGACGTATCGACTGTATGACATATCCAGGAATAAGAGTAGTTCAAAGGAAATAGAAGTTGCGAAACAATGTACCGAGAACTTACTCGATGTACGGCCGCACTTCTATCAGGTTGTTGAAGATATACAACAAAATGGTCCGCCATTCTTCGTTATCCAAAGATACTGGATGTGAAACACTAGCTGGTGCGAGATTCCCTTTGAATAGGCTGAGGTTGGATCCACCCTTTTTAGGCTCGTCAGCATTGTACCGAGGCTTCGGATTATGCAAATGACGATTTTTGGCTTCGTAGTGCACTGTTACGAAGTTTGCCGCCTCCTCTGTGATGAATGCCTCAGCCATCGATGCTTCAATTCTACGTTTATTTTTACATTTTTCTCGAAGCGTCTTCTGCATCCTCTCAGTTGGGTAGCACCAACGATTTTGCACGGCCCCCCCAATCTTGCCTCGGTCAGGAGATGCAAAATCAAATGCTGCATTGGATTAAAGAAGCCCGGTGGAAAGATCTTCTCTAACTTGCAGATCAACTCCGGCGCCAACTCTTCCATTTCTTCTAGCATGCTAGACGATAGTTCTGTTGCACAAAGAACACGGAAGAAATAGCTGAGTTCTGCCAGTACTAGCCATTCATCCTCAGGGATGAAGCCACGCAACATCACCGGCATTACCCGCTCAATGCATATGTGCCAATCATGACTCTTGAGACCAAATATCTTCAGTTTATCAAGATTCGCTCCCCTCTTTAGATTCGCTGCATACCCATCGGGGAACATCAACTGCTGTTGCACCCACAAGAGAATTTCCCTCATAGCTGGCCTTCCAAGATTGAACCATGCCTTTGGCTTCGTCCAGTTCTGCTTTCCTTTCGGTTCTTTCATGTTTTGTAATGGCCTATCACATAGCGCCTCCAGATCGACTCTAGCCTTAGTATTATCCTTTGACTTCCCATCTATGCCGAACAATGTACCAAAAAGTGCCTCGGCGATATTCTTCTCAGTGTGCATCACGTCGATGTTGTGTGGGCAAAGGAGGTCTTTGAAGTAAGGCAGATCCCATAAGCATGTTTTGTGAGTCCACGCGTGCTTAGTATTATACCCCTTGAAGTACCCTGGACGTTGTGGATCTGGCTCGAGAGCGTTTAACTGATCCAGGGTCTGTTGGCCTGTCAATGCAGGTGGTGCAGAGTTTTTGACGACTCTACCCCTGATGAAGTTCTTCTTGTCTTTCCTGAACTTATGGCGAGGATCCAGGAACTGTCTATGCATGTCGAAGCAAGAAAACTTGCGACCGGCCTGAAGCCAACGAAACTCAAGAGCTCCCTTGCATGTGGGGCACGGGAACCTTCCATGCACACACCAGCCAAAGAATAGCGCATACGCCGGCAAGTCATGCGTCGAGTACATGTACCAGACACGCATTATGAAGTTCCGTTTGCTAAAGGCATCGTATGTCTTGAACCCATTATCCCAGGCTTCTTGCAATTCGTCCTTAAGCGGCTGCATGTACACATTCATATTTTTGCCCGGATAGTTGGGTCCTGGAATTATCAACATCAGGAAAATGTTCTTTCTTTGCATAATCTGTCCGGGGGGGAGATTGAGTGGAAAGACAAATACGGGACAACAACTGTATTGGGCTGCCATCATACCAAACACACTGAACCCATCCGTGATGATGCCGACTCGAGGATGCCTCGGATCTGCCACTTTGTCAGCATGTAATTCATCAAACTTTTTCCACGCAACACCATCCGATGTGTGTACCATCATCAGATTCCCATCTGCATCTAGTTCGGTTCTTTTGCCTGTTTTGTGCCATGTCATCTGTCTGGCTGTCTCTTCGACCATGAAAAGACGTTGAAGTCTTGGTACGATTGGCATATACCGAAGAACACTAACGGGGATTTTGGTCTGTGTCTTCTCACCCATACCGTTGTCTACCACAATATACCTGGAAGACTTGCAAATGGGACAATAGTTCAAGTCCGCATAGTCAAGCCTAAATAAGGCACATCCTTTCTCACAGGCATGTATCTTCTCATAGGGCATCTTCAGTGCACGGAGGATTTTGTCCGACTAGTACAGGTTTGCAGGCATTACATGGCCTTTGGGTAGAAAGCGTCCAAATACTGTCATAATTGCGTCATAGCATTCTCTGCCCAAGTTGAACTGAGCCTTCAGAGCCATTACTTGTGAGATGGCATCCAACCGACAAAGCTCAGTGTGCTCGTGGAGCGGACGTTTCGAAGACTCCAACATTTCATTGAAGGCCTTTGCAGATTCCTCCATCTCCTCGTCCGAATCCCGAGCATCATCATAGCCTTGCACCATATTTTCCATCCCGGTACCATGCTCGTCGGTGCGACGACGATCCACCTCAGCTCGGTCATGTTGGGCAGACTCACCATGAAATGTCCACACCGTATAATCGGGCGTAAAACCACTCTTCTGCAGGTGTTTGCCCATTTCAGCCTCTGTCTTCTTTTCCCAATTGCCGCACCGGAAACAGGGGCACTAGGTTTTCTTTTGGCCATTTGCAAATGCGGCTTGCACAAACCCCTTAGTTTTTATGAACCATTCAGCGCTCCATTTGTTCTGACCAGTGTGACCGGTATACATCCAAGCACGGTCACTCATCTTGACTTTCAGAGCTACTGGACACACAACAATTATATATGTAATTCACCATGTATATATTCGTCAGTTGATCTACTTTGTCAATTTTATTACGTCCATGCAACCTACACTCTAATAGGTAATGATAGGTCCTAATCCCACCCGTGTATGTGTAGATTGGGTTTATTTTCCCATGCTATGCTCTGGATCCGACGCAAAATTTCGGCAGCACCTCCCCGCTGTTCTCCTGATACACGTCTCTGCAATAAACAGAGAGGATGTGTAATCGGAGAACAACAGGGGAGGCACTGACGAAATATATGCGTCGGATCCGGAGCAAAGCATATGGGAAAACGAACCCAATCTACACATACTCGGGCTGTCCATGGATAGCGTTGGACAATTCGAAAGAATCAAGGTTATAAATATGCAAATGCATGCATATTTATAACTATGACGCTTTCGAACGGGAGACACATATTGGTTACGCATACTGATGATTCAAGACACATATATAGCTAGCTATCAAGTTTCATCGGAATAGATCAAATAATTAATGGGGGAGGAGGACTTGTCATTTGTGCTCACCCATGAACGAAGGGGCAGAGCTCGTCAAACGCACGGCAAGGTCGTCGAACACCAAACCGCGCAGCGATGAAACAACTGCACATTTAAAACTACACGATCAACACAATTATATGTGATGTTTTTCATAACAAAATCGAAAAATATATGACCTAACTAATAATTCACAAATATATGACCCCGTCGGCCTCTGGAAGGCCAAAGAACACCTTTTCGGGAGGTGTCGGTGGTCGGGGTGTCCTGTCGGTGTCGGGGTGCCGTGTCGGGGTCGGGGTGCTGTTTCGGGGTCGGGGGGTCGGGCTGTCGTGTCGATGTCGGGGTAGTGCCATGTCGGTGTCGGGGTGTTGTTTCCGGGTCGGGGTGTGGTGTCGGGGTCAGGGTGTCGGGTCAGGCTCGGGGTCGGGGTGTCGGGTCAGGCTCGGGGGGTCGGGGTGTCGGGGTCGGGGTCGGGGTGTCGGGTCAGGCTTGGGGGGTCGGGGTGTCGGGGTTGGGGTCGGGGTGTCGGGGTCGGGGTCTTGGGGTCGGGGTGTCGTGTCGGGGTGCCGGGTCGGGGTCTGGGTACCGTGTCAGGTCGGGGTCGGGGTATCGGGGTCGGGGTCGGGGTGTCGGGTCAGGCTTGGGGGGTCGGGGTGTCGGGGTCGGGGTCGGGGTGTCGGGGTCGGGGTCGGGGTCGGAGTCGGGGTGTCGGGGTCGGGGTCTCGGGGTCGGGGTCGGGGTCTCGGGGTCGGGGTGTCGTGTCGGGGTGCCGGGTCGGGGTCAGGGTACCGTGTCGGGTCAGGTTTTTTTCCTTTTCTTCTTCTTCCTCTTTTTCCTTTTCTTCCTTTTTTTCCTTCTTCTTCTTCTTCTTCTTCCTCCTTCCCTTCTTCCTCTTCTTCTCCTCCTCTCCTCTTTTTTCTTCTTCTTCTTCCTCCTTTCCTTTTTCCTCTTCTTCTTCTCCTCCTCTCCTCTTTTTTCTTCTTCTTCTTCCTCTTCTTCTTTTTTCTTCTCCTCCTCCTCCTCTTCTTCTTCTCCTGATCTCCTCTTTTTCTCTTTTTCTTCTTTCCTAAAACTAAACTAAACCTAAAACTAAAACTAAAAAAACAGAAAAAGAAAAAAACTAAATCTAAACCTAAAACTAAACCTATAAACCTAAAACTAATCCTAAAACTAAAACTAAATCTAAGCTAAACATAAACCTAAAACTAAAAAAACAGAAAAAAGGAAAAAAAATAAGGAAGAAGATCACCTGCAGGGTGGAGGAGGGGGGCGGTGCGGCCTGGGGCGGCGGAGGAGCGGGGCGGGGCGGCCTGGGGCGGCGGAGGAGGGGGGCGGGGCGGCCTGGGGCGGCGGCGCCGGGCCCGGCCGGGGCGGCGGGGCGCGGAGGTGCCTGGGCGCCGGGGCGTGGCGGCGCCCAGACGGCAGGGCGGTGGGGGCGGCGGGGGCGACGGGGCGGGGAGGCGCCGGGGCGGCAGCGGGGGGTGCTGGGGCGGCGGCGGGGCGTGGTGCGACGGGGCGGTGGAGGTGGGAGAGAAAGAAAGAGAGAGGGGGGTGTGGGGCGCGGCCCCGTTTACGTTACGTGGGGCCTCCCTCTTTGCCGTCTGCCACCCTTTGCCGTCCGCCTTCTTGCACTTTGCCGTCCTCTAGCGGACGGCAAAGAGGGGGCCCATTAGGTTTTTTTTGCAGCTCGTCAGTGGGGCCCCTCCCTCTTTGCCGTCCGCTAGCCGACGGCAAAGAATCTTTGTCGTCCGCTAGCAGACGGCAAAGAACTGGCTGATGGCAAACTTGGTCTTTGCCATCAGCCAGTTCTTTGCCGTCTGCTTTTTGGAAGCTGATGGCAAAGAGCTTCTTTGCCGTCCGCTAGCGGACGGCAAAGAACTGGCAGATGGCAAACTAGCTGATTCCAGTAGTGCCTGGTTTATGCGTTGCTTCATAAGGGGCTGATTTGGATCCATATGTTTCATGCTATGGTTAGGTTTACCTTAATACTTTTGTTGTAGTTGCGGATGCTTGCAATAGAGGTTAATTATAAGTGGGATGCTTGTCCAAGTAAGGATATTACCCAAGCACTGGTCCACCCACATATTAGATTATCAAAGTACCGAATGCGAATCATATGATCGTGATGAAACCTAGCTTGACGATAATTCCCATGTGTCCTCGAGAGCGCTTTTCTCTATATAAGAATTTGTCCTGGCTTGTCCTTTGCTACAAAAAGGATTGGGCCACCTTGATGCACTTTATTTACTTTTGTTACTTGTTGCTCGTTACAAATTATCTTATCACAAAACTATCTGTTACCTCTAATTTCAGTGCTTGCAGAGAATACCTTGCTGAAAACCGCTTATCATATCCTTCTGCTCCTTGTTTGGTTTGACACTCCTACTTATAGAAAGGACTACGATAGATCCCCTATACTTGTGGGCCATCAAGACTCTTTTATGGCGCCGTTGCCGGGGAGTGAATCGCCTTTGGTAGGTGGAATTTGGTAAGGAAAAATTTATATAGTGTGCTGAAATTTACTGTCACTTGTTACTATGGAAAATAATCCTTTGAGGGGCTTGTTCGGGGTATCTTCACACTGACCAGTAGAGCATAGAGTTTCTCCTCAACCTACTGAACCTACTGAAAATGAAAATGTCTTCTTTGAAATTCCTTCAGGTATGATAGAAAAACTTCTAGCTAATCATTTTTCAGGAGATGGAACATTACATCCTAATGAGCACCTATATGTGGATGAAGTTTGTGGATTATTTAAGCTTGCAGGTATGCCTAATGATGTTATCAAGAAGAAGGTCTTCCCTTTATCTTTGGAGGGAGACGCATTGACATGGTATAGGCTATGTGATGATATGGGATCATGGAACTACAAACGATTGAAATTGGAATTTCATCAGAAGTTTTATCATATGCATCTTGTTCATCGTGATTGTAATTATATATATAATGTTTGGCCTCGCGAAGGATAAAGCATCGCTCAAGATTGGGGGGGGGGACTAAATCAATGTTATATTCATGCCCCAATCATGAGCTCTCAAGAGAAATGATTATTCAAAAAATTTATGCTCGGCTTTTTGATAACAACCGCACCATGCTCGATACTTCTTGTGCTAGCTCTTTTATTATGAAGACTATTGGATTCAAATGGGATTTATTGGAAATAATTAAACGCAACTCTGAAGATTGGGATCTCAACGAAGGTAAGGAGTGAGGTATGACACCTAAGTTCGATTGTGTTAAATCTTTTATGGATACCGATGTTTTCCGTAAATTTAGCACTAAATATGGACTTGACTCTGAGATAGTACCTTCTTTCTGTGAATCTTTTGCTACTCATGGTGATCCCCCTAAGGAGAAGTGGTTTAAATATCATCCTCCCATTGAAGTAAAAGTATCTGCACCAATTAAAGTTGAAGAAAAGACTGTCACTTATAATGATCCTATTATTCCTACTGCTTATGTTGAGAAACCACCTTTTCCTGTTAGGATAAAAGATCATGCTAAAGCTTCAACTGTGGTTCATAAAAGCAATATTAGAACCTATACACCTCCTAAACAAGTTAAAGTTGAACCTAATATTGCTATTGTTAAGGATCTCTTGGCTGATAATATTGATGGGCATGTTATTTATTTCTGTGATGAAACTGCTAGAATTGCTAAACCTTGTGCTAAAGATAAACATAGAGCTGTGGTAGGCATGCCTGTTATTTCTGTTAAAATAGGAGATCATTGTTATCATGGCTTGTGTGATATGGGTGCTAGTGCTAGTGCAATACCTATTGACTTGTACAATGAAATTATGCATGATATTGCACCTGCTGAGTTAGAAGTTATTGATGCCACAATTAAACTTGCCAATAGAGATACTATTTCACCAATTGGGATTGTTAGAGATGTTGAAGTCTTGTGTGGGAAAACTAAATATCCTGCTGATTTTCTTGTTCTTGATTCCCCACTAGATAGCTTTTGCCCCATTATATTTGGTAGACCCTTCTTAAACACCATTAATGCTAGGATAGACTGCAAAAAGGATGTTATTACTATTGGTTTAGGTGATATGTCTCATGAGTTCAACTTTTCAAAATTTTATAGACAACACCGTGAAGAAGAATTGCCTAGTAAAAATGAAATTATTGGTCTTGCTTCTATTGCCGTACCTCCTAGTGATCCTTTAGAACAATATTTGCTACACCATGAAAATGATATCTATATGAATGAAAGAAGGGAAATAGATGAAGTGTTCTTTAAACAGGGACCTATTCTGAAACACAACTTGCCTGTTGAAATCTTAGGGGATCCTCCTCCACCCAAGGGTGATCCTGTGTTTGAGCTTAAACCATTGCCTGATACTCTCAAATATGCTTATCTTGATGAAAAGAAGATATATCCTGTTATTATTAGTGATAACCTTTCAGAGAAGGAGGAAGAAAAATTATTGAAAACTCTGAAGAAGCATTGTGCTGCTATTGGATATACTCTTGATGATCTTAAGGGCATTAGTCCCACTCTATGTCAACACACAATAAATTTGGAGAAAGATGCCAAACCAGTTATTGATCATCAACGACAACTGAATCCTAAGATGAAAGAAGTGGTAAGAAAATAAATACTAAATCTCCTTGAGGCAGGTATAATATATCCCGTTGCTGATAGGCAGTGGGTAAGTCCTGTCCATTGTGTTCCTAAGAAGGGAGGTATTACTGTCGTTCCTAATGATAAAGATGAATTAATTCCGCAAAGAATTATTACAGGTTATAGGATGGTAATTGATTTCCGCAAATTAAATAAGGATACTAAAAAGATCATTACCCCTTACCTTTTATTGATCAAATGCTAGAAAGATTATCCAAACATACACATTTTTGCTTTATATATGGTTATTCTGGCTTCTCTCAAATACCTGTATCAGCTGATGATCAATCCAAGACCACCTTTACTTGTCCTTTCGGTACTTTCGCTTATAGACATATGCCTTTTGGTTTATGTAATGCACCTGCTACCTTTTAAAGATGCATGATGGCTATATTTTCTGAGTTTTGTGAAAAGGTATGTGAGGTATTCATGGATGATTTCTCCGTTTATGGATGCTCTTTTGATGATTGCTTAAGCAACCTTGATCGAGTTTTGCAGAGATGTGAAGAAACTAACCATGTCATGAATTGGGAGAAATGCCACTTTATGGTTAATGAAGGTATTGTCTTGGGGCACAAAATTTCTGAAAGGGGCATTGAAGTTGATAAAGCTAAAGTTGATGCTATTGAAAAGATGTCGTGTCCCAAGGACATCAAAGGTATAAGAAGTTTCCTTGGTCATGCCAGTTATTATAGGAGGTTCATTAAGGACTTCTCAAAAATTTCTCGGCCTTTGACTAATTTATTACAAAAAGATATCCCGTTCATCTTTGATAATGATTGTGTAGAAGCATTTGAAATACTTAAGAAAGCATTGATCTCTGCACCTACTGTTCAGCCATCTGATTGGAATTTACCTTTTGAAATTATGTGTGATAGTAGTGATTATGTTGTAGGTGATGTTCTAGGGCAAAGAGTTGATAAGAAATTAAATGTTATTCAATATGCTAGTAAAACTCTAGACAATGCCCAGAGAAATTATGCTACATCTGAAAAAGAATTCTTAGCAGTTGTATTTGCTTGTGATAAGTTCAGATCTTATATTGTTGATTCTAAAGTAACTATTCACACGGATCATGCTGCTATTAAATATCTTATGGAAAAGAAAGATGCTAAACCTAGACTTATTAGATGGGTTCTCCTCCTACAAGAATTTGATCTGCATATTATTGTAAGTGCATCTAGTGCCCCTTAGTGATTTTGGTGTATTGAAGACTTATAGGTTAAGGGACTAATGCGTGTGTGAGTGTACACAGGTCTATAAGTCTATGAGGAGTTTGATATTTACAGGAAAAGTCGACCCCTAAAAATGAATATCTTCGACTGAAGATTTTGGTATTTCTGAAGACTTTCATGAAGACTTTGAAAGTGATGAAATTGGTGTGTCCATGAAGACTTGATATTCATTCGAGGAATATGAAGCATGAAGACTTTCGTTTTCATAGTTTTGTTTTTCTCTTTCTTGAGTCATAGGAAACACCGTACTATTAAAGGGGGTTGAGGAAATACTAAGGAAAAATTTCCATGTGATGCTCAACTCAAAATCCTACACCTACCAATCCCTTCGAGTGAAGCCATTGGAAATCTCATACAGTTCAGTCAATTTCTTCAGTGACAGAGACGAAGTTCTTCTGGTCTCTGAGGAATTTGTCCTGACTGAGGAGTTAGGAATTCACCAGTGCGGATTGCCTACACAGTAAGGAACATGATAGCCGTGAGGATTTTTCTACTCAAAATTCTGACCGTTGCTATGCTATGCGCCAGCTGTCCCAAAATATCTATCCACCTAACGGTCATATCATTGAAGGGAATTTATGTCTTATCATGTCGGGCTGCTCCCTAGGCTATAAATAGCCGCCCCCTACAACCACTAGCTGGTTGAGGCTGCTCCGAGAGAAACCGACACTTGTCATTTGAGAGCAACCCATCCTCCGAGGACTTTGAGAGAAAATCATCAAGTGAGGAAAAACCCAAAAACACAAAAAACCCAAACACCTACAAACCCCAAGTGATTGAGCATCACTGAAGAGATTGATCCTGAGTGGATCCGACGCTTGTTACCTTTGAAGACTGTGCTTCTTCCAGACGGTTAGGCGTCAAGGTCTAGAGCATCCAAGAGGAATTGTGGATCGCCAGGTGACCAAGTTTGTGAAGGTTTGGAAGTCGCGTGAAGACTTACCATGAGTGATTGGACGAGGTCTGTGTGACCTTAGTTCAAGGAGAATACGGTGAGGACTGGGTGTCTTGGACTAAGTGTCCTTGACTGGGTGTCCGGGACTGTGTGTCCTCGAGTTTAAATACTCAGCCGCTCCAACCAGACGTACAACTGAGACAGCAGTTGGAACTGGTCTACCAAATCATTGTCTTCACCGAGCTTACTGGTTCTATTTCCTCAACTCTTTCATTTCCTCATAACTATGCTGTATGTTTGTTCATATCTGTGTTTGAAGACTTTGACTGAACACTTTCTCAATTTCCTCAGTTCAATTCCTTTAGTCTGTTTGTCTTCATCCTGTGTTATCCTGTGATTACGCTTCCTGTAGTTTGTGCCTGTCTTCATTTCATCATGATGACTATGCTTGTATTTTGTTGAGTACTTATTCCGCTGCTAGTAGTTCTTCACTAAGGAATTTCCTCACCGGCGAATTCCTCAGTGAAGAATTTCATAAAAATCGCCTATTCACCCCCCCTCTAGTCGATATAACGCACTTTCAATAGGTATCAGAACAAGGTACTCCCTTGTTTTGTGTGATTTTGGTTTAACCGCCCGGAGTTTTAGTTATGTCGATCGCAGGTATGATCAAGGTCTCTGCTGGGTGTCCTACCTTCGATGGGATGGACTACCTCTACTGGAAGAATAAGATGCGAATGCATCTTGAAGCAATTGATAACGATCTCTGGTATGTTGTGGAAAATGGTGTTCCCTCAGTCACACCTTCTCCGAATGCTGCCGATGTGAAGAGATTCAAGCAACTCGACTCTCAGGCGAAGAATATCATATGTGGCCATCTGAGCAAAGGACAGTATGGCAGAGTGAGTGCTTTGGAAATAGCAAAGCTTATCTGGGACAGGTTGTCCAAATTAAATGAAGGAGTCTCAACTCAGCGTGACTCTCAAGTTGATGTTATTCGCAATCTCTTCAACCCGCTTCAAAAGACTCGACAATGAAAATGTTCAACAAACCTTCGATCGCCTCACTGACATCTCAAATGAGCTTCAAGCACTTGGTGCCACTGACATCACCGACCATGAGGTGGTGAAGAAATTGCTGAGATCGCTTGATTCCTCATTTGACACTCTGGCATTGATGATACAAGAACGTGATGATTACAAGTCACTTGATCCCGCTGATATTCTCGAGAGGCTAAATACTCATGAGTTCCAACTTGCTGAAAAGAGAGATCTCTATGGTTCAAGCTATGGCAGAACACGTGCACTGAAGGCCAAGGCAGTATCTGAGTCCGAAGATGAAGACTCTGGTAGTAGCCTTGGTGATCCTGACGACCTGAGCCATGATCTGGCTCTGCTCGTGAAGAAGTTCCAAAAGTTCTCAAGATGTGGTCGCCTTGGAAGATCCTCAAGGAGCAATGATTCCTCATCCAGTGACTACAAGAAGAGGCTCTGTCACAAATGCAAGAAACCTGGACATTTCATTCAAGATTGTACTCAGTGGGAAAAGGAATCAAAGAAGAAGAAATACAAGGATTACAGTTCTGATGATGCGAAGAAAAAGAAGAAATCCACAAAATCCTCATCATCAAAATCCTCAAAGCCTTC
The DNA here is from genome assembly GCF_056163025.1 of Triticum urartu. Taxonomy (NCBI): domain Eukaryota; kingdom Viridiplantae; phylum Streptophyta; class Magnoliopsida; order Poales; family Poaceae; genus Triticum; species Triticum urartu. Next base: position 165,673,857 of record NC_141876.1, on the reverse strand, counting down.
ATATCACAAGAAGAGCATCTCCAAGAAGGCCAGGGCATTCATTGGCAAGGAAATGGACTCTGAGGCTAAATCTGAAGAAAATGAGGAAGAGGAGTCATCTGAGTAGTCCGAATCCGGAGTGGCGAGCCTTGCTCTCGCTACTGCATTCGTCAGCAAGTCTATCTTCAACACTAAGGAAAATGACCTCACCAACAAGGCTGATGAAGGGGATGATGACTACGCTCCCACCTATTGCTTCATGGCAAAGGGTGCCAAGGTACTCAAATATACCTCCTCTGAATCAAGTGAGAATGAAACTGATGAAAACCTTAAGCCCAGCTATTCTAAACTTGCTAAGATTGCTATAAAACAACAAAGGGCTTTAGAAAAGGTTCAAAACATGCTAAATAAAAGTGATGATATGTTGGGTGAAGAAATGGATCGCACTGAAACTTTGGCTGAAAATCTTCAGAGACTTCAGTCCAAGCTTGACAAACTTCAAAGTCATCATAACACTCTCTTATCGGATCATGAGAAGCTTTCTTATGAATTTCTTCAAAGAAAGCAAGACCTTGAGAAGCTAAGAGTGATTTATGAAGATCTTCAGAAGGAGCGCGATTCATTACTTGCTCAACAAATCAACACATCTCAGGAAGAATTTGTTCCTCCATGCTTGAAGTGCATTGAACGTGAATCTGCTAATTCTTCACCTGAATGTTCAAATGCTGCTAATGTTTCAAATTCTTCACATGCCTCTGCTAACACTAATTCCTCGTCTGAGGACATTGCTAGTATCACTGACGATGCAGGGCTGAAGGAATTGTACACGACAGGCATGTACAAAAGCCTCAAAGGGCATCAGGCTCTTTGTGATGTGCTTAAAAAGCATATCCTCAACAGGAACCCTAGGAAAGAGGGTATCGCCTTTGAGAGGAAAATCAATGCTGATGGTACATATTGGAAGCCTGAGCAGTACCACAAAACTACATGGGTTGCTGCAAAGGGACCTCCAGTTGATCCATCTAACTTATCTGGATTTGCATGTGAAACTCCTCATTCTGACGATGAGTCAATTGGCTCCAACTATAAACTGTTCAAAAATCAGAATGGTGAAGTATTTGCTACATATGTTGGCACTAACTGCAGGAACGGCTCCCCTATGAAGAAAATCTGGGTTCCCAAAAGATGCCTTGAAAATCTTCAGGTGAATGTCATCATGACGCCACCTGTGAAGAATAGGAACCCCAGATCAAATTCTTCATATGGACCAAATTCTTCATATGGATTTAAGTCCTCATACGGACCAAATTCCTCATATGGATCAAAGTCCTCATATGAACATCATCGTGCTAACCCGTCCATTTTGCAGGGAAGATCTAAGGATTATGGATATGTGCATTATTCTTCAAATCATTATGTCCATAAGTCCTCGAAGAATTTCTCTGCTTACTCTTATGCTTACTCTAACCCCTCTTATGTGAAACAAAATGGACTGGCTTCTATGCCATCCTTCTTGTATGGAGCTCACAGAATGATGAACTCTTTGCCACCCCTTTAGATGTGGGTGGTGAAGAAAAAGAACTAATCTCTTCTGCAGGGTCAGGTCTCTAGACGCACATAATCATCTGAAGAATTTGCTGGAGACCTGAGCATGCTGGATAGGACGCAGGCTAATCATGAAGAACTGAACTTTCATTTCTCACGTCCTCATATTGCTTTTCAGTTTTTTTACTTGATGAAATTGATCTGATGAATTGATGCCATATTCTTCACTGATGAAGTATATGAGTTTGTAAGCTGCACTAATTCATCTACAGGATGATCAACCCAAAGCCACCAAGTGGGTCCTCGATAGTGGATGTACAAACCACATGACTGGTGACAAGAATCTTTTGATGGATGCTCCATTATCACCGTCGCATCTGAAGTATATCATCTTTGCTGACAAAGGCAAAAGTCAGGTATTGGGTCTAGGTAAGGTTGCGATTACAAAGGATCGACACATGGACAAAGTCATGCTTGTTGAGTCCTTAGGATACAACCTTATGTCTGTCTCAATGCTTTGTGATCTTGATATGGTTGTTGTCTTTGGCAAGTACCATTGTGTTGTGGTTATGGAAGCTGACAATTTCAAAGTCTTCGAAGGCTTTAGGAGAGGAGACCTGTATATTGTTGATTTCTCTACAGGACCACAACCAGCCGTGTGCTTACTTGCAAAAGCTTCAGAAGGCTGGCTCTGGCATCGACGACTTGGTCATGCAGGCATGAGGAATTTGCACACGCTTGCGAAGAAGAAGCATGTCATTGGCATCGAGAATGTCAAATTCCTCAAGGATGACCTATGCGGAGCCTGTGAAGCTGGGAAGATGACCAAGGCGAAGCATCCAGCGAAGACTATCATGACCACCACTCGCCCATTTGAATTGCTTCACATGGATCTCTTTGGTCCTAATCATTATTCTGCTATCTCAAATGAAGCATCTCAATATGGCTTTGTTATTGTTGATGATTATTCTCGTTACACATGGGTACACCTTGTTACTTACAAACATGAAGTGCAGGAAGTCTTCAAACGATTTTCCTCGAGGGCTTCAACCAACTCTGGTGTGAAGATCAAGCACATCAGAAGTGACAATGGCACTGAGTTCAAGAATTCTGGTCTCGATGACTATCTTGATGAACTTGGTATTACTCATGAGTTATCTGCTCCTTACACTCCTCAGCAGAACAGCGTCGTGGAGCGCAAGAACAGGACTCTTGCTGAGATGGCTCGCACTATGCTTGATGAATACAAAACGCCTCGTCGTTTCTGGACTAAGGCAATTGATACTGCATGCCACATCATCAACAGAGTATATCTTCACAAATTCTTCAAAAAGACTTCCTATGAACTCCTCACTGATAAGAAACCCAATGTAAATTATTTCAAAGTCTTCGGTGCTAAATGTTGGATTAGAGATCCTCATCACAACTCAAAATTTGCACCGAAAGCACATGAAGGTTTTATGCTTGGTTACGGAAAGGACTCCCACACCTACAGAGTCTTCAACAACGTTCCTCACAAAGTTGTTGAAACTGTAGATGTGTGGTTCGATGAAACTAATGGCTCGCAAAGAGAGCACCTACCTACTGTGATAGATGAACCAACACCTGAGGAAACTATCAAGTTCAAGGCTACTGAGGATGTCATTCCTACCGAAGAATCTGCTGAAGAATTCATTCCAGAACATGAAGAACGTCGAGCTAATGCACCTGAAGAAAATGGTGCTGAAGAAAATGCTGATCAAATTCTTCAACGACAACCAGCTCATCCTCGCATTGCAAAATAAGTGCAAGTTGAAAAGATCATCAATGACATCAAAGCGCCAGGTCCTCTCACACGCTCAAAAGCTTCACATTTGTCTAACTTTTGTGGGCAGTATGCTTTTGTCTCTATTACAGATCCCACTAAGGTAGATGAAGCATTTCTGGAGCCTGAGTGGATTCAGGCCATGCAAGAAGAATTACATCAGTTCGAGCTCAACAATGTCTGGGAACTGTTCAAACGCCCAGATCCTCGCAAGCACAATATCATAGGCACAAAGTGGATCTACCGCAACAAGCAAGATGAAAATGGCCTTGTTGTGAGGAATAAGGCACGGCTTGTAGCTCAAGGCTAGACACAGGTTGAAGGAATTGATTTCGATGAAACTTTTGCACCTGTTGCTAGACTTGAGGCTATTCGTATATTACTTGCTTATGCTAACCATCATGATATCACTTTATATCAAATGGATGTGAAAAGTGCATTCCTCAATGGTAAGCTTGCGGAAGAAGTATATGTTGCTCAACCCCCAGGTTTTGAAGATCCAAAGAATCCTGACAAAGTCTTCAGACTCAACAAGGCCCTCTATGGCCTCAAGCAGGCCCCACGGACTTGGTATGATACTTTGAAGGAACTCTTCATGAAGAAAGGCTTCAAACCCGGTTCACTCGACCCTACTCTTTTCACTAAATCTTAATGGTTAATTGTTTGTGTGCCAAGTATATGTTGATGATATTATCTTTGGCTGTACTGACCAACGTTATAGTGATGAATTTGCCTATATGATGAGTGAAGAATATCAAATGTCTAGTATGGGAGAGTTGAAATTCTTCTTAGGTCTTCAAATTCATCAACAACACAATGGCATATTCATATCTCAGGAGAAATACCTCAAGGATGTACTAAGGAAATTCGGCATGCAAGATTGCAAAGGCGTCAAAATTCCTATGCCCACAAATGGCCATCTGTGCACTGATGAAAATGGTATTGACTTCGATCATAAGGTATACCGCTCCATGATAGGTTCTTTATTGTACTTATGTGCATCTAGGCCAGATATAATTCTTAGTGTTTGCATGTATGCCCGATTTCAAGCTGTACCGAAGGAATCACACCATAAGGCTGTGAAGCATATTCTTCGATATCTAGCTCACACACCAACACTTGGATTATGGTACCCCTAGGGCCCGGCTTTTGATCTTGTTGGATATTCTGACTCTGACTATGTTGGTGATCGTGTGGATCGCAAGTCAACATCTGGTACATGTCATTTCCTCGGACGATCTTTGGTCTGTTGGTCCTCGAAGAAACAGAACTGTGTATCACTATCTACTGCTGAAGCTGAGTACATTGCCGCTGGTTCTTGCTGTGCCCAATTGCTATGGATGAAGCAAACTCTCAAGGACTACTGCGTCAACTTGAAGAATGTACCTCTCTTCTGTGACAACGAGAGTGCCATCAAGATTGCTCACAACCCAGTTCAGCACTCGAAGACAAAGCACATTCAGATTCGTCATCATTTTCTTCATGATCATGTGTTGAAGGGCGACATTTCTATTGAGCATGTGAAGACTGAAGAACAGCTAGCCGATATCTTCACAAAGCCCTTATATGAGAAGAGATTTAGCAAGTTGCGGTGTGAGCTAAATATCCTAGAATCTTCGAATGTTCTGTGAAAAGGACACTCATCCTAACACTTATGCAAAATTGATGACTTAGATGTGCAACACATGAAGAAACGTTTTACTTCAATCAATGAAGAATAACACTCTTAGTGTGAAGAAATTAATGAAGAATTTGATTCTCAGAACCCTACGATAATTGTACGCGGTGTCTAAAATCATCATTCTTATACGGTGGGTCACGCCAGCACCAAAAGTTGAAATTCCTCAAATTATTCATATTCTTCATCTTTGCATAGTCTTCACTGTTTCCGCCGTTTTTCTTCATTGGCTATATATATATATATATATGTGAGTTTATGTCCTCTACAGCATTCACGTATTGCTATTTCTTCAAGTTGGTTTTCTGCTAAGTGAATGTGATCGGACCCTTCCCCTCTATGCTATACTCAACCCAATCTGTTCACAAATTCTTCATGTGCATTCTATTTGAAACTCGTTCAAAATCTTCATTGTGTCCTTGTCAGCTGAAGAAATTGCGAACGGAACTTTAAAATCTATCTTATCTAAATTTTTGGCTTTGCTGCTCAAACCGTTCCGCATCCCATGATACACTTATCCACTCACCCACGATCTAACATGATCTCCACCTCTCACTACGTGGGTGACACATGTCATGCGAATGAGAAGGGTCAGGGGCACGTTCGTCCAATTTCTTCGGGCAAGCAGTTTTTCACCAAGGCAATAAATACCCCTCCTTCCCTTTCTCACTTCTTTTACTCCGCTCGACCTCTCTCTCTAGCTCGAGCTTCTCAAACCCTAGTGCCGCCGCTACTCCATCATCGCCGATGAGGAAGAGCTTCACTGCCTCGACCTCGTCGTTGTCGTACTCACGCCGACCGCGGAAATCTTCACCTCCGCCGCCGCCGTAGACGTCTTCCTCCGCCAAGTTAGGGCGTGGAAGATCTACACCGACGAACTCCACTGTTTCACCTCACTGTTCGTCGTGTTCCTCATTCAGGGTAATTAAAAGTTACTTTTACTGCCCTCTTTGATTCGAAGTTTCTCTACAAAATCTTCAAAGGTGTTTTATTCTCCAAATCTTCACACACTAAACACCTCACATGTCATCTGTTCTTGATTCGTTTCCCTAAACATCATTTTCTTCAAGATTCCTCAATTGTGTGGATCTTCGATCTATACAACTCTGGAACCTAACACAAAGCACGTGTAACATCACAAATTTTCAATTTGGAATGTTATACATTAGATCATCATCCATATCATATTTTATTTTGCATTTTGGTTGATCCTAGAAATTCTACGCAACTCAATGACCCACGGAGAGAGTTGGGGATTTCGTTATTTTCATATTTGAGTTTTCTCAAATTTTGAGAATAGGATCATTTGATTTTATTTATTTTATCATCAATTATTTCTATTAAAAAAATATGAGAGAGGGAATAAAATGACTTTCCCAAAATAAAGAAATATTGAGGATTTAATAAAAAATCAAATAAGATTTTATTTCGGAGTTTTTTCGGTGTTTTATTTGAATTTAGGAAAAATGTGCGTTTTTCAAAATTGCATTTAGGGCCCAAATAAATGTTCACCTTGTGCGGCTTGATTCTAGAAGCCCGTGAAAATTTGTTTCGGAATTTTTGGAGTCCGTTTAGTATTTCTTTTTATTTTTCTTCCAAGCGGAATAATAAAAAAAACCAACTTCGGGCCGTACCCGAGCGGGACACCGCCCGGGGGCAGCCTTTAAATAGCGCCGCCCCGAGCCGCCCCAGCCCATCAGCCCTGCCTCAATCCGCGTGCGCTGCCGGATCCGCCGCCGCTGCCGACGACGATCCCGCCGCCCGAGGTTCGTCGCGCCTCGTTTTTCGGGCCGAAAAAAAGAGAAAAAAAAATTCGACGTTCGTCGTTTTTCTTTTTCTCGGATTAAATCCACGATTTTTCTGACCGTGATTCCTGATCCGATTTTCGTTTTAGTTTAACTTTTCGCTCGTTTATCGGAATCCGGCGATTCAAGCCCCTAGGGATTCGTCTCGAAACCCTCTATCCGTTTAACCAACTTAAACAAGTTTTTGCTACTGTAAAATTTTCCCTAGATCCAGATTAGTAGAACGAAGTTGTTTTCTTTTGCCGTATGTCTTTTGTTGCTTCGTTCAATTTGATTCTTTTTGCCAACCGGAGTTCTTAAGTTGAACCTTCTAGTTAGATCTCTTATTTGAGTTTTACCTGTGCATTAGATGAGTACTTATTGTATGCTTGTTTGTTTGTCTGCAATAGAATACCCGGAGTGCGCCGCCTGTTACTTCGAATCGTTAGGTTTCGCGGATCATCAGCAAGGCAAGTAACACTTTGATCATACCTTTTCTACTACCCAGTTTTATTGCATTAGAACAATCCTCACACATTGCATGATTAGGATCTAATTAAATTGTGGGATGGGAAGTAGATGAGGTAGTACCTATTACCTGTTTATTATCAAACCTTTGGGAGTTACTTCTACGTTTGCTTATTATGCCATGCTATGCTCGTAGACGTGGATTGGGTGAGTGAAATCCATGACAGATGTGAGATTGATAATTAATGGTTTATCTAAGGTGGCAACTTAAACACACATCTGGGTGGATTGAGGCATCTGGGTATTCCAGGACTTGCCTGTTTTCTTTTGGACCGCCACCCAGGCTCAAAGGGATCATGAGACTATTCATACTAGAAACTTCCGTGTGCAGCCACAAGCTATTATGGGCTCTAGCATAGTTGACTAAGTCGGGCGAACTCTTACAGTGGTAGACTAGCAGATGTAGGGGATGTAGGTGGTACGGTCTACCCATCGTAAGGTGCTAGCGCTTCTGAAAGACTATGTCTCGGTCATCCGTCTTCTCAAACACCATGTAGTGCGAGAAACCAAACGGAGGCGATCGAGTCTTGTGGAGAAAAGTGCGCAAACCTCTACAGAGTGTAATAAACTAATCATGGTTAGCCGTGTCCCTGGTTATGGACATCTTGAATATCTAGTACCTGGATTTTCATGTGAATCTCAACATGTTACTCTAAATTAATTTTGGTGGGTTATGTTTAATGATGATGCTTAATTGGGATTGAGAATGCTGTCAACCATTCTCAATGTTTAACAACCACCATGATAGTAATTAAATTTTATTCCTTTGAAGTAGGGAAAAATTGGCTTTACGCAAAACTGTAACCATAGAGCTTTCCACCAGTCAAATATGCATATAGTATAGCTGTTTCATTCCATTACTCTCTATGTGTTACCTTGCCAGCATATTCCATGTGCTGACCCGTTTCGGGCTGCAACGTTAATGTTGGAGACTTTTCAGACGACGATTAAGGAGTTTTAGGTCGTGGTTCTATACTCAGTGATGCCGTTGGAGTTGAGGGACTCACTTATCTTCCAAGCCTTCCGCTGTTATTGTTATTAGATGGCCTTAAGCCATATTTATTGTAATAAGTTCTCTTTTGAGACACTCGATGTAATAAGTGTGTGATTGCTACTCTGCTATAAATCCTCCGAGTACTGTGTGGTGTCAACATTACTGATCCAGGGATGACACCGGAGCACAGAGATCAGACTATTTGAGGTCTGGTCGCTACCTTAGTGAAATTCTTCAAGACGCATCTGGTCAAATTCCTCAAACTTGTTTTTTTAAAACCTTCTGAGAATGCATATGACCTCTCCAAATTCCTCGCAACTATATTCTATTCACAGGTACACATGCCAGCTGCTGAATCACTAGGTTCTCATCAACTTAACTCATTTGCAGCGTTCCTTGAAGAAAAGTTGCATACCTCTTCAGAGAATTCAATTGTTCAAATTCCTCAACTGAAGAAAATGGCTGATGGTAAGAAGCCATAGAAGGGAGGAAAGAGGCCTGAGGTAAATACAACATTTGAAATCCCTGATGACATATATGCTGGGTACTGCACACCTACTGAGGAAACCAAGAATGAGCGCAAAGTGCGCATTCAGAAGATAGAGAGGAGATGGGCAAGAGAATGGAGGGAGTACAGATATGTCACTCCTAAGTATATGAAGAAATTCGCACTCAATCCTCCATGCCCAAGACCTCCATTGGCACCTGGCCAAATCGCTGATCCCACCAGCCTCAAGCACGGTGAGGACTATCCTAATGAATGGGCCAAGTGCCAAGCCAAGCTGGCCAAGAAAGCTAGAGAAGCAGTGAGGAAATTCAATGAAGACTCTGCTGAGGCCTCTGTCAAGCCGAGGAAATCCATGCCTAAGAAGCTGCTCGTAAGCCCAGTGCTTCACCAACAGTGCCCTCACGGCCAAGTTCCTCAGCTGCGCCCTCACGGCCAGACTCTTCAAAGTCCTCACGACCAATCCCTCAAGCTGCTCCTTCAAAATCCTCAGCACCTCCTCCAAAGTCCTCAGCTGTTCCGACAAAGTCCTCAGCACCTGCGCATCTGGCCTCGTGCCAAAGGACTGCAGGCATCTCCATTGCCTCTGGTGTCTCAGCAAGCTCCTCAGCTGCACCAAATTCTTCATCTGGCCCCACTCTACTGAAGACCAAGGCAACTGCTGGACGAGGTCCTCGGCCAAGTCCTCAGAAGAAACAGGTCGCCTTCCAAGAGCCACCTGAAGAAAATGAAGCTGATGATGATGAACTTGCAGAAATCATCAGAGACAGACAAGTTAGGGCCGCTAGAGCCAAAGGCACACCTGTGCCACTGCTTTTGGATCCCAAGCTGATCCTCGACTACATTGATCTCTGGCACAAGGACCCAAATACTCCTATGCCTGACTTCAAGCTAACACCTGGTCAAAATCACATGCTGACTCATTTCATCCAAGAGGAGAAATGGAAATATGATCAGGCCAGGCAGATCAAGAAGGCCCAGTACAGAAAGGAGAAATATCTGAAGAACAACGTTGTCACTATGACAACTGATGAACTTGTAAAAATCCAATCTGAAATCAAAACCCTCAGTGATGCCTTCAAAGCCTACTATGCTGATTGGCAAGGAGCCAAAGTTAGATTTGTAAAGATAACTGAACAGTTCACTTCAAATGTTGCTGCCCCAACGCAACAGGAAATTCCTCAGGCTGAAGCATCTGCTCAGCCGACTGAAGAAAATGCCAGCACCGCTGATGACAATCAGGCTGCTAAAGAAAATGTGAGTTCCAGGGCTAATGACTGCATTCCAGCCAATGAAGAAATTGCCAGGGCACCCACTAGGGGTGTGCCTGAAGAAACTGAAGAACTCAGGGCAACTGCATCAGTTGTGCGTGAAGAAAATCAACCAGATTCCTCAGCTGCTCCTGCACGAACTTCAACTCCAATCCTTCCATCTGCATCAGATGTGAAGAAGACCAAGGCTGTAGAGCGTGCTGCAGTGAAGAAAAGGAAAGCATCAACTGCTTCAGAATCTTTAGCTCCGAAGAAAATGAAGCCTATGACAAGTTCATTTGCACATCCGATTGATGTTGTTCCCATCTCAACCAGGCCATCAAAGGACCTTGTTCCTTTTGATGAAGAATATGTGATCCCCAGCGAATCTGATGAAGAAACTCCTTCTGCTGCTTCGTCTGAACCGTTGGATGAAGAAATTGAAGTGGATGCGATCCCTTCAACACCTATCATCTCCTCGCCCATGCCTCAGTTCACAGCTGAAGAGCCTGGCGTTAAAGAAATGGAAGATGAAGATGTGGACATTGGCTGCTCCACACCCGTAATCAGTGATGAATTCTGGGAAAGTCAGCATCCAAACTCTCCAATGTTCACCCCTCTACAGCAAATTCCCCAGTCCCCCACACAAACTGTTCACATGGGCTCTGAAGAAACTCATCCCACTGCATCTGTCCATGAGGAAATTCCAGCCACTAGCACTGAAGAAACTGCTGCTGCTGAACAACCAACTACGCAGACTGCCACTGAGGAAGAACCAGAAATTCCTCAGCCTGAAGAACCTGCGATTGAGATTCCTGAGGTCGTGATGCAACTCACTGACACTCCTCTGCCGAAGCCAAAGGATCCATTCTCATGCAAGCAAAAGTTCAAGGCTGATGATTTCTTCGGCGAGCACGTATTCTTTGAAGATTACAACCCATATGACTCTGCTCGCATTAGGAAGAGGCGTTTATGGACTGCTAGTCAAGCCAATTTCTATTCCTCAGTGCTGTTCAACAAGGAGAAAATTTTCTACCATGAGCATATTCCTCACATGGATATGGAATCTCTGCCGTTCTTCGCACCAGTCCTCAGTGTTCTTCACGACGCTGGACTGCTCAATTTTTGCTCTGACATCTGCGATTGGAATGAAGAACCGATTCTTCAATTCTATGCAACGCTGCACATCACCGGAAATGCTGAAGATGTGAATTCATGGGTGCTGGACTGGATGTCTGAAAACACTCACTACACTGCACCAGCCTCTGAATTGCTTCGTGCTCTACCACTCAGTCCTCCCCTTGAAGAAGCTCGCTGCATGTACAGTGAACCTGAGCCCACACATAATTACATGCAAGTGTTGATGAAGCCTTTGAAACCTGGTCAGGCACCATGAACCAAATTCCTCGTGAAGGAATTGCTGTACGTGCCCAGAATTGTCTATCGTATTCTTATGAGGACAATCAGTCCTATCAAAGGCCACGACTCATCTGATGAGGAAATTGTTGGCATCATGAAGAATCTGGTATTCAACATCGTTCATGGCATTCCTGTCAACTATCACGATTTCTTCATGGGGACTATGGCCAATGTTGCACTGTCTCCGTTTGAGCTGAAGCCTTATGCACCTTGGATCATGAGATTCCTCAGGACAAGGTCTTCACTCAACTACAAAGCCGATTTCCAGAATCATCTCAGCTACTTGCCCCCAATTGAAGTCCTCAAGCAGACATATTCCTCAGTTGATGGAAAGGGCAAGGCACCAGCTGTAATTGATGAAGGCATTCGTCCATTGGATGGTCAGTTTTGCAAAGCTGCATCTTATTCCAGCAATGATGACTCTGCCACACAAGACTCTGCCAATGCACCCAAGTCCACTCCTCAAGCCACTGCTCCACGCGTGATGACAGACCGTGAACTTCTACTTAGTCCTCACCAGAAGGTGGATCGAAATCACAAATGGGTTAAGCGTCAGTTTGGTTCACTTCTTCACAACATGACTGCCACACACAATGCAGTAAAGAAAAACCACTACTACCTCCATCAAGTCTTCGGTCGCACCTGGGCAATCCTGTCACATCTGTATGGTGAAGAAGATCTGAAGAACATGGGTCTTAATGAAGATTTTGACTGGTCTGCACCTCCACCGAAGAAATTCAAGAAGTTCAAGGTTCCTTCTCTGGTGGCCAGCTCATATTCTTCATCGCGCGACACTGATGAACATGAAGATTTGGACGACACTGCGGCAGGCCCTACATCAACCAACGACCCCGACAACGCTGGCGCTCCTTCATCAACTTGATTATCTTCAGGGGCGTTAGTCCTCAGTTTTGATCCTTTTGGTCATTCGATGACAAAGGGGGAGAAATTTGAGTTAGTCTTCAAGCGGGTCTATTTTAATGCCCATATACAACGTTTTTTTGCTAAGTTACAACTCTCGTTCTTCTAAAACTTTATTGGATCGAGCTGTAATCTTAAACCCGATGGTGCTCTGATACTTTTGATGCACTGTGCTCTGACACTCTTGATGCACTATTTTGCATGCTTATTCCTCGTTAATATTATTGCACGCATGCTGAATTTCATCAGGCACCATATTTCATCATGCATTTCAAATTCTTCATATTATATGTTAAATGCGTATATGAATTACAAGATATAGGGGGAGATCTCCATGATTCAACTCTTCAAGTGTGCACTGCTTCAAAAGCAAATTCAGCACTATGCACATCTTTAGGGGGAGTTCTTCTATATCTTGCAATCAAATTCCTCAATATCAGTAGTTACACTTCATATGTTTATCCCCGTTGAAAACTTAACCTATATTATCATCAATCACCAAAAAGGGTGAGATTGTAAGTGCATCTAGTGCCCCTTAGTGATTTTGGTGTATTGAAGACTTATAGGTTAAGGGACTAATGCGTGTGTGAGTGTACATAGGTCTATAAGTCTATGAGGAGCTTGATATTTACAGGAAAAGTCGGCCCTAAAAATGAATATCTTCGACTGAAGATTTTGGTATTTCTGAAGACTTTCATGATTGAAAGTGAAGAAATTGGTGTGTCCGTGAAGACTTGATATTCATGCGAGGAATATGAAGCTTGAAGACTTTCATTTTCATAGTTTTGTTTTTCTCTTTCTTGAGTCATAGGAAACACTGTACTATTAAAGGGGGTCGAGGAAATACTAAGGAAAAATTTCCATGTGATGCTCAACTCAAAATCCTACACCTACCAATCCCTTCGAGTGAAGCCATTGGAAATCTCATACAGTTCAGTCAATTCCTTCAGTGACAGAGACGAAGTTCTTCTGGTCTCTGAGGAATTTGTCCCGACTGAGGAGTTAGGAATTCGCCAGTGCGGATTGCCTACACAGTAAGGAACATGATAGCCCTGAGGATTTTGCTACTCAAAATTCCGACCGTTGCTGTGCTATGCGCCAGCTGTCCCAAAATATCTATCCACATAACGGTCATATCATTGAAGGGCATTTATGTTTTATCATGTCAGGCTGCTCCCTAGGCTATAAATAGCCGCCCCCTACAACCACTAGCTGGTTGAGGCTGCTCCGAGAGAAACCGGCACTTGTCATTTGAGAGCAACCCATCCTCCAAGGACTTTGAGTGAAAATCATCAAGTGAGGAAAAACCCAAAAACCCAAAAAACCCAAACACCTACAAACCCCAAGTGATTGAGCATCACTGAAGAGATTGATCCTGAGTGGATCCGACACTTGTTACCTTTGAAGACTGTGGTTCTTCCAGACGGTTAGGCGTCAAGGTCTAGAGCATCCAAGAGGAATTGTGGATCGCCAGGTGACCAAGTTTTTGAAGGTTTGGAAGTCGCCTGAAGACTTACCACGAGTGATTGGACGAGGTCTGTGTGACCTTAGTTCAAGGAGAATACGGTGAGGACTGGGTGTCTTGGACTAAGTGTCCTTGACTGGCTGTCCGGGACTGTGTGTCCTCGAGTTTAAATACTCAGCCGCTCCAACCAGACGTACAACTGAGACAGCCGTTGGAACTGGTCTACCAAATCATTGTCTTCACCGAGCTTACTGGTTCTATTTCCTCAACTCTTTCATTTCCTCATAACTATGTTGTATGTTTGTTCCTATCTGTGTTTGAAGACTTTGACTGAAGACTTTCTCAATTTCCTCAGTTCAATTCCTTCAGTCTGTTTGTCTTCATCCTGTGTTATCCTGTGATTACGCTTCCTGTACTCTGTGCCTGTCTTCATTTCATCATGATGACTATGCTTGTATTCTGTTGAGTACTTATTCTGCTGCTAGTAGTTCTTCACTAAGGAATTTCCTCACCGGCAAATTCCTCAGTGAAGAATTTCATAAAAATCGCCTATTCACCCCCCCTCTAGTCGATATAACGCACTTTCAATTATTGATAGAAAGGGAGCTGAGAACCCCGTTGTAGACAACTTGTCTACGTTAGAAAATGTTCTTGATGACCCACTACCTATTGATGGTAACTTTCCTGATGAACAACTAAATGTCATAAATTCTTCTCACACTACTTCATGGTATGTTGATTATGCTAATTACATTGTTGCTAAGTTTATACCACCTAGTTTCACATACCAGCAAAAGAAAAAGTTCTTCTATGACTTGAGACATTACTTTTGGGATGACCCACATCTTTATAAAGAAGGAGTACATGGTTTTATTAGGCGTTGTGTACCTGAGCATGAATAGGAACAGATCCTACGCAAGTGTCACTCTAAGGCTTATGGAGGACACCATGCTGGAGATAGAATTGCACACAAGGTATCGCAATCCGATTTTTATTGGCATACTCTCTTCAAGGATGCCCGTAAGTTTGTCTTGTCTTGTGATGAATGTCAAAGAATTGGTAATATTAGTACACGTAAAGAAATGTCTATGAATTATTCACTTGTTATTGAACCATTTGATGTTTGGGGCTTCGATTATATGGGACCTTTTCCTGCCTCTAATGGATATACACATATTTTAGTTTCTTTTGATTACGTTACTAAGTGGTAGAAGCTATTCCAACTAGTAGTGTTGATCATAACACCTCTATTAAGATGCTTAAAGAAGTTATTTTTCCGAGGTTTGGAGTCCCTAGATATCTAATGACTAATGGTGGTTCACATTTAATTCATGGTGCTTTCCGTAAAATGCTTGCTAAGTATGATGTTAATCATAGAATTGCATCTCCTTATCACCCACAGTCTAGTGGTCAAGTAGAATTGAGTAATAGAGAACTCAAATTAATTTTGCAAAAGGCTGTTAATAGATCTAGAAAGAACTGGTCCAAGAAACTGGATGATGCATTATGGGCCTATAGAACTGCATATAAAAATCCTATGGGTATGTCTCCGTATAAAATGGTTTATGGAAAACCATGTCACTTACCTCTCAAACTAGAACATAAGGCTTATTGGGGTATTAAAGAGCTCAACTATGATTTCAAACTTGCCGGTGAGAAGAGGTTATTTGACATTAGCTCACTTGATGAATGGAGAACCCAAGCCTATGAGAATGCCAAATTGTTTAAAGAAAAAGTTAAAAGATGGCATGAAAAAAGGATACAAAAAGCGTGAGTTTAATGTAGGTGATTATGTATTGCTATACAACTCTCGTTTAAGATTTTTTGCGGGAAAGATTCTCTCTAAATGGGAAGGTCCTTATGTTATCAAGGAGGTCTATCGTTCCGGTGTCATAAAAATCAACAACTTCAAAGGCACAAATCCGAAGGTGGTAAACGGTCAAAGAATCAAACATTATATCTCAGGTAATCCTATAAATATTGAAATCAACGTTATTGAAACCGTAACCCCGGAGGAATACATAAGGGACACTTTCCGGAACATTTCAGACCCCGAAAAGGAATAGGTATGTGCTACGGTAAGTAAACCGACTCCAAAACAGTTCTAATGGCAATTTTTCTCTGTTTTGGAATATTTAGAAAAGATAGAAAAATAAGAAGCAGTCCGGGAAGGACACGAGGGCTCCACGAGGGTGGAGAGCGCGCCCTACCCCCTGGGCGCGCCCCCTGCCTCGTGGGCACCTCGTGTGCTCTCCGGACTCCGTTTTCTTGCACGATACGTATTTTGGTCGGTAAAAATTCATTATGTAATCTCCCAAAGGTTTTGACTCCCGTATCACGCAAAAATCTCATGTTCTTGTTTCGAGCTATTTTATGTCAGGGTTGTCAAGGCCAGGCATTATGTCGTCTCCCTCCTCCAACAATGGTGACAACGATGCTTGGCTAATGAAGATAGAGCTGAAGAGGGAAGAACCTATGGAGATCAACAAGGATGAAGGGATCAAGAAGACCACAGAGGACCAAGTTCTGGCAGCAGAAGACATCCTTCAACTTGATCACAATCTTCTTACCCCAACTGAGATCGAGGCTTTCAAGATGATTGAGTTATCCTGTATACAAAACAAATATCTCACACGTGAAAATATTTTGTTGAAGGAGCATATCATCGCACTCAAGGGCATTATCCGCAAGTTGGAGGACCTCCTACGCTCAATGTGCGACTATCCATCATCAACAACTCCACCTCCTTCACCAACAAAGAAGAACTGAGTATCTGGTATGGGCACTTCCCTTGGCAACTGCCAAGCTTGGGGGAGTGCCCCGGTATCATATGACCATCACTTTTATCTTTACCGTTTTTCTTAGTTCGATCCTTTTGATAATATCTTGATCTAGTAGCATAAAGTTTTAGTATGATCTAGTTGTGAGTTTTACTTTATGATCCTTCTATGTAATCGAGTCCGTGAGCTATATATATATAATAAAGATTAGTGTTGACTCAAGGGCTTGATTATTTTGCCATGATCTTGAGTGAATAAAAGAAAAGAGAAGAAATAAAAATAAACAAAGAGATCATATGGATCTTATGGAGAGTAATGAGCTCACATAAAAAGAGTATGATGAATAAAAGTTGTTGAGAGTTGACAAACATAGTTTTGGTCATCGTTGCAATTAATAGGAAGTAATAAAGAAAGAGAGGTCTTCACATATAAATACACTATCTTGGACATCTTTTATGATTGTGAGAACTCATTAAAATATGACATGCTAAAGAGTTGATGTTGGACAAGGAAGACACCATAATGGGTTATGTTAACTTACATCTGAGATAAATTATATTGTCATGGATCATCCAACATGATTGACCTTGCCTTTCCCCCTCATGCTAGCCAAATTCTTTGCACCAAGTAGAGATACTACTTGTTCTTCTAAACACCCTTAAACCAGTTTTGCCATGAGAGTCCACCATACCTACCTATGGATTGAGTAAGATCCCTCAAGTAAGTTGTCATCAGTGCAAGCAATAAAAATTGCCCTCTAAATATGTATGACTTATTAGTGTGGGAGAAAATAAGCTCTATACGATCGTGTGATATGGAAGAAATAAAAGCGACAGGCTGCATAATAAAGGTCCATATCACAAGTGGCAATATAAAGTGACGTTCTTTCGCATTAAGATTTTGTGCATCCAACCATAAAAGCGCATGAAAACCTCTGCTTCCCACTGCGAAGGGCCTATCTTTTACTTTTATCACCTACCTTACACAAGAGTCATGGTGATCTTCACCCTTCCTTTTTACATTTTATCTTTTGGCAAGCACAACATGTTGGAAAGATCCTTGTATATATGGCTAATTGGATGTGAGTTTTCATGAACTATTATTGTTGACATTACCCTTGAGGTAAAATGTTGGGAGGCAAAACTATAAGCCCCTATCTTTCTCTGTGTCCGATTTAAAACTCCATACCCATAAGTATTGCGTGAGTGTTAGCAATTTTGAAAGACTATATGATAGTTGAGTATGTGGACTTGCTGAAAAGCTCTTATATTGACTCTTTCCTATGTTATGATAAAATGCAATTGCTCCAACGACTGAGATTATAGTATGTTAGTTTTCAATGAAGATTATGATTCATGCTTGAAATTGTGATTGAATTGTTACTCTAGCATAAGAGATCATATGACAAGAATTATATAAGTTGTTGTTTTAAGAATGATCATGATGCCCTCATGTCCGTATTTTATTTTTATCGACACCTCTATCTCTAAACATGTGGACATATGTTCGCACACGAACACGTCACCATGTACCCTCGACGCCGGGGGTGATGCACCGCAGCTCGCATCGAAGGAGGTCCGACCGGCAGCGCGATACGCAGGACAGCCGGCAGACGCTTTTGTAGACCCGAAGCCCCGCTTACCCGGGAGGGACCCCGTCTGGGCTCGCGGTGGCTATGAGCTGCTCCAGGTCGATGCGCTCGCCCCTAGAGCCTCGTGATTCCGCAGCCCTCCGGCATGAAGGACTAGCAAAGAATTAGAAGAAAAATACAAGGGAGAGATAAGAAGTAGATGAACACGAAAAAGTAGTAGATGTGTTTGTTTGATTGGTGTTGTTTCAATCGGCCGTCACCCCCAACATATATAAGAGGCGGCTGGACTTCCCGTACAAGAAAATGATTTATCTAGGCTTTCCTTACAAGAAAATTATATCAATTCACGTCCAAAACCCTAGCCAAATTCGGACTGGTTTTATCCGAACTTTCCAAAACTGTTCGGTTTAAACTGGCTGTACTTTGAGGGTCCTTTTTGTGGTGACAAACGATCTCGGATGGAAACGAGACAAAAAGCAATCTTGACCTTTTCGATGAGACGAACAACTTTCATGTTGAACGTTTTTTCATCAGAGGTCATCTCGAGGGTCAAATCGTCGTGCAAGAAAGCTAATTATTCACGCAACACATGAGACATACCCACATATGTGTCTGGTTCTGGGCGTCATATTTTTGCTCACTGGAAGGTCGCGCTGTGCGGGCTCTAACTTTTGCATATGACCTCGGGTTGAGACGATCTTTATATAAAAATCGATCATTTCGATGAGACGAAGACAATTCATGTAGATCAGTTTTCAATATGGGGCAGTCTTGGGGGTGTAATCAGCCGAATAGTGTTCTGAATACAAAATCTAAGTACTTCGAACACAACTTCGGCCTTAGAGATGAGACCAGATGACTATGGCCCAAATATCAAAGTTTTTCCTTTTGACGATACGGAACTTTCTCACTTTGAGCACTTCTCCATTTGAGGCCGTCTTAATTAAGTTCATCGCCGTGCCATAATCTGGTGTCAACAACATATTTTTTGATTTCGGCTTTCACTTGAGGAAAAGCGAGGTCTAAACTTGGGGGAGTTGATACTTCCATTTTGCATCATGCTTCTATATCAATATTTATTGCATTATGGGCCGTTATTACACATTATGTCACAATACTTATGCCTATTCTCTCTTATTTTACAAGGTTTACATAAAGAGGGAGAATGCCGGCAGCTGGGATTCTGGGTTGGAAAAAGAGCAAATATTATAGACCTATTCTGCACAGCTCCAAAAGTCTTGAAACTTCATGGAAGTCATTTTCAGAATATATAAAAAATACTGAGCGCAAGAAATTCTAGAGGGCGGGCACACCCTGCCCACGAGGGTGGGGGGCGCGCCCTGCCCCCTGGGCGCGCCCCCTGCCTCGTGCCCCCTGGTGGCCCTCCGATGCCCATATTCTACTATATGGAGTCTTTCGATGAGGAAAAAATCATAAGCAAGCTTTCGGGACGAGACTCCGCCGCCACGAGGCAGAACCTTGGCGGAACAAATCTAGGGCTCTGACGGGGCTGTTCTGTTGGGGAAACTTCCCTCCGGGAGGGGGAAATCATCGCCATCGTCATCACCAATGATCCTCTCATCGGGAGGGGGTCAATCTCCATCAACATCTTCACCAGCACCATCTCCTCTCAAAACATAGTTTATCTCTTGTATCCAATTCTTGTCTCCAAGTCTGGGATTGGTACCTGTGGGTTGCTAGTAGTGTTAATTACTCCTTGTAGTTGATGCTAGTTGGTTTATTTGGTGGAAGATCATATGTTCAGATCATATATGCATATTAATACCCCTCTGATTATGAACATGAATATGCTTTGTGAGTAGTTACGTTTATTCCACAGGACATGGGAGAAGTCTTGCTATTAGTAGTCATGTGAATTTGGTATTCGTTCGATATTTTGATGAGATGTATGTTGTCTCTCCTCTAGTGGTGTTATGTGAACGTCGACTACATGACACTTCACCATTATTTGGGCCTAGAGGAAGGCATTGGGAAGTAATAAGTAGATGATGGGTTGGTAGAGTGACAGAAACTTAAACCCTAGTTTATGCGTTGCTTCGTAAGGGGCTGATTTGGATCCACATGTTTCATGCTATGGTTAGGTTTAACTTAATACTTTTGTTGTAGTTGCATATGCTTGCAATAGATGTGAATCATAAGTGGGATGCTTGTCCAAGTAAGGACAGTACCCAAGCACCAGTCCACCCACATATCAGAGTATCAAAGTACCGAACGCGAATCATATGATCGTGATGAAACCTAGCTTGACGATAATTCCCATGTGTCCTCGGGAGCGCTTTTCTCTATATAAGAATTTTTCCAGGCTTGTCCTTTGCTACAAAAAGGATTGAGCCACCTTGCTGCACTTGATTTACTTTTTTTACTTGTTGCTCGTTACAAATTATCTTATCACAAAACTATCTGTTACCTCTAATTTCAATGCTTGTAGAGAATACCTTGCTGAAAACCGCTTATCATTTCCTTCTGCTCCTCGTTGGGTTTGACACTCTTACTTATTGAAAGGACTACGATAGATCCCCTATACTTGTGGGTCATCAATGGCCCATTTGGCAATCCAGCCCGTAGCATCGCGGTTGTTTATAATGTCATTGAGTGGTACTTCGGCGGCCACCGTGATCGAGCACTCCTGGAAGTAGTGACGGAGCTTTTGGGATGCCATGAAGACCGCGTATGCCATTTTTTGATAATGAGGGTATCGGGATTTGCATGGTGTAAGGACAGTAGATACATAGTATATTGGCTTCTGAAGCGAGAATTTATGTCCATCCTGTTCTCGTTCAACGATGAGTACATCACTCACCACTTGATGTGTTGCCGATATGTATAATAACATCGGTTCGCCGGCGTTTGATGCGGCCAGGATTGGATTTCTCACAAGAAGGGTTTTTATTTCTTCCAGTCTGGCTGTTGCCGCGTCCGTCCACTCGAAGTGGTCGGTTCGCCGTAGAAGGCGATAGAGTGGCAGTGCCTTTTCTCCTAATCTGGAGATAAAGCAGCTTAGAACTGCCACGCAACTTGCAAGTTTCTGAACTTGTTTAAGGTCTGTTGGCTTAGCCAATTGTGACAAAGCTCGGATTTTGGCTGGGTTTGCTTCGATTCCCCCTATTGGAGACGATGAAGCCCAGTAGTTTTCCAGCGGGGACGCCGAAGACACACTTTTCTGGGTTGAGCTTGATGTCATACGCCCTGAGGTTTTTGAATGTAAGACGTAAGTCTTCTATTAGTGTTTCCATGTGCCTGGTTTTGATGACGACGTCATCAACATAAGCTTCTACTGTTTTGCCAATGTGTTTCTCCAGGCATGTTTGAATGATGCATTGATATGTGGCGCCGGCGTTCTTGAGCCCGAAGGTCATGGTATTGAAGCAGAATGGCCCGTGTGGGGTAATAAATGTTGTTGTAGCTTGATCGGATTCCTTCATTTTGATTTGATGGTATCCGGAGTAGCATCGAGGAAACACAGTGAGTCGTGTCCTACGGTGGCGTCAATGATTTGATAAATGCGGGGAAAGGGGAAAGGGGTCCTTAGGGCAAGCCTTGTTGAGATCCTTGAAATCGAGACATAGGCGCCAGGATTTATCTTTCTTTGGTACCATTACCAGGTTTGCCAGCCAGTCCGGATGCTGGATTTTTCTGATGAATCCAGCCTCGATGAGCTTGGCCGGCTCCTCTCCCATGGCTTGTCGCTTAGGTTCGGAAAAGCACCGAAGTGTTTGCTTGACTGGTTTAAATCCTTTTAATATGTTGAGGCTATGTTCGGCCAACTTGTGTGGGATCCCTGGCATATCCGAAGGGTGCCAGGCAAATATGTCCCAGTTTTCGCGCAGGAATTCTCATAGTGCGGCATTGACTGTTCGGTTCAATTGAGCTTCGATGGATGCTATCTTCTTGGGGTCCGTTGGATGGACTTGGAATTTGATTATTTCTTCTGCCGGTTTGAACGAGGTGGATTTGGGGCATTTGTCGAGGATCACATCATCCCTGTCCACTGTGGAGCGTAGTGCGGTTAATTCTTCGGACGCGAGGGCTTCGGATAGCGCCTCCAGGGCCAGGGATGCGGTTGTGTTTTCAGCGCGGAGTGCTATGTCCAGATCACTGAGGAGAGTGATTATGTCGTTTGGTCCAGGCATTTTGAGCTTCATATATCCGTAGTGAGGTATAGCTTGAAAGCGTGTAAAAGCATCCCGCCCCAACATGGTGTGATATCCGCTGCTGAAAGGGGCCACTTGGAAGGTTATTTCTTCAGACCGATAGTTCTCCGGTGATCCGAATACCACGTCAAGTGTGATTTTGCCCGCGCACCGCGCCTCCCGACTAGGAATAATTCCCCGGAAGGTTTTGTTACAATGTTTGATGCGGCTCCTGTCTATTTCCATCTTATGGAGTGTGTCCTCATAAATGAGATTTAGTCCGCTGCCACCGTCCATGAGGACCTTGGTGAGTCGACACCCATCCACGATGGGGCTGAGGACTAACGCGGCTGGTGCTCGTACTGTTCTGTACTTTGGTTCGTCACCGACGTTGAATGTTATAGCCGTGTTGTTCCATGGGTTTGTTACAGCGATTTGGCATATTTCGTTGAGCTCGCGAAGTGCCCTTTTGAGCTTGTTATTTGAAGCGAATGTCTCAAAGACTGTCAATACTCTTGGGTCGTCGTCTTCTGGGGGGTGTTGTTCTGGGGCGTCCTTGATAAGGATGTCCTCACCGCTCTTGGCTACCTATCGTAGTATCCAACATGCTCTAAGGTTGCCACGGTATATGTTGTTGTATGTATTTTCCATGGGCCATCGAGCCACCCTTCCAGAACGGTGTCGTGCCGTATAGTGGCTTTGTGTTTTTTGACTGTTGGACTGGGTGTGCCCCAAGGGTACGCCCTTTTCGCCTGTAGGGGAAGTTGGGTTGGGGCTGGTGGTTCCTAGCGAGCTGCCCGAGTTTCCCAGGCGCTTTCCATCGTGCAATATTTTTGTACGATGGTTGCTAAGTCAGCAAATTTTAGTATGCGGCATCGATTGATGGAGTTGAGGATTCCTTTGTCCGCATAGTTTTTGTAGAACGCTGATATTGCGTCCTTGTCACGGAAATCTTTTACCTTGTCCTTGACAAGGAGGAATCTGGCCCAAAAGTGGTGGACCTTCTCCTGAGATTGTTGTTTTATGCTCATGAGAGCCTCTACATCCGGGTGGGTGGGTGGAATTAAATCCGAACCCCGACCTAACCGGCTGTGCGGAGTCCGACAACCTTCCGGACTAGACAATCCAGGTTCCGGAATATCTTTTGATTGTTTGGAACCGCTGTCCGATGCTATGTTCGGAGGGCTGGTTGCGTCCTTTCGTGGGTGAGTATCCGGCTCTTCATGAACGGCGACCCAAACATAGTCTGTCTTCAATATAGAAGAATACTCGCCGTCCTGCTCCAGGACTGTCATGATCTGGTGGGTGACTGGTGGAGTTTCGGTTTCTCCCTGATCGGTTTTAGGCCCGATCTGATCGTAATCTATGATGATTCCCAAGGTGGCGATGCGATCTAGGAGCTCGTTTAAGGACGAAATCTCAACCGGATCCATCTACTTAGAGTGCTCGGAGTTGATGCGAAGGGGATTTTCGATGGCCCGAGTGGTCATCGTCGGCTCCATGGCCGAACGGGTGATCATAGTAAAGTCACCCAGCCGGAGGGTTTGGCATGAGGCCAAAACTACCCCTACAGTAACGTTGTCTTTAATGACAAGGCGAGCCATCGAGCCTTTCATCGACGGCACAGTGGAACTCTCAATGAAAGCACCAAGGTCGGTGTCAAAACCGGCGGATCACGCGTAGGGGGTCCCGAACTGTGCGTCTAGGATCGATGGTAACAGGAGATGGGGGACACGATGTTTACCCAGGTTCGGGCCCTCTCTATGGAGGTAATACCCTACTTCTTGCTTGATTGATCTTGATGAATATGAGTATTACAAGAGTTGATCTACCAAGAGATTGTAATGGCTAAACCCTAGAAGTCTAGCCTATGAATATGGTAATGAGTACATGTGGTCCTTCCAGACTATCCCCTTCGGTTTATATAGACACCAAGGGGATCTAGGGTTTACATGGAGTCGGTTACATAAGAAGGAATCTTTGGTTGCCAAGCTTGCCTTCCACGCCAAGTAGAGTCCAATCCGGACACGGTACAGTCTTCAGCCTTCATGTCTTCACACCCCATCAGTCTGGCCCATGGATAACGGGCCGGACGCCCGAGGACCCCTTAGTCCATGACTCCCTCACTACCTAACATATTTATCCATGTAATTCTCTTTATTGTGGCATGAATGTTCAGATTCGTAATAATCAGAAGAAAAGTTTAATATTTACATAAAAACAATAATACTTCAAGCATACTAACAAAATAATTATGTCTTCTCAAAATAACATGGCCAAAGAAATCTTATCCCTACAAAATCATATAGTCTGGCTATGCTCCATCTTCATCACACAAAATATTAAAATCATGCACAACCCCGATGACAAGCCAAGCAATTGTTTGTTACTTTTGATGTTATCAAACTTTTTCAACTTTCACGCAATACATGAGCTTGAGCCATGGACATTGCACTATAGGTGGAATAGATGGTGGTTGTGGAGAAGAAAACAGAAGAAGGAGATAGTCTCACATCAACTAGGCGTATCAACGGGCTATGGAGATGCCCATTAATAGATTCAATGTGAGTGAGTAGGGATTACCATGCAACGGATGCACTAGAGCTATAAGTTTATGAAACCTCAAAAAGAAATCTAAGTGGGTGTGCATCCAACTTGCTTGCTCATGAAGACCTAGGGCATTTGAGGAACCCATCGTTAGAATATACCAGCCAAGCTCTATAATGAAAAATTCCCACTAGCTTATGAAAGTGATATCATAGGAGACTCTCTATCATGAAGATCATAGTGCTACTTTGAAGCACAAGTGTGGCAAAAAGGATAGTAACATTGTCCCTTCTCTCTTTTTCTCTCATTTTTTCATTTTTTTGGGCCTTCTCTTTTTTGGCCTTTCTCTCTATATTTTTATTTCCTCACATGGGACAATGCTCTAATAATGAAAATCATCACACTTCTATTTACTTACAACTCAAGGATTACAACTCGATACTAGAACAAAAATATGACTCTGTGTGAATGCCTCTGGCGTTGTACCCGGATGTGCAATGAATCAAGAGTGACATGTCTAAAAAAAGATGAATGGTGGCTTTCCACAAATATGATGTCAACTACATGATCATGCAAAACAATACGACAATGATGATGCGTGTCATAATACAAGGAACGATGGAAAGTTGCATGGCAATATATCTCGGAATGGCTATGGAAATGCCATAATAGGTATGTATGGTGGCTGTTTTGAGGAAGGATGTGTGGTGGGTTTATGGTACCAGCGAAAGTTGTGCGGTACTAGAGAGGCTAGAAGTGGCGGAATGGAGAGAGTGCGTATAATACATGGACTCAACATTAGTCATAAAGAACTCACATACTTATTGCAAAAATCTATTAGTCGTCGAAACAAAGTACTACGTGCATGCTCCTAGGGGATAGATTGGTAGGAAAAGACCATCACTCGTCCCCGACCGCCACTCATAAGGAAGACAATCAAAAAACATCTCATGCTCCAACTTCGTTACATAACGGTTCACCATATGTGCATGCTACGGGACTCACAAACCTTAACACAAGTATTTCTCAAATTCACAGCTACTTACTAGCATGACTCTAATATCACCATCTTCATATGTCAAAACAATCATAAGGAATCGAACTTCTCATAGTATTCAATGCACTTTATATGAATGTTTTTATTATATCCCTCTTGGATGCCTATCATATTAGGACTAATTTTATAACTAAAGAAAATTACCATGCTGTTTAGAGACTCTAAAAATAATATAAGTGAAGTACCAGAGTTCATCAATTTCTATAAAATAAAACCACCACCGTGCTCTAAAAAGATATAAGTGAAGCACTAGAGCAAATTTGCCCGCTCAAAAGATATAAGTGAAGCACACAGAGCATTCTAATAAATCATGATTCATGCGTGTCTATCTTAAAAGGTGTGTACAACAAGGATGATTGTGGCAAACTAAAAAGCAAAGACTCAAATCATACAAGACGCTCCAAGCAAAACACATATCATGTGGTGAATAAAAATATATCCTCAAGTAAAGTTACCGATAGACAAAGACGAAAGAGGGGATGCCTTCCCGGGGCATCCCCAAGCTTAGGCTTTTTGACATCCTTGAATATTACCTTGGGGTGCCTTGGGAATCCCCAAGCTTAGGCTCTTGCCACTCCTTATTCCACAGTCCGTCAAATCCTTACCCAAAACTTGAAAACTTCACAACATGAAACTCCAACAGAAAATCTCGTAAGCTCCGTTAGTATAAGAAAGTAAATCACCACTTTTGTTACTATTGTGAACTCATTCTTTATTTATATTGGTGTAATATATACTGCATTCCAACTTTTCCATGGTTCATACCCCCCGATACTAGCCATAGATGCATCAAAATAAGCAAACAACGCGCGAAAACAGAATCTGTCAAAAATAGAACAGACTGTATAAATATGGAGATTCCGAATACTTCTGTAACTAAAACAATTCTGAGAAATTAGGAAGTCCTATATAATTTATTTGTTAACTCTCTGCAAAACGAATCAGTATTTTATCACGCTTCTGTTAAAAACTAAAACTAATCTCCTGGGCACAAAAGTTTCTATTTTTCAGCAGGATCAAATTAACTATTACCATAAGCTATCCCAAAGGTCTTACTTGGCACAAACACTAATGAAAACACAAAAACACATCTAACCAGAGGCTAGATTATTTATTCATAGCAAACCATGACCTAAAAAGCAAGAACAAAAATAAAATTGGGTTGCCTCCCAACAAGCGGTATTGTTTAACGCCCCTGGCTAGGCATTTGAGATTTCAATGATGCTCACATGAAATACAAGAATTGAAGCACAAAGAGAGCATCACAAAACATGTGACAAACACATCTAATTCTAACATACTTCCTATGCATATGTATTTTATAAGAAAACAAATTATCAAGACAAGTAAAAACTAGCATATGCATGGAAGAAGAAAGAAATAATAGCAATCTCAACATAACAAGAGATAATTTTGTAACATGAAAATTTCTACAACCATATTTTATTCTCTCATAATAATTACATGTGGGGTCATTTTCAAATTTAACAATATAACTATCACATAAAATATTTCTCAACATGATCCACATGCATGCAAAGTTGACACTCTTCCAAAATAGTGGGATTATCATAAAATAAAGTCATGACCTCTCTGAACCCACTCTTATCAAAAACTTCATAAGATTGAACATTATCCAAATATGTGGGATCTAAAGTTGACACTCTTCCAAACCCACTTTCAATGGATTACACCAACAAAGACATCTTGGCTGGACAGACTTAAGAAGGATTTCTCTCTCCTTACCTATAGGGTCAAGGAAAAACACAAACATCTTATCCCTCTCATACTTGCCTCCATAGCCTAGTTCTCTCTCCACCCCCCAAAGTGGCGGATAGATACATGTAAATATCTCATGTAAATTGTAAAAAGTTTTTCTAATATAAGTTTACAACAGTAGGAGGTTCTCCTACTGTTCAAGGTTCAAAAAAAATTATTGCAAACATTATTATCAATCTCATAATCATCATGGGGATTAACTAAATTTTCAAGATTGTAAGAAGAATCACCCCAATCATGATCATTGCAACAAGTAGTGGACATAGCAAAACTAGCATCCCCAAGCTTAGGGTTTTGCATATCATTAACACAATGACATTAATAGAATTTATAATAACATCATTGCAATCATGCTTTTCATTCAAAGATCTATCGTGAATCACTTAATAAAGTACTTCATCACAATTTTCAGATTCATGGATTTCAAGCAAAACTCCATAAAGATAATCTAGTGCACTCAACTCAATAGCAATTGGTTCATCATAATTGGACCCTTTAAAAACATTAGCAAATGAATAGGGATCCACAAACCCTTAGCAAGTGAAGATGCAAGCAAAAAGAAGGCACATGGTAACAGAAGATCGAATGGAAGAAGGGCAAAGAAAAGGTAAATCTTTTTGAAAATCATTTTAGAAGTGGGGGAGAGGAAAACGAGAGGCGGATGGCGAATAATGTAATGCAAGAGATGAGATTTTATGATGGGTACTTGGCATGTCTTGGCTTGGTGTAAATCTCCCCGACAACGGCGCCAGAAATCATTCTTGCTACCTCTTGAGCTTGCGTTGGTTTTTCCCTTGAAGAGGAAAGGGTGATGCAACAAAGGAGGGTAAGTATTTCCATCAGTTTTGAGAACCACGGTATCAATCAAGCAGGAGACTACGCAACAAGCCACTGAATACCTGTACAAACAAACACCAACTTGCAACCAACGCGACAAAGGTGTTATCAATCCCTTAGCGGTTATTTGCAAAGTGAGATCTGATAGAGATGGATAAACGGTAAAGTAATATTTTTGTCTTATGGAACGGAAAGTAAAAGATTGCAAAGAGAGTAAATCGGAAACTAAAAGTGTAGATCGGAAACTTATATGATGGAAAATAGACCCCAGGGCCATATTTTCACTAGAGGCTTCTCTCAAGATAGAAGTTATTACTGTGGGTGAACACACTTCTGCCGAGCAATTGATACAAAAGCGCAAAGTTATGACGATATCTAAAGCAATGATCATGAATATAGGCATCACATCCGTGTCAAGTAGACCGAAACGATTCTGCATCTACTACTGTTACTCCACACATCGACCGCTATCCAGCCTGCATCTAGAGTATTAAGTTCATAAGAACCGAGTAACGCCTTAAGCAAGGTGACATGATGTAGAGGAATTAACTCAAGCAATATGATGAAAACCCCATCTTGTTATCCTCGATGGCAACAATACAATATGTGCCTTGCTGCCCCTACTGTCACTGGGAAAGGACACCGCAAGATT
The DNA here is from genome assembly GCF_056163025.1 of Triticum urartu. Taxonomy (NCBI): domain Eukaryota; kingdom Viridiplantae; phylum Streptophyta; class Magnoliopsida; order Poales; family Poaceae; genus Triticum; species Triticum urartu. The sequence goes on along the minus strand of NC_141876.1, from coordinate 165,644,591 downwards.
GAACCCAAAGTTAAGCACTTCTCCCATTGCAAAAAAACCAATCTAGTTGGCCAAACCAAATCGATACTTCGAAGAGACTTGCAAAGATATCAAATCATGCATATAAGAATTCATAGGAGATTCAAATAATATTCATAGATAAGCTAATCATAAATCCACAATTCATTGGATCTCGGAAAACACACCGCAAAAGAGTATTACATCGAATAGATCTCGAAGAACATCGAGGAGAACTTTGTATTGAGAATCAAAAAGAGAGAAGAAGCCATCTAGCTACTAGCTATGGACCCGTAGGTCTAAAGTAAACTACTCACGCTTCATCGGAGAGGCAATTGTGTTGATGTAGAATCCCTCTGTGATTGATTCCCCCTTCCATCAGGATGCCAGAAAAGGCCCCAAGATGGGATCTCACGGGTACAGAAGGTTGCGGCAGAGGAAAAGTGGTTTCATGGCTCCGCGGGATGTTTTTGGGGTATACGAGTATATATAGGTGAAAGAATTAGGTCAGGGGAGCTACGAGGGGCCCACAAGGTCGGGGGGCGCGCCCCACCTCCCTGGGCACGCTCTCCACCCTTGTGGCCGCCTCGAGGCTCCTCTGACTTGCACTCCAAGTCTCCTGGGTGTCTTCTGGTCCAAGAAACATTATGGCGAAAGTTTTATTCCGTTTGGACTCCATTTGGTATTCCTTTTCTGCAGAACTCTAAAACAAGGAAAAAACAAAAACTAGCACTGGGCTCTAGGTTAATAGGTTAGTCCCAAAAATCATATAAAATAGCATAATAATGCATATAAAACATCCAAAACACATAATATAATAGCATGGAACAATTAAAAATTATAGATACGTTGGAGACGTATCATACATGCACCATTGTTAGTCTTGCATTCAAATTCATTAATCTTGGATGATTTAAGGTTCTATTATCAAGTAATATATGTAATATTCATATATGAATTCAATGGGTATGCAACTTATGAAATGGAGGCTATGTAATCATGTGAGGTAACACTTTTAAGTAGCAGACTACAATATCCATTTCTTTTGTGGGACTACAATATCCATTTCTTTTTGGGCGCCTCTACAATAGCATGTCAATGCATCATGTTTAAAGTAAATAACTAATGGCACTAAATTATCTATTTACACGAGAAATGCATAGGCTGAGCGTTTGATCCCTTTTTGTGAACGCTCCTCTATACCCGTACGATTGGTCGTGCCTGTGTGAACGTCCAAGTTATCGGTGCATCATCCCGAGTTATTGTCTTTTTTCTGGGGTGGACTTCACACCAGTTATTAACTGTTGATGTGTGCCCCGTGTACACAGTCTCGCATGACCTTCTCGCTAGCACTGTCCAAAATTAGTTGAAACTGGATATGAACGATCCCGCGGGCAGCAAAAATCTCCCGCCTCCTTCTAAAATTTCCGCCAACTAGTCTTTAGCATGCGAAATTCCCCTTTTGTCCTTGGTACACAGAGAACAATAGTTACATCAAGACCCTCATTTACATAATAGGACGGGGCTGCTTTGATAACTTCCAGTCCCCCCCACACGGCACCCCCATTTCCTCTCCCCCTCCCGCAAAAATGACTAACTCCACAGCACCAGAGAATCTTACATCATGTTGTCCGTACTTCATCGGCCTTTCTACCCCTCCCCTCTCGAAACCCTGGACTTCTCATCCACTGGCGTAACAGAGCCCATTCACTGCCAGCGGAGTCCACCTCGTCGGATCTTCTTCTATGGCCGCATCTACCCCTCCCACCTCCCCTAGAAACAAGTAGACTGCTCATCCACCACTGTATCATAGCCCATTTAGTGTCGGCCTTGTCCACCACGCTAGATATGCTTCGCCGGTACTGTCGTCAATCGCAGTGCATCTGTGATGTCTACTACACAACCTTCTTCTTGTAGACGTTGTTGGGCCTCCAAGTGCAGAGGTTTGTAGGACAGTAGCAAATTTCCCTCAAGTGGATGACCTAAGATTTATCAATCCGTAGGAGGCGTAGGATGAAGATGGTCTCTCTCAAGCAACCCTTCAACCAAATAACAAAGAGTCTCTTGTGTCACCAACACACCCAATACAATGGTAAATTGTATAGGTGCACTTGTTCGGCAAAGAGATGGTGATACCAGTGGTATATGGATGGTAGATAAAGGTATTTGTAATCTGAAAATATAAAAAAAGCAAGGTAACACTGAAATAGGCATAAAACAGCAAATCTGGGCTGGGCCTCCGGTTAATAGGTTAGTCCCAAAAATAATATAAAAGTGGATAATAAAGCCCAATATTGCCCAAAACAGTAGATAATATAGCATGAACCAATCAAAAATTATAGATACGTTGGAGATGTATCAATCTACAGCGGCTCCTTCGTACTCCCCACCGGAGACGCTTCGTCCACACCCCCCCGGAGCCGCCCCACCGATGCCTCCGTCCAGAGCCTCTGATCCTCTTCACCGACACCTTCCTCAACCCTACTGGAGCCGCTTCACCGACACCATCATCAACCCTGCCGGAGTAGCTTCGCTTAAACCATTCTCAACCCTACTGGGGCCGCTTCGCCAACGCACAAGTCCACGGCCTCAGATCCGCTTCATCGCACCCTCGTCCTACCTACCGGAGCAGCTTCTGACGCCCCGTCCATGGCCACAAATCCGCATCATCGACACCATCCTGGACCCAACCACCAGAGCAGCTTCACCAACGCCCTCGTCCATGGCCTTAGATCCGCTTCGCCCACACCGTAGTCCACCCTACCGAAGCAGCTTCACCGACGCCCTCATCCATGGTATCAGATCCGCTTCGTCCACACCATAGTCAACCCTACCGGAGCCGCTCCACAAACACCCTACTCGGCGGTTCTAGATCTCCTTATCGGACCCTGACAGCCAGCGCAGCGTCATCATCCTTGACGTTTCTAACCCGATTCCCACCATCTGGCAAGATGCCAAGCACCCGCTGTAACACCCAAAATGCGGTTATATCTCCCATGTGTCGGGGCATGACTTAGAGGCATAGCCGGATGGTAGGCTTATCGCAAGAGGGGTAATTGTTGGCATGCGAAATCGCCGCGCAACACCAGGATATTTGTCGTGCTTTCGTGACGACGAACAATTGCTTAACGGGCAAAGCAACAAAGATTTCCTCTCTTTCGTGGAGGAGAACCGGCCGCTTTCCAGCGCAAAACGGCAAAGATCGCCAAACCCTAGGGCTGCTAGGGCTCGGCAGGAAGTAGCGACAGAAAATAGACGTACGTGAAAAAGTAGTTTGTATTGATAGATCGATTGATGGGGCTTTTTCCAATCGACCGTGGCCTTATAAATAAGGTACGCTCGACTTTGCGTATACAAGGCAAGACCTGGTTACGTAGCATGCCTTGCCGTACAGGAATACAACTCCAAAACTAAAACCGAACAGGACTCGATTCGGTTACCGTGTAATACATGCGTACAAAATCTGCATGCTATCTGTAGTACGTATCTAGGCCATATTCACGTACAAAGACTCTTGGATATATGAATAAAATATTCTGGCAAGGTCGCTATCACACTATATAATAAGGACTAATGACCCACCATCTGTGCTTGCTTTGTTTAGGTGACTTCATTGCCCATGCTAAAGTTCCTTCATCTTAACAACCACGGTTTAGCCCAGCACATGAGAATTTGTCCATGTAGCCGCTAGTCCATACAGAATTCTATATAATTGTCTTGGGTAAAATAACTTCTTACACCTGACAAGCCTGCATTTCAAAATAAATAGCAAGTCCAAAAGCATATATGTCAACCACACATTTAAATTAATTTGGCCCGTAGAATACCTAGCAGCCAAATTATACATTCAACACATGCCCCCCTGTTTTTGTTACATTTGGATTTATCAAAAACACCATAACAATATCTTAGGGCGATGTTGATCAATCCACCAGCCATGTTATTTCTTAGGGCGATATCTCAAATAATATATCAGCCAAATTTGCTCAAGCCTCCTGCCACATGCTAGGATAGTACTTCTTCAAATATTTCCCATTGAGAGCTTTGGGAAACTTCTCTCCCTGCAAAGATTGTACAAAATATGAATTTCCAGGAACGATCTCTACAACCTTATACGAGCCTTCCCAACTTGGCGACCATTTGCCGAATTTCCTATCTTTAGTTCCAATAGGTAAAATCGTTTTCCACACTAAATCTCCTATTTGAAACGATTTTTCTCTCACCTTTTTATTATAAGCCTTGGCTACTCTTAATTTCTCCTTCTCAATTTCTCGCAAAGCTCTTAATCTCTCTTCTGAAATGTCATCTATCTTATCCATCATCTGTTCATTATAATCTATAGCCGACAAATCATTTTGTCTGGCCACTCTAAGAGCTTCTAAATTAACCTCTACGGGTAACACCGCCTCCTAGCTATATACTAGATCATACGGTGCTACTTGAGTCGCTCCGTGCTTAGATATCCGATGAGCCCATAAAGCTTCCGAAAGTACCTCATGCCACCTTTTCGGATGTTCCTCAATTTTCTTCTTTATAAGTTTAATTAAAGTTTTATTGCTAGATTCGGCCTGTCCATTAGCTTGAGCATAATAAGGCAACGAATTTAACAACTTAATTCCTAAAGGTTCGGCAAATTCACGAAATTGATGAGACATAAAAGAAGCACCTTGATCAGTAGTTAAAGTTTGAGGAATCCTGAATCTGTGAATAATATGCTCTAAAACAAAAGTAATAACCTCTTTATGAGTCATATTTTTCAAAGGAACTGCTTCAGTCCATTTAGTAAAATAATCTGTAGCAACTAGGACGAAGCGATGTCTTTTAGAAGACGAAGGATGTATCTCACCAATAAAATCTAAACCCCATCCTCTAAATGGCCATGGCCTAATTATGGGTTTTAACATAGACGCGGGCGCTAACTGTACATTACCAAATTTTTGACATGCCTGACAACCTTTATAATACCGAAAACAATCCTCTAACAAATTCGGCCAATAAAACCCTGCTCGTTTTAATAACCATCACATTTTGTCAGCCGACTGATGTGTTCCACATATTCCTTCGTGCACTTCACCCATAGCTATTCTAGACTGATCAGAATCCAAGCATTTTAAAAATAACCCATCTATTGTTCGGCGATACAACTCGTCATTAAACAAAGTATATTTTAAAGCTTGTCGCCGAATTTTCCTATCTCTTGTTTGACTTGGATCCTTTAAATGATTAACTAGAGGAACTCTCCAATCACTTAATTCTAATTTATTTGCTAATTCGGTCATTTGTGATCGATGCACTAAATCTGCAGTACATTGTACAGCTAGTTGTTCAACTGTACTAGGACCAAGTGCACCCGACTTTCGGCGTCAAGTAAACGACGACTTAAGTATGCAATGATGTATTCTTTACCGCTGACCTCTTGCGCCAACACCGCACCGATCACCTTATCTTCTGCAGCAATGTACAGCCTGAACGGTGCACCGGACTTGGGCGCCTGCAATATTGGAGGATTCGACAAGCATCGCTTTATATAATTAAAAGCATCTTGTTGCTCTGCCCCCCAAGTAAATCCGGCTTCATTCTTTAGCCGAAGTAGAGGAACAAACGATTCAATTTTACCTGCAAGGTTAGATATGAATCGTCTCAAGTAATTAATTTTTCCTAGCAACTTTTGCACATCCCTTTTACATGTGGGTTCCTCTAAATTTCTAATTGCCTCCACTTTCTTAGGGTCAATCTCTATGCCATTTTCATGAATTATGAAGCCTAAAAACTTGCCAGCCGACACGCCAAAAGCACGTTTGAGTGGGTTCATTTTTAATCCATACCGGCGCATCCTTTCAAAAGCTAATCTTAAATGGGCTAAATGATGATCAAACCCATCCGATTTAACAACTATGTCATCAATATATATTTCTAGTACAATACCTAGAAGATCATGAAAATTAAATTCATAGCTCGTTGGTATGTAGCGCCGGCATTTTTCAACCCAAATGTCATAACGACCCACTCAAATAAACCAACAAAACCTGGGCAACGAAAAGTAGTCTTAGACATATCTTGTTCAGCCATAAATATCTGATTATAACCCGCATTACCATCTAAAAAGCTAATCACTTTATGTCCTGATGCATCATTAATAAGCATGTCGGCTATAGGCATAGGATATTCATCTTTCGGAGTAGCCTTATTCAAATCTCTAAAATCAACACAGATTCTAATATTACCAGTATTTTTCCTTTCCACGGGCACAATATTAGAAACCCAATCTGCATATCTACACGGCCGAATAAACTTAGCTTTTAACAACCGATCAACTTCTTCTTTGATGCGGTCATACAAATTAGGATTGAAACTTCTACGAGGTTCTTTATGCGGCCTAAAACCAGATTTAATAGGTAATCTATGCTCTACTAAATCTCTACTCAAACCGGGCATCTCAGTATAATTCCAAGCAAAGCAATCAACGAATTCTTTAAGTAATAAACATACCTTACTTTTCTGATCGGCTTTCAAGCTAGCTTTGATAAATGTAGGTCTCGGAATACTTCCATCACCAATATCAATTTCTTCAAGTGGATCAGCCGATGAGAATCCCTGTCCAAGCTTTTCCATGTTATCAAAATCTTCAATAGCTTCATGCATATCATTCTTTCCGGAACGATACTCCTCCGTGCGTCTTTGCGGCCACTTAATACTGTCGTCTTTATTCATCATTTATATAGATAAATCATTAAGCCGAGCTACGTTAGCCGGCTATGCATTTATAGGTACAAAGCCATCTCTACCAATATTGATATAATCATAGTCCGATAAATCCCTACCGGTTAAACATCGCATCTCACCGTGTTGCCAATCAACCGGCGCGTCCGTCAAAGCAATGCATGAAGAATTATCAGCCTCAATCACCTCCATGTCATCATTAACCCACTGAATTAAGCACTGATGTAAAGTAGAAGGGATGCAACAATTTGCATGAATCAAGTCGTGTCCTAACAAAATATTATATCGGCCTTTGACATCAACAACAAAAAACGCAGTCGGCAACGTTTTACTTCCGACTGTGAGCTCCATAGAAATAACACCCTTAGCCTCGGACAATTCCCCTGAGAACCCACTAAGTCCCATATTGGTCTTCATTAACTCACTCTCTTTTTGGTTCAGTTTAGAAAATACCGAAACGGGCATAATATTAACACATGCACCGCCATCAACAAGCATGCAACCAATAGGCTTACCATCAATATGACCTCTGATAAATAATGGCTTTAGGTGCTGACCGTGCTTCCTGGTTTCACAAATGTAGCCTTCTGTGGGCCAAGAACAAGTTCAGCAATTTCAGCCTCGGGCGCGCGAAATTCAGCAGGCAATGCGAACACCATATTAACACCCATATCAGTTGGTACCTCTCTATCTTCCTCTGAATTTTCAACAATAATTGTGTCATCCGTATTTTTATTTTCTTCTGCTGCAATGCGCTTCCCCTTCCAAGTCTTTGTAGGTGCCATTGGTTTATCCTGATTGAACCATCTATCGCGCTTCTTCTCAGTTATTTCTTCCTTTATTTCTAATGTCCGTAGATGCTGTACACGTCGTTTCTGAGTGTGAGTAATCCCCTTCAGGCACCACTGAGGTGCTGGTTTAGTCCATGGCGCGACTGACTTAATTTTGCTGCCCCCCGGATCCTTTGGCCTGTACTAACGTATTGTTGTTACTGGGACAAATGCTTTGTCTTTGGCTGAAAAACCTCCTTGCTGATTGTATACTTTACTAGCATTAAAATCCTGGCCGCGTACATTATTTGAATCCCAACATGTATGTGTGCTGCTGTTATACTTGAAACCCGTTGGACACAAACTCTTGGACGTTCCTGGGCCACAATTTCTCATAACTAAATCAGCATATGAACTTGCCGATTTATTCTGTTGACTAGTACGTGAGGATACAACACATTCCTTGTCTAAACATGCATGCAGGTTATGCCCAGAATTAGCTTTCTCTCCAAATTGATTAGATTGGCCAGCTTGCCGCAACTTCACGCCGTCACTTTTCTCCTCTGTACCGAGAGCTTCTTTTGAGACGCCGCTTGTTTCTGTACAATTGACAACACCTTCATCTGACTGGTGTTCCACTATTTTTAGACCATGAGCAGCATCTAAATCATCTATACTTTTTCTGGGTTTAGGATCGACACGTTTCACCGGCATCCATACGCGCTTGTGGTCGCCCTTATAGTTGTTGCGTTCTGCACTGCGTATCGGTGATCGACCTCCTCGAATATCAATAGCATCATGTGATCTAGCCTCCTCATTGAACCGATCCCTTTTCTCATGCATGTTTGGTCGAAACATAGGCCTCGGCGGAATCCATCCCGGCTGAAAATAACCTGCTGGTCCTGTAGGATATGGCGCCCAAGGATTAAATCCCCATGGAGGAAACTATGGATACATGGAGGAAACTATTGCAAAATATGGTTGCTGGTCATACCAATCTCCTTGCCATTGCTCATGAACGCCATGTCCAGAAGGAGACCTAGGATGCTTATTACCTCCGAGCCGATTAAACACATTGTTGGTCTTGTGTGAGGTATATTTTTCCAACAACATGCTAACTGTCGGCTTTGGCCTTGGAGCTTGTCTCCTCCCTCCGTTGACTTTCCACACTCCTATTTCTGGATTTTTTGGTTTGATCATCCTTGGAGGAGCGCTGTTATCAACAATGTTTTTCTCTCTTGCGGGTTCGGTCTGATCCGACCGAATAAGCATTTTTTATTCTCAAGCTCGACCACATTGATAGGAAAAGGGTCGCTACCGAGCTTCATCTTAGAACCTTCTGTAAACGCCAATCGTCCTTCATTGATGGCCGATTGCACCTGTCGACGAAACACGTTACAATCATTAGTAGCATGAGAAAAAGAATTGTGCCACTTACAATAAGCTCTTCTACCCAATTCTTCTGGAGGTGGAATTACATGACCCTCCCTCACTCTAATTAATTTATTTTGCAGTAACATATCAAAAATTCTATCACACTTGCTTACATCAAAAGTATATTTAATTTCGTCTCTTCTAGCAGGTGTGGGTTTTAAAGTAGAACATGCAAAAGGTTTTTACTTTGGCGCTTGAACCCATTCGGCTACACATATATTAACATCATCCTCACTAGCCGAATCACTATCATAATCTAAGGCATTAACTACATGGTTATCTTTCTCTTTATTTCTATTATCTTTAAACCGGCTATATTATTTAATTTCCTTAGCCTGGTTTTCTTGCGCCAAAGCCTTCTGCAAAACTTGATTGACATCTAAAAATTCTTGCCCTTCTAGTTTATCCTTAATATGAGCAAGTAGACCCGAAAAGGCAAGATCGGCTAAATCCTTTTCGGCTATGGTCAAGCTGAAACATTGGTTTTTGACATCTCTAAACCTCCTAATATAATCATGAATATGCTCATTATATTTCTGCCTAACCATAGTTAAATCTGAAAGTCAAAGTTCTATTTCACCGCTATAAAAATACTCATGAAATTTTTGCTCCAATTGTGCCCATGTTGAAATAGAATTAGGAGCAAGCGATGTAAACCAAGTAAATGCAGTACCGGATAAAGATAATGGAAACAATTTTAATCTAAAAACATCTGATGTGCCAACCTCGCAGCATTGTGCTAAAAATTGTCCCACATGCTCAAAAGTAGATCCACCATCTTCCCCCGTAAATTTAACAAAATCTGGAATTCTAAAACCACGAGGATATGGTGTCGAGTCAAAATAATCAGGGTATGGTTTTTGATATGCACGTGCTCTACCCTTAGGTTCTAAACCAAATTCTCTAAGTATGTTAGCAAGCTGATCCTTAAAATTATTATTGGGCTGTAGAGAATTGTCTTGTGGAGAAGATGGAACACCAGCACGTGGTGGAAATTCCGACAAAGAAATTGGAGCATGCGAAGTTTGCAACGGAGACCCACTAAAATATGAATCAGGAACCGGCCCATACGGAACCCCGGTACTGACAGGCGGCAGCAGTGGAGTACTATATGCCACTGTCTGATAACAAGGCTGCTGCATATTAGAATTAAATCCAAAACTTCGGTTATTGCTATTGTGATTTTCTGGAACCGAAGTCGAAACAATAGGAGCAGTAGTACTAGGAACAAAATTATTAGCCGAACTACCAACATAGTTCCGACCATCTAGATTATTGTTTAAAGAGGCGTAAGGCTGTATAGCATTAGCCGATGCACTAGGCGTATGTATATTACTTGGCAAATTGTTAAATCCGCTACTGTCTATTGGCATCGGTCTTTTTCCAGAATACTCATCATTGACTTGCAGCACTAATGAGCGTACATGACCAGGTAGACAATTTTCAAGATCTTTATTAAACTGCACCTTAAATTCTTCAAGTCTATTAGCTACTGATTTAGTAATTGTACGCACCGTATTTTCCATATTAGAACCATATTTACTAGCTACGGACACGTCAGGTGAGCAATTTCTTCGGTTGAGTTTTTTACCTGAGCATCGGAAGGGCTCGGAACTACCTTTTTGACGACACCGTTCCTCGTCTTCGCGTATCCATCCAACTTCAGCTTCAACCTCTCAACCTTTTCTTTCTCCAGCTCCTCTTCAAGCTCGCGCCGAACATCTTTCGACAGATCGTCGAGTGTGACGGCGATGACGTTCTTCGGGTCGATGTCGCTCCCGTTCTTGGACTCAGTACTCATCGTGTAGCTCTTCTCCTTCTCGTCCCCAGCGGAGTCGCCAATTGTGTTGGCATGCGAAATCGCTGCACAACACCAGGATATTTGTCGTGCTTTCGTGATGACGAACGATTGATTTACGGGAAAAGCAACAAAGATTTCCTCGCTTTAGTGGAGGAGAACCGGCCGCTTTCCAGCGCAAAACGGTAAAGATCGCCAAACCCTAGGGCTGCTGGGGCTTGGCAGGAAGTAGCGACAGAAAATAGACGTACGTGAAAAAGTAGTTTGTATTGATAGATCGATTGCTGGGGCTTTTTCCAATCGGTCGTGGCCTTATAAATAAGGTACGCTGGACTTTGCGTATACAAGGCAAGATCTGGTTCAAGCATTACACAAGGCCGTGTTCACTTCCTGGACTCCGCCAAAAAGAGACCATCACGGCTACACACGTGTATGATTCATTTTAATTAAGTTAAGTGTCAAGTTCTCTACAACCGGATATTAACAAATTCCCATCTGCTACATAACCGCGGGCACGGCTCTCAAAAGTTTATACCCTACTGGAGTGTCCCAACTTAGCCCATCACAAGCTCTCATGGTCAACGAAGGATATTCCTTCTCCCGGGAAGACCCGATCAGTCTCAAAATCCCGTTACAAGACATTTCGACAATGGTAAAACAAGACCAGCAAAGCCGCCCGATGTGCCGACAAATCCCGATAGGAGTCTCACGTATCTCGTTCTCAGGGCACACCGGATAGGTCAAGCTACAAGTAAAACCAGCCCTTAAGTTGCCCCAAGGTGGCCACGCAGGTTGCCCGTTTCAGACCAACACTCAGAGGAGCACTGGACCGGGGGGGTTAAAATAAAGATGACCCTTGAGTCTGTAGAACACAGGGGAAAAGGTATATGGTGGTCGGTAGGCAAATGGTAAAACCAAGGTTGGGCCTTGCTGGAGGAGTTTTATTCAAGGCTAACTGTCAAGGGGTTCCCATAACACCCAACCGCGTAAGGAAAGCAAAATCAACGAACATAACACCGGTATGATGGAAACTAGGGCGGCAAGAGTGGAACAAAACACCAGGCATAAGGCCGAGCCTTCCACCCTTTACCAAGTATATAGATGCATTAAAGTAAATAAGATATAATAATGATATCCCAACAATATCCATGTTCCAACATGGAACAAACTTCAACTTCACCTGCAACTAGCAACGCTATAAGAGGGGCTGAGCAAAAGCGGTAACATGGCCAAACAACGGTTTGCTAGGAAAGGTGGGTTAAAGGCTTGACATGGTAATATGGGAGGCATGATATAGCAAGTGGTAGGTAGAGCGACATAGCGATAGAACGAACAATTAGCAAGCAAAGATAGAATTGATTTCGAGGGTATGGTCATCTTGCCTGCAAAGTTCTCGGAGTTGTTGAAAGCTTGATCCTTGTAAGCGTACTCAACAGGTTCCTCGGTCACGTACTCGTCTCCCGGCTCTACCCAAGGCAAGAACACAAGCACTGGAACAACAATCAATCATGGTGCAATGCACAAGCAACATGATGCAATATATGGCATGATATGCAAGACATGATATGCAATGCGTGTGCGTGCTCCGGAAGGGAAAGAATGATAAAGGCATCAACTTGGAAAACCAAGTATGCCGCTGGAAAGATGAGATGATTTCGGTTGAAATCGATATAAAGATCACCGGAAACGGATGCACGGTTTGCAAAAGGCAAGCATCACAAGGATGCCACAAAACTGCGATTAACAACATAATGCCCTTTAGAACGCAACAAGAAACTAAGCTACTACACTTCAATATAGCAACAAAGCATATGGCAGTGATGTACAAGAGATGCTTGACAAAACATGAACACTGAGCTACGGCTAAAACACACTAGAACTGGTTCAAACAAGAATGGCAAAAAACAACATCAGGAAGCAATGTTTAGAGCAAGAAAACAACAAGCTACCAGAACATATCGTAGCAAACAAAGGCATGGCATGATTCTACTAAAAGCATAGATCAAAAGTCCCTTACTGAACATGAGCCAAAAGGGCACACAAGATATGATGGCACCCATGTAAACATAGCAAGATTTATTAACAGTTTCAGAAAACAGAAAAACAGAGCATGGCATAAACAGAATTATGATAGCAACTTTGCAAGCTCAAGCCACTCATCACAAAGCATTGCATGAAAAAACAAGCATACCAACAGCAAGATGACATGTTCATGAAGCTAACCATGGCAAGAGCATGTTCATAGAATGCATGGATCACTAGCAACAACCATGACAATATTGATTAACATGTTAACATTCTGCCAGGACATTTTATAGCAAACGTAGAGCAAGCAAATGACATGCTAGACAACTCCATAATTGCAAACAGGGGCATGGATGGATAGAGCCAAAGTTGGAGGGAGATGGCCGGCCGAACGGGGCTCGCCGGAGTGTGGAGGTACGCGGTGCCGGAGCTTGACGCCGGAGGAGGGGCCCGGCCGGAGCTGGCGTGAGGTGGTGCGCGGACCCGGAAGACGCGGGCGGCGGTGCGCTGACTGGCGTGGGGTGGCGGCGACCGGCGGCGAGGCGGAGCATGAGGGCTCGGGCGGCGATGCGCGGCGTTGACGGCGGGGCTGACGCGGAGGCAGCGGGCCACAGCGGCAGGAGGCTGCGGTGAGACACGTGGCGCCCTCTCACTAGAGCGGGGCGGCAGCGGGATTCGTCCGGCGGCGGCGGGGGATGATGTTTTTAGGGTTTCAACCGTGGATTTCGGAGGGAGACACATATTTATAGGTAGAGGGAGTTTGGAGTGTCCAAATGCGGTGCAGTTTTCGCCCACATGATCGTGATCCGACGGCGGAGGACGTGGAGATGAGTTATATGGGTTATTGGGCTGTTTTGGAGGGGTGTTGGCCTGCAACACAAAAGAGGCTTTTGCGGTTACCTGGTTAACCGTTGGAGCATCAAACGGCCTCCAAATGGAATGAAATTTGACAGGTAGTCTACCGGTGGTGTACCAAGGCCACTTGACAAATCTCATCCCATTCCGAGAATGTTTTACTCCCTCTCACGAAAAGAGACAAGAGGGGTGCGCCGGTGCATGTGGGAGTGTCGGATTGCGAAACGGACAACGAGGAAAAGGTTCGGACGCATGAGATGAACACTTATGCAAATGCGATGCACATGATGACATGATATGAAATGCATGACATGAACAAAATGCAAAACGAAAGACAGAACCCAACTACTAAGGGAATCTCATAACTTAAAGCCGAAAATGGCAAGAGTCGGAGTTACGAATATGGCAAGTTACATCCGGGGTGTTACAACACTCCACCACTATGAGAGGATCTCGTCCCGAGATCTAGGACTGAAAGAACTCCAGATATTCGGAACGGAGGTGGTCCTCGCGTTCCCAGGTGGCTTCTCGGTCAGAATGGTGTGACCACTTCACTTTCAGGAATTTGATTGACTTGTTGCGAGTCTTGCACTCGGTTTCTTGAAGAATAGCAACAGGATGCTCATGATAAGACAAGACTTCTTGGAGATCAATCTCTTCGAAGTTGATAGTGCACTCAGGAGTCTTGAAACACTTGCAAAGCTGTGACGTGAAACACATCGTGCACATTTGCGAAGTTGGACGGAAGCTCAAGTTGATAGGCGAGGTCACCTCTTTTGCCAATGATCTTGAAAGGACCCACGTATCTAGGGGCAAGCTTCCCTTTGATACCGAAGCGACGAGTACCTTTCATTGGAGAGACGTGGAGGTAGACATGGTCTCCGATCTCGAAAGCCAAGTCACGGTGCTTGCTATCATAGTAACTCTTCTGGCGCGATTGCGCGGCTTTGAGATTTTCACGGATGACTTTACACATTTCTTCAGCTTATGTGATTAAGTCATTGCCAAGAAGTTGGTGTTCACCAGTCTCTGACCAATTGAGAGGAGTACGACACTTTCTGCCATAGAGAATTTCGAATGGGGCCTTGCCCGAACTCGCTTGGAAGCTGTTGTTGTAGGAGAACTCGGCATATGGAAGACAATCTTCCCACTTCATACCGAAGGATATGACACAAGACCTGAGCATATCTTCAAGGATTTGATTGACTTGCTCGACTTGGCCACTAGTTTGAGGATGGAAACCTATGCTGAAGCGAATGTTGGTGCCCATGGCCTTCCGGAAGGAGTCCCAGAACTTGGAGGTGAAAATGCTTCCACGATCCAAAGAGATCAATTGCGGAATACCGTGCAAGGAGACAATCCTGGAGGTGAATAGCTCTGCCAACTGAGTTGTTGTGATAGATTCTTTGATTGGAAGGAAATGAGCCACTTTTGTAAGCTTGTCGATGACAACGAAGATAGCATCATTCCCGCGCTTGGACTTGGGAAATCCAGTCACGAAATCCATTTCAATATGGTCAAACTTCCATTGTGGAATAGCAAGAGGTTGGAGACCAGCTGGTCGTTGGTGTTTTGCTTTCACCCTTCTATAGACATCACATTCATTCACGAATTGTGCAATCTCTCGCTTCATTCGAGTCCACCAATACGACTGCCTGAGGTTATGGTACATCTTTGTACTTCCAGGATGAATGGATAGAAGGGAATTGTGCGCCTCATTCATAATGACTTTCCTTTGATCACCTTTAGGAACCACAATCGGGTCCTCGAAGAATAGAGTGTCTTTGTCATCAATGCGATAGCACTTGTATTTGGGTTGGCTCTTGGCAATCTCATGTTTCACCTTCTTCACCATGGTATTAAGAAGTTGTGCCTCACGAATTTGATCTTCCAAAGTAGGAGAGACTTGGAGGTTCGCAAGAAAGCCTTGAGGAACAACTTGGAGATTCAGTTTGCAGAAAGCTTCACAAAGGTCCGGTTGGAAGGGCTTGAGAATTAAGCTGTTGCAGTAAGCCTTCGTGCTCAAAGCATCTGCAATCACATTGGCCTTGTCTGGAGTATATTCAATACTCAGATTGTATTCTTGAATCATTTCGACCCATCGAGTCTGTCTGAGGTTGAGGTTGGGTTGAGTGAAGATGTACTTGAGGCTCTTATGATCTGTGAAGATGTCCACTTTCCTTCCCAACAAGATATGTCTCCACGTTAATAATGCATGGACAACTGCCGCCAACTCAAGATCGTGAGTGGGGTAGTTCCTTTCGTTGGGCTTCAACTGGTGAGAGGTATATGCCATAAAATTTCTTCTCTTGCATTAACACAGCACCGAGACCTTGTAAGGAAGCATCACAGAAAACTTCGAATGGCTTGGATTCATCAGGAGGAGTCAAGAAAGGACCTGTGACCAGCTTCTCTTTGAGGGTGTTGAAATCAATGTCACATTCAGGCATCCAGAAATACTTGACATGCTTCTGGAGGAGGTTGGAAAGAGGCTTTGCAATCTTAGAGAAATTCTCAATGAATCTTCGACAATAGCTTGCAAGCCCAAGAAAACTGCGGAGCTGCTTGACATACTGAGGAGGTTCCCTATTCACAATTGCAGACACCTTCTCGGGATTAACAGCGATGCCCTTGGCGGAGATGATATGACCAAGGTAAAGAACTTCGTCAAGCCAGAACTCACACTTGGAAAACTTCACATAGAATTGATGCTCTTTGAGCTTGTCGAGCACCAATTCAAATGCTTGGCATGATCCTCCTTATTCTTGGAAAAGACCGAGATATCATCGAGATACACTAGGACAAAATCATTTGTGTAAGGGTTGAAGATGAAGTTCATCATGTGAGACAACGTTGGAGGAGCATTGACAAGGCCGAAAGACATGACAATATATTCATAAGAACCATAGTTTGTTCGGAATGCTGTCTTGGGGATATCTTGTTCACGAATGCGAATCTGATGATAACCCATACGGAGATCAAGCTTGGAGAATACTTTGGCACCTTTAAGTTAGTCGAATAGCTCATTGATGTTGGGAAGTGGATACTTGTTCTTTATTGTCTTCTTGTTCAATGGACGGTAGTCGGCGCAAAATCGTTCCGTTCCATCCTTCTTGACAAAAAGAACACCACAACCCCATGGAGATGAACTCGATCTGATCACACCCATACGCTCTTGTTCATCAAGTTGTTTCTTCAACTCCTTCAACTCCTCTGGTCCAAGCTTGTAAGGACGCTTGCAAACAGGTTCCGTGCGAGGCTCAAGATCGATAACGAATTCAACTGGCCAGTGAGGAGGCATTCCCGGAAGCTCTTCTGGAAAGACGTCTTGATATTCACAAATGACTGGAATCTGAGAGATGGCATTCAACTCGCCCTTCTCATTGAGAGAAAATAGTCGAATGGTTTCTTCCCGAGCGGCATAGATGATCACCTCCTTAGAAGAGTCTGTCAATTAAATTTCCCTGGCAGCACAATCAAGCTGAGCCTTGTGCTTAGAAATTTAGTCCATGCCAAGAATTAGATCAATATCCGAGTCACCAAGAACAATTGGAGAAGACAGAAATTTATAGTTTCCCATCTCGATAGACACATCAGGAGCTATCAAACTAGAGCTCAAGCGTTTACCCGGAGAAATGACAGCCATGGGTTTACCCAAAAGTGAAGTAGTGAAATCATGCTTGGAAAAAAACAATCTTGACATGAAATAATGCGATGCACCAGTGTCGAAAAGAAATTTTGCATGAATAGAGTTAACTGGAAGGTTACCCATGATCACATATGAAGAATCCTCTGCCTGAGCTACGTTCATCATGTTCACCTTAGCATGCTTGGGATTATGCCTGACCACTACATTGCCGGAAGATCTCACAGGAGGAGGAGGCGGAAGGCGCCTTTGGTTGAAGCACTTGCTTGCATAGTGCCCTTTCTACGGACACTTGTTGCAAGTAACCTCTGAGAGCGGATGATGATAAGGAGCACTTGACCTTGGAGTTTGAGACCGAGCTTTGTTTTGATAGACTGGCTTGGGTGGGTGGGAAGATCCATTGCTACCTTTGCTCTTTTGCTGGTATGGCTGACGAAACGGAGGAGGAGGCAACCAGAACTTCTGTTGCTTAGCTGCCACTTGTGATGAATAAGAAGATTGAACTACATCCCTGACTCTCTTCTTTGAAGCCTCACACTTGAGCTGAGCAGCTTCTTGCTTTAGTGCCATGTTATAGAATTGATCGAACTTGGTCGTCTCAAGAAGCACGAGAGCTAACGGCAGATCTTCTCTGAGGCCACCTCTGAATTGATAGATCATACTCTTTTCATCAGGAACGTCTTGTTTAGCGAAGTGAGCAAGTTTCTGAAACTGGTTATTGTATTGATACACGAACATGCTGCCTTGCTTGAGATTATGGAACTCCTCACGCTTGCTCTCAGAAACACTTGGTGGAATGTGATGAACTTTGAAGTCTGGGCGGAAATCATCCCAGGTAATCATACGACCTCCTCTGGAATCTCTGTATTGTTGATACCACTCAGCAGCTTGGTCCTTGAGTTTAAATGAAGCAAACTTGACCTTGTCCTCAGGCCTAACATTGCTACATTCAAAATGTTTGCAGATGTCCACGAGCCAGTCGTCAGTGTCTGTGCCCTCAACACAGTTGCTGAAGGACTTCGGCTGGTTTGCGAGGAACTGGTTGAGGGTAGCGAACTGAGGCTGATTGTTGCCTTGGCCTTGATTTCCTTGGTTGCCTTGCCCTTGGTTGCGCTCTTGCAAGAGTTGCAAAAGCATCGGAGTGTTGGTGTTGGTGGCTGCCATGACTGCTTGCCATGCCTCCGGAGGTGGAGGTGGTGACGGAGGGTTCAATTGATCCCCATCATTGCAGTCTGGATTCTGACGCGTTGGAGGAGCCATCCTGAAGAGGGTGACATCCGTTAGAATCTTGAAAGACAGATATTCAAGCTGAATCAATGGATCGAAATTGCAACATATAGTCTCACAATAAACATTCGAACAAGGATGAACGAATGAATTCCAAAGTAAATCATCACACGTCCATAAGTTGAGAAGCCACTTAGATAAAGGTAGATGAATAAAGCAACAAGGTATGGATATGAACAAATGAGTGGTAAGGATTACCCAATCACAAACTGTTGGGGATATTACTATTAAGTATAAATCGGCCATGAGGGGCCGGGTTATGTTCACAAGGAGTTAGTCATGTTTGAAGCCCATGAAGATAAAAGGGATGGCGCTTTATGAAGGAGATCTAACATGAGGGCCCAGGGCCCAAAGGTGATTAGGGCCCATAGATGTAAACCGCCATATGGTATGTAACTTATGTTGTAAGGCAAGGAAAGGTAGAAACCGAGATGGGCACGTTTATGAACCGGCCTCGGGATTCTGTAAACCGTCGGGCGTCAACCTGTGTATGTAAAAGGGACGACCCGGTGGCGGTTTAGGGACAACACACAACAACTCAAGAGCCAGGCAAAGCGGATGCGCTCCCTCGTCATCAAAACCCTAGCAATTCCATCACAACTGGATTAGGATTTTACCTTCACCGTAAGGGGCCGAACCAGTATAAACTCTTGCGTCCTTTGTCCGCTTTAACCCCTTTAAGCTAACCCGTAGCGATAGCTCCATGATTAAGTCCTTTCATGAGGACATCTGCCGTGAAAAAACCACAACAGTTGGCGCCCACCATGGGGCTATCGCACGATGGTTTCGAGTTCTTGAAGGGTAGCTTCGAAGGACTCAAGGGATACGCTGTGGGCTGGATGGCTAAGAGTCGTCGCAGCAAGCTCTACATCGACGAAACGGGATGGAGCCCCGAGGCCGGCTCAGCGTGCAAGATCTGTCGAGGTTCAGCCCGCCGTAAAGCGCGTCTTTGTAGGTGTCATCCATGGAGCGGAATATGAGGATAGATCGGCATCTGGTGGTGAAACCGTTGTCTACTCCAATGACGAGTCTTCAACCGGAGAGACCGAGTCATTGTATCAGCTGCAGGATGGCCGGATTAGTGGTGGTTCCGATGGTGACAGTATTCCGGACCCCCTTGATCTGCCGATTCGGGTTGCCATCTTCGTGGCTGGTACACAATCAGCGCAGCACTCTTCTACCGCAGCACCAATGATCTCCGATTCAGTAGAGGCAACACCAGCTGGGGCAGGACGGTCTGCACCATCGCCGGCTTAAGTTTTGTCCGATTTATTCGATGCGTTGGCAACATTGCTGATGGTTGTGGTTAACCCGGCAGATCAGGATCGGCATAACGCAGAAGTTGCAAAGGTGAAAGATCAGATAACTCAGGCTAAAGCAGACCTGGCGGCAAAGAACACCAGGATGGCTACAGAGCGGGCTGAGTTAGAGGCTCAGGCTTACCGGCTTATGCTGGATCAGAGTGCGTCAGATGATGTCATGAGGAGAAGATACCGGTCGCACCTTCCGCCGGTTTATGAAGCAAGAAATCTCTTTAACACGCCAGGAGCAAGAAGCAGTAACCAGCCAGTGGTAAACCGGGGGGAGGCACCGGTAACAGGGACGCCGGTTCAGCCGCGCACGATGGACCCGCCTCATCAGAACAATTTCTTGTCACAACACATCCCAACACCTCCGGGTCATTACTCCAACCCATTGGATAACATCGTGGCCAGGTAGACAATTTTCAAGATCTTTATTAAACTGCACCTTAAATTCTTCAAGTCTATTAGCTACTGATTTAGTAATTGTACGCACCGTATTTTCCATATTAGAACCATATTTACTAGCTACGGACACGTCAGGTGAGCAATTTCTTCGGTTGAGTTTTTTACCTGAGCATCGGAAGGGCTCGGAACTACCTTTTTGACGACACCGTTCCTCGTCTTCGCGTATCCATCCAACTTCAGCTTCAACCTCTCAACCTTTTCTTTCTCCAGCTCCTCTTCAAGCTCGCGCCGAACATCTTTCGACAGATCGTCGAGTGTGACGGCGATGACGTTCTCCGGGTCGATGTCGCTCCCGTTCTTGGACTCAGTACTCATCGTGTAGCTCTTCTCCTTCTCGTCCCCAGCGGAGTCGCCAATTGTGTTGGCATGCGAAATCGCTGCACAACACCAGGATATTTGTCGTGCTTTCGTGATGACGAACGATTGATTTACGGGAAAAGCAATAAAGATTTCCTCGCTTTAGTGGAGGAGAACCGGCCGCTTTCCAGCGCAAAACGGTAAAGATCGCCAAACCCTAGGGCTGCTGGGGCTTGGCAGGAAGTAGCGACAGAAAATAGATGTACGTGAAAAAGTAGTTTGTATTGATAGATCGATTGCTGGGGCTTTTTCCAATCGGTCGTGGCCTTATAAATAAGGTACGCTGGACTTTGCGTATACAAGGCAAGATCTGGTTCAAGCATTACACAAGGCCGTGTTCACTTCCTGGACTCCGCCAAAAAGAGACCATCACGGCTACACACGTGTATGATTCATTTTAATTAAGTTAAGTGTCAAGTTCTCTACAACCGGATATTAACAAATTCCCATCTGCTACATAACCGCGGGCACGGCTCTCAAAAGTTTATACCCTACTGGAGTGTCCCAACTTAGCCCATCACAAGCTCTCATGGTCAACGAAGGATATTCCTTCTCCCGGGAAGACCCGATCAGTCTCAAAATCCCGTTACAAGACATTTCGACAATGGTAAAACAAGACCAGCAAAGCCGCCCGATGTGCCGACAAATCCCGATAGGAGTCTCACGTATCTCGTTCTCAGGGCACACCGGATAGGTCAAGCTACAAGTAAAACCGGCCCTTAAGTTGCCCCAAGGTGGCCACGCAGGTTGCCCGTTTCAGACAAACACTCAGAGGAGCACTGGACCGGGGGGGTTAAAATAAAGATGACCCTTGAGTCTGTAGAACACAGGGGAAAAGGTATATGGTGGTCGGTAGGCAAATGGTAAAACCAAGGTTGGGCCTTGCTGGAGGAGTTTTATTCAAGGCTAACTGTCAAGGGGTTCCCATAACACCCAACCGCGTAAGGAAAGCAAAATCAACGAACATAACACCGGTATGATGGAAACTAGGGCGGCACGAGTGGAACAAAACACCAGGCATAAGGCCGAGCCTTCCACCCTTTACCAAGTATATAGATGCATTAAAGTAAATAAGATATAATAATGATATCCCAACAATATCCATGTTCCAACATGGAACAAACTTCAACTTCACCTGCAACTAGCAACGCTATAAGAGGGGCTGAGCAAAAGCGGTAACATGGCCAAACAACGGTTTGCTAGGAAAGGTGGGTTAAAGGCTTGACATGGTAATATGGGAGGCATGATATAGCAAGTGGTAGGTAGAGCGACATAGCGATAGAACGAACAATTAGCAAGCAAAGATAGAATTGATTTCGAGGGTATGGTCATCTTGCCTGCCAAGTTCTCGGAGTTGTTGAAAGCTTGATCCTTGTAAGCGTACTCAACAGGTTCCTCGGTCACGTACTCGTCTCCCGGCTCTACCCAAGGCAAGAACACAAGCACTGGAACAACAATCAATCATGGTGCAATGCACAAGCAACATGATGCAATATATGGCATGATATGCAAGACATGATATGCAATGCGTGTGCGTGCTCCGGAAGGGAAAGAATGATAAAGGCATCAACTTGGAAAACCAAGTATGCCGCTGGAAAGATGAGATGATTTCGGTTGAAATCGATATAAAGATCACCGGAAACGGATGCACGGTTTGCAAAAGGCAAGCATCACAAGGATGCCACAAAACTGCGATTAACAACATAATGCCCTTTAGAACGCAACAAGAAACTAAGCTACTACACTTCAATATAGCAACAAAGCATATGGCAGTGATGTACAAGAGATGCTTGACAAAACATGAACACTGAGCTACGGCTAAAACACACTAGAACTGGTTCAAACAAGAATGGCAAAAAACAACATCAGGAAGCAATGTTTAGAGCAAGAAAACAACAAGCTACCAGAACATATCGTAGCAAACAAAGGCATGGCATGATTCTACTAAAAGCATAGATCAAAAGTCCCTTACTGAACATGAGCCAAAAGGGCACACAAGATATGATGGCACCCATGTAAACATAGCAAGATTTATTAACAGTTTCAGAAAACAGAAAAACAGAGCATGGCATAAACAGAATTATGATAGCAACTTTGCAAGCTCAAGCCACTCATCACAAAGCATTGCATGAAAAAACAAGCATACCAACAGCAAGATGACATGTTCATGAAGCTAACCATGGCAAGAGCATGTTCATAGAATGCATGGATCACTAGCAACAACCATGACAATATTGATTAACATGTTAACATTCTGCCAGGACATTTTATAGCAAACGTAGAGCAAGCAAATGACATGCTAGACAACTCCATAATTGCAAACAGGGGCATGGATGGATAGAGCCAAAGTTGGAGGGAGATGGCCGGCCGAACGGGGCTCGCCGGAGTGTGGAGGTACGCGGTGCCGGAGCTTGACGCCGGAGGAGGGGCCCGGCCGGAGCTGGCGCGAGGTGGTGCGCGGACCCGGAAGACGCGGGTGGCGGTGCGCTGACTGGCGTGGGGTGGCGGCGACCGGCGGCGAGGCGGAGCATGAGGGCTCGGGCGGCGATGCGCGGCGTTGACGGCGGGGCTGACGCGGAGGCAGCGGGCCACAGCGGCAGGAGGCTGCGGTGAGACACGTGGCGCCCTCTCACTAGAGCGGGGCGGCAGCGGGATTCGTCCGGCGGCGGCGGGGGATGATGTTTTTAGGGTTTCAACCGTGGATTTCGGAGGGAGACACATATTTATAGGTAGAGGGAGTTTGGAGTGTCCAAATGCGGTGCAGTTTTCGCCCACATGATCGTGATCCGACGGCGGAGGACGTGGAGATGAGTTATATGGGTTATTGGGCTGTTTTGGAGGGGTGTTGGCCTGCAACACAAAAGAGGCTTTTGCGGTTACCTGGTTAACCGTTGGAGCATCAAACGGCCTCCAAATGGAATGAAATTTGACAGGTAGTCTACCGGTGGTGTACCAGGGCCACTTGACAAATCTCAGCCCATTCCGAGAATGTTTTACTCCCTCTCACGAAAAGAGACAAGAGGGGTGCGCCGGTGCATGTGGGAGTGTCGGATTGCGAAACGGACAACGAGGAAAAGGTTCGGACGCATGAGATGAACACTTATGCAAATGCGATGCACATGATGACATGATATGAAATGCATGACATGAACAAAATGCAAAACGAAACACAGAACCCAACTACTAAGGGAATCTCATAACTTAAAGCCGAAAATGGCAAGAGTCGGAGTTACGAATATGGCAAGTTACATCCGGGGTGTTACAACACTCCACCACTACGAGAGGATCTTGTCCCGAGATCTAGGACTGAAAGAACTCCAGATATTCGGAACGGAGGTGGTCCTCGCGTTCCCAGGTGGCTTCTCGGTCAGAATGGTGTCACCACTTCACTTTCAGGAATTTGATTGACTTGTTGCGAGTCTTGCACTCGGTTTCTTGAAGAATAGCAACAGGATGCTCATGATAAGACAAGACTTCTTGGAGATCAATCTCTTCGAAGTTGATAGTGCACTCAGGAGTCTTGAAACACTTGCAAAGCTGTGACGTGAAAGACATCGTGCACATTTGCGAAGTTGGACGGAAGCTCAAGTTGATAGGCGAGGTCACCTCTTTTGCCAATGATCTTGAAAGGACCCACGTATCTAGGGGCAAGCTTCCCTTTGATACCGAAGCGACGAGTACCTTTCATTGGAGAGACGTGGAGGTAGACATGGTCTCCGATCTCGAAAGCCAAGTCACGGTGCTTGCTATCATAGTAACTCTTCTGGCGCGATTGCGTGGCTTTGAGATTTTCACGGATGACTTTACACATTTCTTCAGCTTATGTGATTAAGTCATTGCCAAGAAGTTGGTGTTCACCAGTCTCTGACCAATTGAGAGGAGTACGACACTTTCTGCCATAGAGAATTTCGAATGGGGCCTTGCCCGAACTCGCTTGGAAGCTGTTGTTGTAGGAGAACTCGGCATATGGAAGACAATCTTCCCACTTCATACCGAAGGATATGACACAAGACCTGAGCATATCTTCAAGGATTTGATTGACTTGCTCGACTTGGCCACTAGTTTGAGGATGGAAACCTATGCTGAAGCGAATGTTGGTGCCCATGGCCTTCCGGAAGGAGTCCCAGAACTTGGAGGTGAAAATGCTTCCACGATCCAAAGAGATCAATTGCGGAATACCGTGCAAGGAGACAATCCTGGAGGTGAATAGCTCTGCCAACTGAGTTGTTGTGATAGATTCTTTGATTGGAAGGAAATGAGCCACTTTTGTAAGCTTGTCGATGACAACGAAGATAGCATCATTCCCGCGCTTGGACTTGGGAAATCCAGTCACGAAATCCATTTCAATATGGTCAAACTTCCATTGTGGAATAGCAAGAGGTTGGAGACCAGCTGGTCGTTGGTGTTCTGCTTTCACCCTTCTATAGACATCACATTCATTCACGAATTGTGCAATCTCTCGCTTCATTCGAGTCCACCAATACGACTGCCTGAGGTTATGGTACATCTTTGTACTTCCAGGATGAATGGATAGAAGGGAATTGTGCGCCTCATTCATAATGACTTTCCTTTGATCACCTTTAGGAACCACAATCGGGTCCTCGAAGAATAGAGTGTCTTTGTCATCAATGCGATAGCACTTGTATTTGGGTTGGCTCTTGGCAATCTCATGTTTCACCTTCTTCACCATGGTATTAAGAAGTTGTGCCTCACGAATTTGATCTTCCAAAGTAGGAGAGACTTGGAGGTTCGCAAGAAAGCCTTGAGGAACAACTTGGAGATTCAGTTTGCAGAAAGCTTCACAAAGGTCCGGTTGGAAGGGCTTGAGAATTAAGCTGTTGCAGTAAGCCTTCGTGCTCAAAGCATCTGCAATCACATTGGCCTTGTCTGGAGTATATTCAATACTCAGATTGTATTCTTGAATCATTTCGACCCATCGAGTCTGTCTGAGGTTGAGGTTGGGTTGAGTGAAGATGTACTTGAGGCTCTTATGATCTGTGAAGATGTCCACTTTCCTTCCCAACAAGATATGTCTCCACGTTAATAATGCATGGACAACTGCCGCCAACTCAAGATCGTGAGTGGGGTAGTTCCTTTCGTTGGGCTTCAACTGGTGAGAGGTATATGCCATAAAATTTCTTCTCTTGCATTAACACAGCACCGAGACCTTGTAAGGAAGCATCACAGAAAACTTCGAATGGCTTGGATTCATCAGGAGGAGTCAAGAAAGGACCTGTGACCAGCTTCTCTTTGAGGGTGTTGAAATCAATGTCACATTCAGGCATCCAGAAATACTTGACATGCTTCTGGAGGAGGTTGGAAAGAGGCTTTGCAATCTTAGAGAAATTCTCAATGAATCTTCGACAATAGCTTGCAAGCCCAAGAAAACTGCGGAGCTGCTTGACATACTGAGGAGGTTCCCTATTCACAATTGCAGACACCTTCTCGGGATTAACAGCGATGCCCTTGGCGGAGATGATATGACCAAGGTAAAGAACTTCGTCAAGCCAGAACTCACACTTGGAAAACTTCACATAGAATTGATGCTCTTTGAGCTTGTCGAGCACCAATTCAAATGCTTGGCATGATCCTCCTTATTCTTGGAAAAGACCGAGATATCATCGAGATACACTAGGACAAAATCATTTGTGTAAGGGTTGAAGATGAAGTTCATCATGTGAGACAACGTTGGAGGAGCATTGACAAGGCCGAAAGACATGACAATATATTCATAAGAACCATAGTTTGTTCGGAATGCTGTCTTGGGGATATCTTGTTCACGAATGCGAATCTGATGATAACCCATACGGAGATCAAGCTTGGAGAATACTTTGGCACCTTTAAGTTAGTCGAATAGCTCATTGATGTTGGGAAGTGGATACTTGTTCTTTATTGTCTTCTTGTTCAATGGACGGTAGTCGGCGCAAAATCGTTCCGTTCCATCCTTCTTGACAAAAAGAACACCACAACCCCATGGAGATGAACTCGATCTGATCACACCCATACGCTCTTGTTCATCAAGTTGTTTCTTCAACTCCTTCAACTCCTCTGGTCCAAGCTTGTAAGGACGCTTGCAAACAGGTTCCGTGCAAGGCTCAAGATCGATAACGAATTCAACTGGCCAGTGAGGAGGCATTCCCGGAAGCTCTTCTGGAAAGACGTCTTGATATTCACAAATGACTGGAATCTGAGAGATGGCATTCAACTCGCCCTTCTCATTGAGAGAAAATAGTCGAATGGTTTCTTCCCGAGCGGCATAGATGATCACCTCCTTAGAAGAGTCTGTCAATTAAATTTCCCTGGCAGCACAATCAAGCTGAGCCTTGTGCTTAGAAATTTAGTCCATGCCAAGAATTAGATCAATATCCGAGTCACCAAGAACAATTGGAGAAGACAGAAATTTATAGTTTCCCATCTCGATAGACACATCAGGAGCTATCACACTAGAGCTCAAGCGTTTACCCGGAGAAATGACAGCCATGGGTTTACCCAAAAGTGAAGTAGTGAAATCATGCTTGGAAAAAAACAATCTTGACATGAAATAATGCGATGCACCAGTGTCGAAAAGAAATTTTGCATGAATAGAGTTAACTGGAAGGTTACCCATGATCACATATGAAGAATCCTCTGCCTGAGCTACGTTCATCATGTTCACCTTAGCATGCTTGGGATTATGCCTGACCACTACATTGCCGGAAGATCTCACAGGAGGAGGAGGCGGAAGGCGCCTTTGGTTGAAGCACTTGCTTGCATAGTGCCCTTTCTACGGACACTTGTTGCAAGTAACCTCTGAGAGCGGATGATGATAAGGAGCACTTGACCTTGGAGTTTGAGACCGAGCTTTGTTTTGATAGACTGGCTTGGGTGGGTGGGAAGATCCATTGCTACCTTTGCTCTTTTGCTGGTATGGCTGACGAAACGGAGGAGGAGGCAACCAGAACTTCTGTTGCTTAGCTGCCACTTGTGATGAATAAGAAGATTGAACTACATCCCTGACTCTCTTCTTTGAAGCCTCACACTTGAGCTGAGCAGCTTCTTGCTTTAGTGCCATGTTATAGAATTGATCGAACTTGGTCGTCTCAAGAAGCACGAGAGCTAACGGCAGATCTTCTCTGAGGCCACCTCTGAATTGATAGATCATACTCTTTTCATCAGGAACGTCTTGTTTAGCGAAGTGAGCAAGTTTCTGAAACTGGTTATTGTATTGATACACGAACATGCTGCCTTGCTTGAGATTATGGAACTCCTCACGCTTGCTCTCAGAAACACTTGGTGGAATGTGATGAACTTTGAAGTCTGGGCGGAAATCATCCCAGGTAATCATACGACCTCCTCTGGAATCTCTGTATTGTTGATACCACTCAGCAGCTTGGTCCTTGAGTTTAAATGAAGCAAACTTGACCTTGTCCTCAGGCCTAACATTGCTACATTCAAAATGTTTGCAGATGTCCACGAGCCAGTCGTCAGTGTCTGTGCCCTCAACACAGTTGCTGAAGGACTTCGGCTGGTTTGCGAGGAACTGGTTGAGGGTAGCGAACTGAGGCTGATTGTTGCCTTGGCCTTGATTTCCTTGGTTGCCTTGCCCTTGGTTGCGCTCTTGCAAGAGTTGCAAAAGCATCGGAGTGTTGGTGTTGGTGGCTGCCATGACTGCTTTCCATGCCTCCGGAGGTGGAGGTGGTGACGGAGGGTTCAATTGATCCCCATCATTGCAGTCTGGATTCTGACGCGTTGGAGGAGCCATCCTGAAGAGGGTGACATCCGTTAGAATCTTGAAAGACAGATATTCAAGCTGAATCAATGGATCGAAATTGCAACATATAGTCTCACAATAAACATTCGAACAAGGATGAACGAATGAATTCCAAAGTAAATCATCACACGTCCATAAGTTGAGAAGCCACTTAGATAAAGGTAGATGAATAAAGCAACAAGGTATGGATATGAACAAATGAGTGGTAAGGATTACCCAATCACAAACTGTTGGGGATATTACTATTAAGTATAAATCGGCCATGAGGGGCCGGGTTATGTTCACAAGGAGTTAGTCATGTTTGAAGCCCATGAAGATAAAAGGGATGGCGCTTTATGAAGGAGATCTAACATGAGGGCCCAGGGCCCAAAGGTGATTAGGGCCCATAGATGTAAACCGCCATATGGTATGTAACTTATGTTGTAAGGCAAGGAAAGGTAGAAACCGAGATGGGCACGTTTATGAACCGGCCTCGGGATTCTGTAAACCGTCGGGCGTCAACCTGTGTATGTAAAAGGGACGACCCGGTGGCGGTTTAGGGACAACACACAACAACTCAAGAGCCAGGCAAAGCGGATGCGCTCCCTCGTCATCAAAACCCTAGCAATTCCATCACAACTGGATTAGGATTTTACCTTCACCGTAAGGGGCCGAACCAGTATAAACTCTTGCGTCCTTTGTCCGCTTTAACCCCTTTAAGCTAACCCGTAGCGATAGCTCCATGATTAAGTCCTTTCATGAGGACATCTGCCGTGAAAAAACCACAACAGTTGGCGCCCACCATGGGGCTATCGCACGATGGTTTCGAGTTCTTGAAGGGTAGCTTCGAAGGACTCAAGGGATACGCTGTGGGCTGGATGGCTAAGAGTCGTCGCAGCAAGCTCTACATCGACGAAACGGGATGGAGCCCCGAGGCCGGCTCAGCGTGCAAGATCTGTCGAGGTTCAGCCCGCCGTAAAGCGCGTCTTTGTAGGTGTCATCCATGGAGCGGAATATGAGGATAGATCGGCATCTGGTGGTGAAACCGTTGTCTACTCCAATGACGAGTCTTCAACCGGAGAGACCGAGTCATTGTATCAGCTGCAGGATGGCCGGATTAGTGGTGGTTCCGATGGTGACAGTATTCCGGACCCCCTTGATCTGCCGAGTCGGGTTGCCATCTTCGTGGCTGGTACACAATCAGCGCAGCACTCTTCTACCGCAGCACCAATGATCTCCGATTCAGTAGAGGCAACACCAGCTGGGGCAGGACGGTCTGCACCATCGCCGGCTTAAGTTTTGTCCGATTTATTCGACGCGTTGGCAACATTGCTGATGGTTGTGGTTAACCCGGCAGATCAGGATCGGCATAACGCAGAAGTTGCAAAGGTGAAAGATCAGATAACTCAGGCTAAAGCAGACCTGGCGGCAAAGAACACCAGGATGGCTACAGAGCGGGCTGAGTTAGAGGCTCAGGCTTACCGGCTTATGCTGGATCAGAGTGCGTCAGATGATGTCATGAGGAGAAGATACCGGTCGCACCTTCCGCCGGTTTATGAAGCAAGAAATCTCTTTAACATGCCAGGAGCAGGAAGCAGTAACCAGCCAGTGGTAAACCGGGGGGAGGCACCGGTAACAGGGACGCCGGTTCAGCCGCGCACGATGGACCCGCCTCATCAGAACAATTTCTTGTCACAACACATCCCAACACCTCCGGGTCATTACTCCAACCCATTGGATAACATCGTGGCCAGGTAGACAATTTTCAAGATCTTTATTAAACTGCACCTTAAATTCTTCAAGTCTATTAGCTACTGATTTAGTAATTGTACGCACCGTATTTTCCATATTAGAACCATATTTACTAGCTACGGACACGTCAGGTGAGCAATTTCTTCGGTTGAGTTTTTTACCTGAGCATCGGAAGGGCTCGGAACTACCTTTTTGACGACACCGTTCCTCGTCTTCGCGTATCCATCCAACTTCAGCTTCAACCTCTCAACCTTTTCTTTCTCCAGCTCCTCTTCAAGCTCGCGCCGAACATCTTTCGACAGATCGTCGAGTGTGACGGCGATGACGTTCTCCGGGTCGATGTCGCTCCCGTTCTTGGACTCAGTACTCATCGTGTAGCTCTTCTCCTTCTCGTCCCCAGCGGAGTCGCCAATTGTGTTGGCATGCGAAATCGCTGCACAACACCAGGATATTTGTCGTGCTTTCGTGATGACGAACGATTGATTTACGGGAAAAGCAACAAAGATTTCCTCGCTTTAGTGGAGGAGAACCGGCCGCTTTCCAGCGCAAAACGGTAAAGATCGCCAAACCCTAGGGCTGCTGGGGCTTGGCAGGAAGTAGCGACAGAAAATAGACGTACGTGAAAAAGTAGTTTGTATTGATAGATCGATTGCTGGGGCTTTTTCCAATCGGTCGTGGCCTTATAAATAAGGTACGCTGGACTTTGCGTATACAAGGCAAGATCTGGTTCAAGCATTACACAAGGCCGTGTTCACTTCCTGGACTCCGCCAAAAAGAGACCATCACGGCTACACACGTGTATGATTCATTTTAATTAAGTTAAGTGTCAAGTTCTCTACAACCGGATATTAACAAATTCCCATCTGCTACATAACCGCGGGCACGGCTCTCAAAAGTTTATACCCTACTGGAGTGTCCCAACTTAGCCCATCACAAGCTCTCATGGTCAACGAAGGATATTCCTTCTCCCGGGAAGACCCGATCAGTCTCAAAATCCCGTTACAAGACATTTCGACAATGGTAAAACAAGACCAGCAAAGCCGCCCGATGTGCCGACAAATCCCGATAGGAGTCTCACGTATCTCGTTCTCAGGGCACACCGGATAGGTCAAGCTACAAGTAAAACCGGCCCTTAAGTTGCCCCAAGGTGGCCACGCAGGTTGCCCGTTTCAGACAAACACTCAGAGGAGCACTGGACCGGGGGGGTTAAAATAAAGATGACCCTTGAGTCTGTAGAACACAGGGGAAAAGGTATATGGTGGTCGGTAGGCAAATGGTAAAACCAAGGTTGGGCCTTGCTGGAGGAGTTTTATTCAAGGCTAACTGTCAAGGGGTTCCCATAACACCCAACCGCGTAAGGAAAGCAAAATCAACGAACATAACACCGGTATGATGGAAACTAGGGCGGCACGAGTGGAACAAAACACCAGGCATAAGGCCGAGCCTTCCACCCTTTACCAAGTATATAGATGCATTAAAGTAAATAAGATATAATAATGATATCCCAACAATATCCATGTTCCAACATGGAACAAACTTCAACTTCACCTGCAACTAGCAACGCTATAAGAGGGGCTGAGCAAAAGCGGTAACATGGCCAAACAACGGTTTGCTAGGAAAGGTGGGTTAAAGGCTTGACATGGTAATATGGGAGGCATGATATAGCAAGTGGTAGGTAGAGCGACATAGCGATAGAACGAACAATTAGCAAGCAAAGATAGAATTGATTTCGAGGGTATGGTCATCTTGCCTGCCAAGTTCTCGGAGTTGTTGAAAGCTTGATCCTTGTAAGCGTACTCAACAGGTTCCTCGGTCACGTACTCGTCTCCCGGCTCTACCCAAGGCAAGAACACAAGCACTGGAACAACAATCAATCATGGTGCAATGCACAAGCAACATGATGCAATATATGGCATGATATGCAAGACATGATATGCAATGCGTGTGCGTGCTCCGGAAGGGAAAGAATGATAAAGGCATCAACTTGGAAAACCAAGTATGCCGCTGGAAAGATGAGATGATTTCGGTTGAAATCGATATAAAGATCACCGGAAACGGATGCACGGTTTGCAAAAGGCAAGCATCACAAGGATGCCACAAAACTGCGATTAACAACATAATGCCCTTTAGAACGCAACAAGAAACTAAGCTACTACACTTCAATATAGCAACAAAGCATATGGCAGTGATGTACAAGAGATGCTTGACAAAACATGAACACTGAGCTACGGCTAAAACACACTAGAACTGGTTCAAACAAGAATGGCAAAAAACAACATCAGGAAGCAATGTTTAGAGCAAGAAAACAACAAGCTACCAGAACATATCGTAGCAAACAAAGGCATGGCATGATTCTACTAAAAGCATAGATCAAAAGTCCCTTACTGAACATGAGCCAAAAGGGCACACAAGATATGATGGCACCCATGTAAACATAGCAAGATTTATTAACAGTTTCAGAAAACAGAAAAACAGAGCATGGCATAAACAGAATTATGATAGCAACTTTGCAAGCTCAAGCCACTCATCACAAAGCATTGCATGAAAAAACAAGCATACCAACAGCAAGATGACATGTTCATGAAGCTAACCATGGCAAGAGCATGTTCATAGAATGCATGGATCACTAGCAACAACCATGACAATATTGATTAACATGTTAACATTCTGCCAGGACATTTTATAGCAAACGTAGAGCAAGCAAATGACATGCTAGACAACTCCATAATTGCAAACAGGGGCATGGATGGATAGAGCCAAAGTTGGAGGGAGATGGCCGGCCGAACGGGGCTCGCCGGAGTGTGGAGGTACGCGGTGCCGGAGCTTGACGCCGGAGGAGGGGCCCGGCCGGAGCTGGCGCGAGGTGGTGCGCGGACCCGGAAGACGCGGGTGGCGGTGCGCTGACTGGCGTGGGGTGGCGGCGACCGGCGGCGAGGCGGAGCATGAGGGCTCGGGCGGCGATGCGCGGCGTTGACGGCGGGGCTGACGCGGAGGCAGCGGGCCACAGCGGCAGGAGGCTGCGGTGAGACACGTGGCGCCCTCTCACTAGAGCGGGGCGGCAGCGGGATTCGTCCGGCGGCGGCGGGGGATGATGTTTTTAGGGTTTCAACCGTGGATTTCGGAGGGAGACACATATTTATAGGTAGAGGGAGTTTGGAGTGTCCAAATGCGGTGCAGTTTTCGCCCACATGATCGTGATCCGACGGCGGAGGACGTGGAGATGAGTTATATGGGTTATTGGGCTGTTTTGGAGGGGTGTTGGCCTGCAACACAAAAGAGGCTTTTGCGGTTACCTGGTTAACCGTTGGAGCATCAAACGGCCTCCAAATGGAATGAAATTTGACAGGTAGTCTACCGGTGGTGTACCAGGGCCACTTGACAAATCTCAGCCCATTCCGAGAATGTTTTACTCCCTCTCACGAAAAGAGACAAGAGGGGTGCGCCGGTGCATGTGGGAGTGTCGGATTGCGAAACGGACAACGAGGAAAAGGTTCGGACGCATGAGATGAACACTTATGCAAATGCGATGCACATGATGACATGATATGAAATGCATGACATGAACAAAATGCAAAACGAAACACAGAACCCAACTACTAAGGGAATCTCATAACTTAAAGCCGAAAATGGCAAGAGTCGGAGTTACGAATATGGCAAGTTACATCCGGGGTGTTACAACACTCCACCACTACGAGAGGATCTTGTCCCGAGATCTAGGACTGAAAGAACTCCAGATATTCGGAACGGAGGTGGTCCTCGCGTTCCCAGGTGGCTTCTCGGTCAGAATGGTGTCACCACTTCACTTTCAGGAATTTGATTGACTTGTTGCGAGTCTTGCACTCGGTTTCTTGAAGAATAGCAACAGGATGCTCATGATAAGACAAGACTTCTTGGAGATCAATCTCTTCGAAGTTGATAGTGCACTCAGGAGTCTTGAAACACTTGCAAAGCTGTGACGTGAAAGACATCGTGCACATTTGCGAAGTTGGACGGAAGCTCAAGTTGATAGGCGAGGTCACCTCTTTTGCCAATGATCTTGAAAGGACCCACGTATCTAGGGGCAAGCTTCCCTTTGATACCGAAGCGACGAGTACCTTTCATTGGAGAGACGTGGAGGTAGACATGGTCTCCGATCTCGAAAGCCAAGTCACGGTGCTTGCTATCATAGTAACTCTTCTGGCGCGATTGCGTGGCTTTGAGATTTTCACGGATGACTTTACACATTTCTTCAGCTTATGTGATTAAGTCATTGCCAAGAAGTTGGTGTTCACCAGTCTCTGACAAATTGAGAGGAGTACGACACTTTCTGCCATAGAGAATTTCGAATGGGGCCTTGCCCGAACTCGCTTGGAAGCTGTTGTTGTAGGAGAACTCGGCATATGGAAGACAATCTTCCCACTTCATACTGAAGGATATGACACAAGACCTGAGCATATCTTCAAGGATTTGATTGACTTGCTCGACTTGGCCACTAGTTTGAGGATGGAAACCTATGCTGAAGCGAATGTTGGTGCCCATGGCCTTCCGGAAGGAGTCCCAGAACTTGGAGGTGAAAATGCTTCCACGATCCAAAGAGATCAATTGCGGAATACCGTGCAAGGAGACAATCCTGGAGGTGAATAGCTCTGCCAACTGAGTTGTTGTGATAGATTCTTTGATTGGAAGGAAATGAGCCACTTTTGTAAGCTTGTCGATGACAACGAAGATAGCATCATTCCCGCGCTTGGACTTGGGAAATCCAGTCACGAAATCCATTTCAATATGGTCAAACTTCCATTGTGGAATAGCAAGAGGTTGGAGACCAGCTGGTCGTTGGTGTTCTGCTTTCACCCTTCTATAGACATCACATTCATTCACGAATTGTGCAATCTCTCGCTTCATTCGAGTCCACCAATACGACTGCCTGAGGTTATGGTACATCTTTGTACTTCCAGGATGAATGGATAGAAGGGAATTGTGCGCCTCATTCATAATGACTTTCCTTTGATCACCTTTAGGAACCACAATCGGGTCCTCGAAGAATAGAGTGTCTTTGTCATCAATGCGATAGCACTTGTATTTGGGTTGGCTCTTGGCAATCTCATGTTTCACCTTCTTCACCATGGTATTAAGAAGTTGTGCCTCACGAATTTGATCTTCCAAAGTAGGAGAGACTTGGAGGTTCGCAAGAAAGCCTTGAGGAACAACTTGGAGATTCAGTTTGCAGAAAGCTTCACAAAGGTCCGGTTGGAAGGGCTTGAGAATTAAGCTGTTGCAGTAAGCCTTCGTGCTCAAAGCATCTGCAATCACATTGGCCTTGTCTGGAGTATATTCAATACTCAGATTGTATTCTTGAATCATTTCGACCCATCGAGTCTGTCTGAGGTTGAGGTTGGGTTGAGTGAAGATGTACTTGAGGCTCTTATGATCTGTGAAGATGTCCACTTTCCTTCCCAACAAGATATGTCTCCACGTTAATAATGCATGGACAACTGCCGCCAACTCAAGATCGTGAGTGGGGTAGTTCCTTTCGTTGGGCTTCAACTGGTGAGAGGTATATGCCATAAAATTTCTTCTCTTGCATTAACACAGCACCGAGACCTTGTAAGGAAGCATCACAGAAAACTTCGAATGGCTTGGATTCATCAGGAGGAGTCAAGAAAGGACCTGTGACCAGCTTCTCTTTGAGGGTGTTGAAATCAATGTCACATTCAGGCATCCAGAAATACTTGACATGCTTCTGGAGGAGGTTGGAAAGAGGCTTTGCAATCTTAGAGAAATTCTCAATGAATCTTCGACAATAGCTTGCAAGCCCAAGAAAACTGCGGAGCTGCTTGACATACTGAGGAGGTTCCCTATTCACAATTGCAGACACCTTCTCGGGATTAACAGCGATGCCCTTGGCGGAGATGATATGACCAAGGTAAAGAACTTCGTCAAGCCAGAACTCACACTTGGAAAACTTCACATAGAATTGATGCTCTTTGAGCTTGTCGAGCACCAATTCAAATGCTTGGCATGATCCTCCTTATTCTTGGAAAAGACCGAGATATCATCGAGATACACTAGGACAAAATCATTTGTGTAAGGGTTGAAGATGAAGTTCATCATGTGAGACAACGTTGGAGGAGCATTGACAAGGCCGAAAGACATGACAATATATTCATAAGAACCATAGTTTGTTCGGAATGCTGTCTTGGGGATATCTTGTTCACGAATGCGAATCTGATGATAACCCATACGGAGATCAAGCTTGGAGAATACTTTGGCACCTTTAAGTTAGTCGAATAGCTCATTGATGTTGGGAAGTGGATACTTGTTCTTTATTGTCTTCTTGTTCAATGGACGGTAGTCGGCGCAAAATCGTTCCGTTCCATCCTTCTTGACAAAAAGAACACCACAACCCCATGGAGATGAACTCGATCTGATCACACCCATACGCTCTTGTTCATCAAGTTGTTTCTTCAACTCCTTCAACTCCTCTGGTCCAAGCTTGTAAGGACGCTTGCAAACAGGTTCCGTGCGAGGCTCAAGATCGATAACGAATTCAACTGGCCAGTGAGGAGGCATTCCCGGAAGCTCTTCTGGAAAGACGTCTTGATATTCACAAATGACTGGAATCTGAGAGATGGCATTCAACTCGCCCTTCTCATTGAGAGAAAATAGTCGAATGGTTTCTTCCCGAGCGGCATAGATGATCACCTCCTTAGAAGAGTCTGTCAATTAAATTTCCCTGGCAGCACAATCAAGCTGAGCCTTGTGCTTAGAAATTTAGTCCATGCCAAGAATTAGATCAATATCCGAGTCACCAAGAACAATTGGAGAAGACAGAAATTTATAGTTTCCCATCTCGATAGACACATCAGGAGCTATCACACTAGAGCTCAAGCGTTTACCCGGAGAAATGACAGCCATGGGTTTACCCAAAAGTGAAGTAGTGAAATCATGCTTGGAAAAAAACAATCTTGACATGAAATAATGCGATGCACCAGTGTCGAAAAGAAATTTTGCATGAATAGAGTTAACTGGAAGGTTACCCATGATCACATATGAAGAATCCTCTGCCTGAGCTACGTTCATCATGTTCACCTTAGCATGCTTGGGATTATGCCTGACCACTACATTGCCGGAAGATCTCACAGGAGGAGGAGGCGGAAGGCGCCTTTGGTTGAAGCACTTGCTTGCATAGTGCCCTTTCTACGGACACTTGTTGCAAGTAACCTCTGAGAGCGGATGATGATAAGGAGCACTTGACCTTGGAGTTTGAGACCGAGCTTTGTTTTGATAGACTGGCTTGGGTGGGTGGGAAGATCCATTGCTACCTTTGCTCTTTTGCTGGTATGGCTGACGAAACGGAGGAGGAGGCAACCAGAACTTCTGTTGCTTAGCTGCCACTTGTGATGAATAAGAAGATTGAACTACATCCCTGACTCTCTTCTTTGAAGCCTCACACTTGAGCTGAGCAGCTTCTTGCTTTAGTGCCATGTTATAGAATTGATCGAACTTGGTCGTCTCAAGAAGCACGAGAGCTAACGGCAGATCTTCTCTGAGGCCACCTCTGAATTGATAGATCATACTCTTTTCATCAGGAACGTCTTGTTTAGCGAAGTGAGCAAGTTTCTGAAACTGGTTATTGTATTGATACACGAACATGCTGCCTTGCTTGAGATTATGGAACTCCTCACGCTTGCTCTCAGAAACACTTGGTGGAATGTGATGAACTTTGAAGTCTGGGCGGAAATCATCCCAGGTAATCATACGACCTCCTCTGGAATCTCTGTATTGTTGATACCACTCAGCAGCTTGGTCCTTGAGTTTAAATGAAGCAAACTTGACCTTGTCCTCAGGCCTAACATTGCTACATTCAAAATGTTTGCAGATGTCCACGAGCCAGTCGTCAGTGTCTGTGCCCTCAACACAGTTGCTGAAGGACTTCGGCTGGTTTGCGAGGAACTGGTTGAGGGTAGCGAACTGAGGCTGATTGTTGCCTTGGCCTTGATTTCCTTGGTTGCCTTGCCCTTGGTTGCGCTCTTGCAAGAGTTGCAAAAGCATCGGAGTGTTGGTGTTGGTGGCTGCCATGACTGCTTTCCATGCCTCCGGAGGTGGAGGTGGTGACGGAGGGTTCAATTGATCCCCATCATTGCAGTCTGGATTCTGACGCGTTGGAGGAGCCATCCTGAAGAGGGTGACATCCGTTAGAATCTTGAAAGACAGATATTCAAGCTGAATCAATGGATCGAAATTGCAACATATAGTCTCACAATAAACATTCGAACAAGGATGAACGAATGAATTCCAAAGTAAATCATCACACGTCCATAAGTTGAGAAGCCACTTAGATAAAGGTAGATGAATAAAGCAACAAGGTACGGATATGAACAAATGAGTGGTAAGGATTACCCAATCACAAACTGTTGGGGATATTACTATTAAGTATAAATCGGCCATGAGGGGCCGGGTTATGTTCACAAGGAGTTAGTCATGTTTGAAGCCCATGAAGATAAAAGGGATGGCGCTTTATGAAGGAGATCTAACATGAGGGCCCAGGGCCCAAAGGTGATTAGGGCCCATAGATGTAAACCGCCATATGGTATGTAACTTATGTTGTAAGGCAAGGAAAGGTAGAAACCGAGATGGGCACGTTTATGAACCGGCCTCGGGATTCTGTAAACCGTCGGGCGTCAACCTGTGTATGTAAAAGGGACGACCCGGTGGCGGTTTAGGGACAACACACAACAACTCAAGAGCCAGGCAAAGCGGATGCGCTCCCTCGTCATCAAAACCCTAGCAATTCCATCACAACTGGATTAGGATTTTACCTTCACCGTAAGGGGCCGAACCAGTATAAACTCTTGCGTCCTTTGTCCGCTTTAACCCCTTTAAGCTAACCCGTAGCGATAGCTCCATGATTAAGTCCTTTCATGAGGACATCTGCCGTGAAAAAACCACAACAGTTGGCGCCCACCATGGGGCTATCGCACGATGGTTTCGAGTTCTTGAAGGGTAGCTTCGAAGGACTCAAGGGATACGCTGTGGGCTGGATGGCTAAGAGTCGTCGCAGCAAGCTCTACATCGACGAAACGGGATGGAGCCCCGAGGCCGGCTCAGCGTGCAAGATCTGTCGAGGTTCAGCCCGCCGTAAAGCGCGTCTTTGTAGGTGTCATCCATGGAGCAGAATATGAGGATAGATCGGCATCTGGTGGTGAAACCGTTGTCTACTCCAATGACGAGTCTTCAACCGGAGAGACCGAGTCATTGTATCAGCTGCAGGATGGCCGGATTAGTGGTGGTTCCGATGGTGACAGTATTCCGGACCCCCTTGATCTGCCGAGTCGGGTTGCCATCTTCGTGGCTGGTACACAATCAGCGCAGCACTCTTCTACCGCAGCACCAATGATCTCCGATTCAGTAGAGGCAACACCAGCTGGGGCAGGACGGTCTGCACCATCGCCGGCTTAAGTTTTGTCCGATTTATTCGACGCGTTGGCAACATTGCTGATGGTTGTGGTTAACCCGGCAGATCAGGATCGGCATAACGCAGAAGTTGCAAAGGTGAAAGATCAGATAACTCAGGCTAAAGCAGACCTGGCGGCAAAGAACACCAGGATGGCTACAGAGCGGGCTGAGTTAGAGGCTCAGGCTTACCGGCTTATGCTGGATCAGAGTGCGTCAGATGATGTCATGAGGAGAAGATACCGGTCGCACCTTCCGCCGGTTTATGAAGCAAGAAATCTCTTTAACATGCCAGGAGCAGGAAGCAGTAACCAGCCAGTGGTAAACCGGGGGGAGGCACCGGTAACAGGGACGCCGGTTCAGCCGCGCACGATGGACCCGCCTCATCAGAACAATTTCTTGTCACAACACATCCCAACACCTCCGGGTCATTACTCCAACCCATTGGATAACATCGTGGCCAGGTAGACAATTTTCAAGATCTTTATTAAACTGCACCTTAAATTCTTCAAGTCTATTAGCTACTGATTTAGTAATTGTACGCACCGTATTTTCCATATTAGAACCATATTTACTAGCTACGGACACGTCAGGTGAGCAATTTCTTCGGTTGAGTTTTTTACCTGAGCATCGGAAGGGCTCGGAACTACCTTTTTGACGACACCGTTCCTCGTCTTCGCGTATCCATCCAACTTCAGCTTCAACCTCTCAACCTTTTCTTTCTCCAGCTCCTCTTCAAGCTCGCGCCGAACATCTTTCGACAGATCGTCGAGTGTGACGGCGATGACGTTCTCCGGGTCGATGTCGCTCCCGTTCTTGGACTCAGTACTCATCGTGTAGCTCTTCTCCTTCTCGTCCCCAGCGGAGTCGCCAATTGTGTTGGCATGCGAAATCGCTGCACAACACCAGGATATTTGTCGTGCTTTCGTGATGACGAACGATTGATTTACGGGAAAAGCAACAAAGATTTCCTCGCTTTAGTGGAGGAGAACCGGCCGCTTTCCAGCGCAAAACGGTAAAGATCGCCAAACCCTAGGGCTGCTGGGGCTTGGCAGGAAGTAGCGACAGAAAATAGACGTACGTGAAAAAGTAGTTTGTATTGATAGATCGATTGCTGGGGCTTTTTCCAATCGGTCGTGGCCTTATAAATAAGGTACGCTGGACTTTGCGTATACAAGGCAAGATCTGGTTCAAGCATTACACAAGGCCGTGTTCACTTCCTGGACTCCGCCAAAAAGAGACCATCACGGCTACACACGTGTATGATTCATTTTAATTAAGTTAAGTGTCAAGTTCTCTACAACCGGATATTAACAAATTCCCATCTGCTACATAACCGCGGGCACGGCTCTCAAAAGTTTATACCCTACTGGAGTGTCCCAACTTAGCCCATCACAAGCTCTCATGGTCAACGAAGGATATTCCTTCTCCCGGGAAGACCCGATCAGTCTCAAAATCCCGTTACAAGACATTTCGACAATGGTAAAACAAGACCAGCAAAGCCGCCCGATGTGCCGACAAATCCCGATAGGAGTCTCACGTATCTCGTTCTCAGGGCACACCGGATAGGTCAAGCTACAAGTAAAACCGGCCCTTAAGTTGCCCCAAGGTGGCCACGCAGGTTGCCCGTTTCAGACAAACACTCAGAGGAGCACTGGACCGGGGGGGTTAAAATAAAGATGACCCTTGAGTCTGTAGAACACAGGGGAAAAGGTATATGGTGGTCGGTAGGCAAATGGTAAAACCAAGGTTGGGCCTTGCTGGAGGAGTTTTATTCAAGGCTAACTGTCAAGGGGTTCCCATAACACCCAACCGCGCAAGGAAAGCAAAATCAACGAACATAACACCGGTATGATGGAAACTAGGGCGGCACGAGTGGAACAAAACACCAGGCATAAGGCCGAGCCTTCCACCCTTTACCAAGTATATAGATGCATTAAAGTAAATAAGATATAATAATGATATCCCAACAATATCCATGTTCCAACATGGAACAAACTTCAACTTCACCTGCAACTAGCAACGCTATAAGAGGGGCTGAGCAAAAGCGGTAACATGGCCAAACAACGGTTTGCTAGGAAAGGTGGGTTAAAGGCTTGACATGGTAATATGGGAGGCATGATATAGCAAGTGGTAGGTAGAGCGACATAGCGATAGAACGAACAATT
Source organism: Triticum urartu (assembly GCF_056163025.1). Classification (NCBI taxonomy): domain Eukaryota; kingdom Viridiplantae; phylum Streptophyta; class Magnoliopsida; order Poales; family Poaceae; genus Triticum; species Triticum urartu. Next base: position 165,602,852 of record NC_141876.1, on the reverse strand, counting down.
AGCAAGCAAAGATAGAATTGATTTCGAGGGTATGGTCATCTTGCCTGCCAAGTTTTCGGAGTTGTTGAAAGCTTGATCCTTGTAAGCGTACTCAACAGGTTCCTCGGTCACGTACTCGTCTCCTGGCTCTACCCAAGGCAAGAACACAAGCACTGGAACAACAATCAATCATGGTGCAATGCACAAGCAACATGATGCAATATATGGCATGATATGCAAGACATGATATGCAATGCGTGTGCGTGCTCCGGAAGGGAAATAATGATAAAGGCATCAACTTGGAAAACCAAGTATGCCGCTGGAAAGATGAGATGATTTCGGTTGAAATCGATATAAAGATCACCGGAAACGGATGCACGGTTTGCAAAAGGCAAGCATCACAAGGATGCCACAAAACTGCGATTAACAACATAATGCCCTTTAGAACGCAACAAGAAACTAAGCTACTACACTTCAATATAGCAACAAAGCATATGGCAGTGATGTACAAGAGATGCTTGACAAAACATGAACACTGAGCTACGGCTAAAACACACTAGAACTGGTTCAAACAAGAATGGCAAAAAACAACATCAGGAAGCAATGTTTAGAGCAAGAAAACAACAAGCTACCAGAACATATCGTAGCAAACAAAGGCATGGCATGATTCTACTAAAAGCATAGATCAAAAGTCCCTTACTGAACATGAGCCAAAAGGGCACACAAGATATGATGGCACCCATGTAAACATAGCAAGATTTATTAACAGTTTCAGAAAACAGAAAAACAGAGCATGGCATAAACAGAATTATGATAGCAACTTTGCAAGCTCAAGCCACTCATCACAAAGCATTGCATGAAAAAACAAGCATACCAACAGCAAGATGACATGTTCATGAAGCTAACCATGGCAAGAGCATGTTCATAGAATGCATGGATCACTAGCAACAACCATGACAATATTGATTAACATGTTAACATTCTGCCAGGACATTTTATAGCAAACGTAGAGCAAGCAAATGACATGCTAGACAACTCCATAATTGCAAACAGGGGCATGGATGGATAGAGCCAAAGTTGGAGGGAGATGGCCGGCCGAACGGGGCTCGCCGGAGTGTGGAGGTACGCGGTGCCGGAGCTTGACGCCGGAGGAGGGGCCCGGCCGGAGCTGGCGCGAGGTGGTGCGCGGACCCGGAAGACGCGGGTGGCGGTGCGCTGACTGGCGTGGGGTGGCGGCGACCGGCGGCGAGGCGGAGCATGAGGGCTCGGGCGGCGATGCGCGGCGTTGACGGCGGGGCTGACGCGGAGGCAGCGGGCCACAGCGGCAGGAGGCTGCGGTGAGACACGTGGCGCCCTCTCACTAGAGCGGGGCGGCAGCGGGATTCGTCCGGCGGCGGCGGGGGATGATGTTTTTAGGGTTTCAACCGTGGATTTCGGAGGGAGACACATATTTATAGGTAGAGGGAGTTTGGAGTGTCCAAATGCGGTGCAGTTTTCGCCCACATGATCGTGATCCGACGGCGGAGGACGTGGAGATGAGTTATATGGGTTATTGGGCTGTTTTGGAGGGGTGTTGGCCTGCAACACAAAAGAGGCTTTTGCGGTTACCTGGTTAACCGTTGGAGCATCAAACGGCCTCCAAATGGAATGAAATTTGACAGGTAGTCTACCGGTGGTGTACCAGGGCCACTTGACAAATCTCAGCCCATTCCGAGAATGTTTTACTCCCTCTCACGAAAAGAGACAAGAGGGGTGCGCCGGTGCATGTGGGAGTGTCGGATTGCGAAACGGACAACGAGGAAAAGGTTCGGACGCATGAGACGAACACTTATGCAAATGCGATGCACATGATGACATGATATGAAATGCATGACATGAACAAAATGCAAAACGAAAGACAGAACCCAACTACTAAGGGAATCTCATAACTTAAAGCCGAAAATGGCAAGAGTCGGAGTTACGAATATGGCAAGTTACATCCGGGGTGTTACAACACTCCACCACTACGAGAGGATCTCGTCCCGAGATCTAGGACTGAAAGAACTCCAGATATTCGGAACGGAGGTGGTCCTCGCGTTCCCAGGTGGCTTCTCGGTCAGAATGGTGTGACCACTTCACTTTCAGGAATTTGATTGACTTGTTGCGAGTCTTGCACTCGGTTTCTTGAAGAATAGCAACAGGATGCTCATGATAAGACAAGACTTCTTGGAGATCAATCTCTTCGAAGTTGATAGTGCACTCAGGAGTCTTGAAACACTTGCGAAGCTGTGACGTGAAACACATCGTGCACATTTGCGAAGTTGGACGGAAGCTCAAGTTGATAGGCGAGGTCACCTCTTTTGCCAATGATCTTGAAAGGACCCACGTATCTAGGGGCAAGCTTCCCTTTGATACCGAAGCGACGAGTACCTTTCATTGGAGAGACGTGGAGGTAGACATGGTCTCCGATCTCGAAAGCCAAGTCACGGTGCTTGCTATCATAGTAACTCTTCTGGCGCGATTGCACGGCTTTGAGATTTTCACGGATGACTTTACACATTTCTTCAGCTTATGTGATTAAGTCATTGCCAAGAAGTTGGTGTTCACCAGTCTCTGACAAATTGAGAGGAGTACGACACTTTCTGCCATAGAGAATTTCGAATGGGGCCTTGCCCGAACTCGCTTGGAAGCTGTTGTTGTAGGAGAACTCGGCATATGGAAGACAATCTTCCCACTTCATACCGAAGGATATGACACAAGACCTGAGCATATCTTCAAGGATTTGATTGACTTGCTCGACTTGGCCACTAGTTTGAGGATGGAAACCTATGCTGAAGCGAATGTTGGTGCCCATGGCCTTCCGGAAGGAGTCCCAGAACTTGGAGGTGAAAATGCTTCCACGATCCAAAGAGATCAATTGCGGAATACCGTGCAAGGAGACAATCCTGGAGGTGAATAGCTCTGCCAACTGAGTTGTTGTGATAGATTCTTTGATTGGAAGGAAATGAGCCACTTTTGTAAGCTTGTCGATGACAACGAAGATAGCATCATTCCCGCGCTTGGACTTGGGAAATCCAGTCACGAAATCCATTTCAATATGGTCAAACTTCCATTGTGGAATAGCAAGAGGTTGGAGACCAGCTGGTCGTTGGTGTTCTGCTTTCACCCTTCTATAGACATCACATTCATTCACGAATTGTACAATCTCTCGCTTCATTCGAGTCCACCAATACGACTGCCTGAGGTTATGGTACATCTTTGTACTTCCAGGATGAATGGATAGAAGGGAATTGTGCGCCTCATTCATAATGACTTTCCTTAGATCACCTTTAGGAACCACAATCGGGTCCTGGAAGAATAGAGTGTCTTTGTCATCAATGCGATAGCACTTGTATTTGGGTTGGCTCTTGGCAATCTCATGTTTCACCTTCTTCACCATGGTATTAAGAAGTTGTGCCTCACGAATTTGATCTTCCAAAGTAGGAGAGACTTGGAGGTTCGCAAGAAAGCCTTGAGGAACAACTTGGAGATTCAGTTTGCAGAAAGCTTCACAAAGGTCCGGTTGGAAGGGCTTGAGAATTAAGCTGTTGCAGTAAGCCTTCGTGCTCAAAGCATCTGCAATCACATTGGCCTTGTCTGGAGTATATTCAATACTCAGATTGTATTCTTGAATCATTTCGACCCATCGAGTCTGTCTGAGGTTGAGGTTGGGTTGAGTGAAGATGTACTTGAGGCTCTTATGATCTGTGAAGATGTCCACTTTCCTTCCCAACAAGATATGTCTCCACGTTAATAATGCATGGACAACTGCCGCCAACTCAAGATCGTGAGTGGGGTAGTTCCTTTCGTTGGGCTTCAACTGGTGAGAGGTATATGCCATAAAATTTCTTCTCTTGCATTAACACAGCACCGAGACCTTGTAAGGAAGCATCACAGAAAACTTCGAATGGCTTGGATTCATCAGGAGGAGTCAAGAAAGGACCTGTGACCAGCTTCTCTTTGAGGGTGTTGAAATCAATGTCACATTCAGGCATCCAGAAATACTTGACATGCTTCTGGAGGAGGTTGGAAAGAGGCTTTGCAATCTTAGAGAAATTCTCAATGAATCTTCGACAATAGCTTGCAAGCCCAAGAAAACTGCGGAGCTGCTTGACATACTGAGGAGGTTCCCTATTCACAATTGCAGACACCTTCTCGGGATTAACAGCGATGCCCTTGGCGGAGATGATATGACCAAGGTAAAGAACTTCGTCAAGCCAGAACTCACACTTGGAAAACTTCACATAGAATTGATGCTCTTTGAGCTTGCCGAGCACCAATTCAAATGCTTGGCATGATCCTCCTTATTCTTGGAAAAGACCGAGATATCATCGAGATACACTAGGACAAAATCATTTGTGTAAGGGTTGAAGATGAAGTTCATCATGTGAGACAACGTTGGAGGAGCATTGACAAGGCCGAAAGACATGACAATATATTCATAAGAACCATAGTTTGTTCGGAATGCTGTCTTGGGGATATCTTGTTCACGAATGCGAATCTGATGATAACCCATACGGAGATCAAGCTTGGAGAATACTTTGGCACCTTTAAGTTAGTCGAATAGCTCATTGATGTTGGGAAGTGGATACTTGTTCTTTATTGTCTTCTTGTTCAATGGACGGTAGTCGGCGCAAAATCGTTCCGTTCCATCCTTGTTGACAAAAAGAACACCACAACCCCATGGAGATGAACTCGATCTGATCACACCCATACGCTCTTGTTCATCAAGTTGTTTCTTCAACTCCTTCAACTCCTCTGGTCCAAGCTTGTAAGGACGCTTGCAAACAGGTTCCGTGCGAGGCTCAAGATCGATAATGAATTCAACTGGCCAGTGAGGAGGCATTCCCGGAAGCTCTTCTGGAAAGACGTCTTGATATTCACAAATGACTGGAATCTGAGAGATGGCATTCAACTCGCCCTTCTCATTGAGAGAAAATAGTCGAATGGTTTCTTCCCGAGCGGCATAGATGATCACCTCCTTAGAAGAGTCTGTCAATTAAATTTCCCTGGCAGCACAATCAAGCTGAGCCTTGTGCTTAGAAATTTAGTCCATGCCAAGAATTAGATCAATATCCGAGTCACCAAGAACAATTGGAGAAGACAGAAATTTATAGTTTCCCATCTCGATAGACACATCAGGAGCTATCAAACTAGAGCTCAAGCGTTTACCCGGAGAAATGACAGCCATGGGTTTACCCAAAAGTGAAGTAGTGAAATCATGCTTGGAAAAAAACGATCTTGACATGAAATAATGCGATGCACCAGTGTCGAAAAGAAATTTTGCATGAATAGAGTTAACTGGAAGGTTACCCATGATCACATATGAAGAATCCTCTGCCTGAGCTACGTTCATCATGTTCACCTTAGCATGCTTGGGATTATGCTTGACCACTACATTGCCGGAAGATCTCACAGGAGGAGGAGGCGGAAGGCGCCTTTGGTTGAAGCACTTGCTTGCATAGTGCCCTTTCTACGGACACTTGTTGCAAGTAACCTCTGAGAGCGGATGATGATAAGGAGCACTTGACCTTGGAGTTTGAGACCGAGCTTTGTTTTGATAGACTGGCTTGGGTGGGTGGGAAGATCCATTGCTACCTTTGCTCTTTTGCTGGTATGGCTGACGAAACGGAGGAGGAGGCAACCAGAACTTCTGTTGCTTAGCTGCCACTTGTGATGAATAAGAAGATTGAACTACATCCCTGACTCTCTTCTTTGAAGCCTCACACTTGAGCTGAGCAGCTTCTTGCTTTAGTGCCATGTTATAGAATTGATCGAACTTGGTCGTCTCAAGAAGCACGAGAGCTAACAGCAGATCTTCTCTGAGGCCACCTCTGAATTGATAGATCATACTCTTTTCATCAGGAACGTCTTGTTTAGCGAAGTGAGCAAGTTTCTGAAACTGGTTATTGTATTGATACACGAACATGCTGCCTTGCTTGAGATTATGGAACTCCTCACGCTTGCTCTCAGAAACACTTGGTGGAATGTGATGAACTTTGAAGTCTGGGCGGAAATCATCCCAGGTAATCATACGACCTCCTCTGGAATCTCTGTATTGTTGATACCACTCAGCAGCTTGGTCCTTGAGTTTAAATGAAGCAAACTTGACCTTGTCCTCAGGCCTAACATTGCTACATTCAAAATGTTTGCAGATGTCCACGAGCCAGTCGTCAGTGTCTGTGCCCTCAACACAGTTGCTGAAGGACTTCGACTGGTTTGCGAGGAACTGGTTGAGGGTAGCGAACTGAGGCTGATTGTTGCCTTGGCCTTGATTTCCTTGGTTGCCTTGCCCTTGGTTGCGCTCTTGCAAGAGTTGCAAAAGCATCGGAGTGTTGGTGTTGGTGGCTGCCATGACTGCTTGCCATGCCTCCGGAGGTGGAGGTGGTGACGGAGGGTTCAATTGATCCCCATCATTGCAGTCTGGATTCTGACGCGTTGGAGGAGCCATCCTGAAGAGGGTGACATCCGTTAGAATCTTGAAAGACAGATATTCAAGCTGAATCAATGGATCGAAATTGCAACATATAGTCTCACAATAAACATTCGAACAAGGATGAACGAATGAATTCCAAAGTAAATCATCACACGTCCATAAGTTGAGAAGCCACTTAGATAAAGGTAGATGAATAAAGCAACAAGGTACGGATATGAACAAATGAGTGGTAAGGATTACCCAATCACAAACTGTTGGGGATATTACTATTAAGTATAAATCGGCCATGAGGGGCCGGGTTATGTTCACAAGGAGTTAGTCATGTTTGAAGCCCATGAAGATAAAAGGGATGGCGCTTTATGAAGGAGATCTAACATGAGGGCCCAGGGCCCAAAGGTGATTAGGGCCCATAGATGTAAACCGCCATATGGTATGTAACTTATGTTGTAAGGCAAGGAAAGGTAGAAACCGAGATGGGCACGTTTATGAACCGGCCTCGGGATTCTGTAAACCGTCGGGCGTCAACCTGTGTATGTAAAAGGGACGACCCGGTGGCGGTTTAGGGACAACACACAACAACTCAAGAGCCAGGCAAAGCGGATGCGCTCCCTCGTCATCAAAACCCTAGCAATTCCATCACAACTGGATTAGGATTTTACCTTCACCGTAAGGGGCCGAACCAGTATAAACTCTTGCGTCCTTTGTCCGCTTTAACCCCTTTAAGCTAACCCGTAGCGATAGCTCCATGATTAAGTCCTTTCATGAGGACATCTGCCGTGAAAAAACCACAACAGTTGGCGCCCACCATGGGGCTATCGCACGATGGTTTCGAGTTCTTGAAGGGTAGCTTCGAAGGACTCAAGGGATACGCTGTGGGCTGGATGGCTAAGAGTCGTCGCAACAAGCTCTACATCGACGAAACGGGATGGAGCCCCGAGGCCGGCTCAGCGTGCAAGATCTGTCGAGGTTCAGCCCGCCGTAAAGCGCGTCTTTGTAGGTGTCATCCATGGAGCAGAATATGAGGATAGATCGGCATCTGGTGGTGAAACCGTTGTCTACTCCAATGACGAGTCTTCAACCGGAGAGACCGAGTCATTGTATCAGCTGCAGGATGGCCGGATTAGTGGTGGTTCCGATGGTGACAGTATTCCGCACCCCCTTGATCTGCCGAGTCGGGTTGCCATCTTCGTGGCTGGTACACAATCAGCGCAGCACTCTTCTACCGCAGCACCAATGATCTCCGATTCAGTAGAGGCAACACCAGCTGGGGCAGGACGGTCTGCACCATCGCCGGCTTAAGTTTTGTCCGATTTATTCGACGCGTTGGCAACATTGCTGATGGTTGTGGTTAACCCGGCAGATCAGGATCGGCATAACGCAGAAGTTGCAAAGGTGAAAGATCAGATAACTCAGGCTAAAGCAGACCTGGCGGCAAAGAACACCAAGATGGCTACAGAGCGGGCTGAGTTAGAGGCTCAGGCTTACCGGCTTATGCTGGATCAGAGTGCGTCAGATGATGTCATGAGGAGAAGATACCGGTCGCACCTTCCGCCGGTTTATGAAGCAAGAAATCTCTTTAACACGCCAGGAGCAGGAAGCAGTAACCAGCCAGTGGTAAACCGGGGGGAGGCACCGGTAACAGGGACGCCGGTTCAGCCGCGCACGATGGACCCGCCTCATCAGAACAATTTCTTGTCACAACACATCCCAACACCTCCGGGTCATGACTCCAACCCATTGGATAACATCGTGGCCGCCGCTTCACGATTGGCAGCTCTCCCAATCGAAGGCGAGTCGCTAGTGGCAGTTGAGACACGATGGGCTAGAGAGCTCCTTCAGACAGCTTTAACCCAGCAGCAGGCTTATTTGCCTAGTCGTGAGAGGATTCATTCCACCCCCCGTCCAAGTCAGAGCTACAGCAGGCATATTGATGAACCGACTGTGTCAAGCAGTGCACGACACCGTAACCCGCCACGAGGGCATAACCCGGTGGGTGGCGGTGCTAATGCGCAGGATGTGGTGGATCATGGTCGAGCATGTCGAGAAGACAAGTTAGCAGCACAGCACGGGGCTCGTCAGCTTACTCCGGTTCGTCTTACCACTGCAGTGGAGCCAGGTGTGGTCTTCAGTTCTTTGGGGGTGCCATGTCTCACCCCAGCCTTGTGTAACGTGCGGCTACCAAGGATTTCAAGGGCCCTCATAAGGTGCCCAATTACACTACCGATTTACCCCCTGAGTCATGGGTCGAGAGCTATGAGATGGCGATGGAGATGCTGGATGTGGATGATGCGGCGTGTGCTAAGTACTTCACCATGATGTTGGAAGGAACAGCTCGTACTTGGTTAAAAAGTTTACCAGCTAACTCCATTGGCTCATGGGCTGAGTTAAAAAGACGGTTTATCCAGAATTTTAAGGATACATGTAAGCAGCCCATGTCAATTGTGGACCTAGCCACCTGTGTTCAAGAGGATGGGGAGTCTACAACCCATTGGGTAAAGCGAGTCTTAGCAATTTTGCATTCATCGGACCGCATCAATGCTGACACAGCAGTCTTGACGTTGGAAGGCAATTGCCGGTTTACACCATTGAAACTGAAGTTGGGAAGGCTCAAACGTCACTGGAATGACATGGCAACGCTTATGGCCGCTCTGGTTAAGTATGCCAATTCAGATAGCACCAAGGACCCTGAGTCTGAGGATGAAAAGCTAGGGAAGGGAAAGAAGAATGGCAGTGCAAAGGGGCAGCAACATAACCCGGCAGGTCATGCGAACAACGGTAAACGCAAGGCGGATAATAGCTCGGACTTTGTGGCTAACACCAACACCCCGGATAATGGTTAACGGCGTCAGGGTAAACCGCCCCAGCGGGGTGGAGGGTCAGGTCCCAATCTTGAGCGCCTGCTAAATCAACCTTGCCCAAAGCATGGGTCGAAGGAAAGGTCAGCTACGCATCTTTGGAAGGATTGCTTCATTATGCGGGAGTTCAAAAAATTCAAATCTCTTTCAATACAACCATGGAGCGCCCGGCAGTTCAGGTGGCGGTTTCCATGGGTCGGGTTATGGTGGTGGCAGTTCCGGTTCAGGATTCCAAGGCAACCAAACCGGACACGGCAATCAAAGCAGTCAGGGCAACCAGGGAGGTTATAACCATCAGGAGAATCAACAGCAGCAACAATCGGGTTATGAGAGCAATCCGAAGCAGTTGAATAGTGGGAAATATCATGTCTTCACCACTAGCTTATGCAAGCACGATTAGAAGCTTCATAAAAGGGCTGTGAACTCCGTTGAATCGGCGGTACTTCGTTATCTACGCTGGTCTGAACAGCCCATTTTGTGGAGTCGAGAGGATCATCCACCCCGGGTTGATAATCCGGGTCATCTGGCCTTAGTGGTGGCACCTCAGGTTGGGGGTTATAAGTTCACCAAGGTACTTATGGATGGAGGAAGCAGTATCAATATCCTTTACTATGAAACCTTCCGTCGCATGGGATTGACAGATAAGAATCATAAACCGCCGAACACCGTTTTTCATGGTGTGGTGCCTGGTAAATCGGCATACCCAGTTGGCAAGATAGCTCTGGAGGTTGCTTTTGGAGATGATCATGATTCAAGATGAGAGATGTTGACTTCTGAAGTGGTAAAAATCAGGAGTCCATATCATGCCCTGTTCGGACGGTCGGCTTATGCTAAGTTCATGGCAAGGCCTTGTTTTGTTTATCTGCAGTTTAAGATGCTGGGTCATAAGGGGACCATCACAATGCATGGGAGCCGGAAGATTGCTTTGGCATGTGAAGACGGTGATGCGGCTTATGCTGAGTCAGTTTGTGCCACAGAGGAGCAGAAGTTCTATAAGGACAATGTTGATCCGACAGATATGACTTCTCTGAAAAAGCCAACTATAGAGCATGATCTGGCGCTGAAATTTAAATCGGCTGAGGAGACTAAGCTAGTTGACTTTGTTCCTGGCGATTCATCCAGGCAGTTCAGCATCAGCGCTAACCTGGATGCGAAATAGGAAAGCGCGCTCATCGAGTTCATCCGTGAGAACCGGGACATCTTCGAAGGAAATATGCCCTAGAGGTAATAATAAAGTTATTATTTATTTCCTTATTTCATGATAAATGTTTATTATTTATGCTAGAATTGTATTAACTGGAAACATAATACATGTGTGAATACATAGACAAACAGAGTGTCACTAGTATGCCTCTACTTGACTAGCTCGTTGAATCAAAGATGGTTAAGTTTCCTAGCCATAGACATGAGTTGTCATTTGATTAATGGGGTCACATCATTAGAGAATGATGTGATTGACTTGACACATTCCGTTAGCATAGCACTTGATCGATTAGTTTGTTGCTATTGCTTTCTTCATGACATATGAATGTTCCTATGACTATGAGATTATGCAACTCCCGTTTACCGGACGAACACTTTGTGTGCTACCAAACATGACAACGTAATTGGGTGATTATAAAGGTGCTCTACAGGTGTCTCCGAAGGTACTTCTTGGGTTGACGTATTTCGAGATTAGGATTTGTCACTCCGATTGTCGGAGAGGTATGTCTGGGCCCTCTCGGTAATGCACATCACTTAAGCCTTGCAAGCATTGCAACTAATGAGTTAGTTGCGGGATGATGTGTTATGGAATGAGTAAAGAGACTTGCCAGTAACGAGATTGAACTAGGTATTGAGATACCGACGATCGAATCTCGGGCAAGTAACATACCGACGACAAAGGGAACAACGTATGTTGTTATGCGGTTTGACCGATAAAGATCTTCGTATTATATGTAGGAACCAATATGAGCATCCAGGTTCCGCTATTGGTTATTGACTGGAGACATGTCTCGGTCATGTCTACATATTTCTCGAACCCGTAGGGTCCGCACGCTTAACGTTTCGATGACAGTTATATTATGAGTTTATATGTTTTGATGTACTGAAGGTTGTTCGGAGTCCCGCATGTGATCACGGACATGACGAGGAGTCTTGAAATGGTCGATACATAAATATTGATATATTGGAAGGCTATGCTTGGATATCGGAAGTGTTCCGGGTGAGATCAGGATTTTACCGGATTACCGGGAGGTTACCGGAACCCCCCGGGGACTTAATGGGCCTTAGTGGGCCTTGAAGGAAGAGAGGAGAGGCGGCCAGGGCAAGGGCCGCGCCCCCTCCCCCCTAGTCCGAATAGGACAAGGAGAGGGGGTGGAGCCCCCCTTCCTTCTTCTCCTCCACCTCTTTCCCCTCTCTCTCCTAGTCCAATAAAGAAAAGGGGGGAGTCCTACTCCAGCCGGCACACCCCACTTTAGGCCGGCCGCACCCCCCTTTGCTCCTTTATATACGGGGGTAGGGGGCACCCTAGAGATACAACAATTGATTGTTTGATCTTTTAGTCGTGTGCGGTGCCCCCCTCCACCATAGTCCACCTTGATATTACTGTAGCGGTGCTTAGGCGAAGCCTTGCGTCGGTAGAACATCAACATCTTCATCACGCTGTCCTGCTGACGAAACTCTCCCTCAACACTCGGCTGGATCGGAGTTCGAGGGACGTCATCGGGTTGAACGTGTGCTGAACTCGGAGGTGCCGTACGTTCGGTACTTGATCGGTCAGATCATGAAGACGTAGGACTACATCAACCGCGTTGTGCTAACGCTTCCGCTTTTGGACTACGAGGGTACGTAGACAACACTCTCCCCGCTCGTTGCTATGCATCACCATGATCTTGCGTGTGCGTAGGAAGTTTTTTGAAATTACTATGTTCCCCAATAGTGGTATCAGAGCCTGGTTTTATGCGTAGATGTCATATGCACGAGTAGAACACAAGTGAGTTGTGGGCGATATAAGTCATACTGCTTACCAGCATGTCATACTTCGGTTCGGCGGTATTGTTGGATGAAGCGGCCCGGACCGACATTATGCGTACGCTTATGCGAGACTGGTTCTACCGACGTGCTTTGCACATAGGTGGCTGGGGGTGTCAGTTTCTCCAACTTTAGTTGAACCGAGTGTGGCTACGCCCAGTCCTTGCGAAGGTTAAAACAGCACCAACTTGACAAACTATCGTTGTGATTTTGATGCGTAGGTAAGAACGGTTCTTGCTAAGCCCGTAGCAACCACGTAAAACTTACAACAACAAAGTATTGGACGTCTAACTTGTTTTTGCAGGGCATGTTGTGATGTGATATGGTCAAGACATGATGCTAAATTTTATTGTATGAGATGGTCATGTTTTGTAACCGAGTTATCGGCAACTGGCAGGAGCCATATGGTTGTTGCTTTATTGTATGCAATGCAATCGCCCTGTAATACTTTACTTTATCACTAAGAAGTAGCGATAGTCGTTGAAGCATAAGATTGGCGAGACGACAACGATGCTATGATGGAGATCCAGGTATCGCGCTGGTGACGATGGTGATCATGACGGTGCTTCAGAGATGGAGATCACAAGCACAAGATGATGATGGCCATATCATATCACTTATATTGATTGCATGTGATGTTTATCTTTATGCATCTTATCTTGCTTTGATTGACGGTAGCATTATAAGATGATCTCTCACTAAATTTCAAGAGAAAAAGTGTTCTCCCTGAGTATGCACCATTGCCAAAGTTCGTCGTGCCCAGACACCACGTGATGATCGGGTGTGATAAGCTCAAACGTCCATCTACAATGGGTGCAAGCCATTTTTGCACACACAGAATACTCAGGTTAAACTTGACGAGCCTAGAATATGCAGATATGGCCTCGGAACACCGAGACCGAAAGGTCGAGCATGAATCATATAGTAGATATGATCAACATAGTGATGTTCACCATTGAAAAATACTCCATTTCATGTGATGATCGGTTATGGTTTAGATGATTTGGATCACGTGATCACTTAGAAGATTAGAGGGATGTCTTTCTAAGTGGGAGTTCGTAAGTAATATGATTAATTGAACTTAAATTTATCATGAACTTAGTCCTGGTAGTATTGGCATATCTATGTTGTAGATCAATAGCTCCCCTGTTTTATTTTTGATATGTTCCTAGAGAAAACTAAGTTGAAAGATGTTAGTAGAAATGATGCGGATTGGATCTGTGATCTGAGGTTTATCCTCATTGCTGCACAGAAGAATTATGTCCTTGATGCACCGCTAGGTGAAAAACCTATTGCAGGAGCAGATCCAGATGTTATGAACGTTTGGCTAGCTCAATATGATGACTACTTGATAGTTTAGTGCACCATGCTTAAACGGCTTAGAATCGGGACTTCAAAGATGTTTTGAACGTCATGGACCATATGAGATGTTCCAGGAGTTGAAGTTAATATTTCAAGCAAATACCCGAGTTGAGAGATATGAAGTCTCCAACAAGTTCTATAGCTAAAAGATGGAGGAGAATAGCTCAAGCAGTGAGCATGTGCTCAGATTGTCTGGGTACTACAATCGCTTGAATCAAGCGGGAGTTAATCTTCCAGATAAAATAGTGATTGACAGAATTCTCTAGTCACCATCACCAAGTTAGTAGAACTTCGTGATGAACTATAATATGCAAGGGATAACGGAAACGATTCCCAAGCTCTTCGTGATGCTGAAATCGACGAAGGTAGAAATCAAGAAAAGCATCAAGTGTTGATGGTAAACAAAACCACTAGTTTCAAGTAAATGGACAAAGGGAAGAAAGGGGAACTTCAAGAAGAACGGCAAGCAAGTTGTTGCTCAGGTGAAAAAACCCAAGTCTGGACCTAAGCCTGAAACTGAGTGCTTCTACTACAAAGGGACTGGTCATTGGAAGCGGAACTACCCCAAGTAATTGGCGGATAAGAAGGATGGCAAAGTGAACATAGGTATATTTGATATACATGTTATTGATGTGTACTTTACTAATGTTTATAGCAACCCCTCAATATTTGATACTAGTTCAGTTGCTAAGAACAGTAACTCAAAACAGGAGTTGCAGAATGAACAAAGACTAGTTAAGGGTGAAGTGACGATGTGTATTGGAAATGGTTCCAAGATTGATATGATCATCATCGCACACTCCCTATACTTTCGATTAGTTTTAAACCTAAAATAAATGTTATTTAGTGTTTGCGTTGAGCATAAATATGATTGGATCATGTTTATTGCAATACGGTTATTCATGTAAGTTAGAGAATAATTGTTGTTCTGTTTACATGAATAAAACCTTCTATGGTCATACACCCAATGAAAATGGTTTGTTGGATCTTGATCGTGGTGATACACATTTTCATAATATTGAAGCCAAAAGATGCAAAGTTAATAATGATAGTGCAAATTATTTGTGGCACTACCAGTGAGCATGTGCTCAGATTGTCTGAGTACTACAATTGCTTAAATCAAGTGGGAGTTAATCTTCCAGATAAGAGAGTAATTGACAAAGTTCTCTAGTCACTATCACCGAGTTACTAGAACTTAGTGTTGAACTATAATATGCAAGGGATGACAAGAGTAATTCCCAAGCTCTTCGTGATGCTGAAATTGACGAAGGTAGAAATCAAGAAAAGCATCAAGTGTTGATGGTTGACAAAGACCACTAGTTTCAAAAAAAGGCAAAGGGAAGAAGGGGAACTTCAAGAAGAATGGCAAGCAAGTTGCTGCTCAAGTGAAGAAGCCCAAGTCTGGACCTAAGCCTGAGACTGAGTGCTTCTACTGCAAAGAAACTGGTCACTAGAAGCGGAACCGCCCCAATTATTTGGCGGATAAGAAGGATGGCAAGGTGAACAAAGGTATATTGGATATACATGTTATTGATGTGTACTTTACTAGTGTTTATAGCAACCCCTCGGTATTTGATACTAGTTCAGTTGCTAAGAGTAGTAACTTGAAACAGGAGTTGCAGAATGTACAGAGACTAGTTAAGGGTGAAGTGACGATGTGTGTTGGAAGTAGTTTGAAGAATGATATGATCATCATCGCACACTCCCTATACTTTCAGGATTAGTGTTGAACCTAAATAAATGTTATTTGGTGTTTGCATTGAGAAAGAATATGATTTGATCATGTTTATTGCAATACGGTCATTCATTTAAGTTAGAGAATAATTGTTATTCTGTTTACATGAATAAAACCTTCTATGGTTATACACCCAATAAAATGGTTTGTTGGATCTCGATCGTAGTGATACACATATTCATAATATTGAAGCCAAAAGATGCAAAGTTAATAATGATAGTGCAACTTATTTGTGGCACTGTCGTTTAGGTCATATTGGTGTAAAGCGCATGAAGAAAATCCATGCTGATGGGCTTTTGGGATCACTTGATTATGAATCAGTTGATGCTTGTGAACCATGCCTCATGGGCAAGATGACTAAGACTCCGTTCTCCGAAACAATGGAGCGAGCAACAGATTTGTTGGAAATCATACATACTGATGTATGTGGTCCGATGAATATTGAGGCTCGTGGCAGGTATCATTATTTTTTGATCGTCACAGATGATTTGAGCAGATATGAGTATATCTAATTGATGAAACACAAGTGTAAAACATTTGAAAAGTTCAAATAATTTCAGAGTGAAGTGGAGAATCATCGTAACAAAAATAAAAGTTTCTACGATATGATCGTAGAAGTTAAATATTTGAGTTATGAGTTTGGCCTTCAGTTAAAACAATGTGAAATAGTTTCACTACTCACGCCACCTGGAAGACCATAGTGTAATGGTGTGTCCGAGCGTCGTAACCGTACTTTATTAGATATGGTGCGATCCATGATGTCTCTTACCAATTTACCACTATCGTTTTGGGGTTATGCATTAGAGACAGCTACATTCATGTTAAATAGGGCACCATCTAAATACGTTGAGACGACACCATATGAACTATGGTTTGGCAAGAAACCTAAGCTATCGTTTCTGAAAGATTGAGGTTGCAATGGTTATGTCAAAAAGATTCAACCTGATAAGCTCAAACCCAAATCAGAGAAGTGCGTCTTCATAGGATACCCAAAAGTAATTGTTGGGTACACCTTCTATCACAGATCCGAAGGCAAGATATTTGTTGCTGAGAATGGATCTTTTCTAGAGAAGGAGTTTCTCTCGAAAGAAGTGAGTGGGAGGAAAGTAGAACTTGATGAGGTAACTGTACCTGCTCCCTTATTGGAAAGTAGTTCATCACAGAAATCTGTTCCTGTGACTACTACACCAATTAGTGAGGAAGCTAATGATGATGATCATGTAACTTCAGATCAAGTTACTACCGAACCTGGTAGGAAAACCAGAGTGAGATCCGCACCAGAGTGGTACGGTAATCCTGTTCTGGAGGTCATGTTACTTGACCATGACGAGCCTACGAACTATGAGGAAGCGATGATGAGCCAAGATTTCGCGAAATGGCTTGAGGCCATGAAATATGAGATGGGATCCATGTCTGAGAACAAAGTGTGGACTTTGATTGACTTTCCCAATGATCGGCGAGCCATTGAGATTAAATGGATATTCAAGAGGAAGACGAGCGATGATAGTAGTGTTACTATCTACAAAGCTAGAATTGTCGCAAAAAGGTTTTCGACAAGTTCAAGGTGTTGACTATGATGAGTGTTTCTCACTCGTATCTATGCTTAAGTCTGTCCGAATCATGTTAGCAATTGCCACATTTTATGAAATCTGGCAAATGGATAAATAAAACCGCATTCCTTAATTGATTTATTAAAGAAGAGTTGTATATGATGCAACCAGAAGGTTTTGTCAATCCTAAAGGTATTAACAAAATATGCAAGCTCCAGCGATCCATCTATGGACTGGTGCAAGCATCTCGGAGTTGGAATATACGCTTTGATAAGTTGATCAAAGCATATAGTTTTATACAGACTTGCGGTGAAGCCTGTATTTACAAGAAAGTGAGTGGGAGCACTACAGCATTTCTAATAAGTATATGTGAATGACATATTGTTGATCGGAGATAATGTAGAATTATTCTGCAAAGCATAAAGGAATGTTTGAAAGGAGTTTTTCAAAGAAAGCCCTCGGTGAAGCTGCTTACATATTGAGCATCAAGATCTATAGAGATAGATCAAGACGCTTGATAAGTTTTTCAATGAGTACATGCCTTGACAATATTTTGAAGTAGTTCAAAATGGAACCGTCAAAGAAGGAGTTCTTGCCTGTGTTACAAGGTGTGAAGTTGAGTAAGACTCAAAACCCAACCACGGCAGAAGATAGAGAGAGAATGAAAGTCATTCCCTATGCCTCAACCATAGGTTCTATAAAGTATGCCATGCTATGTACCAGACCTATTGTATACCCTACCCTGAGTTTGGCAAGGGAGTACAATAGTGATCTAGGAGTAGATCACTGGACATTGGTCAAAATTATCCTTAGTGGAATAAAGATATGTTTCTCGATTATGGAGGTGACAAAAGGTTCGTCGTAAAGGGTTACGTCAATGCAAGTTTTGACACTGATCCAGATGACTCAAAATCTCAATCTAGATACATATTGAAAGTGGGAGCAATTAGCTAGAGTAGCTCCGTGTAGAGAATTGTTGACATAGAATTTTGCAAAATACATATGGATCTGAATGTGGCAGACCCGTTGACTAAACTTCCCTCACAAGCAAAACATGATCACACCTTAGTACTCTTTGGGTATTAATCACATAGCGTTGTGAACTAGATTATTGACTCTAGTAAACCCTTTGCGTGTTGGTCACATGACGATGTGAACTATGGGTGTTAATCACATGGTGATGTGAACTATTGATGTTAAATCACATTGCAATGTGAACTAGATTATTGACTCTAGTGCAAGTGGTAGAATGAAGGTAATATGCCCTAGAGGCAATAATAAAGTTATTATTTATTTCCTTATTTCATGATAAATGTTTATTATTTATGCTAGAATTGCATTGACCAGAAACATAATACATGTCTGAATACATAGACAAATAGAGTGTCACTAGTATGCCTCTACTTGACTAGCTCGTTGAATCAAAGATTGTTAAGTTTCCTAGCCATAGACATGAGTTGTCATTTGATTAACGGGGTCACATCATTAGAGAATGATGTGATTGACTTGACACATTCCGTTAGCATAGCACTTGATCGATTAGTTTGTTGCTATTGCTTTCTTCATGACTTATACATGTTCCTATGACTATGAGATTATGCAACGCCCGTTTACCGGAGGAACACTTTGTGTGCTACCAAATGTCACAACGTAACTGGGTGATCATAAAGGTGCTCTACAGGTGTCTCCGAAGGTACTTGTTGGGTTGACGTATTTCAAGATTAGGATTTGTCACTCCGATTGTCGGAGGGGTATCTCTGGGCCCTCTCGGTAATGCACATCACTTAAGCCTTGCAAGCATTGCAACTAATGAGTTAGTTGCGGGGTGATGTGTTACGGAACGAGTAAAGAGACTTGCCGGTAACGAGATTGAACTAGGTATTGACATACCGACGATCGAATCTCGGGCAAGTAACATACCGATGACAAAGGGAACAACGTATGTGGTTATGCGGTTTGACCGATAAAGATCTTCGTAGAATATGTAAGAACCAATATGAGCATCTAGGTTCCGCTATTGGTTATTGACCGGAGACATGTCTCGGCTATGTCTACATAGTTCCCGAACCCGTAGGGTCCACACGCTTAACGTTTCGATGACAGTTATATTATGAGTTTATATGTTTTGATGTACCGAAGGTTGTTCGGAGTCCGGGATGTGATCACGGACATGACGAGGAGTCTCGAAATGGTCGAGACATAAATATTGATATATTGGAAGCCTATGCTTGGATATCGGAAGTGTTCCGGGTGAAATCGGGATTTTACCGGAGTACTGGGAGATTACCGGAACCCCCCGGGGACTTAATGGGCCTTAGTGGGCCTTGGAGGAAGAGAGGAGAGGCGACCAGGGCAAGGGCCGTGCCCCCTCCCCCTGGTCCGAATAGGACAAGGAGAGGGGGCGGTGCCCCCCTTCCTTCTTCTCCTCCACCTCTTTCCCCTCTCTCTCCTAGTCCAAGAAGGAAAAGGGGGGAGTCCTACTCCCGGTAGGAGTAGGACTCCTCCTGGCGCGCCCCTCTTTAGGCCGGCCGCACCCCCCCTTTGCTCCTTTATATACGGGGGCAGGGGGCACCCTAGAGACAAAACAATTGATCGTTTGATCTTTTAGCCGTGTGCGGTGCCCCCCTCCACCATAGTCCACCTCGATATTACTGTAGTGGTGCTTAGGCGAAACCCTGCGTCGGTAGAACATCAACATCGTCACCACGCCGTAGTGCTGATGAAACTTTCCCTCAACACTCGGCTGGATCGGAGTTCGAGGGACATCATCGGGCTGAACGTGTGCTGAACTCAGAGGTGTACGTTTGGTACTTGATCGGTCGGATCGTGAAGACGTACGACTACATCAACCGCATTGTGCTAATGCTTCCGCTTTCGGTCTACGAGGGTACGTAGACAACACTCTCCCCTCTCGTTGCTATGCATCACCATGATCTTGCGTGTGCGTAGGATTTTTTTTGAAATTACTATGTTCCCCAACAATCTTTGCATGGAAGCCTTCTGACATGCCAGGTGTACCGAGGGAACTCGCTGAGCACACTCTTAATATGATCCTAAGTTTAAACCGGTCAGGCAGTTTCTCTGCCGCTTCAACGAGGAGAGGCGTAAGGCTATTGGTGAGGAGGTAGCCCAGTTTCTGGCAGCAGGGTTTATTGTGGAGGTCTTTCACCTGAGTGGCTAGCTAATCCAGTGCTGGTACTTAAGAAAAACGGCACTTGGCGTATGTGTGTGGACTACACAGACTTGAACAAGGCCTGTCCAGCTGATCCCTTTACCCTCCCTCGTATTGATCAAATTATTGATGCTACGACGGGTTGTGACCATTTGTGTTTTCTGGATGCTTATTCTGGTTATCATCAGATCAAAATGGCAGTAAAGGACCAGGAGAAGACAACTTTCATAACTCCCTTTGGAGCCTTCTGCTATGTATCTATGACTTTTGGGCTCAAGAGTGCCCAGGCGACTTATTAGCGTTGGTCCAGAATTGTCTTCATAAATAGATTGGGTGCAATGTTCATGCTTATGTGGATGATATTGTGGTGAAATCCAGAAAAGAGGAAACATTGATTGATGACTTGAAGAAAACTTTTGATAACCTCCTGGTCTATAAGATGATGCTTAATCCAGCCAAATGTTTCTTTGGTGTACCAGCAGGCAAGCTCTTGGGTTTTCTCGTGTCTAACAGGGGCATTGAAGCTAATCCTGAGAAGATCACAACTATCACATCTCTGGCTAAACCGGTGTGTATCAACGATGTTCAGCGTTTGGCAGGCTAGATTGCAGCCTTAAGCCGGTTTATCAGTCACCTTGGGGAGAAGGCTATCCCTTTGTATCAGATGCTAAAGAAGACAGATGACTTCGTCTGGAGTGATGCTGCTGATAAAGCGCTTGAGGACTTGAAGAGACAGTTAGCCAAGCCACCTGTCCTTGCGGCTCCGGTCGATAAAGAGCTCTTATTGTTATATGTGGCTGCTAATGCCCAGGCTGTTAGTGTGGTTATTGATGTGGAGCGCAAGGAGGCCGGAAAGGAGTATCCGGTTCAACGGCCGGTTTATTACATCAGCGAGGTGCTTATTAAGTCCCAACAGAGGTACCCACAATGGCAAAAGCTGGTGTATGGGGTTTTCATGGCAAGACGGAAGCTCAAGCATTATTTTCAAGGTCATCCTATCACAGTTGTTAATTCAACCCCCTTGGGAGATATCATCCAAAACAGAGAAGCAACTGGCCGGATTGCCAAATGGGCTATTGAGCTTGGACCTCACGGGTTAAAATATACACCTCGCACAGCAATCAAATCCCAAGCACTTGTGGACTTCATCAATGATTGGACAGAGTTGCGGGCACCGGAGGAAAAGCCAGACAACACTTATTGGACTATTCATTTTGATGGATCCAGACAATTGTAGGGCTCAGGGCTGGAGTCATATTAACTTCCCCACGAGGTGATAAGTTTTGTTATGTTATCCTTTTAATGTTCCCTTGCACTAACAATGCAGCTAAATATGAGGCCTTGCTCCATGGTCTTCGGATGGCTAAGGAGATGAATTTAAGCCGGGTTAAGTGCTTCGGTGACTCGGATCTGGTGGCTCAGCAGGTGTCTGGCACTTGGGATTCCAAGGACCCACTCATGGCGGCGTATCGACGAGAGGTGGATATAGTGGTTGGTCATTTCAAGGGTTATCAGGTTGACCATATAGACCGTCGAAAGAATGAAGCGACAGATGCTTTAAGTCGCTTAGGCTCTTAGCGTAAATCGGTGCCACCCAATGTCTTCCTAGATGTACTTCATAATCCATCGGTCAAGATACCTACAGATGAGGAGTTGGTTGTTCCTGACCCGGAGGCTCAATTGGTGGCAGATCTCCATGTTATTCCGGATTGGACAATCCCATACTTGGCATACATGAACCGGGGCGAGTTACCGGATGATGAAACTCTGGCCCGACAGATAATCCGGCGATCCAAGTCAATGACCATTGTTGATGGGGAGCTGCATCATTGCAGCGTGACAGGGGCGTTTCAGCGTTGTGTGTCTCCTCAAGAAGGCTATGAGATTTTGCTTGAGATCCACGAAGGAGATTGTGGTCACCATATCGGTTCAAAATCCTTGGTCGCTAAAGCTTTTCGTCATGGCTTCTACTGGTTGACGGCTCATTCTGATGCTGAGGACTTAGTACGGAAGTGTGATGCTTGTTAGAAATTTTCACGCCGAACCCACGTTCCGACTCAAGAATTAAGGATGACTCCCATCACTTGGCCGTTTGCAACTTGGGGGCTGGATATGGTTGGGCCCTTTAAGAGGTCCAAGGACAAGAAGACCCACTTATTGGTGGCGGTTGATAAGTTCACCAAGTGGGTAGAGGCAGAGCCAGTCAGTAAGTGTGATGCGGCCACGGCAGTTCAATTCATCAAAAAGGTGATCTTCTAGTTTGGTTTTCCACACAACATTATAACTGATAATGGTACTAATCTGTCCAAGGGTGCTATGGAAGAATTTTTCAACGTGAGCATATCCAGCTTGACGTGTCATTAGTGGCTCACCCCCAATCTAATGGTCAAGCAGAGAGGGCCAATCAAGAGATTTTGAGAGGTATCAAAAATCCTGGCTTATGGTTCCTTTAAAGCAGACACCAGGTTGTTGGGTGGAGGAGTTACCTTTCGTGTTATGGAGTATCAGCACCACACTGAACAGATCTACGGGCTACATGCCTTTCTTCATGGTTTACCGTGCAGAGGCGGTTCTCCCTAGTGACATCCGTCATGATTCACCCCGTGTGTCGGCTTATGTTGAATCTGATAATGAGAAAGCACGTCAGGACTCACTGGACCTGTTAGATGAGGAGCGTGATCTTGCAGCGGCACGTTGAGCGATTTATCAACAAGATCTGCGACGTTATCACAGCCACCGGGTTAAAACCAGAACTTTTGAAGAAGGCGATCTGGTGCTCCGACTCATCCAGGATCAGACTGATATGCACAAGTTATCCCCACCTTGGGAAGGACCTTTTGTGGTCAGCAAAAATTTGCACAATGGATCATACTACCTTATCGATGTTCGAGAACACAAAAACTCACGTAAATTGGAGGAGGAGACCCAGCGGCCGTGGAATATAGCTCATCTTCGGCCTTACTATACT
This sequence comes from Triticum urartu, assembly GCF_056163025.1. Lineage (NCBI taxonomy): Eukaryota > Viridiplantae > Streptophyta > Magnoliopsida > Poales > Poaceae > Triticum > Triticum urartu. Next base: position 165,579,765 of record NC_141876.1, on the reverse strand, counting down.
TGAGCCACAGGCTCTTCATATGTACATAATTATGACAATGTATATATTATGATCAATATAATAAACTGGAGCCTCAGCTAAAGCGGGATCTCTGTTGTTTTTACATCATGTGTGTTTACATGGGGGCTTCTGTTTATAAAGCGGAGTTCTATTGATCCGGCTTATAAATCCACACATATAAAAGGAAATCACTAGGGGGCTTGGTCGTATTCGAACCATAGCTATGCCTCTTGATTGGCTTAAGGCCAAAGGGAAATCACTAGGGGGCTTGGTTGTATTTGCACCATAGCTACACCTCTTGATAGGCTTAAGGCCAAAAGGAAATTATGTGGGGCCAAAGAGAGTGTTGCACTAGCACAACTCAAACATAGGCACCCACCGAGCACAGCTCAAATGTTGCTTGGGGGCTCTTTTCTTCTCAAAAAACAAAGAGTTTGCACCCTTGCAATAGGCTATCAAGCCAGGCTTGGAAGCCAGGTGTATTCACCTAAAAACCCGGGTTATCCTGCCTTTTGAAGTAAGCCACTCCATCCAGGTAAACCTGGTATGACCCATCGAACATTTGACAAGTCAATCTCATAGACCCTGAACTTGTCAAAGTTAAAATGATGATTGGTTAAAGATTGAGGTCCATCTTAAAAGGCTTTGAAAAATGGTTTAACTCAGTGGCCTGGCAGCCCATGAAAAGCCTTGATTTAGGGCCTAGCAGCCCATGAAAAGCCTTGCATATTCTTCTTGTGTTTTTTGCAAACTTTTTTCTCTTTTGATAAAATTCATAAATATTTTCTGATAAACCGACGTTCATTAAAACCCGGCGTGGCTTTCAACGCTAAGTTGTCAGTACATGATCAGTTATAATCCGGCACTTATTGATCCGGTCTAGTTTTGACTACAAGTCACCAGTATTATATGGATAAACTGATGTTTACCATAACCCGGTACGGTTTTATTGTAAACCGGCAAACATGGAAGGAGTCATCAATACTCCAGATTGGTGTTATCACCCTTATTATAACAATAGTTGGTTAACCAACGAGGTGATTAAATGTAACAGGTATCATCTATTTTATATCTGGTTGTTTTTAAATACAGCCTTGGCTTTACACCCAGGCTATATATTTGGGCATCATGACCCGTCCAACGGTAAAACTGCCAGGACACTTTCAATCTCTTGTATGCAGGAACAAGTTAAAATACAGCCACTGCGGATTATGCATATAATAGATCCCAAAAGCATGGTGAGTTATCAATGTCAAGCAAAATAAGTATGCTCGATAGCATTACAGACAAGTGTTTGAACTAGCCTATTACAAGGCTCTTTAATGCCCACACAGAATAATTGCTTCAACAAGAGTGGCAGGCTGCGACAGGTTAAACCGGCCTCCAGTTTAGGATTCATCACCAGGACAACTTGAAGATTGGGGATCATCTTGCGTCGGTGCATCTTCCTCCTCCCTACCCAGTGGCTGGAAATCAATGGTTGCCCAATCGATTCCAGTTAAGGCTTGGAACACGGCTTCTTCATTTATAAGGTTGGAAGGATCAAAGTCAGGGGCATAAGTGTGCTTACGGATTGGCGGAACAAGATCTTCTACATCATGTGTTGGCGCGGGGTATCTTTTCTGCTCAGCATCATAAACCAGCTGATAGTGAGAGAGATTTGTTTCCTCCGCCAATTTGCTCACCAAAGGTCGCATTTCCCTTGTCAGCCTTCAAAGATCATCATTGTTAAATTCTGAATCGTCTTCCTTCACGCCAGGATAGTCGTTGCCTATATCCGACGGTTCAAGATCGGGTATCCATGCCTTGGCCCGGATTAGCAGAGTCAGTGTGCCTGACCTTGCCACTGATCTTTTTAATTCATCCAACTGGGCAGGCAACATTGAAAGCTTGTCAATGGTTTCTTTTATCAAGGTTGGAGGAGGCTTGTTATGAGCAGCGGTGCAAATAGCCCGTTGGGCTCCGGAATATAACTGCTCTATCAAAGTATAGGCAGCCTTCAGCTTCATCCGCATGTCAGAGCCCAGATGGGTAATGGGGGTCCCTATGTCATTACAAGCATCAGTAAACCGGTAACTGATAAGATAAAATGAATTGAAAAACATTAGATGAGGATACTTACCAAATACAGCAGAGGTCATAGCGTTTATCCGCCGCTTTAAACTGGTCAGCTCTTCGACCACCGGTTTAAGGGCTGCTTCTGCGTCCTCGGCTCTCTTTTCTAAAGCGGCTTTCTCTGTGTCCCAATCCGCCCGTTCCTTCTTAAAGGTCTCCTTCAGCTTTTCCACAGCTGCTAAGGCATTGATCAGTTCCTCCTTGGCTTTAGAAGCCTCCACTTGCTGAGATTTAATGTTCTCTTGAAGATCAGCGGTTTTGGGTGTCCTTTTTGCTTAGCTCAGCCTACAAAGGAAAGACATATCATCAGTGGGCTGTACATATTTGAAGTACCAAGCACATAACAAGTTATGCACTTCGCACTTCGGGGCTAATGCCTATTTGCTTCATTATCAGAAAAAAAATTCAAGTCCCAAGTGTAATACAAGCATTATTCTTGGCACTTGGGGGCTAATATACATCTGCTCAAAGTAACAGTGGTTAAAGTCCCGGTTCACCTTGGAAAGATAAACCGGCCCTTGGGGACTACACAGGCGAAAGTTACAGGATTACAATGCTAAAGTATCGGTTCATTTTTTAAAAAGGATCAACCGACCCTTGGAGGATAAGTATGCAGAGTTGAGATATTACAAAGTCCCGGTTTTTGATTGCCATCATAAATCGGCCCTTGGGGGCTACTAGAGTTGGTACTTACAATTGGACTTAAGAGAGAAAAGGTTATGGCATTGCCTCATAACGCTCCTTCATTAGATTCACTAAACCGGTTTCGTAGTCACGGTTTGTGTACAGACGGTTTAAAAAACCAGAATAGAGTTCCTGGGCGTTGAGGTGGGCATAGCTTGATAAATCGGTGCTCCATTTGCCTTTTCCCGTAGAAGAACGTTCCTCCTTGGTGCTATGCGTTGATAATGCAACAGGATTGCCAGGGGAGGTGTGGCCAACGCCAGTAATGATAACATCATATCCTTGTCACCGACAGCCTTCACTGGAGTTGACGGGATATCAGCAGCCTTAACTGGACTAGACGGTCCATCATCAGTACGGACTGGGCTCGTCGGTTTATCAGCATGATCTGCTGCTTCAACTTCTACTTGTTCAACAAAATCATGATCTTGAGGGGGCGGATCATCAAACATGGCATCAGCATTTGGACCTTCCGGTTCTGGAGTTTTCTCTGGTTCAACAACCACATGGTCGTCAGACGGTTTATTCTCCCGGTCCTTCTTGCTGGCTCTAGCCTTGGCTCTGAAAGGAAAAAAGATGCAAGGGTTAATATAGCATGCAAATATAAAGCGTCAAAAGATTCAGTTAAAATACTTACCCAGCAACTGTCTTAAGAGGAGGGAGTTGTGTGGCCGTCGACTCGCCAGATGATGAATGAGGCATTCCCTGATAATTTGAATCGGACGTATTAAGAGGTTGTCGGAAATAACCTGCCTTGGGATAAAAAGTATCAGAAGTGGGTGAGACCTCAGGTCGACGTTTCCGAACCGGAGTGTTCGGTAAATCGGCCGAAGTGACTACTTGGCCGCTATGCCGGGTTGTGCGGCGAGCTTCGTGCTGCTGCTTCTTCAAAAGAAATTTTGGGTCCAAGTGAGCAAGGGGGTGAGAAAATTTTATTTTCCGGATTGTTTGGCGGATTTTCTATGTTGACGGAGTGTCTGAACCGGAGGGAAGAGTAATTATCTCTGCGTCATTAGCCTGGCTGCCATCAGCGCCATCCTAATAATAATCATTGTCAATAAGGTGTATGAAAAATGAACCAAGAGAGTCAAGTTCTACCTCTGAGTCCGGATTATCAAGGTCTTCGTCGAGGTTCAGCCAGGTGGATTCAACTGCCTTCTTCTTGGCAGGCCTCTTGACCACCTTCGTCTAAGGTCGAGGGGTTTTCACTAGTTTTTCTTGAGGTTTATTCTTCCAAAATGGGTCATCGCCCTGTTAAAAGAATTTACAAAAGTTATAGGAGATTACACAGATTAAGTACAAGCAGGAGTGAGGCAATGCTTACATCTGGCGGTTTATCCAAAGTGTAGTAGGGACTTAACCCGGTCCTGCTACAGACAGCCTTCGATTCACTCGGTATCTTCTTCATAGATTCAGTAACTTCAGCTTATGTCAGCTCAATATCAATATGACGTTGAGGGTCTTTTGAGTCACCAGTATACTCGCACATTAAACTGGGGCGACGGCTTAAAGGCAATATACTCCATGAAATCCCGCACCGAACAAAATCAACTCCTGTTAGACCATTGGCCATAAAGGCTCTGAGCTTGGACAGTTGTGGAGCATATGTAGCTCGTTCTTTGGTACTCAACCGTTGCGGAAATGGATGTGTGTTGGTAAGCCGGTGAGGACAATAACCCGGCAGAGGATTCTCATCACCAGGGGAGGTATCTTGACAATAAAACCAAGTCTGGTTCTAGTCTTTAGGATGGCTATAGAGTTTGGCCTGAGGGAAACTGACATCTTTTCTCTTCTGAATTCAAACGCCGCCCAGTTCGGTATTGGGCCCGTCTACAAACTCAGTATGGCGGTTCAAATAGGAAAAGTCCCAGAATAGCTCAACAATTGTCTCCTCTTGCAGGTATGCTTCACAAAATACTTGAAATTCGCAAACATTGGACACAGAGTTTGGTCCAATGTCTTGAGGATGGATCCGGAAGTTGGCAAGCACATCACAGAAAAACTTGGACCCGGGCGGTTTAAAGCCATGGCTCATGTGATCAAGAAACACTACTACTTCGCCATCTCTGGGGGTGGGAGGGTTTTCTACACCGGGAACTCACCACTGGATTTCACTTCGCTTCGATAAAGCGCCAGTTCTGACACATCCATCCAGTTGCTCTTCAGTAACCCGGGAAGGGACCCAGTTACAGGCATAAAATTGTTTGGCCATTGCAAGTGAAGAGCTGGAAAAGATTAATTCCGATTTACGATTCACAATTGACAAAGCATAAAGCACAACAGGTTAAGGAAAAGGAATTTCATCATGCAAAATTGTTAAACCAGAGGCTGATGCTATTATAAATGGTAAAGCGATGGGTGGTTTACAAGGGGACTAATCACATATGACAGATTATTTTCTAAAGAGGATAAACCGCCTACATTGGTACAGATCTGAGGCAAAAAAATGACTAAGTGAGGAAAAACAGGTTTCACAAGTTCACATTGGCATTTTGGATCTACCACAGGTCAGGAAAAGAAAAAGATTTAGACCTAAAAAGTTAGTTCTGGAGCAGTTCGCAAAAGTCCAGATCGGTTTTTATACATAGAAGGCATGGTTTGATAGCCAAGATAAAGACTTCTATAGCTACCGCACGGAACGCATCAAAGTTGAGGTCTGCTATGTATGAACCGACGAAGAACAATAGAAGAACACCATGAACCCGTGTGAACCCTAAGTGGAACTATAGAGGAAAGGGGGAAAGACTTACCGAAGTTGTTGAAGCATCGAAGGTGCGCCGCGTTTTTCTAGTGCTATCAGGTTGATGCAGCGGCCAACGGTGAGGCAGAGGTGAAGCTCGACGGCGGCGGCGGCGCTCGGGTGCAGAGGCCTCGGGGGGTGGAAGAAGAGATGAGGAGGCAATGGGAGGAAAAAGAAAGGGATCCTCAGCCCTATTTATAATGTAAAGATATAAGTGACAGGCGCAGGAATCGAGGAGCCCAAAAAATGGATATATAACAAGGTTGTCACCTCTATTGTTGGATGATCATTAATAAAGGGTATCTTCGGCTTTAATGAACAGGTGACTTCATGATGGTTTACTACAAATCTAGAGGATGACATCACAGCGGTTTACAAGATCTATGCAAAGGTGCAAAAGGAGGAATTTTTCTATGTGTTGAAGATTGACATGAACAAGTTCAAATCAATCTGGGGCCTAATATTGGGGATATTACTATTAAGTATAAACCGGCCATGAGGGGCCGGGTTATGTTCACAAGGAGTTAGTCATGTTTGAAGCCCATGAAGATAAAAGGGATGGCGCTTTACGGAGGAGATCTAACATGAAGGCCCTGGGACCAAAGGTGATTAGGGCCCGTAGATGTAAACCGCCATATGATATGTAACTTATGTTGTAAGGCAAGCAAAGGTAGAAACCGAGCTGGGAACATTTATGAACCGACCTCGGGATCCTGTAAACCGCCGGGCGTCAACCTGTGTATATAAAGGGACGTCCCGGCGGCGGTTTAGGGAAAGCACACAACAACTCGAGCGCCAGGCAAAGCGGATTCGCTCCCTGGTCATCGAAACCCTAGCATTTCCATCACAACTGGATTAGTCTTTTACCTTCACCATAAGGGGCCGAACCAGTATAAACTCTTGCGTCCTTTGTCCACTTTAACCCCTTTAAGCTAACCCGTAGAGATGGCTCCACGATTAAGTCCTTTCACGAGGACATCTGCCGTGACAAAACCACGACACAAACCAAATATCTGCGGGAAGAAATACTAGAGCTACTTGAATTTCCACCTATGAAACTCCCGAAACTTTCTGGTTATGCAATCAGGTGTTGGGGATACAGGGGAAGCATAATATCTCAGCCAAACTAACAAATCCTACATCCAGCTGTATCCATCCTTCAACACATAACCAAGAAACCTTCGGAAATCATGTACCTCAACCTTCGAATAGCATCCTTTATACGAGTTATGGCAATACTCCCGAACTCCTGCCCCGGTACTGGGTGGCGTTGAGGTTATCTCACCAACAACTGCATAAAAGAGATTTTCGATGTCGGCGAACTCTGGTATTCTAGAACTGCAACAATAAAATTGTGACGACAACACCTCGGAGCTCAACTCCCTGGGACACTGCCACAACCCCTAAATGTAAGGAGGCACCAAGAACAATGTTCTCGTCACAAGACTATCAGAACGATTCCAAGATACCCGCGTGATCCTAAAAAAATCATGAAATTTGAGGAGAGGAGAGTCAAAACTTCTACGTTAGGAGGCCTCACCAGAGCGACGAAGGGGCTGAGGAGTAAAAAGGATCCTACTCTCCGATATATATAATCCTAAGACTCAAAACATTTTGTTCTAGACTCAACAACGTCAGCGATTCGATCAAGCATGCGGCTCCTAAGTCGGGATGGCTCTGATTACCAACTTGTAACACCCACAATGCGGCTATATGTCCCACGTGTCGGGGCACGACTTAGAGGCATAGCCGCTTGGTAGGCTTGTCGCAAGAGGGGTGATCTTCACACATCCCATGTACTGAATAAGAAAGGGATAAAGAGTTGGCTTATAATCGCCACTTCACACAATACGTAAATAATTCATACATCATCCAAAGTACAATCAAAGGTCCGACTACGGAACCAAAATAAAGGAAGACAACCCCAAATTCTAGATCCCCGATCGTCCCAACTGGGCTCCACTACTGATCATCAGGAAAAGAAACATAGTATCGGCCCGAATCCTCGTCGAACTCCCACTTGAGTTTGGTAGCATCACCTACATTGGTATCCTCGGCACCTGCAACTGTTTGGAAGTATCCGTGAGTCACGAGGACTCAGCAATCTCACACCCGCGAGATCAAGACTATTTAAGCTTATGGGTAGGAAAGGGTAGTGAGGTGGAGCTGCAGCAAGCACTAAGCATATATGGTGGCTATCCTACACAAATGAGAGCGAGAAGAGAAGCAACGCAACGGTAGAGAAGCTAGAAGTGATCAAGAAGTGATCTAGAAACTACTTACGTTCAAGCATTACACAAGGCCGTGTTCACTTCCCAGACTCCGCCAAAAAGAGACCATCACGGCTACACACGCGGTTGATTCATTTTAATTAAGTTAAGTGTCAAGTTCTCTACAATAGGATATTACCAAATTCCCATCTGCCACATAACCGCGGGCACGGCTCTTAAAAGTTTATACCCTGCAGGGGTGTCCCAACTTAGCCTATCACAAGCTCTCATGGTTAATGAAGGATATTCCTTCTCCCGGGAAGACCCGATCAGGAAACCCGGTTACAAGACATTTCGATAATGGTAAAACAAGACTAGCAAAGCCGCCTGATGTGCCGACAAATCCCGATAGGATTCGCACGTATCTCGTTCTCAGGGCACACCAGATAGGTCAAGCTACGAGTAAAACTAGCCCTCAAGTTGCCTCGAGGTGGCCCCACAGGTTTCCCATTTCGGACCAACACTCAGAGGAGCACTGGCCCGGGGGGGTTTAAAATAAAGATGACCCTTGAGTCTGCAGAAACCAAGGGAAAGGTATATGGTGGTAGGTAGGAAAATGGTAAATCGAAGGTTGGGCCTTGCTGGAGGAGTTTTATTCAAGGCGAACTGTCAAGGGGTTCCCATAACACCCAACCGCATAAGGAACGCAAAATCAAGGAACATAACACCGGTATGACGGAAACTAAGGCGGCAAGAGTGGAACAAAACACCAGGCATAAGGTCGAGCCTCCCACCCTTTACCAAGTATATAGATGCATTAAAGTAAATAAGATACAATAATGATATCCCAACAATATCCATGTTCCAACATGGAACAAACTTCAACTTCACCTGCAACTAGCAACGCTATAAGAGGGGTTGAGCAAAAGCGGTATCATGGCCAAACAACGGTTTGCTAGGAAAGGTGGGTTAGAGGATTCACATGGCAATATGGGAGGCATGATATAGCAAGTGGTAGGTAGCACGACATAGCGATAGAACGAACAACTAGCAAGCAAAGATAGAAGTGATTTCGAGGGTATGGTCATCTTGCCTGCAAAGTTCTCGGAGTTGTTGAAAGCTTGATCCTCGTAAGCATACTCAACAGGTTACTCGGTCACGTACTCGTCTCCCGGCTCTACCCAAGGCAAGAACACAAGCACTGGAATAACAATCAATCATGGTGCAATGCACAAGCAACATGATGCAATATATGGCATGATATGCAAGACATGATATGCAATGCGTGTGCGTGCTCCGGAAGGGAAAGAATGATCAAGGCATCAACTTGGAAAACCAAGTATGCCGCTGGAAAGATGAGATGATTTCGGTTGAAATCGATATAAAGATCACCGGAAATGGATGCACGGTTTGCAAAAGGCAAGCATCACAAGGATGCCACAAAACTGCGATTAACAGCATGATGTCACTTAGAACGCAACAAGAAACTATGCTACTACACTCCAACATAGCAACAAAGCATATGGCAGTGATGTACAAGAGATTCTTGACAAAACATGAACACTGAGCTACGGCTAAAACACACAAGAACTGGTTCAAACAAGCACGACAAAAGTGCAAAAGATATCAGCATCACAGACTTGGTGAAAATACTAACATGTCAAAAACAACATCAGGAAGCAATGTTCAGAGCAAGCAAACAACAAGCTACAGGAGCAAATTATAGACAAATGAAGGCATGGCATGATTCTACTAAAAGCATATATCAAAATTCCTTACTGAACATGAGCCGAAAAGGCACAGAAGATATGATGGCACCCATGTACACATAGCAAGATTTATTAATAGTTTCACACAGTAGAAAAATAGAGCATGGCATAAACAGAATAATGATAGCAACTTTGCAAGCTCAAGCCACTCATCACATAGCATTGCATGACAAAACAAGCATACCAATGATAAGATTACATGTTCATGAAGCTAACCATGGCAAGAGCAAGTTCATAGGATGCATGGATCACTAGCAACAACCATGGCAATATTGATTAACATGTTAACATTCTTCCAGGAACATTTTATAGCAAACGTAGAGCAAGTAAATGACATGCTAGACAACTCCATAATTTCAAAAAGGGAAATGGATGGATAGAGCATAACCACATGTTCCAAACATCCTTAATGAAGTATCCCAAAATAATCATGGATCACTATGTAGCATCAAGTTTACTTGGCATCAAAATAACAGCAGGAAAAGGACTTAGCAAAATCCTAAGTCCCTGAAAATAGCAACATTACAGAGCCTAGTTTGCATGGTTGTGCTAGTCACCACATTGATCACAAAATACAAGTCTTGCACCTCTCTACATATGGCATGTTGTAGTTAAAAACACATGTAGACCTCATGCTCATATGATACACACATCAAATGCAACAAAAGTGACAAAACATCTTGATCTGATAAGAACCAGCAGTTAACATTTTATAGCACTCTTGCATCAATTAAAAAGGAATCATAATGGCCAGTAACATGCATGTAAATGCTCCTAACATGAATATCTCAACGAGACGAACAATTTGACATATCATATGCAAGATTTGGGGCCACGAACATGGAGATATGATGCGTTGAACAGGGGCATAAAATATTGCAGAAAATGACTTAGAGGAATTCGGGGTCAACCTCACAGAACGGATCTAGGGTTCCAATGGCACGCTTCCCAAGGTCAGATCGGAGTTCACCGGAGTTGGAGGAAGATGTCCGGCCGGACGGGGCTCGCCGGAGTGTGGAGGTACGCGGAGCCGGAGCTTGACGCCGGAGGACGGGCCCGGCCGGAGCTGGCGTGAGGTGGCGCGCGAACTGGAAACACGCGGGCGGCGATGCGCTGACCGGTGTGGGGTGGCCGCGACCGGCGGCGAGGCGGAGCAGGAGAGCTCGGGCGGCGGTGCGCAGCGTTGGCGGCAGGGCTGACGGGGAGGCAGCAGGCGGCGGGGGCGACCGCGGGCCCGCGATGGGCCTGGCGGGCCGCGATGGCGGGAGGCTGCAGTGAGACACGTGGCGCCCTCTCACTAGAGCGGGGCGGCGGCGGGATTCATCCAGCGGCGTGCGGACATGTCCGGTGGCGGTGGGGGATGAAGTTTTTAGGGTTTCAACCATGGATTTCGGAGGGAGACACATATTTATAGGTAGAGGGAGTTTGGAGTGTCCAAATGGGGTGCAGTTTTCACCCACACGATCGTGATCCGACGGCGGAGGACGTGGAGATGAGTTAGACGAGTTATTGGACTGTTGTGGAGGGGTGTTGGCCTGCAACACAAAAGAGGCTTTTGTGGTTACCTGGTTAACCGTTGGAGCATCAAACGACCTCCAAATGGAATTAAATTTGACAGGCAGTCTACCGGTGGTGTACCAAGGCCACTGGACAAATATTGGCCCATTCCGAGAATGTTTTACTCCCTCTCACGAAAAGAGACAAGAGGGGTCCGCTGGTTCATGTGGGAGTGTCGGATTGCGAAACGGACAACGAGGAAAAGGTTCGGACGCATGAGACAAACACTTATGCAAATGCGATGCACATGATGACATGATATGAAATTCATGACATGAACAAAATGCAAAACGAAAGACAAAACCCAACCACGAAGGGAATCTCATAACTTAAAGCCGAAAATGGCAAGAGTCGGAGTTACAAATATGGCAAGTTACATCCGGGTGTTACACCCGCCACGGCCTAGGTACTTGTCACCTTTAAACCCATCCAGCATCACCTACCCGATGTACTTCAAATATACTAACAGGTCGCTGTTACATGTTATGCAGCTGGCAAAAACTACAAGGACAATGTTTCTTTTGGATCTAACAGCTTGGCCAACCAAGATCCTGCACTAAGGCATTGCTATGATCTTGTAAGTCTCTCTCTCTTGTATTGTTGTGTGCCTGCCAGCGAGCTTTGCTAGGATTTTCGACCAGTAATCCCTTTCTGCAGACAATTATTTCTACTATTGGCTGCTATATTAGATATGTAGATGTCATACATGATACTCCCTCCATTCCTAAATGTAAGTCTTTCTAGAGATTCCACTATAGGCTACATACAGAGAAAAATGAGTGAATCTACACTCGAAAATGCATCTATATACATCTATATGAGGTCCATACTGGAATCTCTACAAAGACGTATATTTAGGAACAGAGGTAGTACATTACACAAAATCATAGGTGGCATGTAGGAATTCCAACGCACTACATTAGGCTCCCTTAGTGTGCCTGCTAGTCTAGCACACAGAGTCATGGCTAGTTTATGCTACGCACACGCCCATTAATTGGTGGTTTAAATATGCGCAAGGGATATGCAATGTATTATCATGTAGAGATGTCTGAAATTAGTCGTGTCAACTTGCAGATAGGGTTATGCAATGAAAAAGTACAAGATGTATGCAGCAATTTCATGGAACATCGCAAAGAAGGAGAGGCAGCGGTGAGCCTATACAGTGTGCTATGGTAGGTCACTCCAGCCCAGTTCTTTTGTAGGATTCTCCCAGAATCTGCCCCTCTCTAGCTTCTCCTAGAATCTTTGACCCCCCTTTTGTTTTACAATCCTACCTAATTAGACCCTAATTAGATAGGATTGTAAAACAAATGGGGCTCAAAGATTCTGGGAGAATCTAGAACTGGGCCTCCATTGCAATCATTGTGACATGTTATTTGTTATGTCAGTTTTATTGGCCAAGTTTCTTAGGGATAATTATTTTGAGTTATCCTAATAAAATAAGCACTTTGAATATAAGCTCCAGGTAATAAGTCAACCAGTTCTTTTCATTGCATGCCTTGTTAGCTTATCTGCTGTATGATCAGTGAAAAGTCTAGATTGCGTTATATTTTGTCATTTTTCTGCCCATATGAAAATTAATTTGACTTGCAAACATCACAAATTGAACCCAGTGCAGTAACTAATATGATAGGAAAACAGACCATCAATATTTGTTCAAAATGTGAATACAAAGACACCATCTACTTGGCACATCTACTTTGGTCAATGTCTTCCATAGGGATCCCATTACCTAATTTAAATGAAGAACACACATGACCTCAATTTAAATGAAGAACAATTATTTATCAAAAATCGATGGTCCAAGTGGCTAGTTATTATCATTTAGCTGAACCACCTAAAAGCATCATATAGCAGCAGCAACTCATAGCAACTCATCATACATCAGCAACAGTGTGCAATTCATCATATACCAACAACAGCTCATAGCAATTCATCATATGGTAGCAGCAGCAGGAGAAGCTCATAGAAATTCATCATATAGCAATAACAGGAACTTCTTATAGCAACTCATCATATAATAGCAGCAGCTCATAGCAATTCATCATATAGCAGCAGCAGATCATAGGAATTCATCATATGGCAGCAGCAGGAGCAGCTCATAGCAATGCATCATATAGCAGCAGTAGAAGCAGCTCATAGCAATTCATCGTATAGCGGATCAAGATGAAAATTTGGCTAAAAAACAGAGGAGATCCTCACCTTGTTGGATGAGCTCATCCTTCAACAGCACCTCAAGGCCACGGCCTAGGAGGAGGGGAGGGGGAACGAGGTGCCTTCCGCCGCAGTGTGGCATCGGCCGTCGTTGTGCAGCGCCCGCCGGAGTAGTGTGTTGGACGGAACATAGCGGAGCAGTTGCTGGAGACCATGAGAATGAGGGGTGGTGCCAAAGGGAGGAGCAGCCGGGGAGATTTGGCCCTACCCGCCGGCCATATAGCCTAGCTAGACAGAGCATCGCCGAGGACAAGGATGGGACCAGTGGTGACGGCTCGCTGGAGGAACCCTAGCGTTGCAGACAGGGGATCGAGGTAGAGGGAAAGGGGAGAGGAGATGCAAGCGGGCAGGGCAATGAACGATTGCGTGTTTGTTTTTACTTGAGGGTCAGGTGTGACGCAGACCTGAGCAGTGGCATTTTGAGTGTAATATAGGCAGACATTATAGTCATTTCACTATTCCCCTTCCCTTAAATTTTTAGTGAGCTTCTACCCGGAACACCCCCCTCCAAAGCGAAATAAGTTAAGCCCAAGCCCATAACTCAAAAAAGACTTCTATACATCTTTTATGGCTTATTTTGACAATAAGCTCTGAAAAGGCAGAATAGAACTGGCCCTTAACCTGCAATTCAATTGTGTGTGTAATGATGAATCACTCCTGCCTGCTATAATGTGCATTTAGGCATCATCAAACATGGCATAACCTAATACATGTGCATTTCAGAATAGAATCTGAAATATGCAATGTTTATGTTAGTTCATACGTTGCACATGATGTTTAAATGCCACTTAAATCTTGGCAGTCAAGTGATGGTCTTTAAGCCTCCTTCTATGCTTCTTCTCTTGATATGTAAGATTTGCTCACACATCTGTTCAATTACTTGTTTGTGTCAGCTAGCCATACTAGGACGATTTGCTTTGATTACTTGTTGTTCTTGACCTAACAGAGCTTGTCAACGATTTAAACACTAAGGGCTGTTGTAGTGGGGGCTTGTATAACGGATAGGTGACATAAAGGTTTTGCTGTACACTAAAGTAGGCCCTCCAAGAGTACCTGAAGATCCAGTTCGAAGGTATGCCTAGTTTTTACATAGTGCACACATAGTAAATGCTCGTTTCATTGTGTGCAAGAGATGTGGCATGTTTCATTATGTGGTGTTGTTTTGTTATAATATCATCCTTTTGCATTGTTCACAGACTGGAAAGTATGCATATGTATCTTCCAAGGAGACCAGTAACTAGTTTGTGTCACCTTGCAGAGGGGGTGCAATGAAGATAAGATTGAGAATTTCCAAGTACAAGATGTTAGGAAGGAGCCTTGCAAGAGAAGGATGAGCAGCGCTGAGCCTGTTCGACCAGTTAAGGTAAGTCACAATGTATTACAATTACCAGGACATCCTATTTGTTTGCCTTGTGCTTGCGTAGGGTTCTTCACCTATAACCCAGTCATTGGGCCATTGATTAAAACTCCCTCCACTCACTACTATATGATGTTCTAACTTTTTGTAGATCAGATGTATGTAAACACATTTTAATGTGTCTGTTCACTCATTACGGATGTAGTCTACTTTTAAATATCTAAAACATGTTATAGTAGTGAACAGTGTGAAACTGCTTTCTGCCATGGTAGAGTTGTCGATGTGATAAATGTCATAACCAAACGCATATTCACATCATTAGCATCCCTATGATTACTAGGATATAGATTACATACTAGTCGAGATACTCCATAGGGGGCAAACAATGTTACATTACTTGTTCCTTTATATAGTAAATGTAGCTAGGCCATGGATGTTATTGAGGTGTGCATGTATGCATGCTGCCAACTCAATAGTTCAATTGCTTGTTTGTTTCAGGCATAGTTAAATTGCTCTTTTCAATTCCTTTATTTGTCCTCAGTTAATGAGATGCCCAAACAATGATGCCTGATGTTTGGTACTTGTGTAACTATTAGTTGACATAATTAAAGGCCTTACCATTCAATTACTCTCATGAAGTGTGCCTGAAGCTTTGAAGTCTATTAACCAACTATTACTGCATGAGGCTCATAATCTAATTTATACTAGGCTAATGATTGCATAGTTTTGCCCGCTGTAGTAGGTTTGTATGAACCCCTCTGCTGTTCATTATGCTCCCTAAGACTTTAATTGAGCTACATAATGGCCAACTTCTTGCTTACTTATACGCAACGTGTTGTCTAAATTTGTAACCTATCTGTGTTTTGGATTTGGCCCCAACATCATGCTCCTCTGGTGAGCTAAGAGAGATTTCTGTATGCGGGCTGCACAGAATACCATTTTCATAATTTTAAAATATCACATGCTTATGCTTCATGACGTGTAACATTATTGTTAGTCATGTTTTGCCATGTACAAAATAGTCTGTCTTGCTTGCTTCACTGTTGTAACTATATTTTTGCCCTAGTCATGTGTACTTACAGAAACATTTTAGGATGAAGTGACTCCAACACAAAGATCTGCGAGCAGTGCGACATGGCCGATACCAAATGATTATGGATTGGAATTGGACTGTGCTGAGTTCTCGAGCATCAACTGGAGGTGGCAAGACAATGTGTACATGATTATCAACGTGCAATCAACAAGTTGATACTGGACTTGCGGGTATTAGATGCGGGAGTCAAAAAATGAAACGAGACAGTGAGGTAACCACGAAGGAATTGGAGATTTTGCAGACTAAAATTTGTGCTGTCTGAATCCGGCCAATCCTATTTTCTAAAGATATTATAGTTAAAATGGTAAGTTCTGTTGATGCGTGTCCATGATGTATGAGCTTTATTTGCCCAGTGTATCCAATTTTTCGTTTGTGTATGCTTTATTATCACTGGTGCCGAACTATAATGCCTAGTGGGTATAATCGGCTCTAATTTCTTTATTGTATAGTGTAGGATTATTCTATGTTTCTATGCCTTAGTCTTTTAATTGTATAGTGTATGGTTTTTAGAGGCGATAATATGGAGTAGGATAATTCTTTGAATATCCTATATTGCTAAAATAGGGGCCAACACGCCAAACATTTCCTGGACGCCATACGAACGAAAAAAAACATGTGTAGTCAAAGAGGGCCTTAATTGGGCTGGTCAAAATAATATTTAGTGGATCCTAAATGATGTGGCCCACCATAACAACGACTCTTAGCAGGTCGTTAATAGGCCACAAGCTCGATAGGGCCATATAAATGGAAATGGCCCATGAGCCTCTAGAAGGCTAAAATAAATGTCAATTTTGTCTCGGCCCTTTTACCTTACGGGCCAATAAGAGGCCGAAAGTGTTGTGGGCCAGAGGAGGCCCAATTTGCACACTAGGCTTTTAACAGGCCGAAAGTTGCGTCGAGCTGAAATTTTACACTGCGAAACGTGGGCCCCTAATGGACCCAAATTAGGTTGCACAGTCAAAGGCCCAACTATTGTGCAGGCCGTAAACAGGCCAAAAGACAAAATGGGCTTGGAATTGGCCCATTTGCCGAATGGGCCGAAGACAGGCCAAAAGTCACAATGGACTAGAAGCTTGCCCAGTTGTAGAATGGGCCGAGAAAAGGCCGAAAGACATTTCGGGCAGTTAACGGGCTGGAACTGACGATGGGATGCTAACAGGCCAAAAGAAGCTCGAGCCATAATTGGGCCCAAAGACGTAGCGGGCCATTAACGGGCTGAAACTGACGATGGGCTGGAAATTTTTAAATCTAGAATGGGCCTTTGATGGGCTGATTTTGTGTAACTTGTATGGGCCGTGCTTGTGAATAGTCCTGACTCAAGTAGGCCGCTAATGGGCCGGCCCTCTTATTTTGATAGGCCCGACCTTTTAACCTGAATGGGCCGCTGTTGGGCTGAGGCATGTGTCGACGTATCATAGGCGTGTCCCATCCATTCGCTGGATGATAACTGTCCGAACGTCGGGCCGACACGTGGATCTGCCGGGGAATGAGAATTTTACACATGGAAAATCCCCATTGGTCCGGGCTGTTAATGGGTTATCGGATCCAAACCGTAACCCGATAGCTTAACGGCGACCCGTTACGGTGGATGCCACATGTGAGTTACCCTTGACGAAAGCATTTTATGACGCGTGATTTATCATCATGGAAGTGGACACTTTAGTGATGATAATTTTAGTAATGTCATGGAACACTTGTACGACAGCACAGGTATGACTATCTTGATTCTGTCATAAAATCGTCATGGGTGTACATACATGACATGAAACGTGACCTACTTTGACAAACACATATCATCACGGAAGTGGTTTTTTAGTGTAATTTCGATCACGATGAACTAGATGCATAGGATATTTTTTTGGTGAAATTCCAATTTCAATCGATTCCAGTTCCAAGATCCAATTTCATCGCATAGTCTATACCATGCCAATGCTTTTCCCTTTAAAGATAAAGGGAAAACCTTCTTCTTAGCTTCATCTCCGGGAAATCCTGCAAGCTTAAATAATCCACAAATTTCATCTACATATATCAAGTGCATATCAGGATGTTTGGTTCCATCTCCTGCATGAGGATTAGCTAGTAATTGTTCTATCATACCAGAAGGGATTTCATAACCAATATTTTCAGTAGGTGCAGTAGGTTGAGGGGCAACTTGTGGTTCCGGTCGAGGTGAAGATACCCCGAACAAACCCCTCAAAGGATTGTTCTCCATAGTAACAAGTGACAATAAATTTCAGCATGTAGTAATAATTTTTCCTTACCAATTTACACTTAACAAGAGCGCTTCACTCCCCGGCAGTGACCCGGAAAAGAGCCTTGATGACCCACAAGTATAGGGGATCAATCGTAGTCCTTTTGATAAGTAAGAGTGTCGAACCCAACGAGGAGCAGAAGGAAATGACAAGTGGTTTTTTCAGCAAGGTATTCTCTGCAAGCACTGAAATTATAGGTAACGAGTAGTTTGATAGCCAGATAATTTGTAACGAGCAAGTAACGGTAACAAAATAATATGTAGCAAGGTAGCCCAATCCTTCTGTGGCAAAGGATAAGCCAAAATGGTCTCTTATGATAAGCAAAGTGTTCTTGAGGGTACACGGGAATTTCATCTAGTCACTTTCATCATGTTGGTTTGATTCATGTTTGCTACTTTGATAATTTGATAATGGGGTGGACCGGTGCTTAGGTGTTGTTTTTACTTGAACAAACCTCCTACTTATGATTAACCCCCTCACAAGCATCTGTAACTACGAGAAAATTATTAAGATAAAATCTAACCATAACATTAAACTCTTGGATCCAAATCGATCCCTTATGAAGTAACTCATAAACTAGGGTTTAAGCTTCTGTCACTCTAGTAACCCATCATCTAATAACTACTCCACCATGCATTCCCTTAGGTCCAAATATGGTGAAGTGTCATGTTGTTGACGTTCACATGACACCACTAAGGGAATCACAACATACATATGATACGTCTCTGCCGTATCTATAATTTTTTTATTGTTCCATGCCAATATTCTACAACTCTTACATACTTTTGGCAACAATTTATATGATTTTCTTGGACTAACATATTGATCCAGTGCCCAATGCCAGTTCCTGTTTGTTGCATGTTTTTTGTTTCGTAGAAAATCCATATCAAACAGAGTCCAAACACGATAAAATCTTACTGAGATTTTTTTGGAATATATGTGAATTTTTGGAAGTGGAATCAACGCGAGACGATGCTCGAGGGGGCCACAAGGCATGGAGCGCGCCCTGGGACCTAGTGGTAACCCCGTAAGGCGGTTGGTGCCCTTCTTCTAGTGCAAGAAAGCTAATATCCGGATAAAAATCATGTTAAAGTTTCAGCCCAATCGGATTTACGGATCTCCGGGAATTTAAGAAACGGTGAAAGGGAAGAATCTGGGAGCACAGAAATAGAAGGAAACAGGGAGAGAGATATCCAATCTCAGAGGGGCTCTCGCCCCTCCTCTGCCATGGAGGCCATGGACCAGAGGGTAAACCCTTCTCCCATCTAGGGGGGAGGTCAAGGAAGACGAAGCAGGAGGGGGGATCTCTGTCCCCCTCTCTCCCGGTGGCGCCGGAACACCGGCGGGGCCATCATCATGACGGCGACCTACACCAACAAGTTTGCCGGCATCATCACCAAATCCCCCCTCTCTATGCAGGGGTGTAACACCTCTTCTCCCCGCTTTAATCTCTACTTAAACATGGTGATCAACACTATATATGAAGGAAATATGCCCTAGAGGCAATAATAAAGTTGTTATTTATATTTCCTTATATCATGATAAATGTTTATTATTCATGCTAGGATTGTATTAACCGGAAACTTAGTACATGTGTGAATACATAGACAAACAGAGTGTCATTAGTATGCCTCTAATTGACTAGCTCGTTAATCAAAGATGGTTAAGTTTCTTAGTTGTTGGTGTCAAAACCAGCGGATCTCGTGTAGGGGGTCCCGAACTGTGCGTCTAGGGTTGATGGTAATAGGAGACAGGGGACACGATGTTTACCCAGGTTCAGGCCCTCTCTATGGAGGTAATACCCTACTTCCTGCTTGATTGATCTTGATGAGTATGACGGTTACAAGAGTTGATCTACCACGAGATCGTAATGGCTAAACCCTAGAAGTCTAGCCTGTATGACTACGGTATTGAGTATATCCTTTCCGGACTACACCCTCCAGTTTATATAGACACCTGGGGGATCTAGGGTTACATAGAGTCGGTTACATAAGGTGGAATCTTCATAGTTGTTCGCCAAGATTGCCGTCCACGCCAAGGAGAGTCCCATCCGGACACGGGTACAATCTTCGGTCTTGATATCTTCACAGCCCATCAGTCCGGCCCATGGATAACTGGCCGGACGCCCGAGGACCCCTTAGTCCAGGACTCCCTCAGTAGCCCCTGAACCTGGCTTCAATGACAAGGTATCCGACGCGTAATGCTTTCTTCGGCATTGCAAGATGGGATCCTCCTTCCGAACTCCCGAATAGTCTGCAAATGAATTGATCGTGTCCAGACCTGTAACACACACCGCACACAACCGCAGAGAGAATATAATAACACACAAGTCCAATCTGCTGACAACTTTAGTAATGCGACGTCATGCCTGTCTGGTCATAATTTCTAACCGTTTTTCGCCCCATGTTTCGAGACGCGGTTGTCATTGGCATGTCTTGTCAAAGCAGAGATCGTGTACCCTTATTATGGGACTCTCATCAATACGGGTGTGGGTTACCCAACCGCGCCGTTTACACAGCCCTTGGGGCAGGAAAATTTTAAGGCGAATGGGGGGGCGTTCGATATTCACCGCCCTTATAAGAAGACAAGATTCCCCTTTCTTCTCCCACGCTTTCTTCCTGCCCCTCCGTTATTGAGGTCCAACGACCAAGTCCTCATTCGTTTCCATTCGAGTAAACACCCAACCATGTCCAGATCCGAAGCCGGTGGCAAGTGGATGGCATCCTCCGTTAAGAGGAAAAATATAGAGGAGCTCCGAGAGGCCGGATACCTGGCCAAGGAGATCGTCTATCGACTTCGGGCCAAGGGACAGATCGTCCCCACCCCCGAGCCTCACGAGAGAGTGGTATTCCTCACGCATTTTGTCTGCGGGTTGGGATTCCCTCTCCACCCATTTGTCTGCGGACTAATGTTTTATTATGGGCTAGATTTCCATGATCTAGCCCCCAACTTTATCCTCAACATCTCGGCATTTATAGTCGTGTGCGAGGCCTTTCTTCGCATCCCAGCTCATTTCGGCCTATGGCTGAAGACCTTCAATGTGAAGCCGAAGGTGGTGAGCGGTCAACAGGTAGAGTGCGGAGGAGCTATGTAGGGTAGGATGCCCAATGTGACCTGGCTCGAAGGTTCTTCTATGGAAACGATGAAGGGGTGGCAGTCGGGGTGGTTCTACATCACTGAGCCGCGCGACACCAACTGGATGGCGGCCCCCGAATTCTGATCTGGAGCTCCGATACGGCTCAACTCCTGGCAAGAGAAGGGCGTAACCTGGGGTTCTTCGGGCAAGCTGATAGGGATCCAAACATGTGTCCAGAACTTGATATCCAAGAGGATCAAGCTTGTCAATGTGATCCAGGTTATGCTCATCCGTCGGATCCTCCCGTGCCAATGTCGGACTTGCTATTTGTGGGAATTCCATCTGGCCAAGCACTAGACGCTGCTAGAGCTATTTGTCACAACACACGAGGATATCTGGAAAGTGCTTTTCAAGGCCGGCGAGATGCCACCGCCTACAACCGAGGATCGTGGTCTTAGCTCAAAGCGCCAAGCTAATTCGGTAAGTTCTTTCATGCTCTCAAGGCATAATCTTTACTAGTGCATTGTGAGAAAGAAGTCTAAGCTCTCCTATCAATTATTTCCTTAGGCCTGGACCGACATAGCGAGGCGGATTAACTGTCCAGCCCCGCTACCCGAAGACGAAGAGACCCCACTCCTGAGAAAGATATTGTTCTCGGTGCCTTATGAAGTGCCATAGAAGAAGACCAAGAAGGCGGCCAAGGGGACCAGGAGTGGCCTTCGGTGAAAGGATACTTCGGACCTGTCGTCCCAAGACGAAACTGACCCTTCGGTGGCTGAATATGACGACGAGGAGGAGGAAGAAGACAACTCCCTCCCTAAGAGGGAGAAGAAAAGGGTGGCCTCCACGAACCTGGAGGTGAAGGCACCCAAGAGGGGGAAGGGCTCTCTCACGGATAAAACCGCGTGGGATGTTGATAGCAGTCCGAAATGAATGCACCGGACCAAGCCTCGGGCCGCTTCGTGAGTACCAAAGACCTTATTCTTGTCCAAATGTATGTCCCTTCCCCTTTGCCATATTAATATGTTTAATTTATGCTATTGCAGTCCGGCCCGCGACAGTTCTCCGCAATCCTCGACAAAGGGATCGCTAGACTCGAAGGAGATGGCTAGCATGTCTCCGCCATCTGCTCACTCTGCCTCCCCCAAAGGCGGTGACGAGGTGGTGTCCCAAAGGGCCTTTCCCGACCAAGGGGAGGCTCTAGAGATCATCAGGGTGGCGTCCAAGGATGACTCCATGGCCGCCGGACACATAGGGGAAGAAATGCCCATGGGGACTGATGGTGGGGGCCGAGTTCCATTCGGCCCTCAGCCGGATATCATTCCGGAGACCTGCATGGCTCCGTGGTCCGGCGAATGGCCTTCCCCAAAAGGAGGGGGTGTGCCTTTTCCGCTGGTGGCCTCCGTCCAACCAGAGGCGCCGGATGATCTGCTGGAAGCACTGCGAGGTGCTTCCATTGTAGATGAACATCGTGTCCTCATGGGTACGGTGATCAAAAAGGTTTAGTCTACCAAAAGCGGGCTGACCGAAGCCTGAACTAGCCTTTTAATAGGCTTTGAGGTAATAATAATTGTAGAAATAATATCACAGTGTAGACAGTAGCCCATGATGCTCTGTTCGGTGTTCGGAAAGAAAAGCCGAACAGAGGATCAAAACAATTTATGTCTATGTAAATAAGCAGGCGTCACTTCTGGCTGCTGCCGCTCATACTGCGGAGGTCTCCGAACTGAAGCGGAGCCTGGAGCGGGTCGAGGAGGAGCTCAGCCTTGCGAAGAAGCAGCTGGAGGATAGCCAAGTTATGCAGTAACCTGTGCGTGTATGTTTAGGAAGGATGAATACTTCATGCTGACTAAAGTGTCATGGACAATGCTAGGGGCCACGATCGAGGTGGCGGCCCTCAAGAAGGCATTAGCCGAGGCCAAGGACAAAGTGGCCAAGGAACACGCTATACGTGAAAAGCACGAGGCCCGGGTCAGCGAGGTTCAGCAAGAGCTTCAGGATGCCGTCAAGAAGTACGAGTCCCTGGAGCGTGATTCTAAGACGCAGGCGTCCGAACTTGCGAAGGCCCGTCAGAGCGCACAAGAGGCTCGAGCCGAGGCCCAGAGCGCCCTTCAGGAACTCCAGGCGGCTAATAAGATTGCGGCGGGTAAGGCTTTCATTATGCAAAACAAGTATCTAAAGGAAACACTCCTTTTACTTACCCGAATTTGGTGCTCTACAGGGGCGCTTACAGATTTTCCATGCAGCGTATCCGATGCTGCTCAATTCTATCGAGCCGAGGAAGGGAGTTTGACGGAGAAGCTATTCTGGTCTCAATATCTTGGACCAGAACATCCGGTATCCTTCAGCGACCAGCTGAAACAGTTGGTCGAGCTACACAAGGCGGCCGAGCTGGCTATGAGGGACCTGATAGTCTGGCTATGGCCTACCGCGCCGGTACCCGGCAGCTACTTCAGGCTTGTGAAGCGGCTTGTTAGTGCCTGCCCATGGCTTGAGGTCGTAAAGCGGTCAGTCTGTATTGAAGGTGCCTGGATGGCCCTTGCTCGTTGCAAGATGTGGTGGGCGAAGATGGACGCCGTCGAGCTGACCAAGGGACCGCCGAAGAGCAAGGAGCACCGTACACTCAAGCGCTATTTTGCAGATGTCCTAGAGGGGTCTCGTATTGTAGCCACGCAGTGCAGGCATACACTCGTATTTTGTCTTGTATGATGAAAACAAATCCGCTTTGTAATATAATTTATGTTTGATTGTGTCCTCCTGTGCGGCTGTGTTATATGAAATCTGAGGGTTGGCCAGTCATCGGCTTCTGCCCTCACGTAGGTATTACGGAGGTGTTCGGGGTGGTATCTAAACAATCTTGATCCAATTATATGGTGCTTGAAGGAGTTGTTTAGCGCAACGAACCAGGCAACCAGACTATGCGGCTTGAACGCCCTCACTTAGCCATAGGAGTTTTATAATAAAACATAGGCGCAGCCCCTGGTATATGAACTAGAGTGCTGTCGGCGTCTGATTGGGAAGTACGATCCTTCGAGAAATGCGGAAAAACCTCCAACGATTTGAGAACTCCGAACAACTGACTGGCTCTCACCGCATCATGATGGTCAGTTTTCGGCTTTCTCTACTGAGGTGCTCATCCGGTTTAGACCAGGGCACAATCGCAGTAGTTCTCCCTTTACTACCCTAGCCAATGTAGCAGAACATAGGGTAGCAAGCATAGGAGACGGGCAACCCAACTATTGACCAAAGACATGGTTCGGAGCCAATGCATATAATGCTAAATTCGGGGTGCCGAACTATACTTATAAGAAGTGTTCGGACTTTTGTTGTCGTAATTTGGGGTGATGTAAAGCCCTTTGCAAACATCCAAACGTACCAAGGTGTACGGGTGCTACCTAATGGGGTTATCCACATGGAAACTGAAAAAAAGGAAGGAGAGAAAGAAAATAGGAAAGTTGTAAAGGTAAAAAGTTGGGGTCCTACAGCTCCAGCTACAAACTATTTTCATTGTAATGTAATTAGTACGTCAAGGCACATTGATACTAGTAGTGCAATAAGCAACAGGCTATTTAACATGCCGAAACTGGGGGAGAGCTACATGTGGGTTCTAGGAAACAGGTAGAGTTATCGTTAACGGAATCACCTAAAAAATTCCCGTATGTCTGCACTCCTCCCTATCTTGGTGTATTTATCCTTCAAGAGGACCCATAACCAGACCACCCAATGGGGCCTGTAAGATAAAAACCTGAAAGAAAACAAGCAAAAGTGAAATTATGTGTGTATCCGATGTCGGTTGAGCCGTGTCATGGATCACAAGCTACCTATGCCTCCATAGATGCACATGGAATTTTGAGTGCGTAGTTATGTACGCGCGGCACGCATGCCACCGTTTGATCGGGACTAAGACGGAGGCTAGATTGCTAGTCAAGCTCCTGACAAGCCGAGCTCTCCTGCTGCAGACTAGTTTGGACCCTCTTAAGGGTGTCCGAGGGCTCGGCAACCGAATAAAGGTTTTGCTTGAGAAGGCCGCTTTGTACTTCTGCTGCTAGGGCAGCTGTGTGCTCTTCTGTACGGAGTGAGCATTCTGTATTGCCATTTACTGTTATGACGCCGCGTGGGCTGGGCATCTTAAGCTTGAGATAATCATAGTGTGGAACTGCGTTGAATCGAGCAAACGTAGTTCGTCCGAGCAGTGCATGATAGCCGCTGCAGAATGGGACGATATCGAAGACTAACTCCTCACTTCGGAAGTTGTCCGGAGATCCGAAGACAACCTCTAGTGTGATTGAGCCCGTACAACGGGCCTCTATGCCTGGAATGACTCCTTTAAAGGTGGTCTTTGTAGGCTTGATCCTTGATGGGTTAATGCCCATTTTTCGCACTGTGCCCTGATAGAGCAAATTGAGGCTGCTACCGTCGTCCATAAGGACGCAAGTCAGGTGGAACCCATCAATTATTGGGTCTAAGACCAGTGCGGCTGAGCCCCCATGACGGATACTGGTCGGGTGATCCCGGCGATCAAAAGTGATCGGGCATGACGACCATGGATTGAATTTTGGGGCGACTGGCTCTATCACGTAGGCGTCCCTGAGCGCATGCTTGCGCTCCCGCTTGGGGATGTGGGTAGCATATATCATGTTCATTGTTTTGACTTGAGGGGGAAACTTCTTCTGTCCCCCTGTGTTCGGTTGACGTGGCTCTTCGTCATCGTCCTCGCTTTGCGATCCCTTTTCCCTGTTCTCGGCATTTAATTTGCCGGCCTGTTTGAAAACCCAGCACTCTCTATTTGTATGATTAGGAGGCTTGTCGGGGTGCCGTGGATCTGGCATGGACGATCAAGTATGCAGTCCAAGCTGGATGGGCCCGAATTGTTCTTTTGGAACGACTTCTTGTGCTGACCGGACTTAGAGCCACTGAATCCGGCGTTGACCGCCGTATCCTCGGTGTTGTCACTGTTGTTTCGGCGCCAGTGTCTATTGCGTCAAGACTTGTCTTTGTTGCTTTTAACTTCAGGGGTGCCGGCATCGCTCGCATAGTTTTTGCTACAGCCAACCAACTGTCCTCGCCCGCACAACAGCGGGTCATGAGTGCCGTGAGGGCCGCCATGCATTTCGGCTTTTCTTGGCCGAGGTGGCGAGTGAGCCATTCATCGTGGATGCTGTGCTTGAAAGCTGCTAGAGCTTTGGAGTCCGGACAGTCGACAATTTGGTTATTTTTAGTTTAGAACCATGTCCAGAATTTCCTGGCGGACTCTTCGGGCTATTGAACTATATGGCTTAAGTCATCAGCGTATGGAGGTCGAACGTATGTACCTTGGAAGTTATCGAGGAAAGCCTCTTCCAAGTCCTCCCAGCTGCCAATGGAATTTTCAGGCAGACTGTTTAGCCAATGCTGAGCTGGCCCTTTGAGTTTTAGGGGAGGTATTTTATGGCGTGGAGGTCATCTTCGCGGGCCATATGGATGTGGAGAATGAAGTCCTCGATCCACACCATGGGGTCCGTGGTTCCATCATATGATTCTATGTTCACGGGATTGAATCCTTCTGGGAATTCGTGATCCAGGACCTCATCAGTGAAGCAATGAGGATGTGCAGGGCCTCTATATCGGGCCGTATCATGGCGCGGCTCTGATAGAGTCTGTCTGCGGTGTTCAACCCGCGCATGACTGGGTTTGTCACGTCCGAATAGGTGGTCGTTGTCGCGTGTCGAGGTGGTTCCTCGCGATCCGTAGATTGATCTGGTATGTCCTTCTTTATTGTTCAGGTTCTGCCGGAGGCCATATGTATGGCTGTGGGCTAATTTACCTCTGCTTGAGTGATGAGGTGAGGCGGGCTGGTGTTCGGCATGGGTTGCCATTTTGTCCCGACCACATGGTGGTCGGTCGGCCGTATTGTGCGATGGTGGTATGTAACCCGGCGCCTCCTCGTCAAACTAAGGTAGCAATTTGCGCTTTGGGTAGCTTTTGGTTGGGCGTTTGAGGCCGTATTCTTCGGCTGCTAGTACATCAGTCTATTTATCATTGAGCAAACCTTAGTCAGCTTGAAGCTGATGCTGCTTCTTTTTCAGGCTCCTTGCCGTGGCTATTAGCTGGCGCTTGAAGCGCTCCTGCTCAAGAGGTTCCTCGGGCACGATGAAATCTCCGGTGCCGAGGCTCGCCTCATCTTCGGAGAGCGAAAGATAATTATCGTCCTCCGAATCTTCGTGCGTGGCCTGTTTAACAGGGCTAACCTGCTCATCTTCCCGTTCATCTTGTTCGTTTGCTTTATCGACGGGGTCTTCGTTGTCTTCGGCACCTTCCGGAGTGTCATCTTCTCCTATGCAGGTGTTGTTGTCTTTACTGCGGCATGACTTAGAGTGGCGCCGCTAACGCTGGCGCTTTGACTTTATTTCGGAAGGTTTATCCTCAACTGGGTCTTCCTTATCGTCGCCGCTGTGCTCCTTTGGTGCATCCACCATGTATACGTCATACGAGGAAGTGGCCGTCCAGCGTCCGATGAACAGCAGGTTCTGGGCGTCCTCTTCTCCGGCATCGTCGTCGATACCATCGATGTCCTCGGAGTCGTAGTCAAGTTCGTTGGTCAACTCCTCGATCGTGGCTATAAAGTGGATGGCGGGTGGGACGTAAAATTCTCCATCGTCATCCCCTAGTTCGAGCCGGATATACTTTGGCTGCGAGTCCTCTGCCAAGGACTGGTTTTTTAATGAGTTCAGCACATTGCCCATAGGCGAGTGCTAGAAGATGTCTGCGGCGCTGCATTTGAAGATCGATAAATGGTCAAGCTCGGCGTCAGCGGGCTCCCGTGATTCGAAACCAGAGGTCGGAGATCAGTCCGGCGTTCCAGTGGCATAGGCATCGTGTGAGATCAGGTCCATGTACGGCTCCAACACCGTGGAATCGGCAGCCTCTGAGGTGGGGTTAATACTTCCGTCCTTGGATGGCGTGGCCTGCTCCGGTTCTAGGGCCAAAGCGGTTACAGGAGCGATCTCCTGGATGCGGCCCGATGACATATTTAGGTCATGATCGTCGAGGTGACCGGGAGCGGCTACCACGGTATTGAATCCAGCGAAGATCAAGTCTCCACGGATGTCCGCAACGTAGTTCAAGCTCCCGAATCTGACCTGATGGCCAGGGGTGTAGCTTTCGATCTGCTCCAGATGGCCAAACGAGTTGGCCCGCAGTGCAAAGCCGCCGAACAAAAAGAGCTGCCTGGGGAGGAAAGTTTCTCCGCAGACAGCGTCATTATTGACGATTGAAGGGGCCATCGAACCTTTCAGCGATAGCACGGAGGAACTCTCAATGAAAGCACCAATGTCGGTGTCAAAACCGGCGGATCTCGGGTAGGGGGTCCCGAACTGTGCATCTAGGGTTGATGGTAACAGGAGACAAGGGACACGATGTTTACCCAGGTTCGAGCCCTCTCTATGGAGGTAATACCCTACTTCCTGCTTGATTGATCTTGATGAGTATGAGGGTTACAAGAGTTGATCTACCACAAGATCGTACTGGCTAAACCCTAGAAGTCTAGCCTGTATGACTACGGTATTGAGTATATCCTTTCCAGACTACACCCTCCAATTTATATAGACACCGGGGGGATCTAGGGTTACATAGAGTCGGTTACATAAGGTGGAATCTTCATAGTTGTTCGCCAAGCTTGCCCTCCATGCCAAGGAGAGTCCCATCCAGACATGGGTATAGTCTTCGGTCTTCATATCTTCACAGCCCATCAGTCCGGCCCATGGATAACAGGCCAGACGCCCGACGACCCCTTAGTCCAGGACTCCCTCACTAGCCATGGACAACGGGTTTTCATTTGATGAACGGGATCACATCATTAGAGAATGATGTGATTGACTTGACCCATCCATTAGCTTATCACTTTGATCGTTTAGTTTGTTGCTATTGCTTTCTCCATAACTTATACATGTTCTTATGACTATGACATTAAGCAACTCCCGAATACCGGAGGAACACTTAGTGTGCTATCAAACGTCACAAGGTAACTGGGTGACTATAAAGATGCTCTATAGGTGTCTCCAATGGTGTTTGTTGAGTTGGCATAGATCGAATTAGGATTTGTCACTCCGTGTATCGAAGAGGTATCTCTGGGCCCTCTCGGTAATACACATCACTATAAGCCTTGCAAGCAAGGTGACTAATGAGTTAGTTACGGGATGTTGCATTATGGACCGAGTAAAGAGACTTGCCGATAATGAGATTGAACTAGGTATTGAGATACCGAAGATCGAATCTCGGGAAAGTAACATAACGATGACAAAGGGAACAATGTATGTTATTAAGCGGTTTGACCGATAAAGATCTTCGTAGAATATGTAGGAACCAATATGAACATCCAGGTTCCGCTATTGTTTATTGACCGGAGATGAGTCTCGGTCATGTCTACATAGTTCTCGAACCCGTAGGGTCCGCACGCTTAACGTTCGGTGATGATCGGTATTATGAGTTTATATGTTTTGATATACCAAACGTAGTTCGTAGTCCCGGATATGATCACGGACATGACCAGGAGTCTCGAAATGGTCGATACATAAATATCGATATATTGGAAGGCTATGTTTGGACATCGGAATGGTTCCGGGTGAGTTCGGGCATTTACCGGAGTGCCGGGGGGTTACCGGAAACCCCTGGGGAGTGTATGTGCCTTATTAGGCCTTAGTGGGATAGAGGAGGAGGCGGCCAAGGTGGAGGGCGCGCCCCCCAATCCCAATCTGAATTGGGTGGGGTGCCGGGCCCCCCTTCCTTCCCTCTCTCTCCCCCTTCCTTTCTCTCCTACTCCAACAAGAGAAGGGGAATCCTACTCCCACCGGGAGTAGGACTCCCCCCTTGAGGCGTGCCATAGAGGGTCAGCCCTCCCCCCTCCACTCCTTTATATACGGGGAGGGGGCACCCCATAGATACACAAGTTGATTGTTTAGCCGTGTGTGGTGCCCCGTCCACAGATTTCCACCTCGGTCATATCGTTGTAGTGCTTAGGCGAAGCCCTGCGTCGGTGACTTCATCATCACCGTCATCACGCCGTCGTGCTGATGAAGCTCTCCCTTGACACTCAGCTAGATCTAGAGTTCATGGGACGTCACCAAGCTGAACGTGTGCAGATCGTGGAGGTGCCTTACTTTCGGTGCTAGGATCGGTCGGATCGTGAAGACGTACGACTACATCAACCGCGTTGTCATAACACTTCTGCTTACAGTCTACAAGGGTACGTGGACAACACTCTGCCCCTCCTGTAGCTATACGTCACCTAGATGGATCTTGCGTGTGCGTAGGAATTTTTTTGAAATTACTGTGTTCCGCAACAGTGGCATCCGATAGGTCTATGCGTAGATGTCATATGCATGAGTAGAACACAAAGGAGTTGTGGGTGTGGGTATATACATATTGCTTTCCGTCCCTAGTTGATTCTTGATTCAGCGGTATTGTTGGATGAAGCGGCTCAGACCGACATTACGCGTACGCTTACGCGAGAATGGTTCTACTGACGTGCTTCGCACATGGCTGGCTAGTGGTTGTCAGTTTCTCCAACTTTAGTTGAATCGGATTCAATAAACAACGTTCTTTCTGAAGATCAAAAAGCAATCACTATACCGCGTTGTGGTTTTTGTTGTGCAGGTAAGAATGGTTCTCGCTCAGCCCGTAGCAGCCACGTAAAACTTGCAACAACAAAGTAGAGGACGTCTAACTTGTTTTTGAAGGGCATGTTGTGATGTGATATGGTCAAGACATGATGCTAATTTTTTATTGTATGAGATGATCATGTTTTGTAACAGAGTTATCGGCAACTGGCAGGAGCCATATGGTTGTCGTTTTATTGTATGAAATGTAATCGCCATGTAATTGCTTTACTTTATCACTAAGAGGTAGTGATAGTTTTAGAATCAATAGTGGGCGAGATGACAATGATGCTTCGATGGAGATCAAGGTGTCAAACCGGTGACGATGGTGATCATGACGGTGCTTTGGAGATGGAGATCAAAGGCACAAGATGATGATGGCCATATCATATCACTTGTATTGATTGCATGTGATGTTTATCCTTTATGCATCTTATTTTGCTTAGTTCGGCGGTAGCATTATAAGATGATCTCTCACTAAATTTCAAGGTATAAGTGTTCTCCCTGGGTATGCACCATTGCTACAGTTCGTCGTGCCGAGACACCACATGATGATCGGGTGTGATAAACTCTACATTCACGTACAACGGGTGCAAGCCAGTTTTGCACACGCAGAATACTTGGGTTAAACTAGACGAGCCTAGCATATGCAGATATGGCCTCGAAACACTGAGACCGAAAGGTCGAGCATGAATCATATAGTTGATATGATCAACATAGTGATGTTCACCATTGAAAACTACTCCATCTCACATGATGATTGGACATGGTTTAGTTGATATGGATCACGTGATCACTTAGATGATTAGAGGGATGTCTATCTAAGTGGGAGTTCTTAAGTAATATGATTAATTGAACTTTAATTTATCATGAACTTAGTACCTAATAGTATTTTGCATGTCTATGTTCTTGTAGATAGATGGCCCATGGTATTGTTCCGTTGAATTTTAATGCGTTCCTAGAGAAAGCTAAGTTGACAGATGATGGTAGCAATTATACGAACTGGGTCCGTAACTTGAGGATTATCCTCATTGCTGCACAGAAAAATTACGTCCTGGAAACACCGCTAGGTGACAAACCCGCTGCAAGAGCAACACCAGATGTTATGAACGTCTGGCAGAGCAAAGCAGATGACTACTCGATAGTTCAGTGTGCCATGCTTTACAGCTTAGAACCAGGACTTCAACGACATTTTGAATGTCATCGAGCATATGAGATGTTCCAGGAGTTGAAGTTAATATTTCAAGCAAATGCCCGGATTGAGAGATATGAAGTCTCCAATATGTTCTACAGCTGCAAAATGCAGGAGAATAGTTCTTCAGTGAACATATACTCAGAATGTCTGGGTACCACAACCACTTGACTCAGCTGGGAGTTAATCTTTCTAATGATAGTGTCATTGACAGAGTTCTTCAATCACTACCACCAAGCTACCAGATCCTCATGATTAACTATAACATGCAAGGGTGGATAAGACAATTCTCGAGCTCTTCGCAATGCTAAAGGCTACGGACATAGAAATCAAGAAGGAGCATCAAGTGTTGATGGTCAAAAAGACCACCAGTTTCAAGAAAAAGGGTAAAGGGAAGAAGGGGAACTTCAAGGAGAACGGCAAGCAAGTTGCTTCTCAAGTGAAGAAGCCCAAGTCTGGACCTAAGCCTGAGACTGAGTGCTTCTATTGCAAAGGGACTGGTCACTGGAAGCGGAACTGCCCCAAGAATTTGGCGGAGAAGAAGCATGTCAAAGTGAAAGGTATATTTGATATACATGTTACTAATGTGTACCTTACTAATGCTCGCAGTAGCGCCTAGGTATTTGATACTAGTTCTATTGCTAATATTTGCAACTCGAAACAAGGGCTACGGATTAAGCGAAGATTGGCTAAGGACGAGGTGACGATGCGCGTGGGAAATGGTTCCAAAGTCGATGTGATCGCCGTCAGCACGCTACCTCTACATCTACCTTCGGGATTAGTTTTAGACCTAAATAATTGTTATTTGGTGCCAGCGTTGAGCATGAACATTATATCTGGATCTTGTTTAATGCGAGACGGTTATTCATTTAAATCAGAGAATAAGGGTTGTTATGTTTATATGAGTAACATCTTTTATAGTAGTGATACACATGTTCATAGTATTAAAGCCAAAAGATATAAGTTTAATAATGATAGTGCAACTTATTTGTGGCACTGCCGTTTAGGTCATATTGGTGTAAAGCGCATGAAGAAACTCCATGCTGATGGACTTTTGGAATCACTTGATTATGAATCACTTGATGCTTGCGAATCATGCCTCATGGGCAAGATGAATAAGACTCCGTTCTCCGGAACAATGGAGCGAGCAACAGACTTGTTGGAAGTAATACATACTGATGTATGCGGTCCGATGAGTGTTGATGCTCGCGGCAGGTATCATTATTTTCTTACCTTCACAGATAATTTGAGCAAATATGGGTATATCTACTTGATGAAACATAAGTCTGAAACATTTGAAAAGTTCAAAGAATATCAGAGTGAAGTGGAAAATCATCGTAACAAGAAAATTAAGTTTCTACGATCTGATCGTGGAGGAGAATATTTGATTTACAAGTTTGGTCTTCATTTGAAACAATGCGGAATAGTTTCGCAACTCACGCCACCTGGAACACCACAGCATAATGGTGTGTCCGAACGTCGTAACCGCACTTTATTAGATATGGTGCAATCTATGATGTGTCTTACTAATTTACCGCTATCGTTTTGGGGTTATGCTTCAGAGACGGCTGCATTCACATTAAATAGGGCACCATTGAAATCCATTCAGACGGCACCTTATGAACTATGGTTTGGCAAGAAACCCAAGTTGTCGTTTCTTAACGTTTGGGGCTGCAATGCTTATGTGAAAAAGCTTCAACTTGATAAGCTCGAACCCAAATCGAAGAAATGTGTCTTCGTAGGATACCCAAAGGAGATTGTTGGGTATACCTTCTATCATAGATCCGAAGGCAAGATATTCGTTGCTAAGAATGGATCCTTTCTAGAGAAGGAGTTTCTCTCGAAAAAAGTGAGTGGGAGGAAAGTAGAACTTGACAAGGTAATTGTACCTACTCCCTTGTTGGAAAGTAGTTCATCACAGAAATCAGTTCTAGTGATTCCTACACCAGTAAGTGAGGAAGCTAATAATGATGATCATGAAATTTCTGATCGAGTTACTACCAAACCTCGTAGGTCAATCAGAGTAAGATTCGCACCAGAGTGGTACGGTAATCCTGTTCTGGAAGTCATGTTACTCGACCATGACAAACCTACGAACTATGAGGAAGCGATGATGAGCCCAGATTCCGCAAAATGGCTTGAGGCCATGAAATCTGAGACAGGATCCATGTATGAGAACAAAGTGTGGACTTTGGCTAGCTTGCCCGATGATCGGCAAGCCATAGAGAATAAATGGATCTTCAAGAAGAAGACTAACGCTGACGGTAATGTTACTGTCTACAAAGCTCGACTTGTTGCGAAAGGTTTTCGACAAGTTCAAGGACTTGACTACGATGAGACCTTCTCACTCGTAGCGATTCTTAAGTCCATCCGAATCATGTTAGCAATTGCCGCATTTTATGATTATGAAATTTGGCAAATGGATGTCAAAACTGCATTCCTTAATGGATATCTTAAAGAAGAGTTGTATATGATGCAACCAGAAGGTTTTGTCAATCCAAAAGGTGCTAAGCAAGTGTGCAAACTCCAGCGATCCATTTGTGGACTGGTGCAAGCCTCTCGGAGTTGGAATATACGCTTTGATAGTGTGATCAAAGCATATGGTTTTATACAGACTTTTGGAGACACCTATATTTACAACAAAGTGAGTGGGAGTTCTGTAGCATTTTCGATATTATATGTGGATGACATATTGCTGATCGAAAATGATACTGAATTTCTGAATAGCATAAAAGGATACTTGAATAAGAATTTTTCAATGAAAGACCTCAGCGAAGCTGCTTATATATTGGGCATCAAGATCTATAGAGATAGATCGAGACGCTTAATTGGACTTTCACAAAGCACATACCTTGATAAAGTTTTGAAGAAGGTCAAAATGGATCAAGCAAAGAAAGGGTTCTTCCCTGTGTTACAAGGTGTGAAGTTGAATCAGACTCAATGCCGGACCACTTCAAAAGATAGAGAGAAAATGAAAGTCATTCCCTATGCTTCAGCCATAGGTTCTATCATGTATGCAATGCTATTGTAGCGACCCGACCTCAAACGGTCAAGTCTCTGTGCTTCAGTGTCATCCCTGGATCGGTAATGCTAACACACACAGTACTCGAGGATTTATAACAGAGTAGCAATCACACACTTACTACATCGAATGTCTCCAAAGAGAACTTATTACAATAAATATGGCTTAAGGCCATCTAATACGATAACAACGTGAGGCTTGGAAGATAAAGTGAGTCCATCAACTCCAACGGCATAGCTGAGCTGCACGGCAACGACCTAACGAACCTTACTCCTTGTCTGAAAAGTCTGCACATGGAATATGCTAGCAAAGTAACACAGTAGAGCAAGAACAGAATAATGCTATCACTACATGCATATTTGGCTAGTGGAAAGCTC
The DNA here is from genome assembly GCF_056163025.1 of Triticum urartu. NCBI lineage: Eukaryota > Viridiplantae > Streptophyta > Magnoliopsida > Poales > Poaceae > Triticum > Triticum urartu. The sequence continues at coordinate 165,544,475 of NC_141876.1, read as the reverse complement.
TATGGTTATAGTTTTTGCGAAAAGCCAATTTTTCCCTACAACAAAGGAATATATTTTAATTTAACTATCATGGTAGTTGAAACATCATTGAGAAGGTTCCTCCAACTCAATCCCAATTAAAGTAATTATCAACCCAACAATATTAAGTTAAAATGTGATGAGATACTTAGGATACTCCAAGTACTAGATACTCAAGATGTCCATAACCGGGGCACGGCTAACCATGATTAGTTTGTACACTCTGCAGAGGTTTGTGCACTTTTCCCCACAAGACTCAATCGCCTCCGTTGGATTTCTTGCACTACATGGTGTTTGAGAAACGGATGACCGAGACACAGTCTTTCAGGAACATTAACTCTCTACTCCGGGCAGACCATACCAAACCTACAACCCACTACCTGCTAATCCACCTCTTCAAGAGCTGCACGTAACTTACTCAACTATGCTAGAGCCCATAATAGCTTGTGGCTGCACACGGCAGTTTCTAGCATGAATCATCTCAATTCCCTTTGAGCCTGGGTGGCGGTCCATAGGAAAATCACACGGAACCCCGGGATTTCCAAAAATGCAGGCAACACTGGGTTCTCCAGGTGCCTCAATCCACCCAGGTGTGCATTCAAGTTGCCACCTTAAGTTAAACCATTAGTTAACAATCTCACATTTGTCATGGATTTCACTCACCCAAACCACGTCTACGAGCATAGCATAGCAATATAAGGAATTCGTATAAGTAACTCCCAAGGTTGGAATATAGCAGGGCAATAGGTTCTACCTCATCAACTACTTCCCAACCCACATGTTAATGGCATCCTAATCATGCAATGTTTGAGGATTGGAACTAATGCATAAAAACTGGGTGATAAAGGGGTATGATCAAAGTGTTACTTGCCTTGCTGATGATCCGCGAAACCTAGGGACTCCAAATAACACGCTTCGCACTCTGGGAATTCTATCACAAACAAACAATAGCATACATAAGAAATCAAGCAAAGAAGCACGGGTAAATCTCAAATAAGAAGATACACCAGAAAGTTCAACTTAAGAACTCCGGTTGCAAAAAGAATCCAATCAAACGGAGCAACGAAACTCAAACGGCGAAAGAAACAAGATCCATTTACTAATCTGGACTAAGGTCAAATTTTACAGTAGCAAAATCTTGTTTAAATTGATTAAACAGAAAGAGGGTCTCGAGACGAAGATCTAGGCGCTTGAATCGCCTGATTCCGATAAACGAGCGAAAAGATAAACTGAAACGGAAATCGGATCAGAAATCGCGATCAGAAATAATCGCGGAAAAATCTGATAAAAGAAAGCTGACGAACAGGCTAACGAACGAGCATTCATTGTCTGTTACTAATGAGTGAAAGCTGTTCGTTAAAACAAACGTACGGACGAACGTCCACTAAAGAGAAGAACCGGGAAAAACCGGCAAACCGATCTAAAAACCGAACTAGGTTTTTCAAAAAAACCAAAACGGTTTCTTTTTAAAAAACCGGCGGCGAACGGCTACCTCGTCGGGTCCGGCGAGACGCAGGAGCGGCGGCGGGGCAAGGCGGCAAGGTGGCGGCGAGGCGAGGCGGCGCGGCGCGGGAGCGGCCGCGGCGGCTTGCAGCGGCAGCGGCGAGGCGCGGTAGAGGCAGCGGCGCAGCTGCGATGGCGGGGCTGCGGGCGGCGGGGTGGGTGGTGGTGGCGGGGGTCTTGGGTATTTAAAGAGGGGAGGGGTAGGTGGCTTGGGTGAGGGGCAAGGCGGCGGGGAGGCAGAGTCCGGCTCGGACTCCGTCTAAGTCAGCGGCAACGGTGGCGGCGCTGTCCTGGCGCGGGACGAGGAGGCGGGGAAGATGGGCCGGTCCGGCTGGGTTTCGGCCCAGTCGGCGCCCGAAGACTCTTTTTTTAAACAATTCAGCTGAACAGAAAAAAATCCTAGAAAATAAAATAAAAATGCCAAAACAAATTTTCATCATCTAAATAAAATATTTAGAATGAGATGAACATTTTCTTGGCCCTAAAATGCAATTTTGAAAACGTGCAATTTTTCTAATGCAAACAAAATTGCAATAAAATCCAAATAAAAACAAATATTTGATTTTAATATTTTTCCTCCAATATTTCAATTATTTTGGAGAATTCATATTATCTCCTCTCATATACTTTAATATGAAATATTTCCGGAGGGAAAAATAATTAAAACCAAAAATCCTCGTTTCAATATTTGATAAAAATCAAATTTGAAATCCGGGGAAATCCCCAACCCTCTTCGAGGGTCCTTGAGTTGCTTAGGATTTCGAGGATCGCGAGACGAAATGCAATAAAATATGATATGCAAGAATGATCTATGTATAACATTCCAAATTGAAAATTTGGGATGTTACAAACCTACCCCCTTAAGATGAATCTCGCCCTCGAGATTCGGGTTGGCTAGAAAATAGGTGTGGGTGGTCTTTGCGAAGCTCATCCTCTCGTTCCCAGGTGGCTTCATCTTCGGTATGGTGGCTCCAATGAACTTTGCAAAACTTGATAACCTTGCTGCGGGTGACTCGATTGGCAAACTCCAAAATCTTGACTGGCTTCTCCTCATAAGTCAAATCATTGTCCAACTGAATCGCCTCCAAGGGTACGGTATCTCTTAGCGGTATATCGACCATCTCAGCATGGCACTTCTTCAACTGGGAAACGTGAAACACATCGTGAACTCCTGACAGTCCTTCAGGTAACTCCAACTTGTAGGCAACTTCGCCCATTCGTTCCAAAACACGATACAGTCCTACAAATCTCGGGGCTAACTTTCCTTTAACTCCAAAACATTTCACTCCTCGCAAAGGTGATACTCGCAGATATGCTATGTCTCCGATTTCATAGGTTACCTCCTTGCGTTTCAAATCTGCATAACTCTTCTTTCTATCTCGAATCAGTTTAACCTTCTCCTCAGCCTCTTTGATCAAGTCTGGTCCAAACAACTGTCGGTCTCCAACTTCATCCCACATCAATGGTGTTCTGCACCTTCGTCCATACAGGGCTTCGAACGGTGCCATCTTCAGACTGGCTTGGTAACTATTGTTGTATGAGAACTCTGCATAAGGCAGATTGTCATCCCAACTAGATCCATAATCTAGCGCACAGGCCCTCAACATGTCCTCCAGAATCTGGTTGACTCTCTCGGTCTGTCCATCTGTCTGGGGTGAAATGCTGTACTGAACTCCGATCTCGTTCCCAAAGTCTGGTGCAGCTGATGCCAAAACTTTGAGGTAACTGTGTTCCTCTATCTGATACGATGGTCCTCGAAACTCCATGCAGACATACAATCCTGGTCATATATATCTTGGCCAACTTTGCACTGGTATAAGTTGTTTTCATTGGGATAAAGTGTGCCACTTTGGTCAAGTGGTCAACTACTACCTGTAACATCCCAAATTTTCAATTTGGAATGTTATACACTAGATCATCATTGCATATCATATTTACTGCATTTTGGTTTATCCTAGAAATTTTTCGCAACTCAAGGACCCTTGGAGAGAGTTGGGGATTTCGCTATTTTCATATTTGAGTTGTCTCAAATTTTGAAAATGGGATCATTTGATTTTATTTATTTTATCTTCAATAATTTCTATTACAAAAAAATATATGAGAGAGGGAATAAAATGACTTTCCCAAAATAAAGAAATATTGAGGATTTGATAAAAAATCAAATAAGATTTTATTTGGTTTTATTTGCTATTTTATTTGAATTTAGGAAAATGCGCGTTTTTCAAAATTGCATTTATGCCCCAAATAAATGTTCATCCTGTGCGTCCTGATTTTAGAAGCCGGGGAAAATTTATTTCGGGATTTTTGGAGTCCGTTTAGTATTTCTTTTATTTGTTTTTCTGCGCGGAATATTTAAAAAAAAACGCGAACCGACTCCGGGCCATACCCGAGCAGGACTCCGCCCGGGGGCAGCCTTTATAAGCCGCCCGACCCGAGCCGTCGAAGCCCATTAGCCACCGCCAGCCCACCCGTGCCCGAAACCCTAACCCTAGCCGCGCGCCGCCGCCGGACCCGCCGCTCGAGGTCAACCTCGTTTTCGCCGCCCGTTTTTTCTTTAAAAAAGGTGCGGTTTATTTTTTTAGATTCGTTTTTTTAGAATGATTTTTTTCGGTTTAGTCTATTTAGTGAACGTCCGCTCGGTTCGTTCGTCTTAACAAACGTGTTCGTCGTTTAGATCCAGTTAACGAACGTTCGTTCGTTAAACTGTTCGTTGTTTTTCTTTTTCTCGGATTAAATCCGCGATTTTTCTGATCGCGATTTCTGATCCGATTTTCGTTTTAGTGTAACTTCTCGCTCGTTTATTAGAATCAGGCAATTCAAGCGCCTGGAGTTTCGTCTCGAAACCCTCTTTCCGTTTAACCAACTTAAACAAGTTTTTGTTTTTGTAAAAATTGCCCTAGATCCAGAATAGTAATCAAAGCCTATTTCTTTTGTCGTTTGTATTTCGTTGCTTCGTTCGATTTGATTCTTTTTGCCAACCGGAGTTCTTAAATTGAACTTTCTGGTTAAGTCTCTTATTTGAGTTTTACCTATGCATTAGTTGAGTACTTATTGTATGCTTGTTTGTTTGCGATAGAGTACCCGGAGTGCGCCGCTTGTTACTTTGAATCACTAGGTTTCCCGGATCATCAGCAAGGCAAGTAACACTTTGATCATACCTTCTACTACCCAGTTTTATTGCATTAGATCAAACCTCAAACATTGCATGGTTAGGATCTAATTAAATTGTGGGATGGGAAGTAGTTGAGGTAGTACCTATTACCTGTTTATTATCAAACCTTTGGGAGTTACTTCTACGTTTGCTTACTATTGCTATGTTATGCTAGTAGACGTGGATTGGGTGAGTGATATCCATGACAGATGTGAGATTTTAAAATCAATGGTTTATTTAAGGTGGCAACTTAAATACACATAAGGGTGGATTGAGGTACCTGGGTATTCCAGGATTGCCAGTTTTCTTTTGGACCGCCACCCAGGCTCAAAGGGATCATGAGATTATTCATGCTAGAAACTTCCGTGTGCAGCCACAAGCTACTATGGGCTCTAGCATAGTTGACTAAGTCATGCGAACTCTTACAGTGGTAGACTAGCAGATGTAGGGGATGTAGGTGGTACGGTCTACCCATCGTAAGGTGCTAGCGCTTCTGAAAGACTATGTCTCGGTCATCCATTTCTCAAACATCATGTAGTGCGAGAATCCCAACGGAGGAGATCGAGTCTTGTGGGGAAAAGTGCGCAAACCTCTGCAGAGTGTATAAACTAATCATGGTTAGCCGTGTCCCCGGTTATGGACATCTTGATTATCTAGTACTTGGATTATCATGTGAATCTCAACATGTTACTATAAAATTAAGTTTGACGGGTTTGTTTAATGATGTTTAATTGGGATTGAGAATGCTGTCAACCATTCTCAATATTTAACAACCACCATGATAGTTAAATAAATTTATTCCTTTGCAGTAGGGAAAAATTGGCTTTTCGCAAAACTGTAACCATAGAGCTTTCCACCAGCCAAATATGCATATAGTATAGTTGTTTCATTCCATTACTCTCTATGTGTTACCTTGCCAGCATATTCCATGTGCTGACCCGTTTTCGGGCTGCAACGCTAATGTTGCAGACTTTTCAGATGACGATTAAGGAGTTTTAGGTCGTGGTTCTATACTCAGTGATGCCGTTGGAGTTGATGGACTCACTTATCTTCCAAGCCATCCGCTGTTATCGTTATTAGATGGCCTTAAGCCATATTTATTGTAATAAGTTCTCTTTTGAGACACTCGATGTAATAAGTGTGTGATTGCTACTCTGTTATAAATCCTTCAAGTACTGTGTGGTGTCAGCATTACTGATCCAGGGATGACACCGGAGCACAGAGATTGGACCGTTTGAGGTCTGGTCGCTACACTACCCATATAGAATCATAACCTGATTTGGTCCTTGGTAATCCGATGATAAAATCCATGCCAAGTTTATCCCACTTCCATTCGGGTATCGTCATAGGCTGTAGCAATCCTATTGGATTTTGATGCTCTGCCTTCACTTTCTGACATACATCACATACGGCTACATACTCGGCGATATCCTTATTCATCCCTGTCCACCAGAAACGTTCCTTCAAATCCAAATACATCCTGGTGTTTCCGGGGTGTATCGAGTATGGTGAGTCATGAGCCTCCTAAAGTATTAATTTACTGATCTCTGTGTTATTGGGCACATAAACAAGTTCCTCAAACCATAAGGTGTCGTGCTCATCCTCACGAAAACCTTTGGCCTTTCCTTCGCTCATTCTCTCTTTTATCTCCGCAATCTCTTTGTCATCCTTTTGAGCTTCTCGAATCTTTCCCAACAATATAGACTGGACCTCCATTGTTGCAACAAAACCTCTAGGAACAATCTCCAATTGAAGTTCCCGGAGATCCTCTGCTAACTCCTTCGGCAATCCCGTGCTCTCTAGGGTATTAGCATAACTCTTCTGGCTCAAAGTGTCTGCTACGACATTGGCCTTTCCTGGATGATACTGAAGCTTCATGTCATAATCCTTTATGAGCTCCAACCATCTCCTCTGCCTAAGGTTCAGTTACTTCTATGTGAAAATGTACTTCAAACTCTTATGATCTGTGTACACATCACAATGGTTTCCAATAAGGTAATGTCTCCAAGTCTTCAACGCATGCACTACGGCTACTAGCTCCAAATCATGCATGGCATAATTCAACTCGTGTGATTTTAGTTGTCGTGAGGCATACGAAATAACTCTTCCGTCCTGCATAAGCACACTTCCAAGTCCTAGGCGAGAGGCATCGCAATACACTTGGAAATCCTTACGTATGTCTGGCAGTGTCAGCACTGGGGCTATAGTCAAACGTTTCTTCAGCTCCTGGAAACTTGCCTTGCAATCTTCCATCCATTTAAACTTGGTATCCTTCTTCAATAATTCTGTCATTGGCTTCGCGATCTTGGAAAAATTCTCAATGAATCTCCGATAGTATCCTATGAGTCCAAGAAAACTGTGGATCTCGCTAACTAAAGTGAGTGCCAACCATTTAGTGACTGACTGAACCTTGGTGGGGTCTACTGCTATACCCTCTCCTAATATAACATGTCCAAGGAATCCGACTTCCTTCAACCAAAACTCGCATTTGCTGAACTTGGCATACAACTGATGTCCCCTGAGTTTCTCGAGAAGTAAACGCAAATGCTCCTTGTGCTTCTCTTCATTCTTTGAATATACCATTATATCATCAATGAACACCACAACAAACTTATCCAAATATTCCATGAACACCTTGTTCATCATGCTCATGAAATAGGCATGGGCGTTAGTCAGTCCAAACGACATGATCGTATATCCGTATAACTCGTATCGTGTGGTGAATGCTGTCTTTGGTATATCCTTCTCTTGTATCTTCAACTGATGGTATCCCGATCACAGATCGATCTTCGAAAACACCTTAGCTCCTTGTAGCTGATCAAACAGATCATTGATCATCGGCAATGGGTACTTGTTCTTAATCGTCACTTAGTTCAAGGCCCGATAACCAACAGCCATTCTTAGGGACTTATCCTTCTTCTCAACCAAAAGCACTAGGGCTCCCAATGTGATGAACTCTGTCGAATTAACCTTTCTCCAATAACTCCTTGATCTGTTTCTTAATCTCCTCCAGATCATTCGCGGGCATCTGATAAGGTCTCTTGGATATTAGCCCTGTGCCTGGAAATAACTCTATCAAAAAATTGATATCTCGATCCGGTGGCATGCTTGGTAACTCCTCTTGGAAAACATCCGGGTAATCCTTTACTACAGGCACTTCCTCCTGAACAACTCCCGTGAGGGTATTTACTTGGCTACTTCTTGGCGCATGCCTAGATACATACTTGATCCTTTTTCCCTCAGGGGTGGTGAGGCAAATTGATCTACTAACACAGTCAATGCTTCCTCCGTACTTTGACATCCAGTCCATTCCTAATATCACATCCAATCCTTGTGACTCCAAGATAATTAGGTCGGACGGAAAAACATGGTTGCCAATGATTAAGGGTATCTGGTCGCACCATCGACTAGCCATATACTCTGCTCCAGGTGAACTTACTAACAGAGGGGTCCTAAGGGTTTGGGTCGGTAGTTTAAACTTATCCACGAATTCCCTTGATATGTATGAATGCGATGCACCAGTATCAAAAAGAACAAGAGCGGTAAATGACTTAACCAAAAACTTAGCTATAACCGCGTCTGGCTGCTCTTCAACCTCCTCCACGTTAACGTGGTTCACTTGTCCTTTGTTGAATGGATTAGGCTTCTTCCCTGCGCTCCCATTTCTGTTTCCATTCTTCCCTTCAGGGCACTCCGTGGCATAGTGTCCAGTCTTCCCACACTTGAAACAAGTAACGTGGATTAGGTCTCTTTTGGTGGGTGTGGCTGGATTGGGGCGGTTCTGATTGTTGCTTTCTCCATTCCCATTCCCATTCCTTGGGCCAGTATGATTATGGTTAGTTTCTCCATTATGGGTGTGGCCTCCATGGTTATGAACAAGTCCTCCCGAGTTCGGGTTTAGGAGAGGCTTCTGCTGAGCTCCTGAGGTATACCTCCCTTGTCCATACTTCCTCTTACGATTCTCAATCTGCTGCTGCTTCCCTTCAATCATAAGAGCCTTATCTACCAACTCCTGGTAGTTGTTGAATGTTGCCACCATCAACTGCATGCTCATCTCATCATTCAGCCCTTCCATAAACTTCTCCTGCTTTGCGGCATCTGTGGCCACATCATTAGGGGCATAGCGAGATAACTTGCTAAACTCATCCGCGTACTGAGCCACAGTACGGTTCCCCTGGCGTAAGTTGCGAAACTCACGCTTCTTCATACTCATAGCTCCAGTTGAGACATGGGCTGTACGGAAGGCTTGCTGAAACTGGTCCCATGTCACCGTGGCTATAGGGTAGGTGACAGTGTAATTCTCCCACCATGAGGCTGCTGGTCCATCCAACTGATGTGCGGCAAAACGCACCTTCTCGGCATCGGTACATCCTGCAGTGGTTAACTCCCTTCCAATCCCGCGGAGCCAATCATCTACTACTATAGGCTCGGTGCTACTGGAAAACACCAGCGGTTGCAACCTCAGAAAACGGGCTAAGTCGTCAACTGGTGGTGGTGGTGGATTGTTGTTGTTGTTGTTGTTGCCTTGGTTCTGGACTAACAACTGCATCAGGGTATTCTGCTGCTGTATCAACTGAGTGAGCTCGGGTGGGAAAGCGAATCTGGGATCACGTCTCGGAGGCATCTGATGGGTTTAGAGGGGAGAGATTAGAATAGAATGAGGTCTAATGAGAAAGCACTACCCATATGCACATGAGACAAACACAATCATTTCACTCAATCAATCAAGCAAGGGCATAAAATTGGTCTACAACTATCGCGAAAGTGCTCGGACTACACTATTTACATGGTGGAATACTACTACTGATGTGGTTTTCTACTAAAAATATTCCTCGGTTGAAGACTCCATGATATCTGCTCCAGCTTCGTCTTCAAATTCATCATCGCTAAGGTTGGAGTCGGTGTCGTCGATGATGATGTAGTCCTCCTGACGAATCTCCTTGGGTTCTTCGTCTTCTTCTACTGGTGCGGGGTCTCCCATGAATACTACGATCTTCTTAATCAGGTCGTCATTCTTCACCAATAGTGTCGCAATTTCCTCCTCGTATCCATCGCGTGTAGACTTAAGTTCTTCTTCCAGTTCGATGATCCTTGTCTTCGCCTTCTTCAGATCTATAATGCCTGCGCACATTTGATTCTCCTAGCGTCGAATGTGCTGGTTTAGTTCCTGGATGAAAGCTGTAATTGATCTATCTTTCCTGGTGCTGATCATCTCCCATTGCTCATCTCGGCGCCCACAGATCTGGTATATAGTATCCTTAAGCTCCTTTTGGTAAACTTCTCCAACGCGTCCCATGGTGATGTGAGCTGCCATACTCTTTCCTAGACTCCAGGTTGGTGCATCAAAGGAAAACTCTATGGGTTTAGTGACTGGCATGAAGGTCCTTCCTGGAACATGAACTTGAATCATCCATCGCTCCTCTTCTGGTAAAGTGGCATTGTAAGTCCCGGTGAAGCTTGGTTTTCCTATGTTCACGTACCTAGTGCCTTCCTTCAAGTGTCGTCCAAAAGGTGTGTCTTCATCCGGTTGTGTAAACTTGTTCCTTGCATCCGCCATCCTAAAGAGTGGAAAATGGGGAGGAGTTAGAAATGAGAAGAGAATAGTGATCTATGGCTTTAGCTTAATGGTCGTGTCCTACACTCAGCGTGTGCTCTGATACCATCTTGTAGCGACCCGACCTAAATGGTCAAGTCTCTGTGCTTCAGTGTCATCCTTGGATCGGTAATGCTGACACACACAGTACTCGAGGATTTATAACAGAGTAGCAATCACACACTTATTACATCGAATGTCTCCAAAGAGAACTTATTACAATAGATATGTCTTAAGGCCATCTAATATGATAACAGTGGAAGGCTTGGAAGATAAAGTGAGTCCATCAACTCCAACGGCATAGCTGAGCTGCACGACAACGACCTAACGAACCTTACTCCTTGTCTAAAAAGTCTGCCACATAATACGTTGCGGCCCGAAAACGGGTCAGCACATGGAATATGCTGGCAAAGTAACACAGTAGAGCAAGAACAGAATAATGCTATCACTACATGCATATTTGGCTGGTGGAAAGCTCTATGGTTATAGTTTTTGCGAAAAGCCAATTTTTTCCTACAACAAAGGAATAGATTTTAATTTAACTATCATGGTAGTTGTAACATCATTGAGAAGGTTCCTCCAACTCAATCCCAATTAAAGTAATTATCAACCCAACAATATTAAGTTAAAAAGTGATGAGATACTTAAGATACTCCAAGTACTAGATACTCAAGATGTCCATAACCGGGGACACGGCTAACCATGATTAGTTTGTACACTCTGCAGAGGTTTGCGCACTTTTCCCCACAAGACTCGATCGCCTTCGTTGGATTTCTCGCACTACATAGTGTTTGAGAAACGGATGACCGAGACACGGTCTTTCAGGAACATTAACTCTCTACTCCGGGCAGACCATACCAAACCTACAACCCACTACCTGCTGATCCACCTCTTCAAGAGCTTCACGTAACTTACTCAACTATGCTAGAGCCCATAATAGCTTGTGGCTGCACACGGAAGTTTCTAGCATGAATCATCTCAGTTCCCTTTGAGCCTGGGTGGCGGTCCATAGGAAAATCACACGGAACCCCGGGATTTCCAAAAATATAGGCAACACTGGGTTCTCTAGGTGCCTCAATCCACCCAGATGTGCATTCAAGTTGCCACCTTAAGTTAAACCATTAATTAACAATCTCACATCTGTCATGGATTTCACTCACCCAAACCACGGCTACGAGCATAGCATAGCAATATAAGCAATTCGTATAAGTAACTCCCAAGGTTTGAATATAGCAGGGCAATAGGTTCTACCTGATCAACTACTTCCCAACCCACATGTTAATGGCATCCTAATCATGCAATGTTTGAGTATTGGAACTAATGCATAAAAACTGGGTGATAAAGGGGTATCATCAAAGTGTTACTTGCCTTGCTGATGATCCGTGAAACCTAGGGACTCCAAATAACACGCTTCGCACTCCGGGAATTTTATCGCAAACAAACAATAGCATACATAAGAAATCAAGCAAAGAAGCACGGGTAAATCTCAAATAAGAAGATACACCAGAAAGTTCAACTTAAGAACTCCGGTTGCAAAAAGAATCCAATCAAACGGAGCAACAAAACTCAAACGGCGAAAGAAACAAGATCCATTTACTAATCTGGACTAAGGTCAAATTTTACAGTAGCAAAATCTTGTTTAAGTTGATTAAACAGAAAGAGGGTCTTGAGACGAAGATCTAGGCGCTTGAATCGCCTGATTCCGATAAACGAGCGAAAAGATAAACTGAAACGGAAATCGGATCAGAAATCGCGATCAGAAATAATCGTGGAAAAATCCGATAGAAGAAAGCTGACGAACAGGCTAACGAACGAGTGTTCGTTGTCTGTAACTAACGAGCGAAAACCGTTCGTTAAAACGAACGTACAGAATAACGTCCACTAAAGAGAAGAACCGGGAAAAACCGGCGAACCGATCTAAAAAATGAACTAGGTTTTTCAAAAAAATGAAATGGTTTCTTTTAAAAAAACGGCAGCGAATAGCTACCTCATCGAGTCCGGTGAGACGCGGGAGCGGCGGCTGGGTGAGGCGGCGAGGTGGCGGTGGCGACTTGCAGCGGCGGCGGCGAGGCACGGTAGAGGCGGTGGCGCGGCTGCGGGCGGCTGGGTGGGTGGTGGTGGCGGGGGGGCTTGGGTATTTAAAGAGGGAAGGGGGAGGTGGCTTGGGGGAGGGCAAGGCGGCGGGGAGGCGGAGTCCGGCTCGGACTCCGTCCGAGTCGGCGGCGGCACTGTCCTGGCACGGGACGAGGCGGCGGGGAGGATGGGCCGGCCCGGTTAGGTTTCGGCCCAGTCGGCGCCCGAAGACTCTTTTTTTAAAACAATTCCGCCAAACAGAAAAAAATCCTAGAAAATAAAATAAAAATCTAAAATGCCAAAATAAATTTTCTCCGTCTAAATAAATTATTTAGAACGAGATGGACATTTTCTTGGCCCTAAAATGCAATTTTGAAAACGCGCAATTTTTCTAATGCAAAAAAATTGCAATAAAAACAAATATTTGATTTTAATATTTTTCCTCCAATATTTCAATTAGTTTGGAGAAGTCATATTATCTCCTCTCATATACTTTAATATGAAATATTTTCGGAGGGAAACTAATTAAAACCAAAAATCCTCGTTTCAATATTTGATAAAAATCAAATTTGAAAACCGGGGAAATCCCCAACTCTCTCTGAGGGTCCTTGAGTTTCTTAGGATTTCGAGGATCGCGAGACGAAATGCAATAAAATATGATATGCAAGAATGATCTATGTATAACATTCCAAATTGAAAATTTGGGATGTTACAGCTATGTACCAAACCTGATGTGTGCCTTGCTATTAGTTTAGCAGGGAGGTACCAAAGTAATCCAGGAGTGGATCACTGGACAATGGTCAAGAACATCCTGAAATACCTGAAAATGACTAAGGATATGTTTCTCATTTATGGAGGTGACAAAGAGCTCGTCATAAACGGTTACGTCGATGCAAGCTTTGACACTGATCTAGATGACTCTAAGTCAGATACCGGATATGTATTTTTATTGAATGGTGGAGCTGTCAGTTGGTGCAGTTCCAAGCAGAGCGTCGTGGCGGGATCTACGTGTGAAGCGGAGTACATAGCTGCTTCGGAAGCAGCAAATGAAGGAGTCTGGATGAAGGAGTTCATATCCGATCTAGGTGTCATACCTAGTGCATCAGGTCCAATGAAAATCTTTTGTGACAACACTGGTGCAATTGCCTTGGCAAAGGAATCCAGATTTCACAAGAGAACCAAGCACATCAAAAGACGCTTCAATTCCATCTATGATCAAGTCAAGGAGGGAGACATAGAGATTTGCAAGATACATACGGATCTGAATATTGCAGACCCGTTGACTAAGCCTCTCTCACGAGCAAAACATGATAAGCACCAAGACTCCATGGGTGTTAGAATCATTACAATGTAATCTGGATTATTGACTCTAGTGCAAGTGGGAGACTGAAGTAAATATGCCCTAGTGGCAATAATAAAGTTGTTATTTATATTTCCTTATATCATAATAAATGTTTATTATTCATGCTAGAATTGTATTAACCGGAAACTTAGTACATGTGTGAATATATAGACAAATAGAGTGTCACTAGTATTTCTCTACTGGACTAGCTCGTTAATCAAAGATGGTTAAGTTTCCTATCCATGGACAAAGAGTCGTCATTTGATGAACAGGATCACATCATTAGAGAATCACATCATTAGGGAATGATGTGATTGACTTGACCCATCCGGTACCTTAGCACTTTGATCGTTTAGTTTGTTGCTATTGCTTTCTCCATAACTTATACATGTTCCTATGACTATGAGATTACGCAACTCTTGAATACCGGAGGAACACTTAGTGTGCTATCAAATGTCACAACGTAACTGGGTGACTATAAATATGCTCTCCAGGAGTCTCCAATGGTGTTTGTTGAATTGGCATAGATCGAGATTAGGATTTGTCACTCCGTGTATCAGAGAGGTATCTCTGGGCCCTCTCGGTAATACACATCACTATAAGCCTTGCAAGCAATGTGACTAATGAGTTAGTTACGGGATGTTGCATTACGGAACGAGTAAAGAGACTTGCCGGTAATGAGATTGATCTAGGTATTGAGATACCGATGATCGAATCTCGGGCAAGTAACATATCGATGGCAAAGGGAACAATGTATGTTGTTATGCGGTTTGACCGATAAAGATCTTCGTAGAATATGTAGGAACCAATATGAGCATCCAGGTTCCGCTATTGGTTATTGACCGGAGATGAGTCTCGGTCATGTCTACATAGTTCTCGAACCCGTAGGGTCCGCACGCTTAACATTCGGTGACGATCGGTATTATGAGTTTATGTGTTTTGATGTACCGAAGGTAGTTCGGAGTCCCGGATATGATCACAGACATGACGAGGAGTCTCGAAATGGTTGAGACATAAACACCGATATATTGGAAGGCTATGTTTGGACATCCGAATGGTCTGGGTGAGTTCGGGCATTTACCGGAGTACCGGGGGGTTACCGGAACCCCTCGGGGAGTGTATGGGCCTTATTGGGACTTAGTGGGAGAGAGGAGGAGGTGGCCAAGGTAGAGGGCGCCCCCCCCCCAGCCCAATCCGAATTGGGTGAGGGCCGGGCCCCCCTTCCTTCCCTCTCTCTCCCCCTTCCTTTCTCTCCTACTCCAACAAGGGAAGGGGGAATCCTACTCCCACCGGGAGTAGGACTCCCCCCTTGAGGCGTGCCATAGAGGGCCGGCCCTCCCCCTCCTCCACTCCTTTATATACAGGGGAGGGGCACCCCATAGATAGACAAGTTGATTGTTTAGCCGTGTGCGGTGCCCCCCTCCACAGATTTCCATCTCGATCATATCATTGTAGTGCTTAGGCGAAGCCCTGCATCGGTAACTTCATCATCACTGTCATCACGCCGTCGTGCTAACAAAGCTCTCCCTCGACACTTAGCTGGATCTAGAGTTCGTGGGACGTCACCGAGCGGAACTTGTGTAGATCGCGGAGGTGCCATACTTTCGGTGCTAGGATCGGTCAGATCGTGAAGACGTACGACTACATCAATCGTGTTGTCATAACTCTTCCACTTACGGTCTATGAGGGTACGTGGACAACACTCTCCCCTCCTGTAGCTATGAATAACGTGTACAATGTGTAGTACCGTAAAATACAAGCAAACGAAAAAGAATTAAAATGGAAAACACAAAATTAAATGAAAAAGAAATCATAAAACCAAAAACCCCCCAAACATTTTAGTACCGGTTGGTGTTACCAACCGGTACTAAAGGGCTCCCGGCCCCCGGAGCTGGCTCGTGCAACGTGGTTGCCCTTTAGCACCGGTTCGTGCTGAACCGGTACTATAGGGGGGGGGGGCCTTTAGTGCCGAAACGTTAGTGCCGGTTCCTAAACCGGCACTAAAGGGCCTTACGAACCGGTGCTATTGCCCGGTTCTGCACTAGTGTGCGTGTGCATAGGAATTTTTTGAAATTACTGCGTTCCCCAACAATATATTATTTCCCAATGATGTATGCCTATCCTATGATGTTTGAGTAGATCCGTTTTGTCCTATGGGTTAATTGATGATCGTGATTGGTTTGAGTTGTATGTTTTATTATTGGTGTTGCCCTATGGTGCTCTCCATGTCACGCAAGCGTGAGGTATCTCCGCTATAGGGTTTGCAATATGTTCATGATTTGTTTAGGGTGGGTGGCGTGAATGACAGAAGCACAGACCCGAGTAAGTAGGTTGTTTGCATATGAGAATAAAGAGGACTTGATACCTTATAATGCTATGGCTAGGTTTTACCTTAATGATCTTTAGTAGTTACAGATGTTTGCTAGAGTTCCAATCGTAAGTGCATATGATCCAAGTAGAGAAAGTATGTTAGCTTATGCCTCTCCCTCATATAAAATTGCAATAATGATAATCGGTCTAGTTATCGATTGCCTAGGGACAAATAACTTTCTTGCGTGAAAAAAAAGCTCTCTACTAAAACTAACTTAGTTGTTTATTTATCTAAACAGCCCCTAGTTTTTATTTATGTGCTCTTTATTATCTTGCAAACCTATCCTATCACACCTACAAAGTACTTATAGTTTCATACATGTTCTAGATAAAGCGAACGTTAAACATGCGAAGAGTTGTATCAGTGGTCGATAGAACTTGAGGGAGTATTTGTTCTACCTTTAGCTCCTTGTTGGGTTCGACACTCTTACTTATCGAAAGAGGCTACAACTGATCCCCTATACTTGTGGGTTATCAAGACCTTTTTCTGGCACCGTTGCCGGGGAGCAATAGCATGGGGTGAATATTCTTGTGTGTGCCTGTTTGCTTAATCATTAAGTAGTTTTTATTTGTTGTTCTAAGTTATTCTAAATCTTTAGTTATGGATATAGAACATGAAATACCAAAAAAATAGGTGCACTTGCTACTCATGGATATGGGGAACCTCCTAAAACCCTCGATGCTCATTATGTGAAAGATATTATGCACTACTTTAATAATCCTAAGAAAACCCCATTCAATTATATGATGGGAGACACGTTGGATCAACGTGAATACTTTAGGGATTATCGCTTGACTCAAAAACGGAAACTATTATGGGATCAAATTCATATGTTGCATTGGTATGCTCGGCAACTATGCTTGAGATATGATTATACTTGTTGCTCTAGGATGAAGGCTCCACACCTTCCCTTTTCATGCAAATTTAATGATAATGAAACCTTGGATTCTTATGCTAATGGTATATATGATTACTATGATGTGGAACGAATAGAAGAATTCGTTGCTTTTAAGGGTGCTTATGAAATTGAATCTTTGTTTGAAAAGTATGATGCTTTTGATGATGATGTTTATAGGCCCGAAAATTTTGCTATACTTAAATATTGCTATGAGAATTGTGAATATAATGCCGATATTGATGTGTTTATTGAGAAAGTCTTTGCTGTCCAAGAAGAGATTAATATTTTGCAGGAATTTATGAAACAAGAACTTGATGACACTGTGAGCTCATTGGATGAAAAAGATAAGGAGGAGAGCGAAGAACAAAAGGAGGAAGGGCAGAATGATCACCCGTGCCCACCTTCTTATGAGAGTAACTATTTATCCCATACATTGTTTAATTTCCCTTTGTGCTTACCAAAGGATGAATGCTATAATGATTACTATGATCCCTTTGATTCGTTTCAAATGTCCCTTTTTGATGAAATTGATGCTTGCTATGCTTGTGGCCATGATGCCAATATGAATGATGCTTATGGAGATGAAATTGCTATATTTCCTTATGTTAAGAATGAAATTTTTGCTATTGCACCCACACATGATAGTCCTATTATCTTTTTGAATTCTCCCAACTACACTATATCGGAGAAGTTTGCGCTTATTAAGGATTATATTGATGGGTTGCGTTCTATTATTGCACATGATGATTTTGATCGATATAATATGCATGTGCTTCCTGCTCCTACTTGCAATTATTATGAGAGAGGAACTACATCCCTGCCTCTCTGTGTTTCTGATGCGATAAAATTGCAAGAAGCTGCTTATACTATGCACTGGCCTTTACTTTGTGTGGATGAATTGTACTTTTATGACATCCTGATGCATAGGAAGAGAGTTAGACTTCATTGTTGCATGATATATTTTACTTTGTGCTCAGTACTAAATCACAAATCATTGTTAATTAAAATTGGCTTTGATATACCTTGGGATCCGGGTGGATCCATTACTTGAGCACCTTATGCCTAGCTTAATGGCTTTAAAGAAAGCGCTGCTAGGGAGACAACCCAGAAATTTTAGAGAGTCATTTTATTCTGTTGTGTGCTTTTATATAGTTTAAAAACAAAAAATAAAGAGGTGAACCTAAAACTTTTTCATAAAGAAAAGTGAAAGTAAGAAATACGAGCATCGTTGAAGTGGGGGAGCTCCTTGAACTTTGTTCATGCCCATGGAAACATTGCAAACCTTGATTGCAGAAACTTTTCAACAAAAATAATTATCCCCTTGTACAAATCCATTGTATTATAAAAATAATGTGCCAAGGTTTGCCTTTAGGATGATTAGATTGCTTGTTTGGTTTGTGTAGTGCAAAAACAGAAACTTTGGCTGTAGTGTGTGAATTTTCATTTTTTGCTGGAAAGTAAAATGTTTCTGAAACATTTTTGCACAACACTTCTATTCAAATTTTTTAATTTGTCCTAATTTTTCAAAAAAATTTGGAGTTACAGAAGTATGGTAGATGTTCAGATTGTTACAGACGGTCCTGTTTAAGACATATTCTGTTTTTGATGCATTATTTTGCTAGTTTTGATGAAACTATCGATTTTATCGGTGGTATAAGCCATGGATAAGTTATAATACAGTAGCTACAATGCAAAAATAAAATATGAATGGGTTTGCAACATTACTTGAAGTGGTGATTTGCTTTATTATACTAAGGGATCTCACGAGGGTTTAGTTTAGTTTTGTGTGATTGAAGTTTTCAAGTTTTGGGTGAGATCATGATGGATGAAGGAATAAGCAGTGGCAAGAGACTAAGCTTGGGGATGCTCGAGGCACCCCAAGGTAATATTCAAGGACTCCCAAGCAACTAAGATTGGGGATGCCCCGGAAGGCATCCCCTCTTTCTTCAAACAATCATCGGTAATTTTACTTGGAGCTATATTTTTATTCGTCACATGATATGCGTAAATCTTGGAGCGTCGTGTTATTTTTATTTTTATTTTAATAATGCACCATGCTGGTATGAGATAGTCCTTGGTTCATTTATAGAATGCTCTTTGCACTTCACTTATATCTTTTGAGTATGGCTTTATAGAATGCTTCATGTGCTTCGCTTATATCATTTGAAGTTTGGATTGCCTGTTTCTTTACACATAGAAAACCGCCATTTGTAGAATGCTCTTTTGCTTCACTTATATTTATTAGAGCGTGGGCATATCTTTTGTAGAAATAATATAACTCTCTTGCTTCACTTATATCTATTTAGAGAGTTGACAGGAATTGGTCATTCGCATGGTTAGTCATAAAATCCTACATAAAACTTGTAGATCACTTAATATGATATGTTTGATTCCTTGCAATAGTTTTGCGATATAAAGTTGGTGATATTAGAGTCATGCTAGTGAGTAATTGTGGATTGGTAGAAATACTTGTGTTAAAGTTTGTGATTCCTGTAGCATGCACGTATGGTGAACCGTTATGTGACGAAGTTGGAGCATGATTTATTTTTTATTGTCTTCCTTATGAGTGGCGGCTGGGGATGGGCGATGGTATTTTCCTACCAATATATCCCCCTAGGAGCATGCGTGTAGTACTTTGTTTTGTTAGCTAATAGATTTTTGCAATAAGTATGTGAGTTCTTTATGACTAATGTTGAGTCCATGGATTATACGCAGTCTCACTTTCCATCATTGCTAGCCTCTTCGGTACCATGCATTGCCCTTTCTCACCTCGAGAGTCGATGCAAACTTCTCCCGTGCATCCAAACCCTGAGATATGATACGCTCTATCACACATAAGCCTCCTTATATCTTCCACAAAACAGCCACCATACCAACCTATCATGGCATTTCCATAGCCATTCCGAGATATACTGCCATGCAACTTCCATCATCATCATATACATGACTTGATCATTCATTGTCATATTGCTTTGCATGATCGTAAGATAGCTAGCATGATATTTTCATGGCTTGCCCATTTTTTGATATTTCCGCTATGCTAGATCATTGCACATCCTGGTACACTGCTAGAGGCATTCATATAGAGTCATATTATTCTAGATATCGAGTTGTAATATTGAGTTGCAAGTAAATAAAAGTGTGATGATCATTATTATTAGAGCAGTGTCCCAGTGAGGAAAGGATGATGGAGACTATGATTCCCCCACAAGTCGGGATGAGACTCTGGACGAGAAAAAAAATAGGCCAAAAATAGAAAAAAGAAAGAAAACAATGAGAAATAAAGAGAGAAGGGGCAATGCTACTGTCCTTTTACGACACTTGTGCTTCAGAGTAGCACCATGTTCTTCATATAGAGAGTCTCTTCAGTTATCACTTTCATATACTACTGGGAATTTTCATTATAGAACTTGGCTTGTATATTTCGATGATGGGCTTCCTTAAATGCCCGAGGTCTTCATGAGCAAGCAAGTTGGATGCACACCCACTTAGTTTTCAGTTTGACCTTTCATACACTTATAGTGCATCCGTTGCATGGCAATCCCTACTCCTCGCATTAACATCAATTGATGGGCATCTCCATAGCCTGTTGATTAGCCGCGTCGATGTGAGACTTTCTCCTTTTTTATCTTCTCCACACAACCCCCACCATCATATTCTATTCCACCTATAGTGCTATATCCATGGCTCATGCTCATGTATTGCGTGAAAGTTGAAAAGGCTTGAGAACATTAAAAGTATGAAACAATTGCTAGGCTTTCCATCGGGGTTGCACATGATGAAATACTTTGTGCGGTGAAGATGGAGCATAGCCAGACTATATGATTTTGTAGGGATAACTTTCTTTGGCCATGTTATTTTGAGAAAGACATGATTGCTTTATTAGTATGCTTGAAGTATTATTATCTTTATGTCAAATGATAGACAATTGCTTTGAATCACTCGTGTCTTAATATTCATGCCATGATTAGATTATATGATCAAGATTATGCTAGGTAGCATTCCACATCAAAAATTATCTTTTTTATCATTTACCTACTTGAGGACGAGCATGAATTAAGCTTGGGGATGATGATACGTCTCCGTCGTGTCTATAATTTTTGATTGTTCCATGCCAATATTCTACAACTTCTACATACTTTTGGCAACAATTTATATGATTTTCTAGGACTAACATATTGATCCAGTGCCCAGTGCTAGTTCTTGTTTGTTGCATGTTTTTTGTTTCGTAGAAAATCCATATCAAATGGAGTCCGAACGTGATAAAAACTTACAGAGATTTTTTTTGGAATATATGTGAATTTTGGGAAGTGGAATCAACACGAGACGATGCCCGAGGGGGCCACAAAGCAGGGGCGCTCCCTGGGCCCTTGTGGTCACCCCGTAAGGCGGTTGGTGCCCTTCTTCTGGCGCAAGAAATCTAATATCCGGATAAAAATCATGTTAAAATTTCAGCCCAATCAGAGTTATGGATCTCCAGGAATTTAATAAATGGTGAAAGGGAAGAATCTGGGAGCGCCGAAACAGAAGGAAACAGAGAGAGAGAGAGAGAGAGAGAGAGAGAGAGATCCAATCTAGGAGGGGCTCTCGCCCCTCCGCCACCATGGAGGCTATGGACCATAGGGGAAACCCTTCTCCCATCTAGGGGGAAGGTCAAGGAAGAAGAAGGAGGGGGGCTCTCTCCCCCTCTCTCCCGGTGGCGCCGGAACGCCGCTGGGGCCATCATGGTGATGGCGATCTACACCAACAACTTGGCTGCCGTCATCACCAACTCTCTCCCCCTCTATGCAGCGGTGTAACACCTCTTCTCCCCGCTTTAATATCTACTTAAACATGGTGCTCAACGCTACATATTATTTCCCAATGATGTATGGCTATCCTATGATGTTTGAGTAGATATGTTTTGTCCTATGGGTTAATTGATGATCGTGATTGGTTTGAGTTGTATGTTTTATTATTGGTGTTGTCCTATGATGCTCTCCGTCTCGCGCAAGTGTGAGGGATCCCCGCTATAGGGTTTGCAATATGTTCATAATTTGCTTATAGTGGGTGGCGTGAGTGACAGAAGCACAGACCCGAGTAAGTAGGTTGTTTGCGTATGGAAATAAAGAGGACTTGGTACCGTATAATGCTATGGTTGGGTTTTACCTTGATGATCTTTAGTAGTTACAAATGTTTGCTAGATTTCCAATCGTAAGTGCATATGATCCAGGGAGAGAAAGTGTGTTAGCTTATGCCTCCCCCTCATATAAAATTGGAATAATGATTACCGGTCTAGTTATCGATTGCCTAGGGACAAATAACTTTCTTGCATGACAAAAAGCTCTCTACTAAAACTAATAGTTGTTTCTTTATCCAAACAGCCCCTAATTTTTATTTACGTGCTCTTTATTATCTTGCAAACCTATCCTATCACACCTACAATGTACTTCTAGTTTCATATCTATTCTAGGTAAAGCGAACGTTAAGCGTGCGTAGAGTTGTGTCGGTGGTCGATAGAACTTGAGGGAATATGTGTTCTACCTTTAGCTCCTCGTTGGGTTCGACACTCTTACTTATTGAAAGAGCCTACAACGTATCCCCTATACTTGTGGGTTATCAACATATCACAATGGATCTGAACATATAATCTTCCACAAAATAAACCATATAGTAATCAACTACAAGATGTAATCAACACTACTAGTCACCCACAAGCATTAATCTAAGGTTCCAGTACAAAGATTGAACACAAGAGATGAGCTAGGGTTTGAGAGGAGATGGTATTGTTGAAGATGTTGATGGAGATTTCTCTCCCCAAGATCAGAGAGTTGTTGGTGATGATGATGACGATGATTCCCCCTATAGGAGGGAAATTCCCCTAGCAGAATCGCCCCGCCGAAGGGCAAAAGTGCTCCTGCCCAAGTTTCGCCTCGAGACGGTGGCGCTTCATCCCGAAAGTCCTCTCCTTATTTTTTTTCTAAGTCAAAAATGACTTATATACCAGAAGAGGGGCACCGTAGGTGGGCCAAGGAGGGTCGAACCCACCAGGGCGCGCCTAGGCTCCCTAGTGCGCCCAGGTGGGTTGTGCCCACCTGGTGGGCTCCCTCTGGTAGTTATTTGCTCCAATATTCCTCATATATTGCAAAATAATTTTTTGTAAATTTTCACCTCATTTGGAGATGTGTAGAATAGGTAGCTTTGACATAGCTTTTCCAGGTCCAGAATTCCAGCTGCCGATATTCTCCCTCTTTATGTGAACTTTGCATATTATGAGAGAAAAGGCATTAGAATTACTCCAAAAGGCATTAATATTCACAAAAAATAGTAAATAACAGTAGGTAAACATGATGCAAAATGGACATATCAGACGTCCACATGGATCTACTATGAGGAGCCGTACACTCTAGTCTGCGATGTGGCTCTGCCGCTGTATTCCACCAAACCGATCATGTATTACCCCTCTTGGGGGATGAAGCTCACCCGGGTGGAGTTGGTGAAAGCACAAGTGCTCCCTGGGTGGTTTCGGTAATTAATGTCAACATATCTCTTGTTGGACTAATGTTTTTATCTAGTATATTTCAGATAAGTTCAACAGATGGAGTGGCATGGACAAGAGGATGTGGAACCCCTTCAAGATGCCAAGGACAAATGATTGGCTCAAGCTCAAGGCTCTACATTTTCAGTTTACTGATCCAAGATCACATTGAGTCCTTAGGAAAGCCAATACTATTAAAAGGGGATGAGGTGTTGCTTAATGGCTTGCTTGCTCAAAGTGCTTAGTGATATGCTCCAAAGCCCTCAATCACTTTCTCATATCCACATATGTCCCAAACCAAAAGTCAAACTCGGCCCCACCGATTTGATACATCCGGCGCCACCGAGTTCACTTGACATAGCCACTGCCGGAAACCCTATTCAATTTGGTCTCACCGATGGGATCTCGGTCTCACCGAGATGGGCTTGTAAACTCTCTGTTGCCTGTTGCAATTATTTCAGTCCCACCGAGTTTGCCTAACCAACTCTCTGTTTTGCTTATTACCAAAATCGGTATCACCGAGTTTGTGTAATCGGTCAAACAGAGACGAGGTTTTACCCTATCCCTAGCACATCTGTCCCACCGAGTTGATCATATCGATCCCACCGAAATGCATAACGGTCACATTATGAACTGAATCAGTCTGACCGAGTTCTTTGATTCGGTCCCACAGAGTTTGGTGAATTATGTGTAACAGTTAGATTTTGTGTGGGGGCTATATATACCCCTCCACCCTTCCTCTTTATGAAGGAGAGCCATCAGAACGTGCCTACACTTCAGCATTCATTTTCTGAGAGAGAATCACCTACTCATGTGTTGAGACCAAGATATTCCATTCCAACCATATGAATCTTGATCTCTAGCCTTCCCCATGTTGCTTTCCACTCAAATCATCTTTCCACCAAATCCAAACCTGTGAGTGAGAGTTGAGTGTTGGGGAGACTATCATTTGAAGCACAAGAGCAAGGAGTTCATCATCAACACATCGTCTATTACCTTTTGGAGAGTGGTGTCTCCTAGATTGGTTAGGTGTCACTTGGGAGCCTCCGTCAAGATTGTGGAGTTGAACCAAGGAGTTTGTATGGGCGAGGAGATCGCCTACTTCGTGAAGATCTACCCTAGTGAGGCAAGTCCTTCGTGGGCGATGGCCATGGTAGGATAGACAAGGTTGCTTCTTCGTGGACCCTTCGTGGGTGGAGCCCTCCATGGACTCGCGCGGCCGTTACCCTTCGTGGGTTGAAGTCTCCATCAACGTGGATGTACGATAGCACCACCTATTGGAACCACGCCAAAAATCTCCGTGTCTCCAATTGCATTTGCACACTGCAATCTGATAACCCACAAGTATAGGGGATCGCAACAATTTACGGGGGTAGAGTATTCAACCCAAATTTATTGATTCGACACAAGGGGAGCCAAAGAATACTCTCAAGTATTAGCAGCTGAGTTGTCAATTCAACCACACCTGGAAACTTAATATCTACAGCAAAGTGTTTAGTAGCAAAGTAATATGATAGTAGTGATAACGGTAACAAATGGTAACGGTAGTAAAAGCAATGTTTTTGGTATTTTGTAGTGGTGATAGCAATAGCAACGGGAAAGTAAACAAGCGAAGAACAATATGTGGAAAGCTCATAGGCAATGGATCGGTGATGGAGAATTATGCCGGATGCGGTTCATCATGTAACAGTCATAACCTAGGGTGACAAAGAACTAGCTCCAGTTCATTGATATAATGTAGGCATGTATTCCGAACATAGTCATACGTGCTTATGGAAAAGAACTTGCATGACATCTTTTGTCCTACCCTCCCGTGGCAGCGGGGTCCTTACGGAAACTAAGGTATATTAAGGTCTCCTTTTAATAGAGAACCGGAATAAAGCATTGACACATAGTGAATACATGAACTCCTCAAATTACGGCCATCACCGGTAAGTATCCCGATTATTGTCACTTCGGGGTTAACGGATCATAACACATAATAGGTGACTATAGACTTGCAAGATAGGATCAAGAACACTCATATATTGATGAAAACATAATAGGTTCAGATCTGAAATCATGCCACTCGGGCCCTAGTGACAAGCATTAAGCATAGCAAAGTCATAGCAACATCAATCTGAGAACATAGTGGACACTAGGGATAAAACCCTAACAAAACTAACTCGATTACATAATAGATCCCATCCAACCCATCACCGTCCAGCAAGCCTACAATGGAATTACTCACGCACGGCGCTGAGCATCATGAAATTGGTGATGGAGGATGGTTGATGATGACGATGGCGATGGATTCCCCTCTCCGGAGCCCCGAACGGACTCCAGATCAGCCCTCCCGAGAGGTTTTAGGGCTTGGCGCCGGCTCCGTATCGTAAAACGCAATGATTTCTTCTCCTTGATTTTTCTCCCCGAAACTCAATATATGGAGGTGGAGTTGGAGTCGGAGAGGCAACAGGGGGCCCATGAGGTAGGGGGCGCGCCCCCCACCCTCGTGGCAAGGTGGTGTCCCCCCTGGCCTTCATCTTAGGCAGGTATTTTACTTATTTTCTGAAAAGTGTCTCCGTGAAGTTTCAGGTCATTCCTAGAACGTTTGCCCCTGCACATAAATAACACCATGGTAATTCTGCTGAAAACAGCATCAATCCGGGTTAGTTCCTTTCAAATCATGCAAGTTAGAGTCCAAAACAAGGGCAAAAGTGTTTGGAAAAGCAGATACGTTGGAGACGTATCAACTCCCCTAAGCTTAAACCTTTGCTTGTCCTCAAGCAATTCAGTTGACAAACTGAAAGTGATAAAGAAAAACTTTTACAAACTCTGTTTGCTCTCGTTGTTGTAAATATGTAAAGCCAGCATTCAAGCTTTCAGCAAAGATTATAACTAACCACATTTGCAATAACGCATAGGTCTCAAGTTTACTCATATCAATAGCATAATCAACTAGCGAGCCATAATAATAAAACTTGGATGACAATACTTTCTCAAAACAATCATAATATGATATAACAGGATGGTATCTCGCTAGCCCTTTCCGAGACCGCAAAACATAAATGTAGAACACCTTTAAAGACCAAGGACTGACTAGACATTGTAATTCATGGTAAAAGAAATCCAGTCAAGTCATACTCAATGTAAACTAACAGTAATGAATGCAAATGACAGCGGTGCTCTCCAACTGGTGCTTTTTAATAAGAGGATGATGACTCAGCATAAAAGTAAGTAGATAGGCCCTTCGCAGAGGGAAGCAAGGATTTGTAGAGGTGCCAGAGCTCGGTTTTGAAACAGAGGTGAATAATATTTTGAGCGGTATACTTTCATTGTCAACATAACAACCAAGAGATGGCAATATCTTCCATGCTACACACATTATAGGCGGTTCCCAAACAGAATGGTAAAGTTTATACTCCCCCTTCCACCAACAAGCATCAATCCATGGCTTGCTCGAAATAACGAGTGCATCCAACTAACAAGAGTCCCAGGGGGAGTTTTATTTGCAATTATTTTGATTTAGTTTGCATAAAGCATGGGACTGGGCATCCCGGTGACCAGCCATTTATCTCGTGAGTGAGGAGTGGAGTCCACTCCTCTTGAGAATAACCCGCCTAACATGGAAGATACACACAGCCCTAGTTGATATATGAGCTATTCGAGCATACAAAACAGGATATTTATTTGAAGGTTTAGAGTCTGCCACATACAAATTTACTTGGAACGGCAGGTAGATACCGTATATAGGTAGCTATAGTGGACTCATGTGGAATAACTTTGGGGTTTAAGGGATTGGATGCACAAGCAGTATTCCCGCTTAGTACAGGTGAAGGCTAGCAAAAGATTAGGAAGCGACCAGCTAGAGAGCGACAACAGTCATGAACATGCATTAAAATTAATCAACACCGAATGGAAGCATGAGTAGGATATAATCCACCATGAACATAAATATCGTGAAGGCTATGTTGATTTTGTTTCAACTACATGAGTGAACATGTGCCAAGTCAAGTCACTTAAATCATTCAGAGGAGGATACCACCCTATCATACCACATCATAACCATTTTAATAGCATGTTGGCACGCAAGGTAAACCATTATAACTCATAGCTAATCAAGCATGGCACAAAAAACTATGATCTCTAGTTGTCATTGCAAACATGTTTATTCATAATAGGCTGAATCAGGAACGATGAACTAATCATATTTACAAAAACAAGAGGCCGAGTTCATACCAGCTTTTCTCATCTCAGCCAGTCCACCATATATCATCATAATTGCCCTTCACTTGCACGACCGAACGATGTGAATAATAATAATAGTGCACGTGCATTGGACTAAGCTGGAATCTGCAGGCATTCAATAAACAGGAGAAGACAAGGCAATATGGGCTCTTTTGTCAGATCAACAATAATGCATATCAGAGCCACTTCAACAATTTAATCATGGTCTTCTCCTATCGACCCCCAAAGAAAAGAAAAGAAATAAAACTATTTACACGGGAAAGCTCCCAACAAGCAGAAGAAGAACATGAAATCTTTTTGGTTTTTCTTTTTAATTACTACTACAAGCATGGAAATTAAACTGATTAAAAGCTACAACTAATTTTTTTTTGGTTTTTCTTAAGGTTTATTAGACACACAAGAAGTAAGCATAAAAAGGGAAATAAACTAGCATGGATAATACAATGAAAAAGTATGAGCACTGACATCTAGCAATGAGTGCGTGAGCATAAATGTAATGTCGGTGAGAAATACGTACTCCCCCAAGCTTAGGCTTTTGGCCTAAGTTGGTCTATGGCCACGACTGGCCTGGTGGATATCCATAATAGTAGCTGGGGTCGTACTATGATAAAGCAGCTATCGCCTGCTGAGCTGCAGCATGGCGACGAGCGGCCTCCTCTCTCCTCTCGTACTCATATGCCTCCTCTCTGGTAATAGTATATCCTCCTCTTGCCTGATAATCAAAGAAAGCAGGAGCAGGGAGAGTAATACGGACAGCACGGCGTCTGTCAAAGATTAGTCGATACTGGAGAGGTGATTCGTTCCTCTCGAAAAACTGGTGGTGAACCATAACATTAAAATCTAGATAGGCAGGAGGTAATTCAATATCATCTTCACGTACATCTATACCAAGAAAATTAGCTACGCGGGTTGCATAAATTCCACCAAAGAAATCTCCATTAATTCTATTAAGATGCAACCTATGTGCAACAATGGCTCCCAAATTATAAGATTTGTCTCCTATCACAGCACTCCTAAGAATACTGAGGTCAGGGACACACATGTGACATGCCTCATCTTTACCATTTATGCATCTACCTATGAAGAGAGCAAAATAATGTATAGCAGGAAAGTGAATGCTCCCTATGGTAGCTTGTGTAATATCTCTAGATTCTCCGACAGTTATGCTAGCAAGAAAATCTCTAAATTCAGATTTGCGAGGATCCCTTATACTACCCCATTGTGGAAGTTTGCATGCAATGGTAAAATCCTCTAAGTCCATGGTATAAGATTTATCATAAAGATCAAACAGGACAGTTGGAGAATTACGTGAAGTTGAAAATTCAAACCTCCTCACAAAGGAACTAGTGAGATTATGATACTGACTGCACTTCTCTTCCTCAAAGCTCACGAGATCAGCGTTACGCAAATATGCGTTGAATTCTTATTTTATTCCCGCTCGATCCATAAAATTTTCAGAAGGCCACTCACAAGTACGCATTGGAGCATCTCTTGGTAGCTCTTCATCAGCATCACGCATTGCAAGCCTGGGTCCTTGCTTCCTTGAAGAACCACCTTGGAACATTTTCCTAAGCATTTTTCTTCCTCTGAAAAATTCTGAAATTTTTTAGTAACTTCAAAATAAAAGTAAACCAAACTCAATAATATTGATAGTAACTACTCCTACAAGTGCCTAGGGCCTATATATTGCATCAAAACTACTTTTGACCATATAAATTTGACATGCAAGCTCAAGAACAGGGTCACCTAAGCAGCAAAAATTTGCAATGAATAAAGCTCTAGAACAAAAACTAATTGGACCAAATGGGGGAGTCACATACCAAGGAACAATCTCCCCAAGCAGTTTTGTGAGAGGTGCTTTGAGAAAGGAGGTCGAAAATGGCAGCAAAACGAGCTTGGACTCGGGTTTGAGCTGGTTATTCGTGTTTGGGGGAGGAAGAAGGAGTGTATGGGTGAAATGATAAGTGGAGAAGGGCCACCGTGGGCCCACGAGGCAGGGGGCACACCCTCCACCCTCGTGGGCAGGTGGTTGGCCCCCTGGTGTGTTCTCAGTTCCATAAATCCTCAAATATTCTAGAAAAAATCATATTTAATTTTCAGGGCATTTGGAGAACTTTTATTTTCGAGGTATTTTTATATTGCACGGATAATCAGATAAAAGACAGACAAATATTTATTTTTATTTTATTTAATATAAATAACAGAAAGTAAAAGTGGGATACAGAAGGTTGTGCCTTCTAGTTTCATCCATCTCATGGTCATCAAAAGGAATCCACTAACAAGGTTGATCAAGTATTGTTAACGAACGCATTCCGAATAACATGGAACCGGAGAAATTTCAAATAACACTATGTTACCTCAACGGGGATATGCACATCCCTAATAACAAGAATATCATATTTCTTCTTGACAGTAGGAAGAGGAAATTCAAAACCTCCAAATATAATCAATGGAATTTTTCCAATAGAGTTGATACTATGAACTTGAGGTTGTTTCCTCGGGAAGTGTACCGTGTGCTCATTACCATTAATATGAAAAGTGACATTTCCTTTAGTGCAATCAATAACAGCCCCTGCAGTATTCAAAAAGGGTCTTCCAAGAATAATAGACATACTATCATCCTCGGGAATATCAAGAATAACAAAGTCCGTTAAAATAGTAACGTTTGCAACTACAACAGGCACATCCTCACAAATACCGACAGGTATAGCAGTTGATTTATCAGCCATTTGCAAAGATATTTCAGTAGGTGTCAACTTATTTAAATCAAGTCTATGATATAAAGAGAGAGGCATAACACTAACACCGGCTCCAAGATCACATAAAGCAGTTTTAACATAGTTTCTTTTAATGGAGCAAGGTATAGTGGGTACTCCTGGATCTCCAAGTTTCTTTGGTATTCCACCCTTAAAAGTGTAATTAGCAAGCATGGTGGAAATTTCAGCTTCTGGTATCTTTCTTTTATTTGTAATAATATCTTTCATGTACTTAGCATAAGGATTTGTTTTGAGCATATCAGTTAATCGCATACGCAAAAACATAGGTCTAATAATTTCAGCAAAGCGCTCAAAATCCTCATCATCCTTTCTCTTGGGTGGTTTGGGAGGAAAGGGCATGGATTTCTAAACCCAAGGCTCTCTTTCTTTACCATGTTTCCTAGCAACAAAGTCTTTCTTATCATAATGTTGATTCTTTGATTGTGGGTTATCAAGATCAACAGCAGGTTCAATTTCTATATCATTATCATTACTAGGTGGAGCATCATCATGAACATTATTATTAACATTATCACTAGTTTCAGTTTCATTACCAGGTTGTGTTTTAGCATCAGAAATAGAAATATCATTTGGATTCTCATGTGTTTCAGCAATAGGATCACTAGAAGCATGCAAAGTCCTATCATTTTTCTTTTTCTTCTTTTTAGAAGAACTAGGTGCATCTATATTATTTCTCTAAGAATCTTGCTCAATTCTCTTAGGATGGCCTCCAGGATACAAAGGTTCCTGAGTCATTCTACCACCTCTAGTCATAACTCTAACGGCATTATCATTATTATTATTATTCAATTCATTGAGAAAATCATTTTGAGCTTTAAGTACTTGTTCTACTTGAGTGGTAACCCTAGAAGCATGTTTACTAATAAGTTTAAGTTCACCTTTGACATTAGCCATATAATCACCCAAGTGTCCAAGCATATTTGAATTATATTTCAGTTGTCTACCAAAATAAGCATTAAAATCTTCTTGCTTAGCCATAAATTTATCAAACTCATCTAAGCATGGGCTAGCAAATTTAGTAAATGGGATTACAGCTTTATCATATCTATAGAGAGAATTTACCTTTACTACCTGTGTCGGGTTATCAAGACCATGAGTTTCTTCAATAGGTAAAGGATTTGGATTATATGCTTCTTCAACAGGCGGTAAATTAAGACCATGTATTTCTTCAATAGGAGGTAAATTCTTAACATCTTCAGGTTTAATACCTTTTTCTTTCATAGATTTCTTTGCCTCCTGCATATCTTCAGGACTGAGAAATAGAATACCCCTCTTCTTCGGAGTTGGTTTAGGAATAGGTTCAGGAATTGGCTCCAGAGGTGTCCAATTATTTTCATTTGTGAACATATTATTCAATAGAATTTCAGCTTCATCCGGTGTTCTTTCCCTGAAAACAGAACCAGCACAACTATCCAGGTAATCTCTAGAGGCATCGGTTAGTCCATTATAAAAGATATCAAGTATTTCATTTTTCTTAAGAGGATGATCAGGAAAAGCATTAAGTAATTGGAGAAGCCTCCCCCAAGCTTGTGGGAGACTCTCTTCTTCAATTTGCACAAAATTATATATATCCCTTAAAGCAGCTTGTTTCTTATGAGCAGGGAAATACTTAGCAGAGAAGTAATAAATCATATCCTGGGGACTACGCACACAACCAGGATCAAGAGAATTAAACCATATCTTAGCATCACCCTTTAATGAGAACGGAAATATTTTAAGGATATAAAAGTAGCGAGTTCTCTCATAGTGAATAGGGTGGCTATATCATTCAATTTAGTAAGATCTGCCACAACAGTTTCAGATTCATAACCATGAAAAGGATCAGATTCAACCAAAGTAATTATATCAGGATCAACAGAGAATTCATAATCCTTATAGTAACAAAGATAGGTGAAGTAGCAAAAGCAGTGTCAGGTTTCATTCTAGCATTTAGAGATTGCTTACTCCATTTAGCTAATAATCTTTTAAGTTCAGTTCTATTTCTGCAAGCTAAAATAGCTAAAGAAGCATCTTGATCAAAAACATAACCCTTAGGAATGGCAATTGGTTCTTCATCATCACTTTCATCAGTATCATCAGATTCAATATTTTCAATTTCTCTAGCCCTAGCAAGTTGTTCATCAAGAAAAGCACTAAGTGGCATAGTAGTATTAGGCATAGAGGTAGTTTCATCATAAGTATCATGCATAGCAGAAGTGGCATCATCAATAACATGCGACATATCAGAACGAATAGCAGAAGCAGGTGTAGGTGTCGCAAGCTTACTCAAAATAGAAGGTGAATCAAGTGCAGAGCTAGATGGCAGTTCCTTACCTCCCCTCGTAGTTGAGGGATAGATCTTGATTTTTGGATCTCTCAAGTTCTTCATAATGATAAGCAGATATATATCCCAAGTGACTCAAAGAATAGAGCTATGCTCCCCGGCAACGGCGCCAGAAAATAGTCTTGATAACCCACAAGTATAGGGGATCGCAACAGTTTTCGAGGGTAGAGTATTCAACCCAAATTTATTGATTCGACACAAGGGGAGCCAAAGAATACTCTCAAGTATTAGCAGTTGAGTTGTCAATTCAACCACACCTGGAAACTTAATATCTGCAGCAAAGTGTTTAGTAGCAAAGTAATATGATAGTAGTGATAACGGTAACAAATGGTAACGGTAGTAAAAGCAATGTTTTTGGTATTTTGTAGTGGTGATAGCAATAGCAACGGGAAAGTAAACAAGCGAAGAACAATATGTCGAAAGCTCGTATGCAATGGATCGGTGATGGAGAATTATGCAGGATGCGGTTCATCATGTAACAGTCATAACCTAGGGTGACACAGAACTAGCTCCAGTTCATTGACATAATGTAGGCATGTATTCCGAACATAGTCATACGTGCTTATGGAAAAGAACTTGCATGACATCTTTTGTCCTACCCTCCCATGGCAGCGGGGTCCTTACGGAAACTAAGGGATATTAAGGTCTCCTTTTAATAGAGAACCGGAACAAAGCATTAACACATAGTGAATACATGAACTCCTCGAACTACGGTCATCACCGGTAAGTATCCCGATTATTGTCACTTCGGGGTTAACGGATCATAACACATAATAGGTGACTATAGACTTGCAAGATAGGATCAAGAACACTCATATATTGATGAAAACATAATAGGTTCAAATCTTATATCATGGCACTCGAGCCCTAGTAACAAGCATTAAGCATAGCAAAGTCATAGCAACATCAATCTTAGAACATAGTGGACACTAGGGATCAAACACTAACAAAACTAACTCGATTACATGATAGATCCCGTCCAACCCATCACCGTCCAGCAAGCCTACGATGGAATTACGCATGCACGGCGGTGAGCATCATGAAATTGGTGATGGAGGATGGTTGATGATGATGATGGCGATGGCGACGGATTCCCCTCTCCGGAGCCCCGAACGGACTCCAGATCAGCCCTCCCGAGAGGCAACAGGGGGCCCACGAGGTAGGGGGCGCGCCCCCCACCCTCGTGGCAAGGTGGTGGCCCCCTGGCCTTCATCTTTGGCAGGTATTTTTCTTATTTTTTGAAAAGTGTCTCCGTGAAGTTTCAGGTCATTCCGAGAACGTTTGCTCCTGCACATATATAACACCATGGTAATTCTGCTGAAAACAGCGTCAGTCCGGGTTAGTTCCATTCAAACCATGCAAGTTAGAGTCCAAAACAAGGGCAAAAGTGTTTGGAAAAGTAGATACGTTGAAGACGTATCACAACCCCATCCCTTTACTTTCTTGCAAATTGCATGCTTTACTTTCCGCTACTTATATACTCTTGCCATGCTTGCTTGAATGTATTGTGAATGTTTAAACTTATGCTAAAACTCCACCTTAACTTGAAGAAATAAAAAATTGCTACTTTTCTTTGTTAAGAGTCTATTCACCCCCCCCCCTCTAGACACCTCTTCTCGATCCTTTCAATTGGTATCACAGCTTTGGTCTCCATTGCTTTGGTTTAAACACCTTTGGAGGAAGATGGATGAGTCTATGTTGGGGAGTCTTAGACGTAGAGTGCCTATTCTTGATGGAGAGTTCTTTCATGAGTGGAAAATTGAGATGCTTGAGATTTTCAATGAATATCATTTGAACAAGTACATTACTAGCCCTTGTGCACCTCATGTTGATCCCTTGCATCCTACCCTTGATGAGTCTATTGACACGATTTGTAGCCTTAGAATTGTCAATTTAATCACTAGAGAATTGCCTAGAAACTTGTTCGCTAGCTTGCCTGCTCTTGATTGTTCTTACAACATATGGAGATCTCTTGAGGAACAATTTCCAAACTACTACTTGCAAAACTTGGATGAAATTCTTCATTAGTCTATTACCTTGAGTAAGACTAGGACATAGGCCCATGCGCTGCAATGGGGGAGAACAAAACATCAAACATCCTTCCTCATCCCTTCCTCATCAAACATCAAACATCAAACATCTATGATTTCTGTTCATAAGTGAAAATAGAAAAGGAGAGAAAATATTGCATAATCCTTTGGTATTATGCTAATTTCCATCATTAGCTCAAAAGGTGTAATTCTACTACCCTTTTTTTATTATGTACATTTTTTTCTGAGCTACATACTAACTTATTATTCAAAATTGTATATGTTAGATAAAGTTTTGTATCAAATTTAGCTGCAAGAAAATGATTTCTTATGGATAGTAGTTTTCTTTCAAAATTATTTAGTGGCACATTAAATTTATTTATGTACTGGAGCGAAATGTCTGATTCATCATAATCTTGACGTGCCATGACAACCAGGTAGATATTTTTAGCTTAAAAACAAATTTTGGTGTATCTGATGTTCAGTAAACACAATGTATTTATCGAACAGTGGGGCATTAGTTGTGACTTCGTTAGTTTACAAGCTTTACGACATACATAGACGATGTGTGAGTACACATGTTCTGTTATGTATTTATATATGCATAACGTGAAAGATTTATTTTTTTTTCCTCTATGCGGATGGACAAATTTTTTAGTACCACCTCGCATAGATGCAGGAGAAAATAATTTCACACGATGAACGGATTAAAAATTTGGTTAAACGCACATTGGTTTATTAGTAGGTATAGATATAGATCTATGCACACTTACACTCTTGGCTTGTTCGCCTAGGTCCATGTGGAAGGAATCATGGTGCAAAAATTTAGTCCACCATGTAGGCTTATTCAATTTGCGTGAAATTTTTCTTCTGATCTCTCCATAATCAGAACTAGAATATTTTTATTTTATTTTTGCATTTGCATTTTATCATGCCATTAAATATTTCACACCAAATTAAATCTATGAACATTTCATAAAATAATTTGAGCCTTATTATATTTTATTTTTTGCTTTTCCAATTTCCATTCCAACCTTGTGTGGGAAATCCTTGCCTTTTGTACTTCAAGTTTGCCCCCAAATGTTTGTCCAATTTTTTTATCACTTTCTCAAGCTCCACCAAAAACACTCCTAAAGCCTAGACCTAATTCAAACGCATTTGAAATAAATTCAAATGAGTTTGAATTTAGCTTATCCAATTTGGAAAAACATGTTCTGTGGGGCTAAGTATAAACCATTTTCATATTTGTACATGCACCCTTGATACGTCTTCAACGTATCTATAATTTTTGATTGCTCCATGCTATATTATCTATTGTTTTAGGCAATATTGGGCTTCATTATCCACTTTTATATTATTTTTGGGACTAACCTATTAATCGGAGGCCCAGACCAGATTTGTTGTTTTATGCCTATTTCAGTTGTTTGAAAAAAAGAATATTAGGCGGAGTCGAAACGGAACGAAATCAACTAGAGAAGTTATTTTTGGAAGGAAACACACCTGATGGACTTGGACCCCACGTCAGAAGATACGCGAGCTGCCCACGAGGGTGGGGGGCGCGCCCACCCCCCTAGGGCGCGCCCCCTGCCTCGTGGGCCCCCCGTGGCTCCCCTGACGTGCTTCTTCTGCCTATATAACTCCATATACCCTAAAACTTCCAGAACGCAAGATAGATCGGGAGTTCCGCCGCCAGAAGCCTCCGTAGCCACCGAAAACCAATCTTGACCCGTTCCGGCACCCTGCCGGAGGGGGCAATACTTCTCCGGTGGCCATCTTCATCATCCCGGTGCTCTCCATGACGAGGAGGGAGTAGTTCTCCCTCGGGGCTGAGGGTATGTACCAGTAGCTATGTGTTTGATCTCTCTCTCTCGTGTTCTTGAGATGATACGTTCTTGATGTATCGCGAGCTTTGTTATTATATTTGGATCCTATGATGTTTCTCCCCCCCCCCTCTTCTCTCTTGTAATGAATCGAGTTTCCCCTTTGAAGTAATCTTATCGGATTGAGTCTTTAAAGATTAGAGAACACTTGATGTATGTCTTGCCGTGGATATCTGTGGTGACAATGGGATACCACATGCCACTTGATGTATGTTTTGGTGACCAACTTGCGGGTTCCGCCCATGAACCTATGCATAGGGGTTGGCACACGTTTTCGTCGTGATTCTCCGGTAGAACTTTGGGGCACTCTTTGAGGTCCTTTGTGTTGGTTGAATAGATGAATCTGAGATTGTGTGATGCATATCGTATAATCATGCCCATGGATACTTGAGGTGACATTGGAGTATCTAAGTGACATTAGGGTTTTGGTTGATTTGTGTCTTAAGGTGTTATTCTAGTACAAACTCTAGGGCTGTTTGTGACACTTAGGAATAGCCCAACGGATTGATTGGGAAGAATAACTTTGAGGTGGTTTCGTACCCTACCATAATCTCTTCGTTCATTCTCCGCTATTAGTGACTTTGGAGTGACTCTTTGTTGCATGTTGAGGGATAGTTATGTGATCCAATTATGTTAGTATTGTTGAGGGAACTTACACTAGCGAAAGTATGAACCCTAGGCCTTGTTTACTATCATTGCAATACCGTTTACGCTCACTTTTATCACTTGCTACCTTTCTGTTTTTATTATTTCAGATTACAAAAACTATTATCTACTATCCATATTGCACTTGTATCACCATCTCTTCACCGAACTAGGGCACCTATACAATTTACCCTTGTATTTGGTGTGTTGGGGACACAAGAGACTCTCTATTATTTGGTTGCACGGTTGCTTGAGAGAGACCATCTTCATCCTACGCCTCCTACGGATTGATAAACCTTAGGTCATCCACTTGAGGGCAATTTGCTTCTGTACTACAAACCTCTGCACTTGGAGGCCCAACAACGTCTACAAGAAGAAGGTTGTGTAGTAGACATCAAGCTCTTTTCTAGCACCGTTGCCGGGGAGGTTAGCGCTTGAAGGTATATCTTTAGATCTTGCAATCGATTCTTTTAGTTTCTTGTTTTATCACTAGTTTAGTTTATAAAAGAAAACTACAAAAAAATGGAATTAAGTTTGTCTCATACGCTTCACCTTTCTAATATCTTTCGTGAGTATGATGGAAAGGATAATTGTGCTCAAGTGCTAGAAGAAGAAATATATAAAATGTTTGGCACTAAATATTTGAATGATGAGCATGATTGCAATGTTGTTAGTACGAATTCTTTGAATATCCATGATGCTAATGATGATTGCACTAGTTAGGATGAAAATGCCTCCTATAAACATGTCAATTTTTGCGGAGTAGATTGGGTTTGCAAGTACACACCAAATAGGGAAGATAGATATTCCAAGAGGCATAAGTGTTTAGAAACTAAATTGCTGCAAGAAAGTCTTGATGAGAGTGCTGAAAATTTAAAATATCTTTACCGTACTTGTGAACTTTGTAATGAACATGGTCATTTAAATATCAAATGCAAATTGTTTCATGACCGAATCGTGTCCAAAAATTGTGATGACTTGATTTCCCTTGCGCATTATAATGAACTAAGTTTGATTTTGGGTTATGAAGAATTGAAACGTCAAACTAAGCATATTCCAGAATATAACCTTGAGAAATTCCTTGATATTGATCTAGAGAAGGTTTATATGTATTGTGCGGTGAATTGCATTGAAAATCCTTATATTGCCAGTTACATAAAGAAAAGAAAACAAATAGAGGATGAATAGAATAATAATGAAAGGGAAGAGACTTCCCAATATCCTCCTATTATTTCTTATGATGAATCAGGTAACAAGGAGGAGCCTTTTATTCAACCAATCTCATTAATAAGGAGATCCAAAAAGAGTATTGAACCCCCACATGATGTGGTGAAGAGGAACAAAAGAAAAAGGAAGAGAGGTAAAAAGGTATCTCTTCCAAATAAAGTTGCTCCTATTATTGTTGTGCCTCATGAAAATGAAGATGATACACTTTATGATGATCTCATTATGCCTATTGCTTGTTGTGATGATTATGATTGGGAAGATAATGATACTTCTTATGATCTTGAAAATCTTTTTGGTACTTGCTTGGAAGAATATGATAATAATGTTTGCTATACTATTGGTGCTATCCATACTATTAATGATGAGAGTGATTATGCTTATGATACGAAAAGGCCCAAGCTTGGGGAAGCTATGTTTGATAAGGATAACATATTTGAGAATATATTTGCTGCAATTAATGTTTGTCCCAAGCTTGGGGATGCTATGTTTAATAATGATGACATTTCTAGTCTCCCAACTTTTGATATGCAAGTTTATAATGATGATAGCATGCCTCCTACTTATGATAATTATTGTGATGATACATATGCTATAAAAAGTAGTGATTATATTTATAAAACTTACCATGATTATGATTACCCCTTCACTGAACATTACTCTTTTAATTTGGAAACAATTTATAGTATTCAAGTCTCTTATGATACTCCCACTATTATTCATGAGAAGAATTTTGCTTTTATGGAGAGTAGTAAAATTTCTATGCTTGTAGATCATGAAAAGAATGCTTTAGGTGATGGTTATATTGTTGAATTCATTCATGATGCTACTGAAAATTATTATGAGGGAGGAACATATGCTTGTAGGAATTGCAATAATATCAAGTTTCCTCTCTATGTGCTTAAAATCTTGAAGGTATGCTTGTTTTGCCTTCCTATGCTAGTTGATTATTGTTCTCATAAGTTGTTTGTTCACAAAATCCCTATGCATAGGAAGCATGTTAGACTTAAATGTGCTAGTCATATTCTTCATGATGCTCTCTTTATGTTTCAATTCTTATCCTTTATGTGAGCATCATTGGAATCATCATGCCTAGTTAGGGGCGTTAAACGATAGCGCTTGTTGGGAGGCAACCCAATTTTATTTTTGTACCTTGCTTTTTGTTCCTGTTTAGTAATAAATAACTCATCTAGCCTATGTTTATATGTGGTTTTATATGTTTAATTAGTGTTTGTGCCAAGTAGAACCTTTGGGAAGACTTGGGGGAGTCTTGTTGATCATGCTGTCAAAAACAGAAACCATAGCGCTCACGAGAATTGCTGCCATTTTTATTTGGAGAGTGATATTTAGTTAATTATTTTTTAAGATGATTAATAGATGAATTCCTCAGGTCCATAAATTTACTTGAGAATTTTATGAGTTCCATAAGTATACGTTTGATTCAGATTACTACAGACTGTTCTGTTTTTGACAGATTCTGTTTTCGATGTGTTGTTTGCTTATTTTGATGAATCTATGGCTAGTACGATAGTTTATAAACCATAGAGAAATTGGAATACAGTAGGTTTAACACAAATATAAATAAAGAATGAGTTCATTACAGTACATTGAAGTGGTGATTTATTTTCTTATACTAACGAAGCTTACGAGTTTTCTGTTAAGTTTTGTGTTGTGAAGTTTTCAAGTTTTGGGTAAGGATTCGATGGACTATGGAATAAGGAGTGGTAAGAGCCTAAGCTTGGGGATGCCCAAGGCACCCCAAGTTAATATTCAAGGACAACCAAGAGCCTAAGCTTGGGGATTCCCCGGAAGGCATCCCATCTTTCGTCTTCGTTCATCGATAACTTTACTTGGAGCTATATTTTTATTCACCACATGATATGTGTTTTGCTTGGAGCGTCAATTTATTTTGTTAGGCTTTGCTTGATGTTTGAATAAAATACCAAGATCTGAAATTATTAAATGTTAGAGAGTCTTCACATAGTTGCATAATTATTCGACTACTCATTGATCTTCACTTATATCTTTCGGAGTAGTTTGTCATTTGCTCTAGTGCTTCACTTATATCTTTTAGAGCATGATGGTAGTTTTATTTTGAAGAAATAGATGAACTCTCATGCTTCACTTATATTATTTTGAGAGTCTTAAATAGCATGGTAATTTGCTTAAAATCCTACTATGCTAGGTATTCAAGAATAATAAAAATTCTCTTATGAGTGTGTTGAATACTAAGAGAAGTTTGATGCTTGATGATTGTTTTGAGATATGGAGATGGTGATATTAAAGTCATGCTAGTTGAGTAGTTGTGAATTTAAAGAATACTTGTGTTAAAGTTTGTGATTCCCGTAGCATGCACGTATGGTGAACCGTTATGTGACGAAGTCGGAGCATGATTTATTTATTGATTGTCTTCCTTATGAGTGGCGGTCGGGGACGAGCGATGGTCTTTTCCTACCAATCTATCCCCCTAGGAGCATGCGCGTAGTACTTTGTTTCAATAACTAATAGATTTTTGCAATAAGTATGTGAGTTCTTTATGACTAATGTTGAGTCCATGGATTATACGCACTCTCACCCTTCCACCTTTGCTAGCCTCTCTAATACCGCGCACCTTTCGCCGGTATCATAAACCCACCATATACCTTCCTCAAAACAGCCATCATACCTACCTATTATGGCATTTCCATAGCCATTCCGAGATATATTGCCATGCAACTTTCCACCATCCAGTTTATCATGACACATTCATCATTGTCATATTGCTTAGCATGATCATGTAGTTGACATAGTATTTGTGGCAAAGCCACTGTTCATAATTTCTTCATACTTGTCACTCTTGATTCATTGCATATCCCGGTACACCGCCGGAGGCATCCATATAGAGTCATACTTTGTTTTAGAATCGAGTTGTAATCATTGAGTTGTAAATAAATAGAAGTGTGATGATCATCATTCAATAGAGCATTCTCCCAAAAAAAAGGCCAAATAAAAAAAATAAAGGCCAAATAAAAGGCCAAATAAAAATAAAAAAAGAAAAGGGACAATGCTACTATCCTTTTACCACACTTGTGCTTCAAAGTAGCACCATGATCTTCATGATAGAGAGTCTCCTATGTTGTCACTTTCATATAGTAGTGGGAATCTTTCATTATAGAACTTGGCTTGTATATTCCAATGATGGGCTTCCTCAAAATGCCCTAGGTCTTCATGAGAAAGCAAGTTGGATGCACACCCACTTAGTTTCTTTTTGAGCTTTCATATACTTATAGCTCTACTGCATCCGTTGTATGGCAATCCCTACTCACTCACATTGATATCTATTGATGGGCATCTCCATAGCCCGTTGATACGCCTAGTCGATGTGAGACTATCTTCTCCCTTTTTGTCTTCTCCACAACCACCATTCTATTCCACCTATAGTGCTATGTCCATGGCTCACGCTCATGTATTGCGTGAAGATTGAAAAAGTTTGAGAACATCAAAAGTATGAAACAATTGCTTGGCTTATCATCGGGGTTGTGCATGATTTAAATACTTTGTGTGGTCAAGATGGAGCATAGCCAGACTATATGATTTTGTAGGGATAGCTCTCTTTGGCCATGTTATTTTGAGAAGACATGATTGCTTAGTCAGTATGCTTGAAGTATTATTATTTTTATGTCAATATTAAGCTTTTGTCTTGAATCTTTCGGATCTGAATATTCATATCACAAGTAAGAAGAATTATATTGAAATTATGCCAACTAGCATTCCACATCAAAAAATATCTTTTTTATCATTTACCTACTCGAGGACGAGCGGGAATTAAGCTTGGGGATGCTTGATACGTCTCCAACGTATCTATAACTTTTGATTGCTCCATGCTATATTATCTACTGTTTTAGGCAACATTGGGCTTTATGATCCACTTTTATATTATTTTTGGGACTAACCTATTAACCGGAGGCCCAGCCCAGATTTGTTGTTTTATGCCTATTTCAGTGTTTTGAAGAAAAGGAATATCAGACGGAGTCGAAACGGAATGAAATCAACTTGAGAAGTTATTTTTGGAAGGAAACACACCTGATGGACTTGGACCCCACGTCAGAAGATACGGGAGCTGCTCACGAGGGTGGGGGCGCGCCCCCCTGCCTCTCGGGGCCCCCGTGGCTCCCCTGACGTCCTTCTTCTGCCTATATAACTCCATATACCCTAAAACTTCCAGAACGCAAGATAGATCGGGAGTTCCGGCGCCAGAAGCCTCCGTAGCCACCAAAAACCAATCTAGACCCGTTCCGGCACCCTGTCGGAGGGGGCAATCCTTCTCCGGTGGCCATCTTCATCATCCCGGTGCTCTCCATGACGAGGAGGGAGTAGTTCTTCCTCGGGGCTGAGGGTATGTACCAGTAGCTATGTGTTTGATCTCTCTCTCTCTCGTGTTCTTGAGATAATACGATCTTGATGTATCGCGAGCTTTGCTATTATATTTGGATCCTATGATGTTTCTCCCCCCTCTTCTCTCTTGTAATGAATCGAGTTTCCCCTTTGAAGTAATCTTATCGGATTGAGTCTTTAAAGATTTGAGAACACTTGATGTATGTCTTGCCGTGGATATCTGTGGTGACAATGGGATACCACGTGCTACTTGATGTATGTTTTGGTGACCAACTTGCGGGTTCCGCCCATGAACCTATGCATAGGGGTTGGCACACGTTTTTGTCGTGATTCTTCGGTAGAACTTTGGGGCACTCTTTGAGGTCCTTTGTGTTGGTTGAATAGATGAATCTGAGATTGTGTGATGCATATCGTATAATCATGCCCATGGATACTTGAGGTGACATTGGAGTATCTAGGTGACATTAGGGTTTTGGTTGATTTGTGTCTTAAGGTGTTATTCTAGTACGAACTCTAGGGCTGTTTGTGACACTTAGGAATAGCCCAACGGATTGATTGGGAAGAATAACCTTGAGGTGGTTTCGTACCCTACCATAATCTCTTCGTTCATTCTCCGCTATTAGTGACTTTGGAGTGACTCTTTGTTGCATGTTGAGGGATAGTTATGTGATCCAATTATGTTAGTATTGTTGAGGGAACTTACACTAGCGAAAGTATAAACCCTAGGCCTTGTTTACTATCATTGCAATACCGTTTACGCTCACTTTTATCACTTGCTACCTTTCTGTTTTTATTATTTCAGATTACAAAAACTATTATCTACTATCCATATTGCACTTGTATCACCATCTCTTCGCCGAACTAGTGCACCTATACAATTTACCATTGTATTGGGTGTGTTGGGGACACAAGAGACTCTCTGTTATTTGGTTGGAGGGTTGCTTGAGAGAGACCATGTTCATCCTATGCCTCCTACAGATTGATAAACCTTAGGTCATCCACTTGAGGGAAATTTGCTACTGTGCTACAAACCTCTACACTTGGAGGCCCAACAACGTCTACAAGAAGAAGGTTGTGTAGTAGACATCAACCCTAGACTCCATCATTGTTTCTTTTTATGTAATCATTGTCTCTTTTCCTTTTTTAGGGTCATTGTCTCTTTTCCTAATTCCTGTAAATGGAAAAAGAGAGAGACAATCAGTTGGGCCAACTAAGGCCCAGCCGACACCTAATCCTAAACCTAAACCACCCCGGATCCCCACTCCTCTCCCCAACCTCGATTCCTATCCCAACCCCCCGCGCCGCCACACAGAAGCGGGAGCCCTGGGCGCCGTGCCTGTTGTTCCTCCCGCCGGCGACCAGCAGTGCCATGGTCGTCGCTGCTGTTCCACCCCACCCCGCCTCCCTCATCCGGCCATATCCATCGTCGCCGCCCTCTGAACCAACACCCCGGTCCCCAACTCATCTGTTACATCCTGCCGGTGGCCCGTCCCATGGACGTCATTGCCCTTTGCCGTTCGACCCGCCTACCTCTCCTCTGGTCATGTACTTCACCGCCGCCGCCTAAACCTACC
Organism: Triticum urartu; assembly: GCF_056163025.1. Taxonomy (NCBI): domain Eukaryota; kingdom Viridiplantae; phylum Streptophyta; class Magnoliopsida; order Poales; family Poaceae; genus Triticum; species Triticum urartu. The sequence continues at coordinate 165,499,955 of NC_141876.1, read as the reverse complement.
CCCAATCCCCCCACTCCTCTGTTACATCCTACCAGCGGCCCGTCCCATGGACGTCGTCGCCCTTTGCCGTTCGACCCGCCTACCTCTGCTCCGGTCATGTCCTCCGCCACCGCCGCCTCCTGAACCTATCCCGATCCCCACTCCTCTATTTCATCCCGCCCTCTAAATCCGCCAGACCTGCCTGGCTCCTCTGGGTTTAGGGGGGTGGGGGGCTTTCCCTCAGTGTTTGTTGACTTGGAGGCTAGTTGTTGATATTACAACAATTTACCTACGTATATAAATTGATATGATTCTGTGCAAGCAATCAAGGTGGTATTATTGTGAATATGTATAAAACACAGGTGAGTTAGATGAACGTGAACGGCATGCAGAGGCCCAATGAGACGATGGCCTAGGTAGGAAGTTTAGGTGGCTCTTTAGCGAGATAGGATCCATGTGGATGGACAAATTTTTTAGTACCACCTCGCATAGATGCAGGAGAAGATAATTTTACACGGTGAATGGATTAAAAATTTGGTGAAATGCACCTTGGTTTATTAGTAGGTATAGATGAGTTCCAATGACCCCAAATTTGGTGATTGTCTATTTGAGCTTACTAATCTTACGCATGCCAAAGGAGATGTTGGAACCATTAGCAATATCATCTCCGAAGCCATTAGAATTCATAAAGATGACTATTGTGATGACCATTTATCTAATGAATTACCCTCTCTAGGAATTGATCCATCATAAGACGTTGTTGAACATGGATACTGTGATGAGGATAATGATAGTGACTTTGATCTCGATGAGTCTATGAGACAGTTTGGTCTTATAGCTAATCTTCGCGGCTACATGGCTGGAGGAAAGGAATGGGTTCTTGATAGTGGGTGTACCGATCACATGACTGGAGACAAGGATATGTTTCGTGAGCTTGCTGAAAACGACGGCCCTCAAAAGTATGTCACTTTTGGTGGTTGGCCTTTGTGAGGTGGCCATCTCACATGATAGCTCCATACAAAATGTTATGCTCATTGAATCTCTTGGATATAATCTACTTTCTGTACCTAGACATGCTGACTTTGGTTTCAATGTCCTATTTACTGAAGTAGATTGCCAAGTGTTCCGTAGAGATAACCACAATATGGTCTTTACCGGTCTACGTAGTGGTGATCTTTAAATTGTTGATTTCACTAAAAAGGCTCAACCTAGAACTTGCTTAATTGCTAAATCTTCTAAAGTTTGGTTGTGGCATAGAAGATTAGGTCATGTGGGCATGCGAAATCTTGATAAGCTTATTAAAGGTGATCACATACTAGGAGTAAAGATGTTATATTTGACAAGGATAGATTGTGCAATGCTTGTCAAGTAGGAAAACAAGTTGGAGGAAGTCATCCCGTGAAGAACATCATGACCACGAGAAGACCGCTCGAGCTACTTCATATGGATCTCTTTGGTCCCAATGCCTACAAAAGTCTCAGTGGTGACTCATTTGGTCTAGTCATAGTCGATGATTTTTCAAGATTTACATGGGTGTTCTTTCTTGATGATAAATCTCAGGTTGAAAAGATCTTCAAGAACTTCGCTAGGAAGGCCCAAAATCAATTTGAAGTGAAGATCAAGAAGGTTCGAAGCGGCAATGGAACGGAGTTCAAGAATGCAAATTTGGATACCTTTCTTGACGAAGAAGGGATTTCACATGAGTTCTCGGCTACATATACGCCTCAAAAAAATGGAGTTGTTGAGACGAAGAACCAGACTCTTATCGAAATGGTGAGAATGATGCTTGATGAGTACAAGATGCCAAAACACTTTTGGGCGGAAGCAGTTGAGACAGCTCGTCATGCAACAAATTGCCTCTGTCTTCACAAGCTACTCGGCAATACGGCATACGAGCTTGTCACTGGTAACAAACCCCAAGTTGGATACTTTCGAGTATTCGGCTCAAAGTGCTACATTCTCGATAAGCATCATCGTTCTAAATTTGCTCCTAAATCTCATGAGGGTTTCCTACTCGGTTATGGATCAAACTCTCACACTTACCGTGTCTACAACAATTTCACCCGAAAGGTTGAAGAGACGGTGGATGTGAAGTTTGATGACTCTAACGGCTCGCAAGTAGAGCAATTACCAATTGATGTAGGAGACAAAGACCCTTCAGAAGCAATCCAAGACTTGTCTATTGGCAAGATTTGTCCAACGGAGGTGAAGGAGAGTACCTCGTCCGTCCAAGTGGAAGCTTCCACCTCACGACAAGGTGAACCAAGAGTTGACATGGAAGCATCCACAAGTGGGACACGCCAAGATGAAGAAAACGAGGAAGTACACCAAGATGAACCTCATCAGCCTCCTTCTCCACCCAAACAAGAGAACGACAATGCTAACATTGAAGAAGGCCAAGAAGAAGAACGAGATGATGAATAAGATGCACCACCCCGACCCAAACAAAAGCTCCCATGAGTTCGAGCAAGAGTTTCACAAGACCATCCCATTGAACAAATCTTCAACGACATTCAAACCGGGAGAAGCACTCGCTCTAAAACTCGTTTGGCTAATTTTTGTGAACATTATTCATTCATATCTAGCATTGAACCTATGAAGGTTGAAGAAGCATTGGAAGATCCGGATTGGATAAATGCCATGCACGAAGAGCTACACAACTTTGAGAGAAACCAAGTGTGGACATTGGTCGAAAAGCCCGACAACAACCACAACTCATCAGTACCAAATGGGTGTTTTGCAACAAGCAAGATGAAGATGGACAAGTAGTTCGCAACAAAGCACGTCTCGTTGCCCAAGGCTACACTCAAGTCAAAGGTATGGACTATGGTGAGACATATGCCCCCGTTGCTAGACTTGAGTCCATCTGCATCTTACGTGCCTATGCTAATCACCATGATATCACCTTGTACCAAATGGACATTAAAAGTGATTTCCTAAATGGTGAAATTGAGGACGAAGTTTATGTCAAACAACCTCCCGGCTGTGTTAATCCTAAGAAACACGGCCATGTTTACAAACTTCACAAAGCTCTTTATGGTCTTAAACAAGCTCCTAGAGCGTGGTATAAATGCTTGACCAAGTTCCTTATTGAAAAAGGATTTGAGATTCAGAAGATTGATTCTACTCTTTTTATAAGAAGGGTTAATGGTGAATTATTTGTGTGCCAAATTTATGTCGATGATATCATATTTGGTTCGACTAACCCTCATTTTAGTGAAAAGTTTGGGAAGCTAATGTCGGAGAAGTTTGAGATGTCTATGATGAGTGAACTCAAGTTCTTTCTTGGTTTGCAAATCAAGCAAACTAAGGAAGGCACCTTTGTCTCTCAAACAAAGTACAGCAAGGACTTATTCAAGAAGTTCAACATGCAAGAAAGCAAAGGTATGAAAAACCCCATGCCTACTAGTGGACACCTTGACTTGACCAAGGATGGCAAATCGGTTGACCAAAAGGTTTATCGCTCTATGATTGGTTCATTGTTATATATATGTGCCTCCCGTCCCGATATTATGCTAGGTGTGTGCATGTGTGCACGATATCAAGCGGCCCCCAAAGAATGTCATCTTAAGGCTGTGAAAAGGATAGTGAGATACCTAATACATACGCCAAATTTTGGCATTTGGTATCCTAAGAGGTCTTCTTTTGATCTTGTAGGCTACTCCGATTCGGACTATGCTGGTGACAAGGTTGATAGAAAGTCCACTTCGGGTACTTGTCAATTTCTTGGAAGATCTCTTGTATCTTGGTTCTCTAAGAAACAAAACTCGAGATCCTTATCCACCGCCGAAGCGGAATACATTGTCGTCGGTTCATGTTGTGCTCAATTACTTTGGATGACCCAGACTCTTAAAGATTATGGGATCTATGTGAAACATGTTCCATTGCTTTGTGACAATGAAAGTGCTATTAAGATTGCTCATAATCCCATGCAACATTCTCGAACCAAGCATATTGAAGTTCGTCATCATTTTCATTCGAGATAATGTTGCCAAAGGGGACATTGAATTTAAGCATGTTCGTATCGATAAGCAATTGGCGGATATATTCACCAAAACGCTCGATGAGAAAGTATTTTTCCGTTTGAGAGGTGAATTCAACATCATTGATGCTTCAAACTTGGAGTAGAAACTCCATTTGGATACATCCAAGGCATGAGCCTTTCTCTAATCCTTGATGTTTCTCTAATGATGATGATCATATGTCTTGGATATATTTGCACCCTTGCATGCTATCTACCTCTTGTAGGTACTTGGATGAATCAAAATCTATGAGATTGCAGATCACTCACATCTTGGAAATCTATACATCACCAAGTCTCTACAATGTGGTGGTTGAAGACAAGGAAGCATGAAATTTTTCAACATATCCTTTGACCATTTCTATATATTAAATTTCATTTGGTATCAAACTCTTGATTGTCAATTTGGATACACAAGTTCTCTTCCTTGCAAGACTAACCCATGTATGTAGATGAACTCAAACTACAAGTGATGCTCCCAACCCTTGATGAGCTACAACAACCTTGAGCATCCCACGCAAGTCAACTACATGATTGAGTTAAACACCACCACCCAAGGTTTGTTATTCCATCTCAGAGAAGCTTTACCCCAAGTCATGGGTCAAAGCAACTCAACAAGATGCGAATACATCAAATGCTTAAACGAAAAATGGTAACCCCATTTTGAGCTTAAACGATGATTATGACCTATGATCAAGTGTTCTCACTTGACTCCTTAGTCAGTATACTCTAACATAAGTGACTTTGTACCCGACCAATTCTAGATGAAGGTCTCTAGTGTTTCTCTGTATTCTTGCATTTATCTCTTTCATTTTTGTTTCCCTTCATCTAAATTTCTTTTTCCTTGTTTTGTTCTGCATTCCCTGCATCCAATTCATTGCAAATCCTTCAATTAATTCATTGCAAATCTTTGTGAGATCTTATTTGCCTAGTGAGATGAGGTGACAAATGTTCTCTCTGTGTTGAACTCGATCACACCGGTCTGTAGCTTTCGTTCACACCGAGCCATTTCGGTGCCACCGAAGAATACAACTCGATGTTACCGATTTCACAGCAGAGAAGACAATTTTCCACTTGCATCCTGCATAATTGATCCAGCTCCACTCAATGATTCTCATCCTCTACCAGCATCACACTCTATATGCTGCTTTGCTCTGTGACTCAAGGACCAAACCTATTTTGACTCACAATCCAGAAGATCCCTTCTTGGAAATTGATGTCAAAGGGGGAGAGAGAGATCACATCAAAGCTTACTCACTTAAAAAAGGGGGAGAGTACTTCAAAGGGGGGGAATGCTTAATCACTTCAAACGGAGAGAGACCCCGGATGCTTGGTATTCAAGATTCTCCCATTATCAAATATAAGATTCAGGGGGAGAAAGACATCTAAGGGAAGGAAATCTTGAATTCATTGCATATCTTTATCCTTGGGGACATGTCTATATCCAATGGGAGTACCTAGTACTCATTCTCTACATGTCATCCCAGTCTTAGTACTCGCATTCGGGAAGCGACTAGTCGCTTCTGACGAAGCTTAACAAAGGTCGACTACTACATAGAGACAACTAGTACCAGTCATGAGTGATAGTGAAGTCGTCAGCCATACCGTCCTAAGGCTTCTTTACACGCCATGGTTGCAGAATGGCCATGACCCATCTTCCATGAGCTTCTACCAGTCGCCAAGGCAGAAAACTGGAACAACAAACAGGTTGTCCTCCACCGCTCGGAACTTCTTGCCGCTTGCTATGTTTAGTACATATATTTGTGTTATCTAACCTTGTTTACTCAGACTCATCTCTTCCTAAGCCAGCTTAAGACCACAAAGTAAGTATATGCATCTCACCCATGTGTATGATGATCTCTTGCTGATGTACATATTGTTTGCAAGAAGGACTCATGAACATGAATCAGATAAGTTCAACAGATGGAGTGGCGTGGACAAGAGGATGTGGAGCCCCTTCAAGATGCTAAGGACAAAGGATTGGCTCAAGCTGAAGGCTCTACATTTTCAGTTTAGTGATCCAAGATCACATTGAGTCCTTAGGAAAGCCAATACTATTAAAAGGGGATGAGGTGTTGCTTAATGGCTTGCTTGCTCAAAGTGCTTAGTGATATGCTCCAAAGTCCTCAACCACTTTCTCATATACACATATGTCCCAAACCAAAAGTCAAACTCGGCCCCACCGATTTGATCCATCCGGCGCCACCGAGTTCACTTGACATAGCCACTACCAGAAACCCTAATCAATTCGATCTCGCCGATGGGATCTCGGTCTCACCGAGATGGGCTTGCAAAGTCTCTGTTGCCTATTGCAATTATTTTGGTCCCACCGAGATAAGCAATCGGTCCCACCAAGAATGCCCAACCAACTCTCTGTTTTGCTTATTACTAAAATCGGTCTCACCGAGTTTGCGTAATCGGTCAAACTAAGATGAGGTTTTACCCTAACCCTAGCACATCGGTCCCAACGAGTTGATCATATCGATCCCACCGAAATGCCTAACGGTCACATTATGAATTGAATCGGTATGACCGAGTTCTTTGATTCGGTCCCACCGAGTTTGGTGAATTATGTGTAAGGGTTAGATTTTGTGTGGAGGCTATATATACCCCTCCACCCTTCCTTCATTATGAAGGAGAGCCATCAGAACGTGCCTACACTTCAGCATTCATTTTCTGAGAGAGAATCACCTACTCATGTGTTGAGACCAAGATATTCCATTCCAACCATATGAATCTTGATCTCTAGCCTTCCCCAAGTTGCTTTCCACTCAAATCATCTTTCCACCAAATCCAAACATGTGAGAGAGAGTAGAGTGTTGGGGAGACTATCATTTGAAGCACAAGAGCAAGGAGTTCATCATCAACACACCATCTATTACCTTATGGAGAGTGGTGTCTCCTAGATTGGTTAGGTGTCACTTGGGAGCCTCCGTCAAGATTGTGGAGTTGAACCAAGAAGTTTGTACGGGCAAGGAGATCGCCTACTTCGTGAAGATCTACCCTAGTGAGGCAAGTCCTTCGTGAGCGATGGCCGTGGTAGGATATACAAGGTTGCTTCTTCGTGGACCCTTCGTGGGTGAAGCCCTCCATGGACTCATGCGACCGTTACCCTTTGTGGGTTGAAGTCTCCATCAACGTGGATGTACGATGGCACCACCTATCGGAACCACGCCAAAAATCTCCGTGTCTCCAATTGCGTTTGCACACTCCAATCCCATCCCTTTACTTTCTTGCAAATTGCATGCTTTACTTTCCGCTGCTTATATACTCTTGCCATGCTTGCTTGAATCTATTGTGAATGTTTAAATTTGTGCTAAAACTCCACCTTAACTTGAAGAAATTAAAAACTGCTACTTTTCTTTGTTAAGAGTCTATTCACCCCCTCTATTCACCTCTTCTTTATCCTTTCAATTGGTACAAGCCATGATGTTGGAGAAGCGGCTGACCACTCTGTCAACCGCCCCAGGCTTATTGGTCAGGTCATCATCGCTGCATGGGTGAACCAGTGGATCTAGCCCATTCAAGCTCACGGCCATGGGATGGTGGAGTACGCCATGGTCGACACGCCCACCATTTGTCGCCCGTCTGACTGGATGACACCACCTTTGAGGCCCAGATGAAGCGGATCAACCGACCTTTGGGCCAGGGCTCCATCAAGCCCCTAAGAGTTAGGCAGCTCCCCCAACGTTAAGCTCTTACACTCATCCTTGTGAACTTTATTTTTGTTGGCTTCGTGTACAATTCTTGCTCGTCTTGTGATACAGTCGGAAGATGAAGGGGAAGTTGGCTTTTGTTCTCACTGAGAGTCCTCCGACGGCGAGAGGGTGAGTGATACATCTTTGTCATATCTATAAGTTTTGATTGTTTTATGCCACAAGATTTTGAGGCTGTAGTAAACTTGCTCTCCAGTAAGATCAAGCCTCACGTGGTTGTACAGAGAGGTGAGGTTGCGGCAAATTTTTTCATGATGGGACTTGTTGATTATTGCACTGTAGCGATCCGACCTCAGATGGTCAAATATCCGTGCATAAGTGTCATCCCTGGATCGGTAATGCTGACACACACAGTACTCGAAGGATTTATAACAGAGTTCAATCACACACTTATTACATCGAATGTCTCAAAGAGAGAACTTATTACAATAATATGGCTGAAGGTCATCTAATTAAGATAACAGCGGAAGCTTCGAAGGTAAAATGAGTCCATCAACTCCAACGGCATAGCTGAGTGCATGACAACGACCTAGCGCAACTTACTCTTCGTCTGAAAACTCTGCAACATAATACGTTGCAGCCTGTGTAGGTCAGCACATGGAATATGCTGGCAAAATAACACTATAGAGCAATGAACATGCAACAGCTATAACTATATGCAAATTTGGCTGGTGGAGGCTCTATGGTTATTTTTGCAGAAAGCTAGTTTTTCCCTACAACAAAGGAATATATTTTATATAACTACAAAGTTTGTCGAAACATTGAGAAGGTTCCTCCAACTCAATCCCAAATTAATAAATCATCAACCCAACAATTTGATTAAATAGAGTGATGAGATCAAATCAATAATTCAAGTACCAGGTACTCAAAATGTCCATAACCGGGGACATGGCTAACTATGATTAGTTTATACACTCTGTAGAGGTTTGCGCACTTTTCCCCACAAGACTCGATCTCCTCCATTGGATTTCTCGCACTACATGGTGTTTGAGAAACGGATGACCGAGACACAGTCTTTCAGAAGCATTAACTCTTTACTCTGGGTAGATAGTACCACCTACATCCCCTACATCTCCTAGCCTACCACTGAAAGAGGTCACACAACATACTCAACTATGCCAGAGCCCATAATGGCTTGTGGCTGCACACGGAAGTTTCCAGTATGAATAATCTTATGATCCCTTTGAGCTTGGGTGACAAACCGTAGGATGATCACACGGGTACTCCGGGATATCCCAGGACAATCCAGGTGCCCGGACAACCACTGGTGCTCCAGGGTGCCTCAACCAATCCACCCAGATGTGTATTAAAGTAGCCACCTGAAGGTTAACCATTAATTAAAACTCTCACATCTATCATGGATCACTCAAACCAAAACCACGTCTACGAGCATAGCATAGCAATAAGCAAAACGTAGAAGTAACTACCATGGTTTGAAATAAAGACAATAGGTCAAAGTGTTACTAGTTCCCAATACCCACCAGTTTTCAAGTCCTAACCATGCAGTGTTTGAGGATTGAAACTAATGCATCAAAACATGGGTAATAAGGGGTATGATCAAAGTGTTACTTGCCTTGCTGACGATCTGAAAACCCTAGTGACTCATAGTAGCATGCTTCACACTCCGGAAACTCTATCGTGAACAAACAATAACATACATAAGAACTCAAGCATAATATGCATGGGTAAAACTCAAATAAAAGATCCAAACTGAAAGTTCAATTGAAGAGCTTCGATTTGCAAAAAGAATCAATCAAATCGGAGCAACGAAACTTAAACTACGATCAAAAGAAGTTTGAAATCAAATTTGCTTGAAACCAAATTTTAAATTGTCAAAACCATGTTCAAGTTGATTATCTGGAAAGAGGGGAACACAACGAAGATTTTAGCGTTGGTTTCACTGGATTTGGACAAACGAGCAAAAAAGTTGTGAGGGTTTGAAGATCAGGGACTAATCTGAGAGAAAAGTATTCGTGGATAGGTCCCTGGCCAAAAAATAAAATAAAATAAAAACCCTAGCGAACGAACATTCGCTATGAAACCCTAACGAATGAAAACATTTTCTACCGAGGATTAACGGACGAACGTCCGCAAATTATAACCGATCGGAAAACCGAGAGAAAAACACTAAAAAAACTAAACCGGAGAAAAACCGAGGGGAAAACTGGATCGGGTTTTTACCGGTTAACCTGAGGAAATTGCCGGCGGCGACGACGGCGGAATCCGGCGAGACGGCGCGGTGCCAGCGGCGGCTCGTGGCGGTGCGGTGGTGCGGGGCGACGCTAGGCGGCAGCGCGCAAGCGGTGGCGGCAGCAGCAGCGGGCGGCGGGCGGCGGCGCGAGCTGTGGGCGGCGGGTGGCGGTGCGAGCTGCGGCGGCGGCGCGGGATGAGGAGGAGGGGCAGCGGCTGGCAACGCTTATAAAGGCCCAAGGGGGGTCTGCCTTGCGGGGGTGCCGGGAGGAGTCCAGCTCGGCTCCGGTGGCCGCGGCGCGGAGTCCACGCGCGGGAGGAAGGCGGCGCAGCGGGCCGGCCTGCTCGGCTGGGCCTTCGGCCCAGTCGGGCGGGAAGTTTTTTTTCAAAAAAATTAATTTTGCCTAAAAGAAAAATCCTAAAATAAATTCTAAAAATACCAGAAACAATTTTCGCCGTCTAAACCTAATATTCAGAACAAAGTGAACATTTTTCTGGCCTAAAAATGCAATTGTAAAAAATACATATTTTTCTAATTCAAATAAAATCCAAATAAAATATACATTTGATTTTAAAATTTCTTCTCCAATATTCCTCCCTTTTGAAGAAGTCATATTATCTTCTCTCTTTTATTTTTAATATTGGAAATAAATGGAGAGAAACATATTAAAATCAAATTGATCCTCTTTTCAAATTTGAGAAAATTCAAATATGAAAATTTTATGAAACCTCCAACTCTCTCCTTGGGTCCTTGAGTTGCTTAAGATTTCTAGGATCGCAACCAAAATGCAAATAAAATATGATATGCAAATGATGACCTACGTATAACATCCAAATTGAATATTGGGATGTTACAAACCTACCCCCCTTAAGATGAATCTCGCCCTCGAGGTTCTGGTTGGCTAGAGAATAGGTGTGGGTGGTCTTTCCGTAGGTCTTCTTCTCGCTCCCAGGTGGCTTCATCCTCGGTATGGTGGCTCCACTGAACTTTGCAAAACTTGATAACCTTGTTGCGGGTAACTCAGTTGGCAAACTCAAGAATCTTTACGGGTTTTTCTTTGTAGGTCAGATCACTCTCCAACTGAATTGCTTCCAGGGGCACTATATCTCTTAGAGGAATATCGGCCATCTCAGCATGGCACTTCTTCAACTGGGAAACGTGACACACTGTAACGCCCGGATAATCTTGCTACAGTAATTCCATGCTAATCATGCAACGTCACCTCGATTACTGTTGCTAAACTTCCGTTAGTTCAAACCGCGTCAAATTCAAATTTAAATTAATTTCAACAACAAAAGGTTTTCAAAAATTGAAACAAAAATGTTCGGTGGTTGCCAAATATTACAATGGTAATTATGGTGCAGCAAACACATTTTTATAAAATGGCTAAATGGTTTAAAATGAAATTAAACAGAAAAGAAAATAAAATAAAATGCAAAACAGAAAACAGAAAAGAAAGGGAAAAAGAGAGAAAAGCCCCTCCGGCCCTTTGGGCTTTGGCCCATGCTGGCCACCCAGGCCACCAGGAGGCCCACCCCGCCTCCCTTATTCCCCCCATGACCCGAAACCCTAACCTACCCCACCCCCACTCGCACCACTCTCCCTCCCTCGTCTGGATTTGGATCGGGAGGATCCCGATCCCCTCGCCCCTCTCCCCCGCGCACCCGTCGCTGCCTAGACCGCGCTGGCGACCGGAGCTCCCTCGTCGGCCTGCTTCCTCCTCCCCACCGGCCTGCTCCCATGTCGCCGTCGTCCCCATCGCCCCCCCCCCCCTCGACCCCCCGCTGCCCCGTCCCTACTACCCCCCATGTGAGGCCCCTCCTCCTCTCTTCCCCGCACGCGCCCACACCGGCCACGCTCACCGCGGCCACCCGGCGTTCCCCCCCTCGCGCACGCTCGCGCACTTTTCACCTCGCCGCGCTCACCACACCCGCGCACGCCGCTCGGGGCCACGCCCCTCGCCCCGCCTCTGTCCCCGCTGCTGCGGCTGGCCGCCGCGCTCGACGGTGCCCCACGTTGGCGGCCCCGCTCCGCTGCTCTACTCCTCTGCCCGCCACGCCGTGCGCGTCCGCCGTCCTGTCCCACCCTGGCTCCCAACTGCGCCTGCGCGAGCTCCGCCGCCCCGCCACGGACGTCCGCGGCCACCTCCACCCGCGCTCGTCGGCTCCCCGCACCGCCGCCCCGTTTCTGTCCCGCGGTGGCCCTGCTACTGTGCCGCGTCGGCGCACAGCCCTGGCCACCAGCGTCTCGCCCGCCTCGCATGCTTCCCACACCTCACCGTGCGCCATCCGCTGCGGTGGCCCTCTCCGCTACCCGCGCCGCCTCTGCTCACTCCCGTCGGCATGGGCTCGATCCGGTCTAGCTTCGGCCTCGTCCTCCGTTGCTCTCCGGTGCCCTGCGGTCGCCGTCCCCCCTGCTGGCATGGGCGGGCGCCCATCGCCCGCACCACCGCCCGATAGCCCAGCGCCCGCTAGCCCCCCTGGGGCCTATGACAGTGGGCCCCCATGCCTAGAACATTTCTGAAAAAAGAAATTAAAAATAATAAATAATAATAATAATAAAAATAAATAAATAAATAATAATTAAATTAATTACTTAATTAAGTTAATTAATCATAATTAGATTAACCTAATTAACTGTTAGTTAATTAATCAATCAATGACAGTGGGGCCCACCCATAATTAATTCTAATTAGATTAATTAAAATTTGGATAATTAACAGGTGTCTCTGACTAGTGGGACCCACTAGTCAGGTCGACCAGTCAACTCTGTTGACTGCTGACGTCAGCATGACATCATGCTGATGTCATTAACCCATTTTCGAATTAATTTAAATAATTAATTAAATTCCAGACATTAATAAAATCTTTAGAAAATCATATCTTTTAAACTGTAACTCGGATTAAAATATTTTCAACATGAAAGTTGCTCAGAACGACGAGACGAACCCGGATACGCAGCCCGTTCGTCCGCCACGCACCCCTAACATATCAAACTCGCAACTTTCCCCCTCCGGCTCCTCTGCCCAAAAACGCGAAACACCGGGGATACTTTCCCGGATGTTTTCCCCCTTCGCCGGTATCACCTCATACCGCGATAGGGCATCCCCCTAGCACCGATACTTGTCATGTCGTGCATCGCTATAAATCTATTTGCTTAAATATTTATTGTTTCCTCCCCCTCTTCTCTCGCTAGACACTGAGACCGATGCCGCTGCTACCCAATACGACTACGGAGTTGACGACCCCTCTCTCTTGCCAGAGCAACCAGGCAAGCCCCCCCCCCCCTTGATCACCAGATATCACCGACTCTACTCTCTACTGCTTGCATTAGAGTAGTGTAACATGTTACTGCTTTCCGTTATCCTATCCTGATGCATAGCCTGTCCTTGCTACTACTGTTGTTACCTTTACCTGCAATCCTATATGCCTAGTATATGTTGCTAGTTTTCCATCAGTGGCCCTACATTCTTGTCCGTCTGCTGTGCTATACTATCGGGCCGTGATCACTCGGGAGGTGATCACGGATATATATTGTATACTTTATACATGATACATGTGGTGACTAAAGACGGGTCGGCTTGTGGAGCACCCGCGAGTGATTCACGGATTGGGGGCTGAAAGGACCTTTGTCCCAACGGCCCTCGTGTGGATCTTTGTGGCGAAGCGACAGGGCAGGTTGAGACCACCTAGGAGAGAGGTGGGCCTGGCCCTGGTCGGCGTTCGCGGTTATTTCAAGATAACCCATTTAACGAGATCTTGGTATTTGATCTGAGTCTGGCTACTGGCCTATACGCACTAACCATCTATGCGGGGACAGTTATGGGCACTCGACGTCGTGGTATCAGCCGAAGCCTTCGTGACATCAGTGACTGAGCGGCGCACGCCAGATTGGACTGGAACGCCTGCTAGGCTAGGTCTGCTTCCGGTCGCGTTCGCAACGTGCAGGTGCGCAATGGGCGATGGGCCCAAACCCCTGCGCCATAGGATTTAGACCGGTGTGCTGACCTCTCTGTTGTGCCTAGGTAGGGCTGCGACGTGTTGATCTTCCGAGGCCGGGCATGACCCAGGAAAGTGTGTCCGGCCAAATGGGATCGAGCGTGTTGGGTTATGTGGTGCACCCCTGCAGGGAAGTTAATCTATTCGAATAGCCGTGATCTTCGGTAACATGACGACTTGGAGTTGTACCTTGACCTTATGAAAACTAGAACCGGATACTTAATAAAACACACCCTTCCAAGTGCCAGATACAACCGGTGGTCGCTCTCTCACAGGGCAACGAGGGGAGGATCATCGGTTAGGATTATGCTATGCGATGCTACTTGGTGAACTTACCATCTACTCTCTTCTCCTGCTGCAAGATGGAGGTTACCAGAAGCGTAGTCTTCGATAGGACTAGCTATCCCCCTCTTATTTCGGCATTCTGCAGTTCAGTCCACATATGATACCCCCTTTTCCATTTGATACCAATGCATACATTTGTAGTGTAGCTCCTTGCTTGCGAGTACTTAGGATGAGTACTCACAGTTGCTTTTCTCCCCCTTTTCCCCTTTCCTATACCCGATTGCTGCGACCAGACGTTGGAGCCCAGGAGCCAGACGCCACCGTCGACGACGACTACTACTACTCTGGAGGTGCCTACTACTACGTGCAGCCCGCTGACGACGACCAGGAGTAGTTTAGGAGGATCCCAAGCAGGAGGCCTGTGCCTCTTTCGATCTGTATCCCAGTTTGTGCTAGCCTTCTTAAGGCAAACTTGTTTAACTTATGTCTGTACTCAGATATTGTTGCTTCCACTGACTTGTCTATGATCGAGCTCTTGTATTCGAGTCTTCGAGGCCCCTAGCTTGTAATATGATGCTTGTATGACTTATTTTTATTTGTAGAGTTGTGTTGTGATATCTTCCCGTGAGTCCCTGATCTTGATCGTACACGTTTGCATGTATGATTAGTGTACGATTGAATCGGGGGCTTCACAAGTTGGTATCAGAGCCGACTGCCTGTAGGAATCCCCCTTTCCAACTCCCTCGCCGAAGTTGAGTCTAGTCATTGCAAAACCTTTACTAACATGTTTGTGTGGCCTATGGGCCCACGTCACCATTGGGTGGTACTAGGATCTTTTACTCCTCGTCTATACTCCGGGACTCTGATCTCTCTTCTATTCGGGTATAATGAATTTACTAAAATCTAATTTTAGGTTCTCGAAAATACTTTCTCGCGGAGAGTCCCTTCAGTCCAGATGATCGCCGGCTGCACCAGAAGATTCCGAAGATAATCTCCGATGTTCTCTCGAGACACTTGTGACCACCACCTTTGCAAATTCCCTACCACTGTTATATCATTGTGGAAAACTACATATGCTTGCCCTTTAAATCCCATGGATCTGGTTAATACCAGATACCCGAAAATTCTCTCTATAGTTCCGAGAATTCTTTATGCCTACTGCCTTGCAGTTCATTACCCACATGAACACTCCTATGGATAATTCCTCACACATACCAAGTATCCGCCCATCCCAGATGTTTATGTGTTTCATAAGGTCTTCGAGATACTATTCGATCTTCCGAAAATCCTTAGCAGCTTATTGCTCTTGAAATTCTTGCTTGCTTTCATTATGGTTAATCCCATAAGTATAGTAATCTTATTGGCAGCCTTTGTCACTATCATTTTGAGTCCATTGATTCAATATGTTGTGAATGCTCTCAATCCTCAATCAGATCCTAGAATTCATCCTTTTGGCTCAGACGTCATATTAAGCATGAGCTGGAGCTCGACCAATCAAATTGTTGTCGATTTTACCCCTAAGCTTACTCAACTTATCCATCCCTAATCAGAGCGTTTGCTTCCGATCCTTTGATTGGGAAATCATAATTCCTTTACATGTGAGCTTTGAATTAGTCGATTGCTTCTATAATCCAATGCCTCCGCATTGTTTCTTCCTCTAGTTGCGTGCCGATACTCACATCAGCTCCGCTATGGACCGTCGGATCCTTTGTTGAAATATCATCCGACACTGTCCTTCGTATACAAAAACCTCGAGAAGTTCTTTCCCGAATACATAATTCCTTCAGTAAATTGTATCCTCTCCTTTTGTCACCCGTGCTCTACTATCGAGCTGGTGTTATTTACTATTGAAGCTTGTGGTATATGTTCCCAAGATACCCTAAGGGTTGAACCTATGCCTTCCCAGATCTGGGTAAACCCGAGAGCTACCACGAGTCATACTCTTCTGGTGTTTTGCTAGATAAAATTTAAACATTACAACTTCTTTGAAAAATGAGAAGTGAATGGAAGGTTATGCATTGAGGAAGTGGGAGTCGACCTTGAACCTTTGTGTTCATGCCCATGGACATGATGTAGATCCTATCATGGAAGCTTCTTGTAATAATAACTATCCCCTTGTTATAATATCATCTGGTATCTGTGAATTGACCCTTGCAGTCGTGGTTCCGACCATGTTCTCCTTTAAATACCATTTCTCAGGACAGTGGAAACACTTGTCTTCTGCAGATCAATACATCTCCGCAACGCCTATGTCGATCTTCCTTCGAGAAATACCCTCCAGTATCTCAAGAATATCAAAGAACTGTGTTGCTTCCAATGAGTCTTCATCTAGTATTGCTTCTCACTGATTTCAGATTTCCCCCGGGTTCTGAGTTAATAGTCAACCGAGAACATCCATAAGTAAACCGATTCCGCACTCTGATTCCATAACTCTAAGTAATTTTTTTGCTTATGAGTTAATAATCATCTAAGTCATTCCATCCCGATCGGCTATATCAGTAGCGTGCTAAATTTTAACTATGCTACCTGGTCCTTAATCCTGGAGCACAACTTTCGATGATGAGCTAAGCTTACGTCGATTTTCCTCGTCGTATCATTTCTCCTTGAACAACAAACTTGATTTCGAGTCTGTGTCCTACCTGTGGTTCCAATAACATTTCGCTTCATCATTCATTTGACTTGATGTCATCATCGATCGATTACATCTTCATGAAACTTCTTGACAAAAATTGTCGTGATCATCATCAACATTTTGACTCCTCCCAGGTTTTTCCAATTGAATTCATGATGAGAAATACCATCCTTTCCCTCGATGAATTTTATTGTCATCGACCACTTTATTGCCTTCCCACCAACACAAACTTGTTCGTGTTTTGTGTTATACCTTGAGTTCCTTGCTACCCAGCATTGTTCTTCTTTACCTTGGAGTATTACCACCTTTTATGTCAAGAATGTCATGGGAATTTCACCACCTCTTAAGAATTCTTGGTATAGTGATACTTCTGACCATCACCATTCTTCTTGGTCCTCGTGTTGATTCCAACCGGGGTACCAACAAGTGAACGGTGCTGTTTGGATTCTGCACTGCTAGCAACCCTATTGCTTTGAAGTTAATGGTCGACCATTCATTCTTAGACTATTGATTATTGAATCACCATTCTGACATTGGTTGTGCAACCCAACCCATATTTCGGGTGCACCTGTCAACTAATGTTTAATTATGGATGTTTTCCTCGAACATACATCATTATATCTTTTGATCCGACAATTGTTATCTCCTTGTTCACATAATTATGGAAAACCATCTTGTTGGAAATCTTGATAAATTATCGCTGAGTCCATCAGCCACCTCCTCATTCTCTCCTTGATTTAATGGTGAACTCTTGTTTCGGAACTCGCTTCCATAGTTCACTTCTCGAGAATCTTATTATGTCTTCTCGTCAATTCGTGTCGCACCATTTTATCTCAGGATCCTGAGTCTGAGGTATCCTGACACCAATCAGATCTGAATCTCGGTCAGATATGATGGGAACATATTTCCAAGAGTTATAACAATGGTGTTTATATGACCCGGTAAGGTGATGTCATGCCTAGCACACCTGGCCGGAGGACCTATTGTTATAATTTCCTTTTTGTCAAGGTTAGTCATTATTCTGTGAGGAAATTATAAGACCTATTCTATAAGTTGTTCCTGATGGATCCTTTTTGTTTCCAAAGTCTGATCTTCACCTGTTGACCATGTCAATGCTATCTCGAAGCATGTCTATGGTACTCCGATTTTCAACAGGAACATTTGAAGCCCAATGCTAAATGTTTCCTTCTCAATTATCCAAACACCGTTGTATGGGTAATGTCATGAAAATTCTCTCCCCTACCTAAAGAGTTTCTACATTATATCCTGTCATGGATATCATGCTCTGCTTGTCCTTGGAAAGGATATACCCTTGAAATATGTGTTAAACACATTTTCCTTTCCATTGTTCTATTTAATATGATAATCACATTTTCCTTTCCATTGATTTGTTTAACCTTTCTTGTGATCTATAGGATCTAAGCAGTAATATTCTCCTGCTTATGTAACCCCCTCGGTGTACAATTCTGTCAGCAAGACCATGTTACTATTGTTGATGACATTCCGGTAACCACCGATGGATGAGAACTTTGCCTATTGGTCCGCCTCGCTCAATGAGCAGGAAAATGGGTCTCTTCGTCCCTCGCCCTTGGTACTGATGTTGTTGTCGACATAACCGACATACTATCCTCTGACATGCCTTGCTTTCATGATCATGCAAGACGTCACCGCCCTTCCTGCTTTTAATCCACATGGTGGGCCCATAACCCACAGTTCCACAGGATCGAAACCTGACTCTCCTGTACACCCTGTTGTCAAAGTTATTCCTCGCGTTTGACTTTGTATGTAATTCATGGGCCACCTTCCTGTTGATCTATTTAGGTATCAGATGCAATGCTTAATCACATTGCTCTAAACCCCTTCAACACTTTGTTTCAGGCATCGAACAATTGCCTGCCCGCTTGAAACTTCCCATGATACCTCCTTACCTCACTCTCGATATTTTCTTAAGTTTCAATTCGAGAGTTACTTTCCGCCACCTTCCCCGATGTTAACTACCAGGTAGTCAACCTTGCAGGGGTCCGTTCTGACAGAATAACCACCCTTTATTCATTTGTAAGTATGTTGGAGATCCTGAAGGAAGGACGACAATTTCATCATGATGCATTGAGGCATAGGAGTGAAGACATCAATGCTATGGATCGACCTCTTCGAGGAGAGCAACCGAAGACAAGAAGGTCAGTTACATTTTCGTAACCAGAACTTCCCCCCTTACACCCCTCTTAAATCTTGGGACGAGATTTCTTGTAGTGGAGGAGATTTGTAACGCCCGGATAATCTTGCTACAGTAATTCCATGCTAATCATGCCACGTCACCTCGATTACTGTCGTGGAATTGTCATGGCAGATGTCCTTAGTGTCAGGACTTAGTCACGAGGCCAACGCATATATGTGGTAGCTTGAGAGGGGTTGAGCGGGACGAGAGACGCGATGTTTTACCCAGGTTCGGCCCCTCACGGTGGAGGTAAAAGCCTACATCATGCTTCATTGATATTGATGATGATGATCACGGTTACAAGAGTGCTCTCTTTTGAGAGCTATTGTCTAAACCTAACTTGTCCAACTTGTGGAACTTATGAATCTTGTCCCTTTTGGGGAGCCCTGCCCCTCCTTATATATGTTGGAGGGGCGGGTTACATGTAGAGTCCTATTAGGATTAGGACTAGTCTATCTCTAATACAAACCGGATACAAGTCCAGGTCTTAGCTCCTTGTAAGATAAATGTTCCTCATGCCTTTTCTCTTAAACCGGCCCACCATTAAACGTGAACCGGCCTTCTGGGCCATGGGCCTCGTCATCCATCTGACCCGCCCGCTGGGTTACTAATGAACCGTCAAGACCGGGCGGGTAGCCCGTGAACCGCCAAGCTCCGGGCGGGTTACCAGTGAGTCATCCAGTCCGGCCGGGTTATACTTTTGGCCGGTTTACGCCACGGGGTATATCCCCGACATTAGCCCCAGTTTAATTTGGATTTATCCATGTTAAACTGATCCTGTAAAATAAACACAAGAACAAACTTGACTGGTTGTGCTCCGGGTTAAAAATTCTTGTAAATCGGCACCTGATCATCCTTAAGTCCTTGTCATTTCCTCCTTCTAAAAAATCCAGGTCAATAAGCCAGCGTCATACTCAATTTGCTGACATTGGTTTCTCACAGACAAATATTGTGAAGAATAATCCACTTGAGTCGGCTTCCAAAGCGCCGGTTTAAGAAATATTGGTCTTGAAATATTCATCTGATATTCAGCCGGTTTGAAGATGTAAAAGCTTGCCGGTTTAACATTACCAAAATGGCCGGGTTATAAAAACTGATGATCCTGGATTATGATCGTTGATAGACGTCGGGTTATGATTGTTGCCGACGTCGGATCACACAATTAATCTTCCTGCTTTGCCAAAAACTGAGAATTTGAAGATGTTCCTCCTTTATATGCATATTACCTGTAGCCCCCAAGTCTTAAGAGGAGAACATAATGATAGCTTTAAGACTTGTGTCAATATAAATGTTGCATGCTTGAAGAAATCCAGACTGTTCATCTCAGTTACTAATCACAACTGAATATTCCACATATGTAGCCCCCAAGTGCCGGGTTGTTATGCTTGCAGCAACCTGGGACTTGTAATTGCTTTATGCATATAAAAACTTCAACCAATGTATCCCCCAAGGGCCAGGTCATTATGCAATAATGAGCAGGGACTTTGTAGATATGATAATATAGATTTGAACAGCAACGTGTAGCCCCCAAGGGCCGGGTCATTATGCAATAATGAGCAGGGA
The DNA here is from genome assembly GCF_056163025.1 of Triticum urartu. NCBI lineage: Eukaryota > Viridiplantae > Streptophyta > Magnoliopsida > Poales > Poaceae > Triticum > Triticum urartu. The sequence continues at coordinate 165,479,355 of NC_141876.1, read as the reverse complement.
CTTTGTAGATATGATCATGTAGACTTGAATTGTTGACATGAGCAATTGGTAGCCCCAAAGGGCCAGCTCATTATGATGTGATGAGTCGGGTCTTCAATAAGACGAGCAAAAAATGACTTTGCATTAGCCCCCAAGGGCCGGCTCATTATGATGTGATGAGTCGGGTCTTCAATAAGACTAAAAAATGACTTTGCATTAGCCCCCAAGTGTCATCGTGCATGCTTGCAGTGACATGAGACTTGCATATTTGATATAATCTTCAGTTGAATAATGTAGCCCCCAAGTGTCGGGTTGTAAGCCTGCAGCGACTCGAGACTATTCCTTCCATTGTAGAATAAATCATATCCTTTGATAAAATAATAGCCATTGCGCTAAAGCGACTTTGAAAACCTCGATAATACCGGTTATTAATGATCATAATAAAATCCAGCCATGTTGGCTATTTGAATAATATAACCCAATGATTTATAAGCGCATGATTCCAATGGCGCAATCCAAATATATACTGGCGACTTATAGTCCAAAGCCAGGCCGGTTTAATAAACACCGGACAATTTCTCATCATAGACTGGCGATTTATCGTCTTAAAGCCAGGCCGGTTTAATAAACTCCAGATAATTTATCATCATACTGGCGACATATCGTCTTAAAGCCAGGCCGGTTTAATAAACACCGGAATTTATCATCATACTTTATTCAACCTGTTTCTACATACAACAAGTTTAAAGTGTCCTGGCGGTTTACCGCCGGACGGGTCATAATGCCCAACATATAACCTGGGTTTATAACCAAGGCTGCACTTAAGAATAATCAAATATGAAATATATCATACCTGTGACATTGAATCACATCGTTGATTTACCAACTTTTTGTAGTAAGGGTGATAATCCGAATCTTGAGTACTGATAACTCCTTCCATATTGTGCCTGTTTATGATAAAACTGTACCGGGTTGTGATAAACACCGGTTTAACCATATATAATACTGGCGACTCGTAGTCAAACCAGACCGGGCTGATAGTCTCCGGGTTATAATTTGATCGTGTACTGACAACTTGCAGTTGAAAGCCGAGCCGGGTTGATAAACACCGGTTTACTCCATAATAGGATGGTAACTTAAAACCAAACCGGGCAGATAGTCTCCGGATTAAGATTTGACCGTGTTCCGACAATTTGTAATTGATAGTTGAACCGGATTAACAATGTCGGTTTAAAAAATGCAACAAAAAATAAAAGAAATATCTATCAAAGAAAATTGTGAAGCAAAGGCAATGATAAAACCGTTTGCAAAAAGAGGCTTATTTGAGCCGATCAGATGGCGTTACCATGGTCAGACACGACCAAGCTCCCGATAGGTGTAGCTATGGTTCAAGTCAGCCAGGTCCCCAAATGAAACAGTGGCATTTATGCCGATCAAGAGGCGTGGCAATGGTTCGGGTTCGACCAAGCCCCCAAGTGATTCTGTGGCCTTTAGGCCGATCAAGAGGCGTGACTGGTTCAGACTTGACCATGTCCCCAAGTGATCTGGTGGCTTTCGCCTATCAAAAGGTGTTGCATTGGTTCGGATGCGACCAAGCCCCCAAGTGATATTGTGGCATTGCGCCGATCAAGAGGTGTAGCTATGGTTCGGATACGACCAAGCCCCCAAGTGATCAATAATATGATAAGCCAATAAGGCATGATACCCATGTTTGAACCACGCATCATGGCAGCAGGTCCTCTTTGGCACCCTTTAACTTTTTGCAAGAGATAAAATATTTCTTGAACCGGGATTTTGAACCGGATATTGGGAGCTTCAAAGCTTTGTGGGAGACATCTTTCCCTTGAACCGGATTTTAAACCGGAATCTTCATTTTTAGCCGGAAATTTTTCTGACGGCCCTTAAACTCGAACTTGCGAGAAGTTAATTCCTTTTTGAACCGGACATTTTTAAACCGGATTTGAGAGCTTCAGAGCTTTGCAAGAGATAGTTTCCTCTTAAACCGGATTTGAACCAGATACTAAAGGCTTCAGCGCTGTGTGGGAGATGGGGTTCCCCTTAAGCCGGACTGTAAACCGGAAGCATCATTGTGAGCCAGAATATTTCTGACGGCCTTTAATTTTTTATCAATATAACAGTAGCCTCCGGGACGGGTTTTCCTTCAACATCCTGGGGCACTTGAATTTGCTGAAACTGGCAAGACTTACTGCGTCATATCATCGTAGCCCCCGAGTCTTAAGATGACTCAGGGAGTTGTCTTGAGATTCTCCGTACTTTGATCATAGCAGAAGGTATATATCATTGGTGTTGATAACGCGATGTAAATCCACAGAAGGCTGAGGTGACTGCGGCGGGTTATAAAAGATCTCGTATGAGCTGTGTCAGCAACTCGGTCAATGGTTCCTTCCAATTGGCTGTTTGAAGTTGACCAAACTGTAGTGGCAGTGATTTGTGCGCATGTCCATTCATCCATCCAGCGCAGACGGTGGCTGAATGATAACTTGCCTCCAATGTATTGGAAGAAAAACCGGGCTACCCAAGCAGTGACTTGCTCATACTCAATAAATAGCTCATGCAGACAAGTGCGGCCCGGCGTGTTGATGTAGACCAGGTCCGCAGAGGCGGCGGCCTTGTGCACGTCCATTGAACATTGATCAAACGCGATCCAGGCAAGTCGATGTAGACCGGGCCGCAAGGGCGGCGACTTTGTGCACGTCCATTGAACATCGATCAAACGCGATCCCGGCAAGTTGATGTAGACCGGGCCGCAAGGGCGGCGACTTGTGCACGTCCATTCAATGTGTAATATGTCACGGACTATCGCCGGGCGGAACATTATTAGCCCGTGTTCCATATCCATGGTATAAACCATATTTGTAATGAATAATGGTCCTATGTATAAAAATACAAATCAAAGTAATTTGTTTTTTTGATAGAAACAATATGTGCTAGTAAAATAAGTTTAGAGAGATATCACCTGATATATTCAGATGAACGATGATCCGTATATAACGTCCTTGGATAATTTGAAAGTCCTGCTTAATCCATCAAGGCAGTTCCAGCCTTAACTCCCCACCATTACTCTTAGCATTGTATGCTCATCTTTGGTTGATTTGCACCAGATCACCAAGAGGAATCTTCCCCTTTAGTCTTCACTTGCAACCTTAGGACCTGATCTTCGGAGACCAGCAGAAACGGGCTGAGGCAGAGGTAGCACGGCAGCAGCGATGACAGTCTCAGCAGCGGAGCTAGCAAGCCATTGATGTATGCCGCGATGGAAACGACGGTTTGTGAGTGACCACAGCGGTTTGACATCAGGGGAAACCATACGAAGCCCGGCCGAAGACGGGGCAGCATAACCCGGCCGGAGACGGGGCGGTTCAAGCCGGGCGCAGCAACAGAGAGGTACCTGCGAGGCGCGCCCGCGCCCAACCCCATTTTCTGGATTATGGCCAGCTTGTAGAAATCCATGCCCAAATAGTCTTGAGTCATGCTTGTATCCACCTCCGGGTCATGGTTAGCGAGTCACCGATGGTGATACAGCAAAGGAGGAGGAGGCGGGTCAGCAAGGCTCGTGCGATGGAGGAAGCAGCCGCGGGGAGAAGCGGGGCCGGCAACAGTGGCACAGGCGCTCAACGGTGGAAGCGCCCTGCGGCTCCCTGATGGCGGCTCACCCGGTGAAGCGCGCCGGCACGGGCGGCCCAGCCACGGCCGGTTTGTCGAAGTTGTGGTGGCGCAGGAACTCAGAGGCAGAGTTGTTGAAGGACGTGGGGCCCCCTGGAAGCGATGGATGCAGGTCGGCAGCTCAGGCGAGTCACGGGTTAGAGACGAACCCAGAGAGGGACGTGGCAGCCCACAGCGTGGCGAAGTGGAGGGATGAGCCGGCGGCCGTTTGAATCAGGGGAACGAGCCAGCGGCGGCCCTCGAACGGTGTTAACTGGCGGGGCGAGGCAGCGGAGGTGGAGACCGGCGACCCGTCACACCTCTTGCGGGCAGTCGGTCCAGAGGCGAACCCAGACGACGGTTTAACAGGACTGCGGACGTAGTAATTCGCAAACCAGCAGGTTGGTGGCGCGGCTGAAGCCGACAGATTGGAGCAGCGCGGGCGAACCGGCGACGGGTTGGAGTGGCGCGGCCGCGGGTCATTGATGGCGACCCAGAGGAGGCGAGGCGCGGCCGAACCGGCGACGGGTCGGAGAGGCGCGGCCGAGCTGGCAATGGGTTGGCGCAGGCGCAGTCTGAAGTGACTCGACGCTGTTGTTTGTTGAAGCGGAGGCTGGCCAGCGGCTCATGGCGCGAAGCAGCTCAGGCTGAGGTGAGCGATGGCGGCTCACGGGTCCGGCGGGTCACGGCCTCAGCGTGGCTACAGACACTGGAGAGATGATGGCTTGCAGTCATAGAAAACAGGCAGCAGCGGTAGTGGCGCGCGGCAGCTCCAGCTTGTACGGCTCAGCGATCCGTGAGGAGAACGTTTCAGACACGGAACCAATCCTACAGCTGATGTGGCCACTTCAGCGGCTCAGAGGCGTCAGGCGAGCAGAAGCGGAGACCCGGTGCCGGTTCGACGACAGGCAGCTCGAAAGTGAAGACCTGAAGCGGAGACCGAGACCGAGTCCTACTTGTTGTTATCTCCCTTGATGTATTTATTTCTTTGATAACTACGGATGAGATTTCACGTAGTCAATCTTTCCTTCTTCTAGTATTATTCCTTGTACACATGCACCAATCAGAATTTCGACAAGAAGAGAAGACCGATTTGGCTTCAGCTGACGTGGCCGGTTGACTGATTCTCGTCCGTGTTTCCCTCCCAGCTCTGGTTTGGTGTGACTCGACCGAGTACAGGAAACGGCCGGTACATGGAGGTGGAATCCAGCAGAAGTAGGACAGTTCACCGAGGCTAAAATTCGCAGGGCGGTTTGACGGCTGCCGCGAGACAAATCGACAGCGGTGGCTCTCCGCGGGCAAACTAGCAACAGTGAGGCGGTTTGATAGTCAAGAAGTAAGGCCAAGGCGACCGAGGCCAGCGCAGGTCAACAGCGGGCGCCAACTGTCGTGGTAGAGGCCCAATCAGCAGATGCAGGGCTGATGTGACCAAGACCGGGGCGATTTTGACGGCGGGTTGACAGGCCGGCCGAACCACTTGCGGAACGAGCCAGATGAAATCCCGGGGCGGCGAATCCAAATTGCGGTTGTATTTTCCTCCGGGTTGTAGACCCCTTTTCCCTTTTCTTCATTAGTTTGACTGTATACTGACGTCCGGTTCGACGAGGCCGTTGCAACGATTCATGGAGGCCACAGGAGAAGCTGCCGCTGTGGAGGCCGGTGGTCGGCGAGGCAAGATGCTGCGGAGGCAATCCACGTCGACAGCGGTAGCAGTAGGAGTAGCAGTTGATCTTGATCCAGTGACGTGTGGGCAGCTCTGACCCGGCAATCCGCGAGACAGCCTTGACCCGGCCAATCTTGCAAAACCATAACTCGCCCGGATCAAATCCCATGAAATTTCTCGAGACGTGGGATAGTCACGGAAAATTGCAGACTTCTCGATCCCGGGGAAAGATCCCTCCAAAAACTCAACACCACCGTGCGCAAGCCTCACGGTGGGCGCCAACTGTCGTGGAATTGTCACGGCAGATGTCCTTAGTGTCAGGACTTAGTCGCGAGGCCAACGCATCTATGTGGTAGCTTGAGAGGGGTTGAGCGGGACGAGAGACACGATGTTTTACCCAGGTTCGGCCCCTCACGGTGGAGGTAAAAGCCTACATCCTGCTTCATTGATATTGATGATGATGATCACGGTTACAAGAGTGCTCTCTCTCGAGAGCTATTGTCTAAACCTAACTTGTCCAACTTGTGGAACTTGTGAATCTTGTCCCTTTTGGGGAGTCCTGCCCCTCCTTATATATGTTGGAGGGGCGGGTTACATGTAGAGTCCTATTAGGATTAGGACTAGTCTATCTCTAATACAAACCAGATACAAGTCCAGGTCTTAGCTCCTTGTAAGATAAATGTTCCTCATGCCTTTTCTCTTAAACCGGCCCACCATTAAACGTGAACCGGCCTTCTAGGCCATGGGCCTCGTCATCCATCTGACCCGCCCGCCGGGTTACTAATGAACCGCCAAGACCGGCGGGTAGCCCATGAACCGGCAAGCTCCGGGCAGGTTACCAGTGAGTCATCCAGTTCGGTCGGGTTATACTTCCGGGCGGTTTACGCCACGGGGTATATCCCCGACAATTGCTGTTGCTAAACTTCCGTTAGTTCAAACCATGTCAAATTCAAATTTAAATTAATGTCAACAACAAAAGGTTTTCAAAAATTGAAACAAAAATGTTCGGTGGTTGCCAAATAATACAACAGTAATTATGGTGCAGCAAACACATTTTTATAAAATGGCTAAATGGTTTAAAATGAAATTAAACAGAAAAGGAAATAAAAGAAAATGCAAAACAGAAAACAGAAAAGAAAGGGAAAAAGAGAGAAAAGCCCCCCCGGCCCTTTGGGCTTTGGCCCATGCTGGCCACCCAGGCCACCAGGAGGCCCACTCTGCCTCCCTTATCCCCCCCCACGACCCGAAACCCTAACCTACCCCAACCCCACTCGCACCACTCTCCCTCCCTCGTCTGGATCTGGATTGGGAGGATCCCGATCCCCTCGCCCCTCTCCCCCGCGCGCCCGTCGCCGCCTGGACCGCGCCGGCGACCGGAGCTCCCTTGCCGGCCTGCTTTCTCCTCCCCACTGGCCTACACCCCACGTCGTCGTCATCCCCGTCGCCCCCCCTCGACCCCCCGCTGCCCCGTCCCTACAACCCCCCCTGTGAGGCCCCTCCTCCTCTCTTCCCCGCACGCGCCCGCACCGGCCACGCTCACCGCGGCCACCCGGCGTTCCCCCCTCGCGCACGCTCGCGCGCTCCTCACCTCGCCGCGCTCATCGCACCCGCTACTCGCCATCCCGCACCCGCGCACGCCGCTCGGGGCCACGCCCCTCGCCCCGCCTCTGTCCCCGCTGCTGCGGCTGGCCGCCGCGCTCCACGGCGCCCCACGTTGGCGGCCCCGCTCCGCTGCTCTGCTCCTCTGCCCGCCACGCCGTGCGCGCCCGCAGTCCTGCGCCACCTCAGATCCCAACTGCGCCTGCGCGAGCTCCGCCACCCCGCCACGGACATCCGCGGCCACCTCCACCCGCGCTCGTCGGCTCCCCGCACCGCCGCCCCGTTTCTGTCCCGCGGTGGCCCTGCTACTGCGCCGCGCCGGCGCGCAGCCCTGGCCACCAGCGTCTCACCCGCCTCGCGTGCTTCCCACACCTCGTCGTGCGCCATCTGCCGCGGCGGCCCTCTCCGCTACCCGCGCCGCCTCTGCTCACTCCCGCTGGCATGGGCTCGATCCGGTCGAGCTCCGGCCTCGTCCTCCGTTGCTCTCCGGTGCCCTGCGGTCGCTGTCCCCCCTGCTGGCCTGGGCGGGCGCCTATTCGGGCTAGCGCCCGTCGCCCGCACCACCGCCCGATAGCCCAGCGCCCGCTAGCCCCCCTGGGGCCTATGAAAGTGGGCCCCCATGCCTAGAGCGTTTCTGAAAAAAAGGAATTAAAAAAATAATAATAATTAAATAAATAATAATAATTAAATAAATAATAATAATTTAATTAATTAATTAAGGAATTAATTAAGTTGATTAATCATAATTAGATTAACCTAATTAACTGTTAGTTAATTAATCAATCAATGACAGTGGGGCCCACCCCTAATTAATTCTAATTAGATTAATTAAAATTTGGATAATTAACAGGTGTCTCTGACCAGTGGGACCCACTAGTCAGGTTGACCAGTCAACTTTGTTGACTGCTGACGTCAGCATGACATCATGCTGATGTCATTAACCCATTTTCGAATTAATTTAAATAATTAATTAAATTCCAGAAATTAATAAAATCTTTAGAAAATCATATCTTTTAATCCGTAACTCGGATTAAAATATTTTCAACATGAAAGTTGCTCAGAACGACGAGACGAACCCGGATACGCAGCCCGTTCGTCCGCCACGCACCCCTAACATATCAAACTCGCAACTTTCCCCCTCTGGCTCCTCTGCCCGAAAACGCGAAACACCGGGGATACTTTCCCGGATATTTTCCCCCTTCGCCGGTATCACCTCATACCGCGATAGGGCATCCCCCTAGCACCAATACTTGTCATGTCGTGCATCGCTATAAATCTGTTTGCTTAAATATTTATTGTTTCCTCCCCCTCTTCTCTCGCTAGACACTGAGACCGATGCCGCTGCTACCCAATACGACTACGGAGTTGACGACCCCTCTCTCTTGCCAGAGCAACCAGGCAAGCCCCCCCCCCTTGATCACCAGATATCACCATCTACCCTCTTAGGATTATGCTATGCGATGCTACTTGGTGAACTTACCATCTACTCTCTTCTCTTGCTGCAAGATGGAGGTTACCAGAAGCGTAGTCTTCGATAGGACTAGCTATCCCCCTCTTATTCCGGCATTCTGCAGTTCAGTCCACATATGATACCCCCTTTTCCATTTGATACCAATGCATACATTTGTAGTGTAGCTCCTTGCTTGCGAGTACTTTGGATGAGTACTCACGGTTGCTTTTCTCCCCCTTTTCCCCTTTCCTATACCCGATTGCTGCGACCAGACGTTTGAGCCCAGGAGCCAGACACCACAGTCGACGACGACTACTACTACTACTCGGGAGGTGCCTACTACTACATGCAGCCCGCTGACAACGACCAGGAGTAGTTTAGGAGGATCCCAGGCAGGAGGCCTACGCCTCTTTCGATCTGTATCCCAGTTTGTGCTAGCCTTCTTAAGGCAAACTTGTTTAACTTATGTCTGTACTCAGATATTGTTGCTTTCGCTGACTTGTCTATGATTGAGCTCTTGTATTCGAGCCTTCGAGGCCCCTGGCTTGTAATATGATGCTTGTATGACTTATTTTTATTTGTAGAGTTGTGTTGTGATATCTTCCCGTGAGTCCCTGATCTTGATCATACACGTTTGCATGTATGATTAGTGTACGATTGAATCGGGGGCTTCACACACATCATGAACTCCTGACAATACTTCTGGTAATTCCAACTTGTAGGCAACTTCTCCCATACGCTCCAGAACTCGGTATGGTCCTACAAATCTCGGGGCTAACTTTCCCATAACTCCAAATCGTTTAACTCCTCGGAGTGATGACACACGAAGATATGCTCGTTCTCCAATTTCATAGACTACCTCCTTGCGTTTTGTATCGGCATAACTCTTCTGCCTGGACTGAGCTACCTTCAGTCTATCCCGAATCAACTTAACCTTCTCTTCGGATTCCTTGATTAAAACTGGTCCAAACAACGGATGGTCTCCAACTTCATCCCACATTAACGGTGTCATGCATCTTCTTCCATACAAAGCTTCGAAAGGAGCCATCTTCAAACTAGACTAATAACTGTTGTTGTAGGAGAACTCTGCATAAGGCAAATGTTCATCCCAACTAGATCCATAATCTAGCGCACAAGCTCTCAAAATGTCCTCCAGAATCTGATTGACTCTCTCGGTCTATCCATCTGTTTGCGGATGAAAGGATGTACAGAACTCTAGCCTAGTACCCAAAGTCTGGTACAGCTGATTCCAAAACTTCGAGGTAAACTATGTACCTCTATTTGATACGATGGTCCTCGAAACTCCATGCAGACATACGATCTTGGTCATATATGTCTTGGCCAACTTCGCGCTTGTATATGTGGTTTTCACTGGGATAAAGTGAGCTACCTTGGTCAAGCGATCAAGTACTACCCAGATAGAATCATATCCTGATCGGGTCCTGGGTAATCCGGTGATAAAGTCCATGCCAAGTTTATCCCACTTCCATTCTGGTATTGGCATAGGTTGAAGTAATCCTACTGGCTTCTGATGTTCTGCCTTCACTCTCTGACATACATCACATACCGCTACATACTCGCAATATCCTTCTTCATTACTGTCCACCAGAAATGTTCCTTCAAATCCAAATACATCTTGGTGTTTCTGGAGTGTATCGAGTATGGTGAGTCATGGGCCTCCTGAAGTATTAACTTCCAGATCTCTAGGTCATTAGGCACATAAACACGATCCTCAAACCATAAGGTTTCGTTCTCATCCTCACGAAAACCCTTGGCTTTGCCTTTGCTCATTTTCTCCTTTATCTCAGCAATTTCCTTATCATCCTTCTGAGCTTCTCGAACCTTTCCCAACAATGTAGACTGAACCTCCATTGTTGCAACAAAACCTCTTGGAACTATCTCCAAACAAAGTTCCTTAAGATCGTCAACTAACTCCTGCGGTAATCCTCTGCTTATGAGGATATTGGCATAACTCTTGTGGCTCAAAGCGTCTGCTACGACATTGGCCTTTCCTGGATGATAATGTAGCTTCATATCATAATCCTTTTTGAGCTCCAACCATCTCCTCTGCTTGAGATTCAACTCCTTCTACGTGAAAATGTACTTCAAACTCTTGTGGTCCGTGTACACATCACATCGGTTTCCAATCAGAAAATGTCTCCAGGTCTTGAGCGCATGCACTACGGCTGCTAACTCCCAATCATGTGTGGCATAGTTCAACTCATGAGGTCGAATCTGTCATGAAGCATATGAAACAACTCTTCTATCTTGCATTAGTACACCTCCAGGTCCCAAGCGAGAAGCGTCACAATAAACCTGGAAATCCTTGCGTATATCCGGAAGAATCAGCACTAGGGCTGTAACCAAACGTTTCTTCAACTCCTGAAAACTGGTCACATTCCTCGATCCATTTGAAATTGGTGTCCTTCTTCAACAACTCTGTCATGGGTTTCGCAATCTTGGAGAAATTCTCAACGAACCTCCTGTAATATCCTGCGAGTCCCAGAAAACTGCGGATCTCTCCAACTGAGGTGGGTGCCAACCACTCAGTCACAGACTAAACCTTGATGGGGTCTACTGCTATACCATCTCCTGATATAACATGTCCAAGAAATCCAACTTCCTTCAACCAAAACTCACACTTGCTAAACTTGGCATATAGCTAGTGTTCCCTGAGCTTCTCGAGAACTAAGCGCAAGTGTTCCTTGTGTTCCTCTTCCTTATTTGAGTACACCAAAATATCATCAATAAATACCACAACAAACTTATCCAAAAACTCCATGAACACCTTATTCATCATACTCATAAAATAGGAAGGGGCATTAGTCAGTCCAAAAGACATGACCGTGTACTCATATAGCCCATACCTTGTGGTAAAAGATGTCTTAGGTATATCCTATTCTCGGATCTCAACTGGTGGTATCCTGATCGAAGGTCGATCTTGGAGAATACTTTAGCTCCTTGCAAATGGTCAAACAGATCATTGATCATCGGTAGTGGGTGCTTGTTCTTGATCGTCACTTTGTTCAAAGCCCGATAATCAACAACCATTCTCAAAGATCCATCCTTCTTCTCAACTAAGAGCACTGGGGCTCCCCAAGGTGATGAACTTGGTCGGATGTAACTTTTCTTGAATAACTCCTTAATCTTTTTCTTAATTTCCTCTAGATCATTTGCGGGCATCCGATATGGTCTCTACGATATTAGTCCGGTGCCTGGCAACAGCTCTATCAAAGACTCTATGTCTCGATCTGGTGGAATGCCTGGTAATTCCTTTGGAAATACATCTGGGTAATCCTTCACAACAGGCACTTCTTCCTGAACAACTCCCGAGAGAGAATTCACTTGGGTCCTCCTTGGCGCATGTCATGATACATACTTGATCCTCTTTCCCTCTAGGGTGGTGAGTAGAAGTGACTTACTAGCACAATCGATGTTTCCTCCATACTTCGATAACTAATCCATGCCTAATATTATATCCAATCCTTGTGACTCCAAAATCACTAGGTCTGAGGGGGAAACGTGGCTACCAATGGTTAATGGTAACCGATCACACCATCGGCTGGCCATATACTCTGCTCCTGGCAAGCTTACTAACATGGGTGACCTAAGGGCTAGGGTTAGCAACTTAAACTTGGCCACAAATCCCCTTGATATATATGAATGCGATGCACCAGTGTCAAAAAGAACGAGAGCGGTAAATGACTTAATCAAAAACTTATAGATCACTGCGTCAGGCTGTTCTTCAACCTCCTCCATGTTGATGTGGTTCACCTAACCTCTGGTGAAAGGGTTTGGCTTCTTTGTTGAGCTTCCATTTCCATTTCCATTCTTTGCTTCAGGGCATTTAGTGGTGTAGTGTCCAGTCTTCCCGCACTTGAAACAAGTAATGTGACTTAGATCCTTCCTGGCGGGTGTTGCTGGGTTGGAACGGTTATGTCCGTTGTTTCCTCCATTCGCATTCCCATTCTTAGGGCCATTGTGGCTATGCGAACTCCCTCCATTATGAGTATGGCCTCCATGGTTATGAGTGTAACCTCCTGAGTTAGGGGTAAAGCGAGGCTTCTGCTGAGCTCCAGAATTATACTTCCCCTGTCCATACTTCCTTTTGCGGATCTCTATCTGTTGCTCCTTGCCTTCAATCATGATGGCCCTCTCTACCAAATCTTGGTAGTTATTGAATGTTTCCACCATCAACAGCATACTCAGCTCATCATTCAGCCCTTCCATAAACTTCTCCTACTTCGCGGCATCGGTGGCCACATCATATGGGGCATTACGAGCTAACTTACTAAACTCATCCACGTACTGCCCCACGGTACGATTTTCCTGGCGTAAGTTGTGAAACTCACACTTCTTCATACTCATTACTCTAGTTGAGACATGGGCTGTACGGAAAGCTTGCTGAAACTGATCCCATGTGACATTGGCTATGGGAAAAGTGGTTGCGTAATTCTCCCACCATGAGGCTACGGGTCCATCCAATTGATGTGCGTCAAAGAGCACCTTCTCAACATCTATGCAACATGCGGTGGTCAGCTCCCTCCCAATCCTGCAGAGCCAGTCATCAGCAACAATCAGCTCGGTGCTACTAGAGAACACCGGTGGATTCAACCTCAGAAAACGGGCTGAGTTGTCAACTGGAGGTGGTGGCGGTGGGTTGTTATTGTTGTTGTTGTTGTTGCCTTGGTTCTGGACTAGCAACTGCCTCAAGGCATTCTGCTGCTAGATCAACTGGGTGAGCTCCGGTGGGAAGACAAATCCAGGGTCACGTCTTGGAGGCATCTGATAGGTTTAGAGGGGAGAGATTAGAATAGAGTGAGGCCTAAGGAGAAAATCACTACCCATATGCACATGAGACAAACATATTCATTATCACACCACTCAATTCAAAACAAGGGCACTATGTTACTTTTACTAGCCTAAATTAGAAGGGTTGCGGTACCAAATTTCCTTTTAGTAAAATAGTGTGCGTGCATGTGTTATCCAACAAGATTATGTGAAGAATTTGAGGCTATAGTAAACTTGCTCTCTAGCAAGATCAAGCCTCACATGGTTGTACAGAGAGGTGAGGTTGCAGCAAGTTCTTTCATGACGAGACTTGCTGATTATTGCACTGTAGCGATCCGACCTCAGATGGTCAAATCTCTGTGCATAGGTGTCATCCCTGGATCGGTAATGCTGACACACACAGTACTCAAAGGATTTATAACAGAGTTCAATCACACACTTATTACATCGAATGTCTCAAAGAGAGAACTTATTACAATAATATGGCTGAAGGTCATCTAATTAAGATAACAGCGGAAGCTTCGAAGGTAAAATGAGTCCATCAACTCCAACGGCATAGCTGAGTGCACGACAACGACCTAGCGCACCTTACTCTTTGTCTGAAAACTCTGCAACATAATACGTTGCAGCCTTTGTAGGTCAGCACATGGAATATGCTGGCAAAATAACACTATAGAGCAATGAACATGCAACAACTATAACTATATGCAAATTTGGCTGGTGGATGCTCTATGGTTATTTTTGCAGAAAGCTAGTTTTTCCCTACAACAAAGGAATAGATTTTATTTAACTACAAAGTCTGTTGAAAACATTGAGAAGGTTCCTCCAACTCAATCCCAAATTAATAAATCATCAACCCAACAATTTGAATAAATAGAGTGATGAGATCAAAACAATAATTCAAGTACCAGATACTCAAAATGTCCATAACCAGGGACACAGCTAACCATGATTAGTTTATACACTCTGCAGAGGTTTGCACACTTTTCCCCACAAGACTCGATCTCCTCCGTTGGATTTCTCGCACTACATGGTGTTTGAGAAATGGATGACCGAGACACAGTCTTTCAGAAGCATTAACTCTTTACTCTGGGTAGACAGTACCACCTACATCCCCTACATCTGCTAGCCTACCACTGAAAGAGGTCACACAACATACTCAACAATGCCAGAGCCCATAATGGCTTGTGGCTGCACACGGAAGTTTCTAGCATGAATAATCTTATGATCCCTTTGAGCCTGGGTGGCAAACTGTAGGATGATCACACGGGTACTCCGGGATATCCCAGGACAATCCAGGTGCCCAGACAACCACTGGTGCTCCAGGGTGCCTCAACCTAACCACCCAGATGTGTATTAAAGTAGCCACCTTAAGTTTAACCATTAATTAAAACTCTCACATCTCTCATGGATCACTCAAACCCAAACCACGTCTACGAGCATAGCATTGCAATAAGCATAACATAGAAGTAACTACCAGGGTTTGAAATAAAGACAATAGATTCTACCTCATCACTACTTCCCAATACCCACAAGTATTCAAGTCCTAACCATGCAGTGTTTGAGGATTGAAACTAATGCATAAAAACATGGGTAATAAGGGGTATGATCAAAGGGTTACTTGCCTTGTTGACGATCTGAAAACCCTAGTGACTCGTAGTAGCACGCTTCGCACTCCGGAAACTCTATTGTGAACAAACAATAACATACATAAGCACACAAGCATAAGATTCATGGGTAAAACTCAAATGAAAAGATCCAAACTGAAAGTTCAACTGAAGAGCTTCCATTTGCAAAAAGAATCAATCGAATCAGAGCAACAAAGCTCAAACTACGATCAAAAGAAGTGTGAAATCAAATCTGCTTGAAACCAAATTTTAAATTGTCAAAACCATGTTCAAATTGATTATTTGGAAATAGGGGAACAAGACGAAGATTTTGGCATTGGTTTCACTGGATTTGGACAAATGAGCAAAAAGTTGCGAGGGTTTGAAGATCAGGGACTAATCTATGAGAAAAGTATTCGCTGATAGGTCCCTGGCCGAAAAATAAAATAAAAGAAAAACCCTAATGAATGAACGTTCGCTATGAAACCCTAACGAACGAAAACATTCGCTACCGAGGATTAATGGACGAACGTCCGCAAATTAAAACCGATGGGAAAACCGAGAGAAAAACCCTAAAAAACTAAACCGGAGAAAAACCGAGGGAAAAAACGGATCGGGTTTTTACCGGTTAACCGGAGGAAATCGTCGGCGGCGACGACGGCGGAATCCGGCGAGACGACGCGGTGGCAGCGGCGGCTCGTGGCGGTGGGGCGGTGGTGCGGGGCGACGCTAGGCGGCGGCGTGCAAGCGGCGGCGCGAGCTGCGGCGGCGGGGCGGGGTGAGGAGAAGGGGCGGCGGTGGACGATGCTTATAAAGGCGCGAGGGGGTCTGCCTTGCGGGAGGGGGCGCCGGGAGGAGTCCGGCTCGAACTCCCGAGCTCCGGCGGCGGCAGCGCGGAGTCCTCACGCGGGAGGAAGGCGGCGCAGTGGGCTGGCCTGCTCGGGTGGGCCTTCGGCCTAGTCGGGTGGGAAGTTTTTTTTCAAAAAAATTAATTTTGCCCGAAAGAAAAATCCTAAAATAAATTCTAAAAATACTAGAAACAATTTTCACCGTCTAAACCTAATATTTAGAACAAAGTGAATATTTTTCTGGCCTAAATTTTTTCAAAAATGCATATTTTTCTAATTCAAATAAAATAGAAAATAAAATATAAATTTGATTTTAAAATTTCTTCTCCAATATTCCTCTCTTTTGAAGAAGTCATATTATCTTCTCTCTTTTATTTTTAATATTGGAAATAAATGGAGAGAAAAATATTAAAATCAAATTGATCCTCTTTTCAAATTTGAGAAAATTAAAATATGAAAATTTTATGAAACCTCCTACTCTCTCCTTGAGTCCTTGAGTTGCTTAAGATTTCTAGGATCACAACCAAAATGCAAATAAAATATGATATGCAGATGATGACCTATGTATAACATTCAAATTGGAAATTGGGATGTTACATGCACATCTAAAGATAAGAGAGCAAAGATTTTTTTCTAGAAAAGGAGGTTTACCCCGGCCTCTGCATTTGAGCTATGCATATAGCCATTTTATTGATTATTCATAAAGACCTTACAAAGCAGTACGTCAGGTAGTTTGAAGGCACCATCTTAGGAACACATATTGCTACTCCTATCCACTTGAGGAAGGGATGCTGATAGTCCGAGCCTAATACCAAATAGACATCGCACCAAAACCTAACATCTGAAACCAAAGGCCCCAATCAAGCCACATATTGGCTTTGGGGTACAAACCGATCCGACGCTCTCCATCGTCTTCCACCAATACATCTTCAGAGCAGAAACTAATGCACCGACCTTGCTAGGCCTCTCTGCCATCGACGCCACCATCACACCAGACAGCGTCCTCCTCCCGTGCGAGTCCATCTTCACGCATCGGATGCCGAGTCTCCGCTGTACCATGCCGCCGAGATCCGTCGCCATCAATGTGTAAGCTGAAGCACCGCTCCCCCAAAGAAGCCACCCACTGTTCCCTTGATCCCGTGCACACCTCCAAGAATGACGCCCCCAAGGGAGAAATGACACCAGAGCGCCACTGTCATCCTATCTACTGATCTAGGATTTCCTCGGAGCTAGTGGATAGAGGTCTGGAGCTTCTCCATGGCGATGCCTTCAAGAAGGTAACGACACAAAAGAGTGCCGCCATTGCCTGTCTTGGCAACAAGCCGAGAACGAGGTTTTTACCCGGATCCGCTTGACAAACCTTCATCAAGCATCATGTGCATGGGTCGCCACCTATCTAATATGCCGCGTAGCGAGCAGGCCACATTGGCCAGATCAGATATGTCCGGAGGCCAGACCATACATGGCGCCGACCCGGCCCTCCATGCCGCTGCCGCCGATCCGAGGTCGGATGGTACATCGCTGCAGATCTGATCGCCGCCACCGATCGTAGCCAACGCCGCCGCTGCCCGAAGCAAGGCTGGCCACCGCACCCACAGCCATCGCCGCCCGAGGCAGAGCCAGCCGTCGCGCCGCCGCCGATCAAGGCAAGGACGCCCGCCGGGCCGCCAAGGCCAGATCGATCATGCCTCGTCACGAGGCTTGATACGTCTCCAACGTATCTATAATTTTTGATTGTTCCATGCTATTATATTATCTGTTTTGGATGTTTAATGGGCTTTAATATGCTCTTTTATATTATTTTTGGGACTAACCTATTAACTGGAGGCCCAGTGCCAGTTTCTGTTTTTTGCCTATTTCAGTGTTTTGCAGAAAAGGAATATCAAACGGAATCCAAATGGAATGAAACCTTTGCGAGGATCTTTCTTGGAACAAATGCAATCCAGGCGACTAGGAGTGGAAGTCAGAGATGCAACGAGGCGGCCACGAGGCAGGAGGGCGTGCCCAGGGGGGTAGGCACGCCCCCCACCCTCGTGGGCCCCTCGTAGCTCCACCGACGTACTTCTTTCGCCTATATATACTCGTATACCTAAAAACATCCAGGAGAGCCACGAGACCACTTTTCCACTACCGCAACCTTCTGTACCCATGAGATCCCATCTAGGGCCTTTTCCGGTGATCTACCGGAGGGGGATTCGATCACGGAGGGCTTCTACATCAACACCATAGCCTCTCCGATGATGTGTGAGTAGTTTACCACGGACCTTCGGGTCCATAGTTATTAGCTAGATGGCTTCTTCTCTCTCTTTGGTTCTCAATACAAAGTTCTCCTCAATGTTCTTGGAGATCTATTCGATGTAATATTCTTTTGCGGTGTGTTTGCCGAGATCCGATGAATTGTGGATTTATGATCAAGTTTATCTATGAACAATATTTGGTTCTTCTCTGAATTCTTATATGCATGATTTGATATCTTTGCAAGTCTCTTTGAATTATCGGTTTAGTTTGGCCTACTAGATTGATCTTTCTTGCAATGGGAGAAATGCTTAGCTTTGGGTTCAATCTTGCGGTGTCCTTTCCCAGTGACAGTAGGGGCAGCAAGGCACGTATTGTATTGTTGCCATCGAGGATAAAAAGATGGGGTTTATATCATATTACTTGAGTTTATCCCTCTACATCATGTCATCTTGCCTAAAGCATTACTCTGTTCTTATGAACTTAATACTCAAGATGCATACTGGATAGCGGTCGATGTGTGGAGTAATAGTAGTAGATGCGGAATCGTTTTGGTCTACTTAACACGGACGTGATGCCTATGTTTCAATCTATACAACAAAAATACCAAAAATATATATCTTATTATCTTTATTAGATCTCACTTTTCAATTAGCCGTGAAGGGATTGACAACCCCTTTATCGCGTTGGTTGCAAGGTTCTTGATTGTTTATGCAGGTACTAGGCGACTTGCGTGTAATCTCCTACTGGATTGATACCTTGGTTCTCAAAAACTGACAGAAATACTTATGCTACTTTGCTGCATCGCCCTTACTTCTTCAAGGGAAAACCAACGCATGCTCAAGAGGTAGCAAGAAGGATTTCTGGCGCCGCTACCGGGGAGATCTACGCTCAAGTCAAGACATACCAAGTACCCATCACAAACTCTTCTCATTCGCATTACATTATTTGCCATTTGCCTCTCATTTTCCTCTCCCCCACTTCACCTTTGCCGTTTTATTCGCCCCTTTTTCCGTTCGCCTCTTTTCGCTTGCCTCTTGTATGCTTTTGTGTTAGATCGTTTATTTGCCCTCATGGCTAGTTCTCCTATCATTTTTAACACTCCCGATAATGAAGTTCTTAATTTTAAACAAAGGGAGGGAGAAAACCTAAAAGATGCTTGGTATAGAATTTGCAATGCTCAAAATAGATCTACTAAAAAGCAATCTACTTTCGTTCTTCTTCGCAATTTTTATGTAGGCATCACTCCTTGGTATAGATATGTTCTTGACACCATTACCGGAGGGAATTTCTTGGGTAGCCATACTTTTGATTCTTATAATACTATGATAGATTTCTTAGGCCCACCACCTCTTTTGGTCAATGGAACTATTTTAACCTTGGAACATGTGATGCAAAGGCTTGATATTATTGAAAATAAAATTGCCACTTTAGAGTTAATTGAAAATTTGGATAAAATGATCCACAACCAAATTACCCAAATTGTGTCTAAGGTAGGAGTTACTCTGAAAAATCTTAAGGAAAAGGAACCCATAGTCAATGAAAAGATAGATCAAGATTCCATTAGAATTGATAAACTCGAAGATATTATTACCAACTTGGGGTCCGCTTTCTCTGCCGTTAAAAACACCTCAAGTCTTCCTCCTACCAAAGTTTCCAAATTTATCTATGTTCCTAAAAATAAGGGTGAATCTTCTAGTAAGAAAAATGAAGATCTCAAATCAATAAGTGTTCACCCCAACTTTTTAGATATCATTAAGGAACCTTTTGCTACAAATGAATTTCTTGATTTCCTACCTAGGAGTTTGATCATTAGCAAAAACAAAGAACCTCCTAAGGGTTATAAGTGTTCAATTGAAGAATTGCATACCAAAGATGACAATACTTAGATCTATTCTTGCTTTTATGCCTAGCTAGGGGCGTTAAACAATAGCGCTTGTTGGGAGGCAACCAAATTTTATTTTTGTGCTTTAATTTTTGTTCCTGTTTAGTAATAAATAAATCATCTGTCCTCTTTTATGATTGTGTTTTTTATGTTTCGATTAGTGTTTGTGCCAGGTAAAGCCTTTAGGATCTTCTTGGGTGATTGTTGTTTGATCTTGCTGAAAAAAACAGAAAGTATGAGCTCACGAGAATAATTTTCATTTTTACCAGAGAGCGATAAAATACCAATTCCAACTGCAGCAGATAAATATACAAATTATTTGGGTAATCCTATTTTTTCAGAATTTTTGGAGTTACAGAAGTATTCGAAATCTCCAGATTTCTACAGACTGTTCTGTTTTTTACAGATTCTGTTTTCCGTGTGTTGTTTGCTTATTTTGATGAATCTATGGCTAGTATGAGGGGGTATGAACCATAGAGAAGTTGGAATACAGTAGGTTTAACACCAATATAAATAAAGAATGAGTTCATTACAGTACCTTAAAGTGTTGGTTTGTTTTCTTATACTAACGGAGCTCATGAGATTTTTTGTTGAGTTTTGTGTTGTGAAGTTTTCAAGTTTTTGGGTAAAGATTTGATGGATTTTGTAACAAGGAGTGGCAAGAGCTAAGCTTGGGGATGCCCCAGGCACCCCAAGGTAAAATTCAAGGACAACCAAAAGCCTAAGCTTGGGGATGCCCTGGAAGGCATCCCCTCTTTTCGTCTTCATCTATCGGTAACTTTACTTGAGGCTATATTTTTATTCACCACATGATATGTGTTTTGCTTGGAGCTTCTTGTATAATTTGAGTCTTTGCTTTTTAGTTTACCACAATCATCCTTTCTGTACAAACTTTTTGGGAGAGACACCCATGAATCGGAATTTATTAGAATACTCTATGTGCTTCACTTATATCTTTTGAGCTAGATAATTTTTCTCTAGTGCTTCACTTATATCTTTTTAGAGCACGATGGTGGTTTTATTTTATAGAAATTATTGATATCTCATGCTTCACTTATATTATTTTGAGAGTCCTTTATAATAGCATGGTAATTTGCTTTGGTTATGAAATTAGTCCTAATATGATAGGCATCCAAGATGGGTATAATAAAAACTTTCATATAGAGTGCATTGAATACTATGAGAAGTTTGATACTTGATGATTGTTTTGAGATATGAAGATGGTGATATTAGAGTCATGCTAGTTGAGTATTTGTGAATTTGAGAAATACTTGTGTTGAGGTTTGCAAGTCCCGTAGCATGCACGTATGGTAACCGTTGTGTAACACATTTGAAGCATGAGGTGTTTCTTTGATTGTCCTCCTTATGAGTGGCGGTCGGGGACGAGCGATGGTCTTTTCCTACCAATCTACCCCCCTAGGAGCATGCGTGTAGTGCTTGGTTTTGATGACTTGTAGATTTTTGCAATAAGTATGTGAGTTCTTTATGACTAATGTTGAGTCCATGGATTATACGCACTCTCACCCTTCCATCATTGCTAGCCTCTTCGGTACCGTGCATTGCCCTTTCTCACCTCGAGAGTTGGTGCAAACTTCGCCGGTGCATCCAAACCCCGTGATATGATACGCTCTATCACACATAAGCCTCCTTACATCTTCCTCAAAACAACCACCATACCTACCTATTATGGCATTTCCATAGCCATTCCGAGATATATTGCCATGCAACTTTCCACCATTCCGTTTATTATGACACACTTCATCATTGTCATATTGCCTTGCATGATCATGTAGTTGACATCATATTTGTGTCAAAGCCACCGCTCATAATTTTTTATACATGTCACTCTTGAATCATTGCACATCCCGGTACACCACTGGAGGCATTCATATAGAGTCATATTTTGTTCTAGTATCGAGTTGTAATTTTTGAGTTGTAAATAAATAGAAGTGTGATGATCATCATTATTAGAGCATTGTCCCGTGTGAGGAAAAAAAGTGAAAGGCCAAAAAAGAGAAGGCCCAAAAAATGAGAGAAAAAGAGAGAAGGGACAATGTTACTATCCTTTTTTCACACTTGTGCTTCAAAGTAGCACCGTGATCTTCGTGATAGAGAGTCTCTTATTTTGTCACTTTCATATACTAGTGGGAATTTTTATTATAGAATTTGGCTTGTATATTCCAACAATGGGCTTCCTCAAAATGCCCTAAGTCTTCATGAACAAGCAAGTTGGATGCACACCCACTTAGTTTCTTTTATTGAGCTTTCATACCGTTATAGCTCTATTGCATCCGTTGCATGGCAATCCCTACACCTCGCATTTACATCAATTGATGCGTAAATGTGAGACTTCCTCCCTTTTTGTCTTCTCCACACAACCTCCATCATCATATTCTGTTCCACCTATAGTGCTATGTCCATGGCTCGCGCTCATGTATTGCGTGAAAGCTGAAAAAGTCTGAGAATACTAAAGTATGAAACAGTTTCTTGTGTTGTCATCGGGGTTGTGCATGATGGGAGCATTTTGTGTGACAAAAATGAAGCATGGCCAAACTATACGATTTTGTAGGGATGAGCTTTCTTTGGCTATGTTATTTTGAGAAAACATAATTGCTTGGTTAGTACGCTTGAAGTATTATTATTTTATGTCAATATTAAACTTTTATCTTGAATCTTTCGGATCTGAATATTCATGCCACAATAAAGAAAATTACATTGAAAATTATGTTAGGAAGCATTCCACATCAAAAATTCTGTTTTTATCATTTACCTACTCGAGGACGAGCAGGAATTAAGGTTGGGGATGTTGATACGTCTCCAACGTATCTATAATTTTTTATTATTCCGTGCTATTATATTATCTGTTTTGGAAGTTTAATGGGCTTTAATATGCTCTTTTATATTATTTTTGGGAGTAACCTATTAACCGGAGGCCTAGTGCCAGTTTCTGTTTTTTTCCTATTTCAGTGTTTCGCAGAAAAGGAATATCAAACAGAATCCAAACGGAACGAAACCTTCGCAAGGATCTTTCTTGGAACAAACGCAATCAAGGAGACTTGGAGTGGAAGTCAGAGACGCAACGAGGCAGGAGGGCGCGCCCAGGGGGTAGGCACGCCCCCACCCTCATGGGCCCCTCATAGCTCCACTGACGTACATCTTTCGCCTATATATACTCTTATACCCTAAAACATCCAAGAGAGCCACAAAACCACTTTTCCACCGCCGCAACCTTCTGTACCCGTGAGATCCCATCTGGGGCCTTTTCCAGCGATCTGCCGGCGGGGGATTCGATCACGGAGGGCTTCTACATCAACACCATAGCCTCTCCGATGATGTGTGAGTAGTTTACCACAGACCTTCGGGTCCATAGTTATTAGCTAGATGGTGTCTTCTCTCTCTTTGGTTCTCAATACAAAGTTCTCCTTGATGTTCTTGGATATCTATTCGATGTAATATTCTTTTGCGGTGTGTTTGCCGAGATCCGATGAATTGTGGATTTATGATCAAGTTTATCTATGAACAATATTTGGTTCTTCTCTGAATTCTTATATGCATGATTTGATATCTTTGCAAGTCTCTTCGAATTATCGGTTTAGTTTGGCCTACTAGATTGATTTTGCTTGCAATGAGAGAAGTGCTTAGCTTTGGGTTCAATCTTACGGTGTCCTTTCCCAGTGACAGTACAGGCAGCAAGGCACGTATTGTATTGTTGTCATCGAGGATAAAAAGATGGGGTTTATATCATATTGCTTGAGTTTATCCCTCTACATCATGTCATCTTTCCTAAAGCATTACTCTGTTCTTATGAACTTAATACTCAAGATGCATGCTGGATAGCGGTCAATGTGTGGAGTAATAGTAGTAGATGCAGAATCATTTCGGTCTACTTAACACGGATGTGATGCCTATATTTCATAATCATTGCCTAGATATTCTCATAATTATGCGCTCTTCTATCAATTGTTCGGCAGTAATTTGTTCACCCACCGTAATACATACTATCATGAGAGAAGCCACTAGTGAAACATATGGCCCCGGGGTCTATTTTATATCATATAAGTTTCCGATCTACAATTCTAGTTTACTATTTATTTTATTTTGCAAGTGGCCGTGAAGGGATTGACAACCCATTTATCACGTTGGTTGCAAGGTTCTTGATTGTTTGTGCAGGTACTAGGAGACTTGTGTTTAATCTCCTACTGATTAATACCTTGGTTCTCAAAAACTGAGGGAAATACTTACGCTACTTTGTTGCATTACCCTTTCCTCTTTAAGGGAAAACCAACACATGCTCAAGAGGTAGCAAGGCTTCGCACCATCCCCATGGCATAGGAGAGAGAGAGCCCCCCCACTACCGCCGTCGGGTCCCGGGCTATAGGCTGGTGGCGTCCTTCGGCAGCGGCGGAGGGAGGGCGGGAAGGGAGGAGAGACCCGACGGCTAGGGTTTTGTCCCCACCCGAGTCGACTGAGCGGGGGCGATGCGGGGGGGGGGGGGGGATTGGTATTCTACTTCCTAAAAATGGGAGGGATTTTCACTTCCCGACCTCAGCACCAACTAGGGATGCATACAACCATTTTAGTATGAGTAGCAACATAAACATGATCCTCAATTTTTTAATGAGTATCAAGATATTGTTGAATATATGAGCAAATTACTACGAGATATAATCCAAATAAACACAAAATAAATCATGAAAACAATAACAGATATTGAACTAATCATGCAGACTAGCATAGTAGATGAACATATCGAATCTAGGGCACATACTAGAAACATGAATTCTACCATGATCTCGAACAAGAAGGACAGAATCACATGCGATGCAACGGGAGCAGAACCATTGGCATTGATGTTGTCGCCCATGTCATTGGGGAAGAGATTGCCGAGGTCAGGGAATAAGTTGTCGCTGCCAGCAGTCACGCGACCCAAAAACCTGATCGCCCCTCTCTCGTACAGGATCACGAGAGGCGGGGTTCCGGAGGCCTGTTTTCCCTTCTCGCGATGCATGCCAGAAGGAGGGATGGAGAAGACTTGCATGGTGGCGCAATGATCTAGAACGGTGTGAAACCATACGATGTGGCGGAGGTAAGGGTAGACATCCGCCTGACTATATGGTGGGTAAGAGCGATTGTCAATCCCTCCCCGGTATTGAGGTAGATTAAATTGTATGAGAGTTGATAAATAGATCTAGAAAAAACATGAAATAAAATAAGTAAAGAAAAGTGCAGCAAGGTATTTTTAGATTTTTGGATAAATAGATTTGAAAACAATATGATAGAAAATAGACTTGGGGGCCGTAGATTTCTATAGAGGCTTCTCTCAAGAAAATAGCATACGGTGGGTAAACAAATTACTGTTGGGCAATTCATAGAATAGCAAATAATTATGAAGATATCCAAGGCAATGATCATGTATAGGCATCATGTCCAAGATTAGTAGATCGACTCCTGCTTGCATCTACTAATATTACTCCACACATCGACCGCTATCCAGCATTCATCGAGTGTATTAAGTTCATGGAAAAACGGGGTAATGCAATAAGAACGATGACATGATGTAGACAAGATCTATTCGTGTAGGAATAGACCCCATCTTTTTATCCTTAGTGGAAACGATACATGCGTGTCATGTCTCCTTCTGTCATTGAGATTGAGCACCGCAAGATTGAACCCATCACAAAGCACCACTTCCCATTGCAAGAAAAATCAATCTAGTTGGCCAAACCAAACCAAAGTTTTGGAGAAGAAATACAAGGCTATAAATATCATGCATAAAAGAGTTCAAAAAATACCCAAATAATATTCATGGATAGATCTGATCATAAACTCACAATTCATCGGATCCCAACAAACACACCGCAAAAAGTCATTACATCAAATAGATCTCAAAGAACATCAAGGAGAACATTATATTGAAGATAAAAAGGTGAGAAGAAGCCATCTAGATACTGCCCACGAACCTGTAGGTCTGTGGTAAACTACTCACACATCATTGGAGGGGCGAGGGTGATGATGAAGAACCCCTCCGTGATCGTTGACCCCTCTGGCAGAGTGCCGGAAAAGGCCTCTAGATTGGATCTCATGGTTCTGGAACTTGCGACGGCTGGAATTCTATTTCGATGACTCCCCTAGGGTTTCTGAAATATTTGAGTAATTATAGAGCTGAGAGGTGGGGGAGGGTGCCTGTGGACCCCACTACCCACCAAGGCGTGCCCTGGTGCCTAGTAGGCCCCATAGGGCCCCTCTGGTGCACATCTTGGGCCTCCTAGGTGTCTTCTGGGCAGAAAAAAGTCTCCAAAAAGTTCCGCTGCATTTGGACTCCATTTGATATTCATTTTATGTGAAGTAAAAAACAAGCAAAAAAACAACAACTGGCATTGGGCACTATGTCAATAGGTTAGTCCCAAAAAATGATATAAAGTTGCTAGTAAATGAGTATAAAACATCCAAGAATGATACTTTAATAGCATGGAACAATAAAAAATATAGATACGTCGGAGACATATCAAGTAGGTCATGGGAGTAAACCCCACGGCCAAGTCGTGATCCAAAAAAATCAGAAACAGTAATTAAAAAAAAATATAGACAACGTGCATAGCTTTGTCCTCAGCTCGGCTCATTCCCGAAACCCGGCCCGCCGAGCCGACGAGTGAGGAGGAGGAGCGCAGGTGTAAGTCTACTCTTCTCATGCTCATACAAGTGGTGGAAGAGCTCACCTTATAAAGAGGTGCAACTCTCACTCAACTTCTGGGATGGGACTAAATTTTAGTCCAACTCACACCACTCACAACCATGCATGAATGGGTCATGAGAATTTCAGATTTTTAGTTGGGCTTTGGGCCAAATGCCTACTAACAAATTCCAACAGATATTTCTTGATGAGTGGTTCCATCATACACCAAGCTTGATCCTTAATAAATGGGAGAAAACCCCTGTGCACCACCTGTGAATTCTAGAAATTGAGAAGGATTTCATTTAGTATGTACTTTGAGTTTTGAGAGTCTATTATTGACATGGATTTCCCTTCTTCTAGAGAGACACATTAGAACAACGACAAGTTAACAAACGAGGAGGCTGTCGAGTTGTACTGTGACTACTGATAGATCTATTTTTGCACTTTTGCATTTTTTTTAGAGTGAATCTCGAAGGTATAAATTTTTCAAAGTGCTAACGCCCACCTACAGATGACAAGATTTTCTTCTTCTAAGGCCCCGTTCGGAAGCTTCCTAGCTCCGTGCTCCGTCGGCAACGCGTTAGGAGTTGGCCGAATGCCTCGGCTCCGCGAAGCCAGCTTCAGAAGCGGAGGCCTCGCGTAGTGTAAAAACCAGAAGCTGGGTATTCGAGCTCCCAGATTCTAGCGGAGGTGGAGTTGGGATAAATTACTCGTGTTGCCACCGCCAAGTGAATCAGCGTACCGGTTCATGCTCAGAGACCAATTGGACCAGTCTCTCTCTCCTCAAACCGGGCCAACCAGGTAGGCCCGACCACAGCAAGCCGCAGCTCCTCTCCCGTGCTGCCTCGAACGCTCCTGCCAGCCATGGAGAAGCCGGCTAGCGCCGCTCCCTCGAGAAGCTGGCTAGCTTCGGAAGCCAGAGAGCTTCCGAACAGGGTCTAAATGTAATGAGGCATGAGCCATAAACTCTTCATAGAGCTTTGGAGCAAAATATTGATCCCCTGCGTGCATATTACCCTTTGCCCATTTAGAAGTGACAAATCACCCCCCGCCCCCCACACGCACATAACAATAATATCATTCATTATTTAACTGCGTTGTAATTTGGGTCATACAAACTGATACTTGTACCTTACCGAAGATGATCAACCCACAATATGCGTTGACAAGTTAGTACTTGTCATCGACGCTGCCAAGTTGAAGTCCTCCTTGTTCCACAAGCTGGTACCCGTGAATACAACTCTTAGTCTCGCCTCTTGTGAGGACGGGATGGGGATAAGCGGTGACACCAACACAGTGAGGCGCCGTGTTGACGTAGAGGCTATAGACATATGAGGGCATGTACAATGGTTGATAAGACAGTCTTATCTTAAGTCTTGCATGTAATTTAGAGATGACAAAAAAAGTATGTTTACAATGGGTTATATCTTAGCCTTATCTTCAATAACTAGTAATTCCTTAAAACATGATGAGACAAATTGTGCTAAGAGATCATCTCTTGTCTTATCTTATCTTAAATAAGAGAAGACAAGTTTTTTCTTATTAGTTCTCTTTCCTCCACCTCATCATTTATCCTACATGACACTCCTAAAATAGCACCATTGCACATGCTCTCAGAGTCTTGTATCATGTTTAGGGACATGTGTTTTTTCCTATTGCATCGCACGGATATTTTTGCTACTTAATTACAAATGATTTTGTGCAAGCGACTAAATGACGGTTGGGCCAGTTGAAATCGGTCTGACCGTTTTTGGGTTTTGGGCTGCCTGGTTGGGCCAGGAGAAATCGGTCGTTCTGAAGAGCTCCCAGACCGAGATATTATGGTACATTTTAATTATAAATGATTTTGTGCAAGCGACTAAATCACGGTTGAAAATTCTCGCAAACGGTCGAGCAAATGTTTCTCGAAACCCCAGGACGGGAAAGTTAAGTTCAAAAAAAAAAGGACGGGAAAGTTGCACCGACGTGAACGGTCAGCCAGCTAGATCGGACGACCGGTCGTCCCTTCCCTGGGCGTACGTACGATCGACGACGGTAGCGACAACGACGATATCACTGTCGCCGACGTCCACGACGGTGACAAATGTACACACACATCGTGAAGCAGGCGGCATCAACATACCGATCGATTCAACTAAAAAAACAGAAAAGCATAGCGATCCTTTTTTTTTGGCGGGTAAGAAAACATAGCGATCGATCGATTTACGTGTGTGACCAGCAGTGAGCAGGCCTTGTTACGATGGTTGACGTACTACCCCCGCGAGCCGGTCTAGCAAATCGTCGGCTGTCTGACCGTTGACCGCGGCGTGGGCCCAGCGTATGCATGCCATGCAGCCCCCTGATGGGGCGCCTTTTCCGGAGGACGTGGCACTTGTGCTGAGTTTCGCGGCCTCCGGCCTCTGTGGATGAGATCATTTGAGCACGTGCCGCCTTCCGTTGTACGAACGGTGGGGCCTGCCGCTACGGCCGCCGGCTGCCGGTGCATGCATGAGCTAGCTCCGGCGCCAGCTCGCTGGTGGTACTAAAGAAAAGAATTCACACCACTTGATGTTGCACTTGCACTGCAAAATACTTTTCTGCAACACGTACTTTGAATTATCATTTTCCCTTCTCCGCACCGTGCCACCGTATGGCACAGTTAGTCAGGTACTATGAAGCCGATCCTCAAAAGGTACTATGAAGCCGGATCGTGGACTTCGCCGGCTGCAGCCCGTACGCTACGCATCACTGGAATAATCGTATTTTTAAAAAAAATGAAAGAAAAGACGATGCAAGCATCAAAAACTGCTACATCTACAGCTAGATTGCTGCGCCAGCCAAACCCAAAGCAAGCTTTGTTCGTTCCACATTTGTTGATCGTGACAAGTTAGTGCAACCCATGTTCTTTTTCATTTTAGAACAAATATTAATTACACCCATTGTGCCATCTTTTCTTTGTACAGTGTAGCAATATGTGGTCATTCGGCAGTTGTAGTTAGGGTGCACTAGTCCTATAAGACATTAACACGACGACTTCTCGGCTGCGTACTACAATCAGTCTTGTCCTACTCCGGCAAAGAAGGTGATGACGGTGGCATGCTTTTGCCTCGCTTCAGTACTTGTAGCCATCACTACATGGTCTACAGATCTAGATTTAATATTTATTATTTCTGATGTTGATTGTACTGCCATGGTTGATGATAATAAATCGAAAAAAAAGGAGAAAGCAAAAGAGCGTAGCATTCACTTACGGTTAAGGATATATGCTTCATTCCTTCCACATGTGCTGGATAAATTTAGTGGAATGCGCAACTGATTAAACGCACAACCCGCGCAGGCTCCATCCGGGACTAGCTAGTGGGTAGAGCATAGGCCATGCCGTGGAAATGTCAAATGCGTTTAGAGTTGAGACGCAACTTGTCATAGCAAACTATACTTGGTAGAATAATAAAATATGCAAGGATAAAAGATGCATACATGTTGCCAGTTTTGGCACCAAAACCAATCATCAATTGTGCACTTCTTCGTAGATATGCATCAACTATATAACATTGTCATCATCTCTCCTTTCGGCCATTGAGCCACACAAGGAAAAACAACCCTTCATGGGTGGAAAAAGGCACAAAAGGTAAAACAAGATCCAACGAAGAAATTCAAGTGCCTTACACTTTTTAAAGTTAGCTCTACAAAATATTAGTACTTAATTAGCTAATTAAGTTTGCCGCCATCCTCACTCCGATGTATATGATCTATTAGTTGTATGATACACATGTATAAGTATAAAAATCGCTCCTCGATAACTAGAAAACTCATTGCATCTTCCATATGTCCTCGAGGCTCCAGAGATTGTCAGCCGAAACGCCGACGTCGGAGAAGCCCTGCACCCATCCGCTAAGCTCGTGGTCGACGTGGAAAAGGCCACCGTCCTCAGGCTGGATCTGCATATGCATGGCCCAGAACTCTTGGTCCGCTTCCTGCATCCAGTCCCCTCCGCTCGTTGTCTTCTCGCCGCTGCCATGGACATGCAGGTTCTTCTCCTCGCCGCAGAGCTCCGACGTGAAGGAACCCGACGATGCCGACCTGCTGGTGGTGACCGCGCTGGCGGGAGAGTTGTTCTCGGGATATGTGGTGGCCGTGGCGGCGGTGGTAGCCATCGACGTGACTCCTGACGCGCACGAGGTGTCGCCGATTGTGGGATCGCCGGCGGCGGCGTGGATGCGCTCGACGAGGCGAGGCATCCAGAGGTACCTCATGGCATCCTTGAAGGTGGCGCTGCCGACGTCGCAGTTGAGCTGCTTCGCGTGCTTCTGCACCCTGGTCCTCCAGTAGTTCTTGATCTCGTTGTCCGTCCGACCCGGGAGGTGCTGCGCGATCTTCGACCATCTGCAGCCATTAATCCCAAAAGTAATTAAGTACCCATGGAGATTAGATTACAGACGACGACGACGATGAGGTCGACAAGGAAGAAGGCGTGCGAATCCCAAACTAGTACAGCGCCGTCAGTACCATGCACCCATCATTCGGTGACGCGGCCCAGCCGGGGAGTGGGTGAAGAGCCGGGCCGGGGATGCGCGTCCACGTCCAGGTACGTCAGGGAGTTGATCAAGCTAGTGGGCGTGACATGGACGTGTTCACACGAGTCTAATCGATCTCCCATCACCGGCCAAATCGGCCCCTCAAACTTTCCAGCTCATCGCCCGGCTAGCATGCACAGTACGTTCACGCGTGTCGCCACGCGATTTGCAGCGCGATGGTGCGAAGATTAACGGAAGGTGATTAAGGGGAAGGGCTGATTAATTACCGGTTGCCCCAGCGAGAGTGGAGGTCGAGGATGAGGAGCTGCTCGTCGGCGGTGAAGTTGCCGCGCTTCACGTCGGGGCGGAGGTAGTTCAGCCACCGCAGCCGGCAGCTCTTCCCCGTGCGCCTCAGGCCGGCGGCCCGCGCCAGCGCGTTCCAATGGCCCTCGCCGTGGTCCGCGATGTAGTTGATCAGCGTAAGGTCCTCGTCCACCGTCCACGGCCCTCGCCGGAGCTCCGCCTCCTCCTCCGGCTCCGCCGCCATGCTGTTGCTGCTACGACTCTGCAGCACCACATCCATGGACGACGTAGCTAGTGGAGGATCCAAGGTAGATGTAGAGAGAGAGAGAGAGAGAGAGAGAAGCGCGGATGAGCTAGGTGGGATTCGGGGGGAGAGAGAGAGAGACTGGGACGCCATTTATAGGGTTTTGAGAAGGCAAAAGGGAAAGTGGAGAAGAGAATGTAAAAAAGGAGAAAACCCGGGGGAGGGATCACTGGCTCAGGCTCACACACACTCGCCTACACAGCAGGATCTTCTGTAACACTCGCCATACGGCAGTTACGTACATTGCCGTCTTCTACGGCTCTGCCACGAACCTGCCTTTTATCTGCGCAAAATATTTTGTGCTTTGTATCAACATAACATGATTTTCGACCAAGAAATATCGTAAATGACGCATAGTACTTTATTCAGGAAGAAATGATACGATGCACTGCTCAAACTTTTTGGAAAGTGTATGCACAATTCGATATTCATTGCAAATTTAATTTGTTGTTCATTGCAAAGTTAGTATGTCTTATGGTTGTTTTACCTGGAATAAATGGTTACTACTAAAAGGCCGGGGGCATTCCTCCTTTAAGAAAAACATGGTTACTACTTAAGGATTATTATAAATATGATGTTATTATAACTTTCTATATTCCGAAAGATGGATTTGTAGTTTGCTAAATTAAGAAACCGTACGTAGTGTGAGTCATTTATGCACCGTGTATACCGTGCATCGATCCACCATCTGTCGTCACAAGACTTGCTCTTTTATCGTTATTTGTCTTGTTTCCGGCTATCACATAATGTCTGTTTTTCTATTCTTGTTTCATAGTGCACTACTACCTCTGTTTGAAAATACTTGACATGGATTTAGTTCAAATTGGGGTTTAGTATATCAGTGTGTAACATTAAGAAATTATGTATCGCTAAATTTTATCAAATCCAATTAGGTTTCAAAGTGCATAGTAATGTTTCGTTGTGTATCATCAAAAATAGGTGCATAAATCTCCAACATATTTAACGGTAGATCAAAGCATGTATAAACGGTGCATGGTAGATAAGCATTTCTTACCATATAGATATATTTTAAATAGCAAACAATATTCAAATTTTAGGTTTAATGTTTTGGTGTCTTATAAAGGTGGGATATTTCGTAGATAGCGAGACATTTCTGGTGACTTCATCAATTTCAAAACACGCCGGTTCAGTCTTTTGAAGATGCTCATAGGGTAGTAGGTGTGTGCGTGCTTCGTAAAGATGAGTATATGTGCGTGTTTATGAGTGTTGGTGTCTATATTATATTTTTAGAACAAAAACGATGAACAAAGTATAACCTCTCGTATTCATATGGACACTTGTTTTACGTGCACACGTTTCTTTGCATATTAAGGGCAACACGCACGCATGTTCCTGCACGAGCTGCCTCAAGATTAGCATCGCAAGTACTCTTTGCTGTTTTCGGCAAAAATAAATAAATTGCAGAAGGATTAGTTCCTTCGGCACGGATGCATGTGACCTGTGTACAAGCTATTTTCGAACACAATTCATGTCAGCAACCTATACAACCCAAATATCAGGATGGCACTATCAATTGCCAAAAAAAAGGTGGCACCATCAACTCTGACCATGTGAGCCATCAAAGTACCCTTAATATTCCCGGGAAAAAAGTAGCATTAATATTTTCCGCAAAAAAGACCATCAATAGTAAGTCATATTTAATTTTTCATCAAAAAAGGCATATTTAATTTTCCCAATTAAGACTAAATTCCATTAATTAAAATTGTGCTTGATTTTTTCTTTTCCAAAAAGTATGTTGGTCGTCCATGATGACCAATGGACGGATGTGCAAGTCGACAATAGCCTAAATCTTTTCAAAACAACCGTGTTAGACATGTGTTCTAGAGTATCTCTATATTTTCTCCACCCCAAGAAAGGTGATGAGAGCTTTTTGCCTTCAGTCGGCGCCGTCATTGATCTGCCTCATATCCTGTGACCTTGGGCAATGAGGCGCACTAGACCCTGTCACTTGCCAATGGGAGGGCTCCTGCCTTGTTTTTAGTTTTTTTAGGTCGTTTAGGGTTTGCATTCTGCTCAGAAAGGCGATGCAACATCGGCTATATGAAGATGGAATAAAGTCTTCCCCACCTATTCCTCATTCCGGCGGTGTGTATAGCGTCGTTGGAGGGCATGAGAGGTGTGCCCCCGGCGCACCTCGTGGGATTAAGTCAGTGCTGGTTTTAGATGGATCTCTGTGGATCGAGTCTCCGTTCATCTGTGTTCGTGTGTCTACATATTACATTCTTCTAAAATACACTTCTCTTCATCGGCGACAGTTGTGGTTGTTCTAGTGCACTGGTCCTGTAGGGCCTTAGCACAACGACTTCCCAACTGTCTACTATAACAAGGTTTACCCGGCTGCAATGACGATGGGGTGCCTTCGGCTCGCTCAAGTGATTGTAGTCGTCTCTAGGTGGTCTAGAAATCAGATGTTATTTCGGTTACTTCTGATGTTCTTTATACTGCCATGATAGTTGATGAATGGAAGGAAAGTTTTTCTGGCAAAAGAAAGGTTACTAATGGGAAAAAGGAAACATTCCGATCCAGTTAACAAGATTGGCAATCTCATCCCTCTGTACGCTAACACCCACCAAGCTTCCACCTACGACCGTTAGGAGGGTTGCTTCCGCCAATGACAATCATTGTGCCTACTTATCTAGATCTGTCAACGGTGGCTGAATTGGGACAACATGTGGGGGTTGATGAAATGCGATGGTGTGAGAAGGCTTTGAGTCGTGGATGTCGGGGTGGTGCCCTTGGAAGGTTGTGAGCATAAGGTCGGGTGGCGGGCAATACTGCAATGGCGGCTCGCACGAAGGACGCTGGGGCAATGACCCCTGGGTCACGGCGAATGTACATGTCGTTTTGTGGAAGTGTGGGGTGACCATAGTCAGATCCACACCACGTCATGCATGACCCCCCCCCCCCAACGACGGGGGTGATGGTATATGGCGAGATGATGTCTTACCTTTTTGCTAGTGCCTTTCTAGCCTAGACTGGTGGACAGGCTGATGTGACTTTGGAAGACTCGACTTGAAGATGATAATTTCGGACCCCCCCTTCATGTTCGGGGTGAAAACTCTTGTTCTACAGTTAATTGGTTGGCTAACAGCGACGAACTTGCATCCTTACCTTGTTAAAGATGTTGCCTCCTTGTTGCTGTGCTGACCTTTGATGGTTGGTTACCACAATCAGGGTGAAAATCCTTATTTTGACCGTCTTTGGCCGGACGTGGGGACGGCGGTGCAAGGATGACTATTCCTTCTTGAAAGCATTGCTGTAAAAAAATAAGTCGAGTAATTTATTTCATGTCTTGTAATGGTTTAGTCGTAGTTACACTTTTTTGTAGTTTGCTTACTACACCCTCCGTTTCATAATGTAGTGCGTATAATTTTTTTGAAAGTCAAACTTTACAAATTTTGGCCGAGTTTATAGAGAAAATTATTTATGTGTACAATATTAAATATATAAAATATGAAACTACATCTTATGATGAATCTAGTGATATGTGTTTGGCACTCTAGATGTAAAATATTTGTTCTACAAATTTGATC
Organism: Triticum urartu; assembly: GCF_056163025.1. Lineage (NCBI taxonomy): Eukaryota > Viridiplantae > Streptophyta > Magnoliopsida > Poales > Poaceae > Triticum > Triticum urartu. The sequence goes on along the minus strand of NC_141876.1, from coordinate 165,444,308 downwards.
ACAGTTTGTGAGGTTTGACTTTTCAGAAAATCTATATGCATTACATTATGAAACGGATGGAGTAATTAACAAAAAAATGGTTGTGTCCACCACAGTAATGCATATGTTGTTTTCTACGCCATTGCAAAGGCTCAGGATTTACCTAAAAGAATGGAAATTGTCTAGATATACAAATTAATGTGGACCATCTACTGTCAGTAGCATCTGAGCAAATTAAGAAAAATGTCCCCTAAAAAAGTGTTCATCTTATGTGGAAAAAAACTTGACCAAGAATTTGTAGGTGGAAAAATGTTAGACTAGACGGATAGAAATGGCCCAAGAAGAGCTCTTAGACATCTCGTCCAAGGGTGTGATCGACGTAGAATATTGTGTACTCCATCGTGGTCGATTTGGGGATCATTGAGTTCGAGATTTGATGGCTCCGACGACCTTCCTCGCTATGATTCAATAGGAAAAAAACATCTTATCCAGCGTTACATCCCCCCTAGCTATCCCATTGATGTGCCCATCTCTTTTTTCATGTATTAAACACATCGCAATCACTAGTAATGGCAATGCCTTCTCCCATTGCAAACAAACCCATGTGAACAATGTGAGATAGAGCAGTGGTGCACATCACTTCCGTAATATTCCTTCCCGTGGCTCTCATAGAAAAATCTATGCCTACAAGCTACCACCGTCTAAAGTCGTTTATCCTCCATTTTTTGTGGAGGCAAAGTGATAAAGATGGCTTTTCCCAAATAGGCATTGTGAATGGACAACACACCACGAGCGAGCAAAAGCTAGGGTCGAGGGGTGCCATATATGAAGATTAGCAATGACACGTCACTGGCAAGCTGGGCTTATCATCTGCCAATGTCGACTGATGTATCATTGGTGACATGATCATCAACCACCAACGGTGATAGCCATGAGGAGTGGGCGTTCGTGGTAAGGGGAAATCAATTGGTGTCACACCGTTTTTGCTTGCTTTCCTTGCGCACCGCAGGTGGATCGGACTTTGCTGGATCTGAATTCTGAAAAACGCGCTTCGACAAGCGCGATGATCTGAACCATCGAACCAAAATGAAAGGACGTACGCTCTTCTTTACTACTATCTCTACTTCTCTACTATTAAACAAGAAAATATATTCATCGAACAACATGAATCAATAACAGCCTCACTATAAAGATCACTTAATTAAATCTGACCGTAAAGACAAAACTAACCTCAGCCGAAGGTGCGTTTAGCAATTTCTTAGCGCGGACGAAAACTCTGCCAGAAACGAACGAAAGGTCCACCTCACCCATGTTGCCAACATTAGCGCTAACCTCCATCTAATTTAATCCCGAAATTAGCGCTAACCTTTCCAGCCGCACAAGTCTCCCACAGCGCGGCGGCGCCCGCTCCCCCTCGCCTCTCGGGCCGCACCGGTCTGCCGGCGAATGAGGCCGCGAGCGATCCCATGGCGCTGCGGCGCCTGCATCCCTCGCCTCTCCGATCACACCGGTCTGCTGCCTAAGCACGAAGTGGGTGCATGTAGGGCGGCCGCCGGCGAGCGATCCCGTGGCGCTATGGCGCCTGCATCCCTCGCTTTTCCGATCGCACCGGTATGCTCCCTAAGCACGAAGTGGGTGCATGCAGGGTGGCTGCCGGCGAACGAGACCGCGGCGCGGCGGTCTGCTCCCTGCCGGTTTGAGATCTGCACTGGTCTCCTCCCTGCTGGCCGTTCTACGGGGAAGATCACTGAGTACTTCGTCTAAATCTGCTGCAAACGACCAGCACTCTGTGCCAAGAAGTGAAAGTATTTCACCCCTCACACGTGCTCCCTGCCTCACATGTGATGTAAGTATCGCATCCCTCGCATGTGCTTCTTGACTCGCTTTCTTCTGCAACATAGAGTATATGTGGATCAAATTACTTCATGTCTGCTAACAAAATTAGATATCCTATGTGACAGTGGGTTATTTTTCTCCTTCAAAATTGATGAGCTGGGAGATAATGCCACATTATAATAAGTATTTATGTTTGAAGTGTGTATACTATCCTGATAAAATCCTCAGAACCCAGAAGTGTATGCATTCTTGGTTTCATGCACCATATTATTATAGTTCATGTTTGAGAGATTGGTTTTGAGCATGTGAATCTGAGCTTCACATACTTTGCCTGAGAAACTCCCGTCTTCTGCGGGAAGGACAGCAGCCTCTGGCAGAGCAAGACGACAACAGCTTCACATCGTCACCGAAGTCCGGGCGGTGGCTAAGTTCGGCATTAGCCTAGCTGCTAACCAGAAGTTGGACATGAAGGGGAGAGGCAGGGGTCAGCAAACGCAAAAGGGCAGGGGTCACCATAGTTGTTAATTCGTTTTTTCTGAATCTATAGCGATGCAATATAACTTTCTGAATTTCTGTCAACTGAAGATCATTCATAGTAGTGGTCTATTGATAGTACTGGTCAAGGTGTCAAATACTTTGTTTTTGCTTTGCATCAAACCATTTCTTTTGTGCTCTGGAGTTTAGAGTCAGCCCCAGTTTAGAGTCAGCCCCACCTTGATTTTCCTCCGTCCTCCGCCACTGCTCCTAAATGTGTTGGAATTCAGCAGGTCATGAAAATGGACGGATGTGATAGTGAAGGAACCAGAGGGAATGATATTACTGTATCAGCAATGGTGTTGATACGTAAGTACTCCACCTATTCTTATTTTTTGTATCTTTTCACAAAAAATATCAAACTTGTGTACTGTCATGCCTTCTAATTTTTCTTGTTAATTTGCACACAGGTAGAAGAAAATAAAAATGAGGAAGATACTAAAAGACACATAGAAGTAACACATATGAGAAATTCATATACCCATCATGTCTTGGATGAGAAACAGTATGAAAACTTCAATGAAAAATTCAGCACTGCCAAACCATTTGGAAATGCCACCAGAAATGAAAAACAATTAGGGGGTAGATGCACTAGAGGAAGGAAAGAGGAGCTCCAGTTTGATCCCATACTTTGTGTCATAATTTCATATCGATAAATTCTTTTGTCTCAATGATTCACTATATAATTCTCATTGACGAACTTTGGGCGGTACCTTGATGAATTTACTTCAAATCTTTACTATTAAAGGGTACGTTTTGTTTTGGTATGTTCACCTCCTTCGCTACATGGGACCTATCCATCATTTTCATTTTCAATATATTAAGTGAAGCTTTCTCTTTTTTATTTAATTTGATTATGCTAGAAAGGAGGAATACATAGTTTTGCTATGTAATAGTATAAATAAGATAAGGAAGAGGGTATTGCAACTAGCAAGGTAGCCTATTCACAGTATGACCGTGAACTTCCTTAAAATATGTATGGTTGTTGTATCCTACCACACTATAATTTTTCCATGATTTGTGTGCGGTTTGTAAGACTCAAATCTTCAAAAAGCACACGTCTTTTCATATTGAAAATGTACCTCTGTTGTAACTTTGACTGTCAGTCATTCAGTTCGAGGTGAAAACACACAGAAAACTGTACCGTTAAGTGGTGTTGTCTCCTATGCATGGATCAACCTGGATGGAGGGCGGTGGATCGGGGACGTAGCGGCAGTGGCCAGGTCTGGTGTAGTTGACAGTTATCTTCAGTTCAGGCCTTGAAATCTTAATATTTGAACGACCAGAATCTTCCTTTCAGTTGAGTGCATGAGATTACTTTTGAAGCAAACTGCAACTTTCTTGAGGTGCCCAATACTAAACTGGGAGGTGCTAGGAGGCTGATGCTTAACTACATCGGGATGAAACTGATATCGAGGTGAGTAGACACATGCTTGCCTACTTTATTCTTTTAGTATGAATTGATTAGCATTTCATAGAAACATGATGTATGTGATATATTTGAATCAACAAGCTATGCGATTTTTTTCATTACGCAATACAAAAGTATGTTGCTACACCTTATTTTCAAGGAATACAGAAATATATTGCTATACCTTATTTTCAGCAGTTATAAAATATGTATTCAATTTAATAGTTTTGATAGAATGCTCATGTCAAGTTGCTAATGTGGTTGGACAGAGAAAAAAATATATTGAATTCAGTTGTTTTCAATAGGCAGTGTGATTTATTATTAATTAGGAAATACAGAAAAAATGTGTGTAGGTATCTTGATTCTCTTAGATGCCACTCCTGGTCATGTCATTTTTAACATTACTGAACTTTTTAGAATTCTGTTTCGACTGTATTTTAGAGAGAACGTGCAAACTGAAGAAGTAGAGCGATCCTCAGTTTTTTATATAGGTTACTTATTGGGTTAAAAAATTCCTCCATTACGAATTTTCTTCACCAACAAATATAAATGTATACCTATCTAAACTCACACTACACTCTGTAATGACCTGCTAGCGATGCCTAATACCTCAATTTTCATTTTACACCACCCAGATATTCATTTTTGGGGGGATCTTTTTGTGGTGATGATAGCTACCCTTGGTATTGGAGAAGACCGAGGAGGATAGATAGTCAATGGTGCAGGCTGCATGACTTGGCCGAAGGTTGGCGCAAGTATTCATGGGGCCAGAGAAACGGGAGTTGGAACTTCCGAAAAATGCTTTTAACTGACATCTGTTGTAGCTCCACAAGCTTAAAATGAGAGTAGGGTTGTGCAAAACATCGTCACATATTTTGATTTGTTGTCAGTTCCTTTCATGATTAAAAAAATTGTATGCCCCTTACAACACTTTTTATGATATACTTCTTGGCGAAGTATCAGGTGAAAATGACTATTCGGTGAAAATCTGAAAATTTCTATCGTGGACTGTTGGATCAGGAGGGGACGTCATGGATTACAGGTGGGATTCCTAACAATCCACTTAATCGCACATTAGCAAATAACCCCCTCTCTCTATTCAACTACTCCGGGATTTAGTTACCCCATATGAGAAAATTGACCGCCTCCATAACCTAGCCGCACCATGGCGACTCGACGATGCGGCGCTCTCTCCAGGCGAGGGCGGCTCGATGGCCGGGTGGCTACCCCTCCCGCATCTGCGACGGTGCGTCGACGCTTCGGGCGACGGCGACTGGTGGTCAGGGCGCTGCCTCACACACAGATGACTCAGCGGCCGGAGCTCCGCCCGCACACGACGGTGCTCGACGCCTCGGGTGACGCTACGGTCGCGCAGCTGCCCCTCATGCTACGGCGACTCGGTCGCCGCGAGGCTTCCCGCACAACGGTGGCTTGATGGCCGTCGTGATGCCCTCAAGCGGCGGTGACATAGACCCAAAACTTATTATGCAGTGGCTTGCTCCTGTTGTCTGATTCTACAGCCCAATGCTTGCTTCTTAGTATTAATTCAGAAGTTGTATCTGAATGTTGTATTTTTTGGTGAAGCCTGTAAGCTTGCTTATGTAGTCCAAATTCTGAAGTTGCATTGGCATGCAATCTGTAATCTTTGGATGTATGAATTTAGTTGAATAAATTTCCTGAGCTGGGCTATTTTAAATCAGTGATTGACAAAACAGAAAAGCGAAGTTCTGTTCCAGCAGTATCTTTTCTGAGCCCTTTTCTAGTCACTCAATGTGAGTTATCTTGGGCAATCCATTCATACTGGCCCTTAATATGAATTCAGTTGAAGATAATTGAAACGGGAAGAAAAAAGGTCAGGTTCTCAGTCATTCAATCTATAATAATTGAAAGATTTGTTCGGGTGGATTTCAGTCTGCAAAGGACCTACTAGCAGCTAGTATTGTTGTGCTAGTTGTGGAATGAGCTTCCTTTAACAAAGACGTTATTCAAGGCATGCCCAGGCTACAAAATTGGCAACAACTTCAAGTTATTCCTCTCAGAAGACTAACTAGACATCTCTCAGAAGAACTATGATATTCACATCTACTCCCTCCGTTCCAAAATAGATGACCCAACTTTGTATTAACTTTGTACTAAAGTTAGTACAAAGTTGAGTCATCTATTTTGGAACGGAAGGAGTAGAAATAACAGCAGTACAGCTCCCGGAAGAACTATAATATTCATTCTTAAAATTTATCCGACACATGAAGTTGTTGTTCTGCACCAACATACGCATTGGATATGAACCAAAATCCCAAGTACATACTGAGATGAACCAAAATCCGAGGATATTCTTGTGTGCTCAACCTTAACAACAACAAGACAAAATATTGATCATAGTACAAAAGATACAATTCAGAGCAGACATTGTGCATAAACCAGTGAAAACTTACAAATCTTTCACAAGATAAATAACTATTTGTGTCTCGCTAGAAGGAAAAATTGAATTTCTCTAAAGGTAAACAAAAGAAAGTATCCAAAGACAATATTTGCATCTTGCATATGCTTGACAGTTATCATGCATGGCCTCACAAGCACATCTAGTTAACTTTCTTGCATGTTTTCTTTGCTTCTCTCCCTTCAAGTCCTTTTTGTGTTCCTCCTCATTTGTTCGGAAACCAACTTTGCCACAAAGAAATCGCCTCAGACCATCACATTATCTACAACCCTTTTTTGTTCAATTCTGATTGAAAAGCCAACATTGTGTGCATATGCCTTGTAAAATTTCTCGACATCTTCCATAGTCTCGAATGCCATACCTACAAACACCTAGTAGTCATATAAGTCAATATTATTAGAGAGATTTGAGTGGAATTATCGTGATAATGGTACTCACATAAAATAGGCCACTTGTAGCTCTCTTTTTTCATGTACCAAACTTTTCCAAATTGATTGGAGGAGGCAGAATTTCCATATCATGGGTCCCTCCATTGTCGACATGCTCAGGTTCATGCTCCATCTATAATGCAACATCGCATGATTAGTTCTTATCAATCCAGGAACAACAACAATCACCAAATATCCATGTTCCGTATAGTAAATATACATGCTCTGTACACTGGTTGACCTATAGCTTTCTATTGCGTAGCTTGTGATTTTTTTTCTAAAAAAGAATTCCTATGCTTGACAAAAACGATGAAAATAATGTCTGTCTTTTGTAGCAGCCAAAGCTTTCTCATGATGCTGAAGATAGTGACAACCAATTTGCGTACAAAAACACTGTCTTATCAGTGTATCCTACTAGTCATTCTAGGTAAGCATCTAGTAAATTGACGACACAAAAAAGCATCTAGTGAATTACAATGCTTGTCTGTTTGATGTACTGGATTACCTGTATATGACTATGAAGAGGCAGCGGCACGTCAGGGTTTAAAATTGTGAGGGGCAGCGTTGACAAGTACTCCGAAGGGTGAGTCCCGGCTACAAGAGGGTGAGCCAAGTCCAATGGAGGGCGACACGCAGCCGACGAAGGCCCCATCGATCACTGTCGATGGAAGGGCAGCCATGGCGAGAGGCGCGGTTGGCAGAGGGAGAGTTGCGGTGGGCGGAAGGCCCATCCCGACGATCGGAGGGCCAGTCGCGGCCAGCTGAGGGCAGTGGTTACGCGCCGGTGGAAAGTGCATCATCGGCGGCGCTCAAGACAATTGAAGAATCCGATCTGAGGATCTCACGAAGGGTCGAGCCCTATGCACCTCATGATTAATAGAGAGGGGGGTTATCTGCTAATGTGCGTTTAAGTGGATTGTTAGGACTCTCACCTGTGATCCATGACGTCCGCTCCTGATCCAACAGTCCACGATAGAAATTTTCAGATTTTCACCGAATAGTCATTTTCACGTGATACTTCGCCATATTTCTTTGCACTATTTGTGAGAAAAATGGTTTATATACATTTGCTTTCGCTTCAAAACTTGAAGAAGCAATTTGAGTTGGTGGTGTGCTTTAAAATTGAATATTATTGTTTGATAGTTTCTCCATGGTCGTTCTTTCTTCCATTTTTTGAATTTTCTAGCACATGAATCATCACTTCAATTTCATGTGCATTGGTTGACACGTGCAACGCACGTGCATGTCTACTAGTGATCAATAAACAGATATACAGTACTGCCTCCGTTTAGTGATCTAAATGCTTTTATATTAGTTTATAGAGAGAGTATTTGGATATTTTTTTTTTCAAAAAGAAGGATTATCCCCAACCTCTACACCAGCATAATGCACACATCCATCTTCATTAATTATTCACCAAAGCCTGATAAAATGAATACAACGTCAAACGAAAATCACCTTGTAGGCAAACAAGGTCGCTGCACCTACAAGTATAAAAATGTGCCCTGTCCGTATAACAGACACTATCTAATTCAGTGGCCTTAAGACCAGCCGGTCTAGGCGTCCCGTAACGTGCACCGCATGCGCATACTCTAGAATCCGCCGCCGCCATCTTCCACCATCCCGTCTTCAGGAGGAACTATTGCATAGATCTTGCCAGTCACATCTGCCGTTGACGTCACTACGACACCAAACAATGCAACCAGCCTACGTGCGTCCATCAAACCGCGTCCAACTCTGAGACTCCATTGCTCCACGCCATCGAGACCCTTCGTCTTCAATGCGGTCGATGTAACACCGCTCCACCTGTTGGTCCATCTAGTGAACCTCTACTCCAAAACGATGCCTCCAGGAGGGAGAACGACACCAAAGTCTCCGTCATCATTCGATCTGGGAGACCCAGATCTAGGGTTTCCCCCGGAATAGCTGCCACGTGGAGCAAGAGGGGCACACCATCTGCAACTGCCCACGCACCCAGGCGGTGCCTGCCGCCACATAGCTCTCATGACGATGCCTTCAAGAAGGACAAGACGCTATGAGCGCCATCGCCGCCCTAGGGTTTTCACCCGAGAGACCGTGAGGGGAAAAGGTAGAGCGGAGCCGAAGGACGTCTCCAGGAAGAAAAATGGCAACCACAGGTGTCGTCGCCGTCGCGGACGACATGAACCGACAAGGGATAATCCGGATCCCCACCTCCCGCTCCGTCCCAATCCGGTGACTGGCTAGCAGCGCGGCCATGTCTGGTGAGACGCAGTGCACGCAACATGGGTTGGAGGATGAAGCAGCTCGATGCCGTTGGCCGCCAGTGAATCGCCAACCACCCGATCTGATCCCCGACGGCCCACCCGCCCCGCCACACCACCAGAAAGGGAGGCCATCCCAGGGGCTGCCGCCCCTAATCCAGGGCCCTCTACCCTAGCCGGGAAGGGCAGCGCCACCCCTAACGCCGGCCGGCCGTCATTGTCCAGATCAGGGCGCCTCGTCCAGATCAGGACCACACCCTCGAGTCAGGGTGCCCTACGCAACCCTATATCACGCGGGAGGGTGTAGTACCTCCGCCGCCGCCGTCGCACGCACGGGCTTTGCCCTGCACCGACCACCGGTGGCGACGGAGGGACGAATTAGGGAAAGGGGTTACTAGTGGCTGGGGTAGGGGCCCCTCGGTCGCCCGCGCCGGGGGGGGGGGGGGGTGTGACTCGATTTCCAAGGTTTCGATACATTACGTACATTGATCTTTGCTTTATATTAAAGCGGGGCGGAAACCAATTTCAAGAATTTTTGAAATATGTGAGTGTTTGGCATGCAACTTTAATCGTTAGATTCAATTTTGTTTTGAAAGCCGTACTAAGATATGACAACATTCTTAAATATAAATATTATTATGCCAGATCAAACTAAATTAATAAACCAATAAAAAGATAAATTTGACTACACACTCTTCTCTATATAAAGCATCACTAGTATCCGAACAGAGGTAGTACTGTACTGCAAGTTACCGTATTGTCGGTTTCACGCACGCCGACTTGAATTAAAGGCGTGTGGCGTTGCATCCATACATCCATGTAAGTGGTCGATTGCTAGGGTTTGCATTTCCCTCCGCTTTCTTTGATGTAACCAAAAGCTTTTCCCAAACGAGGCTTATGTGCAAGTTAATGTCAAGGTGATGTGATACAGTCCGTTAGATTTTTAATATGTAGCCTTGGAATCTCAATCGCAAGTAGCAGGCAGCACAGAAAGGAACTCATGTACTTACTCTTAACCTGATGCAGACTTGCACCAATAATACTCCATATTTTTTATAATGTGTTGTGTTGGACCGGAAGAATTTGTAGTTCTTTACACGTGCCAATTGGACTGTTTCATTTAACGGGTTTCAGAAAATGATTAGCTATATAAGATCTTAAAAAAGGTAGCTACATAACGTTTATTTTTACACCAACAATTTAAACGCTTACAGAGAATATCAATCATTGGTTGATGCTTTATTTATAAAGCAGGAGGGAAGTCTATTTCTAGAATATAAATCTACGTATTCCTAATTTCATGAATGGAACTATATATATCAAGAACCATTCTTTACTTTATATAGTCATATACCTTGTTGAAGGTGCCTCGATGTCGTTCTCGCCTACATGCTTGCTGCTCTCGGGAAACCCTATGTCCGCGTGATCTCGAGTCAGTCAATGACGTCAGTGATGTCGTTTTCTCTCTTTGGAGCATCATTTTGGAGTTGCATTCGCTAGGGGGGCCAATGGATGATGGCAGGTTCGTGATGCGGTGGACATTTTCATGTCTCGACGATGCCTTGTTTTGGGAGGCGGAGGCATCGAGGCAGAGCGTGGTGGCGGGAGGTGGTGAACCTTCGTTGAGACACCGCGTTACGAATATGGTGTATGGTGGGCGGCAGCGGAGTTGTGCCCCCCCCCCCCCCCAGTCCATCCGGACTAGCTGGAGGCACAGGTGTCGACACCCCTACTGTGGTGGTGTTGATCCAGACTTCGTGGCTGATGCTGGGCTAGGGGTAAAAGGAGACCCCTTTTACCCCTCCTACCAGGGTGGGCACACCAAGATGCGGGTGGTTGGTGATGGCTTGGACATTGATGTCGGCGTGGCGGCCCCGGGTGGTGGTCCACATAGTTGGCTCTCCGGCAGGCAACCTCGTGGCGGTGGTGACTTTCTGTCTTGGTCATGTGGGGCGACATGACGGGTTGAGGTGGGTGGCTCGGGCGTCCTCACTGTCTTCTCAGTGACGGCGCTCTGATTCGGTTCTAGGGACCTGACCTAGCCGTGCTAGTCCTGGTGACCTCATGGTGGCATGGGTGAGTTGCCGAGCGAAAGCTCTGCGCCTCGGCGCCGACGACGGCGAGGCTTGCGGGTGCCGCTGTCTTCTTGAAGATGACGTCATGGTTCTTCTCTCTGTGTCAAGGTTCCAGGTGAAAACTCTGTTCGCTGCGGACTCAGCAATGGCGACGCTTGGCGCCGTTCTCCCTCCTCAGGGTGTTGTCGTGGAGCTTAGGTGTGCTAGGGCATAGTGTGGTGTTGTGTTCGGATATTCCTGTATTTTCTTTTGGTTTCGTAGTGTTCTATGTGTGCCGGTTATCCTGGGACCGACTTTGTAAGAGGGCCACCTCACCATCTTGTATCGTTCAACCGTGTACCTGTTTGGTTGTGGCTTTATTTATAAAGCGGGGTGAAAGCCTGTTTGGAGAATATGGTGTGTGGCAATTTGGCGGTGATAATCGCGACCTTGACGGGATAGTGACAACTCATGGTGTATTGTCTGGGGTGCCCAGACTTACCACTGACAAACACTAGAGACAGGAGGTGGGATTGCTGGATTGTCTCTAAGGTGGGATTTCGGTGGTGGCATCATCTCTCACCCTATGATCAATGGCTTCGTTGCTGGCTATTTTCTTGGTGTGTGCATGGTTAATAGATCGATCACGTTGATATCATGTCTGGACCATTTGCACTTACATAAATTTCAGTGGCTACAACTGCTCGACGACGATCAACGTTGCTCTCTTTTTTTATCCGCCTAGGCATACAGATGGTCTTCTATGGCTTTGCTATTAGCCAGCGTAGTCCTTTGTGTGTGTGTGGTCGTGTTGATTGTGTTCATCCTAGCTAGACCGGATATATAATTGTGGTGTTTTGTGTTGGAATATGCCCTAGAGGCAGTAATATTGTATTATTTATTTCCATGTTTTGTAGTTAAGAGTTTAAATTATATGCTATAACTGATATGATCCTAGAATATGTGATTTAGCGGAAAACTCATAAGCATGTGTGAAATGATAAACAGTAAAACCGGGTTCCTAGTCTTGCCTCTAGGACTAGCTCAATTGTTGTTCGTGATCATGTTTTCTGAATCTTAGAATATCGTTATGTGTACCGATGGTCCCAATTTTTTTGGAGTATGAGGTTAGAAGAACGATCATATTGAATTGACCCAACTTTGTAGGATCGAAAGTATGTCTAGAGGGGGGTGATTAGACTACTTGACCAAATAAAAACTTAACCTTTTCCCAATTTTAGTTCTTGGCAGATTTTAGCTATTTTAGGATAAGTCAAGCAATCATCACACAATTCAAGCAAGCATGCAAAGAGTATATTGGCAGCGGAAAGTAAAGCATGCAACTTGCAAGAATATAAAGGGAAGGGTTTGGAGAATTCAAACGCTATTGGAGACACGGATGTTTTTCCCGTGGTTCGGATAGGTGGTGCTATCCTACATCCACGTTGATGGAGACTTCAACCCACGAAGGGTAACGGTTGCGCGAGTCCACACAGGGCTCCACCCAAGGGCAACGGTTGCGCGAGTCCACGAAGGGCTCCACCCACGAAGGGTACACGAAGAAGCAACCACCCACAAAGGGTCCACGAAGAAGCAACCTTGTCTATCCCACCATGGCCATCGCCCACGAAGGACTTGCCTCACTAGCGGTAGATCTTCACGAAGTAGGCGATCTCCTTGCCCTTACAAACTCCTTGGTTCAACTCCACAATCTTGTCGGAGGCTCCCAAGTGACACCTAGCCAATCTAGGAGACACCACTCTCCAAGAAGTAACAAATGGTGTGTAGGTAATGAACTCCTTCCTCTTGTGCTTCAAATGATAGTCTCCCCAACACTCAACTCTCTCTCATAGGATTTGGATTTGGTGGAAAGAAGATTTGAGTGGAAAGCAACTTGGGAAGGCTAGAGATCAAGATTCATAAGGTAGGAATGGAATGTCTTGGTCTCAACACATGAGTAGGTGGTTCTCTCACAGAACAAATGAGTTGGAATGATGTGTGTGTTCTGATGGCTCTCTCATCGAATGAGAAGGAGGTGGAGGGGTATATATAGCCTCCACACAAAATCCAACCGTTACACAGTTTTCCAATCTCGGTGGGACCGAATCAATAAACTCGGTCGGACCGAAAATGTAAACCTAGTGGCCGTTAGGAATTTCGGTGGGACTGACATGCAACTCGGTAGGACCGATTCGGTTAGGGTTTGGGCATAACGTAATCTCGGTGAGACCGATTACACAAACTCGGTGAGACCGAGTTTGGTAATTAGCTAACCAGAGAGTTGGTCAGGCAAACTCGGTGGGACCGATTTGCTCTTTCGGTGAGACCGAGTGGAACTCGGTGAGACGAAAAGTTACAAAGGGGAAACACTGAGTTTACATTGCAATCTCGGTGGGACCGATTCGCTCTTTCGGTGGGACCGAAAAGTTACGAAAGGGAAACAGAGAGTTTGCAACCCCATCTCGGTGGGACCGAGATCCTTATCGGTAGGACCGAATTGCTAGGGTTTGGCAGTGGCTAATGACAATTGAAACTCGGTGACGCCAGATAGGAAAAATCGGTAGGACCGAGTTTGGCTTAGAGTTTAGGTCATATGTGGATATGGGAAAGTAGTTGAGGATTTTGGAGCATATCATTAAGCACATGAAGCAAGAGGCTCATTAAGCAACACCTCATCCCTCCTTAATAGTATTGGCTTTTCCTATGGACTCAATGTGATCTTGGATCACTGAAATATAAAATGAAGAGTCTTGAGCATTTGAGCTTGAGCCAATCCATTGTCCTTAGCATTTTGAGGGTTCCACTTTCATATCCATGCCATGCCAATCATTGAGCTTTCCTGAAATAATCATCTTGGAATAGCATTAGCTCAATGAGCTATATGTTGTTATGAATTACCAAAACCACCTAGGGATAGTTGCACTTTCAATATCCCCCTTTTTGGTAATTGATGACAACATATAGATCAAAGCTTCGACAAATGATAATAAGCATGAATTATATCGTCGCTTTGAGAAGTATGTGATAAGTAAGAGCTCCCCCTAAATTTGTGCATATTTAAAATTTGCTTTGGACTGCAAATGCACAATGAGTTAGAGTCATGGGTTACTCTTCCATGTCACATACATCTTGGTGGAGCACTCAAAATGATAAGAATGAAATACATGCACTCATCACCAAGAATAGTGAATGATCACAAACGATAGATAGCATGATAATATTTAAGCAAGCATTAAGCAAACATTAAGTGTAGCTTATGATCAAACACATGATCATCGATGTCTCACAAATAATGACATAGTATCAAGCACTCAAAAGCAGAAAAAGGTTCGAAAGACCACCAAATAAAGCAAGAGAGAAAAGCAACATTCTCTCTCTCGAAGCCTATGATCTATACATCTTCTCCCCCTTTGGCAACATGTTACCAAAAAGTTCCTAGAAAGTGCATAGTGCTAAGTCGTCGCTCAGGCTTGATCTTCAGGTGGTGGTGGAGTCCGGATCACTCCAAGAACGAAGGCTTCTGTAGATGCTGAAGTAGTCGCTGGAGTTGGAGCTGAGGTGGACGCTGGAGCTGAGGCTGTAGCTGGTGCTGAGGTGGTGGCTCTGGTGTCAGAAACTGGCAGTGCAGACGACCTCGGGCCTCGTGGCACTCTAGAAAAAGCATGAGTGGTAGTCCTGCCTCTCCTCTCATTCATGTCCTCCTGGAGCTGCTCCACTACAGACTGGACTTCTGTTACCTTGACACCCAAGTCATAGAACTTCTGTTCCATGATCCTCTCTAGGCTCTGCTGGTTCTTAGTGAGGTTGGCCAGACTTTGCTCAATTCTCAGCGTGGATGCAATCAAGTAACCGAGCTGCTCTTGTTTTGTCTTCAAGAAGTACTCATATGCCTCCGCTTGAGTAGGCATCCTGGCAGCTTTTTCCTTCTTCGCCTTCTCCTTCTTTGCATATGCTTGTGCAGACGATGGCTCGTTCTCAGTCATCACAACTTCATTGTTCTCAAAATCTGGACGGATGGGCAGGTGTTCCTTATCCAACAGATATATGCCTGTGCCCATCTTGGAGTTGATGAGCTCCTGAATCTGAGGGGCATATCCACAGCTCCTCTTCTGATCTGCAGCTGTCCTCTTAATGGTTTCCACAATGAGACTCATGACCTTGAATTTCTGAGGCACGTCAAAAACATGAAGCAAGTTGATCGCGTGACCTCTGATCATCTTGTGATCTCCAGATTTGGGTAGAAGGGTGTGCCTTAGTATCCAATTGATAGTGGGCAATCCTGAGAGCAGATCTGGCCAAATTTGAACGTGTCAAGTGCTTCATTGGGGATCTCCTTGTACATGTTGGACATTGAGTTATGATCCATCTTTTTCTTGGCATAGATATCCAAGTCCTCATCTTGCTCTTCTGGGGCATTGATGATCTGTGCCCACTCAGTCACTGTAGATTGGTACCTTGTACCCTCAGACATCCATGTAATCCTTCCATCCGGATAAAAGTGAGCTGTGGAGTAGAACTGCATGATGAGTTCCTCGCTCCACTTTGTGAGCTTCTGCCCAACAAAGTCCTCTACTCCACACGCTTTGAAGCTGTCCTGAACTCCTGGGTAGTGCTCTTCATTCTCCTTGATGTAGGTCCAGTCGACCCATCTCATGTCACAAACGATTGGCTTCTTGTCAAGCAAAACAGTCTCATAAAAATCTTGTTGCTCCTTTGTATGAAACCTGTAATCCACGACAGTCCTTCTCCTAGAAGCATACGGATCTGCTTCTCTCCACTTTCTCAGCCCCGAGTCTCTCCTGAGCTTCATGTCCTCAGCCACAGGATGAGCATCGTTGTGGTCTGGGATCTTGGGCTTGAGCTTCCGAAGGACACTCTCTTCCTCTTCTTCAATAGCTTCAGGCACTGGGGCCTTGTTCTTTTCTGCAGCAGGTATACTCCTTGTGTTTCTCTTTGGAGCTGTCTTAGGCTTAGATGCAGCCTTAGGAGCTTCCTTGGGCTTGGATGCAGCTCCCCCTGACCTTATGGCATCTCCCATAAGTTTGGCTGCCTTGGGTGCTGGTGCAGCAACCTCTTCTTCCTCATCCTCTTCTACCATGATGGAGGCTTTCCCAAGCACTTTGGCTACAGTCTTCTTTACTCTCTCCTTCCTCTTCTTGCCCTCAGCTGCAACGGGCTCAATGGGAGCAGACTTCTTAGTGGAGGCTCTAGCCTTAGACATGGGCTGCCTCCCTGCTGGCCTCTTGACTTTCAGGCCTGGCTTTGAGCCTTGAGCTGGCTCAACTCTTTTAGAAGTGGCCTCTTCCTCTGCCACATAGTCTTCATCCTCAGAATCATACGTTCTCTTCTTCCTTTGACGTGTGGCAGCCTTAGGCAGATTGCTGGGGGTGCTCCTGCTGCCATCATCAGAAGAACTTGAGGGGCTAGTGCCCTCACTCATGACCACTTGCTGCTCTGAGAGGTTCTGGCTGTCACTTTGATCAGACATGTTGCAACTGACTGCTGACCCTGTGAATAGATTAAGGATGAGATAGAGTGGATGAGCATCACAAAAAGCAGAGATTTTTGCAAAAGATTAATTCAAAAACTTAGTTTTAGTTTTCCACAGAAAGCATCTCGGATCTACCGATTTTCAAACTCGGTGACACCGAAGCAGTTTTGGCACCAGAACTGGTGAACTCGGTCAGACCGAGTCACAGTTCGGTGGCACCGAGACTGCTAGGGTTTCACAGAATTCCAAAATCGGTCGCACCGATAAGTTATTCTCGGTCAGACCGAGTTTCACTTGTGCAATGGCAAAAGCCAGATCGGTGGGACCGAGTTTTTCAACTCGGTGGGTCCGAGATGGTTTCGGCGGAAACCTAAACCTAGAATTTCCGAATTAAGCCTAATCTACGAGTGTTTTGACTGGATAGGAGTTTATCAAACGTGGCAATAATCATGTTGATCACAATGTGCTAGGAATCAGATTGAGGAATAGCACAAAGATCAAGTCCATACCCTAATTCGGCGGGGACTTGCTACGGCGGCAACGGCGGGGCAGAAATTCCGTTGACGGCGGCGAAGACCAGCGACTGGAGGCTGCTGGCGGCGAGGAGACGATCCGGAGACCACGAAGGCAGAGCAGGCTATCGCGCGGGCGAGGAGGTTTCGGAGAAATTTCCAAAATTCTGCCCGTCACTATATATAGCCCGACCCTGTCGGTGTGACCGAGTGGAACAACTCGGTGGCACCGAGATGCAAAACTGTGTGTAGTTATTGCAACTCGGTGTGACCGAAAAGTTCAAATCGGTTGCACCGAGATCAAAAACCTAGATCAACTTAATGAACTCGGTAGGACCGAAATGGAGTATCGGTCAGACCGAGATTCATAAAGAGGTTTTGGAAGTTTAAGTCTATGACGAATCGGGGACTCCGAGCGCTCCTCACACAGAGTGGTTCGAATCTGACTTGATCAAATTTTGTGATGCAGCATGAATAGAGTTTGAGACGAGAAAAGCACAGATAGCTAGAGGAGGTTCTTAGGCATTCTTGTCCATCCACTTGGCAAAAGAAGATAAAGCCAAACAATCAAAACAACAAGTGGATGTCCTTGAATGAGTAAAATATGCAACCAACATTCTCACACAATAAGATAGCAAATGAAATATGTGGCAAAGCATGCACAACCAATTCTAGCATCTGTCAAGCAATTTGCGATGACTAGGTCATCTATGTATGAGTATATTGACTTAGGAGTCAAGTGAGAACACTTGATCATAGGTCATACTCATCGTTTAAGCTCAAGTGGGGTTACCACTTTTACATAAAGCATTGTTTTTTTCACATCTTTAGAGTTTCTTTAGCTCAAGTCTTAGAGTAAAGCTCCCCCTAGATGTGATATCCCCCCTAAGAGGGATGAACTAACCTTGGGTTTTGTCGATGATGACTTCATGTAGATATTGAAGATGTGGATGCTCAATGTTGATGTAGATCTCTTGGAGCCATCCATTTGAGTGAATTGCACTTTCAATACCTACATGGGTTAGTCCCACAAGGAACAAAGAAGGATATCCATAGACATAGAGTGATGCACACAAAAGATGATGTCCATGAAAACTTTAGGTTACCCTGTCCCTTGTCTTACCAACAAGAGGGTTTGTGACTCCTTGAACTAGTGCAAGATGTGGAAGTTGATTGCACTTGTTCTTGCCAAAATGATAAGAGTGAAGTATGTTGGTGGAGTCACCCTCAAGAACTCTCTAGTTCTTCTTCTTTTGGATCCACATCATCTTGATGGGAATCCTTGGAGTTGTAGTCGTACTTGATGAAGTGGAACTTGAAGAAGTCTTGGGAATCCACTTGACTAAGGTCTTAGGAGCTTCTTCAAATGCATCAATTTCCTCTTGAAGCTTGTCCTTGCCTTTTTGCTCGTAGTCTTGTGGTGGAAGATCATCTTGAGCTTGTGTCCCCTTGAAAGAAGTATGCTTCTCTTGTTGAGGGACAAACTTTGTCTTGGGGTATTGATCTTCTTCCCACTCAACTCCATTGGCATTGAACTTTCGTTTAAAACCAACACCTTGATTCTTCCGGTGCATTCCTTACTTGCGCACAATTTCCTCGAATTGCTTACTCCCAGCAAGGCTTTTGTACACTCCTTTCTCTATAATTCCCTTCAATAAGCTATTTTCTTGCTCAAGTGTAACTTGGCTAAGAGAATCATTAGTGGAATCAAGAGAACTACTAGAAGCAACAATATTGGATTTAGCATGATCATTGTTACTACTAGAGGAGGAATCTTTCTTGTTAGATTTAACTTGAGGCATGTAAGTGGATAAGAGTAAACGCTTGGCAATGTAAGAAGAACTTTTCTTACGAAGATCATCATTGATTGCCTTTAAGAACTCATGCTCTTGCTCAAGATTGAGCTTTTCAAAGCATAGCTTCTCATGAGCTCTTAAAAGTTCTCGATGATCTTCGAAGATAGTGTCATGAGCTAACTTCAGAGTTTTTAGTTCTTTAGTTAGAGCCTCAATCTTCTCCTTATCATTGTCATTCGTTTTATCTTGATTAGCATGATTAATTGGTCTTTCATCATAGTATTCATCACTAGAGTTGTCACCAATCAAATCATCACCTAACAAGTCATCTTCATCACTATTGAAATCAACATACTCGGGGTGTGTTACCTTAGGACCTTTGGCCATGAAGCATCTTCCAATTCCTTCATTTGGTGAGTCAAATATGTCGTAGGAGTTGGTTGACACAAGTTCTAGACCGGCAACACCTTCATCTTGAGTATCTTCGGAGTCGGAGTGATAACTTCTCTCGGAGTGGCTGTCGGAGTCGGAGCCGGATACCCATTCACCAACATGAGCTTGATGTCTTCATCTTGTATAGCTCCTTGATGATTTTTCCTTCCTTTCCGAATCCTTGCTTCTCCGTGAGTATCTTCGTTCATAACGATCATCTCTACTCCTTCTCTCTCTTGGTGGTGATCCTGTGCTTCTTCTTCTTGGAGAATCTTCTCTTCTCTTGTAGGGAGCCGTACACTCATTGGAATAGTGTCCGGGTCTTCCACAATTGTAACAGTTTTGCTCTCGACTAGAAGATCTTTTGTCATTGTAGGACCTTGATTTAGTGCTTCTATCTTTGCTTCTACTCTTGTAGAACTTGTTGAAGTTCTTCACCATTAAGCTCAATTCCTCATTGAAGTCTTGTTTCTCACTTGATGATGTAGGGGCTTCACATGAGGCTTTATAGGCACCACTTGATTTGTTGTGAAGTTCCTCTTTATCCTTAAGTGACATCTCATGAGCAACAATTCTTCCAATCACCTCCGTTGGCTTGAGATCTTTGTAATTGGGCATCATTTGGATCAATGTGCACACGGTATCATATTTTCCATCCAAGGCTCTTAGGATCTTCTTGATGATGAATTTATCGGTCATCTCTTCACTTCCTAAGCCGGCAATCTCATTTGTGATGAGAGCAAGCCTAGAGTACATTTCGGCGACACCTTCACCATCCTTCATCTTGAATTTGTCAAGTTGGCTTTGAAGCACATCCAACTTGGATTCCTTGACAGAGTCGGTACCTTCGTGCATATCAATCAAAGTGTCCCAAATTTCCTTTGCATTCTCAAGGCGGCTGATTTTGTTGAACTCTTCGGGGCACAATCCGTTGAAGAGAATATCACAAGCTTGAGCATTGTATTGTAACATCTTCAACTCATCCGCGCTAGCTTCATGGTTTGGTTCTTTCCCATCAAAGAAGTCACCTTGCAAACCAACACACACAATAGCCCAAACGGCGGGGTTATGTCCAAGAATATGCATTTTCATTTTATGCTTCCAACTAGCAAAATTAGTACCATCAAAGTAAGGGCCTCTACGGTGATAATTTCCCTCGCTAGACGCCATACTCTCTTAGGTTGTGAAACCAAGGCTATGACCACCAAAAGCTATGGAGATCAAGCAAATGGAGATCAAAGCTCTGATACCACTTGTAGGATCGAAAGTATGTCTAGAGGGGGGTGATTAGACTACTTGACCAAATAAAAACTTAACCTTTTCCCAATTTTAGTTCTTGGCAGATTTTAGCTATTTTAGGATAAGTCAAGCAATCATCACACAATTCAAGCAAGCATGCAAAGAGTATATTGGCAGCGGAAAGTAAAGCATGCAACTTGCAAGAATATAAAGGGAAGGGTTTGGAGAATTCAAACGCTATTGGAGACACGGATGTTTTTCCCGTGGTTCGGATAGGTGGTGCTATCCTACATCCACGTTGATGGAGACTTCAACCCACGAAGGGTAACGGTTGCGCGAGTCCACACAGGGCTCCACCCAAGGGCAACGGTTGTGCGAGTCCACGAAGGGCTCCACCCACGAAGGGTACACGAAGAAGCAACCACCCACAAAGGGTCCACGAAGAAGCAACCTTGTCTATCCCACCATGGCCATCGCCCATGAAGGACTTGCCTCACTAGCGGTAGATCTTCACGAAGTAGGCGATCTCCTTGCCCTTATAAACTCCTTGGTTCAACTCCACAATCTTGTCGGAGGCTCCCAAGTGACACCTAGCCAATCTAGGAGACACCACTCTCCAAGAAGTAACAAATGGTGTGTAGGTAATGAACTCCTTCCTCTTGTGCTTCAAATGATAGTCTCCCCAACACTCAACTCTCTCTCATAGGATTTGGATTTGGTGGAAAGAAGATTTGAATGGAAAGCAACTTGGGAAGGCTAGAGATCAAGATTCATATGGTAGGAATGGAATGTCTTGGTCTCAACACATGAGTAGGTGGTTCTCTCTCAAAACAAATGAGTTGGAATGATGTGTGTGTTCTGATGGCTCTCTCATCGAATGAGAAGGAGGTGGAGGGGTATATATAGCCTCCACACAAAATCCAACCGTTACACAGTTTTCCAATCTCGGTGGGACCGAATCAATAAACTCGGTCGGACCGAAAATGTAAACCTAGTGGCCGTTAGGAATTTCGGTGGGACTGACATGCAACTCGGTAGGACCGATTCGGTTAGGGTTTGGGCATAACGTAATCTCGGTGAGACCGATTACACAAACTCGGTGAGACCGAGTTTGGTAATTAGCTAACCAGAGAGTTGGTCAGGCAAACTCGGTGGGACCGATTTGCTCTTTCGGTGAGACCGAGTGGAACTCGGTGAGACCGAAAAGTTACAAAGGGGAAACACTGAGTTTACATTGCAATCTCGGTGGGACCGATTCGCTGTTTCGGTGGGACCGAAAAGTTACGAAAGGGAAACAGAGAGTTTGCAACCCCATCTCGGTGGGACCGAGATCCTTATCGGTAGGACCGAATTGCTAGGGTTTGGCAGTGGCTAATGACAATTGAAACTCGGTGACGCCAGATAGGAAAAATCGGTAGGACCGAGTTTGGCTTAGAGTTTAGGTCATATGTGGATATGGGAAAGTAGTTGAGGATTTTGGAGCATATCATTAAGCACATGAAGCAAGAGGCTCATTAAGCAACACCTCATCCCTCCTTAATAGTATTGGCTTTTCCTATGGACTCAATGTGATCTTGGATCACTGAAATATAAAATGAAGAGTCTTGAGCATTTGAGCTTGAGCCAATCCATTGTCCTTAGCATTTTGAGGGTTCCACTTTCACATCCATGCCATGCCAATCATTGAGCTTTCCTGAAATAATCATCTTGGAATAGCATTAGCTCAATGAGCTATATGTTGTTATGAATTACCAAAACCACCTAGGGATAGTTGCACTTTCAAACTTGTATGTTATTCTTTGAGATACTATCGTCACAAGTCAATTGTTATAAAACCCGAGGTGTTTCGGTATCCTCTTGAGTCATGGTCATGCTCACTATACCGTCATTCTCATTACTGGTTTTGTTCTTCTTTCTCATTGAAGTGTTCGGCATCCCTTTGACGTAGTCACCTATGTCTTTCCAGATGATGATGGATGCCATCACACCCAGAGGGACCTAAGAATATCTCTCCGTTGTTGGAGGAGCAAATCCCACTCTCGAGCTATTTAGTGCCTTGTCAAAATTTCTGATGAACCTGTAAGTTGTCCTTATGAGCACCGTGTTATATGATGTTTGAGCAACCCCATAGTCCATCGTATGGTGGGAGGTGATTGTGATACTCTCATGGTACGAGGAACTAAAACACATGCTAACCCTCCGTGTTATAGCAATTGATTTCAAACGACATTATCTCAAAGTATAACAAAAGAGTTTGAGTTGATACATGATCGTTCTTCTAACGTCATACTCTCAATGCCGTTTAGGACTATCATTACACTTAACGATATCCTAAGATCCGAAAATAAGATCACCAACAACACTTGAGCCAGTCTCAGAGGCAAGACCGGTAACCTATTCCTGAATGTTTATCATTTCACACGTGCATATGAGTCGCATATTCCTGTTGTGGAACGTAGCATGCAATTTGAAAAATATTCCTACGCTCACGCAAGATCAATATAGGAGATGCATAGTAACGAGAGGGGGAGAGTGTGTCTACGTACCCTCGTAGACCGAAAGAGGAAGCGTTTGACAACGCGGTTGATGTAGTCGAACTTCTTCTCGTTCTGACCGATCAAGCACCGAACGTACGACACCTCCAAGTTCTGCACACGTTCATCTCGATGACGTCCCTCGAACTCTTGATCCAGCAAAGTATCGAGGGAGAGTTTCTTCAGCACGACAGCGTGGTGACGGTGATGGTGAAGTGATCCGCGCAGGGCTTCGCCTAAGTACTACGTGAATATGACCGGAGGCGTAAACTATGGAGAGGGGTCATCTTATAAACTGTGGAGAGGCGTAAACGTGGTGTCTCAGCATGACCAACTGTCGCAATGGTGCATACTCAGGGAGAACACTTATACCTTGAAATTTTAGTAAGGGGTCATCTTATAATGCTACCGTCGTACTAAGCAAAATAAGATGCATCAAAGATAAACATCACATGCAATCAAAATATGTGACATGATATGTCCATCATCATCTTGTGCCTTTGATCTCCATCTCCAAAGCACCGTCATGATCTCCATCGTCACCGGCTTGACACCTTGATCTCCATCGTAGCGTCGTGGTCGTCTCGCCAACTATTGCTTCTACAACTATCGCTAACGCATAGTGATAAAGTATAGCAATTACATGGCGTTTTAAAGAGACAACCATAAGGCTCCTGCCGGTTGCCAGTGACTTTTTCAAAACATGATCATCTCATACAATAACGTATATCACATCACGTATTGACCATATCACATCACAACATGCCCTGCAAAAACAAGTTAGACATCCTCTACTTTGTTGTTGCAAGTTTTACGTGGCTGCTACGGGTTTCTAGAAAGAACCATTCTTACCTACGCATCGAAACCACAATGGTGATTTATCAAGTTTGCTGTTTTAACCTTTAACAAGGACCGGTCACGGTCAAATTTGATTCAACTAAAGTTGGAGAAACAGACACCCGCCAGCCACCTTTATGCAAAACTAGTTGCATGTCTGTCGGTGGAATCGGTCTCATGAACGTGGTCATGTAAGGTTGGTCCAGGCCGCTTCATCCAACAATACCAGCGAATCAAAATAAGACATTGGTGGTAAGCAGTATGACTATCATCGCCCACAACTCTTTGTGTTCTACTCGTGCATATCATCTACGCATAGACCTGGCTCGGATGCCACTGTTGGGGAATGTAGCATGCAATTTCATAAAATTTCCCACGCTCACGCAAGATCTATCTAGGAGATGCATAGCAATGAGAGGGGGAGAGTGTGTCTACGTACCCACATAGACCGAAAGCGGAAGCGTTTGACAACGAGGTTGATGTAGTCGAACTTCTTCTCATTCTGACCGATCAAGCACCGAACATACGACACCTCCGAGTTCTGCACACGTTCAGCTCAATGACGTCCCTCAAACTCTTGATCCAACAAAGTGTCGAGGGAGAGTTTTATCAGCATGACAGCGTGATGACGGTGATGGTGAAGTGATCTGTGCTGGGCTTTGCCTAAGCACTACATGAATATGACCGGAGGCATAAACTATGGAGAGGGGCGCCACACATGGCTAACAATGCTTGTTGTGTGCTCTAGCGGTGCCCCCATACACACACACACACACATATATATACATATATACACACACATATATTTTTTAGAAAAGGAGGATGACCCCCAGCCTCTGCATCTGGGAGATGCATACGGCCACTTTATTGATTATTCACGAGGACCTTACAAAGTATTACAACAAAATGCCTGAATCCGCCATCTTGGCAACATATGCCACTACTCTTATCCATATGATGAAGGGGTGCTACCTGGGCCAAATACCCGGTCTACTCACCTAAGCCTATCACCAAAAGCCAGAAGCCCCAGCTGAGCCACATACCGGGTCTGGGGCATAAACTGGTCTGACGCACTCACATGTGTCGTCGCCGCCATCTTCCACAGGTCCGTCTTCAGAGCAGATATTGAGGCTTCTACCTTGTCAGGCCACTCCGCCATCGACGCCACCTTGACGCCAGACAACTACCTCCACCTGCGCGAGTCCATCACCGCGCATCGGGCGCCGAGTCTCCACTGCACCACGCCGCCGAGATCCGCCATCATCAATGTGAAGGATGAAGTACCGCTCCACCAAAAAAGGCGCCCGCTGGTCCCTCGAACCCGTGTACGCCTCCAAGAATGACGCCCCCAAGGAGGAAACGACACCAACGCGCCGTCGTCATCCGATCAACTGATCTAGGGTTTCCCCCGGAGGTAGCGGATAGAGGTCTAGAGCTTCTCCACGGCGATGCCTTCAAGAAGGTAATGACACCACATGGTGCCACCAACGCCGGTCTTGGCATCAAGCCGAGCACAAGGTTTTCACCCAGATCCACTCAAAGAACCTCCATCACGTATTGTGTGCACGGGTCGCCGCCGATCTGAGCTGCCGCACATGGAGCAGGCCGCACCGGCCAGATCAGATCCGTCCGGAGGGCACAACCCGCATGGTGCCAACCCAACCACCAGGCCCTCCATGCCGCCACCGCCGATCTGAGGTCAGATGGTGTGTCGCCGCAGACGCGGCCGCCGCCGCCGAACGCCGCCACGCAGCCCAAGGCAGGGCCGGCTGCCGCACCCCACCATCGCCGCCCTTGGCCGAGGCAACCGCCGCGCCGCCGCCGGAAGGCAGGCCCGCCGCTCCGCCAGGCCAGATCGACTGTGCCACCCACACCGCGGGGCTCTACACCGCCCGCACGGCGCAGGCAAGAGGGAAGACCCCCGCCACCGCCATCAGCCCTGGGCTATAGCCGGCAATGTCCTTCGACGACGGCGGAGGGAGGGGAGGACGGATGGGGACCCCCGGCGGCTAGGGTTTTAGATCCCGCCCGAGTCGCCCGAGCGGGGGCGACGCGGGGGGCGACCGCGCACACACACACATATATATAATATATATATATATATATATAGTGATACTATTCATCACCCAGGGTGCAGAATAAGTTATTCTTCACCCGACGTAATCTTACGACCGCTTCATAAATAAATTACATTTGAAAGACAAATAGTTACATTTATATTGATTCACTACGTAAAATTGGATATAAGAAAACAAAAAAATACGTTATAAGACCAGAAATATCACATTTTATATATGTTTTACACTATGTTTTACGTTCGTAATTTTAAGTAACATCAAATATTTTTTACGGCGAGTATATATTTTCTTACGTTCTATTTTTACGTATGAAATAAGACAAAATTTATGGAACCTAAAAATACGGTGCATTGACGTCAAAATAGAGAGGGGTGAACAATAACTATTCCTCACCCAGGGTGATGAATAGCGCGACCCTATATATATATAGGTTGGAGGGGAGGAGAGCCAGCCGAGGGGGCGCCCCAAGTAGGAAGAATCCTACTTGGTGTGTGACGGTGTCCTGGAATAGGGGGTACTCATCACGTCGTCTCCCGATCTGTTAGATTGGGCCGAGGACTCCCATGGCCGTATACTCATGGGCCAATTCGGACAACTACCGCATACATGGAAGATTCCACAAGACTTGGTGATCAAGACAAGGACTCCTCCCCACCGGTGCATTCGGCTAGGACTCTTGTTATCCTAGGCCTCTGGTGCATTATATAAACCGAGACTAGGCTAGTCGATAGATAATATACATACAATCATACCATAGGCTAGCTTCTAGGGTTTAGCCTCTCCGATCTCGTGGTAGATCAACTCTTATAATACTCATATCATCAAGAATAAATCAAGCAGGACGTAGGGTTTTACCTCCATCAAGAGGGCCCGAACCTGGATAAAACATCGTGTCCCCTGCCTCCTGTTACCATCCACCTTAGATGCACAGTTTGGGACCCCCTACCCGAGATCCGCCGGTTTTGACACCGAATTGGTGCTTTCATTGAGAGTTCCGCTGTGTGTTCGGCAAAAGGTCGATGGCTCGCCTGCAGATCAACTGCACTTCGGCATCTTCGTCACCAGCTCGACTGGTCACCTTGGTTCGACCAAGGACTATGCCCTACCTACGATCATCATGTTCGGATGAGGGCCTTCATCAACATCAACTCTGATCTCTATCAAGATCATGGAGGAATCATCCATGGAGCTCGGGGGCTCAACGTCAACATTGCCCTCGGGCGACTGTGCTGTTTTTCCGGACAGCGAACTTGTATCCGCCACCACCGCCTCCTCAAGTGTCGTTTTAACAATTGCTTCAGTGGAATTGTGCGGAATTGAGTCTACAAAAACCCTGGAAAATTTCGTCGAGTTCCGATGAAGGAATCTCTGGCAATGCGCGATATACTAGAGCCCTGTCAAATCTGGACGAGTTTAGGGCGTGGTGCCCAACTTTTAGCTCAGACGTCCTTTGGAAGATCCAACCGTTGACTGGCTGCGGAATTCCCATATCTACCACCCCTCAAAATTTCAGCTCCATCCGACCGTCCAAACTTCGGAAACCTTCCAATTAGTGCATCACTTTTTGGATCTGTTTTCTGCGCAAAAACAAATCTGACCCGAGTTCGTCTTTTTTATGAACGGGAATTCGAACATCCTTTTTGAAGGAATTTTTGTATGGGGTATTGTGTTTTGTTCCCGAACACATCCCACTAACTTTAAAATCTTTTGAACATGATCTTCAACGTCATGCTGGTGTCAAACCAGTCTGGCAATATTGCTCCACGACTGCCGACCTGCGCTAGACACGTCGTCACTTTGTTGAGTCGAGCTCAACTTCTTCGGATCATCATCTCGGCAAGCCGAACAAGAGTTCGGCGTCGCAAAGGATAAATCTTCACCAACATCGCTGCCCCACGGATTACACGGAGCGGGCACACCGGCATCGCCGCACGGTCACTTCATCAAGCCGGCATCGACCACGTCACGGCCTGCATCGGCAGGGCTGCACTACTGCTTCTTCAAGCTGGTGTCCATCACGCCGACATACTTCGACTCATCGGCTGACATCGAGGCTTCGACGTCTCGGCTGGACCGGGGGCTTCGCCATTTCTTCATCAACCTATACTCCGGAGACTTCGGCGTCACTAGCCGACCAGCTTCGTCACGTTAGCTAGACCGAGGGCTTTGCCCCCGCAAGCCAACCCTTGCCAGCATCGCCACACCATCGCTTTATCGCCCATCAGGCAATGGGTGTGCGGGTCGAGTCCCAATTTTGGGAGTCACCTTTCTTCGGATTGCTACAACAAATAAACCAGGTGCTATTAATCCTAGTAATTTTTGCTTGTCGGAGTTTATTTTTCCCAAGAAATTATTACTCTGGTTTGTTCCTGTGCACAGGTCTATCGAATGATGTCCGCACTAACGATGGTTGCGTGGTGGTTCGGTCAGTTTCCTTACATAGTCCGGCGAACGCCGCATCCGGAACTCAGATCGACCTGTGAATTCAGGCTTTGCCACACCTTACCGCATCACGCCGACGCCCTGCATCGACATTGACTTCGGCGCCATGCCATATTTCTTTTATTACTCACTTTGCATAAATTATTTATTATGCAACGATTTTTTTATTATTATTACTATTATCTCCGGTTTGCACTATTTTTTGTGCACAGGAAAATGATCCAGCCGGGCTATATCCTTTGGCGTCGCCTCGGCTGGACGGGGGGCTTCGTCAACACTTCATTACCCCATGTCGGGGACTTTGGCATCACTCTGCCGGCCTGCATTGGCCGTGCTATGTCACCACTTCGGAGTGCTGAGCTCTTTGCTCCGCCACCCCGGGACCGGCTTGAGGGATGAAACCTTGTCCCGCATCAAGCTCGGACCGCGTCGTCAATACCGAACACATTAACCAGCTAAGTTGCCTTCATGCTCCAAGTTTTAAATTTTTAACTTGTGTTCGATTCGACCAAGCATTATACTTTTTTGGAAAAAATTTGCTTGTAAAAAATTTCCTTGTCCAAACTTTGTTTGTGACATACAAATTCAAATACCCCGTTTACTTGGGGGCTCCCTTGATGGAGCTTTTCCTCTTGCATATGATTATACTTGTACGGCTTCGTTCCTTGTTCGTGTACTACGCCACAATATGCACCATATTGACTTAAGCGATTTGCAAGCTGGGTTGCCTGGCTCCTGTGCTTACCCCTACGTTCCCAATTGTTCGGCTAGGGAGTAAAGGGAGCACCTTTGCGATTGTCACGACCGGGTCCTCCGAGCTCTGACCTCAGGCTGGGTGAAGCCGAAAGCTAGCGCTCTTATTGTTTTCAATCATGGTCGGCACACAACGGAACTCATGAGTACAAAAAATCTATTGCACAAGTCTCATAGTAATAATGAGCACCGAAGAAAGGTATAGGTAGGGGTACTATTTTCTTCGAAGATGCTTCTTACACTTCGTCTGTAATATAGCATAAGTTCCCTGAGCGCGCTTTGTCTGTTACAGCCTTATGGCCCGGTCGCCTGGTTATCGGAAACACTGTCGATATTCTCGACAGGTGGAGTACATAACACTTTTCGGTCCTTGACTGAAGAGGGAGAAGCCGACGGTCGGTTAAGACGCGTTTAAAGTTTGGTTGAACAAAGATATGATATAAGTACTTCGGTACATACAATCATTATACATAAAACCTTTTACCCAAGTCACTTGGGGGCTCTTAAAATATACATGAGCTATTTTATAGTAAATGTGTTTTCTTCTTGGTCGTTGCAAAGTTTTTTTCTATCGCTCCTTTTTCTACGTGAGTGTGTGGTCCATAGCCAGATAACCCATTTTCTCTCTAGTGACCGCTCGAGTTTAGTTCGCTAAACTGGTCTAACGAGAAGCACTCTGCCTTCGGGATAGGAGGCTGCAGCCGTAGGCTGACCCGCTTGAAGTCTTGAGATCGGATGTGTAATGTTAAAGCACGACAGAAGCACTCTTTTTTCTAAGACCAATTTTCGGATTGGCACCGAACACTTGATCTTGTTCGGACGTCAAGTTTTTACTGACGTTTTTTGGTTTTCCAAGCTTATGGCACTTTTAAACTATTTGTGTGTTTTCAGTACAAGTCTCGCAGTGCAGTGCCGGACACCTTTATAGATTCGACAAAAACATTCTCGTATCTCACTATATATGCATTGGTTTCGAATTGTGTCTTCGGTCAATAGTTGGGTTGCCCGGCTCCTGCGCTTGCCTCCTACGTTCCGCTTTGTTCGGCTAGGTGTGCAAAGGGAGAACCACTGCGATTGTGCTTCCAGCTCACATGGTTAAGCACCTTAGTGGAGAAAGCCGAAAACTGACTGTCACAATAAGCGTAAACTGGTCAGCAATCCGATGACAGTGTTAAATGACGGGCCATTCATAACAATGGCCGAAGTGTTTACGGCTTGACCTCGACTGTCGCTGAACACTACCGGGGGCTATTAACTGGCCTCCCAAACTAAATCCTCGATATTTTGCTCTTACATTAGAGCTGAGGCTGCATGATCATGCTTAGCATGACAACCCAAAGAAAGGAACCGATAGCAGGACTATTTTCTTTGGAAGACATTTCTTATGTTAAACAGTAATATAACATATCTCTCTGCGTACCTTTGTTTATAAAACCGTATGGCCAGATTGCCTTGTTTGTCGTAAATCTTTGCCCTCATAATGGCTTTATAAAGTAGGACAAACACTCCTCGGCTACTGGCCGAGGAGGTGGAAGCCGATGGTCGGTCAACAAAGTTTTGTACAATGCGGATCCGAGCATTAATGATGTAAAGTACTTGGATACATAGAGCCATTACACATAATTTGTGATTTTACTATGGATATTGATCCTTAATTCGGCCACCCATGCCCGGATTAAGGCCCGGGGGCTACTGGGCTTCGGGCTTATTATTTACAAATATTAAAGGGGCACATCGATCCCCTAATCTGGTGTTGCCACCCGACCAGTGTCTCGGGGGCTACTGCATTGTCTATCCAATGCAGAAAATTTTAAGTGCAATACAGTTTCCGAGGAGATTTTGATCCTCAGGTTGGTCGGCCGCACCCAACCTGAGTCTCGAGGACTGAGCACGCCGCTTTTTGTGTCCCGAAGTATCCTGCCGAGCTAGGACTTGATCCTCAGGCCGATTTTACAAATCAACCTGAGTCTCAGCAGCTACTGGGATCAGCGGTCTTATGTCATCCTTCAGGTGCACCTCGGGTTTTAAACCGATACACACCATTAGGGCTACTGGCTATATACCTCAGCAGAGAATAAATTGCACCAATAAAAAACATTGACAAAAAATCGGCCCACAGTCGGGGTGGTGCACCACCTCGGAAGCAGTCCGGCATAAAGCTCGGGCGCTAGCAGCTGGCTCCATAGAGGGCATTTCCGGCATTAATCTCGGCTAAACTCCTTCAACCTTTTTAAACCAAGGTGATTTATGATAGTCCGGCGTTGGAGCTTGGACATAGTCCGGCGTTGGAGCTGGGATACATTCCGGTGTTGGAGCTCGGAAAGCGGTCCGGCGTTGGAGCTCGGCTGCAAAAGATACCTCGAATGCAGTCCGGCGTTGGAGCTCGGACGCAAGAGGACGCTGCCTCCCGGGAACAACTTCAAACCCGAGGTGTGGCATAAAAATAACAAGGCATTGATAAAGGCCGGAAACTTAAAGGGGCTCCTCGGATACCCGACGTGTAAACTCGTCGAATGCATTTTGGCAATCCTCAAGATCGAAGATGAGAAGATTTGTTGAACCAGTTTTCAAGACCGACAACCGAAGATGAAGAAGAGTTCGGAAGAATCAAGGAGTGTCCCTAACTTGAAGACCGGTTCAGGGGGCTACTGACGGTGTCCTAGACTAGGGGGTACTCACCATGTCGTCTCCTGATCTGTTAGATTGGGCCGAGGACCCCCATGGCCGTATACTCATGGGCCAGTTCAGACAACTGCCGCATACATGGAAGATTCCACAAGACTTGGTGATCAAGACAAGGACTCCTCCCCACCGGTGCATTCGGCTAGGACTCTTGTTATCCTAGGCCTCTGGTGCATTATATAAACCGAGACTAGGCTAGTCGATAGATAATATACATACAATCATACCGTAGGCTAGCTTCTAGGGTTTAGCCTCTCCGATCTCGTGGTAGATCAACTCTTGTAATACTCATATCATCAAGAATAAATCAAGTAGGACGTAGGGTTTTACCTCCATCAAGAGGGCCCGAACCTGGGTAAAACATCGTGTCCCATGCCTCCTGTTACCATCCACCTTAGACGCACAGTTCAGGACCCCCTACCCAAGATCCGCCGGTTTTGACACCGACAGTGTGTTTCCCCTCTTGGCCCATGATACGTCTGCAACGTATCTATAATTTTTGATTGTTTCATGCTATTATATTATCTATTTTGGATGTTTAATGGACTTTATTATACACTTTTATATTATTTTTGGGACTAACCTACTAACCCAAGGCCCAGTGCAAATTGCTGTTTTTTTGCCTATTTCAGTGTTTCGCAGAAAAGGAATATCAAACTGAATCCAAACGGAATGAAACCTTTGGGGGAGTTATTTTTGGAACAAACGTGATCCAGGGGACTTGGAGTAGACGCCAACAAAGAAACGAGGTGTCCATGAGGTAGGGAGGCGCGCTTGCCCCCTGGGTGCGCCCCCACCCTCGTGGGCCCCTCGCAGCTCCACCGACCTACTTCTTCCTCCTATATATATATCCATATACCCCGAAAACATCCAGGAGCACCACGAAACCTTATTTCCACTGTCACAACCTTTTGTACCCAAGAGATCCCATCTTGGGGCCTTTTCCGGAGCTCCGCCGGAGGGGGAATCGATCACGGAGGGCTTCTACATCAACACCATAGCCTCTCCGATGATGTGTGAGTAGTTTACCACAGACCTTCGGGTCCATAGTTATTAGCTAGATGGCTTCTTCCCTCTCTTTGGATCTCAATACAAAGTTCTCCAAGATCTTCTTGGATATCTATTCGATGTAATTCTTTTTGCAGTTGCTACCTCTTGAGCACTGTGTTGGTTTTCCCCGAAGAGGAAGGGACAATGCTGTTGGGGAACGTAGTAATTTCAAAAAATTTCCTACGCACACACAAGATCATGGTGATGCATAGCAACGAGAGGGGAGAGTGTTGTCCATGTACCCTCGTAGACCGAAAGCGGAAGCGTTAGCACAACGCGGTTGATGTAGTCGTACGTCTTCACGATTCGACTGATCCAAGTACTGAACGCACGGCACCTCCGAGTTCAGCACACATTCAGCTCGATGACGTCCCGTGAACTCCAATCCAGCATTGCTTCACAGGAGAGTTCCGTCAGCACGACGGCGTGGTGACGGTGATGATGTTGCTACCGATGCAGGGCTTCGCCTAAGCACCGCTACGATATGCCCGAGGTGGAATATGGTGGAGGGGGGGGGACCGCACACGGCTGGGAGAGATCAACTGATCAACTTGTGTATCTAGAGGTGCCCCCCCGCCCCTGTATATAAAGGAGCAAGGGGAGAGGTGGCCGGCCTAGGAGGAGGGCGCGCCAAGGGGGGAGTCCTCCTTCCCTTGTTGGAGTAGGAGAGAAGGAAAGAGGGGGAGAGGAACAAGGAAAAGTGGGCTGCACCCCTTGTCCAATTCGGACCAGAGGGGGGGGGGGCGCCTCCTTCTTTTTGGCCTCTCTCCTCTATTCCCGTATGGCCCAATAAGGCCCATATACTCCCCGGCGAATTCCCGTAACTCTCCGGTACTCCGAAAAATACCCGAATCACTCGGAACCTTTCCGATGTTCGAATATAGTCATTCAATATATCAATCTTTACGTCTCGACCATTTCGAGACTCCTCGTCATGTCCCCGATCTCATCCGGGACTCCGAACTCCTTCGGTACATCAAAACTCATTAACTCATAATATAACTGTCATCAAAACCTTAAGCATGCGGACCCTACGGGTTCGAGAACAATGTAGACATGACCGAGACACGTCTCCGGTCAATAACCAATAGCGGAACCTGGATGCTCATATTGGCTCCCACATATTCTACAAAGATCTTTATCGGTCAGACCGCATAACAACATACATTGTTCCCTTTGTCTTCGGTATGTTACTTGCCCGAGATTCGATCGTCGGTATCTCAATACCTAGTTCAATCTCGTTGCCGGCAAGTTTCTTTACTCGTTCCATAACACATCATCCCGCAACTAACTCATTAGTTGCAATGCTTGCAAGGCTTATACTGATGTGCATTACCGAGTGGGCCCAGAGATACCTCTCCGACAATCGGAGTGACAAATCCTAATCTCGAAATACGCCAACCCAACAAGTACCTTCGGAGACACCTGTAGAGCACCTTTATAATCACCCAGTTACGTTGTGACGTTTGGTAGCACACAAAGTGTTCCTCCGGTAAACGGGAGTTGCATAATCTCATAGTCATAGGAACATGTATAAGTCATGCAGGAAGCAATAGCAACAAACTAAATGATCAAGTGCTATACTAACGGAATGGGTCAAGTCAATCACATCATTCTCTAATGATGTGATCCCGTTAATCAAATGACAACTCATGTCTATGGCTAGGAAACTTAACCATCTTTGATTCAACGAGCTAGTCAAGTAGAGGCATAATAGTGACATACTGTTTGTCTATGTATTCACACATGTATTATGTTTTCGGTTAATACAATTCTAGCATGAATAATAAACATTTATCATGATATAAGGAAATAAATAATAACTTTATTATTGCCTCTAGGGAATATTTCCTTCAAATGCAGCAAAGTAGCGTAAGTATTTCCCTCAGTTTTTGAGAACCAAGGTATCAATCCAGTAGGAGGCTACGCGCGAGTCCCTCGTACCTGCACAAAACAAATAAATCCTAGCAACCAACGCGAATAGGGGTTGTCAATCCCTACACGGCCACTTACAAGAGTGAGATCTGATAGATATGATAAGATAATATTTTTGGTATTTTTGTGATAAAGATGCAAAGTAAAATAAAGGCAAAGTAAAAAACAAAGGAAATAACTAAGTAGTAGGAGATTAATATGATGAAGATAGACCCGGGGGCCATAGGTTTCACTAGTGGTTTCTCTCGAGAGCATAAGTATTCTACGGTGGGTGAACAAATTACTGTTGAGCAATTGACAGAATTGAGCATAGTTATGAGAATATCTAGGTACGATCATGTATATAGGCATCACGTCCGAGACAAGTAGACCGACTCCTGCCTGCATCTACTACTATTACTCCACTCATCGACCGCTATCCAGCATGCATCTAGAGTATTAAGTTAAAAACATAGTAACGCCTTAAGTAAGATGACATGATGTAGAGGGATAAACTCATGCAATATGATGAAAACCCCATCTTGTTATCCTCGATGGCAACAATACAATACGTGCCTTGCTGCCCCTACTGTCACTGGGAAAGGACACTGCAAGATTGAACCCAAAGCTAAGCACTTCTTCCATTGTAAGAAAGATCAATCTAGTAGGCCAAACCAAAATGATAATTCGAAGAGACTTGCAAAGATAATCAATCATACATAAAAGAATTCAGAGAAGATTCAAATATTGTTCCTAGATAAACTTGATCATAAACCCACAATTCATCGGTCTCAACAAACACACCGCAAAAAGAAGATTACATCGAATAGTTCTCCACAAGAGAGGGGGAGAACATTGTATTGAGATCCAAAAATAGAGAAGAAGCCATCTAGCTAATAACTATGGACCCGTAGGTCTGAGGTAAACTACTCACACTTCATCGGATGGGCTATGGTGTTGATGTAGAAGCCCTCCGTGATCGATGCCCCCTCCGGCGGAGCTCCGGAACAGGCCCCAAGATGGGATCTCGTGGATACAGAAAGTTGCGGCCGTGGAATTAGGTTTTTGGCTCCGTATCTGATTGTTTGGGGGTACGTAGGTATATATAGGAGGAAGGAGTACGTCGATGGAGCAACAGGGGGCCCACGAGGGTGGAGGGCGCGCCTGGGGGGGGTGGGGTAGGCGCGCCCCCTACCTCGTGACCTCCTCTTTTGTGTCTTGATGTAGGGTCCAAGTCTCCTGGGTCTTGTTCGTTGAGAAAATCATGTTCCCGAAGGTTTCATTCCGTTTGGACTCCGTTTGATATTCCTTTTCTTCGAAACCCTAAAACAGGCAAAAAACAACAATTCTGGGCTGGGCCTCCGGTTAATAGGTTAGTCCTAAAAATAATATAAAAGTGGATAATAAAGCCCAATAATGTCCAAAACAGTAGATAATATAGCATGGAGCAATCAAAAATTATAGATACGCTGGAGACGTATCAAGCATCCCCAAGATTAATTCCTGCTCGTCCTCGAGTAGGTAAATGATAAAAACAGAATTTTTGATGCGGAGTGCTACTTGGCATAATTTTAATGTAATTCTTCTTAATTGTGGTATGAATATTCAGATCCGAAAGATTCAGGACAAAAGTTTAATATTGACATAAAAATAATAATACTTCAATTATACTAACAAAGCAATTATGTCTTCTCAAAATAACATGGCCAAAGAAAGTTATCCCTACAAAATCATATAGTCTGGCTATGCTCCATCTTCACCACACAAAATATTTAAATCATGCACAACCCCAATGACAAGCCAAGCAATTGTTTCATACTTTTGGTGTTCTCTAACTTTTTCAATCTTCACGCAATACATGAGCGTGAGCCATGGACATAGAACTTATAGGTGGAATAGAATGGTGATTGTGGAGAAGACAAAAAGGGAGAAGATAGTCTCACATCAACTAGGTGTATCAACGGGCTATGGAGATGCCCATCAATAGATATCAATGTGAGTGAGTAGGGATTGCCATGCAACATATGCACTCGAGCTATAAGTATATGAAAGCTCAAAAAGAAACTAAGTGGGTATGCATCCAACTTGCTTGCTCATGAAGACCTAGGGCATTTTGAGGAAGCCCATCATTGGAATATACAAGCCAAGTTTTATAATGAAAAATTCCCACTAGTATATGAAAGTGATAACATAGGAGACTCTCTATCATGAATATCATGGTGCTACTTTGAAGCACAAGTGTGGTAAAAGGATAGTAACATTGTCCCTTCTCTCC
The DNA here is from genome assembly GCF_056163025.1 of Triticum urartu. Taxonomy (NCBI): domain Eukaryota; kingdom Viridiplantae; phylum Streptophyta; class Magnoliopsida; order Poales; family Poaceae; genus Triticum; species Triticum urartu. Next base: position 165,407,351 of record NC_141876.1, on the reverse strand, counting down.
TTTTCTCTCTTTTTTTGGGCATTCTCTCTTTTTTATGGCCTCTTTTCTTTCTCCTTTTTTATTTTATTTTTCGTTCGGAGTCTCATCCCGACTTGTGGGGGAATCATAGTCTCCATCATCCTTTCCTCACTGGGACAATGCTCTAATAATGATGATCATCACACTTTTATTTTTCTTACAACTCAACAATTACAACTTGATACTTACAACAAAATATGATTCTATATGAATGCCTCCGGCGGTGTACCGGGATATGCAATGAATCAAGAGTGACACGTATGAAAGAATTATGAATGGTGGCTTTGCCACAAATACGATGTCAACTACATGATCATGCTAAGCAATATGATAATGATGGAGTGTGTCATAATAAACGGAACGGTGTAAAGTTGCATGGCAATATATCTCGGAATGGCTATGGAAATGCCATAATAGGTAGGTATGGTGGCTGCTTTGAGGAAGGTATATGGTGGGTATATGATACCGGCGAAAGTTGCGCGGTATTAGAGAGGCTAGCAAAGGTGGAAGGGTGAGAGAAGTGCGTATAATCCATGGACTCAACATTAGTCATAAAGAACTCATATACTTATTGCAAAAATCTACAAGTTATCTTAGGGGGATAGATTGGTAGGAAAAGACCATCGCTCGTCCCCGACCGCCACTCATAAGGAAGACAATCAAAAAATAAATCATGCTCCGACTTCATCACATAACGGTTCACCATACATGCATGCTACGGGAATCACAAACTTTAACACAAGTATTTCTCAAAACTACTCAACTAGCTCAACTTTAATATCACCATCTTCATATCTCAAAACAATTATCTAGTATCAAACTTCTCATAGTATTCAACACACTCATAAGAAAGTTTTATTATTAATCTTGTATACCAAGCATATTAGGATTTTAAGCAAATTACCATGCTATTTAAGACTCTCAAAATAATCTAAGTGAAGCTGAGAGATTAATAGTTTCTATAAAACAAATCCACCACCGTGCTCTAAAAGAAATAAGTGAAGTACTAGAGCAAAACTATATAACTCAAAAGATATAAGCGAAGCACATAGAGTATTCTAACAAATTCCAAATCATGTATGGCTCTCTCAAAAGGTGTGTATAGCAAGGATGATTGTGGTAAACTAAAAAGTAAAGACTCAAATCATACAAGACGCTCCAAGCAAAACACATATCGTGTGGCGAATAAAAATATAGCTCCAAGTAAAGTTACCGGTAGAAGTAGACGAAAGAGGGGATGCCTTCCGGGGCATCCCCAAGCTTTGTCTTTTAGGTGTCCTTAGATTATCTTGGGGGTGCCATGGGCATCCCCAAGCTTAGGCTCTTGCCACTCCTTGTTCCATAATCCATCAAATCTTTACCCAAAACTTGAAAACTTCACAACACAAAACTTAAAGTAGAAAATCTCGTGAGCTCCGTTAGCGAAAGAAAACAAAAGACCACTTCAAGGTACTGTAATGAACTCATTCTTTATTTATATTGGTGTTATACCTACTGTATTCCAACTTCTCTATGGTTTATAAACTATTTTACTAGCCATAGATTCATCAAAATAAGCAAACAACACACGAAAAACAGAATCTGTCAAAAACAGAACAGTCTGTAGTAATATGTAGCTAGCGCAATATCTGGAACCCCCAAAATTCTAAAATAAATTTAAGGACGTGAGGAATTTATCTATTAATCATGTGCAAAAATAATTAACTAAATATCACTTTCCAAATAAAAATGGCAGCAGTTCTCGTGAGCGCTAAAGTTTCTGTTTTTTACATCACGTGTAACAAGACTTTCCCCAAATCTTCCCAACGGTTCTACTTGGCACAAACACTAATTAAACACAAAAAACACAACCAAAAAATAGGCTAGATAAATTATTTATTACTAAACGGGACAAAAAAAGTAAGGAATAAAAATAAAATTGGGTTGCCTCCCAACAAGCGCTATCGTTTAACGCCCCTAGCTAGGCATAACAAGCAAGGATAGATCTAGGTATTGCCATCTTTGGTAGGCAATCCATAAGTGGCTCTCATAATAGATTCATAAGGTAATTTAATTTTCTTTATAGGAAAGTGTTCCATGCCTTTCCTTAATGGAAATTGGAATCTAATATTTCCTTCCTTCATATCCATAATTGCACCAATCGTTCTAAGGAAAGGTCTACCAAGAATAATAGGACATGAAGAATTGCAATCTATGTCAAGAACAATCAAATCTACAGGCACATAATTACTATTTGCAACAATAAGAACATCATTAATTCTTCCCATAGGTTTCTTAATAGTGAAATCCGCAAGGTGCAAGTTTAGAGAGCAATCATCAAAATCACGGAAACCTAACAAATTAGACAAAGTCTTTGGAATCGTGGAAACACTAGCACCCAAATCACATAAAGCATAGCATTCATGATCTTTAATTTTAATTTTAATAGTTGGTTCCCACTCATCATAAAGTTTTCTAGGGATAGAAACTTCCAATTCAAGTTTTTCTTCATAAGATTGTATCAAGGCATTAACGATATGTTTAGTAAACGCTTTATTTTGACTGTAAGCATGAGGAGAATTTAGCACGGATTGTAACAAGGAAATACAATCAATCAAAGAGCAATTTTCATAGTTAAATTCCTTGAATCCATAATAGTGGGTTTAGCAATATCTAGGGTTTTAATTTCTTCAATCCCACTTTTATCAATTTTAGCATCAAGATCAAAAATTCCGAATTCTTGGAACGCCTTCTAGGTAAAGGTGGATCATATTCAGTCCCATCATTATCAAGATTCATATTGAAAAACAAAGATTTAATAGGGGACACATCAATAACTTTTATATCTTCATCTTTATTTTCATAGGAACTAGAAGAACACGCTCTTATAAAGGCATCTTTCTTAGAACGCATCCTAGCGGTTCTTTCTTTGCACTCATCAATGGAAATTCTCATGGCTTTGAGAGACTCATTGATATCATGCTTATGTGGAATAGATCTAAGTTTCAAAGAATCAACATCAAGAGAAATTCTATCAACGTTCCTAGCCAACTCATCAATCTTAAGCAATTTTTCTTCACACAAAGCATTAAAATTCTTTTCTGAAGTAATAAATTATTTAATATTAGATTAAAAATCAGAGGGCATCTTATTATAATTTCCATAAGAATTGTTGTAGGAATTACCATAATTATTAGAGGGATTACTAGGGTAAGGCCTAGGGTTGAAATTTCCTCTATACGCGTTGTTACCAAAATTGTTCCTACCAACAAAATTCACATCCATAGATTCATTATTATTCTCAATCAAAGTAGACAAGGGCATATCATTAGGATCAGAAGAAACACTCTTATTAACAAATAATTTCATAAGTTCATCCATCTTTCCACTCAAAACATTAATTTCTTCTATCGCATGCACCTTTTTATTAGTAGATCTTTCAGTATGCCATTGAGAATAATTAACCATAATATTATCTAGGAGTTTAGTAGCTTATCCTAAAGTGATTTCCATAAAAGTGCCTCCCGCGGCCGAATCTAAAGGATTTCTAGAAGCAAAATTCAATCCGGCATAAATTTTTTGTATAATCATCCACAAAATTAAACCATGAGTAGGGCAATTACGTATCATTAGTTTCATTCTCTCCCAAGCTTGTGCAACATGTTCATGATCAAGTTGCTTAAAATTCATAATATCGTTTCTAAGAGATATGATCTTAGCGGGAGGAAAATACTTAGAGATAAAAGCATCTTTGCACTTGTTCCATGAATCAATACTATTTTTAGGCAAAGACGAAAACCAAGGTTTAGCACGATCTCTAAGCGAAGAAGGAAATAACTTCAATTTAACAATATCATTATCCACATCTTTCTTCTTTTGCATATCACACAAATCAACGAAGCTATTTAGATGGGTAGTGGCATCTTCACTAGGAAGGCCGGAAAACGGATCTTTCATGACAAGATTCAGCAAAGCAGTATTAATTTCACAAGATTCAGCATCGGTAAGAGGAATGCTAATAAAATCATTGTTGTTGGTATTGGTGAAGTCACACAATTTAGTATTATCTTGAGCCATCGTGACAAGCAAGCAAACTAACACACAAGCAAACAAAAAGCAAGCAGGCAAAAAAGAGGCAAGTAGAAAAAGAGAAGGAGGATAGAGAGAGAGAGAGGGCGAGTAAAACGGCATGGGTGAAGTGGGGGAGAGGAAAACGAGAGGCAAATGGCAAATAATGTAATGCGGGAGATAAGGGTATGTGATGGGTACTCGGTATATTGAATTTTGCGTAGACCTCCCCAGCAACGGCGCCAGAAATCCTTCTTGCTACCTCTTGAGCACTGCGTTGATTTTGCCCGAAGAGGAAGGGATGATGCATCAAAGTAGCCTAAGTATTTCCCTCAGTTTTTGAGAACCAAGGTATCAATCCAGTAGGAGGCTACACGCGAGTCCCTCGTACCTGCACAAAACAAATAAATCCTCGCAACCAACGCGAATAGGGGTTGTCAATCCCTACACGGCCACTTACGTGAGTGAGATCTGATAGATATGCGAGAGCATAAGTATTCTACGGTGGGTGAACAAATAACTGTTGAGCAATTGACAGAATTGAGCATAGTTATGAGAATATCTAGGTATGATCATGTATATAGGCATCACATCCGAGACAAGTAGACCGGCTCCTGCCTGCAGCTACTACTTTTACTCCACTCATCAACCGCTATCCAGCATGCATCTAGAGTATTAAGTTAAAAATAGAGTAACACCTTAAGCAAGATGACATGATGTAGAGGGATAAACTCATGCAATATGATGAAAACCCCATCTTGTTATCCTCGATGGCAAAAATAAAATACGTGCCTTGCTGCCCCTACTATCACTGGGAAAGGACACCGCAAGATTGAACCCAAAGCTAAGCACTTCTCCCATTGTAAGAAAGATCAATCTAGTAGGCCAAACCAACATGATAATTCGAAGAGACTTGCAAAGATAAACAATCATACATAAAAGAATTCAGAGAAGATTCAAATATTGTTCATAGATAAACTTGATCATAAACCCACAATTCATCGGTCTCAACAAACACACCGCAAAAAGAAGATTACATCGAATAGTTCTCCACAAGAGAGGGGGAGAACATTATATTGAGATCCAAAAAGAGAGAAGAAGCCATCTATGATCAATTTTACCGAGATCCGATGAATTGTGGGTTTATGATCAATTTTATCTATGAACAATATTTGATTCTTCTATGAAATCTTTTATGTATGATTTGTTATCTTTGCAAGTCTCTTCGAATTATCATTTTGGTTTGTCCTACTAGATTGATCTTTCTTGCAATGGGAGAAGTGCTTAGCTTTGGGTTCAATCTTGCGGTGTCCTTTCCCAGTGACAGTAGGGGCAGCAAGGCACGTATTGTATTGTTGCCATCGAGGATAAAAAGATGGGGTTTATGTCATATTGCTTGAGTTTATCCCTCTACATCATGTCATCTTGCCTAGTGCCTTACTCTGTTTTTATGAACTTAATACTCTAGATGCATGCTGGATACCGGTCGATGTGTGGAGTAATAGTAGTAGATCCAGAATCATTTCGGTCTACTTGTCACGGACGTGATGCCTATATACATGATCATGCCTAGATATTCTCATAATTATGCACTCTTCTATCAATTGCTCGACAGTAATTTGTTCACCCATCGTAATACTTATGCTACCTTGAGAGAAGCCACTAGTGAAACCTATGGCCTCGGGTCTATCTTTTATCATATAAGTTTCCAATCTATTTTACTTTGCAATCTTTAATTCCTATCTATATCATAAAAATACCAAAAATATTTATCTTATTATCTCTATCAGATCTCACTCTCGTAAGTGACTGTGAAGGGCTTGACAACCCCTTTATCGCATTGGTTGCGAGGTTCTTATTTGTTTGTGTAGGTACGAGGGACTTGCGTGTAGTCTCCTACTGGATTGATACCTTGGTTCTCAAAAACTAAGGGAAATACTTAAGCTACTTTGCTGCATCACCCTTTCCTCTTCAAGGGAAAACCAACGCAGTGCTCAAGAGGTAGCAAGAAGGATTTCTGGCGCCGTTGCCGGGGAGATCTACGCACAAGTCAAGACATACCAAGTACCCATCACAAACTCTTATCCCTCGCATTACATTATTTGCCATTTGCCTCTCGTTTTCCTCTCCCCCACTTCACCCTTACCGTTTTATTCGCCCTTTTTCCATTCGCCTCTTTTTCGCTTACTTCTTGTGTCGCCGTGTGTCGTCATGGCTAATCCTTCTATCATTGTTAGTACTCCCAATCATGAAGTTCTTAATTTTAAACAAAGGGAGGGAGAAAATCTAAAAGATGCTTGGCATAGAATTTGCAATGCTCAGAATAGCAGATCTACTAGGAAGCAATCCACTTCCGTTCTTCTTCGCAATTTTTATGTAGGCATCACTCCTTGGAATAGATGTATTCTTGATACCATTGCCGGAGGAAATTTGTTGGGTAGCCATACTTTTGATTCTTATAATGCTATGATAGATTTGTTTGGCCCACCACCTCTTTTGGTTAATGGAACTATTTTAACTTTGGAACATGTGATGCAAAGGCTTGAAATTATTGAAAATAAAGTTGCCTCTGTGAATTGATTGAAAATTTGGATAAAAAGATCCACAACCAAATCACCCAATATGGATCTAAGGTAGGGGTTACTCTGAATTTTTTTAAAGAAAAAGAACCTATAGTTAACGAAAGAATAGATCAAGATTCCACAAGAATTGGTAAACTTGAGGATATTATTACTAATTTAGGGTCTGCCTTTTCATTCGTTAAAAATACTCCAAATCCTCCTACTACCAAGATTGCCAAATTAATGTATGTTCCTAAAAATAAGGGTTAATCTTATAGTAAGGAAAATGCGGATCTCAAATCAATAAGTGTTCACCCTTATAACCCACAAGTATAGGGGATCGCAACAGTTTTCTAGGATAGAGTATTCAACCCAAATTTATTGATTCGACACAAGGGGAGCTAAAGAATATTCTCAAGTATTAGCAGCTGAGTTGTCAATTCAACCACACCTGGAAACTTAATATCTGCAGCAAAGTATTTAGTAGCAAAGTAATATGATAGTATTGGTAACGGTAGCAAAAGGTAATGATAACAAAAGTACTATTTTTGGTATTTTGTAGTGATTGTAACAATACCAACAGAAAAGTAAATAAGCGGAGAACAATATATGGAAAGCTCGTAGGCAATGGATTGGTGATAGAGAATTATGCCGGATGTGGTTCATCATGTAACAGTCATAACCTAGGGTGACACAGAACTAGCTCCAATTCATCAATGTAATGTAGGCATGTATTCCGAATATAGTCATACGTGCTTATGGAAAAGAACTTGCATGACATCTTTTGTCCTACCCTCCCGTGGCAGCGGGGTCCTATTGGAAACTAAGGGATATTAAGCCCTCCTTTTGATAGAGTACCGTACCAAAGCATTAACACATAATGAATACATGAACTCCTCAAACTACGGTCATCACCGGGAGTGGTCCTGATTATTGTCACTTCGGAGTTGCCGGATCATAACACATAGTAGGTGACTATAGACTTGCAAGATAGGATCAAGAACTCTCATATATTGATGAAAACATAATAGGTTCAGATCTGAAATCATGGCACTCGGGCCCTAGTGACAAGCATTAAGCATAGCAAAGTCATAGCAACATCAGTCTCAGAACATAGTGGATACTAGGGATCAAACCCTAAGAAAACTAACTTGATTACATGATAAATCTCATCCAACCCATCACCGTCCAGCAAGCCTATGATGGAATTACTCACGCACGTCGGTGAGCATCATGAAATTGGTGATGGAGGATGGTTGATGATGACGATAGCGACGGATTCCCCTCTCCGGAGCCCTGAACGGACTCCAGATTAGCCTTCCCGAGAGGTTTTAGGGCTTGGCGGCGGCTTCGTATCGTAAAACGCGATGAATCCTTCTCGTTGATTTTTTTCTCCCTGAAAGTGAATATATAGAGTTGGGTTTGAGGTCGGAGGAGCTCCAGGGGGCCCACGAGCTAGGGGGGCGCGCCCAGGGGGCAGGCGCACCCCCACCCTCGTGGCTAGGGTGTGGCCCCCCTGGCCTTGATCTTTTGCCAGTATTTTTTATTATTTCCAGAAAGACGCTACGTGAAGTTTCAGGTCATTCCGAGAACTTTTGTTTCTGCACATAAATAACACCATGGCAATTCTGCTGAAAACAACGTCAATCCGGGTTAGTTCCGTTCAAATCATGCAAGTTAGAGTCCAAAACAAGGGCAAAAGTGTTTGGAAAAGTAGATACGGCGGAGACGTATCAACTCCCCCCAGCTTAAACCTTTGCTTGTCCTCAAGCAATTCAGTTGACAAACTTAAAGTGATAAAGAAAAACTTTTACAAACTCTGTTTGCATGCTCTTGTTGTTGTAAATATGTAAAGCCAACATTCAAGTTTTCAGCAAAGATTATGAACTAACCATATTCATAATAACGCTTAGGTCTCATGTTGACTCATATCAATGGCATAATCAACTAGCGAGCAATAATAATAAATCTCGGATGACAACACTTTCTCAAAACAATCATAATATGATATAACAGGATGGTATCTCGCTAGCCCTTTCTGAGACCGCAAAACATAAATGCAGAGCACCTTTAAATATCAAGGACTGACTAGACATTGTAATTCATGGTAAAAGAGATCCAGTCAAGTCATACTCAATGTAAACTAATAGTAATGAATGCAAATGACAGTGGTGCTCTCCAACTGGTGCTTTTTAATAAGAGGATGATGACTCAACATGAAAGTAAATAGATAGGCCCTTTGTAGAGGGAAGCAGGGATTTGTAGAGGTGCCAGAGCTCGGTTTTGAAATAGAGGTGAACAATATTTTGAGCGGTATACTTTCATTGTCAACATAATAACCAAGAGATGGCGATATCTTCCATGCTACACACATTATAGGCGGTTCCCAAACAGAATGGTAAAGTTTATACTCCCCCTCCACCAACAAGCATCAATCCATGGCTTGCTCGAAACAATGAGTGCCTCCAACTAACAAGAGCCCCAGGGGGAGTTTTATTTGCAATTATTTTGATTTGATTTGCATAAAGCATGGGACTGGGCATCCCGGTGACCAACCATTTTCTCATGAGTGAGGAGCGGAGTCCACTCCTCTTGAGAATAGCCCGCCTAACATGGAAGATACGGACAACCCTAGTTGATACATGAGCTATTCGAGCATACAAAACATGATATTTATTTGAAGGTTTAGAGTTTGGCACATACAAATTTACTTGGAACGGCAGGTAGATACCGTATATGGGTAGGTATGGTGGAATCATATGGAATAACTTTGGGGTTTATGGAGTTGGATGCACAAGCAGTATTCCCGCTTAGTACAGGTGAAGGCTAGAAAAAGACTGGGAAGCGACCAGCTAGAGAGTGACAACAGTCATGAACATGCATTAAAATTAATCAACACCGAATGCAAGCATGAGTAGGATATAATGCACCATGAACATAAATATCATAGAGGCTATGTTGATTTTGTTTCAACTACATGCGTGAACATGTGCCAAGTCAAGCCACTCGAATCGTCCAAAAGAGGATACCACCCTATTATACCACATCACAACCATTTTAATAGCATATTGGCACGCAAGGTAAACCATTATAAGCTCCTAGCTAATTAAGCATGGCATAAGAAACTATGATCTCTAATTGTCATTGCAAACATGTTTATTCATAATAGGCTGAATCAGGAACGATGAACTAATCATATTTACAAAAACAAGAGAGGTCAAGTTCATACCAGCTTTTCTCATCTCAATTAGTCCATCATATATCGTCATAATTGCCTTTCACTTGCATGACCGAATGATGTGAATAATAATAATAGTGCACGTGCATTGGACTAAGCTGGAATCTGCAAGCATTCAATAAACAGGAGAAGACAAGGCAATATGGGCTCTTTTGTCAGATTGATAATAATGCATATAAGAGCCACTTCAACAATTTAATCATGGTCTTCTCCTATCGAACCCCAAAGAAAAGAAAAGAAATAAAACTATTTACACGGGAAAGCTCCCAACAAGCAAAAGAAGAACATGAAATATTTTTGGGTTTTCTTTTCAATTACTACTATAAGCATGGAAATTAAAACTAGCTAAAAGCTACAAATATTTTTTTTGTTTTTTCTTAAGGTTTATCAAACACATAAGAAGAAAGCATAAACGAGAAATAAACTAGCATGGATATTACAATGAAAAAGTATGAGCACCGACTTCTAGCAATGAGTGTGTGAACATAAATGTAATGTTGGTGGGAAATACATACTCCCCCAAGCTTAGGCTTTTGGCCTAAGTTGGTCTAATGCCACAGATGGCCTGGAGGATATCCAAAGTTGTAACTGGGGTCGTATTGAGATGCAACAGTTATTGCATCATGGGCTGCAGCTTGGAGGCGAGCTATCTCAGCTCTCCTCTTATACTCTTTCGCCTCCTCTCTAGTTATAGAATATCTCCCTTTTGCCTGAAAGTCAAAGAAAGTAGAAGCAGGGAGAGCGACGTGATAGGTGCGTCGTCTGTCAAAGATTAGTCAGTACTGGAGGAACTGATCGTTCCTCTCAACAAACTGATGATGAACCATAGCCTCATAATCCAAATAAGCAGGAGGCAACTCAATATCATCCTCACGTATGGTTATACCAAGAAAATTAGCTATGCGGGTTGCATAAATTCCACCAAAGAAATCTCCATTAAATATATTAAGATGCAACCTACGTGCAACAATGGCTCCCAAATTATAAGATTTATCTCCGAACACAGCACTCCTAAGAATACTGAGGTCAGGGACACACATGTGACATGCTTCATCTTTACCGTTAATGCATCTACCTATGAAGAGAGCAAAATAATGTATAGCAGGAAAGTGAATGCTCCCTATGGTAGCTTGTGCTATATCTCTAGATTCCCCCATAGTTATACTATTAAGAAAATCTCTAAATTCAAATTTGTGAGGTTCACTAGTACTACCCCATTGTGGAAGTTTGCAAGCAGTGGTAAAGTCCTCTAAGTCCACAGTGTAAGAATTTTCATAAAGATCAAACAGGACAGTGTGAGAATTAGGTGAAGATGAAAATTCAAACCTCCTCACAAAGGAACTAGTGAGATAGTGGTACTGACGACATTTTTCTTCCTCGAAGCTCACAAGATCAGCGTTACACAAATATGCGTTAAATTCTTCCTTAATCCCCGCTCGATCCATGAAGTCCTCTGAAGGCCATTCACAAGGCCGCACTGGAGCGTCCCTTGGTGGCTCATCATCAACATCACACATTGCAAGCCTGGGTTCTTGTTTCCTTGAAGAACCACCTTGGTACATTTTCCTACACATATTTCTTCCTTTGAAAAATTTCTGAAATTTTTAGCAACTTCAAATAAAAAGTAAACCAAACTCAACAAAATTGATAGCAACTACTCTTACAAGTGCCTAGAGCCCATATCATGCATTAAAACTACTTGGAACAATATAAATTTGACATGCAAGCTCAAGAACAGGGTCACCTAAGCAGCAAAAATATGCAATGAATAAAGCACTAGAACAAAAACTAATTGGACCAATGGAGAAGTCACATACCAAGGAACAACCCCCCCAAGCAGTTTTGTGAGAGGTGCTTTGAGCAAGGAGATCGAAAATGGCAGCAAAATGAGCCTGGACTCGGGTTTGAGATGGATAATGGTGTTTGTGGGAGGAAGAAGGAGTGTGTGGGTGCAGGGATAAGTGGAGGAGGGCCACCGTGGGCCCACGAGGCAGGGGGCGCGCCCAGGGGGGTAGGGCGCGCCCTCCACCCTCGTGGCCAGGTGGATGCCCCCCTGCTGTGTTCTCAGTGCCAAATATTCTCAAATATTCCAGAAAAAATCATATTTAAATTTCAGGGCATTTGGAGAACTTTTATTTTCGGGGTATTTTTATATTGCATGAATAATTCAGATAACAGACAAAAAATACTATTTTTATTTTATTTAATATAAATAACAGAAAGTAAAAGGAGGGTACAGAGAGTTGTGTTTTCTAAATTCATCCATCTCATGATCATCAAAAGGAATCCATTAACAAGGTTGATCAAGTCTTGTTAATAAACTCATTTCGAATAACATGGAACCGGAGAATTTTCAAATAACACTAGGTTACCTCAACGGGGATATGCACATCCCCAACAATAAGAATATCATATTTCTTCTTGACAGTAGGAAGAGGAAATTCAAAACCTCCAAAAATAATTGATGGAATTTTTCCAAAAGAATTAATACTGTGGACTTGAGGTTGTTTCCTCGGAAAGTGTACCGTATGCTCATTAGCATTAATATGAAAAGTGACATTTCCTTTGTTGCAATCAATAACAGCCCATGCAGTATTAAAAAAGGGTCTTCCAAGAATAATGGACATACTATCGTCCTCGGGAATATCAAGAATAACAAAGTCCGTTAAAATAGTAACGTCTGCAACCACAACAGGCACATCCTCACAAATACCGACAGGTATAGCAGTTGATTTATCAGCCATTTGCAAAGATATTTCAGTAGGTGTCAACTTAATAAAATCAAGTCTACGATATAAAGAGAGAGGCATGACACTAACACCGGCTCCAAGATCACATAAAACAGTTTTAACATAGTTTCTTTTAATGGAGCATGGTATAGTGGGTACTCCTGGATCTCCAAGTTTCTTTGGTATTCCACCTTTAAAAGTGTAATTAGCAAGCATGATGGAAATTTCAGCTTCCAGTATCTTTCTTTTATTAGTAACAATTTCTTTCATGTACTTAGCATAAGGATTCATTTTAAGCATATTAGTTAATCGCATACGCAAAAAGATAGGTCTAATCATTTCAGCAAAGCGCTCAAAATCCTCATCATCCTTTTTCTTTGATGGTTTGGGAGGAAAAGGCATGTGTTTCTGAACCCATGGTTCTCTTTCTTTACCATGTTTCCTAGCAACCAAGTATCTCTTATCATAACGTCGATTCTTTGATTGTGGGTTATCAAGATCAACAGCAGGTTCAATTTCTATATCATTATCATTTCTAGGTTGAGCATCAACATGAACATTATCATTAACATTATCATTAGTTTCAGGTTCATTACCAGATTGTGTTTCAGCATCAGAAATAGAAATATCATTTGGATTCTCAGGTGTTTCAGTAATAGGTTCACTAGAAGCATGCAAAGTCCTATCATTTTTCTTTTTCTTCCTTTTAGAAGGACTAGGTGCATCTATATTATTTCTCTGAGAATCTTGCTCAATTCTCTTAGGGTGGCCTTCAGGATACAAAGGTTCCCGAGTCATTTTACCAGTTCTAGTAGCCACTCTAACAACAAAGTCATTATTCTTACTATTCAATTCATTGAGCAAATCATTTTGAGCTTTAAGTACTTGTTCTACTTGAGTGGTGACCATAGAAGCATGTTTACTAATAAGTTTAAGTTCACCTTTAACATTAGCCATATAATCACCCAAGTGTTCAAGCATATCAGCACTGCGTTTTAATTCTCTACCAAAATAAGCATTAAATTCTTCTTGCTTAACCATAAACTTATCAAACTCATCTAAGCATGGGCTAGCAAACTTAGTAAATGGGATTTCAGCTTTATCATACCTATAGAGAGAATTTACCTTTACTACCTGTGTCGGGTTATCAAGACCATGTGTTTCTTCAATAGGAGATGGATTAAAATTATGCATTTCTTCAACATGCGGTAAATTAAGACCATGTATTTCTTCAATAGGAGGTAAATTCTTAACATCTTCAGCTTTAATACCCTTTTCTTTCATGGATTTCTTTGCCTCTTGCATATCTTCAGGACTGAGAAATATAACACCTCTCTTCTTCGAAGTTGGTTTAGGAATAGGCTCAGGAGTTGGCTCAGGAAGTGTCCAATTATTTTCATTAGTCAACATATTATTTAATAGAATTTCAGCTTCATCCGGTCTTCTTTCCCTGAAAACAGAACCAACACAACTATCCAGGTAATCTCTGGAAGCATCGGTTAGTCCATTATAAAAGATATCAAGTATTTCATTTTTCTTAAGAGGGTGATCAGGAAAAGCATTAAGTAATTGGAGAAGCCTCCCCCAAGCTTGTGGGAGACTCTCTTCTTCAATTTGCACAAAATTATATATATCCCTTAAGGCAGCTTGTTTCTTATGAGCAGGGAAATATTTAGCAGAGAAGTAATAAATCATATCTCGGGGACTACGCACACAACCATGATCAAGAGAATTAAACCATATCTTAGCATCACCCTTTAATGAGAACAGAAATATTTTAAGGATATAAAAGTAGCGAGTTCTCTCATCATTAGTGAACAGGGTGGCTATATCATTTAATTTAGTAAGATGTGGCACAACAGTTTCAGATTCATAGCCATAAAAAGGACCAGATTCAACCAAAGTAATTATATCAGGATCAACAGAGAATTCATAATCCTTATCAGTAACACAGATAGGTGAAGTAGCAATAGCAGGGTCAGGTTTCATCTGCTTCCATTTAGCTAATAACTTCTTAAGATCACTTATATCATTACAAGCAAGAATAGCTCTAGTAGATTCTTCATCCAGAACATAACCCTCAGGCACAACAGGCAATTCATATTTTTTAGGGGGAGAGTCTTCATCATCACTATCATCAATATTATCAGTTTCAATAATTTCATTCTCTCTAACCCTAGCAAGTTGTTCATCAAGAAATTCACCAAGTGGCACAGTAGTATCAAGCATAGAAGTAGTTTCATCATAAGTATCATGCATAGCAGAAGTGGCATCATCAATAACATGCGACATATCAGAATCAATAGCAGAAGCAGGTTTAGGTGTCGCAAGCTTACTCAAAACAGAAGGTGAATCAAGTGCAGAGCTAGATGGCAGTTCCTTACCTCCCCTCGTAGTTGAGAGAAAAATCTTGGTTCTTTGATCTTTCAAGTTCTTCATAATGATAAGCAGATATAAATCCCAAGTGACTCAAAGAATAGAGCTATGCTCCCCGGCAACGGCGCCAGAAAATAGTCTTGATAACCCACAAGTATAGGGGATCGCAACAGTTTTCGAGGGTAGAGTATTCAACCCAAATTTATTGATTTGACACACGGGGAGCCAAAGAATATTCTCAAGTATTAGCAGCTGAGTTATCAATTCAACCACACCTGGAAAGTTAATATCTACAGCAAAGTATTTAGTAGCAAAGTAATATGATAGTAGTGGTAACGGTAGCAAAAGGTAATGATAACAAAAGTACAATTTTTGGTATTTTGTAGTGATTGTAACAATAGCAATGGAAAAGTAAATAAGCGGAGAACTGTTGGGGAACGTAGTAATTTCAAAAAATTTTCCTACGCACACGCAAGATCATGGTGATGCATAGCAACGAGAGGGGAGAGTATGATCTACGTACCTTGTAGATCGACAATGGAAGCGTTTGGTTGATGTAGTCGTACGTCTCCACGGTCCGACCGATCAAGCACCGAAACTACGACACCTTCGAGTTCTAGCACACGTTCAGCTCGATGACGATCCCCGGACTCCGATCCAGCAAAGTGTCGGGGAAGAGTTCCGTTAGCACGACGGCGTGGTGACGATCTTGATGTACTACTGCAGCAGGGCTTCGCCTAAACTCCACTACAATATTATCAAGGACTATGGTGGCTGGGGGCGCCGCACACGGCTAAGAATATGATCACGTGGATCAACTTGTGTCTCTCTGGGGTGCCCCTGCCTCCGTATATAAAGGACCAAGAGGGGGAGGCCGGCCGGCCACATATGGCGCGCCAGGAGGAGTCCTACTCCCTCCGGGAGTAGGACTTCTCCCCCAATCCTAGTTGGAATAGGATTCATGAGGTGGAAAAGAGAGAGAGAGAAGGAGGAGGGCGCCGGCCCCCTCTCTCCTTGTCCTATTCGGACTAGGGGGGGAGGGGCGCGCGGCCCAAGCCCTGGCTGCCTCTCCTCTTATTCCACTATGGCCCATTAAGGCCCATATAGCTCCCGGGGGGTTCCGGTAACCTCCCGGTACTCCGGTAAAATCCCGATTTCACCCGGAACCCTTCCGATATCCAAACATAGGCTTCCAATATATCAATCTTTATGTCTCAACCATTTCGAGACTCCTCGTCATGTCCGTGATCACATCCGGGACTCCGAACAAACTTCGGTACATCAAAATGCATAAACTCATAATATAACTGTCATTGTAACCTTAAGCGTGCGGACCCTACGGGTTCGAGAACAATGTAGACATGACGGAGACATGTCTCCGGTCAATAACCAATAGCGGAACCTGGATGCTCATATTGGCTCCTACATATTCTATGAAGATCTTTATCGGTCAGACCGCATAACAACATACGTTGTTCCCTTTGTCATCGGTATGTTACTTGCCCGAGATTCGATCGTCGGTATTCCAATACCTAGTTCAATCTCGTTACCGGCAAGTCTCTTTACTCGTTTTGTAATACATCATCCCGCAACTAACTCATTAGTTGCAATGCTTGCAAGGCTTAAGTGATGTGCATTATCGAGAGGGCCCAGAGATACCTCTCCGACAATCGGAGTGACAAATCCTAATCTCGAAATACGCCAACCCAACATTTACCTTTGGAGACACCTGTAGAGCTCCTTTATAATCACCTAGTTACGTTGTGATGTTTGGTAGGACACAAAGTGTTCCTCCGGCAAACGGGAGTTGCATAATCTCATAGTCATAGGAACATGTATAAGTCATGAAGAAAGCAATAGCAACATACTAAACGATCGGGTGCTAAGCTAATGGAATGGGTCATGTCAATCAGATCATTCACTTAATGATGTGATCCCGTTAATCAAATAACAACTCATTGTTCATGGTTAAGAAACATAACCATCTTTGATTAATGAGCTAGTCAAGTAGAGGCATACTAGTGACACTTTGTTTGTCTATGTATTCACACATGTATTATGTTTCCGGTTAATACAATTCTAGCATGAATAATAAACATTTATCATGATATAAGGAAATAAATAATAACTTTATTATTGCCTCTAGGGCATATTTCCTTCAGTCTCCCACTTGCACTAGAGTCAATAATCTAGATTACACAGTAATGATTCTAACACCCATGGAGCCTTGGTGCTGATCATGTTTTGCTCGTGGAAGAGGCTTAGTCAACGGGTCTGCAACATTCAGATTCGTATGTATCTTGCAAATCTCTATGTCTCCCACCTGGACTAGATCCTGGATGGAATTGAAGCGTCTCTTGATGTGCTTGGTTCTCTTGTGAAATCTGGATTCCTTTGCCAAGGAAATTGCACCAGTATTGTCACAAAAGATTTTCATTGGACCCGATGCACTAGGTATGACACCTAGATCGGATATGAACTCCTTCATCCAGACTCCTTCATTTGCTGCTTCCGAAGCAGCTATGTACTCCGCTTCACATGTAGATCCCGCTACAACACTTTGTTTAGAACTGCACCAACTGACAGCTCCACCGTTTAATGTAAACACGTATCCGGTTTGCGATTTAGAATCGTCCGGATCAGTGTCAAAGCTTGCATCAACGTAACCTTTTACGATGAGCTCTTTGTCACCTCCATATACGAGAAACATATCCTTAGTCCTTTTCAGGTACTTCAGGATGTTCTTGACCGCTGTCCAGTGCTCCACTCATAGATTACTTTGGTACCTCCCTGCTAGACTTATAGCAAGGCACACATCAGGTCTGGTACACAGCATTGCATACGTGATAGAGCCTAGGGAACATCTTTCATATTCTCTCTATCTTCTGCAGTGGTCGGGCATTGAGTCTTACTCAACTTCACACCTTGTAACACAGGCAAGAACCCTTTCTTTGCTTGATCCATTTTGAACTTCTTCAAAACTTTGTCAAGGTATGTGCTTTGTGAAAGTCCAATTAAGCGTCTTGATCTATCTCTATAGATCTTAATGCCTAATATGTAAGCAGCTTCACCGAGGTCTTTCATTGAAAAACTCTTATTCAAGTATCCCTTTATGCTATCCAGAAATTCTATATCATTTCCAATTAGTAATATGTCATCTACATATAATATCAGAAATGCTATAGAGCTCCCACTCACTTTCTTGTAAATACAGGCTTCTCCAAAAGTCTGTATAAAACCAAATGCTTTGATCACACTATCAAAGCGTTTATTCCAACTCCGAGAGGCTTGCACCAGTCCATAAATGGATTGCTGGAGCTTGCACACTTTTTTAGCTCCCTTTGGATCGACAAAACCTTCTGGTTGCATCATATACAACTCTTCTTCCAGAAATCCATTCAGGAATGCAGTTTTGACATCCATCTGCCAAATTTCATAATCATAAAATGCGGCAATTGCTAACATGATTCGGACAGACTTAAGCATCGCTACGGGTGAGAAGGTCTCATCGTAGTCAATCCCTTGAACTTGCCGAAAACCTTTTGCGACAAGTCGAGCTTTGTAGACAGTCGAGCTTTGTATTACCGTCAGCGTCAGTCTTCTTCTTGAAGATCCATTTATTCTCAATTGCTTGCCGATCATCGGGCAAGTCAACCAAAGTCCATACTTTGTTCTCATACATGGATCCCATCTCAGATTTCATGGCTTCAAGCCACTTTGCGGAATCTGGGCTCACCATTGCTTCTTCATAGTTCGTAGGTTCATCATGATCTAGTAGCATGACTTCCAGAACGGGATTACCGTACCACTCTGGCGCGGATCTTACTCTGGTTGATCTACGAGGTTCAGTAGTATCTTGTTCTGAAGTTTCATGATCATCATCATTAGCTTCCTCACTAACTGGTGTAGGTGTCACAGAAACAGTTTTCAGTGATGTACTACTTTCCAATAAGGGAGCAGGTACAGTTACCTCGTCAAGTTCTACTTTCCTCCCACTCACTTCTTTCGAGAGAAACTCCTTCTCTAGAAAGTTTCCGAACTTAGCAACAAAAGTTTTGCCTTCGGATCTGTGATAGAAGGTGTATCCAATAGTCTCCTTTGGATATCCTATGAAGACACATTTCTCCGATTTGGGTTCGAGCTTATCAGGTTGAAGTTTTTTTCACATAAGCATCGCAGCCCCAAACTTTTAGAAACGACAACTTTGGTTTCTTGCCAAACCACAGTTCATAAGGCGTCGTCTCAACGGATTTTGATGGTGCCCTATTTAACGTGAATGCGGCCGTCTCTAGAGCGTATCCCCAAAACGATAGCGGTAAATCAGTAAGAGACATCATAGATCGCACCATATCTAGTAAAGTACGATTACGACGGTCGGACACACCACTACGCTGTGGTGTTCCGGGTGGCGTGAGTTGCGAAACTATTCCACAATTTTTCAAATGTACACCAAACTCGTAACTCAAATATTCCCCTCCACGATCAGATCGCAGAAACTTTATTTTCTTGTTATGATGATTTTCAACTTCACTCTAAAATTCGTTGAACTTTTCAAATGTTTCAGACTTATGTTTCATTAAGTAGATATACCCATATCTGCTTAAGTCATCTGTGAAGGTGAGAAAATAACGATATCCGCCACGAGCCTCAATATTCATCGGGCCACATACATCTGTATGTATGATTTCCAACAAATTTGTTGCTCTCTCCATAGTACCAGAGAACGGTGTTTTGGTCATCTTGCCCATGAGGCACGGTTCGCAAGTACCAAGTGATTCATAATCAAGTGGTTCCAAAAGTCCATCAGTATGGAGTTTCTTCATGCGCTTTACACCGATATGACCTAAACGGCAGTGCCACAAATATGTTGCACTATCATTATCAACTCTGCATCTTTTGGCTTCAACATTATGAATATGTGTGTTACTACTATCAAGATTCAACAAGAATAGACCACTCTTCAAGGGTGGATGACCATAAAAGATATTACTCATATAAATAGAACAACCATTATTCTCTGATTTAAATGAATAACCGTCTCGCATCAAACAAGATCCAGATATAATGTTCATGCTTAATGCTGGCACCAAATAACAATTATTTAGGTCTAATATTAATCCCGAAGGTAGATGTAGAGGTAGCGTGCCGACTGCGATCACATCGACTTCGGAACCGTTTCCCACGCGCATCGTCACCTCGTCCTTAGCTAATCTTCGCTTAATCCGTAGTCCCTGTTTCGAGTTGCAAATATTAGCAACAGAATCAGTATCAAATACCCAGGTGCTACTGCGAGCATTAGTAAGGTACACATCAATAACATGTATATCACATATACCTTTGTTCACCTTGCCATCCTTCTTATCCTCCAAATACTTGGGGCAGTTCCGCTTCCAGTGACCAGTCTGCTTGCAATAGAAGCACTCAGTTTCAGGCTTAGGTCCAGGTTTGGGTTTCTTCTCTTGAGTAGCAACTTGCTTGCCGTTCTTTTTGAAGTTCCACTTCTTCTTGCCTTTGCCCTTTTTCTTGAAACTAGTGGTCTTGTTGACCATCAACACTTGATGCTCCTTCTTGATTTCTACCTCCACAGCTTTCAGCATTGCGAAGTGCTCGGGAATAGTCTTATTCATCCCTTGCATATTATAGTTCATCATGAAGCTCTTGTAGCTTGGTGGCAGTGATTGGAGAATTCTGTCAATGACGCAATCATCTGGAAGATTAACTCCCAATTGAATCAAGTGATTATTATACCCAGACATTTTGAGTATATGCTCACTAACAGAACTGTTCTCCTCCATCTTGCAGCTATAGAACTTATTGGAGACTTCATATCTCTCAATCCGGGCATTTGCTTGAAATATTAACTTCAACTCCTGGAACATCTCATATGCTCCATGACGTTCAAAACGTCGTTGAAGTCCCGATTCTAAGCCGTAAAGCATGGCACACTGAACTATTGAGTAGTCATCAGCTTTGCTCTGCTAGACGTTCATAACATCTGGCGTTGCTCCTGCAGCAGGCCTGGCACCCAGCGGTGCTTCCAGGACGTAATTCTTCTGTGCAGCAATGAGGATAATCCTCAAGTTACGGACCCAGTCCGTGTAATTGCTACCATCATCTTTCAACTTTGCTTTCTCAAGGAACGCATTAAAATTCAACGGAACAACAGCACGAGCCATCTATCTACAAACAAGCATAAACAAGCAAGATACTTATCAGGTACTAAGTTTCATGATAAATTTAAGTTCAGTTAATTTACTTAAAGAACTCCCACTTAGATAGACATCCCTCTAATCCTCTAAGTGATTACGTGATCCAAATCAACTAAACCATGTCCGATCATCACGTGAGATGGAGTAGTTTCATTGGTGAACATCATTATGTTGATCATATCTACTATATGATTCACGCTCGACCTTTCGGTCTCCGTGTTCCGAGGCCATATCTGTATATGCTTGGCTCGTCAAGTATAACCTGAGTATTCCGCGTGTGCAACTGTTTTGCACCCGTTGTATTTGAACGTAGAGCTTATCACACCCGATCATCACGTGGTGTCTCAGCACGAAGAACTTTCGCAACGGTGCATACTCAGGGAGAACACTTCTTGATAATTTAGTGAGAGATCATCTTATAATGCTACCGTCAATCAAAGCAAGATAAGATGCATAAAAAGATAAACATCACATGCAATCAATATAAGTGATATGATATGGCCATCATCATCTTGTACTTGTGATCTCCATCTCCGAAGCACCGTCTTGATCACCATCGTCACCGGCGTGACACCATGATCTCCATCATAGCATCGTTGTCATCTCGCCAAGCTTGTGCTTCCACGACTATCGCTACCACTTAGTGATAAAGTAAAGCATTACATCGCGATTGCATTGCATACAATAAAGCGACAACCATATGGCTCCTGCCAGCTACCGATAACTCGGTTACAAAACATGATCATCTCATACAACAAAAATCAGTGTCATGTCTTGACCATATCACATCACAACATGCCCTGCAAAAACAAGTTAGACATCCTCTACTTTGTTGTTGCAAGTTTTACGTGGCTGCTACGGGCTTAAGCAAGAACTAATCTTACCTACGCATCAAAACCACAACGATAGTTTGTCAAGTTGGTGCTGTTTCAACCTTCGGAAGGACCGGGCGTAGCCACACTCGATTCAACTAAAGTTGGAGAAACCGTCACCCGCAAGCCACCTATGTGCAAAGCACGTCGGGAGAACCGGTCTCGCGTAAGCGTACGCGTAATGTCGGTCCGGGCCGCTTCGTCCAACAATACCGCCGAACCAAAGTATGACATGCTGGTAAGCAGTATGACTTATATCGCCCACAACTCATTTGTGTTCTACTCGTGCATATAACATCAACATAGAAAACCTAGGCTCGGATGCCACTGTTGGGGAACGTAGTAATTTCAAAAAAAATTCCTACGCACATGCAAGATCATGGTGATGCATAGCAATGAGAGGGGAGAGTATGATCTACGTACCTTGTAGATCGACAACGGAAGCATTTGGTTGATGTAGTCATACGTCTCCACGGTCCGACCGATCAAGCACCGAAACTACGACACCTCCGAGTTCTAGCACACGTTCAGCTCGATGACGATCCCCGGACTCCGATCCAGCAAAGTGTCGGGGAAGAGTTCCGTCAGCACGACGGCGTGGTGACGATCTTGATGTACTACTGCAGCAGGGCTTCTCCTAAACTCCACTACAATATTATCAAGGACTATGGTGGCTGGGGGCGCCGCACACGGCTAAGAATATGATCACGTGGATCAACTTGTGTCTCCCTGGGGTGCCCCTGCCTCCGTATATAAAGGACCAAGAGGGGGAGGCCGGCCGGCCACATATGGCGCGCCAGGAGGAGTCCTACTCCCTCCGGGAGTAGGACTTCTCCCCCAATCCTAGTTGGAATAGGATTCATGAGGCGGAAAAGAGAGAGAGAGAAGGAGGAGGGCGCCGGCCCCCTCTCTCCTTGTCCTATTAGGACTAGGGGGGAGGGGCACGCGGCCCAAGCCCTGGCTGCCTCTCCTCTTCTTCCACTATGGCCCATTAAGGCCCATATAGCTCCCGGGGGGTTCCGGTAATCTCCCGGTACTCCGGTAAAATCCCGATTTCACCCGGAACACTTCCGATATCCAAACATAGGCTTCCAATATATCAATCTTTATGTCTCGACCATTTCGAGACTCCTCGTCATGTCCGTGATCACATCCGGGACTCCGAACAAACTTCGGTACATCAAAATGCATAAACTCATAATATAACTGTCATCGTAACCTTAAGCGTGCGGACCCTACGGGTTCGAGAACAATGTAGACATGACCGAGACATGTCTCCGGTCAATAACCAATAGCGGAACCTGGATGCTCATATTGGCTCCTACATATTCTACGAAGATCTTTATCGGTCAGACCGCATAACAACATACGTTGTTCCCTTTGTCATCGGTATGTTACTTGCCCGAGATTCGATCGTTGGTATTCCAATACCTAGTTCAATCTCATTACCGGCAAGTCTCTTTACTCGTTTTGTAATACATCATCCCGCAACTAACTCATTAGTTGCAATGGTTGCAAGGCTTAAGTGATGTGCATTACCGAGAGGGCCCAGATATACCTCTCCGACAATCGGAGTGACAAATCCTAATCTCGAAATACGCCAACCCAACATTTACCTTTGGAGACACCTGTAGAGATCCTTTATAATCACCCAGTTACGTTGTGACGTTTGGTAGCACACAAAGTGTTCCTCTGGCAAACGGGAGTTGCATAATCTCATAGTCATAGGAACATGTATAAGTCATGAAGAAAGCAATAGCAACATACTAAACGATCGGGTGCTAAGCTAATGGAATGGGTCATGTCAATCAGATCATTCACTTAATGATGTGATCCCGTTAATCAAATAACAACTCATTGTTCATGGTTAGGAAACATAACCATCTTTGATTAACGAGCTAGTCAAGTAGAGGCATACTAGTGACACTTTGTTTGTCTATGTATTCACACATGTATTATGTTTCCGGTTAATACAATTCTAGCATGAATAATAAACATTTATCATGATATAAGGAAATAAATAATAAATTTATTATTGCCTCTAGGGAATATTTATTATTGCAAAAGGTAATGATAACAAAAGTACTATTTTTGGTATTTTGTAGTGATTGTAACAATACCAACAGAAAAGTAAATAAGCGGAGAACAATATATGGAAAGCTCGTAGGCAATGGATCGGTGATAGAGAATTATGCCGGATGTGGTTCATCATGTAACAGTCATAACCTAGGGTGACACAGAACTAGCTCGAATTCATCAATGTAATGTAGGCATGTATTCCGAATATAGTCATACGTGCTTATGGAAAAGAACTTGCATGACATCTTTTGTCCTACCCTCCCGTGGCAGCGGGGTCCTATTGGAAACTAAGGGATATTAAGGCCTCCTTTTAATAGAGTACCGGACCAAAGCATTAACACATAATGAATACATGAACTGCTCAAACTACGGTCATCACCGGGAGTGATCCCGATTATTGTCACTTCGGGGTTGCCGGATCATAACACATAGTAGGTGACTATAGACTTGCAAGATAGGATCAAGAACTCTCATATATTGATGAAAACATAATAGGTTCAGATCTGAAATCATGGCACTCGGGCCCTAGTGACAAGCATTAAGCATAGCAAAGTCATAGCAACATCAATCCCAGAACATAGTGGATACTAGGGATCAAATTCTAACAAAACTAACTCGATTACATGATAAATCTCATCCAACCCATCACCGTCCAGCAAGCCTACGATGGAATTACTCATGCACGGCGATGGGCATCATGAAATTGGTGATGGAGGATGGTTGATGATGACGATGGCGACGGATTCCCCTCTCCGGAGCCCCGAATGGACTCCAGATCAGCCCTCCTGAGAGGTTTTAGGGCTTGGCGGCGGCTCCGTATCGTAAAACACGATGAATCCTTCTCCTTGATTTTTCTCTCCATGAAAGTGAATACATAGAGTTGGGGTTGAGGTCGGAGGAGCTCCAAGGGGCCCACGAGGTAGGGGGCGTGCCCAGGGGGGGCATGCATGCCCCCACCCTCGTGGCTAGGGTGTGGGCTCCCTGGCCTTGATCTTTTGTCAGTATTTTTTATTATTTCCAAAAAGATGCCCCGTGAAGTTTCAGGTCATTTCGAGAACTTTTGTTTCTGCACATAAATAACACCATGGCAATTCTGCTGAAACCAGGGTCAGTCTGGGTTAGTTCCATTCAAATCATGCAAGTTAGAGTCCAAAACAAGGGCAAAAGTGTTTGGAAAAGTAGATACGACGGAGACGTATCACACCCCAACTTCTTGAATATCATTAAGGAACCTTTTGCTACAAATGAATTTCTTGATTTCTTGCCTAGGATTTTGATCATTAATAGAAAGAAGGAAACTCCCAAGGGTTATAAGTTTTCCATTGAATAATTGCCTACCAAAGATGATAATACCTAGATCTATTCTTGTTTTTATGCCAAGCTAGGGGCGTTGAATGATAGCGCTTGTTGGGAGGCAACCCAATCTAATTTTTGTTTCTTGCTTTTTGGTTCTATTTAGTAATAAATAATTCATCTAGCCTCTGTTTAGATGTGGTTTTATGCTTTTAATTAGTGTTTGTGCCAAGTAGAACCTTTGGGAAGACTTGGGGGAAGTTTTTGCGATCTTGCTGTAAAAATAGAAACTTTAGCGCTCACGAGATTTGCTGCCACTTTTTTTACTAGAGAGTGCGATTAGGTTCATTCGTTTTGCAGATGATTAATAGAAAAATTCCTCACGTCCACCAATTTATTTCAGAATTTTTGGGGTTACAGAAGTATATGAAACCTACAGATTACGAGAGGCTGTTCTGTTTTTGACAGATTCTGTTTTTCATGTGTTGTTTGCTTATTTTGATGCATCTATGGCTAGTATCGGAGGGTATGAACCATAGAAAAGTTGGAATACAGTAGGTTTAACACCAATATAAATAAATAATGAGTTCATTACAGTACCTTAAGTGGTGGTTTGTTTTCTTATACTAACGTAGCTCATGAGATTTCTTTTGAGTTTTGTGTTGTGAAGTTTTCAAGTTTTGGGTAAAGATTTGATGGATTATGGAATAAGGAGTGGCAAGGGCCTAAGCTTGGGGATGCCCAAGGCACACCAAGGTAAAATTCAAGGACAACCAAAAGCCTAAGATTGGGTATGCCCCAGAAGGCGTCCCCTCTTTCGTCTTCTTCCATGGGTAACTTTACTTGAAGGCATCCCCTCTTTCATCTTCTTCCATGGGTAACTTTACTTGAGGCTATATTTTTATTCATCAGATGATATGTGTTTTGCCTGGAGCGTCTTGTATGATTTGAGTATTTGTTTTTTAGTTAACCACAATCATCCTTGCTGTACACACCTTTTCGGAGAGACACACATGAATTGGAATTTATTAGAATACTCCATGTGCTTCACTTATATCTTTTGAGCTAGATAATTTTGCTCTAGAGCTTCACTTATATCTTTTAGAGCATGGTGGTGGTTTTATTTTATAGAAATTATTGACCTCTCATACTTCACTTATATTATTTTGAGATTCCATTAGAACAGCATGGTAATTTGCTTTGGTTATAAAATTAGTCCTAATATGATAGGCATCCAGGATGGGTATAATAAAAACTATCATAGAAAGTACACTCAATACTATGAGAAGTTTGATACTTGATAATTGTTTTGAGATATAAAGATGGTGATATTAGAGTGTGCAGTTGAGTAGTTGTGAATTTGAGAAATACTTGTGTTGAAGATTGCAAGTCCCGTAGCATGCATGTATGGTAACCGTTGTGTAACAAATTTGAAACATGAGGTGTTCTTTGATTGTCTTCCTTATTAGTGGCGGTTGGGGACGAGCGATGGTCTTTTCCTTCCAATCTATCCCCCTAGGAGCATGTGCGTAATGCTTGGTTTTTGATGACTTGTAGATTTTTGCAATAAGTATGTGAGTTCGTTATGACTAATGTTGAGTCCATGGATTATACGCACTCTCACCTTTCCATCAGTGCTAGTCCCTTCGGTACCGCGCATTGCCCTTTCTCACCTTGAGAGTTCGTGCAAACTTCGTCGGTGCATCCAAACCCCGTGATATGATACGCTCTATCACACATAAACCTCCTTATATCTTCCTCAAAACAACCACCATACCTACCTATTATGGCATTTCCATAGCCATTCCGAGATATATTGCCATGCAACTTTCCACCGTTTCATTTATGACACACTTCATCATTGTCATATTGCTTTGCATGATCATGTAGTTGACATCGTATTTGTGGCAAAGTCACCATGCATAATTTATCACACTGTAGCGACCTGACCCCAAACGGTCAAGTCTCTGTGCTTCAGTTTCATCCCTGGATCGGTAATGCTGACACACACATTACTCGAAGGATTTATAACAGAGTAGCAATCACACACTTATTACATCGAATGTCTCAAAAGAGAACTTATTACAATAAATATGGCTTAAGGCCATCTAATATGATAATAGCGGAAGGCTTGGAAGATAAAGTGAGTCCATCAACTCCAACGACATAGCTGAGCTGCATGGCAACGACCTAACGAACCTTACTCCTCGTCTGAAAAATCTGCAACATAATACGTTGCAGCCCAGAAATGGGTCAGCACATGGAATATGCTGGCAATGTAACACAGTAGAGCAAGAATAGAATAATGCTATCACTATATGCATATTTGGCTGGTGGAAAGCTCTATGGTTATAGTTTTGCGAAAAGCCAATTTTTTCCTACAACAAAAGAATAGATTTTATTTAACTATCATGGTAGTTGAAACATCATTGAGAAGGTTCCTCCAACTCAATCACAATTAAAAGTAATTATCAACCCAACAATATTAGTTTTAGAGTGATGAGATACATATGATAATCCAAGCACTAGATACTCAAGATGTCCATAACCGGGACACGGCTAACCATGATTACTTTGTACACTTTGCAGAGGTTTGCACACTTTTCCCCACAAGACTCGATCTCCTCCGTTGGATTTCTTGCACTACATGATGTTTGAGAAATGGATGACCGAGACACAGATTTTCAAAAGAATTAACTCTCTACTCTGGATAGACTATACCACCTACAACCCACTACCTGCTAGTCTACCTCTTCAAGAGCTTCACGCAACTTACTCAACTATGCTAGAGCCCATAATAGCTTGTGGCTGCACACGGAAGTTTCTAGCATGAAATATCTCAGTTCCCTTTGAGCCTGGGTGGCAGACCGTAGGATTATCACACGGGTACTCCGGGATATCCTAGTACAATACTGGATTCTCCAGGTGCCCAACAAGCAATCCACCCAGATGTGTATTAAAGTTGCCACCTTAAGTTAAACCATTAATTAACAATCTCACATCTGTCATGGATTCACTCACCCAAACCACGTCTACGAGCATAGCATGGCAATATAAGCAATACGTAGAAGTAACTCCCAGGGGTTTGATAATAACATGGCAATAGGTTCTACCTCATCAACTACTTCCCAATCCCACATGTTATCAAGTCCTAACCATGCAATGTGTGAGGGTTGAAACTAATGCATAAAAACTGGGTGATAAAGGGGTATGATCAAAGTGTTACTTGCCTTGCTGGTGATCCGCAAAACCTAGAGACTCATAGTAGCACGCTTCACACTCCAGGTGTTCTATCACAAACAAACAATAGCATACATAAGCAATCAAGTAGAGAAGAACGGGTAAAACTCAAATAAGAATATCTAACCAGAACGTTCAACTTAAGAACTCCGGTTTGCAAAAAGAATCAAATCAAAAGGAGCAATGAAACTCAAACTGCGAAAGAAACAAGATCCGATTACTAATCTAGACTAAGGCCAAATTTTACAGTACCAAAATCTTGTTTAAGTTGATTAAACAGAAAGAGGGTTTCGAGACGAAGATTAGGCGCTTGAATCGCCTGATTTCGATAAACGAGCGAAAAGATAAACTAAAACGAAAATCGGATTAGAAATCGCGATCGGAAATAATCGTGGAATATCCGAGAAAAAGAAAAACTGACGAACAGGCTAATGAACGAACGTTCGCTGTCTGCGGCTAACGAGTGAACACCGTTCGTTAAAACGAACGTACGGATGAGCGTCCGCTAAGTAATTAAACCGAGAAAACCGGCGAACCGATCTATTAAAAAAACCTAGGGTTTTATAAGAAAACCGACGGTTTTTACCTAAACCAAAAAAAACCGAACGGCGAGATCGGATCGGACGACGGTGGCTCCGGCGGCTAGGCGTGGGCTTGCAGGGCGGCGGTGACAGCGGGCGGTGCGGCGGCGGCGCTGCGGGCGGCGAGGCGAGGCGCGGCAGGCGACGGCTGCTGCGGCGCTGCTGCGTGCGGCGGGCGGTGGTGGTGATTCGGGGCGGCGGCGGGGGGGTATTTAAGAGGGGGGGGGCTGCGGGGCGGCTTGGGGAAGGGGCAAGGCGGTAGCGGGGACGGAGTCCCGGTCGGACTCGGCGACGACGGCGTGGCGGTCGCGATCTCCTGGAGGGAGACGGCGGTGCGGGGCGGTTGAGCCGGCCTGGCTTGGTTGGGCTTCG
This sequence comes from Triticum urartu, assembly GCF_056163025.1. Taxonomy (NCBI): domain Eukaryota; kingdom Viridiplantae; phylum Streptophyta; class Magnoliopsida; order Poales; family Poaceae; genus Triticum; species Triticum urartu. The sequence continues at coordinate 165,377,736 of NC_141876.1, read as the reverse complement.
ATCCAGCCGGGCGCTGAAGATTTTTTTTAAAACGTGCCGCCGAAAAAAATCCTAGAAAAAATAAAAATCTAAAAATGCCAAAGCAATTTTCACCATCTAAATAAAATATTTAGAACAAGATGAACATTTTCTTGGCCCTAAAATGCAATTTTGAAAACGTGCAATTTTTCTAATGCAAATAAAATAGCAATAAAATCCGAATAAAATCAAACATTTGATTTTAATATTTTTCCTCCAATATTTCATTTATCTTGGAGAAGCCATATTATGTCCTCTCATATATTTTAACATGAAATATTTTTGGAGAGAAAAACAATTAAAACCAAAAATCCCTGTTTCAATATGTGATAAAATTTCAAATATGAAAACAGTGAAATCCCCAACTCTCTCTCCGAGGGTCCTTGAGTTGCTTAGGATTTCGAGGATCAATACAAAATGCAATAAAATATGATATGCAAGGATGACCTAATGTATAACATTCCAAATTGAAAATTTGGGATGTTACACATACATGTCACTCTTGATTCATTGCCCTTCCCGGTACACCGCCGGAGGCATTCATATAGAGTCATATTTTGTTCTAGTATCAAGTTGTAATCATTGAGTTGTAAATAAATAGAAGTGTGATGATCATCATTAATAGATCATTGTCCCAAATAAAAAAAGAGAAAGGCCAAATAAAAAAAGTTAGGCCCAAAAAAAGAAAAAAGGGAAAAAGGAAATAAAAAGGGACAATGCTACTATCCTTTTTCTTTCCACACTTGTGCTTCAAAGTAGCACCATGATCTTTATGATAGAGAGTATCTTGTTTTGTCACTTTCATATACTAGTGGGAATTTTTAATTATAGAACTTGTCTTGTATATTCCAACAACGGGCTTCCTCAAATGCCCTAGGTCTTCGTGAGCAAGCAAGTTGGATGCACACCCACTTAGTTTCTTTTGTTGAGCTTTCATAAATTTATAGCTCTAGTGCATCCGTTGCATGGCAATCCCTACTCCTTGCATTGACATCAATTGATGGGCATCTAAATAGCACGTTGATTAGCCGTGCCAATGTGAGACTTTCTCCTTTTTGTCTTCTCCACATAACCCCCATCATCATATTCTATTCCACCCATAGTGCTATATCCATGGCTCACGCTCATGTATTGCATCAAAGTTGAAAAAAGTTTGAGATTACTAAAGTATGAAACAATTTCTTGGCTTGTCATCGGGGTTGTGCAAGATGAGAGCATTCTTGTGTGACAAAAATGGAGCATGACCAAACTATATGATTTTGTAGGGATGAACTTTCTTTTGCCATGTTATTTTGAGAAGACATGATTGCCTAGTTAGTATGCTTGAAGTATTATTATTTTTATGCCAACATTAAACTCTTGTCTTGAATCTCTCGGATCTGAATATTACTGCCACAATAAAGAAAATTACATTCAGAATTATGCTAGGTAGCATTCCACATCAAAAATTCTGTTTTTATCATTTACCTACTCGAGGACGAGCAGGAATTAAGCTTGGGGATGCTTGATACGTCTCCAATGTATCTATAATTTTTGATTGTTCCATGCTATTATATTGTTTTGGATGTTTAATGGGCTTTATTATACACTTTTATATTATTTTTGGGACTAACCTACTAACCCAAGGCCTAGTGCAAATTGCTGTTTTTTTGCCTATTTCAGTGTTTCGTAGAAAAGGAATATCAAACGGAATGAAACCTTCGGGAGAGATATTTTTGGAACAAACATGATCCAAGGGACTTGGAGTAGACGTCAAGAAAGAAACGAGGTGGCCATGAGGTAGGGAGGCGTGCCTACCCCCCTGGGTGCGTCCCCCACCCTCGTGGGCCCCTTGCAGCTCCACTGATACCCCAAAAACATCCAGGAGCACCACGAAACCCTATTTCCACCGCCACAACCTTCTGTACCCAAGAGATCCCAACTTGGGGCCTTTTCCGGAGCTCCACCGGAGGGGGAATCGATCACGGAGGGCTTCTACATCAACACCATAGCCTCTTTGATGATGTGTGAGTAGTTTACCACAGACCTTCGGGTCCATAGTTATTAGCTAAATGGCTTCTTCTCTCTCTTTGGATCTCAATACAAAGTTCTCCTCGATCTTCTTGGAGATCTATTCGATGTAATTATTTTTGCGGTGTGTTTGTCGAGATCCGATGAATTGTGGGTTTATGATCAAGTTTATCTATGAACAATGTTTGATTCTTCTCTGAAATATCTTATGTGTGATTTGTTATCTTTGCAAGTCTCTTCGAATTATCAGTTTGGTTTGGCCTGCTAGGTTGATCTTTCTTGCAATGGGAGAAGTGCTTAGCTTTGGGTTCAATCTTGCGGTGTCCTTTCCCAGTGACAGCAGGGGCAGCAAGGCACGTATTGTATTGTTGCCATCGAGGATAAAAATATGGGGTTTATATCATATCCCTTGAGTTTATCCCTCTACATCATGTCATCTTGCCTAATGCGTTACTCTGTTCTTATGAACTTAATACTCTAGATGCATGCTGGATAGTGGTCCATGTGTGGAGTAATAGTAGTAGATGCAGAATCGTTTCGGTCTACTTGTCGCGGACGTGATGCCTATATACATGGTCATGCCTAGATATTCTCATAATTATGTACTCTTCTATCAATTGCTCGACAATAATTTGTTCACCCACCGTAATACTTATGCTACCTTGAGAGAAGCCACTAGTGATACCTATGCCCCCCGGGTCTATCTTTTATCATATAAGTTTCCAATCTATTTTACTTTGCAATCTTTACTTCCTATCTATATCATAAAAATACCAAAAATATTTATCTTATTATCTCTATAAGATCTCACTCTCGTAAGTGACCGTGAAGGGCTTGACAACCCCTTTATCGTGTTGGTTGCGAGGTTCTTATTTGTTTGTGTAGGTACGAGGGACTTGCGTGTAGTCTCCTACTAGATTGATACCTTGGTTCTCAAAAACTGAGGGAAATACTTATGCTACTTTGCTGCATCATCCTTTCCTCTTCAAGGGAAAACCATCGCAGTGCTCAAGAGGTGGCAGCCTATTAGGCCCATATAGCTTGCCGGGGGTTGCCCGGAACCCCTTCCGGTGACCCGATATGTACCCGGTACCCCCAGAACACTTCCGGTGTCTGAATACTGTCGTCTTATATATGAATCTTTACCTTTCGACCATTTCGAGACTCCTCGTCATGTCCGTGATCTCATCCGGGACACCGAACAACATTCGGTCACCAAATCCCATAACTCATATAATACAAAATCGTCATCGAACATTAAGCGTGCGGACCCTAAGGGTTCGAGAACTATGTAGACATGACCGAGACACCTCTCCGGTCAATAACCAATAGCGGAACCTGGATGCTCATATTGGCTCCTACATATTCTACGAAGATCTTTATCGGTCAAACCGTAATGACTACATACGTTATTCCCTTTGTCATCGGTATGTTACTTGCCCGAGATTCAATCGTGGTATCTTCATACCTAGTTCAATATCGTTACCGGCAAGTCTATTTACTCGTTCCATAATGCATCATCCCGCAACTAACTCATTAGTCACATTGCTTGCAAGGCTTATTATGATGTGCATTACCGAGAGGGCCCAGAGATAAAAGGAATATGTCATGAAGGAATATGTATATGTCATGAAGAAAGCAATAGCAATAAAAGTTAACGATCATTATGCTAAGCTAACGGATGGGTCTTGTCCATCACATCATTCTCCTAATGATGTGATCCTGTTCATCAAATGACAACACATGTCTATGGTTAGGAAACTTAACCATCTTTGATTAACGAGCTAGTCTAGTAGAGGCTTACTAAGGACATAGTGTTTTGTCTATGTATCCACACATGTATCAAGTTTCCGGTTAGAACAATTCTAGCATGAATAATAAACATTTATCATGATATAAGGAAATATAAAATAACAACTTTATTATTGCCTCTAGGGCATATTTCCTTCAGTTTCCCACTTGCACTAGAGTCAATAATCTAGTTCACATTGCCATGTGACCAACACCCAAAGGGTTCACTAGAGTCAATAATCTAGTTCACATCTCTATGTGATTAACACCCAAAGCTTACTAAGGTGTGATCATGTTTTTCTTGTGAGAGAGGTTTAGTCAACGGGTCTGTCACATTCAGATCCGTATGTATTTTGCAAATTTCTATGTCTACAGTGCTCTGCATGGAGCTAGTCTAGCTAATTGCTCCCACTTTCAATATGTATCTAGATTGAGACTCAGATTCATTTGGATCGGTGTAAAAGCTTGCACTGACGTAACTCTTTATGACGAACTCTTTATCACCTCCATAACCGAGAAATATTTCCTTAGTCCTCTAAGGATAATTTTGACTGCTGTCCAGTGATCTACTCCTGGATCACTGTTGTATCCCCTTGCCAAACTCATGGCAAGGTACACAATAGGTCTGGTACACATCATGGCATATCGTATAGAACCTATGGTTGAGGCATAGGGAATGACTTTCATCTCTCTCTATCTTCTGCTGTGGTCGGGCTTTGAGTGTTACTCAACTTCACACCTTGTAATACAGGCAAGAACCCTTTCTTTGACAGATCCATTTTGAACTTCTTCAAAACTTTATCAAGGTATGTGTTTTGTGAAAGTCCAATTAAGTGTCTTGATCTATCTCTATAGATCTTGATGCCTAATATATAAGCAGCTTCACCGTGGTCTTTCATTGAAAAACTTCTGTTCAAGTATCCTTTTATGCTTTCCAGAAATTCTACATCATTTCCAATCAACAATATGTCATCCACATATAATATTAGAAATGATACAGAGCTCCCACTCACTTTCTTGTAAATACAGACTTCTCCAAAAGTCTATATAAAACCATATGCTTTGATCACATTATCAAAGCGTATATTCCAACTCCGAGATGCTTGCACCAGTCCATAAATGTATCGCTGGATCTTGCACGCTTTGTTAGCACCTTCAGGATCGACAAAACCTTATGGTTGCATCATATACAACTCTTCTTTGAGAAATCCATTAAGGAATGCAGTTTTGACGTCCATTTGCCAAATTTCATAATCATAAAATATGGCAATTGCTAACATGATTCGGACAGACTTAAACATCGCTACAGGTGAGAAGGTCTCATCGTAGTCAACTCCTTCAACTTGTCGAAAACCTTTCGTGACAAGTCGAGCTTTGTAGATAGTAATATTACCATTAGTGTCAGTCTTCTTCTTGAAGATCCATTTATTCTCTATGGTTTGCCGATCATCGGGCAAGTCAACCAAAGTCCACACTTTGTTCTCATACAAGGATCCTATCTCAGATTTCATGGCCTCAAGCCATTTATCGGAATCTGGGCTCATCATCACTTCCTCATAATTTGTAGGTTCATCATGGTCTACTAACACGACTTCCAGAACATGATTACTGTGCATTCTGGTGCGGAACATGCTCTAGTTGACCTACGAGGTTCAGTAGTAACTTGATCTGAAGTTCCATGATCATTATCATTAGCTTCCTCTCTAGTTAGTGTAGGCATCACTGGAACTAATTTCTGTGATGAGCTACTTTCCAATTCGAGAGAAGATACAATTACCTAATCAAGTTCTACTTTCCTCCCACTCACTTCTTTCGAGAGAAACTCCTTCTCTACAAAGGATCCATTCTTAGCAACAAAAATCTTGCCTTCGGATCTGTGATAGAAGGTGTACCCAACAGTTTCTTTTCGGTATCCCATGAAGACGCACTTCTCCGATTTGGGTTCGAGCTTATCAGTTTGAAACTTTTTCACATAAGCATCACAACCCCAAACTTTAAGAAACGACAACTTAGGTTTCTTGCCAAACCATAGTTCATATGGTGTCATTTAAATGGATTTAGATGGTGCCCTATATAAAGTGAATGCAGTTGTTTCTAATGCATAACCCCAAAATGATAGTGGTAAATCGGTAAAAGACATCATAGATCGCACCATATCTAATAAAGTACAGTTACGACATTCGGAAACACCATTACACTTTGGTGTTCCACGTGGCGTGAGTTGTGAAACTATTCCACATTGTTTTAAATGAAGTCCAAACTCGTAACTCAAATATTCGCCTCTGCGATCAGATCATAGAAACTTTATTTTCTTGTTACGATGATTCTCCACTTCACTCTGAATTTTTTTGAACTTTTCAAATGTTTCAGACTTGTGTTTAATTAAGTAGATATACCTATATCTGCTCAAATCATCTGTGAAGGTCAGAAAATAACGATACCCGCCGCGAGCATCAACACTCATCGGACGGCATACATCGGTATGTATTATTTACAGTAAGTCATCAACTTGCTCCATTGTTCGGGAGAACGGAGTTTTAGTCATCTTGCCCACGAGGCATGGTTCACAAGTATCACATGATTCATAATCAAGTGATTCCAAAAGCCCATCTGCATGGAGTTTGTTCATGTGTTTACACCAATATGACCTAAACAACAGTGCCACAAATATGTTGCAATATCATTATCAACTTTGCATCTTTTGGCATCAATATTATGAATACGTGTATCACTACAATCGAGATTCAATAAACCATTTATATTGAGTGTATGACCATAGAAGGTTTTATTCATGTAAACAGAACAACAATTATTCTTTGAATTAAATGAATAACCGTATTGCAACAAACATGATCCAATCATATTCATGCTCAATGCAAACACCAAATAACTTTTATTTTAGGTTCAACACTAATCCCGATGGTAAATGGAGTGTTCTATGGTGATGTTATCAACCTTGGAATCACTTCCAACACACATCGTCACCTCGCCCTTAACTAGTACCTGTTAATTTTGCAACTCTTGTTTTGAGTTACAAATATTAGCAACTGAACCGGTGTCAAATACCCAGGGGCTTCTATGAACAATAGTAAAGTACACATGAATAACATGTATATCAAATATACCTTTGTTCACTTTGCCATCCTTCTTATCCGCCAAATACTTGGGGTAGTTCCGCTTCCGGTGACCATTCCCTTTGTAGTAGAAGCACTCAGTTTCAGGCTTAGATCTAGTTTTGGGCTTCTTTGTGGGAGTGACAACTTGCTTGTCATTCTTCTTGAAGTTCCCTTTCTTTTCCTTTGCCCCCTTTTCTTGAAACTAGTGGTCTTATCAACCATCAACACTTGATGCTTTTTCTTGATTTCTACCTTCGCTGATTTCAGCATCGTGAAGAGCTCGGGAATCATTTTCGTCATCCCTTGCATATTATAGTTCATCACAAAGTTCTAGTAACTTGGTGATAGTGACTAGAGAACTCTGTCAATCACTACCTTATCTGGAATATTAACTCCCACTTGATTCAAGTGATTGTAGTACCCAGACATTCTGAGCACATGCTAGCTATTCTCTTATATCTTCTAGGAAAAGTACTTGCCAGAGGTCTCATACCTCTCGAGATGGGCATGAATCTGAAATACCAATTTCAACTCTTGGAACATCTTAAATGCTCCGTGGCGTTCAAAACGTTTTTTGAAGTCCTGGTTCTAAGTCGTAAAGAACGGTCACTAAACTATCAAGTAGTCAACATACCGAGCTTGTCAAATGTTCATAACGTCTGCATGTGCTCCTACAATAGGTCTGTCACCTAGTGGTGCATCAAGGACATAATTCTTCTATGTAGCAACAAGGATAATCCTCAGATCATGGACCCAGTCCGCATCATTGCTACTATCATCTTTCAACTTAGTTTTCTCTAGGAACATATCAAAAACATAGAGGAGCTATAACGCGAGCTATTGATCTATAACATAGATATGCAAATACTATCAGGACTAAGTTCTTGATAAATTAAGTTCAATTAATCAAATTACATAAGAACTCCCACTTAGATAGACATCCCTCGAGTCATCTAAATGACCACGTGATCCAAATCAACTAAACCATGTCCGATCATCACGTGAGATGGAGTAGTTTTCAATGGTGAACATCTCGATGTTGATCATATCTTCTATATGATTCACATTCGACCTTTCGGTCTGCAGTGTTCCGAGGCCATGTCTGTACATGCTAGGCTCATCAAGTTTAACTCGAGTATTCCGCATGTGCAAAACTGTCTTGCACCCATTGTATGTGAACGTAGAGCTTATCACACCCGACCATCACGTGGTGTCTCAGCACGACGAACTTTCGCAACGGTGCATACTCAAGGAGAACAATTATACCTTGAAATTTTAGTAAGGGGTCATCTTATAATGCTACCACCGTACTAAGCAAAATAAGATGCATAAAAGATAAACATCACATGCAATCAAAATATGTGACATGATATGGCTATCATCATCATCTTGTGCCTTTGATCTCCATCTCCAAAGCACCGTCATGATCTCCATTGTCACCGGCTTGACACCTTGATCTCCATCGTAGCATCGTGGTCGTCTCGCGAACTATTGCTTCTACAAGTATCGCTAATGCATAGTGATAAAGTATAGCAATTACATGGCATTTTCATTTCATACAATAAAGAGACAACCATAATGCTCCTGCCGGTTGCCAGTGACTTTTTCAAAACATGATCATCTCATACAATAACGTATATCACATCATGTCTTGACCATATCACATCACAACATGCCCTGCAAAAACAAGTTAGATATCCTCTACTTTGTTGTTGCAAGTTTTACGTGGCTGCTACGAGCTTCTAGAAAGAACCATTCTTACCTACGCATCGAAACCACAACGGTGATTTATCAAGTTTGCTGTTTTAACCTTCAACAAGGACCGGCCGCGGTCAAATTCGATTCAACTAAAGTTGGAGAAACAGACACCCGCCAGCCACCTTTATGCAAAACTAGTTGCATGTCTGTCGGTGGAACCGATCTCATGAACGTGGTCATGTAAGGTTGGTCCGGGCCACTTCATCCAACAATACCGCCGAATCAACATAAGACATTAGTGGTAAGCAGTATGACTATCATCGCCCACAACTCTTTGTGTTCTACTCGTGCATATCATCTACGCATAGACCTGGCTCGGATGCCACTGTTGGGGAACGTAGCATGCAATTTCAAAAAAATTCATACGCTCACAAAAGATCTGTCTAGGAGATGCATAGCAATGAGAGGGGGAGAGTGTATCTACGTACCGACGTAGACCGAAAGCGGAAGCGTTTGGCAACGCGGTTGATGTAGTCGAACTTCTTCCCGTTCCGACCGATCAAGCACCAAATGTACGACACCTTCCCCACGCGCCTCGTTGCTGCACTGCCACTGCCGTGCAGCCCGACGCGCGACAGCGCTCACCCGCGGCCTTCCCTCATGCGCTCGCGCTCCCCACGTCCCCGTAGCCCCCTCGCTCGTCTGCGCCGTGCGCCGTCTGCCGCGCCGTCGTCGCTGCCCTCTCGCTTGCCCGCGCCGCTGCCACAATGCCCCGCTCACCGCATCCACCTGCCGCCCGCTAGTGGCGCCGTGCCGCACCCCGGTGGCCTCGCCCCGTTCCCCCCGGTCGGGCTCGGCGCCACGCGGGTTACGCCCGCAACCGCGCCCGGTGGCGCCCAGCACCCGCACCACGCGCCCGCTATGGCCCCTGGGCCTATGACAGAGGGGCCCCGCCCACAGAACATTTTTTTAATAAATAATAATAAAATAAAAATAATTAATTAATTAATTAATTAAATAAGTAAAGAAATAATTAACGTAATTAATTTTGATTAATTAAATTAAACAACTAATTAAACTAATTACACATTAGTTAACTATTTAACCTGATTAGTTAATTAGTTAATTAGGTAGTCAATGACAGTGGGGCCCACCCCTAATTAATCCTGTTTAGGTTAATTAATGTGTTTAATTAAAATGTGTCAGTGACAGGTGGGACCTACACGTCAGTTTGACCAATCAACACCCCTGTTGACTGCTGATGTCATGCTGACATCATGATGATGTCAGCAAACACTATTCTGGTTAATGTTGATTAAATTAATTAAATAAATCCTAAAAATGATTTAAATCTTTTAAAATTAATATAAAATAAACCGTAGCTCGAATGGAAAAACTTTGTATATGAAAGTTGCTCAGAACGACGAGACGAACCCGGGTACGCAACCCGTTCGTCTGCCATGCCTCCCTAACATAGCGAACACACAACTTTCCCCCTCCGGTTCATTTGTCCGAAAAGGCGAAACTTCGGGGAAACATTCCCGGATGTTCTCCCCCTTCTCCGGTATCGTGTAGCACCGCGCTAGAACACATCTAGCTCTGCCTGTTGTCCTGTTATGCATTGTTTGCTCTGTATTTACTGTTTCTTCCCCCTCTTCTCTCCGATAGACCCCGAGACCGATGCCGCCCCTGTGATCAACTACGTCGACGATGACCCCTCCTTGCCAGAGAAACCAGGCAAGGAAACCCCCCTTGAGCATTCCGACATCGCCCATTTCTTTCCCTCTCATGCTTGCATTAGAACTTCTACTGCTTTCTGTATGATCCTACTCTGATGCATAGCCTATTTTTGTTACCTTCTTTCATACCTTAACTGCTTATCCTAAACTGCTTAGTATAGGTTGGTTAGAGATCCATCAGTAACCCCACCTTGTCCTAGTTGCCTCGCTTTATGTTTCGATGACTCGATCAATGTGATCGACGTCCAGGCCCCGACATCGCACATCACCCGCCTAGTTGTACGACTCTACGGAGTTACCATCGTGTGCCGACGGTGGAACCTCTTACATCACTCCTAATGAGACCTCTATAGTGTAGCTATACGGTCGAGGTCATCGAAGGTGATTTACTCCTTACCCACTTCCATTACGGCTCTATCATGCAACCCATCAAATGTGAACCTCGAGGGTGGATCCTCTTACGTTCACCTTGATGAAAACATCGAGTGGAATTCACCGGGGGTGATTCCTCGGGTTTTCCCCTTGGTGTTAGACACACAGTTACTATGGTTACTATGACTTTGCACTGTGCCATGTTACTAAAGATGGGTCGGCCCTGAGGGGTACCCACGCGAGCTTAATAGCGAGTGATGTGGAGTCGGGTTGACCTGGAAGGTTCCCGCGAGATACTTACGAGACGTGGCCGGGCATTCCTAGCCCTTGCCGCAAGTACTCGAGACAGGGCGATGGGGTCACATCGATCGTGAGTCTCTGCTCGTTACCGCGTGCTCCTAATCCACTACGATTTGGATATTTGATCTGAGGGGCCTCTGGCCTGATAGCACTAACCATCACGTGGGCATTGTATGGGCGTTCTACGTCGTATGCATCATCCGAAGCTTAATCGACGTCAGCGACTGAGCGGCGCGCGTCGGGTTGGACTGCGTAAGCTCCTGCCTTGTTTAAGGAGGAAGCTAGGTCTGCTCACCGGCCGCCCACGCAATGTGTAGGAGTTCCCGGGGCGATGGCCCAAGACCCCTAGGGGCATAGGTTTAGTCCGGCATGCTTGACCTCTCTATTAAGCCTAGGTTGGGTTGTCGCGTATTGTTTGGCTGAGGCCGGGCATGACCTAGGAAAGTGTGTCCGGCCGGAGTTAATCGAGCATGGTGGATAAGTTGGTGTACCCCTGCAGGGAAGAAAACATCTATCAATAGCCTGTCCTACGGTAACGGACACTTGGAGTTGTATCCCGATCGATACAACTAGAACTGAATACTTGTGATGAGAAATGGATAGTATGGCTCTGGGATTTCTTTCTCGCAGGGAGTCAAGGAAGGATCTCCGGCCGAGGTTGACAACACTACTACTTTTACTTTACTTTATGCTACTCTTATCCCTTCTGATGCTGCATGTTGCTTGAAGCTGATGAAGATGCTAGTCTTCGATAGGACTAGGCTTTCCCCTACTCTTTTGGCATTCTGCAATTTAGCCCACAGATACAACCCTTTTCCTTTGATACAGATGCATACTTAGTTTAGATCTGATGTAAGTCTTGCGAGTACTTTAGATGAGTACTCACGGATGCTTTGTTACCTCTTTTCCCCCATACCCGATTGTTGCGACCAGATGACGGATCCCAGGAGCCAAACGACACCACTGATGACTACTACTACCACGAGGACGCCTACTACTACATGACGGCCACTAACGACTTGGAGTAGTTAGGAGGATCCTAGGCAGGAGGCCTTTCCTTTTTGATCGATGTTGTTTTTGTGCTAGCCTTCTTAAGGCAAACTTGTTTAACTCATGTCTGTACTCAGATAATGTTGCTTCCACTGACTCTTGTGTATTCGAGCCCTCGATGCCCCTGGCTTGTAATATAAAGCTTGTATTATTTTAATTTGCGTCTAGAGTTGTGTTGTGATATCTTCCCGTGAGTCCTTGATCTTGATCGTACACATTTGCGTGTATGATTAGTGTACGGTCAAATTGGGGGTGTCACATCATCCCTCTAAGCCGTCGATCCAAATTGATGTATGAATATGGCGGAGGCCCAGATGATTCTCTGCGTCACAGCTATGTACAACTAACTGAAGAAGACATTGTTGCAATGTCAACCATCCCCGTGAATGGAAAATACGAGGACTCCTGTAAGGTTGGATTAAACCCCTTCTGCAAACTTAACCCGACACCAGAGGAGAAAAAACCCCTGACCTCTTTCTCTTTTGTGTTTTCCTTAGTAGTTTGAATACTTGCATGACTTTTTACCCTGTTTATTAGTTTACAGGCCAAATCTGACTTCTGGAAGGCCAAGTATGATCATGAAGCTGCCAAGAAGGCTAGGGCTGCTGCCATAGCTGCCAGGAAAACGACCCGGAAGCCCAAGAAGAAGAAGACTGCATCTGACATGTTCCTGCTAGATGATGTTTCTGAGTCGGAGGTAGCCCTTGACTCCCTTGGCCAATTTTTCAACTATCTTATTGTAGCGACCAGACCTCAAATGGTCCAATCTCTGTGCTCAAGTGTCATCCCTGGATCAGTAATGCTGACACCACACAGTACTTGAAGGATTTATAATAGAGTAGTAATCACACACTTATTACATCGAGAGTCTCAAAAGAGAACTTATTACAATAGATATGGCTTAAGGCCATCTAATAACGATAACAGCGGAAGGCTTGGAAGATAAGTGAGTCCATCAACTCCAACGGCATCACTGAGTATAGAACCACGACCTAAAAGCACCTTAATCATCGTCTAAAAAGTATGCAACATTAACGTTGCAGCCCGAAATGGGTCAGCACATGGAATATGCTGGCAATGTAACACATAGAGAGTACTGGAAGAAATAGGCTATACTATATGCATATTTGGCTGGTGGAAAGCTCTATGGTTACAGGTTTGCGTAAAGCCAATTTTTCCCTACTGCAAAGGAATAAATTTTGATTTAACTATCATGGTAGTTATTAAACATTGAGAATGGTTGACAGCATTCTCAATCCCAATTAAGAATCATCATTAAACAAAACCCAACAAATTAATTTTAGAGTAACATGATGAGATTCACATGATAATCCAGATACTAGATACTCAAGATGTCCATAACCGGGGACACGGCTAACCATGATTAGTTTATACACTCTGCAGAAGTTTGCGCACTTTTCCCCACAAGACTCGATCTCCTCCGTTTGATTTCTCGCACTACATGGTGTTTGAGAACCGGATGACCGAGACATAGTCTTTCAGAAGCGCTAGCACCTTACGATCGGGTAGACCGTTACACCTACTTTCCCCTACATCTGGTAGTCTACCACTGTAAGAGTTCGCACGACTTAATCAACTATGCTAGAGCCCATAGTAGCTTGTGGCTGCACACAGAAGTTTCTAGCATGAATAATCTCATGATCCCTTTGAGCCTGGGTGGCGGTCCAAAAGAAAACTGGCAATCGCTGGAATACCCACGTGCCTCAATCCACCCAGATGTGTATTTCAGTTGCCACCTTAGATAAACCATTAATTTAACAATCTCACATCTGTCATGGATACACTCACCCAATCCACGTCTACTAGCATAGCATATCATAATAAGCAACGTAGAAGTAACTCCCAAAGGTTTGATAATAACAGGTAATAGGTACTACCTCATCTACTTCCCAAACCCACAATTTAATTAGATCTTAATCATGCAATGTGTGAGGATTGATCTAATGCAATAAAAACTGGGTAGTAGGTGGTATGATCAAAGTGTTACTTGCCTTGCTGATGATCCGCAAAACCTAGCGATTCGAAGTAGCAAGCGGCGCACTCCGGGTACTCTATCGCAAACAAACAAGCATACAATAAGTATGTGACGCCCGCGATTCAATCGTACACTAATCATACACGGAAATGTGTACGATCAAGATCAGGGATTCACGGGAAGATATCACAACACAACTCTACAAATAAAATAAGTCATACAAGCATCATATTACAAGCCAGGGGCCTTGAGGGCTCGAATACAAGAGCTCGATCATAGACGAGTCAGCGAAAGCAACAATATCTGAGTACAGACATAAGTTAAACAAGTTTGCCTTAAGAAGGCTAGCACAAACCGGGATACAGATCGAAAGAGGCGCAGGCCTCCTGCCTGGGATCCTCCTAAACTACTCCTGGTCGTCGTCAGCGGGCTGCACGTAGTAGTAGGCACCTCCCGAGTAGTAGTAGTCGTCATTGACAGTGGCGTCTGGCTCCTGGGCTCCAACGTCTGGTCGCAGCAATTGAGTATAGGAAGAGGAAAAAGGGGGAGCAAAGCAACCGAGTACTCATCGAAAGTACTCACAAGCAAGGAGCTACACTACATATGTATGCATTGGTATCAAATGGAATAAGCGTATCATATGTGGACTGAACTGCAGAATGCCGGAATAAGAGGGGGATAGCTAGTCCTTTCGAAGACTACGCTTCTGGTAACCTCCATCTTGCAGCGGGAGAAGAGAGTAGATGGTAAGTTCACCAAGTAGCATCGTGTAGCATAATCCTACCCGGCGATCCTCTCCTCGTCGCCCTGTTAGAGAGCGATCACCAGTTGTATCTGGCACTTGGAAGGGTGTGTTTTATTAAGTATCCGGTTCTAGTTGTCATAAGGTCAAGGTAAAACTCCAAATCGTCCTGTTACCGAAGATCACGGCTATTCGAATAGATTAACTTCCCTTCAAGGGTGCACCACATAACCCAACATGCTCGATCCCATTTGGCCGGACACACTTTCCTGGGTCATGCCCGGCCTCGGAAGATCAACATGTCACAGCCCTACCTAGGCACAACAGAGAGGTTAGCACGCCGGTCTAAATCCTATGGCGCAGGGGTCTGGGCCCATTGCCCATTGCAGACCTGCACGTTGCGTACGCGACCGGTGAGCAGACCTAGCCTCCCTTATACAAGAGTAGGCGTTCCAGTCCAACCCGGCGCGCGCCGCTCAGTCGCTGACGTCACAAAGGCTTCGGCTGATACCACGACGTCGAGTGCCCATAACTGTCCCCGCGTAGATGGTTAGTGCGTATAGGCCAGTAGCCAGACTCAGATCAAATACCAAGATCTCGGTAAATGTGTTATCTTGAAATAACCGCGAAAACCGACCAGGGCCAGGCCCACCTCTCTCCTAGGTGGTCTCAACCTGCCCTGTCGCTCCGCCACAAAGATCCACTCGCGGGTACTCCTACGAGCCGACCCGTCTTTTAATCACCACAGGTATCATGTATAAAGTATAGAGTATATACCCGTGATCACCTCCCGAGTGATCACGAGCCGATAGTATAGCATGGCAGACGGATAAGAATGTAGGGCCACTGATGATAATCTAGCACCCTATACTAAGCATTTAGGATTGCAGGTAAGGTATCAACAGTTGTAGCAACAATGACACGCTATGCATCAGAATAGGATTAACGGAAAGCAGTAACATGCTACACTACTCTAATGCAAGCAGTATAGAGGAGAGTAGGTGATACCTGGTGATCAAGGGGGGGGGCTTGCCTGGTTGCTCTGGCAAGAGAGAGGGGTCGTCAACACCGTAGTCGTACTGGGTAGCAGCGGCGTCGGTCTCGGTGCCTAGCGAGAGAAGAGGGGGAGAAACAATAAATATAATGCAAACAAATGCATGACGATGCATGACATGGCAAAGCGTAAGGCTAGGTGTGCCCTAACGCGGTACGAGGTGGTACCGATGAAGGGGGGAAACATCCAGGAAATTATCCCCGATGTTTCGCGTTTTCAGACAGATGAACCGGAGGGGGAAAGTTGCGTGTTTGCTATGCTAGGGATGCGTGGCGGACGAACGGGCCGCGTATCCGGATTCGTCTCGCCGTTTTGAGCAACTTTCATGTTGAAAATAATTTAATCCGAGTTACAGATTAAAAGATATGATTTTCTAAAGATTTTATTAATTTCTGGAATTATTTTTAATTCGAAAATAATTGCTAAATTGCTAGGCGTACCCAGCACAGTGTACACAAAAGTGTACCCAGTGACTGACAGGTGGGCCAGAGGGACCCAGTTGACCAGTCAACGTTTGACTGGTCAACAGGGGTGGGACCCCCCTGTCATTGACTGTTTTAGTTAATTAGGGTTTAGGTTAATTAGTTTAATTAGTCAGGCTTAATTAGTTGTTTTAGTCTAATTAATCAAAATTAATTAAGTTAATTAATTCTTTAATTAATTAATTAATTAATTATTTTTATTTTTATTTTCATATTTATTTTCATTTTCGTTCTCAGGGGTGGGCCCCTCGTGTCATGGGCCCAGAGGCCTCAGCGGGCACGCGGTTACAGGCACGACGGCTAACGGGCGAAGGGCGATGTGCGCCTAGGCGGGCGCTCGCCCGCAGGGAGTGCGGCGGGGCGATGCTAGTGGCCAAGGCGGCCTGCCGGTGGCAAGCATGGCCGCGCGTGGAGGCCCGGCGGGGCTGCGACAGGTGGGGCGCACGAGGCGCGATGCAGGTGGGCGCGAGGCGCGACGTAGCCGAGCACGGGGAGGAGGCAGCGGCGCAGGAGGGCGCGGGCGCGCGCGCGAGGGACGGAAGCATGCAACGGCACACGGGCGGCTCGCAGCGGCTGCAGATGGTGGTGGCGGCGACAACAACAGAAGCAGCAGAGAGTGGGGGGGGGGCGCGGTAGGAGAGTGCGGTGACCACACGCGCCGGCGGCGCAAACAACGGCAATAGGCAGCCGTGGGCCGCGCGGACCTCGCCGGAGCGGGGAAAACGGGGTGCGGCGATGTGCATGGGGGGCGGGGAGCAGTAGCGTCAGTGGGGCGACGGCGCGGGCACGGCGATGGCTGGCCTAACGAGGTCGTGGTGGCCGGTGCGCGACAGAAGAGGAGAGAAGAGGTCGGGGCTCACGGTGGTTCGCCGAGAACGGGGCAACGTGGGTTTAGGAGGAAGACGGCGACGACGGCGTAGAGGAGGCATGCCAGCGAGGTGGCGTCTTGGCGCGGGGCGGGGTCGGCGGGTTCCGAGGTGCGCGCATGCGGTCGTCGCGGCGAGCGAGGGCGACGGGGTCGGGGCGGTTCGATCCCCTCCTTGATCCAGATCGGATCGGGAGGTGGGGGCTGGCGGGGGGGGGGAGTGGTGGGGGGTGAGTGGGAGGTGTCGCTTAGGGTTTCCCCCTGGTGGGGTTATGGAGGGGAGGGGTTGGGCCGGTTGGTGGCCTGGCCGGCTGGGCCGTCTGGCGCAAATGGCCAAGGGGGTTTTCTTTTCCTTTTCTTTTTTTGTTTGTTTTCTCTTTTGTATTTTCCTTTTCTTTTATTTCTTTTTCTTTTCTGTCTTCATTAATTTTAGGGCATTTAAGGATTTTATAAATTGTGTTTTCTTTACTATAATTACCCTTGTAATATTCAGCACCGCCCGAACATTTTGTTACAACTTTTGAAAACTTTTGTTGTTTGACATATTTTTGAATTTGAATTTTGAATCAGTTTTGAACTAACGCGAGATTGACAATAGTAACCATGGTGACGTGGCATCATTAATAGAGGTTTACTGTAGCTTAATTATCCGGGCGCCACAATTCTCCTCCACTACAAGAAATCTCGTCCCGAGATTTAGGAGGTAGAAGGAAACAGTGCGGGGTATTCATCGCAAAGACGATCCTCGCGTTCCCAGGTGGCTTCGTCTTCAGAGTGATTCGACCACTGGACCTTGAGGAACTTGATCGCCTTCTGACGTGTGTGGCATTCAGCTTGGTCGAGAATGCGGTCCGGATGCTCTTTATAGGAGAGGTCCTGTTGCAACTCGAGCACTTCATGATCGACTGCTCGGATTGGATCCTTGAAGCATCGTCGGAGTTGTGACACATGGAACACATCGTGAACCTGAGAAAGGTTCGGTGGAAGCTCCAGTTGATTTGCCACTTTTCCATGCCTTTCGAGAATAGTGAATGGGCCAATATAGCGAGGAGCTAGCTTGCCCTTGATCCCGAAGCGGTGAGCACCCTTCATTGGTGTAACTCGAAGATAAGCCTTTTTGCCAGGTTGATAGACCATGTCTTGGTGATGACGGTCATACTGACTTTTCTGACGTGACTGAGCAGTCTTGAGATTCTCGCGAATAATGCGAACTTGTTCTTCGGCCTGTTGGATAATATCCAGACCGAAGAGTGGACGTTCCCTAGTTTCTGACCAGTTCAGAGGGGTTCGACACTTTCGTCCATATAGCACTTCGAAGGGGGACATCTTCAGACTAGCTTGATAGCTATTATTATAAGAGAACTCGGCATATGGATGAGATTCCTCCCATTTCTTGCCGAATTAAATTACACAAGCTCGAAGCATGTCTTCGAGAACTTGGTTGACACGTTCAACCTGTCCTTGCGACTGAGGATGAAACGCCGTACTGAACGACAGGTGAGTTCCCATAGCTTCTTGGAAGCTTTCCCAAAATCTTGAAGTGAATAAACTGCCACGGTCTGAACTGATAACCAGTGGAATACCGTGAAGTGAAACAATTCTGGCCATGTAGAGAGTAGCAAGCTGACTAGCAGTGATTGTCTCTTTGACCGCCAGAAAATGTGCAACTTTAGAAAGCCGGTCAATGACGACAAGAATAACATCATTACCTTTCTGCGATTTGGGAAATCCAGTGACGAAGTCCATTTCAACATGTTCCCATTTCCATTCAGGAATAGAGATAGGTTGCAGAGTTCCAGCAGGCCTTTCATGCTCAGCTTTGATACGACGGCAAAAGTCACACTCAGCAACATAACGAGCAATGTCCTGCTTCATATTAGACCACCAGAATCTTTGACGAATATCCTGGTACATCTTTGTACTACCAAGATGGATGGACAGAGGCGTATCATGAGCTTCTTTCATAACCCTTTTAGTCTTATCGAGGTTTTTCTTCGAACATGGTACCACTAGGCGGCCTTTGAATTACAAGGCGCCATCATCGGCGATAGTGAAGAATGAGGGCTTTCCTTCTGCTAGATGGCGTTTAATCTTATGGACTTCAGAGTCATAACCTTGAATAGTCTTTATACCAGCTACGAGATCTGGTATGACAGCCAGGGTATTTAGAGAACCCTTAGCAACAACAAGAAGATTCATCTTGCGGAACTCCGGGGGAGGGGAGCGAGTGCTCCAGGAGGAACAATATGACGGTTCAGCTTTCTAAATTCTTTGACAAGCGAGGGCTGAACTTTGTGAACCTGGAGGTGGTTGCAGTAAGACTTGCGGCTCAAGGCATCAGCCATTACATTAGCCTTGCCGGGGGTATAGGATATACCCACGTCAAAGTCTGCAACAGTCTCCATCCATCTCTTCTGATGGAGGTTCAGATCTGGCTGAGTAAACAGATACTTCAGACTTTGGTGGTCGGTGAAGATCTCACAATGATTACCGAGAAGGTAATGTCGCCACTGCTTCAGTGCATGAATGACAGCAGCAAGCTTGAGGTCGTGAACTGGGTAGTTTTCTTCGTGAGGGCGCAGTTGACGAGAGGCATAAGCAATCACTCTGCGCTCTTGCATTAGGACACAGCCTAATCCTTGACGGGAAGCATCGCAGTAAATGACTAAGTCCTTCTTAGTATCAGGTGGAGCAAGCACTGGGGCAGAAGTCAACTTGTCTTTGAGCGCCTGGAAACTTTCCTGACACTTGTCTGTCCAGTCAAACTTGACACCCTTATGCAACAGATTAGTCAGAGGCCTGGCAATCTTGGAGAAGTTCTCGACGAATGGACGGCAATAGCTAGCAAGACCGAGAAAACTTCGGACTTGCTTGACATTCTTCGGAGGAGTCCAATCAAGAATAGCCTGAACTCGTTCAGGGTTGACGGCAATACCATCCTTGGAGATGACATGCCCAAGATAGGTTACTTCAGGGAGCCAGAATTCATACTTGGAATACTTAGCATAGAGTTGGTGCTCTCGAGGCTTTTCCAGCACAAGACGAAGATGTTCAGCATGTTTTTCTTTATTCTTTGAAAATACCAGGATATCATCCAGATAAACCACGACGAACTTTTCGAGGTAATCCATGAATATATAATTCATCAGGCGAGAGAAAGTGGCTGGAGCATTCGTTAAGCCGAATGACATGACGGTGTACTCGTATGATCCATACCGAGTCATGAAGGCGGTTTTTGGGATGTCCTCTTCACGAACATGGATCTGGTGGTAACCCAACCTCAAGTAGAGTTTGGAGAACACTGATGAACCAGCCAGTTGATCATAAAGATCATTGATCCGAGGAAGAGGATATTTATTCTGAATGGTAGCTTGGTTTATAGGATGGTAGTCTTGGACTAATCGGTTTGTCCCATCCTTCTTAACAAAGAGAGAAGGTGCTCCCCAAGGAGAGCAACTTGGGTGAATGAAACCTTTGACAAGAGATTTGTCGATTTCCTCCTTAAGCTCAATGAGTTCATGCGGCGGCATCTTGTAGGGTCGTTTAGCTATAGGGGTGGTGCCGGGTTTCAAGTCGATGATGAATTCGACAGCTCTAGCTGGGGGAATCCCTGGAAGTTCTTCTGGGAAGATGTCTTGGAATTCACGAACGACGGGAATGTTTTCAATGCCCTCGAGTGGTGCAGCATTCAATGCATTCAAGGCATAAAGCCATGCCTCGGTGTTCTGAACTAGATGAGCTTGGTAAGCTATTATTTCATCAGAAGGGTGTAGCAGATGGACAACCTTAGTGGCACAAACTATAGAAGTAGTATGCGCTTTCAACCAATCCATTCCCAGAATGAGGTTGATGTTAGACGACTTCAGGATAATGGGAGAGGCATAGAATTCCAGCCCTTCGGTTTCCACAGGGACGTCGATGCCAACCAGTGAGGTTTGGCATTGTCCCACAGGGGTTTTTTACCAATACCGAAGTGTTCATCTCCTCACATTTAACGTCATGCTTGTATGCAAAATCTTCTGACATGAATGAATGCGATGCTCCTGAATCGAATAAAACAGATGCAGGTACTGAATTTACGAGGAGTGTACCCATCACAGTAGCAGGATGATCTTGAGCTTCATTAAGATCAACATGGTTGGCATGAACACGACCATAAGACCTGTCATTGTTGTTGCGAGGCTGGTTGTTTCCACGGCCAGCTGCAGGGAGGGCCAGTTGATTCTGGTTCTGGTTGCATTCCCTAGCACGGTGCCCTGGTTGACCACACCTGAAGCACAGACCATTATTGGGAGTGGGAACAGGAGCTTGGGGTGGTGGAGCTGGAAGCCTTGGCTGCCTAGTTGGAGGAGTAGGCAGACGAGGTGCAGCATAGGACTGCCTTGGGGCAGGTGCAATTGGCTGGTACATGCTGTTGGGAATCCATATCTTACGCTTCTGCGAAGACAGGCCCGAAGATGAGCCCGTGTCACGATTGCGCCTGTGAGAGCTCTGGTAATCCTGCAGACCAGTTTCGACATTGATGGCCTTGTTCACCAGGGTGGCAAAATTAGAAAAGTCATGCACTAGAAGTGCGAGCTTGATGTCAGCTTGAAGGCCATCACGAAACTTCTCCTGTCTGCGTGCATCCGTTGCAATGTCTTCTTCAGCATAGCAGGACAGATCTAGAAACTCCCGCTGATAAGCTTCCACAGTTTTGTTGCCCTGAGTGAGGTTGCCAAACTCACGCTTCTTCCGGTCCATGACTCCCTGAGGAATGAAGCGAGCACGGAAAGCGTCTTGGAAGTCTGGCCAGGTGATGATTGTTCCAACTGGAAAAGTACGCCTGTGGCTGTCCCACCATTGAGTAGCGGGTCCCTTCAGGAAGAAGGAAGCAAAGGTGACATAGCTGGCAGGGGCTACATCAGCACACTCCATCTCATAGGTGATGTCACGGAGCCAGTCATCAGCATCCAGAGGCTGAGTTGAGCTGCGGTACACAGTTGAGTTCAGGCGCATGAAATCCTGCAGAGTTACTGGGGTTGGCTGCTGGTTCATATTGGGGCAAGGAAACTGAGCCATCATATTCTCCATGAACTAGCGATTCATCTCAAGCTGTTGGATCATACCAGCCATGTACTCAGGCGGTGGTGGGGCGTTGCCACCACGACTGTCGGGACCGGATTTTCGGGGTATTGACTTCCCAGAAAATGGCCCTTATGCTCACCAGCCCCAGGATTACTGTTAGCTGGCGAGACACAAACTTGATACAAAAATTCCAAGAAAAGTACAAAATATGTCGCACAAGACCATTGTGGCCTATGAGTACAACAAATGGTTTCTAGTGGTTGATGGCGGAAGCGGTTTGTGGATCATCAGTGTCTATGGGACTCCATTTCCCACAGGAACAGCTGACCAGGTCAACTCCTATCTTCGCGAGGCTGCTATCACCGTTGCTTAGTTTCCGGGGCTGCCATCGCAACGCTCCTCTCCATGCAGAAATCTGGCCAAGACAATAGCCAGGGACAAGCCAGTGAGTACTTTGAATGTACTTGCAAACATTATGAACACTGGATTAATATAATTGATGATCATGCACTGAAATATTCTATGATCACATCGCCAGTCATAAATAAAACATCTTTTATGCAAGCAAGCAGGTTATTTATATGCAACATGAATAAGCAATAATGGAGTAGGAATAAAATGCCGCAGTCGGGCGTCTGTGCGACACCACATAAAGGGCTTATAAAGTAAATAAATAACAAGCAATGCCACAGTCGGGCATCTCAGCGACACCACATAAAGGGCTTATAAAGTAGATAAATAACAAACAATGCCACAGTCGGGCGTCTCAGCGACACCACATAAAGGGCTTATAAAGTAAATAAAAAACAAGCAGTGCCACAGTCGGGCGTCTCAGCGACACCACATAAAGGGCTTATAAAATAAATAATCACAATGAATATCCAGGAGGTAGAACCGTCCCAGGGATACTCAATGATATAATGGGTTAGTCCATAATAATAATAATCATAAGCTTCACAAGTCACAATCCAAGTTCTGGTTTATCAATTTCTCCTCCGAAGACCGACACTAAGACCAACCCTTGACCCATCCCAGACTGTAATCCTTAACCATGGACGCGGCTATTCGAATAGGTTTAATCTCTGCAGAGGGTGTACTCTTTACCCACGAGTAACGGATTCCTTTAGTCTATCGGGACTAATTCCGTCTACGGTCTTTTAATTGAAAACACACCTGACTTGCACACACCAGCTTAACTCACCGGTGTCTGGAATCACCCACGACACCTGTCAAGCAAAACTCTAAGTGGGGAGGCTACAACCTCGCGTAGCATGGGATCAAATTTATATCGCGCGCTCTAAGGGGTGGCCTCCCCTCTCGGTCCCAACCGGAAACACCCATGCCCCCGGACCAGGTGGCCTGCCTACCGGCTATAACTGGTATCTTCCACCATGGCCTCTCTGTACGGTGTGTGCTTGAAAGGGGTTGATGACTTACTGAACCGTACCCTACCTGCGGCAGGGACAAGTGGTAGTACAAAACAAGTATGGGGGTTACTGGAACAAGACTCGATCTATGGTCGACTCGGGAGGTTTATAAATTCCCTGCATGACATGTATAACAAATATATTTCAACCAACAAAATCACCACTCAATATACCTTACTATGCCATACCGGACATAACCGTCCCGACGGAGACCGGCGATAAGCTCACGCCTACCGAAGGCAGAGGCTTTCCCGGATTCCTTTCTGGCATGCATGCAAGGCACATGAGGATGATTACCATCACAAGTATATTCATTTCCAACAGCAAGGAAATCACTAATATGCCTTCATGCAAAGGATCGTATCACCACATAAAATGACGAGTTTTCCGAAATAAGGTGGTGTTATAATCGTGTCAACCAACACATCAAAATATTATGCCAGGGTTCAGGATGCTTGCCTTCAAGTTGTGGAAAGGCAGGGTGCACTCCAAAACTTTTGAAAGTTTTCTTATCTCTCTCCAAAATCCTATTTAAAATATTTTTGAATCAACATATAGTTTCAAAAACAGTACCAAAAAGTTGTCTGAAATATTTTGAAATAAATCTGAAAATAAACTAGAAAAAATTTGAGGAAGGTAGGAAAAAGAATCAACTCATTTGGAGTTATAATTAAAAATTTATAGGCAGTCAAAGTTTTGGTCAAAATCTGTTTTTAAAATAAAACATAAAAAAAGAAAAACGTTTCGAGCTGACCACGTCGAAGGCGTATTCTGGAAAATACGTTTCCACTTATCCAGCGTGGATCGCGCGGGGAGTCACTGACAGTGGGTCCAGGTGGCCCACTAGTCAGGTTTGACTAGTCCACCTTCCCTCCTCTTCCTCTGCCCGAGAGGGGGCGGAACTCCGGCGACGCTCGCCGGCAAACGGCGGCACCGTTCGAGAAACAGAGGTCACCCGCGGGCTCAGGGGGCCGAGGCGGTCACTCTGGTGGTTGTAGGGTCGTCGGGGGTGGAGGGAATTGCCGTCGACGAGCTTCGCGGCCGCCGGTGGCTTCGGGAGCAAAGTGGATTTGTGGCTTCGGTGGCTCTCCGTCGCAGCTGGGGTCTGGGCGGCTCCGCAAGATGGAGTGGAGTCTGTTGGTGGTGTTAGGAGGGCCGGGGAGGCTCTGGTTGTGAAGAACGAAGCCGGCAGGCGGCGGTGGCCGAACTGGCTGGAGTCGGGGAAGACGGCCTTCCCGGTTCGATTGCTGGCCAACGGGGGTCCTAGGGAGATGGCTTGAGACTGCCTGCCCGTGGGGACGAGCTCGGGGCTTCCTTTTATAGGCGAGTCAAGGCGGTTCCGCGGCGGCCGTGGATAAGGTCTCCGGCGACTGCCATTCTGTAGCTAGGGCGACGTGGCGGCGACGTGCGCTAGGGGACATGCTTGCGGATGAGCTCGCGCTGCTCCAGGGGGCAGGTGGCGAGCGGGAGAGGCTCGGGCGGCGCCGACCAGTGCAGAGGCTATCGGGCGGCAGTGGCGGCTAGCTCCTGGCTTGCCGGAGACGTGGCGAGGGGCTGCTTGGCGTGTTGCGGTGAGTAGGGGGAGTGCGTGGCGTGGTTCTGCAGTGAGGGCAAACCAGGGGCGCGACGCGTTGGCTCGGGCGCGGCACGTGCAAAACGCGTGCTCTGCTCGCGCCTAGAGCACGCACGGAACATGCTCGACGAAATGCTAATGCATGCTAGGGGGCTCTAAACCACAAGAGAGTTAGCAGGGTGGGGTTGTAGGCTAGGGAAAATCCATGGGACATGCTGGTTTGGTCAGGGAATCAGGTTCAAAAAGCAAACATAAACTCATGCCAAAACTGTCCATGCTCTCTAGGTGTTTGACAAAATGCCACAGGTACCTAGGCATTTCTTGGAGTGGCCAAAATCTTCAGATGGTGGTCTCATTAGGTGAAAGAGAGGGTGGTGAGGTTAGTTTGACAAAATCAGAAACTTGTTAGGGCAAGTTTTGCAAAACATCAGTTTTGGACAGAAAGAAAAAGGCATGGTTGCATGCACTAAAAATTCTCCAATGGGTCCACTCTTCTGGACTTAAGGGTTTTATAGCATGGGCTATAAGCAGGAGAAAGCTCAAGAGTACTAGAGCAAATTATAAATAGGGTTGCAGTAGAAATCACAATGCTGGACCAGAATGGAAAAGATGTTGATTCACTCCAAATTTTCAAAGAACAACATTAGGTTTTTGCATGAAGTTGAATTGCATGCTACCACTAACATCTCATAATTTTGGTGGAGGCTAGAAGGAAATATTTAAATGGGTTGTAGTGCAAAATTGCACTCTGGACCAGAGAAGAAAATTGGGTGTAGAGCTCAAAATATTTCATGAATAAAAGATATTTTTGCATAAAAGTGATTTAAAAACATCACATGACATCTCCCAATTTTGGTCAGAATTTTAAGTGAATTTATCAAGTGGTTGTAGTTCAAAAGAGCTCCAAAACTAAAGGAAGAATCATTTTAGGGAATAAAGCTTAGAGAGAAATAATTGTGCAAATCAATTCCACTGATAGTAGAAATGTTTTCTTGAGAGGTTTGACAAGTCCAATAATATTTTTGGAAAGTTTTTCACTTGAGGTAAAAACTCCATAATAAGGAAAAGGATGGCTCTGAAATCAAAAGAAAATCCAGAAAATTAAAAGTTTAAATTTCCTGGAAAAATTTTAATTAATAAAACAAGGTTAAAAATTTTGGGGTGTCACAACGACCACGACCACCTGGTCTAACCATCCTGCTAATATATAACAGGAGTAGTTCAGCATTGAGAAATTGCGAGGACAAGAATCATTCATGATGAAACATGCATAATGAAAGGAACACGATAGATACTACATAGTAGTTGGCACA
Source organism: Triticum urartu (assembly GCF_056163025.1). Taxonomy (NCBI): domain Eukaryota; kingdom Viridiplantae; phylum Streptophyta; class Magnoliopsida; order Poales; family Poaceae; genus Triticum; species Triticum urartu. The sequence goes on along the minus strand of NC_141876.1, from coordinate 165,351,123 downwards.
TCTTACAAAAGTGATCATGCATAGAGTTCGGCACACAGAGTTCCGTACACGGACTAAGAACATCATAGGCGGCACGCAGGCTCGCGGCGAATGCATCTAACACTAACAAGCAAGCCTACATCAGTCCCAGGAGGAACTGTGGAGGTAGGTGTAACCTGACAGCTGGTAGTGACGCGAAGGGAAGACCTCCACACGAGTAGCCTGGGGTCCGCGGATACTCTGGTGCGGAACCCGACGCGCAGGTGGCAGGAGAGGACCAAGTGTGGGAGAGTAGCCTCCCACACCTGGCCAGCCGACGCCCTGGGGCATCACGGTCCTGGCAGGGTAGATCGCAGAACGCGACAGATCACCAGATCGGACAGAGGGGTGCAACAGCGTCAGAGCACGGTACAGGTGCTGACGGGTGGTGTACAGCTCGTGGCGAAGAGCTCGGTTAGCTCTATCCACCCCATCAGCATGCAGAACCAGGTTCTGATGGTAGAAGGGCTCTCGGGTGACAGTGGAGTAGGCAGCAGTGTAGTATCCCTCCGCACCAACATCGGATGCGATAGCAATGTGCCTGAAGGGGGAGGTGTCCAACTCCTGACACTCTCCATGAAGACGTGTCAGAGCAGCATAAGCAGCATCGTGGACCGCCATGTCGATAGTGACTCCAACACCATGATCAGTGTGCAGCACGGTAGTGGAGTCATACTCCCGAGAGTAGAGGTGGACGATGGCATGGTACTGCTCCTGGTTGAAGTCCTGGTACTCCTCATAGATGATGTACTCAGGGTGCCAGCGATAACCCAGATAGGTCATCATCTCAACCAACACAGCAGGTGATCCTGAGGCACCAATGGTCGTCGTGTGGCGCACGACCTGTCTCATGGGTTCCATCTGAAAACAAAGATGTTTCAAAGAAGTCAAATGATAGTGCGGATAATGTTCAATATACTACTCTAAAGAATAGCTAAGGCTTATCCAGCTTTGGAGTGAACGTGGTCACGGGATCCTAATGTTAAAGTTAGTCAAATCGTTTAACCCGAATAGAAGAGAGTTCAGAGTCCCAGAGTAAGGATCGAGGAGTAAAAGATACTAATACCAACCAGATGGAGACGTGGGCCCGTAAGGCACACAGCCATGTCAGTAAAAGTTTTAGTAATGTCTAGACTCAACTTCGGCCAAGGAGTGTGGAAGGGGGATTCCTATAGGCAGTCAGCTCTGATACCAACTTGTGACGCCCCCGATTCAATCGTACACTAATCATACACGCAAATGTGTACGATCAAGATGAGGGACTCACGGGAAGATATCACAACACAACTCTACAAATAAAATAAGTCATACAAGCATCATATTACAAGCCAGGGGCCTCGAGGGCTCGAATACAAGAGCTCGATCATAGACGAGTCAGCGGAAGCAACAATATCTGAGTACAAACATAAGTCAAACAAGTTTGCCTTAAGAAGGCTAGCACAAACCGGGATACAGATCGAAAGAGGCGCATGCCTCCTACCTGGGATCCTCCTAAACTACTCCTGGTCGTCGTCAGCGGGCTGCATGTAGTAGTAGGCACCTCCCGAGTAGTAGTAGTCGTCATCGACAGTGGCGTCTGGCTCCTGGGTTCCAACGTCTGGTCGCAGCAATTGAGTATAGGAAGGGGGGAAAAGGGGGAGCAAAGCAACCATGAGTACTCATCCAAAGTACTCGCAAGCAAGGAGCTACACTACATATGTATGCATTGGTATCAAATGGAATAAGGGTATCATATGTGTACTGAACTGCAGAATGCTGGAATAAGAGGGGGATAGCTAGTCCTTTTGAAGACTACGCTTCTGGTAACCTCCATCTTGCTGCAGTAGAAGAGAGTAGATGATAAGGTCACCAAGTAGCATCGTGTAGCATAATCCTACCCGGCGATCCTCTCCTCGTCGCCCTGTTAGAGAGCGATCACCGGTTGTATCTGGCACTTGGAAGTGTGCGTTTTATTAAGTATCCGATTCTAGTTGTAATAAGGTCAAGGTACAACTCCAAGTCATCCTGTTACCGAAGATCACGGCTATTCGAATAGATTAACTTCCCTGCAGGGGTGCACCACATAACCCAACACGCTCGATCCCATTTGGCCGGACACACTTTCCTGGGTCATGCCCGACCTCGGAAGATCAACACGTCGCAGCCCTACCTAGGCACAACAGAGAGGTCAGCACGCCGGTCTAAATCCTATGGTGCAGGGGTCTGGGCCCATCGCCCATTGCATACCTGCACGTTGCGTACGCGGCCGGTGAGCAGACCTAGCCTCCCTTATACAAGAGTAGGCATTCCTGTCCAACCCGGCGCGCGCCGCTCAGTCGCTGACATCACGAAGGCTTCGGCTGATACCACGACGTCAAGTGCCCATAACTGTCCCCGCGTAGATGGTTAGTGCGTATAGGCCAGTAGCCATACTCAGATCAAATACCAAGATCTCGTTAAATGTGTTATCTTGAAATAACCGCAAATGCCGACCAGGGCTAGGCCCACTAAGGGAGTCCTGGATTAGGGGGTCTCCGAATAGCCGCACTATCTCCATTGGCCAGACTGTTAGACTATGAAGATACAAGATTGAAGACTTCGTCTCGTGTCCGGATGGGACTCTACTTGGCGTGGAAGGCAAGCTAGGCAATACGGATATGGATATCTCCTCCTTTGTAACCGACCTTGTGTAACCCTAACCCTCTCCGGTGTTTATATAAACCGAAGGGTTTTAGTCCGTAGGACAACAACCACAACATACAATCATACCATAGGCTAGCTTCTAGGGTTTAGCCTCTCTGATCTCGTGGTAGATCTACTCTTGTACTACCCATATCATCAATATCAATCAAGCAGGACGTAGGGTTTTACCTCGATCAAGAGGGCCCGAACCTGGGTAAAACATCGTGTCCCCTGCCTCATGTTACCATCCGGCCTAGACGCACAGTTCGGGACCCCCTACCCGAGATCCGCCGGTTTTGACACTGACATTGGTGCTTTCATTGAGAGTTCCTCTATGTCGTCGCCGTTAGGCTTGATGGCTTCTACTATCATCAATAGCGATGCGGTCCAGGGTGAGACTTTTCTCCCCGGACAGATCTTCGTATTTGGCGGCTTCGCACTGCGGGCTAATTCGCTTGGCCATCTGGAGCAGATTGAAAGCTACGCCCCTGGCCATCAGGTCAGATTTGGAAGTTTGAACTACACGGCCGACATCCGCGGAGACTTGATCTTTGACGGATTCGAGCCACAGCCGGGCGCGCCGCACTGTCACGGTGGGTATGACCTAGCTCTACCGCCGAACAGTACCCCAGAGGCTGCGCCCGCATCAGCTCTGACCCTTAGCTCGGAGCCAACTGCGCCAGGTGAGGACGGGTGGTTAGACACCGCCTCAGGGGCTGTAGTCTCAACGGCGATCGAGCCGGACACCAGCCTAACCCTCTGCGCAGCCCGTGACTCCAAGGTGCTGGGCTCTTTTCCGGACTCCGAACCATCCGTGCCCCTGCCAATCGAATCCGATTGGGCGCCGATCATGGAAATCACCGCCACGGATATCTTTCAGCACTCGCCCTTCGGTGACATTCTGAATTCGCTAAGGTCTCTCTCTTTGTCAGGTGAGCCCTGGCCGGATTATGGCCAACAGGGTTGGGATGCGGACGACGAAGAAATTTGACGCCCACCCACCACCCACTTCATAGCCACTATCGATGATTTAACCGACATGCTCGACTTCGACTCCGAAGACATCGACGGTATGGACGATGATGTAGGAGACGAACATGAACCAACACCTATAGGGCACTGGAAAGCCACCTCATCATATGACATATACATGGTGGATACACCCAAAGAAGCAATGGTGACGGGATAGCGGAGGATGACCCCTCCAAAAAGCAACCCAAACGCCGACGTCAGCGGCGCCGCTCTAAGTCCCGCCAAAGCAAAAGTGGTGATACCGGCACATGAGATAATAACACTCCGGATAGTGCCGAAGACAACAACAAACCCCTCCAACAAGATTTAGAGCAGGAGGATGGAGGAGCCAGCTCTCCTCAAAGAGCGGCAGACGGAGAGGAGGAGGATGACAATCACATGCCCCCCTCCGAAGACGAGGCAAGCCTCGACGATGATGAATTCTCCGTACCAGAGGATCCCGTCGAACAAGAGTGCTTCAAGCGCCGGCTTATGGCCACGGCAAATAGCCTGAAGAACAAGTAGCAGCAGCTTCAAGCTGATCAAGATCTGCTAGCTGACAGATGGACTGAAGTCCTCGCGGCCGAGGAATATAAACTCGAGCGCCCCTCCAAGAGTTACCCAAGGCGCAGGTTACTACCCCGGCTGGAGGAAGAAGCGTATGATATGGCCGATCGGCCACCTCGTGGCCGCGATAGAGAGGCATTCCAGCCAAAACCTCAGCCTCCTCCCCAACGCCATTCAAATAAAAAGGCATGGGGAGATATGCCAGACCTACGAGACATATTGGAGGACAAGGCAAAGCATACAAGATCGATCTACGGATCACGAGGGCGCACCACTCTGCGAGACGACAAACGTCACGCCGGATACAGTAAAAGCAAATCCGGCCGGGCCGAACACAGCGGGCAAGACCCATTCGAGCTGCGTCGCGATATAGCCCAATACAGAGGCGTCGCACACCCCTTATGCTTCATAGACGAAGTAATGGAACATCAATTCCCAGAAGGTTTCAAACCTGTAAATATTGAATCATACGATGGCACAACAGATCCCGCAGTATGGATTGAGGATTTCCTCCTTCACATCAACATGGCCCACGTCGATTACTTACACGCCATCAAATACCTCCCAGTAAAGCTCAAAGGACCAGCGCGGCATTGGCTTAACAGCTTGCCAGCCGACTCCTTTCAGGGCACTTATGTGCGACCATCAGACGCCGATGATTTGAGCCACATAATTCAGCAGCCAGAAGAGTTGGCCAGGCAATTCTGGACTCGGTTCCTTACGAAGAAAAATCAAATCGTTGACTGTCCGGATGCGGAGGCCTTAGCGGCTTTCAAGCACAACATTCGAGACGAGTGGCTAGCCCAGCACCTTGGTCAGGAAAAGCCGAAATCTATTGCAGCTCTCATGACGCTCATGACCCGCTTTTGTGCGGGAGAAGACAGCTGGCTGGCTCGCAGTAATAACATATCAAAGAACCATGGTACCTCAGATACCAAGGACGGCAATAACAGGTCACGTCGCAACAAGCATAAGCGCCGCATTAACAGCGAAAATACTGAGGATATGACAGTCAATGCCGGATCCAAAGGCTCTAAACCCGGTCAGCGGAAAAAGCCATTCAAACAAAGTACGCCGGGTCCGTCCAGCTTGGACCGTATACTCGATCACTCATGTCAAATACACGGCACCCCAGACAAGCCAGCCAATCACACCAATAGGGATTGTTGGGTGTTCAAGAAGGCCGGCAAGTTAATTGCCGAAAACAAGGACAAGGGGCCGCATAGCGATGACGAGGAGGAGCCCCAGCAGCCGCACACTGGAGGACAGAAGAGGTTTCCCCGCCAAGTGCGGACGGTGAACATGATATACGCAACCCACATCCCCAAGAGGGAGCGGAAGCGTGCGCTCAGGGACATATATGCGTTGGAGCCAGTCGCCCCAAAGTTCAACCCTTGGTCCTCCTGTCCGATCACCTTTGATCGCAGGGACCACCCCACTAGTATCTGTCATGGCGGATTCGCCGCACTGGTCCTAGACCCAATCATCGACATATTTCACCTCACTCAGGACACAATGCGCAAAATGGGTATTGACCCCTCAAGGATCAAACCCACAAAAACGACCTTTAAGGGCGTCATTCCAGGTGTAGAGGCCCATTGCATAGGCTTAATTACACTGGAAGTGGTCTTCGGATCCCCGGATAACTTCTGAAGCGAAGAGTTAATCTTTGATATAGTCCCGTTCCGCAGTGGTTATCACGCGCTGCTCGGGCGAACCGCATTTGCTAGATTCAATGCGGTAGCACATTATGCATACCTCAAGCTCAAGATGCCAGGACCTCGCGGAGTTATTACAGCCAGTGGAAACACATAGTGCTCTCTTCGAACAGAGGAGCACACCGCAGCCCTCGCAGCAGAAACACAAAGTAGCCTCTCAAGGCAATCAACCAGTTCGGCGCTTCACAGCCCGGACACCTTCAAGTGCGCTCGGGGCAATCGACAAATAGACCGCCTGGCACGATCTGAGCTCGCGTAGCAATACGGCGGCCACCCCAATCCCAGCCCAGCGGCGAAACTCGTGCCGCGCGTACATAATTATGCATTAAAAATACCATGGGCACAGGTGGGGAGGGGGACACAACTGTGGCACGCCCCAAGACGCGGCCTAAACCGCACTAGGGGCTTCCCGTTCGGTTATTTTTCTTTTTCTTTTAGGACCTTAATCTCTGGAAACATTGTCCGGCAGCACTATTGCCGAACACATGATGTAGCAACCAAGGAGGCAGACAGCTACGTTATACCACAGAATTCCTAGGTTGATTACAGTAATGAGTGAAATATTCAATTTAATATCATTCCTCAGCTTGCCCTTGGAAGGGACATAGTCCTACTCTTTGCTTATCGCACTATCTGTATCACTCTGCTTTAACGCAATTTTTTAATAAACAATGCATGACATTACGACTATTATTGCATTCTTGTTATATATATATATGTTCATTAATGACACCTTGCAACCGTACACTATGGTACGACCAATACACCAGGGGCTTACGTTCCCCACAATGCGGTGTGAAAAGTTCGAACACTTTCACAAGTGCGGCACCCCGAACTTATAGCATTATATGCATCGGCTCCGAATCATGTCTTTGGTCAAATGTTGGGTTTGCCCGGTTCCTATGTTTTGGTACCTTACGTTCCGCTCTATCGGCTAAGGTAGCGCTAGGAGAACTACTGCGATTGTGCCCCGGTTCTGCTGGGTTCAGCACCTCAGTAGAGAAAGCTAAAACTGACTGTCATGATAAGGCGAGAGACTGGTCGCTGTTCGGTGAGGTTTTCAAGTCCCTAAAGACTTATGCCGCTTAGAGCGAGGGGCCGGCCCTGTCCGGCTTAAAGGAGTGTATCGCGCCCTGAATTCGGCCTTCCGAATACCAGGGGCTTCGCCGAAATTTAAAGTTATAGAATTCTATGGGTAAGTGAGAGTGATAAAGCATTATTAGTTCGGTTGCCTTGTTCGCTGTGCTGAGCACCTCCCTCGAAGGACCCAAACATGGGAACAAGAGTGCTCAGGTTTATCCCGAGCACCCCAGCACTCGTGGCATGGGGGCAGAAGCCGAGGACTAGCCATCTCTCAGATTGGATAAATAGCCAAACAGAAGGTAATATTTTAAATTCCAACAAGCATTGCATAGCGCATATGAAACAAGTTTTCATACATACAGGATAAAACGAGCAAGTCTCATTCAAATATTACATCTTTTGAACACTCGTCCGCGATGAGACGGGCACCCGGCAGAACACCCTCGTAGTACATCTTAGGGTGGCGGTGCTCCTTGCCCTCCGGCGGCCCCTCCCTGATCAGCTTCATGGTGTCTAGCTTGACCCACTGCAATTTCACATGAGCGAAAGGCCGGCGTGCACCTTCAATACATACAGATCACTTGACGACCTCCAGCCCGGGCAGGCATCCACAAGCCGCCTCACCAGGCCGAAGAAGCTATTCGGAAGGGCATCGCCAGGCCACAGCCGGACTATAAAGCTCTTCATGGCCTGATCGGCCGCCTTATGTAGCTCGACCATCTGCTTCAGCTGGTCGCTCATTGGCACCAGATGTTCGGCCTCAACATACTGAGACCAGAACACCTTCTCCGTTGAGATTCCGTCCTCGACTTGGTAAAATTGTGCGGCATCGGACACACTGCGGGGCAAATCTGCGAATGCTCCTGAAGAGCTCCGGATCCGGGTAAGTAATCGGTAATTTACTTTTACGTGCTTGCTTTGCATATAGAAAGCCTTACCCGCCGCTATCTTCTTCATCGCATCGATCTCTTGGAGGGCCTTTTGGGCTTCAGCCTTGGCACTTTTTACACTCTCGAGGGCCGCGGCAAGCTCAGACTCCCGTGTCTTGGAGTCAAGCTCCAACGCCTCGTGCTTCGCCACAAGAGCCTGGAGCTCTTGCTACACCTCGCCCACCCGAGCCTCGTGCTTCTCTCGCTCGATGCGCTCCTTGGCCGCTTTATCTTCGGCCTTGGTTAGCGCTTGCTTCAGGGTCGCCACCTCGATCGTGGCCCCTGGCAAACATACGATGATCCTGTCATTTTGCAATCGCGTCCTATTTTATATATACATAAGACAGGGTATTACTTACCCTTGTTCTCCTCGAGCTGCCTCTTGGCAAGGCCGAGCTCTTTCCTGGACCCCTCGAGGTCCTGCTTCAGTACGGCGACCTCCGCAGTTAGTGCGGCGGACGCCAGCAACGAAGCCTACATATGCATATTGACACACTTATGTTAGACTCCTGCGATATTATTTGATCCTCTGTTCGGCTTTTCTTTGTGAACACCGAACAAAGCATCAGGGGCTACTGTCTATGTGGTAATATTTCTACTACACTTTAAAACACTTACCTCGAAGCCTGTTAGAAGGCTGGCACAGGCTTTAGTCAATCCGCTCTTGGCGGACTGAACCTTCTGGATCACTGCATTCATGATAGTGCGGTGCTCCTCATCGATGGAAGCGCTGCGAAGCGCTTCCAGCAGATTGTCCAGCGCCTCTGGATGGACAGAGGTCACTGGCACAGGCGTCTTGCCCCTCTTAGAAAGAGGCCGCCTGCCCGAGCTTGGAACCGCTGGAGGTTCTGGCGCGATGTTCGGCCGAGGGCTGAACTCGGAGCTCTCAGGGGCCCCATCCCCTCGGCTCCCGGAGTCCGGAAGGTCGCCTTGAGGCGCCTCCGAGACTGTCTCCCCTCGATCTGGTGCCTCTTGAGACAACACCTCGGTGTCGTCGGCAGGATGAGGGGAGGTGGCGATCGAGACTGGATCTCTATCCATGTCCAACAAGCCCAAGGAGCCGTCCGATGATACATCGATACTGGCTCGTGGCGTCCTGCATAATTGCGTTCGGCGTTAGGGAAAGCAGTGCGACAAAGGAATCCTATGAGTTACTCTGGTATCCGAATACTTACGATCTCCCCGGGGGCTTGACCCTGGGCAACCACTCGCCTTCGCCTTCGACGGCAGCGGTGGAACTGTCCGGAAGGAGAGTCCTTCCCTTCTTGGACCCTTCGGCCTCCCCAGTTGGGGCGACCTTCCTTTTCTTGTCTCCCCCGCATGGAGGGGAGCATCTTCTTCTTCCTCCTCGTCTTCGGGGGAGGAGTGTGCCATAGAGTTATCGGACGATGAGTCCGATAACACCTGGCACCGGGAACTCTTTCGGGTTCCCTTGGCCTTCTTGGTCTTCTTCGGCACCTTGTAAGGAGCCGGAGTCAGCATCTCCATCAGGAGAGCGCCCGCAGTTTCTTCGGGCAAAGGGGCCGGATAGTCGATCTGCCCCGACATCTCCACCCAGTCCTGTCAAAGGCCTGGAGATTAGACCCCGCACATAATTAAGCTAGGGAAAATAAATGTCTTACGGGACGTATTGAACTCACCGAACGTGCTAGGCGCTTTGCGCTTAGTCCATGATCCTCAGCGAGATAAGGAGGGACCTCGGCGCCCTTGAACAACACCTTCCAGACGTCCTTGTGCATCGTATCAAAGAGCTCGCTCAGAGTCTGGTGCTGGGCCGGGTCAAACTCCCATAAGGTAAAATCCCATTGTTGACACGGGAGGATCCGGCGGATGAGCATAACTTGGACTATGTTGACAAGCTTGAGCTTCTTGCTTGCCATACTTTGGATACATTTTTGGAGTCCGTCTAGCTCCACCGATGAACCCCACGACAGGCCCTTCTCCTTCTAGGAAGTGAGCCGTGTAGGGAATCCGGATCGAAACTCGGGGGCTGCCGCACATTTGGCGTCGCGTGGCTCGGTGATGTAGAACCACGCCGACTGCCATCCCTTTATTGTCTCCATGAAGGAGCCTTCGAGCCATATGACGTTGGGCATCTTGCCCACCATGGCTCCGCCGCATTCTGCTTGTTGGCCTTGTACCACCTTCGGCTTGATATCGAAGGTCTTTAACCACAGGCCGAAGTGGGGACGGATGCGGAGGAATGCCTCACACACGACGATGAACGCCGAAATGTTGAGGATGAAATTCGGGGCCAGATCATGAATGTCCAGCCCGTAGTAGAACATGAGACCACGGACTAATGGATGGAGGGGAAACCCTAGTCCGCGGTGGAAGTGGTGAAGGAAAACTACCCTCTCGTGAGGTTCCGGGGTAGGGACGATCTGCCACGCGGCGGGCAGCCGATGCGCGATGTTCGCCGCTAGGTATCCGGCTCCACGCAGCTTCTTGATGTGTCCCTCCATGGCGGAGGAGACCATCCACCTGCCTCCCGCTCCGGACATGATAGGAGAAGGTTGAGGTGGGAAGTGCGGACTTGGGCGCTAGAGCTCGAGTGTGCGAAAACGGATGAGTAAGGGAGGAAGAAGGCATGGATAGAAAGGAGAGTCCTTATCCCTTTATATGCGCGGACGAAACTAAGCATCACCACTTGCCTGGTAAAACTCGCTTATCCCCCAAGCGCCGCAATTGATGGCGCGGTTGGGTTACCCACGCCGGTATTGATGAGAATCCTGTAATAAGGGGACACGATCTCTGCTTTGACAAGACGTGTCGAAAAACTGCCTCGCATTATGTGCGGGGCTGGTTAAAAGAAACGGTTCGAATAATCACCGGGCCATGATGTGACGTCATGCTACCAAAACAAGCCAGCAAATTAGATCTGCGAAAATATTATTCTCTCTACGGTGGAATGTGGAACTTATTTTGCAGGGTCGGACACTATCCTCGTATTCAAATTCTTCTGTGATGTATTCGGAGAAGGAACCCGCCTTGCAATGCCGAAGACAATACTGTGCGCCGGACTCATCGTCATTGAAGCCTGGTTCAGGGGCTACTGAGGGAGTCCTGGATTAGGGGGTCTCCGGACAGCCGGACTATCTCCATCGACCGGACTGTTAGACTAGGAAGATACACGATTGAAGACTCCGTCTCATGCCCGGATGGGACTCTACTTGGTGTGGAAGTCAAGCTAGGCAATACGGATATGGATATCTCCTCCTTTGTAACCGACCTTGTGTAACCCTAACCCTCTCCGGTGTCTATATAAACCGAAGGGTTTTAGTCCGTAGGACAACAACCACAACATACAATCATACCATAGGCTAGTTTCTAGGGTTTAGCCTCTCTGATATCGTGGTAGATCTACTCTTGTACTACCCATATCATCAATATCAATCAAGCAGCACGTAGGGTTTTACCTCCATCAAGAGGGCCCGAACCTGGGTAAAACATCGTGTCCCCTGCCTCCTGTTACCATCCGGCCTAGATGCACAGTTCGGGACCCCCTACCCGAGATCCACCGGTTTTGACACCGACACCCACCTCTCTCCTAGGTGGTCTCAACCTGCCCTGTCGCTCCGCCACAAAGATCCACTCGCGGGTACTCCTACGAGCCGACCTGTCTTTTAATCACCATAGGTATCATGTATAAAGTATAGAGTATATACCCGTGATCACCTCCCGAGTGATCACGGCCCGATAGTATAGCATGGCAGACGGACAATAATGTAGGGCCACTAATGATAAACTAGCACTCTATACTAAGCATTTAGGATTGCAGGTAAGGTATCAACAGTTGTAGCAACAATGACATGCTATGCATCAGAATAGGATTAACGGAAAGCAGTAACAGGCTACACTACTCTAATGCAAGCAGTATAGAGGAGAGTAGGCGATATCTAGTGATCAAGGGGGGGGAGGGGGGCTTGCCTAGTTGCTCTGGCAAGAGAGAGGGGTCGTCAACACCGTAGTCGTACTAGGTAGCAGCGGCGTCGGTCTCGGTGTCTAGTGAGAGAAGAGGGGGGAGAAACAATAAATATAATGCAAACAAATGCATGACGATGCATGACATGGCAAAGCGTAAAGCTAGGTGTGCCCTAACTTGGTACGAGATGGTACCGGTGAAGGGGGAAACATCCGGGAAATTATCCCCGGTGTTTCGCGTTTGCGGACACATGAACCGGAGGGGAAAAGTTGCATGTTTGCTATACTAGGGATGCGTGGCGGACGAACGGGCCGCGTATCCGGATTCATCTCGTCGTTCTGAGCAACTTTCATGTTGAAAATAATTTAATCCGAGTTACGGATTAAAATATATGATTTTCTAAAGATTTTATTAATTTCTGGAATTATTTTTAATTCGAAAATAATTGCTAAATTGCTAGGCGTACCCAGCACAGTGTACACAAAAGTGTACCCAGTGACTGACAGGTGGGCCAGAGGGATCCAGTTGACCAGTCAATGTTTGACTGGTCAACACGGGTGGGACCCCCCTGTCATTGACTGTTTTAGTTAATTAGGGTTTAGGTTAATTAGTTTAATTAGCCAGGCTTAATTAGTTGTTTTAGTTTAATTAATCAAAATTAATTAAGTTAATTAATTCTTTAATTAATTAATTATTTTTATTTTCATATTTTTTTTTCATTTTCGTTCTCAGGGGTGGGCCCCTCGTGTCATGTGCCTAGAGGCCTCAGCGGGCACGCGGTTACGGGCGCGGCGGCTAACGGGCGAAGGGCGACGTGCGCCTGGGCGGGCGCTCGCCCGCAGGGAGTGCGGCGGGGCGAGGCTAGTGGCCAAGGCGGCCTGCCGGCGGCGAGCACGGTCGCGCGTGGAGCCCCGGCGGGGCTGCGGCAGGTGGGGCGCACGAGGCGCGGTGCAGGTGGGCGCGAGGCGCGACGCATCCGAGCGCGGGGAGGAGGCCGCGGCGCAGGAGGGCGCGGGCGCGCGCGCGAGGGACGGAAGCGTGCAACGGCACATGGGAGGCTCGCAACGGCTGCAGATGGTGGTGGCGGCGGCAACAGCAGAAGCAGAAGAGAGCGGGGGGCGCAGTAGGAGAGGGCGGTGACCACATGCGCCGGCGGTGCAAACACCGGCAATAGGCAGCCGTGGGCCGCGCGGACGTCGCCGAAGCGGGGCAAACGGGGTGCGGCGATGTGCATGGGGGGCAGCGAGCAGTAGCATCAGTGGGGCGACGACGCGGGCACGATGATGGCTGGCTGAACGAGGTCGCGGTGGCCGGTGCGCGACAGAAGAGGATAGAAGAGGTCGGGGCTCACGGTGGTTCGCCGGGAACGGGGCAGCGGGGGTTAGGAGGAAGACAGCGACGACGGCATAGTGGAGGCAGGCCGGCGAGGTGTCGTCTTGGCACGGGGCGGGGTCGGCGGGCTCCGAGGTGCACGCGTGCGGTCGTCACAGCGAGCGAGGGCGACGAGGTCGGGGCGGTTCGATCCCCTCCTCGATCTAGATCGGATCGGGAGGTGGGGGCTGACGGGGGGGGGGGGAGTGGGGGGTGGTGAGTGGGAGGTGTCGCTTAGGGTTTCCCCCCTGGTGGGGTTATGGAGGGGAGGGGTTGGGCCGGTTGGTGGCCTGCCGGCTGGGCCGTCTGGCCCAAATGGCCAAGGGGGTTTCTTGGCCATTTAATCCGAGAAAAAGAAAACTACGAACAGATTAACGAACGAACGTTCGTTAACTGGATCTAATCGAAAATGTGTTCATTAAAACAAACGAACGGGCGAACGCTCGCTAAGTAAATAAACCGGAAAAACCAATCTATTAAAAAACAAACTAAAAAAAACCAAATGAAACCGACGGAAAACTGATCGGTTTTTTTAAAAATACCGGCGGCGAGATCTACCTTCGGCGACGGGCGGCAGCGGCGGCTAGGGCGGCGGCGGGTGGCGCGGGCTAGGGCGGCGGCTAGGGTTTGGTGGGGGTGGCAGCTGGGCTTCCCCGGCTATTTAAAGCCGGCCGGGCCAAGTGTCCAGGTCGGACACGGCCCGGTAAGTCGGTTGCGCGTTTTTTTTGAAATAGTTACGCTCAGAAAAAACCCAAAAGGAATACTAAACGGACTCCAAAAATCCCGAAATAAATTTTCCCCGGCTTCTAAAATCAAGCCGCACATGATGAACATTTATTTGGGGCCTAAATGCAATTTTGAAAAACGCGTATTTTTCGTAAATTCAAATAAAATAGCAAATAAAACCAAATAAAATCTTATTTGATTTATTTATTAAATCCTCAGTATTTCTTTATTTTTGGGAAAGTCATTTTATTCCCTCTCTCATATTTTGATAATAGAAATAACTGAAGATAAAATAAATAAAATCAAATGATCCTATTTTCAAAATTTGAGAAAACTCAAATATGAAAATAACGAAATCCCCAACTCTCTCCGAGGGTCCTTGAGTTGCATAGAATTTTCTAGGATCAACCAAAATGCAATAAAATATGATATGCAAATGATGATCTAGTGTATAACATTCCAAATTGAAAATTTGGGATGTTACAAACCTACCCCCCTTAAGATGAATCTCGCCCTCGATATTCGGGTTGGCTAGAAAATAGGTGAGGGTGGTCCTTCAGCAATTCTTCCTCTCGCTCCCAGGTGGCTCCACTGAACTTTGCAAAACTTTATAACCTTGCTGCGGGTGACTCGACTGGCATACACTAGAATCTTAACTGGTTTCTCCTCATAGGTCAAATCACTGTCCAACTGAATCGCTTCCAGTGGCATTGTATCTCTCAGCGGTATATCAGCCATCTCTGCGTGGCACTTCTTCATCTAGGAAACGTGGAACACGTCGTGAACTCCTGACAATCCTTCAGGCAATTCCAACTTATAGGCTACTTCCCCCATACGCTCCAAAACTTTGTATGGGCCTACAAAACGTGGCGCTAACTTTCCCTTAACTCCAAAGCGCTTAACTCCTCGAAGTGGAGATTCTTGAAGATAAACTCGGTCTCCAACTTCGTAAACTGTTTCCTTGCGTTTAGAATCTGTGTAGCTCTTCTGCCTGGACTGAGCTACCTTGAGCCTATCACGAATCAATTTCACTTTCTATTCAGACTCCTTAATCAGATCCGGTCCAAACAACTGGCGGTCTGCAACTTCATCCCACGACAATGGGGTCCTGCACCTCCTTCTGAACAAGGCTTCAAAAGGGGCCATCTTCAAACTGGATTGATAACTGTTGTTGTAAGAGAACTCTGCATATGGCAAATTGTCGTCCCAACTAGATCCATAATCTAGCGCACAAGCTCTCAGCATATCCTCCAAAATCTGGTTGACTCTCTCGGTCTGTCCATCTGTCTGCGGATGGAAAGCTGTACTAAACTCCAGTCTGGTACCCAAAGTTTCATGCAACAGATTCCAGAACTTTGAGGTAAATTGGGTTCCTCTATCTGATACAATTCTCCTTGGAACTCCATGCAGACATACGATTCTGGTCATGTATATCTTTGCCAACTTTGCACTGGTATAGGTAGTCTTCACTGGAATGAAATGAGCAACCTTTGTCAAACGATCGACTACAACCCATATTGAGTCATAGCCTGAACGAGTTCTGGGTAAACCTGTAATAAACTCCATACCTAACTTATCCCACTTCCATTCGAGTATTGGCAATGGCTGTAGCAATCCTGCTGGCTTCTGATGCTCTGCCTTTACTCTCTGACGTTCATCACAAACTGCTACATATTCCGCAATATCCTTCTTCATTCCGGTCCACCAGAAAATATACTTCAAACTCTTGTGATCCGTGTACACCTCACAATGATTTCCAATGAGAAAATGTCTCCAAGTTTTCAATGCATGCACTACGGCTGCTAACTCCAAATCATGCGTAGCATAATTTAACTCATGAGGCTTAAGCTGTCGTGAGGCATATGAAACAACTCTTCCTTCCTGCATAAGTACTGCTCCAAGTCCTCGACGTGAAGCGTCGCAATACACCTCATAATCCTTGGTCTGATCCGGCAAAATCAGCACAAGTGATGTAACCAAACGTTTCTTTAACTCCTGGAAACTAGCCTCACATTCCTCCTTCCATATGAACTTGGTATCCTTTTTCAGCAACTCTGTCATAGGCTTCGCAATCTTTGAGAAATTCTCAATAAACCTCCGATAGTATCCTGCGAGTCCAAGAAAACTCCGGATCTCTCCAACTGTTGTTGGGGCTTCCCAATTTGTCACGGTATCAACCTTAGTGGGATCTACTGCTATACCTTCTCGAGATATAACGTGTCCGAGAAATCCAACTTCCTTCAACCAAAACTCACATTTGCTAAACTTGGCATATAATTGATGTTCTCTGAGCTTTCCAAGAACCAAACGCAAATGCTCCTTATGCTCCTCTTCATTCTTCGAGTAAACCAGGATATCATCAATGAGCACTACGACGAACTTATCCAAAAACTCCATAAACACTTTGTTCATCTTGTTCATACAATATGCAGGTGCGTTAGTTAGACCAAATGACATAATGGTATACTCGTACAGCCCATACCTGGTGGTAAAAGCCATCTTAGGTATATCCTATTCTCGAATCTTCAACTGGTGGTATCCTAATCGCAGATCGATCTTGGAAAATACCTTAGCTCCTTGCAATCGATCAAACAGATCATTGATCATCGGTAGTGGGTACTTGTTCTTGATGGTTACTTCATTCAATCCTCGATAATCAACAACCATCCTTAACGATCCATCCTTCTTCTCCACTAGAAGTACTGGCGATCCCCAAGGTGAAGAACTTGGGTGAATATATCCCTTATCCAGTAACTCCTTAATCTGCTTCTTAATCTCCACCAAATCCTTTGCGGGCATCCTATATGGTCTCTTTGATATTGGCCCTGTGTCTAGCAAAAGCTCAATCAAAAACTCGATATCTCTATCCGGTGGCATGCCTGGCAATTCTTCTGGAAATACATCAGGGAAATCCTTCACTACTAGTACTTCCTCCTGCACAACTCCTGTTAGGGAATTTACTTGAGTCCTCTTTGGCACATGCCGGGATACATACTTGATCCTTCTCCCTTCTGGGGTGGTAAGCAGGATCGACTTACTGGCGCAATCGATGTTTCCTCCATACATCGACAACCAATCCATACCCAGAATTACATCCAATCCTTGTGATTCCAAAATGATTAAATCCGAGGGAAACACATGCCTACCTATACTCAATGGCACTTGAAAACATCCTTGGCTAGCCATATACTCCGCTCCTGGTGAGCTTACTAACATAGGTGTTCTAAGAACTTTGGTGGGCAGGTTATACTTATCCACAAATCCCCTTGATATGTATGAATGCGATGCACCCGTATCAAAAAGAACGAGTGCAGTAAATGACTTAACCAAAAACTTACCGATTACAGCATCCGACTGCTCTTCAACCTCCTCCACGTTAACGTGGTTCACCTGTCCCTTGTTGAAAGGGTTCGGCTTCTTCCCAGAGCTTCCATTGCCATTTCCATTCTGGGATTCAGGACATTGATTGGCATAGTGTCCAGTCTTCTGGCACTTAAAGAAAGTGACTTGGCTCAGGTCTCTCTTGGCTAGGGTCGATGGGTTGGTGCGGTTCTGGCCGTTGCTTCCTCCATTCCCATTACCATTCTTGGTGCCATTGTGATTGTGCGAGCTACCTCCTCCAAGGGTATGCTGAAAATGTCCTCCCGGTCTAGGGGTAAAATGTGGCTTTTGCTGAGCTCCTAAATTGTACTTCCCTTGTTCATACTTCCTCTTGCGATTCTCAATCTGCTGCTGCTTCCCTTCAATCATGAGAGCATGATCTACCAACTACTGGTAGTTGTTGAAGGTTTCTACCATCAACTGCATGATCAACTCATCATTTAGTCCTTCCAGAAACTTCTCCTGCTTAGCTGAATCCGTAGCAACGTCATTTGGGGCATAACATGCTAGCTTACTAAAGTCCAACACATACTGGCCAACTGTCCGCCCTCCTTGGCGCAAGTTGCGAAACTCTCGCTTCTTCATGGCCATAGCTCCTGCTGAAACATGGGCAGTACGAAAAGCTTGCTGAAACTGGTCCCACGTGACAGTGTTGACAGGGAAAGTGGCTGTGAAATTCTCCCACCATGATGCTGCGGGTCCTTCCAGCTGATGTGCGGCAAACTTCACCTTTTCTGCATCTGTGCGTCCTGCCGTGGTCAACGCTCTAGCTGTCTTACGGAGCCAATCATCTGCTACTATCGGCTTGGTGCTACTGGAAAACACCGGCGGATTCAGCCTAAGAAAACGGGCTAAGTGATCAACAGGTGGTGGTGGTGGTGGTGGGTTGTTGTTGTTGTTCCCCTGATTCTGATTCTGGACTAGCAACTACATCAATGTGTTCTGCTGCTGGATCAACTGAGTGAGCTCCGATGGGAAGGTAAATCCGGGGTCACGTCTCGGAGGCATCTGAGGTTTTAGAAAAGATGAGATTTAAGAATAGAGGGGGTCTGAAGAGAAAACACTACCCATATGCACATGAGGCAAATGCAAACAATTCACTTCATTCAATCAAACAAGGACATACAATCGATCTAACTATCGCAAAAGTGCTCGGACTACTATATTTACATGGTGGACTGCTACTACTGATGGGGTGGTCTACTAGAAATATTCTTCGGTTCCAGACTCCATGATATCTGCTCCAGCTTCATCAACATAGTCATCATCGCTATCATTTGGATCCGAGTCGATGTCGTCGATGATGATGTAGTCTTCCGGGCGAATCTCCTTGGGTTCTTCGTCTTCCTCTACTGGTGTAGGACCTCCCATAAATATTCCAATCTTCTTGATCAGATCGTCAATCTTCTCCACTAATACTTCGATTTCCTCTTCATAATCTTCATGTGTAGCCTTGAGTTCTTCCTCTAGTTCCTTGATTCTTGTCCTCGCCTTCTTCAGATCTATCATGTCGGCGCATACCTGGTTCTCCTGACGTGGAATGTGCTGGTTTAACTCCTGGATAAAAGCTGCAACTGATCTATCCTTCCTGGTGCTGATCATCTCCCAGTGCTCATCTCGGTGCCCACAAATTTGGTAGATAGTATCCTTGAGATCATTGCGGTAAACTTCTCCAATGCGTCCCATGGCGATGTGAGCTGCCATGCTCTTTCGTAGATTCCAAGTTGGTGCATCAAATGAAAACTCTACGGGCTCAGTGACTGGCATGAACGTCCTTCCCGGAACATGAACTTGAATCATCCAGCGCTCTCCTTCAGGTAGAGTGGCGTTGTAGGTTCCGGTGAAGCTTGGTACTCCTATGTTCAGGTATCTAGTGACTTCCTTCAAGTGACGTGCAAAGGGTGTATCTTCATCCGGTTGCGTGAACTTGTTCTTTGCATCCGCCATCCTAAAAGAGTAGAAAAGATGAGAAGTCAGAATGAGAAGAGTGAGTAGTGATCTAGGTCTTTTGCTTAGTGGTCGTGTCCTACAGTCAGCGTGTGCTCTGATACCATCTTGTAGCGACCAGACCTCAAACGGTCCAATCTCTGTGCTCAGGTGTCATCCCTGGATCAGTAATGCTGACACCACACAGTACTTGAAGGATTTATAACAGAGTAGCAATCACACACTTATTACATCGAGAGTCTCAAAAGAGAACTTATTACAATAAATATGGCTTAAGGCCATCTAATAACGATAACAGCGGAAGGCTTGGAAGATAAGTGAGTCCATCAACTCCAACGGCATCACTGAGTATAGAACCACGACCTAAAAGCACCTTAATCTTCGTCTGAAAAGTCTGCAACATTAACGTTGCAGCCCGAAACGGGTCAGCACATGGAATATGCTGGCAATGTAACACATAGAGAGTACTGGAAGAAATAGGCTATACTATATGCATATTTGGCTGGTGGAAAGCTCTATGGTTACAGGTTTGCGTAAAGCCAATTTTCCCTACTGCAAAGGAATAAATTTTGATTTAACTATCATGGTAGTTGTTAAACATTGAGAATGGTTGACAACATTCTCAATCCCAATTAAGCATCATCATTAAACAAAACCCAACAAATTAATTTTAGAGTAACATGATGAGATTCACATGATAATCCAGGTACTAGATACTCAAGATGTCCATAATTGGGGACACGGCTAACCATGATTAGTTTATACACTCTGCAGAGGTTTGCGCACTTTTCCCCACAAAATTCGATCTCCTCCGTCTGATTTCTCGCACTACATGGTGTTTGAGAACCGGATGACCGAGACATAGTCTTTCAGAAGCGCTAGCACCTTACGATCGGGTAGACCGTTAGACCTACTTTCCCCTACATCTGCTAGTCTACCACTGTAAGAGTTCGCACGACTTAATCAACTATGCTAGAGCCCATAGTAGCTTGTGGCCGCACACGGAAGTTTCTAGCATGAATAATCTCATGATCCCTTTGAGCCTGGGTGGCGGTCCAAAAGAAAACATGCAATCGCTGGAATACCCAGGTGCCTCAATCCACCCAGATGTGTATTTAAGTTGCCACCTTAGATAAACCATTAATTTAACAATCTCACATCTGTCATGGACTGTAGCGACCAGACCTCAAACAGTCTGATCTCTGTGCTCCGGTGTCATCCCTGGATCAGTAATGCTGACACCACACAGTACTCGAAGGATTTATAGTAGAGTAGCAATCACACACTTATTACATCGAGTGTCTCAAAAGAGAACTTATTACAATGAATATGGCTTAAGGCCATCTAATAACGATAACAGCGGAAGGCTTGGAAGATAAGTGAGTCCATCAACTCCAACGGCATCACTGAGTATAGAACCACGACCTAAAACTCCTCAATCATCGTCTGAAAAGTCTGCAATATTAACGTTGCAGCCCGAAAACGGGTCAGCACGTGGAATATGCTGGCAAGATAACACATAGAGAATAATGGAATGCAACAACTATACTATATGCATATTTGGCTGGTGGAGAGCTCTATGGTTACAGTTTTTGCGTAAAGCCAATTTTTCCCTACTTCAAAGGAATAAATTAATTACTATCATGGTGGTTGTTAAACATTGAGAATGGTTGACAGCATTCTCAATCCCAATTAAGTAACATCATTAAAACCCAACAAAATTAATTTAGAGTAACATGTTGAGATTCACATGATAATCCAGGTACTAGATACTCAAGATGTCCATAACCAGGGACACGGCTAACCATGATTAGTTTGTTACACTCTGCAGAGGTTTGCGCACTTTTCCCAACAAGACTCGATCGCCTTCATTGGATTTCTCGCACTACATGGTGTTTGAGAAACGGATGACCGAGACATAGTCTTTCAGAAGCGCTAGCACCTTACGATCGGGTAGACCGTACCACCTACATCCCCTACATCTACTAGTCTATCACTGTAAGAGTTCGCACAACTTAGTCAACTATGCCAGAGCCCATAATGGCTTGTGGCTGCACACGGAAGTTTCTAGTATGAATAATCTCATGATACCTTTGAGCCTGGGTGGCGGTCCAAAAGAAAAACAGGCAAGTCCTGGAAACCCCAGGTGCCTCAATCCACCCAGATGTGTGTTTAAGTTGCCACCTTAGATAAACCATTAATTAACAATCTCACATCTGTCATGGATATCACTCACCCAATCCACGTCTACTAGCATAGCATGGCATAATAAGCAAATGTAGAAGTAACTCCCAAAGGTTTGATAATAAACAGGTAATAGATACTACCTCATCTACTTCCCATCCCACAATTTAATTAGATCCTAATCATGCAATGTGTGAGGATTGATCTAATGCAATAAAACTTGGTTGTAGAAAAAGTATGATCAAAGTGTTACTTGCCTTGCTGATGGTCCGCGAAACCTAGAGATTCGAAGTAACAGGCGGCGCACTCCGGGTATTCTATCGCAGACAAACAACAAGCATACAATAAGTACT
This sequence comes from Triticum urartu, assembly GCF_056163025.1. Taxonomy (NCBI): domain Eukaryota; kingdom Viridiplantae; phylum Streptophyta; class Magnoliopsida; order Poales; family Poaceae; genus Triticum; species Triticum urartu. Next base: position 165,329,249 of record NC_141876.1, on the reverse strand, counting down.
CATCTAATGCACAGGTAAAACTCAAATAGAAGATCTAACCAGAAAGTTCAACTTAAGAACCCTGGTTTGCAAAAAGAATCAAATCGAGCAAAGCAAAAGAAATCAAACGGCGAAAGAAAACAACTTCGTTCTAGTAATCTGGATCTAGGGCAAATTTTACAGTAGCAAAAACATGTTTAAGTTGATTATTCGGAAAGAGGGTTTCGAGACGAAACTCCACGTGCTTGAATCGCCTGATTCCGATAAACGAGCGAAAAGTTATACTAAAACGAAAATCGGATCAGAAATCGCGATCAAAAAATAACCGCGAAAAAAATCCAATGAAAAAGAAAAACGACGAACAGAATTTTTTTAACGGCACGGGAAACGAGGCGGCGGCGAACCTCGGGCGGCACGCAACTCCAGCGGCGGCGGCGGCGGGCGGCGGGCGGCGGCTGGGGCTGGGGCTCGGGCGCGCTAGGGTTAGGGCGGCGGTGGTGGGCTGGCTCGGCTCGGGCCTCGGGCGCGCCTTATAAAGGCCCCGGCCAGGCGGAGTCCTGGCCGAGTACGGCCCAAAGTCGGTTCCGCATTTTTTTTAAATAATTCCGCTCGGAAGAAAAATAAAAAGAAATACTAAATGGACTCCAAAAATCACGAAATAAATTTTCCCGGGTTTCTAAAATCAAGACCGATAAAGTGAACATTTATCTGGGCCCAAACTACAACTTTGAAAAACACGCATTTTTCCTAAATTCAAATAAAATACCGAAAAACTCCAAAATAAAACTTATTTGATTTTTTATTAAATCCTCAATATTTCTATATTTTGGGAAAGTCATTTTATTCCCTCTCTCATATTTTTGTAATAGAAATAATTGATGATAAAATAAATAAAATCAAATGATCCTGTTTACATAATTTGAGAAAACTCAAATATGTAAATAACGAAATCCCCAACTCTCTCCGTGGGTCCTTGAGTTGCTTAGGATTTTCTAGGATCAAAACCAAAAGCAAAATAAAATATGATATGCATGATGATCTAATGTATAACATTCCAAATTGAAAATTTGGGATGTTACAAACCTACCCCCCTTAAGATGAATCTCGCCCTCGAGATTCGGGTTGGCTAGAAAATAGGTGAGGGTGGTCTTTGAGGAAATCTTCCTCTCGCTCCCAGGTGGCTTCATCCTCCGTGTGGTGGCTCCACTGAACTTTGCAAAACTTGATAACCTTGCTACGAGTAACTCGGCTGGCAAACTCAAGAATCTTGACTGGTTTCTCCTCATAGGTCAAATTGTTATCCAACTGAATTGCTTCCAATGGCACTGTGTCACTCAAAGGTATGTCAGCCATCTCCGCGTGACACTTCTTCAATTGAGAAACGTGAAACACATCATGAACTCCTGTTAATCCTTCTGGCAATTCCAACTTGTAAGCCACTTCTCCCATACGCTCCAAAACTCGATATGGTCCTACAAATCGTGGCGCTAACTTCCCCTTAACTCCAAAGCGCTTAATCCCTCGAAGTGGGGATACTCGAAGATAAGCTCTGTCTCCGACTTTGTAAACTGTCTCCTTGCGTTTAGAATCTGCGTAGCTCTTCTGCCTGGACTGGGCTACCTTGAGCCTATCGCGAATCAACTTCACCTTCTGTTCAGACTCCTTAATCGGATCTGGTCCAAACAACTGGCGGTCTCCAACTTCGTCCCATGACAACGGTGTCCTGCACCTCCTTCCGTACAAAGCTTCAAAAGGGGCCATCTTCAAACTGGTCTGATAGCTATTATTGTAAGAGAACTCTGCATATGGCAAATTATCGTCCCAACTAGATCCATAATCTAGCGCACAAGCTCTCAGCATATCCTCCAAAATCTGATTGACTCTCTCAGTCTGTCCATCTGTCTGCGGATGAAAAGCTGTAGTAAATTCTAACCTAGTACCCAAAGTCTCATGCAACTGCTTCCAGAACTTTGAGGTAAACTAGGTTCCTCTATCTGATACGATGCTCCTCAGAACTCCATGCAAACATACGATCCTGGTCATGTATATCTTTGCCAACTTAGCACTGGTGTAAGTGGTCTTTACTGGGATGAAATGTGCTACCTTCGTCAATCGATCGACTACAACCCAAATCGAGTCATAGCCTGAACGAGTCCTTGGTAATCCCGTGATAAAATCCATCCTAGCTTATCCCACTTCCATTCGGGTATCGGCAATGGTTGCAACAATCCTGCTGGCTTCTGATGCTCTGCCTTTACTCTCTGACATACGTCACAAACTGCTACATACTCCGCAATATCCTTTTTCATTCCGGTCCACCAAAAAATATCCTTCAAATCCAAATACATCTTGGTATTTCCTGGGTGAATCGAATACGGTGAATCATGTGCCTCTTGCAGAATCAACTTCCTGATTTCCGGGTTATTGGGCACGTAAACACGGTCTTCAAACCATAGGGTGTCATGCTCATCCTCGCGAAATCCTTTAGCTTTTCCGTTGCTCAGTTTCTCCTTTATAGCGGCAATCTCTTTGTCAGTTTTTTGAGCTTCTCTGATTCTGTCCATCAAGGTTGACTGAATTTCTAGCGCCGCTACATAGCCTCTTGGAACTATTTCCACACATAGTTCACGAAGATTTTCTGCTAACTCCTTGGGTATTTCTCCCGTCATTAGTGTATTGACATGGCTCTTGCGGCTTAATGCATCAGCTACTACATTAGCCTTCCCGGGATGATAATGCAATCTCATATCATAATCCTTGATGAGCTCCAACCATCTCCTTTGTCTGAGATTCAACTCCTTCTGCGTGAAAATGTACTTCAAACTCTTTTGATCCGTGTACACGTCACAATGATTTCCAATGAGGAAATGTCTCCATGTCTTCAATGCATGCACTACGGCTGCTAACTCCAAATCATGTGTAGCATAATTCAATTCGTGGGGCTTTAGTTGTCGTGAAGCATACGAAACAACTCTCCCTTCCTGCATAAGCACTGCTCCAAGTCCTCGACATGAAGCGTCGCAATACACCTCATAGTCCTTAGTTTGATCTAGCAAAATCAACACTGGTGAGGTAACCAAACGTTTCTTCAACTCCTGGAAACTAGCCTCACACTCCTCAGTCCATTTGAACTTAGCATCCTTCTTCAGCAACTCCGTCATAGGTTTCGCGGTCTTTGAGAAATTTTCAATAAACCTACGGTAGTATCCTGTGAGTCCAAGAAAACTCCGGATCTCTCCAACTGTAGTTGGGGCTTCCCACTTGGTCACGGTATCAACTTTAGCGGGATCTACTGCTATACCTTCTCCAGATATAACATGTCCGAGGAATCCTACTTCCTTCAACCAAAACTCACATTTGCTGAACTTGGCATATAATTGATGTTCTCTGAGCTTTCCAAGTACCAAACTCAAATGCTCCTTATGCTCCTCTTCATTCTTCGAATATACCAGGATATCATCAATGAACACTACGACGAACTTATCCAAAAACTCCATAAACACTTTGTTCATCATGTTCATAAAATAGGCAGGCGCGTTAGTCAGTCCAAATGACATAACGGTATACTCATACAGCCCATACCTGGTGGTAAAAGCTGTCTTTGGAATATCCTGTTCTCGAATCTTCAACTGATGGTATCCTGATCGCAAATCGATCTTGGAAAACACTTTAGCTCCTTGCAATCAATCAAACAGGTCATTGATCATTGGTAGCGGGTACTTGTTCTTGATTGTTACTTCATTCAATCATCGATAGTCAACAACCATCCTTAACGATCCATCCTTCTTCTCTACTAGAAGTACCGGTGATCTCCAAGGCGAAGAACTTGGGCGAATGTAACCTTTATCCAGTAACTCCTTAATCTACTTCTTAATTTCCACCAAATCTTTTGCTGGCATCCTATATGGTCTCTTCGATATTGGCCCAGTGCCTGGCAAAAGCTCAATCAAAAACTCAATGTCTCTATCCGGTGGCATGCCTGGCAACTCTTCGGGTACATCAGGGAAATCCTTTACCACTGGTACTTCCTCCTGCACAACTCCTGATAAGGAATTTACTTGTGTCCTGTTTGGCACAAGCCGGGATACATACTTGATCCTTCTGCCTTATGGTGTGGTAAGCAAAATTGACTTACTAGCGCACTCAATATTCCCTTCATACTTTGATAACCAATCCATGCCTAATATCACATCCAATCCTTGAGATTCCAATACTATTAGGTCTGAGGGAAAAACATAGTTACCAATCCTTAATGGTAACCGATCACACCATAGACTTGCCACATACTCTGCTCCTGGCGAGGTTACTAACATGGGTGACCTAAGGGCTTGGGTTGGTAGGTTATACTTATCCACAAATCCCCTTGATATGTATGAATGCGATGCACCAGTATCAAAAAGAACGAGTGCAGTAAATGACTTAACCAAAAACTTACCTATTACTGCATCGGGCTGAGCTTCAACCTCCTCCACATTAACGTGGTTCACCTGTCCCCTGTTTAAAGGGTTCGGCTTCTTTCCAGAGCTTCCATTGCCGTTTTGGCCTACAGGACATTCATTTGCATAATGTCCTGGCTTTGAACACTTATAGCATGTGACGTGGCTCAAGTCCTTCTTGGCTGGGGTTGATGGGGTGCTGCGGTTATGGCCATTGCTTCCTCCATTCCCATTACCATTCTTGGTTCCATTGTGATTGTGCGAGCTACCTACTCCATGGGTATGCTGAAAATGTCCTCCCGGTCTAGGGGTAAAACGTGGCTTCTACTGAGCTCCTGAATTATACTTTCCTTGTCCATACTTTCTCTTGCAGTTCTCAATTTGCTGCTGCTTCCCTTCAATCATAAGAGCATGATCTACCAACTCCTGGTAGTTGTTGAAGGTGGCTACCATCAACTGCATACTCAACTCATCATTCAATCCTTGCAGGAATTTCTCCTGCTTAGCTGCATCTGTAGCAATGTCATCTGGGGCATATCGTGCTAGCTTACTAAACTCCTCCACATACTGGCCAACTGTCCGTCCTTCTTGGCGCAAGTTACGAAACTCACGCTCCTTCATGGCCATTGCTCCTGCTGAAACAAGGGCAGTACGAAAAGCCTGCTGAAACTGGTCCCATGTGACAGTGTCGACTGGGAAGGTAGCTGTGAAATTCTCCCACCAAGATGCTGCGGGTCCTTCTAACTGATGTGCGGCAAACTTCACCTTCTCCGCATCTGCACATCCTACTGTGGTCAACTCCCTAGCTATCTTGCGGAGCCAATCATATTCTACTATCGGCTCGGTGCTACTGGAAAACACCGGCGGATTCAGCCTAAGAAAACGGGCTAAGTGGTCAACAGGTGGTCGTGGTGGGTTGTTGTTGTTGTTCCCTTGATTCTGCTGCTGGATCAACTGGGTGAGCTCCGGCGGAAAGGCAAATCCGGGGTCACGTCTCGGAGGCATCTGAGGGTTTAGAAAAGATGAGATATAAGAATAGAGGGGGTCTAAAGGGAAAACACTACCCATATGCACATGAGGCAAAAACAAACAATTCACTTCAATCAATCAAACAAGGACATACAATCGATCTAGCTATCGCAAAAGTGCTCGGACTACTATATTTACATGGTGGACTACTACTACTACTGATGAGGTGGTCTACCGGAAATATTCTACGGTTGTAGACTCCATGATATCTGCTCCTGCTTCATCCACATAGTCATCATTGCTACTATCTTGTTCCGAGTCGGTGCCGTCAATGATGATGTAGTCCTCCGGGCTAATCTCCTTGGGTTCTTCGTCTTCATCTACTGGTGTCGGGCCTCCCATAAATATTCCTATCTTCTTAATCAGATCGTCATTCTTCTCCACCAATACTTCAATTTCTTCTTCATAATCTTCGCGTGTAGCCTTGAGTTCTTCCCCTAGTTCCTTGATTCTAGTCTTAGCCTTCTTCAGATCTATCATGTCGGCGCACATCTGATTCTCCTGTCGTCGAATGTGCTGGTTTAACTCCTGAATAAGAGCTGCAATTGATCTATCTTTCCTGGTGTTGATCATCTCCCAGTGTTCATCTCGGCGCCCACAAATCTGGTAGATAGTATCCTTAAGATCCTTGTGGTAGACTTCTCCAATGCGTCCCATGGCGATGTGAGCTGCCATGCTCTTTCCTAGACTCCAAGTTGGTGCATCAAAAGAAAACTCTATGGGCTCAGTGACTGGCATGAACGTCCTTCCTGGAACTTGAACTTGAATCATCCAGCGCTCTTCTTCAGGTAAAGTGGCGTTGTAGGCTCCCGTGAAGCTTGGTACTCCTACGTTTAGGTATCTAGTGACTTCCTTTAAGTGGCGTCCAAAGGGTGTATCTTCATCTGGTTGGGTGAACTTGTTCCTTGCATCCGCCATCCTAAAGAGTAGAAAAGATGAGAAGTCAGAAGAGAAGAGAGTGAGTAGTGATCTAGGTCTTTAGCTTAGTGGTCGTGTCCTACAGTCAGCGTGTGCTCTGATACCATCTCTGTAGCGACCAGACCTCAAACAGTCTGATCTCTGTGCTCTGGTGTCATCCCTGGATCAGTAATGCTGACACCACACAGTACTCGAAGAATTTATAGCAGAGTAGCAATCACACACTTATTACATCGAGTGTCTCAAAAGAGAACTTATTACAATGAATATGGCTTAAGGGTCACGGAATGGCGCTCCCACCCTCCACCTCGGCTCCCCCACCCTCTCTGGCGATCTGCCTCGTTCTCCACTAACTTCTGGATTCTCTCCGATCATCTGTTCCGGCGTTCTTCTGGGATCCAGGTAATACCCATCTAGTATGGGTTCGCCTGGTGGATCTACCCTTGGCTTGGATTTCTCCAAGGGTAGGGTTTTTGCAGAAGAGGTTTTCAGATCTACTGGACATACGGTCCACCCCGCCGGGCACAGGAGGTCATTCATATTAGTGGTTTCATTCAGCCGCCATATTTTTCGTCTCTCGGAGGATTTTGTGGCCGCGGTTTTGGAGGCAGTAATTGGAGGTTCGGCAATTGATCTTCAGGTTCTTCACATCAAGGATAAGGTTTACTCCTTTCATGTCTCTTGCAAGCAAGTTGGTTTTCTTAATATGGATCTCCGTTCCTATGCATGCGACCTGTTCAAATGCTATTTTCATCTATGGGGAAATGGGGGGCCAAATTGGATTAGAGAGCTCCGGATCTGGAGGAAGGAATGTGACTTTGAATGGATTCTAGTTAGTCCTACTAAGCGTCGTTCATCTTTAGGTCTTTTGGCCATGAATAAGCTTCCGGTTAGATCAGCTCTTAAGACTGCTACTTCTGCTCGTAAAAAGCTTTCTTTTGCCACGTTTGAGCGATACTCTGCTTGCAAGGGATATAGATATCCGGCTATGCAAGAGTGCATTGATTTCATGACAGATGCAGGGTATAATCTTCCTGCACATGAACGTGTAGTCATACATCCTTCACCACCCATGGACTTGTGTTGGACGGTGGCACGTCCACCTATTGTTTTTGGAATAGTTACTCCCTTGCCGGCGTTGAGCCGGCCGGAATCTGCTTCGCCGGTAATTGATCCGGTTTTGGAGGGCCCTTCCCCTGTGCATGCAGAATTCTCACTCGACAGTTGCGTAGAGGCGGGATTGTCGCCAGTTCAAAATATTTGCCCGGATTCTGGCCCAGAGGCTTTGGAGGCCAGTCGGGATTCTACCTCACCTTCAATATTTGGCCCATCTGCCTCGGGGCCTTCGAGCCCATCTCCTTCTCACCGTCCGGATATCCCCTCATCTCAGGAGGCAGCCAGACAGTTTGATGCCATGGTCGATGACATGGTGGACCGTGTGATCACCTGTACTATTTGCTCTCAGAAGGGCCACATGACAACGACTTGTGGAAGGCGAGTAGTCTGCACGGCTTGCTCCCGTCCTGGTCACTCTAGCCAGGCCTGTAATGATTTCGCGCGCTCCAATGGATTGGTTTGGAGACCAATTTCGGTTCAACAAAAAACGAGTTTATTGGAATCTGCTGCTACTCATGGGAACAGAGCCAGAGTTATTGGGATAGACTGTCCAGTCCCATCGCCGCTGCCTCCATTGCATCTTCCCCTTCCCCAAATCAACGAAAACCCCCCAACAAGCTCCGGGCTCTTCTATGGCGAACTACGAGCTCGACCCACAGCGCTTTGTGCCCCCTGGACATCCCATCATTGATGGTGGCGATCGTCGGCTTCCACGCACCTTCTTCACGCCCGCAACGCGTCCGCCCCGCCGGCACGAGGATTACATGGTTGCAGAGGTGATGCCGGCGCCGGAGGGGCCGTTCGGCCCGGTGCGGAACGAAGTCGTCCAGTTTCTGCAGAATAGAGGTATTATGGTTCGATCTGCTCAGCCGTGGTTTCATGGGATAGGTCTGTTTCAAGTCAGAGATCCGACTGTTCGATATACCCTAGTTCAGCATGCACCTTTTCCTTTGGGCAATGACCGTTTTGTCAGATTTGTGAAGCATGATGAGGGAGATAATTTCAAAGGAACACATGGTTTTCGTAAGGGTTGGTTAATGTTCATTGGGATTCCCCTGGATTACCGCACCACTGAATACATCTCGCAGGCAGTAGGCACCTTCGGAAAGTTTATTTCTTGGGACAGTGAAGACCCTTATCTTGTCCGGACTTTGGTTGAAGCTAGTTTCCCAGATACGCCTTTGGTTCCAAGGGATGTGGTTTTTGGTGATTATGTAGAGTATGGAGGTGCTCAAGTTTCTTGGACGGCCGCTTGCTATGTTCTTGGCGCATATTTTGCAGACCAGATGCCAAATGACGAAGACCCTATGCCTCTCGATGGAAACCCTCACCCTTTGCCTGGCAATCTGGTGCCTGATAATCTGATGTTTGCCTTACCTCCGTACCCAATGCTGGGTTGGAATGATGCACCTCTCGCTCCGCCGCCTCCATTGGTCAATAACGAAGCGCCTGCACCTGGTTGGGGCAATGCCCTGTGGGGAGATGAAGCTGACAATGTGCCACCTGCTGTTCCCGAACAAGATCAAGTTTCAATAGTAATTGATCAGCTAGAAGGATCTGTTTCTGTAGAGCAGCAAGAACAAGAAGGTGAAATCCAGCAACAACATGAGCCCCTTTACCCTGTCCTTGAGGAGAACCAGTTAGCCATTGTGCCCTACCATCCCCCTATGATTCAGCAACATCAGATTTTTATTGGCATGGCACGTATTGTGGCAGGACCTCCTCTTCCCCCGGAGATGATTTGGCAAAGGTACTTCCAAAACCTTATGTTTGATTTCTCTGTCAAGGAAGTGCCAAGACCTATCTTCTTCAAGCCGATGGGCACAATCATCTACTCCAAGAGGTCTTGGTCCATTGCCTTTGACGAATCAAGGATGATTAGTTGTTTGACTGCTTCACTGCCTCTTGTTCCTGCTGTCAGAAAACCTATCATGCAGAAGTGCCCTGTGGCCAGAGCTTTATTTGAGGCGGTGTCTGCTGTTTCGGAGTCTGTTTCTGAAGAAATTGAGTCTGCTAGTTCTGCTCTGCCAGTTTCAGTTCAATCAACACCTTTGTTCTCTGTGGAGCAATCCTCTGCTCGCAAGCGGCGACACAAGAAGAAGACTCCTGTTGTTGATACGTCACTTAGGCGTTGCACTCGGAGCGCGGCAAAGTTGGATGGGTACAAAAATGTGGTCTTTCAGCAACTTTCTCTGCAGCCATCTAAAAAGCGCCCCCGTGCAAAGCCCATGGAGGACAAGGCCCAGTCCACTTCTGCGGATGATACTGAAGACGCTCGGCCCACTGCACCACCTCACACCCCGCTTCATGTTCTTCAAGCTGTGGGGGCGCAGTTGGAGGTTGATCCTGCGCTCCTAACGGTGGACAAGCTTATGGCTAATCCTCAGGAGAACTCATCTGCATCTTCCAATTAGTTTTTATGTTACTTTATATGCCAACTCTGATGGTGCTGGATGTGTCTGTTTTTATTACTGTTGAACTAAGTCCGGGCTGGGAAGTGACACTCTGGGGTATTGAATTTAGTTTTATTTTGGAGGGTGTGGCATTATGTGCCACACTTTTATTACTTCTATATGCAATGGTTATCCATGAATCGTGTCACAACGCGTAGTTGGAAAGTTTTATGCTGGAATGTTCGTGGTCTGAATTCATATGCTAGACAACGCTCTGTCAGGGAGAAAGTGATAGAGAGTCAGTGCTCAGTGCTTTGTTTGCAGGAAACTAAGTTATCCTCTTGCTCGCGCTCTATCATGAAAAGCATTTTCCCTCAAGGGTTTGATCAATTTGTTGAGTCTCCCTCTAGCGGAGCATCTGGGGGCCTCTTAACAGCGTGGCGATCTGATATGTTTCGTGGCACCCTTATCACAGTTAAACCATACGCTATTGTTGTGCATTTTACCTCGGTCCATAATAATGAACAATGGTTTCTGGTTAATGTGTATGGTCCATGCCAGGGTGAGTTGCGAGATGAATTTGTCTCCTGGATTTACAATTTGGACATTGATCCGAATGAAATGTGGATGTTAATGGGGGACTTCAACTTCATCCGTTCCATTGATAATAGAAATCTCCCCGGGGGTGATATTAATGATATGTTCATTTTCAATGAAATAATTGGCCATTTGGGATTGTTAGAACTTCCTCTAAAAGGACGTCAATTCACATGGTCTAACATGCAAGACAGGCCACTCCTGGAACAATTGGACTGGGTTTTTACTTCTGCAAGTTGGATTAACATATATGCCATGACCCAACTGACCCCTTTGGCAAAGACTGCATCTGATCATGTTCCTTGTCTGGTGGCCATCAGTACAGCAATTCCCAAAGCACATATCTTCAGGTTTGAAAACTTTTGGATTTATCAGGCAGGCTTTATGGAATGTGTGCAGGAGGTGTGGGCTCGCCCCAGTCGTAAGACTCATATTTCGGCAATAATTGTGGACAAACTGAAAGCTTTGAGGTTTGCTCTCAAGAAATGGCAGAAAGGTTTATCACACATCAAAAGGTTGATTGAGAAGTGTAACCGGGTAATTCTTTGGTTGGACAATCTTGAAGATACGAGATCTTTATCCAGGCCTGAGTTTAATTTCAGGAAAACAATTAAATTGCACCATGAACACCTGCTTCACATGCAATACTTGTACTGGAGGAAAAGATGTACAATTAGGTATATCAAAGTGGGAGAGGAAAACTCCAAATTCTTTCAGGCCATGGCCACTGAAAGATTTAGAAAAAACTCTGTGGCAAGCTTGTTGCTGTCAGATGGAACAGTAACATCTAACCATGAGGAAATGGCCAGAGAATTCCTGACAACCTTCAAAAGCAGAATGGGGACAGTTAAGTCAATTTCTTTGGATGCAACCATTTTGTCCTTAATACCCAGGGTCCAGGGTTTGGAGGTGCTCACAAAACCTTTTGAATTAAAAGAAATTGAGCAGGTTATCAAGGACTTGCCTATTGATAAGGCCCCTGGACCTGATGGCTTCAACGGGCTATTTTTAAAAAAGTGTTGGCATATAATTTCTGCTGATTTTATACAGCTGGTTAAGGAGTTTCATGCTGGAACAGTGCAACTAGAAAATCTGAATGATGCATTCATTACCCTGGTCCCAAAGAAGCAGACACCTGAGGGTGTGGGAGATTTTCGACCAATCTCTCTAACCTCTGTTGGCCTAAAGTTTCTCACAAAGCTTGCTGCTAACAGATTTCAACTGGAGATTACCAAATGTGTGCATAAAAACCAATATGGTTTCATCAAATCAAGAACAATCCAGGATTGTCTTGCTTGGACATTTGAGTATATCCATCAGTGCAATAAGTCTAAAAGGCCCATCCTTTTGCTTAAGTTGGACTTTGAAAAGGCTTTTGACTCTATCCAGCATGAGGCAATCATAAAGATCTTAATTGCAAAAGGTTTTGACGAAAGGTGGATTGTTTGGATTAAGCAGTTGCTGTCTTCTGGCACTTCTTCTGTACTATTGAATGGAGTCCCTGGTACTCATTTCAAATGCAAATGTGGAGTCAAACAAGGGGACCCAATTTCTCCCTTATTATTTGTTATTGCGGCTGATCTTTTACAGACTTTAGTGAACAATCTTCTCCAACAAGGTTTAATAAGCAGGCCCCTGCTTACTCATGATCCAGATTACCCAGTGGTGCAATATGCAGATGACACACTGTTGTTCCTAAATGCTGATCTAAGTCAATTGAGGGCTCTGAAATCAGTTTTACATTCCTTCTCACAGGCAACTGGACTGTAGATCAATTTCCATAAATCCTCCATGTATCCTATCAATGTAGTTGAGCAGGATGCTTCTGACCTGGCTGCCTTTTTTGATTGCAAATTAGGCACTATGCCTTTCACATATTTAGGGCTGCCAGTGGGGACCACCAGGCCTAAAATAGTTGACCTCCTTCCTCTTGTGGATTGTATGGAGAGAAGATTGACAGCAAGTTCATGGTTCTTGCCACAAGGGAGCAGACTGCAATTAGTCAACTCTGTGATCTCTTCCTTGCCTATTTTTTTCCTCTATAGCTTGCCATTCCTCAGGGTATTTTAAAACAATTGGAAAGAATCCAAAGGCAGTGTTTATGGAGGAAATATGGTCAGGAAAAGGGTCACTCACTTGCGGCTTGGCAACTTGTTTGCAGGCCTAAGTGCAAAGGGGGGCTTGGGATTTTAAACCTTGGACTGAAGAATGATGCTCTCTTATTGAAGCACCTCAACAAATTTTATAACAAGATGGATGTGCCCTGGGTGCAATTAGTTTGGGACTCTTACTACTTTGAAAGGATTCCACATGATACTATTCTCTGTGGCTCCTTTTGGTGGAAAGATGTATTAAAATTGATGGATAATTTCAGAGCCGTTACGTCGGTTGATGTTCATAGTGGAGATACAGTGCAGTTCTGGTCAGACTACTGGCAAATTGGGAACAGCTCGGTTCCTATGCAACAACGATTTCCTAGGATGTTTTCCTTTTGTCTCCACAAAAACCTCTCAGTCAAGGAAGTTTTTCAGGCTAGTTCTTTTCAGGAACTTTTCTACCTACCTATGACTGAACAAGCCTTCCAAGAAATGCAACAGCTCTCCTCATTAATGGGGTCTTTCCATTTGGATATTCAATCTAATGACCACTGGGGATGGAGGCATGGCAACAAATCAGAGTATACAGCAAAAAAGTTTTATGATTTTGGCTATCAACCAATGGTCTCAAACCCCATCCTGGGATGGATATGGAAAAGTTGCTGCACTATGTCGATCAAGATGTTTGCCTGGCTTGTCATCATGGACAGGATTAACACCAAGGACATGATTCAGAGGAGACATTGGAGAATTAATGAAGGGCCTGAATGTGTTCTTTGTCTGACTGGAGCTCTGGAGGACAGAAATCACCTGTTCTTCCAGTGCAATTTCAGTGCTCGAGTCTGGAATTACCTGCAAATTGAATGGAAAAATAGTGATGATATGGTGGAAATTGCTCATCATGCAAGGAAGGATTTCAACAAACCTTTTTTTGCGGAGGTGGTTTTCGTGGCCTGGTGGAATATTTGGAAGATCAGGAATGATAGAACTTTCAGGAACATTCAGCCCTCTTTCAGGGCGTGGAGGAATAGCTTCATTCATGATATCACTCTGCTCTCCCACCGAATAAAGCGGAAATTTAGAGACGCCCTTCTTAAGTGGATTGATTTTCTTCCTCCTTGAGAAGAGTTCCTGTCTCTTTGTAATTCATAGGTTTAGCGCTCCTTCACCCTGTATAGTTTTTCTTTCCTCACCTTGAGGAAACCCTGTATGTGTTTGTTTTTTTATTTTATTTAATAAAATGCTGTGGGGTGTAAGCCCTGCAGTCTTCATGGTAAAAAAAATATGGCTTAAGGCCATCTAATAACGATAACAGCGGAAGGCTTGGAAGATAAGTGAGTCCATCAACTCCAACGGCATCACTGAGTATAGAACGACGACCTAAAACTCCTCAATCGTCGTCTGAAAAGTCTGCAACATTAACGTTGCAGCCCGAAAATGGGTCAGCACGTGGAATATGCTGGCAAGATAACACATAGAGAATAATGGAATGCAACAGCTATACTATATGCATATTTGGCTGGTGGAGAGCTCTATGGTTACAGTTTTTGCGTAAACCAATTTTTCCCTACTTCAAAGGAATAAATTAATTACTATCATGGTGGGTGTTAAACATTGAGAATGGTTGACAGCATTCTCAATCCCAATTAAGTATCATCATTAAAACCCAACAAAATTAATTTAGAGTAACATGTTGAGATTCACATGATAATCCAGGTACTAGATACTCAAGATGTCCATAACCGGGGACACGGCTAACCATGATTAGTTTGTTACACTCTGTAGAGGTTTGCGCACTTTTCCCCACAAGACTCGATCGCCTCCGTTGGATTTCTCGCACTACATGGTGTTCGAGAAACGGATGACCGAGACATAGTCTTTCAGAAGCGCTAGCACCTTACGATCGGGTAGACCGTACGACCTACATCCCCTACATCTGCTTGTCTACCACTGTAAGAGTTCGCACAACTTAGTCAACTATGCCAGAGCCCATAATGGCTTGTGGCTGCACACGGAAGTTTCTAGTATGAATAATCTCATGATCCCTTTGAGCCTGGGTGGCGGTCCAAAAGAAAAACAGGCAAGTCCTGGAAACCCCAGGTGCCTCAATCCACCCAGATGTGTGTTTAAGTTGCCACCTTAGATAAACCATTAATTAACAATCTCACATCTGTCATGGATATCACTCACCCAATCCACGTCTACTAGCATAGCATGGCATAATAAGCAAACGTAGAAGTAACTCCCAAAGGTTCGATAATAAACAGGTAATAGGTACTACCTCATCTACTTCCCATCCCACAATTTAATTAGATCCTAATCATGCAATGTGTGAGGATTGATCTAATGCAATAAAACTAGGTTGTAGAAACAGTATGATCAAAGTGTTACTTGCCTTGCTGATGATCCGCGAAACCTAGAGATTCGAAGTAACAGGCGGCGCACTCTGGGTATTCTATCGCAGACAAACAACAAGCATACAATAAGTACGCATCTAATGCACAGGTAAAACTCAAAAAGAAGATCTAACCAGAAAGTTCAACTTAAGAACCCTGGTTTGCAAAAAGAATCAAATCGAACGAAGCAAAAGAAATCAAACGGCGAAAGAAAACAACTTCGTTCTAGTAATCTGGATCTAGGGCAAATTTTATAGTAGCAAAAACATGTTTAAGTTGATTATTTGGAAAGAGGGTTTCGAGACGAAACTCCAGGTGCTTGAATCGCCTAATTCCGATAAACGAACGAAAAGTTATACTAAAACGAAAATCGGATCAGAAATCGCGATCAGAAAATAACCGCAAAAAAATCCGATGAAAAAGAAAAACGACGAACAGATTTTTTTAACGGCACGGGAAACAAGGCGGCGGCGAACCTCGGGCGGCGCGCAACTCCGGCGGCGGCGGCGGCTGGGGCTGGGGCTGGGGCGCGCTAGGGTTAGGGCGGCGGTGGTGGGCTGGCTCGGCTCGGGCCTCGGGTGCGCCTTATAAAGGCCCCGGCCAGGCGGAGTCCTGGCCGAGTACGGCCCAAAGTCGGTTCCGCGTTTTTTTTAAATAATTCCGCTCGGAAGAAAAATAAAAAGAAATACTAAACGGACTCCAAAATCATGAAATAAATTTTCCCGGGTTTCTAAAATCAAGCCCGATAAAGTGAACATTTATCTGGGCCCAAACTACAACTTTGAAAAACACGCATTTTTCCTAAATTCAAATGAAATACCGAAAAACTCCGAAATAAAACTTATTTGATTTTTTATTAAATCCTCAATATTTCTATATTTTGGGAAAGTCATTTTATTCCCTCTCTCATATTTTTGTAATAGAAATAATTGATGATAAAATAAATAAAATCAAATGATCCTGTTTACATAATTTGAGAAAACTCAAATATGTAAATAACGAAATCCCCAACTCTCTCCGTGTGTCCTTGAGTTGCTTAGGATTTTCTAGTATCAAAACCAAAAGCAAAATAAAATATGATATGCATGATGATCTAATGTATAACATTCCAAATTGAAAATTTGGGATGTTACATGGATACACTCACCCAATCCACCTCTACTAGCATAGCATAGCATAATAAGCAACGTAGAAGTAACTCCCAAAGGTTTGATAATAACAGGTAATAGGTACTACCTCATCTACTTCCCAAACCCACAATTTAATTAGATCCTAATCATGCAATGTGTGAGGATTGATCTAATGCAATAAAAACTGGGTAGTAGGTGGTATGATCAAAGTGTTACTTGCCTTGCTGATGATCCGAAAAACCTAGCGATTCGAAGTAGCAAGCGGCGCACTCCAGGTACTCTATCGCAAATAAACAAGCATACAATAAGTACTCAACTAATGCACAGGTAAAACTCGAATAAGAGATCTAACCAGAAAGTTCAACTTAAGAACTTCGGTTGGCAAAAAGAATCAAATCGAACGAAGCAACGAAAGACAAACGACAAAAGAAACAAGCTTCGTTTACTATTCTAGATCTAGGGTAATTTTTACAGTGGCAAAAACTTGTTTGAGTTGGTTAAACGGAAAGAGGGTTTCGAGACGAAACTCCAGGCGCCTGAATTGTCTAATTCTAATAAACGAGCGAAAAGTTAGACTAGAACGAAAAACGGATCAGGAATCGCGATCAGAAAAAATCGCGGATTTAATCCGAGAAAAAGAAAACGACGAACAAATTAACGAACGAACATTCGTTAACTAGATCTAATCGAAGAACGCGTTCATTAAAATGACGAATGGGCGAACGCTCGCTAAATAAATAAACCGGAAAAACCGATCTATTAAAAAAAACAAACAAAAAAACCGAACGAAACCGGCGGAAAACTGATCGGTTTTAAAAAAACCGGCGGCGAAATCTACCTCCGGCGGCGGCGGCGGGCGGCGGCGCGCGGAGCGACGGGCGGCGGTGGCGGCTAGGGCTGCGGCGGGCGGCGCGGGCTAGGGCGGTGGCTAGTGTTTGGTGGGGGTGGCGGCTAGGCCTCCCCGACTATTTAAAGGTGGCCGGGCCAAGTGTCTAGGTCGGACACGGCCCGGTAAGTCGGTTGCGTGTTTTTTTAAATAGTTACGCTCAGAAAAAAAACCGAAGGAATACTAAACGAACTCCAAAAATCCCGAAATAAATTTTCCCCGGCTTCTAAAATCATGCCGCACAGGATGAACATTTATTTGGGGCCTAAATGCAATTTTGAAAAACGCGCATTTTTCCTAAATTCAAATAAAATAGCAAATAAAACCAAAATAAAATCTTATTTGATTTATTTATTAAATCCTCAGTATTTCTTTATTTTTGGGAAAGTCATTTTGTTCCCTCTCTCATATTTTGATAATAGAAATAATTGAAGATAAAACAAATAAAATCAAATGATCCTATTTTCAAAATTTGAGAAAACTCAAATATGAAAATAATGAAATCCCCAACTCTCTCCGAGGGTCCTTGAGTTGTGTAGAATTTTCTAGGATCAACCAAAATGCAATAAAATATGATATGCAACTGATGATCGAGTGTATAACATTCCAAATTGAAAATTTGGGATGTTACATTTATTGACACTGACTATTGCCAGGACGACACGGGGGCCAGCTAGGCCGTGGAAGAAGAGGTAACTATCTCCTCCGACTCAGCCCCTTTGCCAAGACAGAAACTTCAACTGGTAACCCGAAAAGTAAGGTTTTCGCACCCTTTGGCTTATTTGGACCCTCATTTTCTTTTGAAAAAGCAGCAACATGAGAGCCGCCGTCAGGCCCAGACTAATGATGATGGTGAACCTCCTTCTGACTTACAAAAAACTCCTCGGAAACACCAGAATGAGGTTTCTTTCACCTTTGTCCTTTGTTTTTATCCGTGAATCTATTTCCTCTTATGCTTTAACTTTATTGTACTTTTGCAGGAGGTTTCTCGCTCTTCTGGCGACTCATCTCAGACTCAATTTCCTGCTTTCAAGACTGCCCCTGGGTAAGGAAAATTGTCTTTCCTCTGCATCTTTAAAATTGCATCATTATACTAACTGTCTCATAAAAAAATCTTTCTTAGTGGTCAAGCGAAGTCCAAGAAAGCTAAGGTTATTAAACCGGCAGAAGACCCAAGAAATCCTACACCTGAACTGGCAACATCAACTCCTCCTGCTCAATCTGAAGTGCCAGAAGATCCGGCTGTCCATGCTCAATTGGACCCTCCTGAGCCGTCAGCTGATGAAACCATTGTTGATCCTTCCACCACCAGACCATTCGGTTCAGCTAACCCACCAGCATCTTCTGACCATGACGTTCTGATCACTGGCAGCAGATTTGTTGTGCCGGGTAATCCGACTGTGCTGGCCAGGCATTCTGCCAAACAGGAGGCCTTAGAAAAGTAGAAAGTACAGTTTGATATCTCTCACTACACTCATCGGAATGCTAGTGACATACTATCCGACTATCTCAGTCATGTGCATTCCAGCCGTGAGTCGAAAATTGATTTGGTCAAGCAATTGCAACTAAAATATGAGGTATGTACTCTGGATTATATATACTCTGCCAGCCCCCAAGTCTTCAGATTATGATGAGCCTGAATGATCTGTAGACTTATGATATAGGTTGATACCTTGTCTTTAGATTTTTCCTAAGTCCAACAGATTAGTATAAACTTTCACCTGTAGTCCCCAAGGGCCGGCTCAAATTATCATAAATGAACCGGTACTTAACTTCTTAACTATTTTAACTCAGTCCAAATTAGTATGATCCGGCTCAACTTAAAAACTTTCTGAATGTCATGCATTAGCCCCCCAAGTTCCAAGCATTGTTACTTTGTAAAACACTTGGGATTAGAAACATAGAAGAGTCATGTTGCATAAAAATTGCTTTGGCAGACATTAGCCCCAAGTGCCAAGTGGTATCGCGTTTGCAAAGTACTTGGGACTTCAATCATTATAACATTTAGTTAAATCTTGAAACAAGTGTGCATGCTTGTAGACTGCCCTAACTGAATTGGGTTCTCAATTAACGGATGCAAAGACCCGGCTGGCAGATCAGGAAGCAGAGATAAAGACTGTTGATTCCAAACTTCAATTGAGTCTCTCTGAGACTGAAAAATTGAAGACCAGTTTGACTGAGAAGAAGAAATCCTAGGCCGATGAGAAGACCTTGCTGATACAACGTGCCGAGACAGCAGAGGCAGCTCTTGAGGAAGTTACCATGGAGCCCACCGGCTTAAAAAAAACCGTGTGTCTCAAATGGTCTCCACCATCTTCGGTAAGTCATTTGTATTAATCACTTATACCTTATTTTGACCAGGAATATAAGCTGCCTACTGAGATTTTGTTAAAATACTCGCAGGTCCATGAAGAAAAAATCTGAGCCAAGACAGTACGACAAAACTGAAGGCAGTTTATACCTTGGTGGAGCAATTGTATACTGGCGCTCAACAAGCACTTGCTACTATCTCCCCTGCCAACCAAGGACCCAACTGGTTGAGTGACGTTTTGAAGAAGTTATCGATCTTACCCGTCAGGTTTCAAGAGGTTAAACGATCCTGTGCCAGAGCCAGAGCCCTGACTGCCCTGAGCCGCTCCAAGGCTTGGGTGCCAGATCTAGACCTGGTGGATGTGGCTAAGGGGTACCCTACCATGAAGGAAGACGGGACTCCATTTGAGCAAGATGACTTCATTGCCTGTGTGAGGGGAGTTCGTCCTCAAGCTACCATTCTTGGAGAAGAGACCAACATCGACAAATATCAGCCGGGTTTTGATATGGAGAATAAGAAGATGGTGACTCCCTCTTATAAAGTGACGGATCTTATCCCGCTGGTTCGTCAACACACTTTTGCCCCGGAAATTGACCCGGCCGGCCTAATTGACGATGAGGCTAAGTTCATTGCTCTAGACGGCTTTGACTGGTGCAATCCCAGCTTCCAACCAGTGGAGGGAGGTGAGCCAGCCAAGGGGGAGTCATAACCGTCTGAACAATCCAGCTTTTAGCTTAAGACCTTCTTAGGACAGAAAAAACAATCGAACCTTTTGGTCTCTCAAAGCCTTGTAATAGGTTAGTTTGAAAACTGCATATTTTGCATATGCCATCATGCATAAGATGTTGCATATGACTCTTTTACCCATGATGTCAATACATGCGTTACATCCGTGGTTACATCTGTAATGTTTTAACTCTGTTCCTGTAAAAGATGAAAAAACTGCCATGTCGGTTTAGCACCGGACGGGTCAAAAACACCCGATATATGACTATGAAATTATCATAGTGGAAAAAACATAACTAGATGTAAGATAAACAAGGCTGAAAAAACCTTTAATTAACTAAAAAAGACAAAGAAACTTGTTCATGAATGACACTGTCATACCTGTGTTTTTGAACCTGGACTGCCGGTTTACATGACCCAGATGATGAGGTTGATAACCCAATCTTTTGTAGAAGTCAATACTTCCATATGTCTGATGACTGTTATGCCTTGGCAAATCATTGTCAAATAACCGAGCCGGTTTAATTTGAAACCATAATGACAGTTAAATTTGAGATGATAAAAAACAGTAAGACAAAACGCTATGCTTCAGAAAATGTAAATCAAAATATTTAAATAAAAACTGGAGGCTTTTGATTCGAATACAATTAGTAAACCGGACCAAAGGGGTTAAGCTAAGATTTGAATACGATCATATAGCCCCCAGTGGCTTTGGCGTTGCGCCGATCAAGAGGGTACCGACATCTATGTTCTCTTTGGTTCGAATACGACCTATGTTTGAACAGGAAGCCCCCAAATGACCTTGAGAGGTTTTTAACGACCCTGATTCAAATACGATCCAAGTCGGACCCAAAAGGGGTTAAGCTATGATTTGGATGCGATCAAGAAGCCCCTTAGTGAGTTTGGCTTTGAGCCGATCAAGAGGGTTACGACAGCTATGTTCTCTTTGGTTCGAATACGACCTATGTTTGAACAGGAAGCCCCCCAAGTGACCATGAAGTTTACAACTAGATTCGAATACGATCATGAGCCGAACCAAAACGGTTAAGCTAGATTCGGATACGATCAGCCCCCTTTTGGTCATTTTAAATAATGAAAATAATAAAGATATATGATCATTTGAAAAGGAAAAGGACAGAGGTCCTGCTTTATTACTTATCATAATATATACAACATCAAAGTATGTACATGACGAGAGCCGGTGGCTTTAAGTATAGTATGGCCGAAGCTGAGCAATGTTCCACGACCGGCGGGTCTCCTCCTCCGACTTACGGGAGTCTTTGTGCTCTCGAACGTCAATGAGGTAATATGACCCGTTGTTTAAGTTCTTGCTGACCACAAAGGGTCCTTCCCAAGGCGGGGATAGTTTGTGTGCATCAGATAGATCCTGGATGAGCCGGAGCACAAGGTCACCTTCTTGAAAGGTCCTGGACTTAACCTGGTGGCTATGATAATGGCGTAGGTCTTGTTGATAGATTGCTGATTGAGCCGCCGCCAAATCTCTCTCCTCATCTAACAAGTCAAGTGCATCCTGTCGGGCTTGTTCATTATCAGGTTCAACGTAAGCCCCCACACGAGGCGAGTCATGACGGATGTCACTAGGCAGCACTACTTCTGCTACATAAACCATGAAGAAAGGTGTATAACCTGTAGACCTGTTAGGAGTGGTATTGATACTCCACAGTACCGAGGGTAATTCCTCTACCCAAAAACCCGATGTGCGTTGTAAGGGAACCATAAGCCGAGGCTTGAGACCTTTTAAGATTTCTTGATTTGCTCTCTCAGCTTGACCATTAGATTGGGGGTGAGCTACTGAAGAAACATCAAGCCGGATATGCTCATATTGACAAAACTCCTCCATAGCTCCTTGGGACAAATTAGTGCCATTGTCAATTATAATGCTGTGTGGAAAACCAAAGCGAAAAATCACCTTTTTCATGAACTGAACCGTCGTGGCTGCATCACACTTGCTCACTCGCTCTGCTTCCACCCATTTTGTGAATTTGTCAACTGCCACCAAAAGATGTGTCTTTTTATCTTTGGACCTTTTGAAAGGTCCAACCATGTCAAGCCCCCAGACTGCAAACAGTCAAGTGATTGGAATCATCCGCAACCCTTGAGCCGGTACATGTGCTCGTCGTGCAAATTTTTGACATCCATCACACCTACTGACCAGCTCCTCCGCATCAGCGTGAGCCGTTAGCTAGTAAAAACCATGACGAAAAGCTTTGGCCACAAGAGACTTTGACCCAGTGTGATGACCGCAATCCCCTTCATGGATCTCACGAAGAATTTCTTGACCTTCTTCAGGAGAAACACAATGTTGAAAGACGCTGCGATGATACAACTCACCGTCAAAAATTGTCATTGACTTGGACCGCCGGGTTATCTGTCGGGCCAGGGTCTCGTCCTCTGGCAGCTCGCCCTGGGTCATGTAAGCCAAGAACGGTACTATCCAATCTAGAATGACATGAAGAGCCGCCACCAACTGTGCCTTCGGGTCAGGAATGGCCAAATCTTCCTCTGTAGGCAACTTAACAAACGAGTTATGTAAAACATCCAAAAAGGTGTTAGGTGGCACCGGCTTACGCTGAGATCCCAACCGGCTTAAGGCATCGGCCGCTTTGTTCTTTCTGCGGTCAATGTGTTCCACATGATAACCTTTAAAATGCCCCGCAATAGTGTCGACCTCGCGGTGAGAAGCCACCATGAGAGGATCCTTGGAATCCCACCTGCCTGACACCTGCTGAGCCACCAAATCTGAGTCGCCAAGGCACCGTACCCGGCTCAAACTCATCTCTTTAGCCATTCGAAGACCATGGAGCAAGGCTTCATATTCTGCTGCGTTGTTAGTACAAGGAAACATCAATCGCAACACATAACAAAACTTGTCACCTCGAGGAGAAGTTAAAACAACTCCAGCCCCCGAGCCTTCCAATCGTCTGGATCCATCAAAATGAACCGTCCAATATGTGTTGTATGGTTTCTCCTCTGGCATCTGCAACTCTGTCCAGTCATTAATGAATTCAACCAGCGCTTGAGATTTGATCGCAGTACGTGGAACATACTTCAAACCATGAGACCCGAGTTCAATAGCCCACTTGGCGACTCGTCCTGTGGCTTCTCTATTTTGAATAATGTCTCCTAGAGGAGCAGAGCTAACCACAGTGATTGGGTTACCCTGAAAGTAATGCTTGAGCTTCCGGCTTGCCATGAACACCCCATAAACAAGCTTCTGCCAATGTGGATATCTCTGCTTAGATTCAATGAGCACCTCACTAACATAGTAAACCGGCTGTTGGACCAGATGTTCCTTACCGGCCTCCTTGTGCTCCACAACAATGCCCACACTGACAGCACGTGAGTTAGCAGCCACATACAACAACAACGGCTCTTTCTCAACCGGAGCAGCAAGAATCAGCGGCTCAGCGAGCTGTTTCTTCAGATCCTCAAAAGCAGAGTTAGCAGCGTCACTCCAGACAAAGTCATTCGCCTTCTTCATCATTTGATGCAAAGGCATCGCCTTCTCCCCTAACCGGCTTATGAATCGGCTTAAGGCTGCGACGCGTCCCGCCAATCGCTGAACGTCATTGATGCACGGCGGTTTAGCCAGAGATGTAATTGCTTTAATTTTCTCCGGGTTAGCCTCAATACCTCTGTTAGACACCAAAAAACTCAAGAGTTTGCCAGCTGGGACTCCAAAAACACACTTGGTCGGGTTAAGCAACATCTTGTAGACCCCGAGGTTATCAAAGGTCTCCTTTAGATAAGTTACCAGGGTTTCCTTCTCTCTGGATTTCACCACTATGTCATCCACATAAGCATGAACATTACGCCCAATCTGATTGTGAAGGAAATTCTGCACACATCGTTGATAAGTCGCCTGGGCACTCTTAAGCCCAAAAGGCATAGACACATAGCAGAAGGCTCCGAATGGAGTGATGAAAGCTGTCTTCTCCTGGTCCTTAACTGCCAACTTGATCTAATGATAACCCGAATAGGCATCCAAAAAACTCAAACACTCGCAACCCGCCATAGCATCAATGATCTGATCAATACGAGGGAGAGCAAAAGGGTCAGCCAGACAAGCTTTGTTCAAATCTATTTAATCCACACACATGCGCAAGGTCCCGTTCTTTTTAAGCACAAGCACCGGGTTAGCCAACCACTCTAGGTGAAAAGCTTCAACAATGAACCCGGCCGCCAAGAGTCGGGCAACCTCTTCTCTAATAACCTTGCGCCTTTTCTTGTTAAACCGTCGAAGAAACTGCCTGACCAGCCTAAATTTCGAATCAATATTGAGAGTGTGCTCAGCAAGTTCTCTCGGGACACCCGGCATGTCAGAAGGCTTCCATGCAAAGATGTCCCGGTTCTCACGGATGAACTCAATGAGCGCGCTTTCCTATTTTGGATCCAAGTTAGCACTGATAACGAACTATTTGGATGAGTCGCCAGGCACAAAATCAACCATATTGGTGTCATCAGCTGATTTGAATTTCAACACCAGTTCATGCTCCATAGTTGGCTTCTTCAAAGATGTCATGTCTACCGGGTCAACATTATCTTTATAAAACATTAATTCCTTTATTGCACAAACAGACTCAGCATAAGCAGCGTCACCTTCTTCACATTCCAGGGCTATTTTCCGGTTTCCATGTACTGTGATGGTGCCTTTATAACCCGGCATCTTGAGCTGTAGATACACATAACATGGTCGAGCCATGAACTTGGCGTAAGCCGGCCGTCCAAATAGGGCATGATATGGGCTTTTGATCTTAACCACTTCAAAAGTTAACTTCTCAACCCTAGAATCATATTCATCCCCAAAGGCCACTTCCAGCTCAATCTTACCAACTGGGTATGCTCACTTACCAGGTACAACACCATGAAAAACATTGTTAGATTGTCTAAGACTCCTGTCAGTCAACCCCATGCGACGAAACGTCTCACAATAGAGGATGTTGATGCTACTGCCTCCGTCCATGTGTACCTTAGTAAACTCATATCCACCAACCTGAGGCGCCACTACCAAAGCCAAGTGACCCGGATTATCAACCTGGGGAGGGTGATCCTCCCTACTCCACACAATAGGCTGTTCTGATCATCTCAAATAACGTGGAACCGTCGGCTCAACAGCGTTTGCAACCCTCTTGTGAAGTTTCTGGTCCCTCTTGCACAAACTAGTGGTAAATACGTGGTACTGCCCACTGTTCAGCTGTTTTGGGTTACTCTGATACCCGGACTGCTGCTGTTGTTGCTGCTGATTACTCTGTCCAGATTGCTGATTATAACCACCTTGGTTACCCGGATGACCCTGGCCATGAAAACTGCCTCCTCTTGAGCCGGCGCCCGGGCTATGAAAGCCACCACCGCCTGAACCGCTGCCAGGTCCGTGGTTACCATCGAACATGTTGGAATTTTTAAACGCCTTCATGATCGTATAGTCCTTCCACAGATGGGTAGCTGGCTTCTCCCGGGTGCCGTGTCTCGGACAGGGTTCATTCAGTAGTTTCTCAAGGGTGGGACCTGACCTGCCTGACCGAGGAGGTGGCCTCCCCTTGCGTCGTTGGTTGTTGCCCTGTGTACTGGTGTTAGCCACAAACTCGTCAACCTTACATTTATTACCTCCTTGTTTCGCCGGGTTATGCTGGTGACCCTTGCCATTGCCGTTCTTTTTTCCCTTCACTGCCTTTTCTTCATCAGACGCAAGATCTTTAGTGCTATCTGAATCAGCATATTTGACCAGAGCCGCCATCAACTGGCCCATGTCATGAAAATCACGCTTGAGCCGCCCCAGCTTCCGCTTCAAAGGTTAAAAACGGCAATTTTTCTCCAACATTAAGACTGCAGAGCCAGCATCCATCTTATCAGATGAATGTATTATCTCCTTGACCCAGCACACCCAATGGGTCGTGGACTCACCTTTCTCTTGCTTACAGTTAGTCAAGTCCACGATTGACATAGGTTTCTTACATGTGTGCTTGAAGTTCTGAATGAACCGGGCTTTTAATTCCGCCCATGAGCCGATGGAGTTGGGTGGCAACCCTTTCAACCAAGTGCGAGTTGTTCCATCCAACATCATAGTGAAATATTTAGCCATTGCTGCATCGCTGACCTCCAACAGCTCCATCGCCATCTCATAACTTTCAATCCATGCCCCAGGCTGCAAGTTGGCCGTGTAATTAGGCACTTTACGAGCCCCATAAAATCTTTTAGCAAGCGCTCATTACATAGAGCCGGTACCAGGCAAGGAACACCTCCTGTCATTGTGACCACTCCTGCCTCAACAGAGGTTGCTGGATAACCTGGAAAAGCCTGATGAGCCGCCTGCTCAGCTGCCAGTTGAACCGCCCGCTCAGCCTCCTCACGGATCCTCTCCTGATCCACCAAGTTAAAGGCTCCATCCCGCGCCGGGTCATGCCTGCGCGGTTGGTTACGGCGTTGGCCATTGCTTGACATAGCCAATGAGTCCATATGCCTGCTATAGCTCGGGCTCCGGCTTGGGCGAGGGGTTGAATGGATTCTGTCTCGACTATAAGAGTATGCATCCTGCTGTGCCAGGGCTGTCTGAAGAAGTTCTCTGACCCTTCGTGTTTCGATCGCCGTTGGAGAGTCACCTTCCATTGGGAGAGCCGCCAGACGAGCCGACGCAACAATTAAATTCTCCATAGGGTTAGAGAAGTGACCTGGTGGTACTGGCGTGTAACGAGGCAGAGCAATATTCACACGGGGTGGTTCCATGGTCCTCGGCTGAACCGGCGCCCCCATCCCAGGTGTTGTGCAGATGTCCGACTCAGGGCCCGGCTCGCCGATCCGGCCGATGAAGACGTGGATTCCACCGAAGGGGACCCGGTATCTGTACTAAATTGAGCCGGCGTCAGGGCCCCAGCCTTCGTCGTTGATGTAGAGCTTGCCGCGATGACTCTTGGTCATCCGGCCCACAGTGTATCCCTTGAGCCCTACGAAGTTGCCCTTCAAGAACTCAAATCCATCGTGCGCTGGCCCCATGGTGGGCGCCAACTGTCGTGGAATTGTCACGGCAGATGTCCTAGCGAAAGGACTTAGTCGTAGGGCCATCGCAACTAGGAAGATTAAAGGGGTTAATCGGGACAAAGGACACGAGAGGTTTATACTGGTTGGGCCCCTTACGGTGAAGGTAAGGCCTAGTCCAGTTGATGTTGTATTGCTAGGTTTCGATGACCAAGGAGCTAATCCTCTAGCTTGGTTATTGATATATTGTTTTCTTATCCTCAGCCGCCGCCGGGTCACCCCTTATATATACGGGTTGACGCCTGGCGGACTACAGAGTCCCGGCCGGCTCATAAAACGTGTCCGGCTCGGTGACTTCTTTTATATGCCTTTCTTTACAAGTCTTTCTTTACATACGGCGGTTTACAATATTGGGCCTTAAGCCGCCTCTGGGCTTAGGCCTTCTACAAGTCTTAATAAACTATCACCTTGAATATTACTAGGCTTCTTTTTGTAACCCGCCATTGGGGTTGACCCGGCCCCTCCTGGGCGGGTCATACCTGGTAGCTATATCCCCAATAGGACCCGAAGGGCGGCGAGGTCTGGCGGGTTGCTACGACGGTGGACGTCGGGCCGAGGGACTCCGGCGAGCTGCCGAGCGGCGGAGGAGCGTCCTGGAGCGGTTGCGTACGGCGGCGGGGCACACGGGTGGCGCGGGCCCGGCGAGGACCGGTTCGTCCCGGGGCCGGCCGAATCTGGGCCTCGGGCGGTGGCGACGATGTGGGCGCGGGGAAGGACACGTGGCAAGGCGCGAGTGGACGAGGGGACGGCGGCGGACGTGTCCGGCGGCAGGGTGGACATGTCCGTCGGCGGGAGGAGGAAGAAGCTAGGGTTTGTACTGTGAAATTTTGGAGGAGTGCACATATTTATAGGTAGAGGGAGTTTGGAGTGTCCAAATGAGGTGTAGTTTTCGACCACGCGATCGTGATCCAACGGCGGATGACATGGGAGTGGTTTGGAAGGGTTATTGGGCCGTTTTGGAGGGGTGTTGGGCTACAACACACACGAGGCCTTTACGGTTCCCCGGTTAACCGTTGGAGCATCAAACGGACTCCAAATGGCACGAAATTTGACAGGCGGTCTACCGGTGGTGTATGAAGGCCTCTTGGCAAATCTTGGTCCATTCCGAGAATTTTTAACACCCGCTCACAAAATGAGACAAAAGGGGTACTCCGGGTGCATGAGGGAGAGTCGGATTGCAAAACGGACAACGGGGAAAATGCTCGGATGCATGAGGCGAACACGTATGCAAAATGAGATGCACATGATGACGTGATATGAAATGCATGACATGAGCAAAATGCAAAACAAAGACAAAACCCAACCACGAAAGGGGAATATCGTATCGCATCTCCGGAAAAGGCAAGGGTCAGAGTTACAAATATGGAAAGTTGTATTCGGGGCGTTACAACACTCCACCACTATGAGAGGATCTCGTCCCGAGATTTAGGATGTCACCGGAGGGAAAACGGAAGAAGAAGAGGTAAACAAAGTTGCTTCTTTGACAAACGAGTGAAACCAAAGAACCTTGAGATGTTGAACAATTTGAAAGAAAGAAAACAACGAAGAAGAACAAAGTTGAAAACACTCCGTTAGAAAAGAGGAACATGGGATACTCCGTTAGAACATGGGATACTCCGTTTAGTGATAAGATAGATATTGAAAACACTCTGGTTAAAACTAGATAGAGAAGGAATAAGATTGATATAATTTAGGCAGCACTCTGACTGAAAGGAGAAGAAAAACTTGATAAGATGAAAAGAACTTGAAGAGATGACACAACACTCCGGTTAAATGGATAAGCAAAGGAATGAAGATGACCTTGGGAAAAACAAGATGATTGGTCGAAGATAGCAACATCACAATGCCTCCGGAAGAAATGAAAGAATGGAATGGAATGAACGAAGGGAAACAAGATCTTGAGAGAGCATGCTTACAACAAATGCTAGAACGGGGTTGCTGGATTATCAACAACGAAACGAATAAACTAGTAGTGGGCTTAAGGAAAACTTCTCAAAATTATGAGGTGAAATTCTGCCACTAACAAAAACAATAGCTTGGATTCAGATCTAGAAAAGATAGAATGCTTCTTCCATCGAGTTGATAAGAAAAACTTGGATCATAGGTAATCACCACAAGGAGCAACATTCCCAAAGGAAGGCTTTAGGTGAAAACTATACCAGGATAACTCCAAGGAAGAAAATGATGGGTTTAAATATCTCATTCCTGAACTTGTGAATCATGAAACACAAAGAAATTGTCAAGAATGACATAACACCACCTCAAAAATGATAAGGTAGAAAGGATTGCACTTCGGTAGGCAAGATGAAGAGTGCTTGAACTCCTCATAACAAGACATGTTTTGAACACCATGCTTATTTGAGAGTACAGCTTGGAGGGTCATGACTTCGAGAGAGATATTGAAGAACAATTGAAGAATGAATAGAATCCTTGACGAGCCATCATGAAGAAACTCTCGAAGAACTCCGGATAGATAAAAAGAAGGTCGCACGGAAAAGAAGCTTGAAAAGAATAAGACGAATCCTTGCATTGATTAAATGGAGCTTCACGATGATATAACTGAGAAAACTTGGAACTCTGGAAAGAAAGATGAACAAATGAGATCAATTTTTTTGATGAACCTCCGGAATAAGGAATTAATCACTTGGATGAAACAAGAATAAGAATTACGTTATGCGTATCCTTCACCAATTTAGATTGATGACAAGCAACAGATTTGGCATACTACTTATTCTCGTAGAAAGGATTAAGATAGATATGGCGCAAACTTGGGAAGGTCTTGATGGATCCACCGGTGGGGTTTGGAAACAACGAATCAATTGATATGAGAACATAGGAAGAGGAATCTTGAATGAACCACCGTAAGAATTGAAAACGATCAAAGGAAAGATAGCGAAACACCAGGAAGAAGTAGAGAACGAATGAAGACACTTGAGGGAATTTAGATACCTGAGAACGAAGAGATCAAGAGTTTATTAGAGAACACTTGCACGATGCACCGGTAAGATTTGGAGAGTGAGAGCTGAAAGCTGAGAATGAATAAACCCGAAATGATGACCTTCGGAGAATCGAACTGAAAAAGACTCATGAATTGCTCCAGATGGGTGAAAAACATTCTCACAATCGAAAACAATAATGAGAGGATGGCATCAAGCTTGAATCACAAATCTTTGAAAGAACGGGTAAGGATTTAAGAGGAAGTCTTCTTCGGTCTTCAAAATCCGAGAATGACAACGAGAAACAACACGATGAATTGTTGAGACACTCCGGAATAATTAAGAATATAAATGTTGAATCAACAATGAAAAGAATTTGAAAGATCTTGGAGAACGACATTTGACTGATGAGAATTCATTCTTATGTCAAACTTTGAAAGAACTTGAGGATAGCTCCGGGAAAATTAGAAGAGTCAGGTAAGATCCTAGGAAAGACCTGTGGGTTAGGGCCCACTCAAAAGATACACCGTTGAATGATTTAAAAGATAGATTGCGCCGGCTGAATTAAATGGCTTGAATAAGATAACAACCTCGAGATAGCTTACGCGAATTAGCAATGGAAACGTGAATCTCCTGAGATATCTTGAGCACTCCGGAACAATTGAATAGCGAGAAGTGGATGATTAAGAGGTGCACCAGCATGGGAAAACATTTGAAACAAGGAATAGGATATGATCAACACCAAAAACTTGAATTGAATCCACCGGAGAAGAAAGAGAACGAAGAATGATGAACTTAAGCTTCGTTAGTATCTTCCTAAGAATCACCAGATACGAATATTGACGGAAAAGAATGAAGAGACTTCACATCAATAAGATGGATACTTGACTAAGAAATCTTAGTCCTCGAAGAAAAAGGGTGGGAGGGCAGGAAAGCAAAGGCAACTTGGTACGGATGAAACAAACAACGTTGAGAAGACTTGAGTTGATCTTGCGGATGGGAAAAATGATAGGATCACCTTGAAGAGAAACACGCTGGTTGAAAAGAATTGGCATGATAACCTTGATGATCAAGAAGGATTAGTATTCACATAGAAATGTGAGAACACCACTTAGGAAAGGTATGGAATCAAAACTTGACATTGAAGCATCTCGAATACCACAAACCAAAACAAAACAAAGGATTGACTTCCAGAATAAACCAGAACAAACATATGATAGATCCCATATCGTATCATGTGTCTGTTGGAAAGATATTCTAGGAGCTACTTGAATTCCCACTTATAAACTCCCGAAACTTTCTGGTTATGCAATCAGGTGTTGGGGATACAGGGGAAGCATAATATCTCACCCAAAACCACCAAATCCTACATCCAATAGTATCCATCCTTCAACACATAACCAAGAAACCTTCGGAAATCATTTACCTCAACCTTCGAAAAGCACCCGTTATACGAGTTATGGCAATACTCCCGAACTCCCGCCCCAGTACTGGGTGGTGTCGAGGTTATCTCACCAACAACTGCATAAAAGAGATTTTCGATGTCGGCGAACTCAGGTATTCTAGAACTGCAATGATAAAATTGTGACGACAACACCTCAGAGCTCAACTCCCCGGGACACTGCCACAACCCCTAAATGTCAGGAGGCACCAACAACAATGTTCTCATCACAAAACCATCGGAACGATTCCAAGATACCCACTTGATCCTAAAAAAATAAAAAATTCATGAAATTTGAGGAGAGAAGAGTCAAAACTCTACGTCAGGAGGCCTCACCAGAGCGATGAAGGGACTGGGAAGTAAAAAGAATCCTACTCTCAGATATATATAATCCTAAGACTCAAAACATTTTGTTCTAGACTCAACAACGTTAGTGATTCGATCAAGCAGGGGGCTCCTAAGTCGGGGAAGGCTCTGATTACCAACTTGTAACACCCACGATGCGGCTATATCTCCCACGTGTCGGAGCACGACTTAGAGGCATAACCGCATGGTAGGCATGTCGCAAGAGGGGTAATCTTTACACATCCCATGTACTCCCTCCGTCCCAAAATATAAGAACATTTTTTAAACTACACTAGTGTAAAAAACGTTCTTATATTATGGGACAGAGGGAGTACTGAATAAGAAAGGGATAAAGAGTCGGCTTACAATCACCACTTCACACAATACACAAATATATCATACATCATACAGAATACAATCAAGGTTCGACTGTGGAACCAACATAAAGAAAGACAACCCCAAATGCTAGATCCCCGGTCGCCCCAACTGGGCTCCTCTACTGATCATCCGGAAAAGAAACATAGTAACGACCCGAATCCTCATCGAACTCCCACTTGAGTTCGGTAGCGTCACCTGCACTGGAATCATCGGCACCTGCAATTGTTTGGAAGTATCTGTGAGCCATGAGGACTCATCAATCTCACACCCGCGAGATCAAGACTATTTAAGCTTATGGGTAGGGAAAGGTTATGAGGTGGAGCTGCAACAAGCACTAAGCATATATGGTGGCTAACATACGCAAATAAGAGCGAGAAGAGAAGCAATGCCACGGTCAAGAAGCTAATAGTGATCAAGAAGTGATCCTCAAGCTACTTACATTCAAGCATAACACGAGACCGTGTTCTCTTCCCGGACTGCGCCGAAAAGAGACCATCACGGCTACACACGCGGTTGATTCATTTTAATTAAGTTAAGTGTCAAGTTCTCTACAACCGGACATTAACAAATTCCCATCTGCCCATAACCGCGGGCACGGCTTTCGAAAGTTCAAAACCCTGCAGGGGTGTCCCAACATAGCCCATCACAATAGACACACCCACGATGGCGCTCCCACCCTCCACGATGGCGCTCGCACCCTCCACCTCGGCTCCCCCACCCTCTCCGGTGATCTGCCTCATTCTCCACTAACTTCTGGATTCTCTCCGATCATCTGTTCCGGCGTTCTTCTGGGATCAAGGTAATACCCATCTAGTATGGGTTCGCCTGGTGGATCTACCCTTGGCTTGGATTTCTCCAAGGGTAGGGTTTTTGCAGAAGAGGTTTTCAGATCTACCGGACATACGGTCCACCCCACCGAGCACAGGAGGTCATTCATATTAGTGGTTTCATTCAGCCGCCATACTTTTCGTCTCTCGGAGGATTCTGTGGCCGCGGTTTTGGAGGCAGTAATTGGAGGTTCGGCAATTGATCTTCAGGTTCTTCACATCAAGGATAAGGTTTACTCCTTTCATGTCTCTTGCAAGCAAGTTGGTTTTCTTATTATGGATCTCCGTTCCTATGCATGCGATCTGTTCAAATGCTATTTTCATCTGTGGGGAAATGGGGGGCCAAATTGGATTAGAGAGCTCCGGATCTGGAGGAAGGAATGTGACGCCGAATGGATTCTAGTTAGTCCTACTAAGCGTCGTTCATCTTTAGGTCTTTTGGCCATGAATAAGCCTCCGGTTAGATCAGCGCTTAAGACTGCTACTTCTGCTCGTAAAAAGCTTTCTTTTGCCACGTTTGAGAGATACTCTGCTTGCAAGGGATATAGATATCCGGCTATGCAAGAGTGCATTGATTTCATGACATATGCGGGGTATAATCTTCCTGCACATGAACATGTAGTCATACATCCTTCACCACCCATGGACTTGTGTTGGACGGTGGCACGTCCACCTATTGTTTTTGGAACAGTTACTCCCTTGCCGGCGTTGAGCCGGCCGGAATCTGCTTCGCCGGAAATTGATCCGGTTTTGGAGGGCCCTTCCCCTGTGCATGCAGAATTCTCGCTCGACAGTTGCGTAGAGGCGGGATTGTCGCCAGTTCAAAATATTTGCCCGGATTCTGGCCCAGAGGCTTTGGAGGCCAGTCGGGATTCTACCTCACCTTCATTATTTTGCCCATCTGCCTCGGGGCCTTCGGGCCCATCCCCTTCTCACCATCCGGATATCCCCTCATCTCAGGAGGCAGCCAGACAGTTTGATGCCATGGTCGATGACATGGTGGACCGTGTGATCACCTGTACTATTTGCTCTCAGAAGGGCCACATGACAACGACTTGTGGAAGGCGAGTAGTCTGCACGGCTTGCTCCCGTCCTGGTCACTCTAGCCAGGCATGTAATGATTTCGCGCGCTCCAATGGATTGGTTTGGAGACCAATTTCAGTTCAACAAAAAACGAGTTTATTGGAATCTGCTGCTACTCATGGGAACAGAGCCAGAGTTATTGGGATAGACTGTCCAGTCCCATCGCCGTTGCCTCCATTGCATCTTCCCCTTCCCCAAATCAACGAAAACCCCCAACAAGCTCCGGGCTCTTCTATGGCGAACTACGAGCTCGACCCACAGCGCTTTGTGCCCCCTGGACATCTCATCATTGATGGTGGCGATCATCGGCTTCCACGCACCTTCTTCACGCCCGCAACTCGTCCGCCTCGCCGGCATGAGGATTACATGGTTGCAGAGGTGATGCCGGCGCCGGAGGGGCCGTTCGGCCCAGTGCGGAACGAAGTCGTCCAGTTTCTGCAGAATAGAGGTATTATGGTTTGATCTGCTCAGCCGTGGTTTCATGGGATAGGTCTGTTTCAAGTCAGAGATCCGACTGTTCGATATACCCTAGTTCAGCATGCACCTTTTCCTTTGGGCAATGACCGTTTTGTCAGATTTATGAAGCATGATGAGGGAGATAATTTCAAAGGAACACATGGTTTTCATAAGGGTTGGTTAATGTTCATAGGGATTCCCCTGGATTACCGCACCACTGAATACATCTCGCAGGCAGTAGGCACCTTCGGAAAGTTTATTTCTTGGGACAGTGAAGACCCTTATCTTGTCCGGACTTTGGTTGAAGCTAGTTTCCCAGATACGCCTTTGGTTCCAAGGGATGTGGTTTTTGGTGATTATGCAGAGTATGGAGGTGCTCAAGTATCTTGGACGGCCGCTTGCTATGTTCTTGGCGCAGATTTTGCAGACCAGATGCCAAATGACGAAGACCCTATGCCTCTCGATGGAAACCCTCACCCTTTGCCTGGCAATCTGGTGCCTGATAATCTGATGTTTGCCTTACCTCCATACCCAATGCTGGGTTGGAATGATGCACCCCTCGCTCCGCCGCCTCCATTGGTCAATAACGAAGCGCCTGCACCTGGTTGGGCCAATGTCCTGTGGGGAGATGAAGCTGACAATGTGCCACCTGCTGTTCCCGAACAAGATCAAGATTCAATAGTAATTGATCAGCCAGAAGGGTCTGTTTATGTAGAGCAGCAAGAACAAGAAGGTGAAATACAGCAACAACATGAGCCCCTTAACCCTGTCCTTGAGGAGAACCAGTTAGCCATTGTGCCCTACCATCCCCCTATGATTCAACAACACCAGATTTTTATTGGCATGGCACGTATTGTGGCAGGACCTCCTCTTCCCCCGGAGATGATTTGGCAAAGGTCCTTCCAAAACCTTATGTTTGATTTCTCTGTCAAGGAAGTGCCAAGATCTATCTTCTTCAAGCCGATGGGCACAATCATCTACTCCAAGAGGTCGTGGTCCATTGCCTTTGATGAATCAAGGATAATTAGTTGTTTGACTGCTTCACTGCCTCTTGTTCCTGCTATCAGAAAACCTATCATGCAGAAGCGCCCTGTGGCCAGAGCTTTATTTGAGGTGGTGTCTGCAGTTTCGAAGTCCGTTTCTGAAGAAATTGAGTCTGCTAGTTCTGCTCTGCCAGTATCAGTTCAATCAACACCTTTGTTCTCTGTGGAGCAATCCTCTGCTCGCAAGCGGCGACACAAGAAGAAGACTCCTGTTGTTGACACGTCACTTAGGCGTTGCACTCGGAGCACGGCAAAGTTGGATGGGTACAAAAACATGGTCTTTGAGCAACTTTCTCTGCAGCCATCTAAAAAGCGCCCCCGTGCAAAGCCCATGGAGGACAAGGCCCAGTCCACTTCTGTGGATGATACTGAAGACGCTCGGCCCACTGCACCACCTCACACCTCGCTTCATGTTCTTCAAGCTGTGGGGGCGCAGTTGGAGGTTGATCCTGCGCTCCTAACGGTGGACAAGCTTATGGCTAATCCTCAGGAGAACTCATCTGCATCTTCCAATTAGTTTTTATGTTACTTTATATGCCAAGTCTGATGGTGCTGGATGTGTCTGTTTTTATTACTGTTGAACTAAGTCCGGGCTGGGAAGTGACACTCTGGGGTACTGAATTTAGCTTTATTTTGGAGGGTGTGGCATTATGTGCCACACTTTTATTACTTCTATATGCAATGGTTATCCATGAATCGAGTCACAACGCGTAGTTGGAAAGTTTTATGCTGGAATGTTCGTGGTCTGAATTCAGACGCTAGACAACGCTCTGTCAGGGAGAAAGTGATAGAGAGTCAGTGCTCAGTGCTTTGTTTGCAGGAAACTAAGTTATCCTCTTGCTCGCGCTCTATCATGAAAAGCATTTGCCCTCAAGCGTTTGATCAATTTGTTGAGTCTCCCTCTAGCGGAGCATCTGGGGGCCTCTTAATAGCGTGGTGATCTGATATGTTTCATGGCACCCTTATCACAGTTAAACCATACGCTATTGTTGTGCATTTTACCTCGGTCCATAATAAAGAACAATGGTTTCTGGTTAATGTGTATGGTCCATGCCAGGGTGAGTTGCGAGATGAATTTGTCTCCTGATTTTCAATTTGGACATTGATCCGAATGAAATGTGGATGTTAATGGGGGACTTCAACTTCATCCGTTCCATTGATAATAGAAATCTCCCCGGGGGTGATATTAATGATATGTTCATTTTTAATGAAATAATTGGCCATTTGGGATTGTTAGAACTTCCTCTAAAAGGACGTCAATTCACATGGTCTAACATGCAAGACAGGCCACTCCTGGAACAGTTGGACTGGGTTTTTACTTCTGCAAGTTGGATTAACATATATCCCATGACCCAACTGACCCCTTTGGCAAAGACTGTGTCTGATCATGTTCCTTGTCTGGTGGCCATCAATACAGCAATTCCCAAAGCACATATCTTCAGGTTTGAAAACTTTTGGATTCATCAGGCAGGCTTTATGGAATGTGTGTAGGAGGTGTGGGCTCGCCCCAGTCATAAGACTCATATTTCGGCAATAATTGTGGACAAACTGAAAGCTTTGAGGTTTGCTCTCCAGAAATGGCAGAAAGGTTTATCACACATCAAAAGGTTGATTGAGAAGTGTAACTGGGTAATTCTTTGGTTGGACAATCTTGAAGATAGGAGATCTTTATCCAGGCCTGAGTTTAATTTCAGGAAAATAATTAAATTGCACCATGAACACCTGCTTCACATGCAATATTTGTACTGGAGGAAAAGATGTACAATTAGGTATATCAAAGTGGGAGAGGAAAACTCCAAATTCTTTCAGGCCATGGCCACTGAAAGATTTAGAAAAAACTCTGTGGCAAGCTTGTTGCTGTCAGATGGAACAGTAACATCTAACCATGAGGAAATGGCCAGAGAATTCCTGACAACCTTCAAAAGCAGAATGGGGACAGTTAAGTCAATTTCTTTGGATGCAACCATTTTGTCCTTAATACCCAGGGTTCAGGGTTTGGAGGTGCTCACAAAACCTTTTGAATTAAAAGAAATTGAGCAGGTTATCAAGGACTTGCCTATTGATAAGGCCCCTGGACCTGATGGCTTCAACGGGCTATTTCTAAAAAAGTGTTGGCATATAATTTCTGCTGATTTTATACAGCTGGTTAAGGAGTTTCATGCTGGAATAGTGCAACTAGAAAATCTGAATGATGCATTCATTACCCTGGTCCCAAAGAAGCAGACACCTGAGGGTGTGGGAGATTTTCGACCAATCTCTCTAACCTCTGTTGGCCTAAAATTTCTCACAAAGCTTGCTGCTAACAGATTTCAACTGGAGATTACTAAATGTGTGCATAAAAACCAATATGGTTTCATCAAATCAAGAACAATCCAGGATTGTCTTGCTTGGACATTTGAGTATATCCATTAGTGCAATCAGTCTAAAAGGCCCATCCTTTTGCTTAAGTTGGACTTTGAAAAGGCTTTTGACTCTATCCAGCATGAGGCAATCATAAAGATCTTAATTGCAAAAGGTTTTGACGAAAGGTGGATTGTTTGGATTAAGCAGTTGCTGTCTTCTGGCACTTCTGCTGTACTATTGAATGGAGTCCCTGGTACTCATTTCAAATGCAAATGTGGAGTCAAACAAGGGGACCCAATTTCTCCCTTATTATTTGTTATTGCAGCGGATCTTTTACAGACTCTAGTGAACAATCTTCTCCAACAAGGTTTAATAAGCAGGGCCCTGCTTACCCATGATCCAGATTTCCCAGTGGTGCAATATGCGGATGACACACTGTTGTTCCTAAATGCTGATCTAAGTCAATTGAGGGCTCTGAAATCAGTTTTACATTCCTTCTCACAGGCAACTGGACTGTAGATCAATTTCCATAAATCCTCCATGTATCCTATCAATGTAGTTGAGCAGGATGCTTCTAACCTGGCTGCCTTTTTTGATTGCAAATTAGGCACTATGCCTTTTACATATTTAGGGCTGCCAGCGGGGACCACCAGGCCTAAAATAGTTAACCTCCTTCCTCTTGTGGATTGTATGGAGAGAAGATTGACAGCAAGTTCATGGTTCTTGCCACAAGGGAG
This sequence comes from Triticum urartu, assembly GCF_056163025.1. Taxonomy (NCBI): domain Eukaryota; kingdom Viridiplantae; phylum Streptophyta; class Magnoliopsida; order Poales; family Poaceae; genus Triticum; species Triticum urartu. The sequence goes on along the minus strand of NC_141876.1, from coordinate 165,290,597 downwards.
CAGACTGCAATTAGTCAACTCGGTGATCTCTTCCTTGCCTATTTTTTTCCTCTGTAGCTTGTCCATTCCTCAGGGTATTTTAAAACAATTGGAAAGAATCCAAAGGCAGTGTTTATGGAGGAAATATGGTCAGGAAAAGGGTCACTCACTTGCGGCTTGGCAACTTGTTTGCAGGCCTAAGTCCAAAGGGGGGCTTGGGATTTTAAACCTTGGACTGCAGAATGATGCTCTCTTATTGAAGCACCTCAACAAATTTTATAAAAAGATGGATGTGCCCTGGGTGCAATTAGTTTGGGACTCTTACTACTTTGAAAGGATTTCACATGATACTATTCTCTGTGGCTCCTTTTGGTGGAAAGATGTATGCAAGTTGATGGATAATTTCAAAGCCGTTACGTCAGTTGATATTCATAGTGGAGATACAGTGCAGTTCTGGTCAGACTACTGGCAAATTGGGAACAGCTCGGTTCCTCTGCAACAGCGATTTCCTAGGCTGTTTTCCTTTTGTCTCCACAAAAACCTCTCAGTCAAGGAAGTTTTTCAGGCTAGTTCTTTTCAGGAACTTTTCTACCTACCTATGACTGAACAAGCCTTCCAAGAAATGCAACAGTCTCCTCATTAATGGGGTCTTTCCATTTGGATATTCAATCTAATGACCACTGGGGATGGAGGCATGGCAACAAATCAGAGTATACAGCAAAAAAGTTTTATGATTTTGTCTATCAACCAATGGTCTCAAACCCCATCCTGGGATGGATATGGAAAAGTTGCTGCACTATGTCGATTATGATGTTTTCCTGGCTTGTCGTCATGGACAGGATTAACACCAAGGACATGATTCAGAGGAGACATTGGAGAATCAATGAAGGGCCTGAATGTGTTCTTTGTCTGACTGGAGATCTGGAGGACAGAAATCACCTGTTCTTCCAGTGCAATTTCAGTGCTCGGGTCTGGAATTACCTGCAAATTGAATGGAAAAATAGTTACGATATGGTGGAAATTGCTCATCATGCAAGGAAGGATTTCAACAAACCTTTTTTTGGGGAGGTGGTTTTCGTGGCCTGGTGGAATATTTGGAAGATCAGGAATGATAGAACTTTCAGGAACATTCAGCCCTCTTTCAGGGCGTGGAGGAATAGCTTCATTCATGATATCACTCTGCTCTCCCACCGAATAAAACGAAAATTTAGAGACGCCCTTCTTAAGTGGATTGATTTTCTTCCTCCTTGAGAAGAGTTCCTGTCTCTTTTAAATCATAGGTTTAGTGCTCCCATACCCTGTATAGTTTTTCTTTCCTCACCTTGAGGAAACCCTGTATGTGTTTGTTTTTTTTATTTTATTTAATAAAATGCTGTGGGGTGTAAGCCCTGCAGTCTTCATGGTCAAAAATAAACATAGCCCATCATAAGCTCTGACGGTCAACGAAGGATATTCCTTCTCCCGAGAAGACCCGGTCAGTCTCGGAATCCCGGTTACAAGACATTTCGACAATGGTAAAACAAGACCAGCAAAGCCACCCGATGTGCCGACAAATCCCAATAGGAGTCGCACGTATCTCGTTCTCAGGGCAACACCGGATGAGACTAGCTACGAGTAAAACCAAACCTCAAGTTTCCCTGAGGTCACCCCGCAGGTAGCTCGGTTCAGACCAACACTTAGAGGAGCACTGGCCGGGGGGGGGGGAGGTTAAAATAAAGATGACACTTGAGTCTGCAGAACCCAAGGGAAGGTGATAGGTTGTTAGGCAAATGTAAAACCAAGGTTGGGCCTTGCTGGAGGAGTTTTATTCAAAGCAAACTGTCAAGGGGTTCCCATAACACCCAACCGCGTAAGGGACGCAAAATCAAGGAACATAACACCGGTATGATGGAAACTAGGGCGGTAAGAGTGGAACAAAGCACCAGGCATAAGGCCGAGCCTTCCACCCTTTACCAAGTATATAGATGCATTAAAGTAAATAAGACATAATAACGATATCCCAACAATATCCATGTTCCAACATGGAACAAACTCCATCTTCACCTGCAACTAGCAACGCTATAAGAGGGGCTGAGCAAAAGCGGTAACATAGCCAAACAACGGTTTGCTAGGAAAGGTGGGTTAGAGGCTTGACATGGCAATATGGGGGGCATGATATAGCAAGTGGTAGGTATCGCGGCATAGGAATAGAGCGAACAACTAGCAAGCAAAGATAGAAGTGATTTCGAGGGTATGGTCATCTTGCCCGCAAAGTTCTCAGAGTTGACGAAAGTTTGATCCTCGTTAGCGTACTCAATAGGTTCCTTGATCACGTACTCGTCTCCCGGCTCTACCCAAAGCAAGAACACAAGCAAAGTACCAACAATCAATCACGGTGCAATGCGCAAGCAACATGATGCAAAACATGGCATGATATGCGAGATGTGATATGCAATGCATATGCGTGCTTCGAAAGGGAAAGATTGAACCAGGCCTCAACTTGGCAAACCAAGTGTGCCGCTGGAAAGATGAGATGATTTCGGTGGAAATCGATATAAAGATCACCGGAATCGGAGACACGGTTTGCAAATGGCAAGCAAAACAAGAATGGCACAAATCTGCGACTAACAACATGATGCCATCTAGAATGCAACAAGAAACTAAGCTACTGCACTCCAACATAGCAACAAGGCACATGGCAGTGACCTACTCAAGATTCTTGACAAAACATGAACACTGAGCTACGGCTAAATCACACAAGAGCAGGTTCAAACAAGCATGGCAAAAGTGCAAAAGATATCAGCTTCACAGACATGGCAAAAGATATCAGCAGGTTCAGCAATTGGAAATACTAACATGGCAGGAATAATATCAGGAAGCCATGTTTAGAGCAAGAAAACAACATGCTACAGGAACATATCATAGCAAAACAAGGCATGGCATGAATCTATTCAAAGCATAGAACAAAAGTCCCTTACTGATCATGAGCCAAAAAGGCACAGAGGATATGATGGCACTCATGTAAACATAGCAAGTTTCATTAACAGATTTCAGACTTAGCAGAAAACTGAGCATGGCATAAACAGAAATATGAAGGCATCTTTGCGAGCTCAGATCACTCAACACAAAGACTTGCATGATAAAACAAGCATACCTACAGCAAGATGACATGTTCATGAAGCTAACCATGGCAAGAGAAAAATCATAGCATGCTTGGATCAACTACAACAACCATGGCAAAATTAATTAACATGTAAACAATCTGCCAGGAACATTTTATAGCAAAAGTAGAGCAAGATAAAGACATGCTAGGGCACTCCATAATAGCAAACAGGGGCATGGATGGATAGAGCACAACCATATGTACAAATCACCCTTACTGTAGCATCATGTTTACATGGCATAAAAATAACAACAGAACAAGGACTTGGCAAAATCCCAAGTCCCTGAAATCAGTAATATCACGAAGGCTACTTTGCATGCTTGTTCTAGTCACCACAAAGATAAAAAAATACATGGCAAGCACCCCTGTAAAGATGGCATGGCATAGACCAAAACACATGTAGAGCTCATGCCCATATGAAGCACACAACAAATGTGACAAAAATGACAAATCCTCAAACCCTGATAAGTAACAGGAGCAAACATTTTATAGCCCTCTTGCATCAGTGATTTGGGCAACAATATGGACTCAAACAAGCATGCCACAATGTAATGAAATGAAGAGAATCTCACAATGAACATTTGATATATCATGCGCATGAAACGGAGCTACGGTCATGGAGTTATGGCATGATGAATAGAGGCATAAAAAGTTTCAGAACAAGGGACATAGAGAAAAATAGACCTTGGGTGAACAGATCTAGGGTTGACTTGCACGTTCTTCGAGGTTCGTCGGGGAGGCGGCCGGAGTTCGCCGGAGACGGAGAAGGAGGAGGCCGGAGCGGTTGGGGGCGCGGGATCCGGGCGCGGGATCACCGGATCCAGCACCGGACGGCGAGGACGGCAAGTTGTGGTGGCGCGCGCGGTAACCGTGATGGTCTCTTTCCGGCGGAGTCCGGGAAGTGAACACGGTGTTGGAGTTATGCTTGACGTAGGTTGTTCTAGGATCACTTCTTGATCATAGTTTCTCGATCGTGCTTTGCCTTCTCTTCTCGCTCTCTTTTGCGAATATGTTAGCCACCATATATGCCAGCCGCTTGCTGCATCTCCACCTCATACCTTTTACCCTTCCTATAAGCTTAAATAGTCTTGATCTCGAGGGTGTGAGATTGCTGAGTCCCCGTGACTCACAGATACTTCCAAAGCCAGCTTGCAGGTGCCGTTGAACCGTGCAGATGACGCAACCAAGCTCAGGAGGAGCTCGATGAAGATCTTGTCCTTTGTGTTGTTTCGTTCTAGTTGATCAGTAGTGGAGCCCAGTTGGGGTCGATCGGGGGACCTTGTCGCTTTTGGGGTTCTTCTTTTATTTTGGTTCCGTAGTCGGACCTTGATTGTATTTGATTGTTGTAATGTTGTATTCATGTATTGTGTGAAGTGGCGATTGTAAGCCAACTATGTATCTCTTTCCCTCATGTATTACATGGGTTGTGTGAAGATTACCTCACTTGCGACATTGCTTTCAATGCGGTTATTCCTCTAAGTCGTGCTTCGACACGTGGGAGATATAGCCGCATCGAGGGCGTGACAAGTTGGTATCAGAGCCTTCCCCGACCTTAGGAGCCCCCACTGCTTGATCGTTTTTAGTAGCCGTTGTTGAGTCTAGAAAAATGTTTTGAGTCATTTAGGAATTATATATCGGAGAGTTTAGGAATTCTTTTTACTCCCCAGTCCCCTCATCGCTCTGGTGAGGCTTCCTGACGTAGAGTTTTGTCTATTCTCTTCTCAAATTTCACTAAAAAAAATTTAGGATCACGCGGGTATCTTGGAATCGTTCCGATGGTTTTGTGACGAGAACATTGTTCTTGGTGCCTCCTGTCATTTAGGGGTTGTGGCAGTGTCCCGGGGAGTTGAGCTCCGAGGTGTTGTTGTCACAATTTTATCGTTGCAGTTCTGGAATACCTGAGTTTAGTTCGCCGACATCGAAAATCTCTTTTATGCAGTTGTTGGTGAGATAACCTCGACGCCACCCAGTACTAGGGCGGGAGTTCGAGAGTATTGCCATAACTCGTATAACGGATGCTTTTCGAAGGTTGAGGTAGATGATTTCCGAAGGTTTCTTGGTTATGTGTTGAAGGATGGATACAGCTGGATGTAGGATTTGTTAGTTTTGGGTGAGATATTATGCTTCCCCTGTATCCCCAACACCTGATTGCATAACTGGAAAGTTTTGGGAGTTTATAAGTGGGAATTCAAGTAGTTCTTAGGATATCTTTTCGACAGATGTATGATATGAAATTGGGGTTCGATGCCTAGTGGTCCGCCTATCCACGGTTGATTTTACAGTAGTCTCGTTGTGTCTTAAAGAATCCTTGGCTATGCCGACTCGGGGATGCTTCGTATGTCATGTGCACTACCTTGTACATGATGGTGCTGTACGATCGAGCCCGTGTAGGCCCCACCACGGAAACTTCGGACGAAATCTCTATCATATGTTTGTTCCGGTTTATTCCGCAAGCCAACCTTTGTTTTGTTTTGAGTTGTGGTATTCGAGTTGCTTCGAAGTCAAATGTTGATTCCATACCTTTACTAACCGGTGTTCTCATACTCCGATGTAAATACTAATCCTTCATGATAATCGAGATTGTCATGCCAATTTCTTTTAAACCGGCGTGTTTCTCTTCAAGTGGATCCGATCATTTCAACTCCCGCAAGATCTATTATCACTTCTTCTCAACGGTGTTTGTTTCATCCGTCTCCAAGTTGCCTTTGTATTTCCCACCCTCCCACCCTTTTTCCTTAAGGACTCAGAATTCGTAATCAAGTATCCTTTTATTCATATGAAGTCTCTCCATTTTTTCCATCAATGTTCTTATCCGGTGATTCTCAGGAAGATGCTAATGGATCCGATGAATTCAATTCAAGCATTGCTAATTATATCCTTTCCTCGTTGCAAATACCTTCTCATGCCGGTGCACCTCATATTCAGTCATTTCTCGCTATTCAATTGTTCCGGAGTGCTCAAGATATCTTGAAGATTCGTGTTTCCACTATACATTCGTTCAAGATCTTTCGAGGATGTTATCTCATTCAAGTCATTTAATTTAACTGGTACTTTCTCTCTTTTAAATCGTTCAACGGTGTATCTTTTGAGTGGGCCCTAACCCACAGGTCTTTTCCTAGGATCTTACCTAACTCTTCTTATTTTCCCGGAGCTATTCCCAAATTATTTTCAAAGTTTGACGTAAGAATGAGTTATCATCAGTCAATTGCCTTCTCCAAGATCTTTCAAATTCTTTTCAGCATTGGTTCAACCTTTATAATTTTCATCCTGGAGTATCTCCTAATCTTACCAGTGCTTCATTCAAGTGATCTCTAATCAGTTCGTGATCCCTCCGTTCTCATGGATCTGAATTCTCTCATGTATCTTCGTTCATTTGTCAATTCTTACCCGGTGATTCATCCATTTATTTCGTTCATCTCCAATTCTTACGGTGGTTCATTCAAGATTTTCTCTTCCTTTGTTATCGTAACAATTTAATTCGATGTTCCAATCCTACCGGTGGTTCGTTGAAGACCTTCCCAAGTTTATGTTATATCTCTCTTAATCCTTGATACGAGAATAAGTAGTGTGCCAAATCCGTTGATTGTCATCAATTTAATTGGTGAAGGTTAAGCATAATGTAATTCTTATTCTTGTTTCATCCAAATGATTAATTCCTTTGTCCGGAGGTTCATCAAATTCTCGATTCAAGTTGTCCATCTTTCTTTTCCGGAGCTCAAAGTTATTTCAATTATCATTCCAAAGATCCATAAAATCATTGCAAGGATTCACCTTGTGTTTTCAACCTCTCTTTCCTTTTGTTTGGTCATTCTTTTCTTACTGGAGTTCTTCATGGAGACTCTACATGATGGTTCATAGAGGATTTAATTCCTTCTCGAAGCGTTCATCAACATTCTTAACTGAGGAGCTCATGCTTTCTTCATCCTATAATCCGTAGTGCAATGCCTTCTACCATATCATTGGAGGTGGTATTATGTCATTCTTCATAATTTGAGTTCATGTTTCATGATTCACATGTTGTTACGAATGAGATATTTTAAATCCATCAACCTCTTCGTTGGAGTTATCTTCGGTTAATTTTCACCTAAATCCTTCCCTAAGGATTGTTGCTATTTATGGTGCTTATAAAGGACCCAAGTTCTTTATCCTCCCGGTGAAATAAGTTTCGCGTCTCCTTGTTAATATCAATCCAATCTTGGTTTCCGTTAGTTGCAGAATTTCACCTCATAGTTTTGAGATGTTCTCCATAAGCCCACTACAACCTTGTTCTTTTCGTTGTTGGTTTTCCACAACTCCGTTCGACCTTTCTCCTAAGGATGCCTTCTCAACCTCTTTTGTGATAGAAGTTGGCATTTTCTTCTCCAATCTCCTACTTCAATTATCCAACTTCTATTCTTTCATTCCGGAGACATTGTGATGTTGCTCTCTTCAACCCATCATCTTGTTTGTCAAGATCATGTTCAATTTCTTCCATTTACAGTTGAAGTGATGTGCAAACTATATCAGTCTTATTCCTCCTCTATCTTGTTTAACTGGAGTGTTGTGACCTTTTGCTCAAGTCCTTTTCTTCCTACCAAATCTTGCATCTCTTTTCAATTGGAGTGCTGCCCGAAGTTGTTCTTCCTTGTTCCTCTTTGCTAACGGAGTGTTTTCAACTTCATTCATCTTTGTTGCATTCTTTTCTTGAAATGGTTTAACCTTTCAAGCTTCTTTGGTTTCACTCATTGGTCAAAGGAGCAACTTAGTTTTACCTCTTCTCTTTCTCTTCCGTTTTCCCTCTAGTGCCATTCTAGATCTCGGGACGAGATCCTCTCGTAGTGGTGGAGTGTTGTAACGCCCCGAGACCGATGTGCCAGGTGTCTTCCAGTTATTCGCTCCTGTTGCCATGTCTTTTGCTTGAGTGTTGCATTTCATCATGTCATCATGTGCATTGCATCGTCATCTTTTTGAAACCTGCATCCGTCCGGGTTTCTCCCCCAGTTCCGTCCGTTGTCCGTTCCGAGCCCAACCACACTTGCACGCGCCCGTGGCATGTCCAAAATATTATTTTATAAGTGGCCAGAAAATATTCTCGGATTGGGTTGAAATTTGGCGTGCGGTCTTATTATAGTGTATATAGACCGCCTGTCAAATTTCATCGCATTCGGAGTTCGTTTGACGCCCCAACGGATAACTATAGCGGCATTATAGGCGGTCTAACGTCGGATGTTTTCGGTCTCCGGAAACAGATGCCGGGCCCTCTCTCTCCCTTCTCCCCCTCGCAGTCTCCCCACAGCCCACCTAGTCCATCCTCCTTCCCCTCTTCGCATCCGGAGTTGTCCGATGCGACCGCACGGTCCGAAACCCTCTCTGCACAGTGCATCGAACCCTTCACGTGAGCGTCCGAAAGTTGTCCCGGACCCGACCCGGGCTGTCGCCACCGTTGTGTCCGGATCATCCCCAAACGTCTACAAAACATCACCGCTTTCTTATTTGGACTCCCGAGCCTATTTATTCTCGTCTGTCGGATTTCGATCGGATGATCCAACTTCCCTCTTTTCCTATATATATAGTCTACCCCTAGTCTTTTTTCGGACCAATCCCTAATCCCTAGGGATCCTCCTAGCCGCCACCGCACTGTCTCTTCTCTGTTTTCCATGCCGACCAACCGTCGCGCTCCGTTCCTCGATCTCCTCGCCTGACAAACTACAAGCCACGGCAGCAGCAGTCCGTGTTCACCTCGCCTTCGCACTCCCGGAGACATTCAACGCTCGCAGCTCCTCGCGTCCGCGCGCCGCAGAGCATCAGCAGCAATCCTGAGCGCCCCATCCCCTCGTCTTGTACCTCGATCCAGGATGGATCAGGAATAGAGTTCCTCTTCACTCGTCGCAGGCGGCCTCAACATCTGGATCCGCCGCCTACCCCAGGTCACGCGCCCAAGCAGTGCAACGCGCCTGCGCTTCTCTTCCTTTCTCCGGTGCCCTCCCTCTGCTCTAAGTGCCGCCACCATTTTTCTTGTAGGAGCCAACGCTGAGCTCATCGTCGGCCTCATCCTTCGCCGGATCTGGGTTCCCCACGCGCAGATACCTCGTTCCTGTCCTTTCCTGCCTTGCCCCGTCGTTGTCCCCGCCGAATCACCTTCGCCGGCGCGGCCGTTCCATCGCGAGCCACCACCGTCCTCACAACGGCCTCGCTCGACCTCCTGTGCGGGGGAGAGGACCGAGCCGCTGCCTCCCTGGGCCGGCCCCGCGCTCATGGGCCACGCCAAGGCCCAACCTCCCGCTGCTAGCTTCCCCTGCAGGCCTCCCTCTCTGTCCAGTGGGCCGTGGCCCATGTGAGCTTCCACCCCGCCCTTGGACCGTGCAGTGTTGGTCCAGCCTTCAGATTCGTCCCAGCTCTATATTTTTTCTGCCTGAACGTTTTTCCTATTTTCCTGTGAACACCAATTTATAGAAAAACCCTTGCACTTCATTCATTTAATAACTCACAAATGGTGCATCGGTTTAAAATAAGTTATATATGAAATATGCTTAGTTTTTCATCTATTTTCATAATATGCCACTTTCATGCATGTTTGCAAAGTTTAAAATGCTGTTTGGTTAAATTTGCTCCTATGCCATGTTAAAATGATTTAATTCATAACTAATTAACCGGAGCTCGGATTTAAATAATCTTTATATGTAAATGGGGTAGACTTTTGCATAGTTTAACATGGTGGCATCTCTTTGCATGTTTAACAACTCTAAAATTATGTTTAGGGTAGAACAGCACCAAACCTAATATATGCATATGGGGATTTACCGGAATTGTTGTTCGTTGCTTCCGGCCTCATTTAAACTTGCCTAGATAGGTAGTTTTCATTTGCTTCACCCTCTTGCCATGTTTAACAACATTTAATATTGTTGGGTACATAAACGAGATCGAACTAAATAACTTGATGTGGTGTTTCGTCAATATGCAACCCGTTGCATATTGAGCCCCACTTAATTTGTAGGGTTGTTTGTGCAGTTTACCATGCCATGCTTCATTAAACCGGACATGCATCATAATTGATTGTGCATCATGCCATGTCTATGTGTTGGTTGTTTACTATGGTGCTTGCTTCTTTCCGGTGTTGCTTCTTCGGGTTGGTTCCGATAACGTCGCGTTTGTGAGGACCCGTTCGTCTACGTCTGTTTGTCTTCATCATGGACTCGTTCTTCTTCCTTGCGGGTTTTCAGGCAAGATGACCATACCCTCGAAATCACTTCTATCTTTGCTTGCTTAGTTGCTCGCTGTTTTGCTATGCCTATGCTGCGATACCTACCACTTGCTTATCATGCCTCCCACATTGTTAAACCAAGCCTCTAACCCACCTTGTCCTAGCAAACCATTTTTTGGCTATGTTACCGCTTTGCTCAGCCCCTCTTATAGCGTTGTTAGTTGCAGGTGAAGATTGAAGTTTGTTCCTTGTTGGTACATGGAGATGTTGTTCCTTGTTGGAACATGTTTACTTGTTGGGATATCACAATATCTCTTATTTAATTAATGCATCTATACACTTGGTAAAGGGTGGAAGGCTCGGCCTTATGCCTGGTGTTTTGTTCCACTCTTGCCGCCCTAGTTTCCATCATATCGGTGTTATGTTCCCGGATTTTGCGTTCCTTACGCGGTTGGGTTATAATGGGAACCCCTTGACAGTTCGCCTTGAGTAAAACTCCTCCAGCAATGCCCAACATTGGTTTTACCATTTTCCACCTAGCCTTTTCTTTCCCTTGGGTTCTGCAAACTCAAGGGTCATCTTTATTTTAACCCCCCCGGGCCAGTGCTCCTCTGAGTGTTGGTCCAACCTGTCAGCTGCCGGTGGCCACCAGGGGCAACTCTGGGCTGGCCTACCCGTACCTAAGACAATCTGAGTGTGCCCTGAGAAAGAGATGTGCATCTCCTATCGGGATTTGTCGGCACATTCGGGCGGTGTTGCTGGTTTAGTTTTACCTTGTCGAAATGTCTTGTAACTGGGATTCCGAGTCTGATCGGGTCTTCCCGCTAGAAGGAATATCCTTCGTTGACCGTGAGAGCTTGTTATGGGCTAAGTTGGGACACCCCTGCAGGGATTTGAACTTTCGGAAGCCGTGCCCGCGGTTATGGGCAGATGGGAATTTGTTAATGTCTGGTTGTAGAAAACCTGAAGTTGATCCTAATTAAAATACATCAACTGCGTGTGTAACCGTGATGGTCTCTATCCGGCGGAGTCCGGGAAGTGAACACGGTGTTGGAGTTATGCTTGACGTAGGTTGTTTTAGGATCACTTCTTGATCATAGTTTCTCGATCGTGCTTTGCCTTCTCTTCTCGCTCTCTTTTGCGAATATGTTAGCCACCATATATGCTAGCCGCTTGCTGCAGCTCCACCTCATACCTTTTACCCTTCCTATAAGCTTAAATAGTCTTGATCACGAGGGTGTGAGATTGCTGAGTCCCCGTGACTCACAGATACTTCCAAAACCAGCTTGCAGGTGCCGTTGAACCATGCAGATGATGCAACCAAGCTCAGGAGGAGCTCGATGAAGATCTTGTCCTTTGTGTTGTTTCGTTCTAGTTGATCAGTAGTGGAGCTCAGTTGGGGTCGATCGGGGGACCTTGTCGCTTTTGGGGTTCTTCTTTTATTTTGGTTCCGTAGTCGGACCTTGATTGTATTTAATTGTTGTAATGCTATATTCATGTATTGTGTGAAGTGGCGATTGTAAGCCAACTATGTATCTCTTTCCCTTATGTATTACATGGGTTGTGTGAAGATTACCTCACTTGCGACATTGCTTTCAATGTAGTAATGCCTCTAAGTCGTGCTTCGACACGTGGGAGATATAGCCGCATCGAGGGCGTGACAGAGAGTGTCTCTACATACCCTTGTAGACCATAAGCAAAAGTGTTTCACAACGCGGTTGATGTAGTCGAACCTCTTAGTGCTTCAACCGATCGAGTACCAAACGCACGGCACCTCCGTGTTCTGCACACGCTCTGCTCGGTGACGTCCCTCGCCTTCTTGATCCTGCAAGATGTCGAGGTAGTACACGATTTTCGTCAGCACGACGGTGTGGTGATGGTGATGGTGAAGTGATCTCCGTAGGGCTTCGCCTAAGCACTACAAAAAATATGACCGGGGGTGTAAACGGTGGAAGGGGGCGCTGCACACGGCTAGGCAATTGTCTGGTTGTGCTAGGGGCGCCCCCCACATATATATAGGTGTGAAGGAGAGGGGAAGCAGCCAAGTAGGTGCCAATTAAGCCGAATCCTACTTGGGGTCTCCCCATGGCCGGTGCCACCCTTCCTTATCTGCCGGAGGAGGAAGGAAAGAGGAGGGAGGAGGGAAGGAAGGGGGAGGCCGAATCCCTCCCCTTTCATTCTCCCTCCCCCTCTTTCCTTATCCTCTGGTTCGGCCCATATGGGGGGCGCACCAGCCCCTGGTAGCTGGTGCATTTCCCCTCTTGGCCTATTAGGCCCATATCTTTTGCCGGGGGTGCCCGGAACCCCTTCCGGTGACCCGATATGTACCTGGTACCCTCCAGAACACTTTCGGTGTCCGAATACTATCGTCCTATATATCAATATTTACTTCTCGACCATTTCGAGATTCCTTGTCATGTTTGTGATCTCATCTAGGACTCCGAACAACATTCGGTCTCCAAATCACATAACTCATATAATACAATATCGTCATCGAACATTAAGCGTGCGGACCCTAAGGGTTCGAGAACTATGTAGACATGACTGGGACACCTCTCAGGTCAATAACCAATAGCGGAACCTGGAGGCCCATATTGGCTCCTACATATTCTACGAAGATCTTTACCGGTCGAACCATTATGACAACATACGTTATTCCCTTTGTTTGTCGGTATGTTACTTGCGCGAGATTCGATTGTCGGTATCTTCATACCTTGTTCAATCTCGATACCGGCAAGTCTCTTTACTCATTCCGTAATACATTACCTCGTGACTAACTCCTTAGTCATTTGCTTGTAAGCTTATGATGTGTATTACCGAGAGGGCCCAGACATACCTCTTCGATACTCGGAGTGAGAAATCCTAATCTCAATATATGCCAACTCAACAAACACCTTCGGAGATACCTGTAGAGCATCTTATGATCACCCAGTTACGTTGTTTTGTTTGATAGAACACAAGGTATTCCTCTGATATCCGGGAGTTGTATAATCTCATAGTCGAAGGAATAAGTATTTGGCATGAAGAAAGATGTAGCAATAAACTGAACTATCATTATGCTAAGCTAACGGATGGGTCTTGTCCATCACATCATTCTCCTAGTTATGTGATCCCGTTATCAAATGACAACTCGTGTCTATGGTTAGGAAACCTTAACCATCTTTGATAAACGAGCTAGTCTAGTAGAGACTCACTAGGGACACGGTGTTTGTTTATGTATTCACACATGTATTGAGGTTTTCGATCAATACCATTCTAGCATGAATAATAAACCTTTATCATGAATAAGGAAATATAAAATAACAACTTTATTATTGCCTCTAGGGCATATTTCCTTTAGTCTCCCACTTGCACTAGAGTTAATAATCTAGTTCACATCACCATGTGATTTAACACCCATAGTTCACATCGCTATGTGACCAACACCCAAAGAGTTTACTAGAGTCAATAATCTAGTTCAAATCGATATGTGATTAACACCAAAGAGTATTAAGGTGTGATCATGTTTTTCTTGTGTGAGAGGTTTAGTCAACGGGTCTATCACATTCAGATCTGTATGTATTTGCAAATTTGTATGCCTACAATGCTCTGCATGGAGCTACTCTAGCTAATTGCTCCCACTTTCAATATGTATCCAGAATGAGACTCAGAGTCATCTGAATCGATGTTAAAGCTTGCATCAACGTAACCCTTTACGATGAACTCTTTATCACCTCCATAACCTAGAAACATTTCATTAGTCCTCTTAGGTAACTAAGGATAATTTGGACTGTTGTCTAGTATCTACTCCTGGATCACCATTGTAACCCTTGCCAAACTCATGGCAAGGTACACAATAGGTCTGGTACACACCATGGCATACTTTATAGAACCTATGGCTGAGGCATAGGGAATGACTTTCATTCTCTCTTTATCTTCTGCCGTGGTCGGGTTTTGAGTCTTACTCAACTTCACACCTTGCAACACAGACCAGAACCGTTTCTTTGACTGATCTATTTTGAACTTCTTCAAAATTTTGCCAAGGTATATACTTTGTGAAAGTCATATTAAGCGTCTCCATCTATCCCTATAGATCTTGATGCCCAATATGTAAGTAGCTTCACTTAGGTCTTTCACTGAAAAATATATAATTCATGTATTCTTTTATGCTATCCAGAAATTATATATCATTTCCAGTCAACAATATGTCATCCACATATACTATCAGAAATGCTACAGAGCTCCCACCCACTTTCTTGTAAATACATGCTTCACTTTAAGTATGTATAAAACCATATGCTTTGATCACTTCTACATCTTGAGCTTGCGTTGGTTTTCCCCGAAGAGGAAGGGATGATGCAGCAGAGTAGCGTAAGTATTTCCCTCAGGTTTTGAGAACCAAGGTATCAATCCAGTAGGAGCCCACGCTCAAGTCCCTCGTACCTACACAAAGCAATAGCTACTCGCAACCAACGCGATTAGGGGTTGTCAAGCCCTTCACGGTCACTTACGAGAGTGAGATCTGTAGATAGAATATTTTTGGTATTTTTGATATGATTAGAATAGACCCGGGGGCCATAGGTTTCACTAGTGGCTTCTCTCAAGAGCATAAGTATTCTATGGTGGGTGAACAAATTACTATTGAGCAATTGATAGAATTGAGCATAATTATGAGAATATCTAGGCATGATCATGTATATAGGCATCACGTCCGTGACAAGTAGATCGAAACGATTCTGCATCTACTACTATTACTCCACTCATCGACCGCTATCCAGCATGCATCTAGAGTATTAAGTTAAAAACAGAGTAACGCCTTAAGCAAGATGACATGATGTAGAGAGATAAATTCATGCAATATGAAATAAACCCCATCTTGTTATCCTCGATGGCAACGATACAATATGTGCCTTGCTGCCCCTTCTGTCACTGGGTAAGGACACCGCAAGATCGAACCCAAAGCTAAGCACTTCTCCCATGGCAAGAACTACCAATCTACTTGGCCAAACCAAACGGATAATTCGAAGAGACTTGCAAAGATAACCAATCATGCATAAAAGAATACAGAGAAGATTCAAATATTATTCATAGATAGACTTGATCATAAACCCACAATTCATCGGTCTCAACAAACACACCGCAAAAAGAAGATTACATCGAATAGATCTCCACAAGAGAGGGCGAGAACTTTGTATTGAGATTCAAAGAGAGAGAAGAAGCCATCTAGCTACTAACTATGGACCCGAAGGTCTGAGGTAAACTACTCACACTTCATCGGAGAGGCTATGATGATGTAGAAGCCCTTCGTGATGACGGCCCTCTTCCGGCAGAGCTCCGGAACAGGCCCGAAGATGGGATCTCGTGGATACAGAAAGTTGCGGCGGTGGAATTAGGTTTTTGGCTCCTGTTCTGATCGTTTGGGGTACATGTGTATATATAGGAGGAAGGAGTACGTCGGTGGAGCACCGAGGGGCCCATGAGGAAGGGGGCGCGCCCTAGGGGGGGTGCCCCTACCCTCGTGAACACCTCTTTGCTTCCTTGCAGTAGGGTCCAAGTCTCCTGGATCACGTTCGGTGAGAAAATCACGTTCCCGAAGATTTTATTCCGTTTGATATTCCGTTTATCTGAAACACTGAAATAGGCAAAAACAACAATTCTGGGTTGGGCCTCCGGTTAATAGGTTAGTCCCAAAAATAATATAAAAGTGGAAAATAAAGCCCAATATAGTCCAAAACAGTAGATAATATAGCATGGAGCAATCAAAAATTATAGATACGTTGGAGACGTATCAGGCATCCCCAAGCTTAATTCCTGCTCGTCCTCGAGTAGGTAAATGATAAATAGAGAATTTTTTATGCGGAGTGCTACTTGGCATAATTTCAATGTAAATATTCTTGATTGTGGTATGACTATTCAGATTAGAAAGATTCAAGACAAAAGTTTATATTGACATAGAAAATAATGATACTCCAAGCATACTAACAAAGCAATTATGTCTTCTCAAAATAACATGGCCAAAGAAAGTTATCCCTACAAAATCATATATTCTGGCTATGCTCCATCTTCTCCACACAAAGTATTTAAATCATGCACAACCCCGATGACAAGCCAAGCAATTGTTTCATACTCTAACTTTTTCAAAACTTTTTCAATCTTCACGCAATACATGAGCGTGAGCCATGGATATAGCACTATAGGTGGAATAGAATGGTGGTTGTGGAGAAGACAAAAATGAGAAGATAGTCTCGCATCGACTAGGCGTATCAACAGGCTATGGAGATGCCCGTCAATAGATATCAATGTGAGTGAGTAGGGATTTCCATGCAACGGATGCACTAGAGCTATAAGTATATGAAAGCTCAAAAAGAAACTAAGTGGGTGTCCATCCAACTTGCTTGCTCATGAAGACCTAGGGCAATTTGAGGAAGCCCATCATTGGAATATACAAGCCAAGTTCTATAATGTAAAATTCCCACTAGTATATGAAAGTGATAACATGAGAGACTCTCTACTATGAAGATCATGGTGCTACTTTGAAGCACAAGTGTGGTAAAAGGATAGTAACATTGTCCCTTCCCTCTTTTTCTCTCATTTTTTATTTTTTTTATTTGGGCCTTTTCTTTTTTTATGGCCTCTTTTTTTTATTTGGGCTTCTCTGGCCTCTTTTTTTTTTCTTTTTTTTCGTCCGGAGTCTCATCCCGACTTATGGGGGAATCATAGTCTCCATCATTCTTTCCTCACTGGGACAATGCTCTAATAATGATGATCATCACACTTTAATTTTTCTTATAACTCAACAATTACAACTTGATACTTAGAACAAAATATGACTCTATGTGAATGCATCCGGCGGTGTACCGGGATATGCAATATGACAATGATGAATGTGTCATGAACGGAACGGTGGAAAGTTTCATGGCAATATATCTCGGAATGGCTATGGAAATGCCATAATAGGTAGGTATGGTGGCTGTTTTGAGGAAGGTATATGGTAGGTGTATGATACCGGCGAAAGTTGCGCGGTATTAGAGAGGCAAGCAAGGGTGGAAGGGTGAGAGTGCGTATAATCCATGGACTCAACATTAGTCATAAATAACTCATATACTTATTGCAAAAATTTAGAAGTTATCAAAGAAAAGTATTACGCGCATGCTCCTAGGGGGATAGATTGGTAGGAAAAGACCATCGCTCGTCCCCGACCGCCACTCATAAGGAAGACAATCAATAAATAAATCATGCTCCGACTTCATCACATAACGGTTCACCATACGTGCATGCTACGGGAATCACAAGCTTTAACACAAGTATTCTTTAAATTCACAATTACTCAACTAGCATGACTTTAATATTATCAACTCCATATCTCAAAACAATTATCATGCTTCAATCTTTTCTTAGTATTCAACACACTCAAAAGAAAGTTTCACAAATCTTGAATACCAAGCATATTATTATTAGGTAAATTACCATGCTATTAAGAGACTCTCAAACTAATTTAAGTGAAGCATGAGAGATCAATAATTTCTTTAAACCATATCCACCACCGTGCTCTAAAAGATCTAAGTGAAGCACATAGAGCAAAATTGTAACGCTCAAAAGATATAAGTGAAGCACATAGAGCAAAACTATGACACTCAAAAGATATAAGTGAAGCACATAGAGCAAAACTATGACGCTCAAAAGATATAAGTGAAGCACATAGAGCAAAATTATATAGCTCAAAAGATATAAGTGAAGCACATAGAGCAAAATTATCTAGCTCAAAAGACATAAGTGAAGCCATAGAGTATTCTATCAAATTTTAATTCATGTATGGCTCTCTCAAAAGGTGTGTACAGCAAGGATGATTGTGGCATACTAACAAACAAATACACAAATAATACAAGACGCTCCAAGCAAAACACATATCGTGTTGGTGAATAAAAATATAGCTCCAAGTAAATTACCGATGGAAGTGGACGAAAGAGGGGATGCCTTCCGGGGCATCCCCAAGCTTTGAATTTTTGGTGTCCTTGGATCATCTTGGGGGTGCCATGGGCATCCCCAACCTTAGGCTCTTGCCACTCCTTGTTCCATGATCCATCAAAAGAATTCACCCAAAACTTGAAAACTTCACAACACAAAACTCAAAATAGAAAATTCGTGAGCTCCGTTAGCAAAAGAAAACAAAAGACCACTTCAAGTTACTGTAATGAACTCATTCTTTAATTATATTGGTGTTAAACCTACTGTATTCCAACTTCTCTATGGATTATAAACTATTTTACTAGCCATAGATTCATCAAAATAAGCAAACAACACACGAAAAACAGAATCTGTCAAAAACAGAACAGTCTGTAGTAATCTGTAGCTAGCGCAAGATCTGGAACCCCGAAAATTCTAAAATAAATTGCTGGACGTGGGGAATTTATCTATTAATCATCTGAAAAAAATAATTAACTAAATAGCACTCTTCAAATAAAAATGACAGCAGTTCTCGTGAGCGTTAAAGTTTTTGTTTTTACAACAAGTTCAACAAGACTTTCCCCAAGTCTTCCCAACGGTTCTACTTGGCACAAACACTAATTAAACACAAAAAACACAACCAAAACAGAGGCTAAA
The DNA here is from genome assembly GCF_056163025.1 of Triticum urartu. Lineage (NCBI taxonomy): Eukaryota > Viridiplantae > Streptophyta > Magnoliopsida > Poales > Poaceae > Triticum > Triticum urartu. The sequence continues at coordinate 165,271,716 of NC_141876.1, read as the reverse complement.
TAATTTATTTATTAAATAACAGCAAGGATAAATATTGGGTTGACTCCCAACAAGCGCTTTTCTTTAAATCCTTAAAGCTAGGCATTGATAATTTTAATGATGCTCACATGAAAGACAAGAATTGAAGCACAAACAGAGCATCATAAAACACGTGACAAACACATCTAAGTCTAACATACTTCCTATGCATAGGAATTTTATAGGCAAAAAATTATCAAGGCAAGCAAAAACTAGCATATGCAAGGAAGCGGAAGGAAACAATAGCAATCTCAACATAACGAGAGGTAATTTAGTAACATGAAAATTTCTACCACCATATTTTCCTCTCTCATAATAATTATATGTAGGATCATAAGTAAATTCAACAAAATAGCTATCACACAAAATATTTTCAACGCAATCCACATGCATGCAAAGTTGACACTCTTTCAAAATAGTGGGATTAACATTAACTAAAGTCATGACCTTTCCAAACCCGCTTTTATCAAAAACTTCATAAGATTGAACATTCTCCAAATATGTGGGATCTAAAGTTGACATTCTTCCAAACCCACTTTCAATATTATTGCAAACACTATAATCAATCTCATATTCATCATGGGGTTTAAATAAATTTTCAAGATCAAAAGAAGAATCACCCCAATCATGATCATTGCAACAAGTAGAGGACATAGCAAAACTAGCATCCCCAAGCTTAGGGTTTTGCATATTATTAGCAGAATTGACATCAAGAGAATTTATAATAAAATCATTGCAATCTTGCTTTTTATCAAAGGTCTATCGTGAAGCACTTCATCACAATTTTCAGATTTACGGATTTCAAGCAAAAGCTTATAAAGATAATCTAGTGCGTCCAAATCACTAGGAATTGGTTCATCATAATTGGATCTCTTAAAAAGATTGGCAAGCGGATGAGGATCCATAGATATTAGCTTGTCTGTTTAGTAATATATAAATGACTATTCCAACCATACGAGCAAACAAGAAATGGGCAAAAGAGGCGAATAGAGAGGGAGGATAGGGAGAGAGAGGGCAAATAAAACAGCAAGGGTGAATTGGGGGAGAGGAAAATGAGAGGCAATGGAAAATAATGTAACGCGAGAGATAGGGATTGTGATGGGTACTTGGTATATTGACTTTTTGCGTAGACTCCCTGGCAACGGCGCTAGAAATCCTTCTTGCTACGTCTTGAGCTTGCGTTGGTTTTCCCCGAAGAGGAAGGGATGATGTGGCAGAGTAGCGTAAGTATTTCCCTCAGTTTTTGAGAACCAAGGTATCAATCCAATAGGAGCCCACGCTCAAGTCCCTCGTACCTGCACAAAGCGATAGCTACTCGCAACCAATGCGATTAGGGGTTGTCAAGCCCTTCACGGTCACTTATGAGAGTGAGATCTGATAGATAGAATATTTTTGGTATTTTTGATAAAAAGATGCAAAGTAAAAAGTAAAAGCAAAGTAAATAGCAAAATAATATAAAAGTGATGGAGATTGATATGATGAGAATAGACCCAGGGGCCATAGGTTTCACTAGTGGCTTCTCTCAAGAGCATAAGTATTCTACGGTGGGTGAACAAATTACTGTTGAGCAATTGATAGAATTGAGCATAATTATGAGAATATCTAGGCATGATCATGTATATAGGCATCACGTCCGTGACAAGTAGATCGAAACGATTCTGCATCTACTACTATTACTCCACTCATCGACCACTATCCAGCATGCATCTAGAGTATTAAGTTAAAAACAGAGTAACGCCTTAAGCAAGATGACATGATGTAGAGAGATAAATTCATGCAATATGAAATAAACCCCATCTTGTTATCCTCGATGGCAACGATACAATACGTGCCTTGCTGCCCCTTCTGTCACTGGGTAAGGACACCGCAAGATCGAACCCAAAGCTAAGCACTTCTCCCATGGCAAGAACTACCAATCTAGTTGGCCAAACCAAACGGATAATTCGAAGAAACTTGCAAAGATAACCAATCATGCATAAAAGAATTCAGAGAAGATTCAAATATTATTCATAGATAGACTTGGTCATAAACCCACTATTCATCAGTCTCAACAAACACACCGCAAAAAGAAGATTACATCGAATAGACTCCACAAGAGAGGGGGAGAACTTTGTGTTGAGATTCAAAGAGAGAGAAGAAGCCATCTAGCTACTAAATATGGACTCGAAGGTCTGAGGTAAACTACTCACACTTCATTGGAGAGGCTATGATGATGTAGAAGCCCTCCGTGATGACGACCCTCTTCCGGCGGAGCTCCGGAATAGGCCCCAAGATGGGATCTCGTGGATACAGAAAGTTGCGGCGGTAGAATTAGGTTTTTGGCTCCTGTTCTGATCGTTTGGGGGTACATGTGTATATATAGGAGGAAGGAGTGCGTCGGTGGAGCACCGAGGGGCCCACGAGGCAGGGGGGCGTGCCCTAGGGGGGGCGCCCCCTACCCTCGTGAACACCTCTTTGCTTCCTTGCAGTAGGGTCCAAGTCTCCTGGATCACGTTCAGTGAGAAAATCACATTCCCGAAGATTTTATTCCGTTTGGACTCCATTTGATATTCCGTTTATCTGAAACACTGAAATAGGCAAAAAAAACAGTAATTCTGGGTTGGGCCTCCGGTTAATAGGTTAGTCCCAAAAATAATATAGAAGTGGAAAATAAAGCCCAATATAGTCCAAAACAGTAGATAATATAGCATGGAGCAATCAAAAATTATAGATACGTTGGAGACGTATCAATCACCTTATCAAAGCATATATTACAACTCTGAGATGCTTGCACCAGTCCATAGATGGATCGCTGGAGCTTGCACACTTTGTTAGCACCTTTAGGATCGACAAAAACTTTTGGTTGCATCATATACAACTCTTCTGTAAAAAAATCATTATGGAATACAGTTTTTGATGTCCATTTGCCAGATTTCATAAAAACACGGCAATTGCTAACATGATTCGGACAGACTTAAGCATCGCTATGGGTGAGGAAGTCTCATCGTAGTCAACCCCTTGAACTTGTCGAAAACCTTTCGTGACAAGTTGACTTTTGTAGATGATGACATTACCATCAGCGTCTGTCTTCTTCTTCAAGATCCATTTATTCTCAATGGCTTGCCAATCATCGGTTAAGTCCACCAAAGTCCACGCTTTGTTCTCATGATGGATCCTATCTCAGATTTCTTGGCCTCAAGCCATCTACCGGAATCTTGGCTCATCTTAGCTTCTTCATAGTTCGTAGGTTTGTCATGGTCTAGGAACATGACTTCTAGGACAGGATTACCATACCACTCTGGTGCGGAACATGCTCTGTTCGACCTACGAGGTCCAGTAGAAACTTGATCTGAAGTTTCACTCTAGTTAGTGTAGGCATCACGGGAACGGATTTCTCTGATGTGCTACTTTCCAAATTGAGAGAAGGTACAATTACCTCATCAAGTTCTACTTTCCTCCCACTCACTTATTTTGAGAGAAACTCCTTCTCTAGAAAGGATTCATTTTTGGCAACAAAGATCTTCCCTTTGGATCTTTGGTAGAAGGTGTACCCAATTGTTTCTTTCGGGTATCCTGTGAAGATGCACTTCTCCGCCTTGGGTTCGAGCTTGTCAGGTTGAAGCCTTTTTGACATAAGCGTCGGATCCCCAAAATTTTAAGAAATGACAACTTAGGTTTCTTGCCAAACCATAGTTCATATGGTGTCGTCTCAACGGATTTAGACGGTGCCCTATTTAACATGAATGCGGTTGTCGCTAATGCATAACCCCAAAACGACAGTGGTAAATTGGTAAGAGACATCATAGAACGCACCATATCTAATAAAGTACGGTTACGACGTTCGGACACAACATTACGTTGTGGTGTTCCAGGTGGCGTGAGTTGTGAAACAATTCCACATTGTTTTAAATGAAGGCCAAACTCGTAACTCAAATATTCGCCTCCGTGATCAGATCGTAGAAACTTTATTTTCTTGTTACCATGATTCTCCACTTCACTCTGAAATTCTTTGAACTTTTCAAATGTTTTAGACTTGTGTTTCTTTAAGTAGATATACCCATATCAAATCAAATCCTGTGTGAAGGTCAGAAAATAACGATACCCGCAGCGTGCCTCAATACTCATCGGACCGTATAGATCGTTATGTATTATTTCCAATAAGTCATTGGCTTGCTCCATTGTTCCGGAGAACGGAGTTTTAGCCATCTTGCCCATGAGGCATGGTTCGCAAGTATCAAATGATTCATAATCAAGTGATTCCAAAAAGTCCATCCGCATGGAGTTTCTTCATGTGCTTTACAACAATATGACATAAACGGAAGTGCCACAAAATATGTTGTACTATCATTATCAACTTTGCATCTTTTGGCATGAACATTATGAATATGTGTATCACTGCAATGGAGATTCAATAAACCATTTACATTGGGTGTATGACCATAGAAGGTTTTATTCATGTAAAAAGAACAGCAATTATTCTCTAACTTAAATGAATAACCATATCACAATAAACATGATCCAATCATATTCATGCTCAACGCAAAAATCAAATAACATTTATTTTGGTCCAACACTAATACCAAAGTTAGAGGGAGTGTGCGATGGTGATCTTATCAACCTTGGAATCATTTCCAACACACATCGTCACCTCGCCCTTAACTAGTATCTTTTCATTCTGCAACTCCTATTTCGAGTAACTAATCTAAGCAACTAAACCGATATCAAATACCCAGGGGCTACAATGAACACTAGCATAGTACAGATCAATAACATGTATATCGAATATACCTTTGTTCACTTTGCCATCCTTCTTATCCACCATGTACTTGGGTCAGTTTCGTTTCCAGTGACCATTTCCTTTGTAGTAGAGGCACTTAGTTTCAGGCTTGGGTCCAGCTTCGGCTTATTCATGGGAGTGGCAACTTTCTTGATATTCTTCTTGAAGTTCCCTCTCTTTCCCTTGCCCTTTTTCTTGAAACTAGTGGTCTTGTTAATCATCAACACTTGATGCTCTTTCTTGATTTCTACTATTGTCGATTTTAGCATAGTGAAGAGCTCGAGAATCATTTTCGTCATCCCTTGCATATTATAATTCATCACAAAGTTCTAGTAGCTTGGTGATAGTGTCTAGAGAACTTTGTCAATCACTATCTTATCTGGAAGATTAACTCCCACTTGATTCAAGCGATTGTAGTATCCAGACATTCTGAGCACATGCTCACTGGTTGAGCTATTCTCCTCCATCTTGTAGGCAAAGTACTTGTCAAAGGCCTCATACCTCTCGACATGGGCATGAGTCTGAAATACCAATTTTAGCTCTTGGAACATCTCATATGCTCTGTGGCGTTCAAGACGTTTTTGAAGTCCTGGTTGTAAGCCGTAAAGCATGGCGCACTAAACTATTAAGTAGTCGTCATATCGAGCTTGCCAAACATTCATAACATTTGCATCTGTTCCTGCAATAGGTTTGTCACCTAGTGGTGCATCAAGGACATAATTCTTCTGTGCAGCAATGAGGATAATCCTCAGATAACAGACCCCGTCCTCATCATTGCTATTATCATCTTTCAAGTTAGTTTTCTGTAGGAACATATCAAAAACATATAGGAGCTATATCGCGAGCTATTGATCTACAACATAGATATGCAAAACTATCAGGACTAAGTTCATGATAAATTAAGTTCAATTAATCAAATTACTTAAAAACTCCCACGTAAATAGACACCCCTCAAGTCATCTAAATGATACGTGATCCAAATCAACTAACCCATGTCCGATCATCACGTGAGATGGGGTAATCATCAATGGTGAACATCTCTATGTTGATCATATCTACAATATGATTCACGTTCGACCTTTTGGTCTCCAGTGTTCCGAGGCCATGTCTGTACATGTTAGGCTTGTCAAGTTTAACCCAAGTATTGCGCATGTGCAAAACTATTTTGCACCTATTCTATGTGAACGTAGAGTCTATCACACCCGAGCATCACGTGGTGTCTCAACACGACGAACTGTAGCAACGATGCATACTCAGGGAGAACACTTTTACCTAGAAATTTAGTTCAGGGATGATCTTATAATGCTACCGCCATACTAAGCAAAATAAGATGCATAAAAGATAAACATCACATGCAATCAAAATATGTGACATGATATGGCCATCATCATCTTGTGCTTTTGATCTCCATCTCCAAAGCATCGTCATGATCTCCGTCGTCACCGGCTCGACACCTTGATCTCCATCATTGCGTCGTGGTCGTCTCACCAACTATTGCTTCTACAACTATCGCTAAAGCATAGTGATAAAGTAAAGCGATTACATGGCGTTTGCATTTCATACAATAAAGAGACAACCATAAGGCTCCTTCCGGTTGCCGATAACTTTTACAAAACATGATCATCTCATACAATAACGTATATCACATCATGACATGCCCTGCAAAAAGAAGCACTACAAAAAATACACTTCTGTGATGATACGTGTTTGTCACAGTAGGTCGCATTTTTTGTCATGCATGTGCATCCATGAAAAATTTATGACACAATCAAGATAGTCATACTTGTGTTGTCGTAGAAGTGTTCCATGACATTGCCAAAATTATCATCACGGAAGTGTCCACTTCCATGACGATAAATCGCGCATCACAGAAGTGCTTTCGTCAAGGGTGACCGAGACGTGGCATCCACCGTAACGGAACGCCGTTAAGCTATCGGGTCGGGTTTTGGATCCGATAACCCGTTAACAGCCCCGACCAATGGGAAATTTCCACGTGTAAAATTCTTATTGGTCGGACGAAACACGTGTCAGCTCATCAGTGAGTCAGATAGGCGCTTATGATACGTCGACATGTGGCACGGCCCAACAGAGGCCCATTCCGGTGAAAAGGCCGGCCCGTTTGACTTGGTCAAAAGGTGGCGGGCCGGCCCATGTAAAGCCTGTTAACGGCCTGTACGCATATAGCCCATTTACAGCCCGCTAACCCAAGGCCCGTTACGCCCTATCCGAATTAGGCCCAATAGCGTCATCTGGGCCACCCAATATGATTCCAGCCCATTTTCACTTCTGGCCCATGTATGGCCCATGACGTCTTCCGGCCCATATGAGGCCCTATGTAACTCTTGGCCTACTAACGGCCCGTGGTGAAACTGGCCCGTAATGAATAGTGTATCACTTTACACCCATTAACGGCCCATGGTGAAACTGGCCTGTAATGAACAGTGTATCACTTTATACCCATTAACGGCCCGTTATTCCGTTGGGCCGTTTCCAGCCCATGTTATCTTTCGGCCTTCTCAGAGCCCATTTATTCTTGGGCTCATTTCCAGCATTCGTTTACTTACGGCCCGTTACTGTCATTTTCTGCTTGTGGGCCAAATTCAGCCCGTGGTTACAGTCGGCCCGTTTGTGGTCCGTTAATACGTTGGGCCATTTTCATAGCGTCATCAAATACGGCCTATTAACGATGGCCCGTTATGGTCGGCCCATGAATGGGCGATTACAACTCTAGCCCGTTTACGACCATAATGCGGCCTGTTATTGGCCCATGTTTGGCCATCGATCATACTGCCCGTATAAGACCCATTGATGATATGACCCATAGAAGACCCATTGTTTCTACGGCCCGTAGAAGGCCCACTGTTTCTACGGCCCGTAGGAGGCCCAGTGTCACTACAGTAAATATTAGCCCATGGTTATTGTGGCCTAGTTTTAAAAAATAGGTTATTGCAGCCACTAGCAAACTGCGGAAAAAGAACTGCAATGACTAGAAGCAAACAAATAAGCAAGAGAACAAGGAAATAAATAAGCAAGCAACTTATACTAGGCTATCACGGCTATCACACATATTACATCCACTGGGCATCAAATTCGCCACCAGTGCAAATAAACGCGCCAACAAAAGAATATACAAAACTCAGAGCACTTCAGAAGGCACTAGGCCTGGCTAGGTCGGCCCCCCAGACAGCTGAAGAAGCTGAGTAGACCTCAGTTGTGTTAACGATAGATGCATCAACACTAGATTTAAGGCATGATGGTGCGCACGGCAGTCCTCTGACATCTTCATTGCATCTTTGACTTCAAGTCGGAGCTAAGCTGAAGCAAGCCTTTCCACTTTAAGTTGAGACTGAAGAAGTCGAACTGATTGAGGCAACAACTGCATAGAGGTTGTCTCACACCTGCTGGTGAGTAGCTTCAACTCACTGTCTTCATCAAGACAGGACCTTGGGGTCATCTCGCTGTCCTCAAGATGGTTTGGCTCACTATCTTCCCTAAAGTTCTGCCTGGCGTAAGAGATACGAGTCTGAAAGAGAAACAAGGAGACACATAACAGGTTTCACAATTATATAAGAAAATAAATGGATTTGTTCTGCATAAGGAACATGTTTTTACAACTACAATTTGAAACTGGTAGTTGTTGCAAACATCCAATCGGATGTAAACAGCAAAGCAAACAACAGTGGAGGAAATGATGCCTATCCAAATCTATACTAGAACAATGTTTGAAGGCTTGAGAAGGATGAACTTACATTACATGTTAACACGGGCTGGACAAAGCCCTTCTCCATATTGATGGAAGGATAATTCAATAAATTCCCCAAAGAAAATTCTTTATAAGCGTTGCCATTATTCTACATTTTGCAAACAGTAAATGTAGATCAAATAATATGGGAAGAAACAGAGGATAATGAAGCTCAGGTGCAGACTGATGATACATAATCAAATAGCAATTAATTAAGTACAGCGTTACAAGGCAAAAGGGAGAAAGGTACTGACAAGAGCAATGCAGAGCCCATTATTGTTTTGAGATTGTATGATCCTTTGAGCAAGGAGATTCATCTAAAATTAGTTTTCATACAAGAGAGAAGGTAAGGCACAAGCAGAAATTTAGGAGTTTAAATTTTGAATTGATATCATAGACAGTACCTGACGCTGGGCTCCCAGCAGTTCTAATAGGGGTTTGGCCACTTGAGTAGGGGTAAAGTGTGGTACAGTTGGGCATGTGTTTTCTGTGGCTGCTGATCTATCTGATTTAACAGGTATCACTACCTTTTCCAAATACCTAGTTTGTACTCCTTGACGACCTGCACTCACCCTCTTCCTTTTGGACACCTATTACGAAAGAACAACATTTGACTGGAAAAACATAGTGTGACGACCCATGGAATAGGTACAGAAAATGGATAGGTATGGCATATACTCATATATGATGCTTAAACTAAGCAGATGGTGTAACAAAGTAGAAGTAATGCAAGAGGTCAGAAGCAACATATGTGCGACCAATACAACTTTGCAAAGTTAGAGCAAGCACCTTGATGGGTGAATAAGATAGGCCATCCTCCACCATGCCAAGTTTGTTAGGCAGTGGATCATTTCGCAACATTCCTCTCATGCGCCCATTCTCAAATTCATTTTGATAATGTTCAATATCTGACATGCATGAAAACATAAAAACAAGTGAGATTTTCTTTGTAATGCAGAAGTGATTCTAATCCAATACTGCCTCCCTGTAAACCCCTTTGTGCTATCTCTGCAATTCTTTTAAAAGATGCCATTCATGCTATAATTTGTTGTGTGCATTAATATAATGTGGCCTACTACTCAAAATATGAGAGCTCCAGAAGTGATGACACTTCGCAGATGATAGCTTCAACATATAGTAAAGAAGAACAAGTCGACCTGACCTGACAAATTCAAAATATACTAAGGGAGAACAACTCGACCTGACCAGTCGACCGCAGGAGAAGAGTATCAACTTAAAGAAGAGCAGAAGAGCACGCAGATTGAAGATATTACAAGTCTTTTAATACAATGTCGGTTGGCCACCCATGATGAACCAGAGCACACAAAGAAATACTATTCTTTCCGGTCTCTCCATATGTGGCTCACATGCATTTCGAAACTAAAGTAGGAACATTTAGCTAACCAATTAAGGGCCAGTTCTTTTCGGCGATTCTCCCAGAACTGCCCCTCTTCCCAGCTTCTCCTAGAATCGCCACTCCATTTTTTTACAATCCTATCTAGTTAAGGTATAATTAGCTAGGATTGTAAAAAACATATGGAGTGGTGATTATGGGAGAAGCTGGGGAGGGGGCCGATTCTGATAGAATCGCCCAAATGAACTAGCCCTAAACATCTCTCAGTTTTACTAATATCAGCAATAATATCAGATATGAATTTGTACAACTAAGCGTGTTTAGCTCGATGGGTGGAGCAGTGCTATTACGACACGAACCACGTAGGCTGATTGTGGTCATCATAAAATGGGGAAAACATAAGCATGATCAGTACAGTGTTGACCGTGGCAGTGGGATGGCAGATCTGAAGCTGCAAACCGCGCAAAGGGTAGTTAGCAACCGATGTTTGCTTTGAAATAACAACTAAGATTTGGTATGGACAAGAAAGTACGGTCAATAAGTGACAAAGAAATGCAATTATGCTGTCTCTCTATATGTCACGACATGCATTTGGAAACTCAAGTGGGACCTTTAGCTAACCAATTAAATGGGTCGGTTAACTAATATCAGTATCATATCACAATCATATTTGAACAACTAAGCTTTCGAATTCTGAGTGTTGTGTTGTTTAGCTTGAAGGGTGGAGTAATGCTAGTACGACAGAAAGCACCTACGCAGATCATAGTAGAGTAGATAAAAGGGGAAAACCCTAAGAGTCCAGAGAAAAATCAAGAAAGTGGAACTAGCTGGACCAGTGGGTGGCGCACATGCTTTTCAAAACGAATATAGGAACATTAGGTGACCAATTAAATGTTCTCTGTTTTAGTGATATGAGCATCATATCAGATTCGTATTTCAACACGTAAGCTTTGGGTTGAGGTCTTGAGGAGCAGTGCTAGCACGACACGAAGCACCTACGATGATGGTAGTGAATATAAAGGGGGGAAACCATAAGCTTTACGAGTATAGTGCCCGTGCCATGGCGGATCTGAAGGTGCAAACCAGACAAAGCTACTTCGCAACCAATGTTTGCTTTCAACTAGCCACTACGATTTGGTACGGACAAGAAAAGTACAGTAAACAAATTACGATCTATTTTCCGGGTGAGATCAATAACTTAAGCACATATGGAAGAGTACCACCTCTCTTGCGACGCCGTGTAGGCCTATGCTGATACATTGAGGGTGCTGCGGGTGCGATGGCTGTCGGCGGCGGGGAAGAAGACTTTAGACGGCAGACGGCCGGGTCAGGGGATATATCTTGTTGCCATGGACGAGGTGGTCGTAGGAGCGGCAACGACAAGGTGGACGATGGTGCCGATGAAGCGGGAGGAGGCGATGAAAGGATCCTGGTCCAGCGCCGTGGATGAGAGACATCCATCTCTTGCAGTGGACGACGGGGTAGGGGTAGCGGCTCCGGCAAGGTGGAGGATGGGGTGGCGGATGGAGGAGGCTGGCTGCAGTGCGGAGGTTGTCGTGCCACCGACGGTGTATGAATGGGAAAATGGAGGGGAGGGGGGATCTCAAACTTTGGGACGCGCTTCTCTGAAATGGGGGAAAGTTACGAACTTATCCCCCGTTTAAAATTTCGGACATCGCGTCGGTTGGGGATAGGACGGTAATCTCGCATCTCCCAAATATTTGTCGGTAACTAATTCAGGCGAGGAGAGGGTGTTTTGCTGCCCACGGTTGGCGCCCATGGTGTATGAACGGGGCTGACAGGTAGGGCGGTTGTGTCACGTCTGATGGAACTTACACATCTGCCCATATTTAAAATATTAGCCTACATCGATTTCGGGCGAGGAGAGGGTGTTTTGCCGCCCACGGTTGGTGCCCACGGTGTATGAACGGGGCTGACAGGTAGGGCGGTTGTGTCACGTATGATGGAAGTTACACATCTGCCCCTATTTAAAATATAAGCCTACATCAATTTCGGACGAGGAGAGTTTGTTTTCCCGCCCACTGTGTATGAATGGGGAAATGGAGGAAGAGACACATGTCTTTCGGACGAGCTTGAATCAAATGTGTGTTGCCGCCCACGTTTGGCGTCCACCGTGTCTGAATGGGCTCAGAGGCCGCTGTGTCATGTCTGATTGAAGTTACTAGTCTACCCCTATCGACAGCCGTGTAAATCCTGTCGATAACGATGTCAAGTGTCAGGGGTAGACAGTAATTTCCATCTCGCAAACACTTGCTTCGAGCAGCCCACAAATTATAGTGGGTGTTTAGCCGCTTCGTTCAAAACTTGGGAGAATTAGCATTCACGTTTGCCCTGGGACCTGGCAAACTAAATTCAAATCCAATTTGTATTTGATTATGAATATCCACAGATAATTATACATTTTGTTATTTATTTCTTCAAAACCACAACAAAGATTTATTCCACCTTTATATATGATTATAATTTAGAAATGCCATGATCTTCGAATTCAGTAGGTTGGATACACTCTGAGTCAAACAGTTATTTCATCCAATACAATATGCTCACATGACAAACAGTTCACCTTATGTCAATCATACAAGTTCTAAGGATTACCTCGCCTAAAAAATTTGGATCATTACAACACATGGACAACATAGGGGGTCTTGCAACATAATCCATTCAGAGACATGACACAACATGCAAGTACAATAATCTAATGAAAATTTCAACTGGTACCTAAAGAAGAACCGGGATAATCTTGGGCTTCAGATAGCAGAAACAGCAGGACCTCCTCCGTCTTCAAATGCAACATTCTTACTTCCTCCAATTCTTGGGTTGCTTGCATAATGCGTGCCGCTAATTCCATAATTTCTAGCCTCAAGATAAATATTACCTCATTCATGGCAGCCACACCATCTCTTTCTTCCTCTAGTAGAGCCTCAAGCACTATAATATCTATGCTCAGACTACTCTCTAGCGGTGTTGCCTCTGAACTGCTACCATCTGGTAACATGGATGGCACACTGCTTCCACAAATAGATTCTGGGGTTGTACATTGTGTCCTAGTGTGAACGGCATCCTGAAAGGTTTCCGTTGGACATCAGTAAGAGATAGTTATCGTATGATCTAGGTAGTAAGCTTACATGGTAAACGAAGGAAGAATTATTGCCGAGCATGACAAACTATATTTAAATGGTTCGAAGCAGCATCAGCCGAAAAGAAATTAAAATGGTAAGATGAAAATAGGGATGTAAGTGGCAAATGAAAGAAATCCGCCAGTCCCATCTAGTTAGTTTTTGCTACCTCCCTAGTTCATTTTCCTCAAAAAAACAAAAACTCTTTTGAACTATCATACCACTAGTGGACTTTAATCGGGATTAAACCGGACCCAGTTGACATCCCTAGTTGAAAGGGAGTGTACAACCGCTATATTTAAGTTGCCAAGGCATCTAAGCAGTTGAAATAATCTGAGAAAGCACTTAACAGTGTGGCCTCATATAAACTACGAAGACAGACTTGTGATGAAGTTGAGAAGAAAAGTTAAGGACTCAAATGAAATAGGCATGCATTTCTTTACGATAGTACAGCAGGCACTGCTGACATATTGTTCAACTCAGGTATAGCGTAACAACAAATAAGCATTCAAATCAAGCAATACAGCAAAGCAGACAACTGAACTATTTGTAATTCGGTAGGATTACACGTTGAGGGCACAAGCCAAGAAAGCAGCCCACTCGCATTACATTTCACATGTAATAAAACACACTAGCTTACCATATGTTGCTGTGAAGCCTAGCTGCTGTTGCAATGTTCTTTGAAGATATCGTCCGCATCCCCTGGTTGCAAATCTAGTTGTTGTAGTTTATTCTGCACCATCTATTTAGGTAAAATTAATTTTAATCGCATGCACTGGTCCAAATTGATCATCAATGGTTCATCTAAACTAATGAAAGAAGGGTGTGTGCATACACGACAATACTCCCTTCGATTCTTTTTACTTTGCGTATTTCTCAGTTTTCTCATATTAGTCTGCGCGTTGCCGATTCCTAGCGCTGGTTTCCTTTTGTGCCCCGCCCTATCCGCCTCTGCCCTAATTAATTGGCAAATTAGTCCAGAAAAATTAAACCAATGCCCTCCTTGGTATGCGGGTCAAGAGTTATGCGCAGAGTAAATAGAATCGGAGGGAGTATATCTGCTTCCCTCTATTTTTATGCTTGTTCGAGGTGCCAGCCCCAAAAGAACAAATATTTTACTTGATGGGGTTGGCAGCTCCATAATCAATAGAAGCATCAAATTAGTCATGCAACTTGGGAAGATCAAGAACACACAAACAAGTAATGAACAGAGGCTCAGAGCAGTGATGTAATAGCTAGCATCAGAAAATGTAGGGTAAAGCGAACAAAAAGAAGCGGAACCACATGCTAGTTTGCTGATGTGTAATTAAGCATAGAGAACATTAAGCAGTCTGATGGAACCAACAGGTGGCATCAGAACAAAACTAAAGCATATTAACTATATGTGCACTTGTATGTAAGTTAGCACATGTAACATGTTCACTGCCAGAAGTATGGCCCTACAGGTGCAAGCAGAATAACGCGTCTCATGAAAAACTGAATGATGCCCCGAAGAAATTCAAAGGTGCGGTGCTTATGCTAGGAAAGTGAACGTAGGCGCCGGCCGTTGGATAATAGTACCTGATTCTCGGCGGCGTATGTGTATCATTGTCATACTTGATAGCTAAGGATCGTCGATGGTGCTCGTGTTGCGGTTGAGTTTGGGCCGGTTGTCGCCGTCGCTGAAGCGGCTCCAGTGCTATGGTTGTGGTGCCTGTCAACATACAAGAAAGCTCATCTGTGGTAAGTGAATAGTTACACGATAAAGAGAAAAACCAAAGGAGTACAAATCGAAATAACCTGATGAGGCTGCGGCATCGGTAAAGCAGGGCTGATGGAGTTGAATATGGCATCCATGGAGTGGGTCTGGTGCAGTGGACGAAGGCTTCGGCGGGCGTGTTGTACAGTGCTTTCGGTGAGGCGGATCTGTTGCAGCGGACGAGGGCTTGTATGAAGGGCCAGCGAAGGGGCGGACGAGGGAGTCAGTGAAGGGCCTACGCTGTGGTGGACGAGGGCGCCGATTAAGCAGATCCGGTGCGGTGGACCATGATGGCGGTCAAGGAGATCTGGAGCGGTGGACAAGCCAGTCGCTGAAGCGGCTCCGGTGAAGTGGTAAGTTAGCAGTTGGGGGTTCCAAGGTGCGGAAGGTAGATTTGGCGGGGTGTGAGGTCCACCGCTGTGGCAAAGGACTAGATTCGGCGGCTTGCCGTGGTTGGGGGGGTTGGGGAGGGGAAGGGGAGGGGCTTTGGGGAAGAATGTTGGGGGCAAAGAGGGGAAAACAATGGAGTTACCAAAGCAGCCCTTTTCCGTTCATGTGGCAGGGGTAAAACAGGAATATCACAGGGCTAAAATTTCGGGCGCGTGATATTTCGATGTGAGCGGGAAGTTTGAAAGCTTTTGGCGCCTAAAATTATAAGTATTCTGCTCTCATACGGCCGACTATGATATCATGGCCGACAATTTGTTTGTTTTGCACGCAAAAAAATGTGCAAGTTTTGAAAATCAATGTCTCCAACTCGAAACTTAGATTGTCCATTCAATTCAAATATGGATCATTGAGCTACTACAAGCAAATACCATCATACGGTCCAATTCAAATGAAATTCCAAATGTGTTTATCCTAAATATGATGACAAAAGCAAAAATGTGTATGTGTATGAATAAAGTGGATGATTATAAAGTTTGAACATGCCCGTATGTGTATATCTCTAGGTTTGATATATGAATTTGAAATCACGAAATCCCGGCTTAAAAATGTACCTCCGTTTAAATGAATTACAAAAGCTAATGATGGAGTCGAATTCCAAAATTCCAATCTTAGGTTTGTAATTCTGGTACATCAAGGTATATCATGTATGTTCAAAAGTATTGTTATCTCATAGTACAAACTGTGAAACAAATTGATCAACCATGAGTGCACAATATCTCAATTATGCAAGTCCCTCAAATATAGACACCTCACTCTTTATCTGAAGTCAACCCCCCCACCATACACACACACAGAGAGAGAGAGAGAAGTTGTTCTCTCCCCCAAACACCAACACACGAGCACATTAACACCCCTCTCTCTTGTAAAGTCCGGACCCCAACATAGGTCTCTATCACTTTGTCTCTCGGGCATGCACACATCTCTTCCCTCACTCTCTAGGTCTCCCGCTATCTCTCTTACCCAAGCACACACACTATGTAGAGTGTATATTTCCCATACACACAAAACGTCGCCCCCAAACGGCTATCTCCCTAGTTATGTGGTTCTCGCGCACTCACCTCACACACCACCCCCATTGCAAACAAGCACACTTTGTCTCCTTGTGCACCACTCTCCTCTTTCTATCTCTCCCACATGCGGACCCGCCCCAGCTCCTTCCCTGTATACATATATGTCGTGACTCTTTGCATAGCTCCCTAATGTATAATAATTCTCGATTTCGCACATTGTTCTCTACACCATCTATTCTAGCTCTCTCATGAAGTCCCTATCACACACACGATGACTCGCTTCCCTTGCATCTCTGTTCATAGGCCAATTTCGGACAACATCAACATTGTCTCCCTATCTATACGCCATTTATGGACACAAACGACCCCTCTCGCCCGCTCTCTTCCTCTCTCTCTCTCTCTCTCTCTCTCTGTCGCTAGCTCTCTCTTTCTCTCGCTCTCACACCCCTCTCCCACACACACACTCGATGTCTCTTCCAAATAGTCTGCTCCCCCCGCCCGCACCCGTGCTATCTCGCTACTACACATGTCACACCATTCCCCCTTCCCTTATACTAGGTTTACATCATCAGTGGTCTCTCTACTCCACATACACTCTCTCCCTCTCACACACAAACGCGTGCACAAACACACACAGACACGCACAAACACCCATTTACCTGGATCCCCATCTCTCCTCATGTCTGCATGTGTATCTCACACACTCACTCTCTAATTATGTATATGTGTCTCCACATTACACAACACAAAGCCCCATGTACATGTCTCTCTCTATCCTCCACACACATAGACACAAAGAATCTGTTATCATTGCCTCAGTCTCTAACATATCACACACGCACTCTCTCTCTCTCTCTCTCGCATACACGCTCAACAAGGGTTTCCCCGTGAATAACTTACCATCTATTCATGAACAATCGTGGCAGTACGGCGAACACGAAACGTGAAAAAGAATAAATCTACACGTGCTTAGACCACCTAGTATGACTACTAGGACTAGAGCAAGCCAAAAAGCATGCCGCTGTCACCCCCTCCTTGTCGGCGACGGGAAAATCTTCGTTTTACACAGTCGAGAAGTCATTGTGCTAAGGTCCCACATGCCGAGGCGTTGAATAGAATGTAGATGCTAGTTTACGGAAGCAAGTATCGATAATACGTTTGTATCTCCATACTTATATTTCTTCTCTTATAAAAAACCGAGTTGGTGATGATGGTATGTGTGCCATCTTGCAATATAGACCGTCCGATCTATATCTGACGGATGGAAATTAAACTAAAAGATACCCACACCCCTCTCCACATTTGCAGACAAGGCCTTCCCTCGTTCATCCTTATCTCCAACAAACCTCATTGTTAAGCAATTAAGAAAGGAAGCCTCTGGAACAAACTGGCCTGGTGACCACTGCCGGCGTCGTCAATCCCCATGCCTCCGCTCAGTTCGACCACCAACCACCACCACACCCCACTCCTCTTCACCTTATCTCATATTTCTTGAGATATCATTAGTTTTTACACATGGGATTACTCCCGCAAGGGTCAATCACAACAAGTGTTTTATAAAAAAAATGCATCTTGATGTTCCGTGCAATACACGGATCTTGCCAGTACTCCTACACAAGACTAAGTTGGTGATGCTAGTGTGTCTGCCATCCGTCATTTCTGACCATTAGATCTACATCTAACGATTGTGAGGTAAGTTGTTGCCTTTTCTCACCAACATCCCACTTGTCTACCAATTTGCAGAAAAACCCATAATTAGTATCTTAAAACCAACCACATCCCTCCTCGACCTCACCAAAACAGCCCAATGAATATATTCTAATTGAAACATAATATATCTCTAGTGACATATGTATATCAAAATTAGAGTGTTTTGTACCAAGTCTGTGAATAAGTATTATTCTAATTATGATTCGTTGCAACGGACATGAACATTGCTAGTATTTCCAACCATGCATTTATTTTCCTAGTATTCCGTAGTTTCGAGTTTTCCATCAAGATATTAGTCACTCATGGTTGATATTTACTTTCAATCATGTACACATATGCACTATGTAACTAGCCTTGCTTATTGGCTTCCAAAGCTTAACTTTCACTCCTACTTACAATATGTAGAGTATTTAACAAAAAAATACCACTTTCAATCATGTACACATATGCACTAGATATTAGTCACTCATGGTTGATATTTACTTTCAATCATGTACACATATGCACTATGTAACTAGCCTTGCTTATTGGCTTCCAAAGCTTAACTTTCACTCCTACTTACAATATGTAGAGTATTTAACAAAAAAATACCACTTTCAAACAGCCCTAGGAGGAATCTATTGTACAAAAAATAGCAAAAACATACCCAAAATTTCTTAATCCATGCCAAAAACTACCTAGTACTCCTACCGATCAGGTTCGTTTAAACCCATTTATGACAGGGTTGGCCCACATGTTCATGTTGATGAGGCAGCTTAAACCAACACATTTTGTTTGACCATTGACATGAGGGACCCACATCTGACCTTCTATCCTGTTATTCCCCCTCAAATCATTATTTTTCCTGAACATTACTTCAAACAGTACTGATGCGTGTTCGTCGGTGGCGCCGGTGATGAGCGAGTTGGCCGCCGCTCCGCCGGACGGGCCGGACGCCGCGCTGGCCTTTGCACGGTTTGGCAGGCTGGCCCGAGCACGACTCACGAACGAGCAAGCCGCCGCGCTGGCCTTCGCTCGAGCCAGATGGCTGGCCTTAGCGCGGCGCGCGCGAGCAAGCCGCCGCGCTGCCTTGCCAATCTAGCTAGCAAACCTTGCAGACAAGCAGCTGGACGGAGCTATCTTGGCGAGCTAGCAGCCGCGAGCGCCGGACGGAGCTGGCATCCGGGCTGCCGCAACATGGGCTCCGCACCGCCGGCGGTTTTGACCTCGCCTTCTGCCAGCGGCGGTAGCTGCATCCCATGGCCGAGGATGACTAGGTGGACAGACCGAAGGTAGGAGGTCACTCAAGGATTTTTGTTGGTAAGAGCATGTACAATGGTTGATAAGGTAGTCTTATCTTAAGTCTGCCACGTATGCAAGTGGTAGTAGTTTCTTGGCATGCTAGTGGTTTCTTGCATTATTAGAGCAAGTACAATAGAGCTGAGTCAGCGGGCTATAAGAAATAAACTACTACTACATGTTGGCTATAAGATGGGCTGTAGATGACATGGCACTGGCTTATAGCAAGCAGCTGGCTATACTATTAACCATACTCTTAGGGGTTTCTTGTAAGGAACAATGTACGTACTACTAGCGACAAAAGGCGATTCTAGGTTGTGTTGTACTCCAACGAGTACTACTAGTGGTCGCGGGAGTGTATACCTCATTTTGTGGGTTCGATCCCGGCCGAATGAACGGCGGCCTTTTTAAAAAAATAGTACTACTACACTTCACTGCGAGCCAATATTTTACACGGGTAGTTTCAGTGTTGAAGTCAAACGGACGTGCGGCCCACAATCTGGGTGCACTGGACAGCCTAGCCACGTGAACGGGTTTTCCTTCCCAGCATCCCGTGGCTCGCATGCTCACCCTAGCCGCACCTCGCTTGCAGCTTCCAGTTAGTAGCATATTTAAACTAGCGCCTCCCAATTAAGCCCGAGGAGCCAGAAAAGCCTGGCGGGGCATTGGAAACTATGCAATATGGCTCTATACGTAAAGTGCTCTACTAGTACTCTATAGCTTGTGGCATTGCATGCATGGACTTCACTCCATTATCGGCTCTACTATAAAAGAAATTCCTCTTTCCGTGTTTTTTTGAAACAGAGGCAAAAGCTTTGCTTCATCTCATTCATAAAGAAGGAACTACTAACAAAGTTCGACGAGATCTATTACACCTCTACAAATGGAAGCGAAAAGCCTAGTCTCGCTGTATCAAATAACTCAAATGTTTTGCCCCTGCAGTAACCGTCGCTGATAAACAGGCTGCTAGTGTGTGCGTGAGAGGAGCGGCTGAGTAGGCCAGCTACATGAGAGGAGTGACTGAATAGAGCATCGAGAGTACCCACTAGGCCACTACGCAGGTGTACTTCCCCTGCATTAATAGTACAACGATGGTTCTAGAGAATAGTAGTACCCTCCACTTCCAACTGTAGCTCCTTGGCCCTGAGATTCAAGAGTTCAAAACTGGTGCACTATACTAGACTAGACTAGACTCTTGAATACTAGAGTTCAAAACGATGGTTCTAGAGAATAGTAGTACCCTCCACTTCAAACTGTAGCTCCTTCGCCCTGAGATTCAAGAGTTCAAAATGATGGTTCTAGAGAATAGTAGTACCCTCCACTTCCAACTGTAGCTCCTTGGCCCTGAGATTCAAGAGTTCTCAACGTTCCATAATCCCTTTCTTTCAAAAAAATCTCTTCTGGAGAGAAGATTGCTATCTCCACGCGAGCTTCTCATGGGCCAGCGCTACCGCATGCAGTCATGTGAGAGAGAGGGAGACATCCATGCAGCATGCAAAGAGAGGAGAACGCGGGCGGACAGCCAATGGGTTGCATGGGGCATTTATAGCTGCTAACTCCTCCCATCCATGTGCCAGGGGTATTTCTGTCCAGAAAGCATGCAGCGAGCCCCTGCCTTGGTATCCGGGTCTGCTCTTATGCGCAGAGTAAAAAGAATCAGAGGGAGTACTAGTAGTAAATAATAGCCTCACCCCTTCGCCGAGGAACGATCTATAGTTGGAAGGGACGAGGCCCTGCGGTTACTATGCTCTTATCTCCTCCTCGCCAGTTCCCCTCCCCCCGAAGAGAAGGCAGTTCGTTGCTGCTCCCATGGATTCGCCAGACGGTTCTCCTCGTCGGGGCTGGGAGACCTTGGACGACGATCCTGTGGGAGAAATCGCACGCCGCTCCGATGTCCTCACCGCCGCAAGACTCGGTGCTTCCTGCACCAACTTTTTCAAGACGCTGCTTAAACAGGCCATGCTTGTTGGTCTTCCATGCATCCTCGAGGAGAAGGTTCTTCTATGGGACAATCCTTCGAACAGTCCACCACTCCCTGGCCATGGTTGCACGTTGACTCCGCTAGAGTTGCCGACATTGAGAGGTAGTTGGATTTTGTCCGATGAGCAGGTCAGTAATGGAGTTTGATCATGTAGTACTTAGTTATTCCATTTCCATCCCGTAATTTCTCCGATGCCCACCGTCTTATATATAGGTCTGGGTCGGTGCCAACGAAGATTGGCTTGCATACCTCCGGCCGGATACCACCATCATTTTGCACAACATCCACAGCAGTGCGGCTATTCTAGTAGACCCCTTCTCCACCATTGGGATCGGCCTTCCGGACTGGCTAGGCAAGAATACTTATGATGATGCCTACATGAGATTGAAGAAGATAGCAATTGCGGACCCGCTGACAAAGCGACGCGGCTACGACGATTACTATCTCATCGCGGTGTTCGACATAAGGATTGCCATCAATGCAGGAGGCAGTAATGACACAGGCTGGTGCATGTTGGCGGCGGCAGATTTGTACCCCTACACGTTCGAAGACGCCGTGTGCCACTAGGCCGCATCTTCGCGGTGACAAGCCAGGGGACTTGTTTCATCTGGTTGACATCCTACGGTACGGGATATTACAAATGGAATGCACAAACCATCATTTGCATCCCTAATGGTACTGCATTATTTTACAGGGACCAGTCATCCCCCGATCAAAATAAGATCGCCGATCCTGGATGTGCATTTGCATCCGCGATTCGGTCTAACCTGGAACCTTGTAGCTGACTTTGGCATATTGGGATCAACTATCTTAGCAGTCGTTACCCATGGTACCACTAATGTGCAACATGATCACGTAATCTACCATGATCGGACCGTCACCATCTACCCAAGTATTCCATTTTTAAACCTCTCGCCTTCTCTTTCATTGTTGTACTAGTAGTATACTTTGTAGTACTAGTAGGAGTACTTTTGACCTTAGAGGACGCATATAGCTAGCTAGGCCCTTGAAGACTTGAACCCACTAGCTGCCACCATTTTTGTTTTTCCATGTCTTACTATCTCATCCATGTAGCCAAGAGTGGCTATATATAATAAGCCAACTATTTTACTTCCTCTATACCGGAGTTGTACTATTTGCTGCACAGTTTTACTGACCGCCACATTTGAGCATAACATTATTATGCATGGACCTTGACTATGTACGTCACCATGTGTCCAGATCTGGGATGCCGCGTGTACCAGATGAACGGCGCTGAGTTCGACCCCCGTGATGCTACGTGGGTGCCGAGGAACACTCTTGGAGAGTACTCGCTTTTCATCGGGGACAGCTACCCCATTGTGAAGCGGATGCCACCTTCCGTGCACGACACGGAAGGCCTACCGTTCATGAAGCATGGTTGTGTCTTCAGTGCGCACCGCCGGATGAACGACATGCTGGGACACACTATCCCTGATTTATGCCGGTTCAGCTTGGATGAGTCTCCATCGTGTGGAACCGGACTAGAAAGCTGCGACAATGATTCCCGTTGCCCACCGCTATGGATCGTGCCATCCATGAAGAATACCTGGGACTGGAACCTGGAGGAGAACATGTAGCCCATCTATAACGTGTAAGTGGAGTACGGTAATTGTGAACGGTGGCGCTGTGAATATATGTAGACTAGTCATGCACAAATTTATCACATGAGTTGGAGATGAACTTGTGTGGCATACTGGCATTTGTCCTTTAGAATTTATTACTAGTAAATGTGTTATGTGTATGTGCAACTTGTGTGGTTGTTGCACGGGCTCCAACATGCTCTTTGAGAAAAAAAGGTGGCACAACTTTGGATATACGTGACGTGGCGGCATCATACAGTAGCATCGTTTGCTATAGTTGTACTAGTACACTCCTACTAGGACGACAAATCCTATAAAACCTTGCGCTTGGCTCTTTGCCTCTTCGGGAGGTTCAATAGTTCGTACTCGTGTGAACCTTGCACTTGGCTCTTCGCCTCTTCGGAAGGTCCAACAATGATGATACTACAGTACAATATGCTTCTGGCAATCTGACACCGATTGAACTGCTGCACGTCCACCGCGAGGGCGAGGGAGAGGGAGAGGGCGCTGTAGTCAAAACCCTCTCCTCGTTTTGCGAACCACCGCGCGCGTGGGCGAGGGAGAGGTGTAGTAAGCAAGCTTCTCCTTGTTCGGCGAGTTGACGGGACACATCAAAGCAGTACTAGTACTACTAGTAGTAGTAGTCCATAGTGTGTCCTTTCCGATTAATATGGCTTAATTTGAAACCAGAAAAATACACTGGCGGTCAACGTATGTAACAGTACGCTCTTTACGGTCACTATATATAGTTTTGCGGCGATTATGCGATCACTAGCTCATCATACAGCATCGTATTGCACCCTACTGACCGGCCACATAGTCGACATGTCACTTTGTTGACTGGTTAAATTGTCCCCTGGTTTCTGGGTCCCACCTGTGAGTTGGCAGAGCAAAGAAATCAGTTAAACAAAACTTTACGCATGCGCGACATGAGTCCAACCCTTGCGCGTGAACCGCCCTGGCTGTGTATGTGAGTGCATGCACATGTCCTCCCTCGGTCTTCCAACAAAGAGTGTACTACATGATGTACATCTACACTTCCAATGCATTTAGCCTTTAATCTAAATCGATATTGATTGACTAATGCACCAACTTGTGCTGTAGGTATAGGCTACATGTCTATCGTTAATTACAGCATGCAACAACCTTCATTTAATCTTCTTATCTCAATGGTCGCATGCACACATAAGTCTGCTACTTTTGGGAGTTAATTATGCCCTGGTCAATGTGTGAATCTCTAAATGTACAGTCTTTCACGAACGTAGGGAGTTGGTTGAGCACTTGAGCATGAGCGTGTGTGTTGCGTCGTGTGCTGTGTGCCGCATGGGTGCGTGAGTGTTGTGTGCGTCCATGTGTACGTGTGAGTGTTGCATGTTGCATGCATGCATGGGGCTTACTCCCTCCCATTAACATGTTCATACTTCAAGCTTCCTCTGTTCCCTCCATATGGTGATACTCCCTCTGTTCCCAAATAGTACGGAGTAAAAGCCTCCCTCTGTTCCCAAATACGGAGTATTTGTCTTTCTACAGATTTCAACAAGTGACTAGGTACGGAGCA
This sequence comes from Triticum urartu, assembly GCF_056163025.1. NCBI lineage: Eukaryota > Viridiplantae > Streptophyta > Magnoliopsida > Poales > Poaceae > Triticum > Triticum urartu. Next base: position 165,247,383 of record NC_141876.1, on the reverse strand, counting down.
AAATGAGTGAAGTGAGCGTAGAGGCATAGGGATACTGTAGAAAGGAAGTCCTCGCGATCGATTTATTCCCCATCTTGGAGGTTGCCGTGGTGCCCCTCGACATGCTACCACCACCCGTCCACCTATCCTTCATGCGCGGCCACTACTGGGCGGGCATGAAGGCCAACTGGATCATCCTCATCCACCACACCGGTAGTCCGTGGCGTCTCGTGGATATCTACACCCAGCGAGAGATCACCCTTCCATCGTTGGATACCGCCGCCATCGAGTCTCGCGGCCCACCAGACACTCCTGCCTACTATGCACGAGACGCGTCAAGATTTTGGCTCGACCCCTGTTTGCAGAAAGTTGTAATCTGTGAAGTGCCCACACCATCAGAAGACTACATGGATTACAAGCTCATTACCTTGTTCAACAAGGGATTAGTCTATCTGGAATCCGGTCGCCATACATGGTTATGGCTCATCATCAATCCTGTTGAGGAAACATTTTTGTCTGATGCTATAGTGCACGATGGCATCGTTTACGCGGTCGACGCACAGGTTGGCTACCTATATTGGTGGAATCTATCGTCATGTAATTGTTCTATCTCATCTCATCTTTACCTTATGAATACGACTGCCTGTTCATTTGTTACAAATTTAGAATGCATAGCATGTCTATAACCACATCATTGCTATATGTTCCTCTCATTTCCTAGATTTTTATGACCACACATGTTATTGTTAGAGTTGATATGAGAACAATTGGCATCTAATGATTGTTAGAATACATATTATGAGCATAACATCATGATTTCTATATGTTACTCTCGTTTACAAGATTTTTATAACAACGCATGTTATTGCTTAGAGTTGATATGAGAACAGTAGTAGTAAGTGCTATGGTAGAATATGAGTAGGCGTTGTCATAGGTGTTTTCCTCTCATTGTTACATGATGTTTGAACCATGACATATCTCTAGAATATGAAAGCCATTGGCTTATTTTTCTAACTTGGGGTATGATTATGACCACGGCATTGCAATTCTCTGTCTATGATATGTGTCACTGTTATAATAATCTTAATTCCACACATACTCTGAACATGATTGTTTATTTTTGTCCTTTTGGTCTCCAATTTGAATTGTTGCAGCAGACGCAAATGCACTGGCCTTCATGATTCCAGGACCTGGAATCATACCAGCCGATGGGTGGTGGTTTATCACTCATTCAGCTGACGGTGGTCATTTGATGCTCATTCGCACGTACCAAATTGACCAAACCATTACATCAAACCACATGCAGTACAATGCGTGGGGCGTTCGTGACATTGATGGCTATGGCTGCTTCGTGTTCGAGAAAGATCCCAGCTCCATTGGGCCAGGCGTACTCAACTGGAGGCAGGTTTATAGCCTCGACAACCACTCCTTGTTCCTTGGGCTCAATTATCCGATCATCCAACCAATTATCGATCATATCACCGGCGATGATTACTGTGCTATGCAACTTCCATTCGCGAGGGGGGGGGGTTGTGTTTACACATCATACCATGGGTTTCATGAATCACCATATCCAGAGATTCATTGACACAGCTTGTTGCCAGATAATCTTTAGTGTGTGAAAGGCATCAAGCTTCCATGCGATGGATGGCTTTTGAAAACCTGACATGCGGCGATGTGGTTCATGCCAACAGCAAATATGCACAACTTGATTCGTGCTTATATCTAGACTGAGCCATGTATTCTGCTGCTGTAGCACGACCCTCTTTTGTTGGATATTATGTACTGTTGTTAGTTTGAAGCACTCCTCTAGTTTGAAGGATAGATACCTTCGTGGGATCAAGTGCATCCTAACTCACCTGCGTAGGATGTACTGATAATGATGATGGAGATGCTGTGCAGAAGCCATATATATATATATATGGCTTCAAGTGCGTACTTGTTAGTTAAACCTATGTATAAATTGTGACACTAAATACGACTAGTAAGTAGTATAGTAGCAGTACTAGTATACGTCGGTCAAATTATTCATCATGTCCACACATTGAATTGATGTGACAACACGCTGCGTGTGAGGTGACACAAGAATCCCGGCGGCGTGTTCGGGTATTCTGGACTTCAGATTTGGAGTACCAGTTATCTGTCGAAATCTTTTATCATTCACTTAAAACAGTCGATTGATCATACATTGAGTACCATATAACTGGAATTACTGATGCAAGTCGAAGAAGGATTGGCCCATGCTGCCGGCTGGCGTCAAGTTCGATCCCACGGATCAGGAGCTGATCGAGCACCTTGAGGCAAAAGTGAGTGCTGACAGCGCGAGATTTCAGTCTCTCATTGATTTGTTCATACCAACCATCGACAGCGAGCACGGCATATGTTACACCCAACCTAAGAAACTTCCAGGTAAGACACCGATCGGTCGTCTACTTGCACAAACATATTCCTTTGTTTATAGCTCTATTTTTCTTTTTAGACGCAGACCTAGTGAAGCAATTACAATTTGACAGTTAATAAAAAGTGAAACAAGTGACTGCAACATGCCAAAGATGTTACGAAAATGCCAACTACGTACACTAAAACTGTATTCCACAATACTGCAGGTATAACACTGAGTGGCATAAGGAAGCATTTCTTCCAGCGCAATTCCAAGGCGTTCAAAAGGGGTGCGTGGACGCGTCGCAAGATACATTCGGAGTGCGGCATGCACGGGATGTGGCACAAGACTGGCAATACCTTGCCGGTGATGGTCAACAGCCGGCAGACGGGCAGCAAAAAAGGTGCTGGCGCTGCACACCAACAAGAACTTCGACCAGCAGAGGACCAATTCAGTGATGCACCAGTACCACCTCGGGGACCTGTTGCAAGAGAAGGAGCGGGAGCTGGTCCTCTGCAAGATTTTCTACCAGACGAACACTAGGGCCAGGAGTAAAAAGATTATAAGTTAGTTTGGTATTGGTAGTTGTACTACCTTGTCGTCCGCAAGTTGGTATTGTTGTTAATGATCTTTTGGTATGAACTTGCATTTGCTTCCAACCATCATGCCGAGGGTCGACGTGGATATAAAGCTGAATCATTTGTTTCGAAACGAATTTTCAGGCACCTGATTTTTATTTGATGGGTAGCATAAGCACCCGCCATTCGAATTCCCAGTTCTCTAATTTTTTCGAAACAAGTCCATGCACTTATTATCACGATAAAAAAAACAATATCCGTGCTGCATCCCAGTTATCAGTCTGTACTTGCAGAATTCTCTCGTTTATTGAGCACGTATATTGTTTTTTCAGGTCGAGCAAGTTTCAACTGGGCTGTAGATTGCCCAGGGTTGTTTTGTTTTTAACAAGCCCAACCCATGACGACAACGGGGCACAAAGATCCAGTAGGTATCTACTGGCCTCTGGCCCGCCAGCGTTAGTTATATTTTGTCTTACAACATCCGCAAGCTGTTTTTTTTACTGAATCAAACACACAGCCCAATTCTATTTTCCTCTTGAAACGCATGTCCTACATCCGTTTTCTAATCTCTACCTATAGTTTTACTAGTTCATATACACATATCATTATATTGAAAACACATAAAATTCCCCTTTCATATTTACATCCTTATTTTTGTTGGTTTTTTCCCACCCAGTGCTGATTTTTTACCACTGGTTTTCCCTTAAACCAACTAAATTGTCCCACGTCTTATTTGCTTACAAAAACAAAACGATTTTTTTGGCAAATCAATAAGTTCTTAAAAATAGTTTATCATTTCGGGATTACAACAGTTCAGACTCCACCGAAATATGCAAAATAAGGCTGGACTTTTTGACCGTGATCCTGGGCAGAAAATGAGTTGTAATAAATTACTCAAGAATTAGCAAATGGGCTGCAAATTATAAAAGATAGCAAATGGGCTTTATGTTGTCTGCCACAGATTTGGAGGCTGACTTGTGGGCCTACTAAGTTCATGCGTACACAAGGTTTCTCAAAAAAGAAACTTAGTCAACAATCGACTCTAGCAGCGTTAGACTGTTAGATGTCAATCTAACGGCAATCGTGCTTCTTTAGTCTCTGATCTTCCTGCCCCAGCCGCCCAAACCAGCGCCGTCGGAACCGACTGCTCCCGCCTCCCGTGGCTGGCAGTGCTGCCGGGAAGGCCTCACGGCCCCATCATACTCGCATCCCTGGCCTGTCTATCCCTCTACTCACCCACACCTCCTGTTCTTTTCTGGCGATGGCAGCCGAACCAGTCAACCCTCGTACTCTCCACCATGTGGGCAGCCACTGACGTGTCTTCCCCGGCTCCGTGTCTTTCCCTTCATAGGCCTCGCCGTCGTCCACCGCCCTGGTGCTCTCGGCACGGCGTGGTCAACGATGTCCATCCAACGGCCGTAGTGCTTCTTCAACCTCTGGTCTTCTTTACCCAGCCGCCCAAAGCAGCGCCGGTCGTGCCGCATGCTCCTGCCTCCCGTGGCCGGCTGTGCTGCCGCGGAGGCCTCACCGTCCCCATACTACTCCCACCGCTGGCCATGCCATCCCTCCACTCACCCACTCCCCCTATTCTTCTGCGGCGACGGCAGCTAAGGGAGTCCTGGATTAGGGGGTGTTCGGGTAGCCGGACTATATCTTCAGCCGGATTCCAGGACTATGAAGATACAAGATTGAAGACTTTGTCCCGTGTCCGGATGGGACTTTCCTTGGCGTGGAAGGCAAGCTTGGCGATGCGGATATTCAAGATCTCCTACCATTGTAACCAACTTTGTGTAACCCTAACCCTCTCCGATGTCTATATAAACCGAAGGGTTTTAGTCCGTAGGACAACTTCATCATACAACAATCATACCATAGGCTAGCATTTAGGGTTTAGCCTCCTTGATCTCGTGGTAGATCTACTCTTGTACTACCCATATCATCAATATTAATCAAGCAGGATGTAGGGTTTTACCTCCATCAAGAGGGCCCGAACCTGGGTAAAACATCATGTTCCTTGCCTCCTGTTACCATTCGGCCTAGACGCACAGTTCGGGACCACCTACCCGAGATCCACCGGTTTTTACACCGATATTGGTGCTTTCATTGAGAGTTCCTCTGTGTCGTGGCCTTTAGGCCCGATGGCTCCTTCGATCATCAACAAGAATGAAGTCCAGGGTGAGACTTTTCTCCCCGGACAGATCTTCGTCTTCGGCAGCTTCGCACTGCGGGCCAATTCGCTTGGCCACCTTGAGCAGATCGAAAGCTACGCCCCTGGCCATCAGGTCAAGTTTGGAAGCCTAAACTACACGGCTGACATCCGCGGGGACTTGATCTTCGACGGATTCGAGCCATAGCCAAGCGCGCCGCACTATCTCGATGGGCATGATATAGCTCTGCTGCCGAACAGCGCCTTGGAGGCCGCACACGCATCGGTTCCTACCATTGATTCGGAGCCTACTGCGCCGATCGAGGATCAGTGGTGTGACGCTGCCTCAGGGGCTGCATCTCAGAGGCGATCGAGCCAAACTCCAGCCCCGCACTCCGCATGGCCCGTGACTCCGAGGAGCCGGATTCCTCTCTAAAGTATCTCTCTTTATCAGGATAGCACTGGCGGACTACGGTCACCAAGGTTGGGATACGGACGATGAAAAAAATTCAAAACCCACCCACCACCCACTTCGTAGCCACTATCGACGACTTAACCGACATGCTTGACTTCGACTCCGAAGACATCGACAGCATGGACGACAATGCAGGAGACGAACAACAACCAGCACCTGTAGGGTGCTGGAAGGCCACCTCGTCATATGACATATATATGGTGGACACTCCAAAGGATGGAGATGGCGATGTAACAACGGGGGAAAATACCTCTAAGAAACAGCCCAAGCGCCGGCGTCAGCGGCGCCGCTCTAAATCCCGCCAAAGCAAAAACGGTAATTCCGGCACAGGAGATAATACTACTCCGGATAGCGCCGAAGAACACCCCCTCCAGCAAGATTCAACACAGGAGGACAGAGAAGCCAGCCCTCACGAGAGGGCAGCGGACCAAGAGGTTGAGGACGATAATTATACGCCTCCCTCCGAAGACGAGGCAAGCCTCGACGACGACGAGTTCGTCGTGCCAGAGGATCTCGCCGAACAAGAGCATTTTAAACGCAGGCTTATGGCCATGGCAAGCAGCCTCAAGAAAAAGCAGCAACAGCTTAGAGCTGATCAGGATTTGCTAGCTGACAGATCGACTGAAGTCCTTGCGACCGAAGAGTATGAACTCGAACGCCCCTCCAAGAGTTACCCAAAGCGCAGGCTGCTACCCCGACTAGAGGAGGAAGCACCTACATCACCAGTGCATGACATGGCCGATCGGCCACCTCGTGGCCGCGACAGAGAGGCCTCTTGGCCCTCCACTCAAGCCATGCCCCGACGCCGCGTCAAGCATACTAAGGCACGGGAAAATGCGCACGACCTGCGTGACATACTGGAGGACAAGGCAAGGCAAACAAGATCGATCTACGGATCGCGCAGGCGCCCCACGGCACGTGACGGTGATCGTCACTCCAGATGCAATAAATCCGGCTGGGCCGAACTCAACAGACAAAGCTCCTTCGAGCTGCGTCGTGATATAGCCCAATACAGAGGCGCCGCACACCCACTATGCTTCACAGATGAAGTAATGGATCATAAAATCCCTGAGGGCTTCAAACCCGTAAACATCGAATCGTACGATGGCACAACAGATCCTGCGGTATGGATCGAGGATTATCTCCTTCATATCCACATGGCCCGCGATGATGATCTACACGCCATCAAATACCTCCCACTCAAACTTAAGGGACTGGCCCGACATTGGCTTAACAGCTTGCTAGCAGACTCAATCGGTTCTTGGGAGGACCTGGAAGCCGCATTCCTTGACAACTTCCAGGGCACTTATGTGCGACCACCGGACGCCGATGACCTAAGACACATAATTCAGCAGCCAGAGAAATCGGCCAGGCAATTCTGGACATGGTTCCTAACAAAGAAAAACCAGATAGTCGACTGTCCAGACGCAGAGGCCTTAGCGGCCTTCAAGCATAATATCCATGACGAGTGGCTTGCCCGGCACCTGGGACAGGAAAAGCCGAAATCTATGGCAGCCCTCACGAAACTCATGACCCGCTTTTGCGCGGGATAAGACAACTGACTAGCTCGCAGCAACAATTTAACCAAGAACCCTGGTAATTCGAATACCAAGGACAAAAGCGACAGGTCGCGTCGGAACAAACAAAAGCACTGCGTTAACAGCGACAGCAACGAGGATACGGCAGTTAATGCCGGATTCCGAGGCTACAAATCCGGTCAACGGAAAAAGCCATTCAAAAGAAATACTCAGGGCCCGTCCAGTTTGGACCAAATACTCGATCGCTTGTGCCAGATACATGGCAACCCCGAAAAGCCAGCCAATCACACCAACAGGGATTGTTGGGTGTTCAAGCAGGCAGGCAAGTTAAGAGCCGAAAACAAGGACAAGGGGCTGTATAGCGACAACGAGGAGGAGCCCAGGCCGCCGAACAATGGTGGACAGAAGGGATTTCCCCCGCAAGTGCGGACGGTGAACATGATATACACAACCCACATCCCCAAGAGGGAGCGGAAGCGTGCGTTACGGGACGTATATGCGATGGAGCCAGTCGCCCCAAAGTTTAACCCATGGTCCTCCTGCCCGATCACCTTTGATCGAAGGGACCACCCCACTAGCATCCGTCACGGCGGCTTCACCGCATTGGTTCTAGACCCAATCATTGATGGATTTCATCTCACAAGAGTCCTCATGGACGGCGGCAGCAGCCTGAACCTGCTTTACCAGGATACAGTGCGAAAAATGGGCATATATCCCTCGAGGATCAAGCCCACCAAAACGACCTTTAAAGGCGTCATACCAGGTGTAGAAGCCAACTGTACAGGCTCAGTCACACTGGAAGTGGTCTTCGGATCTCCGGATAACTTCCGAAGCGAGGAGTTAATCTTCGACATAGTCCCGTTCCGTAGTGGCTATCACGCACTGCCAATCCTGTTCGGACTTCGGGCAAGGGAGCCGGACAGTTAATCAATCCGGACTTCGCCTAGCAATCCTGTCAAAGGTGAGGGAGTTTAGATCCCGCATAGAGTCAAACTATGAAGAAAACTTAACATCCTGTAAAAGATGAAAATATTTTACCTCGCCAGCAGGACGCTGCGAGCTGAATCCGCGGTCTTCGGAGGCGGATGTGGGAGCCTCGGCGCCTTTGGTTAGCCCCTTCCAGACATCTTCGTACGTCATGTCGAAGAGCCTGCTTAGAGTTCGGTGCTGCGCCGGGTTGAACTCCCACAAATTGAAGTCCCGTTCTTGACACGGAAGGATCCGGTGGACGAGCATGAGCTGGACTACGTTGACAAGCTTGAGCTGCTTGTTCACCAGGGACTGGATGCATTTTTGCAGTCCGGTCACCTCTTCTTCGTCGCCCCACGACAAGCCCGTCTCGTTCCAGGACGTGAGCCGCGTAGGGGGTCCGGATCGGAATTCAGGGGCTGCGATCCACTTCGGATCGCGTGGCTCAGTGATGTAAAACCACCCTGACTGCCACCCCTTCAAGGTCTCCACAAAGGAGCCCTCGAGCCATAGGACGTTGGCTATTTTGCCTGCCATGGCACCTCCGCACTCCGCCTGGTTGCCGCGCACCACCTTTGGCTTGACGTTGAAGGTCTTGAGCCAGAGGCCAAAATGGGGGCGGATGTAGAGGAAAGCCTCGCACACGACGATAAACGCCGAGATATTGAGGATGAAGTTTGGGGCCAGATCATAGAAATCTAGGCCATAGTAGAACATGAGCCCGCGGACAAATGGGTGGAGAGGAAAACCCAGTTCGCGGAGGAAGTGGGGAAGAAATACTACCCTCTCATGGGGCCTTGGGGTGGGGAGAAGCTGCCCCTCCTCAGGAAGCCGGTGTGCGATGTCTTTGGACAGGTATCCGGCCTTCCTTAGCCTTTTGACATGGCCCTCCGTGACGGAGGAGACCATCCACTTGCCTCCGGCTCCGGACATTGTTGGAGAAGGTTGAGGTAGGAAGTGTGGGCTTGGGCGCTGGAGCTCGGGTGCGCAGAAGATGGATAGGCAAAGGAGGAAGAAGGTGTAGGTAAAAAGGTGGATCCTTATCCCCTTATATGAGCGGATGCGACTATGCGTCCCCACCAGCCTAATAAAACTCGCTTGCCTCCCAAGTGCCGTGATAAATGGCGCGGTTGGGTTACCCATGTCCGTATTGATGAGAATCCCGTAAATGGGGGACACGATCTTTGCTTTGACAAGACGTGCCAAGGAAACCGCCTCGCAAAAGACGCTGAGGTGGAAAAGTGAAAACGATTCGAATAAAGTCTTGGCCGTAGTGTGATGTCATGCTGCGGAATACGTCAGCAGATTAGATTTGTGTTAATATTATTCTCTCTGTGACAATACGTGGAAACTTATTTTGCAGAGTCAGACACTACCCTTGGTGTTTACAAACTTTTATGAAGAATTTGGAGGAGGAACCCGCCTTGCAATGCCGAAGACAATCTACGCGCCGGACTCGTCGTCATTGAAGCCTGGTTCAGGGGCTACTGAGGGAGTCCTGGATTAGGGGGTGTTCAGGTAGCCGGACTATACCTTCAGCCGGACTCCAGGACTATGAAGATACAAGATTGAAGACTTCGTCCCGTGTCCGGATGGGACTTTCCTTAGCGTGGAAGGCAAGCTTGGCGATGCGGATATTCAAGATCTCCTACCATTGTAACCGACTTTGTGTAACCCTAACCCTCTCCGATGTCTATATAAACCGGAGGGTTTTAGTCCGTAGGACAACTTCATCATACAACAATCATACCATAGGCTAGCTTTTAGGGTTTAGCCTCCTTGATCTCGTGGTAGATCTACTCTTGTACTACCCATATCATCAATATTAATCAAGCAGCACATAGGGTTTTACCTCCATCAAGAGGACCCGAACCTGGGTAAAACATCGTGTTCCTTGCCTCCTGTTACCATCTGGCCTAGACGCACAGTTCGGGACCCCCTACCCGAGATCCGCCGGTTTTGACACCGATAGCGGCCTCACACCGCAGCCGAACCAGTGAACCCTCGTACCCCTCTCCGCGTGGACATCCACTGCCACGTCTTCCCCGGCTCCATGTCATCCCCTTCCTAGGCCTCGCTGTCGTCCACCGCCGTGGTGCTCTCGGCGTGGCGTGGTCAACGTGGTCAATGACCGACTTCCATCGGAAGAGTACTGTACATGGAGAGGCTGACAGCTGGGTCCACGGCAGCCACAAGGAAGTGCCTCCTTATTACGCGCAAAATAATTATTCCTCCACCTGACAGCAGGGACCCACCGGACGGGCCACCAGTATTTCACGGAAAAAACGTTTCCCCCCTAACTGCTAGGACCCACCGGACGGGCCACCGTATTTCGTGAAGAAAACATTTGCCCTTGACTGCTGGGACCCACCGGACGAACCACCGTATTTCACGAAAAAACGTCCCCCCCCCCCCCCCCGCTGTCAGCTCGGACCCACCGGAAGTGCCTCCTTATTACGCACAGAGAAATGAATACTCCCCCTGCTAGCTGGGACCCACCATGGTGGGAGGCTGACTTGTGGGCCTACTAAGTTGACGAGGATTGAGGGCTTTGTCAACTTAGTCAATATGAATGATTCTAGCTCCAGTGACCATACGATGTCCATCCAACGGCCGTAGTGCTTCTTCAACCTCTGGTCTTCTTGCTCCAGCCGCCCAAAGCTACGCCGGTCGTGCCGCGTGCTCCTGCCTCTCGTGGCCGGCTGTGATGTCGCGGAGGCCTCACCGCCCCTACTACTCCCACCGATGGCCCATGCTATCCCTCTACTCACCCACACCCCCTGTTATTCTGCGGCGACGGCAGCCTCATGCCGCAGCCGAACCAGTGAACCCTCGTACTCCTCTCCACGTGGGCATCCACTGCCGCGTCTTCCCCGGCTCCGCGTCGTCCCCTTCCTAGGCCTCAACATCGTCCACCGCCTTGGTGCTCTTGGTGCGGCGTGGTCAATGTGGTCAACGACCGACTTCCATCGGAAGAGTACTGTACGTGGAGAGGCTGACAGTTGGGTCCACAGCCATAGCCCAGTTTTTTTGTGATTTGCCAAGTAAGTCGCTTTGTCAGGCCTGTTGGGCTGCAAATCTTTCAAGGCGAGGAGAGCTTCATTCGGCTGGCCGAGAAAATGGCCCATCAGTAATGAGAAATGGGCTGTACATTTTTAAAACACATCAAACCGGCAATTTGTTTAAAATATTATTTTTTCATTTGGAGATTTTAAATTACATTAATTTTTATGCGTGGAGAATTTTTTGGAATTTATATTGATATACATTTATTTTTAAAATCAGTTTGCATGTGAGTCGAAATTTCGGGATTAAAAACAATTCGGACCGCACCGAAATATGCAAAATTTCGTTATAACCGTGGCCACAATATGGGTTGTAATGCTAACAAAAAGAATATGGGCTCCAAAAAAACCTTGAGAATTAGCTAATGCGCTGTAAATTATTAGAAATAATGGAAGATGGGCTGTATGCTGTTTTCCACAGATTTGAGGCTTTCCTAAAAAAAGGTTGACGCACAAGCAGTGACTGTTGGATGTCCATCGAACGGCCGTTGTGCTTCTTCAATCTCTGCTCTTCCTGCTCCAACCGCTCAAACAAGCGCCGGCGGGACTGCCAGCTCCCTCCTCCCCGCGGCCGGCTGTGCTGCCGCGCAGGCCTCACCACCCCACCGTACTCCCATCGCTGGCCTAGCCATCCCTCTACTCACCCACACCTGCTGTTATTCTCCCGTGACAGCAGGCGAACCAGTAAACCCTCGTACAGTCATACTCCCCTCCGCATGGGAAACAACTACCGAGTCTTCCCTACCTCCGTGTCGTTCCCTTCCTAGGCCTCGCCATCGTCCACCGCCCTGGTGCTCTCGGCGCGGCCTGGTCAACGTGGTCAACGACCAACATGCATCTGAAGTGGACTGTACATGGAGAGGCCGACAGCTGGGTCCACGGCCACACGCAAGGAAATGCCTCCTTATTACGCGCAAAATAATGATTCCTCCACCTGACATCAGGGACCCACCGAAAGGGCCTCTATATTTCATGAAAAAAATGTTACCCCCGCTGACAGCTCGGACCCACCAGCTATATCTTCGCACGCAAGGAAGTGCCTCCTTATTACGCTCAAAAAAATGAATACCCCCCCCCCCCCCCCCGCTAGCTGGGACCCACCTTGGTGGGAGGCTGACTTGTTGGCCTACTAAGTTGACGGGGACGGAGGGCTTTGTCAACTTAGTCAATATGCATGATTCTAGCTCTAGTGACCGTACGATGTCCATCCAACGGCCGTAGTGCTTCTTCAACCTCTGGTCTTCTTGCTCCAGCCGCCCAAACCAGCGCCGGTCGTGCCTCGTGCTCCTGCCTCCAATGGCCGGCTGCGATGCGGCGGAGGCCTCACCGCCCCCTACTACTCCCACCGCTGGCCAGGCCATCCCTCTACTCACCCACACCCCCTGTTATTCTACGGCGATGGCAGCCTCACACCGCAGCGAACCAGTGAACCCTCGTACTCCTCTACGAGTGGGCATCCACTGTCGTGTCTTCCCCGGCTCCGCGTCGTCCCCTTCCTAGGCCTCGCCGTCGTCCACCGCCCCGGTGCTCTCGGCGCAGCGTGGTCAACGTGGTCAAGGAACGGCTTCCATCGGACGTGGACTATACGTGGAGAGGCTGATAGTTGGGTCCACGGCCGCAGCAAGGAAGTGCCTCCTTATTACGTGCAAAATAATTATTCCTCCACCTGACAGCGGGGACCCACCGGACGGGCCACCGTATTTCGCCCCCCTGACTGCTGGGACCCACCAGCTACATCTTCGCATGCAAGGAAGTGCCTGACAGTCGGGACCCACCTGGTCGAAGCGTATGTAGCGTTGTCATTCTGGTCGTGAACGTGTACGTACATATATACTGGTCGATGTAGAGACGCGCACGTGTCGTAGTAGAGGCGCGCATGTAGCATGTACATGTATGTACAGCGGCCAGGGTGCAAGAAAGAAAATATGGCCACGTATGTGTACATACGGGCATGGTCTCGAATGCCTACTCGCGCATACGTACGGCCAGGGCTCGTGTACATGGCTGGGTCGGAACGGAGAAACAGCATCGTCGTCGTGTTCATGGGGAGGCAACGGAATGTGTTGTGTTCATGGGGAGGCAACGGAATGCGTTGTGTTCATCGGGAGGGCTTGGACGGAACAGGCAGTGGAAACGAGGCCTGGCGTACCGCAGAACAGAGGAAATGGCCTTGTGTTCGACCGGCCACGTTCGAAATGGGATCCTGTTCATCGGGAGGGGTCTGGCGTACCGCAAAACGGAGGAAACGGACCTCCGACGGTCGAAACGGGGGTCTTATTGATCGGGAGGGGTGTGGTGTACCGCAAAACGGAGGAAACGGACTTGTGTTGGAGCGCTACGGTCGAAACAGGGGTCATGTTCATCGGGAGGGGTGTGGCGTACCGCAGAACGGGACTCCATGGGATATTGTTCATCTGCACGTCGACCCCCTCCAGCCTCCACGAGCTACTGTTCATCCACCGTCGACCTCCTCCAGCCTCCACCTGCGACTGTTCATCCACGGGCTCCTGTTCATCCAGCCTCCACCGCGCGCTACTCCACCGGCTACTGTTCAACCAGCCCTCTCCACGGGCTCCTGTTCATCCACCCCTCCACAGGCTACTGTTCATCCTGCCCTCCACCGTCTACTGTTCATCCTGCCCTCCATGGGGTGGTCATGTTCATCCATCCCTCCACGGGGTCCTGTTCATCCAGCCCCAACCGACTCGATCGATCGGGGTCCTATTCATCCACCCCCACCGGGAACTGTTCATCCACCCCCCCCCCCGCAATGCTCACTGTTCATCCAGAGGCAACATCGATCGGCTTCAGTTAGCAGCAGTGGCGAAGGAATCACTCAATCGGGTTCAGTTAACAGCCATCGATCGATCGCTCGGGTTCATTAACGCGTAGCCTGTAGTGTCATCACTCGGGTTCAGTTAGAGCCCAACGCCTCGCTCGGGTTCAGTTAGAGCCAACGCCTCGCACACACGCGTGTACGTGTATGAGAGAAGTGTGCATTGCTCGGCCCCCGACCTCCCACCGTAACCGGGAACTCCCCAAAATTTTCCTTCCCCTCGCTTCTACCACGGTTTTTTCCGTCATGGACGGCCCAAAGAATGTCATGCAGCTACGTCTCCGGCCCGCCCAGGACGAAAAGCCCATTTTCTGTCATGATTTTTTGTCATAGAAGTAGGATCCCACCACATCTATGATGATACCGGGTTTTGTCACAATTATCGTCATAGAAGTGTCATATGTATGATAGAAAAAAATTTCGTTCGGCCCAAAATGTCACGGATGTGTCTTTTTTTGTAGTGAAGCTAGACATCCTCTACTTTGTTATTGCAAGTTTTACGTGGCTGCTTTGGGCTGCTAGCAAGAACCATTCTTACCTACGCATCAAACCACAACGGTGTTTCATCAAGTTTGTTGTTTTAACTTTCTTCAAGGACTGGCCGCAGTCAAATTTGATTCAACTAAAGTAGGAGAAATGGACACCCGCTAGCCACCTTTATGCAAAACTAGTGGCATGTCTTTCGGTGGAACCGGTCTCATGTGCGTGGACATGTAAGGTTGGTCCCGGCCGCTTCATCCCACAATACCGCTGAATCAAAATAAGACATTGGTGGTTGCCACCTCTTGAGCACTGCGTTGGTTTTCCCTTGAAGAGGAAAGGGTGATGCAGCAAAGTAGCGTAAGTATTTCCCTCCGTTTTTGAGAACCAAGGTATCAATCCAGTAGGAGGCCACGCTCAAGTCCCTTGCACCTGCACAAACAAATAAGAACCTCGCAACCAACGCGATAAAGGGGTTGTCAATCCCTTCACGGTCACTTAAGAGAGTGAGATCTGATAGATATGGTAAGATAATATTTTTGGTATTTTTATAATAAAGATAAAAAGTAAGGATTGCAAAATAAAAGGTAACAGAAATAGCTTGTTGATGGAAGATTAATATGATAGAGAATAGACCCGGGGGCCATAGGTTTCACTAGTGGCTTCTCTCAAGATAGCATAAGTATTGGTGGGTGAACAAATTACTCTCGAGCAATTGATAGAAAAGTGAATAATTATGACAATATCTAGGCATGATCATGTATATAGGCATCACGTCCGTGACAAGTAAACCGACTCCTGCCTGCATCTACTACTATTACTCCACACATCGACCGCTATCTAGCATGCATCTAGAGTATTAAGTTCATAAGAACGGAGTAATGCTTTAAGCAAGATGACATGACGTAGAGGGATAAATTCATGCAATATGATATAAACCGCATCTTTTTATCCTCGATGGCAACAATACAATACGTGTCGTTTCCCTTTCTGTCACTGGGATCGAGCACCGCAAGATTGAACCCAAAGCTAAGCACTTCTCCCATTGCAAGAAAGATCAATCTAGTAGGCCAAACCAAACTGATAATTCGAAGAGACTTGCAAAGATAACCAATCATACATAAAAGAATTCAGAGAAGATTCAAATATTTTTCATAGATAAACTTGATCATAAACCCACAATTCATCAGATCTCGATAAACACACCACAAAAGAAGATTACATCGAATAGATCTCCAAGGGAATCAAGGAGAACTTTGTATTGAGACCCAAAGAGAGAGAAGAAGCCGTCTAGCCAATAAGTATGGACCCGAAGGTCTGAAATAAACTACTCACACATCACCGGAGAGGCCATGGAGTTGATGTAGAGGCCCTGCCTGATTGATGCCCCCTTTGGTGGAGCTCCGGAAAATGCCCCAAGATGGGATCTCTTGGGGTACAGAAGGTTGCGGTGGTGGAATTAGGTTTTCGTGGTGCTCTTGGATGTTCTTGGGGTACATAGGTATATATAGGAGGAAGAAGTAGGTCGGTGGAGCAACAAGGGGCCCACGAGGGTGGAGGGCACGCCTAGGGGGTAGGTGCACCCCTTGCGTCGTGGCCTCCTCGTTGATTGCTTGACGTCCACTCCAAGTCCGCTGGATCATGTTTGTTCCAAAAATCACGCTCCCGAAGGTTTCATTCCGTTTGGACTTCGTTTGATATTCTTTTTCTATGAAACACTAAAATCGGCAAAAAACAGCAAATTGGGATGCGCCTCCGGTTAATAGGTTAGTCCCAAAATAATATAAAAGTGTATAAATTAGCCCATTAAACATCCAAAACAGAATATATAATAGCATGGAACAATCAAAATTTATAGATACGTTGGAGACGTATCAAGCATCCCCAAGCTTAATTCCTGCTCATCCTCGAGTAGGTAAATGATAAAAACAGAATTTTTGAGGTGGAATGCTACCTAGCATATTCTTCAATGTAAATCTCTTTATTGTGGCATGAATACTCAGATCCGAAAGATTCAAGATAAGAGTTTAATATTTACATAAAAATAGTAATACTTCAAGCATACTAACTAAGCAATCATGTCTTCTCAAAATAACATGGCTAAAGAAAGTTATCCCTACAAAATCATATAGTCTGGCTATGCTCTATCTTCACCACACAAAATATTTAAATCATGCACAACCCCGATGACAAGCCAAGCAATTGTTTCATACTTTTGATGTTCTCAAACTTTTTCAATCTTCACGCAATATATGAGCGTGAGCTATGGATATAGCACTATATGTGGAATAGAATGGTGGTTGTTGAAAGGATCGAGAAGAGGTGTCTAGAGGGGGGTGATTAGACACTAAGTGCTAAAAGTTGCAGTTTTTAAATTCCTTAGGTTGAAGTGGAGTTTAGGCACAAGTTTAACAAACACAATACATATCAAGCAAGCATGCAAAGAGTATATGAGCAGCGGAAAGTAAAGCATGCAACTTGCAAGAATGTAAAGGGAAGGGTTTGGAAGATTCAAACGCAATTGGAGACACGGATGTTTTTGTCATGGTTCCGATAGGTGGTGCTATCGTACATCCACGTTGATGGAGACTTCAACCCACGAAGGGTAACGGTTGTGCGAGTCCACGGAGGCCTCCACCCATGAAGGGTCCACGAAGAAGCAACCTTGTCTATCCCACCATGGCCATCGCCCACGAAGGACTTGCCTCACTAGCGGTAGATCTTCACAAAGTAGGCGATCCCCTTGCCCTTACAAACTCCTTGGTTCAACTCCACAATCTTTTCGGAGGCTCCCATGTGACACCTAGCCAATCTAGGAGACACCACTCTCCAAGAAGTAACAAATGGTGTGTTGATGATGAACTCCTTGCTCTTGTGCTTCAAATGATAGTCTCCCCAACACTCAACTCTCTCTCACAGGATATGAATTTGGTGGAAAGAATATATGAGTGGAAAGCAACTTGGGGAAGGCTAGAGATCAAGATTCATATGGTAGGAATGGAATATCTTGGTCTCAACACAAGTGTAGGTGGTTCTCTCTCAGAAAATATAGGTTGGAAGTGTAGGTTTGTTCTGATGGCTCTCTCCACGAATGAAGAGGAGGTGGAGGGGTATTTATAGCCTCCACACAAAATCTAACCGTTACACATAACTTTCCAAACTCGGTGGGACCAAATGGTTAAACTCGGTTGGACCGATTCAGCAAAGATAGTGACCGTTAGGGTTTTCGGTGGGACCGACATGCAACTCGGTAGGACCGATATGATTAGGGTTAGGGCATAACGTAATCTCAGTGAGACTGATTACACAAACTCGGTGAGATCGATTTTGATAATAAGCTAACCATAGAGTTGGTTAGGTAAACTCGGTGGGACCCATCGCTCATTTCGGTGAGACCGAAATGTTACAAAAGGGAACCAGAGAGTTTACATTGCAGCTTTGGTGGGACCGATTGCAAGTTTCAGTGAGACCGAAAGTATTGCAATAGGCAACAGAGAGTTTGCAATCCCATCTCAGTGACCGAGATCCCTATCTGTGAGACCGATTTGCCTAGGGTTTGTGGCAGTGGCTAAGACATTTGAAACTCGATGGCGCCGGATAGGAAGAATCGGTGGGGCCGAGTTTGACTTTTGGTTTAGGTCATATGTGGATGTGAGAAAGTAGTTGAGGGCTTTGGAGCATATCACTAAGCATTTGAGCAAGAGCCTCATTAAGCAACACCTCATCCCTCCTTGATAGTATTGGCTTTTCCTATAGACTCAATGTGATCTTGGATCACTAAAATAGAAAATGTAGAGTCTTGAGCTTTGAGCTTGAGCCAATCCTTTGTCCTTAGCATCTTGAAGGGGTTTCACATCCTCTAGCCCATGCCACTTCACTGTTGAACTTATCTGAAACATACTAGATAAAAATGTTAGTCCAATCAAGAGATATGTTGACATTAATTACCGAAACCACCTAGGGAGTACTTGTGCTTTCAGTCTCCCCCTTTTTGGTAATTGATGACAACATACATCAAAGCTTTAGATCAAGATATTAAGAGTAGTAAGTAAAGCTTTGGAAAGACATGTAACTTGCATAGGCTCCCCCTACATGTATGCAATCATGTGAATATGGAATATAGGAGCATGTGAATGCATAAACATGACAGAGTAAGCAATGTGTTACATGTATCTTGGCTATATGCATCAGAGCAAATGATGAAAATATGAGAAATGTACCTTCATGCTCATGAGTCATTCTTGCAAACAGTATGTACATCAGCAAGAATTTCTCATTCACATGACTGTGATGCATGTACTTATCTTGTGGTCTTGAGTTGGCTTAGGATGGGATGAACATGCATAAACAAGGTTAGATAACACAGATACACCTACTGGCCAGAGCAAACAAGAGAAACCACAAGAGTACCAAGACTGGGATGACATGTAGAGTGAGTACTTAGTACCACATTGAATATAGACATGTCCCCAAAGGTAAAGATGTGCAATAAGTTCAAGGATTTCCTTCCCTTAGATGTCTTGCTCCCCCTGAATCTAACATGGGATACTGGGAGAAGATAGGGAACACAAAATCAAAACAAAATCAGAGCTCAAAGGAAATAAACAGGGCTAATGCAAACAAGCAAATATGAACATGTCTTTCCCCTCTGGAAGACATGTGACTTCTCTCCTCTTGAACACCAAGCATCTGGGGTCCTTGATGATTACTCTTTCTTCCCTTGAGTATTCTCTCCCCTTATAGATACGATTAAGCTTTGATGTGATCTCTCTCTCCCCCTTTGACATCAATTTCCAAGAAGGGTTCTTCTGGATTTTTTTCATGATGGGTTTGGTCCTTGAGTCACAGAACAAAGCAGCAATTTGAGTAGGATGTTGGTCGAGGATAAGATTCATTGAGTGGAGTTGGATTAAAAAGAATTCAGAAACATGTGGCAAGATGTTTTTCCTGGAGTGAAACCGGTAGCACCGAGTTTGGTGTTTCGATGGCACCGAAAGGGTTCGGTTGGACCGAAGTAAACAGCCCGGTGTGACCGAGTTCATCGCAGAGAAAACACTTGTCACCTCAGCTCACTAGACAAGTAAGATCTCACAAGGATTTGCAAGGAATTTAATGCAGAAAAAGCAGAACAGAAAATAAAAGAGAAGAAACTAAAAAGAATCTAGATGAAGTTGAAGAGGGCAACAAATATGCATGAGACAAATGCAAGAGCACAAAAAAGAACACAAGATAACTTCATCTAGAATTGGGCGGTGACAAAGTCACCTATGTTAGAGTATATTGACTTAGGAGTCAAGTGAGATCACTTGATCTTTGGTCATACTCATCGTTTAAGCTCAAAATGGGGTTACCTTTTTTCGTTAAAGCATCTTGATGTATTCACATCTTGTTGAGTTGCTTTAACCCATGACTTGGAGTAAAGCTTCTCTAAGATGGAATAACATACCTTGGGTGGTGGTGTTGATCATGATCATGTAGTTGAACTTGTGTGGGTTGCTCAAGGTTGATGTAGCTCATCAAGAGTTGGGAGCATCACTTGAAGTTTGAGTCCATCTACCTACATGGGTTAGTTTTTGCAAGGAAGAGCACTTGTGTATCCAAAATGACAATCATGATAGAATTTATCAAAGGATATGTTTGAATGGTTGCGTGCTTCCTTGTCTTCATCCACCATTGTGTAGTGACTTGGTGATATAGAAATTTCTCAGGATGTAAGTGGGTTGCAATCTCATAGATTTCAATTCATCCAAGTACCTACATGGGTTAGATAGCATGCAAGGTGCAAATATATCCAAGACATAAGATAGTCAACATAAGAGAAATATCAAGGATTAGTCATAGGCTCATGCCTTGCATGTATTAAATGGAGTTCCTACACCAAGTTTGAAGCATCAATGATGTTCAATTAACCTCCTAACCTGCAAAACACTTTCTCATCAAGTGGTTTGGTAAATATATCCGCCAATTGCTTATCGGTGCGAACATGCTTAAGATTAATGTCCCCTTTGGCAACATGATCTTGAATGAAATGATGACGAACTTCAATATGCTTAGTTCGAGAATGTTGCACGGGATTGTGAGAAATCTTAATGGCACTTTCATTGTCACAAAGCAATGGAACATGTTTCACATATATCCCATAATCTTTAAGAGTTTGGGTCATCCAAAGTAATTGAGCACAACATGATCCAGCGGCAATGTATTCCGCTTTGGCGGTGGATAAGGATACCGAGTTTTTTTTCTTGGAGGACCAAGAGACAAGAGATCTACCAAGAAATTTACAAGTACCCGAAGTTGACTTTTTATCAACCTTGTCACCGGCGTAGTCCGAATTGGAGTAGCCAACAAGATCAAAGGAAGCCCTCTTTGGATACCAAATGCTAAAATTTGGTGTATGGATCAAGTATCTCACTATCCTTTTCACAGCCTTAAGATGGCATTCTTTAGGAGCAGCTTGATATCGTGCACACATGCACACACTTAGCATAATATCGGGACGTGAAGTACAAAGATATAACAATGAACCAATCATAGAGCGAGAAACCTTTTGATCAACCGGTTCACAATCTTTGGTCAAATCAAGATGTCCACTAGTAGGCATGGGTGTAGTCATACCTTTGCATTCTTGCATATTGAACTTCTTGAACAAGTCCTTGGTGTACTTTGTTTGAGATACAAAGGTGTCCTTAGTTTGCTCGATTTGCAAACCGAGAAAGAATTTGAGTCCACTCATCATCGACATCTCAAACTTCTCCGACATTAGCTTTCCAAACTTTTCACTAAAATGAGGGTTATTTGATCCAAATATAATATCATCGACATAAATTTGGCATACAAATAGTTCTCCATTAACCGTTTTAGTAAAAAGAGTAGAATCTATTTTTCCAATTTCAAAGCCTTTTCAATAAGAAACTTGGTCAAGCATTTATACCATGCTCTAGGAGCTTGTTTAAGACCATAAAGAGCTTTGTGAAGTTTGTAAACATGATTAGGTTTCTTAGGATTGACAAATCCGGGAGGTTGCTTAACATAAACTTCCTCCTCAATTTCACAATTTAGAAAAGCACTTTTAATGTCCATTTGGTATAAGGTGATATCATGATGATTAGCATAGGCAAGTAAGATGCGAATGGACTCAAGTCTAGCAACGGGGGCATATGTCTCACCATAGTCCATTCATTCGACTTGAGTGTAGCCTTGGGCGACTAGGTGTGCTTTGTTGCGGACAACTTGACCATCTTCATCTTGCTTGTTGCAAAACACCCATTTGGTACCAATGATGTTGTGGTTGTTGTCGGGCTTTTCAACCAATGTCCACACTTGATTTCTCTCAAAGTTGTGTAGCTCTTCATGCATAGCGTTTATCCAATCTGGATCTTCCAATGCTTCTTCAACCTTCATAGGTTCAATGCGAGAGATGAATGAGTAATGTTCACAAAAGTTAGCTAAACGAGTTTTTGAGCGAGTGATTCTCCCGGTTTGGATATCATTGTAGATTTTCTCTACGGGGTGATCTTTAGCAATTCTTGCTCGAACTCGTGAAAGCTTTTGCTTGGATCTTGGTTGAACATCTTCTTCATCTTGTTCTTCTTCTTGGCCTTCTTCGTTGTTTACGTTGTCATTCTCTTGTCTTGGTGGAGAAGGAGGTTGTTGGTGTTCGTCTTGATGTACTTCCTCGTTTTCTTCATCTTGATGTGTCCCGCTTGTGGATGCTTCCGTATCAACTCTTGGTTCACCTTGTCGTGAGGTAGAAGCTTCCACTTGGATGGACGAGGTACTCTCCTTCACCTCCGTTGGATGAATCTTGCCAATAGACAAGTCTTGGATTGCTTCCGAAGGGTCTTTGTCTCCTACATCAACTGGCAATTGCTCTACTTGCGAGCCATTAGATTCATCAAACTTCACATCTACCGTCTCTTCAACCTTTCGGGTGAAATTGTTGTAGACACGGTATGTGTGAGAGTTTGAGCCATAACCAAGTAGGAAACCTTCAAGAGACTTAGGAGCAAATTTAGAACGATGATGTTTATCAAGAATGTAGCACTTTGAGCCGAATACTCGAAAGTATCCAACTTGTGGTTTGTTACCGGTGAGGAGCTCGTATGCCGTCTTGCCGAGTAGCTTGTGAAGATACAAGCGATTTGTTGCATGGCAAGCTGTCTCAACCGCTTCCGCCCAAAAGTGCTTTGGCGTCTTGTACTCATCAAGCATCGTTCTCGCCATTTCGATGAGTGTCCGGTTCTTCCTCTAAACAACTCCATTTTGTTGAGGTGTGTATGTAGCTGAGAACTCATGTGAAATCCCTTCTTCGTCAAGAAAAGTGTCAACAATTGCGTTCTTGAACTCCGTTCCGTTGTCGCTTCGAACCTTCTTGATCTTCACGTCAAATTGATTTTGGGCCTTCCTAGCGAAGTTTGTGAAGATCTTTTGGACCTGCGATTTGTCATCAAGAAAGAACATGTAACATCCCCAGCATCACACTACAGTAACCTCCCCCTAATGAAGGTCATGTCATCATGATCATCATCCCAAAATGCCACTTGTCCAAAATAGGCTTCAAATTCATATTTGCATGTCAAATATTGGCTTCTTCTTTCATGCAAATAAAATAGTTCATCCTATGGACAATAATCCCTAGATATTTTTCATGTTGAAACCAACATTTTTGGAATTCCCAAATTGCCCCTGGGAATTTATTATCTGGTCCAGCAGTATTTAAGATGTCCCTTTCAATTTCTAAAAGTGATTAGACAACTCCTTTTGACCCCAAACTTTCTGTTCCATCTCAAGGTATTGTGTTAGTTTTATGTGCCAAGTTTTGTTCAAAACAAAACTCATTTGGTACTAAAAAATGCAAACAGGGCAAATAATAGAAAAAGAAAAAGAAAGAAAAGGAAACAACCCCCCCCCCCTTGCGCTGGGCCAACCGGCCCAGCTAGCCAACCGGCCACCAGGCCGCTTGGAAGGCCCAGTCGGCCAGCCGACCGGCCCACCTACCTCAACCGACCGGCCCAACCCCCTGGGTTGTCTCCCTCCCTCCCTATTCGACCGACCGAGGGGAGGGGCTCCAGCTCATCGTCGTCCGACCACCTCACCGTCCCGCGCTGCTACAGGCCTCGGAGGGGATAAGAGGATGCCCCGACGCCCTCCTCCCTCCCTTGACGAACCCTAGCCCCACTCGCTCTTCCCCATCCCCTCTATCTTTTGACTTGGAGCTCGTCCGAGCTCGTGGTTGCCATGGCCGCCGTCGATCCCGCGGCCACCGTCCTCCCTGCGCCCCACCAAGTCGTCCAGAAGCTCCATAGAGAGCATCTTTGTCGACCACGCCTTCGGGCTCGATGCCGGAGACCTCCACCTCGACCGGGTCGAGGTCGTCTTCAACCTCTGCCCCGCCGCCTGCCGTCTCCGATTCGGCCTCACCAGAGCCACCCTAAGCCCTCTGCCATCCCCTACCGCCCCGCTGTGAGCATCGCTTCCCTTCCCCTTCTCCCCGTGCTCTCCTAGGTAGTTGTAGCTCGCCCCCATCACGCACGTGCTCCCGCCGGCGCGGTCAAGCTCGCCCCTGTGGCCCCCGTGGCCGCAGCCCTCATCTGAGCTCACAGTCGTGCTCGTCGTAGCCGTAGGATTCGAACGCACCACTTGCCGCTGCTCTCCGTGCCCGGAATCGTTGTTTCCATGCACACCCGAACGTCATCGCCGCCTTCGCTTGTCGCCGGCATGCCTCCGATCACCAAATGGTCACGGGCCAACACCCATTGCATTCGCCGCCTCATGGATGTCTCGCCTGGCCTCTCAGTTTACTCGCTAGCGTGTTGTGTCGCTGTTTCCTCTCACGCCCGACTCCGGCCGTCTGCCGATGTGCTCGCCGCCGTCATTTCCGGCCACCCACGCGTGTTCCGACGCCGTAGATAGACGCGGGGCACTTGTTGGGGAACATAGCAGAATTTTAAAATTTTCTACGCATCACCAAGATCAATCTATGGAGTCATCTAGAAACGAGGGAGAGGGGAGTGCATCTACATACCCTTGTAGATCGCGAGCGGAAGCGTTCAAGAGAACGGGGTTGATGGAGTCGTACTCGCCGTGATCCAAATCACCGATGATCGAGCGCCGAACGGACGACACCTCCGTGTTCAACACATACGGTTGGGAAGACGTCTCCTCCTTCTTGATCCAGCAAGGGGAAGGAGAGGTTGATGGCGATCCAGCAGCACGATGGCGTGGTGATGGAAGCAGCAGTGATCTCGGCAGGGCTTCGCCAAGCTCCAACGAGAGAGAGAGGTGTTACGAGGGGAGAGGGAGGCGCCAGGGACTTGGGTGCGGCTGCCCTCCCTCCCCCCCCCACTATATATAGGGGCCCTAGGGGGGCGCCGGCCCTAGGAGATCCCATCTCCAAGGGGGGCGGCGGCCAAGGGGGGACTTGCCCCCCAAGTCATGTGGGGCGCCCCCCACCCCTGGGGTTTCCAACCCTAGGCGCAGGGGGAGGCCCATGGGGGGCGCACCAGCCCATCAAGGGCTGGTTCCCCTCCCAATTCAGCCCATGGGGCCCTCCGGGATTGGTGGCCCCACCCGGTGGACCCTCGGGACCCTTCCGGTGGTCCCGGTACAATACCGATTACCCCCGAAACTTTCCCGATGGCCGAAACTGGACTTCCTATATATAAATCTTTACCTCCGGACCATTTCGGAACTCCTCGTGACGTCCAGGATCTCATCCGGGACTCCGAACAACTTTCGAGTTACCGCATACTAATATCTCTACAACCCTAGCGTCACTGAACCTTAAGTGTGTAGACCCTACGGGTTCGGGAGACACGCAGACATGACCTAGACGACTCTCCGGTCAATAAACAACAGCGGGTTCTGGATACCCATGTTGGCTCCCACATGTTCCACGATGATCTCATCAGATGAACCACGATGTCGAGGATTCAATCAATCCCGTATTCAATTCCCTTTGTCAATCGGTACGTTACTTGCCCGAGATTCGATCGTCGGTATCCCAATACCTCGTTCAATCTCGTTACCGTCAAGTCACTTTACTCGTACCGTAATGCATGATCCCGTGACCAAACACTTGGTCACATTGAGCTCATTATGATGATGCATTACCGAGTGGGCCCAGAGATACCTCTCCGTCATACGGAGTGACAAATCCCAGTCTCGATCCGTGTCAACCCAACAAATACTTTTGGGGATACCTGTAGTATACCTTTATAGTCACCGAGTTACGTTGTGATGTTTGGTACACCCAAAGCACTCCTACGGCATCCGGGAGTTACATGATCTCATGGTCTAAGGAAATGATACTTGACATTGGAAAAGCTCTAGCAAACGAACTACACGATCTTGTGCTATGCTTAGGATTGGGTCTTGTCCATCACATCATTCTCCTGATGATGTGATCCCGTTATCAATGACATCCAATGTCCATAGTCAGGAAACCATGATTATCTGTTGATCAACGAGCTAGTCAACTAGAGGCTCACTAGGGACATGTTATGGTCTATGTATTCACACATGTATTATGATTTTCGGATAATACAATTATAGCATGAATAATAGAAAATTATCATGAACAAGGAAATATAATAATAATCATTTTATTATTGCCTCTAGGGCATATTTCCAACAGTCTCCCACTTGTACTAGAGTCAATAATCTAGTTACATTCTGATGAATCGAACACCCATAGAGTTCTGGCGTTGATCATGTTTTGCTCGCGGAAGAGGTTTAGTCAACGGATCTGCGACATTCAGATCCGTATGTACTTTGCAAATATCTGTGTCTCCATCTTGAACATTTTCACGAATGGAGTTGAAGCGACGCTCGATGTGCCTGGTCTTCTTGTGAAACCTGGGCTCCTTGGCAAGGGCAATATCTCCAGTGTTGTCACAGAAGAGAGTGATCGGCCCCGACGCATTGGGTATGACTCCTAGGTTAGTGATGAACTCCTTCATCCAGATTGCTTCATGCGCTGCCTCTGAGGCTACCAGGTACTCCGCTTCACATGTAGATCCCGCCACGACGCTTTGCTTGCAACTGCACCAGCTTGCTGCCCCACCATTCAAAATATACACGTATCCGGTTTGTGACTTAGAGTCATCCAGATCTGTGTCGAAGCTAGCGTCGACGTAACCCTTTAGGACGAGCTCCTCGTCACCTCCATATACGAGAAACATATCCTTAGTCCTTTTCAGGTACTTCAAGATGTTCTTGACCGTTGTCTAGTGTTCCATGCCGGGATTACTTTGGTACCTTCCTACCAAACTTACGGCAACGTTTACATCAGGTCTGGTACACAGCATGGCATACATGATAGACCCTATGGCAGAGGCATAGGGGACGACACTCATCTTTTCTCTATCTTCTGCCGTGGTCGTACATTGAGCTGAGCTCAATTTCACTCCTTGCAACACAGGCAAGAACCCCTTTTTGGACTGATCCATATTGAACTTCTTCAATATCTTATCAAGGTATGTGCTTTGTGAAAGACCTATGAGGCGTCTCGATCTATCTCTATAGATCTTGATGCCCAATATGTAAGCAGCTTCTCCAACGTCCTTCATTGAAAAACACCTATTCAAGTAGGCCTTAATACTGTCCAAAAGTTCTATATCATTTCCCATCAAAAGCATGCCATCCACATATAATATGAGAAATGCTACAGAGCTCCCACTCACTTTTTTGTGAACGCAGGCTTCTCCATAAGTCTGCATAAACCCAAACGCTTTGATCATTTCATTATAGCGAATATTCCAACTCTGAGATGCTTGCACCAGCCCATAGATGGAGCGCTGGAGCTTGCATACCTTGTTAGCATTCTTAGGATCGATAAAACCTTCCGGCTGCATCATATACAACTGCTAACATGATTCGGACGGACTTCAGCTTCGCTACAGGTGAGAAGGTCTCATTGTAGTCAATCCCTTGAACTTGTCGATAACCCTTAGCGACAAGTCAAGCCTTATAGATGGTAACATTACCATCCGCGTCCGTCTTCTTCTTAAAGATCCATTTATTCTCTATCGCTCGCCGATCATCGGGCAAGTCTGTCAAAGTCCATACTTTGTTTTCATACATGGATCCTATCTCGGATTGCATGGCTTTAAGCCATTTGTTGGAATCTGGGCCCGCCATTGCTTCTTCATAGCTCGAAGGTTCACCGTTGTCTAACAACATGATTTCAAGGACAGGGTTGCCATACCATTCTGGTGTGGAACATGTCCTTGTGAACCTTCAAAGTTCAGTAGCAACTTGATCCGAAGTACCTTGATCATCATCATTAACTTCATCTCTAGTCGGCGCAGGTAACACAGGAACAGCTTCCTGAGCTGCGCTACTTTCCGGTTCAAGAGGCAGTACTTCATCGAGTTCTGCTTTCCTCCCACTTACTTCTCTCGAGAGAAACTCTTTCTCTAGAAAGGACCCGTTCTTGGCAACAAAGATCTTGCCTTCAGATCTGAGGTAGAAGGTATACCCAATGGTTTCCTTAGGGTATCCTATGAAGACGCATTTTTTTGACTTGGGTTCGAGCTTTTCAGGTTGAAGTTTCTTGACATAAGCATCGCATCCCCAAACTTTTAGAAACGACAGCTTAGGTTTCTTCCCAAACCATAGTTCATATGATGTCATCTCAACGGATTTAGATGGTGCCCTATTTAAAGTGATTGTAGCTGTCTCTAGAGCATATCCCCAAAATGATAGCGGTAAATCAGTGAGTGACATCATAGATCGCACCATATCCAATAGAGTGCGATTACGACGTTCGGACACACCGTTACACTGAGGTGTTCTAGGCGGCGTGAGTTGTGAAACTATTCCACATTTCCTTAAGTGCGTACCAAATTCGTGACTTAAATATTCTCCCCCACGATCTGATCGTAAGAATTTTATCTTTCGGTCATGTTGATTCTCTACTCATTCTGAAATTCCTTGAACTTTTCAAAGGTCTCAGACTTGTGTTTCATCAAACAGACATACCCATATCTACATAAGTCATCAGTGAGAGGGAGAACATAACGATAGCCACCATGAGCCTCAACGCTCATTGGACCGCATACATCAGTATGTATAATTTCCAATAAGTTGGTTGCTCGCTCCATTGTTCCAGAGAACGGAGTCTTGGTCATTTTACCCATGAGGCATGGTTCACACGTTTCAAAATGATTCAAAATCAAGAGACTCCAAAAGTCCATCTGTATGGAGCTTCTTCATGCGTTTGACACCGATGTGACCAAGGCGGCAGTTCCATAGATATGTGGGACTATCATTATCAATCCTACATCTTTTGGTATTCACACTATGAATATGTGTAACATCACGTTCGAGATTCATTAAGAATAAACCATTGACCAGCGGGGCATGACCATAAAACATATCTCTCATATAAATAGAACAACCATTATTCTCGGATTTAAATGAGTAGCCATCTCGTATTAAACGAGATCCAGATACAATGTTCATGCTCAAAGCTGGCACTAAATAACAATTATTGAGGTTTAAAACTAATCCCGTAGGTAAATGTAGAGGTAGCATGCCGACGGCGATCACATCGACCTTGGAACCATTCCCGACGCGCATCGTCACCTCGTCCTTCGCCAGTCTCTGCTTATTCCGCAGCTCCTGTTTTGAGTTACAAATATGAGCAACCGCACCGGTATCAAATACCCAGGAGCTACTACGAGTACTGGTAAGGTACACATCAATTACATGTATATCACATATACCTTTAGTATTGCTGCCCTTCTTGTCCGCTAAGTATTTGGGGCAGTTCCGCTTCCAGTATCCCTTTCCCTTGCAATAAAATCACCCAGTCTCAGGTTTGGGTCCATTCTTTGGCTTCTTCCCGGCAACTGATTTACCGGCGCAGCAACTCCGTTGCCGTCCTTCTTGAAGTTCTTCTTACCCTTGCCTTTCTTGAAACTAGTGGTTTTATTGATCATCAACACTTGATGTTCCTTTTTGATTTCCATCTCCGCTGATTTCAGCATTGAAAATACTTCAGGAATAGTTTTCACCATCCCCTGCATATTGTAGTTCATCACAAAGCTCTTGTAGCTAAGTGGGAGCGACTGAAGGATTCTGTCAATGACCGCCTCGTCCGGGAGGTTAATGTCCAGCTGGGACAAGCGGTTGTGCAACCCAGACATTTTGAGTATGTGCTCACTAACAGAACTATTTTCCTCCATCTTACAACTGTAGAACTTGTCGGAGACTTCATATCTCTCGACCCGGGCATGAGCTTGGAAAACCATTTTCAGCTCTTCGAACATCTCATATCCTCCGTGTTGCTCAAAACGCTTTTGGAGCGCCGGTTCTAAGCTGTAAAGCATGCCGCACTAAACGAGGGAGTAATCATCAGCACGCGACTGCCAAGCGTTCATAACGTCTTGGTTCTCTGGGATGGGTGCTTCACCTAGCGGTGCTTCTAGGACATATGCTTTCCTGGCAGCTATGAGGATGATCCTCAGGTTTTGGACCCAGTCCGTATAGTTGCTGCCATCATCTTTCAGCTTGGTTTTCTCTAGGAACGCGTTGAAGTTGAGGTTGACATGAGCATTGGCCATTTGATCTACAAGACATTTTGAAAGGTTTTTAGACTAAGTTCATGATAATTAAGTTCATCTAATCAAATTATTTAATGAACTCCCACTCAGACAGGCATCCCTCTAGTCATCTAAGTGATACATGATCCGAGTCAACTAGGCCATGTCCGATCATCACGTGAGACGGACTAGTCATCATCGGCGAACATTTTCATGTTGATCGTATCTTCTATACGACTCATGTTCGACCTTTCGGTCTTCCTGTTCCGAGTCCATGTCTGTACATGCTAGGCTCGTCAAGTCAACCTAAGTGTATTGCGTGTGTAAATCTGGCTTACACCCGTTGTATGCGAACTTTAGAACCTATCACACCCGATCATCACGTGGTGCTTCGGAACAATGGACCTTAGCAACGGTGCACAGTTAGGGGGAACACTTTCTTGAAATTATTGCGAGGGATCATCTTATTTATGCTACCATCGTTCTAAGCAAATAAGATGTAAAACATGATAAACATCACATGCAATCAAATAGTGACATGATATGGCCAATATCATTTTGCTCCTTTTGATCTCCATCTTCGAGGCGCCATGATCATCATCGTCATCGGCATGACACCATGATCTCCATCATCATGATCTCCATCATCGTGTCTTCATGAAGTTGTCTCGTCATCTATTACTTCTACTACTATGGCTAACGGTTTAGCAATAAAGTAAAGTAATTACATGACATTTATGTTAACACGCAGGTCATAAATAAATTAAGACAACTCCTATGGCTCCTGCCGGTTGTCATACTCATCGACATGCAAGTCGTGATTCCTATTACAAGAACATGATCAATCTCATACATCACATATATCATTCATCACATCCTTTTGGCCATATCACATCACACGGCACATGCTGCAAAAACAAGTTAGACGTCCTCTAATTGTTGTTGCATGTTTTTTATGTGGCTGCTATAGGTTTCTAGCAAGAACGTTTCTTACCTACGCCAAAACCACAACGTGATATGCCAATTTCTATTTACCCTTCATAAGGACCCTTTTCATCGAATCCGATCCGACTAAAGTGGGGGAGACAGACACCTGCTAGCCACCTTATGCAACTAGTGCATGTCAGTCGGTGGAACCAGTCTCACGTAAGCGTACGTGTAAGGTCGGTCCGGGCCGCTTCATCCCACGATGCCGCCGAATCAAGATAAGACTAGTAACAACAAGTAAATTGACAAAATCAACGCCCACAACAACTTGTCTTCTACTCGTGCATAGAAACTACGCATAGACCTAGCTCATGATGCCACTATTGGGGAACATAGCAGAATTTTAAAATTTTCTACGCATCACCAAGATCAATCTATGGAGTCATCTAGAAACGAGGGAGAGGGGAGTGCATCTACATACCCTTGTAGATCGCGAGCGGAAGTGTTCAAGAGAACGGGGTTGATGGAGTCGTACTCGTCGTGATCCAGATCACCGATGATCGAGCGCCGAACGGACGGCACCTCCGCGTTCAACAAACGTACGGTTGGGAAGATGTCTCCTCCTTCTTGATCTAGCAAGGGGAAGGAGAGGTTGATGGAGATCCAGTAGCACGACGGCGTGGTGATGGAAGCAGCGGTGATCTCGGGAGGGCTTCGCCAAGCTCCAACGAGAGAGAGAGAGGTGTTACGAGGGTAGAGGGAGGCGCCAGGGACTTGGGTGTGGCTGGCCTCCCTCCCCCGACTATATATAGGGCCCCTAGGGGGGCGCCGTCCCTAGGAGATCCCATCTCCAAGGGGGGCGGCGGCCAAGGGGGGACTTGCCCCCCAAGTCAGGTGGAGCGCCCCCCACCCCTAGGGTTTCCAACCCTAGGCGCAGGGGAGGCCCATGGGGGGCGCACCAGCCCATCAGGGGCTGGTTCCCCTCCCATTTCAGCCCATGGGGCCCTCTGGGATAGGTGGCCCCACCCGGTGGACCCCCAGGACCCTTCCTGTGGTCCCGATACAATATTGATTACCCCCGAAACTTTCCCGATGGCTGAAACTGGACTTCCTATATATAAATCTTTACCTCTGGACCACTCCGGAACTCCTCGTGATGCCCGGGATCTCATCCGGGACTCTGAACAACTTTCGGGTTACCGCATACTAATATCTCTACAACCCTAGCGTCACCGAACCTTAAGTGTGTAGACCCTACGGGTTCGGGAGACACGCAGACATGACTGAGACGACTCTCCGGTCAATAACCAACAGCGGGATCTGGATACCCATGTTGGCTCCCACATGTTCCACGATGATCTCATCAGATGAACCACGATGTCGAGGATTCATTCAATCCTATATTCAATTCCCTTTGTCAGTCGGTACGTTACATGCCCGAGATTCGATCGTCGGTATCCCAATACCTCGTTCAATCTCGTTACCGACAAGTCAGTTTACTCGTACCGTAATGCATGATCCCGTGACCAAACACTTGGTCACATTGAGCTCATTATGATGATGCATTACCGAGTGGGCCCAGAGATACCTCTCCGTCATACGGAGTGACAAATCCCAGTCTCGATCCGTGTCAACCCAACAGATACTTTTGGGGATACCTGTAGTATACCTTTATTGTCACCCAGTTATGTTGTGAGGTTTGGTACACCCAATGCACTCCTACAGCATCCGGGAGTTACACGATCTCATGGTCTAAGGAAATGATACTTGACATTGGAAAAGCTCTAGCAAACGAACTACACGATCTTGTGCTATGCTTAGGATTGGGTCTTGTCCATCACATCATTATCCTAATGATGTGATCCCGTTATCAATGACATCCAATGTCCATAGTCAGGAAACCATGACTATCTGTTGATTAACGAGCTAGTCAACTAGAGGCTCACTAGGGACAGTTATGGTCTATGTATTCACACATGTATTATGATTTCCGGATAATACAATTATAGCATGAATAATAGACAATTATAATGAACAAGGAAATATAATAATAATCAATTTATTATTGCCTCTAGGGCATATTTCCAACAGCACTCTCCTCTTTCGAACGCAAGAGATGGCGCTCGATTTGGTGCCCCGTAGGCGAATCCCGACGCTCGCCGGCATTCGGCCGCTACGCGCGAGCTCGCCGAAGCTACTCCGGTGGCTCCGCTGAGTAGGCACACCGGGGCCCGCCCCTGGGTCACTGCCTGTGGGCCTAGGGGCCCCAACTGGCCATGTTGACCGAAGTCAACTGCGCTGATGTGGCAGCTACTGCCACTGACATGCGGGCCCGCATCGTTTAAAACTTTTTGTAAATAATTAAAATGCTAATTATTTCATTAATTAAGTTAGTTAACTAAATAGTCACTGACTGCTGGGCCCCACCCACTAATTAACCCATTTAGTTAGTCTAAACCCCCCTGTTAGTGCCCCTGACAATGACATCACTACAAAAAAAGACACATCCGTGACATTTTTGGCCGAACGAAAAAAAATTCTGTCATACATATGACACTTCTATGACGATAATTGTGACAAAACCCGGTATCATCATAGATGTGGTGGGCTCCTACTTCTATGACAAAAAATCATGACAGAAAATGGGCTTTTCGTCCTGGGCGGGCCGGAGACGCAGCTGCATGACATTCTTTGGGCCGTCCATGACGGAAAAAACCATGGTAGAAGGGAGGGGGAGGAAAATTTCGGGGAGTTCCCGGTTACGGTGGGAGGACGGGGGCCGGGCGATGCACGCTTCTCTCGTACACGTACGCACGTGTGTGCGAGGCGTTGGCTCTAACTAAACCCGAGCGAGGCGTTGGGCTCTAACTGAACCCGAGCGATTGCACTGCAGGCTACGCGTTACTGAACCCGAGCGATCGATCGATGGCTGTTAACTGAACTCGATCGAGCGATTCCTTCGCTACTACTTCTAACTGAAGTCGATCGATGCTGCCTCTGAATGAACAGTGAGTGTTGCGGGTTGGGGGGGTGGCTGAACAGTTCCGGGTGGGGTGGATGAACAGGACCCCGTGGTGTTGCGTCTGGATGAACAGGACCCCGATCGATCGAGCCGATTGGGGCTGGATGAACAGGACCCCGGGGAGGGCTGGATGAACAGGACCACCCCGTGGAGGGAAGGATGAACAGTAGCCCGTGGAGGGGTGGTTGAACAGGAGCCCGTGGAGAGGGCTGGTTGAACAGTAGCCGGTGGAGTAGCGCGCGGTGGAGGCTGGATGAACAGGAGCCCGTGGATGAACAGTCGCAGGTGGAGGCTGGAGGAGGTCGACGGTGGATGAACAGTAGCTTGTGGAGACTGGAGGGTGTCGACGATGGAGATGAACAGTATCTCGTGGAGTCCCATTTTGCGGTATGCCACACCCCTTCCGATGAACAGGACCCCCGTTTCGACCGTAGCGCTCCAACACAAGTCTGTTTCGTCCGTTTTGCGGTACGCCACACCCCTCCCGATCAACAGGACCCCCGTTTCGACCGTAGGAGGTCCGTTTCCTCCATTTTGCGGTACGCCAGACCCCTCCCGACGAACAGGATCCCGTTTCAAACATGGCCGGTCAAACACAAGGCCGTTTCCTCCGTTTTGCGGTACACCAGGCCTCGTTTCCATCACTTGTTCCGTCCAAGCCCTCCCGATGAACACGACCACGCATTCCGTTCCGACCCAGCCGGTTGGCTCCCACGCGTTCTGTTGCCTCCCCATGAACACGACACATTTGGTTGCCTCCCCATGAACACAACGATGACGCTGTTTCTCCGTTCCGACCCAGCCATGTACACGAGCCCTGGCCGTACGTATGCGCGAGTAGGCGTTTGAGACCCCGCCCGTATGTACACATACGTGGCCGTATTTTCTTTCTTGCACCCTGGCCGCTGTACGTACGTGTACATGCTACGTGCGCGCCTCTACTATGACATGTGCGCACCTCTACATCGACCAGTATGTACGTACATGTTCGCGACCAGAATGACAATGCTACGTACGCTTCGACCAAGTGGGTCCCGACTGTCAGGCACTTCCTTGCGTGCGAAGATGTAGCTGGTGGGTCCCAGCAGTCAGGGGTAAACGTTTTTTCACGAAATACGGTGGCCCGTCCGGTGGGTCCCCGCTGTCAGGTGGAGGAATAATTATTTTGCACGTAATAAGGAGGCACTTCGTAGCTGCGGCCGTGGACCCA
Organism: Triticum urartu; assembly: GCF_056163025.1. Taxonomy (NCBI): domain Eukaryota; kingdom Viridiplantae; phylum Streptophyta; class Magnoliopsida; order Poales; family Poaceae; genus Triticum; species Triticum urartu. The sequence continues at coordinate 165,212,230 of NC_141876.1, read as the reverse complement.
GCTGTCAGCCTCTCCACGTACAGTCCATGTCCGATGGAAGCCGTTCCTTGACCATGTTGACCACGCCGTGCCAAGAGCACCAGGGCGGTGGACGACGGCGAGGCCTAGGAAGGGTACGAGACGGAGCCGGGGAATACGCGAAAGTGGATGCCCACGCGTAGAGGAGTACGAGGGTTCAAACTGGTTCGCTGCGGTGTGAGGCTGCCGTCGCCGCAGAATAACAGGGCGTGTGGGTGAGTAGAGGGATGGCCTGGCCAGCGGTGGGAGTAGTAGGGGGCGGTGAGGCCTCCACCGCATCGCAGCCGGCCACGGGAGGCAGGAGCACGAGGCACGACCGGCGCTGGTTTGGGCAGTTGGAGCAAGAAGACCAGAGGTTGAAGAAGCACTACGGCCGTTGGATGGACATCGTACGGTCACTGGAGCTAGAATCGTGCATATTGACTAAGTTGACAAAGCCCTCCATCCCCGTCAACTTAGTAGGCCCACAAGTCATCCTCCCACCAAGGTGGGTCCCAGCTAGCAGGGGGTATTCATTTTTTGTGCGTAATAAGGAGGCACTTTCGGTGGGTCCGAGCTGACAGCAGGGAGAACATTTTTTTCGCGAAATACGGTGGCACGTCGGGTGGGTCCCAGCAGTCAGGGGCAAATGTTTTTTTCGTGATATACTGGTGGGTGTCTAGTGGGTCCCTGCTGTCAGGTGGAGGAATAATTATTTTCCGCATAATAAGGAGGCATTTCCTTGCGGCTGCCATGGACCCAGCTGTCAGCCTCTCCATGTACAATATTCTTTAGATGGAATTCGGTCGTTGACCACATTGACCACGCCGCGCCGACAGCACCACGGCAGTGGACGACGGCGAGGCCTAGGAAGGGGACCACACGGAGCCGGGGAAGATGCGGCAGTGGATGCCCACGCGGAGAGGAGTACGAGGGTTCACTGGTTCGGTTGCGCTGCCGTCGCCACAGAATAATAGGGGGTGTGTGTGAGTGGAGTGGAGGGATGGCCTGGCCAGCGGTGGGAGTAGTATGGGGGCGGTGAGGCCTCCGCGGCAGCATAGCTGGCCACGGGAGGCAGGAGCAGGCGGCACGACCGGCGCTACTTTGGGTGGCTGGAGCAAGAAGACCAAAGGTTGAAGAAGCACTATGGCTGTTGGATGGACATCATACGGTCAGTCGAGCTAGAATCGTGCATATTGACTAAGTTGACAAAGCCCTTCGTCCCCGTCAACTTAGTAGGCCCACTATACTGGGTCCCAACTAGCAGGGGGGGTATTCCTTTTTTGTGCGTAATAAGGAAGCACTTCCTTGCATGCGAAGATATAGCTGGTGGGTCCGAGCTGTCAGCGGTGGTAACATTTTTTTCGCGAAATACAGAGGCCATTTTGGTGGGTCCCAGATGTCAGGTGGAGGAAATCATTATTTTGCGCGTAATAAGGAGGCATTTCCTTACGTGCGGCCATGGACCCAGCTGTTAGCCTCTCCACGTACAGTCCACTTCAGATGCATGTCGGTCGTTGACCACGCTGACCATGCCACGCCTAGAGCACCAGGGCGGTGGATGACGGCGAGGCCTAGGAAGGGAATGACACGGAGGCAATGAAGACTCGGCCGTTGTTTTTGTTTCCCACGCGGAGGGGAGTACGACTGTACGAGGGTTTACTGGTTCGTCTGCCGTCGCTGGAGAATAACAGCAGGTGTGGGTGAGTAGAGGGATGGCTAGGCCAGCGATGGGAGTACGGTGGGGCGGTGAGGCCTGCGCGGCAGCACAGCCGGCCGCGGGGAGGAGGGAGCAGGTAGTCTCGCCGGCGCTTGTTTGAGCGCTTGGAGCAGGAAGAGCAGAGATTGAAGAAGCACGACGGCCGTTGGATGGACATCCAACAGTATACAGGCCATCTGTGGAAAGCCTCAAATCTGTGGAAAACAGCATACAGCCCATCTGCCATTATTTCAAATAATTTACAGCCCATTTGCTAAGTCTTACGGGTTTTTTTGGAGCCCATATTCTTTATGTTAGCATTACAGCCCATATTGTGGCCACGGTTAAAAAATTATACGAAATTTTGCATATGTCGGTGCGGTCTGAACTATTTTTAATCCCGAAATTTCGAGTGACATTCAGACTGATTTTAAAAATAAATGTATATCAATATAAAATCCAATAAATTGTCCATGCATAAAAATCAATGCAATTTAAAATCTCGAAATGAAGAAAAGATATTTGAAAATAATTGTCGGTTTGATGTGTTTTAAAAATGTACAGCCCATTTCTCATTACTGATAGGTCATTTTCTCGGCCAGCCGAATGAAGGTCTCCTCGTCTTGACAGATTTGCAGCCCAACAGGCCTGATAAAGCGACTTACTTGACAAATCACAAAAGAACTGGGCTAGCCATTTTCAGAAACAAAAAAAACTACTGGACTGGTCTGTGGTAAACATAAAAGAAAAGGCTGTCTAGACAGGCCAGAGTGTCCCGCACAGCCCAGTTGACACCCTGCTTCCGTCTCAAAAACAAATTAGATAAATGCCACTCCAATTATGGTGATTCATAAAAATGCCATTGCAATTTTTGCAAACTTTGAAAAACGCCACTGTAGTTTGCAAACTTTGAAAAACACCACTCCAGACTTTGAAAAATGCCACTAGAAATGGCATGAAATGGCAATTTTCAAAGTTTGGAAATTGCAGTGGCATTTCTCGGATACACCAGATTTGGAGTGGCATTTATCAAATTAACCCAAAAAAATAACTGGGCGAGCTGCTGGGTCCCTGGTGTCAGCCGCTCGTTGTGCAATTCTCTCGTTTATTGACTACGTTGACAATGGCATGGGACCCAGATGTTAGAAATCCACTAGGAGGAGCCATTTTTTTATTGGTTTGAAATAAGAAGGCACTTGCTTGCGTACTGCCATGACCTTGGCGGGTCCCTGCTGTCATCCTCTCCACGTACAATCATCTCCTGATTGTGTACGCGTCAACTTGCTAGGTCCACAAGTCAGCCTCTAAACCGTGGAGGACAAATACAACCCATTTTCTTTGCGTACTATACCAGTTAGTCATGCTTCAAAACTGATCGGCACGCCATTAAAAAAATAAAGGTCGATAACTAATGCGGCACCTCGGGCCAACGCGGCCAGATCGCATTTTGCACGAGAAATTACACACCATGTTTCGTTGACATGTGGTCCCGTTCCAACATATCAGTGAGACGACGCGAGTAGTAGGAGTATTTCCGAACGGACGTGTAGGCCGGGGCGCCTCTTCGTGAACCGCGGCAAACTCGCAACCGTCCACCGACTCTTCGCCTTTCCCTCTTGATTTGGAACTCCTGTCGCACGCTCTTCCTCTCCCTCCTCCATTTTCCTTCAGCCCTTCACCCTTTCTTCTGCCATTGTTCGATCATCTTCTCCATGGAGGGAACAGGCCGGAAACGACCCCGTTATTCTTGCCCCGATCTGAAAGATGACGTGGTGGAGGAACTCATTGATGGGTGCAACGTCATCACCTCGGCTAGCATGGCAGGTTCGTTCAAGCCCATTCTCGACTCAACTAATAACATCATTACAAAGAACCCAAGAGTCAAGGAGCGGTTTGATCTCCCCTATCTTCTTCGCCGTGACCCTGATGACTGGCACCGGCACGATGGAGGCCTCGCCCTGTGCCAGTTGATGCCGCTTGATAATGATACGTATGATGTTAAGATGCCATCGCTTGAGGGAATGTCTTGGGCGGGCGCAAATGGAGATTGGGTTGTTTACATTGGGTCCAACTGCGAGTGGGAACTTGTGAATGTGTACACTCGTCACCCGGTTCCACTTCCAAAAATCTCAGCACACTGCCTAGAGGTTGAGCACACCGGTAATGTACGCACGTTCAAATACGATCATGGTGACTGTATTCTATGGAAGATAGCAATTTGTCGAGTTCCCAACCGCTCTTGGAATTACAACAACTATCAAGTTGTTGCTATCTTCGACAAGCTTGTTGCCGTCCTTCGTGGTTCGACTCGATGGATATTGCTCAAAAATCAGTTTCTGTACACGGATGAGTACTGTGATGCAATTCAATACGAGGGCCTTGTGTTTGCTGCCACCACTCGTGGCACTGTTTTTGCATGGCATCCTAGTAGTTTCAGTACATTTGTCTTCCACCGTAATTATAATTGTTTCATCCACATGCATGCGGCTTAGCAAGTTTCCCTTTACTAATTAACCTTCTTCTTGTGTTTCCAAGGTCTTGTGAACATCCCACCACCTATACATGAAAATTTTTATAACCAAGGGGGAGATGCCGATGGTGATGATCACGAGCAGCGCCCATATACTCTGTGGCGCCTGGCAACTAATTCCGATGGATCACCTCTTCTTGTGTGTATACAGCCCACTGATGATGTTACTGCTAAGGAAGCAGGTGTCTCCCATGGTCCCACTCTCCGGACCTATTCCAACACACGTTGCATGGTATTCAGGATGGATACTAGTGTGCTAGCGCCAACTCCTTCTCCCTGGCACAGAATTGATAGTCTTGGAGAAAACTCGCTCTTCCCTGCACAAAACTATCCGATGATGGTGAAAGGCGATCCAACTGCTGTTGACACATTTATGAGAAGCAACTATGTCTATACCTCGGACATTTGGGTGGTTCCCTACCCTGGTACTGATATAGTAGGCCGCTTCAGCCTGGACGATCAGTCCTGCGTTGGTCTCCAGATCGACAACGGATGGCCCATCCCAGAGAATCACTTGTGGTTCAAAGCAAGTGTTTCCAACGCCGCGGAATGGTTGAGTTGAAGTTCATTTCATGGCTTGTTATTTGTTGTGTGGTGAAAACTTTAGTATTTATAATGTATCCTCGTTGTCGATGTGGGTTGATGACCTGTTGTACGTAATAAAATGATATGCCTGTGATAAACTTACTAAATTTATGAATGGCTTTCGAGTCGCTTCTCTGAGTGAGTGGTGCGACGAGGCAAAAAAATAATTTCCGAATACATAATTGTACGTGCATTGCAATAGGTTATCAGATGAGGCCAATCAACAATAGTAGTACACTATTTGTACTAGCTTCACATGCTTCGTGCATCGGGTGGGTGTTTTTACTGTAGCCATATGTTAATGTGTTCGTTGTACGTAACCAGCACCTCGAATCCTCGATACTAGTATACTATATAGTAGTAGGAGTAGTAGGGTGGCATGGGCCATAACAAGCATTCACGTCCAGGAGTACGGCACATGACACCACCATGACATCCATCTGACACCATATTATTTCTTGGAGTCCGTGCTAGAGCAATCTCTTCAACCTCGTCATTTCTCTAACTTCAGCCATCGCGCGGCGGGCGAGGTGGGGGTTTGCCGATAGTCGGTTTCCTTAACTGCGGTCCCACTTGTAAGGCCAACTCCAACGCACGACCCCAAACGCACCTCCATTTTGCACGAACTCCAATGATAATTTTGACTAGAAAAGCAAGACCAAAGAAAACAAGAACCACAATAATACATTTTACTACTCCTTTAAGTTGGATTAGTGCCTTCTCGATGCATTCATTGTTGATCTACGGAGGCTCGATCTTGCATCTGTGCTAGCTAAAAGTGATAGAACATCTACTAAATTGCGCTCTATCAATATATGGATGTACTCTTCTTCCCAATACAAAAACATGCATCCATTCTACTCCCTCCGTTGCACAATACATGCCTTCTATTTGTCAAAATATATATGTATCTAGACATGTCTTAGTATATAGGTACATCCATTTTTGGACAAATGGAAGTCAAGTATTTTGGAACGGAGGGAGTACACAATAAATATTTTAAGTTAGCACAGCTAGTCTAATCCGAGAGCAGAACCGAAGATTTGGTCGGGTTCTTCCTCCTTTTGCTGACACGTGGGACATCCAGCATCCAGGTCGTGTCATGAAAGAAAATAGAGTGGTAGTTGAAGCCACGAGATGTGCATCTTGGGTTAAACTGTAAATAGAATCTTACTACTCTTGAGTAACTCCAAAAGCGGCCGCCGAAGATCTTTATTGGATTTGTTTTTCATCACCAGCACGTTGAGGTGAAAGATGTGCAGGTTCAGTGGGTCCTCTTGCGTTTTCACTGACATGTGGGGCCGCATGTGAGAAAACAGACGATGGGCTCCGCGCATCCGCTGGCTGGCTGAGAAGAGAGATGGAGGAGGGCTGACCACGGACTGCAGGAAATTTGTTCTACATACCTCGATATACTCTTGATATAGTGGGGTGGCATGGGCCATAACTAGCATTCACATCTAGAAGTACGGCACACGCCACCCACACGAGTCCCATCCGACACCAATTTTCTTGGAGTTCGTGCTATAGCCATCTCTTCTCCCTCCTGTTTTCTCAGCCATCGCACGGTGGGCGGGGTGGGGGTTTGCCGATAGTCGGTTTGCTCAACTGCGGTCCCACTTGTAAGTGAAAATGCAACACCGCACGCATTCCCGCTTGAGCAGCGTGCCGGACCAACCGTGTGGGGGCTGCGACGCGAACACGGTAGGATTTTCCTTTTGAACTCGTAACTTGTAAAATTTGGTTCTGCTCCATGGCGCGACCGATAGATAGAAAATAACAATTTTCCCTAGAGCAATGAGAAGTTTGGTTCTGTCGCCGTTCATGCATGGAGTACGTACAAAAATTATGAAGTTGATGTGAAAGGTAAGATAATTACTGTAGTATCATATACTACTACATGGATTTGACGAAAAGATAAAAGTACATACGAATCCATCAACGTTCAACGACATCCAAACGCCCTAGTGTGCCGGGTCACCAACCGACGTGTGAGGAGCAGCGGCGTTGGCGGCAAGCTCAACGTGCTTCTCAATAGTGCCGTCCAAGGTTGCCCTGCGCTCCAAGAAGGCCAGCGTCTTATCGTCCTCCTCTTGCATGTAGTAGTCCTTGTGGACGATTTGCGCGTAGATGTGGGTGATTATGTCGATGGTGTCTTGCTTTTCTACATGTACTGTACTACTACGGAGTGCATGCATGTGTGTACCCGGGGTGGAAGCACTGCATGCATGTGTGTACCCATTATTCCCTCTAGTAATAGACGCCGTGCTATAACTACCAATGCTATTTTTCAGGCCGATTGCTAGTCGCCTTGGTCCCATAGATTTTTTTCTTTTTTCTGAAGCGTGTTGTATAAACAGTGACGGATGGAGTAGTATGAGCAGATTCAAAGAAGAGCGTATTGATGGTTGCTTCTTCAGAGCAACTTACAGTGGGAAAGGTGGGGCTTATGATTTGACTGCTCATTACTCACTATTAATGTGGTGCAACGACCGGGCTGAGTCTCCCATGCGGTTGTGCACTACCCCCTCGGTTCTTAAATATACTCCGGTGTATTTGTCTTTCTAGAGATTTCAACGAGTGACTACTCAAATATTTGTCTTTTTAGAGATTTCAAATGGACTGGCACATACGGATGTATATAGACATATTTTAGAGTGTAGATTCACTCATTTTGCTCCGTATGTAGTCACTTGTTGAAATCTCTGTTAAGATGAATAGAATATTTAGGAATGGAGGGAGTACACATACGAAGCAAAATGAGTGAATCTACACTCTAAAATATGCCCGTTTGAAATTTGTAAAAAGACAAATATTTAGGAATGAAGGAGTATAATTTTGTGCATGGCACATGGACCCGGATGATGAAGAGGCTTCTGGCAATGCTATCAAGCTTCCATCATTTATTTACATAATTGACATACTATACAAATAATTTTCCAGCGACATGAAATTGTATAATGGTGTGATCTTTCAGCTTTTGTTTCACGTGTCTTACCATCGATGCTCTTTTGGAAACAATAAAAAAACTAACTTCCTTGCTAATGCATGTCAATTATTAGTAGATCAGAGCTAATAATTACATCACAACTGAAGAAAAAGTTGTGAGAAGGTGTTAAATTAAAATTGATCCATGCTTTCATTGGCAGCAACGTCCCCCCAATTAACTATGGAGGTACAATGGCTGGTATATGTGTGGAGGAGGAGAGAGGCCTACCTCATGTATTAAGGGAGATCGATCGGCATCCATGCATATGTGTAGGAGATGAATAAGGTTGGGAGAGAGACAGAGCTAGAGTGTTGGAGGGGGTGGTAGTGGAGTTGCTTCTAACAAATGGTGGGATAGGCTTGCTAGAAAAACGGAGGGCATGCCCGCAATATCAATAAGAGAGGAGATGGCTGCTTGTTGTCTGTGCACGTGTGCGTGAGAGACGGGCCAGGAGGCATGCACGAGTGATGAGGGGGGACGATGTGGCTGTGGTAAGCAGATGTAACTACATAGGAAGATCAATCGCCCTTTGTAAGAGAAAGGAGAGACATAACTTGTGAGGTACGTCGATCGATGGGGGGGTAGTTAAAGTTGATCTAGGTATATGTTGGGAGATCGATCGGTATACATGCATGTGTGTGTTAGAACAAATGAGGCACAAGGAGAAGGATAGAGAGAGAGAGGGATGCATGTAGGAGGTGGTACGAGAGGCATACTATATCGAGGGGGAGGAGTGTGCGAGTATGAGAACGATGAAAAGAGTGGTGGGAGTGAGGCATGGACGGTGACAAGACAAGAGGGGAAGCTTGTGTTTGTGCTAGGCACACCTCGCTAGAGAGGCATATTGATCGATGTGTGTCGTAAAGAAGGAGCTGGGGGGCCTACACACACCGTGGGTGAATGACCTAAAGTGAAAAGAAGAATTTGCGTGATGGAGCTAAAGAATGCTGAGGGAGGTGAGAGGGATGCGGGCGTGTGCATGCACAAGAGAAAGTTAGCGCTAGCTACAAAGATAAGAGAGTTGTGTGGGTGTAAATGACGAATAGAGATCATTTATAATTCATTATAAAAAGCGAATTCGGATATTTTAAGAATTTATCATAGTGTTTCAAACCGACGGATGTTTGAATATATATAACGGTGATACACATGGTGTGGTTATGAACATGGTATACTACATTTAATATATTTTATCTCTACTCTTATAAAAAACGGAGTTGTTGATGATGGTGTGCCTGCCATCTTGCATTATAGGTCGTCTGATTTATATCTGGCGGATAGCAAGGAAACTATGATGGTTGAAGTTGGCAACAATCATGATTGTAGATTCTTATTGAAATAGAGAAACGAATTCAAATTTAGTTCGAATTGCAGCGGTAGTATAGACATTTGGAATGCACTAAAATGTTGGTATGAGTAGGTTACATGCATTATACAGCAAGCGAAAAAATTTAATCGGACATAACATGGATTCATACTCCCTCCTTCCATCTATATAGGGCGTAATGAGATTTTTAAGACCGCCTTTGACTATTGGCAAGATTAATAGTACATGACATGCACAATGTGAAAATTATATCATTGAAAGAACCTTTCACAGACGAATTTAACGGTGTGCTTTGTGTAAGTTGCATGTCATATATCATTGCTCTAATATTTGGTCAAAGTTAGCATCGAAAAACGCATTAGGCCCTATATAGATGGAAGGAGGGAGTAGCTTTGAATAGCATTTGTATAGTAAAATGGGCCAAGACTCTCTCTTTGTGTGGTGTGAATAGTTTTATTTTTTCGTTTTCTTTTTGGTTGAGGGAAGTGCGAATTGATTTGGTACGTACAAGTACAATATTACTACACGTTAGGCTTGTCCCTAAGATTCAACCCGCGTCTTGTTATATCCCGAAAATGCATATATCGTGCTCCCAAAACTGGCGCCTTCACAACCCGCGCCTTGCTATCCCGAAAATACAACGCGTGCGAAAACTCCCTCCAGCTACCAAATCCCGACATGTGAAATTGCCCTTCTAACCCTGAGCCGAAAGGGCCGCTAGTTCAAATCGGTGGGGGGTACTTTTGTAACATACCCTACATTTTGGACAAGCGCTTTCCTAAGTCATGCTTCACCCCCTCCCATCGCCCCCTTTTCTCCATTCGAAATCCCAGGCCCCATAACCTCTTCGCTCCAGCCGCGAAACCCCACCCTCCTCCGTCCGCCACGTCACCGCTGCCCAGCCGGAGCCTCTTCCCTGACGACGTTGTCCATCGCAACAGCTCGACGTCCCTCGTCCACCTCCCCGGATGAGGATCCGTCGTCCATCTCGCCGTCCCGCCGGTTCAGCCGCCCTGTCCTCCACCTCCAAGGAGCTGCTCTGACGATCGCCTCATCTATCGCGGCTGCTCCCTCCCCACAGCGCCGCCTTAACCTGCTCCACCGAAACCGCAGCATCCTCATCGACTCCTAGGACGAAGCTGAGGCCTACTCGGCGCCACCAAAGAGGTTGTACACTCATCGCATCGCACCTTGTCCTTAACTCGACCTCCCGGTGTCGATGGTGCTCCATCTCGCACCCCCATTGAGCGGCTACCTTGAAGCCGGCGCCGCGGGCGATATCTCCACGGCGGCTCTCCCCCAGTGCGAGGCCCCTTCGGCGGCGTCTTCCATACCAGCCGGATCTGCTGCTGCTGCTCCGGCTCTCACTCGATCGCTTGCTTGCCAGCTATTGCTGCTGCTCTCCCCCTCGCTCGTGCTGCTACTCTGCTCGATTAAGCCACACTTTAGTCGACTGAATTGGCGTTTGGGTTAGTCGATTTTCAGGGGTTGGGGGGCTCGCCGGAGTTAAGGAAGAACCACCCGCAGCGGGGACGGGGGCTCGCCGGAGAGGTACCCCACTATCTATCTTAGGGTTTAGGGTTGGGGGCGGGGGGCCTAGAGGGCTGGCCGGGGCGGCGGTGGCGAGTTGTTTCGGGGCGGCGAGGCGACAGTTCGGCCGGTGGTGGCTGGCGGCTCAGGGGGGTGCAGGTTGAAGATGAACTACAGGCCCTCCCTAAACTACATGTCAAGTGCCTCTCTGCTACCATTGCGTTCAGTTTCGACAGTAGCATTCAGATTCCACAATAAATTTTAGTTTCGACAATTAAGTTCAGAGTCAACAGTTTGTACCTCATCTGTTGTAGTCAGGTGGTTTTTGGTGATGTTAATTTTACATCCATTTTACATCATCTATTGGAGATGCTATTAGAATCCCACTTGAGATTGACGATGTCTCTCTTGTGCTGCTTCAGCCTTGACGTCTTACGGCTCACCGGAGCTGCTCCAACGACAGAATGATCCATCACAACAGAGCAGTGCCCTGGACGCCGTCTACAGATTCCTCAGATCTTCCTCCACACCTCCGACAGCCACCTCTGCCTCAACTGCTTCAGCGACCAACCCAATCATGCTGAGGTCGACACGGCTACGGCAACGAGGTTGTACACTTGTTGCATCACTTATTACTATACATTCACGTCGATCCATTAGGGCTATTTTGGTTCAACGGAAAAACATCGATCCACTGGTTGTTACCATCACTCTAAATTTCTGCATGCTCTCCTTACATAATCTCACCATATTTTTTTCGTATGCATGTCAGATATTGTACACAGTCATGCTGAACATGTTGAGAAAAAAAGAAGAGTTTTGCGCGGCAATACAATGTCATGCAGACATCGCTCCATGGTGGGTTCAATGGCAAACCCTCCCCACCCCTCTCCAGATTGTAATCCAGAGGAAGATATCTATTCTGAGGCGGATTCGGACACCGTTGACCACTCCTATTTACCCCCCAAGGAGTTTGCTCTACCTTGGCATGATGATGTTAGTCATATCATGCATATGTTGCCTTGCAGTGCCTACTTTTGACATCATATATGTCATCTTCTTAGTTTAGACATGTTCTGTAATTCCACCTGTTTAGTTTCTATATCATATATGGGAATTATGCAGTCTCATGTCTTTTAGCCAGCCATAATATATGTTAAATGTGCAATGCCATCCTATTTAACGAGGCATCATATATTTGAATGATATCTTGCCCATCCTTTTCTTCATTACATTTCCATTTGTCGACAATGTTTGTACATTAAACTACTCTTCCTGTGAATCAGCCATTTAGGTGGGAGATGGAAAAATTTGGAGTGAAAACAAGGCCTTCAGAGCAGACAGTGCTACCTGTCGAAGCAGATCTCTTGTTGGGTCCCGATAGCTATTCAGAGATGGATTCAGAGACAGATGACCAGTCTTATTCCCCCACTGAGGTGTATGCTCTAACTTGGCATGGTTATACTGCTCATATCATGCATACGGTGTCTTGCATTGCATAGTTTAGACATCATATACACAATATTCAACACCATGTTCTTAGTTCAGACATCATATAGAATGCCCTCTGTTTAGCATATAAATCACATATGTGAATTAAATGATGCGATCCTGATTACTTAGATAACATGTAGGTGAATTATGTCATGCGATCCTGTTTAGTTATTCATCATATCTTTGAATTATGTTATGCTATGCGATCCAGTTTAGATAGACATCATATATGTGAAATTATGTCATGCTATCCGTTTTAGTTAAACAATATACATGTCAACTATTTCATGCCCTCTTTTTTCCACACTATCTATTGCATCTGTCTCTCATACAATGTCTGTACATTCAACTATGTATCCTGTTTATCAGCCATTTGAATTGCAGCAGGTGATGCCAGTATCTAGCGGACTAAAAACACGGTCTTCAAATAAAACAGTGCTACCTCTTGGTGGAGATAGCACCCCAGTTGTACATGCACAAGAACCAGCTCTACCACACATAACCCAAACTCTCGCAGATTGTACCCCTACTACGATGGATAGAGAACCAGCTTCACCCAATCTAACCCCAACCCCAGCCGATAGTAACCCAGTTCCTGTTGACACAGCACCATCTCCACCACAGGGCTCCCAAACAAGAGCAGTTAGTAAGGCAGCTCTAGTTCCCAAAGTGTCAGTACTATCACGGCGAACCCCAACTCCACCAGTTAGTACGCCTATTTCTGTGGAGGAAGCACAACCAGCTAGTAGTAGTTTAGCATCTATCGCATTTGATGTTGTTAAATTGTATGTGTGTATCTTCCCATCTTGGAAATATTATACTGAAGATGAAGGAAAATGTCAGTTGCAAGTGTTTGTCCAGGAGTTATGTGTAAGTACTGTTATTCATGGCAATTACTTTGCTTCGTCCCATACATCCTACCTCCATGATGGTTATAATACAGCAAATTTTCCCATTTTTCTCTATAGAGAAGGACCAATTTGGAAACTCAGGATGAGGTAACCTGTGCTAATACCTCTGCTATCTTCAAGAATGCTTGGTGGCAGTATCGGAATTACCTGAAGAAAACGTACTTCACCGGCAAAGAAACTCATCAAATTCCCTTACGTTCTCCTGAGACACATTTACTGGACGATGACTGGGAACGCCTTGTTCTGTACTGGTCCCGAACCAATAATGTGGTAAGGTCTATGAGCTCATTTTCTATTTTTAAGTATTATATTCTTGCGTCTTACTGTACTCTGTTCATGTAGAACAAGTGCCTAAACCTGAAGAACAACTGTTCTAATTTAAGATTCCATTGCTACCATAGGACATAGATATATGTTTTTTGATGCTTTTATTATGTACTAGTACTTGGCAATAGAAGACTTGGTAGTTTAATCATGTCCACCTTACTAATGAACTGGTTCATCGAAATGAGTTTCATATACTAGTACATGCTAAACTTGTTATGTGTCTGATTGTTTCTTCTTTTAGAATGCTGACAGAATATTGGGGAAGAGTGCCTTATTAAGCAACGGTAAAGGAAGTAATGCAGATAAGGTTCAGGATAGTGACACATCCTATCTTGGTTTAGTGTTGGAGTTACTGGCCACTACCGCTTGCACAAGCTATTCAAACTCACTGTCTGAATCAGTTCGGCTTCTCGAGTCTCAACTACAAGCTGAAAGACATCGATCAGCTGTGCTGCGACAAGAAGCGGAAGGACTGCAGAAGTCCCTGGAGCATTCAGATGCATACTTTCTGGTGCAACAGCAAGCGTTGGAGGATTTTAGCACCAAACAGGACAAAGCTAATCAGCTTGCTAAGCTTATTGCTAGCATGGTGGATACCCAGGATAACGTTTCTTGAGCTCTTCTGAAGTTGTTTCAGTTATGCTCTTGTTTTGCTGCCGCATTTATTTGCACTGGTGGCCAATTTTGACGATCAGTGTATATGATATGCTGCTTTGTTCCCTATATTTGCACTGGTGGCGAACTTTGATGCCCAGTGGATGTAATATGTGTAATAGCCGTGATAGCCTAGCGTTAGTTGCTTGCTTATTTATTTCCTTGTTGTCTTGTTTATTTGTTTGCTTGTAGTCATTGCAGTTCTTTTTCTGCGGTTAACTAGTGGCTGCAATAACCTATTTTTTTAAACTAGGCCACAATAACCATGGGCTAATATTTACTGTAGTGACACTGGGCCTCCTACGGGCCGTAGAAACAGTGGGCCTTCTACAGGCCGTAGAAACAGTAGGCCTTCTATGGGCCGTAGAAACAATGGGCCTTCTACGGGCCGTATCATCAATGGGCCTTATACGGGCCGTATGATCGATTGGCCAAACATGGGCCAATAACAGGCCGCATTATGGCCGTAAACGGGCTAGAGTTGGAATCGTTCGTTCATGGGCCGACCGTAACGGGCCATCGTTAATAGGCCGTATTTGATGACGCTATGAAAATGGCCCAACGTATTAACGGACCACAAACGGGCCGACTGTAACCACAGGCTGAATTTGGCCCACAAGCAGAAAATGACAGTAACGGGCCGTAAGTAAACGAATGCTGGAAATGAGCCCAAGAATAAATGGGCTCTGAGAAGGCCGAAAGATAACATGGGCTGGAAACGGCCCAATGGAATAACGGGCCGTTAATGGGTATAAAGTGATACACTATTCATTACAGGTCAGTTTCACCACGGGCCGTTAATGGGTGTAAAGTGATACACTGTTCATTACGGGCCAGTTTCACCACGGGCCGTTAATAGGCCAAGAGTTACACAGGGCCTCATATGGGCCGAAAGACGTCAGGGCCATACATGGGCCAGAAGTGAAAATGGGCTGGAATCATATTGGATGGCCCGGATTACGCTACTGGGCCTAATTCGGATAGGGCGTAACGGGCCTTGGGTTAGCGGGCTATAAATGGGCTATATGCGAACAGGCCGTTAACAGGCTTTCCATGGGCCGGCCCGCCACCTTTTGACCAAGTCAAACGGGCCAGCCTTTTCACAGGAATGGGCCTCTGTTGGGCCGTGCCACGTGTCGACATATCATAGGCGCCTATCTGACCCACTGCCGAGCTGACACGTGTTTCGTCCGGCCAATAAGAATTTTACACGTGGACATTTCCCATTGGTCGGGTCTGTTAACGGGTTATCGGATCCAAAACCCGACCCGATAGCTTAACGGCGTTCCGTTACGGTGGATGCCATGTCTCAGTCACCCTTGACGAAAGCACTTCTGTGACGCGAGATTTATCGTCATGGAAGTGGACACTTCCGTGATGATAATTTTGGTAATGTCATGGAACACTTCTACGACAGCACAGGTATGACTATCTTGATTCTGTCATAAATTTGTCATGGAAGTACATGCATGACAAAAAAGTGACCTACTATGACAAACACGTATCATCACGGAAGTGTATTTTTTTGTAGTGCATGTGGGTCCCTGTCATTGTCAAAACCGGCGGATCTCGGGTAGGGGGTCCCGAACTGTGCGTCTAAGGCGGATGGTAACAGGAGGCAGGGGACACGATGTTTTACCCAGGTTCGGGCCCTCTTGATGGAGGTAATACCCTACGTCCAGCTTGATTGTTCTTGATAATATGAGTAGTACAAGAGTTGATCTACCACGAGATCAAAGAGGCTAAACCCTAGAAGCTAGCCTATGGTATCATTGTATGTTGTCCTACGGACTAAAACCCTCCAGTTTATATAGACACCGGAGGGGGCTAGGGTTACACAAGGTCGGTTACAAAGGAGGAGATATACATATCCGTATTGCCTAGCTTGCCTTCTACGCCAAGTAAAGTCCCATCCGGACACGAGAGGAAGTCTCCAATCTTGTATCTTCATAGTCCAACAGTCCAGCCAAAGGATATAGTCCGGCTGTCCAGAGACCCCCTAATCCAGGACTCCCTCAGTAGCCCCCGAACCAGGCTTCAATGACGTCAAGTCCGACCCGCAGTATTGTCTTCGGCATTGTAAGGCGGGTTCTTCTCCAAATTTTGAATGTTCGTTAAGTAGTGCCTAGCACCATAAATGTTGGACTTCTTGGCTTCTGCACCCAATAAGGGCTGTGTTCCACGCGTCGAATGAATACGAGGAGCCAGGGCGTTTTTACATTCACCCCCTAGCCAGATAAATAAATTTTCTATTAAAGGGATGGGGATTCTTAGATACAATCCATACCATCCTGCCATAGCGAGAATCCATCGGAGCGCGCTTCGGAAAAATCCACTCCAACATGGCCGAACACCGCAGCTCCTCCTCTCGTCCCCGTAGCCCTAAACCCGGTGATTGGGAGAGGTGTTCTGTCTCACACAGTCGATTAGTCGAACTACAGACTCAGGGATTTCTCCCTCCGGCGTATATGGTTCCCGTCCGAGCCAGGCTCGCCACCTACAATGGCGGGGAGCAAGTGGTGAGCTTCCCCAGCCCCTCTAACGGGAAGCGGGTGTGCCTTGTTCCTTACTTATTAAGGGGACTCGGATTTCTAATTCATCCGTTCCTCCGCGGGCTCCTGGAGTTTTACGGCCTCCAACTGCATAATCTCACCCCTGCTTCTATATTACACATCGCCGGCTACGTTGCCCCTTGTGAGTTATTCCTGGGCTGCGAGGCTCATTTAGAGCTGTGGAAAATGTTATTTTGCCTCGTCCCCCGCACACGGAAGGGGTCACTTTATCAAGTGGGCGGAACCGAAATATGGCGCATTGACGAAACCGGATACCTATCCGGTACTCCGAAGAAGATGTCCGAAGAATGGCCTTCGGAATGGTTTTATATGGAGGACGTCCCCCTTCCAGACCCTGTTCGGCAGGGTCTTCCTGAGTTCAACAATGCTCCTCTGAAGAAACGCCAAAGCTGGCGCCCATGGAGCCCCGGGAAGGAAGACAACAGAGAAGTCCTTTACCTGATGAACCGGATGAAAGTGCAACTATCCCTAGGTGGTTTTGGTAATTCATAACAACATCTAGCTCATTGAGCTAATGCTATTCCAAGATGACTATTTCAGGAAAGCTCAATGATTGGCATGGCATGGATGTTAAAGTGGAACCCTCAAAATGCTAAGGACAAAGGATTGGCTCAAGCTCAATAGCTCAAGACTCTTCATTTTATATTTTAGTGATCCAAGATCACATTGAGTCTTTAGGAAAAGCCAATACTATCAAGGAGGGATGAGGTGTTGCTTAATGAGCCTCTTGCTTCATGTGCTTAGTGATATGCTCCAAAACCCTCAACTACTTTCCCATATCCACATATGACCTAAACCCTAAGCCAAACTCGGTCCTACCGATTCTTTCTATTCGGCGCCATCGAGTTTCACTTGTCATAAGCCACTGCCAAACCCTAGCAATTCGGTTCTACCGATAGGGATCTCGGTCTCAGCGAGATGGGATTGCAAACTCTCTGTTTCCTTTTCGTAACTTCTCGGTCTCACCGAAAGAGCAGATCGGTCCCACCGAGATTGCAATGTAAATTCAGTGTTTCCTTTTTGTAACTTCTCGGTCTCACCGAAAGAGCAAATCGGTCCCACCGAGTTTGCCTGACCAACTCTCTGGTTAGCTAATTACCAAAATCGGTCTCACCGAGTTTGTGTAATCGGTCTCACCAAGATTACGTTATGCCCAAACCCTAACCATATCGGTCCTACCGAGTTGCATGTCAGTCCCACCGAAAATCTCTAACGGCCACTAGGTTTACCTTTTCGGTCCGACCGAGTTTGTTGATTCGGTCCCACCGAGATGGGAAAACTGTGTGTAACGTTTGGATTTTGTGTGGAGGCTATATATACCCCTCCATCTCCTCTTCATTCGTGGAGAGAGCCATCAGAACACATACACAATTCCAACTCATATGTTCTGAGAGAGAACCACCTACTCATGTGTTGAGACCGAGATATTCCATTCCTACCATATGAATCTTGATCTCTGGCCTTCCCCAAGTTGCTTTCCACTCAAACCTTCTTTCCACCAGATCCAAATCCTATGAGAGAGAGTTGAGTGTTGGGGAGACTATCATTTGAAGCACAAGAGCAAGGAGTTCATTACCTACACACCATTTGTTACTTCTTGGAGAGTGGTGTCTCCTAGATTGGCTAGGTGTCACTTGGGAGCCTCCTACAAGATTGTGGAGTTGAACCAAGGAGTTTCTAAGGGCAAGGAGATCGCCTACTTCGTGAAGATCTACCGCTAGTGAGGCAAGTCCTTCGTGGGCGATGGCCATGGTGGGATAGACAAGGTTGCTACTTCGTGGACCCTTCGTGGGTGGTTGCTTCTTCGTGGACCCTTCATGGGTGGAGCCCTCCGTGGACTCGCGCAACCAATACCCTTCGTGGGTGGAGCCCTCTGTGGACTCGCGCAACCGTTACCCTTCGTGGGTTGAAGTCTCCATCAACGTGGATGTAGGATAGCACCACCTATCCGAACCATGGGAAAAACATCCGTGTCTCCAATTGCGTTTGAATTCTCCAAACCCTTCCCTTTACATTCTTGCAAGTTGCATGCTTTACTTCCCGCTGCCAATATACTCTTTGCATGCTTGCTTGAATTGTGTGATGATTGCTTGACTTGTCCTACAATAGCTAAAATCTGCCAAGAACTAAAATTGGGAAAAGGTTAAGTTTTTATTTGGTCAAGTAGTCTAATCACCCCCCCTCTAGACATACTTTCGATCCTACACGTGGTATCAGAGCTTTGGTCTCCATTTGCTATGATCTCCATAGCTTTTGGTGGTGATAGCCTTGGTTTCACAACCTAGGAGAGTATGGCGTCTAGCGAGGGAAATTATCACTGTAGAGGTCCTTACTTTGATGGTACTAATTTTGCTAGTTGGAAGCATAAAATGAAAATGCATATTCTTGGACATAACCCCGCCGTTTGGGCTATTGTGTGTGTTGGTTTGCAAGGTGACTTCTCTGATGGGAAAGAACCAAACCGTGAAGCTACCGCGGATGAGTTGAAGATGTTGCAATACAATGCTCAAGCTTGTGATATTCTCTTCAACGGATTGTGCCCCGAAGAATTCAACAAAATCAGCCGTCTTGAGAATGCAAAGGAAATTTGGGACACTTTGATTGATATGCATGAAGGTACCGACTATGTCAAGGAATCCAAGTTGGATGTGCTTCAAAGTCAACTTGACAAGTTCAAAATGAAGGATGGTGAAGGTGCCACTGAAATGTACTCTAGTCTTGCTCTCATCACAAATGAGATTGCCGGCTTAGGAAGTGAAGAGATGACCGATAGATTCATCATCAAGAAGATTCTAAGAGCCTTGGATGGAAAATATGATACCGTGTGCACATTGATCCAAATGATGCCCAATTACAAAGATCTCAAGCCAACGGAGGTGATTGGAAGAATTGTTGCTCATGAGATGTCACTTCAGGATAAAGAGGAACTTCACAACAAATCAAGTGGTGCCTACAAAGCCTCATGTGAAGCCCCTACATCATCAAGTGAGAAACAAAACTTCAATGAATAATTCAGCTTAATGGTGAAGAACTTCAACAAGTTCTACAAGAGTAGAAGCAAAGATAGAAGCTTCAAGTCAAGGTCCTACAATGACAAAAGATCTTCTAGTCGAGAGCGAAACTGCAACAGTTGTGGAAGACCCGGGCACTATTCCAATGAGTGTACGGCTCCCTACAAGAGAAGAGAAGATTCTCCAAAAAGAAGAAGCAAAGAATCACCACCAAGAAAGAGAAGGAGTAGAGATGATCGTTATGAATGAAGATACTCACGGAGAAGCAAGGATTCGGAAAGGAAGGAAAAATCATCAAGGAGCTACGCAAAACGAAGACATCAAGCTCATGTTGGTGAATGGGTATTCGGCTCCGACTCCGACAGCCACTCCGAGAGAAGTTATCACTCTAAATCCGAAGATACTCAAGATGAAGGTGTTGCCGGTCTAGCACTTGTGTCAACCAACTCCTACGACATATTTGACTCACCAAATGAAGGAATTGGAAGATGCTTCATGGCCAAAGTTCCTAAGGTAACACACCCCGAGTATGTTGATTTCAATAGTGATGAAGATGACTTGTTAGGTGATGATATGCTTGTTGACAACTCTAGTGATGAATACTATGATGAAACGTCAATTAATAATGCTAATCAAGATAAAACGAATGACAATGATAAGGAGAAGATTGAGGCTCTAACTAAATAACTAAACACTCTTAAGTTAGCTCATGAAACTATCTTCGAAGATCATCGAGAACTTTTAAGAGCTCATGAGAAATTACGCTTTGAAAAGCTCAATCTTGAGCAAGAGCATGAGTTCTTAAAAGCAATCAATGATGATCTCCGCAAGAAAAGTTCTTCTTACATTGCCAAGCGTTTACTCTTATCCACTTACATGCCTCAAGTCAAGTCTAGTAACAAGAACAAGACAGATTCTTCCTCTAGCAGTAACAATGATCATGCTAAATCCAATATTGTTGCTTCTAGTAGTTCTCTTTATTCCACTAATGATTCTCTTAGCCAAGTTACACTTGAGAAAGAAAATAGCTTATTGAAGGGAATTATAGAGAAAGGAGTGTACAAAAGCCTTGCCGGGAGTAAGCAATTCGAGGAAATTGTGCGCAAGCAAGGAATGCACCGGAAGAATCAAGGTGTTGATTTTGAACGAAAGTTCAATGCCAATGGAGTTGAGTGGGAAGAAGATCAATACCCCAAGACAAAGTTTGTTCCTCAACAAGAGAAGTATGATACTTCCTTCAAGGGGACACAAGCTCAAGATGATCTTCCACCACAAGACTACAAGCAAAAAGGCAAGGACAAGCTTCAAGAGGAAATTGATGCATTTGAAGAAGCTCCTAAGACCTTAGTCAAGTGGATTCCCAAGACTACTTCAAGTTCCACTTCATCAAGTATGACTACAACTCCAAGGATTCCCATCAAGATGGTGTGGATCCAAAAGAAGAAGAACTAGAGATTTCTTGAGGGTGACTCCACCAACATACTTCACTCTTATCATTTTGGCAAGAACAAGTGAAATCAACTTCCACATCTTGCACTAGTTCAAGGAGTCACAAACCCTCTTGTTGGTAAGATAAGGGACAAGGTAACCTAAAAGTTTTCATGGACATCTTCTTGTGTGTGCATCACTCTATGTCTATGGATATCCTCGTTTGTTCCTTGTGGGACTAACCCATGTAGGTATTGAAAGTGCAATTCACTCAAATGGATAGCTCCAAGTGATCTACATCAACATTGAGCATCCACATCTTCAACATCTACATGAAGTCATCATCGACAAAACCCGAGGTTAGTTCATCCCTCTAAGGGGGGATATCACATCTAGGGGGAGCTTTACTCTAAGACTTGAGCTAAAGCAACTCTAAAGATGTGAACACAACAATGCTTTATGTAAAAGTGGTAACCCCACTTGAGCTTAAACGATGAGTATGACCTATGATCAAGTGTTCTCACTTGATTCCTAAGTCAATGTACTCATATATAGATGACCTTGTCATCGCAAATTGCTTGATAGATGCTAGAATTGGTTGTGCATGCCTTGTCACATATTTCATTTGCCATCTTATTGTGTGAGCATGCTGGTTGCATATTTTACTCATTCGAGGACATCCACTTGTTGTTTTGATTATTTGGTTTTATTTCCTTTTGCCAAGTGGATGGACAAGAATGCCTAAGAACCTCCTCTAGATATCTATGCTTTTCTCGTCTCAAACTCTATTCATGCTACATCACAAAATTTGATCAAGTCAGATTCGAACCACTCTGTGTGAGGAGCGCTCGGAGGCCCCGATTCGTCATAGACTTAAACTTCCAAAACCTCTTTATGATTATCGGTCTGACCGATACCCCACTTTCGGTCCTACCGAGATCATTAAGTTGATCTAGGTTTTCGATCTCGGTGCAACCGATTTGAACCATTCGGTCACACCAAGTTGCAACAACTGTATACAGTTTTGCATCTCGGTGCCACCGAGTTGTTCCACTCGGTCACACCTACAGGGTCGGGCTATATATAGTCACGGGAAAAAATTTGGAAATTTCTCCGAACCCCTTCGCCCGCGCGATAGCCTGCTCTGCCAACTTGGTCTCCGGATCGTCTCCTCGCCGCCAGCCGCCTCCAGTCGCTGGTCTCCATCGCCGTCAACGGAAATTCAACCCCGCCGTTGCCGCCGTAGCGAGTCTCCGCCGAACTAGGGTATGGACTCGATCTTTGTGCTATTCCCCAATCCGATTCTTAGCACATTGTGATCATCATGATTCTTGCCACGTTTGTTAAACTTCTATCCAGTCAATGAACTCGTAGATTAGGTTTAATTCAAAAATTTTAGGGTTAGGTTTCCGCCGAAACCATCTCGAACCCACCGAGTTGAAAAACTCGGTCCCACCGATTTGGCTTATGCCATTGCACAAGTGAGACTCGGTCTGACCGAGAACTACTTATCGGTGTGACCGATTTTGGAACTCTGTGAAACCCTAGTAGTCTCGGTGCCACCGAACTGTGACTCGGTCTGACCGAGTTCACTAGTTTAGGTGCCAAAACTACTTCGGTATCACCGAGTTTAGAAATCGGTAGATCCAAGATGATTTCAGTGGGAAACTAAAACTAAGATTTTGAATCATTCTTTTGCAAAAATCTCTGCATTTTGTGATGCTCATCCACTCTACCTCATCTATAAACTATTCACAGGTTCAGCAGTCAGCTTGTTCATCATGTCAGACCAAAGTGATAGCCAGAACATGTCAGAACAGCCAGTGCAGATGAGTGAGGGCACTAGTCCCTCAAGTTCTTCAGATGAAGGCAGCAGAAGTACCCCAAGGAATTTGCCAAAAGCTGCCACCAGACAGAGGAAGAAGAGAACTTCCGATTCTGAGGATGAAGATTATGTGGCAGAGGAAGAGGAAGCCACATCAAAGAGAGTTGTGCTCAAGAAGGAATATGGCTCAGCTCAAGGCACAAAGCCAGGGTTAAAGATCAAAAGGCCAGCAGGCAGGCAGCCTATGTCAAAGGCCAGAGCTTCAACTGAGAAGCCCACTCCCATAGAGCCAGTTGCTGCTGAAGGCAAGAAAAGAAAGGAAAGGGTGAAGAAAACCGTAGCCAGAGTGCTTGGCAAGGCTTCCATCATGGAAGATAAGGAGGAAGAAGAAGAGGTAGCTGCACCAGCACCTAAGGCACCCAAGCTGATGGGTGATGCCATAAGATCAGGGGCAGCTGCTTCCAAGGCCAAGCCAGCTCCAAAGCCAAAACCAAAGAGGAATACAAGAAGCATCCCAGCTGCTGAGAAGAACAAGGCCCCAGTGCCTGACACTGCAGAAGATGATGAAGAGCAAGTTCTCAGAAAACTCAAGCCCAAGATCCCAGACCACAACGATGCTCATCCTGTAGGAGGAAGTGGAGAGAAGCAGATCCGTATGCTTCAAGGAGGAGGACTGCTGTTGACTACAGGTTCCACACTAAGGAACAGCAGGACTTCTATGAGACAGTCTTATTGGACAAGAAGCCAATTGTATGTGATATGAGATGGGTTGATTGGCAATACATCAAGGAAAATGAAGAATACTACCCTGGAGTGTATGACAGCTTCAATGCTTGTGGAGTAGCAGACTTTGTTGGGCAGAAGCTCACAAAGTGGAACGAGGAACTCATTATGCAATTCTACTCCACAGCGCATTTCTACCCAGATGGAAAGATCACATGGATGTCTGAAGGTACGAGGTACCAATCTACTGTTGCTGAGTGGGCACAGCTCATCAATACCCCAGAGGAGCATGAGGATGACTTGGATATCTATGCCAAGAAGAAGATGGACCACAACTCTATGTCCAATATGTACAAGGAAATTCCAAACGAGGCACTTGATACTTTCAAGTTTGGGTCTGTGCATTATCTTCTGTCAGGGCTGCCAACCATTAACTGGATCCTTAGGCACACTCTGTTGCCCAAGTCAGGTGATCACAAGATGATCAGAGGCCATGCAATCAATTTGCTTCATGTATTTGATGTACCTCAGAAATTCAAGGTCATGAGCCTCATAGTAGAGACTATCAAGAGGACTGCAACAGATCATAAGAGGAGCTGTGGTTATGCCCCTCAGATTCAGGAGTTGATCAACTCAAAGATGGGCACAGGCATATACTTATTGGACAAGGAACACCTGCCCATTCATCCAGACTTTGAGGACAATCAAGTTGTCATGAATGAGAATGAACCATCATCTGCACAAGCACAAGCAAAGAAGGAGAAGGCAAGGAAGGAGAAAGCTCCCAAGATGCCAACTCAAGAGGAGGCATCTGAGTATTTCTTGAAAACCAAACAAGAGCAGCTTGGTTACTTGATTGCATCCACACTGAGGATTGAGCAAGGACTGGCCACCCTCACTCAGAATCAGCAGAGCTTAGAGAGGATCATGGAACAAAAGTTCTATGACTTGGATGTCAAAGTAACAGAGATTCAGTCTGCAGTGGAACAATTACAGGATGATATGCAGGAGAGGAAGGGCAAGACTACAACTGATGCCTTTGCCAGAGTGCCACGAGGTCCGAGGTCGTCTGTAGTACCAGTTGCTGACCTCAGAGCCACCACGTCTGCACAAGCTACAGCCTCAGTTCCACCAGCTCCAGCGTCCACTTCAGCCTCGACTCTGACCACGTCTACAGAAGGCTTCGTCCTTGGAGTGCTCCGGACTCCACCACCACCTGAAGATCAAGCCTGAGAGTCGATCTAGCACTATGCATTTTCTAGGAACTTTTTGGTAACTTGTTGCCAAAGGGGGAGAAAAATGTATAGATCATAGGCTTCGAGAGAGAGAGAGTGTTGTTTTTTTTCTCTCTTGCTTTATTTGGTGGTTTTTCGAACTTTGTTTGCTTTTGTGTGAGATACTATGTCATTGCTCGTGAGACATTGATGATCATGTGTTTGATCATAAGCTACACTTAATGTTTGCTTAATATTATCATCTTATCTATCTTATGTGATCATTCACTATTCTTGGTGATGAGTGCATGTATTTCATTCTTATCATTTTAAGCGCTCCACCAAGATGTATGTGACATGGAAGAGTAACCCATGACTCTAACTCTTTGTGCATTTGCAGTCCAAAGCAAATTTTAAATATGCACAAATTTAGGGGGAGCTCTTACTTGTCACATACTTCTCAAAGCGACGATATATTTCATGCTTATTATCATTTGTCGAAGCTTTGATCTATATGTTGTCATCAATTACCAAAAAGGGGGAGATTGAAAGTGCAACTATCCCTAGGTGGTTTTGGTAATTCATAACAACATATAGCTCATTGAGCTAATGCTATTCCAAGATGACTATTTCAGGAAAGCTCAATGATTGGCATGGCATGGATGTGAAAGTGGAACCCTCAAAAGGCTAAGGACAAAGGATTGGCTCAAGCTCAATAGCTCAAGACTCTTCATTTTATATTTTAGTGATCCAAGATCACATTGAGTCTTTAGGAAAAGCCAATACTATCAAGGAGGGATGAGGTGTTGCTTAATGATCCTCTTGCTTCATGTGCTTAGTGATATGCTCCAAAACCTTCAACTACTTTCCCATATCCACATATGACCTAAACCCTAAGCCAAACTCGGTCCTACCGATTCTTTCTATCCGGCGCCATCGAGTTTCACTTGTCATAAGCCACTGCCAAACCCTAGCAATTCGGTTCTACCGATAGGGATCTCGGTCTCAGCGAGATGGGATTGCAAACTCTCTGTTTCCTTTTCGTAACTTCTCGGTCTCACCGAAAGAGCAGATCGGTCCCACCGAGATTGCAATGTAAATTCAGTGTTTCCTTTTTGTAACTTCTCGGTCTCACCGAAAGAGCAAATCGGTCCCACCGAGTTTGCCTGACCAACTCTCTGGTTAGCTAATTACCAAAATCGGTCTCACCGAGTTTGTGTAATCGGTCTCACCAAGATTACGTTATGCCCAAACCCTAACCATATCGGTCCTACCGAGTTGCATGTCAGTCCCACCGAAAATCTCTAACGGCCACTAGGTTTACCTTTTCGGTCCGACCGAGTTTGTTGATTCGGTCCCACCGAGATGGGAAAACTGTGTGTAACGTTTGGATTTTGTGTGGAGGCTATATATACCCCTCCACCTCCTCTTCATTCGTGGAGAAAGCCATCAGAACACATACACAATTCCAACTCATATGTTCTGAGAGAGAACCACCTACTCATGTGTTGAGACCAAGATATTCCATTCCTACCATATGAATCTTGATCTCTAGCCTTCCCCAAGTTGCTTTCCACTCAAACCTTCTTTCCACCAGATCCAAATCCTATGAGAGAGAGTTGAGTGTTGGGGAGACTATCATTTGAAGCACAAGAGCAAGGAGTTCATTACCTACACACCATTTGTTACTTCTTGGAGAGTGGTGTCTCCTAGATTGGCTAGGTGTCACTTGGGAGCCTCCGACAAGATTGTGGAGTTGAACCAAGGAGTTTGTAAGGGCAAGGAGATCGCCTACTTCGTGAAGATCTACCGCTAGTGAGGCAAGTCCTTCGTGGGCGATGGCCATGGTGGGATAGACAAGGTTGCTGCTTCGTGGACCCTTCGTGGGTGGTTGCTTCTTCGTGGACCCTGCGTGGGTGGAGCCCTCCGTGGACTCGCGCAACCATTACCCTTCGTGGGTGGAGCCCTCCGTGGACTCGCGCAACCGTTACCATTCATGGGTTGAAGTCTCCATCAACGTGGATGTAGGATAGCACCACCTATCCGAACCACGGGAAAAACATCCGTGTCTCCAATTGCGTTTGAATTCTCCAAACCCTTCCCTTTACATTCTTGCAAGTTGCATGCTTTACTTTGCGCTGCCAATATACTCTTTGCATTCTTGCTTGAATTGTGTGATGATTTCTTGACTTGTCCTACAATAGCTAAAATCTGCCAAGAACTAAAATTGGGAAAAGGTTAAGTTTTTATTTGGTCAAGTAGTCTAATCACCCCCCCTCTAGACATACTTTCGATCCTACATGTGGTATCAGAGCTTTGGTCTCCATTTGCTTTGATCTCCATAGCTTTTGGTGGTCATAGCCTTGGTTTCACAACCTAGGAGAGTATGGCATCTAGCGAGGGAAATTATCACCGTAGAGGTCCTTACTTTGATGGTACTAATTTTGCTAGTTGGAAGCATAAAATGAAAATGCATATTCTTGGACATAACCCCGCCGTTTGGGCTATTGTGTGTGTTGGTTTGCAAGGTGACTTCTCTGATGGGAAATAACCAAACCATGAAGCTACCGCGGATGAGTTGAAGATGTTGCAATACAATGCTCAAGCTTGTGATATTCTCTTCAATGGATTGTGCCCCGAAGAATTCAACAAAATCAGCCGTCTTGAGAATGCAAAGGAAATTTGGGACACTTTGATTGATATGCACAAAGGTACCGACTCCGTCAAGGAATCCAAGTTGGATGTGCTTCAAAGTCAACTTGACAAGTTCAAAATGAAGGATGGTGAAGGTGCCGCTGAAATGTACTCTAGGCTTGCTCTCATCACAAATGAGATTGCCGGCTTAGGAAGTGAAGAGATGACCGATAGATTCATCATCAAGAAGATTCTAAGAGCCTTGGATGGAAAATATGATACCGTGTGCACATTGATCCAAATGATGCCCAATTACAAAGATCTCAAGCCAACGGAGGTGATTGGAAGAATTGTTGCTCATGAGATGTCACTTAAGGATAAAGAGGAACTTCACAACAAATCAAGTGGTGCCTACAAAGCCTCATGTGAAGCCCCTACATCATCAAGTGAGAAACAAAACTTCAATGAAGAGTTGAGCTTAATGGTGAAGAACTTCAACAAGTTCTACAAGAGTAGAAGCAAAGATAGAAGCTTCAAGTCAAGGTCCTACAATGAAAAAAGATCTTCTAGTCGAGAGCGAAACTGCTACAGTTGTGGAAGACCCGGACACTATTCCAATGAGTGTACGGCTCCCTACAAGAGAAGAGAAGATTCTCCAAAAAGAAGAAGCAAAGAATCGCCACCAAGAGAGAGAAGGAGTAGAGATGATCGTTATGAATGAAGATACTCACGGAGAAGCAAGGATTCGGAAAGGAAGGAAAAATCATCAAGGAGCTACACAAAACGAAGACATCAAGCTCATGTTGGTGAATGGGTATCCGGCTCCGACTCCGACAGCCACTCCGAGAGAAGTTATCACTCCGACTTCGAAGATACTCAAGATGAAGGTGTTGCCGGTCTAGCACTTGTGTCAACCAACTCCTACGACATATTTGACTCACCAAATGAAGGAATTGGAAGATGCTTCATGGCCAAAGGTCCTAAGGTAACACACCCCGACTATGTTGATTTCAATAGTGATGAAGATGACTTGTTAGGTGATGATTTGCTTGTTGACAACTCTAGTGATGAATACTATGATGAAACGTCAATTAATCATGCTAATCAAGATAAAACGAATGGCAATGATAAGGAGAAGATTGAGGCTCTAACTAAAGAACTAAACACTCTTAAGTTAGCTCATGAAACTATCTTCGAAGATCATCGAGAACTTTTAAGAGCTCATGAGAAATTACGCTTTGAAAAGCTCAATCTTGAGCAAGAGCATGAGTTCTTAAAAGCAATCAATGATGATCTCCGCAAGAAAAGTTCTTCTTACATTGCCAAGCGTTTACTCTTATCCACTTACATGCCTCAAGTCAAGTCTAGTAACAAGAACTAGACAGATTCTTCCTCTAGCAGTAACAATGATCATGCTAAATCCAATATTGTTGCTTCTAGTAGTTCTCTTGATTCCACTAATGATTCTCTTAGCCAAGTTACACTTGAGCAAGAAAATAGCTTATTGAAGGGAATTATAGAGAAAGGAGTGTACAAAAGCCTTGCCGGGAGTAAGCAATTCGAGGAAATTGTGCGCAACCAAGGAATGCACCGGAAGAATAAAGGTGTTGGTTTTGAACGAAAGTTCAATGCCAATGGAGTTGAGTGGGAAGAAGATCAATACCCCAAGACAAAGTTTGTTCCTCAACAAGAGAAGTATGATACTTCCTTCAAGGGGACACAAGCTCAATATGATCTTCCACCACAAGACTACAAGCAAAAAGGCAAGTACAAGCTTCAAGAGGAAATTGATGCATTTGAAGAAGCTCCTAAGACCTTAGTCAAGTGGATTCCCAAGACTACTTCAAGTTCCACTTCATCAAGTACGACTACAACTCCAAGGATTCCCATCAAGATGGTGTGGATCCAAAAGAAGAAGAACTAGAGAGTTCTTGAGGGTGACTCCGCCAACATACTTCACTCTTATCATTTTGGCAAGAACAAGTGCAATCAATTTCCACATCATGCACTAGTTCAAGGAGTCACAAACCCTCTTGTTGGTAAGATAAGGGACAAGGTAACCTAAAAGTTTTCATGGACATCATCTTGTGTGTGCATCACTCTATGTCTATGGATATCCTTGTTTGTTCCTTGTGGGACTAACCCATGTAGGTATTGAAAGTGCAATTCACTCAAATGGATAGCTCCAAGTGATCTACATCAACATTGAGCATCCACATCTTCAACATCTACATGAAGTCATCATCGACAAAACCCGAGGTTAGTTCATCCCTCTAAGGGGGGATATCACATCTAGGGGGAGCTTTACTCTAAGACTTGAGCTAAAGCAACTCTAAAGATGTGAACACAACAATGCTTTATGTAAAAGTGGTAACCCCACTTGAGCTTAAACGATGAGTATGACCTATTATCAAGTGTTCTCACTTGACTCCTAAGTCAATATACTCATATATAGATGACCTTGTCATCGCAAATTGCTTGATAGATGCTAGAATTGGTTGTGCATGCCTTGTCACATATTTCATTTGCCATCTTATTGTGTGAGCATGCTGGTTGCATATTTTACTCATTCGAGGACATCCACTTGTTGTTTTGATTATTTGGTTTTATTTCCTTTTGCCAAGTGGATGGACAAGAATGCCTAAGAACCTCCTCTAGCTATCTATGCTTTTCTCGTCTCAAACTCTATTCATGCTACATCACAAAATTTGATCAAGTCAGATTCGAACCACTCTGTGTGAGGAGCGCTCGGAGTCCCCGATTCGTCATAGACTTAAACTTCCAAAACCTCTTTATGATTCTCGGTCTGACCGATACCCCACTTTCGGTCCTACCGAGATCATTAAGTTAATCTAGGTTTTCGATCTCGGTGCAACCGATTTGAGCCATTCGGTCACACCAAGTTGCAACAACTGTATACAGTTTTGCATCTCGGTGCCACCGAGTTGTTCCACTCAGTCACACCGACAGGGTCGGGCTATATATAGTCACGGGCAAAAATTTGGAAATTTCTCCGAACCCCTTCGCCCGTGCGATAGCCTGCTCTGCCAACTTGGTCTTCGGATCGTCTCCTCGCCGCCAGCCGCCTCCAGTCGCTGGTCTTCGTCTCCGTCAACGGAAATTCAACCCCGCCGTTGCCGCCGTAGCGAGTCTCCGCCGAACTAGG
The DNA here is from genome assembly GCF_056163025.1 of Triticum urartu. NCBI lineage: Eukaryota > Viridiplantae > Streptophyta > Magnoliopsida > Poales > Poaceae > Triticum > Triticum urartu. The sequence continues at coordinate 165,181,613 of NC_141876.1, read as the reverse complement.
GTATGGACTCGATAATTGTGCTATTCCCCAATCCGATTCTTAGCACATTGTGATCATCATGATTCTTGCCACGTTTGTTAAACTTCTATCCAGTCAATGAACTCGTAGATTACGTTTAATTCGAAAACTTTAGGGTTAGGTTTCCGCCAAAACCATCTCAGACCCATCGAGTTGAAAAACTCGGTCCCACCGATTCGGCTTATGCCATTGCACAAGTGAGACTCGGTCTGACCGAGAATTACTTATCGGTGTGACCGATTTTGGAACTCTGTGAAACCCTAGCAGTCTCGGTGCCACCGAACTGTGACTCGGTCTGACCGAGTTCACTAGTTTAGGTGCCAAAACTGCTTCGGTATCACCGAGTTTAGAAATCGGTAGATCCGAGATGATTTCAGTGGGAAACTAAAACTAAGATTTTGAATCATTCTTTTGCAAAAATCTCTGCATTTTGTGATGCTCATCCACTCTACCTCATATATAAACTATTCACAGGGTTAGCAGTCAGCTTGTTCATCATGTCAGACCAAAGTGATAGCCAGAACATGTCAGAACAGCCAGTGCAGATGAGTGAGGGCACTAGTCCCTCAAGTTCTTCAGATGAAGGCAGCAGAAGTACCCCAAGCAATTTGCCAAAAGCTGCCACCAGACAGAGGAAGAAGAGAACTTCAAATTCTGAGGATGAAGATTATGTGGCAGAGGAAGAGGAAGCCACATCAAAGAGAGTTGTGCTCAAGAAGGAATATGGCTCAGCTCAAGGCACAAAGCCAGGGTTAAAGATCAAAAGGCCAGCAGGCAGGCAGCCTATGTCAAAGGCCAGAGCTTCAACTGAGAAGCCCACTCCCATAGAGCCAGTTGCTGCTGAAGGCAAGAAAAGAAAGGAAAGGGTGAAGAAAACCGTAGCCAGAGTGCTTGGTAAGGCTTCCATCATGGAAGATGAGGAGGAAGAAGAAGAGGTAGCTGCACCAGCACCTAAGGCACCCAAGCTGATGTGTGATGCCATAAGATCAGGGGCAGCTGCTTCCAAGGCCAAGCCAGCTCCAAAGCCAAAACCAAAGAGGAATACAAGAAGCATCCCAGCTACTGAGAAGAACAAGGCCCCAGTGCCTGACACTTCAGAAGATGATGAAGAGCAAGTTCTCAGAAAACTCAAGCCCAAGATCCCAGACCACAACGATGCTCATCCTGTAGCTGAGGATATGAAGCTCAGGAGAGACTCAGGGCTGAGGAAGTGGAGAGAAGCAAATCCGTATGCTTCAAGGAGGAGGACTGCTATTGACTATAGGTTCCACACTAAGGAACAGCAGGACTTCTATGAGACAGTCTTATTGGACAAGAAGCCAATTGTATGTGATATGAGATGGGTTGATTGGCAATACATCAAGGACAATGAAGAACACTACCCTGGAGTGTATGACAGCTTCAATGCTTGTGGAGTAGCAGACTTTGTTGGGCAGAAGCTCACAAAGTGGAATGAGGAACTCATTATGCAATTCTACTCCACAGCACATTTCTACCCAGATGGAAAGATCACATGGATGTCTGAAGGTACGAGGTACCAATCTACTGTTGCTGAGTGGGCACAGCTCATCAATGCCCCAGAGGAGCATGAGGATGACTTGGATATCTATGCCAAGAAGAAGATGGACCACAACTCTATGTCCAATATGTACAAGGAAATTCCAAACGAGGCACTTGATACTTTCAAGTTTGGGTCTGTGCATTATCTTCTGTCAGGGCTGCCAACCATTAACTGGATCCTTAGGCACACTCTGTTGCCCAAGTCAGGTGATCACAAGATGATCAGAGGCCATGCAATCAATTTGCTTCATGTATTTGATGTACCTCAGAAATTCAAGGTCATGAGCCTCATAGTAGAGACTATCAAGAGGACTGCAACAGATCAGAAGAGGAGCTGTGGTTATGCCCCTCAGATTCAGGAGTTGATCAACTCAAAGATGGGCACAGGCATATACTTATTGGACAAGGAACACCTGCCCATTCATCCAGACTTTGAGGACAATCAAGTTGTCATGAATGAGAATGAACCATCATCTGCACAAGCACAAGCAAAGAAGGAGAAGGCAAGGAAGGAGAAAGCTCCCAAGATGCCAACTCAAGAGGAGGCATCTGAGTATTTCTTGAAAACCAAACAAGAGCAGCTTGGTTACTTGATTGCATCCACACTGAGGATTGAGCAAGGACTGGCCACCCTCACTCAGAATCAGCAGAGCTTAGAGAGGATCATGGAACAAAAGTTCTATGACTTGGATGTCAAAGTAACAGAGATTCAGTCTGCAGTGGAACAATTACAGGATGATATGTAGGAGAGGAAGGGCAAGACTACAACTGATGCCTTTGCCAGAGTGCCACGAGGTCCGAGGTCGTCTGTAGTACCAGTTGCTGACCTCAGAGCCACCACGTCTGCACAAGCTACAGCCTCAGTTCCACCAGCTCCAGCATCCACTTCAGCCTCGACTCTGACCACGTCTACAGAAGGCTTCGTCCTTGGAGTGCTCCGGACTCCACCACCACCTGAAGATCAAGCCTGAGAGTCGATCTAGCACTATGCATTTTCTAGGAACTTTTTGGTAACTTGTTGCCAAAGGGGGAGAAAAATGTATAGATCATAGGCTTCGAGAGAGAGAGTGTTGTTTTTTTTCTCTCTTGCTTTATTTGGTGGTTTTTCGAACTTTGTTTGCTTTTGTGTGAGATACTATGTCATTGCTCGTGAGACATTGATGATCATGTGTTTGATCATAAGCTACACTTAATGTTTGCTTAATATTATCATCTTATCTATCTTATGTGATCATTCACTATTCTTGGTGATGAGTGCATGTATTTCATTCTTATCATTTTAAGCGCTCCACCAAGATGTATGTGACATGGAAGAGTAACCCATGACTCTAACTCTTTGTGCATTTGCAGTCCAAAGCAAATTTTAAATATGCACAAATTTAGGGGGAGCTCTTACTTGTCACATACTTCTCAAAGCGACGATATATTTCATGCTTATTATCATTTGTCGAAGCTTTGATCTATATGTTGTCATCAATTACCAAAAAGGGGGAGATTGAAAGTGCAACTATCCCTAGGTGGTTTTGGTAATTCATAACAACATATAGCTCATTGAGCTAATGCTATTCCAAGATGACTATTTCAGGAAAGCTCAATGATTGGCATGGCATGGATGTGAAAGTGGAACCCTCAAAATGCTAAGGACAAAGGATTGGCTCAAGCTCAATAGCTCAAGACTCTTCATTTTATATTTTAGTGATCCAAGATCACATTGAGTCTTTAGGAAAAGCCAATACTATCAAGGAGGGATGAGGTGTTGCTTAATGATCCTCTTGCTTCATGTGCTTAGTGATATGCTCCAAAACCCTCAACTACTTTCCCATATCCACATATGACCTAAACCCTAAGCCAAACTCGGTCCTACCGATTCTTTCTATCCGGCGCCATCGAGTTTCACTTGTCATAAGCCACTGCCAAACCCTAGCAATTCGGTTCTACCGATAGGGATCTCGGTCTCAGCGAGATGGGATTGCAAACTCTCTGTTTCCTTTTCGTAACTTCTCGGTCTCACCGAAAGAGCAGATCGGTCCCACCGAGATTGCAATGTAAATTCAGTGTTTCCTTTTTGTAACTTCTCGGTCTCACCGAAAGAGCAAATCGGTCCCACCGAGTTTGCCTGACCAACTCTCTGGTTAGCTAATTACCAAAATCGGTCTCACCGAGTTTGTGTAATCGGTCTCACCGAGATTACGTTATGCCCAAACCCTAACCATATCGGTCCTACCGAGTTGCATGTCAGTCCCACCGAAAATCTCTAACGGCCACTAGGTTTACCTTTTCGGTCCGACCGAGTTTGTTGATTCGGTCCCACCGAGATGGGAAAACTGTGTGTAACGTTTGGATTTTGTGTGGAGGCTATATATACCCCTCCACCTCCTCTTCATTCGTGGAGAAAGCCATCAGAACACATACACAATTCCAACTCATATGTTCTGAGAGAGAACCACCTACTCATGTGTTGAGACCAAGATATTCCATTCCTACCATATGAATCTTGATCTCTAGCCTTCCCCAAGTTGCTTTCCACTCAAACCTTCTTTCCACCAGATCCAAATCCTATGAGAGAGAGTTGAGTGTTGGGGAGACTATCATTTGAAGCACAAGAGCAAGGAGTTCATTACCTACACACCATTTGTTACTTCTTGGAGAGTGGTGTCTCCTAGATTGGCTAGGTGTCACTTGGGAGCCTCCGACAAGATTGTGGAGTTGAACCAAGGAGTTTGTAAGGGAAAGGAGATCGCCTACTTCGTGAAGATCTACCGCTAGTGAGGCAAGTCCTTCGTGGGCGATGGCCATGGTGGGATAGACAAGGTTGCTACTTCGTGGACCCTTCGTGGGTGGTTGCTTCTTCGTGGACCCTTCGTGGGTGGAGCCCTCCGTGGACTCGCGCAACCATTACCCTTCGTGGGTGGAGCCCTCCGTGGACTCGCGCAACTATTACCCTTCGTGGGTTGAAGTCTCCATCAACGTGGATGTAGGATAGCACCACCTATCCGAACCACGGGAAAAACATCCGTGTCTCCAATTGCGTTTGAATTCTCCAAACCCTTCCCTTTACATTCTTGCAAGTTGCATGCTTTACTTTCCGCTGCCAATATACTCTTTGCATGCTTGCTTGAATTGTGTGATGATTGCTTGACTTGTCCTACAATAGCTAAAATCTGCCAAGAACTAAAATTGGGAAAAGGTTAAGTTTTTATTTGGTCAAGTAGTCTAATCACCCCCCCTCTAGACATACTTTCGATCCTACACCGGATTAAAGCGCTGGATCAATCAGGATTGACAGTAATAGAGGTTATGTCAATATGCATAATGCGGGGAGTGCAGCCACTTAAATATCGAGGGAACCTCCTGTGGTGTTTTAACGGGGAATATGATGCCACCCGTTGTGGGCGTAAGGATCCGGACACCATTGCTGCTTTAGCCGAAATTCTGTCCAACTTGTTCAAGGGAGAGGAAGAGGAGTTCATCCGCATCAAGCCACGGGATGGATTCTCCATGTACAACCCTCCAAGCTGGGTGAGTTATATCTCCTTACTCCCATTCTTCCCGCATTATTTGTCGTAGGAACTCACCTTGCCATTTTACGGCAGGAACTGCGAAAAGCCATAAGGGAGGTCAACAACCCATCTCCACATCCAGAGGACCCTGACCGGGCCCTCAGTCCCGGACTCGAAGAAGATCCGGACATATTCGTGGAGCTGATAGACAGGCAGTTCTATCAATTGAGCTGTGATGACGCCATGGTGGCCATTACGGCTGACTATCCCGGACTGCACCCTTCGTCGCACGTAAGAAAAACCAAAATCCCAACTCCAAAAACTAGGATCCCCTTTTAGACACTTCACCTACCATATACATATGGTGTTTTATAGGGAAGGTATTCGGGACGCCGTGCCGAACCCGCAGCAACTCGCCAACAAGAGGCACCGAGTCCGGGTAGGCCAAAAAGGAAGGCGGTCAGGACGGAGACGCCGGCGCAGAGGTATGACACAAAAACCCCGCTCCATGGTTGTCGTCTTTCTCAAAATGTAATGATGTCCATGTCTCTTTAATAGAAAAAATGCTCACCGGAATATGTCCAGCGAGGCTGCCGATCATGCTTCCACCAGTCGGGCTCCAGGGCTTGACATAGAGGCGGAAGCCGACATGGGGCGGACGCCGGATACTCCTCCTACAGAGGATGCGGATAGACTGTCCGCTACAAATTCAGAAGTGGAGAGCGCCATGAATCGTAGGCGTCGCCGGGCCATACTCCGTGACGCTTGCTTCTCACCAGAGGCATTTGATGCCTTCAATTCTGGAGACGCGTACCTCCGTGCTGCTCAAAATGGTCTAGCCAAAGCCACGGACCAGTATGTAAGGGATGTATGCGTAAGCAAATCTGACGATTATATGTATCAGTAGCCCCTGAGACTTGAAACAGTTGGCACAACTGATTTAAGGATCATTTATTGTGCAGGTTCTTACAGAGAAGAATACCCGACTGTCATAGGAGCTGGAGGAATGCAAGACCCAACTTCGGGACACCGTTGCCGCATTGATGGAACCTGAAAAGTCCCCAGCTGGTAACATTTGTTTCAAAGAATGATAGGTACCATATAGCGTGCGACATGGCTGCAGATCTAACAATAGATATTGCAGATGACTCCGGAGAGAATCCGGAGGACCAGCATGTCGTACGACAGCTAAAGGCTGGCGAACACGTGCTGACTAAGGTCGGGCGGGAGAAAAACAATCTCCAGGACGCCAATACCAAGCTGAGCGTGGAACTAAAAGATGTTCGGGCTCAGCTTGCGGACTCCGAGAAGGAGAATAAGCGGCTTCGACGCGGCATTTTCAGTAAGTGCTCGAACGAACCCTTAAAAGGGTGCGGCGGAGAAGCCGTCTAACAGAGTTATGTCTGCAGGTATGCTGACGGGTCGTCCCGTGGAGGAGATGCCCGGGTCTGCGGGTGATCTTCTACCCGAGCTCTCACAACTGCACGAACAAGTTCGGCAGGTGATGCAAGGTATTGCCCAGGCCTTGTGACCATCCGTCTCCCTACCAGCTGGCATTGGAGAGCTTGCAGAGAAGCTCAAGGGAGCATGGCGGCGCTTCCGATTATGGAAGATATGGGCCTGCCGTCAAGGTGCCAGGGAAGCCTGGGCCATGGTGAAGACGCGGTATACCAAGGCTGACCCAAACCACATGGCCGAGGTCGGACCTGTGGGGCCCGATGGGAAAGAGATCCCCGTTAGCTTAGTGTATGGGCAAGTAGAATTAGCCGCAAAGTATTCCCAACAGGATTGTAGGCTAGACAGCCTATTGGATGGTATAGAAGAGGAATTTAGTCAGTCTACATGACTATGTAATTAAAGTGACATGTATAATGCCTTCTAGCCGAATTGTAAATCATTTGTCATGGCAGACCTTTTCGCTTCAACCTCGGGACCCGATAGTCCGGAGTGTATCCGAATACCCGCTCAGTTATATAAGAACCGGGGTATGTGTGGAAACCAGGCGTAGGGGCCATTAGTGCTTGAACAGACAAGTACCCAACTAGTTATGTTATATTACATGGGTGGTAAGAAACATCTTCCAGGGAGAATAGTTCCGTTAAGGGTTCCTTTCCCTGGGTACGCATGCCCTAAAGTGCATGTCCGAACTGCGAGAGGAGACGTAGGCAAAAACATCTGGGGGCACATATGGAAGATAAATAAAAATCATCTTTTGTTCATCGACTGAATATTCCCTTAAGAAAGCTAGCTTTCGGCTTCACCCAGTCTGAGGTACACATCTGGCTGACCCGGCAGTAACAATCGCAAAGGTGCTCCCCTTATGCCCTAGCCGAATTAACGGGAACGTAGGGCATAAATACAAGAGCCAGGCAACCTAGCTTGGCCAAAACTTAAATCATATCGATGCATATAATGACGAAGAAAACGTACATGCGGAAGAATAACGCATGTGCTGGGCATGAAGCCCAGACAAATAATTAAGCTTCTGTGTAAGAAGCCCCCAGGTATAATGAGCGTGGTTAGCGCGTCAATAGTGTACAAGCAAGGCACAAGTTGGCCCTTGAAGGCCTTGAGAAAGAATAAAAGAAAGAAAGAGAAAAAAGACAGATAATGTATATGCAAAAAATGGATAGAGGAAGGAGACGAACATAGAGTCTGGCACTAGGCGTAGAATCTTCGGAGCCTGGCTGCGTTCCATGGGTTCGGCTCAAGTCGATTATTCGATGCATCCCGCAGACGGTACGCTCCAACGGTCAGAACTTGGTCAATAATGAAGGGACCTTCCCATTTGGGCTCGAGCTTGGTCGTTTTCTTCTCCGGCAGGCGTAGAACTAGCTCGCCAACGTTATAAGTTTTGGCCCGTACTTCTCTGCTTTGGTATCTTCGAGCATGTTGTTGATAGAATGTGGAACAGGCTTTTGCCACATCGCGCTCCTCCTCCAGGGTGTCCAGACTATCCTGCCGATCGAGCTCGGCTTCTCCTTCTTCGTACATGCGCACTCGAGGTGGGTCATGAATTATGTCGCAGGGCAGAACCGCCTCTGCGTCGTACACCATAAAGAAGGGTGTGTATCCGGTAGTACAATTCGGCATGGTCCGCAGCCCCCAGAGTATGGAGTCGAGCTCCTCTACCCAGTGCGTGTTAGACTCCTTTAAGGACCGCACTAATCTGGGTTTGATGCCGCTCATGGTAATATCATTTGCTCGCTCAACATGGCCGTTGGTTTTTGGGTGATAGACAGAAGCATAATCGAGCTTGATGCCCATGTTGCTGCACCAGAGTTTTACCTCGTCGGCCGTAAAGTTCGTGCCGTTGTCAGTGATGATGCTGTGGGGGATGCCATAACAGTGTACAACCCCGGATATGAAGTCTATCACTAGTCCAGATTCGACCGTTTTAATAGGTTTGGCTTCTATCCATTTGGTGAATTTATCCACCATGACCAGTAAGTATTTTTTCTTATGGGTTCCCCCTTTAAGGGGTCCAACCATGTCAAGCCCCCAGACCACGAAGGGCCAGGTAATGGGGATTGTTTGGAGGGCGGTGTGTGGCATGTGGCTTTGGTTTGCAAAAAGCTGGCAATCGACGCAGCGTTGGACCAAGTCTTGTGCATCTACCCGGGCCGTCAACCTACAAAAACCTATACGGAAGGCCTTGCTTACAAGGGCCCGGGCTGCAGCATGGTGGCCGCCAAGTTCGGCATGAATTTCTGCCAAAAGTTTCCGCCCTTCCTCTTCGTAGATGCACCTTTGAAGGACTCTGGTAGTGCTTTTTTTGACAGCTCTCCCTCATGGACCCTGTAGGCTTTAGATCGCCGTACTATGCAGCGTGCCTCATTTTGGTCCTCGGGAAGTTCCTGCCTAGTTAGGTAGGCCAGTAATGGTTCTGTCCACGGGGCGATGATGGCCATTATTATGTGGGCTGAAGGTGTTATTTCGGTGGCAGAGCCTCCGATTATGTCAGAGTGTTCAGTATCGAGCATTTTGGTCGGGTCCGGACTATTGTTACCGGTGTCCCCTTCCCATACCACACATGGCTTAAACAACCTCTCCAAAAAGATGTTGGGGGGATCGCATCGCATTTTGCGCCGATGCGGGCGAGGATATCCGCCGCCTGATTGTTTTCCCGAGCCACATGGTGAAATTCGAGCCCCTCGAACCGAGCTGACATCTTTAGGACGGCGTTGCGATAGGCCGCCATCTTCGGATCCTTGGCATCAAAGTCTCCATTTATTTGGGATATTGCGAGGTTTGAATCCCCGCGCACCTCCAGGCGTTGAATGCACATGGAAACTGCCATTCGGAGACCATGTAACAGGGCTTCGTATTCGGCTGCGTTGTTGGAGTCTGTATACAGTATATATAGTACGTCTCCGGTTGGGGACGTCAGGATGACGCCAGCCCCTAGACCAGCCAGCATTTTGGAGCTGTCGAAGTGCATGATCCAATTGGAGTATGCGTCGTACTCTTTAGGGAGTTTGGCTTCCGTCCATTCGGCGACAAAGTTGACCAATACTTGCGATTTAATGGCTCGACGGGGTTTGTATGTTTTGTCGAATGGGAGGAGCTCAATGGCCCATTTGGCAATCCGGCCCGTGGCGTCGCGGTTGTTTATAATATCATTAAGTGGCACTTCCGAGGCTACTGTAATTGAACACTCTTGAAAGTAGTGTCGCAGCTTCCGGGATGCCATGAATACCGCATAGGCTATCTTTTGATAATGTGGGTACCGTGATTTGCATGGAGTGAGGACAGTGGATACATAATATACCGACTTTTGAAGGGGGAATTTATGTCCGTCCGCTTCTCGTTTGACGACGAGTACTGCGCTTACAACCTGATGAGTTGCCGCAATGTACAACAGCATTGGTTCGCCGATGTTTGACGCGGCCAGGATTGGGTTGGTTGCCAGTATGGCTTTTATTTCTTCCAATCCGGCTGTGGCAGTGTCCGTCCACTCGAAGTGTTCGGTGCGCCGAAGGAGGCGATAAAGGGGTAATGCCTTTTCTCCTAAGCGGGAGATAAAGCGGCTTAGAGCCGCCACACATTCGGTTAATTTCTGGATTTGTTTGAGGTCCGCTGGGATAGCCAACTATGACAGGGCTCGGATTCTGGCCGGATTTGCTTCAATTCCTCTACTGGAGACAATGAAACCCGGGTGCTTTCCAGCTGGTACGCCGAAAATGCATTTTTCCAGATTGAGCTTGATGTCGTATGTTCGTAGGTTGTCGAATGTGAGCCTCAAGTCGCCTATTAGAGAGTCGACGTGTTTGGTTTTGACGACCACATCATCTATGTATGCCTCTACTGTTTTGTCGATCTGTTTCTCCAGACATGTCTGAATCATGCGCTGATATGTTGCGCCGGCGTTTTTGAGCCCAAAAGGCATTGTGTTGAAACAGAAGGGGTCGTATGGTGTGATGAATGCCGTTGCGGCTTGGTCGGACTCCGCCATCTTGATTTGGTGGTAGCCGGAGTATGCGTCGAGGAAACACAATGAATCGTGTCCTGTGGTAGCATCGATAATTTGATCAATGCGGGGGAGGGGGAAGGGATCCTTTGGGCAAGCCTTGTTGAGGTCCTTGAAATCGACACATAGGCGCCAGGATTTGTCCTTCTTTGGTACCATCACCAAGTTTGCTAGCCAGTCCGGGTGTTTTATTTCTCTAATGAATCCGGCCTCCAATAACTTGGCTAGTTCCTCTCCCATAGCTTGTCTCTTACGTTTAGAGAAACGCCGAAGAGTCTGCTTGACCGGCTTGAATCCTTTTAGAATATTGAGGCTGTGCTCGGCTAGCCTGCGTGGGATTCCTGGCATGTCTGAGGGGTGCCAGGCGAATATGTCCCAATTCTCGCGCAGAACTCTCGTAGTGCGGCATCCACGGCGGGGTTTAACTGTGCCCCGATGGAGGCTGTTTTTGTAGGGTCCGTTGGGTGGACTTGGAATTTTACTATTTCATCTGCTGGTTTAAAAGAGGTGTACTTGGATCTCTTGTCAAGTATCACGTCGTCCATGTCCACTGTGGAGCGTAGCGCAGTTAATTCCTTGGCCGAAAGGGCTTCGGATAATGCCTCGAGGGCCAATGCGGCTGTTTTGTTTTCGGCGCGGAGTGCTATGTCCGGATCACTAGCGAGAGTGATGATTCCGTTGGGCCCGGGCATTTTGAGCTTCATGTACCCATAATGGGGTATGGCTTGGAAGATCGTGAACGCCTCCCGCCCTAAAAGGGCGTGGTATCCACTACTGAACAGGGCCACTCGGAATGTAATTTCTTCGGACCTATAGTTCTCCGGCGTGCCGAATACCACATCTAGTGTGATTTTCCCCACACAGCGTGCTTCCCAACTGGGGATGATTCCTCTGAAGGTTGTGCTACTTTGCTCAATGCGGTTCCAGTGTATTTCCATTTTTTGAAGAGTTTCCTCATAGATGAGGTTCAATCCACTGCCACCGTCCATGAGTACTTTGGTGAGTCGAAAGCCATCCACAATTGGACTGAGGACCAGTGTAGCTGGTGCTCGGGCTGTTCGGAATTTAGGTTCGTCACTAGCATTGAAGGTAATAGCCGTGTCGCTCCATGGATTTGTTACTGCCATGTGGCAGATTTCGGCAAGGCTGCGGAGTGTTCGCTTGCGCCTATTATTTGATGCGAAGGTTTCAAAGACTGTTAATACCGTATTGTTATCCCCGGGATGGTGCTCTGTGGCATCTGGGATGAGAAGATCCTCACCACTTTTGGCCACCTGCCGGAGTACCCAACATGCTCTAAGGCTGTGTGTTGGTATGGTATCCGCTGTATTATGAATTTTGCAGGGTCCGTTGAGCCATCCCTCCAATACGGTTCCACGCCCTGTAGAGGGTTTTTGCTTCTTTGTAATTAACTCAGGTGTCTTATGATAGTGCACCCTTTTACTTCGGACTGGGTGTATATTTGGAGTCGGATTATCCCAAAATTTCGTTTCGGTTTTCCAAGCGCTTTCCATTGCACAGTACTTTCGTACTATGGACGCCAAGTCAGCGAAGCGTGATATGTCACGGCGACTTAAGGCGTTAAGGATTCCCTTATCCATGCAATTATTGCAGAAAAATGAGACTGCGTCTTCCTCGCGACAGTCCTTAACCCTGTTCATCACAAGGAGGAATCTGGCTCAATAATGATGTACTGCTTCATGGGGCTCTTGCCTGATGTGGGAAAGATTGTTTATGTCTGGGTGGGTGGGTGGATTTGAGTCCGAACCCTTACCCGATCTGAGACCCAGGGGCCGAGGAGTTTCCAATCTTGGAAGTTTGGATTCCGGGATGTTGCCCGATAAGTCTGGCCCGCTGCCTGACTCTAGGTTCAGGGCTTGGGTGATGTCCTCCCGTAAATGGGTATCCGGCTCGGAGAGCTCAAGAATCCAGACATAGTTAGTCCTCAAGATAGAGGAAGAATCGCCGCATTGTTCCTCCACCACCGCAATATGATAGGTGACCGGTGGAGAGTTAATCTCCCTTTCATCGGGTTTAAGCCCAATCCGATCATAGTCCGTAGCGATTCCCAAGGCAGCGATGCGATCCAAGAGCTCGTTTAGGGAAGAAAGCTCCATTGGATCCATCTGCTCGGCAAATTCCGAGCCGACGTGGAGGCTGTTTTCGATGACCCGAGAAGTCATCGTCGGTGCAGCAGCCGAACAAGCGGTCATGATGAAACCGCCTAGCCGGAGAGTTTGGCCGACAGCCAAGGCTCCCCCGGTGGTAATGTTGTTTTTAACAACGAGACAAGGCATCCTTCCTTACGGTAACGGCACAGTGGAACTCTCAATGATAGCACCAATGTCGGTGTCAAAACAGGCGGATCTCGGGTAGGGGGTCCTGAACTGTGCATCTAAGGCGGATGGTAACAGGAGGCAGGGGACACGATGTTTTACCCAGGTTCGGGCCCTCTTGATGGAGGTAATACCCTATGTTCTGCTTGATTGTTCTTGAAAATATGAGTAGTACAAGAGTTGATCTACCACGAGATCAAAGAGGCTAAACCCTAGAAGCTTGCCTATGGTATGATTGTATGTTGTCCTACGGACACAAAACCCTCCGGTTTATATAGACACCGGAGGGGGCTAGGGTTACACAAGGTCGGTTACAAAGGAGGATCTATACATATTCGTATTGCCTAGCTTGCCTTCTACACCAAGTAAAGTCCCATCCGAACACGAGACGAAGTCTTCAATCTTGTATCTTCATAGTCCAACAGTCCGGCCAAAGGATATAGTCCGGCTGTCCGGAGACACCCTAATCTGGGACTCCCTCAGTCCCATTGGACCCACCTGTCTGGTTTGACTGGTCAACCAACCAGTTGACCCGCTGACATCACTCTGATGTCATGCTGACATCATATTCTCTTTTATGTTAATTTAATAATTCCAGAATATTGTTTAAGTCTTTAGAAAATCATAGAAAATAAACCATAACCCCGATGAAAATGTTTTCTATATGAAAGTTGCTCAAAAAATCCCACGAATCCGAATGCGCGGTCCATTCACCTGTCACATGCCCCTAGCATGCGGAACATGGAACCGTCCCCTCTCTTTCGTCTATCCGGAATTCATCTAACACCGGGGATTCATCCTCGGGTGTTTATCCCCTCGGTCTGCAACATGTAGTACTATGTTAGGACAACCCTAGCTCTGCCTATCGTCATGTTATGCCTTGTGATGCATTGTTTGCTCTGTATTTACTGTTTCTTCCCCCTCTTCTCTCCGGTAGACCCCGAGACCGATGTTGCCCCTGTGATCGACTACGTCTACGATGACCCCTCCTTGCCAGAGCAACCAAGCAAGCAAACCCACCGTGAGCATTCCGATATCGCCCATTTCTTTCCCTCTCATGCTTGCATTAGAACTGCTACTGCTTTTTTTATGATCCTACTCTGATACATAGCCTGTTGTTGGTACCTGCTTTCATACCTTACCTGCTTATCCTAAACTGCTTAGTATAGGTTGGTTAGTGATCCATCAGTGACCCCCACCTTGTCCTAGTTGCCCCGCTTTATGTTCGATGATGCGATCAACGTGATCGATGTCCAGGCCCCGACACCGCACATCACCCCCTTAGTTGTACGACTCTATAGAGTTACCATCGAGTGCCGACGTTGGAACCTCTTACATCACTCCTGATGAGACCTCTGTAGTATAGCTATACGGTCGAGGTCATCGAGGGTGATTTCCTCCTTAACCACTTCTGTTACGGCTCTGTCGTGCAACCCATCAAATGTGAACCTCGAGGGTGGATCCTCTTACATTCACCTTGATGATAACATCGAGTGGGATTCACCAGGGGTGATTCCTCGGGTTTTCCCCTTGGTGTTAGACACACAGTTACTATGGTTACTATGACTTTGCACTGAGCCATGTTACTAAAGACGGGACGGCCCTGAGGGGTACCTGCACGAGCTTAATAGCGAGTGATGTGGAGTCGGGTTGACCTGGAAGGTGCCCGCGAGATACTTACGAGGCGTGGCCAGGCATTCTTAGCCCTTGCCACAAGTACTCGAGACGAGGCGACGGGGTCACATCAATCGTGAGTCTCTGCTCGTTACCGCGTGCTCCTAATCCACTACAATTTGGATATTTGATCCGAGGGGCCTCTGGCCTGATAGAACTAACCATCACGTGGGCATAGTATGGGCGTTCTTCAGCGTATGCATCAGCCGAAACTTAATAGACGTCAACGACTGAGCGGCGCACGCTGGGTTGGACTGGTAAGCACCTACCTTGTTGAAGGAGGTAGCTAGGTCTGCTCACCAGCCGCGTACGCAACATGCAGGAGTTCCCGGGGAGATGGCCCATGACCCCTGGGGACATAGGTTTAGTCCGTCGTGCTGACCTCTCTATTAAGCCTAGGTCGGGTTGCGGCGTATTGTTTGGCCGAGGCCGGGCATGACCCAGGAAAGTGTGTCCGGCCAGAGTTAATCGAGCGTGGTGGGTAAGTTGGTGCACCCCTGCAGGGAAGAAAACGTCTATCGATAGCCTGTCCTACGGTAACAGACACTTGGAGTTGTATCCCGATCGATACAACTAGAACTGGATACTTGAGATGAGACATGGAGATGAGACTTGGATATGAGATGATAACTGGATAGTATGGCTCTGGGATTGCAATCTCGTAGGGAGTCGAGAAAGGATCTCTGGCCGAGGTTGATAACACTACTACTTTACATTATGTTGATATGTGCTCTTCTAGGTGCTTGAAGATGCTAGTCTTCGATAGGCTAGGCTTTCCCCTTCCCTTCTGGCATTCTGCAGTTTAGTCCACAGATACAACCCATTCCTTTGATACAAATGCATACTTAGTTTAGATCTGATGTAAGTCTTGCGAGTACTTTGGATGAGTACTCACGGTTGCTTTGCTACTTCTTTTTCCCCCATACCCGATTGTTGCGACCAGATGACGGATCTCAGGAGCCAGACGACGCCACTGATGACTACTACTACCCGGAGGATGCCTACTACTACGTGAAGGCCGCAGACGACTAGGAGTAGTTAGGAGGCTCCTAGGCAGGAGGCCTTGCCTTTTCGATCGTTGTTGCATTTGTGCGAGCCTTCTTAAGGCAAACTTGTCTAACTTATGTCTGTACTCAGATATTGTTGCTTCCGCCGATTCTTGTGTATTTGAGCTTATGTATTCGAGCCCTCGAGGCCCCTGGCTTGTAATATAAAGCTTGTATTATTTTAATTTGTGTCTAGAGTTGTGTTGTGATATCTTCCCGTGAGTCCTTGATCTTGATCGTACACATTTGCGTGTATGATTAGTGTACGATTGAACCGAGGGCGTCACAAGTTGGTATCAGAGCCGACTGCCTGTAGGAATCCCCCCTTCCACACTCCTTGGCCAAAGTCAAGTCTAGACATTACAAAACTTTTTACAAACATGGTTGTGTGCCTTACGGGCCCATGTCGCCATTTGGGTGGTATTAGGATCTTTTATTCCTCGTCTATACTCTGGGACTCTGATCTCTCTCCTATTCGGGTTAAAATGGTTTTACTAAATCTAACTTTAGGTTCTCGATAATACTTTCTCCCAGAGAGCCCCTCATTCCAGATGATTGCCTGCTACACCAGAAGATTCCGAAGACACTCTCCGATGTTCTCTCAAGACTTTGTGCCCGTTGCCTTTGTAATTCCCTACCACTAAAATATCCCTATGGATAAATACATACACCCGTCGTTCTTACTTTTATTCCAAGTTGATCTTGTTATTACAAGATACCTCGAACTTCTCTCTATTGCTCCGAGAAATCTTTGTGCTTACTGCCTTGTAGTTCCTTGTCGCCTGAATACACCTACAACTTAGTCCTCACACTCACCAAGGATTTGTTTCTCCCCAGTTGTTCATGTGTTCACAAAAGTATTCAGAATGCTATTCAATCTTTCGAAAATCCTCAGCAACCTATGGCTCTTGAAATTCTTGCTTGCTTTCATTATGGTCAATCCCATAAGTCTAGTAACCTTATTGGCATCCTTTGCCACTATCATTTTGAGTCCCTTGATTCTATATGTGTGCGAATGCACGCAATCATCAGTTGATCCTTATAAATTATCCTCCTGTCTCAAACGTCATTCCGGACATGAGCTAGTTCTCGGTAAACAAACCTTGAATGATTGTCGATCTATGTCTATTCAACTTGCTTATCTTTTGATCAGAGCTTCTGCTTCCGGTCCCCCATTTGGAAACCATAATTCCTTGCATTTAAACTTTGAAATTATTCAGTTGTATCTATGATCTGATCTCCTTGCATTCTTTCTTCCTCTGGTTGATGACTGATGCTCACATCAGATCCCTTGTGGACCATCAGACCCTTTTTCGGATTTTATCTGACAACCTCCTTCATATTCAATAAGCTTGTGAGCCCTTCCTCAGATACATAATGCTTTTGGTAAATTGTATCCTCCGCTTTCTCAAGCATGCTCTACTACCGAGCTTGTGTTATTTATTCTCGAAATTTATGATATATGTTCCTAAGGTGCCCCGATGGGCTGAACTTATGCCTTCCCTAATCTATGTGAACTCGAAAGTTATGCGGGTTATACTCTACTGGCTTTTCGTCAGTTAAAATTTCAATACTACAGCTTCATCAAGAGCGAGAAGTAAAATGGAAGGTTATGCATTGTAGAAGTGGGAGTCGACCCTGAACCTTTGTGTTCATGCCCACGAACACGGTGTGGAACTTATCATGAAAGCTTCTTGCAAGGATATTTAATCATTTGAATAATTCTTCCGATATCGTAAATTGGATCCCTTGCAGTTATGCTCTCGACCATATTTCCTCCTTGATCTCATTTACTGGGTAAGTTAAAATTACTTATCCTCTGCAAATCATTTCCCCGTCCAACCTCTACTCCGATTTACCTTCTGGCATTACACCTAGTACTTGATACTAGGAAGCTTTATACCCCATCACATCATTCCTAGCCTGAACGGCTATATTTCATCATGACAACTTTTTAACTGTGCTACCTGGTCCTTATGCCCGGAGCAACTTCCGACGATGAGCTAAGCTTATGTCGATCTTCCTCATCTTATCATTTCACCTCGAACAACAAGCTTGACTTTGAGCTTGTGTCGAATCCATGGTTCTCATAGCCTTTCACTTCATTCTCCCTTCTCTACTCGAGGGTATCTTCATAGAGTCTCTCGACAAACTTTGTCTTGATCACCGTCACACTTTGGCTTCTTCAGAGATGTCAATTGAATTCATGGCTAGAAATACCATCCTTGCCTCTCGATGATTTGTGTCAGCATCAACAACATTCTTGCCTTCCCCCCAACACAAACTTGATCATATTGCTTTTGGAAATACATCCTTTTTGACATGTCGATGGATTGCTACTCAGCCCGTTGACCACACCCTCATCTTTTCCATGCTAAAATTGTATGACTTATTTTCTAAGTTGGTTCCGATGGATCCTTTGTGTATCCAAAGTCTGACCTTTGCTTGCAACCATGTCAATGCTATCTCGAAGCATGTCTGTGGTAATCCGATCTCCAATAAGAACATTTGAAGCACGATACTAAATTTTCTTTATCAGTTATCCAAACACCGTTGTATGGGTAATGTCATGAAAATTTCTTCCCCTTTACCTAATTGGTTATCTACTTACTATCCTGTCATGGATATCATCCTTTGCTTGTCCTTGGGGAGGATATACCCCTGATAATTGTGTTTAAACACATTTTCCCTTCCATTGTTCTGATTAATATACTAATCATATTTTCCTTTCCATTCTTCTGTTTAACCTTTTCGGTAAACTAACTTATCTCAGTAGAGATAATTTCCTGCTTAGGTAAGCACCTCAATGTACAACTCTGTCAGTAAAGACCCTGTTACTATTGTTGATGACATTCCGGTAGCCACCGATGGACGAGAACTTTGCCTAATAGCCCGCCTCGTTCAACGAGTAGGAAAATGGTTCTCTTCGTCCCTCGCCCTTGGTACCGACGTTGTTGCCGACATAACTGACAGGCTACCCTCTGACATGCCTTTCTATCCTGACCATGCAAGATGTCATCGCTCCTTCTATTTTAACCCACATGGTGGGCCCATAACCCACAGTTCCACAGGATCGGAACCTGACCCTCCTGTATATCTTCTACTCCGAAGTATCATTTGCTCTTGGCTTTGTGTGTTGTCATGAGCCACCGTCTGAGAGATGATCTAATCCCGGTGCTCTGAACCCCTTCTCACACTCTCTTCAGTTGTCGACTGTTTGTCCATTCTCTTGAAACTTCTTATTGTACCTTCATATTTTGCTCGCGAAGTTCTCTTAAGTTTCAACTCGAGAGATACTTCTGCCACGTTCCCTACATTGTTCACTAGACAATTAACCCTATAAGGGTCAGTTCACCCAAAGTTACTCTTTTCTTCCCGCTTAAATCTCGGGACGAGATTTCTTGTAGTGGAGGAGATTTGTAACATCCCCAACATCACACTACAGTAATCTCCCACTAATGAAGGTCATGTCATCATGATCATCATCCAAAAATGCCACTTGTCCAAAATAGGCTTCAAATTCAAATTTGCATGTCAAATATTTGCTTCTTCTTTCATGCAAATAAAATAGTTCATCCTATGGACAATAATCCCTAGATATTTTTCATGTTGAAACCAACATTTTTGGAATTCCCAAATTGCCCCTGGGAATTTATTATCTGGTCCAGCAGTATTTAAGATGTCCCTTTCAATTTCTAAAATTGATTAGACAACTCCTTTTGACCCCAAACTTTCTGATCCTTCTCAAGGCATTGTGTTAGTTTTATGTGCCAAGTTTTGTTCAAAACAAAACTCATTTGGTACTAAAAAATGCAAACAGGGCAAATAACAGAAAAAGAAAAAGAAAGAAAAGGAAACACCCCCCCTGCGCTGGGCCAACCGGCCCAGCTAGCCAACCTGCCACCAGGCCGCTTGGCAGGCCCAGTCGGCCAGCCGACCGGCCCACCTACCTCAACCAACCGGCCCAACCCCCTGGGTCGTCTCCCTCCCTCCCTGTTCAACCGACCGAGGGGAGGGGCTCCAGCTCATCGTCGTCCGACCACCTCGCCGTCCTGCGCCACTACAGGCCCCGGAGGGGATAAGAGGATGCCCCGACGCCCTCCTCCCTCCCTTGACGAACCCTAGCCCCACTCGCTCTTCCCCATCCCCTCTCTCTTTCGACTTGGAGCTTGTCCGAGCTCGTGGTCGCCATGGCCGCCGTCGATCCCGCGGCCACCGTCCTCCCTGCACCCCGCCAAGTCGTCCAGAAGCTCCATAGAGAGCATCTTCGTCAACCACGCCTTCGAGCTCGATGCCGGAGACCTCCACCTCGACCAGATCGAGGTCGTCTTCAACCTCTGCCCTGCCGCCCGCCGTCTTCGATTCGGCCTCACCAGATCCACCCCGAGCCCTCTGACATCCCCTACTGCCCCGCTGTGAGCACCGCTTCCCTTCCCCCTCTCCACGTGCTCTCCTAGGTAGTTGTAGCTCGCCCCTGTCATGCACGTGCTCCCGCCGCCGCGGTCAAGCTCGCCCCCGTGGCCCCCGTGGCCGTAGCCCTCGTCTGAGCTCGCAGTCGTGCTCGCCGTAGCCGTAGGATTCAAACACGCCACTTGCCGCTGCTCTCCTTGCCCGGAGTCATTGTTTCCATGCACACCCAAACGTCGTCGCCGCCTGCGCTAGTCGCCGGCGTGCCTCCGATCACCAAATGGTCACGGGCCAGCACCCGTTGCATTCGCCGCCTCACGGACGTCTCGCCTGGCCTCTCGGTTCACTCGCTAGCGTGTTGTGTCGCCGTTTCCTCTCATGCCCGACTCCGGCCGTCCGCCGATGTGCTCGCCGCCGTCATTTCCGGCCACCCCCATGTGTTCCGACGCCGTAGATAGACACGGGGCACTCTTCTCTTTCAAACGCAAGAGACGGCGCTCGATTTGGTGCCCCGTAGGCGAATCCCGAGGCTCGCAGGTGTTCGGCCGCTGCGCGCGAGCTCGCCGGAGCTACTCCGGCGGCTCCGCTGAGCTGGCACACTAGGGCCCACCCCTGGGTCACTGCCTGTGGGCCTAGGGGCCCCAACTGGCCATGTTGACCAAAGTCAACTGCGCTGATGTGGCAGCTACTGCCACTGACATGCGGGCCCGCGTCATTTAAAACTTTTTGTAAATAATTAAAATGCTTATTATTTCATTAATTAAGTTCGTTAACTAAATAGTCACTGACTGCTGGGCCCCACCCACTAATTAACCCATTTAGTTAGTCTAAACCCCCCTCTTAGTGCCCCTGACAATGACATGTGGGTCCCATTGGACCCACATGTCTGGTTTGACTGGTCAACCGACCAGTCGACCTGCTGACATCACTCTGATGTCATGCTGATGTCATATTCTCTTTTTGGTTAATTTTATAATTCCAGAATATTGTTTAAGTCTTTAGAAAATCATAGAAAATAAACCGTAACCCCGATGAAAATGTTTTCTATATGAAAGTTGCTCAGAAAAATCCCACGAATCTGAATGCGTGGTCCATTCACGTGTCACATGCCCGTAGCATGCGGAACATGGAACCGTCCCCTCTCTTTTGTCTGTCCGGAATTCGTCTAACGCTGGGGATTCATCCTCGGGTGTTTATCCCCTCCGTCTGCAACGTGTAGTAATACGTTAGGACAACTCTAGCTCTGTCTATCGTCATCTTATGCCTTGTGATGCATTGTTTGCTCTGTATTTACTATTTCTTCCCCCTCTTCTCTCCGGTAGACCCCGAGACTGATGTTGCCCCTGTGATCGACTACGTCGACGACGACCCCTCCTTGCCAGAGAAACCAGGCAAGCAAACCCCCCTTGAGCATTCCGATATTGCCCATTTCTTTCCCTCTCATGCTTGCATTAGAACTGCTACTGCTTTCTGTATGATCCTACTCTGATGCATAGCCTGTTGTTGTTACCTGCTTTCATACGTTACCTGCTTATCCTAAACTGCTTAGTATAGGTTGGTTAGTGATCCATCAGTGACCCCCACCTTGTCCCAGTTGCCCCGCTTTATGTTCGATGACGCGATCAACGTGATCGACGTCCAGGCCCCGACACCGCACATCACCCCCCCTTAGTTGTACGACTATAGAGTTACCATCGAGTGCCGAGGGTGGAACCTCTTACATCACTCCTGATGAGACCCCTGTAGTATAGCTATACGATCGAGGTCATCGAGGGTGATTTCCTCCTGAACCACTTCCGTTACAGCTCTGTCGTGCAACCCATCAAATGTGAACCTCGAGGGTGGATCCTCTTACGTTCACCTTGATGATAACGTCGAGTGGGATTCACCGGGGGTGATTCCTCGGGTTTTCCCCTTGTTGTTAGACACACAGTTACTATGGTTACTATGACTTTGCACTGAGCCATGTTACTAAAGACGGGTCGGCCCTGAGGGGTACCCGCACGAGCTTAATAGCGAGTGATGTTGAGTCGGGTTGACCTGGAAGGTGCCCGCGAGATACTTACGAGGCGTGGTCGGGCATTCTTAGCCCTTGCCACAAGTACTCGAGATGGGGCGATGGGGTCACATCGATCGTGAGTCTCTGCTCGTTACCACGTGCTCCTAATCCACTACGATTTGGATATTTGATCTGAGGGGCCTCTGGCCTGATAGCACTAACCATCACGTGGGCATAGTATGGGTGTTCTGCGTCGTATGCATCAGCCGAAACTTAATAGATGTCAGTGACTGAGCGGCGCACGACGGGTTGGACTAGTAAGCACCTACCTTGTTGAAGGAGATAGCTAGGTCTGCTCACCGGCCGTGTATGCAACATGCAGGAGTTCCCGGGGAGATGGCCCATGACCCCTGGGGGCATAGGTTTAGTCCGGCGTGCTGACCTCTCTATTAAGCCTAGGTCGGGTTGCGGCGTATTGTTTGGCCGAGGTCGGGCATGACCCAGGAAAGTGTGTTCGGCCGGAGTTAATCGAGCGTGGTGGGTAAGTTGGTGCACCCCTGTAGGGAAGAAAACATCTATCAATAGCCTGTCCTACGGTAACAGACACTTGGAGCTGTATCCCGATCGATACAACTAGAACTGGATACTTGAGATGAGACATGGAGATGAGACTTGGATATGAGATGATAACTGGATAGTATGGCTCTGGGATTGCTTTCTCGTAGGGAGTCAAGAAAGGATCTCTGGCCGAGGTTGATAACACTACTACTTTACATTATGTTGATCTGTACTCTTCTAGGTTCTTGAAGATGCTTGAAGATGCTAGTCTTCGATAGTCTAGGCTTTCCCCTTCCCTTCTGGCATTCTGTAGTTTAGTCCACAGATACAATCCATTCCTTCGATACAGATGCATACTTAGTTTAGATCTGATGTAAGTCTTGCGAGTACTTTGGATGAGTACTCACGGTTGCTTTGCTACTTCTTTTTCCCCCATACCCGATTGTTGTGACTAGATGATGGATCCCAGGAGCCAGACGATGCCACTGATGACTACTACTATCCGGAGGATGCCTGCTACTACGTGAAGGCCGTAGACGACTAGGAGTAGTTAGGAGGCTCCCAGGCAGGAGGCCTTGCCTTTTCGATCGTTGTTGCTTTTGTGATAGCCTTCTTAAGGCAAACTTGTCTAACTTATGTCTGTACTCAGATATTGTTGCTTCCGCTGACTCTTTTGTATTCGAGCTTATGTATTCGAGCCCTCGAGGCCCTGGCTTGTAATATAAAGCTTGTATTATTTTAATTTGTGTCTAGAGTTGTGTTGTGATATCTTCCTGTGAGTCCTTGATCTTGATCGTACACATTTGCGTGTATGATTAGTGTATGATTGAATCGAGGGCGTCACAAGTACCCACATAAATCTTGAAAAATCATTAACTATAACTAGACCAAAAGAATTTCCACCGAGACTTTTGTAAGCGTTAGGAACAAAAAGATCCATGTGAAGTAGCTCGAGTGGTCTCCTTGTGGTCATGATGTTCTTCACGGGATGCCTTCCTCCAACTTGTCTACCTGCTTGACAAGCACTGCAAAGTCTATCCTTATCAAATATAACATCTTTTACTCCAAGGATATGATCACCTTTAATAAGCTTGTCAAGGTTTCGCATACCAACATGACCTAATCGTCTATGCCATAACCAACCTTTAGAGGATTTAGCAATTAAGCAAGTTCTAGGTTGAGCCTTTTTAGTGAAATCAACAATGTAAAGATCACCTCTATGTATACCAGTAAAGACCAATTTACGATTGTCTCTACGAAACACTTGGCAATCTACTTCAGTGAATAAAACATTGAGACCGAAATCAGCAAGTCTAGATACTGAAAGTAAGTTGTACACAAGAGATTCAATGAGCATGGCATTTTGTATGGAGCTATCATGTGAGATGGCCACCTTACCGAGCCCAACCACCTTACCCTTTGAGTTATCACCGAAGGTGACATATTTTCGAGGGTCGTCGTTTTCAGCAAGCTCACGGAACATATCTTTATCTCAGGTCATATGATCAGTACATCCACTATCAAGAACCCATTCCTTTCCTCCGGCCATGTAGCCGCGAAGATTTGCCATAATACTAAAGTGTCTCATCGCATCATCAAGGTCATAGTCACTATCATCATCATCTTCATCAGAGTATCCATGTTCAACATCATCTTGTGATTGATCAATTCCTAGAGAGGGTAATTCATTAGATAAATGATCATTTCTATAGTTATATTTATGAATTCTAATAGCTCTGGAAATGATATTGCTAATGATTCCAACATCTCCTTTGGCACTCGTAAGATTAGTAAGCTCAAATAAGCAGTCACCAAATTTGGGATCATTGGAACTCATCCTAATCAAGGCAATAGATTTATGGAGGATTTCATCTAGATCTTTCAAGGAATAATTTGGAAAGAGTTCCTCAAGAAATTTCCATATGGTGTAGGCACAGTTAAGAGTAGGAAAACATCCAATCAAGTTTCTAGGCAAGCCTCTAGTGATAGGATTAACAGTTCTAAGATTGCGAATCATGTTAATTGACTCATCAAGGGTAGGATGCATAGGATCAACATGAGGTGCACAAGGGCTAGCAATATACTTGCTCAAATGATATTCATTGAAAATCTCAAGCATTTCATTTTTCCACTCATGAAAATATTCTCCATCAAGAATAGGCACTCTACCTCTAAGACTCCCCAAAGTAGACTCATCCATCTTCCTCCAATGGTGTTTAAACCAAGGCAATGGAGACCAAAGCTCTAATACCAATTGAAAGGATCGAGAAGAGGTGTCTAGAGGGGTGATTAGACACTAAGTGCTAAAAGTTGCAGTTTTTTAATTCTTTAGGTTGAAGTGGAGTTTAGGCACAAGTTTAACAAACACAATACATATCAAGCAAGCATGCAAAGAGTATATGAGCAGCGGAAAGTAAAGCATGCAACTTGCAAGAATGCAAAGGGAAGGGTTTGGAAGATTCAAATGCAATTGGAGACACGGATGTTTTCGTCGTGGTTCTGATAGGTGGTGCTATCATACATCCATGTTGATGGAGACTTCAACCCACTAAGGGTAACGGTTGCGCGAGTCCATGGAGGGCTCCACCCATGAAGGGTCCACGAAGAAGCAACCTTGTATATCCCACCATGGCCATCGCCCACGAAGGACTTGCCTCACTAGCGGTAGATCTTCATGAAGTAGGCGATCTCCTTGCCCTTACAAACTCCTTGGTTCAACTCCACAATCTTGTCAGAGGCTCCCAAGTGACACCTAGCCAATCTAGGAGACACCACTCTCCAAGAAGTAACAAATGGTGTGTTGATGATGAATTCCTTGCTCTTGTGCTTCAAATGATAGTCTCCCCAACACTCAACTCTCTCTCACAGCATATGAATTTGGTGGAAACAAGATTTGAGTGGAAAGCAACTTGGGGAAGGCTAAAGATCAAGATTCATATGGTAGGAATGGAATATCTTGGTCTCAACACAAGTGTAGGTGGTTCTCTCAGAAAATTTAGGTTGGAAGTGTAGGTTTGTTCTGATGGCTCTCTCCACGAATGAAGAGGAGGTGGAGGGTATTTATAGCCTCCACACAAAATCTAACCATTACACATAACTTCCCAAACTCGGTGGGACCAAATGGTTAAACTCGGTCGGACCAATTTAGCAAAGCTAGTGACTGTTAGGGTTTTCGGTGGGACCGACATGCAACTCGGTAGGACCGATATGATTAGGGTTAGGGCATAACATAATCTCGGTGAGACCGATTTTGGTAATAAGCTAACCAGAGAGTTGGTCAGGTAAACTCGGTGGGACCGATCGCTCATTTCGGTGAGACCGAAATGTTACAAAAGGGAACCAGAGAGTTTACATTGCAGTTTCGGTGGGACCGATCGCAAGTTTCGGTGAGACCGAAAGTATTGCAATAGGCAACAGAGAGTTTGCAATCCCATCTCGGTGAGACCGAGATCCCTATCGGTGAGACCTATTTGCCTAGGGTTTGTGGCAGTGGCTAAGACATTTGAAACTCGGTGGCGCCGGATAGGAAGAATTGGTGGGGCCGAGTTTGACTTTTGGTTTAGGTCATATGTGGATGTGATGAAGTAGTTGAGGGCTTTGGAGCATATCACTAAGCATTTGAGCAAGAGCCTCATAAAGCAACACCTCATCCCTCCTTGATAGTATTGGCTTTTCCTATAGACTCAATGTGATCTTGGATCACTAAAATAGAAAATGTAGAGTCTTGAGCTTTGAGCTTGAGCCAATCCTTTGTCCATAGCATCTTGAAGGGGTTTCACATCCTCTAGTCCATGCCACTTCACTGTTGAACTTATCTAAAACATACTATATAAAAATGTTAGTCCAATCAAGAGATATGTTGACATTAATTACCAAAACCACCTAGGGAGCACTTGTGCTTTAAGTTGTGGAGAAGACAAAAGGAGAAGATAGTCTCACATCAACTAGGCATATTAACGGGCTATGGAGATGCCCATCAATAGATATCAATGTGAGTGAGTAGGGATTGCCATGCAACGGATGCACTAGAGCTATAAGTGTATGAAAGCTCAACGAAAGAATCTAAGTGGGTGTGCATCCAACTTGCTTGCTCATGAAGACCTAGGGCATTTTGAGGAAGCCCATCATTAGAATATACAAGCCAAGTTCTATAATGTAAAATTCCCACTAATATATGGAAGTGACAACATAGGAGACTCTCTATCATGAAGATCTTGGTGCTACTTTGAAGCACAAGTGTGGTAAAAGGATAGTAACATTGTCCCTTCTCTCTTTTTCTCTCATTTTTGGTTGGGCCTTTTCTTTTTTTTCTTTGGCCTCTTTTTTATTTAGTCTGGAATCTCATCCCGACTTGTGGGGGAATCGTAGTCTCCATCATCCTTTCCTCACATGGGACAATGCTCTAATAAAGATGATCATCACACTTTTATTTACTTACAACTCCATACTTAGAACAAAATATGACTCTATGTGAATGCCTCCGGCGGTGTACCGGGATGTGCAATGATTCATGAGTGACATGTATGAAATAATTATGAACGGTGGCTTTGCCACAAATACGATGTCAACTACATGATCATGCAAGCAATATGACAATAATGAAGCGTGTCATAATAATGGAACGGTGCTAAGTTGCATGGCAATATATCTCGGAATGGCTATGGAAATGCCATAATAGGTAGGTATGGTGGCTGTTTTGAGGAAGGTATATGGTGGGTTTATGATACCGGCGAAAGTTGCGCGGTACTAGAGAGGCTAGCAATGGTGGAAGGGTGAGAGTGCGCATAATCCATGGACTCAACATTAGTCATAAAGAACTCACATACTTATTGCAAAAATTTATTAGTTATCGAAACAAAGTACTACGCGCATGCTCCTAGGGGGATAGATTGTTAGGAAAAGACCATCGCTCGACCCCGACCGCTACTCATAAGGAAGACAATCAATAAATAAATCATGCTCCGATTTCATCACATAACGGTTCACCATACGTGCATGCTACGGGAATCACAAACTTCAACACAAGTATTTATCAAATCCACAATTACTCAACTAGCATGACTCTAATATCACCATCTTCATATCTCAAAACAATTATCAAGTATCAATCTTCTCATATTATCCAATGCACTTTTTGTATGATAGTTTTTATTATACCGATCTTGGATGCCTATTATATTAGGACTAAATTCACAATTAAAGCAAATTTTCATGCTTTTTAAGACTCTCAAAATAATATAAGTGAAGCATGAGAGATCAATAATTTCTATAAAATAGAACCACCACCGTGCTTTAAAAGATATAAGTGAAGCACTAGAGCAAAAACTATATAGCTCAAAAGATATAAGTGAAGCACATAGAGTATTCTAACAAATTCCAAATCATGTGTGTCTCTCTCAAAATGTTTGTACAGCAAGGATGATTGTGGTAAACTAAAAAGCAAAGACTCAAATCATACAAGACGCTCCAAGTAAAACACATATCATGTAGTGAATAAAAATATAGCCCCAAGTAAAGTTACCGATAGACGAAGACGAAAGAGGGGATGCCTTCCGGGGCATCCCCAAGCTTAGGATTTTGGGTGTCCTTGGATTTTACCTTGGGGTGCCTTGGGCATCCCCAATCTTAGGCTCTTGCCAATCCATCAAATCTTTACCCAAAACTTGAAAACTTCACTACACAAAACTCAAATAGAAAATCTCATGAGCTCCGTTAGTAAAAGAAAACAAAACACCACTTCAAGGTACTGTAATAAAATCATTCTTTATTTATATTGGTGTTAAACCTACTGTATTACAACTTCCCTATGGTTCATAAACTCTTTTATTAGACATAGATTCATCAAAATAAGCAAACAACACACGAAAAACAGAATCTGTCAAAAACAGAACAGTCTGTAGTTATATATAGGTTTCGACCACTTATGGAACTCCGAAAATTCTAAAATAAATTGGTGGACGTTAGAAATTTATCTATTAATCATCTTCAAAAATAATTAACTAAATATCACTCTCCAATAAAAAATGGCAGCAATTCTTGTGAGCGCTAAAGTTTCTGTTTTTTACAGCAAGATCGCAAAGACTTTCCCCAAGTCTTCCCAAAAGTACTACTTGGCACAAACACTAATTAAAAGCATAAAACCACATCTAAAAAGAGGCTAGATGAATTATTTATTACTAAACAGAATCAAAAATCAAGAAACAAAAATAAAATTGGGTTGCCTCCCAACAAGCGCTATCGTTTAACGCCCCTAGCTAGGCATAAAAGCAAGGATAGATCTAGGTATTGCCATCTTTGGTAGGCAATCCATAAGTGGCTCTCATAATAGATTCATAAGGTAATTTAATCTTTTCTCTAGGGAAGTGTTCCATGTCTTCCCTTAACGGAAATTGGAATCTAATATTCCCTTCCTTCATATCAATAATTGCACCAATCGTTCTAAGGAAAGGTCTACCAAGAACAATAGGACATGAAGGATTGCAATCTATATCAAGAACAATGAAATTCACGGGCACATAATTTCTATTTGCAATAATAATAACATCATTAATTCTTCCCATAGGTTTCTTAATAGCGGAATCCGCAAGATGCAAGTTTAAAGAACAATCATCAAATTCACAGAAACCTAGCAAATCACACACGATTTTAGGAATCTTGGAAACACTAGCACCCAAATCACACAAAGCAAAGCATTCATGATCTTTAATTTTAATTTTAATAGTAGGTTCCCACTCATCAGAAAGTTTTCTAGGGATAGAAACTTCAAATTCAAGTTTTTCTTCATAAGATCGCATCAAAGCATCAATGATATGTTTAGTAAAGGCTTTATTTTGGCTATAAGCATGAGGAGAATTTAGCACGGATTGCAACAAGGAAATACAATCTATCAAAGAGCAATTATCATAATTAAATTCCTTGAAATACAAGATAGTGGGTTCATTGCTATCTAAAGTTTTGACCACTCCAATCCCACTTTTATAAATTTTTGCATCAAGATCTAAAAACTCCGAATCATTGGGACGCCTTCTAACTAAACTTGAATCATCTCCAGTCCCATCATTATCAAGATTCATATTGCAAAACAAAGAATTAATAGGAGACATATCAATAACTTTTAGATCTTTGTCATTATTATCATAAAAACTAGAAGAACACACTTTCACAAAGCAATCTTTCTTAGCACGCATCCTAGCTGTTCTTCCTTTGCACTCATCAATGGAAATTCTCATGGCTTTGAGAGACTCATTGATATAATGCTTAGGTGGTATAGATCTAAGTTTCAAAGAATCAACATCAAGAGAAATTATATCCACGTTCCTAGCCAACTCATCAGTCTTAGACAATTTTTCTTCAATCAAAGCATTGAAACTCTTTTGTGAACTAATAAAATATTTAATATTAGATTCAAAATCAGAGGGTGTCTTATTATAATTTCCATAATAGTTGTTGTAGGAAATACCATCATTATTAGAGGAATTACTAGGAAACGGTCTAGGATTAAAATTACCTCTAGACGCATTATTACCAAATTGTTCCTACCAACAAAATTCACATCCATAGATTCGTTATTATTCTCAAACAAAGTAGACAAAGGCATATCATTAGGATAAGAAGAAACATTCTTATTAGCAAACAATTTCATAAGTCCATCCATCTTTACACTCAAAACATTAATTTCTTCTATCGCATGCACTTGCCATTGAGAATAATTAACGATAATATTATCTAGGAGTTTAGTAGCTTCTCCTAATGTGATTTTCATAAAAGTGTCTCCCGCGGCCGAATCTAAAAGGTTTCTAGAAGCAAAATTCAATCTGGCATAAATTTTTTTGTATAATCATCCACAAATTCAAACCATGAGTAGGGCAATTACGTATCATTAATTTCATCCTCTCCTAAGCTTGTGTAACATGTTCATGATCAAGTTTCTTAAAATTCATAATATCATTTCTAAGAGAGATGATCTTAGTGGGAGGAAAATACTTAGAGATAAAAGCATCTTTGCACTTATTCCATGAATCAATACTAGTTTTAGGCAAAGAGGAAAACCAAGTTTTAGCACGATCTCTAAGAGAAAACAGAA
Source organism: Triticum urartu (assembly GCF_056163025.1). Lineage (NCBI taxonomy): Eukaryota > Viridiplantae > Streptophyta > Magnoliopsida > Poales > Poaceae > Triticum > Triticum urartu. The sequence continues at coordinate 165,150,962 of NC_141876.1, read as the reverse complement.
ATAGCTTCAACTTAACAACATCATTATCCACATCTTTCTTCTTTTGCATATCACACAAATCAACAAAGTTGTTAAGATGGGTAGTGGTATCTTCACTAGGAAGGCCAGAGAATTGATCTTTCCTGACAAGATTCAGCAAGACAGCATTGATTTCACAAGATTCGGCATCAGTAAGATGAGCAATCGGAATGCTAATAAAATCATTGTTGTTGGTATTGGTAAAGTCACACAATTTAGTATTATCTTGAGCCATCGTGACAAGCAAGCAATCCAACACACAAGCAAACAAGAAGCAAGCAAAAAGAGACAAACTAGAAAAGAGAAGGGGACAGAAGAAGAGGGCGAATAAAATGGCAAGGGTGAAGTCGGGGAGAGGAAAAGGGGAGGCAAATGGCAAATAATGTAATGCAAGGGATAAGAGTTTCTGATGGGTACTTGGTATGACTTGACTTGTCCATAGACTCCCCGGCAATGGCACCAGAAATCCTTCTTGCTACCTCTTGAGCACTGCGTTGGTTTTCCCTTGAAGAGGAAAGGGTGATGCAGCAAAGTAGCGTAAGTATTTCCCTCAGTTTTTGAGAACCAAGGTATCAATCCAGTAGGAGGCCACGCTCAAGTCCCTTGCACCTACACAAAGAAATAAGAACCTCACAACCAGCGCGATAAAGGGGTTGTCAATCCCTTCACGGTCACTTACGAGAGTGAGATCTGATAGATATGATAAGATAATATTTTTGCTACTTTTATAATAAAGATAAAAAGTAAGGATTGCAAAATAAAAGGTAATAGAAATAGCTTGTTGATGGAAGATTAATATGATGGAGAATAGACCCGGGGGCCATAGGTTTCACTAGTGGCTTCTCTCAAGATAGCATGAGTATTACGGTGGGCAAATTACTGTCGAGCAATTGATATAAAAGCGAATAGTTATGAGAATATCTAGGCATGATCATGTATATAGGCATCACATCCATGACAAGTAAACCGACTCCTACCTACATCTACTACTATTACTCCACAGATTGACCGCTATCCAGCATGCATCTAGAGTATTAAGTTCATAAGAACGGAGTAACGCTTTAAGCAAGATGACATGATGTAGATGGATACATTCATGCAATATGATATAAACCCCATCTTTTTATCCTCGATGGCAACAATACAATACGTGTCATTTCCCTTTCTGTCACTGGGATCGAGCACCACAAGATTGAACCCAAAGCTAAGCACTTCTACCATTGCAAGAAAGATCAATCTAGTATGCCAAACCAAACTGATAATTCAAAGAGACTTGCAAAGATAACCAATCATACATAAAAGAATCCAGAGAAGATTCAAATATTATTCATAGATAAACTTGATCATAAACCCACAATTCGTCGGATCTCGACAAACACACCGCAAAAGAAGATTACATCGAATAGATCTCCAAGAGAATCAAGGAGAACTTTGTATTGAGATCCAAAGAGAGAGAAAAATCCATCTAGCTAATAACTATGGACACAAAGGTCTGAAGTAAACTACTCACACATCACTGGAGAGGCCATGGAGTTGATGTAGAGGCCCTCCGTGATCGATGCCCCCTCCTGCGGAGCTTCGAAAAAGGCCCCAAGATGGGATCTCTTGGGTACAGAAGGTTGCGGCGGTGGAATTAGGTTTTCGTGGTGCTCCTGGATGTTTTCGAGGTACGTAGGTATATATAGGAGTGATACGTCTCCAACGTATCTATAATTTTTGATTGCTCCATGCTATATTATCTACTGTTTTGGACATTATTGGGCTTTATTATCCACTTTTATATTATTTTTGGGACTAACCTATTAACCGGAGGCCCAGTCCAGAATTGTTGTTTTTGCCTGCTTTAGGGTTCCAAAGAAAAGGAATATCAAACGGAGTCCAAACGGAACGAAACCTTCGGGAACGTGATTTTCTCAACGAACAGGACCCAGGAGACTTGGACCCTACGTCAAGACACAAAAGAGGAGGCCACGAGGTAGGGGGCGCGCCTACCCCCCCCCCCAGATGCGCCCTCCACCCTCATGGGCCCCCTATTGCTCCACCGATGTACTCCTTCCTCCTATATATACCTGCGTACCCCCAAACGATCGGATACGGGGCCAAAAACCTAATTCCACCGCCGCAACTTTCTGTATCCATGAGATCCCATCTTGGGGCCTGTTCCGGAGCTCCGCCGGAGGGGGCATCAATCACGGAGGGATTCTACATCAACACCATAGCCCCTCCGATGAAGTGTGAGTAGTTTACCTCAGACCTACGGGTCCATAGTTATTAGCTAGATGGCTTCTTCTCTCTTTTTGGATCTCAATACAATGTTCTCCCCCTCTCTTGTGGAGAACTATTCGATGTAATCTTCTTTTTGCGGTGTGTTTGTTGAGACCGATGAATTGTGGGTTTATGATCAAGTCTATCGATGAACAATATTTGAATCTTCTCTGAATTCTTTTATGTATGATTGGTTATCTTTGCAAGTCTCTTCGAATTATCAGTTTGGTTTGGCCTACTAGATTGATCTTTCTTGCAATGGGAGAAGTGCTTAGCTTTGGGTTCAATCTTGCGTTGTCCTTTCCCAGTGACAGTAGGGGCAGCAAGGCACGTATTGTATTGTTGCCATCGAGGATAACAAGATGGGGTTTTCATCATATTGCATGAGTTTATCCCTCTACATCATGTCATCTTGCTTAAGGCGTTACTCTATTTTTAACTTAATACTTTAGATGCATGTTGGATAGCGGTCGATGAGTGGAGTAATAGTAGTAGATGCAGGCAGGAGTCGGTGTACTTGTCTTGGATGTGATGCCTATATACATGATCATACCTAGATATTCTCATAACTATGCTCAGTTCTGTCAATTGCTCAACAGTATTTTGTTCACCCATCGTAGAACACCTATGCTCTCGAGAGAAGCCACTAGTGAAACCTATGGCCCCCGGGTCTATCTTTATCATATTAATCACCTACTACTTAGTTATCTCCTTTGCTTTTTACGTTTGCCTTTATTTTACTTTGCATCTTTATCACAAAAATACCAAAAATATTATCTTATCATATCTATTAGATCTCACTCTCGTAAGTGGCCGTGTAGGGATTGACAACCCCTATTCGCGTTGGTTGCGCGGATTTATTTGTTTTGTGCAGGTACGAGGGACTCGGCATAGCCTCCTACTGGATTGATACCTTGGTTCTCAAAAACTGACGGAAATACTTACGCTACTTTGCTGCATCATCCCTTCCTCTTCGGGGAAAACCAACGCAATGCTCAAGAGGTAGCAAGAAGGATTTCTGGCGCCGTTGCCGGGGAGGTCTACGCAAAAGTCAACATACCAAGTACCCATCACATACCCTTATCTCCCGCATTACATTATATGCCATTTGCCTCTCGTTTTCCTCTCCCCCACTTCACCCTTGCCATTTTATTCGCCCTCTCTCTCTCTATTCTCCCTCTCTTTCTCTATTTGCCTCTTTTTGCCCGCTTGCTTTTTGTTTGCTTGTGTGTTAGTTTGCTTGCTTGTCACGATGGCTCAAGATAATACTAAATTGTGTGACCTCACCAATACCAACAACAATGATTTTATTAGCACTCCGATTACTCCTCTTACCGATGCTGAATCTTGTGAAATTAATACTACTTTGCTGAATCTTGTCATGAAAGATCCGTTTCCCGGCCTTCCTAGTGAAAATGCCGCTACCCATATAAATAGCTTCATTGATTTGTGTGATATGCAAAAGAAGAAATATGTGGATAATGGTATTGTTAAATTGAAGCTATTTCCTTTTTCACTTAGAGATCGTGCTAAAGCTTGGTTTTCGTCTTTGCCTAAAAATAGTATTGATTCATGGAATAAGTGCAAAGATGCTTTTATCTCTAAGTATTTTCCTCCCGCTAAGATCATCTCTCTTAGAAACGATATTATGAATTTTAAGCAAATTGATCATGAACATGTTGCACAAGCTTGGGAGAGAATGAAACTAATGATACGTAATTGCCCTACTCATGGTTTGAATTTGTGGATGATCATACAAAATTTTTATGCCGGATTGAATTTTGCTTCTAGAAATCTTTTAGATTCGGCCGCGGGAGGCACTTTTATGGAAATCACTTTAGGAGAAGCTACTAAACTCCTAGATAATATTATGGTTAATTATTCTCAATGGCATACTGAAAGATCTACTAATAAAAAGGTGCATGCGATAGAAGAAATTAATGTTTTGAGTGGAAAGATGGATGAACTTATGAAATTATTTGCTAATAAGAGTGTTTCTTCTGATCCTAATGATATGCCCTTGTCTACTTTGATTGAGAATAATAATGAATATATGGATGTGAATTTTGTTGGTAGGAACAATTTTGGTAACAACGCATATAGAGGAAATTTTAATCCTAGGCCTTATCCTAGTAATCCCTCTAATAATTATGGTAATTCCTACAACAATTCTTATGGAAATTATGATAAGATTCCCTCTGATTTTGAATCTAATATTAAAGAATTTATTATTTTGCAAAAGAATTTTAATGCTTTGATTGAAGAAAAATTGCTTAAGATTGATGAGTTGGCTAGGAACGTTGATAGAATTTCTCTGTATGTTGATTCTTTGAAACTTAGATCTATTCCACCTAAGCATGATATCAATGACTCTCTCAAAGCCATGAGAATTTCCATTGATGAGTGCAAAGAAAGAACCGCTAAGATACGTGCTAAGAATTATGCCTTTATAAGAGCGTGTTCTTCTAGTTCCTATGAAAATAAAAATGAAGATCTAAAAGTTATTGATGTGTCCCATATTAAATATTACTTTTTCAATATGAATCTTGATAATGATGGGACTGAATATGATCCACCTTTACCTAGAAGGCGTTCCAAGAATTCGGAATTTTTTGATCTTGATGCTAAAATTGATAAAAGTGGGATTGAAGAAATTAAAACCCTAGATGTTGCTAAACCCACTATTATGGATTTCAAGGAATTTAACTATGAAAATTGCTCTTTGATTTATTGTATTTCCTTTTTACAATGCTTATAGTCAAAATAAAGCGTTTACTAAACATATCGTTGATGCCTTAATGCAATCTTATCAAGAAAAACTTGAATTGGAAGTTTCTATCCCTAGAAAGCTTATGATGAGTGGGAACCAACTATTAAAACTAAAATTAAAGATCATGAATGCTATGCTTTACGTGATTTGGGTGCTAGTGTTTCCACGATTCCAAAGACTTTGTGTGATTTATTAGGTTTCCGTGATTTTGAGGATTGCTCTTTAAACTTGCACCTTGCGGATTCCACTATTAAGAAACCTATGGGAAGAATTAATGATGTTCTTATTGTTGCAAATAGGAATTATGTGCCCGTAGATTTTATTGTTCTTGACATAGATTGCAATCCTTCATGTCCTATTATTCTTGGTAGACCTTTCCTTAGAACGATTGGTGCAATTATTGATATGAAGGAAGGAAATATTAGATTCCAATTTCCATTAAGGAAAGGCATGGAACACTTTCCTAGAAAGAAAATTAAATTACCTTATGAATCTATTATGAGATCCACTTATGGATTGCCTACCAAAGATGGCAATACCTAGATCTATCCTTGCTTGTTATGCCTAGCTAGGTGCGTTAAACGATAGCGTTTGTTGGGAGGCAACCAAATTTTATTTTTATTCCTTGCTTTTTGTTCATATTTAGTAATAAATAATTTATCTAGCCTCTGTTTTGGTTGTATTTTTTGTGTTTAATTAGTGTTTGTGCCAAGTAGAACCATTGGGAAGACTTGGGGAAAGCCTTGTTACACTTGCTGTAAAAAACAGAAACTTTAGCGCTCACGAGAAATGATGCCATTTTTATTTGCAAAGTGATATTTAGTTAATTCTTTTTGTAGATGATTAATAGATAAATTCCTCAAGTCGAGAAATTTATTTTATAATTTTTGGGGTTCCAGATCTTGCGCTAGCTACAGATTACTATAGACTGTTCTGTTTTTGACAGATTCTGTTTTTCGTGTGTTGTTTGCTTATTTTGATGAATCTATGGCTAGTAAAATAGTTTGTAAACCATAGAGAAGTTGGAATAAAGTAGGTATAACACCAATATAAATAAAGAATGAGTTCATTACAGTACCTTGAAGTGGTCTTTTGTTTTCTTTCGCTAATGGAGCTCACGAGATTTTCTACTTTAAGTTTTGTGTTGTGAAGTTTTCAAGTTTTGGGTAAAGATTTGATGGATTATGGAACAAGGAGTGTCTAGAGCCTAAGCTTGGGGATGACCATGGCACCCCCAAGATAATATAAGGACACCTAAAAGCCAAAGCTTGTGGATGCCCCGGAAGGCATCCCCTCTTTCGTCTACTTCTATCGGTAACTTTACTTGGAGCTATATTTTTATTCGCCACATGATATGTGTTTTGCTTGGAGTGTCTTGTATGATTTGAGTCTTTACTTTTTAGTTTACCACAATCATACTTGCTGTACACACCTTTTTAGAGAGCCATACATGATTTGGAATTTGTTTGAATACTCTATGTGCTTTGCTTATATCTTTTGAGTTATATAGTTTTGCTCTAGTACTTCACTTATATCTTTTAGAGCACGGTGGTGGGTTCGTTTTATAGAAACTATTGATCTCTCATGCTTCACTTAGATTATTTTGAGAGTCTTAAATAGCATGGTAATTTGCTTAAAATACTAATATGCTTGGTATACAAGATTAATAATAAAACTTTCTTATGAGTGTGTTGAATACTATGAGAAGTTTGATGCTTGATAATTGTTTTGAGATATGAAGATGGTGATATTAAAGTTGTGCTAGTAGAGTAGTTGTGAATTTGAAGAATACTTGTGTTAAAGTTTTTGATTCCCGTAGCATGCACGTATGGTGAACCGTTATGTGATGAAGTCAGAGCATGATTTATTTTTTGATTGTCTTCCTTATGAGTGGCGGTCGGGGACGAGCGATGGTCTTTTCCTACCAATCTATCCCCCTAGGAGCATGCATGTAATACTTTGCTTTGATAAATTGTAGATTTTTGCAATAAGTATATGAGTTCTTTATGACTAATGTTGAGTCCATGGATTATACGCACTTTTTCTCATCCTTCCCCCTTTGCTAGCCTCTCTAATACCGCGCACCTTTCGCCGGTATCATACACCCACCATATACATTCCTCAAAACAGCCACCATACCTACCTATTATGGCATTTCCATAGCCATTCCGAGATATATTGCCATGCAACTTTCCACCGTTCCACTTATTATGACACACTCCATCATTGTCATATTACTTAGCATGATCATGTAGTCGACATCGTATTTGTGGCAAAGCCACCGTTCATAATTCTTTCATACATGTCACTCATGAGTCATTGCATATCCCGGTACACCGCCGGAGGCATTCATATAGAGTCATATTTTGTTCTAAGTATCAAGTTGTAATTGTTGAGTTGTAAGAAAAAAAAGTGTGATGATCATCATTATTAAAGCATTGTCCTAGTGAGGAAAGGATGATGGAGACTATGATTCCCCCACAAGTCGGGATGAGACTCCGGACTAAAAATAATTAAAAAAAAGAGGCCATAAAAAAGGCCCAAATAAAAAAATGAGAGAAAAAGAGAGAAGGGACAATGCTACTATCCTTTTACCACACTTGTGCTTCAAAGTAGCACCATGATATTCATAGTAGAGAGTCTCTCATTTCATCACTTTCATATACTAGTGGGAATTTTTCATTATAGAACTTGGCTTGTATATTCCAATGATGGGCTTCCTCAAAATGCCCTAGGTCTTCATGAGCAAGCAAGTTGGATGCACAGCCACTTAGTTTCTTTTTGAGCTTTCATATACCTATAGCTCTAGTGCATCCGTTGCATGGCAATCCCTACTCACTCACATTGATATCTATTGATGGGCATTTCCATAGCCCGTTGATACGCCTAGTTGATGTGAGACTATCTTCTCCCTTTTTGTCTTCTCCACAACCACCATTCTATTCCACCTATAGTGCTATGTCCATGGCTCATGCTCATGTATTGCGTGAAGATTGAAAAAGTTAGAGAATGTCAGAAGTATGAAACAATTGCTTGGCTTGTCATCGGGGTTGTGCATGATTTAAATATTTTGAGTGGTGAAGATGGAGCATAGCCAGATTATATGATTTTGTAGGGATAACTTTCTTTGGCCATGTTATTTTGAGAAGACATAATTGCTTTGTTAGTATGCTTGAAGTATTATTATTTTTATGTCAACATTAAACTTTTGTCTTGAATCTTTCGGTTTTGAATATTCATACCACAATTAAGAATAATTACATTAAAATTATGCCAAGTAGCACTCCGCATCAAAAATTCTGTTTTTATCATTTACCTACTCGAGGACAAGCAGGAATTAAGATTGGGGATGCTTGATACGTCTCCAACGTATCTATAATTTTTGATTGCTCCATGCTATATTATCTACTGTTTTGGACATTATTGGGCTTTATTATCCACTTTTATATTATTTTTGGGGCTAACCTATTAACCGGAGGCCCAGCCCAGAATTGCTGTTTCGAAGAAAAGGAATATCAAACGGAGTCCAAATGGAATGAAACCTTCGGGAACGCGATTTTCTCAACGAACAAGACCCAGGAGACTTGGACCCTATGTCAAGACACAAAAGAGGAGGCCACGAGGTAGGGGGCACGCCTACCCCCCCCCCCAGGCGCGCCCTCCACCCTCGTGGGCCCCCTGTTGCTCCACCGATGTACTCCTTCCTCCTATATATACCTACGTACCCCCAAACGATCGGATACGGAGCCAAAAACCTAATTCCACCACCGCAACTTTCTGTATCCACGAGATCCCATCTTGGGGCCTGTTCCGGAGCTCCGCCGAAGGGGGCCTCGATCACGGAGGGCTTCTACATCAACACCATAGCCCCTCTGATGAAGTGTGAGTAGTTTACCTCGGACCTACGGGTCCATAGTTATTAGCTAGATGGCTTCTTCTCTCTTTTTGGATCTCAATACAATGTTCTCCCCCTCTCTTGTGGAGAACTATTCGATGTAATCTTCTTTTTGCGGTGTGTTTGTTGAGACTGATGAATTGTGAGTTTATGATCAAGTCTATCTATGAACAATATTTGAATCTTCTCTGAATTCTTTTATGTATGATTGGTTATCTTTGCAAGTCTCTTCGAATTATAAGTTTGGTTTGGCCTACTAGATTGATCTTTCTTGCAATGGGAGAAGTGCTTAGCTTTGGGTTCAATCTTGCGGTGTCCTTTCCCAATGACAGTCGGGGTAGCAAGGCACGTATTGTATTGTTGCCATCGAGGATAACAAGATGGGGTTTTCATCATATTGCATGAGTTTATCCCTCTACATCATGTCATCTTGCTTAAGGCGTTACTCTGTTTTTAACTTAATACTCTAGATGCATGTTGGATAGCGGTCGATGAGTGGAGTAATAGTAGTAGATGCAGGTAGGAGTCGGTCTACTTGTCTCGGACGTGATGCCTATATACATGATCATACCTAGATATTCTCATAACTATGCTCAATTCTGTCAATTGCTCAACAGTAATTTGTTCACCCACCGTAGAATACCTATGCTCTCGAGAGAAGCCACTAGTGAAACCTATGGCCCCCGGGTCTATCTTTATCATATTAATCTCCTACTACTTAGTTATCTCCTTTGCTTCTTACCTTTGCCTTCATTTTACTTTTCATCTTTATCACAAAAATACCAAAAATATTATCTTATCATATCTATCAGATCTCACTCTCGTAAGTGGCCGTGTAGGGATTGACAACCCCTATTCTCGTTGGTTGCAAGGATTTATTTGTTTTGTGCAGGTACAAGGGACTCGCGCATAGCCTCCTACTGGATTGATACCTTGGTTCTCAAAAACTGAGGGGAATACTTACGCTACTTTGCTACATCATCCCTTCCTCTTCGGGGAAAACCAACGTAGTGCTCAAGAGGTAGCAAGGAGGAAGAAGTAGGTCGGTGGAGCAACGAGGGGTCCACGAGGGTGGAGGGCGCGCCCAGGGGGGTAGGCGCACCCCCTTGCCTCGTGGCCTCCTCGTTGATTGCTTGACGTCCACTCCAAGTCCTCTGGATCACGTTTGTTCCAAAAATCACGCTCTGAAAGGTTTCATTCCATTTGGACTCCATTTGATATTCTTTTTCTGCGAAACACTGAAATAGGCAAAAAACAACAATTTGGGCTGGGCCTCCGGTTTATAGGTTAGTCCCAAAAATAATATAAAAGTGTATAAATAGGCCCATTAAGCATCTAAAACAGAATATATAATAGCATGGAACAATTAAAAATTATAGATACGTTGGAGACGTATCAGTGGTAAGCAGTATGACTATCACCGCCCACAACCCTTTGTATTCTACTCGTGCATATCATCTACGCATAGACCTGGCTCATGATGCCACTGTTTAGGAATCATTGCATGGAAAACAATTTTTTTTCTATGCACACGCAATGATATATCCATGGAGATGCATAGTAACGAGGGGGAGAGTGTGTCTACGTACCCTCGTAGACCGTAAGTGGAAGCGCTTCAAAACGAGGTTGATGTAGTTGAACTTCTTTGAGCTTCAAACGATAAAGTACCGAACGCGCGACACCTCCGCGTTCTGCACACGTTCAGCTCGGTGACCTCCCTCGCCTTCTTGATCCAGCAAGACGTCGAGGCAGTAGATGAGTTCCGTCAGCACGACGGCGTGGTGATGGTGAAGGTGAAGTGATCTCCGCAGGGCTTCGCCTAAGCACTACGAAAATATGACCAGGGGTGTAAACGGTGGAGGGGGGCGCTGCACACGGCTAGGCAATTGTCTGGTTGTGCTAGGGGCGCCCCCCATATATATATATATATATATATATATATATATATATAGGTGAAAGAGAGAGGGGCGGCAGCCCAGGAGGCGCCCAAGTAGGACGAATCCTACTTGGGGTCTCCCCATGGCGGGCGCCCCCCTTCCTTAACTGTCGGAGGGGGAAGGAAAGAGGAGGGAGGAGGGAAGGAAGGGGGAGGTCGAATCCCTCCCCTTTCCTTCTCCCTTCTCCTATTTCCTTATCCTCTGGTTCGGCCCATATGGGGGGCGCACCAGCCCCTGGTGGCTGGTGCGTTTCCTCTCTTGGCCCATTAGGCCCATATCTTTTGTCGGGGGTACCCGGAACCCCTTCCGGTGACCCGATATGTACCCAGTACCCTCCGGAACACTTCCGGTGTCCGAATACTATCATCCTATATATCAATCTTTACCACTCGACCATTTCAAGACTCCTCGTCATGTCCATGATCTCATCTGGGACTCCGAACAACATTCGATCACCAAATCACATAACTCATGTAATACAATATCGTCATCGAATGTTAAGCGTGCGAACCCTACGGGTTCGAGAACTATGTAGACATGACCGAGACACCTCTTCAGTCAATAACCAATAGCAGAACCAGGATGCCATATTGGCTCCTACATATTCTACGAAGATCTTTGCCGGTCGAACCGTTATGACAACATACGTTACTCCCTTTGTTTGTCGGTATGTTACTTGCCCGAGATTTGATTGTCGGTATCTTCATTCCTAATTCAATCTCGATACCAGTGCTACCTCTTGAGCACTGCGTTGGTTTTCCCTTGAAGAGGAAAGGGTGATGCAGCAAAGTAGCGTAAGTATTTCCCTCAGTTTTTGAGAACCAAGGTATCAATCCAGTAGGAGACTACACGCAAGTCACCTCGCACCTACACAAACAAATAAGAACCTCGCAACCAACGCGATAAAGGGGTTGTCAATCCCTTCACGGTTACTTACGAGAGTGAGATCTGATAGAGCTAATAAGACAAATATTTTTGGTATTTTTATGATATAGATTGAAAGTAAAGATTGCAAAGTAAAATAGATTGGAAACTTATATGATAGAAGATAGACCCGGGGCCATAGGTTTCACTAGTGGCTTCTCTCAAGATAGCATAAGTATTACGGTGGGTAAACAAATTACTGTCGAGCAATTGATAGAAAAGTGCATAATTATGAGAATATCTAGGCATGATCATGTATACAGGCATCACGTCTGCGACAAGTAGACCGAAACGATTCTGCATCTACTACTATTACTCCACACATCGGCCGCTATCCAGCATGCATCTTGAGTATTAAGTTCATAAGAATAGAGTAACGCATTAGTCAAGATGACATGATGTAGAGGGATAAACTCAAGCAATATGATATAAACCCCATCTTTTTATCCTCGATGGCAACAATACAATATGTGCCTTGCTGCCCCTGCTGTCACTGGGAAAGGACACCACAAGATTGAACCCAAAGCTAAGCACTTCTCCCATTGCAAGAAAGATCAATCTAGTAGGCCAAACCAAACTGATAATTCGAAGAGACTTGCAAAGATAACAAATCATACATAAAAGATTTCAGAGAAGAATCAAATATTGTTCATAGATAAACTTGATCATAAACCCACAATTCATCGGATCTCGACAAACACACCACAAAAAGAATTACATCGAATAGATCTCCAAGAAGATCGAGGAGAACTTTGTATTGATATCAAAAGAGAGAGAGAGAAGAAGCCATCTAGCTAATAACTATGGACCCGAAGGTCTGTGGTAAACTACTCACACATCATCGGAGAGGCTATGGTGTTGATGTAGAAGCCCTCCATGATCGATTCCCCCTCCGGCGGAGCTCCAGAAAAAGGCCCCAAGATGGGATCTCTTGGGTACAGAAGGTTGCGGTGGTGGAAATATGGTTTCGTGGTGCTCCTGGATGTTTTGGGGGTATATGGATATATATAGGAGGGAGAAGTAGGTCGGTGGAGCGGTGAGGGGCCCACGAGGGTGGGGCGCCCAGGGGGCAGGCGCGCCTCCCTGCCTCGTGGCCTCCTCGCTCCTTTCTTGACGTCTACTCCAAGTCCCTTGGATCACGTTTGTTCCAAGAATAACTCTCCCGAAGGTTTCATTCCGTTTGATATTCCTTTTCCGCGAAACACCGAAATAGGCAAAAAAAACAACAATTTGCACTGGGCCTTGGGTTAGTAGGTTAGTCCCAAAAATAATATAAAAGTGTATAATAAAGCCCATTAAACATCCAAAACAGATAATATAATAGCATGGGACAATCAAAAATTATAGATACGTTGGAGACGTATCAAGCATCCCCAAGCTTAATTCCTGCTCGTCCTCGAGTAGGTAAATGATAAAAATAGAATTTTTGATGTGGAATGCTACCTAGCATAATTCTCAATGTAATTTTATTTATTGTGCCATGAATATTCAAATCCGAGAGATTCAAGACAAAAGTTTAATATTGACATAAAAATAATAATACTTCAAGCATACTAACTAAGTAATCATGTCTTCTCAAAATAACATGGCCAAAGAAAGTTCATCCCTACAAAATCATATAGTTTGGTCATGCTCCATTTTCGTCACACAAGAATGTTGTCATCATGCACAACCCCGATGACAAGCGAAGCAATTGTTTCATACTTTAGTAATCTCAAACTTTTTTCAATTTTCACGCAATACATGAGCGTGAGCCATGGATATAGCACTATGGGTGGAATAGAATATAATGATGGGGGTTATGTGGAGAGGACAAAAAAGGAGAAAGTCTCACATCGACGTGGCTAATCAACGGGCTAGGGAGATGCCCATCAATTGATGTCAATGCAAGGAGTAGGGATTGCCATGCAACGGATGTACTAGAGATATAAATGTATGAAAGGTCAACAAAAGAAACTAAGTGGGTGTGCATCCAACTTGCTTGCTCATGAAGACCTAGGGCATTTGAGGAAGCCCATTGTTGGAATATACAAGCCAAGTTCTATAATGAAAAATTCCCACTAGTATATGAAAGTGACAAAACAAGAGACTCTCTATCATAAAGATCATGGTGCTACTTTGAAGCACAAGTGTGGAAAAAAAGGATAGTAGCATTGTCCCTTTTTTCTCTTTTTTTATTTTTTGGGCCTTTTTTATTTGGCCTTTCCTTTTTTTATTTGGGACAATGCTCTATTAATGATGATCATCACACTCCTATTTATTTACAACTCAATGATTACAACTTGATACTAGAACAAAACATGACTCTATATGAATGCATCTGGCGGTGTACTGGGAAGGGCAATGAATCAACAGTGACATGTATGATAAATTATGCATGGTGGTTTTGCCACAAATACGATGTCAAATACATGATCATGCAAGGCAATATGACAATGATGAAGCGTGTCATAAATGAAACGGTGGAAAGTTGCATGGCAATATATCTCGGAATGGCTATGGAAATGCCATAATAGGTAGGTATGGTGGCTGTTTTGAGGAAGATATAAGGAGGTTTATGTGTGATAGAGCTTATCATATCACGGGGTTTGGATGAACCGGATGAACCGGCGAAGTTTGCACCAACTCTCAAGGTGAGAAAGGGAAATGCACGGTACCGAAGAGGCTAGCAATGATGGAAAGGTGAGAGTGCGTATAATCCATGGACTCAACATTAGTCATAAAGAACTCACATACTTATTGCAAAAATCTACATGTCATCAAAAATTAATCATTACGGGCATGCTCCTAGGGGGGTAGATTGGTAGGAAAAGACCATCGCTCGTCCCCGACCGCCACTCATAAGGAAGACAATCAAAAAACACCTCATGTTTCAAATTTGTTACACAACGGTTACCATACGTGCATGCTACGGGACTTGCAATCTTCAACACAAGTATTTCTCAAATTCACAACTACTCAACTAGCACAACTCTAATATCACCATCTTTATATCCCAAAACAATTATCAAGTATCAAACTTCTCATAGTATTCAATTCACCTTTTTTATGAAAGTTTTTATTATACCAATCTTGGATGCCTATCATATTATGACCAATTTTATAGCCAAAGCAAATTACCATGCTGTTCTAAAGGACTCTCAAAATAATATAAGTGAAGCATGAGAGATCAATAATTTCTATAAAATAAAGCGACCACTGTGCTCTAAAAGATATAAGTGAAGTACTAGAGCAAAATTATCTAGCTCAAAAGATATAAGTGAAGCACATAGAGTATTCTAATAAATTCCAATTAATGTGTGTCTCTCCCAAAAGGTGTGTAGAGCAAGGATGATTGTGGTAAACTAAAAATCAAAGACTCGAATCATACAAGACGCTCCAAGCAAAACACATATCATGTGGTGAATAAAAATATAGCCTCAAGTAAAGTTACCGATGGACGAAGACGAAAGAGGGGATGCCTTCTGGGGCATCCCCAAGATTAGGATTTTGGTTGTCCTTGAATTTTACCTTGAGGTGCCTTGGGAATCCCCACGATTAGGCTCGTGCCACTCCTTATTCCATAATCCATGAAATCTTTACCCAAAACTTGAAAACTTCACAACACAAAACTCAACAGAAAATCTCATGAGCTCCGTTAGTATAAGAAAACAAACCACCACTTAGGTACTGTAATGAACTCATTCTTTATTTATATTGGTGTTAAACCTACTGTATTCCAACTTCTATATGGTTCATACACTCCGATACTAGCCATAGATTCATCAAAATAAGCAAACAACACACGAAAAACAGAATCTGTCAAAAACAGAACAGTCTGTAGTAATATGTAGGTTTCGAATACTTATGTAACCCCAAAAATTATGAAATAAATTGGTGGACGTGATGAATTTTTCTATTAATCATCTTCAAAAATAATCAACCTAATCGCATTCTCCAGTAAAAAATGGCAGCCAATCTTGTGAGCGCTAAAGTTTCTGTTTTTTACAGCAAGATCGCAAAAACTTACCCAAAGTCTTCCCCAAGGTTCTACTTGGCACAAACACTAATTGAAAGCATAAAACCACATCTAAACAGATGCTAGATGAATTTTTTATTTACAAACTTAACCAAAAAGCAAGAAACAAAAATAAAATTGGGTTGCCTCCCAACAAGCGCTATCGTTTAACGCCCCTAGCTAGGCATCGATAATTTTAATGATGCTCACATGAAAGATAGCAATTGAAACACGAAGAGAGAATCATGTAGTATATGAGAATCACATCTAAGTCTAACATACTTCCTATGCATAGGCTTCTTATAGGCAAACAAATTATCATAGCAAGCAAAAACTAGCATATGCAAGGAAGCGGAAAGAAACAATAGCAATCTCAACATAACGAGAGGTAATTTAGTAACATGAAAATTTCTACAATCATATTTTCCTCTCTCATAATAATTACATGTGGGATCATAAGCAAATTCAACAAAATAGCTATCACATAAAATATTTTCAACACGATCCACATGCATGCAAAGTTGACACTCTTCCAAAATAGTGGGATTAACATTAACTAAAGTCATGACCTCGCCAAACCCACTTTTAATAATATTGCAAACACTATTATCAATATCATATTCATCATGGGGCTAAAATAAATTTTCAAGATCATAAGAAGAATCACCCCAATCATGATCATTGTAACAAGTAGTGGACATAGCAAAACTACCATCCCCAAGCTTAGGGTTTTGCATATTATTAGCACAATTGACATCCATAGAATTTATAGTAAAATCATTACAATCATGCTTTTGATTCAAGGAACTATCAAGTATGGGTGCAATAGCAATAATCTTGTGTTTAACATAAGGAACTATAGCAAATTCATCTCCAATAATATTGGCATCATGGCCATAAGAGTAGCAAGCATCATGTTTATCAAGGGATATTTCAATCAAATCATCAGAATCATAATTATCTATAGATTCGTGCATATCATTATTTTTTTTCCAAAGCAATGGTCATTCTCTCAATAAATTCCTTAACATAGGCATTGTGAGCTTAGTTTTCATAGAAATATTTAAGTATGTCGGAATTTTCAGATTTGTAGAGAGTAATATCATACTTTTCAATCAAAGAAGCAACTTCATGAGCACCCTTAAAAACGACAAATTCTTCAATTTGTTCGATATCATAGTAACTATAAACACCCTTTCCATAAGAAGATAAGATTTCATTATCATTAAACTCACATAGGTAGGGAAGGTGTTTTTTAGGGTTCTTAGAGCAACAAGTAATAAATTTCACAAAGCTTCCAAGCATAGCATAGCAAACTATTTATTTGATACCATAAGAGCTTCCCCTTTTTAGACAAACAAAGACGCACAAAATGAGCATGCTCATCTAAAGATTTCCCATCAACTAGGCTAGTTGGGGTTTCAGCATGAGTGCATAAGGATCGAAGATGATCCAAGTAGAACACTTTAAGTGGATCCATATCAATAGATTGTTAGCAAGCAAAGATGCAAGCAAATAGAAGGCACATGGAAACACAAACAAAAAGACACACGGGAAGAAGGCGAAGAAAAGGAAAAGGTGAAGTGGGGGGGAGGAAAACGAGAGGCAAATGGCAAATAATGTAATGCGAGGGATAAGAGTTTGTGATGGGTACTTTGTATGTCTTGACTTGTGCGTAGATATCCCCGACAACCGCGCCAGAAATCCTGTTTGCTACCTCTTGAGCACTGCGTTGGTTTTCCCTTGAAGAGGAAAGGGTGATGCAGCAAAGTAGCATAATTATTTCCCTTAGTTTTTGAGAACCAAGGTATCAATCCAGTAGGAGATTACACGCAAGTCACCTCGCACCTACACAAACAAATAAGAACCTCGCAACCAACGCGATAAAGGGGTTGTCAATCCCTTCACTATCACTTACGAGAGTGAGATCTGATAGAGATAATAAGATAAATATTTTTGGTATTTTTATGATATAGATTGAAAGTAAAGATTGCAAAGTAAAATAGATTGGAAACTTATATGATAGAAGATAGACCCGGGGGCCATAGGTTTCACTAGTGGCTTGTCTCAAGATAGCATAAGTATTACGGTGGGTAAACAAATTACTGTCGAGCAATTGATAAAAAAGTGCATAATTATGGGAATATCTAAGCATGATCATGTATATAGGCATCACGTCCGTGACAACTAGACCGAAGCAATTCTGCATCTACTACTATTACTCCACACATCGACCGCTATCCAGCATGCATCTAGAGTATTAAGTTCATAAGGACAGAGTAACACATTAGGCAAGATGACATGATGTAGAGGGATAAACTCAAGCAATATGATATAAACCCCATCTTTTTATCCTCGATGGCAACAATACAATACGTGCCTTGCTGCCCCTGCTGTCACTGGGAAAGGACACCGCAAGATTGAACCCAAAGCTAAGCACTTCTCCCATTGCGAGAAACATCAATCTAGTAGGCCAAACCAAACTGATAATTTGAAGAGACTTGCAAAGATAAAAAAATCATACATAAAAGATTTCAGAGAAGAATCAAATATTGTTCACAGATAAACTTGATCATAAACCCACAATTCATCGGATCTCGACAAACACACTGCAAAAAGAATTACATCGAATAGATCTCCAAGAACATCGAGGAGAACTTTGTATTTAGATCCAAAGAGAGAGAAGAAGCCATCTAGCTAATAACTATGGACCCGAAGGTCTGTGGTAAACTACTCACACATCATCGGAGAGGCTATGGTGTTGATGTAGAAGCCCTCCGTGATCGATTCCCCCTCTGGCGGAGCTCCGGAAAAAGGCCCCAAGATGGGATCTCTTGGGTACATAAGGTTGCGGCGGTGGAAATAGGGTTTCGTGGTGCTCCTGGATGTTTTTGCGGTATATGGATATATATAGGAGGAAGAAGTAGGTCGGTGGAGCTATGAGGGGCCCACGAGGGTGGGGGCGTGCCTAGGTGTGACGCCCCCGATTCAATCATACACTAATCATACACACAAATGTGTATGATCAAGATCAGGGACTCACGGGAAGATATCACAACATAACTCTACAAATAAAATAAGTCATACAAGCATCATATTACAAGCCAGGGGCCTCGAGGGCTCGAATACAAGAGCTCGATCATAGACGAGTCAGCGGAAGCAACAATATCTGAGTACAGACATAAGTTAAACAAGTTTTCCTTAAGAAGGCTAGCACAAACTGGGATACAGATCGAAAGAGGCGCAGGCCTCCTGCCTGGGATCCTCCTAAACTACTCCTGGTCGCCGTCAGCGGGCTGCACGTAGTAGTAGGCACCTCCCGAGTAGTAGTAGTCGTCATTGACAGTGGCATCTGGCTCCTGGGCTCCATCGTTTGGTCGCAGCAATCGGGTATAGGAAGGGGGAAAAGAGAGCAAAGCAACCGTGAGTACTCATCCAAAGTACTAGCAAGCAAGGAGCTACACTACATATGTATGCATTGTTATCAACTGGAATAAGGCTATCATATGTGAACTGAACTGCATAATGCCGGAATAAGAGGGGGGTAGCTAGTCCTTTCGAAGACTACGCTTCTGGTAACCTCCATCTTGCAGCAGGAGAAGAGAGTAGATGGTAAGTTCACCAAGTAGCATCGCATAGCATAACCCTAACCGATAATCCTCCCCTCGTCGCCCTATGAGAGAGCGACCACCGGTTGTATCTGGCACTTGAAAGGGTGCATTTTATTAAGTATCCGGTTCTAGTTGTCATAAGGTCAAGGTACAAATCCAAGTCGTCCTGTTACCAAAGATCACGACTATTCGAATAGATTAACTTCCCTGCAGGGGTGCACCACATAACCCAACACACTCGATCCCATTTGGTCGGACACACTTTCCTGGGTCATGCCCGGCCTCGGAAGATCAACACGTCGCAGCCCTACCTAGGCACAACAGAGAGGTCAGCACGCCGGTCTAAATCCTATGGCGCAGGGGTCTGGGCCCATCGCCCATTGCACACCTGCACGTTGCGTACGCGGCCGGTGAGCAGACCTAGCAACCTCCATTACAAAGGAAGTTGCGTTACGCGGTCCAACCCGACACGCGTCGCTCAATCGCTGACATCACGAAGGCTTCGGCTGATACCACAACGTCGAGTGCCCATAACTGTCCCCGCATAGATGGTTAGTGCGTATAGGCCAGTAGCCAGACTCAGATCAAATACCAAGATCTCGTTAAACGTGTTATTTTGAAATAACCGCGAACGCCGACCAGGGCCAGGCCCACCTCTCTCCTAGGTGGTCTCAACCTGCCCTGTCGCTTCGCCACAAAGATCCACTCAGAGGGCCATCGGGACAAACGTCCTTTCGGACCCAATCCGTGAATCACTCGCGGGTACTCCTACGAGCCGACCCGTCTTTAGTCACACAAGTATCATATATTATGTATAGGTATATACTCATGATCAACTCCCGAGTGATCACGGCCCGATAGTATAGCATGGCAGACGGACAATAATGTATGGCCACTGATGATAAGCTTGCATCCTATACTAAGCATTAGGATTGCAGGTAAGGTAACAACAGTAGTAGCAAGGACAGGCTATGCATCAGGATAGGATTAACGGAAAGCAGTAACATGCTACACTACTCTAATGCAAGTAGTGTAGAGAGTAGAGTAGGCGATATCTGGTGATCAAGGGGGGGCTTGCCTGGTTGCTCTGGCAAGAGAGAGGGGTCATCAACTCCGTAGTCGTACTGGGTAGCAGCGACGTCGGTCTCGGTGTCTAACGAGAGAAGAGGGGGAAGAAACAATAAATATAATGCAAACAAATGCATGGCGATGCGTGACATGGCAAAGCGTGATGCTAGGTGTGCCCTAACGCGGTACGAGGTGGTATCGGTGAAGGGGGAAACATCCGGGAAAGTATTCCCGGTGTTTCGCGTTTTCGGACAAATGAACCGGAGGGGGAAAGTTGCGTGTTCGGTATGCTAGGAAACATGGCGGGCGAATGGGCTGCGTATTTGGGTTTGTCTCGTCGTTCTGAGCAACTTTCATGTAGAAAGTATTTTCATCCGAGTTACGGATTAAAAGATATGATTTTCTAAAGATTTAAATCATTTTTTGATTTTGATTAGTTATTTAATTCTAACATTATCCAAAACAGTGAATGATGATGCAGGCATGACAACAGAGTGATGTCAGCAGGTCAACTGGTCGGTTGACCAGTCAAACCAGCCAGGTGGGTCCAGGGGGACCCACATGTCATTGACAGGACACTAACAGGGGGGTTTAGACTAATTAATTGGTTTAATTAGCAGGTGGGGGCCCAGTAGTCAGTGAGAGATTAGGTTTTATTTAATTAATTTAATTAATTAGCAGTTTATCTATTTCTTTTTATTCATTTTATTGCATGGGGCCCGCATGTCAGTGCCACTGGGCTGCCCAATCAGCAGTTGACTGGGTCAACCCAGTCAACAGGGCCACCAGGGCCCACTGGCCAATGACACAGAGGTGGGGCCCGCCTAGCCACATCGGCGGTCAGCGCCGGAGCGACGCCGGCAAGGCAAAACGCGGCGGTGCGGCTCGGGAGGTGGTCGGAAAACCTCTAGAGGGCACCGTTCGACGAGTTTTTGGGCACGTTCGAAAGCTATGGCTGCGCCGCATCCAACGGGGGTGGTTGTGGCGGCAGGGGTGACCGGAATCGAGCGTGGCGAGCTCATCGGCGGACGACGGAGTCGAGCGCAAGAGAACGACGATGCAGCACACTCGCGAGCGAACGGAGAGGCCAGGCGAGTCATGTGTCAGGTGGAGAATGCAACGGGCGCTGGCTCGTGACCATTTGGTCACCGGAGGCACGCCGGCGACGAGCGCGGGTGGCAGCGCGCTCGGGACGTCGATGTGAACTACGCTAGGAGGCACGGGGAGGCTCGGGCGCGGGCTCATTAGGCTCCTACGAGCACCAGGAGTTCGATGTCGCGCTTAGGCGAGCATGACAGAGGCCATGGCCACGGCGGCGAAGCGACCTGCGGCGGTGAGCTCATGGCAATGGCGACGACGTAGCTACGGTGCACGAGGGGCTTAACAAGGAGGAGCAGGAGGCGGGAGAGCTCACCGAGCGGCACACACGAAGGCCCTTGGGGGATTTAGGAGCTGCAGAGTCGACGGCGCTCGTCAGAGACGCCTCGGGGATCCGAGGAAGAAGACGAGGCCGGGGCAGCGTTTGTGGGCGTCCGGCGTCCTGCGGCTCGTTGGGGAGGCGTAGTCAAGGGAGAGGGAGCGAGCGGACACGTCGGAGAGATGCGGAGGTCGCGGTGGCCGCGAGTTCTATGGCGGCGAGGTCATGGCGGTGCTCGGTTGCAGTGGGGAACGAGGGGAGGGGCGAGGTGGATCTGAGGGGAGAGGGAGGCGCAGGGACCGAGAGGGTGAGCGTGGGGGCGAGTGGGAGGCGGGATCGAGGAGGCGGGGGCGTGGCGGCCTTATCCTCTCCTCGACGCCGGCGAGGGGGGTGCGGCGGGGACGTGCCTTGTTCCGACCCGGGTCGGGGGAACAGGGGAAGGGGACGCGGCAGAGGGAGGCGGGCCAGGCGTGGCCAGCTGGGCCAGGTGGGCCGACCGGTGTGAGCTGGGCCGCCTGGTCCAGGGGGGCTTCCCCCTTTTTTTGTTTTTGGTTTTGTAATTTCTTTTTTTTATTTATTTTCTTTTCTATTTTATTTCATTTTAAAGTATTTAGGCATTTTCTTAAAATGTGTTTACTTCACCATAATTACCAGTGCAATATTTGGCACTGACCGAACATTTTTGTTTCAACTTTTAAAAACTTTTGTTGTTTGCCATTTTTCTGAATTGATTTTTGAATCGGTTTGAACTAACGAAAGTTTAGCAACAGTAATCACAGATGACATGGCATCATTAAGAGAGTTTATTGTAGCCTAATTACCCGGGCGTTACAAATCTCCTCCACTACAAGAAATCTCATCCCAAGATTTAGGAGGTAGAAGGAAATAGTGCGGGGTATTCATCACGCAGGTGGTCCTCGCGTTCCCAAGTGGCTTCGTCTTCAGAGTGATTCGACCACTAGACTTTGAGGAACTTGATCGCCTTCTAACGTGTGCGGCGTTCAGCTTGGTCAAGAATGCGGACCGGATGCTCTTTATAGGAGAGGTCCTATTGCAATTCGAGCACTTCATGATCCACCGCTCGGATTGGATCCTTGAAGCAACGGCGGAGTTGTGACACATGGAACACATCGTGAACCTGAGAAAGGTTCGGCGGAAGCTCCAGTTGATATACCACTTTTCCACGCCTTTCGAGAATAGTGAAAGGACTGATATAGCGAGGAGCTAGCTCACCCTTGATCCCGAAGCGGTGAGCACCCTTCATTGGTGTAACTCGAAGATAGGCCTTTTCGCCAGGTTGATAGACCATGTCTTTGTGATGACGGTCATACTGGCTCTTCTGACGTGACTGAGCAGTCTTGAGATTCTCGCGAATAATGCGAACTTTTTCTTCGGCCTGTTGGATAATATCCGGTCCGAAGAGTGGACGTTCCCCAGTTTCTGACCAGTTCAGAGGGGTTCGACACTTTCGTGCATATAGCACTTCGAAGGGGGACATCTTCAGACTAGCTTGATAGCTATTATTATAAGATAACTCGGCATATGGAAGAGATTCCTCCCATTTCTTGCCGAATTAAATTACACAAGCTCGAAGCATGTCTTCGAGAACTTGGTTGACACGTTCAACCTGTCCTTATGACTGAGGATGAAACTCCGTACTGAATGATAGATGAGTTCCCATAGCTTCTTGGAAACTTGCCCAAAATCTTGAAGTGAATAAGCTGCCACGGTCTGAACTGATGACCAGTGGAATATCGTGAAGTGAAACAATTCTGGACATGTAGAGAGTAGCAAGCTGACTAGCAGTGATTGTCTCTTTGACCGCCAGAAAATGTGCAACTTTAAAAAGCCGGTCAATGACGACAAGAATAGCATCATTACCTTTCTGCGATTTGGGAAATCCAGTGACGAAGTCCATTTCAACATGGTCCCATTTCCATTCAAGAATAGAGATAGGTTGCAGAGTTCCAGCAGGCCTTTGATGCTCTGCTTTGATACGGCGACAAATTTCACACTCAGCAACATAACGAGCAATATCCTGCTTCATATTAGACCACCAGAATCTTTGACGGATGTCTTGGTACATCTTTGTACTACCAGGATGAATAGACAAAGGCGTATCATGAGCTTCTTTCATAACCCCTTTAGTCTGATCTAGGTTTTTCCTCAAACGTGGTACCACTAGGCGGCCTTTGAATTACAAGGCACCATCATCGACGATAGAGAAGAAGGAGGGCTTTCCTTCTGCTAGATGACATTTAATCTTATGGACTTCAGAGTCACAACCTTGAATAGTCTTTATACCAGCTACGAGATCTGGTACGACAGCCAGGGTATTTAGAGAACCCTTAGTAACCACACAAAGATTCTTCTTCTAAAACTCTGGGGGAGGGGGGCGAGTGCTCCAGGAGGAACAATATGAAGGTTCAGCTTTCTAAATTCTTCGACAAGCGAGGGCTGAACTTTGTGAACCTGGAGGTGATTGCAGTAAGACTTGTGGCTCAAGGCATCAGCCATTACATTAGCCTTGTCGGGGGTATAGGATATACCCACGTCAAAGTCTGCCACAGTCTCCATCCATCTCTGCTGATGGAGGTTCAGATCTGGCTGAGTAAACAGATACTTCAAACTTTGGTGGTCGGTGAAGATCTCGCAACGATTACCGAGAAGGTAATGTCGCCACTGCTTCAGTGCATGAATGACAGCAGCAAGCTCGAGGTCGTGAACTGGGTAGTTTTCTTCATGAGGGTGCAGTTGATGAGAGGCATAAGCAATCACTCTGCGCTCTTGCATTAGGACACAGCCTAATCCTTGACGGGAAGCGTCACAGTAAATGACGAAGTCCTTCTTAGTATCAGGTGGAGCAAGCACTGGGGCAGAAGTCAACTTGTCTTTGAGCGCCTGGAAACTTTCCTGACGCTTGTCTGTCTAGTCGAACTTGACACCCTTATGCAATAGATTAGTCAGAGGTCTTGCAATCTTGGAGAAGTTCTCGACGAATCGACGGCAATAGCTGGCGAGACCGAGAAAACTTCGGACTTGCTTGACATTCTTCGGAGGAGTCCAATCGAGAATAGCCTGAACTCATTCAGGGTTGATGGCAGTACCATCCTTGGAGATGACATGCCCAAGATAGATTACTTCGGGGAGCCAGAATTCACACTTGGAATAATTAGCATACAGTTCATGCTCTCGAAGCTTTTCCAGCACAAGACGAAGATGTTCAGCATGTTCTTCCTCGTTCTTGGAAAATACAAGGATATCGTACAGATAAACCACGATGAACTTGTCGAGGTAATCCATGAATATATAGTTCATTAGGAGAGAGAAGGTGGCGGGAGCATTCGTTAAGCCGAATGACATGACGGTGTACTCGTATGACCCATACCGAGTCACGAAGGCGGTTTTTGAGATGTCCTCTTCACGAACACGGATCTGGTGGTAACCCAACCTCAAGTCGAGTTTGGAAAACACTGATGAGCCAGCCAGTTGATCATAAAGATCATTGATCCGAGGAAGAGGGTATTTATTCTGAATGGTAGCTTGGTTTATAGGACGGTAGTCTTGGACTAATCGGTTTGTCCCATCCTTCTTCTTAACAAAGAGAGAAGGTGCTCCCCAAGGAGAGCAACTTGGGCGAATGAAACCTTTGACAAGAGATTTGTCGATTTCCTCCTTAAGCTCAATGAGTTCATGCGGCGGCATCTTGTAGGGTCGTTTAGCTATAGGGGTGGTGCCGGGTTTCAAGTCGATGATGAATTCGATAGCTCTAGCAGGGGGAATCCCTGGAAGTTCTTCTAGGAAGACATCTTGGAATTCACGAATGACGGGAATGTTTTCAATGCCCTCGAGTGGTGCAGCGTTCAACGCATTCAAGGCATAAAGCCATGCCTCAGCGTTCTGAACTAGATGAGCTTGGTAAGCTATTATTTCATCAGAAGGGTGTAACAGATGGACGACCTTAGTGGCGCAAACTATAGAAGCGGTATGCGCTTTCGACCAATCCATTCCCAGAATGAGGTCGATGTTAGATGACTTCAGGATAATGGGAGAGGCATAGAATTCCAGCCCTTCGATTTCCACGGGGACGTCGATGCCAACCAGTGAAGTTTGACATTGTCCCACGGGGGTTTTTACCAATATCGAAGTGTTCATCTCCTCACACTTAACGTCATGCTTGTATGCAAAATCTTCTGACATGAATGAATGCGATGCTCCTGAATCGAATAAAACAGATGCAGGTACTGAATTTACGAGGAGTGTACTCATCACAGTAGCATGCTGGTCTAGAACTTCATTGAGATCAATGTGGTTGGCATGAACACGACCATAAGACTTGGCATCGTTATTGCGAGGCTGGTTGCTTCCACGGCCAGCTGTGGGAAGGGCCAGTTGATTCTGGTTCTAATTCTGATAGCAGTTCCTGGCAAGGTGACCAGGTTGGCCACACTTGTAGCATAGACCATTATTGGGAGTGGGAACAGGAGCTTGGGGTGGTGGAGCTGGAAGCCTTGGCTACCTAGTTGGTGGAGCAGGCAGACGAGGTGCAGCATAGGACTGCCTTGGGGCAGGTGCAGTTGGCTGGTACATGCTGTTGGGAATCCATATCTTAGGCTTCTGTGAGGACAGGCCCGAAGATGAGCCCGTGTCATGGTTGCGCTTGTGAGAGCTCTGGTATTCCTGCAGACCAGTTTCAACATTGATGGCCTTGTTCACCAGGGTGGCGAAATCAGCAAAGTCATGCACTAGAAGTGTGAGCTTGATGTCAGCTTGAAGGCCATCACGGAACTTCTCCTGTCTGTGTGCATCAGTTGCAATGTCCTCCTCAGCATAGCGGGACAAGTCCAGAAACTCCCGCTGATAAGCTTCCACAGTTTTGTTGCCTTGGGTGAGGTTGCGGAACTGACGCTTCTTCCGGTCCATGACTCCCTGAGGAATGAAGTGAGCACGGAAGGCAGCTTGGAAGTCTGGCTAGGTGATGATTGTTCCAGCTGGCAGAGTACGCCTGTGGCTGTCCCACCATTGAGCTGCGGGTCCTTTCAGGAAGAAGGAAGCAAAGGTGACATAGCTGGCAGGGGCTACATCAGCAGACTCCATCTCATAGGTGATGTCACGGAGCCAGTCATCAGCATCCAGAGGCTGAGTTGAGCTGCGATGCACGGTTGGGTTGAGGCGCATGAAATCCTGCAGAGTCACTTGGGTTGGCTGCTGGTTCATATTGGGGCGAGGAAACTGAGCAATAATATTCTCCATGAACTGACGATTCAGCTCAAACTGTTGCATCATCCCAGCCATGTACTCAGGCGGTGGTGGGGCGTTGCCACCACGACCACGACCACCTGGTCTAACCATCTTGCTAATATATAACAGGGGTAGTTCAGCATTGAGAAATTTTCAAAGACAAGAATCATTCATGATGAAACATGCACAACGAAAGCAGCACGATAGACACTACATAGTAGTCGGCATATCTTACAAAAGAGATCATGCATAGAGTTCGGTACACAGAGTTCAGTACATAGACTAAGACATCATAGGCGGCACGCAGGCTCGCGGCGAATGCATCTAACACTAACAAGCAAGTCTACATCAGTCCCACGCGGTACTACGGAGGTAGGTGTAGCCCGACAGCTGGTAGTGTGGCATCGGGAACTCCATGTCGGCAACCTGGGGTCCGCGGGTACTCTGGTGCAGAACTCGACGCTCAAGTGGCAGAAGAGGACCAAGTGCGGGAGAGTAGCCTCCCACATCTGGCCAACCGACGCCCTGGGGCATCACGGTCCTGGCTGGGTAGATCATAGAACGCGGTAGCTCTTTGGATCCGACAAAGGGGTGCAACATCGTCAGAGCACGGTAAAGGTGCTGACGAGTGGTGTACAACTCGTGGCAAAGAGCTCGGTTAGCTCTATCCAGCCCATCAGCATGCAGAACCAGGTTCTGATGGTAGAAGGGCTCTCGGGTGACAGTGGAGTAGGCAGCGGTGTAGTATCCCTCCACACCAACATCGGATGCGATAGCAATGTGCCTGAAGGGGGAGGTGTCCAACTCCTGATACTCTCCACGAAGACGTGTCAGAGCAGCATAAGCAGCATCGTGGACCGCCATATCGATAGTCACTCCAACACCATGAGCAGTGTGAAGCACGATAGTGGAGTCATACTCCCGAGAGTAGAGGTGGACGATGGCACGGTACTGCTCCTGGTTGAAGTCCCAATACTCCTCATAGACGGTGTACTCAGGGTGCCAGCGATAACCCAGATAGGTCATCATCTCAACCAACACAGCAGGTGATCCTGAGGCACCAATGGCCGTCGTGTGGCGCATGACCTGCCTCATGGGTTCCATCTGAAAACAACGATGTTTAGAGGAGTCAAATGACAATGTGGATAATGTTCAATATACTACTCTAATGAATAGCTAGGGCTTATCCAACTTTGGGGTGAACGTGGTCACGGGATCCTAATGTTAAAGTTAGTAAAATCGTTTAACCCGAGTAGAAGATATTTCAGAGTCCCAGAGTAAGGATCGAGGAGTAAAAGATCCTAATACCACCCAGATGGCGACATGGGCCCGTAAGGCACACAACCATGTTTGTAAAAGTTTTTGTAATGTCTAGACTCAACTTTGGCCAAGGAGTGTGGAAGGGGGATTCCTACAGGCAGTCGGCTCTGATACCAACTTGTGACGCCCCCGATTCAATCGTACACTAATCATACACACAAATGTGTACGATCAAGATCAGGGACTCATGGGAAGATATCACAACATAACTCTACAAATAAAATAAGTCATACAAGCATCATATTACAAGACAGGGGCCTCGAGGGCACGAATACAAGAGCTCGATCATAGACGAGTCAGCGGAAGCAAGAATATTTGAGTACAAACATAAGTTAAACAAGTTTGCCTTAAGAAGGCTAGCACAAACTGGGATACAGATCGAAAGAGGCGCAGGCCTCCTACCTGGGATCCTCCTAAACTACTCCTGGTCGCCGTCAGCGGGCTGCACGTAGTAGTAGGCACCTCCCGAGTAGTAGTAGTCGTCATTGACAGTGGCATCTGGCTCGTGGGATCCATCGTCTGGTCGCAGCAATCGGGTATAGGAAGGGGGGAAAGAGAGCAAAGCAACCGTGAGTACTCATCCAAAGTACTAGCAAGCAAGGAGCTACACTACATATGTATGCATTGTTATCAACTGGAATAAGGCTATCATATGTGGATTGAACTGCAGAATGCCAGAATAAGAGGGGGATAGCTAGTCCTTTCGAAGACTACGCTTCTGGTAACCTCCATCTTGCAGCAGGAGAAGAGAGTAGATGGTAAGTTCACCAAGTAGCATCGCATAGCATAACCCTAACCGATGATCCTCCACTCGTCGCCCTGTGAGAGAGAGACCACCAGTTGTATCTGGCACTTGGAAGGGTGCATTTTATTAAGTATCCGGTTCTAGTTGTCATAAGGTCAAGGTACAACTCCAAGTCGTCCTGTTACCGAAGATCGCGGCTATTCGAATAGATTAACTTCCCTGCAGGGGTGCACCACATAACCCAACACGCTCGATCCCATTTGGCCAGACACACTTTCCTGGGTCATGCCCGGCCTCGGAAGATCAACACGTCGCAGCCCTACCTAGGCACAACAGAGACGTCAGCACGTCGGTCTAAATCGTATGGCACAGGGGTCTGGGCCCATCGCCCATTGCACACCTGCACGTTGCGTACGCGGCCAGTGAGCAGACCTAGCAACCTCCATTACAAAGGAAGTTGCGTTACGCGGTCCAACCCGGCGCGCGCCGCTCAGTCGCTGACGTCATGAAGGCTTCGGCTGATACCACGACGTCGACTGCCCATAACTGTCCCTGCGTAGATGCTTAGTGCTTATAGGCCAGTAGCCAGACTCAGATCAAATACCAAGATCTCGTTAAACGTGTTATTTTGAAATAACCGTGAACGCCGACCAGGGCCAGGCCCACCTTTCTCCTAGGAGGTCTCAACCTGCCCTGTCGCTTTGCCACAAAGATCCACTCAGAGGGCCGTCGAGACAAACGTCCTTTCGGACCCAATCCGTGAATCACTCGCGGGTACTCCTACGAGCTGACCCGTCTTTAGTCACACAAGTATCATATATTATGTATAGGTATATACCCGTGATCAACTCCCGAGTGATCACGGCCCGATAGTATAGCATGGCAGACGGACAAGAATGTATGGCCACTGATGATAAACTAGCATCCTATACTAAGCATTAGGATTGCAGGTAAGGTAACAACAGTAGTAGCAAGGACAGGCTATGCATCAGGATAGGATTAACGGAAAGCAGTAACATGCTACACTACTCTAATGCAAGCAGTATAGAGAGTAGAGTAGGCGATATCTGGTGATCGAGGGGGGGCTTGCCTGGTTGCTCTGGCAAGAGAGAGGGGTCGTCAACTCCGTAGTCGTACTGGGTAGCAGCGACGTCGGTCTCGGTGTCTAGCGAGAGAAGAGGGGGAAGAAACAATAAATATAATACAAACAAATGCATGGCGATGCATGACATGGCAAAGCGTGATGCTAGGTGTGCCCTAACGCGGTACGAGGTGGTACCGGTGAAGGGGGAAACATCCGGGAAAGTATTCCTAGTGTTTCGCGTTTTTGGACAGATGAACCAGAGGGGGAAAGTTGCGTGTTCGGTATGCTAGGAAACATGGCGGACGAACGAGCTGCGTATCCGAGTTCGTCTCGTTGTTCTGAGCAACTTTCATGTAGAAAGTATTTTCATCCGAGTTACGGATTAAAAGATATGATTTTCTAAAGATTTAAATCATTTTCTGATTTTAATTAGTTATTGAATTCTAACATTATCCAAAATAGTGAATGATGATGCAGGCATGACATCAGAGTGATGTCAGCAGGTCAACTGGTCGGTTGACCAGTCAAACCAGACAGGTGGGTCCAGGGGGACCCACATGTCATTGACAGGACACTAACAGGGGGGTTTAGACTAATTAATTGGGTTAATTAGCAGGTGGGGGCCCAGTAGTCAGTGAGAGATTAGGTTTTAATTAATTTAATTAATTAGCAGTTTATCTATTTCTTTTTATTCGTTTTATTGCATGGGGCCCGCATGTCAGTGCCATTGGGCTGCCCAGTCAGTAGTTGACTGGGTCAACCCAGTCAACTGGGCCACCAGGGCCCACTGGCCAGCGACACAGAGGTGGGGCCCGCCTAGCCATGTCGGTGGTCAGCGCCGGAGCGACGCCGGCGAGGCAAAACGCGGCGGCACGGCTCGGGAGGTGGTCGGAAAACCACCACAGGGCATCGTTCGACGAGTTTTCGGGCGCGTTCAAAAGCTATGGCTGCGCCGCGTCCAACGGAGGTGGTTGTGGCGGCAGGGGTGACCGGAATCGAGCGTGACGAGCTCATCGGCGGACAACGGAGTCGGACGCAAGAGGAAACGATGACGCGACACACTCATGAGCGAATGGAGAGGCCAGGCGAGTCATGCGTCAGGTGGCGAATGCAACGTGCGCTGGCTCGTGACCATTTGGTCACCGGAGGCACGCCGGCGACGAGCGCGGGCGGCAGCGCGCTCGGGACGTCAATGTGAACTACGCTAGGAGGCACGGGGAGGCTTGGGCTCGGGCTCATTGGGCTCCTACGAGCACCAAGAGTTCGATGTCGCGCTAAGGCGAGCACGACAGAGGCCATGGCCACGGCAGCAAAGCGACCTGCAGCGGTGAGCTCACGGCAATGGCGAAGACGTAGCTACGGTGCGCGAGGGGCTTAACGAGGAGGATCAGGAGGCGGGAGAGCTCACCGAGCGGCACACACAAAGGCCCTTGGGGGATTTCGGAGCTGCAGAGTCGACGACGCTCGTCGGAGACGCGTCGGGGATCCGAGGAAGAAGACGAGGCCGGGGCAGCGTTCGTGGGCGTCCGGCGTCCTGCGGCTCGTCAGGGAGGCGTAGTCGAGGGAGAGGGAGCGAGCGGACACGTCGAAGAGGTGCGGAGGTCGCGGTGGCCGCGAGTTCTACGGCGGCGAGGCCATGGCAGTGCTCGGTTGCAGTGGGGAACGAGGGGAGGAGCGAGGTGGATCTGAGGGGAGAGGGAGGCGCAGGGACCGAGAGGGCGAGCGTGGGGGCGAGTGGGAGGCGGGATCGAGGAGGCGGGGGCGTGGCGGCCTTATCCTCTCCCTGACGCCGGCGAGGGGGGGTGCAGCGGGGACGCGCCCTGTTTCAACCCGGGTAGGGGGAACAGGGGAAGGGGACGCGGCAGAGGGAGGCGGGCCGGGCGTGGCCAGCTAGGCCAGGTGGGCCGGCCGGTGTGAGCTGGGCCGCCTGGTCCAGTGGGGCTTCCCCCTTTTTTTGTTTTTGGTTTTGTAATTTCTTTCTTTTATTTATTTTCTTTTCTGTTTTATTTCATTTTAAAGTATATAGGCATTTTCTAAAAATGTGTTTACTTCACCATAATTACCAGTGCAATATTTGGCACTGACTGAACATTTTTGTTTCAACTTTTAAAAACTTTTGTTGTTTGCCATTTTTCTGAACTGATTTTTGAATCGGTTTGAACTAACGAAAGTTTAGCAACAGTAATCACAGATGACATGGCATCATTAAGCGAGTTTACTGTAGCCTAATTACCCGGGCGTTACACTAGGGGGGTAGGCACGCCTCCCTGCCTCGTGGCCTCCTCGCTCCTTTCTTGACGTCTACTCCAATTTCCCTGGATCATGTTTGTTCTAAAATAACTCTCCCGAAGGTTCCATTCCGTTTGATATTCCTTTTCCGCGAAACAGTGAAATAGGCAAAAAAATAGCAATTTGCACTGGGCCTTGGGTTAGTAGGTTAGTTCCAAAAATAATATAAAAGTGTATAATAAATCCCATTAAACATCCAAAACAGATAATATAATAGCATGGAACAATAAAAATTATAGATACGTTGGATACGTATCAACCGGCAAGTCTCTTTACTCATTCCGTGATACATCACCTCATGACTAACTCCTTAATCATTTGTTTGCAAGCTTATGATGTGTATTACCGAGAGGGCCCAGAGATACCCCTCCGATACTTGAAGTGACAAATCCTAATCTCGATCTATGCCAACTCAACAAACACCTTCGAAGATACTTGTAGAGCATCTTTATGATCACCCAGTTACGTTGTGATGTTTGATAGCACACAAGGTATTCCTCCGGTATCTGGGAGTTGTATAATCTCATAGCCAAAGGAATTAGTATTTGACATGAAGAAAGAAGTAGTAATAAACTGAACAATCATTATGCTAAGCTAACGGATGGGTCTTGTCCATCACATCATTGTCCTAATGATGTGATCCCGTTATCAAATGACAACTCAGGTCTATGGTTAGGAAACCTTAACCATCTTTGATCAACGAGCTAGTCTAGTAGAGGCTCACTAGGGACGCGGTGTTTGTTTATGTATTCACACATGTATTAAGGTTTTCGATTAATACAATTCTAGCATGAATAATTAACCTTTATCATGAATAAGGACATATAAAATAACAACTTTAGTATTGCCTCTAGGGCATATTTCCTTCAGACTTACCAAATAAAATAATGTTTCTTTCGTAAGTCTTTAAGTGCATAAAATAAGTATTTACCAAATAAAATGCCATTGTTTAAATTCACATTAATATGGACAGATAAATCACAAAGTAACCTACTAGAACATTTATGCCCATTGCAAAGCACAGACAAACTACCGAAAGGATAACTTATTATAACTCGGTGTTAGAGGACGTCTTATATGCAAGTGTGCCACCTTTCCAATATTCATGATTTTTTGGAAATTAAGTTTGAGGATGAGTGAATGGTTAGCTATCTATGTTAGAAGGGATGTATTGCATTGGATTGAGCCTTGAGGGCGACTATATATTGAGTACAAGATTTGGAGGGCAAGATGCCTCCTAGAGATAAGATGGAAACAATTCCTATCTAATCCCAGACAATCTCTAACTACCAAATATATCTCTAACATCCCCTCGTAGTCGTAGTGGTAGCGTTGCGAACAACAGGAGCGTCGTGGACGGTCAGACTGGAGAGAATAGCAGTCGAGGGGCTGATAACCCCCCGCAATCGTAGCGGTAGCGTCGAGGACTGCTACTTCCTGACAGTGCGTTGATGTTCCCTTGAATAGGAAAGGGTGATGCAGCAAAGTAGAGATAAGTATTTCCCTCAGTTAAGAACCAAGGTATCAATCCAGTAGGAGGAACACACAAGTCCCCAATAAATGCACCTGCACAAACTAACAAACACTTGGACACAACACGAAAAAGGGGTTGTCAATCCCTTCACGGTCACTAGCAAGACTGAGATCTGATAGAGATAGGTATAAAAGATAAATAAAAGTGCAAAAATAAATAAAAGTAAATAAATTGCAGCAAGGTATTTTTTGGTTTTATAGATCTGAAAATAATAAGATAAAAATAGACCCGGGGGCCATAGGTTTCACTAGAGGCTTCTCTCTTGAAGAAAGCATATGGTTGGTAAACAAATTACTGTTGAGCAAGTGATAGAAAAGCGCATAGTTATGACGATATCTAAAGAAATAATCATGAATATAGGCATCCGTCCGTGACAAATACACTGACTCCTACCTGCATCTACTACTATTACTCCACACATCGACCGCTATCCAGAAAGCATCTAGTGTATTAAGTTAACAAGAACGGAGTAACGTCTTAAGCAAGATGACATGATGTAGAGGGATAGATCCAAACAATATGGTAAAAACCCAATCTGTTTATCCTTAATGTCAACAATACAAATACGTGCCTCACCACCCCTACTGTCACTCGGTGAGGACACCACAAGATTGAACCCATCACAAAGCACCTCTCCCATTGCAAGATAGATCAATCTAGTTGGAGAAACCAAATCAAAAGATCAGAGAGAAATACAAAGCTATCTTAATAATGCATAAAAGAGTTCAAAGAAGACTCAAATAATATTCATATATAATCTGATCATAAACCCACAATTCATCGGATCTCAACAAACACACCGCAAAAGAAGATTACATCGAATAGATCTCCAAGAACATTGTATTGAAGATCAAAGAGACAGAAGAAGCCACCAAGCTACTAGCTATGGACCCGTAGGTCCGTGGTAAACTACTAACACATCATCGGAAGGGCAGCAAGGTTGATGTAGAGGCACTCCATGATCGAACCCCCTCCGGCAGAGTGCCAGAAAATGCCCCAAGATGGAACAGAAGCTTGCGGCGGCGGAAAAGTATTTTTGGTGTGTCCTCTGGTGTACGGGGAATATTTGGGTATTTATAGAGCTGAAATAAGGGTTAGGGGAGTCCCGAGGGGCCCACAAGCCTGGGAGGCGTCCCCCTAGGGCGCGCCTTTAGGGCTTGTGGCCCTCTCGTGGCTCCTTTGTCCTCCTCCCGAAGCTTCGTGGTTGTCTTCGGGTGCAAGAAAAATTCACAAAAGTTTCATTCCGTTTGGACTCTACTTGGTATTGATTTTCTGTAAAAGACAAAAATAAGAAGAAAAAACAGCAACTAGCACTAGGCACTAGGTTGGTCCTAAAAAATGATATAAAATAGCATATTAATGCATATAAAATATATAAGATGGATAATATAATAGTATGAAATAATCAAAAATTATAGATACATTGGAGACGTATCGTGGATGGTGTCGCGTTGCGGACGCGTTGACTATAGAGGAAGCCGACGAGTTTCTCAAGCGAGGTGATAGTCCTTTGTCCTGATGTCAATGGAGCTGAGAGCGTAGGGTGGTGTAGCCGTGGTCGGGGTAGTCTGCGAGGGACGCCGTGGTCGATGTCGAGTCGGGGTGGCTGGTGTCGAGGTAATCGCTGTGGACCGGGAAGAAGAGCGGCGAGGGCGGCGGCCTGAGAAGGCGGCGGCGGAGGATGAGCTTATGAAAGACACTCTCTCTGTTCCATAATTATTGTTATGGTTTTAGTTTAAATTGGAACAAAAATCATGACAAGAATAATGGTACGTAGGAAGTAAGTTGTGGGGATATATTAATTTTTCTCTAATTATGATGTGCGGTCAATGGCAGAGCGAACGGCCAACAGCTAGCGGGAAGCAGGCGATTTGTAGCATGCATGGACAGGGGCAGGCAATCCAATTTTTCTTTTACCTTTCGATTTTCATTCTTTTATAGCTTTTGAACCAAAAGTCTAAATTAAGTTGAGAGATCAGGATCCGTTTCCTTCTCTAACCCTAGGTGGCAAGGGCAAACTTTCCGCTCCAAACTTCACTGGCGAGCCCATGGACTCGCCCCCCCTCCCCCCCCCCCCCCCCCCCATGCCTGCCTGCTGCTCCAACAGACGGTGATGGGACGGAGAATCCCAATGCCTCAGCTCTGCTTAGTAGTTTAGGTTAGCTAGGATCTTTTGGTCCTCGCAGGTACAGCGCGCGGGCGGATGGCGGTGCTTCTTGTGCAAGTTTGTCTTCCAGACTTCGATCCTCCTCTAGTTTATCTGTGTGGATATAGTCGACGGAGCTCTGGCGTAGATTCCTACCGTCTTCTTGGGACGGTGAGATTCGGGTTTCTAGTCATGCGAAGAGATTTGATGTCAGGTGCTTCAGATCTATGCAAGGATTCAACGACGACGATGACTCCAGGGCGCTGGTCCTTAGGGGCACGTGCACGAAGACTTTCCGGCTTTCATCGACAAGGTCAAGCCGGCTTTGATAGGGGAGCAACGACAACGGCGCATCGGCGACTCCTTCTGGCCTGGCGACAATAGTGATGGTTCGATGGTCTTGAAATCTTGATGTAATTTTTATTATGTTTGAGGTGCTTTGTACTTTCAATGAACTTTTAATAGATCTGATACTTTCTAGAAAAAAATTCTAAATTAAGTTTCATTTGCATATTCGTGCTTCTTGTGACGATGAGCTTTAAATGAGATCCATTCTTTGAGATCTAAATGAGATCCATTTTGAATATGTTTTGATGAGTTTTCAAAACTTTAGTAAATTTCAACTGGTAAAACTTAGTACGAGTGATCAGTAAAATTGTAAGTTTCAGAAACTGCGACAGACAAAATCGTGTGTTTCAGAAACAAAAACTTAAAACTTAGTGTGACCTTATACGAGATTCAACGACTTCGTGGATCTAAGACACACGGGCGACCGCGTGGTCCAGCATCTACATGCCAGAAGCATCGGCATCAGTATCGATCAGAGAGTTCGCTTGGAACAAGTTTGTGTTCCCCGGCCCTTGTTCGCCGGCAAGACTGCATGCAGGATGCAGCTAGCGCATCTTAGCTCCAGGATCGACGTGTAATGCAAGCTTTCTATGTGCTCTGTTTTTTTCCTTACGGTCTTCCTCCTTCTTGACTCACGCACGGCAGGAGGGAGCACGCGGAACCACACGCTCGCTTCTTACGCGCCAAATACACGGAAACGGACAGATGTCCATATACACGATTACACGTCCAGTCCAGGTACGCCACACCCACGCATACGCACACACAAGTGTTTCTACCTAGCCTGACCGGGATCAAGGACGACCCAGTGAAACCGGATGAATGTCTTTTACCATCCGCAGATTACGAATAACAGTCTTTAGTCGTTGATGGGCTGACTCTTGCCCGGAACTTCACCACCTCACGGAGACAGTACTTTTACAGATGTCTCCTTTACGTCCAACGGCATAATCTGAGCTTCGACTACCAATTAGGCCCGATTTGTTTGAGCTTTAGGGACAGCTGAATCTGAAATCTAAAATCAACAGTTATTTCAAATCAGCTGGAATTTGATCACCATAAAGAACCTAATTATCTGACCTAGGCTCAGTTCGTACTAATGGCATGTACTCAGGCTAGCACGAAGGCAATCCATACTTCACAAAAGTCAGTCAGAAAACGTCTAAGAAAACAGAGCATCATCATGGACAACTACAGTTGCACTGAAAATATAGCATCTACAAGGATTGTTCTTCCACGCACAAGTCCGAATAGCCGGCAGAACCTAGGGGGGAAAAACACACAAACAAGAGTACAAAATCAACGCAACCTTTGACTACTAAACTTCCATTGATTAGTACTCGAGCGAGTGTGCGATCGCAGTACACAATCCGTCCGCCTATCGCGGCCACGAGATGGAAGTTTCGATGTCAATTAAGTAGCCATTTAGGTGAAGCTGAAGAGACGGCAGTCAAACCTGCTGAGAATTTCGTCAAACTCAGAGAAAGAAGGGGGTCAATGTATGCACGTGTTGACTGGTCGACAACCTGCTCGTAGGGGACAGGGCAAAGCTGGTTGGAAACATGGCACACATACCAGTTCATAGTTTCACACCACTAAAGTCAATCTTTGCCAAAAAGAAAAGGTTACTTATCACACCAGAATGGAAATACTAAACTCTGAACTGAACTTCACTGCATAGTGGAGACACTGGAAAGCAGCAGGCAGGCATGGAGAATATATTACTACTTGGCATGCCGATTTGCAACAACACAATCTCCAAAGATTATTGATAGTACCTAATCAGTTCAAAGATAGTAAATCAACTTCCAGTCTACTTTGTAGAGAGACAGAGTAGGAAATGTATGGATCATCATCATGCTGTGAAAAGCAAAACAGTGCTTAGCACTTGTGTTTATGTGTGATGATAACTAATTCTGTTTACGTTCTGTGCTTGAAAAAAAAAACTCTATTTACGTTCTAGAAGGTCGTTGCGTTTACAAGGATCCATGGAGAACGAGAGGAAGACGTACTGCTGCACTTTCTGTTGATGTGACTTGCTTTGAACATGACTTGGAAAATAGTAATGCTACTTTAAAAGTTTAGATATCAAAATTGTTTTGCAAAACGTTCTGCAGTTTCATGATGGTTTTCTTCATGCAAGACAAATTCATTTTGACCTTTCTGTTACTTCTCATGATGGTTACCTATTTACCCCAGGCACATGCAGCTATCTTGGAAGATGCGGATTCCCAAAGTTTTTTCTTTTCGAGAACACGCAGGAGCTCTGCGTGCCTATATTTTAAGAAAGGGAGATAAACATTTACAAGGTTTGTCCAGATGGCGCATGTGAACAGCCCCTATACCCAATTCACTCCCCCCTCCGTCCTATAATATAAGACTGTTTTTAACACTACAGGCATGCAAGTCCTGCATGACCCTCCACCTTCTGCCGCTGCTGCATCGGGCTTCAACGGATACATGGATTTCATCTGATCCAACCTGATGCCTATTCTCCCCACCCCGTCTACGCGACGCAAGCGGGGCACAATTCCGCCCAACTTCACCCCAAGACGGAGTGGGCGCATTGCCGCTGCGAACCGTGGCCTCGACTCCGAAAACAAGGCCAAACGAGTTATGCTCCTTCGCCTGGGCCTGTTAAAAGAGGACGAGCCTGTCTCTGCCATCATTATTCAGCGCTACACCAAGCTTTTCAAGGAGCCCCTGGCGGTGGATGTAGTGCAGGCGTTTGCTAATTTTTACGGGTGACGTGTACCCCCAAGATGCTAGCGAGCCTTCCTTCGCCTACCATCGCTGTAGTCTGACCTCCCGGCTTGGCCATGTCATATGTGCCCCAATCTGTTTCCCATGTTGAACAACATCAAGATTATGTTCTGGAGTGTTCGTGGCCTGAATAGCCGCGCCAAGCGTACTGCTGTCCGTAGCATGGTTACCACTGCTGCGCCGTCCATCATCTGCCTCCAAGAAACAAAACTCTCCCTGGCCTCGAATGACATCGTTGCCCAGACTCTGGGTCCTGAGTTCTCTGATTTCTACTGGCTGCCTGCGGATGGTACGCGGGGCGGCATCATCCTCGCATGGTGTGCGGATCACGTCTCCCTCTCTAACCGAACCGTTGGCACTTACCACGTCTCCGCCACAGCGATGCTGGCCTTGGGTGGCCCTCTGGTGGGTCACAGGTGTCTATGGGTCTCAACCGGATGCCGACAAGCTTGAGTTCCTCGCCGAGCTCCACGACCTTCAATCCACAATGGTCGGCCCTTGGATCATTGGTGGGGATTTCAACATGATCACGTACACTGAGGACAAAAGCAACGACATGATTAACCACCGCATGATGAACCGGTTCCAACGTCTAATCTCTGACTTGGCTCTTCGTGATATCTACCTTCATGGTTGGAGATACACCTGGTCCAATGAGCAAGCCAACCCCACCCTCGTCAAGAACAATCGCATCCTTTATAAACCAAACTAGTGATAAAATAAAAAACTAAAAGATTCGATTGCAAAATCTAAAGATATACCGTCATGCACTCACCTCCCCGGCAACGGCGCCAGAAAAGAGCTTGATGTCTACTACGCAACTTTATTCTTGTAGACACGTGTTGGGCCTCCAAGTGTAGAGTTTTGTAGGACAGTAGCAATTTTTCCTCAAGTGGATGACCTAAGGTTTATCAATCCATGGAAGGTGTAGCATGAAGTTGGTCTCTATCAAACGACCTTGCAATCAAATACAATAAATAAATCTCTTGTGTCCCCAACACACCCAATACAATGGCAATTTGTATAGGTGCACTAGTTCAGCGAAGAGATGATGATACAAGTGTAATATGGATGGTAGAAATATAATTTTATAATCTGAATAAATAAAAACAACAAGGTAGCAAATAGTAAACGGGCACAAAAACGGCATTGCAATGCTTGAAAATGAGGCATCGGGTCCGTACTTTCAATAGTGCAATCTCTCAACAGTGCTAATATAATTGGACCATATAACCGTCCCTCAACGTGCAAGGAAGAATCATTCGAAAGTTCCTATCTAGCGGAGAATATAAGCTGGAATTGTTTGTAGGGTACGAAACCACCTCAAAGCTACTCTTTCCGATCAATTTATCCTAGAGTTCGTACGAAAATAACACGAAGCTATTCTTTCCGATCGATCTAACCAAGAGTTCGTACTAAATAACACCAAAGAAAATTCAGATTCATAATATTCAATCCAACACATAGAACTTCAAAGAGCGCCCCAAGATTTCTACCAGAGAAACAAAGACAAGAACGTGCATCAACCCCTATGCATAGATTACCCCAACGTCACCTCGGGAATCCATGAGTTGAGTGCCAAAACATATATCAAGTGAATCAATACGATACCCCATTGTCACCATGAGTATTCATATGCAATACATATATCAAGTGCTCTCAAATCCATAAAAGTATTCAATCCGATAAGAACAAAATCTCTAAGGAAAAACTCAATTCATCACAATAAGATAGAGAGGGGAAAACACCATATGATCCGACTATATTAACAAAGCCGCGATACATCAAGATCGTGACATCTCAAGAACACGAGAGAGAGAGAGAGATTAAACACATAGCTACAAGTACAAACCCTCAGCCCCGAGGGTGGACTACTCCCTCCTCATCGTGGTGGCCGCCGGGATGATGAAGATGGCCACTGGAGATGATCCCCCCCCTCCGGCAGGGTGCCGAAACGGGTCTAGATTGGTTTTCGGTGGCTACGGAGCCCTGCGGCGGCGGAACTTCTGATCTAGGTTAACCCCGAAGGGTTTCGGAATATTTGGGAATTTATATTGCAAAGAATGGGTGCGGGAGGCCACTGAGGTGGGCACAACCCACCTGGGCGCGCCAGGGGGCCTTGGCACGCCCTAGTGGGTTGTGCCCCCTCGGGGCACCCCCCCTGGTGCAGCTCTGGCCCAGTGGGTTCCTTGTGGTCCAAAAAAAATCTCCAAAAAGTTTCGCGGTGTTTGGACTCCGTTTGATATTGATTTCCTACGATGTAAAAAACAAGCAAAAAACAGCAACTAGCACTGGGCACTGGGTCAATAGGTTAGTCCCAAAAAATGATATAAAGTTGTTATAAAATGGTTGTAAAACATCCAAGAATGATAAAATAATAGCATGAATACTTCATAAATTATAGATATGTTGGAGACGTATCAACATCCCCAAGCTTAATTCCTACTCGTCCTCGAGTAGGTAAATGACAAAAGAAATAATTTATGAAGTGTGAATGCAAGCAAAGTGCATAAGTTTGATCAATGATAATTTCAATCACTTTTCCTAGCATCATAACAACAATCCTTTCTTATAAAACTTCTCATGTTATAGTAGCAACCAATTCACATGTTAAGGTTCAAACAATGGACTCTCTTGAAACTCAACAACCTTTGTTCTTAGTCACCAAGCAATTGCAATTCAACTTATTCAACGGAGTTTAAGTAAGAGCTCCACATACTCAACCATCATATAGTATTCTATGATTGCTAACACTCACCTTGTACACATGAGCAAAACGTTTCAACCGCATAGAAAGATAGGGGCTTATAATTTCTCCTGCCAACGTATTCACCTCAAGGGTGATGTCAACAATAATAACTCATGATACCCATATCCAACTGGATATATGTGCCTAGATCTTTCCTCACCACATGATACTTGCCAAAAGAGAAAAATAAAAAGGAATAGAGAGAAGAACTTTGACTCTTTGCATAAAAGTAAAAGATAGGCCCTTCGCAGAGGGAAGCAGAGGTTGCCATACGCTTATTTGTTTGTATGCCCAATCCCTTAGTGCAAAACAATGTCACGTTATATTGCCCCTTGTGATAGCAACCTTTATTATGCAGTCTGTCGCTTTTATTGCTTTACCATCACAAGTTCGTACAACGCTCATTTTTCTCTTACACTAAATGATCTAACACTTTTAGAAGCAATTTTTATTGCCTTATTGCACCGATGAAAACTTACTTGAAGGATCTTGCTCAATCCTAAGGTAGGTATGGTGGACTCTTGAAAATAAGATTTGGGTTTAAGGGTTTTTAGATGCACAAGTAGTAGCTCTACTTGGTGCGGAATTTTTGGCTAGCAAAGATGTGGGCAAGCACCACATGTTGAAGAATCTATGACAATATAACTTCTATGTGAATATGAACAAACATAAATCATTATGTTGTCTTCCTTGTCCAACGTCAATAATTTTGGCATATAATATTTTGACGGGGGCTCACAATCACAAAAGATTTCCAAGATAGTGTATTTGCATGTTAAAGTTCTCTTCCTTATACTAATTATTCGTGAATTGCTTGTATGACCAATATTGTGATTGTCAAGCCTCAAAAGATTTCACTTTCTAACCCCAATGTGAAGCTACCACTAGGCATGATATGATTTCAACTTCATAACATTCAATTTATTCAACAATTTACTCATAGGATATAAGTGAAGCACAAGAGTAAATGACATAGAAGAGGGGTTCGTTGACGGGATGTGAATGCCGCATACTTAGCCTCCCTGGCAACTATTTGAGGGCTCTATTGTATTTAAAAACTTTTAGATCTAAGTATTTTATTAAAACAACAAGCAAAACAAAATAAAATGACATTCCAAGGATAGTACAACTCATGTGAAGAAGCAAAAACTTAGGCTCAACTGATACTAACCGATAATTATTGAAGAAGAAAGGTGGGATGCCTACCGGGGCATCCCCAAGCTTAGATGCTTGAGACTTCTTGAAATATTATCTTGGGGTGCCTTGGGCATCCCCAATCTTGAGCTTTTGTGTCTCCTTAATTCCTCTCTCATCACGGTTTTCCTAAATCTCAAAAGCTTCATCCACACAAAACTCAACAAGAACTCATGAGATAAGTTAGTATAAACCAATGCAAAAACCTTATCATTCTCTACTGTAGCAAATCACTAA
This sequence comes from Triticum urartu, assembly GCF_056163025.1. NCBI lineage: Eukaryota > Viridiplantae > Streptophyta > Magnoliopsida > Poales > Poaceae > Triticum > Triticum urartu. The sequence goes on along the minus strand of NC_141876.1, from coordinate 165,107,410 downwards.
AATTATTATTTAATATTGCATACTAAATGTCTATGCAGATTTAATACTCCTATCCTCAAATAGAATCATTAAACAAGCAAACATATGCAAACAATGCAAACATCACAGCAATCTACCAAAACATTACAGTCTGTAAAGAATGCAAGAGTATTAATACTTATTCAACTCAAAAAATTCTGAAAATTTAACAAACTGTAGAAATTTATCAGAGCTTATTGTGCAAAAAGTTTCAACATTTTATCATGTCCTGAATTTTCTAGGGAATTTTTGCAACAGCTTTAACTTTCTGTTTTCAAATAGCAACATATAGACTTGCAAAATAAGCATAGTAAAGGCTATCATTGCCACTTTTATTGAAATAAAAGATGCAAAAGGCTATCATTGACACTTTTATTGACATAAAAGATGCAAAAAATTATTCTAAATAATAGCAAACAAATCCTAACAAAATAAAATGATGCTCCATGCAAAACATATATCATATGACGAATGAAAACATAGCTCCAAGTGAGGTTATCGATAATGTTGGAGACGAAAGAGGGGATGCCTTCCGGGGCATCCCCAAGCTTAGTTGCTTGGATCTTCCTTGAATATTACCTTGGGGTGCCTTGGGCACCCCCAAGATTAGGGTCTTGTCACTCCTTATTCTCCTCATATTGACATCTCACCCAAAACTTGAAACTTCAATCACACAAAACTTAACGGAACTTTGTGAGATAGGTTAGTATGATAAAGAGCAAACCATTTCACTTTTGGTACTGTCAAAGACAAAAATTATAATTTCTTTCCACACAATTAATACTGTAGCATATCATTTCCACAATTTATATTGAGCAATATAAGCCATGGAAACTAGAAAACAAGCAAACTATGCATTGAAAACAAAATCTGTCAAAAATAGAATAGTCTGTAGTAATCTGTACTCCAACCATATTTTTGCTACTCCAAAAATTCTGAAAAATTAGTAAAATCTGAGAAATTTGTCTATTAATCTTCTGCAAAAATAATCAGCATTTTACCACACTTCTGTTAAAAATGATAATTGTTTTCCTGAGCACAAAAGTTTCTGTTTTTCAGCAAGATCAAATCAACTATCACCGTAAGCCATCCCAAAGGTCTTACATGGCACTTTATTCAAACAAAAGCAATAAAACATGATTACTACAGTAGCATAATCATGTGAACACACAAAAACAATAGGTAAAAGTGTTGGATTGTCTCCCAACAAGTGCTTTTCTTTAATGCCTTTTAGCTAGGCATGATGATTTCAATGATGCTGGCATAAAAGATAAGAATTGAAACACAAAGAGAGCATCATGAAGCATATGACTAGCACATTTAAGTCTAACCCACTTCCTATGAATAGGGATTTTTTGAGCAAACAACTCACGGGAACAAGAATCAACTACTATAGGAAGGCAAAACAAGCATAACTTCAAAACTTTCAACACATAGAGAGGAAATTTGATATTATTGCAATTCCTACAAGCATAAGTTCCTCCCTCATAATAATTTTCAGTAGCATCATGAAGAAATTCAACAATATAACCATCACATAAAGCATTATTTTCATGATGCATAAGCATAGAAATTTTCTTACTCTCCACATAAGAAAATGTATTCTCATTCATAGTAGTGGGAGCAAACTCAACAAAATAACTATCATGTGATTGAAAATTAAAATTATGATGACATGTTTCATGGTTATAATTATTCAATATGGCATATATGTCATCACCATAATCATCATATATAGGAACTTTGTTGTCATAATCAATTGCAACCTACTCCAAAATAGTGGATTCATCATTAAATAAAGTCATCACCTCTCCAAATCCACTTTCATCAATATAATCATCATAAATAGGAGGCATGCCATCATCATAACAAATTTTCTCATCAAAACTTGGGGGACAAAAAATACCATATTCATCAAATATAATATCCCCAAGCTTATGGCTTTGCATATCATTAGCATCATGGATATTCAAATAATTCATACTAACAACATTACAATCATGCTCATCATCCAAATATTTTGTGCCAAACATTTTATTGACTTCTTCTAACAATTGAGCACAGTTTTCCGATCCATCATTTTCAAGAAAGATATTATAAAGATGATCAATAATATGATGCAACCTCAATTCCATTTTTATGTAGTTTTATTTTTTATAAACCAACTAGTGATAAAACAAGAAACTAAAAGATTCGATTGCAAGATCTAAAGATATACCTTCATGCACTCACCTCCCCAGCAACGGCGCCAGAAAAGAGCTTGATGTCTACTACGCAACTTTATTTCTCCAGGCGCAGAGTTTTGTAGGACAGTAGCAATTTTCTCTCAAGTGGATGACCTAAGGTTTATCAATCCATGGGAGGTGTGCTTGAAGTTGGTCTCTCTCAAACGACCCTGCAATCAAATACAAGAAATCTCTTGTGTCCCCAACACACCCAATACAATGACAATTTGTATAGGTGCACTAGTTCGGCGAAGAGATGGTGATACAAGTGTAATATGGATGGTAGAAATATAATTTTATAATCTGAATAAATAAAAACAGCAAGGTAGCAAATAGTAAACGGGCACAAAAATTGTATTTCGATGCTTGAAAATGAGGCCTAGTGCCCGTACTTTCACTAGTGCAATCTCAAAACAGTGCTAATATAATTGGATTATACAACCGTCCCTCAACGTGCAACAAAGAATCACTCCAAAGTTCCTATCTAGCGGATAACATAAGACGGAATTGTTTGTAGGGTACGAAACCACCTCAAAGCTACTCTTTCCGATCAATCTATCCTAGAGTTCGTACTAAAATAACACGAAGCTATTCTTTCCGATCGATCTAACCAAGAGTTTGTACTAAAATAACACCAAAGCAAATTCAGATTCATAATATTCAATCCAACACAAAGAACTTCAAAGAGTGCCCCAAGATTTCTACCGGAGAAACAAAGACAAGAACGTGCATCAACCCCTATGCCTAGATTGCCCCAATGTCACCTCGGGAATCCGCAAGTTGAGTGCCAAAACATATATGAAGTGAATCAATACGATACCCGATTGTCACCACGAGTATTCATATGCAAGACATATATCAAGTGCTCTCAAATCCATAAAAGTATTCAATCCAATAACAAAAAAATCTCTAAGGGTGGCATAGCCTAGTGATGGGAAGGGGCTGATGCCTTCCCACCCACCCAGGCTCAAGGCATGGTACTTGTAATTTGGGTTTGTTGCACCAATTATACGGTATGGGGTTCCCTTACAGTCTTTCTGTCAAAACGAAATCTCTAAGGGAAAACTCAATTCATCACAACAAGATAGAGAGGGGAAAACACCATATGATCCGACTATATTAACAAAGCCCTCGATACATCAAGATCGTGACATCTCAAGAACACGAGAGAGAGAGAGAGAGAGATTAAACACATAGCTACTAGTACAAACCTCAGCCCCGAGGGTGGACTACTCCCTCCTCATCGTGGTGGCCGCCGGGATGATGAAGATGGCCACCGGAGATGATTCCCCCCTCCGGCAGGGTGCCGGAATGGGTCTAGATTGGTTTTTGGTGGCTACGGAGCCTTGCGGTGGCAGAACTTCTGATCTAGGTTAACCCCAAAGGATTTCGGAATATTTGGGAATTTATAGTGCAAAGAAGGGGTGCGGGAGGCCACCGAGGTGGGCACAACCCACCTGGGCATGCCAGGGCGCCCTGGCGCCCTGGTGGGTTGTGCCCCCCTTGGGGCACCCCCCAGGTGCAGCTCTGGCCCATTGGGTTCCTTCTGGTCCAAAAGAAATCTCCAAAAAGTTTCGCGCTGTTTGCACTCCCTTTGATATTGATTTCCTGCGATGTAAAAAACAAGCAAAAAACAACAACTGGCACTGGGCACTGGGTCAATAGGTTAGTCCCAAAAAAGATATAAAGTTGCTATAAATGGTCGTGAAACATCCAAGAATGATAAAATAACAGCATGTATACTTCATAAATTATAGATACGTTGGAGACGTATCAGGTGTCTGACCACTGTCCGCTTCTGCTCGAGTGCTCTCCTCAAACTCCAACGAAGCGACGCTTTCACTTCGAGAGATTTTGGATCAAACTGGATGGATTCCACCAGCTGGTCGATGAGGCATGGAACTCTGTTACCTCGGATGCCGACCCATTCCGCACCATCTACTTCCACCTCAAAGCCACCGCGTGCCGGCTGCAGGGGTGGAGTACGCGCACCCTTGGTCATGTCTCCACCCAAGTCATGCTAGCCCCGAGCTCATTCTCCGATTCGACACCGCGCAAGACTCTCGTCCGTTGGCTCCCCCTGAGGCTTGGCTATCACGCGAGCTCAAGCGCGCCTTCCTAGGGCTTACCTCTCTCGAACGCTCCATCGCCCGCGAGTGGGCCCGCTTCTGCTGGCGTAAGGATGGTGACACCAGCGCCGCATTCTTCAAAATCCATGTGGCTCATCGCAGCAAGAAAAACACCATCTCTTGCCTGCGTGTTGGAGATGCGATTGTGTCCGACGACAATGCCATGGCGTGGGCAGCCTTCGACCATTTCACCTCCATCATTGGTCGTGGTGTCGCACGCGAATTCAGCCTCAACCTTGGTGCCCTGGACCCTTGTCGCTTCGACTTGGCTGAGCTAGACTGACTGTTCACTGAAGACGAGATTTGTTCTGCTGTTAAATTGCTCCCGCTTGGCAAAGCACCCGACCCGGACGGGTTCACCGTTGAGTTCCTGTGAGCATGCTGGGGCACAATCAATGGGGACATTTGTGCTGCCTTCGACAAGATCTTCTCGATGAATGGGTGTGGCTGCCAGAAGTTGAACCAAGCACTAATCACACTCCTCTCCAAGAAGGCCGACGCTTCCGTCTTGTGCGATTATCACCCCATCAACTTGATCCACCTGGTTGCGATGCTTTTCACCAAGGTCCTGTCCTTGCGCCTTGCTCCGAAGATGGCAAGTCTGGGGTCCACCAACCAAAGCGCCTTCATTGCTAGTTGTGGAGTCCATGACAACTTCTTGCTAGTCCAGCAAACGGCGTGGTTGCTGCACAAACTCAAAGCCCCTCGAGTCCTCCTCAAGCTTGACATAGCACGCGCATTTGACACAGTCTCCTGGCCCTTCCTCCTCGAGACGCTCTCGCAGTTAGGCTTTGGGCGGCGTTGGTGTGTTTGGATCTGCATGCTGATCTCCACCACTTCCACTCGTGTGCTTGTCAATGGCAACCCGGGGCCCCCAATTCAGCATGAGCAAGGCCTGCATCAGGGTGACCCTGTTTCCCCCATGCTATATTGCATCAGGGTGACCCTGTTTTCCCCATGCTATACTCCATCGTCATCGACACCCTCAATAGCCTGCTACAACATGCCATCAGTAACGACATCCTTCGCTGACTCACTACCAGGCATGTGGCGTCCAGTATCTTCCTCTTCGCCGACGATGTCGTGCTCTTCTGCCATCCGGACCCGGCCGAGCTGCGCACCATCCATGAGCTCTTGGACACCTTTGGCAAGGCCTCTGGCCTTCGAACAAACTTTGCCAAGTGCTCGGCCACACCTATCAGGTGCCCACCCGAGACGTTGGCCGACATTGCTTCCACGTTGTCCTGCCCGATCACGCACTTCCCGATCAAGTACCTTGGCTTGCCATTGTCCGTGCGCAAGGCCTCCTCCTCTGACTTGATGCCCCTACTTGACAAGCTCCTCCTCAAGCTTGCGACATGGAAGGCCACATTGCTCAACCATGGCGAGCGGCGAACGCTGGTGCAGCATGTCCTCACCGTGATGCTAGCCCATATCCTTATGGCCATGGCTGTTTCAAAGTCCATCTTGAAGAAGGCCACACACATCATTCGTGATTTCCTCTGGCAAGGGTGCAAAGACACGCGCGCTGGCTGCTGTCTTGTCAGCGGGGCCAAGGTCTGCCACCCTGTCGAGTTGGGTGGCTTGGGCGTGCACGACCTGCACTGCGTCTGCATCGTGCTGCGCACACAGTGGATGTGGCTGTGGGCCACGGACCCGGCGCGTCCTTGGCGGCACTTGCACCTGTCGTATGATCGCGAACTCCAGCAGATCTTCTAAGCCTCCACTGTCTGGACGCTTGGTGATGGTCGAACCTGCAGATTCTACATGGATCACTGGCTGCATGGCCAGTCCATTACCGAGATCGCTCTGGCCCTCGCGGCCATGGTCCCTCGCCGAAGGAGGCGTACACGCCTGGTTAGCAATGGCCTCCACAACCAGGGCTGGATCTTCGACATTGCCGGCGCCCTCGGCCCGCTGGCTACGCTTGAGTACGTTGATCTATGGTGCTGTCTTCAGCTGGTTTCCCTCTCCTCCACTCCAGATACACTTACCTGGCATTGGTCCTCGAAGGGCGTCTACACCACTAGCCCTTGCTACACCGCCCTGTTCGTCGGCTCAACAACAGCGCCCTTCTGGAAACTCATTTGGTGCAGCTGGGCACCACTCAACATCAAGTTCTTTCTCTGGCTTGCTTCTCAAAACCGGTGCTGGACTACTGATTGCTTGGCACGCCGAGGGCTGCTGCACCCTGTCGTCTTCTAGTTCCGTGCCCAGGACGACGAAACTCTACACCACATCCTTGCCAGTTGTGTGTGTGCGTGTATCACTTGGCATGAAGTTCTCTCCTGGTGTAGATTACCGATTGCACCCCGGATGGCCAGACCGAGCTCTTCGACTGGTGGTCTGTTACCGCCCTGGCCACCCCTTCCTGCCTCTGCAAGGGTTTTGCTTCACTGGTCACTATCACAGCCTGGGCCATCTGGAAGCACTGGAATGACATCATCTTCGATGGCCTGCAACCTTCTAGTGGTGAGCTCCTGGACACGATCAAGACCGAGGCTAGACGCTGGGCTAGGGCCGGCGCCCAAGGATTAGATAGGATCCTCCCTGTAACCTGACCTCTGTACTTGGGGCTGAGCAACCCCCCCCCCTCTCTAGCTCACTGGTCTCCCTAATGCCGCCTATTAGTGTACGGCTATTTGGGATACCAATACCGTATTTTCTCACTCTTCTATCAATGGAATGACACGCCACAGTGCATATTCACGAAAAAGTGTCAAAAGCAGTGTAGTGTCAAAAATGCGCTTATATTATTGGACGGAGGGAGTAGAACACACCTCGAAGATACTCACTTAAGACTACCTCTGCCGCCCGTCCGTCAATCACAGCAATAATCACGCATTTTGTCGCCCATAGCCGATGGCAGTAGAGAAGTGTGTCTAAAGACCCTATGGTTATGCTCACACCAAATACCAACGCAAAGTGCAAATAATCAACCGAGTTGGCGCCCTTGGGTAGCTTCGGGTGCACGGCAGGCTACAGATCAGAGCGCTCAGAAAGGATGATGGCATCCGCCGGCGTGGTTAGGTGCTAGAAGCCGATCCATTGAAGAGTCCGACGAGACTCCCCGCACAAAGACCCATTGTAGTAGAAGGTGGCCGATGGTATCCGAACTCCAGCACTGGCACACACCACAAGCCAGATGAAGAACTTGAATTCACCACTTTTGTCGTCCCAGAAGGCGTGCCGGCGTTGGATGTTGTGGCGGCCACCGGCGTGGGTCCGGAGCTCCTCCGGCGTCGCACCGGGGCCGAGCATCGGATAGCCATACTGTTGTAGCTCCGCCGTCTTTGGATTGCCGAGGCTGGACAGCCAGGCGCTCGGGCCATCATCGTCGCCGCTGGCGCTGCTACTCCCGCGGTGGTAGGCCATCGCCGGTGCTGGGCTGGATTTCTCGTTGGTTGTGGGTGTGATGTCGAGTGTGGGGGTCGGGGGCAGCCGGGGGGGGGGGTTCTTATAAACGTCCGGGCGACAGGAGGTGGGCGGCCGGGCCGGCAGCCGGCATTACTGCTCATTAATGCTGGCGCCTCGGGACGGGGCGGGACGACGAGATGGGGCGGTGGGGGTGGAAGGCGAGGCGGCCGTCGAAGAGACGGGGCATCGGGGTGGCAGACGATGCAAACTCCCACGACGCGCTTTCCCCGGGGCGATGTGCGGCGGTTTGACCGGACGCTACGCTGGGTACGTGGGTGACGTATCAAAGCATGTTTTGTTTTCCGCTGGCTGACGGCAAAGCCTGTCGTTAGCCACCTAACGTGGCTAATGTCAGTTCTTTGTCGCCCAACTTCTTTGCCGTGGTGACGGCAAAGGGTTTTGCCGTCAGCTTTGTGGTCCTTTGCCATCTGCCATGGCAGACGGCAAAATAGTTGATTCCTGTAGTGATTGTAACTAGAATGGAGTCAGAAGCTCTAGGCGATCCGGTAAAAACCTTTAACTCCTCACAAATATTTCTTTTGAGAATTTAACCGCACCTAGACGAACCATCAAACGTTTAACTCCTCAAAATTTTAAGGAGTTAACTCGCAAAACCAGCTCAACACTCTCAAATTTTCTCTATCACAACCACTTCTCAGGAAAAATCCGGCCTCTCCCAACTCCTGCTCGAGGTGCCTACTCTTACCGCCACTGCCACCAATGTCGCCACCACTGTAGGTCACAACTACGACGGGAACAGAACCGCGGGACACTTCTACAATTCCATCTGTGCTACACCACCGAAATCGACCCAGGCCCTGCTGCCTGCACCAACGAAGTAGCCGGGGAAGAAGAATGTGGCGTGGACTGCCTCACATCAACAAAGGCCAGTGGTAACCCATGGTGGTTGTGATGACAACCACTTGCCCTCCAATTTCTTCGGCCCGCGGCAAGCTGTTGAGGAAACTAAAGGAGGTGGGGAAGGCCCTCATCAAGGAGGCATTGAAGAGAATAGGAATAATAAGAAGAAGAAGAATAAGAAGGTGTCCGTGACGACGCCTCCTCCTCATTCTGCTGATCGTATCCCTCCTTAGTGACCCCTTCACCTCCTCCTCTGACGCGTTCAGTTGTCACAGCTGCATCTGATTTCCATGGCCACCAAGTGCTCGAGGATATGCCAGAGAGGTAAAATTTGTGCCCTTTTTGTCCTAGATATTGGTGATGGTTTGAGTCCGTTTAGGTTTATGGCATGCTTGTTGGTGCTTTTTGTTGTTGAATGTAGTGCAGAGGAGCATGATGTTGCAACTTTCATGTCTCAATTGGAGGAATCACACATCCTTGGCCTCGATGATCTAGATTATGATGGTTGTGGTTGTGGGGGTGATGATGAAGAATAGGACAACAAGGAGGATGATGATCCCTAAGTGGATGGGGTCCATGATCCTGTGAATATACAAGGAAGCACCAATAGAGCGGGATAATGAACTATAGCAAAGAAGAGGATATTACTTTATGATTTTCTTGGATGAATATATCACTTGATGTCTCAGTTGGTACAAATCAAACTAGGAGAAATTTTGGTCTAGGATTGAAGACTACTTCTGCATCAATGTGACTGTCCCATCCGACCCCACTCAAGGCTCTCTTGGACACCGATCGAGCACCATCCAAGAGCAATGTTGTGTTGATGAAGTGACCAATTATCCACCAAGTGGAGTGTCAATCTTGGAGTATGGCCCTCTCATCCAAGAGCTATACAAGCAACACAACAAAATGGCTAGCAGCAAGGCATACACATTGCACCATTGCTACAAGGAACTAGTTGGCAACGATAAGTGAATTTGGAGGAACTACGAGGCCACACCAAAGAGATCACATATTAGAATATCCATTAAAGATGATGATGAGGAGGGTGAAAATCCTCACAAAAGGACGAATGGGAAAAACATGGCAAAAGAGGGAAGAAGCATGGTTCATCGATGCCTACAAAAAGGAGCTTTGTTCTATGATTGAGACCAAGAAAAATTGGTGACCGGACGCAAAGAAGAGAAGGCGGTGAGGTGGAACGAGCTCATGTTCATGCAAGCTGAGAAGTGGAGATCAAAGTTGGTGGCCAAAGATAGGAAGGTGCAAGTGGAGGATCATAGGATTGCACTCGATGAGAAGAAGCTTGGAAAAGAGAAGCGGTACAAGTGTGTGCTATCATTTTCATGAACCCAAACACGGTGGATGCAATGGCAAGCAGGTATTGAAATGTCACTCATAGAGTGATATTGGCCCAATAGGAGGACTCTTGTGGGGTGGAGGTGGTGGCCGTTGGGGTGATGGTGGTGGACATGGAGGAGATGGTGGTGATCATGGGGGTTATGGTGGTGGACATGGAGGTGATGGTTGTTTACATGAAGGTGATGGTGGTGGCCTTGGTGGTGATGGTGGTGACCGTGGGGGTGATGGTAGTTTCTTTGGTGATGTGAGCATGAAAGTTCTTGAGTTCATGTAATATGCATTTCATAGGGCTTGATCCACTAAATAAGACATGCTATATTATGTTCTCTTTATCAAAATTGGTTGTTGTGGTGGCTTTTCGATGATATGCTATTTTAATTTGAAAATATTCGATTGGATGAACTATATGTATGCTTATGGTTGATTTGTTGCATATGTTAAATTTTAATCATTCAAATGATTGATGAAATATTGTGAAATTTATGTGAGATGAGATAGAGGAATTATTTATAGTCAACAAAATTTAGGAAGTTAAATATAGGGATTCAGTTAGGTCGGGTCATATTTTTTGGAACACAGCACAGATGCAGACGCTCATACATGCACACATACATCCACCCCTATGAATGCACACACACATTCTGCCCCTATGAGAACCTTTGAGAGACTGGACCGGCGCGTCATCTTGAGTTTGACGAAGCCGCTACATATGCCTTCATAGTCGACAGGAACGTCTCCTCCTATTGAATGCATATCGCCGAAAGGTCTAAAATAAATCTAGGATTTAAACCCTGATGGGTTGATTCCACAACAAGGAATGTAACCATCTGAGCTACACTTAGTTCATGGTCCGGTCATAATTTAGCTCCTCAAATTTGAAGGATTTAAGTTTAAGAGAACATATAAGAAGTTAAATATAGTGGATCAACTAGAGATGTTCTTATATCCACCCCTCATACTTGCATATAACTATAACATATGACACTATACCAGGAGTTACCTCATGTGGATATCCTTTAACTTACTCTAGGGACTACCTTTTCTTTCTTTCTTTGACAATACCAAGTACTATATTATTAGCTAGGTAGTACTTCCAATATAGGAGACCAGTGATACGTCTCCAATGCATCTATAATTTTTGATTGTTCCATGCTGTTATATTATCATTCTAGAATGTTTTACAATAATTTTATAGCAACTTTATATCATTTTTTTGGGACTAACCTATTGACAAGTGCCCAGTGCCAGTTGCTATTTTTTAATTGTTTTTTTACTTCACAGAATATCAGTACCAAACGGAGTCCAAATGCAGTGAAACTTTTTGGAGAATTTTTTGGACCAAAGGCACCCAGTGGGCCAAAGAAGTACTAGAGGGGAGGCCCGAGGTGGGCACAACCCACCAGGGAATGCCAGGAGGCCCAGGCGCACCTATGGGGGTTGTCCCCCCCCCCTCGGTGACCTCCTGCACCGCCTCTTCGCCTTATAAATACCCTAATATTCCAGAAACCCTAGGGGAGTCGACGAAACACAATTCCAGCCGCTGCAAGTTCCAGAACCACGAGATCTAATCTAAACACCATCACTGAGGGGTTCAACATCCTCATTGGTGCCTCTCTGATGATGCGTGAGTAGTTCACCATAGACCTACGGGTTCGTAGGCAGTAGCTAGATGGCTTCCTCTCTCTCTTTTGATTCTCAATACAATGGTCTCTTGGAGATCTATTTGATGTAACTCTTTTTGTGGTGTGTCTGTTGGGATCCGATGAACTTTGAGTTTATGATCAGACCTATATCCATGGATATTATTTGAGTTTTCTTTGATCTCTTATATGCATTATTACTTATAGCCTCGTATTTCTTCTTCGAATCTTTGGTTTAGTTAGGCCAACTAGATCGATTTTTCTTTCCATGGGAAGAAGTGCTTTGTGATGGGTTCGATCTTGCGGTGTTCTTTCCCAGTGACAGAAGGGACGACAAGACACGCACGTATCGTTGCTATTAAGGATAACAAGATGGGGCTATTCCTACATGAATAGATCTCTTCTACATCATGTCATCATTCTTATTGCATTACTTTGTTTCTCCATGAACTTAATACATTAGATGCATGCTGGGTAGCGGTCGATGTGTGGAGTAATAATAGTAGATGCAGGCAGGAGTCGGTCTACTAATCTTAGACGTGATGCCTATATATTGATCATTGCCTTGGATATCATCATAATTATTCGATCTTCTATCAATTGCCCAACAGTAATTTGTTTACCCACTGTGTGCTATTTCTTGAGAGAAGTCACTAGTGAAAACTACAGCCCCCGGGTCTATTCTTTATCGTATTTACTTTCCGATCTATTATTTGCCTTTGAGATCTATTTTTATTTGCTTTTGTTTTCATATCTATTATTCCAAAAACCCCAAAATACTTTGCTGCACTTTTTATTTGCATATTTTATTTTGCGTTTTATCAAGATGTATTTATCCAATCTACCACAAGTTTTATCCCGTCAGCTTGTCAATTTCTGGCGCCGTTACTTGAAGAGGGATTGACAACCCCTCATACGCGTCGGGTTGCAAGTATTTGTTCTTTGTGTGCAGGTACCGTTTACATAGTGTTTCTTGGTTTTTCTACTAGATTGATACCTTGGTTTCATAATTGAGGGTTTCTCATTTATATCGTAAAGATCAAGGCATGTAGACACCAATCTGACAAAACTGAAAAGCCGGTAGAACACTAGTCTTTGCACAAAGAAACATCAATCAAGAAGAAAAAATACTATTGGAATCAAAGAATCCCCGAACACCACTACACCATCCACAAAAAAAATGACATATCACCTCCTTATCCGAGCTCGACGCAGCTTCATCACTGATATGCAGCTTTGAGGACCTCCAAGGTGGCTCGCCAAAGGTGAAGCTATTGTCGATGAATGAATCAGACCAGGGCAACACCCAGATATGCCATCAAACTCCAGATCTGGCACCCCCGCATGACTATGATGTCGGACAGGAAACCATACATGCCAGTCATGAATCACAAATCCAGCACACAATCCACCGTCTTTTAGATGTCGCCGATGTAGACCACAATTTGCATCCGTTCTTAAACTACCTCCCAAGATCCACACCGGCGTTGGAGCAAACGCCATCGCAACAACGGAGCCCGAGGACACAAATTCACCACAAGGATGCCGCCATTGCCACGCCATCCTTTTTTGAGCAGACTGGTTTCCAAATTCATCCTCAATCATAGGACCAATCGCCTTATTGAGGAAGGATCTGAAGCTTCTTGGCTAGTTATATTTCCGAAGTACTAGACATGTGATGTTTTTTGTATGATTCTATGATGACTAACCCATGGCCTGTTGTCCTTAGGCTTCTGTGTAAATCGTGTAACACGTACAACATTGGATGGTAAGGGCATCTTCGACATTGACCTGCAAATCGGACTGACAATCCGTCTCGGGACGCATCAGTCAACAAGGATATAAAAGCCGTCTACCTAATTGTATGCCTAAAACATTAGCGTGCATTTCAAACATAAATTGAAAAAATCGAACGGATTTGATGCAAACCGAACAATTTTCATGTAAACCGTACCTAATTCATGCAAAGTTTGACATATTACAACTAAATCAAACAATATTCAAATAGAAAATTTGAAACCTGCAAAACACTAAATGAAGTACCAGCCCATAACCTTGTGCACATGCCCTCTGTGGCCAGAGGGAACTCTATTATTGTCCACTCTGTCGTTGGTGTTGTCGTCATGGTCTTTGCAGCAGCACAGGGGTCGTCGCAGCCCTGATTGGTCGCTGCCTACCGCTCACGGCGCAGCCGCTCGACCTCCTACTCTGCTGCACGCATGACCACGTCGGCCGCGGATGTCATCCTTGTGAACCCGCCCCTCACCATGCCCTTGCCGGCGACAAAGGTGGGGGCACACAACAACTCGGCCACGCCAATCTTAACAAGCTGATCGATGAGGCGAAGCGGGCGCTGTGTAGATGTCTTTGCGTGGTCCCGGACATGTTGAGGGTCCCAGCCTCCGCGAGTGCGGGCTCCACAAGGACCCAGTCCGACTAGACGTGCTATGTAAGGAACACTACTTGGCACTGCGCGTTGCGCTGCTCCCCCTCCATCATGGTGTTGCACGATGATGTGCCACCGCAGCTGCGGCCGAGGAAATGCAAGAGGTGCTCACGAGCGTTCGCGAGCATCAAGGGAGGACTCCTTCTTCACGACGACTGGGCACCGATGGGGAGATTATGGAGGCGCCCACTCATTGTCGCGCCAGAGGCGTCCTATAAGGGACACTAGCCGGTCGAAGCGAGACAATATAATGCGCAGCAACGAGGACAACTCTGCCTTGACGCGGCGTCTGATTTGGACGACGCAGTTGCGTCGGGGGGAGGGGCTCCTGCTTGACGCGGTGGCGAGGCGGCAATGACGGCTCCTCCTTGACGATGTAAAGTGGCAGCTAAGGTGGCTCCGAACCGCAATCGTGGAGCGACCGCTCAATCGGGACCTCTAGGTGCGCTTGGTACTCCTCATCCACCACTGAGACCTCCGTGACAAGGGGTGGTTGCATTTGCTCCTCCTCGTCACTGAGAAGAGTACAATTTTCTCCTTATCCGTGATGACGCTGAGGAAGGAAGGCACAGAAGAGCGAGAGCTGTCGGGGATATAACCCGCGGTATGACCCGGCCGGATATATGACCCGGCCGGACTTGGCGTTTCATTGATATCCCGCTAGAGGATTGGCGACTCACGTGTCTGACGGTTCACTAGTGTGACGACTCACGAGTCTGAAGACTCATTGGTGACCCAGCGGGTGTTTCAGATGGATGACAAGGCCCAAGGCCCAGAAGACCGACTAATGTTATGGTGGGCCGGCTTAAGAGGAAAGGCATAAGGAATATTCTCTTACAAAGGAAGCAAGACTAGGACTCCACTTGTAATAGAGTAATCCTAATCCTAATAGGACTAGTCATGTAATCCGCCCCTTCAACATATATAAGGAGGGGCATGGCATCCCAAGAGGGACAAGAAACAATCTCTAGGGCTAAACAAAAAGGGAGAGCCGGATTATACGTCGACTCTCTCATGAGCATAATGATATCTAGCCACAAACAACATGTAGGGCTATTACCGGATGATGTTTTCCGGGGCCCGAAGCTGTCTAAATTCTTGTCTTGTGCGTTGATCCGCCCTGCGTCTCTCGTCCCGCTTAACCCCTCTTAAGCTACTACAAAGATGCGTTGGCATCACGACTAAGTCCTCATACTAGGACATCTGCCGTGACAATTCCACGACAGTTGGCGCCCACCGTGGGGCCGGCGCACGATGGTGTTAAGTTCTTGAAGGGATTTTTTTTAGGAATCAAGAAGCTCGCCATTAACTAGAAGAAGAACCGGCACAGAACAATCGTGCAGGGTGACCTGGCATAGGACAACCTCGGGCAGAGCCGGAATTTTCATTGTCTTTGTGATCAGAATCATGATTAATTTTTGGGCTGACAGTGCGAAATTTGAGTTGTGGAGGCAAAGTCGCCGAGACCGATTCCACGGCAGTCTTTATCAATCTATGCTATCGGCAATATTGCAAAACTTTCAGGTTTGAACCAGTCTGGATCGAAGTCCGCAGATGATCAGGTTGAACAATACTGAATTACAAGTTGTGGCACTTTTTGCTCACGAGTAGGATCACCATGGTTTGAGTTCACATGCCCCGAAAAATTATAGCAGAGACAAAGGAGGGGAAGAAGGAGCAGCTAAGCTAACCGGGCGAAAAACAATTGGGGCGCAAAGTCTCTTGCCTAGCATCACCGGAAAAGCTAAATCTGCACGCGCACCAAGGCTGTCCGATCACATCAATCAACGAAAGATGCTACTCCTAGTACTACACGGAACCGGAGGCAATTAGGAATTGCACAAATACAGCTGCTACTAATTGCATAGACCAACGTCCAGATCAGCCCAACAAATGTGTCTACGCCGGGGTACTTGTTTCATTGTACTACCTTTCGTAACAAAGGACAGACGACAAAGATTGTCTGGCTCCGACTGCACGGTTTCCTGTACTGGCCGCCGGCGTCATCTGCAATTGATAACATAGATCAAATCACTTTCCAGCCAGATTAGCAGAGCCTGTGAGGAGCCGCCCTCGACTGCAGCCTCAAAACCGCGCGACCCGGCCTCGACCACCGTCAGCAAGCCGCCGCTCCGACATGTTTCTGCGTCCGTGTTTTCCGTGAGCCGTCATGTTCACTGTTCGTCTCGCCGTGTCACTTCCAAGACGCCGCACGCTGAGCCGCCCATTGCTATGTCAAAAGGTCCGGCCTCCGCAAGTCGCCCCGTCAGCCGCCGTTGTCGGAACTCGGAACCCCCTCACTTCGTTGCTCACTTCCACCTGAGGGACGCCTGCACAGGGCTCCGCCTCGTTCTGCCGCTGCTGCGGCCCTCGGAGGCGGGCTCAGAGGCGCAAAGGCCCGCTGGAGCGCCTTCACCTTGTCAGATTCATTTTTTGCAGAGCTGTAGAATGAGTAGCTATGGAGTATGGAAAAGCAGCGGTCTGCTGGGATATAAAAATACACAAATACGGTGGGAGTACTTCAACTTGTATGGGACCGTCGTTGTTGACTGTTAAAACCACGCTTTTGCGCTAGAACTGGCGTGGAGCTTGAAGCGAGACCGGCTAGTGCGCGTACATGAGATTCAAAAAAAAAGGGATAAGAGCACAGGCGGACGGCGAACAAATTGACAGTCCGAATACAAAGACCACAGCCTAGGGGTGTCTCGACTCACATTTCAAAGCTGCACATCATCATACATGAATCAGGGCACAAATCCCATCGATCATAGCTCCTACAAACAATCTATGTGAGATTAAGATCAACGGAAATTAAACTTACGTCAGTACGGGCTGTCTTTTTCATCTGACTATGTCCTGCATTATCCAGCATCAGTCTGCGTTCATCCAACAAATCACCAGGTGCTTTCTATGTATCTTATCAACATATATTAAATTGTTTGGGAACAATTACTCTGGTCTCTGGTATTTTTTCGCAGAATCATTATTCGTTACAAAGGTGTTGCAAAGGGGCATGCGTCAATATTATTTTTGCACTGGCGCTTGTCCGTGCCATGCTGCTGGACGGGCACTAGTAGAAAAAAACCCCATTCGTCCCGGTTGATAAGGGTCTTTTGTCCCGGTTTGTAAACCGGGACTAAAGGGTCGTTACTAATGCCCTAATCTTTTAGTCCCGGTTCTTACACGAACCGGGACAGATGGGCCTCCACGTGGCCAGTGCGCCAAGCCCAGGCAGGAGGGTCTTTGGTCCCAGTTGGTAGCACCAACCGGGACCAATAGGCATCCACCCGTCAGCATTTCAGGAGCTGGGATTTTTGTTTTTTTGAAGGGGGGGGGTTGGGGGTTTTGGGGGTTTAATTTAGGTGTTTCATATATTGTGTTAACTAGCTAATTAATAGAGAGAAGTGTCCTCTCTTATGTCCGTGCTTGAAAGACGCTATATATACGTGTATATAGAGATGATTAGACACGCTACCTAGTAAGCAAATAAAGGAAACAGAAGATCGTCATGAACATATGCATACAGAGAGAAGTGATATCGACCACCTCTCCTTCTCCGAAAGATTGGTCGAACAACAAGTTCTCGTATATCTATCCGACACCACCGGCTACATATATACAATAATTATCTCTTACAATATAATCTCCTAATTATATATGAATACAGGGTCCACATAGTATTCTCCGTCTTCAGCGATCACATGGTCAAGGAAGAATGCCGCCAATTCCTCTTGAATTGCTCGCATACGAACTGGTGCTAGGAGTTCATCCTGCATCCGAAACATCTAATTTGAACAAGGGGGTCAATACATATATATATGAATAAATGAAACTCAACACAAATGATGGTAATAAAATAAAATTGTGAATATTATTGCTTACGCACTTCATATTGTTCGTAGAGTACCCTCGTTCACAGGTCGTGTGGCGGTTGGACTCGCAAACGTAGTATCCATAGTAATTATTCCCGGGTTCCTGCCACAACCACTTTATAAGAAATAGAGGTCAATCAAATAGATAAGCAAGCATGCTATAAATGGTATTGATGAAACTAGCGCTTGAATCACTAGGAGATGCGTGGAATATGTTACTATAGTACTTACTTTCGGGTGTCTAAATTGCAGCTTCTTCGGCAGTCACGGAGCTTTTGTGGTGAATTTTCTCCAAACCCTGTCAGACAAAGAAAACAATTACTTGATATATCAGGAAATGAACAAAGTTGCTGATATGGTGGATAATGATCGATTTAACTTACTTCTCGAGCATTTGAGTCATGTCCGCATAGTCCTGGGGATCTTTTCGTCTCGAGTCTAAGACGGTTACTAGTCCCTGCTCAAGCTTAATCTCTAGGAGAATATAGTGGAAGCTGCACACGCATGCATAACTCATCAATTACATTACTATAACCTGGACTAATAAGGGAAACCGAATATGCACAAGACAGTAACACTCACTTAAAGTTGTAAGGAAAGAGTATTATATCTTTGTTTTCATTTATCACCAACGATCGTAGCAAGTTGGCCTCGGTATTCCTCCCCCCAGACTCTCTGCAGGTTTTCATGTACCAATCATGGAATCTTCGCATCATCGTTGTTAGAGATCTTTCATCTTTGATGAGAGGCTTCCCGTACTCGTATTTGTGTTCCTCCACCTCCAAAGAACTCATAATGTACATTGTCGGGCAGGTAATCTCCAAGATTGCTATAACCGGGCACCATCCTCGGATCATTAGTAGGCACCTTGAGCGGGGGGCACGATTGGTTCGCTTGTTCGCCGAGCTGGGGAATTTTTTTCCCAGCTCGTCGTTCTTTTAACCTTTGATCACTGACAGTACTTCCCGACCGCTCCGCTTTGACAAATGACTTTGCAATAATGCGGTCATAGTTGCCTTTCGGTGGAGACTTTGCTGGTTTTTCAGGGCAGCCAGAGTGCGCTTCGCTTTCACCGGATCTACCTTCTCCTCTGGAGGTGGATGTTTCTTCGCTTTCACCCCTTCAAAGAAGTTCCTCACTTCGGCTCGCGCGATCTTGGCGTTCTCCTCCGGGGTCCTCTCATATGGTAACTTCTTTGGAGTCTTCAGAGAAGGACTGAATCTGTATTGCCTCCTGCCTCTGGCTGTACTGCTAGACGCCGACAGAGCAGACAGAGCGGCTGCGGCTATCTTCTTTCCTTGCTTACGAGGTGGAGGAGAAAGACTATGACGCGTCGGAGCAGCCGGAGCGGCGGTGGTCTCTTCCACCCTTGCTGACGAGGCGGAGAAGGAGGAGGATGGCTGCTCGGGCGCGCCGGCGCAGGCGGAGAAGGAGGCGGAGTGCCGCCACGCGCCGGAGAAGGAGGCTGAGTGCCCTGATCACTCGCCGGAGGAGGAGGTGGAGGAGGAGGCGGAGTGCCCTGACTCGCCGGAGGAGGAGGAGGAGGCGTAGGCGTCCAGTTCAGAAGCTTGATGAGCTCCTTTTGCCATAGGCATGGAGTCAATAGACAAGAACCCAGCCGAGTCTCCACTTCACCGATAGGGTAGTCAAGCTGGAGGTCCTCAAATCCCTCCGTTATTTCGTCTACCGTCACCCTGGCATATCCTTCTGGAATCGGACTATAGTGAAAAGTTGCGCCGGGTTCAGTAGGTCGAACAGAGCCGACAGCCGCCTTGACTTTGAAGTTCTGCCATTGCATCATATGGTGGCAATGTTGAGACTCCGTGATAGCATCCACGGGGTAGCTAGCAGGAGCTGTCAAGACATGTTCCGGCTGAAGCAGCTCGGTGGAAGCCACGCTGCTTCTCTGCTGAGATGGCGGGGTAGCTTCGGGGGTAGTTTCAGCAGGTCGCTTGCTACGAGCTACTTCTCGTTCCTCTAGCGCTTAAACCCTTTCATGCAACGTCTGAATTTGGGCATGCTCCACTTTTTTCCTCCTCTCCTGGCATTTGTAACCGCCTGCGTCTGGAAAACCAGCCTTCCACGGAACGGAGCCTGGCGTGCCTCGTGTCCGTCCATGGTGCTCAGGATTCCCGAGGGTCATTGTGAGCTCGTCGTTCTCTCTGTCTGGAACGAACGTCCCTTGCTGCGCTACATCGATATAGTGCTTTAGCTTCTTGACTTGTATGTTTATTTGCTCGTCCGTCCAAACGCATTTCCCTGATACAGGGTCCAAGGTTCCACCAGCCCCGAAGAACCAAGTCCGGCAATGGTCTGACCAGTTCATTGTCTCTGGTTCGATTCCTTTATCAAGCAGATCATTCTCAGCCTTGGCCCACTTAGGCCGGGCTTTGAGGTAGCCACCTGACCCCGTGCGATGGTGAAGCTTCTTCTTTGCAGCATTTTTCTTGTTTGTCGCCGACATCTTCTTACTCTTTTCCATGTCTTATAGGCCACAAATGCGGGCCAGTGATCTCTGATCTTCTCATATCTGCCGATGAATTCTGGTGTCTCTTCTTTGTCGACAAACGTTTTCAGCTCATTCTTCCACCTCCTGAATAGGTCCGCCACCTTCTTAAGAGCATGAGACTTGATTAATTGCTCTTTAACTGGCTTCTCCGGATCCTCCTCTGGCGGTAGGGTGAAATTTGCCTTCAGCTTAGTCCAAAGATCATCTTTCTGCATATCATTGACATAAGACACCTCATGGTCTTCGTTCTTAGGCTTACA
Organism: Triticum urartu; assembly: GCF_056163025.1. Classification (NCBI taxonomy): domain Eukaryota; kingdom Viridiplantae; phylum Streptophyta; class Magnoliopsida; order Poales; family Poaceae; genus Triticum; species Triticum urartu. The sequence goes on along the minus strand of NC_141876.1, from coordinate 165,086,668 downwards.
CCATTGCTGGATGCTGATCGGGTTCTTGTCCCTAACAAGAACCCCGCACTGAGCAGCAAATGCTTCCTTTGTCCGGATGGGTTCAATTGGCATGCCATCGCGCATGATTGCTGTGATCTCAAACCTTTCATCCGAGCGCAACTTTTTCTTCGGGCCTCGTCTCTTTATCAAAGTTGTGCTCGATCCGGAGGGCTAGAAAAAGAAGAATTAGATGAGAGTTAATTAATATGTGTACATAACAAAACAATGAATGCATCAATTAGCTAGTCATCATAGGCTTAACTAATATATTTACCTGGCCGGACTCTGTTCGGTCACCGGAGCCGTCACCACGGGCTCCTTCTTGCACCAGCATTGGGTCACCGGAGTCATCATAATCATGTCTTTCCTCCTCCATTCTTCGATCACCGTAGCCTGCTTCTTCTTCACCCTGTTCTGCTTCCGGACCATCATTGTCGTTAAGATACGACATGACATCACCTCCGGCTAAGATTATGTCCCCCAACACCTGTTCTTATTCCTCGTCTCGTCCGAACTCCATTGTTTCTGCAAATATTACAACATGGCAATTATTACACAAACATGGCAACACGTGGATATATTAGTGGCAAACGTAGACCTAGCTTATTCCGAGTTTGGGGTGGCCTCGGCAACGCTTCAAGGGTAGGGGCGCGGCGGGAGGGGGTAGGAGTCTGACATTGTTTTTTTCTAGGGTTTGGGTGTCCTCGAGAGTTTTGGTCGAGCGAGAGGGTCGGGGGGTGCTCCCGTGGTATAAGTTATCACAGTCGAAGTTATCTGGGAGGGGTTATATCGACAACGACGACATACATACATGGGAAAATAATGTTATCGGGGAGGGGTTAGGTCGACCCCCCCCTCGTGTTGAAGTTATCGGGACACGGGTATATTGACAACGACATATCCGATAAAAAATAAGAAGACGAAGAAGAAATAAAAAGAGGAGAAGAAGATATTAATAGAGGAGAAGATTGAAAAAAAAAGAAGAAAAAATAGAGGAGAAGAAGAGAAAATAGAATTCTATTTTCTCTTCTTCTCCTCTATTCATTTCTTCTTCTCCTCTTCTTTTTCTTCCATTTTCTTCTTCTTATTTATTTCTCTTCTTCTTCCTCTCCTCTTCTTCTCCTTTCTTCCTCTTCTTATTTTCCTTTTTCCTCTCATTCTTTTTCTTCTTCTTCCTTTCCTAGATAGATATATAAAACTTTTCTAAAAATGTAACTTTTGCATACATACATGGGAAAATAATATTATCGGGGAGGGGGTAGGTCGACCCCCCCTCGTGTTGAAGTTATCGGGACACGGGGTATATCGACAACGACATATCCAATAAAAAATAAGAAGACAAAGAAGAAATAAAAAGAGGATAAGAAGATATTAATAGAGGAGAAGATCGAAGAAAAAAAGAAGAAAAAAAAAGAGAAGAAGAAGAAAGAAATAGAGGAGAAGAAGAGAAAATAGAATATTCAATTTTCTCTTCTTCTCCTCTATTCCTTTCTTTTTCTCCTCTTCTTTTTCTTATTCTTATTTATTTATCCTCTTCTTCCTCTCCTCTTCTTCTCCTTTCTTCCTCTTCCTATTTTCCTTTTTCGTCTCATTCTTTTTCTTCTTCTTCCTTTCCTAGCTAGATATATAAAACTTTTCTAAAAATGTAACTTTTGCATACATCCATGGGAAAATAATATTATCGGGGAGGGGGTAGGTCGAACCCCCCTCGTGTTGAAGTTATCAGGACACGGGGTATATCGATGACGACGGACCCGATAAAAAATAAGAAGACGAAGAAGAAATAAAAAGAGGAGAAGAAGAAAGGAATAGAGGAGAAGATCGAAGGAAAAAAAGAAGAAAAAAAAGAGGAGAAGAAGAAAGGAATAGAGGAGAAGAAGAAAAAAAATAGAATATTCTATTTTTTCTTCTTCTTCTCTTTTTTTCTTCTTCTTTTTTCTTCTTCTTTTTTCCTCTTCTTATTTATTTCTCCTATTCTTCCTCTCCTCTTCTTCTCCTTTCTTCCTCTTCTTATTTCCTTTTTCCTCTCATTCTTTTTCTTCTTCCTTCTTAAAAATACATGAAGTAGTATTGCTTGCTTTTTTTAAAAATAATGTTCAAAAATAAAAGTAGTATTGCTTCCCTTTTCCTCTCATTCTTTTAAAATAAGGTTTTGCCTAATTCATTGTTCATATGAATATACAAACATTTGCATATTTACAATAATTAATATCACCAGAAAATTCTATGAACAGAAAAAAATCCTAATTTTTCTAAAAATCTATCTTTTGCATATATACATGAACACACACACACATATATATATATATATACAGAGAACATATATACATACATATATACATTTTTATAAAAATGCAAAAAACAAAAAATCTAAAAAAAGGACATATAAACAGATATACACACATACATATAATCAGGAAAAAACATCTATATATGTGCAAAAAAACAGGGAGGAAGAGGGGGCGGTGTCGGCCCTGACCAAAGGGATGAGAGGTGCGGCGTGGTCGGGGTAGGGGCACGGCGCGCGTCAGGGTAGAGGCGACGGCGGCGTGGTCGGGGAAGGGGCAGAGGCGACGGCGGCGTGGTCGGGGCAGGGCGAGGCAGACGCGATGGCGGCGCGGGGCAGCTGGGGCGACGAGGACGTGGTCGGGGTAGGGCGGCGACGGCGTCGACGAGGCAGCAGAGGGCGGCGACGACGTCGACGGGGAGAGCTCGATTGGGCAGCCTGGCGGCGTCATCGGGGCGGGGGAACTGATGCAGATGATGTCTGAAAAACGCCAAGTGCTTTCTTATATACTGAGAGCATTGGTCCCGGTTCGTGGCACCAACCGGGACCAATGCCACCCTTTAGTCCCGGTTGGTGGCACCAACCGGGACCAAAGGCCTCTTTTCAGCAGCCCAAAGGGCGGGAAGCAGAGGCCTTTGGTCCCGGTTGGTGGCACCAACCGGGACTAAAGGGGGGGGGGGTATTGGTCCTGGTTGGTTCCCCCAACCGGTACCAAAGGCAGCCTTTTGTCCCGGTTCGAGTCACGGACCGGGACCAATGGCCTTGTGCTGGAACTGGCGCGGTGCGGCGGGATGTTTAGTCCCACCTCGCTAGCCGAGAGGCTTCGACAGTGGTTTATAAGCGCTGCTGCGCCCACCCTCTCGAGCTCCTCTCATTTGTAGGCTTTCGGGCCTAACCATACGCTATGTGCCCGTGGGCCTACTGGGTCACCTGCGGGCCTGAATCCTGGCACATGGTAGGGTTTCTTCGTATTCAGGCTGTGGGGGCCCAGTAGATGGCACTTTTTTATTTTCTTTGTTACTTTATTTATTTTATTTTGTTTCTACTTACAACAAAATACTTATTAATTTTATTTTTATTTATTTTATTAAAGTTTATTTTTAATTATTTTTCTTTTAGGTCACAAAAATTATAAACTTTCTGTTAGTGTCATTAGTTTTCAAATTTGAATAGTTAAAATTTGAATTCTTTGATATTTGTGTGAATCACAAGTTTGTTTAGTTTTTTGCATTAGTTTTTTCCAGTTTTTTGTTTTGTTTTTTGCATTATTTATTTTCATTTATTTTTTGCTTTATTTTTTAATACTTTTTTCTTTTATGTCAGAAAAATTATAAACTTTCTGTTAGTGCCATTAGTTTTAGAAAAATTATAAACTTTCTGTTAGTGCCATTAGTTTTCAGATTTAAGTAGTTAAAATTTGAATTCTTTGAAATTTGTGTGAATCACAAGTTTGCGATTAACTTTACTATAAAAATAGGTTTTTTCCTAGTTTTTGTTTTGTTTTTTGCATTATTTATTTTCTTTTGTTTTTTGCTTTATTTTTAAATACTTTTTGCTTTTAGGTCAGAAAAATTATAAACTTTCTGTTAGTGCCATTAGTTTTAGAAAAATTATAAACTTTCTGTTAGTGCCATTAATTTTCAAATTTGAATAGTTAAAATTTGAATAATGGTATTACGAGGGCCGAACCATAAGACATTAAAGCATTTCAAATGAACTCTGAAAAAGTTGAAAGTTGGCATGGTATCATAATTTCATCCACATAGCATGTGCATGTACAAAACGGACAATGGTATCATACTCGTTTGTTACAAAGTTGGCATGGTATCATGATAATAGTTGCGGGAGACAGTCTTCACTTTTTCTTCGCTTGTGTCATTTGCTTATTGCGCCGTAACCATGGATAATCTTCATCGTTTATCAGGATGCTTGGGTCAACCTTGACTTTGAAGGGAGGAATTTCATGAAACTTTTCATAATCTTCAGACATGTCTGTCTTGCCCTCCACTTCCACGATGTCCCTTGTTCCTGAAAGAACTATGTGGCGCTTTGGCTCATCGTATGATGTATTCGCTTCCTTATCTTTTATTTTTCTCGGTTGGGTAGACATGTCCTTCACATAGATAACTTGTGCCACATCATTGGCTAGGACGAATGGTTCGTCAGTGTACCCAAGATTTTTCAGATCCACTGTTGTCATTCCGTACTGTGGGTCTACCTGTACCCCGCCTCCTGACAGATTGACCCATTTGCACTTAAACAAAGGGACCTTAAAATCATGTCCATAGTCAAGTTCCCATATGTACACTATGTAACCATAATATGTGTCCTTTCCCCTCTCGGTTGCTGCATCAAAGCGGACACCGCTGTTTTGGTTGGTGCTCTTTTGATCTTAGGCGATCGTCTAAAATGTATTCCCATTTATCTCGTATCCTTTGTAAGTCAATACAGTCAAAGATGGTACCCTGGACAACAAGTACAGCTCATCATAAACAGTGTTGTCACCTCTGAGACGTGTTTCCAACCAGCTGCTGAAAGTCCTGATGTGTTCACATGTAATCCAGTCGTCGCACTGCTCCGGGTGTTTGGAGCGCAGACTTTTCTTGTGTTCATCGACATATGGGGTCACCAAGGTAGAGTTCTATAGAACTGTGTAGTGTTCTTAAGACCAAGAATATCCGTCCCTGCATATTATTGAGGCCCCTCCCAGCGTGCCTTTTCCAGTCAGTCTCCCCTCATACCGCGATTTAGGGAGACCTATCTTCTTAAGGCCAGGAATGAAGTCAACACAAAACCCAATGACAGCCTCTGTTTGATGGCCCATGGAGATGCTTCCTTCTGGCTTAGCGCGGTTACGCACATATTTCTTTAGGACTCCCATGAACCTCTCAAAGGGGAAGATATGGTGTAGAAATACGGGGCCCAGAATGACAATCTCGTCGACTAGATGAACTAGGACATGCGTCATGATATTGAAGAAGGATCGTGAGAACACCAGCTCGAAACTGACAAGACATTGTGCCACATCACTCCTTAGCCTCGGTACGATTTCTGGATCGATCACCTTCTGAGAGATTGCATTGAGGAATGCACATAGCTTCACAATGGCTAATCGGACATTTTCTGGTAGAAGCCCCCTCAATGCAACCGGAAGCAATTGCGTCATAATCACGTGGCAGTCATGAGACTTTAGGTTCTGGAACTTTTTCTCTGGCATATTTATTATTCCCTTTATATTCGACGAGAAGCCAGTCGTGACCTTCATACTGAGCAAGCATTTAAAGAAGATTTCTTTCTCTTCTTTTGTAAGAGCGTAGCTGGCAGGACCTTTATACTACTTCGGAGGCATGCCGTCTTTTTCGTGCAAACGTTGCAGGTCCTCCCATGCCTCAGGTGTATCTTTTGTCTTCCCATACACGCCCAAGAAGTCTAGCAGGTTCACGCAAAGGTTCTTCGTCACGTGCATCACGTCGATTGAAGAGCGGACCTCTAGGACTTTCTAGTAAGGTAGGTCCCAAAATATAGATTTCTTCTTCCACATGGGTGCGTGTCCCTCAGCGTCATTCGGAACAGCTAGTCCGCCGGGACCCTTTCTGAAGATTACGTGTAAATCATTGACCATAGCAAGTGTGTGATCACCGGTACGCATGACGGGCTTCTTCCGGTGATCTGCCTCGCCTTTGAAATGCTTGCCTTTCTTTCGACATTGATGGTTGGTTGGAAGAAATCAACGATGGCCCAGGTACACATTCTTCCTGCATTTGTCCAGGTATATACTTTCAGTTTCTTCTAAACAGTGCGTGCATGCGTGGTATCCCTTGTTTGTCTGTCCTGAAAGGTTACTGAGAGCGGGCCAATCGTTGATGGTTACAAACAGCAACACGTGCAGGTTAAATTCCTCTTGTTTGTGCTCATCCCACGTACGTACACCGTTTCCATTCCACAGCTGTAAAAGTTCTTCAACTAATGGCCTTAGGAACACATCAATGTCGTTGCCGGGTTGCTTAGGGCCTTGGATGAGAATTGGCATCATAATGAACTTCCGCTTCATGCACATCCAAGGAGGAAGGTTATACATACATAGAGTCATGGGCCAGGTGCTGTGATTGCTGCTCTGCTCCCCGAAAGGATTAATGCCATCCACGCTTAAACCAAACCATACGTTCCTTGGGTCACTTGCAAACTCAGGCCAATACTTTCTCTCGATTTTTCTCCACTGCGACCCATCAGCGGGTGCTCTCAACTTCCCGTCTTTCTTACGGTCCTCACTGTGCCATCACATCAACTTGGCATGCTCTTCGTTTCTGAACAGACGTTTCAACCGTGGTATTATAGGAGCATACCACATCACCTTCGCAGGAACCCTCTTCCTGGGGGGCTCGCCGTCAACATCACCAGGGTTATCTCGTCTGATCTTATACCGCAATGCACTGCATACCGGGCATGCGTTCAGATCCTTGTACGCACCGCGGTAGAGGATGTAGTCATTAGGGCATGCATGTATCTTCCGCACCTCCAATCCTAGAGGGCATACGACCTTCTTTGTTGCGTATGTACTATCGGGCAATTCGTTATCCTTTGGAAGCTTCTTCTTCAATATTTTCAGTAGCTTCTCAAATCCTTTGTCAGGCACAACATTCTCTGCCTTCCACTACAGCAATTCCAGTACGGTACCGAGCTTTGTGTTGCCATCTTCGCAATTGGGGTACAACCCTTTTTTGTGATCCTCTAACATGCGATCGAACTTCAACTTCTCCTTTTGACTTTCGCATTGCGTCCTTGCATCGACAATGACCAGCAGAGATCATCATCATCGGGCACATCGTCTGGTTCCTCATGATCTTCAGCAGCTTCCCCCGTTGCAGCATCATTGGGCACATCGTCTGGTTCCTCTTGATCTTCAGCAGCTTCCCCCGTTGCAGCATCACCGTATTCAGGGGGCACATAGTTGTCATCGTCCTCTTCTTCTTCGCCGTCTTCCATCATAACCCCTATTTCTTCGTGCCTCGTCCAAACATTATAGTGTGGCATGAAACCATTGTAAAGCAGCTGGGTGTGAAGGATTTTTCGGTCAGAGTAAGACTTCGTATTCCCACATTTAGGGCATGGACAACACATAAAACCATTCTGCTTGTTTGCCTCAGCCACTTCGAGAAAATCATGCACGCACTTAATGTACTCGGAGGTGTGTCTGTCACCCTACATCCATTCCCGGTTCATCTGCGTGCATTATATATAATTAAGTGTGTCAAAAACCATTACATAACATCATGAGTAGATAATTAAGTGACCAAATTAATAGAAGTTCATCATCACATTAAAACCAAAGTACATACATAGTTCTCATCTAACAACATATAGCTCTCCAGAGCATCTAATTAATTAAACCATACATTGAAACTATGTAAAACATTTCAATGCGAAAACAAATGCGATCATAATCACAACCAAGGTAACAATTGATCCAACAGCATAATGATACCAAGCCTCGGTATGAATGGCATATTTTCTAATCTTTCTCATCTTCAACCGCATTGCATCCATCTTGATCTTGTGATCATCGACGACATCCGCAACATGCAACTCCAATATCATCTTGTCCTCCTTAATTTTTTTATTTTTCCTTCAAGTAATTGTTTTCTTCTTCAACTAAATTTAACCTCTCGACAATAGGGTCGGTTGGAATTTCCGGTTCAACTACCTCCTAGATAAATAAAATCTATGTCACCTTGGTCGGCATAATTGTCATAAACAATAAATGAACCAAATAGTTATAAAAAGATAATATACCACATCTGAATCATAGCCAGGACGAGGGCCGACGGGGGCGGATACACCATCGCACTATATAATAACAAGCAATAATAAAAGTAAGAAAATTAGACAAGTATCTATCTAAAGTAAGATTTTTTTCTTTTAGATAGAAGATAAGAACAAGAGGCTCACCACGGTGGTGCCGGCACGAGATCGGTGCGGGCGATCGACGGCGGTGAAGACGGGAATGGGACGTGACGGGCCGCTAAACCTAGACAAATCTTGAGGAAAATGGAGATTTGAGGTCGAGCTTCGAGAGGAGAAAGCTTAACTAGTGTGGCTCGGGCATTTCATCGAACACCTCATGTGCATATGAGGTGAGCTAGAGCACCACAAAGCCCTCCCCTCGCTGGCCAAAGAAAAACATAGCACTGGGGTGCTCTGCTCGCGGGCGAGGGGTATATATAGGCACCTCATTGGTCCCGGTTCGTGGCATGAACCGGGACCAAAGGGAATCCTGTGGTCCCGGTTCAAGCCACCAACCGGGACCAATGGTGGTGGGCCAGGAGCGAGGCCCATTGGTCCCGGTTCGTCCCACCAACCGGGACCAAAGGGGCCAGACGAACTGGGACCAATGCCCCCATGAGGCCCGGCAGGCCCCTGGCCTCACGAACCAGGACCAACGCCCCCATTGGTCCCGGTTCTAGACTGAACCGCGAGTAATGGGGTGACCCGGCCTGAACCAAAGCCCTCTTTTCTACTAGTGATACGTGAGTAAGTCGCCGCCCCCGCTACATCAACACATGCGACTGACTCGTCGTTCGTGCCCGCGGCTAACTCACCCGCGTCCGTGCCGTTTCCAACGCCGCGGTCGACTCTCTTGTCTGCGCCGGCTTACAACGCCGCGGCCGACTCTCCCGTCCGCGCCGGCTTACAATGCCGTGTCCGACTCATCTGTCTGCTCCCGCGGTGATAATTACTGATGACGGTGTCCTGGACTAGGGGGTACTCACCATGCTATCTCCCAGTCAGTTAGATTGGGCCGATGACCCCCATGGCCGTATACTCATGGGCTAGTTCGGACAGCTACCGCATACCAGGAAGATTCCACAAGACTTGGTGGTCAAGACAAGGACTCCTCCCCGCCGACGTATTCGGCTAGGACTCTTGTTATCCTAGGCCTCTGGTGCATTATATAAACCAGGGTCAGGCTAGTCGATAAAAACAACAATCATAATCATAGGATAGCTTCTAGGGTTTAGCCTCTATGATCTCGTGGTAGATCAACTCTTGTAATACTCATATCATCAAGATCAATCAAGCAGGAAGTAGGGTATTACCTCCATCGAGAGGGCCCGAACCTGGGTAAACATCGTGTCCCCTGTCTCCTGTTACCATCGACCTTAGAAGCACAATTCGGGACCCCCTACCCGAGATCCGCCGGTTTTGACACCGACATTGGTGCTTTCATTGAGAGTTCCGCTATGTGTTCGGCAAAAGATCGATGGCTCGCCTGCAGATCAACTGGGACTTCGGCATCTTCGTCACCAGCTCGACTGGTCACCTTGGTTCGACCAAGAACCGCGCCCCATGTTCGGATCACTATGTTTGGACGAGGGCCTTCATCAAACATCAACTCCAATCTCTATCAAGAGCATGGAGGAATCATCCATGGAGCTCGGGGGCTCAACATCAACATTGCCCTCGAGCGACCGTGCTGTTTTTCTGGACAGCAAACTCGTATCTGCCGCCACCACCTCCTCGAGTATCGGTTTGACGATTGCTTTGGTGGGATTGTGCGGAATTGAGTCTACAACAACCCTGGAAAAATTCGTCGAGTTCCGTTGGAGGAATCTCTGGCAATCCGCGATATACCGGAGCCCTGTCAAATCTGGACGGGAACCTGGACGAGTTTAGGGCATGGTGTCCAGCTTCTAGCTCGGACGTCCTTTGGAAGATCCAACCATTTATCGGCTGTGGAATTCCTATATCTACTACCCCTCAAAATTTCAGCTCGATCCGACCGTCCAAACTTCGGGAACCTTCCTATTAGTGCATCACTTTTCGGATCTGTTTTCTGCGCGAAAACGAATCCGACCCGAGTTCGTCTTTTTTATGAACGGGATTTCGGACATCCTTTTGGAAGGAAGTTTTGTATGGGGTATTGTGTTTTGTTCCCGAACACATCCCACTAAATTTAAAATCTTTGTAACATGATCTTCACCATCATGCTGGTGTCAAACCAGTCCGGCAATATTGCTCCACGGCTGCCAACCTGCGCTAGACATGTCACCGCTTTATTGAGCCGAGCTCAACTCCTTCGATCATCATCTCGGCAAGCCGAACAAGAGTTCGGCATCGCGAAGGATAAATCATCACCAACATCACCGCCCATGGATTACACGGAGCGGGCACACAGGCATCGCCGCATGGTCACTTCATCAAACCGGCATTGACCGCGTCATAAGTTACGACCCGTGTCGGCATGGCCGCACTGTTGCTTCTTCAAGCCGATGTCCATCACACTGAACTGCTTCAACACCTCGGCTGACATGGCAGCTGCAACGTCTCCTTACCGACCTGCTCCGTCTCCTCGGCTAGACCGAGGGCTTCACCATCTCTTCATCAACTTATTTCGGAGACCTCGGCGTCACCACCCGACCAGCCTCATCACATTAGCTGGACCACAGGCTTTTCCTCGGCGAGCCAACCTTTGCCAACATCGCCATGCCACCGCTTCATCACCCATCAGGCAATGTGTGTGCGGATCAAGTCCCATGTTTGGGAGTAACCTTTCTTCAGATTGCTACAACAGACAAACCAAGTGCTATTAATCCCAGTATTTTTTCTTGTCTGGGTTTATTTTTCCCAAGGAATTATTACTCGGGTTTTTTTCATCATCTATACACAGGTCTATCAAATGGTGGCCGCATTAACAACGGTGGCGTAGCGGTTTGGTCAGTTTCCGTATACAGTTCGGCGAATGCCGCATCCAGAACTCACACCGGCCTGCAAATTCGGGCTTGGCCACGCCTTCACCGCATCACGCCGACTCCCTACATCGACATGACTTCGGCGCCAGGCCACATCTTTTTCAATAAATTATTTTTTGCAAAAAGCAACTATCATTTTTGGACCGCACTATTTTATGTGTGTAGGTGATCAACTTCGACTGCGTCATGTGGTCTCTTCGGCAAGCCGACGCCGTCGTCTCAATCGGCTCACGTGATCACCTTGTTTGTCGTGTTGCCATACCGACGTGTTCGGTTGCCTCGGGGACTTCGGCATTGCCGAGACAGCTCTACCTCATCGAGTGTTCAGCGCACCTGCCATATTTCTTTTATTACTCACTTTGCGTTAATTATTAATTATGTAAGATTTTTTTATTATTCCTATTATCTACGGCTTGCACTATTTTCCGTGCACAGGTAGATAATCCGGGCCGGGCAGCACTGTCACCTCGGCATACTGATGCACCACGTCACCTTGGCTGACCGGGGGCTTCGTCATCACTTCATTAACACATGCTGGAGCTTCGGCGTCACACTGCTGGCCTGCTCCGTCGCCGCGGTAGGACTGGGGTTTTCACCTCGCCCACCGACTATGCTGCGTCACCACTTAATCAAGCTGAGCTCTCTACTCGGACATCTTGGGACTGGCTTGGGGGCTGGGAGCTCGTCCCGCCACAATCTCGGCCTGCGTCATCAACATCGAGCACATTAACCAGCTAAGTCGCTTGCATGCTCAAAAACTTTCAGTTTTAAATTTTGTTCGGTTCGACCAAGCATTATACTTTTTGGCAAAAAATTGTCTTTGACAAAATTCTTTGTCAAAAAAGGGCATGAAAGCAAATTCAAATACCCCGTTTACTTGGGGGCTTCCTTCATGAAGCTTTTCCTCTTGCATATGATTATACTTGTACGGCTTCGTTCCTTGTTCGTGTATTACACCACAATATGCACCATATTGACTTAAGTGTTCCGCAAGCTGGGTTGCCTGGCTCCTGTGCTTACCCCTACATTCCCGATTGTTTGGCTAGGGAGTAAAGGGAGCACCTCTGCGATTGTCACGACCGGGTCATCCGAGCTCTAACCTCAGACTGGGTGAAGCCGAAGGCTAGCGCTCTTATTGTTTTCAATCATGGTCGGCACACAACAGAACTCATGAGTACAAAAAATCTATTGCACAAGTCTCATAGTAATAATGAGCACCGAAGAAAGGTATCGGTGGGGGTACTATTTTCTTCGAAGATGCTTCTTACACTTCGTTAGTAATATAGCATAAGTTCCTTGAGCGCGCTTTGTCTGTTACAGCCTTATGGCCTGATTGCCTGGTCATCGGAAACACCATCGGTACTCTCGACAGGTGGAGTACATGACACTTTTCGGCCCTTGGCCGAAGAGGGAGAAGCCGACGGTCGGTTAAGACGCGTTTAAAGTTCGGGTGAACACAGATATGATATAAGTACTTCGGTACATACAATCATTATACATAAATTTTTTTTACCCAAGTCACTTGGGGGCTCTTAAAATCTATAGGAGTTATTTTATAGTAAATGTGTTTTCTTCCTAGTCGTTGCAAAAAATATATTTTATCACTCCTTTTTCGATGCGAGTGTGTGGTCAATAACCAGATAACCCATTTTCTCTCTAGTGACCGCTCGAGTTCAGTTCGCTAAACTGGTCTGACGAGTAGCACTCCGCCTTCGGGATAGGAGGCTGCAGCCATAGGCTGACCTGCTTGAAGTCTTGAGATCGGATGTGTCATATTAATGCACGACAGAAGCACAAAACACAAGAATCATAGTGCAACGCCGGACACCTTTAGAGATTCGGCAAAAACATTCTCGGATATTGCTAAATATGCATTGGTTTCGAATTGTGTTCGGTCAATAGTTGGGTTACTCGGCTCCTGCGCTTTCCTCCTACATTCTGCTTTGTGCGGCTAGGTGTGCAAAGGGAGAACCACTGCGATTGTGCTTCCAGCTCACATGGTTAAGCACCTCAGTGGAGAAAGCCGAAAACTGACTATCACAATAAGAGTAAACTGGTCAGCGATCCGATGACTGTGTTAAATGACGGGCCATTCATAACATTGGCCGAAGTGTTTACGGCTTGACCTCGAATGTCGCCGAACACTACCGGGGGCTAGTAACTGGCCTCCCAAACAAAATCCTCAATATTTTGCTCTTACATTAGAGCTGAGGTTTCATGATCATGCTTAGCATGACAACCCAAAGAAAGGAACTGATAGTGGGACTATTTTCTTTGGAAGACATTTATTATGTTAAACAGTAATATAACATATCTCTCTGCGTACCTTTGTTTATAAAACTATATGGCCAGATTTCCTTGTTTTTCGTAAATCTTTGCCCTCATAAAGGCTTTATAAAGTAGGACAAACACTCCTCGGCTACTGGCCAAGGAGGTGGAAGCCGATGGTCGTTCAACAAAGTTTTGTACAATGCGGATCCGAGCATTAATGATGTGAAGTACTTGGATACATAGAATCATTACACATAATTTGTGATTTTACTCTGGATATCGATCCTTAATTCAGCCACCCGTGACCGCATTAAGGCTCGGGGGCTACTGGGCTTCGGGCTTATAATTTACTAATATTAAAGGGGCGCATCGATCCCCTGATCTGGTGTTGCCACCCGACCAGTGTCTCGGGGGCTACTGCATCGGCAATCCAGTGCAGAAAATTTAAGTGCAACATAGTTTTCGAGGAGATTATGATCCTCAGGTTGGTCGGCCGCACCCAACCTGAGTCTCGAGGACTCTGCACACTGCCTTTTGTGTCCCGAAGTATTCTGCCAAGCTAGGAGTTGATCCTCAGACCGATTTTGCAAATCAACCTAAGTCTCACCGGCTACTGGGATTAGCGGTCTTATGTCATCCTTCAGGTGCATCTCGGGTTTTAGACCGATACACACCTTGAGGGCTACTAGCTATATATCTTGGTAGAGAATAAATTGCACCGATAAAAAATATTGACAAAAAATCAGCCCATAGTCAGGGTGGTGCACCACCTCGGAAGCAGTCTGGCATAAAGCACGGGCGCTAGTGGCTGGCTCCGTAGAGGGCATTTCCAGCATTAAGCTCGGCTAAACTCCTTCAACCTTTTTGAACCAAGGTTATTTATGACACCTCGGATATAGTCCGACATTGGAGCTCGGATACAGTCCGGCGTTGGAGCTTGGACATAGTCCGGCGTTGGAGCTTGGATACATTCCGGCGTTGGTGCTCGTCTACAAAAGATACCTCGAATGCAGTCCAGCGTTGGAGGTCGGACGCAAGAGGGCGCTGAATCCCGGGAACAACTTCAAACCCGATGCGTGGCATAAAAATAACAAGGCATTGATAAAGGCCGAAAACTTAAAGGGGCTCCTCGTATACCCGACGTATAAACTCTTCGGATGCACGTTGGTGATCCTCAAGATTGAAGAAGATTTGTTGAACCAGTTTTCAAGACCGACGACCGAAGATGAAGAACAGTTCAGAAGAATCGAGGAGCTTCCCCAACTTGAAGACTGGTTCAGGGGGCTACTGACGGTGTCCTGGACTGGGGGGGGGGGGGTACTCACCACGCCGTCTCCGGGTCAGTTAGATTGGGCCGAGGACCCCCATGGCCGTATACTCATGGGCCAGTTCGGACAGCTGTCGCATACCAGGAAGATTCCACAAGACTTGGTGGTCAAGACAAGGACTCCTCCCCGCCGGCGTATTCGGCTAGGACTCTTGTTATCCTAGGCCTCTGGTGCATTATATAAACCAGGGCCAGGCTAGTCGATAAAAACAACAATCATAATCATAGGCTAGCTTCTAGGGTTTAGCCTCTACGATCTCGTGGTAGATCAACTCTTGTAATACTCATATCATCAAGATCAATCAAGCAGGAAGTAGGGTATTACCTCCATTGAGAGGGCCCGAACCTGGGTAAACATCGTGTCCCCTGTCTCCTGTTACCATCGACCTTAGACGCACAGTTCGGGACCCCCTACCCGAGATCCGCCAGTTTTGACACCGACAACTGGCCTAACGTATCAGGTGAAATCCATCCAATATATTTTTATATTATATATTGATTTCTTTAAAAGAGAAATTACTCTAGTTTGCAAGTCCTTTAATGCAGGACAAGTTGTCTGCTGCAAAAGGGATTGTTATATTACCGAGCTATTGAATGACTCATACCGGTTACATCACGGTAAAATATGGAGAATCTCAAGACAACTCCTTGAGTCGCCTTAAGACTCGGGGGCTACAATGGCATGCCTTGGCAAAATTGGCCAGTATCAATAATCCAGAACTCCGGGTCATTAAAGGGAAAAAATAAACCTGGCCCCGGAGACTACTGCTATATTGATAAGAATTTAAAGGCCATCAGAAAATTTCCGGTTCAAAATGAAGAATACCAGTTTAAAATCCGGCTCAAGGTAAACCTGTCTCCCACAAAGCTTTGAAGCTCTCAATATCCGGTTTGAAATTCCGGTTTAAAAAGAATTCATCTCTCGCAAGTTCGAGTTTTCAGAAAAAAAAATTACTGGGACCAAAGAGAGTTTATTGCACAACACAACTCAAACATAGGCACCCGGCGAGCACAGCTCAGAAATATATCACTTGGGGGCTTCCGGCTTATTGAGCTAAAGCTATGATTACCCTTTGATCCGGCTCATAGCCACAGTTACAGGTCATTTGGGGGCTTCCTGTTCAAACATAGGTCGTATTCAAACCAAAGAGAACATAGCTGTCGGTACCCTCTTGATCGGCGCAATGCCAAACCCACTAGGGGGCTTCTTGATCGTATTCGAATCATAGCTTAACCCCTTTTGGGTCCGACTTGGATCGTATTCGAATCAGGGTCGTTAAAAACCTCTCAAGGTCATTTGGGGGCTTCTTTTTCAAACCTAGGTCGTATTCGAACCAAAGAGAACATAGCTGTTGATACCCTCTTGATCGGCACACTGCCAAAGCCACTGGGGGCTACATGATCGTATTTGAATCCTAGCTTAACCCTTTGGAACGGTTTACTGATCGTATTCGAATCAGAAGCCTCGATTTTTTCTTTCTATTTTGCTTAAGTTTTTTGAAAACAATCTTTGATTTTGTCTTCAGACTTTTTTGTTTAGATCTAAGTATAAGTGTGATTTAAATTTAACCCGGCTTGGTTTTGGACGATAAGTCGCCAACATATGACAAACATCATACATTTGGAAGTGAGTGGCTTCTAAGGATTGGGTTATCACCCTTACTGCACAGGTATCCTAAACCGGCAGTATGATTCAATATCACAGGAACCGGTTTTCCAAACCGGATTATATTATTCAAATCTTTAATAGCCAATATGGCTGGATTTTTATTATGGTTATCAATAGCCAATATTATGATGGAGATCTTCAAAGTCGCTTTAGCGCAATGGTTATTATTTTATTAATGGACATGATTTATTTTTACAATGGAGGGAATAGTCCCGAGTCGCTGCAGGCTTACGACCCGGCACTTGGGGGCTACATTATTCAAGTTGAGATCACATCAAATATGCAAGTCCCATGTCACCGCCAGCATGCACTATGGCACTTGGGGGCTAATGCAAAGTCATTTTTACTGGCCTTATTGAAGACCCGACTCATCACATTATAATGAGCCGGCCCTTGGGGGCTACCAATTGCTCCTGTCAACAATTCAAGGTACACAAGTTTTATTCCATTATATTGAAGGATCCACTGCTCAGTTGGTAAAGCACAAAGCTCTTAACCTTGTGGACGTGGGTTGAAGCCCCATGATGTGGGTTACATCATATGAGGTTCTTTTCAAAGAAGTATATATAAAGTCCCGGCTCAATATTATCTTACTGAGCCGGCCCTTGGGGGCTACACGTTGTTGTTCAAGTCTATATGATCATATTTATAAAGTTCCTGCTCATTATTGCATAATGACCCGGCCCTTGGGGGCTACACTGGTTGAAGTTTTTATGAGTATAAGGCAATTACAAGTCCCAGGTTGCTGCAAGCATGACAACCCGTCACTTGGGGGCTACATATATGGAGTATTCAGTCTTTACTAGTGACTAAGATGAACAACATGGATTTCTTCAAAGTGGCAGTATTTATATTGAAGGAAGTCTTAAGTCATCACTTTGTTTCTGCTCAAGACTTGGGCGCTACAGGTAATATGGATATAAGGGAGAAATATCTTCCAATTTTCAGTTTTAAGCAAACCAGATTGACCCGGCGTCACCAACAATCATGACTCGGTGTCACCAATAACTATGACCGAGCATCAGCAACAATTACATGACCCGGCATCATTTGTTTATAACCCGACAATTTTGGCAATCATAAATCGGCAAGATCTACATCTTTAAGCCGGCTGAATATCAGTTGAATATTTCAAGACCAATATTTTTTTCAAGTCAGAGCACTGAAGGCCGACTCAAATGGATTATTTCTTATAATATTTCTTTACAAGAGACAATGTCAGCAAATGGATTGTGAAGCTGGCCTATTGACCCAGATTTTCCAGGAGAAAATGTCAAAGACTTAAGGATGATCAGGTGCCAGCTTACAAGAATATTTAACCTGGATCACAACCTGTCAAATTTGCTCTTGTGTTTATATTGCATATCAGTTTAACATGGATAAATCCAAATTAAACTCGGGGCTAATGTCGGGGATATAACCCGTGGTATGACCCGGCCGGACTTGGCGTTTCATTGGTATCCCGCCAGAGGATTGGCGACTCACGTGTCTGACGGTTCACTGGTGTGACGACTCACGAGCCTGAAGACTCATTGGTGACCCGGCGGGTGTTTCAGATGGATGACAAGGCCCAAGGCCCAGAAGACCGACTCATGTTATGGTGGGCCGGCTTAAGAGGAAAGGAATAAGGAATATTCTCTTACAAAGGAAGCAAGACTACGACTCCACTTGTAATAGAGTAATCCTAATCCTAATAGGACTAGTCATGTAACCCGCCCCTTCAACATATATAAGGAGGGGCAGGGCACCCCAAGAGGGACAAGAAACAATCTCTAGGGCTAAACACAAAGGGGGAGCCGGCTTATGCGGCGACTCTCTCATGAGCATAATGAGATCTAGCCACAAACAGCATGTAGGGCTATTACTGGATGATGTTTTCCGGGGCCCGAAGCTGTCTAAATCCTTGTCTTGTGCGTTGATCCGCCCTGCGTCTCTCGTCCCGCTCAACCCCTCTCAAGCTACTACAAAGATGCGTTGGCCTCACGACTAAGTCCTCACACTAGGACATCTGTCGTGACAATTCCACGACCAGAGCGGTACGATGTCACAATCTATAGGGAGAGTCAGAACCACCCGCAGGCGCCGAGAACAGCCGCTCTGGCCGGACTCACCATGGTTGAGGAAAGGATAGGCGATGGTGGTGAGTAGGAGGAGAGGAGCTAGGGGGAAGAGTATGGGTGTGAGAGGAGATGAGTTTTGGCCGGCGCTAGAGCTCTGCCTATATAGCCGGAGCAGGCGAACAAATGCCACTTTAATGCAGCGCAGTGGCCGAAGTAAACTTCTCGATCGCCATGTCCGCATTGAAGCGGCGCCGCCCTATCATTCCATCACGTCGCCTTTGACTGACATCATCTCGTCGAGTCCTCTCGGGAGCAGCATCCACGCAAGATTGCGTGACAAAAGTTCGAGAACGGGACACGCTGCAATCCGCGGTACATGTGACGATGCTTTTGGGTGGGATCACGTAGTCTGATATGTACATGGCATGGGTCTGGACGCCCGCCAACCTCACCCGGGTTAAGTGCCGGTTTGCGAGAATTCAACACTTGGACACATCTGCAGACATATGCAACATCGTTGGATAACAAAAATGGCTCGAACAACCCGGACATCGGGCGCTATGCGACCCGGCATTGGAGATGCCCTATGTGACGTACATGTTGCAAAGTTCATTACAGGTCAAGATCGCTATCGAAATTGCCCCATATACCAAGACCCAAGTGGTCATTTCTTTATGGTAAAAACACTGGCAATAGCGAGCATTGGTCAGTCCTTGGTTACACTACATGTACTACTTTGAATAAAATAATCCTTGTATAACAAATCCTCCTTTGGGGTATTATATTCTACTAGCATGTTCCATCATGCAAATCATGCTTCTGACTAGGATGTATTCTCTCATTGAACATATAAAGGATGAGCTAGTGCGCCCAACTAGCGGCACCAGCCACGTCTCCTTTTATTCGCCACTGTAGCAACACGGAGAGAGCTCGTCCCCTCCACTTCTCCCCTCCTCGGCCCCCTCCACTTCTCTCCTCCTCTGCCCCCGCGTCCGTCCCGTCTCCCGCGTCCGTCCCGGCGGCAGCGACTTGCAGGCAAAGGGCGACGGCGGTCAAGGCGGGGGTTGGCGACCGACGGGCGTGGTGGCAGTTGGAAGGGCCGCAGCGGCCTGTGGGGCGTCGACCAAACCGACAGTGACCCCGATGGAGGGGAAGGGCCTGGCAGGCGCCACGGCAGCGCACGCGAGGGGTGGAGGCGAGCGGCCCTCTGGAGCCGCGCATGTCGTGGTTCTAAGTCTGATAGTGGAATGGGGGGTAGGGATGTAGAGGCAAGATCCTAGCTATGGAGGAGTTGTACACGCGAGTTTTACGAGTTCAGGCCCTTCTCGGAGGAAGTAACATCCCTACGTCTCGGAGCCTGGAGGCGGTCGACTGGATTATATGCGTGTGTATTACAGAGGGTGCGAACCCTTGTCCCTGAGGAGGGGTGGCTTATATAGAGTTCGCCAGACCCCTCCCGCCCTCAGTTACCAAGGGTTTAAGGTACATAAAGATGGAGATGTTGCTGGTAATGCCTGCAATAAAGATACATAATGACCATTAAAGCTATGACTTAATTCCCGACCGTTGCAGAGTGGAGTGGCTCTAGATCTTCTGGTAGTCGAGTGATTATCTACACGGTCGAGTGTCTTCAAGATTATCGAGTGGAACATAGCTTCATGGTCGAGTGGATGATGATTTTTCTTCGAATGCTCCTGGTTCCTTTAGAGATGTCCTTGGGGAGGGTATCTTGACAGATCCATGACCCTACCCTAGGTACATAGCTTCATCATTAACCCCCGAATGGATCAGGGTTTGAGTGAGGAAGGAGTTGAGATCACTTCCGACTCATTTTTCGTGTTATGAGTATATCTTGTTCTGGATCAATGAACTGAGGTGACGATACCAACTTATTTTTCAGTCGCCTTGATCCATTCTTAGCTTTTGTCGAGTGAACTTTTACTGAAGAGTTTCGAGTGATGATGTGGAGGATGTCTTCCATCTGATAAGTTGTTCTGCTATCCGCGGATTTCATGGGATTCGAATTTTGGGAAGCGCGCCGGACGGGTGAGGCCGTGATAATCGGGATGGATTAGACAGGCCGCCTCGATTCCCGCGCCACCTTTTTTGCCACGTATCGTGCACGCGACTGTTGCGGGATTTGATAAGATCGTCCGGGCGTACAAGTCAGTCACTCGGAAGTGTCCTTATAAAAGGCACCGGATCGGGATTTTGAACAGTGTGCCCTCATTCTCCTTGTTCTTCCTCAGATTTCTCCGTTGCGCCCGCTTCCACTCTTGGCTTCGTAGCCCCGCTCGGACTCGATTCGCTGCCATGGGGAAGGAGAAGACGGTGGCATTGGAGCGCGCAAAGAAGGCGATGGCGAAGGCGAAAGGAAAGAGGACCAGCCGAGGTGGATCCTCATCAAGGTCCGGCCTGCCGCTGGGCTGGATCCAGGGCGACTGGATCCGCTCGATGATCAGCCAAGACGACCTCGATGATCTGGTTGAGGGGGGACTGATCCCCCACGAATCGGCACGACTCCCGGGGAACGAGACCGAGCCGCGGCCGCAGGAGGGTGAGTGCGTTCTCCTCGCCACTCATGTCGACCGCGAGTTTTCTTTGCCTCCCCACCCTTTCTTTCGTGGTTTTTTTGAACTTCTTCGGGGCTCAACTCCACCACTTTACTCCAAACACCATCGTGTACCTTGCTGTCTTCATGTCAATGTGCAAAAATTTCTTGGGTTGTCGACCGCACTGGGGCCTCTTCAAGCACATATTCACATGTCGCTCCCAGTCGGTCAAGAAGGCCAACCCGAGTGACGAGAGGACGCACGTGATACATATGTGTGGGGGCCTTGGAATCCAAATGAGGAACAAGAGCATCTTCCCAGCTATGATCCTTCCCGACTCGGTCCGGGGCTGGCAGTCGACCTGGTTTTACTGCAAGGACCAGCCGACCCCGGGTCAGTCGACTGGACTTCCCCCTTTTCCTTGGCTCGAGTTGAGAAGCCCTCCTCCTTGAGGGTGATCCCGGAAGAGAAGGCGCAGGTGAAGGTGTTGGTCGAGCGGGTCGTCCAACTTGTCCACGACGGAGTGACTGGTATGGACCTGCTAGAGGTCTTTCTTAGTCGATGCATCCAACCACTCCAAGCCCATGACCATCCGATGTGGATGTACTCGGGACTCGAGGACTCCACTCGGATCCACCCGGAGGACGTTAGTGAAGACACGGTGGAGAAGTGGCTGATAGGAATCACCGACAACAAAGATAATCCCCGGGGGTCTAGGAGGGTGATTCCATTCGACCATTTGCGCCAGCCGGAACAGGTATGATTTGCATTGTCAAGTATCTTCTTGATTCACTGTGTAACATCTTGTTGACGGTCGATTGCCTTTATTTTGTTCATTGTCTTTTCAGGCTCTTATTGATATGCACTCGATGCCCAATGGAGTGCAGGAGCAAAATGTCGAGGAAGGGGCGAGCGGGGGCAAGAGTGGCGAGTGGCACTCGGATGCAGAGGAGGACGAGAGAGCGACGACTCGAGTGATGAAGAAGAGGTCGACTCGCCTCCTCACAGAGAGAGGAGGTCTAAGCACGCTCATGACCCGGCGAGCACCCCTGACCTGGCGGCCGCACCGACTGGGCCATCTTTGAAGCGCCCTCAGACGTCTTCCCCGGTGCCGACTGAGAAGGTATCGAAACAACTCAATATTGCGCCGCCTCCTGTGACAAAAGCATTGAAGGCCACCTCCTCCAAACCACCGAAGGCTTTGTCCAGAATCAAAGTGACCATCCCCACCATCTCCGAGTAATCATCTGACTCGGTCTTTTGGTCGACTCGAGCAACAGAACATAATCGACTGAATGTTGACATTTGCAGTGCTGCTATGTTTGGAACTTCTTCCTACCAATACCGAGATGAGGAAATAGAAGACGCGCTTACCTCCAACCCAGGTAAAACTCTCATGATCTTGTTCTTGATTATTGGGTCGATTAAATTCTGGCGATTCACTTGGGGTCGACGGATTTATCTGCAGCCCCACCCAACGTCATCGATCTTCCGGATGATGATGAAGATGTGGCCGCTAGGCCCGGAAAGAACAAAAGAGTAGCAGCTGGCAAGACGTCTCAGCAGGGACCAATGACAACACCAACCATCCGGCAATCTGAAGACGCAGGTGGGGCCTCTGTAACTTTCTCTGCCCCATTGTCGAGTGAGCGCCCTGCACCGTTGATTGTACCGGTGTTTTCTTCAGTCGTCCAACCTCATGCTTCGGATCTCCAAGCTGCCGCACCTGGGTCGTCTGCCCCCTTCTTCACCAACTACCATGTTCCAGAAAGTCAGTCGGACGCGGCTGCGGAGGCCATCCGTCAGGCTAACGTGATGATGGAGCGGATGAAGGCAATGCACGAGAACAGCCAGGCTGCTTACGATGGCAGCGCGGCTCTCCGAGCCAATGTCCAGGTAAGTAGGCTTTCGACTGACCTTGTTCTATTAGGATATGCTACCTGAAATATTTTCTTTCATACAATCTCTTATTGTTTGCATCGAATCTGTACACCCACTGGGTGTTTTGTTGTCTTCGGTATTTGCGCTCTTCCACTCGGCCTGGGCGAGTGGGATCTGAACCGGTGGGGCCACGCTAAGTGCACCTGCTGGGTGTAGTCCCCGAGACCGTAGTCGACTGCAGGCAGTCGACTGGGGTCTGAGTACTTTAATTTCTTTTCTTCCACTCGACTCGGGCTGACCGGTCGAATGGGATTTTTACCAGTGGGGGCACACCAAGCACACCCACTGGGTGTAGTCCCCGAGACTGCGGTCGACTGCTGGTAGTTGGCCGGGGTCTGAATAGTTCTTTTCTCTTTATTTTTTTACTTGACCCGGGTGGACCGGTCGAGTTGGGTCTGAATCAGTGGGGGCACGCCAAGTGCACCCACTGGGTGTAGTCCCCGAGACCGCAGTTGACTGCGGGCAGTCGACTGCGGGCAGTCGACTGGGGTCTGAGTAAACTTTTAAGTTTTATTCACTCGAAAGTAAATAATCTTTGATCTTGTCGATTGACACGTCTTTTACCTAATGTAGAAATCTTGTACTCTCATTTCTAAGTTTGCCGAATTTGTGGAGAAGCAGAGGCAACTCAACCTCGACTTGGAGCTGGCCCAACAAAAGCTGAAGAAAGCTCAAGATGAAGCTGTTGGTATGGAAGGTAACTGCCTGTCGACTGTTCACGTCGATCGTCTTTTAAGATATTTCTTTGATCTCTTGTTTGATCTGATTGCTTCTTTTGCAGAGAAAATGAGGTTGGCTCTGGAGAAGAAGGACTTGGACCTTGCAGCTGCGCAGAAGGAAGCTCAAGATAAGACTGCCCTTGCAGACCAGAAGCTGGCTTCGGTCGGAGCGTTGGAAGGAGAGGTGAACAAGCTGAAGTCCTGTCTCAATGAGTCCAACCGAGAGGTAACTCGTCTGAAGAAGGATAAGATTGCTCTGAATGAGAAGCTGGAGTCCGCGGTCCATAAGAGAAATGACACGGAAGCCTATCTGAGAACTCTTGCTAAGAAGCTCTATCTTATGCTGGAAGGTACTCCTTTTAATCTGCCTGCTTTACTGCTTGCAAGTTAATCCTATCCAGTTGACTCACTAACTCTTTGACTATAGAATTCTGCCAAAACTTTGACGAGGAAATCGGACGGATCGAGACGGGCTTAGACCCTATCGTTTCTCCGGTCGGCGACGAGGCTGCCATGAATGTGCTTCGACTGGAATCCCATGTCGCCAACGTCACAAGTTACCTCGCTCGTCTAAAGGTGGCAGTTTCACGGATCGACTCGTCACTCTGGCCAAGGGCGAAGCTTCAAAATGACCTCGAATCTCTCATGACTCGGCTCAACGAGATTCCTGGTCGAGTGCAAGAGTGGAAGAAGTCCTCTACCCAGTGTGGTGCTGACGTGGCGTTGTCCTTGGTAAGGGTCCACTACAAGGAAGCTCGTGAAGACAAGCTGGCAGCGATCAAGGTCGCCAACACCAAAAGGCACGACTTCTAGTCCTTTATGGAGACTTTCATCGCTGCTGCCACTCGGATCGCAGATGGAATCGACCTGGACGAATTCATCGAACCCGCCAGCCCTCCTCCTGCCGAATGAACAAACTATGAGACTTAAACCTGTCTTAAATTTGCCTCGGAATACCGAGTGGTTGCTGTAACCATTAAACTCCTTTGGGCTTGATGCTCGAATACTTTTGATTTGTCGCTTGGAACTTTAGGATTTATCCGAACTGCTTTTGAATATGCTTGTGATTGCTTTTGGAATCTGCTCCCTACTTGGAGTGACTTTCGTGTTTGAGATGCAGCCTTGAAATGGAGACTTCAATCGAACTGCGCCTTGTCGTCCTTGCGGAAAAGGATGGATGCTACGTCTTGAGCTTGCGTTGGTTTTCCCCGAAGAGGAAGGGATGATGCAGCAGAGTAGTGTAAGTATTTCCCTCAGTTTTTGAGAACCAAGGTATCAATCTAGTAGGAGGCCACACTCAAGTCCCTCGTACCTGCACAAAGCGATAGCTACTCGCAACCAACGCGATTAGGGGTTGTCAATCCCTCCACGGTCACTTACAAGAGTGAGATCTGATAGATATAATATTTTTTGTATAAAGATGCAAAGTGAAAAGTAAGAGGCAAAGTAAAAAGCAAAGCAAGATTAAAGTGATGGAGATTGATATGATGAGAATAGACCCGGGGGCCATAAGTTTCACTAGTGGCTTCTCTCACGAGCATAAGTATTCTACGGTGGGTGAACAAATTACTGTTGAGCAATTGACAGAATTGAGCATAGTTATGAGAATATCTAGGCATGATCATGTATATAGGCATCACGTCCGTGACAAGTAGACCAAAACGATTCTGCATCTACTACTATTACTCCACTCATCGACCGCTATCCAGCATGCATCTAGAGTATTAAGTTAAAAACAGAGTAACGCCTTAAGTAAGATAACATGATGTAGAGAGATAAATTCATGCAATATGAAATAAACCCCATCTTGTTATCCTCGATGGCAATGATACAATACGTGCCTTGCTACCCCTTCTGTCACTGGGAAAGGACACCGCAAGATCGAACCCAAAGCTAAGCACTTCTCCCATGGCAAGAACTACCAATCTAGTTGGCCAAACCAAATGGATAATTCGAAGAGACTTGCAAAGATAACCAATCATACATAAAAGAATTCAGAGAAGATTCAAATATTATTCATAGATAGACTTGATCATAAACCCACAATTCATCAGTCTCAACAAACACACCGCAAAAAGAAGATTACATCGAATAGATCTCCACAAGAGAGGAGGAGAACTTTGTATTGAGATCCAAAAAGAGAGAAGAAGCCATCTAGCTACTAACTATGGACCCGAAGGTCTGAGGTAAACTACTCACACTTCATCGGAGGGGCTATGATGATGTAGAAGTCCTCCATGATGACATCCCTATCCGGCGGAGCTCCGGAACAGGCCCCAAGATGGGATCTCGTGGATACAGAAAGTTGCGGCGGTGGAATTAGGTTTTTGGCTCCCCTTCTGTTTGTTTGGGGGTACGTAGGTATATATAGGAGGAAGAAGTACGTTGGTGGAGCTCCAAGGGGCCCATGAGGCAGGGGGGCGCCCTAGGGGGGGGGGGCGCCCCCCACCCTCGTGACCGCCTCTCTGATGCCTTGGCGTAGGGTCCAATTCTCCTGGATCACGTTCGGTGAGAAAATCACGTTCCCGAAGGTTTCATTCTGTTTGGACTCCGTTTGATATTCCGTTTCTTCGAAACACTGAAATAGGCAGAAAACAGCAATTCTGGGCTGAGCCTCCGGTTAATAGGTTAGTCCCAAAAATAATATAAAAGTGGAAAATAAAGCCCAATATAGTCCAATACAGTAGATAATATAGCATGGAGCAATCAAAAATTATAGATACACTGGAGACGTATCAGGCATCCCCAAGCTTAATTCCTACTCGTCCTCGAGTAGGTAAATGATAAAAAGAGAATTTTTGATGCGGAGTGCTACTTGGCATAATTTCAATGCAAATCTTCTTAATTGTGGTATGAATATTCAGATTAGGAAGATTCAAGACAAAAGTTCATATTGACATAGAGAATAATAATACTTCAAGCAAACCAACAAAGCAATTATGTTTTCTCAAAGTAACATGGCCAAAGAAAGTTTATCCCTACAAAATCATATAGTTTAGTCATGCTCCATTTTTGTCACACAAGAATGCTCTCATCATGCACAACCTCGATGACAAGCCAAGCAATTGTTGCATACCTTAATAATTTCAAACTCATAAACTTTCACGCAATACATGAGCGTGAGCCATGGATATAGCACTATGGGTGGAATAGAATGATGGGGGTTATGTGGAGAAGACAAAAAGGAGAAAGTCTCACATCAACGAGGCTAATCAATGGGCTATGGAGATGCCCATCGATTGATGTTAATGCAAGGAGTAGGGATTGCCATGCAACGGATGCACTAGAGCTATAAATGTATGAAAGCTCAACAAAAGAAACTAAGTGGGTGTGCATCCAACTTGCTTGCTCATGAAGACCTAGGGCACTTGAGGAGGCCCATTGTTGGAATATACAAGCCAAGTTCTATAATGAAAATTCCCACTAGTATATGAAAGTGATAACTCAAGAGACTCTCTATATGAAGAACATGGTGCTACTTTGAAGCACAAGTGTGGAAAAAAGGAATCGTAGCATTGCCCCTTTTTCTTTCTTTTTCTTTTTGGGCCTTCTTTTTTTTCTTTGGCCTTTCTCTTTTTTTTGGGACAATTCTCTACTGAATGATGATCATCACACTTCTATTTATTTATAACTCAATGATTACAAGTCGATACTAGAACAAAGTATGACTCTATATGGATGCCTCCGGCGGTGTGCTGGGATATGCAATGAATCAAGAGTGACAAGTATGAAAAAATTATGAACGGTGGCTTTGCCACAAATACTATGTCAACTACATGATCATGCTAAGCAATATGACAATGATGAATGTGTCATGATAAACTGGATGGTGGAAAGTTGCATGGCAATATATCTCGGAATGGCTGTGGAAATGCCATAATAGGTAGGTATGGTGGCTGTTTTGAGGAAGATATAAGGAGGTTTATGTGTGAAAGAGCGTATCATATCACGGGGTTTGGATGCACCGGCGAAGTTTGCACCAACTCTCGATGTGAGAAAGGGCAATGCACGGTACCGTAGAGGCTAGGAATGATGGAAGGGTGAGAGTGCGTATAATCCATGGACTCAACATTAGTCATAAAGAGCAGACTAAGGCATAGCCTAGTGGTGGGAAGGGGCTGATGCCTTCCCACCCACCCAGGTTCATGGCCTGGTACTTGCAATTTGGGTTTGTTGCACCAATTATACTGTAGGGGGTTCCCTTACAGTCTTCCTGTCAAAAAAACATTAGTCATAAAGAACTCATATACTTATTGCAAAAATCTACAAGCCATCAAAAACCAAAGTATTATGCGCATGCTCCTAGGGGGATAGATTGGTAGGAAAAGACCATCGCTCGTCCCCAACCGCCACTCATAAGGAGGACAATCAAATAACACCTCATGTTTCAAAGTTGTTACATAACGTTTACCATACGTGCATGCTACGGGACTTGCAAACTTCAACACAAGCACTTCTCAAATTCACAACTACACAACTAGCATGACTTTGATATTATTACCTCCATATCTCAAAACAATTATCAAGCACCCAACTTTTCTTAGTATTCAACACACTCAAAAGAAAGTTTCACAAATCTTGAATACCAAGCATGTTATTATTAAGAAAATTACCATGCTATTAAGACTCTCAAAATAATTTAAGTGAAGCATGAGAGATCAATAGTTTCTTTAAAACAAATCCACCACCGTGCTCTAAAAGATCTAAGTGAAGCACATAGAGCAAAATTATAACGCTCAAAAGATATAAGTGAAGCACATAGAGCAAAACTACATAGCTCAAAAGTTATAAGTGAAGCACATAGAGTATTCTATCAAATTTTAATTCATGTATGGCTCTCTCAAAAGGTGTGTACAGAAAGGATGATTGTGGCATACTAAAACACAAAGACACAAATAATACAAGACGCTCCAAGCAAAACACATATCATGTTGGTGAATAAAAATATAGCTCCAAGTAAATTACCGATGGAAGTGGACGAAGGAGGGGATGCCTTCCGGGGCATCCCCAAGCTTTAACTTTTTGGTCTCCTTGTATTATCTTGGGGGTGCCATGGGCATCCCCAAGCTTAGGCTCTTGCCACTCCTTGTTCCATAATCCATCAAAAGAATTCACCCAAAACTTGAAAACTTCACAACACAAAACTTAAAGTAGAAAACTCGTGAGCTCCGTTAGCGAAAGAAAACAAAAGACCACTTCAAGGTACTGTAATGAACTCATTATTTATTTATATTGGTGTTAAACCTACTGTATTCCAACTTCTCTATGGATTATAAACTATTTTACTAACCATAGATTCATTAAAATAAGCAAACAACACACGAAAAACAGAATTTGTCAAAAACAGAACAGTCTGTAGTAATCTGTAGCTAGCACAAGATCTGGAACCCCAAAAATTCTAAAATAAATTTCTGGACGTGGGGAATTTATCTATTAATCATCTACAAAAAGAATTAAGTAAATAGCACTCTTAAAATTAAAATTACAGCAGTTCTCGTGAGCGCTAAAGTTTCTGTTTTTTACAGCAAGTTCAACAAGACTTTCCCCAAGTCTTCCCAACGGTTCTACTTGGCACAAACACTAATTAAACACAAAAAACACAACCAAAACAGAGGCTAACTAAATTATTTATTACTAAACAGGAGCAAAAATCAAGGAATAAAAATAGAATTGGGTTGCCTCCCAACAAGCGCTATCGTTTAACGCCCCTAGCTAAGCATAAAAGCGAGGATAGATCTAGGTATTGCCGTCTTTGGTAGGCAATCCATAAGTGGCTCTCATTATAGTTTCATATGGCAATTTTATTTTCTTTCTAGGAAAGTGTTCCATGCCCTTTTTTACTGGAAATTGAAATCTAATATTCCCTTCCTTCATATCAATAATCGCACCAACCGTTCTAAGGAAAGGTCTACCAAGAATAATAGGGCAAGAAGGATTGCAATCTGTATCAAGAACAATGAAATCTACGGGGACATAATTCCTATTTGCAACAATAAGAACATCGTTAATCCTTCCCATAGGTTTCTTAATAGTAGAATCCGCAAGATGCAAGTTTAGAGAGCAATCATCAAAATTACGGAAATCTAGCAAATCACACAAAGTCTTCTGAATAGTAGAGACACTAGCACCCAAATCACACAAAGCATAAAACTCATGATCTTTAATTTTAATTTTAATAGTTGGTTCCCACTCATCATAGAGTTTTCTAGGGATAGAATCTTTCAACTCAAGTTTTTCTTCATAAGATTGCATCAAGGCATCAACAGTATGTTCGGTGATGGCTTTTATGTTGACTATAAGCATGTGGAGAATTTAGCACGGATTGCAACAAGGAAATACAATCAATTAAAGAGCAACTTTCATAATTAAATTCCTTGAAATCCAATATAGTGGGTTTAGCAACATATAGATTTTTATTTCTTTCAATCCCACTTTCATCAATTTCAGCATAAAGATCTAAATACTCCGAATTTTTAGAACGCCTTCTACGTAAAGGAAGATCATATTCAGTTTCATCAAGATTCATATAGCAAAACAAAGATTTAATAGGGGACACATCAATAACTTTTAGATCTTCATCTTGATTTTCATAGGAATTGGAAGAACACGCTTTAATAAAGGCATCTTTGGAAGCACGCATCCTAGCGGTTCTTTCCTTGCACTCATCAATGGAAATTCTCATGGCTTTGAGAGACTCATTGATATCGTGCTTAGGAGGAATAGATCTAAGCTTTAAAGAATCAACCTCAAGAGAAATTCTATCAACGTTCCTAGCCAAATCATCAACTTAAAGCAATTTCTCTTCAAGCAAAGCATTAAAATTCTTTTGTGAATTCATAAACTCTTTAACACTATTCTCAAATTCAGAGGGCATCTTATTATAATTTCCATAAGAGTTGTTCTAGGAATTCCCATAATTATTAGAAGGATTACTAGGATATGGCCTATGATTAAAATTCCCTCTATAGGCGTTGTTACCAAAATTATTCCTACCAACAAAATTCACATCCATAGATTCATTGTTATTCTCAATCAAAGTAGACAAAGGCATATCATTAGGATCAGAAGAAACACTCTTAGTAGCAAATAATTTCATAAGTTCATCCATCTTTCCACTCAAAACATTGATTTTTTCTATCGGATGCACTTTTTTATTAGAAGATCTTTCAGTATGCCATTGAGAATAATTAACCATAATATTACCTAGGAGTTTAGTAGCATCTCCTAAAGTGATTTCCATAAAAGTGCCTCCCGTGGCCGAATCTAAAAGATTTCTAGAAGCAAAATTCAATCCGGCATAAATTTTTTGTATAATCATCCACAAATTCAAACCACGAGTAGGGCAATTACGTATCATTAATTTCATTCTCTCCCAAGCTTGTGCAACATGTTCATGATCAAGTTGCTTAAAATTCATAATATCGTTTCTAAGAGAGATGATCTTAGTGGGAGGGAAATACTTAGAGATAAAAGCATCTTTGCACTTGTTCCAAGAATCAATACTATTCTTAGGCAAAGACGAAAACCAAGCTTTAGCACGATCTCTAAGCAAAAAAGGAAATAGCTTCAATTTAATGACATCATTATCGACATTTTTTTTCTTTTGCATATCACATAAATCAACGAAGCTATTCAGATGAGTAGCGGCATCTTCACTAGGAAGGCCGGCGAATTGATCTTTCATAACAAGATTCAACAAAGCAGTATTGATTTCACAAGATTCAGTATTGGCAAGAGGAGCAATCGGAGTGCTAAGGAAATCATTATTATTGGTATTGGTGAAGTCACACAATTGGTAGTATCTTGAGCCATCGCGACAAACAAGCAATCTAACACACGAGCAAACAAAAAGGCAAGCGAAAAAGAGAGGGAGGATAGAGAGAAATAGGGCGAATAAAACGACAAGGGTGAAGTGGGGGAGAGGAAAACGAGTGGCAAATGGCAAATAATGTAATGCGAGAGATAGGGATTGTGATGGGTATTTGGTATGTTGACTTTTTGCGTAGACTCCCCGGCAACGGCGCCAGAAATCCTTCTTGCTACGTCCTAAGCTTGCGTTGGTTTTCCCCGAAGAGGAAGGGATGATGCAGCAGAGTAGCGTAAGTATTTCCCTCTGTTTTTGAGAACCAAGGTATCAATCCAGTAGGAGGCCACACTCAAGTCGCTCGTACCTGCACAAAGCGATAGCTACTCGCAACCAACGCGATTAGGGGTTGTCAATCCCTTCACGGTCACTTACAAGAGTGAGATCTGATAGATATAATATTTTTTGTATAAAGATGCAAAGTGAAAAGTAAGAGGCAAAGTAAAAAAGCAAAGCAAGATTAAAGTGATGGAGATTGATATGATGAGAATAGACCCGGGGGCCATAAGTTTCACTAGTGGCTTCTCTCAAGAGCATAAGTATTCTACGGTGGGTGAACAAATTACTGTTGAGCAATTGACAGAATTGAGCATAGTTATGAGAATATCTAGGAATGATCATGTATATAGGCATCACGTCCGTGACAAGTAGACCGAAACGATTCTGCATCTACTACTATTACTCCACTCATCGACCGCTATCTAGCATGCATCTAGAGTATTAAGTTAAAAACAAAGTAATGCCTGAAGCAAGATGACATGATGTAGAGAGATAAATTCATGCAATATGAAATAAACCCCATCTTGTTATCGTCGATGGCAACGATACAATACGTGCCTTGCTGCCCCTTCTGTCACTGGGAAAGGACACCGCAAGATCGAACCCAAAGCTAAGCACTTCTCCCATGGCAAGAACTACCAATCTAGTTGGCCAAACCAAACGGATAATTCAAAGAGACTTGCAAAGATAACCAATCATACATAAAATACTTCAGAGAAGATTCAAATATTATTCATAGATAGACTTGATCATAAACCCACAATTCATCGGTCTCAACAAACACACCGCAAAAATAAGATTACATCGAATAGATCTCCACAAGAGAGGGGGAGAACTTTGTATTGAGATCCAAAAAGAGAGAAGAAGCCATCTAGCTACTAACTATGGACACTAAGGTCTGAGGTAAACTACTCACACTTCATCGGAGGGGCTATGATGATGTAGAAGCCCTCCGTGATGACGGCCCTCTTCGGCGGAGCTCCGGAACAGGCCCCAAGATGGGATCTCGTGGATACAGAAAGTTGCGGCGGTGGAATTAGGTTTTTGGCTCCCCTTCTGTTCGTTTGGGGGTAAGTAGGTATATATAGGAGGAAGAAGTACGTCGGTGGAGCTCCAAGGGGCCCATGAGGCAGGGGGGCGCGCCCCGCACCCTCGTGACTGTCTCTCTGATGCCTTGGCGTAGGGTCCAAGTCTCCTGGATCACGTTCGGTGAGAAAATCACGTTCCCGAAGGTTTCATTCCGTTTGGACTCCCTTTGATATTCCGTTTCTTCGAAACACTGAAATAGGCAAAAAACAGGAATTTTGGGCTGGGCCTCCGGTTAATAGGTTAGTCCCAAAAATAATATAAAAGTGGAAAATAAAGCCCAATATAGTCCAAAACAGTAGATAATATAGCATGGAGCAATCAAAAATTATAGATACGTTGGAGACGTATCAATGGAGCGCACATTGTATTTGTGGCGTAGCTCGAAGGAGAGGGTTGCAGTCGACCTGCGCCTCGTCGTCCTTGTGGAAAAGGATGGAGCGCATGTTGTATTTGTGGCGTAGCCCGAAGAAGAAGGTTTGAAGTCGACCTGCGCCTCGTCGTCCTTGTGGACAAGGATGGAGCGCATGTTGTATTTGTGGCGTAGCTCGGAGAAGAGGGCCGCGGTCGACCTGCACCTCATCGTCCTTGCGGGTAGGGATGGAGCGTACGTTTACTTGTGGTGCAGCTCTTAGGGAAAGGATTGCAGTCGACTTGCACCTCGTCGTCCTTGCGGATGGAGATGGAGCGTACGTTGTATTTGTGGCGCAGCTCCAAAGGAGAAGGACGGCTCACCAATCGGTAGGATTTTACAAATTTGGCGAGTACTGGACTGCAGCTAAGCCCCCGAGTGGGAGGATTGCTCACCACTCAGTAGGATTTTACAAACTTAGGTGAGTACTGGACTGCAGCTAAGCCCCCGAGTGGGAGGATTGCTCACCACTCGGTAAGATTTTACCAACTTAGGCGAGTACTCAACTGCAGCTAAGCCCCCGAGTGGGAGGATTGCTCACCACTCGGTAGGATTTTACAAACTTAGGCGAGTACTGGACTGCAGCTAAGCCCCCCGAGTGGGAGGATTGCTCACCACTCGGTGGGATTTTACAAACTTATGCGAGTACTGGACTGCAGCTAAGCCCCCCGAGTGGGAGGATTGCTCACCACTCGGTAGGATTTTACAAACTTAGGCGAGTACTGGACTGCAGCTAAGCCCCCGAGTGGGAGGCTGGCTCACCACCCGGTAGGATTTTACAAAGTTAGGCGAGTACTAGGCTGCAGCTAAGCCCCTAAGTGGGAGGATTGCTCACCACTCGGTAGGATTTTACAAACTTAGGCGAGTACTGGACTGCAGCTAAGCCCCCGAGTGGGAGGATTGCTCACCACTCGGCAGGATTTTACAAACTTAGGCGAGTACTGAACTGCAGCTAAGCCCCCGAGTGGGAGGATTGCTCACCACTCGGTAGGATTTGACAAACTTAGGCGAGTACTGGACTGCAGCTAAGCCCCGAGTGGGAGGCTGGCTCACCACTCGGTAGGATTTTACAAACTTAGGCGAGTACTGGACTGCAGCTAAGCCCCGAGTGGGAGGCTGGCTCACCACTCGGTAGGATTTTACAAACTTAGGCGAGTACTGAACTGCAGCTAAGCCCCCGAGTGGGAGGATTGCTGTGATGCCCGGGTAATTAAGCTACAGTAACCCTCTACTAAGGATGCCACGTCACCTCGGTTACTGTTGATAAACTCGAGTTAGTTCAAAAACGATTGAAATTCAAATTTAAAATATAGGCAAACAGTAAAAGTTTTCAAACATTAAAACTAAATTGTTCATCATGTGGCAAATAATCCCTAACTAATTGAGGTGAAGAAACCACATTCTTATAGAAAGTTTAGATGCATTTGAATAATTAAAACAGTAGGTAAAACAATGAAATAAATGTCTTTTGCATTTTATAAAATAATAAACTATTTATTTAGTTGCCCCTAAGTTAATAGGACAGTAGTATAATTATTAACACTAAATTAGTGACTGCTTTTATAATTTATAAAACTAATACAAATGAGAAATTAAAAGAAAACAGAAAAGAAAAATAAATAAAAGGTAAAAAGAAAACAAAACAAAAGAAAACCCCCCGGCTCCCCAAGGGCCTTGGCCCACTGGCCCAGCTGAACGGCCGGCCTAAGCCGGCCCAGGCCGCCCCCCTTCACTCCCTTATCCCTGGTCCACCCCCGCAACCCTAACCCACTCCCCCACGTCGCCCCACACCCCCACTTCCCCGCTGGATCTGGATCGGGGCACGACGCCCCGACCCCGTCGCCACCTGCCGGTGCCGAGCGTCGCCCTCCGGCCTCCTCCTCGCGGCTCTCTTCTGCCGCGCATTCGTCCTCCTCCATGGCGTCGCCTCGCTGGACGCCCACAGCCGACCTCCGTCGCTGAACCCCGTCGTGGATCCCCGCCGCCTCGACGCCGCCCCGCATCGCCCCTGCGTTGCCGTCGTCCCCGACCTCCTCCCCGCGCCCACTGCCCCGTACCCTGCCACTCCCCCTGTGAGCTCCCCCCTCGCTGTTTTCCTCGCTCACGCACGGCGCCCATGCTGTCCCCGCCGCGGTCACCGCCCCCTCCTGGCTCCAGCGCGCACGCACCGCACCAGGCGACCCTGCGCCCGCCCACAGTGACCTGCTGTCGCCGCCCTACACACCCAGCAACGGCCACGCCCCTGCCTCCGCCCTCCCCCTCGCGACCCTCCCCATGCTCGCTACTGCTCTGCTCGTGCCACCGCGCGGCCGCCGCCCCCTTCCCCCTGCTCGCCTCGCCATCGCCCCGCCTGGCTTGTGCCGCCTACAGCGCTGCTCTGCTCCCCACGCTGCCCCCACGCCAGGCCTGCGCCTTCCCAGTCCGGCGCCGTGGCCGCTGCCGCGCCCGCCAGCCACGCCCTCCATGGCCCCGACCACCTCACCGCACCGCCTCGCCCCGCCGCACTCCTGCGGGCGAGCGCCTGTTCGTAGTAGATACTTTATACATGATACATGTGGTGACTAAAGTTGGGTCAGCTCGTGGAGAACCCACGAGTGATTCACGGATTGGGGGCTGAAAGGACCGTTGTCCCAACGGCCTTCTGTGTGGATCTTTGTGGCGAAGTGACAGGGCAGGTTGAGACCACCTAGGAGAGAGGTGGGCCTGGCCCTGGTCGGCGTTCGCGGTTATTTCAAGATAACACGTTTAACGAGATCTTGGTATTTGATCTGAGTCTGGCCACTGGCCTATACGCACTAACCATCTACGCGGGGACAGTTATGGGCACTCGACGTCGTGGTATCAGCCTAAGCCTTCGTGACGTTAGCGACTGAGCGGCGCGCGCCGGGTTGGACCACGTAATGCAACTTCCTTTGTAATGGAGGTTGCTAGGTCTGCTCTCCGGCCGCCCACGCAATGTGCAGGTGTGCAATGGGCAATGGGCCCAGACCCTTGCGTGCATAGGATTTAGACTGGCGTGCTGACCTCTCTGTTGTGCCTAGGTAGGGCTGTGACATGTTGATCTTCCGAGGGCGGGCATGACCCAGAAAAGTGTGTCCGGACAAAGGGGATCGAGCGTGTTGGGAAATGTGGTGCACCCCTGCACGGAAGTTAATCTATTCGAATAGCCGTGATCTTCGGTAATAGGACAACTTGGAGTTGTACCTTGACCTTATGACAACTAGAACCGGATAATTAATAAAACACACCCTTCCAAGTGCCAGATACAACCGGTGGTCGCTCTCTACAGGGCGACGAGGGGAGGACCATCGGTTAGGATTATGCTACACGATGCTACTTGGTGAACTTACCATCTACTCTCTTCTCCTGCTACAAGATGGAGGTTACCAGAAGCATAGTCTTCGATAGGACTAGCTATCCCCCTCTTATTCCGGCATTCTGCAGTTCAGTCCACATATGATACCCTTATTCCATTTGATACCAATGCATACATATATAGTGTAGCTCCTTGCTTGCGAGTACTTTGGATGAGTACTCACGGTTGCTTTGCTCCCTCTTTTCCCCCTTTTTATACTCGTTTGCTGTGACCAGACGTTGGAGCCCAGGAGCCAGACGCCACCGTCGACGACGACTACTACTACTCGGGAGGTGCCTACTACTACGTGCAGCCCGCTGACGATGACCAGGAGTAGTTTAGGAGGATCCCAGGCAGGAGGCCTGCGCCTCTTTCAATCTGTATCCTAGTTTGTGTTAGCCTTCTTAAGGCAAACTTGTTTAACTTATGTCTGTACTCAGATATTGTTGCTTCCGCTGACTCGTCTATGATCGAGATCTTGTATTCGAGCCCTCGAGGCCCCTGGCTTGTAACATGATGCTTGTATGACTTATTTTATTTGTAGAGTTGTGTTGTGATATCTTCCTATGAGTCCCTGATCTTGATCGTACACGTTTGCGTGTATGATTAGTGTACGATTGAA
Source organism: Triticum urartu (assembly GCF_056163025.1). Lineage (NCBI taxonomy): Eukaryota > Viridiplantae > Streptophyta > Magnoliopsida > Poales > Poaceae > Triticum > Triticum urartu. The sequence goes on along the minus strand of NC_141876.1, from coordinate 165,049,456 downwards.
TCGGGGGCGTCACAATTGCTCACCACTCGGTAGGATTTTACAAACTTAGGTGAGTACTGGACTGCAGCTAAGCTCCTGAGTGGGAGGCTTGCTCACCACTCGGTAGGATTTTACAAACTTAGGCAAGTACTGGACTGCAGCTAAGCCCCCGAGTGGGAGGCTGGCTCACCACTCGGTAGGATTTTACAAACTTAGGCGAGTACTGGACTGCAGCTAAGCCCCCGAGTGGGAGGCTTGCTCACCACTCGGTAGGATTTTACAAACTTAGGCGAGTACTGGACTGCAGCTAAGCCCCCGAGTGGGAGGCTGGCTCACCACACGGTAGGATTTTGAAAACTTAGGTGAAACGGGTTCGCAGCTAAGGCCCCGAGTGAGAGGCTTTCTCACCACTCGGTAGGATTTTCTTTCGAACTTAGGCGAAACGGATTCGCAGCTAAGTCATCCACTGGGGGTTTTCAGACGTAAACAAAAGCAACAACAATCGTGCCAGAGGACTCTAAAGCTCTTCTCTTTGATAAACAAATTACAATGGTATTTCTTATTACATTTTATTCGAACGAGTACTTAAGTATAAAAGGGGCAGAGCAGCTCTGCGTTCCTAGCCCGTGGCTCGTCCTTCTTATGCTCGACACTTTAAGGTGGTATGCTCCATTGTGGAGCACTCTGGTGACAATGAAGGGACCTTCCCAAGCTGGGGCGAGCTTGTGTGGTTTCTGCTGATCTAATCGAAGAACCAAGTCTCCCTCTTGAAAGGCTCGACCCTTCACGTGTCTAGCGTGGAATCGACGCAAGTCTTGTTGATAAATGGTCGACCGGATCAAAGCCATCTCTCTTTCCTCCTCTAGGAGGTCGACTGCGTCTTGCCGAGCTTGTTCTGCTTCATCTTCAGAGAAGAGCTCAACTTGTGGTGCATTATGAAGCAAGTCACTCGGTAGAACAGCTTCAGCCCCATAGACCAAGAAGAATGGAGTTCGGCCAGTCGACCGATTAGGAGTTGTCCTCAATCCCCAGAGAACCGATGGAAGTTCATCAACCCAGGCGCCCGCTGCGTGCTTGAGATCTCGCATCAGTCGGGGTTTCAGTCCTTTGAGAATCAGGCCATTTGCTCTTTCTGCTTGTCCATTCGACTGGGGATGGGCAACTGAAGCATAGTCGACTCGTGTGCCTTGTGAGGCGCAGAAGGTTCTGAACTCATCAGAATCGAAGTTCGATCTGTTGTTAGTGATGATGCTGTGCGAAACCCCATATCTGAAAATCAACTCTCTGATGAAGCTGACAGTAGTACTAGCTTCAAGATTCTTAATAGGCTTGGCTTCGATCCACTTGGTAAACTTGTCGACTACTACAAGCACATGAGTGAAGCCGCTCCTACCAGTCCTCAGTGGACCAACCATGTCCAATCCCCAAACAGCAAAGGGCCAGACGAGTGTAATGGTCTTCAGGGCTGATGTAGGTTTATGCGACATATTGGAGTAGAACTGGCAGCCTTCATATCTGTCGACTATATCTTTCGCCATTTCATTTGCTCGTGGCCAATAAAATCCAGCTCGGTATGCTTTAGCCACAATGGTCCGAGAGGACGCATGGTGACCACAGGTCCCCGAATGGATGTCGTGGAGGATCACTCGGCCTTCTTCTGGTGTTATGCATTTCTGGCTGACCCCAGTTGCACTTTCTCTGAACAGTTGTCCTCTTATTACAGTGAAGGCCTTGGATCGACGGACGATTTGTCGAGCCTCTTCTTCATCCTCTGGGAGCTCTTTCCTAAGGATATATGCAATGTATGGTACTGTCCAGTCGGGAGTGATGACCAACACCTCCATGATTAAGTCGACCATGGCTGGGACCTCGACTTCAGTCGGATCTGTGGCACTCCTAGGCTGCGGGGGCTCTTCAGCGAAGGGATCTTCTTGAACTGAAGGTGCATGAATATGCTCCAAGAACACATTGCTGGGAATAGCTTCTCTCTTGGAGCCTATCTTTGCTAAATCATCAGCTGCTTGATTTTTCAGTCGGGGTACATGATGGAGCTCTAACCCCTCAAACTTCTTTTCCAACTTCCTCACCGCGTTGTAGTAACCAGTCATGGCTGGGCTTCTGACGTCCCACTCCTTCATCACTTGATTGACTACCAAATCTGAGTCGCCATAGACCATGAGGCGACGGACGCTGAGTGAGATGGCCATACGCAACCCATAGAGGAGTGCTTCATATTCTGCTTCATTATTGGAGGAATCAAAGTGAATCTGGAGGACATATCTGAGCTTGTCTCCTCGGGGGGATACCAGTACCACCACAGCACCGGAACCATTCAGCATCTTGGAACCATCAAAGAATATGGTCCAGTGCTCCGAGTGAACTTGAGTCGGCAGTTGTTGTTCAATACACTCGGCGAGGAAATATGCTATTGCTCGGGACTTAATAGATTTCTTTGCCTCGAACTTGATATCTAAGGGAAGGAGTTGAATCGCCCACTTTGCCACTCGACCAGTTGCATCTCTATTGTTCAGAATCTCTGATAATGGAGCGTCGTTGACGACTATAATGGAGTGATGAGAGAATTAATGTGCAACCTTCTTCATGGTCATATAGATCCCATAAACAAGCTTCTGATAATGTGGATATCTTTGCTTTGATGGAGTCAAAACTTCAGAGACATAGTATACTGGGCGCTGAACTTTGTAAGCTTTTCCTTCTTCTTCCCGCTTGACCATAAGTACTGTACTGATGACTTGTCCAGTGGCTGCAATGTAAAGTAGTAAAGGCTCTTTACTGATTGGAGCAGCAAGCACTGGCTGGGTGGAAAGCAGGGCTTTAAGCTCTGCAAATGCTGCATCAGCTTCAGGAGTCCACACGAACTTATCTGACTTCTTCATCAGTCGGTAAAGAGGCAGTGCCTTTTCACCGAGGCGAGAAATGAATCGACTTAGGGCGGCCAAACAACCAGTAAGCTTTTGGACATCGTGCACACGCACAGGGCCTTTCATCCGGAGTATGGCACCCACTTTCTTTGGGTTAGCGTCGATCCCTCGTTCGGAAACGAGAAAACCGAGTAATTTTCCGCCTGGAACTCCAAACATGCACTTTGATGGATTAACCTTGATATCATACCTTCTGAGGCTGGCAAAGGTTTCAGCAAGGTCAGCCAGTAGGTCGGAACCTTTACGTGACTGATCTGAGTGAGCAAGCACTTCTGAATCATCCGCATGAATGTGGCTCCAGCGTTTTTCAAACCGAATGGCATAGTGACATAATAGAAGCACCCAAATGGGGTGATGAAAGCTGTTTTATCTCATCGGGTCTGTATAGACGGATCTGATGATACCCGGAATAAGCGTCCAAAAAGGACAAATGCTCACACCCCGCAGTCGAGTCGACTATTTGGTCGATGCGAGGGAGAGGAAAGTGATCTTTCGGGCAGGCCCGGTTGATATGTTTGAAGTCGATGCACATGCGAAGTGAGTCATCCTTCTTTGGGACCATGATAACATTAGCTAACCACTCGGAGTGGTAAATCTCTCGGATAAACTCAGCTGCCAGAAGCCGAGCCACTTCCTCACCGATTGCCTTCCTCTTCTATACGACGGACCGTCGAAGATGTTCTTTGACTAGTTTCACTTTTGGGTCGACTCGCAAACGATGCTCAGCCATTCCCCTGGGAACACCTGGCATGTCAGAAGGTTTCCATGCAAAGATGTCCCAGTTCTCACGGAGGAACTGGATGAGCGCTTCTTCCTATTTGGAGTCGAGTGTTGTTGAAATGTGAGTCGGGGCAGCATTGGGATCCGTCGGGTGAATGTGAATCGACTTTGTTTCACCAGACGAATGGAATGCTGAATCCGTGGCAGGCTTCTTAGCTCGCAACAAATCACTCGGATCTGCATTTTTTTGATATTCCTGCAATTCCACTACTGCCATCTGTGCATCGGCGATCATTGAGCCCTTCTGGAAGCACTCTTCTGCCTTCTTTCGATTGCCAGTGATAGTGATCACCCCTTTGGGACCAAGCATCTTCAATTTGAGGTACACGTAACATGGTTGAGCCATAAAACATGCATAAGCTGGCCTGCCCAAAATAGCATGATAAGGACTCTGGAAATCTACAACTTCAAATGTCAACTTTTCTTTGCGGTAATTCTTGGAATCACCAAACACTACATCAAGGGCGATCTGGCCGACTGATGCAGCCTTGTTGCCGGGAATGACCCCATGGAAACTCATATTGCTTTCACCGAGTCTGGACATCGGAATGCCCATTCCTTTCAACATCTCTGCATACAGTATATTCAGGCCACTGCCACCATCCATCAGAACCTTAGTCAATCGAGTACCTTCGACTACTGGGTCGACCACCAGCGCTTGCCTCCCAGGGGTGGCTATGTGCGCTGGGTGATCGGATTGGTCGAATGTGATGGAAGTCTGAGACCACTTCAAATAACTGGGTGTCACCGAAGCAACCATGTTCACTTCTATGTTGATGACTTTCAGTCGACTCTTACTCTCAACATCAGCGAAAATCAGAAGAGTGGAATTGACGTGGGGGTAACCATCATCGTCCTCTTCCCCATCCTCAACTTTGTCTATTTCCTTCTCCTTTTCCTTGGGCTGTTTCTCTCAGAATTGCTGGATTAGGAGTCGACACTATCGAGTGGTATGCTTTGGGTAGATGAAATTACCCTCTTCATCTTTCTTGGTGTGAATGTGGCATGGTAAATCCAGCACATCATTTCCATCCGGATCTCTTACTTTCTTGGGGTTCCACGGTCCTTTGGGTTTCCCCTTGAACTTCCCTTGAGTCATGGCTAAGGCTTCACCAGGAGCGGTTGGCTCGGCTTTGCGCTTCTGCTTCCGACTGGAGTTTCCTCCTCCGGTTTCGTGGGCGACTGTTTTGTGCTTGCCACTCCGGAGTCGGTCTTCTTCTTCACCATTGGCGTACTTGGTGGCAATCTCCATCATCCGAGTCAGTCATATCTCCTGTTCAACCAAATTTCAGATTCAACTCCCGATACTTAACGCCTTCTTTGAAGGCACAAATCGCTTGATGATCTGACACATTCTCCACTGTGTGGTGCAACATGATCCACCTCTGGATATAATCTCTCAAAGTTTCATTCGGTTTCTGAATGCAACACTGTAGTTCTGTCAACCCTGTTGGCCGCTTGCAAGTACCTTCAAATGTTCTGACAAATACTCGAGCAAGATCTTCCCAAGTATAAATACTACTAGGAGCTAACTGATTCAGCCACGCCCTGGCCGAGCCCTCTATCATAAAAGGAAGGTGCTTCATGGCCACTTCATCTTTGCCGCCACCGATCTGTACAACCACTCGGTAATCTTCAAGCCAAGTGTCAGGCTTGGACTCACCAGTGAACTTATTTACTCCAGTCGCCAACCTGAAGTTGGGAGGAATCACCGCAGCCCTGATGGCTCTGCTGAAGCACTCTGGGCCTGAGACATGCACTCTGCTGCTGGTTGGAAAATCTCTGTCGGGGCCTTCTCTGTGAGCTCTATTTCTGTCGACCAGACCCTGAACGAGAATAGATCTCGCATCAAAGCTCGGTTCCCTGGGGTCGACTGGAATCCTTTGCCCACCACTGTGAGGGTGTTTGTCATCCTGCTGCCTAGGCATGTATGATCCACTCCTCGGAGGAGGCGTGGGCCCTCGATGACGATCATCATGATCGAGTCGGTGATCATACTGCTCACGGTTTCTGTACTGATCCCGTCGGTCTCCACGTCCCTCACGCCTCGGGGGCGATCTTGGGCTGTGAGCCGACTGGACTGTGTCTGCAACCATGGATCTGCTGTGAATCCTATTCCATGACTAAGATACTACTGTATTCTGCTCTCCCGCGGCTTGGAGCAAAGCCCAGATCTGCACCAAACCTCGACCAGCTTCTGACTAGGAAGGTTGAACTGACTCCGCTATTCGGGCCGCAGCTGCGAGATTTTGGATTGGAGTTCGGTATACCTGAGTCGGAGGTGGAAAAAGTTGACGTCGACTCGATTCGGGAGCACGCTGCCGAGCACGCTCGTCGAGTGCGCGCTGGAGGTTCTCTAGTCGAGTGCGCTCAGCCAAGTTGGCCAGGCACGCCTCCTCCAAGGCCTGGGCCTCAGGGGTTTCTCCAATGATAGGAGTGTGAAGTGCATCCATGTTCCGGCAGCGAAGTTCCTCCCTCCTCTGTGAAGAGAGAGGTTCGGGTCGGTACTCTTCGTGGACACGCGACGGATCGCCGCCACCATTGCCTCCGTCCTCACGGGTGAAGCCTGGAGGACTACATGGTCCATTGACCATCAAAACTTCCGCCGCAGGGTCGCTGCTGTAGCACTCGGATGCAGTCTCTACGGAGCCAGTCGAACAGGCCGTAGAGAGTTTCGTCGGGCTCGATTGCCACGACCTGGTGGGTGGCCGATTGGCAAGCCACCGCATGCCTCACCCATCGCTGAAGCCTTGACCGACCGGAACATTTGCCCCGGCGGGCTCCAGGGAGGGATGTTGGCACGGGAGCCGACCGATACTGAGTCGACGGCTACCGTACGAGGACGCCATGGAAGCACGCGCGAAAGTGCGTTACCCCGCAGACGGGGAGCGCCTCGACGTCGAGTGGCGCTTCCTGGAGCCAAGCGGAGTCGTCGGCGATGAATACGAGCGCACGGAGACGGATCTTGTGGCCCTTTGCCAAACCTCCGCCTAAAACCATGTTGATGGGGATCAGAAAAATCACAACTTCTCCAACAAGTCGCTAAGACACCTGACCCACGGTGGGAGCCAACTGTCGTGGTTCTAAGTCTGACAGTAGAATGGGGGGTAGGGATGTAGAGGCAAGATCCTAGCTATGGAGGAGTTGTACACGCGAGTTTTACGAGTTCAGGCCCTTCTCGGAGGAAGTAACAGCCCTACATCTCGGAGCCCGGAGGCGGTCGACTGGATTATATGCGTGTGTATTACAGAGGGTGCTAACCCTTGTCCCTGAGGAGGGGGGGTGGCTTATATAGAGTTTGCCAAACCCCTCCCGCCCTCAGTTACCAAGGGTTTAAGGTACATAAAGATGGAGACATTACTGGTAATGCCTGCAATAAAGATACATAATGACCATTAAAGCTATGACTTAGTTCCCAACCGTTGCAGAGTAGAGTGGCTCTAGATCTTCTGGTAGTCGAGTGATTATCTACACGGTCGAGTGTCTTCAAGATTGTCGAGTGGAACATAGCTTCATGGTCGAGTGGATGATGATTTTTCTTCGAATGCTCCTGGTTCCTTTAGAGATGTCCTTGGGGAGGGTATCTTGGACAGATCCATGACCCTACCCTAGGTACATAGCTTCATCAGTGCACGTTGATAGGTACGAGCCGTTCCCCTCCCCACCTTTGATTCTCCCCTCCTCCCCTTCGCTTCTCACTCCTCCTCTCCAATGAAGATTTCAGGTCGGGCGCGGGTCGAGCAGGAGCGGCTGCTGCAGAGAGGGAAGCAGAGGAACACATCATGGTGAGCTCCTGCCCTGGTGGCTACCCGCAGAGGAGGAGAGGTCTAAGATGGCTCCCATCTCATGGCAGAGAGGCCGACACAAGTGAGCTCTTTCTTGCTCGTTTTCTAATCTTCCCCTGGCGAATTGAGCTCATCCTTCTAATCGATGGCTTCCTAATTTTTTTTCTTATGCAGATATTGTTTGGGTGACGGTTGATTCCTACACCGAGTTGTCTTGCTATACAAATAGCTCTCTTATTTGGTGGTGCCATGGTGTCCCTCTCCAGGTTAGCTGAAACCTTCTTCCTCCATCATTCCTCATATTTTCTTTTCAGAATTTACACACAGAGTTGTAGGTTGGTCAGAACTATTGCATGAGGCAGAACATGAATAAGATCATTTGTCAGCCTTTTCTTGCGCAGGTTCTACAGCGGGCAATGCTCGAGTTAAGAGTTGGGTGCATAGCATATATATACATATGTTGCCACGTCTGAATAAACGGAGAGGAGCAGCAGCAGCGGAGAGGAGGTATCTGTCCGACTGTCATCCTTCCCTGACTTGGTTTTGTCATTTCCGTCAGCGTCTGCTTCCTTCATTGGTCGTTGCTTGTTTGTACACAACTGTAGTTTAGAGATCATAATATATTTTCCATGATTTCAATTGAATACACCACCCAGTTTGCTAATATAATTGTCCAGTTCTCTCTCATAGTGATTCTTACAAAATTATCATGCATACAGGTCCCAGTTTAGGTAGAATGTAACCACTGGATTATTCAAATGTAGATTCTTTTGTAAATATGGTAGTCATATGTTTAGATACTGAGGGAGTAAATCTGTGAGAAAATATTCAAAGTTCATCAGGTGTATTTGCTTCTAATCTGATTATTGTTCTATTGCATTTGCAAAGTCCAGTTCAGATACATAGTTTTCTCCTTATTCTCACTAAAGAAACTTTTTGGTTCATTGTTACTTTGTTCCTGCTTGCTTATTAGCTTAACCCCAAGGCTGCATAATCTATGGCAGATCTTGCTGAGTAACCATACTTGTTTGAAGATTAGCAGATTTCTCTGAATGTGCAAGCAGCCATTGCTACCAAAAGGTAATTGTTCATCCTTGCCGTAATCCCCTCCCACACACATGTTCTCCATAGTTCAATGTCAGCAGTCAGACTCCGTTAGTAGTTTCTACGATCACTTAATAAATATAAATATATAACTGAACAAGGTTACAGTAGACCTATTTGTTTCTTTAGTATGTTAGTATTCAGTTCAAGATTTCTTATGAAGTTTTGGACAGGTTATCTATTGTAGATTCTGAATGTTCATGTGGTTAGCTTTCCTATTCGATTTATATATCCAAATGACAAGAAATTTCACTACTCACTCCTTTGGTTAATCTCTGTATGTGTTCATTTTTAAATGCCTATGCTTCTATGATTGGTCATTCAATTAGCATTAGATGCCACCTTAATTCAATCCTTCGACTGGTGTGACACCCGGATAATTACGATACGGTAATTCCTTGTTAATGATGCCACGTCACCACGATTACTATTGTTAATCTTGCGATCATTCAAATCCCGTTCAAATTTCAAATTTAAAATCAAGTCTAACAAAAAATGTTTTCAACTGTCAAATCTAAAATGTTCAAATTGTAGCAAAAAAATCATAGATGGTTATGGTGGTGAAACCACATTGCTAGGAAATGTTTAAATACTCCAAATTAAATAGAAGAACAGCCAAAACCAATAATTAAATGCCTTTTATAAAGTTTAAAATATTAAACTAATTCTTTTAGGTGCCCAAGATATAGTGGCATTAGAATAAGTAGTGATACTATTTTAGGAACTAAGATCATAATTATAAAAACTAAAATAGAGAGAAACTAAAAATAAAACAAAAAAGGAAAAATTAAGAAAAACAATATGCCAAAAAAGAGATAAAAGGAGAACCCCCCTCCCCCCTCTAGGCCACGACCCAGATGGCCTCGGGGCCAACTAGGCCAAGGCCCAGCCGGCCGGCCCAACCGCCCCTCACCCCCGATAACCCCCCCCCCCACCGATGGGAAACCCTATCCCGTCGCACCCACTCCCCCACTCACTCCCCATGTCCCTCCTTCCCCCCTCCCTCGATCCAGATCTGGATCAGGGATGAACCCCCTCGATGCTGTCCCCCATCGCCCCTGGCACCACCCGTCGGGGCCCCTCGTCGCTCGCCTACGCCATCGCTGCCATCCACCCTGACGAACACTCACCGCGCTCCCGACGTCGGCGCCCGTCTCCGGCGCTGCCTCGCCCCCGTCATCGACCCTTGCCGCCCAGAGTTCGACGCACCTTCGCTTCGCCGTTCTCTCTATCATCGCCGTCGTCCCCATCTTCCTCCCCGAGCCCCGCTGCCTCGTACCCTACAACCACCTCGTGAGGCCCCCTCCTTCTCTGCCTCGCTCCCGCCGCGCACCAGGCGTGCCCACGGCCGCGCACACACACGCAAGCCACCCGCCCCCACGCCGGCCCGGACCTCCCTCGCCCGCCTCTACTTGCCTGCCCGCACCTGCTGCGTCATGGCCTCGCTTAGCCGTCGCCTCCGCTGCACGATGCTACTGTTCGGCTTCGCCGCTGCCGCGCATGCGGGCCCGAGCCCCGCGCACTCACCGCCCCATCTGGATCCGGCGAGCGCGTCCACCGCCGAGCTCGCTCTGCCAACACTGGCCGCTCGCCACATCCGCCTCCGCCCATTTCTGCTGCTGCAGCCGCCCCCTACATCGGCGCTCTGCATCCGCGCCCCTGGAGCCCCGCGCTCGCCCGCATCCTTCGCCCCCGCGCGCGTTCTCCGCCGCCCAGGTTCGACCTCACACGGGGCTCCGCCCCGTTAACCACCGCTCTGGCGCCCGTCGGCCAATGCCCGCTACACCCGCCCGACCCGCTAAGGCCCCCTGGGCCTATGATAAACGGGGCCCACGCCCAGAACGAAAACGATTAAAAAAGAGAGAAATTTAAAAATAAATAAGTAATAATAAGCAAATAAAAAATAAAAAATATTAATTAATTAATTAAATAAAGAATTAAATAAAGAATTAATTAACTTAATTAATTTTGATTAATTAAACTAATCAATTAACTAAACTAATTAAACTATTAGTTAATTAATTAATCAGTCAATGACAGTGGGGGCCACCCCCTTAATTAATCCTGATTAGGCTAATTACTGTGTTTAATTAAAATGGGTCACTGATAGGTGGGACCCACCTGTCAGGTTGACCAGGTCAACTGTTGTCATCATGCTGATGTCATGATGATGTCAGCAAACACTGTTCTAGATAATGTTGATTTAAATAATTAAATAAATCCTCAAAATGTTTTAAATCTTTTAAACTTAATATAAAATAAACCGTAGCTCGGATGGGAAAACTTTGTACATGAAAGTTGCTCAGAACGACAAGACGAACCCGGATACGCAGCCCGTTCGTCTGCCACGCATCCCTAGCATAGCGAACATGCAACTTTCCCCCTTCGATTCATCTGTCCGAAAAAGCGAAACACTGGGGATATTTTCCCGGATGTTTCCTCCCTTCACCGGTACCACCTCATACCGCGTTAGGGCACCCCTAGCACCGCTACTTGTCTTGTCATGCATTGTTATGCATCTGTTTGCATTATATTCATTGTGTCTTCCCCCTATTCTCTCCGATAGACTATGAGACTGACACTGCTGCTACCCAGTACGACTACGGTGTTGATGACCCCTCTCTCTTGCCAGAGCAACTAGGCAAGCCCCCCCTTGATCACCAGATATCGCCTACTCTTCTCTCTACTGCTTGCATTAGAATAGTGTAGCATGTTACTACTTTCCGTTAAACCTATTCTGATGCATAGCCTGTCATTGTTGCTACAACTGTTGATACCTTACCTACAATCTTAAATACTTAGTATAGGATGCTAGATTATCATCAGTGGCCCTACATTCTTGTCCGTCTGCCATGCTATACTATTGGGCCGTGATCACTCGGGAGATGATCACGGGTATATACTTATACTTATATACATACTATACAAGTGGTGACTAAAGTCGGGTCGGCTCGTTGAGTACCCGCAAGTGATTCTGATGTGGGGGCTGAAGGGGCAGGTGGCTCCATCCAGGTAGTGGTGGGCCTGAGTTCCCGACGGACCCCGACTGTTACTTTGTGGCGAAGCGGCAGGGCAGGTTGAGACCACCTAGGAGAGAGGTGGGCCTGGCCCTGGTCGGCGTTCGTGGTTACTTCAAGATAACACGCTTAACGAGATCTTGGTATTTGATCTGAGTCTGGCTACTGGCCTATACACACTAACCAACTACGCGGGAATAGTTATGGGCACTCGACGTCATGGTATTAGCCGAAGCCTTCGTGACGTCAGCGACTGAGCGGCGCGCGCCGGTTGGACCGCGTAACGCAACTTCCTTTGTAATGGAGGTTGCTAGGTCTGCTCACCGACCGCGTACGCAACGTGCAGGTGTGCAATGGGCGATGGGCCCAGACCCCTGCGCGCATATGATTTAGACCGGCGTGCTGACCTCTCTGTTGTGCCTAGGTAGGGCTGCGACGTGTTGATCTTCCAAGGCCGGGCATGACCTAGACAAGTGTGTCCGGACAAAGGGGATCGAGCGTGTTGGGAAATGTGGTGCACCCCTGTAGGGAAGTTAATCTATTCGAATAGCCGTGATCTTCGGTAATAGGACGACTTGGAGTTGTACCTTGACCTTATGACAACTAGAACCGGATACTTAATAAAACACACCCTTCCAAGTGCCAGATACAACCGCTGATCGCTCTCTCACAGGGCGACGAGGGGAGGATCGTCAGTTAGGTTTATGCTATGCGATGTTACTTGGTGTACTTACCATCTACTCTCTTCTTCTGCTGCAAGATGGAGGTTACCAGAAGCGTAGTCCTCGAAAGGACTAGCTATCCCCCTCTTATTCCGGCATTCTATAGTTCAGTCCACATATGATACCCCCCTTTTCCATTTGATACCAATGCATACATATGTAGTGTAGCTCCTTGCTTGCGAGTACTTTGGATGAGTACTCATGGTTGCTTTGCTCCCTATTTTCCCCCTTTCTATACCCGATTACTGCGACCAGACGATGGAGACCAGGAGCCAGACGCCACCGTCAACGATGACTGCTACTACTCTGGAGGTGCCTACTACTACGTGCAGGTCGCTAACGACGACCAGGAGTAGTTTAGGAGGATCCCAGGCAGGAGGCATGCGCCTCTATCGATCTGTACCACAGTTTGTGCTAGCCTTCTTAAGGCAAACTTGTTTAACTTATGTCTGTACTCAGATATTGTTGCTTCCGCTGACTCGTCTATGATCGAGCTCTTGTATTAGAGCCTTCGAGGCCCCTGGCTTGTAATATGATGCGTGTATGACTTATTTTTATTTGTAGAGTTGTGTTGTGATATCTTCCCGTCAGTCCCTGATCTTGATCGTACATGTTTGCGTGTATGATTAGTGTAGGGTCAAATCGAGAGCGTCACAAGTTGGTATCAGAGCCGACTTCCTGTAGGAATCCCCCTTCCACACTCCTTGGCCGAAGTCGAGTCTAGTCACTACAAAACTTTTACTACCATGGCCGTGTGTCTTACGGGCCCACGTCGCCATTTGGTTGGTATTAGAATCTTTTATTCCTCGTCTATACTCTAGGACTCTGATCTCTCTCCTATTCGGGTTAAAATGGTATTACTAAATCTAACTTTAGGGTCTCGATAATACTTTCTCCCGGAGAGTCCCTCATTCCAGATGATCGCCTGCTACACCACAAGATTCCGAAGATACTCTCCGATGTTCTCTCAAGACTTTGTGCCCATTGCTTTTGTAATTCCCTACCACTAAAATATCCCTATTGATAAATACATACACCCGTCGTTCTTACTTTTATTCCAAGTTGATCTTGTTATTACAAGATACCTCGGACTTCTCTCTATTGCTCTGAGAATTCTTTGTGCTTACTGCCTTGTAGTTCCTTGTCGCCTGAATACACCTACAACTTAATCCTCACACTCACCGAGGATTTGTTTCTCCCCAGTTGTTCATGTGTTCACAAAAGTCTTCGAAATGCTATTCAAACTTTCGAAAATCCTCAGCAAGCTATTTCCCTTGAAATTCTTGCTTTCCTGCATTATGATTAATCCCATAAGTCTGGTAATCTTATTGACATCCCTTGTCTTTATTATCTTAAGTCCGCTGATTCAATATGTTGAGGATGCTCGCATTCCTCAGTCGAATCCTAGAATTCATCCTTCTGGCTTAGACGTCATTTTTAAACATGAGCTGGATCTCGACCAATCAAATTGTCGTCGATTGTACCCCTTAGGCTATTCAACTTATCCATCCCTAATCAGAGCATTGCTTCTGATCCCTTGTCTTGGAATTCATAATTCCTTAGCATTTGAGCCTTGAGTTAGTCAGTTGTTTCTATAATCAGATGCACATGCATTCCTTCTTCCTTTGATAGAGTACCGATACTGACATCAGCTCCGTTGTAGACCACCAGACCTCTTGTTGGATTATTATTGGACAGTGTCCTTCATATTCAAGTAACCTTGTGAGCCTTTCCACAGATATATAAAGCCTTTGGTAAATTTTATCCTCTGCTTCCTCAACCATGCTCTGTTTTCGAGCTAGTGGCATTTACTATTGAAGCTTGTGGTATATGTTTCCACAATACCCTGATGGGTTGAACCTATGCCTTCCCTTATTATGTGTGATCTCGAAAGTTTTCACGAGTCATACTCTTCTGGTATTTTGCTAAATAAAATTTCTACACTACAGCTTCATCAAAAGCAAGAATTAAATGAAAGGTTATGCATGGAAGAAGTGGGAGTCGACCTTGAGCCTTTGCGTTCATGCCCATGGACCCGATGTGAAACTTATCATCGAAGCTTCTTGTAAATGATATTAATCCCCTTGTTATAAGTTCGTCCTGTATCTATGTTTGGTCCTTTGCAATCATGGTTCCGACCATATTTTCTCATTAATACCATTTATCAGACCAGTTAAGTACTTGTCTTCTGCAGAGCATTACCCTAGTCCAACCTCTACTATGATCTGTCGTCGAGTATTACCCCTTGGTATCTCGAGATTATCATGGAACTGCATACTTCTTATGAGTTCTTCATCAAGTGCTACATTCTCACTGATTCCAATTTTCACGAGCTCTGAGTTATTAAACACTCAGAGACACCGATAACTGACTCAAGTCCGCACCGCGATTAAACAAATCTTGGTAACCTTCATTACTTACGAGTTTGAACTCGATCACATCATTCCTAGCCTGCTTGGCTATATCCTTGTCATGCCGATTTTTAACTGTGCTACCTGGTCCTTCTTCCCGGAGCAAAAAATTTTGACGGTGAGCTAATCTTACGTCGATCTTCCTCGTCATATCAACTATCCTTGAACAACAAGCTTGATTTCGAGTTTGTGTCGTGCCCATGGTTTCAAGAACTTTTCGCTTCATCATTCCGTTGACTTGATGTCATCGCCGATCGGTTACATCTTCTTGAAACCTCTCGACAAATGTGTCGTGATCATCATCAACATTCTGAGGTCTTCTAGGATATCAATTGAATTCATGATGAGAAATACCATCCTTGCCCCTGATGATTTGTATTCCCATCAACCACTTTATTGCCTTCCCACCAACACAAACTTGTTCGTGCTTTGTGTTATACCTTGAGTTCCTTGCTATCCAGCAATTGTTCTTCTTACCTTGGAGCATTACCATCTTTTATGTCAAGAATGTCGTGAGAATTTCACCACCTCTCAAGAATTCTTGATATAGTAATACTTCTCGCCATCTTCGTTCTTATCTTGGTCCCCGTGTTGTTTCCAACCGGGATAACAGCCATTTAACTATGATGTGTGAAGTCAAAACTTCTAGCAACCCTATTGCTTGTAAGTTAATGAATGATAGTTAAATTCTTTGTGTATTGGATATCGAATCACCATTATAACATTGATCGTACTACCTAAGCCCATATTTCGGGTGCACTTTTCAACCAATGATCGGTTGTGTATGCTTTCCTCGAGCATACATCATTATATCACTTGATCTGACAAATGTTATCCCCTTGTTCACATAATTGTCAGAATCCATCTTTTTTAGTAATCTCAATGAGTTGTCGCCAACTCCATCAGCCACCTCTTCATCCTCTCCTTGGTTTATTGATGAACTCTTGTTTCGGAACTCGCTTCCATAGTTCAATTTCCTGAGAATCCTACACTGTCATCTCGTCAATTTGTGTTGCACCTTTTCATCTCAGGCATCCTAAGTCTGAGGTATCCTGGCACCAATCATATCTGAATGTCGGTCAGATATGATGGTTGGAACATATTTCCAAGAGTTATTACATTGGTCCTTATATATCGGTAAGGTGATGTCATGCCTATCACACCTGGCCGGAGGACTTGTTGTTATAGATTCCTTTTCAGCAAGGTTATCCCTTCTTCCATGAGGGAATTGTAAGACCTATTCTACAAATTATTCCTGATGGATCCTTTGTGTCTCCAAAGTCCGATCTTCACCTGTTGACCATGTCAATGCTATCTCGAAGCATGTCTACGGTATTCCGATTTTCAACAAGAACATTGAAGCTAATGCTAAATGTTTCCCGCTCAATTATCCAAACTCCGTTGTATGAGGTATTATCATGAGCTTCCTCCCCCTTACTTAAGTGGTTTTCTACCTTCGATCCGGTCTTGGATATCATACTCTGCTTGTTCTTGGGAAGGATATACCCCTGAAATATGTGTTTAAACACATTTTCCTTTCCATTGTTCTGTTTAATCTGATAATCACATTTTCCTTTCCATTGTTCTGTTTAACCTTCTTGAGGTTTATATGATCTAAGCAGTAATACGTCACTGCTTTTATAAGAACCTCAGTGAACAACTCTGTTAGTAAGACCCTATTACTATTGTTGATGACATTCCGGTAAGCACCGATGGACGAGAACTTTGCCTATTGGTCTGCCTCGTTCAATGAGTAGGAAGATGGTTCTCTCCATCCCTCAGCCTTGGTACCGACGTTGTTGCCGACATAACTGGCAGGCTACCCTCTGACATGCCTTGCTATCATGACCATGCAAGATGTCACCGCTCCTCCTACTTTCAACCCACTTGGTGGGCCCATAACCCACAAGTCCTAGCATCGAAACCTGACTCTCTTGTACACCCCAGCTCCTAAAGGCTATTCCTCATGCTTGGCTTCGTATGTAATTCACGAGCCACCTTCCAAGAAATCGTCAATTCTGGTATCAGACATAATACTTATTCCTGTTGCTCTAAAACCCTTTCACACTCTTTTTTAGGCAATGAACGATTGGCTAGCCATTTGAAACTTCTTACCGTACCTTCTTGCTCGGCTCTCGATGTGTTCCATTTAACCAATTCGAGAGTTACTCGTGTGATCATTCATGGGATAAACCCCAGATGATTCCCCCTGTTAGCATTATATCGTTGTTAGGCTGCCCCTTTCTTATTAATAAGTACAATGAAGTTCACCAAGAAAGGCTGATGATTTATCCTGATAACCCGAAGCTAAGGAATGACGACATCAACGGAAGCGGTGAACTTCTTCGAGAAGAGCAACCACAACCGAGAAGATCCGTTAGAATCTCGTAACCTAATCTCTTCCCCCTTACTCCCGCTCCTAAATCTCGGGACGAGATTTCTTGTAGTGGAGGACAATTGTGACTCCCGGATAATTACGATACGGTAATTCCCTTTTAATGATGCCACGTCACCATGATTACTATTGTTAATCTTGCGATGATTCAAATCCCGTTCAAATTTCAAATTTAAAATCAAGTCTAACAAAAAAAGTTTTTAACTGTCAAATCTAAAATGTTCAAATTGTAGCAAAAAAATCATAGATGGTTATGGTGGTGAAACCACATTGCTAGGAAATGTTTAAATACTCCAAATTAAATAGAACAACAGCCAAAACTAATAATTAAATGCCTTTTATAAAGTATAAAATATTAAACTAATTCTTTTAGGTGTCCAAGATATAGTGGCATTAGAATAAGTAGTGATACTATTTTAGGAACTAAGATCATAATTATAGAAACTAAAATAGAGAGAAACTAAAAATAAAACAGAAAAGGAAAAATTAGGAAAAACAATATGCCAAAAAAGAGATAAAAGGAGAACCCCCCTCCCCCCGCTGGGTCACGACCCAGATGGCCTCGGGGCCAACTAGGCCAAGGCCCAGCCGGCCGGCCCAACCGCCCCTCACCCCCGATAACCCCCCACCAATGGGAAACCCCATCCCGTCGCACCCACTCCCCCACTCACTCCCCACGTCCCTCCTTCCCCCCTCCCTAGACCCAGATCTGGATCGGGGATGAACCCCCTCGACGCTATACCCCATCACCCCTGGCACCACCCGTCGGGGCCCCTCGCCACTCGCCTACGCCATCGCTGCCATCCACCCCGACGACCGCGCTCCCGACGTCGGCGCCCGTCTCCAGCGCTGCCTCACCACGATCACCGACCCTTGCCGCCCGGAGTTCGACGGACCTTCGCTTCGCCGTTCTCTCCGTCGTCGCCGTCATCACCATCTTCCTCCCCGAGCCCCGCTACCTCGTACCCTACAACCACCTCATGAGCCCCCTCCTTCTCTGCCTCGCTCCCGCCGCGCACCGGGCACGCCCACGGTCGCGCACACACGTGCAAGCCACCCGCTCCCCCCCACCCCGGCCCAGACCTCCCTTGCCCGCCTCCACTTGCCTGCCTGCACCTGCCGCGCCATGGCCTCGCTTGGCCGCCGCCCCCGCTGCACGCTGCTGCTGTTCGGCTTTGCCACTGCCGTGCATGCGCGCCCGAGCCCTGCGCACTCACCGCCCCATCTGGCTCCGGCAAGCGCGTCCTCCACCGAGCTCGCTCTGCCAACACTGGCCGCTCGCCGCCGCCCGCCTCCGCCCATTTCTGCTGCTGCAGCCGCCCCCCTGCATCGGCGCTCTGCATCCGCGCCCGCGCCCCTGGAGCCCCGCGCGCGTCCTCCGCCGCCCAGGTTCGACCTCCCACGGGGCTCCGCCCCGTTAACCACCGCTCGGGCGCCCGTCGGCCGATGCCTGCTACGCCAGCCCGACCCGCTAAGGCCCCCTGGGCCTATGACGAACGGGGCCCACGCCCAGAACGAAAACGATTAAAAAAAGAGAAATTTAAAAATAAATAAATAATAATAAGCAAATAATAAATAAAAATATTAACTAATTAATTAAACAATTAAAGAATTAATTAACTTAATTAATTTTGATTAATTAAACTAATCAATTAACTAAACTAATTAAACTGTTAGTTAATTAATTAATCAGTCAATGACTGTGGGGCCCACCCCCTTAATTAATCCTGATTAGGCTAATTACCGTGTTTAATTAAAATGGGTCACTCACAGGTGGGACCCACCTGTTAGGTTGACCAGGTCAACTTCTGACATCATGATGACGTCAGCAAACACTGTTCTGGATAATGTTGATTTAAATAATTAAATAAATCCTTAAAATGTTTTAAATCTTTTAAAATTAATATAAAATAAACCGTAGCTCGGATGGGAAAACTTTGTACATGAAAGTTGCTCAGAACGACGAGACAAACCCGGATACGCAGCCCGTTCGTCCACCATGCATCCCTAGCATAGCGAACATGCAAATTTCCCCCTCCGATTCATCTGTCCGAAAACGCGAAACATCAGGGATATTTTCCCGGATGTTTCCCCCCTTCACCGGTACCACCTCATACCGTGTTAGGGCACCCCTAGCACCGCTACTTGTCTTGTCATGCATCGTTATGCATCTGTTTGCATTATATTCATTGTTTCTTCCCTCTCTTCTCTCCGATAGACTACGAGACTGACGACGCTGCTACCTAGTACGACTACGGTGTTGACGACCCCTCTCTCTTGCCAGAGCAACCAGGCAAGCCCCCCTCACTTGATCACCAGATATCGCCTACTCTTCTCTCTACTGCTTGCATTAGAGTAGTGTACCATGTTACTGGTTTCTGTTAAACCTATTCTGACGCATAGCCTGACATTGTTGCTACAACTGTTGATACCTTACATGCAATCCTAAATGCTTAGTATAGGATGCTAGATTATCATCAGTGGTCCTACATTCTTGTCCGTCTGCCATGCTATACTATTGGGCCGTGATCACTCGGCAGATGATCACGGGTATATACTTATACTTATATACATACTATACATGTGGTGACTAAAGTCGGCTCGGCTTGTTGAGTACCCGCAAGTGATTCTGATGTGGGAGCTAAAGGGGCAGGTGGCTCCATCCAGGTAGTGGTGGGCCTGAGTTCCCGACGGACCCCGACTGTTACTTTGTGGCAAAGCGACAGGGCAGGTTGAGACCACCTAGGAGAGAGGTGGGCCTGGCCCTGGTCGGCGTTCGTGGTTACTTCAAGATAACATGCTTAACGAGATCTTGGTATTTGATCTGAGTCTGGCTACTGGCCTATACGCACTAACCAACTACACGGGAATAGTTATGGGCACTCGACGTCGTGGTATCAGCCGAAGCCTTCGTGACGTCAGCGATTAAGCGGCGTGCGCCGGGTTGGACCGCGTAACGCAACTTCCTTTGTAATGGAGGTTGCTAGGTCTGCTCACCGGCCGCGTACGCAACGTGCAGGTGTGCAATGGGCGATGGGCCCAGACCCCTGTGCGCATAGGATTTAGACCGGCGTGCTGACCTCTCTGTTGTGCCTAGGTAGGGCTGCGACGTGTTGATCTTCCAAGGCCGGGCATGACCCAGACAAGTGTGTCCGGACAAAGGGGATCGAGCGTGTTGGGAAATGTGGTGCACCCCTGTAGGGAAGTTAATCAATTCGAAGAGTCATGATCTTCGGTAACAGGACGACTTGGAGTTGTACCTTGACCTTATGAAAACTAGAACCGGATACTTAATAAAACACACCCTTCCAAGTGCTAGATACAACCGGTGATCGCTCTCTCACAGGGCGACGAGGGGAGGATCATCGGTTAGGTTTATGCTATGCGATGTTACTTGGTGAACTTACCATCTACTCTCTTCTTCTGCTGCAAGATGGAGGTTACCAGAAGCGTAGTCCTCGAAAGGACTAGCTATCCCCCTCTTATTCCGGCATTCTGCAGTTCAGTCCACATATGATACCCCGTCTTTTCCATTTGATACCAATGAATACATATGTAGTGTAGCTCCTTGCTTGCGAGTACTTTGGATGAGTACTCACGGTTGCTTTGCTCCCTCTTTTCCCCCTTTCTGTACCCGATTGCTGCGACCAGACGATGGAGACCAGGAGCCAGACGCCACCGTCGACGATGACTGCTACTACTCTGGAGGTGCCTACTACTACATGTAGGCCGCTGACGACGACCAGGAGTAGTTTAGGAGGATCTCAGGCAGGAGGCCTGCGCCTCTTTCGATCTGTACCACAGTTTGTGCTAGCCTTCTTAAGGCAAACTTGTTTAACTTATGTCTGTACTCAGATATTGTTGCTTCCGCTGACTCGTCTATGATTGAGCTCTTGTA
The DNA here is from genome assembly GCF_056163025.1 of Triticum urartu. Classification (NCBI taxonomy): domain Eukaryota; kingdom Viridiplantae; phylum Streptophyta; class Magnoliopsida; order Poales; family Poaceae; genus Triticum; species Triticum urartu. The sequence continues at coordinate 165,028,423 of NC_141876.1, read as the reverse complement.
TTCGAGCCTTCAAGGCCCCTGGCTTGTAATATGATGCTTGTATGACTTATTTTTATTTGTAGAGTTGTGTTGTGATATCTTCCCGTTAGTCCCTGATCTTGATCGTACACGTTTGCGTGTATGATTAGTGTACGGTCAAATCGGGAGCGTCACAACTGGGCACCCGCTGATTTCTGTCGACTCATATCTTATTGCTTATCTAAGGTATCTAAAAGATTAATCTGCCAATGAATGGTTGTTTACTCAATAGAGTACTTAGTTGGGTCGTTTTTTTTGCCAAATTATGAAAAATGGATTTATAGAGTTATATAACAGAAAAGAATATGGTATTTACCTTTCTTCTTGTCATTTGGATATATAAATCGAATTGGAAAGGGTCATGGGCCAGTCCCTGTATTTTGAGCTAAATCTTGGATTCGCCATTCTTTTCAGAGAATGAAAGTACTGCAAAGGGCCAATGTTGCATAGCCTTTACCCACTCTGCACTGTCATAACATCTCAAGGTGAGAGATCCTTGCTGCTAGATTCTTCTCCTTGGGTGGTTCTAACTCCATCGGCTAGCATTGTTGGAGTTATTAGAGGTGTTTTATAGTTGATTGATTCTTAATGTTGATGTGGCAGTAGCGACTACTCCCGGTACATTTTTTGTTGATCACGAGCAACACCAAGAGAGATCTTTGCTATTTGCAGTGGCTTGTTGGGTTTGAAGGATGAAGCAAATCCCAAGTAAGGAACAGGTTAACCTATCTTGATGCGTACTGCTGCTCTTGATACACATCAAGATTTGATTTAGATGAAGCTAATAATGAAAAGTGTCATCAGTGTGCCGTTATATGTATTATCGACCAATACATGTCTAGCATTACTCGGATAACAGATCAATAATAGAAAGTTGTTTAATGTGGATTTCCCTTTTTTGGCCTATAAACCAGCCATGGAATGGTCTCTAAATATTCTTACTTTCATGCTTTCAATGCTTGGTTCCCTCTCGCCCTTTGCGCCATTGGCGCAACGAGTCATCTAGTTAAACAAAGCTTGAAGTCATAACCCACAGATAAAACCAATTAATTAGTCATGATTCTTGAACCAATAGGCTGCTGGGATCAACCTAAGACCTTTTTGCACCCAAAGAGGGGAACTAGTGGGAAAAAAGAGACATGTCTCTTCACTGGAAGCTTAGCTCGTGCTTTCAGGTAAGGAAAAATTTTATTTTTGCCATTCTAGATTTTGCCAATTTTTCTTATGCCATCTTAGATTTTGACATTTCAGTTCTGCCATCCTTAGCTTTTGACAATTATCACAATTGTAATTCCATGGCAAAACCAAAATAAATTAGAGCAGCAATTGCGGTAGGTAAAGGTAGGCCCAATGGCAATCGCTAAGTGAGTTTCTTGATCAGCGTTGGTTCCTTGAGCCAAACACTGGCCTTGCCTTTCTACCTTAAGCAATTTGAAATCAGAGGTGAAAAGGTTCACGAGTTGAGGAAAGAGAGTGAACTCCGGAACATGTTCTTTCCAAAAGAGTGAGAAAGCAAGAAAAATAGCACTCAAGTGAAAGGTGCTCCACCAGTGAAAGATGCTTGTAAAATGTTCAAGGTTTGATCCGTGCTTGACCCGTATCAACTATGAAGTGCTCGGCTGGTCATGATAATGACCAAGCAAGCATTAGGATTAACATCTTCTTCTTCTTATGTGTGTGGAAAGTTGTTAGCTCTGAAATTTTGACATTTAATTGACCATTAACTTAACTGAATTCCTACAATGAGCAGGCAAAGCGATGATATGAAAATCCCAGACAGTAATGGCATGCGATGTACTCCCTCTGTTTTTATTTAGTCCGCGTATTATCTTTGGTCAAAGTCAAACTTTGTAAACTTTGACAAAGTTTATAAACAAAAATATTTACATATACAATAACAAATCAATATCATTAGATTCATTATTGAATATTCTTTCACATCATATAGATTTGTTATGATATATGTTCGACATATACGTGCTACTCTATATATATATAAAAACGGAGGGACATGATAAACATATGTTCGACATATACGTGCTACTCTATGTATACATGTTAGTCATTGGGAGAGGATTTGTGGCTCTCGCGTGACATGCCTCCTCCCCCCCCTCCCCGCCCTAATGAATATTAAATTCAAAAAAATAAGGAAATATTTTAAAAACTCTAGAATTTTGGGATATCAAACTTGGGTGCCAAATCTACTCCCATGTGAAGTTTCGTGAAGAAATGACATCCGTGGTATTCTCAGTAAAAAAGTCAACAAAATCCTATGTATAGGAAACACTGTTTGGACGAATCATGGGTCAGGACTATATTTTCTTCGCCACAGATACCACATATTCCATTTCTTAAAAAAACTAAACAGGGGAGTAGAATGGGCACCTATATTTGATATACCAAAAATCCAGTGTTTTTTTTCCTGAGATTTCCTGGCATACACAAGCTCCAAGATAAAATAGAGAGTAATCACATTTATTTTCTCACCTGGCATTGGTTGGCTTAAATACAACCCATTCAAGTAGTTGTATGATAGTTTGTTGGTAGATGACATTGCCGTTTTACCAACAAGACTTACATACAACCTATTGGAGATGTCCTAATACAACTAAGTATACCTGGCTCGCAAGATAATAAATGCGGATGTGTCCTCTCCCCAATGCCATTTTACTTCACCGCTCTTCTCCCTCCCGTTCAAGCCTATCTGGAATTGTCCGTGAACGTGAGAAGTATAGTGAGGAACACACGACAACCATCGGTGATGGGATGCATAAGAGGTATGTGTCCGTTAGCTGGCTACAGAAGTGTTCGCTCAGGAATAGGATGTGCATATATCTCTATCGTCTAGCGTGATACGTGGGAGAATACCGTTGGAAGCGTGACACACAAGAAATGTTGATGGGATCTTCTAAAGACCCGGAAATATACGCGCCTTTCAACATGTCAATGAATACCCAATACCCGTCGCCAGGTTTTGACACCATTAGCGTGAGAGTGCAATCATGTCATTAATTATATTTTGGTACTGATGACAATGCATTTATAGGGGACTAATATGCACGCTAAGTAAATCTACTCCCTCCATTTCAGTTTACAAGTCCTACGCGTATACTTAAATTGCCAACTTTATCATCCTAATATAAACTTTACAACACAAAAATTATACCGTTTGAAAATATAACATCTAAAGTTTATATGGTATATTTTTTGTAATATATGACTTGTATTGTGTTGGTCAAATTGACAACCTAGGGGTACGCGCACGCCCTGTAAACTGAGAGAGAGGAAGTACATATTTTAGTCCTCGAGGATACATCGTGTTGCATATCAGACCCCCAAAATACAATTGACTAAAGGCATGTGTGGCAATTACATAAGGGGAGCTTTTCTATTTTTTGTTGAATTATAGGGATCCCGCAAGTCACAATACTCACATTTGCCTAACTTCCGAAAAGTACAGTGCCAGAATCCACCATAATAGCTTATGCCAAGTACAGTGAAAAAACGCAGCCTTCACATGGCTGAACTATCCAGGAGAATTATGGTCGGACACTTAGGTTAGACGAGTGTTGATATCCAAGAGCCAAAATCCTAGATAGAGGATGGCCAGACTATTTAGGCAGTGTCTGCTACTCACGATGGAGTTGTTGGATTTCTCCGAAGAGGAAGGGTGAAGCAGTATAGTAGAAGTAGTATTTTCCTCGGTTAAGAAGCAAGGTTTATCAAACTAGAAGAAGGCAACACGCGAACAACTTTAGCAGCACTTGCACACAAATGAAATAATTGCTTGCACCCAACAAAGGCAAGGGGGTCGTCACTCCCCTTGTTCTTGCCAGCCACAAGGTAAAAGAAAATAGTGAAATGCAAAGCACAAGGAAATAAAAGAACAAGTAAAATAGTAATTGTGGAGACTTAATTATTGATAGTAGATATACCCGAGGGCCATAGATTCACTAGTGGGTAAACAAATTACCGTTGCACAATTGATAGAATTGAATATAGTTATAACTGTGACCATTCATGGCATAACCATTACATAGGCATTACATCTGTGGCAAGTAGACCACTAATCCAATTGCATCTACTACTATTACTCCACCCCAAGACCGCTATCCAGTATGCATCTCAAAGTATAAGTTCATACACACAGAGTAACAATGTAAGCAAGATGACATAATGTAGACAAAGTAAGATCAATGAATATGACCAAACCCTGTCGTTTTATCCTTAGTAGCAACAATACAAATACATGCCCTTGCCCTTATTGTCACCGGGCAGGATCGCCACAAGATTGAACCTACCACAAAGCACCTCTCCCCCTAAAGATAAATCAATCAAACTTGTCCATAGTAGACGGATAGATCACAGAGAAATACAAAGATATAAAATTATGCGTCAAAGAAACCTCAAGAGATTCAAAATAATTCAATGAATAATCTGAACCACATTTCATCAGATCCCAACAAACACACCTCAAAAGATTACATCGTATGGATCTTAAAGAAGATCATTGTATTGAAGATTGAGAGAGAGAGAGAACCATCTAGCTATTACAATGGGCTCGTAGGTCCTGAATGAACTACTCACACATCGTCATGGAAGTAGCAAGGTTGATGAAGATGGCTTCCCCAATGATGCCGCCCTCCAACAAAGTACCGGAATAGGGCTCCACATAGGATCGCTTCAGAGCAGAGGCTTGCGGCGGTGATAAATTTGTTTTGAGTCTCCCTTTGAGGGCATCAGAATATATGGGAATTTATAGGCTAGGAATTTCGGTAAATGAAGCTACAAGGGGCCCACAAGTCAGGATAGTGCGCCCTACCCCCCAGGGTGCGCCCCCAGACTTGTGGGGTCCTCGCGGGTCTTCTCATCCTCCCCCAAAGCTTCTAGGGTTTTTTATTGTCCAGAAAAATCTCCAAAAAATTGCATCGTGTTTGGACTTCTGTAGGTATGAATTTTCTGGAAAACCAAAAACAAGCAAAAAAGGAGCTGACTGGGCACTAAATTAATAGGTTAGTCCATAAAATAAATATAAAATGATAAATAAAGCATACAAAATTGATAATATAATAGCATTTAACAATCAAAAAAATAGACACGTTGGATACGTATCAGCATCCCCAAGCTTAATTCCTACTTGTCCTTGAGTACGTATATGATAACAAAAGAATTTTTATGTTAAATGCTACCTAACATGTACTTGATCAAACAATGTAATTGCAGTATGAATATTGAGACACGAGTGATTCAAGGAAATAATATATCAATTTTCACATTGAAACAATAGTACATAAACATACTAGTAAACAATCATTGCCTTTCAGAATAAAGATGCTAAAAAACGTGATCCCTATACACTTAATCATGAAAAATATGGCATGCTCAGTCTTCTTAACATAAAGATATCAAATCATGAACAACCCTGGTTCCAAACGAAGCACTTAAATCATACTTTTTCTTGCTTCAACTTTTTCAACTCTCATGCAATATTTGAGTGTGAGCCAAGGACTTAGCACTTTGGATGGCAAAGAGAATAATGATGGGGTTCAAAAGGGAAGGAAAAAAGGTATAAAAAAGTCTCCCATCAACGAGGCTTGATCGTTAGGCAATGGAGAGGTCTTACAATCGATGTTAATGCAAGGAGTAGGGATTGCCATGCAATGGATGCACTAGAGCTATAAGTGTATGAAGGGTCTCTATATGAAACTGTTGGGGAACGTAGTATTTCAAGAAAAATCCTACGATCACGCAAGATCTATCTAGGAGATGCATAACAACGAGCGGGGAGAGTGTGTCTATGTACCCTTATAGACCAAAAGCGGAAGCGTTTAGTAACGCAGTTGATGTAGTCAAACGTCTTCATGATCCAACCTATCAAGTACCGAACGCACGACACCTCCGCGATCTGCACACGTTCAGCTCGGTGACATCCCTCGAACTCTAGATCCAGCTGAGGCCGAGGGAGAGTTTTGTCAGCACGACGGTGTGGTGACGATGATGATGAGGTTACCGACGCAGGACTTCGCCTAAGCACTGCAACGATATGACCGAGGTGGAAATATGTGGAGGGGGGCACCGCACAGGGCTAAACAATCAACTTGTGTGTCTATGGGGTGCCCTGCTCCCCCGTATATAAAGGAGTGGAGGAGGGGGAGGGCCAGCCCTCTATGGCGCGCCCAAGGGGGGAGTCCTACTCCCGGTGGGAGTAGGATTCCCCCTTTCCCTTGTTGGAGTAGGAGAGAAGGAAAGGGGAGAGAGAGGGAAGGAAGGAGGGGGGCGCCCCCACCCAATTCGGATTGGGCTAGGGGGCACGCCCTCCACCTTGGCCTTCCTCTCCTCTCTTCCACTAAGCCCTAATAAGGCCCATATAATTCCAGGGGGTTTCGGTAACCCCCCCCGGTACTCCAGTAAATGCCCGAACTCACCCGGAACCATTCCAATGTCCAAACATAGCCTTCTAATACATCGATCTTTATGTATCGACCATTCCGAGACTCCTCGTCATGTCCGTGATCATATCCGACACTTCGAACTACCTTTGGTACATCAAAACACATAAACTAATAATACCGATCGTCACCGAACGTTAAGCGTGCGGACCCTACGGGTTCGAGAACTATGTAGACATGAACGAGACTCATCTCCGGTCAATAAGCAATAACGGAACCTGGATGCTCATATTGGTTCCTACATATTCCACGAAGATCTTTATCGGTCAAACCGCATAACAACGTACGTTATTCCCTTTGTCATCGGTATGTTACTTGCCCGAGATTCGATCGTCGGTATCTCAATACCTAGTTCAATCTCGTTACCAGCAAGTCTCTTTACTCGTTCCGTAATGCAACATCCCGTAACTAACTCATTAGTCACATTGCTTGCAAGGCTTATAGTGATGTGCATTACCGAGAGGGCCAGAGATGCCTCTCCGGTACACGGAGTGACTAATCCTAATCTCCATCTATGCCAACTCAACAAACACCATCGGAGACACTTGTAGAGCATATTTATAGTCACCCAGTTACGTTGTGACGTTTGATAGCACACTAAGTGTTCCTCCGATATTCGGGAGTTGGATAATCTCATAGTCATAGGAACATGTATAAGTTATGGAGAAAATCAATAGCAGTAAACTAAATGATCAAAGTGCTAAGCTAATGGATGGGTCAAGCCAATCACATCATTCTCTAATGATGTGATCCCGTTCATCAGATGACAACTCTTTGTCCATGGCTAGGAAACTTAACCATCTTTGATTAACGAGCTACTGAAGTAGAGGCATACTAGTGACACTCTGTTTGTTTATGTATTCACACATGTACTAAGTTTCCTGTTAATACAATTCTAGCATGAATAATAAACATTTATCATGATATAAGGAAATAAATAATAACTTTATTATTGCCTCTAGGGCATATTTCCTTCAGAAACTAAGTGGGTGTTCATCCAACTTACTTTCTCATGAAGACCTCAAGCATTTTGAGGAAACTCATCATCGTAATATGCAAGTCAAGTTATATGATGTAAAAACTCCCACTAGTATATGAAAATGAAAATCATGGAGACTCTCTATATGAAATACATGGTGCTACTTTGAAGCACAAGTGTGGTAAGAGGATAGTAATGTGCCACCTCTCTATTTTTCTCTTAGTTTTTTCTTTCTCTTTTTTTGAACACCCTCATGGAACTCATCCCCTCTTTTTCAAGTACTCGTAAGTCTCCTCCAATTCAAATCCTCACTAGTAGGGGCACACTCTAATAATGATGATCATCATGTTGGGGAACGTAGCAGAATTTTAAAATTTTCTACGCATCACCAAGATCAATCTATGGAGTCATCTAGCAATGAGGCAGAGGGGAGTTCATCTACATACCCTTGTAGATCGCGAGCGGAAGCGTTCAAGAGAATGGGGTTGATGGAGTCGTACTCGTCGTGATCCAAATCACCGATGATCGAGCGCCGAACGGATGACACCTCCGCGTTCAACACATGTACGGTTGGGAAGACGTCTCCTCCTTCTTGATCCAACAAGGGGAAGTACAGGTTGATGGAGATCCAGCAGCACGACGGTGTGGTGATGGAAGCAGCGGTGATCTCGGCAGGGCTTCGCCAAGCTCCAACGAGAGAGAGAGGTGTTACGAGGGGAGAGGGAGGCGCCAGGGACTTTGGTTCGGCTGCCCTCCCTCCCCCCACTGTATATAGGGCCCCTAGGGGGGGCACCGGCCCTAGGAGATCCCATCTCCAAGAGGGGGGGCGGCCAAGGGGGGACTTGCCCCCCAAGTCAGGTGGGGCGCCCCCCACCCCTAGGGTTTCCAACCCTAGTCGCAGGGGGAGGCCCATGGGGGGCGCACCAGCCCACCAGGGGCTGGTTCCCCTCCCACTTCAGCCCATGGGGCCCTCCGTGATAGGTGGTCCCACCCGGTGGACCCCCGGGACCCTTCCGGTGGTCCTGGTACAATACCGATTACCCCCGAAACTTTCCCGATGGCTGAAACTGGACTTCCTATATATAAATCTTTACCTCCGGACCATTCCGGAACTCCTCGTGATGTCCGGGATCTCATCCGGGACTCCGAACAACTTTCGGGTTACCGCATACTAATATCTCTACAACCCTAGCGTCACTGAACCTTAAGTGTGTAGACCCTACGGGTTCGGGAGACACGCAGACATGACAGAGATGACTCTCCGGTCAATAACCAACAGCGGGATCTAGATACCCATGTTGGCTCCGACATGTTCCACGATGATCTCATCGGATGAACCACGATGTCGAGGATTCAATCAATCCCGTATTCAATTCCCTTTGTCAATCGGTACGTTACTTGCCCGAGATTCGATCGTCGGTATCCTAATACCTCGTTCAATCTCATTACCGGCAAGTCACTTTACTTGTACCGTAATGCATGATCTCGTGACCAAACACTTGGTCACATTGAGCTCATTATGATGATGCATTACTGAGTGGGCCCAGAGATACCTCTCCGTCATACGGAGTGACAAGTCCCAGTCTCGATCCGTGTCAACCCAACAGATACTTTCGGGGATACCTCTAGTATACCTTTATAGTCAGCCAGTTACGTTGTGACGTTTGGTACACACAAAGCACTCCTACGGCATCCGGGAGTTACACGATCTCATGGTCTAAGGAAATGATACTTGACATTGGAAAAGCTCTAGCAAACGAACTACACGATCTTGTGCTATGCTTAGGATTGGGTCTTGTCCATCACATCATTCTCCTAATGATGTGATCCCGTTATCAATGACATCCAATGTCCATAGTCAGGAAACCATGATTATCTGTTGATCAACGAGCTAGTCAACCAGAGGCTCACTAGGGACATGTATGGTCTATGTATTCACACATGTATTATGATTTCCAGATAACACAATTATAGCATGAATAATAGACAATTATCATGAACAAGGAAATATAATAATAATCATTTTATTATTTCCTCTAGGGCATATTTCCAACAGTCTCCCACTTGCACTAGAGTCAATAATCTAGTTACATTGTGATGAATCGAACACCCATAGAGTTCTGGTGTTGATCATGTTTTTCTTGCGGAAGAGGTTTAGTCAACGGATCTGCGACATTCAGATCCGTATGTACTTTGCAAATATCTATGTCTCCATCTTGAACATTTTCACGAATGGAGTTGAAGCGACGCTTGATGTGCCTGGTCTTCTTGTGAAACATGGGCTCCTTGGCAAGCGCAATAGCTCCAGTGTTGTCACAGAAGAGAGTGATCGGCCCCGACGCATTGGGTATGACTCCTAGGTCGGTGATGAACTCCTTCATCCAGATTGCTTCATGCGCTGCCTCCGAGGCTGCCATGTACTCCGCTTCACATGTAGATCCCGCCACGACGCTTTGCTTGCAACTGCACCAGCTTACTACCCCACCATTCAAAATATACACGTATCCAGTTTGTGACTTAGAGTCATCCAGATCTGTGTCGAAGCTAGCCTCGACGTAACCCTTTACGACGAGCTCCTCGTCACCTCCATATACGAGAAACATGTCCTTAGTCCTTTTCAGGTACTTCAGGATGTTCTTGACCGCTGTCTAGTGTTCCATGCCGGGATTACTTTGGTACCTTCCTACCAAACTTACGGCAAGGTTTACATCCGGTCTGGTACACAGCATGTCATACATGATAGACCCTATGGCTGAGGCAGAAGGGACGACACTCATCTTTTCTATATCTTCTGCCGTGGTCGGACATTGAGCTGAGCTCAATTTCACACCTTGCAACACAGGCAAGAACCCCTTCTTGGACTGATCCATAGTGAACTTCTTCAATATCTTATCAAGGTATGTGCTTTGTGAAAGACCTATGAGGCGTCTCGATCTATCTCTATAGATCTTGATGCCTAATATGTAAGTAGCTTCTCCAAGGTCCTTCATTGAAAAACACTTATTCAAGTAGGCCTTAATACTGTCCAAAAGTTCTATATCATTTCCCATCAAAAGTATGTCATCCACATATAATATGAGAAATGCTACAGAGCTCCCACTCACTTTCTTGTAAACGCAGGCTTCTCCATAAGTCTGCATAAACCCAAACGCTTTGATCATTTCATTAAAGCGAATGTTCCAACTCCGAGATGCTTGCACCAGCCCATAGATGGGGAGCTGGAGCTTGCATACCTTGTTAGCATTCTTAGGATCGACAAAACCTTCCGGCTGCATCATATACAATTCTTCCTTAAGAAATCCGTTAAGGAAAGCCGTTTTGACGTCCATTTGCCATATCTCATAATCATAGTATGCGGCAATTGCTAACATGATTCGGACGGACTTCAGCTTCGCTACGGGTGAGAAGGTCTCATCGTAGTCAACCCCTTGAACTTGTCGATAACCCTTAGTGACAAGTCGAGCCTTATAGATGGTAACATTACCATCCACGTCTGTCTTCTTCTTAAAGATTCATTTATTCTCTATCGCTCGCTGATCATCGGGCAAGTCTGTAAAGTCCATACTTTTTTTCATACATGGATCCTATCTCGGATTGCATGGCTTCAAGCCATTTGTTGGAATCTGGGCCTGCCATTGCTTCTTCATAGCTCGAAGGTTCACCATTGTCTAACAACATGATTTCCAGGACAGGGTTGCCATACCATTCTGGTGTGGAACGTGTCCTTGTGGACCTTTGAAGTTCAGTAGCAACTTGATCTGAAGTACCTTGATCATCATCATTAACTTCCTCTCTAGTCGATGCAGGCACCACAGGAACATCTTCCTGAGCTGCGCTACTTTCCGGTTCAAGAGGCAGTACTTCATCGAGTTCTACTTTCCTCCCACTTACTTCTCTCGAGAGAAACTCTTTCTCCAGAAAGGACCCGTTCTTGGCAACAAAGATCTTGCCTTCGGATCTGAGGTAGAAGGTATACCCAATGGTTTCCTTAGGGTATCCTATGAAGACGCATTTTTCCGACTTGGGTTCGAGCTTTTCAGGTTGAAGTTTCTTGACATAAGCATCGCATCCCCAAACTTTTAGAAACGACATCTTAGGTTTCTTCCCAAACCATAGTTCATACAGTGTCGTCTCAACGGATTTAGATGGTGCCCTATTTAAAGTGAATGTAGCTGTCTCTAGAGTGTATCCCCAAAATGATAGCGGTAAATCAGTGAGTGACATCATAGATCGCACCATATCCAATAGAGTGCGATTACGACGTTCAGACACACCGTTACGCTGAGGTGTTCCAGGCGGCGTGAGTTGTGAAACGATTCAACATTTCCTTAAGTGTGTACCAAATTCGTGACTTAAATATTCTCCCCCATGATCTGATCGTAAGAATTTTATCTTTCGGTCACGTTGATTCTCTACCTCATTCTGAAATTCCTTGAACTTTTCAAAGGTCTTAGACTTGTGTTTCATCAAATAGACATACCCATATCTACTTAAGTCATCAGTGAGAGTGAGAACATAATGATAGCCACCGCGAGCCTCAACGCTCATTGGACTGCACACATCAGTATGTATAATTTCCAATAAGTTGGTTGCTCGCTCCATTGTTCCGGAGAACGGAGTCTTGGTCATTTTACCCATGAGGCATGGTTCGCACGCGTCAAATGATTCGAAATCAAGAGACTCAAAAAGTCCGTCTGTATGGAGCTTCTTCATGCGTTTGACACCGATGTGACCAAGGCGGCAGTGCCACATATATGTGGGACTATCATTATCAATCTTACATCTTTTGGTATTCACACTATGAATATGTGTAACATCACGTTCGAGATTCATTAAGAATAAACCATTGACCAGCGGGGCATGACCATAAAACATATCTATCATATAAATAGAACAACCATTATTCTCGGATTTAAATGAGTAGCCATCTCGTATTAAACGAGATCCAGATACAATGTTCGTGCTCAAAGCTGGCACTAAATAACAATTATTGAGGTTTAAAACTAATCCCGTAGGTAAATGTAGAGGTAGTGTGCCGACGGCGATCACATCGACCTTGGAACCATTCCCGACGCGCATCGTCACCTCGTCCTTCACCAGTCTCCGCTTATTCCGCAGCTCCTGTTTTGAGTTACAAATATGAGCAACCGCACCGGTATCAAATACCCAGGAGCTACTACGAGTATTGGTAAGGTACACATCAATTACATGTATATCACATATACCTTTAGTGTTGCCGGCCTTCTTGTCCGCTAAGTATTTGGGGCAGTTCCGCTTCCAGTGTCCCTTTCCCTTGCAATAAAAGCACACAGTCTCAGGTTTGGGTCCATTCTTTGTCTTCTTCCCGGCAACTGATTTACCGGGCGTGGCAACTCCCTTGCCGTCCTTCTTGAAGTTCTTCTTACCCTTGCCTTTCTTGAAACTAGTGGTTTTATTGACCATCAACACTTGATGTTCCTTTTTGATTTCCACCTCCGCTGATTTCAGCATTGAAAATACTTCAGGAATAGTTTTCACCATCCCCTGCATATTGTAGTTCATCACAAAGCTCTTGTAGCTAGGTGGGAGTGACTGAAGGATTCTGTCAATGACCGCCTCGTCCGGGAGGTTAATGTCTAGCTGGAACAAGCGGTTGTGCAACCCAGACATTTTGAGTATGTGCTCACTGACAGAACTATTTTCCTCCATCTTACAACTGTAGAACTTGTCGGAGACTTCATATCTCTCGGCCCAGGCATGAGCTTGGAAAACCATTTTCAGCTCTTCGAACATCTCATATGCTCCATGTTGCTCAGAACGCTTTTGGAGCCCCAGTTCTAATCTGTAAAGCATGCCGCACTGAACGAGGGAGTAATCATCAGCACGCGACTGCCAAGCGTTCATAACGTCTTGGTTCTCTGGGATGGGTGCTTCACCTAGCGGTGCTTCTAGGACATATGCTTTCCTGGCAGCTATGAGGATGATCCTCAGGTTCCGGACCCAGTCCGTATAGTTGCTGCCATCATCTTTCAGCTTGGTTTTCTCTAGGGACGCGTTGAAGTTGAGGTTGACATGAGCGTTGGCCATTTGATATACAAGACATTTTGCAAAGGTTTTTAGACTAAGTTCATGATAATTAAGTTCATCTAATCAAATTATTTAATGAACTCCCACTCAGACAGACATCCCTCTAGGCATCTAAGTCATACATGATCCGAGTCAACTAGGCCGTGTCCGATCATCACATGAGACGGACTAGTCATCATCGGTGAACATTTTCATGTTGATCGTATCTTCTATACGACTCATGTTCGACCTTTCGGTCTTCCATGTTCCGAGGCCATGTCTGTACATGCTAGGCTCGTCAAGTCAACCTAAGTGTGTTGCGTCTGTAAATATGGCTTACACCCGTTGTATGCAAACGTTAGAACCTATCACACCCGATCATTACGTGGTGCTTCGGAACAACGGACCTTAGCAACAGTGCACAGTTAGGGGGAACACTTTCTTGAAATTATTGTGAGGGATCATCTTATTTATGCTACTGTCGTTCTAAGCAAATAAGATGTAAAACATGATAAACATCACATGCAATCAAATAGTGACATGATATGGCCAATATCATTTTGCTCCTTTTGATCTCCATCTTCGGGGTGCCATGATCATCGTTGTCACCGGCATGACACCATGATCTCCATCATCGCGTCTTCATGAAGTTGTCTCGTCATCTATTACTTCTACTACTATGGCTAATGGTTTAGCAATAAAGTAAAGTAATTACATGATGTTTATGTTGACACGCAGGTCATAAATAAATTAAGATAACTTGTAACGCCCTCGATGCGGCTATAGCTCCCACATGTCGAGGCACGACTTAGAGACATAACCGCATTGAAAGCAATGTCGCAAGTCAGGCAATCATTACAATAACCCATGTAATATATAATAAAAGGGGAAGAACATAGTTGGCTTACACTCGCCACGTCACATCAGAGTACATAAATAACATCCATCATACAAGCACTCATGGCCCGACTACGGCGCCAAAATAGAAGAAAAACCCAACATGCGACAAGGCCCTGAATCAAACCCCAACTAGGCACCACTACTGATCATCGGGAAAGGAAACATAATAACGCTGAGAGTCCTCGTCGAACTCCCACTTGAGCTCGTACTCGTCACCTGGAGCGGAATCACCTGGACCTGCATCTGGAGTTGTAGTATCTGTGAGCCACAGGGACTCAGCAATCTCGCACCCTCGCGATCAAGACTATTTAAGCTTATAGGAATGGATAAGGCAAATATAAGTGGAGCTACAGCAAGCGACTAGCATATGTGGTGGCTATCTTATACGCAAAAGAGAGCGAGAAGAGGAGGCAAAGCACGAGCGAGAATCTAGAGGAACAACCTGCGCAAGCATAACTCCAACACCGTGTCCACTTCCCGGACTCCGCCGAGAAGAGGCCATCACGGTAACACACTCAGTTGATTCATTTTAATTATTTAAGGTTCAAGTTATCTACAACCGGACATTAACAAATTCCCATCTTCCCATAACCGCGGGCACGGCTTTCAAAAGTTCAATCCCTGCAGGGGAGTCCCAACTTAGCCCATGACAAGCTCTCACGGTCAATGAAGGAATAGACCTCCACCCGAGACACACCGATCAGACTCGGCAACCCAGTACAACAAGACAATTCGACAGGTTAAAACAAGACCAGCAACACCACCCGCTGTGCCGACAAATCCCGATAGGAGCTGCACATATCTCGTTCTCAGGGCACACCGGATAAGCTAAGCGTACGGGAGCCAACGTAACCCAAGTTGCCGAGGGACGGCCCCGCACGGTGCTCTAGTTTGGACCAACACTCAGAGGAGCACTGGCCCGGGGGGAGTAAAATAAGATGACCCTTGAGTCTGCAGAACCCAAGGGAAAGAAAAGGCTAGGTGGCAAATGGTAAGACCAATTTTGGGCATTGCTGGAAAGCTTTAATCAAGGCGAACTATCAAGGGGTTCCCATTATAACCCAACCGCGTAAGGAACGCAAATTCCGGGAACATAACACCGATATGACGGAAACTAGGGCGGCAAGAGTGGAACAAAACGCTAGGCGAGAGGCCGAGCCTTCCACCCTTTACCAAGTATATATATGCATTAAGATAACATAGCAATATAATGATATCCCAACAAGTAAATAAATGTTCCAACAAGGAACGGCCTCCAAACTTCACCTGCAACTAGCAACGCTATAAGAGGGGCTGAGCAAAGCGGTAACATAGCCAATCAATGGTTTGCTAGGACAAGGTGGGTTAGAGGTTGACATGGCAATTAGGAGGCTGACAAGAAAAAGGTAGGCATCGTAGCATTGGCATAGCAAGAGCGAGCAAACTAGCATAGCAAAGATAGTAGTGATTTCGAGGGTATGATCATCTTGCCTGCACAGTTGTCGGAGTTGACTGGATCCGCACAAGCAAACTCAACAGGCTCCTCGGTAGCGAACTCGTCTCCCGGCTCTACCCAAACAAGAAAAACAAGCAACAAGGATACAATCAACCACGTGCAAGACCAAGCAACAAGATGGAATGATGATATGCTATGCGGGATGCGATGCGGGATGCAAAATGCAAGATATGACAGGAAATGCATGAACCTGGCCTCAACTTGGAAAACCAAGTGTGCCACTGGAAATATGAGATGAAATCGCTTGAAAACGATATAAAGATCATTGGAATCGGAGTTACAGTTTGGAAATGGCAAGCGTTTTAAGATATGACACCGGTCTACGATTTACAGCAAGTAGGCATCTAAATGCAACGAAATGAACATGCTACAGCCACCAAACATGACAACAAAATACATGGAAGGGATGCCCACAAGATGCTTAACAAAATACTAGCACTGAGCCACGGCCAAATCATCCATTAAGAGGTTCAAACAAGCATGGCAAAAACGCAAATGCAAAACAGATTCCAGACTTTGTGAAATTACACTTGTCTGAAATTTCAGATCACGATGCTCTCTTCGGAGCAGCAAAACAACATGATACATGACCTGAACATGACAAGTAAGAACATGGCATGGAGCTACTCAACATTCTTAACAAAAGACCCAAAGTGACATGGGGCTAGAAGGGTTCACAAAATATATTAACGGGCACTCGAACATAGCATAAAACACAATCAGTTTTCAGACTTAGTGAAAACTGAGACATGCTGAAATATAACTCACGAAGGCATGTAAACGAGCTCGATGCACTCACCATGGTGCAAGTCACAGCAAGGAAAGCATACATCCATTAAGAAGGCACAAAAGACAATCTATACATGGCAAGAACAATGGCATAGCATGCACGGATCAACTACAACAACGCCGGCAAAATCGCAAACGAGTTGACGATCTGCCCAGATTCACCACGAAGCAAAAGTAGAGCTCGATTGACTCAAGCTATGGTGCTCCATAATTGAAAACAAAGACATGTATGGATAGAGAATAACATGAATAACAAAAGTCCCTTACTGATCATCCTCAAAAGAGGCACGGATCATTAGGAAACAAGCTGAACATATGGCATCATGAACTAAAATATCCCAGACTTAGTGAAAACAACTAAGTCTCTGAAAACAGATTTCCCGGGTGCCTCACTTTGCAAGCTTGCACAAGTCACCACACACATCCTAAAAATGCATGGGTTGCACCTCTGGAAAGAAGACAAAATGCCTAACAAAACATATAAAGGACTCACAGGCATAGCATGCACACAATAATCATGGCAAAAATGACAAAAGTCTAAGATGAACTAGCAGATCTGACAATTAACTCACGAAGCCTCCTTCTAACAGAATTTTGGGCACCAAGATGAACTCAAATGAAAATGATGCAATGGAATGAAATGATGTACTCGTCGAGGCGAAGATTTTGATATATTATATGTCCAAAACGGAGCTACGGATGCGGAGATATCATCGGTCAAAGTATGCATAAAAGATTAAGGGGGACAGGGAAAAGTCAACCGTAGGGTTTGTTTTTAGATCTCAGATCTGGACCGGCTACTGCTCACGGGCACTGTTCATGGCGCGGAAAACGATGATGGCCGGCCGGAGTTCGTCGGAGGAGAGGCCGGCCGGTGAGGGGCGGCGGATCCGGCGACGAGGGGCGGCGGCGGAGCGGCGTGGGGCGGCGAGGTGGCCGGTGGGGTCCGGCCGCGGTCGCCGGGGCGGCGAGGGCGCGCGGTGGAGTGCGGCGCCGGCGGGGAGGCAGCCGGCGAGCTTCGGCCCCCGGGGCCGGGGAAGACAAGCGGCGCGCGGGCGTGGCTCTTCGGGCCCGGCGAGGTGGAGAGGAGGGCCCGCCTCGGGCCTGCGGGCCGGCGGCGATGTGGGCACCGCCCGGGGACAGATGGCAGGACGGGAGTGGCCGGGCGCGACGGGGCGGACGTTGTCCGGTCCGCACCGGACACGTCCGTCGGCGGCAGATCTGGAACTTTTTTCTAGGGTTTGGACGGGGAAGAAGATCCGAAAATGGAGGGGGGCTATATATAGGCATAAGTGGAGCTAGGAGAGTCCAAATGAGGTGCGGTTTTCGGCCACGCGATCGTGATGGAACGCTCTAGGACATGGAGCAGAGTTTGGTGGGTTTCGGGCCAAATTGGAGGGGTGTTGGGCTGCAACACACACGAGGCCTTTTCGGTTCCTCGGTTAACCGTTGGAGTATCAAACGGAGTCCAAATGATACGAAACTTGACAGGCGGTCTACCGGTAGTAAACCAAGGCCGCTTGGCAAGTCTCGGTCCAATCCGGAAATGTTTAATCCCCACACACGAAAGAAAGCTAGAAATGGCCACCGGAGGAGAACGAAGCGCCGGAATGCAAAACGGACAACGGGGAAAATGCGCGGATGCATGAGACGAACGAGTATGCAAATGCAATGCACATGATGACATGATATGAGATGCATGAAAACGAAAACAACACACGGAGACAAAATCCGAACCCGAGGAAATAAATATAACTTAACGCCGGAAACGGCAAGAGTTGGATACAAATTTGGAAAGTCGTATCTGGGGCGTTACAACACTCCACCACTACGAAAAGATCTCGTCCCGAGATCTAGGACTGAAAGAACTCCGCGTACTCAGAACGGAGGTGATCCTCGCGTTCCCAGGTAGCTTCACGGCCGGAATGGTGAGACCACTTGACTTTGAGAAATTTGATTGACTTGTTGCGAGTCTTGCGTTCAGTCTCTTCAAGAATAGAAACTGGGTGCTCACGATAGGAGAGATCTTCTTGGAAGTTGACGGTGCGGTCAGGAGTCTTGAAGCACTTTCGAAGCTGAGAGACATGGAACACATCATGAACATTTGCAAAGTTTGAAGGAAGCTCGAGTTGATAGGCGAGGTCGCCTCTCTTGCTGACAATCTTGAAAGGTCCCACGTATCTAGGGGCAAGCTTCCCTTTGATACCGAAGCGACGAGTACCTTTCATAGGAGAGACAAGGAGGTAAACATGATCTCCGATCTCGAAAGCCAAATCACGGTGCTTACTATCATAGTAGCTCTTTTGGCGGGATTGGGCTGCTTTGAGGTTATCACGAATGACTTTGCACATTTCTTCTGCTTCTGTGATTAAGTCATTACCCAGCAGCTGACGTTCACTGGTTTCAGACCAGTTGAGAGGGGTACGGCACTTCCTGCCATACAGAATTTCAAATGGGGCCTTGCCCGAACTTGCTTGAAAGCTGTTGTTATAGGAGAATTCAGCATAAGGAAGACAATCCTCCCACTTCATGCCGAAGGAGATCACACAAGCCCTGAGCATATCTTCAAGAATCTGGTTGACACACTCGACTTGACCGCTTGTTTGAGGATGGAAAGCAGTGCTGAAGTGGATGTTAGTGCCCATGGCCTTCTGAAAAGAATCCCAAAACTTCAAGGTAAAGATGCTGCCACGGTCTGAAGAGATCACTTGAGGAATACCGTGCAGAGAGACAATGCGAGAGCTATAGAGTTCCGCCAATTGAGCTGCAGTGATCGACTCTTTGATAGGCAGAAAGTGAGCCACTTTGGTGAGCTTGTCGATGACAACAAATATAGCATCATTGCCACGCTTGGACTTTGGAAACCCAGTCACGAAGTCCATTTCAATGTGGTCAAACTTCCATTCTGGAATGGCAAGAGGTTGGAGGAGACCAGCTGGCCTTTGGTGTTCTGCCTTCACTCTTCTGCAGACATCACATTCATTCACGAATTGAGCGATCTCGCGCTTCATTCGAGTCCACCAATAAGCTTGCTTGAGGTCCTGATACATCTTCGTGCTCCCAGGGTGGATGGAGAGGAGAGAATTGTGAGCCTCGTTCATGATCACTTTACGAAGTTCACCTTTGGGCACAACAATACGATCCTCGAAGAAGAGAGTGTCCTTGTCATCAAGGCGGTAGCACTTGTACTTGGACTGACTCTTGGCAATCCCAATCTTCACCTTTTTCACCATAGCATCAAGAAGCTGGGCTTGGCGAATCTGGTCTTCTAAGGTAGGAGAGACTTGAAGGTTGGCGAGGAAACCTTGAGGAACAACTTGCAGATTAAGTTTGCGGAAAGCTTCACAAAGCTCGGGTTGATAAGGCTTGAGAATCAGACTGTTGCAGTAGGCCTTTCTGCTCAAAGCATCAGCAATCACATTGGCCTTGCCTGGAGTATACTCAATACTCGGATTATACTCTTGAATCATTTCGACCCATCGAGTTTGCCTTAGGTTGAGATTAGGCTGAGTGAGGATGTACTTGAGACTCTTGTGATCAGTGAAAATGTCCACTTTTCTTCCCAATAGAAGATGTCTCCAAGTCAAAAGAGCATGCACAACTGCCGCCAACTCGAGATCATGAGTGGGGTAGTTCTTCTCATTAGGCTTCAACTGGTGAGATGTATAAGCAACAACTTTCTTCTCTTGCATCAAAACTGCGCCAAGACCTTGGAGAGAGGCATCACAAAAGACCTCGTACGGCTTGGATTCATCAGGCGGAGTCAGAACTGGAGCAGTGATCAATTTCTCTTTCAAAGTGTTGAAAGCAATGTCACACTCTGGAGACCAAACGTACTTGACATGCTTCTGAAGAATATTTGAGAGAGGCTTCGCGATCTTGGAAAAGTTTTCAACGAATCTTCGGCAGTAGCTTGCGAGACCGAGAAAACTGCGGAGTTGCTTCACGTTCTGAGGAGGTTCCCAATTCGCAATTGCGGATACCTTCTCGGGATTCATGGAAATGCCCTTGGCAGAGATGATATGACCAAGATAAAGGACCTCATCGAGCCAAAATTCACACTTGGAGAACTTGGCATAGAACTGATGTTCCCTGAGTTTATCGAGAACCAAACGCAAGTGCTTGGCATGATCTTCCTTGTTCTTGGAGAAAACCAGAATGTCGTCGAGATAGACCAAAACGAAGTCATTGATGTAGGCGTTGAAGATGAAGTTCATCATGCGAGAGAACGTCGGAGGAGTGTTGGCGAGGCCAAAAGACATGACAGTGTATTCATATGAACCAAAGCTTGTTCTGAATGCTGTCTTGGGAATATCTTCTTCACGAATGCGAATCTGGTGATAACCCATACGGAGATCATGCTTGGAGAATACTTGGGCACCTTTGAGTTGTTCGAACAGCTCATTGATGTTGGGAAGTGGGTATTTGTTCTTGATGGTCTTCTTGTTCACTGGACGGTAATCAACACAAAGTCTGTCCGTTCCATCCTTCTTCTTCACAAAAAGAACACCACAACCCCACGGAGAAGTACTAGGCCGGATGAGACCCAATCTTTCTTGCTCATTGAGTTGCTTCTTCAGCTCCTTCAATTCTTCAGGTCCGAGCTTGTAAGGACGTTTGCACACAGGTTCCGTGCCAGGTTCAAGTTCAATAATGAATTCAACTGGCCGGTGCGGAGGCATTCCTGGGAGCTCTTCTGGAAAGACGTCTTGATATTCGCAAACGACTGGAATTTGAGAGATAGCATCCAATTCACCCTTCTCATTCAGAGAAAACAGACGAATGGTATTATCCCGAGCGGCAAAGACAATTACATCCTCAGACGAATGAGTCAATTGAATCTGCCTGGCAGCACAATCAAGCTGAGCCTTGTGCTTAGAAAGCCAATCCATCCCGAGAATAAGATCAATATCCGAGTTGCCAAGAATCATTGGAGAAGCCAGAAACTTGAAATCACCCATCATGATAGAAACATCCGGAACTATTGAAGTAGCCCTCATAGACTTAGCTGGAGAAACCACTCCCATAGGTTTACCCAACATTTGTGAAACGAAGTCATGCTTGGAAACAAATGATCTTGACATGAAACAATGCGATGCACCAGAGTCAAAAAGAACTTTTGCTGAAAAAGAGTTAACTGGAAAGTTACCCATGATCACATCTGATGAGTCCTCTGCCTGAGCTGCATTCATCAAATTCACCTTGGCATGCTTGGGCTTATGCTTGACCACAGCTGTACTTGCCGATCTGACAGGAGGAGGAGGAGGAAGACGCCTCTGGTTGAAACACTTGTTGTCATAGTGACCCTTCTGTTGGCACTTGTTGCACGTGACCTCTGAAAGCGGACGGTGATACGGAGCACTCGATCTTGGAGGTTGAGACGAAGTCTTGTTCTGAAAGCCAGGGTTGGGTGGGTGGGAAGAACCACTGCCACCTTTGCTCTTCTGCTGATACGGCTGACGGAACGGAGGAGGAGGAAGCCAAAACTTCTGCTGCTTGGCCACTTGAGTAGAGGAAGAAGGAGTAACATCTCTGACTCGCTTCCTGGAAGCATCACACCTCAACTGAGCAGCCTCTTGCTTCAGTGCCATGTTGTAGAACTCATGGTACCTCAAGGGCTCGAAGAGGACAAGAGCGAGCTGAATATCTTCTCTGAGACCACCCCTGAACCGATATATCATGCTCTTCTCATCAGGCACGTCTTGCTTGGCAAAGCGGGCAAGCTTCTAGAACAATTTGTTGTAGTCATGGACAGACAAAGAGCCTTGCTTCAGATTGCGGAATTCCGCACGCTTGCTTTCAACCACGCTCTGCAGAATGTGATGAGCTAGGAAATCTCGACGGAAATCATCCCAAGTGATAACACGTCCACCTCTGGAATCCTTGTACTGCTGGAACCATTCTGCAGCTTGATCTTTGAGTTGGAAGGAAGCGAACTTGACAAAGTCCTCAGGCCTGACGTTACTGCACTCGAAATGCTTACACAGATCCACAAGCCAATCGTCAGCATCGGTTGCCTCAACACAATTGCTGAAAGTCTTTGGCCCGTTAGCAAGGAACTGGTTGAGTGTAGCAAAGTGACTCTGATTGCTGCCTTGATTCCCTTGACTGCCTTGATTGCGCTCTTGAAGAATTTGCATGATCAGCTGAGTGTTTGCATTGGTTGCGGCCATCACAGCTTGCCATGCCTCTGGAGGAGGTGGAGGCGGTGGCGGATCTTGATTCTGGTTCTGACCGGTGCTCTTAGCGGGAGCCATCCTGAAGAGGTTGACCACCATTAGCACATTGATAGATAAATATTGAAGCTGAATCCAACGGAATGAAAATTGCAACATATAGTCTTCACATCCGAACAAAATGAACGAATGCATTCCTCTTCAAATGGTCACATATCCATAAATTGAGAAGCCACGTAGAATTAAGGTAGAGAAATAAATCAACAAGGTACGGATCAAGAACGAATAATCGGTAAGAAATCCCAATCTCAAACCTATATCCGTGGAAGAAGAACTAGAGCTACTAGACTTCCCACCTATGAAACTCCCGAACTTTTCCGGTTATGCAATCAGGTGTTGGGGATACAGGGGAAGCATAATATCTCCCCCAAACTAGCAAATCCTACATCCAGCTGTATCCATCCTTCAACACATAACCAAGAAAACTTCGGAAACCATCTACCTCAACCTTCGAAAAGCATCCGTTATACAAGTTATGGCGATACTCCCGAACTCCCGCCCCAGTACTGGGTGGCGTCGAGGTTATCTCACCAACGAACTGCATAAAAGAGATTTTCGATGTCGGCGAACATATCTCAAGTATTCCAGAATTGCAACGATAAAATTATGATGACAACACCTCAGAGCTCAACTCCCCGGGACACTTCCACTAAACCCCTGACAGGAGGCACCAAGACAGTATTCTCATCATAAGCCATCGGAACATATCCAAGATACTCGCGTGATCCTAAATTTGTTTTAGTGAAATTTGAGAAGAGAAGAGTCAAAACTCTACGTCAGGATGCCTTACCAGAGCGATGAGGAGACTGGGAAGTAAAAGAATTCCTAAGCTCTCCGATATATAATTCCTAAAGACTCAAAACATTTTTCTAGACACAACTCGGCTTCTAAAAACGATCAAGCAATGGGGCTCCTAAGGTCGGGGAAGGCTCTGATTACCAACTTGTAACGCCCTCGATGCGGCTATAGCTCCCACGTGTCGAGGCACGACTTAGAGACATAACTGCATTGAAAGCAATGTCGCAAGTCAGGCAATCATTACAACAACCCATGTAATATATAATAAAAGGGGAAGAACATAGTTGGCTTACACTCGCCACGTCACATCAGAGTACATAAATAACATCCATCATACAAGCACTCATGGCCCGACTACGACGCCAAAATAGAAGAAAAACCCAACATGCGACAAGGCCCTGAATCGAACCCCAACTAGGCACCACTACTGATCATCGGGAAAGGAAACATAATAACGCTGAGAGTCCTCGTCGAACTCCCACTTGAGCTCGTACTCGTCACCTGGAGCGGAATCACCTGGACCTGCATCTGGAGTTGTAGTATCTGTGAGCCACAGGGACTCAGCAATCTCACACCCTCGCGATCAAGACTATTTAAGCTTATAGGAATGGATAAGGCAAATATAAGTGGAGCTGCAGCAAGCGACTAGCATATGTGGTGGCTATCTTATACGCAAAAGAGAGCGAGAAGAGGAGGCAAAGAACGAGCGAGAATCTAGAGGAACAACCTGCGCAAGCATAACTCCAACACCGTGTCCACTTCCCGGACTCCGCCGAGAAGAGGCCATCACGGTAACACACTCAGTTGATTCATTTTAATTATTTAAGGTTCAAGTTATCTACAACCGGACATTAACAAATTCCCATCTGCCCATAACCGCGGGCACGGCTTTCGAAAGTTCAATCCCTGCAGGGGAGTCCCAACTTAGCCCATGACAAGCTCTCACGGTCAATGAAGGAATAGACCTCCACCCGAGACACACCGATCAGACTCGACAACCCGGTACAACAAGACAATTCGACAGGTTAAAACAAGACCAGCAACACCACCCGCTGTGCCGACAAATCCCGATAGGAGCTGCACATATCTCGTTCTCAGGGCACACCGGATAAGCTAAGCGTACGGGAGCCAACGTAACCCAAGTTGCCGAGGGACGGCCCCGCACGGTGCTCTAGTTTGGACCAACACTCAGAGGAGCACTGGCCCGGGGGGAGTAAAATAAGATGACCCTTGAGTCTGCAGAACCCAAGGGAAAGAAAAGGCTAGGTGGCAAATGGTAAGACCAATGTTGGGCATTGCTGGAAAAGCTTTAATCAAGGCGAACTATCAAGGGGTTCCCATTATAACCCAACCGCGTAAGGAACGCAAATTCCGGGAACATAACACCGATATGACGGAAACTAGGGCGGCAAGAGTGGAACAAAACGCTAGGCGAGAGGCCGAGCCTTCCACCCTTTACCAAGTATATAGGTGCATTAAGATAACATAGCAATATAATGATATCCCAACAAGTAAATAAATGTTCCAACAAGGAACGGCCTCCAAACTTCACCTGCAACTAGCAACGCTATAAGAGGGGCTGAGCAAAGCGGTAACATAGCCAATCAACGGTTTGCTAGGACAAGGTGG
Source organism: Triticum urartu (assembly GCF_056163025.1). NCBI lineage: Eukaryota > Viridiplantae > Streptophyta > Magnoliopsida > Poales > Poaceae > Triticum > Triticum urartu. Next base: position 165,003,085 of record NC_141876.1, on the reverse strand, counting down.
GTTAGAGGTTGACATGGCAATTAGGAGGCTGACAAGAAAAAGTTAGGCATCGTAGCATTGGCATAGCAAGAGCGAGCAAACTAGCATAGCAAAGATAGTAGTGATTTCGAGGGTATGATCATCTTGCCTGCACAGTTGTCGGAGTTGACTAGATCCGCACAAGCAAACTCAACGGGCTCCTCGGTAGCGAACTCGTCTCCCGGCTCTACCCAAACAAGACAAACAAGGAATAAGGATACAATCAACCACGTGCAAGACCAAGCAACAAGATGAAATGATGATATGCTATGCGGGATGCGATGCGGGATGCAAAATGCAAGATATGACAGGAAATGCATGAACCTGGCCTCAACTTGGAAAACCAAGTGTGCCACTGGAAAGATAAGATGAAATCGCTTGAAAAACGATATAAAGATCATTGGAATCGGAGTTACTATTTGGAAATGGCAAGCGTTTTAAGATATGACACCGGTCTGCGATTTACAGCAAGTAGGCATCTAAATGCAACGAAATGAACATGCTACAGCCACCAAACATGACAACAAAATATATGGCAGGGATGCCCACAAGATGCTTAACAAAAGACTAGCACTGAGCCATGGACAAATCATCCATTAAGAGGTTCAAACAAGCATGGCAAAAACACAAATGCAAAATAGATTCCAGACTTAGTGAAATTACACTTGTCTGAAATTTCAGATCACGATGCTCTCTTCGGAGCAGCAAAACAACATGATATATGACTTGAACATGACAAGTAAGAACATGACATGGAACTACTCAGCATGCTTAACAAAAGACCCAAAGTGACCTGGGGCTAGAAGGGTTCACAAAATATATTAACGGGCACTCGAACATAGCATAAAACACAATCAGTTTTCAGACTTGGTGAAAACTGAGACATGCTGAAATATAACTCACGAAGGCATGTAAACGAGCTCGATGCACTCACCATGATGCAAGTCACAGCAAGGCAAGCATACATCCATTAAGAAGGCACAAAATACAAGCTATACATGGCAATAACAATGGCATAGCATGCACGGATCAACTACAACAACGCCGGCAAAATCGCAAACGAGTTGACAATCTGCCCAGATTCACCACGAAGCAAAAGTAGAGCTCGATTGACTCAAGCTATGGTGCTCCATAATTGCAAACAAAGACATGTATGGATAGCCAATAACATGAATAACAAAAGTCCCTTACTGATCATCCTCAAAAGAGGCACGGATCATTAGGAAACAAGCTGAACATATGGCATCATGAACTAAAATATCCCAGACTTAGTGAAAACAACTGTCTCAGAAAACAGATTTCCCGTGTGCCTCACTTTGCAAGCTTGCACAAGTCACCACACACATCCTAAAAATGCATGGGTTGCACCTCTGGAAAGAAGACAAAATGCCTAACAAAACATATGAAGGACTCACAGGCATAGCATGCACACAATAATCATGGCAAAAATGACAAAAGTCTAAGATGAACTAGCAGATCTGACAATTAACTCACGAAGCCTCCTTCTAACAGAATTTTGGGCATCAAGATGAACTCAAATTAAAATAATGCAATGGAATGAAATGATGTACTCGTCAAGACGAAGATTTTGATATATTATATGTCCAAAACGGAGCTACGGATGCGGAGATATCATCGGTCAAAGTATGCATAAAAGATTAAGGGGGAGAGGGAAAAGTCAACCGTAGGGTTTGTTTTTAGATCTCAGATCTGGACCGGCTACTGCTCACGGGCACTGTTCATGGCGCAGAAAACGATGATGGCCGGCCGGAGTTCGTCGGAGGAGAGGCCGGCTGGTGAGGGGCGGCGGATCCGGCGACGAGGGGCGGCGGCGGAGCGGCGTGGGGCGGCGAGGTGGCCGGTGGGGTCCGGCCGCGGTCGCCGGGGCGGCGAGGGCGCGCGGTGGAGCACGGCGCCGGCGGGGAGGCGGCCGGCGAGCTTCGGCCCCCGGGGCCGGGGAAGACAAGCGGCGCGCGGGCGTGGCTCTTCGGGCCCGGCGAGGTGGAGAGGAGGGCCCGCCTCGGGCCTGCGGGCCGGCGGCGATGTGGGCACCGCCCGGGGACAGATGGCAGGACGGGAGTGGCCGGGCGCGACGGGGCGGACGTTGTCCGGACCGCACCGGACACGTCCGTCGGCGGCAGATCTAGAACTTTTTTTTAGGGTTTGGACGGGGAAGAAGATCCGGAAATGGAGGGGGGCTATATATAGGCATAAGTGGAGCTAGGAGAGTCCAAATGAGCTGCGGTTTTTGGCCACGCGATCGTGATGGAACGCTCTAGGACATGGAGCAGAGTTTGGTGGGTTTTGGGCCAAATTGGAGGGGTGTTGGGCTGCAACACACACGAGGCCTTTTCGGTTCCTCGGTTAACCGTTGGAGTATCAAACGGAGTCTAAATGATACGAAACTTGACAGGCGGTCTACCGGTAGTAAACCAAGGCCACTTGGCAAGTCTCGGTCCAATCCGGAAATGTTTAATCCCCACACACAAAAGAAAGCTAGAAATGGCCACCGGAGGAGAACGAAGCGCCGGAATGCAAAACGGACAACGGGGAAAATGCTCGGATGCATGAGACGAACGCGTATGCAAATGCAATGCACATGATGAAATGATATGAGATGCATGAAAACGAAAACAACACACGGAGACAAAATCCGAACCCGAGGAAATAAATATAACTTAACGCCGGAAACGGCAAGAGTTGGATACAAATTTGGAAAGTCGTATCTGGGGCGTTACAACACTCCACCACTACGAAAAGATCTCGTCCCGGGATCTAGGACTGAAAGAACTCCGGGTACTCAGAACGGTGGTGATCCTCGCGTTCCCAGGTAGCTTCACGGTCGGAATGGTGAGACCACTTGACTTTGAGAAATTTGATTGACTTGTTGCGAGACTTGCGTTCAGTCTCTTCAAGAATAGCAACTGGGTGCTCACGATAGGAGAGATCTTCTTGGAGCTCAATGTCCTCGAAGTTGACGGTGCAGTCAGGAGTCTTGAAGCACTTTCGAAGCTGAGAGACATGGAACACATAATGAACATTTGCAAAGTTTGAAGGAAGCTCGAGTTGATACGCGAGGTCGCCTCTCTTGCTGACAATCTTGAAAGGTCCCACGTATCTAGGGGCAAGCTTCCCTTTGATACCGAAGCGACGAGTACCTTTCATAGGAGAGACACGGAGGTAAACATGATCTCCGATCTCGAAAGCCGAATCACGGTGCTTACTATCATAGTAGCTCTTTTGGCGGGATTGGGCTGCTTTGAGGTTATCACGAATGACTTTGCACATTTCTTCTGCTTCTGTGATTAAGTCATTACCCAGCAGCTGACGTTCACTGGTTTCAGACCAGTTGAGAGGGGTACGGCACTTCCTGCCATACAGAATTTGAAATGGGGCCTTGCCCGAACTTGCTTGAAAGCTGTTGTTATAGGAGAATTCAGCATAAGGAAGACAATCCTCCCACTTCATGCCGAAGGAGATCACACAAGCCCTGAGCATATCTTCAAGAATCTGGTTGACACACTCGACTTGACCGCTTGTTTGAGGATGGAAAGCAGTGCTGAAGTGGATGTTAGTGCCCATGGCCTTCTGAAAAGAATCCCAAAACTTCAAGGTAAAGATGCTGCCACGGTCTGAAGAGATCACTTGAGGAATACCGTGCAGAGAGACAATGCGAGAGCTATAGAGTTCCGCCAATTGAGCTGCAGTGATCGACTCTTTGATAGGCAGAAAGTGAGCCACTTTGGTGAGCTTGTCGATGACAACAAATATAGCATCATTGCCACGCTTGGACTTTGGAAACCCAGTCACGAAGTCCATTTCAATGTGGTCAAACTTCCATTCTGGAATGGCAAGAGGTTGGAGGAGACCAGCTGGCCTTTGGTGTTCTGCCTTCACTCTTCTGCAGACATCACATTCATTCACGAATTGAGCGATCTTGCGCTTCATTCGAGTCCACCAATAAGCTTGCTTGAGGTCCTGATACATCTTCGTGCTCCTAGGGTGGATGGAGAGGAGAGAATTGTGAGCCTCGTTCATGATCACTTTACGAAGTTCACCTTTGGGCACAACAATACGATCCTCGAAGAAGAGAGTGTCCTTGTCATCAAGGCGGTAGCACTTGTACTTGGACTGACTCTTGGCAATCCCAATCTTCACCTTTTTCACCATAGCATCAAGAAGCTGGGCTTGGCGAATCTGGTCTTCTAAGGTAGGAGAGACTTGAAGGTTGGCGAGGAAACCTTGAGGAACAACTTGCAGATTAAGTTTGCGGAAAGCTTCACAAAGCTCGGGTTGATAAGGCTTGAGAATCAGACTGTTGCAGTAGGCCTTTCTGCTCAAAGCGTCAGCAATCACATTGGCCTTGCCTGGAGTATACTCAATACTCGGATTATACTCTTGAATCATTTCGACCCATCGAGTTTGCCTTAGGTTGAGATTAGGCTGAGTGAAGATGTACTTGAGACTCTTGTGATCAGTGAAAATGTCCACTTTTCTTCCCAATAGAAGATGTCTCCAAGTCAAAAGAGCATGCACAACTGCCGCCAACTCGAGATCATGAGTGGGGTAGTTCTTCTCATTAGGCTTGAACTGGCGAGATGTATAAGCAATAACTTTCTTCTCTTGCATCAAAACTGCGCCAAGACCTTGGAGAGAGGCATCACAAAAGACCTCGTACGGCTTGGATTCATCAGGCGGAGTCAGAACTGGAGCAGTGATCAATTTCTCTTTCAAAGTGTTGAAAGCAATGTCACACTCTGGAGACCAAACGTACTTGACATGCTTCTAAAGAATATTTGAGAGAGGCTTCGCGATCTTGGAAAAGTTTTCAACGAATCTTCGGCAGTAGCTTGCGAGACCGAGAAAACTGCGGAGTTGCTTCACGTTCTGAGGAGGTTCCCAATTCGCAATTGCGGATACCTTCTCGGGATTCACGGAAATACCCTTGGCAGAGATGATATGACCAAGATAAAGGACCTCATCGAGCCAAAATTCACACTTGGAGAACTTGGCATAGAACTGATGTTCCCTGAGTTTATCGAGAACCAAACGCAAGTGCTTGGCATGATCTTCCTTGTTCTTGGAGAAAACCAGAATGTCGTCGAGATATACCAAAACGAAGTCATTGGTGTAGGCGTTGAAGATGAAGTTCATCATGCGAGAGAACGTCGGAGGAGCGTTGGCGAGGCCAAAAGACATGACAGTGTATTCATATGAACCAAAGCTTGTTTGGAATGCTGTCTTGGGAATATCTTGTTCACGAATGCGAATCTGGTGATAACCCATACGGAGATCAAGCTTGGAGAATACTTGGGCACCTTTGAGTTGTTCGAACATCTCATTGATGTTGGGAAGTGGGTATATGTTCTTGATGGTCTTCTTGTTCACTGGACGGCAATCAACACAAAGTCTGTCCGTTCCATCCTTCTTCTTCACAAAAAGAACACCACAACCCCACGGAGAAGTACTAGGCCGGATGAGACCCAATCTTTCTTGCTCATCGAGTTGCTTCTTCAGCTCCTTCAATTCTTCAGGTCCGAGCTTGTAAGGACGTTTGCACACAGGTTCCGTGCCAGGTTCAAGTTCAATAACGAATTCAACTGGCCGGTGCGGAGGCGTTCCTGGGAGCTCTTCTGGAAAGATGTCTTCATATTCGCAAACGACTGGAATTTGAGAGATAGCATCCAATTCACCCTTCTCATTGAGAGAAAACAGACGAATGGTATTATCCCGAGCGGCAAAGACAATTACATCCTCAGACGAATGAGTCAATTGAATCTGCCTGGCAGCACAATCAAGCTGAGCCTTGTGCTTAGAAAGCCAATCCATCCCAAGAATAAGATCAATACCTGAGTTGCCAAGAATCATTGGAGAAGCCAGAAACTTGAAATCACCCATCATGATAGAAACATCCGGAACTATTGAAGTAGCCCTCATAGACTTAGCCGGAGAAACCACTCCCATAGGTTTACCCAACATTTGTGAAACGAAGTCATGCTTGGAAACAAATGATCTTGACATGAAACAATGCGATGCACCAGAGTCAAAAAGAACTTATGCTGAAAAAGAGTTAACCGGAAAGTTACCCATGATCACATCTGATGAGTCCTCTGCCTGAGCTGCATTCATCAAATTCACCTTGGCATGCTTGGGCTTATGCTTGACCACAGCTGTACTTGCCGATCTGATAGGAGGAGGAGGAGGAAGACGCCTCTGGTTGAAACACTTGTTGGCATAGTGACCCTTCTGTTGGCACTTGTTGCACGTGACCTCTGAAAGCGGACGGTGATACGGAGCACTCGATCTTGGAGGTTGAGACGAAGTCTTGTTCTGAAAGCCAGGGTTGGGTGGGTGGGAAGAACCACTGCCACCTTTGCTCTTCTGCTGATACGGCTGACGGAACGGAGGAGGAGGAAGCCAAAACTTCTGCTGCTTGGCCACTTGAGTAGAGGAAGAAGGAGTAACATCTCTGACTCGCTTCCTGGAAGCATCACACCTCAACTGAGCAGCCTCTTGCTTTAGTGCCATGTTGTAGAACTCATGGTACCTCAAGGGCTCGAAGAGGACAAGAGCGAGCTGAATATCTTCTCTGAGACCACCCCTGAACTGATATATCATGCTCTTCTCATCAGGCACGTCTTGCTTGGCAAAGCGGGCAAGCTTCTAGAACAATTTGTTGTAGTCATGGACAGACAAAGAGCCTTGCTTCAGATTGCGGAATTCCGCACGCTTGCTTTCAACCACGCTCTGCGGAATGTGATGAGCTCGGAAATCTCGACGGAAATCATCCCAAGTGATAACACGTCCACCTCTGGAATCCTTGTACTGCTGGAACCATTCTGCAGCTTGATCTTTGAGTTGGAAGGAAGCGAACTTGACAAAGTCCTCAGGCCTGACGTTACTGCACTCGAAATGCTTACACAGATCCACAAGCCAATCGTCAGCATCGGTTGCCTCAACACAATTGCTGAAAGTCTTTGGCCCGTTAGCAAGGAACTGGTTGAGTGTAGCAAAGTGACTCTGATTGCTGCCTTGATTCCCTTGACTGCCTTGATTGCGCTCTTGAAGAATTTGCATGATCAGCTGAGTGTTTGCATTGGTTGCGGCCATCACAGCTTGCCATGCCTCTGGAGGAGGTGGAGGCGGTGGCGGATCTTGATTCTGGTTCTGACTGGTGCTCTTAGCGGGAGCCATCCTAAAGAGGTTGACCACCATTAGCACATTGACAGATAAATATTGAAGCTGAATCCAACGGAATGAAAATTGCAACATATAGTCTTCACATCCGAACAAAATGAACGAATGCATTCCTCTTCAAATGGTCACATATCCATAAATTGAGAAGCCACGTAGAATTAAGGTAGAGAAATAAATCAACAAGGTACGGATCAAGAACGAATAATCGGTAAGAAATCCCAATCTCAAACCTATATCCGTGGAAGAAGAACTAGAGCTACTAGAATTCCCACCTATGAAACTCCCGAACTTTTCCGGTTATGCAATCAGGTGTTGGGGGATACAGGGGAAGCATAATATCTCACCCAAACTAGCAAATCCTACATCCAGCTGTATCCATCCTTCAACACATAACCAAGAAAACTTCGGAAACCATCTACCTCAACCTTCGAAAAGCATCCGTTATACAAGTTATGGCGATACTCCCGAACTCCCGCCCCAGTACTGGGTGGCGTCGAGGTTATCTCACCAACGAACTGCATAAAAGAGATTTTCGATGTCGGCGAACATATCTCAAGTATTCCAGAATTGCAACGATAAAATTATGATGACAACACCTCAGAGCTCAACTCCCCGGGACACTTCCACTAAACCCCTGACAGGAGGCACCAAGACAGTATTCTCATCATAAGCCATCGGAACAAATCCAAGATACTCGCGTGATCCTAAATTTTTTTTAGTGAAATTTGAGAAGAGAAGAGTCAAAACTCTACGTCAGGATGCCTTACCAGAGCGATGAGGAGACTGGGAAGTAAAAGAATTCCTAAGCTCTCCGATATATAATTCCTAAAGACTCAAAACATTTTTCTAGACACAACTCGGCTTCTAAAAACGATCAAGCAATGGGGCTCCTAAGGTCGGGGAAGGCTCTGATTACCAACTTGTAACGCCCTCGATGTCGCTATAGCTCCCACGTGTCGAGGCACGACTTAGATACATAACCGGATTGAAAGCAATGTCGCAAGTCAGGCAATCATTACAACAACCCATGTAATATATAATAAAAGGGGAAGAACATAGTTGGCTTACACTCGCCACGTCACATCAGAGTACATAAATAACATCCATCATACAAGCACTCATGGCCCGACTACGGCGCCAAAATAGAAGAAAAACCCAACATGTGACAAGGCCCTGAATCAAACCCCAACTAGGCACCACTACTGATCATCGGGAAAGGAAACATAATAACGCTGAGAGTCCTCGTCGAACTCCCACTTGAGCTCGTACTCGTCACCTGGAGCGGAATCACCTGGACCTGCATCTGGAGTTGTAGTATCTGTGAGCCACAGGGACTCAGCAATCTCGCACCCTCGCGATCAAGACTATTTAAGCTTATAGGAATGGATAAGGCAAATATAAGTGGAGCTGCAGCAAGCGACTAGCATATGTGGTGGCTATCTTATACGCAAAAGAGAGCGAGAAGAGGAGGCAAAGAACGAGCGAGAATCTAGAGGAACAACCTGCGCAAGCATAACTCCAACACCGTGTCCACTTCCCGGACTCCGCCGAGAAGAGGCCATCACGGTAACACACTCAGTTGATTCATTTTAATTATTTAAGGTTCAAGTTATCTACAACCGGACATTAACAAATTCCCATCTGCCCATAACCGCGGGCATGGCTTTCGAAAGTTCAATCCCTGCAGGGGAGTCCCAACTTAGCCCATGACAAGCTCTCACGGTCAATGAAGGAATAGACCTCCACCCGAGACACACCGATCAGACTCGGCAACCCGGTACAACAAGACAATTCGACAGGTTAAAACAAGACCAGCAACACCACCCGATGTGCCGACAAATCCCGATAGGAGCTGCACATATCTCGTTCTCAGGGCACACTGGATAAGCTAAGCGTACGGGAGCCAACGTAACCCAAGTTGCCGAGGGACGGCCCCGCACGGTGCTCTAGTTTGGACCAACACTCAGAGGAGCACTGGCCCGGGGGGAGTAAAATAAGTTGACCCTTGAGTCTACAGAACCCAAGGGAAAGAAAAGGCTAGGTGGCAAATGGTAAGACCAATGTTGGGTATTGCTGGAAAAGCTTTAATCAAGGCGAACTATCAAGGGGTTCCCATTATAACCCAACCGCGTAAGGAACGCAAATTCCGGGAACATAACACCGATATGACGGAAACTAGGGCGGCAAGAGTGGAACAAAACGCTAGGCGAGAGGCCGAGCCTTCCACCCTTTACCAAGTATATAGATGCATTAAGATAACATAGCAATATAATGATATCCCAACAAGTAAATAAATGTTCCAACAAGGAACGGCCTCCAAACTTCACCTGCAACTAGCAACGCTATAAGAGGGGCTGAGCAAAGCGGTAACATAGCCAATCAATGGTTTGCTAGGACAAGGTGGGTTAGAGGTTGACATGGCAATTAGGAGGCTGACAAGAAAAAGGTAGGCATCGTAGCATTGGCATAGCAAGAGCGAGCAAACTAGCATAGCAAAGATAGTAGTGATTTCAAGGGTATGATCATCTTGCCTGCACAGTTGTCAGAGTTGACTGGATCCACACAAGCAAACTCAACGGGCTCCTCAGTAGCGAACTCGTCTCCAGGCTCTACCCAAACAAGACAAACAAGCAACAAGGATACAATCAACCATGTGCAAGACCAAGCAACAAGATGAAATGATGATATGCTATGCGGGATGCGATGCGGGATGCAAAATGCAAGATATGACAGGAAATGCATGAACCTGGCCTCAAATTGGAAAACCAAGTGTGCCACTGGAAAGATGAGATGAAATCTCTTGCAAACGATATAAAGATCATTGGAATCGGAGTTACGGTTTGGAAATGGCAAGCGTTTTAAGATATGACACCGGTCTGCGATTTACAGCAAGTAGGCATCTAAATGCAACGAAATGAACATGCTACAGCCACCAAACATGACAAAAAAATACATGAAAGGGATGCCCACAAGATGCTTAACAAAAGACTAGCACTGAGCCACGGCAAAATCATCCATTAAGAGGTTCAAACAAGCATGGCAAAAACGCAAATGCAAAACAGATCTGACAATTAACTCACGAAGCCTCCTTCTAACAGCATTTTGGGCACCAATATGAACTCAAATGAAAATTATGCAATGGAGTGAAATGATTTACTCGTCGAGGCGAAGATTTTGATATATTATATGTCCAAAACGGAGCTACGGATGCGGAGATATCATCGGTCAAATTATGCATAAAAGATTAAGGGGGAGAGGGAAAAGTCAACCGTAGGGTTTGTTTTTAGATCTCAGATCTGGACCGGCTACTGTTCACGGGCACTGTTCATGGCGAGGAAAACGATGATGGCCGGCCGGAGTTCGTCGGAGGAGAGGCCGGCCGGTGAGGGGCGGCGGATCCGGCGACGAGGGGCGGCGGCGGAGCGGCGTGGGGCGGCGAGGTGGCCGGTGGGGTCCGGCCGCGGTCGCCGGGGCAGCGAGGGCGCGCGGTGGAGCGCGGCGCCGGCGGGGAGGCGGGGAGCAGCGGGGCGGCGGCCGGCGAGCTTGGGCCCCCGGGGCCGGGGAAGACAAGCGGCGCGCGGGCGTGGCTCTTCGGGCCCGGCGAGGTGGAGAGGAGGGCCGGCCTCGGGCCTGCGGGCCGGCGGCGATGTGGGCACCGCCCGGGGACAGATGGCAGGACGGGAGTGGCCGGGCGCGACGGGGCGGACGTTGTCCGGTCCGCACCGGACACGTCCGTCGGCGGCAGATCTGGAACTTTTTTTAGGGTTTGGACGGGGAAGAAGATCCGAAAATGGAGGGGGGCTATATATAGGCATAAGTGGAGCTAGGAGAGTCCAAATGAGGTGCGGTTTTCGGTCACGCGATTGTGATCGAACGCTCTAGGACATGGAGCAGAGTTTGGTGGGTTTTGGGCCAAATTGGAGGGGTGTTGGGCTGCAACACACACGAGGCATTTTCGGTTCCTCGGTTAACCGTTGGAGTATCAAACGGAGTCCAAATGATACGAAACTTGACAGGCGGTCTACCGGTAGTAAACCAAGGCCGCTTGGCAAGTCTCGGTCCAATCCGGAATGTTTAGTCCCCACACACGAAAGAAAGCTAGAAATGGCACCGGAGGAGAACGAAGCGCCGGAATGCAAAACGGACAACGGGGAAAATGCTCGGATGCATGAGACGAACGCGTATGCAAATGCAATGCACATGATGACATGATATGAGATGCATGAAAACGAAAACAACACACGGAGACAAAATCCGAACCCGAGGAAATAAATATAACTTAACGCCGGAAACGGCAAGAGTTGGATACAAATTTGGAAAGTCGTATCTGGGGCGTTACATAACTCCTATAGCTCCTGCCAGTTGTCATACTCATCGACATGCAAGTCGTGATTCCTATTACAAGAACATGATCAATCTCATACATCAGATATATCATTCATCACATCCTTTTGGCCATATCACATCACATGGCACATGCTGCAAAAACAAGTTAGACGTCCTCTAATTGTTGTTGGATGTTTTTACGTGGCTGCTATAGGTTTCTAGCAAGAACGTTTCTTACCTATGCCAAAACCACAACGTGATATGCCTATTTCTATTTACCCTTCATAAGGACCCTTTTCATCAAATCCGATCCGACTAAAGTGGGAGAGACAGACACCCGCTAGCCACCTTATGCAACTAGTGCATGTCAGTCGGTGGAACCTGTTCACGTAAGCGTACGTGTAAGGTCGGTCCGGGCCGCTTCATCCCACGATGCCGCCGAATCAAGATAAGACTAGTAACGGCAAGTAAATTGACAAAATCAACGCCCACAACAACTTGTGTTCTACTCGTGCATAGAAACTACGCATAGACCTAGGTCATGATGCCACTGTTGGGGAACGTAGCAGAACTTTAAAATTTTCTACGCATCACCAAGATCAATCTATGGAGTCATCTAGCAATGAGGGAGAGGGGAGTGCATCTACATCCCCTTGTAGATCGCGAGCGGAAGCGTTCAAGAGAACGGGGTTGATGGATCATACTCGTCGTGATCCAAATCACCGATGATCGAGCACCGAACGGAAGACACCTCTGCGTTCAACACACGTATGGTTGGGAAGAAGTCTCCTCCTTCTTGATCCAGTAAGGGGAAGGAGAGGTTGATGGAGATCCAGCAGCACGACGGCATGCTGATGGAATCAGCGGTGATCTCGGCAGGGCTTCGCCAAGCTCCAACGAGAGAGAGAGAGAGGTGTTACGAGGGGACAGGGAGGCGCCAGGGACTTGGGTGCGGCTGCCCTCCCTCCCCCCACTATATATAGGGAGATCCCATCTCCAAAGGGGGGGCGGCGGCCAAGGGGGGACTTGCCCCCCAAGTCAGGTGGGGCGCCCCCACCCCTAGGGTTTCCAACCCTAGGCGCAGGGGGAGGCCCATGGGGGGAGCACCAGCCCACTAGGGGCTGGTTCCCCTCCCACTTCAGCCCATGGGGCCCTCCGGGATAGGTGGTCCCACCCGGTGGACCCCCGGGACCCTTCCGGTGGTCCCGGTACAATACCGATTACCCCCGAAACTTTCCCGATGGCCGAAACTGGACTTCCTATATATAAATCTTTACCTCCGGACCATTCTGGAACTCCTCGTGACGTCCGAGATCTCATTCGGGACTCCGAACAACTTTCGGGTTACCGCATACTAATATCTCGACAACCCTAGCATCACCGAACCTTAAGTGTGTAGACCCTACGGGTTCGGGAGACACGCAGACATGAACGAGATGACTCTCCGGTCAATAACCAACAGTGGGATCTGGATACCCATGTTGGCTCCCACATGTTCCACGATGATCTCATCGGATGAACCACGATGTCGAGGATTCAATCAATCCCGTATTTAATTCCCTTTGTCAATCGGTACGTTACTTGCCCGAGATTCGATCGTCGGTATCCCGATACATCGTTCAATCTCGTTACCGGCAAGTCACCTTACTCGTACCATAATGCATGATCCCGTGACCAAACACTTGGTCACATTGAGCTCATTATGATGATGCATTACCGAGTGGGCCCAGAGATACCTCTCCGTCATACGGAGTGACAAATCCTAGTCTCGATCCGTGTCAACCCAACAGATACTTTCGGGGATACGTGTAGTATACCTTTATAGTCACCCAGTTACGTTGTGACGTTTGGTACACCCAAAGCACTCCTACGGCATCCGGGAGTTACACGATCTCATGGTCTAAGGAAATGATACTTGACATTGGAAAAGCTCTAGCAAACGAACTACACGATCTTGTGCTATGCTTAGGATTGGGTCTTGTCCATCACATCATTCTCCTAATGATGTGATCCCGTTATCAATGACATCCAATGTCCATAGTCAGAAAACCATGACTATCTGTTGATCAACGAGCTAGTCAACTAGAGGCTCACTAGGGACATGTTATGGTCTATGTATTCACACATGTATTATGATTTCCGGATAACACAATTATAGCATGAATAATAGACAATTATCATGAACAAGGAATTATAATAATAATCATTTTATTATTGCCTCTAGGGCATATTTCCAAAACATCACACTTTATTTTACTTACAACTCAAAAACATATGATTGACATGATGACTAAAAATGAATGCCTTTGGCAGTGTACCCGGATGTGCAATGATCTAGCGTAACGTGTATTATAATGATGAACAGTGGCTTTGCCACAAAATAACATGTCATCTCTATGATCATGCAAAGCAATATGATGAATGAATTCTCAAGTCATATGAATAGTACACTACAAAAGTTGCTCTATGATGGTGTCCTGGACTAAGGGAAACCAACCTAGTTAGCCCATAGTCCATGGGCCGAGCTTATAGCCACCAATCTCATAATGAAGGACTCCAGAAGCCTTGAACCCCGACGTTATCAAGATGGACTCTGCCGAAAACTTGGCATTGTACTTTGAGGACAGGTCCAGATGACGACATGTGTATCCCTGGTTGGCGACCGGCCATGTGTAAACCTAGGTACCCCTAGTATCTATATAAGTCGTGGGGTTTAGTCCATAGGAGGGCGTCATAACCACAATCACCTACCTTAGGGTTCAGAACATACGACCTCGAGGTAGATCAAGCTTTTACTTGATACATCATCATCAATACAATCAAAGCTGGATGTAGGGTTTTACCTCTTAAAGAGGGCCCAAACCTGGGTAAACACTGTCTCCTTCGTCCCGTGTTACCCATCGATCCGAGATTCACAGCTTGGGACCCCCTACCCGAGACCTGTCAGTTTTAGTATTGACATTGGTGCTTTCATTGAGAGTTGCGCTATGCGTCTGAAAAAGAATGATGGAAGCATCATCTAACGATGAAAGTCTTCATGGCATGGTTTCCACGCCTGGATGTCTAGTCGGTGCATCACTCCCCCTCCATCAAGAGTTGAGGTACGATGCGCAGGAGTCAACACCTGAGCCTCACGCTCCTCCTCCCACCTCGTCCAAGGGTCTCTGTATGGAGGGAGCCAAGGGCTAAGATGTCAGCTTTCCGATGACCTCGAAGTCAACCAAGTGGAAGAAGTTGAGGAATTGGGTCTCAAGATCAACTTGTCCGACACATCACACCCATTCCGGGAAAAAGCAGTCGGGGCTTCAAGCCCGCAAGTGGCAGGAATCAAATTTTTACTCCCTCCCACCACCCACACCGAGTACTTCCCGAGTAACTGAGGGCCCCCAATGTCTGGGATCTAGTCTACATAAAATAGCAGCCTGAGGAAATAGTCCAGCAAATCTGGGCTAGGTTTTTGTTTGTCAAGAATAAAATACCAGATTGCCAGGACCCAGATATTTTAGCAATTTTTCAGCATAACATCAAAGACGAAGGCATTTTAAACACCCTCGCCCGATGTGGCGTCCAAACATTTTTCGAACTATTGGATTTAGTGTCAAAATTTTGTACCATAGAGGATGTGTGGTTGGCTCAAAAAGAATAAGAAAATTCGATCAGCACCGAGAGATGGCAATATGACAAGCAAAAACGTAAAAGGAGAAAGCTGGGCACCGGACCGCGCCCCTCGATCCACCTCAGCAAAGGAGAAAGCCTGTAACAGGATCCAAAAGTATACTCAATGAGCTACTGGACAAGTTTTGCCCAATCCACTTGGTCTTATTAAATACCAACCCAACTCACAATCTTTGAGATTTCTAGGTTGTAAAGCAGGTGGCCAAGGGAGGTGAGACCGTCCTCGGTAACAAGCATCCAACAACATCTTTGGATGAGGATGCGGTTCTGATGATCTATGAGACCTACACATCTAGAAACTAGAGTAAAAGATCCCTTCGGGAGCTCGACCACGCCCAACATGATGTGACCCCTGATGTGTGGTTAGACACGCCGATCACCTTCAAACAATGGGACCAGTCGACGAGCGGCCCGAGTCGATGCCCAGCTGCATTAGTCCTCGAACCTATTGTAAGTGGTTGTCGACTTTGGAAGGTTTTGATGGACGGCGATAGTAGCCTAAACCTCATTTATGAGGATACTCTAGATAACATGCACATCGTCAAATCGAGCATCGAACAGAGTTACACTACCTTTAAAGGAATAATATCTAGAAAGGAGGCACGGTCTAGCGGAAAAATAACCCTAGACATGGTCTTCGGAACTCCCAGAACTACCGATCCAAGGAGTTGGCCATCCACATCATGCCCTACCAAAGTGGATACCACACCCTGTTAGGGGGGATGCCTTCTCAAACTTCCACGCCATCCCACACTATGGGTACATGAAGCTTAAAATACCAGGCCCAAATGGGGCGATCACCATATCTAGCAACCCCGACAGAGCACTTAGAGTCGAAAACAAAACGGCGCCGCTCGCCCTCGAGTCACTAGCCGAGACCCTCACGGCTAAGGAGTTGACAACACTTTAGGCCACGGTCGACAAAGATGATGTCATTCTTGAAAGAAGATCTAAGTCCACTTCGTTTAAACTAGCTAATGAAATCGTCAAGTTTCAAGTGCACCCAACGGACCCGAACAAAACGACATCCATAGGGGCACAGCTAGAACTCGACGTTGACGAAGCACTGTGTAATTTCCTTAGGGAAAACCAGGATATTTTTGCCCGGCACCCTTCTGATATGCCAGGAATCCCATGCAACCTGGCCGAGCACAGCATGAACATAATCAAAGGTTTGCAACCTTTTAACAGGCGCTCCGACGGTTTTCACAGCCCAAGCGTCAAGCCATGGGCAAAGAATTGGCCAAGCTACATGAGGCCGAATTCATCAAAGATATGAAACACCCCGACTGGCTGGCCAATCTTGCCATGGTACCTAAAAAGGACAAATCCTGGCATTTGTGTGTCGATTTCAAAGACCTCAACAAAGCATGCCCAAAGGATCCCTTCCCTTTGCCACACATTGACCAGATCGTGGATGCCACAACAGGGCACGACTGCTTGTGTTTCCTAGACTCTTATTCGAGATATCATCAGATCGAGATGAAGGAGTCCGATCAGGCAACTACGACCTTCATTACTCCTTATGGGCCATTCTGCTTTAACACAATGCCCTTTGGATTGAAAAGTGCAGGCACAACATACCAGCGCATGATTCAAACATTCCTGGAGAAGAAAATTCGAAAAAATATAGAGGCCTACGTCGATGACGTGGTTACCAAAACCAAGAACGTTGGCTAGCTAGTCGACGACTGAGGGAGTCCTAGATTAGGGGGCCTCCGGACAGCCGGACTATATCCTTTGACCGGACTGTTAGACTATGAAGATACAAGATTGAAGACTTCATCTCGTGTCCAGATGGGACTCTACTTGGCGTGGAAGGCAAGCTAGGAAATACGGATATGTATATCTCCCCCTTTGTAACCGACCTTGTGTAACCCTAGCCCTCTCCGGTGTCTATATAAACCAGAGGGTTTTAGTCCGTAGGACACAATAACATACAATCATACCATAAGCTAGCTTCTAGGGTTTAGCCTCTTTGATCTCGTGGTAGATCTACTCCTATACTACCCATATCATCAATATTAATCAAGTAGGACATAGGGTTTTACCTCCATCAAGAGGGCCCGAACCTGGGTAAAACATCGTGTTCCCTGCCTCCTGTTACCATCCGCCTTAGACGCACAGTTCGGGACCCCCTACCCGAGATCTGCCGGTTTTGACACCGACATTGGTGCTTTCATTGAGAGTTCCTCTGTGTTGTCGCCGTTAGGCTTGATGGATCCTTCTGTCATCGATGGCGATGCAGTCCAGGGTGAGACTTTTCTCCCCGAACAGATCTTTGTGTTCGGCGGCTTCGCACTGCGGGCCAACTCGGTTGGCCATCTGGAGCAGATCGAAAGTTACGCCCCTGGCCACCAGGTCAGGTTTGGAAGCTTAAACTACACAGCCGATATCGCCGAAGATTTGATCTACGACGGATTCGAGCCTATGCCTTGTGCGTCACGCGGTCACGATGAGTACAATTTAGCTCTACCATCAGACAGTGTTCAGGAGATCGCACCGGCATCCGCTCCGACCCTTAATTCGGAGCTAGTTGCGCCTCCCATGGACGGGTGAATAGACCCCGCCATAGAGGCGGCATCCCCAATGGCGATCAAGCCGAATATCGATCCTACCCTTCATGAGAGCCATGTTGTTAAACTGTCGGATACTTCTCCGGCCATGGACTCCGAACCACCTGCGCCCGTTCCTATCGAATCCGGTTGGGCGCCGATCATGGAGTTTACCTCCGCAGAGATCTTTCAGCATTCGCCCTTCGGCGACATACTGAATTCATTAAAGTCTCTCTCCTTATCAGGAGAGTCCTGACCGAAATATGTCCGGCAGGATTGGGATGCGGATGACGAAGAAATTCGCCGCGCACCCACCACCCACTTAGTAGCCACTGTCGATGACTCAACCGACATGCTCAACTCCGACTCCGAAGACATCCACGGTATGGATGACGATGCAGGAGACGAACAGGAACCACTGCCCACAGGGCACTGGACGCCCACTTCATCACATGACGTATACATGGTGGACACACCAAAAGAAGACGATGACGAGGAACGGAAGGAGGCAACGAAGGGTTTTCCCCTCGAGAAGCAGTCAAAGCGACAACGTAAGAGCAGGGTGAACCATCGCCGGACCACGACAACACAGAGAATCAAACCAAACAACCCGACTCTGTCAAAGATAATAGTCCGGACGACATCACACCGGACAGACACCCGGAGCAACAGAATGCCCATCAAAGGCTCGTTGCCACCGTGAGGAGTCTAAAAAAGCAGAAGCAAAGGCTCAAGGCTGCGCAAGACACACTCAGAATTAGATGGAGTAAAGTGCTCAACACAGCAGCGAAGTACGGCGGTAATCACCCCACCAAGAGCTACCCGAAGCGGAAGTTGCTACCCGTATTCGATGAGGAGGCCTTAGATCCCCCGCAACAAAAAATTAAAACGGCCATCTGGCCGGATAGATGATCTCACGGCCAACTTAGAGCGGCAAACAATGCCGCACGTAAGCCAATACGCGATCCACGCGAGGGCTCGCATCAAAAGGACGGCGCAACTAGATCCATCTATGGACCACGCAAGCGCGCTCCAGCATACGATGCAACACAACAAACATCCGAACAACGCGGTACACCCAGATACAGGGGTGCCACACACCCCCTATGTTTCACCGACGAGGTGCTGGACCATGAATTTCCAGAGGGATTCAAACCCATAAACATAGAGGCATATGACGGAACAATAGACCCAGGGGTCTGGATTGAGGACCATATCCTCCACATCCATATGGCTTGATGAGATGATCTCCACGCCATTAAGTATTTACCACTCAAACTCAAAGGGCCAGCTCGGCACTGGCTTAAAAGCCTCCCTGAAAGCTCCATTGGAAGCTGGGAAGAGCTCGAAGACGCTTTTCGGGCAAATTTTCAAGGGACTTATGTCCGACCTCTGGACGCGGACGATTTGAGTTATATAACTCAATAGCCCGGAGAGTCAGCCCGAAAGCTTTGGAATAGGTTTCTTACTAAAAAGAACCAAATAGTCGACTATCCGGACGCCGAAGCCTTGGCAGCTTTTAAGCATAGCGTCTGCGACGAATGGCTTGCCAGACATCTCGGCCAAGAAAAGCCGAGAACAATGGCAGCATAAACAAGCCTCATGACCTGCTTTTGCGCGGGTGAGGACAGCTGGCTAGCTAGATGCAGCACCAGCGACCCAAGTACATCCGAAGTTAGAGATGGAAATGGGAAATCACGACGCAGCAAAAATAATATGCGCCGGAATAAAGAAGACAGCCCGAAGAGCACGGCAGTAAATGCCGGATTCAGAAGCTCTCGGCCAGGTCAGCAAAAGCCACTCTCTAAGGGCAGCAGAGACGAACTGTCCAGCTTAAACAAAATTCTGGACCAAATATGTCAGATCCATAGCACCCTTGGTAAACCCGCTAATGATACCCACAGAGAATGTTGGGTCTTCAAGCAGTCCGGCAAGCTCAACACCATACACAAGGGGGAGGATACACCAAGCGAAGACGAGGATGAGCCTCTCAAGCAAGACACAGGGGAACAAAAGAAATTTCCATCATAAGTCAAAACAGTGAACGTGTTACATGTGATCAAGGGGAGAAACAAAGCGGCACTCCCAGAGAAATATGCCCTAGGGCCTATCACCGCGGAGTCCTGCCACTGGTCGTCTCAACCGATCACTTTTGACCATCGGGATTACTCAGCAAGTATCTGGCGTGCAGGATGGGCTGCCTTGGTATTAGACCCAGTAATTGACGGATACCACTTCACACGAGTCCTGATGGACGGTGCCAGCAGTCTAAACCTGATATATCAGGACACAATCCGCAAAATGGGGATAGACCCAACGAAAATTCGCCACAACAATACTACCTTTAAAGTAGTAACGCCAGGCCCAGGGGCTCATTGCACGGGCTCCCTACTACTAGAGGTTATATTCGGCTTCCCCGATAACCTCCGTAGCGAAAATTTAACCTTCCACATTGCTCCGTTCCAAAGTGGCTATCAAGCACTACTTGGACGCGAAGCTTTTGCTCGCTTTAATGCAATACCACATTACTCTTCCCTCACGCTTAAGATGCCCGGTCCACATGGCATCATTACAGTGAATGGAAATATTGAGCGATCCTTGCGCGCCGAAGAGAGTGTGACTGCCTTGGCAGCCGCACACTAAGAACGACCTCACCAACTAAAGCATTTTATAGGTCGTCAAGACCACAGACACAGTTAGACGAGTCGGGCGCAGCTACATGTAATTCAGACAGGTTTGATGGCCACACCCCTATTACAAATACAAGGGGCTCAACGCGCGCAGACAAGTGGCAATTTTTACTCATCTTGAATTGTACATGGTTTCTTTAAACCTACCTTTTTGCATGAAAACTTTTCACCTAAGTTTCTCTCTTTTACAGATGACCATCGTGCTACACCCGTCCAGGATACGGCACAACGGAGACACAGGCACAGACGTGCAATAGGGACCCGTTCCAAGGATTCTTTTTAGCTTTTTTACTGTCTCTGGTTGATACACATCCCTCAGATTCTCAGTACTATTGAGAAGGATGCTGACGTCTTGGCATGTGGCCACGTCAGAATCATGCACGTACCTGGACACCAGGGACTTCTTACAAAGGGCACTGTTTAGGCCCGGTTTATACCATAAAGACCGAATACCTTAGGGAGTGTTCGGCGTCGCGAGTTTGGCCTTATATGCATCAGCTCCGAATCATGTCTTTGGTCAAATGTTGGGTTTGCCCATCTCCTGTGTTTTGCTGCCTTACGTTCCGCTCTATCGGCTAAGGCGGCACCAGGAGAACTACTGCGATTGTGCTGCGGTTCATCTGAACGAGCACCTTAGTAGAGAAAGCCGAAAACTGACTGTCATGATATAGCGTGAGACTGGTCAACCACTCGATGACCTATCGGAATGTTAGAATTCCTTCGCCTTAATGAAGGGCCATTTCCTGGCCAGGCATGTACGCACCCTGAATTCGGGAGAGTGCGAGGCCACCAAGGGCTATATAGTAGCCCCACTGTCAAACTCCTATGGCTAAGTGAAAGTGTTAAAGCATTATAGTCCGGTTGCCTAGTTCGCTGCGCCATCACCTCTTTATTAGGACCAAGACGTTGGATTAAGTGTGAATACGCGTCTTTTGCGAACACCCCCGCATTATATGCATGGGGGCTGAAGCCGACGACTGCAATCTTTCAGGTTATACACATGTATACACAAACGGCGGCACATGAGGCACCATATTACTTTCGGGCAAAAGTATAAATACAGCCTTAATAAATTTCATAAAAACATTGTGTTTACAATGGGAATACATGTCACTCAAACATAATATTCTTCGAGCACTGGGCCTCTATCAAACGAGCGCCCTCGAGAACTTCTTCGAAATAGTGCTCGACAGCCACTCAGCCTATGGCCGAACCCTGCGCCGCAATAGTGGTAGCATCCATCTCCGCCCAGTATATTTTTACACGGGCAAGGGCCATCCGCGAGCCCTCTATACACGCCAACCTCTTCATCGCATTGATGCATGGCACCGCTCCAAGGAACTGCTGCACTAAGCTGAAATAGCTGTTCGGCTTCGGCTTTTCCAGCCACAGATGATCTATGACGGACCTCATGGCGAGTCCGGACAACCTGTTGAGTTCGGCCCATTCGGCTAGCTGATCAGTCAATGGAAGTGGACGCTCTGGAACGATAAACTACGACCAGAACAGCTTGTCCACTTCACGCTCTGTTTGATCTCGGAAGTATTCGGCCGCATCGACAGCGCTCGCCGCCAAGTCCATATATGCGTCTGCCAAACTCCATAGCCGATCCAGAGGGGCATACCGCGGATCTCCGAACTTCCTCCGCAGCAAAAAGGGCTTCCCAGCCGCAATATCCCGGGCTTCACGCAACTCTTCCTTCTTTGCCCTCATGGCAGAGCGGGTGTCTTTGGTCGCCACCGCGGCCTTTTCAAGGTCCATCGCCTTCGCTCAGTTTTCTTGTTCAAGGAGCTGGCAGCGGTCGGCAGTGTCTTTTAACTTTACAGCCATCTTGGCCATTTTATCTTTGCTCTAACAATGTGTAGCCTTTTCGGCTCTTAACTCTTCGGCCGCCTTTAAAGCGGCCGCATTACTAATTCTTGCTTTTTCCTTGGCTCGGGCAAGCTCCGCCCGAAGGGTATCCACGGTGGCAGCTCCATCTGCAGTCACAAACATATTAAAGATACTGGCGTTATGCTGCTCTTACTATGTGACATTCACCAGAAAACATTACTTACCCTGTGCCTCGTCAAGCCGCTTGTTAACAAGCTCGATGTCGGCATCTGCCGCATCCAGTTGCCGCTTTAGCTCGGCAAACTCATTAGTCCGGCTAGCCACCGGAGCTTCCACCAACTGCACATAAAGGCAGTTTGGTTATTACCTGGGACTACGATCCTCTATTCGCCGCCGTGCTCGACGACAACCAGAGTCTCAGGGGCTACCACCTACATAGGGCACACCTCAAAATGTGTGGTACTATCAAAAAGTATATCATTTCACGTACCTCAAAGCCCGTCAGTAGACTCATAAAAGCTTCATCCAACCCGCTTTCGGTGGACGAAATTCTTTCCATCACTATACCCATCAACGTACGGTGTTCTTCTGAGATGGCCGCTCGCTCCAACAGCTCCCTCAGTACGTCCGACTGCATACCAGACGGTGCCGGACTCTTTTGTTTGCTCTCTTCAAGAGCCGGACGCTGGGGACTTCGGGTGACTATAGGATTATCTTCTGGCCTCACCGGATCCGGAGAGGCCCTCCGTGACGACACTTCAAGGTCGCCCGCTTCTTGAGCGGGGGAGTCCGGGGGAGGCGTTCGCTCTCCATCATCTCCGGAAGAAGATCCCCCGAAGACGAGCTCTGCTGAGAAGGGCTAAGATCCGAACTACAAGATAAATGCTTCGATTATTTTCCTCAGAGGTAAGGTAATATATCTACACTATTAAAATACTTTTTGATTACTTACAGCTCGTTGGAGGGCTGATCCTCACGCAGAATTTGTGCAGCAAAAGCACTCTCCAAGGCAGGACCCTCTGGTGGAGACTTCTTCTCCCGTTAGGAAGCCTCGGTTTCCGGATCTTCAGAGGCAGTCCTCTTCCTTACCCAAAGCGAGAGAAGGTCAGATTCTTCCCCTTGGTTATCCTCCTTCACGAAGGCGCTCATTCCCTCGGTTGGAATTGGTAGTGATGGGCCCCCGCTTTCGACCTCATTATTCCCCCCTTTATCTTCCTTTGAGGGCTCCGGGCAAGGTGCTAGCTCGAGCATCTTTTCCAATACCGGATTCTCCAAACCCTCAGGAAGGGGGGCCGAACACCGAATCATCTTTGCCCTTGTTAGCCAGTCCTGGTCAAAGAGTGATTTCTCAGAATGGCGTCATGGTAAATGAAAGACGGTGTGTTCGGCTAAAGGATTACTTACTTGGTTGGCGGTACGGTTGCTGCTCAGGCCCACGTCCTCGGTAGTATCTGGACACTCTATTTGGGGTCCGAAGAATGATTTGTACATCTCCTCGTGTGTCAGGCCGAGGAAATTCTGAATAGTGTGCGGCCCTTCTGGGTTGAACTCCCACATGCGGAGGGGCCGGCGTTTGCAAGGCTGGACTCCATGAACCAGCATGACTTGCACCACCATAACCAGACTGAAATCTCCTTTGAAGAGATCTTGAATGCGGCTCTGCAGTATAGGCACGTCCTTGGCTGGACCCCAGCTCAGTCCTCTGCTAATTCATGACATCGGTTGTGGTGGAGGGCCCGAGCGGAAAGCAGGGGCAGCCACCCACTTGGCAATTCTGGGAGCTGTGATGTAAAACCTCTCCTGTTGCCATAATCCAGACACCTCTGGAAAGAAACCTTTTGGCCACGGAGCTCCTGCTATCTTGCTTATTAATGCGCCTCCACACGCTGCATACCGCCCCTCGACCATCTTCGGCTTCACGTCAAAGGTCTTGAGCCACAGGCCGAAGTGAGGGGTAATGCGGAGGAAGGCCTCACACACGACAATGAATGCCGAGATGTGGAGAAAGGAGTCCGGGGCTAGATCGTGGAAATCTAGCCCGCAATAGAACATCAGACCCCTAACAAAGGGATCCAGGGTGAGGCCTAGGCCTCGGAGGAAGTGGGAGATGAACACAACATTCTCGTTAGGTTTAGGAGTAGGGACGACCTGCCCTCGGGCAGGCAGCCGATGCGAAACCTCGGCGGTCAGGTATCTGGCCTCCCTCAACTACTTGATATCCTCTTCCATAACGGAGGAGGGCATCCACCGGCCTTGAAGGCTAGATCCGGACATGATTGAAGGTCCGAAGCACCTGACCTGGGCTTTGGGTGTTAGAACTCGAGGCGGGGGAAGGATTCGATTGAGCACGGGAGGGAAAAAAGTAAAAGCCTTGTCCCTTTATAAAGAGGGTGAATATCAAGCGTCCTCTCCGTAGCCGTTTGGGACTTGCCTATAATCTAGGAGTCCTAGACACGGTTGGGTTACCCACAACCATATTGATGAGAATCCCGTAATAAAGGGGACACGATCTCTGCTTTGACAAGATGTGTCAAAAAACTACCTCGCGTTGTGTGTGGGGCTAGTTAAAGGAAACGGTCCGAATAATCACCGGGCCATGGCATAATGTCGTGTTTCCAAAAAAAAGTCAGAAAATTGGATTTGTGGAAATATTATTCTCTCTACGGTGGTATGTGGAACTTATTTTGCAGGGTCAGACACTATCCTTGTATTCAAATTCTTCCATGGTGTATTCGGAGGAAGAACCCGCCTTGCAATGCCGAAGACAACACTGCGCGCCGGACTCATCGTCATTGAAGCTTGTTTCAGGGGCTACTGAGGGAGTCCTGGATTAGGGGGTCTCCGAACAGCCGGACTATATCCTTTGACCGGACTGTTAGACTATGAAGATACAAGATTGAAGACTTCGTCTCGTGTCCGGATGGGACTCTACTTGGCATGGAAGGCAAGCTAGGCAATACGGATATGTATATCTCCCCCTTTGTAACCGACCTTGTGTAACCCTAGCCCTCTCCGGTGTCTATATAATCCGGAGGGTTTTAGTCTGTAGGACACAATAACATACAATCATACCATAGGCTAGCTTCTAGGGTTTAGCCTCTCTGATCTCGTGGTAGATCTACTCTTGTACTACCCATATCATCAATATTAATCGAGCAGGACGTAGGGTTTTACCTCCATCAAGAGGGCCCGAACCTGGGTAAAACATCGTGTTCCCTGCCTCCTGTTACCATCCGCCTTAGACGCACAGTTCGGGACCCCCTACCTGAGATCTGCCGGTTTTGACACCGACAACGACCTCCACGAAATATTCACTAACCTCCGAGCATATCAAATCAAGCTCAACCCAAAAAAGTATGTTTTGGGGGTAACTATAGGCAAGCTCCTCTGATTTCTCATCTCCCATCAAGGAATAGGGGCTAATCCTGCTAAAATCCGAGCATTGGCTTAGCTCAAAGTGCTAACCGAACTCAAGCACGTCCAAAACCTGGCAGGCTGCATGGCCGCGCTGAGCCAATTTATCTCATGGCTCGAGAAAAAAGCGCTACCCCTCTACAGGCTCCTAAAACAAACAAAAAAATTCAAGTTGACTTGCGAGGTGGGGCCACTTTGGAGGAAATTAAAACCCTCCTCTCTACCAATCCTATTTTGGTTGCACCTGAGGCAAGTGAGCTGATGTTGTTATACATTTCGACCACCAACCAAGTCATCGGCGCGGTCCTTGTAGTCAAGTGCAACATGGATGGACATAGGTTCCAGGTCCAAAGGCCCGTCTACTACGTCTCCGAAGTCCTTACCCCATGTAAAATGAGGTATCCTCATTATCAGAAGATAGCTTATGCGGTCTTTATGGCATCTCAAAAACTAAGGCACTACTTTCCAGAGTGCTTAGTCACAGTAGTGCTCGAGCTACCCCTTAGTTATATAATCAACAATAGGGATGCTATCAGATGCATCACCAAATGAGCAATCAAACTCCTCCCCTTCGAAATAACATATTGCCCATGCCAAGCTATTAAATCTCAGGTGCTGGTGGATTTCATGGCAGAAGGGACGGAAGTCGAACTCCCCAAGGAGCACAGTACATATTCACATTGGACTATGTACTTCGACGACTCCAAAATGCTTGCCGGGGTAGGGGCTAGAGTGGTTCTTACATCACCGATAGGTGACAATATTTGGTATGTACTACTAATTATGTACACCGATTCAAACAATGTAGTCGAATACGAGGCTCTTCTTCATGGACTCCGAATAGTAGTCTCAATGGGTGTCCGACGTATGTAAGTTCGAGGAGATTCTAACCTTGCCATCTCTCAAGTCAACATGAATTCGACGCCAAGGATCCCAAGATGACAACATATGGGAATGTCATCCTAACAGTCTCAGCTCGATTCGAGGCGCTAGAGTTCCACCATATTCCAACGGACATCAATCAAGTTGTCAATGTCCTCGCTTCAATGGACGCCAAACAGGACAAGGTCCCTGAGAGTACTTTTCTCGAGTGGCTTTTAAAGCCATCTGTGGCCTGGCAGGATGGAAATACTACATCAAAAACAAAAGACGTTGGAAAAATCACCCTATCAGCAGTCAAAGAAGATAAGGATATAATTGGGGATTCGGATGTCCAAGAAAGATCCTCGACCCACGAGATCATGGCAGTTATAGTGCTCTAGACCAAACCCCTCATTGCATATCTACCTCCGCAAGGGGTTCCCTGATGACCAAATTGAGGCACGCCAGATCATTAGACGATCCAAGGCGTATAAGATGCATGAAGGTGACCTCTACAAGCAAAGTACCATGGGCATCCTCCAAAGATGTATATCCGAGGAGGAGGGAAGGCAACTCCTTGCAGAAGCACACTCTAGCATGAGTGGGCACCACGCTGAAACTCAGGCCTTGGTAAGCAAGGCCTTCCGAGCTGGGTTCTACTGGCCAACTGCTAAGGCTGGCACCAAAACACTCATCCAATGTTGCCCTGGATGCCAGGTATTAGGGATGTTCCCCACGGTGAGACCCGATAGGTGTTGATACGTCTTCATCGTATCTACTTTTACAAACTATTTTGCCCTTGTTTTGGACTCTGACTTGCATGATTTGAATGGAACTAATCCGGACTGACATTGTTTTCAGCAGAATTGCCATGGTGTTATTTTTGTGCAGAAATAAAAGTTCTCGGATTGAACTGAAAATTTACGAAGAATATTTTTGGAATATATAAATAATATTGGCGCAAGAATCAACCAGAGGGGGCCACCCAGAGGCCACAAGCCCTGGGGGCGCCCACCCCCCTGGGGCATGTCCCGCAGGCTTGTGGGCCCCCTGGAGCTCCTCGACCATAATTCCAACTCTATAAGTACCTATTTGCACAGAAAATATCAAAGAGAAGGATTCATTGCGTTTTACGATACAGAGCCGCCACCGCCTCCTGTTCTTCATCAGGAGGGCTGATCTGGAGTCCGTTCGGGGCTCCGGAGAGGGGGATTCATTGCCATCATCATCACCAACCTTCCTCCATCACCAATTTCATGATGCTCACTGCCGTGTGTGAGTAATTCCATCGTAGGCTTGCTAGACGGTGATGGTGTAATCGAGTTAGTTTTTTTAGGGTTTGATCCCTAGTATCCACTATGTTCTAAGATTGATGTTTCTACGACTTTGCTATGCTTAATGCTTTTCAATAGGGTCCGAGTGCCATGATTTCAGATCTGAACCTATTATGTTTTCATGAATATATTTGTGTTCTCGATCCTATCTTGCAAGTTGTAGACACCTATTACGAGTTATGATCTGCATACCCCAAGGTGACAGTAATTGGGGTTCTTTCCGGTGATTACCGTAGTTTGAGGAGTTCATGTATTCACTAAGTGTCGTGGTTTTGTCACGGCAGATGTCCTTGTGAAAGGACTTAGTCGTGGAGCCATCGCTATGGGTTAGCTTAATGGGGTTAAAGCGGACAAGGGACGTGAGGGTTTATACTGGTTTGGCCCCTTACGATGAGGGTAAAAGCCTACTCCAGTTGTGATGGAATTGCTAGGGTTTCGATGACTAGGGAGCGAATCCGCTTGCCTAGCTCTCAAGTTGTTGTGTGTTGTCCCTAAACCGCTGCCGGGTCGTCCCTTTATATACACAGGTCGACACTCGCCGGTTTACAGAGTCCCGAGGCCGGATCATCATTGTGTCCAACTCGGTCTCTATTCCTCCTATCTTGCAATACAAGTTACATGACAATATCGGTTTATGTCTATAGGCCTTAACCCGCCTTAGGGCCTTGGGCCTTCATAAAGCGCCATCATCCTTTATCTTCTGGGCTTCTAATTCTTATAGAGTTAACCCGGCCACTCCTGGCCGGTTTACGTCCAGTAGTAATATCCCCAACACTAGGCCCCAAATTGATTTGAATTTATTCATGTCAATCTTCAACACTTAGAAAAATTCCTCCTCTTGCACCTTCGCACGGATCTTGTAAACCGCCCTGACGTCATCCTCCAGATTTGTGGTAAATCGCCGTGATGTAATCTATTCATTGAAGCCGAAGATGCCTTTTATTAATGAGCATCCAACCATCAAGGCGACAACTTTATTAAATATCCATTTTTGAGCTCCTCGATTCTCATGCCTGTCGCTTATCTCTTCGCCTTATAAATAGGGTTGAGTCCCCTTTTTCTTTTTCCGCCGCTGCCTCTTTGTCTCTTCTTCCTCCTCGCGATGTCCCTGTACCCGAGCGCCACCTCCGTCGTCGAACTTCGCCCCTGCCTCATCATTGGCCGCTGCATCACCCTGATCGAACCAGAAAGCCGCGGCATCTCTCCGCCGTTCCTGTGACACTGGTAAGCCTTCTTTCCTTCCACCCTAGATCTTGTCTTTAGGGTTTCACTGTTTGTCAGAGTTCATCAAAACTCCGGTGCTATTCTTCTATTTTCTTTTCCGTAGCATCAAAGGCTAGTTTGAACCTGTTATTCTTGCACGACCGTAGCCATAATCTTATTTTCCTCATTAGACTCCCCTTTTATATAGAGAACAACTTATCTGGATCTGCTGAACTATTTAAGCACCTGAAGTTTAAACCTGAATATATTACAGTTTCTGTCACACCTCAGATTTGGAATTTTCATATAAATTTGTGAAACCTGTTTCCCCTTACTTAGGTATTTTTAGATCTGTACTCCTCACACCAATATAGGCGGTTTAACTTTTTGAAGTATGATAATCCGGCAGGTACCATTAGTCCCCTTTTAAACCACCGATTTATTTATACTCCAGTTTAACAATATGCATATACCTCTGCTTCTGTTCATTGCTTTACCATTCATAAACACTTTGTCGTAGGCGGTTTATAACTTCCTCTGATTTATCAATTTCACATGCTTGGATTCCTTTTCCCTCAACCTGTTGTACCTTATGCATCACCATTAATGAATCATAAACCAGCATTATTTTCTTCCCAGCTCTTCACTTGCAATGGCCAAACAGTTCTATTCCTATAACTGGGTCCCTTCCTGGGTTACTGAGGAGCAACTGAACGGAATGGTCAAAATTGGTACCTTACCGAAGAAGAATTAGATCCGGTGGCGAGTTCCTGGGACGGAAAACCCTCCTACCCCTGGAGAGGGTGAAGTAGTGGTGTTTGCTGATCATATAGGTCGTGGTTTTAAACCGCCTGGATCCATGTTTTTCCGGGATGTACTTGCCAGCTTTCAGATCCACCCTCAGGATATTGGACCCAACTCTGTATCCAACATCTGCAACTTTCAGGTTTTTTTGAAGTGTATCTACAAGAAGAACCAACTGTCGAGCTGTTCCGAGATTTCTTCCATTTAAACCGTCATACTGAATTTCTAGACGAACCCAATACTGAACTTGGTGGCGTCTCTATTCAGAAAAGGAAAGAGGTTGAGTTTCCTTATGCCAAACTTCACAGTCACCCAAAGGAGTGGAATCAAACTTGGTTCTATTGTAGAGACACCTCTCCTGAAGATGAGAACCCTCTGCCGGGTTATCATGCTCACCGACTTGCTAATACTCATCCGCTTCCGCAATGACTAAGTGCCAAGGAACGGGCCTCATACGCCTCACAACTCGCTAAACTTAAAGCTTTCATGGCCAACGGTTTAACAGGCGTGGACTTCGTCCGTTGCTGGATATCCTGGAGCATTTTGCCGTTAAGTCGCCGCTCTGGCTTAATGTGTGAGTATACTGGCGACATACAAGACTCCCAATGTCATATCAATATTCAGCTAACAGATGAGGAAGTCACTGAGTCTGTCAAGAAAATGTTGAATGAACCGGAAGCTATCTGCAGCAAGACTGGGTTAAACCCCTTTTACACGCAAAACAAACCGCCCGCTATAAGAATTGTTTGTCTGTGCTTCCGCTTTACACCTAATATTTTTGGATTGTGCAATCTTTGAATACCCTCTGCCCATTTTTAAATAGGGTGATGATCTGTTCTGGAAAAATAAACCTCAGGAGAAAGCGGCGAAGCCTTCTCATCCTAGAACGAAAGCCGTCAAGAAAACCACAAAAAGGAAGGCACCTGAACCCATCGGTTTAGAGCTTGATGACGACCCGGATGAACCGGAAGCAGAGGTGGAACTTGATTCACTTGGTTCACTTTTCATGCATCTCATTGACAATGATATTTATCAGGAGGACGTTGAGGGTAGCTAAGCTGACGATGCAGAGGTAATTATCCTTTCCTCTGGTTCAGACTCTCTGCCAACACAAAAAATGCGTCAAGCAGTCCGGAAAGTAAGATTTTTTCACCCTCTTGTTCACTTGGACCCAAAATTTCTTTTGAAGAAGCAGCAGCATAAGGCTCGCCGCACAACCCGGCATAGCGGCCAAACGGTCACCTCGACCGGTTTACCGAACACCCTGGTTAAAAAACGCCGACCCGAGGTCTCATCCACTTCTGACACTTCTTATCCCAAGGCAGGCTTTTTCCGACAACCTCTTAATCCGTCTGATTCGAATTATCAGGTGACACCTCCTTTTTCATCTGGCGAATCCACGGCCACACAACTCCCTCCTCTTAAAACCGTTGTTGGGTAAGTATTTCAACCCAATATTTTGATGTTTCACACTTTATATGCTATGCTAATCTTTGCATCTGTTCTTTTTTAGAGCCCAGGCCAGACCCAGTAAGAAGGCCCGGGTGAACAACCCGTCTGATGATCATGTGGTGATTGAACCAGAGCTGACTACGGAACCGGAAGATCCAAATACCGAGGCCACATTTTATGAACCACCCCTCAAGATCATAATGTTGATGAACAAACAGAAGTTGATACCGCCATGCCAGATGATAAACCGGCAAGTCCAATCCGGGCTAATGACGGACCTTCTAGTCCAGTGAACACTACTGACACTCCATCAACTCCAGAAAAGGCTGCTGGAGATAAAGAAGATGAGGCTATCATTACCGGTATTGGCCACACCTCTCCTAGCCATCCTGTTGTATTGGCGAGACATAGTGCCAAAGAAGAACGTGCTGCCATGGAGAAAGGCAAGTGGAGCACCGATTTATCAAGCTACGCCCACTTCAGCACTCAAGAACTCCACTTTGGCTTTCTAAACCGTCTGCACACAAACCGTGATTATGAAGCCGGTTTGGTGAATCTAATGAAGGAGCGCTATGAGGTAATTACATAACTTTTCCTTTCTTAAGTCCAATTGCAAATACCAACTCTAGTAGCCCCCAAGGTCCGGTTTATGATAGCAATCATAAATTGGGACTTTGTAATATCTCAACCCTTGCATACTTATCCTCCATATGTCAGGTGATCCTTTGAAATAAACCGGTACTTTATCGTTGTATGCCTGTATTTTTCGCCTGTGTAGTCCCCAAGGGCCGGTTTATCTTTCCAAAGTGAACCAGGATTTTAACCAATGCTTCGATTTGAACAAATGTACATTAGCCCCCAAGTGCCAAAGATAATGTTTGCATTGTATTTGGGACATGAAAAAAATTCTCATAACAAAGCAAATAGGCATTAGCCCCCAAGTACAAAGTGCATAACTTGTTATGTTCTTGGTACTTCAAATATATACATCCCACTAATGATATGTCATTCCTTTATAGGCTGAGCTAAGCAAAAAGGACTCTCAAATCGCTGATCTTCAAGAAAACATCAAATCTCAGCAAGCGGAAGCTTCTAAAGCCAAGGAAGAACTGAGCACCGCCTTAACAGCCATGGAGAAGCTGAAGGAAAATTTTAAGAAGGAACGTGCAGATTGGGATGTCGAGAAGGCCACTTTAGCCAAGAAAGCCGAAGACACAGAAGCAGCCCTTAAACCGGTGGTTTGGGAACTGACCGGTTTAAAGCGGCAAATAAACGCTATGAGCTCTGTTGTATTTGGTAAGCGCCCTCATCTGGCATGTTTCAAGTCCCCTTTACCTTAGCAGTCACCGGTTTACTGATGCTCGCAATCCTACAAGGACCCGCATTACCCATCTGGGCTCCAATATGCGGATGAAGCTGAAAGAAGCCTATACCTTGATAGAACAATTGTATTCCGGATCCCAACGGGCTATCTATACTGCTGCGTACAACAGGCCTCCTCGATCGTTGATAAAAGAAATCATTGAGAAGCTGTCCATGTTGCCTGCCCGGCTAGAGGAACTTAAAAATCAGCTGCAAGGTCAGGCGCATTGACTGTGCTAATCCGGGCCAAGGCATGGATTCCAGATCTTGAACCGGCAGATATCGGCCAAGGCTACCCCAGCGTGAAGGAAGGTGGTACAGAATTCAATAATGATGATCTCCGAAGGCTGACAAGGGAAATGCAGCCTATAGCAAGCAAATTGGCGGATGACACAGATCTATCTCATTATCAACCGGTTTATGATGTTGATCAAAAAAGATATCCCGTGACGATTCATGATGTAGAGGATCTTGTTCCGCCAATCCATAAGCATACTTATGCTCCTGACATTGATCCTTCCCCTCTTATAAGTGAAGAAGCTGTATTCCAAGCGTTAACCGGAATCGATTGGACAACAATTGATTTCCAGCCACTGGGTAGACAGGAGGAGGAGGATACACCAACTCAAGATGATCCGCAATCTTCAAGTCGTCCTGGTGATGAATCTTGAACCGGAGGCCGGTTTAGCTGTCGCAGTCTGCCACTTGTTATTGAAACAATTATTCCTGGTGGGCATTTAAAGCACCTTGTAATAGGCTAGTTCAAACACTCGCTTGTTATGCCATCGAGCATATTTATTCTGCTTGATACTGATAACTCACCATGCCTTTGGGATCTATTATATGCATAGTCCATTGCAGCTTTTATTTAACGTGTTCCTACATATAAGAACTTGAAAGTGTCCTAGTGGTTTACCACTGGACGGGTCATGATGCCCAAATATATATATGGCTTGGGTGTATAACCAAGACTGTAATAACCAGCTATAAAATAGATGATACCTGTGATATATCTCGTTGGCTATCCAACTGTTGGGATAATAAGGGTGATAACACCAATCTGGAGTATTGATGACTCCTTTCATTCTTGCCGGTTCATACCAAAATCGTACTGGGTTATGAGAAACACCGGTTTACTCATATAATTTTGGCGACTTCTAGTCAAAACCAGACCGTATCAAATTATTGCCGGTTTAGAACTGATCATGTACTGACAACTAAGCGTTGAAAGCCATGCCGGGTTGTAATAAACACCGGTTTATCAGAAAATATTCATAAATCCCTTATCAAAAAAGGTTAAAACATTTGCAACAAATACAAGAAAAATATGCAAGGCTTTTCATGGGCTGCCAGGCCCTAAATCGAGGCTTTTCATGGGCTGCTAGGCCGCTGAGTTAAATAATTTTTCAAAGCCTTTTAAGATGGACCTCAATCTTTAACCAATCATCGTTTTAACTTTGACAAGTTCAGGGTCTATGAGATTGATTTGTCAAACGTTCGATGGGTCATACCAGGTTTACCTGGACGGAGTGGCTTACTTAAAGAGGCAGGATAACCCGAGGTTTTAGGTGAATACACCTAGCTTCCAAGCCTGGCTTGATAGCCTATTCCAAGGTTACAAGCTCTTTGTTCTTTGAGAAGCAAGGAGCCCCCAAGCAATATTTGAGCCGTGCTCAGTGGGTACCTATGTTTGAGTTGTGCCTTTGCAACAAACTCTCTTTGGTCCTCATAATTTCCTTTTGGCCTTTAGCCTATCAAGAGGTGTAGCCATGGTATGAATACAACCAAGCCCCCTAGTGATTTCCCTTTGTGTCCTTAAGCCAATCAAGAGGCATAGCTATGGTTCGAATACGACCAATCCCCCAAGTGATTTCCTTCATATATGCGTGGCATTATAAGCCGGGTGAGTAGAACTCCGCTTTATAAGTAGAAGCCCCCATGTAACCACACATTATGTAAAAACAAAAGAGACCCCACTTTAGCTGAGGCTCCGGTTTATAATATATACATTGTCATAAATATGTACATAAGAAGAGCCTGTGGCTCAAGTATAATAAGGCCGAATAAGAGCTATATTCCATGGCCGATGGGTCTCCTCCTCCGATTTGCGTGAGTCTTTGTTCTCTCGAACATCGATAAGGTAGTATGACCCGTTGTGCAAGTTTTTGCTGACCACAAAAGGTCCTTCCCATGGTGGGGATAACTTGTGCATATCAGTCTGATTCTAGATGAGCCGGAGCACCAGATCGCCTTCTTGAAAAGTTCTGGTCTTAACCCGGCGGCTGTGATAACGTCGGAGATCTTGTTGATAAATCGCTGAACGCGCCGCTGATAGATCGCGCTCCACATCTAACAGGTCTAGTGAGTCCTGACATGCTTTCTCATTCTCAGCTTCAACGTAAGCCGCCACACGGGGCGAGTCATGACGGATGTCACAATGAAGAACCGCCTCTGCTCCGTAAACCATGAAGAAAGGCGTGTAACCCGTAGATCTGTTTGGTGTGGTGTTGATACTCCATAACACGGAAGGTAACTCCTCCACTCAACAACCCAGCGTCCGCTTTAAAGGAACCATAAGCCGGGGTTTAATACCTCTCAAAATTTCTTGATTTGCCCTCTTTGCTTGACCATTATATTGGGGGTGAGCCACTGATGACACATCAAGCCGGATGTGCTCACATTGACAAAATTCTTCCATAGCACCCTTGGACAGATTAGTACCATTATCAGTTATAATGTTGTGTGGAATACCAAACCGGAATATCACCTTTTTGATGAATTGGACCGCCGTGGCTGCATCACACTTACTGACTGGCTCTCCCTCTACCCACTTGGTAAACTTATCAAGCGCCACCAACAGGTGGGTCTTTTTGTCCTTGGACCTCTTAAAGGGTCCAACGATATCTAGCCCCCAAGTTGCAAACGGCCAAGTGATTGGAATCATTCTCAACTCCTGAGTCGGAACATGAGCGCGGCGTGCAAATTTCTGACAAACGTCACACCTTTTTACTAAATCCTCAGCATCAGCATGAGCCGTCAACCAATAGACGCCGTGATGAAAAGCCTTAGCCACCAAGGATTTTGAACTGGCGTGGTGACCACAATCTCCTTCGTGGATCTCTCGCAAAATCTCACAACCTTCTTGAGGAGACACACAACGTTGAATCGCCCCTATCACGTTGTAACGATCTAACTCCCCATTGATAATGGTCATTGACTTGGATCGCCGGATTATCTGCCGGGCCAAGGTTTCATCGCCTGGTAACTTGCCCCGGTTCATATAGGCCAGGTATGGGACTGTCCAATCTGGTATAACATGAAGAGCCGCTACCAACTGGGCCTCCGGGTCAGGAATAGCCAACTCCTCCTCTGTGGGTATCTTGACCGACAGATTATGAAGTACGTCGAGGAAGACATTAGGTGGCACCGGTTTACATTGAGAGCCTAGATGACTTAAAGCGTCCGCCGCTTCATTCTTTCGCCGGTCCATATGGTCAACTTGACAACCCTTGAAATGACCAGCCACTATGTCCACCTCTCGTCGATATGCAGCCATTAGTGGATGCTTAGAATCCCAAGTGCCAGATACCTGCTGAGCCACCGGGTCCGAGTCACCGAAGCACTTAACTCAGCTTAAATTCATCTCCTTAGCCATCCGAAGGCCGTGGGGCAAGGCCCATATCCAGCTGCATTGTTAGTACAAGGGAACATTAAGCGGAGAACATAACAAAACTTGTCATCTCGTGGGGAAGTTAATATGACTCCAGCCCCCGAGCCCTCCAATTGTTTGGACCCATCAAAATGAATAGTCCAGTACATGTTATCTGGCTTCTCCTCCGGTGCATGCAACTCTGTCCAATCATTAATGAAATCCACAAGTGCTTGTGATTTGATTGTCGTGCGAGGCGTATATTTTTATCCCGTGAGGTCCAAGCTCAATAGCCCACTTGGCAATCCAGCCAGTCGCCTCTTTGTTTTGGATGTTATCTCCCAGAGGGGCTGAACTAACCACTGTGATAGGATGACCTTGAAAATAATGCTTGAGCTTCCGGCTTGCCATGAAAACTCCATACACCAACTTCTGCCAATGCGGGTACCTCTGCTTTGATTCAATAAGTACCTCACTGATGTAATAAACCGGCCGTTGAACCGGATACTCCTTTCCGGCCTCCTTGCGCTCCACCATAATAGCCACACTAACAGCCCGGGCGTTAGCAGCCACATATAGCAATAAGGGCTCTTTATCAACCGGAGCCGCAAGGATGGGCGGCTCGGCCAACTGTCTCTTCAAATCCTCAAATGCTTTATCAGCCACGTCACTCCAGACGAAATCATCCGTTTTTTAGCATCTGATACAAAGGAATAGCCTTCTCCCCAAGGCGGCTGATAAACCGGCTTAAAGTTGCAATCCGGCCCGCAAAACGCTGAACATCATTGATACATGCCGGTTTAGCCAGGGACGTGATAGCTGAGATCTTTTCCGGGTTAGCCTCAATGCCTCTCTTGGACACCAGAAAACCCAAGAGCTTGCCTGCCGGAACATCAAAGACACATTTAGCCGGATTAAGCATCATATTATAGATCCGGAGGTTATCACAAGTCTCCCTCAGGTCCTCTATCAATGTTTCCTCCTTCCTAGATTTCACCACAATATCATCCACGTAAGCATGAACATTGCGCCCAATCTGTTTATGAAGACAATTCCGAACACGGCGCTGATAAGTCGCCTGGGCACTCTTGAGCCCGAAAGGCATAGATACATAGCAGAAGGCTCCAAAGGGAGTTATGAAAGCTGTCTACTCCTAGTCCTTAACTGCCATTTTAATCTGATGATAACCAGAATAAGCATCCAGAAAACACAACGGTCACAACCCGCCGTAGCATCAATAATCTGATCAATACGCGAGAGAGCAAAGGGATCAGCTGGACAGGCCTTGTTCAAGTCTGTGTAATCCACACACATACGCCAAGTGCTATTTTTCTGAAGTACCAGCACCGGATTAGCTAGCCAATCAGGGTGAAAAACCTCCATGATAAACCCTGCTGCCAAAAGCCGGGCTACCTCCTCACCAATAGCCTTACGCCTCTCTTCGTTGAAGCGGCGGAGAAACTGCCTGACCGGTTTAAACTTAGGATCTATATTAAGGGTGTGCTCAGCGAGTTCCCTCGGTACATGTAACACCCACGATGCGGCTATATCTCCCACGTGTCGGATCACGACTTAGAGGCATAACCGCATTGTAGGCATGTCGCAAGAGGGGTAATCTTTACACATCCCATGTACTGAATAAGAAAGAGATAAGAGTTGGCTTACAATCGCCACTTCACACAATACATGAATATAGCATTACAACATCCAGAATACAATCACGGTCTGACTACGGAACCAAAGTAAAAGAGGACCACCCCTAATGCTAAATCCCTGATCGCCCCGACTGGGCTCCACTACTGATCAACTGGAAACGAAACAACACAATGAACAAGATCTTCATCAAGCTCCTCCGGTTGCGTCACCAGCACGATTATCATCGGCACTTGCAACTGGTTTTGGAAGTAAACTATGAGTCACGGGGACTCAGCAATCTCACACCCACGTGATCAAGACTATTTAAGCTTATGGGTAGGAAAAAGGTAGTGAGGTGGAGCTGCACCAAGCACTAGCATATATGGTGGCTAACTTACGCAATTAAGAGCGAGAAGAGAAGCAACGCAACGGCCGAGAATCTATAATGATCAAGATGTGATCCTGAAACTACTTACGTCCAAGCATAACACAAGAACCGTGTTCACTTCCCGGACTCCGCCGAAAAGAGACCATCACGGCTACACATGCGGTTGATGCATTTTAATTAAGTTAAGTGTCAAGTTTTCTACAACCGGACATTAACAAATTCCCATCTGCCCATAACCGTGGGCATGACTTTCGAAAGTTCAAAATCCTGTAGGGGTGTCCAACTTAGCCCATCACAAGCTCTCACGGTCAACGAAGGATATTCCTTCTCCCAGGAAGACCCGATCAGGCTCGGAATCCCGGTTACAAGACATTTCGACAATGGTAAAACAAGACCAGCAAGACTGCCCGATGCGCCGACATCCTGATAGGAGCTGCACATATCTCGTTCTCAGGGCAACACCGGATGAACACTATGTACAGCAAAAACCAACCCTCAAGTTTCCCTGAGGTGGCGCCGCAAGTGGCTCTGTTTCGGACCAACACTTAGAGAAGCACTGGCCCGGGGGGTTAAAATAAAGATGACCCTTGAGTCTGCAAAACCCAAGGGAAGGTGATAGGTTGTTAGTGCAAATGTAAAACCAAGGTTGGGCCTTGCTGTAGGAGTTTTATTCAAGGCGAACTGTCAAGGGGTTCCCATTATAACCCAACCGCGTAAGGAACGCAAAATCAAGGAACTTAACACTGGTATGACGGAAACTAGGGCGGCAAGAGTGGAACAAAACACCAGGCATAAGGCCGAGCCTTCCACCCTTTACCAAGTATATAGATGTATTAAAGTAAACAATAAATAATAGTGATATCCCAACAATATCCATGTTCCAACATGGAACAAACTTCATCTTCACCTACAACTAGCAATGCTATAAGAGGGGCTGAGCAAAGCGGTAACATAGCCAAACAACGGTTTGCTAGGAAAGGTGGGTTAGAGGCTTGACATGGCAATATGGGAGGCATGATATAGCAAGTGTTAGGTATCGCATCATAGCAAAAGAGCGAGCAACTAGCAAGCAAAGATAGAAGTGATTTCGAGGGTATGGTCATCTTGCCTGCAAAGCTCTCCGAGAAGACGAAAGTTTGATCCTCGTAAGCATACTCAATGGGTTCCTCGATCACGAACTCGTCTCCTGGCTCTACCCAAAGCAAGAACACAAGCAAAGGAAAGAAAAATCAACCACGGTGCAATGCGCAAGCAACATGATGCAAAACATGGCATGACATGCGGGATGTGCTATGCAATGCATATGCGGGCTCCGGTAGGAAAATATTGAACCAGGACTCAACTTGGCCAAGAAAGTGCGCCACTGGAAAGATGAGGTGATTTCGGTCGAAATTGATATAAAGATCACCGGAATCGGATGCACGGTTTGCAAATGGCAAGCAAAACAATAATGGCACAATTCTGCGATTAACAGCACGATGCCATCTAGAATGCAACAAGAAGCTAAGCTACTGCACTCCAACATAGCACCAAAGCACATGGCAGTGGTCTACTCAAGATGCTTGACAAAAGATGAACACTGAGCTACGACTAAATCACACAATAGCAGGTTCAAACAAGCATGGCAAAAGTGCAAAAGATAACAAAACCACAGACTTTGTGAAAATAACAATATGTCAGGATTTAACATCAGGAGGCAATGTTTAGAGCAAGATAACAACATGCTACAGGATCAAATCATAGCAATACAAGGCATGGCATGAATCTACTCAAAACATATAACAAAAGTCCCTTACTGACCATAAGCCAAAAAGGATCATAAGATATGATGGCACCCATGTAACATAGCAAGTTTCGTTAACAGATTCAGACTTAGCAGAAAACTGGACATGGCATAAGCAGAATTATGAAGGCATGTTTGCGAGCTCGATGCACTCAACACAAGGCATTGCATGACAAACGAAGCATACTCCCAGCAAGAAGACATGTTCAAGAAGCTAACCATGGCAAGAACAAGTTCATAGCATGCATGGATCAACTACAACAACATTGGCAAAATTGATTAACACGTAAACAATCTGCGAGGAACATTTTATAGCAAAAGTAGAGCAAGATTGAGTCATTCTCGGGCACTCCATAAATGCAAACAAAGACACGGATGGATAGAACATAACAATATCTCAAAATCATCCTTACTGAACATGGTCAAAAGAGGCATGGATCACTCTGTAGCAACATGAATACATGGCATAAAAATAACATCAGGGAAACGACTTAGAAGAATTCGAAGTCCCTAAAATCAGCAACATCACGAGAGCTACTTGGCATGCTTGTGCTAGTCACCACATTGATCACCAAAATACATGGAATACACCCCTGTAAATATGGCATGTCATATAACAAAGCACATGTAGAGCTCATGCCCAAAAGATGCACACAATAATCATGGCAAAAATGACAGAAGCTCATAAACTGCTAAGAAATAGGAACTAACATTTTATAGCACTCTTGCAACAACATTTTAGGCATCAAGATGGACTCAAACAAGAATGGTGCAATGGAATGAAATAAAGAGGACATCCTAACGAACAATTTGATATGCCACACGCACGAAACGGAGCTACGATGGTAGAGATGTGGTGCGATGAACATGGCTAAAAAATATGCAGAAAAAGAATTAGTAAAGAAAAAGAGGTCAACCCTAGATATTTTGGATCCAGATCTGAGCGCGGAATACGAAATTTGTCGGGGATGGAGGCGCGGCGGCCGGAGTTCGTCGCCGGAGACGGGGGAGACGGCCAGAGTGGAGGAAGAGCGGGGTGGCATCGGGCGGAGGAGGCGAGGTGCGGTGGCCGGAGCGGCGCGGCGTGGGCGGCGCTCGGCGACGGAGCAAGGCGCGGCGTCTTGCGGCGGCCGGCGGCATCCGGAGAAGGCGGTGGGGACGGCGACCGGTGGCGGCGAGGAAGAGGCGGAGCGGTCGCGGGAGCTCAGCGGCGGGGCGAGGCACGGGGTGGCGATGGGCCGGGCGGGCCCGTTGCAGGCTGGCCGGGCCACGGCGGCGGGTGGCGGCGGAGGTGCCACGTGGTGCCCTCTGTTTGGCCGCGGGCGGCGGCGCGGGCGTATCCGGCGGAAATGGACACGTCCACCATGGAGAGGGGAAATTTTAGGGTTTCATCTGAGATTGGAAGGGGGAGTCACATATTTATACATA
This sequence comes from Triticum urartu, assembly GCF_056163025.1. Lineage (NCBI taxonomy): Eukaryota > Viridiplantae > Streptophyta > Magnoliopsida > Poales > Poaceae > Triticum > Triticum urartu. The sequence goes on along the minus strand of NC_141876.1, from coordinate 164,961,478 downwards.
GAAGGAGCTAGGAGAGTCCAAATGAGGTGCGGTTATCGGCCACGCGATCGTGATCGAACAGCCGAGAGGATGGAGGGGGTTTATCTGGGTTTTGGTCCACTTTGGAGGGGTGTTGGGCCTGCAACACACAAGAGGCCTTTTACGGTTCCTCGTTAACCGTTGGAGTATCAAATGAACTTCAAATGGCACGAAACTTGACAGGCGGTCTACCGGTGGTCTACCAAGGCCGCTTGGCAAATCTCGTTCCATTCCAAGAAATTTTAACACCCGCACACGAAAAGAGGCAAAAGGGGGTGCCGGAGGACATAGGAGTGCCAGATTGCAAAACAGACAACGGGGAAAATGCTTGGATGCATGAGACGAACATGTATGCAAATGCGATGCACATGATGACATGATATGAAATGCATGACACGCAAACAAATGACAAGGCAACAACAGCGAATAACTGGAAGACACGTGGCGCAATGGTCTCGGGGCGCCACAACACTCCACCACTACGAGAGGATCTCGTCCCGAGATCTAGGATGGCACCGGAGAAAAACGAAAGAGGAAGAAGAGAGGTAAAACTACGTTTCTTCTTTGACAAATGAGTGAAAACAAAGAACCTTGGAAGGTTAAACCATTTCGAGAAAAGAATACAACGGAGATAAATGAAGTTGAAAGCACTCCGTTAGGAAAGAGGAACAAAGAAGAACAAATTCGGGCAGCACTCCGATTGAAAAGGGATGCAAGACTTGATAAGATGAAAAGAACTTGAGTAGAGGGCACAACACTCCGGTTAAATGGATAAGCAAAAGAAAGAACATGATCTTGACAAAACAAGATGATGGGTCGAAGAGAGCAACATCACAATGCCTCCGGAAGAAAAGAGAGAATGGAAAGGAATGAACGGAGGAGAAAACAACTTATTATACCTCAAATGAGCTTGAAAAGCATCTTTAGGAGAAGGGCCGAACGGAGTTGTTGGAAAAAAACCAACAACAAAAAGAGTAAGCTTGTAGTGGGCTTAAAGAAAACTTCTCAAAACTTAAGGTGAAATTCTGCCACTAACGGAACCAATAGATTGGATTGATATCAACAAGGAGACGAGAAACTTATTTCACCGGGAGGATAAAAGAAGAACTTGGGTCATTTATAAGCACTATAAATAGCAACAATCCTTAGGGAAAGCTTTAGGTGAAATATAACCCAAGATAACTCCAATGAAGAGAATGATTGGTTGAAAAGATGTCTTGAGCGAAGAGATAATGAGGGATTTATATATGTCACTCTTGAAAAACTTGTGAATCGTGAAACACGAAGGGAAAATTATCAACATTGACATAACACCACCTCAAAAGATAAGACAAAACAATTGCACTCCGGATTACAAAATGAAGAATGCTTGAGCTCCTCTAAAAAGAATCTTGATGAACGTTTCGAGAATGGATTAAGTCCTTGATGCACCATCATGTAGAACCTCCATGAAGAACTTCGGTAACAAAAGGATGATCAAACGAAAGGAAAGACAAGTTGAAAACACAAGGTGCAACCTTGCAATGATTTAGATGGAGCTTTGCAACAAGATAAAGCGGAAAAACTGGAGCTCCAGAAAAGAAAGATGAACAAAAGAAATGAAGAATTTTGATGAACCTCCGGAATAAGGAATTAATCACTTGGATGAACAAGAATAAGATGTAACGCCCACGATGCGGCTATATCTCCCACGTGTCGAAGCACGACTTAGAGGCATAACCGCATTGTAAGCAATGTCGCAAGTGAGGTAATCTTCACAACAACCCATGTAATGAATAAGGGAAACGAGATACATAGTTGGCTTACACTCGCCACGTCACGCAATAGCATAAATATCATTACATTCATCCAGATACAATCAAGGCCCGACTACGGAACCAAAATAAAGAACAACCCCAAATGCGACAAAGTCCTCGATCGCCCCAACTGGGCACCACTACTGATCGTCTGGAAAGGAAACGTAGTATCGTCCTGAGTCCTCATCGAACTCCCACTTGAGCTCAGTCGAATCTCCTGGAGCGGTATCATCGGTCCCTGCATCTAGTTTTGGAAGGAAACTGTGAGTCACGGGGACTCAGCAATCTCACACCCTCACGATCAAGACTATTTAAGCTTATAGGAAGGGTAAAAGTATGAGGTGGAGCTGCAGCAAGCGACTAGCATATTTGGTGGCTAACATACGCAAAAGAGAGCGAGAAGAGAAGGCAAAGGCGCGGTCGATGAACTATGATCAAGAAGTGATCCTAGAACAACCTACGTTCATGCATAACACAAGACCGTGTTCTCTTCCCGGACTCTGCCGAAAAGAGACCATCACGGCCACACACTATGTTGAATCATTTTAATTAAGTTAAGTTTAAGGTTTTCTACAACTGGACATTAACAAATTCCCATCTGCCCATAACCGCGGGCACGGCTTTCGAAAGATCAAATCCCTGCAGGGGTGTCCCAACTTAGCCCATCACAAGCTCTCACGGTCAATGAAGGATATTCCTTCTCCCAAGACAATCCGATCAGACTCGGAATCCCGGTTACAAGACATCTCGACAACGGTAAAACTAAACCAGCAAAGCCGCCCGAATGTGCCGACAAATCTCGATAGGAGCTGCACATATCTCGTTCTCAAGGCACACTCACATGAGACATCCTACAAGCAAAACCAACCCTCAAGTTGCCCAGAGGTGGCCCTGCAGTCTACTCGGTCGGACCACCCTTCAGAGGAGCACTGGCCCAGGGGGGTTTAAAATAAAGATGACCCTCAGGCTCCGGAAAACCAAGGGAAAAGAGGCTAGGTGGAAAATGGTAAAACCAAGGTTGGGCATTACTGGAGAAGTTTTATTCAAGGCGAACTGTCAAGGGGTTCCCATTATAACCCAACCGTGTAAGGAACGCAAAAATCAAGGAACATAACACTGGTATGACGGAAACTAGGGCGGCAAGAGTGGAACAAAACACCAGGCATAAGGCCGAGCCTTCCACCCTTTACCAAGTGTATAGGTGCATTAAAATAGACAAGATATAATAATGATATCCCAACAATAAACATGTTCCGACAAGGAACAAACTCCAATCTTCACCTGCAACTAGCAATGCTATAAGAGGGGCTGAGCAAAGCGGTAACATAGCCAAACAACGGTTTGCTAGGACAAGGTGGGTTACAGGTTTGCCATGGCAATATGGGAGGCATGATAAGCAAGTGGTAGGTATCGTAGGATAGGCATAGCAAAAGAGAGATCATCTAGCAAGCAAAGATAGAAGTGATTTCGAGGGTATGGTCATCTTGCCTGCAAATTTCTCCGAGTTGACATTAGCTTGATCCTCGTAAGAGTACTCAACGGGCTCGTCGATCATGTACTCGTCTCCCGGCTCTACCCAAGAAAGAACAACAAGCAAAGGGAGACACAATCAACCACGTGCAATGCACAAACAACATGATGCCAAACATGGCATGATATACGGGATGTGTTATGTGATGCATATGCATGTTTCAGAAAGGAAAGATTGAACCTGGCCTCAACTTGGAAAACCAAGAGTCCCACTAGAAAGAGGAGTTTATTTCAGTCGAAATCGATATAAAGATCACTGGAATCGGATGCATGGTTTGCAAATGACAAGCAAAACAAATATGGCACCAGTCCGCGATTAACAACACGAGACCATCTAAATGCATCAAGAACAACATGCTACATCACTCCAACATAGCAACAAAATACATGGCCGGGATCCACTCAAGATGCTTGACAAAAGATGAACACTGAGCTACGGCTAATTCGCTCAATAGAAGGATCAAACAAGCATGGCAAAAGTGCAAAAGATAACAGGTTACAGACTTGGTGAAAATAACATGTCAGGAATTTAACATCAGGAAGCAATGTTTATAGCAAGGTAACAACATGCTACAGGAACATTTCATGGCAAAGCAAAGCATGGCATGAAGCTACTCAAAGCATACAACAAAAGTCCCTTACTGACCATGAGCCAAAAGGGATCAGAAAATACAATGGCAACCATGTGAACATAGCAATTATCGCTAACAGATTCAGACTTAGTAGAAAACTGGAACATGGCAAAACATATATTAAGTAGGCATGTTTACGAGCTCGATGCACTCACCACAAGGCATTGCATGATAAACTAAGCATACACCCAGCAACTACACATGGCATACAAGCTAAACATGGCAAGAACAACATCATAGCATGCACGGATCAACTACAAAAAGCTCGGAAAAAATGCTTAACATGTAAACATTCTGCCAGGAACATTTTATAGCAAAAGTAGAGCTCGATTGACTCAAGCTAGGGTGCTCCATAAATGCAAACAAACACATGGATGTATAGAGCACTACAATATCTACAAAATATCCTTACTGATCATGCTCAAAAGAGGCATGGATCACTCTGTAACAACAAGGATACATGGCATAAAAATATTAACATGGAAAAAACTTAGAATATTTCTAAGTCAATGAAAACAGCAACATTGACAGGGCTACTTTGCATGCTTGTGCTAGTCACCACAGAGATCACAAAAATATATGGCATACACCCCCTGTAAAGATGGCATGGCATACTTCAAATCACATGTAGGGCTCAAGTTCATAGTAGGCACACATTAATCATGGCAAAAATGACAAATATCCAATTGCTGATAATAAACTGAAACTAACAGAAACTAGCACTCTTCCAACAGCATTTAGGGCAACCAGATGAGCTCAAATGAACATGATGCAATGACATGAAATGAAGTACTCGTCGAGACGAGCATTCCGATATGCTTCACGTCCAAAACGGAGCCACGGATGCATAGTTATGATACATTGAAATATGCATAAAAACTAGGGTTAGGGGCAAAAAGTCAACCGAGGTGGATCCAGATCTAGATCCGGATTGGCTGGTGCGGACTTCGAGGATGCTCGCCGGAGTTCACTGTTCACCGGAGTTGGAAACGAGGTCGCCGGATTTGCGGGGCTGGCCGGAGTGGACGACGCCGGCGACGGGGTGGCGCCGGCGCGACGGACTTGGGGCGCATGGAAGTTGAGGCGCGGATGGCTGTGTCGGCCGGTGAGAGGAGGTGGCGGCTGGAGTGAGGAGGCGGTCGCGGCTTAGGGGCAGCGAGCCGGCGCGTGCGCGGCGCGGCGGACCTCGGCGACGGCGGGCGGACGAAGGCGGTGGCACGAGGCACGATGGGCTCGGGGGCTCACGGCGGGCCGAGCGGGCCGGCATGGCTGCGGGTGGCGGCCCCCGTTTGGCTGCGGGCGGCGGCGGGGAGGTGTCCGGCACGGGCCGGACACGTCCGGTGCGCGGAGGAGCGAATTTTAGGGTTAGGGTAGGGAAGATCCGAAAATTTCGGGGAGGAGCTATATTTATAGGTAGAGGGAGCTAGGAGGCTCCCAATTGAGCACGGTTTTCTGCCACGCGATCGTGATCGAACGATCTAGATGATGGAGGGGGTTTTGGTGGGTTTTGGGCCACTTTGGAGGGGTGTTGGGCTGCAACACACACGAGGCCTTTTTGGTCCCTCGATTAACCGTTGGAGTATCAAACGAAGTCCAGATGGCACGAAACTTGACAGGCGGTCTATCGGTAGTAAACCAAGGACGCTTGGCAAGTCTCGTTCCAATCCGAAAAGGTTTAACTCCCACACACGAAAAGAGGTAGAAAGGGACACCGGAGGGCATAGGAGCACCAGAATGCAAAACGGACAACGCGGAAAATGCTCGGATGCATGAGACGAACACGTATGCAAATGCGATGCACATGATGGCATGATATGAGATGCATGACAAAGACAAAAGCACACGAAGACAAAAACCCGACAACGAGGAAATACCATAACTTAGTGCCGGAAACGGCAAGAGTTGTCATACAAATATGGCAGGTTACATACGGGGTGTTACAACGCTCCACCACTACGAAAGGATCTCGTCTCGAGATCTAGGACTGGAAAAACTCCGGGTACTCAGAAAGGAGGTGATCCTCGCGTTCCTAGGTGGCTTCATGGTCGGAATGATGTGACCACTTGACTTTCAGAAATTTGATAGACTTGTTGTGAGTCTTGCGCTCAGTTTCTTCAAGAATAGCAACGGGGTGCTCATGATAAGACAGGTCTTCCTGGAGATCAATCTCTTCGAAGTTGATGGTGTGGTCCGGAGCCTTGAAACACTTTCGGAGCTGAGACACGTGAAACATGTCGTGCACGTTTGCAAAGTTGGAGGGGAGCTCAAGTTGATAGGCGAGATCACCTCTTTTGCCCATGATCTTTAAAGGACCCACGTATCTTGGGGCAAGCTTCCCTTTGATACCGAAGCGATGAGTACCTTTCATTGGAGAGACGCAGAGGTAGACATGGTCTCCGATCTCGAAAGCCAAGTCGCGATGTTTGCTATCACAGTAACTCTTCTGGCGCGATTGCGCGGCTTTGAGGTTTTCACGAATGACTTTGCACGTTTCTTCTGCCTCTGTGATCAAGTCATTGCCAAGGAGTTGGCGTTCACCAGTCTCTGACTAGTTAAGAGGACTACGACACTTCCTGCCATAGAGAATCTCGAATGGGGCCTTGCCCGAACTCGCTTGGAAGCTGTTGTTGTAGGAGAACTCGGCATATGGAAGACAATCTTCCCACTTCATACCGAAAGAGATGACACAAGCCCTAAGCATATCTTCAAGAATTTGATTGACTCGCTCGACTTGGCCACTAGTTTGAGGATGAAAAGCTGTGCTGAAGCGAATGTTGGTGCTCATGGCCTTCTGAAAAGAATCCCAAAACTTGGAGGTAAAGATACTGCCACGATCTGAAGATATCAACTGCGGAATGCCGTGCAGAGAGACAATCCTGGAGGTATATAGCTCTGCCAACTGAGCTGTTGTGATAGATTCTTTGATAGGAAGAAAATGAGCCACTTTAGTGAGTTTGTCGATGACAACAAAGATAGCATCATTGCCACGCTTAGACTTTGGAAATCCAGTCACGAAATCCATCTCAATATGGTCAAACTTCCATTCTGGAATGGTAAGAGGTTGGAGAAGACCAGCTGGTCGTTGGTGTTCTGCTTTCACTCTTCTGCAGACATCACATTCATTCACGAACTGAGCAATCGCGCGTTTCATTCGAGTCCACCAATACGACTGCTTGAGGTCCTGGTACATCTTTGTACTTCCAGGGTGAATAGAGAGGAGTGAATTGGGAGCTTCGTTCATAATGACTTTACGAAGGTCACCTTTAGGAACAACAATTCGATCCTCGAAGAATAGAGTATCCTTGTCATCAAGACGATAGCACTTGTAATTGGGTTGACTCTTGGCAATCCCAATCTTCACCTTCTTCACCATAGCATCAAGAAGTTGAGCCTCACGAATCTGATCTTCCAAAGTAGGAGAGACTTGAAGGTTGGCAAGGAATCCTTGGGGAACAAGTTGGAGATTGAGTTTGCGGAAAGCTTCACAAAGCTCGGGTTGGTAAGGCTTGATAATCAAACTGTTGCACTAAGGCTTCGTGCTCAATGCGTTAGCAATTACATTGGCCTTCCCTGGAGTATATTCAATACTCGGATTATACTCTTGAATCATTTCGACCCAACGAGTCTGCCTGAGGTTGAGGTTTGGCTGAGTGAAGATGTACTTGAGACTCTTATGATCAGTGAAGATGTCCACTTTTCTTCCCAATAAGAGATGTCTCCAAGTTAAAAGAGCATGGACAACTGCCGCCAACTCGAGGTCATGAGTGGGGTTGTTCTTTTCGTTGGGCTTCAACTGGCGAGAGGTATAAGCCACAACTTTCTTCTCTTGCATCAACACTGCACCGAGACCTTGAAGGGAAGCATCACATAAGACCTCGAACGGTTTGCATTCATCAGGAGGAGTCAGAACTGGAGCAGTGACTAACTTCTCTTTGAGGGTGTTGAAAGCGATGTCACATTCAGGCGACCAGACGTACTTCACATGCTTCTGGAGGAGGTTGGAAAGAGGCTTCGCGATCTTTGAGAAGTTCTCAACGAACCTTCGACAATAGCTTGCTAGCCCAAGGAAGCTGCGGAGTTGCTTCACATTCTGAGGTGGTTCCCAATTCACAATTGCAGACACCTTCTCAGGATTAATAGCTATGCCCTTGGCGGAGATGATATGTCCAAGGTAGAGAACCTCATCGAGCCAAAACTCGCGCTTTGAAAACTTCGCATAGAACTGATGTTCTCTGAGTTTATCCAGCACCAATCTCAAGTGTTTGGCATGATCCTCCTTGTTCTTGGAAAAGACCAAAATTTCATCGAGGTAGACCAAGACAAAGTCATTTGTGTAGGCGTTGAAGATGAAGTTCATCATGCGAGAGAATGTTGGAGGAGCATTGACAAGGCCGAAAGACATGGCAGTGTATTCATATGAACCATAGCTTGTTCTGAACACTATCTTGGGGATATCTTCTTCACGAATACAAATCTGATGATAGCCCATACGGAGATCAAGCTTGGAGAATACTTGAGCACCTTTGAGTTTTTCGAAAAGCTCATTGATGTTGGGAAGTGGGTACTTGTTCTTTATGGTCTTCTTGTTCAATGGACGGTAGTCGACACAAAGTTGGTCCGTTCCATCCTTCTTCTTGACGAAAAGAACACCACAACCCCATGGAGAAGAACTTGGAGGATGAGACCCATACGCACTTGAATATCGAGTTGCTTCTTCAGCTCCTTCAACTCTTCCGGTCCAAGCTTGTAAGCACGTTTGCAAACAGGTTCCGTGCCAAGCTCAGGATCGATGACGAATTCAACTGGCCGATGCGGAGGCATTCCTGGAAGCTCTTCTGGAAAGACGCCTTGATATTCACAAACGACTAGAATCTGAGAGATGGCATCCCACTCGCCCTTCTCGTTGAGAGAAAACAGTCGAATGGTATCATCATGAGCGGCAAAGACGATTACATCCTCCGATGAATGTGTCAATTGAATCTGCCTGGCAGCACAATCAAGGTGTGCCTTCTGCTTAGAAAGCCAATCCATTCCGAGAATAAGATCAATATCCGAGTTACCAAGGACCACTGGAGAGGACAGAAATTTGTAGTCGCCCAACGTGATAGAGACATCGGGAGCAACCAAACTAGAAGTCATAAGCTTGCTAGGAGAAACAACTTGTATGACTTTGGGCATAACCTCAGTGTCAACATTGTGCTTCGATGCAAATGGGGATGACAAGAAAGAATGTGATGCACCAGTATCAAAAAGTACTTTTGCAGGAACAACGTTAACAGGAAGGTTACCCATAATCACATCTGACGAGTCCTCTGCCTGAGCTGCGTTCATCATGTTGACCTTGGCTTGCTTGGGATTATGCTTGACCACTGCGGTGCTAGCAGATCTCACAGGAGGAGGAGGAGGAAGACGCCTCTAATTGAAGCATTTGTTGGCATAGTGACCCTTCTGCTGACACTTGTTGCACGTGACCTCCGAGAGCGGACGGTGATACAGAGCACTTGATCTTGGAGCATGAGACGAAGTCTTGTTCTGAAAGCCTGGGTTGGGTGGGTGGGAAGATCCATTGCCACCTTTGCTCTTCTGCTGATAAGGCTGACGGAACGGAGGAGGAGGAGGCAACCAATACTTTTGCTGCTTAGTTACCACCTGAGTTGAGGAAGAAGGAGTTGCATCTCTAACTCGCTTCTTGCAAGCATCGCACTTGAGCTGAGCAGTCTCTTGTTTCAGTGTCATGTTGTAAAACTCATCGTACTTCTGCGTCTCGAAAAGCACGAGAGCTAGTTGAAGATCTTCTCTGAGGCCACCTCTGAACTGATAAATCATGCTCTTCTGATCGGGGACGTCTTGCTTAGAAAAACGAGCGAGCTTCTGGAACATGATGTTATACTGGTAAACAGACAAGCTGCCTTGCTTCAGGTTGCGGAATTCCTCATGCTTGCTCTCAACAACACTCTGAGGAATGTGGTGAGCTTTGAAGTCTTGACGGAAATCATCTCAGGTAATCACACGCCCTCCTCTGGAATCTTTGTATTGCTGATACCACTCTGCAGCTTGGCCTTTGAGTTGGAATGAAGCAAACTTGACAAAGTCCTCAGGCCTGACGTTGCTGCACTCGAAATGCTTGCAGATATCCACGAGCCAATCATCAGCATTTTTTGCCTCAACACAGTTGCTGAAGGTCTTTGGCTGGTTAGCGAGGAACTGGTTGAGTGTAGCAAACTGATTCTAATTGTTTCCATAGCCTTGGTTGCACTCTTGTAAGAGTTGCATGATCAGCTGCGTGTTTGCATTGGTAGCGGCCATCACAGCTTGACATGCCTCCGGAGGTGGAGGTGGTGGCGGTGGTTCAGGATTCTGACGTGTTGGAGGAGCCATCCTGAAGAGGGTGACATCCGTTAGCATCTTGACAAACATATATTCAAGCTGAATCAAATGGATCGAAATTGCAACATATAGTCTTAACATCCGAACAAAATGAACGAATGCATTCCAATTGAAATGGTCACACTTCCATAAATTGAGAAGCCACTTAGATAGAGGTAGAAGAATAAAACAACAAGGTACAGACAAGAACAAATACTTGGTGAGGATTACCCAATCACAAACCAAATATCCGCGGTAGAAATACTAGAGCTACAAGAATTCTCACCTATGAAACTCCCGAACCTTTCCGGTTATGCAATCAGGTGTTGGGGATACAGGGGAAGCATAATATCTCACCCAAATCTAGCAAATCCTACATCCAGCTGTATCCATCCTTCAACACATAACCAAGAAACCTTCAGAAATCATTTACCTCAACCTTTGAAAAGCATCCGTTATACGAGTTATGGCGATACTCCCGAACTCCTGCCCCAGTACTGGGTGACGTCGAGGTTATCTCACCAACAACTGCATAAAAGAGATTTTCGATGTCGGCGAACTCAGGTATTCCAGAATTGCAACGATAAAATTTTGACGACAAGACCTCGGAGCTCAACTCCCCGGGACACTGCCACAACCCCTAAATGTCAGGAGGCACCAAGAACAATGTTCTCGTCACAAAACCATCGGAACGATTCCAAGATACCCGCGTGATCCTAAAAAAAATTAGTGAACTTTGAGAAGAGAAGAGTCAAAACTCTACGCCAGGATGCCTCACCAGAGCGACGAAGGGACTGAGGAGTAAAAAGAATCCTACTCTCCGATATATATAATACTAAATGACTCAAAACATTTTTCTAGACTCAACAACGCCAATGATTCGATCAAGCAGGGGCTCCTAAAGTCGGGGCTGGCTCAGATACCAACTTGTAACACCCACGATGTAGCTATATCTCCCACGTGTCGAAGCATGACGTAGAGGCATGACCGCATTGTAAGCAATGTCGCAAGTGAGGTAATCTTCACAACAACCCATGTAATGAATAAGGAAAAAGAGATACATAGTTGGCTTACACTCGCCACGTCACACAATAGCATAAATATCATTACATTCATCCAGATACATTCAAGGTCCGACTACGGAACCAAAATAAAGAATAACCCCAAATGCGACAAAGTCCCCGATTGCCCCAACTGGGCACCACTACTGATCGTCTGGAAAGGAAACGTAGTATCGTCCTGAGTCCTCATTGAACTCCCACTTGAGCTCAGTCGAATCTCCTGGAGCGGTATCATCGGTCCCTGCATCTAGTTTTGGAAGGAAACTATGAGTCACGGGGACTCAGCAATCTCACACCCTCGCGATCAAGACTATTTAAGCTTATAGGAAGGGTAAAAGTATGAGGTGGAGCTGCAGCAAGTGACTAGCATATTTGGTGGCTAACATACGCAAAAGAGAGCGAGAAGAGAAGGCAAAGGCGCGGTCGATGAACTATGATCAAGAAGTGATCCTAGAACAACCTACGTTCATGCATAACACGAGACCGTGTTCTCTTCCCGGACTCCGCCGAAAAGAGACCATCACGGCCACACACTCTGTTGATTCATTCTAATTAAGTTAAGTTTAAGGTTTTCTTCCCGGACATTAACAAATTCCCATCTGCCCATAACCGCAGGCACGGCTTTCGAAAGATCAAATCCCTGCAGGGGTGTCCCAACTTAGCCCATCACAAGCTCTCACGGTCAATGAAGGATATTCCTTCTCCCAAGACAATCCGATCAGACTCGGAATCCCGGTTACAAGACATCTCGACAATGGTAAAACTAAACCAGCAAAGCCGCCTGAATGTGCTGACAAATCCCGATAGGAGCTGCACATATCTCGTTCTCAGGGCACACTCAGGTGAGACATTCTACGAGTAAAACCAACCCTCAAGTTACCCCGAGGTGGCCCCGCAGTCTACTCGGTCGGACCAACACTCAGAGGAGCACTGCCCCAGGGGGGGTTTAAAATAAAGATGACCCTCGGGCTCCGGAAACCCAAGGGAAAAGAGGCTAGGAGGCAAATTGTAAAACCAAGGTTGGGCATTGTTGGAGGAGTTTTATTCAAGGCGAACTGTAAAGGGGTTCCCATTATAACCCAACCGTGTAAGGAATGCAAAAATCAAGGAACATAACACCGGTATGACGAAAACTAGGGCGGCAAGAGTGGAACAAAACACCAGGCATAAGGCTGAGCCTTCCACCCTTTACCAAGTGTATAGGTGCATTAAAATAGACAAGATATAATAATGATGTCCCAACAATAAACATGTTCCAACAAGGAACAAACTCCAATCTTCACCTGCAACTAGCAACGCTATAAGAGGGGCTGAGCAAAGCGGTATCATAGCCAAACAATGGTTTGCTAGGACAAGGTGGGTTAGAGGTTTGACATGGCAATATGGGAGGCATGATAAGCATGTGGTAGGTATCGTAGCATAGGCATAGCAAAAGAGCGAGCATCTAGCAAGCAAATATAGAAGTGATTTCGTGGGTATGGTCATCTTGCCTGCAAAGTTCTCCGAGTTGACGTTAGCTTGATCCTCGTAAGCGTACTCAACGGGCTCCTCGATCATGTACTCATCTCCCGGCTCTACCCAAGCAAGAACAACAAGCAAAGGGAGACACAATCAACCATGTGCAATGCACAAACAACATGAGGCAAAACATGGCATGATATGCGGGATGTGATATGCGATGCATATGCATGTTTCGGAAAGGAAAGATTGAACCTGGCCTCAACTTGGAAAACCAAGAGTGCGACTAGAAAGAGGAGTTTATTTCGGTCGAAATTATATAAAGATCACCGGAATCGGATGCACGGTTTGCAAATGACAAGCAGAACAAATATGGCACCGGTCTGCGATTAACAACACGAGACCATCTAAATGCGTCAAGAACAACATGCTAAAGTACTCCAACATAGCAACAAAATACATGGCAGGGATCCACTCAAGATGCTTGACAAAAAATGAACACCGAGCTATGGCTAATTCACTCAATAGCAGGTTCAAACAAGCATGGCAAAAGTGCAAAAGATAACAGGTTACAGACTTAGTGAAAATAACATGTCAGGAATTTAACATGAGGAAGCAATGTTTGGAGCAAGGTAAAAACATGCTACACGAACATTTCATGGCAAAGAAAAGCATGGCATGAAGCTACTGAAAGCATACAACAAAAGTCTCTTACTGACCATGAGCCAAAAGGGATCAGAAAATACAATGGCAACCATGTGAACATAGCAATTATCGTTAACAGATTCAAACTTAGTAGAAAACTGGAACATGGTAAAACAGATATTAAGTAGGCATGTTTACGAGCTCGATGCACTCACCACAAGGCATTGCATGATAAACTAAGTATACACCCAGCAACTAGACATGGCATAGAAGCTAATCATGGCAAGAACAACATCATAGCATGCACGGATCAACTACAACAAGCTCGGCAAAAATGCTTAACATGTAAACATTCTGCCAGGAACATTTCATAGCAAAAGTAGAGCTCGATTGAATCAAGTTAGGGTGCTCCATAAATGCAAAAAAATACATGGATGGATAGGGCACTACAATATCTACAAAACATCCTTACTAATCATGCTCAAAAGAGGCATGGATCACTCTGTAGCAACAAGGGTAGATGGCATAAAAATATTAACAGGGCAAAAACTTAGAATATTTCTAAGTCCCTGAAATCAGCAACATTGAGAGGGCTACTTTGCATGCTTGTGCTAGTCACCACAGAGATCACAAAAATACATGGCATACACCCTTGTAAAGATGGCATGGCATACTTCAAATCACATGTAGGGCTCAAGTTCATAGGAGGCACACATTAATCATGGCAAAAATGATAAATATCCAATTGATGATAATAAACTGAAACTAACATAAACTAGCACTCTTCCAACAGCATTTAGGGCAACCAGATGAGCTCAAATGAACATGATGCAATGATATGAAATGAAGTACTCGTTGAGACGAACATTTCGATATGCTGCACGTCCAAAACGGAGCCACGGATGCATAGTTATGATATGTTGAAATATGCATAAAAACTAGGGTTAGGGGAAAATAGTCAACCGAGGTGGATCCAGATCTAGATCCGGATTGGCCGACGCGGACTTCGAGGATGCTCGCCAGAGTTCGCTGTTCATCGGAGTTGGAAACGAGGTCGCCGGATTTGCGGGGCCGGCCGGAGTGGACGACGCCGGCGATAGGGCGGCGCCAGCGCGGTGGAGCGACGCGGCGGACTTGGGGCTCGCGAAAGCCGAGGCGCCGATGGCGGCGTCAGCCGGTGAGAGGAGGCGGCGGCCGGAGTGAGGAGGCGGCCGCGGCGGAGGGACGGCGAGCCAACGCGCGAGCGGCGCGGCGGACCTCGGCGACGGCGGGCGGACGAAGGCGGCGGGGCGAGGCGTGATGGGCTCGGGGCTCACGGCGGGCCGAGCGGGCCGGCGTGGCTGCGGGTGGTGGCGCGCCATGTGGCGGCCTCCGGTTGGCTGCGGGCGGCGGCGGGGAGGTGTCCGGCGCGGGCCGGACACGTCCGGTGCGCGGAGGAGCGGATTTTAGGGTTAGGGTAGGGAAGATCCGAAAATTTCGGGAAGGAGCTATATTTATAGGTAGAGGGAGCTAGGAGGCTCCAAATTGAGCACGGTTTTCGGCCACACGATCGTGATCGAACGATCTAGATGATGGATGGGGTTTAGGTGGGTTTTGGGCCACTTTGGAGGGGTGTTGGGCATCAACACACACGAGGCCTTTTCGATCCCTCGGTTTACCGTTGGAGTATCAAATGAAGTCCAAATGGCACGAAACTTGACAGACGGTCTACCGGTAGTAAACCAAGGCCGCTTGGCAAGTCTCGTTCCAATCCGAAAATGTTTAACACCCGCACACGAAAAGAGGTAGAAAGGGACACCAGAGGGCATTGGAGCACCGGAATGCAAAACGGACAACGGAGAAAATGCTCGGATGCATGCGACGAACACTTGCAAATGCGATGCACATGATGACATTATATGAGATGCATCACAAGGACAAAAGCACACGAAGACAAAAACCCGACAACGAGGAAATACTATAACTTAGTGCCGGAAACGGCAAGAGTTTTATACAAATATGGCAGGTTATATACGGGGTGTTACATAAGAATTATGTTATGCATATCCTTCACCAATTTAAATTGATGACAGGCAACGGATTTGGCATACTACTTACTCTCGTAGAAAGGATTAAGAGAGATATAGCGCAAACTAGAATAAGGTCCTCAATGATCCACCGGTCGGGTTTGAGAAGAACAAAATAATTATTATGAGAACATAGAAGGAGGAATCTTGAACAAACCGCCGTAAGAATTAAAATGAACGAAGAAAAGATAAAGAAACACCAGGAAGAATTATAAAAAGAAAGAAGATACTTGAGATAATTTAGATGCATGTGAACGAATAGATCACGAGCTGATTAGAGGATACTTGAATGAAGCACCGGTAAGATTTGGAGAATGAGAGCTGAAAGATGAGAATGAAAAAGTCTTCTGAAATGATGGGCTCTAGAGAATCAAAGTGAAAAGATTCCTGAATTGCTCTGGATAGGTGAAAAGAATTTTCACAATTGAAAACAATTATGAGAGGATGGCATCAAGCTAGAACCATGAATCTTGAAGAGAATGGAGCAAGATATGGAGGAAAAACTCTTCTTCGGTCTTCAAATGTTGAGAATGACGATGAGAAACACCACCATGAGTTGTTGAGATACTCCGGGATGACGAATAGAAAGGTTGAGCCAACGATGAATAGAATTTGAAAGATCTTGGAGCAATACAAATGACTGATGATAATTCATTCTTACGTCAATGTTGGATAAGAATTTGAGAGTAACTTCAGGAAAATAGAGGAGTCAGGTAAGATCTTGGGAAAATACCTGTGGGTTAGGGCCCACTCAAGATAAACACCGTTGAAATGATTTGAAGAGAGATTGCACCGGTTGAATTAAATGGCTTGAATGAGATAACATCCTCAAAAGAACTTGAATGAATGCAGAGTGGAAACACGAATCTTCGAGATATCTTCAGCACTCCGGAACAAAAGAATAGCGAGAGGTGAATGATAAGGGTGCACTGGAGAAAACATTTGAAACGAGGACAAGATATGATCGACAAAGCTTGAATTGAAATCCACCGGAGAAGAAAAAGAATGATGAATGATGATCTTGAAGCTCCGTTAGCATCTTCCTGAGAATCACCGGGTAAGAATATTGACGGAAAAGAATGGAGAGGCTTCCCATCAATAAAATGGATACTTGATTAGAAATCCAAGTCCTTGAAGGAAAAGGGTGGGAGGGTGGGAAAACAAAGATAATTTGGGACGAATGAAACAAACACCGTTGAGAATACTTAGAGTTGGTCTTGCGGATGTTGAAAATGATCGGATCCACATGAAGAGAAACACGCTGGTTCAGCAGAAATTGAGATTGTAAACTAGAAGATCAAGAAGGATTGTTATTCACATAAAAATATGAGAACACCGCTTAGGAAAGGTATGGAATCAACACTTGACATTGAAGCAACTCGAATACCACAACAAAAAGAAAACAAGGATTGGCTTGCAAAATAAGACGGAAACAAGCATATGATAGATCCCATATCGTATCATGTGTCTGTTGGAAAGATATTCTAGGAGCTACTTGAATTCCCACTTATAACTCCCGAAACTTTCTAGTTATGCAATCAGGTGTTGGGATACAGGGGAAGCATAATATCTCACCCAAAACTAACAAATCCTACATCCAGTTGTATCCATCCTTCAACACATAACCAAGAATCCTTCGGAAATCATTTACCTCAACCTTCGAACAGCATCCGTTATACGAGTTATGGCAATACTCCCGAACTCCCGCCCCAGTACTGGGTGGCGTCGAGGTTATCTCACCAACAACTGCATAAAAGAGATTTTCGATGTCGGCGAAACTCAGGTATTCCAGAACTGCAACGATAAAATTGTGATGACAACACCTCGGAGCTCAACTCCCCGGGACACTACCACAACCCCTAAATGTCAGGAGGCACCAAGAACAATGTTCTCGTCACAAAACCATCGGAACGATTCCAAGATACCCGCGTGATCCTAAAAAAATTCAGTGAAATTTGAGAAGAGAAGAGTCAAAACTCTACGTCAGGAGGCCTCACCAGAGTGACCAAGGGACTGAGGAGTAAAAAGAATCCTACTCTCCAATATATATATAATCCTATAAGACTCAAAAACATTTTTCTAGACTCAACAACGCCAGCGATTCGATCAAGCAGGGGGCTCCTAAGTTGGGGAAGGCTCTGATTACCAACTTGTAACACCCACGATGCGGCTATATCTCCCACGTGTCAGAGCACGACTTAGAGGCATAACCACATTGTAGGCATGTCGCAAGAGGGGTAATCTTTACACATCCCATGTACTGAATAAGAAAGAGATAAGAGTTGGCTTACAATCGCCACTTCACACAATACATGAATATAGCATTACAACATCCAGAATACAATCACGGTCCGACTACGGAACCAAAATAAAAGAGGACCACCCCTAATGCTAGTCCCCGATCGCCCCGACTGGGCTCCACTACTGATCAACTGGAAACGAAACAACACAACGAACAAGATCTTCATCGAGCTCCTCCTTGAGCTGGGTTGCGTCACCTGCACGATTATCATCGGCACCTACAACTGGTTTTGGAAGTAAATTGTGAGTCATCGGGACTCAGCAATCTCACACCCTCGCGATCAAGACTATTTAAGCTTATGGGTAGGAAAAAGGTAGTGAGGTGGAGCTGCAGCAAGCACTAGCATATATGGTGGCTAACTTACGCAATTAAGAGCGAGAAGAGAAGCAATGCAACAGTCGAGAATCTATAATGATCAAGAAGTGATCCTGGAACTACTTACGTCCAAGCATAACACAAGAACCGTGTTCACTTCCCGGACTCCGCCGGAAAGAGACCATCACGGCTACACACACGGTTGATGCATTTTAATTAAGTTAAGTGTCAAGTTTTCTACAACCGAACATTAACAAATTCCCATCTACCCATAACCGCGGGCACGGCTTTCGAAAGTTCAAAATCCTGTAGGGGTGTCCCAACTTAGCCCATCACAAGCTCTCACGGTCAACGAAGGATATTCCTGTAACGCCCTCGATGCCGCTATATCTCCTATGTGTCGAAGCACGACTTAGAGGCATAACTGCATTGAAAGCAATGTCGCAAGTAAGGTAATCTTCACAACAACCCATGTAAATAAATAAAAGGGGAAAAGATACATAGTTGGCTTACACTCGCCACGTCACACAAATACATGAATAACATTACATTCATCCAATACACTCATGGTCCGACTACGGTACCAAAATAAAGATCAACCCCCAGATGCGACACGGTCCCCGATCACCCCAACTGGGCACCACTACTGATCATCTGGGAAAGAAACATAGTAACGACGAGAGTCTTCATCGAACTCCCACTTGAGCTCAAGCGCATCGTCTGGAGCGGTATCATCGGTCCCTGCATCTGGTTTGGAAGTAATCTGTGAGTCACGGGGACTCAGCAATCTCGCACCCTCGCGATCAAGACTATTTAAGCTTATAGGTAAGCCAAGGTATGATGTGGAGCTGCAGCAAGAGACTAGCATATATGGTGGCTAACATACGCAAATGAGAGCGAGAAGAGAAGGCAAAAGCACGGTCGAACAACTCTGATCAAGAAGTGATCCTAGAACAACCTACGTCAAGCATTACTCCAACACCGTGTTCACTTCCCGGACTCCGTCGAGAAGAGACCATCACGGTTACACACACAGTTGGTGCATTTTAATTAAGTTAAGTTTCATGTTATCTACAACCGGACATTAACAAAGTCCCATCTGCCCATAACCGTGGGCACGACTTTTGAAAGTTCAAATCCCTGCAGGGGAGTCCCAACTTAGCCCATCACAAGCTCTCACGGTCAACGAAGGATATTCCTTCTCCCAAGACAACCCGATCAGACTCGACATCCCGGTTACAAGACATCCTCGACAATGGTAAAACAAGTCTAGCAACACCGCCCGAATGTGCCGACAAATCCCGATAGGAGCTGCACATATCTCGTTCTCAGGGCACACTCAGATGAGACTAGCTACGAGTAAAACCAGCCCTCAAGTTTCCCAAGGTGGCCCCGCAGGCAGCTCAGTCGGACCAACACTTAGAGGAACACTGGCCCAGGGGGGTTTAAATAAAGACGATCCTTGGGCTCCGGAAACCCAAGGGAAAAGAGGCTAGATGGCAAATGGTAAAACCAAGGTTGGGCATTGCTGGAGGAGTTTTATTCAAGGCGAATTGTCAAGGGGTTCCCATTATAACCCAACCGTGTAAGGAACGCAAAATCCGGGAACATTACACCGATATGACGGAAACTAGGGCGGCAAGAGTGGAACAAAACACTAGGCAAAAGGCCGAGCCTTCCACCCTTTACCAAGTATATAGATGCATTAATATAAACAAGATAATATGGTGATATCCCAACAATAAACAATGTTCCAACAAGGAACGATCTCCGATCTTCACCCGCAACTAGCAACGCTATAAGAGGGCTGAGCAAAGCGGTAACATAGCCAAACAACGGTTTGCTAGGACATGGTGGGTTAGAGGTTTGACATGGCAATGTGGGAGGCATGGTAAGCAAGTGGTAGGTATCGTAGCATAGGCATAGCAAAAGAGCGAGCATCTAGCAAGCAAAGATAGAAGTGATTTCGAGGGTATGGTCATCTTGCCTGCAAAGTTCTCAGAGTTGCCCTGATCCTTGTAAGCGAACTCAACAGGCTCCTCGTTGACGAACTCGTCTCCCGGCTCTACCCAAACAATAACAATGAGCAAACGGGACACAATCAACCACGTGCAATGCTCACACAACAAGATGCAAACATGGTATGATATGCAGGATGCGGTATGCGATGCATAGGCAAGATTTACAAAGGAATGATTGAACCTGGCCTCAACATGGAAATCCAAGAGTTCCACTAGAAAGGTGAGGTGATTTCGGTTGAAATCGATATAAAGATCACCGGAATCGGATGCACGGTTTGGAAATGGCAAGCAAAACAAATATGGCACCGGTCTGCGATAATCAGCAAGTGACCAAGTAAATGCATCAAGATAAATATGCTACAGCACTCAAACATGACGACAAGATACATGGCAGGGATCCACTCATGAAGCTTGACAAAAGATGAACACTGAGCTAGGCTAATTCATCCACTAACAGGTTCAAACAAGCATGGTAAAAGAGCAAATGATAACAGGTTTCAGACTTTGTGAAATTAACACAATGCTGGAATTTATCATCAGGAAGCACACTTTAGAGCATGAAAACTACAAGCTACAGGAACTTAACATGGCAAGGCAAGGCATGGCATGAAGCTACTCAAAGTACTTAACAAAAGTCCCTTAGTGACCTTGAGCCAAAAGGGATCAGAAAATACAATTGCAAGCATGTGAACATGGCAAAAACATAAACAGATTCAGAGCATGTGAACATGGCATGCAAAACTGTTAACGAGTAGGCATGTTTATGAGATCGATGCACTTACTACAGAGCATGGCATGACAAACTAAGCATACACCCATCACGAAGACATAGCATAGAAGCTATAAATGGCAAGAACAACAAAATAGCATGCACGGATCAATAGCAACATCCTCGGCAAAATCGCTAAACATGTCAAGAATCTGCCAGGATTATTTTATAGCAAAAGTAGAGCTCGATTGACTCAAGCTAGGTTGATCCATAATTGAAAACAAATACATGGATGGATAGAGCACCACAATATTAACAAAACATATTTACTGATCATCCTCAAAAGAGGCACGGATCACTAGGAAACAACAAGAACATATGGCATAACAACAAAATCAAGACAAGGACTTAGTGAAATTCTAAGTCCCTGAAATCAGCATCAACGATTACGCTACTTTGCAAGCTTGTGCTAGTCACCACAAATATCACAAAAATACATGGCAAGCACCCCTGTAAAGATGACATGGCATATAACAAAACATATGTAGAGCTCAGGATCATAGCATGCACACATTAATCATGGCAAAAATGACGAAAGGCTATTTGCTGAAACAGATCTGACAAATTCATCACATAGCCCTCTTCCAACAGCATTTCGGGCATCAAGATGAGCTCAAATGAAAATTATGCAATGAGATGAAATGATGTACTCGTCGAGACGAACATTTTGATATGCTACACGCACGAATCGGAGTAACAGATGCAGAGTTATGGCATGTCAAAGATTGCAAAATATTAGGGTTTGAGGATGAAAAAGTCAACCGTCAGATTTGAGATCTAGATCGGGCCGAAGCACTGTAGCAAGCGACGCTCGAGCTAGCCGGACCTCGCTGCGGGGCTCGCCAGAGAAGAGGGCACCGGCTTGAGGAGGACGCCGGGAACGGAGGAAGAGGAAGTCAGGGCGGAGGAGGCGACGCCGGCGCGGACGGCGATGGGAGGATGGCGAGGAGCAACGCTCGGCCGGAGTGCTGCGGCGGCCGGCGACAGAGGCGGCGGGGCGCTGGGTCGCCGCGGGCAAAGAAGAAGATGGCACGGGCGGCGGGAGGAGATGGGCCGGGGAGGGCCCGCCGTGGGCTCTCCGTGCGTCGGCGCGGGGACGGCTGGCGGCGCCACGTGGCAGCCTGCCACTGGTGTGGGGCGGCGGCGTGACGTGTCCGACTGGAGACAGACACGTCCGGTGGCGGCGCGAGCGGATCTAGGGTTTTAGGGGGGTATTTTGACCCGGAATTTTTGTGAGGGGACCTATTTATAGAGGTAGGAGGAGCTAGGAAGCTCCAAATGAGGTGTGGTTTTCGGCCACGCGGTTGTGATCGAACGCTCTAGATGATGGAGAGGGTTTAGGTGGGTTTTGGGCCAGTTTCAGAGAGGTGTTGGGCTGCAACACACACGAGGCCTTTTTGGTCCCTTGGTTAACCGTTCGAGTATCAAACGAAGTCCAAATGGCACGAAACTTGACAGGCGGTCTACCGGTAGTAAACCAAGGCCGCATGGCAAGTCTCGGTCCAATCCGGAAATGTTTAACCCCCACACACGAAAAGAGGTAGAAAGGACCACCCGAGGAGATAGGAGCGCCGGAATGCAAAACGGACAACGGGGAAAATGCTCGGATGCATGAGACGAACACGTATGCGAATGCAATGCACATGATGACATGATACGAGATGCATGACAAAGACAACAACATAGAGAGATAAAAAACCCGACAACGACGAAATGAAGTAACTTAGTGCCAGAAACGGCAAGAGTTGGAGTACAGATAAGGTAAATTACATCCGGGGTGTTACAATTCCTTCTCCCAGGAAGACCCGATTAGGCTCGGAATCCCGGTTACAAGACATTTTGACAATGGTAAAACAAGACCAGCAAGACCGCCCGATGCAGTGACATCCTGATAGGAGCCGCACATATCTCGTTCTCAGGGCAGCACCGGATGAAAACTACGTACAGCCAAAACCAACCCTCAAGTTTCCCCGAGGTGGCGCCGCAAGTGGCTCTGTTTCGGACCAACACTTAGAGAAGCACTGGCCCGAGGGGGTTAAAATAAAGATGACCCTTGAGTCTACAGAACCCAAGGGAAGGTGATAGGTTGTTAGTGCAAATGTAAAACCAAGGTTGGGCCTTGCTGGAGGAGTTTTATTCAAGGCGAACTGTCAAGGAACTTAACACCGGTATGACGGAAACTAGGGCGGCAAGAGTGGAACAAAACACCAGGCATAAGGCCGAGCCTTCCACCCTTTACCAAGTACATAGATGCATTAAAGTAAACAATAAATAATAGTTATATCCCAACAATATCCATGTTCCAACATGGAACAAACTTCATCTTCACCTGCAACTAGCAACGCTATAAGAGGGGCTGGGCAAAGCGGTAACTATTCGAAATATGCCCTAGAGGCAATAATAAAATGGTTATTATTACATTTCTTTGTTCATGATAATTGTCTATTATTCATGCTATAATTGTGTTATCCGGGAATCGTAATACATGTGTGAATACATAGACCACAACACGTCCCTAGTGAGCCTCTAGTTGACTAGCTCGTTGATCAAAAGATAGTCATGGTTTCCTGACTATGGACATTGGATGTCATTGATAACGGGATCACATCATTAGGAGAATGATGTGATGGACAAGACCCAATCCTAAGCATAGCTTAAAGATCGTGTAGTTCGTTTGCTTGAGCTTTTACGAATGTCAAGTATCATTTCCTTAGACCATGAGATTGTGCAACTCCCGGATACCATAGGAGTGCTTGGGGTGTACCAAACGTCACAACGTAATTGGGTGACTATAAAGGTGCACTACGGGTATCTCCAAAAGTGTCTGTTGGGTTGGCACGAATCGAGACTGGAATTTGTCACTCCGTATGACGGAGAGGTATCTCTGGGCCCACTCGGTAATGAATCATCATAATGAGCTCAATGTGACCAAGTGGTTGATCACGGGATCATGCGTTACAGTACGATTAAAGTGACTTGCCGGTAACGAGATTGAACAAGGTATTGGGATACCGACGATCGAGTCTCGGGCAAGTAACGTACCGATTGACAAAGGGAATTGTATACAGGATTGATTGAATCCTCGACATCGTGGTTCATCCGATGAGATCATCGAGGAGCATGTGGGAGCCAACATGGGTATCCAGATCGCGCTGTTGGTATTGACCG
This sequence comes from Triticum urartu, assembly GCF_056163025.1. Classification (NCBI taxonomy): domain Eukaryota; kingdom Viridiplantae; phylum Streptophyta; class Magnoliopsida; order Poales; family Poaceae; genus Triticum; species Triticum urartu. The sequence continues at coordinate 164,937,331 of NC_141876.1, read as the reverse complement.
GAGAGTCGTCTCGGTCATGTCTGCGTGTCTCCCGAACCCGTAGGGTCTACACACTTAAGGTTCGGTGACGCTAGGGTTGTTGAGATATTAGTATACGGTAACCCGAAAGTTGTTCGGATTACCGGATGAGATCCCGGACGTCACGAGGAGTTCCGTAATGGTCCGGAGGTGAAGATTTATATATAGGAAGTCAAGTTTCGGCCATCGGGAAAGTTTCGGGGGTAATCGGTATTGTACTGGGACCACCGGAAGGGTCCCGGGGGTCCACCGGGTGGGGCCAGCTATCTCGGAGGGCCCCATGGGCTGAAGTGGGAGGGGTACCAGCCCCTAGTGGGCTGGTGCTCCCCCCATGGGCCTCCCCTGCGCCTAGGGATGGAAACCCTAGGGGTGGGGGCGCCCCACTTGGCTTGGGGGGCAATCCACCCCCCTTGGCCGTCGCCCCCCCCCTTGGAGATTCAATCTCCTTGGGCCGGCGCCCCCCCTTGGGGTCCTATATATAGTGGGGGGAGGGAGGGCAGCCGCACCCTAGCCCTTGGCGCCTCCCTCTCCCTCCCGTGACACTCCTCCCTCTCCCTGAGCTTGGCGAAGCCCTGCCGAGATCACCGCTGATTCCATCAGCATGCCGTCGTGCTGCTGGATCTCCATCAACCTCTCCTTCCCCTTGCTGGATCAAGAAGGAGGAGACTTCTTCCCAACCGTACATGTGTTGAACGCGGAGGTGCCGTCCGTTCGGTGCTCGATCATCGGTGATTTGGATCACGACGAGTTCGACTCCATCAACCCCGTTCTCTTGAACGCTTCCGCTCGCGATCTACAAGAGTATGTAGATGCACCCCCCTCTCCCTCGTTGCTAGATGACTCCATAGATTGATCTTGGTATTGCATAGAAAATTTTAAAGTTCTGCTACGTTCCCCAACAGTGGCATCATGACCTAGGTCTATGCATAGTTTCTATGCACGAGTAGAACACAAGTTGCTGTGGGCGTTGATTTTGTCAATTTACTTGCCGTTACTAGTCTTATCTTGATTTGGCGGCATCATGGGATGAAGCGGCCCGGACCGACCTTACACGTACGCTTATGTGAGACTGGTTCCACCGACTGACATGCACTAGTTGCATAAGGTGGCTAGCGGGTGTCTGTCTCTCCCACTTTAGTCGGATCGGATTCGATGAAAAGGGTCCTTATGAAGGGTAAATAGAAATTGGCATATCACGTTGTGGTTTTGGTGTAGGTAAGAAACGTTCTTGCTAGAAACCTATAGCAGCCACATAAAAACTTGCAACAACAATTAGAGGACGTCTAACTTGTTTTTGCAGCATGTGTCGTGTGATGTGATTTGGCCAAAAGGATGTGATGAATGATATATGCGATGTATGAGATTGATCATGTTCTTGTAATAGGAATCATGACTTGCATGTCGATGAGTATGACAATCGGCAGGAGCCATAAGAGTTGTCTTTATTTATTTATGACCTGTGTGTCAACATAAACGTCATGTAATTACTTTACAACATAAATGTCATGTAATTACTTTACTTTATTGCTAAAGTGTTAGCCATTGTAGTAGAAGTAATAGATGACGAGACCACTTCAAGAAGACACGATGATGGAGATCATGATGATGGAGATCATGGTGTCATGCTGGTGACAACGATGATCATGGATCCGCGAAGATGGAGATCAAAAGGAGCAAATGATATTGGCCATATCATGTCACTATTTGATTGCATGTGATGTTTATCATGTTTTACATCTTATTTGCTTAGAACGACGGTAGCTTAAATAAGATGATCCCTCGTAATAATTTCAAGAAAGTGTTCCCCCTAACTGTGCACCGTTGCGAAGGTTCGTCGTTTCGAAGCACCACGTGATGATCGGGTGTGATAGATTCTAACATTCGAATACAACGGGTGTAAGCCAGATTTACACACGCAATACACTTAGGTTGACTTGACGAGCCTAGCATGTACAGACATGGCCTCGGAACACGGAAGACGGAAAGGTCGAGCATGAGTCGTATAGAAGATACGATCAACATGAAGATGTTCACCGATGTTGACTAGTTCGTCTCACGTGATGATCAGACACGGCCTAGTTGACTCGGATCATGTTTAACTTAGATGACTAGAGGGATGTCTATCTGAGTGGGAGTTCATTGAATAATTTGATTAGATGAACTTAATTATCATGAACTTAGTCTAAAATCTTTACACTATGTCTTGTAGATCAAATGGCCCACGCTAATGTTGCCCTCAACTTCAACGCGTTCCTAGAGAAAACCAAGCTGAAAGATGATGGCAGCAACTATACGGACTGGGTCCGGAACCTGAGGATCATCCTCATAGCTGCCAAGAAAGATTATGTCCTAGAAGCACCGCTAGGTGACGCACCCATCCCAGAGAACCAAGACGTTATGAACGCTTGGCAGTCACGTGCTGATGATTACTCCCTCGTCCAGTGCGGCATGCTTTACAGCTTAGAACCGGGGCTCCAAAAGCGTTTTGAGAGACACAGAGCATATGAGATGTTCGAAGAGCTGAAAATGGTTTTCCAAGCTCATGCCCGGGTCGAGAGATATGAAGTCTCTGACAAGTTCTTCAGTTGTAAGATGGAGGAAAATAGTTATGTAAATGAGCACATACTCAAAATGTTTGGGTTGCACAACCGCTTGACTCAGCTGGGAGTTAATCTCCCAGATGACGCGGTCATTGACAGAATCCTTCAGTCGCTTCCACCGAGCTACAAGAGCTTTGCGATGAACTTCAATATGCAGGGGATGTAAAAGACCATTCCTGAGGTATATTCAATGCTGAAATCAGCGGAGGTGGAAATCAAAAAGGAACATCAAGTGTTGATGGTGAATAAAACCACTAAGTTCAAGAAAGGCAAGGGTAAAAAGAACTTCAAGAAAGACGGCAAGGGAGTTGCCGCGCCCGGTAAGCAAGCTGCCGGGAAGAAGTCAAAGAATGGAACCAAGCCTGAGACTGAGTGTTTTTATTGCAAGGGAAGTGGTCACTGGAAGCGGAACTGCCCCAAATACTTAGCGGACAAGAAGACCGGCAACACTAAAGGTATATGTGATATACATGTAATTGATGTGTACCTTACCAGTACTCGTAGTAGCTCCTAGGTATTTGATACCAGTGCGGTTGCTCACATTTGTAACTCAAAGCAGGAGCTGAGGAATAAGCGGAGACTGGCGAAGGACGAGGTGACGATGCGCGTCGGGAATGGTTCCAAGGTCGATGTGATCGCCCTCGGCACGCTACCTCTACATTTACCTATGGGATTAGTTTTAAACCTCAATAATTGTTATTTAGTGCCAGCTTTGAGCATGAACATTGTATCAGGATCTCGTTTAATTCGAGATGGCTACTCATTTAAATCCGAGAATAATGGTTGTTCTATTTATATGAGAGATATGTTTTATGGTCATGCCCCGCTGGTGAATGGTTTATTCTTAATGAATCTCGAGCGTAATGTTACACATATTCATAGTGTGAATACCAAAAGATATAAGGTTGATACTGATAGGCCCACATACTTGTGGCACTGCCGCCTTGGTCATATAGGTGTCAAACGCATGAAGAAGCTCTAGGCAGATGGACTTTTGGAGTCTCTTGATTACGAATCATTTGACACGTGCGAACCATGCCTCATGGGTAAAATGACCAAGACTCCGTTCTCAGGAACAATGGAGCGAGCAACCAACTTATTGGAAATCATACATACTGATGTGTGCGGTCCAATGAGTGTTGAGGCTCACGGTGGCTATCATTATGTTCTCACCCTCAATGATGACTTGAGTAGATATGGGTATGTCTACTTAATGAAACACAAGTCTGAGACCTTTGAAAAGTTCAAGGAATTTTAGAGTGAGGTTGAGAATCAATGTGACAAGAAAATCAAGTTCTTGCGATCAGATCGTGGGGGAGAATACTTGAGTCACGAATTTGGCACACACTTAAGGAAATGTGGAATAGTTTCACAACTCACGCCGCCTGGAACACCTCAACATAATGGTGTGTCCGAACATCGTAATCGTACTCTATTGGATATGGTGCGATCTATGATGTCTCTTACCGATTTACCGCTGTCATTTTGGGGCTATGCTTTAGAGACCGCCGCATTCACTTTAAATAGGGCTCCGTCGAAATCCATTGAGACGATACCGTATGAATTATGGTTTGGGAAGAAACCTAAGCTGTCGTTTCTAAAAGTTTGGGGATGCGATGCTTATGTGAAGAAACTTCAACCTGAAAAGCTCGAACCCAAGTCAGAAAAATGCATCTTCATAGGATACCCTAAAGAAACTATTGGGTATACCTTCTACCTCAGATCCGAAGGCAAGATCATAGTTGCCAAGAATGGATCCTTTCTAGGGAAAGAGTTTCTCTCGAAAGAAATAAGTGGGAGGAAAGTAGAACTCGATGAAGTATTACCTCTTGAACCAGTAAGTGGCGCAGCTCAACAAAATGTTCCTGAGGTGCCTGCACCGACTAGAGAGGAAGTTAATGATGATGATCATGAAGCTTCAGATCAAGTTGCTACTGAACTTCGTAGGTCCACAAGGACACGTTCCGCACCAGAGTGGTACGGCAACCCTGTCTTGGAAATCATGTTATTAGACAATGGTGAACCTTCGAACTATGAAGAAGCGATGGTGGGCCCAGATTCCAACAAATTGCTGGAAGCCATGAAATCCGAGATAGGATCCATGTATGAAAACAAAGTATGGACTTTGACTGACTTTCCCGATGATCGGCAAGCCATAGAAAATAAATGGATCTTTAAGAAGAAGACAGACGCGGATGGTAATGTAACCATCTATAAAGCTCGGCTTGTCGCTAAGGGTCATCGACAAGTTCAAGGGGTTGACTACGATGAGACTTTCTCACCCGTAGCGAAGCTGAAGTCCGTCCGAATCATGTTAGCAATTGCCGCATTCTATGATTATGAGATATGGCAAATGGACGTCAAAACGGCATTCCTTAATGGTTTCCTTAAGGAAGAATTGTATATGATGCAGCCGGAAGGTTTTGTCGATCCTAAGAATGCTGACAAGGTGTGCAAGCTCCAACACTCGATTTATGGGCTGGTGCAAGCATCTTGGAGTTGGAACATTTGTTTTGATGAGATGATCAAAGCGTTTGGGTTTACAAAGACTTATGGAGAAGCCTGCATTTACAAGAAAGTGAGTGGGAGCTCTGTAGCATTTCTCATATTGTATGTGGATGACATATTGTTGATGGGAAATAATATAGAATTCTTGGAAAGCATAAAGGCCTAATTGAATAAGTGTTTTTCAATCAAGGATCTTGGAGAAGCTGCTTACATATTAGGCATCAAGATCTATAGAGATAGATCGAGACGCCTCATTGGTCTTTCACAGAGTACGCACCTTGACAAGATATTGAAGAAGTTCAATATGGATCAGTTAAAGAAGGGGTTCTTTCCTGTATTGCAAGGTACGAGATTGAGCACGGCTCAATGCCCGACCACGGCAGAAGATAGAGAAAAGATGAGTGTCGTCCCCTATGCCTCAGCCATAGGGTCTATCATGTATGCTATGTTGTGTACCAGACCTGATGTAAACCTTGCCGTAAGTTTGGTTGGAAGGTACCAAAGTAATCCCGGCATGGAACACTAGCAGTGGTCAAGAATATCCTGAAGTACCTGAAGAGGACTAAGGATATGTTTCTCATTTATGAGGTGACGAAGAGCTCATCGTAAAGGGTTACGTCGATGCTAGCTTCGACACAGATCTGGATGACTCTAAGTCACAAACCGGATACATGTATATTTTGAATGGTGGGGCAGTAAGCTGGTGCAGTTGCAAGCAAAGCGTTGTGGCGGGATCTACATGTGAAGCGGAGTACATGGCAGCCTCGGAGGCAGCACAAGAGGCAATCTGGGTGAAGGAGTTCATTACCGGCCTAGGAGTCATACCCAATGCATCAGGCCCGATGACTCTCTTCTGTGACAACACTGGAGCTATTGCCCTTGCCAAGGAGCCCAGGTTTCACATGAAGACCAGGCATATCAAGCGTCGCTTCAACTCCATTCGTGAAAGTGTTCAATATGGAGACATAGATATTTGTAAAGTACATAAGGACCTGAATGTGGCAGATCCATTGACTAAACCTCCTCCTAGAGCAAAACATGATCAACACGAGAACTGCATGGGTGTTCGATTCATCACAATGTAACTAGACTATTGACTCTAGTGCAAGTGGGAGACTGTTGGAAATATGCCCTAGAGGCAATAATAAAATGGTTATTATTATATTTCTTTGTTCATGATAATTGTCTATTATTCATTCTATAATTGTGTTATCCGGGAATCGTAATACATGTGTGAATACATAGACCACAACACGTCCCTAGTGAGCCTCTAGTTGACTAGCTCATTGATCAAAATATAGTCATGGTTTCCTGACTATGGACATTGGATGTCATTGATAACGGGATCACATCATTAGGAGAATGATGTGATGGACAAGACCCAATCCTAAGCATAGCTTAAAGATCGTGTAGTTCGTTTGCTAGAGCTTTTCCGAATGTCAAGTATCATTTCCTTAGACCATGAGATTGTGCAACTCCCGGATACTGTAGGAGTGCTTTGGGTGTACCAAACGTCACAACGTAACTGGGTGACTATAAAGGTGCACTACGGGTATCTCCGAAAGTGTCTGTTGGGTTGGCACGAATCGAGACTGGAATTTGTCACTCCGTATGACGGAGAGGTATCTCTGGGCCCACTCGGTAATGCATCATCATAATGAGCTCAATGTGACCAAGTGGTTGATCACGGGATCATGCATTATGGTACGAGTAAAGTGACTTGCCGGTAACGAGATTGAACAAGGTATTGGGATACCGACGATTGAGTCTCGGGCAAGTAACGTACCGATTGACAAAGGGAATTGTATACATGATTGATTGAATCCTCGACATCGTGGTTCATCCGATGAGATCATCTAGGAGCATGTGGGAGCCAATATGGGTATCCAGATCCCGCTGTTGGTTATTGACCGGAGAGTCGTCTCGGTCATGTCTGCGTGTCTCCCGAACCCGTAGGGTCTACACACTTAAGGTTTGGTGATGCTAGGGTTGTTGAGATATTAGTATACGGTAACCCGAAAGTTGTTCGGAGTCCCGGATGAGATCCCGGACGTCACGAGGAGTTCCGGAATGGTCCGGAGGTGAAGATTTATATATAGGAAGTCAAGTTTCGGCCATCGGGAAAGTTTCGGGGGTAATCGGTATTGTACCGGGACCACCGGAAGGGTCCCGGGGGTCCACCGGGTGGGGCCACCTATCCCGGAGGGCCCCATGGGCTGAAGTAGGAGGGGAACCAGCCCCTAGTGGGCTGGTGCGCACCCCCCATGGGCCTCCCATGCGCCTAGGGTTGGAAACCCTAGGGGTGGGGGCGCCCCACTTGGCTTGGGGGGCACTCCACCCCCCTTGCCCCCCCTTGGAGATTCAATCTTCTAGGGCCGGCGCCCCCCCCCCTTGGGGTCCTATATATAGTGGGGGGGAGGGAGGGCAGCCGCACCCTAGCCCCTGGCGCCTCCCTCTCCCTCCCGTGACACTCCTCCCTCTCCCTGAGCTTGGCGAAGCCCTGCCGAGATCACCGTTGCTTCCACCACCACGCCGTCGTGCTGCTAGATCTTCATCAACCTATCCTTCCCCCTTGCTGGATCAAGTTGGAGGAGACGTCTTCCCAACCGTACGTGTGTTGAACACGGAGGTGCCATCCATTCGGCGCTAGGTCATCGGTGATTTGGATCACGACGAGTACGACTCCATCAACCCCGTTCTCTTGAACGCTTCCACGCGCGATCTACAAGGGTATGTAGATGCACTCCCCTCTCCGTCATTGCTAGATGACTCCATAGATTGATCTTTGTGATGCGTAGAAAATTTTAAAATTCTGCTACGTTCCCCAACAGTAACATAGCCAAACAATGGTTTGCTAGGAAAGGTGGGTTAGAAGCTTGACATGGCAATATGGGAGGCATGATATAGCAAGTGGTAGATATCGCAGCATAGCAAAAGAGCGTGAAACTAGCAAGCAAAGATAGAAGTGATTGCGAGGGTATGGTCATCTTGCCTACAAAGCTCTCCGAGAAGACGAAAGCTTGATCCTCATAAGCGTACTCAACGGGTTCCTCGATCACGAACTCGTCTCCCGGCTCTACCCAAAGCAAGAACACAGGCCAAGGAAAGAACAATCAACCACGGTGCAATGCGCAAGCAACATGATGCAAAACATGGCATGATATGCGGGATGTGCTAGGCAATGCATATGCGGGCTTCGGAAGGAAAAGATTGAACCATGCCTCAACTTGGCGAACCAAGTGCGCCGCTGGAAAGATGAGGTGATTTCGGTCGAAATCGATATAAAGATCACCGGAATCAGATGCACGGTTTGCAAATGGAAAGCAAAACAATAATGGCACAATTCTGCGATTAACAGCACGATACCATCTAGAATGCAACAAGAAGCTAAGCTACTGCACTCCAACATAGAAACAAAGCACATGGCAGTGATCTACTCAAGATGCTTGACAAAAGATGAACACTGAGCTACGGCTAAATCACACAATAGCAGGTTCAAACAAGCATGGCAAAAGTGCAAAAGATAACAACACCACAGACTTAGTGAAAATAACAATATGTCAGGATTTAACATGAGGAGGCAATGTTTAGAGCAAGATAACAACATGCTACATGATCAGATCATAGCAATACGAGGCCTGGCATGAATCTACTCAAGACATATAACAAAAGTCCCTTACTGACCATAAGCCAAAAAGGATTAGAAGATATGATGGCACCCATGTAAACATAGCAAGTTTCGTTAACAGATTCAGACTTAGCAGAAAACTAGAAATAGCATAAGCAGAATTATGAAGGCATGTTTGCGAGCTCGATGCACTCAACACATGGCATTGCATGACAAACTAAGCATACTCCCAGCAAGAAGACATGTTCAAGAAGCTAACCATGGCAAGAACAAGTTCATAGCATGCATGGATCAACTACAACAACCTTGGCAAAATTGATTAACACGTAAACAATCTGCCAGGAACATTTTATAGCAAAAGTAGAGCAAGATTGAGTCATTCTAGGGCACTCCATAAATGCAAACAAAGACACGAATGGATAGCACATAACAATATCTCAAAATCATCCTTATTGAACATGCTCAAATGAGGCATGGATCACTCTGTAGCAACATGAATACATGGCATAAAAATAACGTCAGGGAAAAGACTTAGAAGAATTCTAAGTCGCTAAAATCAGCAACATCACGAGAGCTACTTGGCATGCTTGTGCTAGTCACCACATTGATCACCAAAATACATGGCATACACCCTTGTAAATATGGCATGTCATATAACAAAGCACATGTAGAGCTCATGCCCAAAAGATGCACACAATAATCATGGCAAAAATGATAGAAGCTCATAAACTGCTAAGAAAAAGAAACTAACATTTTATAGCACTCTTGCAACAGCATTTTAGGCATTAAGATGGACTCAAACAAGCCTGGTGCAATGGAATGAAATAAAGAGGACATCCTAACGAACAATTTGATATGCCACACGCACGAAACGGAGCTACGATGGTAGAGATGTGGTGCGATGAACATGGCTAAAAAAATATGCAGAAAAAGACTTAGTGAAGAAAAAGAGGTCAACCCTAGATATTTTGGATCCAGATCTGAGCTCGGAATACGAAGTTCGTCGGGGACGGAGGCGCGGCGGCCGGAGTTCGTCACCGGAGACGGGGGAGACGGCCGAAGTGGAGGCAGAGCGGGGCGGCACCGGGCGAAGGAGGCGAGGTGCGGCAGCCGGAGTGGCGCGGCGCTCGGCGACGGAGCAAGGCGTGGTGTCTCGCGGCGGCCGGCGGCCGGCGGAGAAGGCGGCGGGGACGGCAACCGGTGGCGGCGAGGAAGAGGCGGCGCGGTCGTGGGAGCTCGGCGGCGGGGCGAGGGGCGGCGATGGGCCAGGAGGGCCCGCTGCGGGCTCGCCGGGCTGCGGCGGCGGGTGGCGGTGGAGGTGCCATGTGGCGCCCTCTGGTTGGCCGCGGGCATGTCCGGCGGAAACAGACACGTCCGGCGCGGAGAGTGGAAATTTTAGGGTTTCATCTGAGATTGGACGGGGGAGTCACATATTTATACATAAAAGGAGCTAGGAGAGTCCAAATGAGGTGCGGTTTTCGGCCACGCGATCGTGATCGAACGGCCGAGAGGATGGAGGGGGTTTAGCTGGGTTTTGGGCCACTTTGGAGGGGTGTTGGGCCTGCAACACACACGAGGCCTTTTACGGTTCCTCGGTTAACCATTGGAGTATCAAACAAACTCCAAATGGCACGAAACTGACAGGCGGTCTACCGGTGGTGCACCAAGGCCGCTTGGCAAATCTTGGTCCATTCCGAGAAAGTTTAACACCCGCACATGAAAAGAGGCAAAAGGGGGCGCTGGACGACATAGGAGTGTTGGATTGCAAAACAGACAACGGGGAAAATGCTCGGATGCATGAGACGAACATGTATGCAAATGCGATGCACATGACGACATGATATGAAATGCATGACACGCAAACAAATGACAAGGCAACAACAGCGAATAACTGGAAGACACGTGGCGCAACAGTCTCGGGACAGCACAGTACACCTGGCATGTCAGAAGGTTTCAATGCAAAGATGTCCCGGTTCTCACGGATGAACTCGATGAGCGTGCTTTCCTATTTCAGATCCAGGTTAGCGCTAATACTGAACTGCTGTGATGAATCACCAGGAACAAAATCAACCATTTTAGTGTCCGCAACCGATTTAAATTTTAGTGCCGGATCATGCTCCGTAGTTGGCTTTTTCAGAGAAGTCATATCCGCCGGATCAACATTGTCCTTATAAAACTTCAGCTCATCTGTGGCACAAACAGACTCAGCATAAGCCGCATCCCCTTCTTCACACTCTAAGGCAATCTTCCTACTCCCATGTATCATGATGGTCCCCTTATGACCCGGCATCTTAAGCTGCAGATAAACATAACACGGCCTCGCCATGAACTTAGCATAAGCCGGCCTCCCGAACAGGGCATGATATGGACTCTTGATTTTCACCACCTCAAAAGTCAATGTCTCCGATCTGGAGTCATAATCATCTCTGAAAGCCACCTCTAGAGCTATCTTGCCAACCGGATATGCCGATTTACCAGGCACCACACCATGAAAGATGGTGTTCGACGGTTTAAGATTCTTATCTGTCAGCCCCATGCGATGGAAGGTGTCATAGTAAAGGATATTGATACTGCTCCCTCCATCCATAAGCACCTTGGTGAACTTGTAACCCCCAACCTGAGGTGCCACTACTAAGGCCAGATGACCCGGATTATCAACCCGGGGCGGATGATCCTCTCGGCTCCATAAAATGGGTTGCTCCGACCATTGCAAATACTGAGGCACCACCGGTTCAACAGAGTTCACGGCCCTTTTGTGAAGCTTCTGATCGCGCTTACACAAGCTAGTGGTAAAGACATGATACTGCCTGCTGTTCAACTGCTTCGAATTGCTCTGATAACCCGACTGCTTCTGTTGTTGATTACCCTGATGGTTATAACCTCCCTGATTGCCCTGATTACCTTGATTGCCATGTCCGGTTTGATTGCCTTGGAATCCTGAACCAGCGCTGCCACCACCATAACCCGGCCCATGAAAACCGCCTCCTGAACTGCTGGGCGGGCCATTGTCATATTGAAACATATTGGAATTTTTAAATTCTCGCATGATGAAGCAATCCTTCCAAAGATGCGAGGCTGGCTTCTCTTTGGATCCGTGCTTTGGACAAGGTTGATTTAACAGGCGCTCCGGATTGGGGCCCGACCCTCTGCCCCGCTGGGGCGGTTTACCCTTGCGACGCTGACCGTTATCCTGGGCGTTGGTGTTAGCCACAAAGTCCAAGCTATTATCCGCCTTGCGCTTACCATTGTTCCCATGGCCTGCCGGGTTATGTTGCTGCTCCTTGGCACTGCCGTTCTTTTTCCCCTTCCCTGGTTTGTCCTCCTCGGAATCAGGGTCCTTGGTACTATCTGAATCGGCATATTTAACCAAAGCGGCCATAAGCGTTGACATGTCATTACAATGACGTTTGAGCCTTCCCAACTTCAGTTTTAATGGCATAAACCGGCAGCTGCCCTCCAACGTCAAGACTGCTGTATCAGCATTGATGCGGTCTGACGAATGCAAAATAGCTGAGACTCGCTTCACCCAATGGGTCGTAGACTCCCCATCCTCTTGAACACAAGCGGCTAGGTCCACAATTGACATGGGCTGCTTACACGTATCCTTAAAATTCTGGATAAACCGGCTCTTTAACTCGGCCCATGACGCAATGGAATTAGCTGGTAAACTCTTTAACCAGGTACGGGTTGTTCCTTCCAACATCATGGTGAAATACTTAGCACCCACTACTTCATTCACATCCAGCATCTCCATTGCCATCCCATAACTCTCAACCCATGACTCAGGGGGCAAATCGGCGGGGTAATTGGGCACCTTACGAGGGCCCTTAAAATCCTTGGGCAGTCGCACATTACGCAAGGCCGGGGTGAGGCATGGTACCCCCAAAGAACTAAAGACCACACCTGGCTCCACTAAGGTGGTTGGACGAACCGGAGTAGGCTGACGAGCTATGTGCTAAGCTACTATCTCGGCCTCTCGATGTGCTCGGCCATGATCCACCACATATTGTGCATTAGCTCCACCACCCGCCGGGTTATAGTGCCGTGCACTGCTTGACATAGCCGGTTCATCGATATGCCTATTGTAGCTCTGACTTGGACGGGGGGGGGAATGGATCCTCTCCCGACTATGCGAGTAAGCCTGCTGCTGGGTTAAAGCCGTTTGGAGGAGTTCTCTAGCCCGTCGTGTCTCAACCGCCACCGGTGACTCGCCTTCGATTGGAAGAGCTGCCAATCGCGAAGCGGCGGCCACAATGTTATCGAACGGGTTGGAGTAATGCCCTGGGGTGTCGGAACGCGTTGTGACAAAATGTTGTTCTGACAAGGCGGGTCCATCGTGCGCGGCTGAACCAGCGCTCCTGTTACTGGTGCCTTCGTCCGGTTTACCATTGGCTGGTTACTGGTTCCTGCTCCTGGCGTGTTGAAGAGATTTCTTGGCTCATAACCCGGCGGGATGTGCGACCGGTATCTCCTCCTCATGACCTCATCTGAGGCACTCTGATCCAGCCTAAGCCGGCAGACCTGAGCCTCTAACTCGGCCCGTTCTGTAGCTATCCTAGCGTTCTCTGCCGCCAGGTCCGCCTTAGCCTGAGTTATCTGATCCTTCACCTTAGCAATCTCCGCCTTGTGCTGATCCTGGTTTGCCGCATCCACTTCTGCTGCCAGCAACGTTGCTAAAGCGTCAAATAAATCGGACAAAACCTGAGCCAGAGACGGCGCAGAGCCCCTTGCCCCTGCTGGCGTTGCTGTTGCTGAACCGGAGATCATTGCCGCAAAAGTAGAAGAGTGTTGTGTTGGCTGTGTACCGGCCATGAAGACCGCGACCCGGTTTGGCAGATCAAGGGGGTCCAGAGTACTGTTGCCATCGGAACCTCCACTAACCCGGCCATCCTGCAGCTGGTATAGCGACTCGGTCTCTCCGGTTGAAGACTCGTCATCGGAGCAGACAATGGTTTCGCCACCAGATGCCGATCCATCCTCATATTCCGCTCCGTGGATGACACCTACGGAGACATGCTTTACGGCGGGCTCGACCGGGGCAGAGCTTGCACACTGAGCCGTCTCGATGGTGTCGGTGTAGATGTCCGGCTTAGGGCCCGGTTCACCGATCTTGTCGATGAAGATGTGAATTCCACCAAAGGGGACCCGGTACCCGTATTCAATTGAACCGGCCTCGGGACCCCATCAGGCGTCGTCGATGTAGAGCTTGACGCGATGACTTTTAGTCATCCGGACCACAGCGTATCCCTTGAGTCCTCCGAAGCTGCCCTTCAAGAACTCGAAACCATCATGCGATAGCCCCATGGTGGGCGCCAACTGTCGTGGTTTTGTCATGGCAGATGTCCTTGTGAAAGGACTTAGTCGTGGAGCCATCGCTACGGGTTAGCTTAAAGGGGTTAAAGCGGACAAGGGACGTGAGAGTTTATACTAGTTCGGCCCCTTACGATGAAGGTAAAAGCCTACTCCAGTTGTGATGGAATTGCTAGGGTTTCGATGACTAGGGAGCGAATCCGCTTGCCTAGCTCTCGAGTTGTTGTATGTTGTCCCTAAACCGCCGCCGGGTCGTCCCTTTATATACACAGGTTGACGCCCGCCGGTTTACAGAGTCCCGAGGCCGGATCATCATTGTGTCCAACTCGGTCTCTATTCCTCCTATCTTGCAATACAAGTTACATGACAATATCAATTTATGTCTACATGCCTTAACCCGCCTTAGGGCCTTGGGCCTTCATAAAGCGCCATCATCCTTTATCTTCTGGGCTTCTAATTCTTATAGAGTTAACCCGACCACTCCTGGCCGGTTTATGTCCAGTAGTAATATCCCCAACACTAAGTGCTAATGCTTTGGCCCGGTTCTCTATTAAAAGGAGGCCTTAATATCCCTTAGTTTCCGCTAGAACCACGCTGCCATGGGAGGGTAGGACAATAGATGTCATGCAAGTTCTTTTCCATAAGCACGTATGACTATATACGGAATACATGCATACATTATATTGATGAATTGGAGCTAGTTCTGTGTCACCCTAGGTTATGACTGATACATGATGAATATCATCCAACACAATTATCATTGCCAATCCATTGCCTACGAGCTTTTCATATATTGATCTTTGCTAAGTTACTTTCGTTGCTACTTCTGTTTCAATTTCTACAAAGCTGCTATTGTTACTTTCACCACCGTTACCTTTACTTCCATACTACTTTGCTACTAAATACTTTGTTGCAGATATTAAGTATTTCAGGTGTGGTTGAATTAACAACTCAACTGCTAATACTTGATAATATTCTTTGGCCCCCCTTATGCCAGATCAATAAATTTGGGTTGAATACTCTACCCTCAAAAACTGTTGTGAACCCCTATACTTGTGGGTTATCAAGACCTTTTTCTAGCGCCGTTGCTGGGGAGCATAGTTCTATTCTCTGAGTCACTTGGGATTTATATCGGTTGATCACTATGAAGAATTTTAAAGATACCAAAACCAAGATTTTTCCCTGTAGAACGAGGGGAGGTAAGGAACTGCCATCTAGCTCTGCACTAGATTCACCTTCTGTTTTGAGTAATCTTGTGACACCTACCCCTGCTATTGATTCTGATATGCCGCATGCTATTGATGGTGCTACTTCTGCTATACATGATGCTTATGATGGTACTACTGCTTTTCTTGATAATGATGTGCCACTGGGTGAATTTCTTGATGAACAAATTGCTAGAGTTAATGATATTGAGAATGCCAAAAATGACGATATTTCTAAAACCGATGAAATTATTCAAAACTAAAAACTTTGAAACACTTGATAAGACTAGCTCTCCTAGATATGAACTTCCTGTTATACCGGAGGGTTATGTTATGGATGGAGAGGTAGCTAGGGACTTTCTTGCTTGTAAGGATAGAGATGATCTTAAGAAATTATTATGCAAGTGGAAAGAAAAAGCTTTGAATGCTAGAATGCAATATGATCCTAAGTTTACTACTTCACCTATCTTTGTTACTGATAAGGATTATGAATTCTCTGTCGACCCTGAGTTGATTACTTTGGTTGAATCTGATCCTTTCCACGGTTATGAATCTGAAACTGTTGTGGCACATCATACTAAATTGAATGATATAGCCACCTTATTTTCTCATGAGGAAAAATTCACTATTACTATATTATTAAGCTGTTTCCTTTCTCATTAAAGGGTGATGCTAAGATATGGTTTAATTCTCTTGCTCCTGGTTGTGTGTGTAGTCCCTAGGATATGATTTATTACTTCTCTAAAAAATATTTTTCTGCTCATAAGAAACAAGCTACTTTACAGGAAATATTTAACTTCGTGCAAATTGAAGAAGAGAGTCTCCAACAAGCTTGGGGGAGGCATCTCCAATTACTTAATGCTTTGCCTGATCACCCTCTTAAGAAAAATGAAATACTCGATGTCTTTTATAATGGACTAACCGATGATTTTAGGCACCACCTAGATAGTTGTGTTGGTTGTGTTTTTAGGGAACAAACTGTTGAGCAAGCTGAAGTACTCTTAAATAATATATTGAGTAATGATAATGATTGGACTCTTCCTGAACAACCTCCTAAGCCAACTTCGAAGAAAAGAGGTATTCTATTTCTTAGTCCTGAAGATATGCAAGAGACAAAGAAATCTATGAAAGAAAAAGGTATAAAAGCTGGAGATGTTAAGAATTTACCACCTATTGAAGAAATACATGGTCTTGATAACCCAACACAGGTAGTAGAGGTAAATTCTCTCTATAGATTTGATGAAGGTGATATTCCTCATAATAAGTCTGCTAGTCAATGCTTGGATGAGTTTGATAACTTTATTGTTAAACAAGAAAACTTCAATGCATATGTTAGTAGACAATTGAAACGTAATGCTTATATGCTTGATTGCTTGGGTGACTATATGTGTAGAACTGTTAATGATCTCAAGATTATTTGTAAACATGCTTCCATGGTAAAAACTCAAGTACAACAAGTTCTTAAGGCACAGAATGATTTGGTCAATGAATGATCCTGATGTTAGAGTTATGACTAGAGGTGGTAAAATGACACAGTAACCTTTGTATCCTTAGGGCCATCGTAAGAGAATTGAACAAGATTCTCAAAGAATTAATACTGATGCATCTAGTCCTTCAAAGAGGAAAAAGAAAACTGATAGGAGTTTGCATGCTTCTAGTCAACCTGTTATAGACACACATGAGAATCCAAATGATATTTCTATTTCTGATGTTGAAACACAATCTGGTGATGAACATGAACCTAGTGATAATGTTAATAATGATGTTCATGTTGATTCTCAACCTAGTAATGATAATGAGGTGGATATTGCACCTGCTGTTGATCTTGATAACCCACAACCTAAGAATAAGAGATATGATAAGAGAGACTTCATTTCTAGGAAACATGGTAAAGAAAGAGAACCATGGTTCCGAAACCCATGCCCTTTACTCCTAAAACATCCAAGAAAAAGGATGAGAAGGAATTTGAGCGCTTTGTTGAAATGCTTAGACCTGTCTTTTTGCGCTTGTGTTTGACTGATATATTGAAAATGTCTCCTTATGCTAAGTATATGAAAGAAATTGTTACAAATAAAAGAA
This sequence comes from Triticum urartu, assembly GCF_056163025.1. Classification (NCBI taxonomy): domain Eukaryota; kingdom Viridiplantae; phylum Streptophyta; class Magnoliopsida; order Poales; family Poaceae; genus Triticum; species Triticum urartu. Next base: position 164,919,983 of record NC_141876.1, on the reverse strand, counting down.
AGATACCGAAAGCTGGAATTTCCACTATGCTTGATAATTATACGTTTAAGGGTGTAATACCAAAGAAACTCGGAGATCCAGGAATACCAACTATACCATGCTCCATTAAAAGAAACTATGTTAAAACTGTATTATGTGATTTGGGAGCCAGTGTTAGTGTTATGCCTTTCTCTTTGTATCGTAGACTTGATTTGAATAAGTTGACACCTACTGAAATCTCCTTGCAAATGGCTAATAAATCAACTGCTATACCCATCAGTATTTGTGAGGAAGTGCCTATTGTAGTTCCAAATGATACTATCTTAACGGACTTTGTTATGCTTGATATTCCCGAGGACAACAGTATGTCGATCATCCTTGGTAGACCCTTTTTGAATACTGCAGGGGCTGTTATTGATTGCAACAAGGGCAATGTTACTTTTCATGTTAACGGTAATGAGCATATGATACACTTTCCAAAGAAACAACCTCAATTTAATAGCATCAATTCTATTGGAAAATTTTGAACTATTGCTATTGGAGGTTTTGAATTCCCTATTCTTACTGTCAAAAAGAAATATGATATTCTTATTGTTGGGGACATGCATATGCCCGTTAAGGTAACCAAGTGTTATATGAAGATTCTCCGGTTTCATGTCACTCATAAGAAGTTTGTTAATAAGACTTGATCAACCTTGTTAATGGATTCCTTTTGACGGGCGTGAGATGGATGAATTTAGTAAACACAACTTTCTGTACCCACCTTTTACTTTCTATTATTTAGAATAAATAAAGCAAAAACATTATTATTTCCTTGTTTTTTGAATTATCCGTGCAATAAAAAAATGACCACAAAATAAAAGTTCTCCAAATGCCCTGAAAATTTAGTACGACTTTTTCTAGAATATTTGAGAATTTCTGGGACTAAAAACACAGCAGGGGATGCACAAGTGGGCCTCAATCTCACAGGGTGTGCCACCCCCTAGATGCGCCTACAAGGCTTGTGGGCCCCACGTGGGTCCCCCTCACTTATTTCCAGCACCCATCCAATTCGTCTTCCTCCAGAAAAAATCCCACCATTGCTCAAACCCGTGTTCTAGCTCATTTCGTTGCCATTTTCGATCTCCTTGCTCAAAGCTCCATTCGCAAAACTGTTTTGGGGAATTGTTCTTCTATAGGTGACTCCTCCAATGGTCCAATTGGTTTTTGTTCTAGTGCTTTATATATTGCAAATTTTTGCTACTGTGGTGACCTTGTTCTTGAGCTTGCATGTCAAATTTATATGGTCCAAAGTAGTTTTGTTGCATGATATAGCCTCTAGACACTTGTGGGAGTAGTTGCTATCAATCTCATTGAGTTTTTTTCACTTTTATTTTGAGTCACTAAAGATTTCTGAAATTTTTCAGAGGAAGAAAATGTTTAGGAAGATATACCAAGGTGGTTCCTCGAGGAAGCAAGCCCCAAGGCTCGCGATACATGAGCCAGACCTTGAACCACCAAGGGAAGCTCTAGTACGGCCTTGCAGTAGCCGTCAGATCAATTCATTGTTGATGCAGGTTTCACGGAGGAATTCGATACGTACATGCAAAATGCTAGCCTTGAGGACTTCATGTCAGATAAGTGTCGGCAGTACTATCACCTCACTGATTCCTTTGTGAGAAGATTTAAGTTTACATCCCAGCGCAATACTCACTATGTTCTATTTGATCTTTATGATAAATCATTTACCATGGACCTAGAAGATTTTAGTGATGCATGAAAAATTCCACAATGGGGCAGTCATAGTGAACCTCGTAAAACTAATATAACGATTTCCGTGCTAGCATCACTGTGGGAGAAACTAGAAATATTACACAAGCTACCATAGGGAGCATTCACTTTCATGTCATGCATTATTTTGCTCTCTTTATAGGGAGATGCATTAATGGTAAACATGACCATAGCCACCTTTGTGCATCAGATCTTAGTGCCCTCGAGTGTGCGGTAATGGGTGATAAATGATATAACTAGAGGGCTATTATTGCAAGAAGGTTACATAATAATGCTAAAGATGGAGATTTCTTTGATGGGATTTTTGCCACCCATTTAGCTAATTATCTTGGGGTACTCATAAGGGATGATGAAATTGAGTTACCACCTACTTTCCTTGATTATAATTGTCGTGTCAAAACGGGTGGACCTCTGGGTAGGTGTCTCGAGTTGTGGATCTGGGATCGAGGGGGAACAAGGGACGAGGAATGCAGTGTTTACCCAGGTTTGGGCCCTCTCGAAGAGGTAATACCCTAGTCCTGCTTGATTATATTGGATGTATAGTATGGTTTACAGAGTAGATCTACCTCAAGATCAGCATGAGCTAAACCCTTAGGTGATGAGGTGATGAATATGTCTCTTGTCCTAAAGACTACAACCCCCGATTTATATAGACACCGGTAGGGTTAGGGTTACCAGAGATGGATTACAATAAGGAATAAAGAGATCCCGCCTATCCTTGACTTGGAGGGAACACCACGGCTTCATAGATCTCCCGTCACTATAAGGCTTCACCAGTCCGGCCCATACTCAATGGGTCGACGCCTCGAGGACCCCTTAGTCCGTAACTCCCTTAGTAGCCCCCGAACTTGCCTCCAACGCCCAAGCCTGAGTCCGGCATCTTCTCACCTAACAGTGTTCTGCTTGCGAGGTGAGTTCTCCGATTTCCTCATTCATGTTCGGAGCCAAGGGATGTCCGGAATCTCAAACAGCAGTTTTTTCTTAGCAACGAAGCTAAAAACAAAAACCGTTCAAGTGTAAATAGTGCCTACGCCTGACAACTTTTTCTCTTTTGAAGAGTCGCGTCCGGCCATAATGCCGAGCAATTACTATTTCTCGAAGCACGGCTCGAGGCCGACGCCACGTTTGGCACGTCTCCTCGAGGTGGAGATCGTGTCCCACCTTTCGGGGATATGATCAATGATTTCGATTCCCCTCCCCGCACATAACGTTGTGGGCGTATTGGGAAGTGAAGAAGCCAACAGCGTGGAAAAAGGAACCCCTGGCTTGTCAACAGCCTATAAAGGGGGAGGTACTATAGTTAGCATCCCACGTCTTCTTCCACCTTCCGCTCACATAGATCCTCAGAGCTCTGGCGCCCCTTTTCATTACGTCCACAGCAAATCCCACTCCATCTCCAACCATGGCCGTATCCGGTGCCAACGGGATGTGGGAGGCCTCCATCGTCACCGACGGCGATATCGTAAAGCTAAAGTAGGTCGGCTATTTTTTGGCCTACATTGCCCATCGGGCCCCCAAAGAGGGCCAGATCATCCCTACGCCCGAGCTGGGCGAAAGGGTCATATTCCTCCCTCATTTCCTTAGGGGCCTTGGATTTCCCATGCACCCCTTTGTGCGGGGGTTGATGTTCTTCTACGGGCTAGATTTTCATGATCTACCCCCAACTCCATTCTCCACATCTCGTCCTTTATTATCTTCTGTGAGGCCTTCCTCCAAGTCCAGCCACACTTCGGCATGTGGCTAAAGGTGTTCAACGTCAAGCCCAAGGTAGTTGGTGGCGAACAAGCGGACTGTGACCGAAGGGCCACTTTGTCGACACCATCAGAATGTGGCAAAAGGAATGGTTCTATATCACTGAGCGACAAGGAGCTGGCTGGGCAGCGGCTCCCATATTCAGATCCGGACCTCCTACCAGGCAGGCCTCATGGATCAACAAGAGCCCGGACTGGGGGTCCACTGATGATTTGAAGGCGCTGCAGAAGAGCGTCTTCAGCGTAATGGAGACTAGCGCGAAGCTGGTCGACGTTATTCAGATCATGCTCCATCGTTGACTACTCCCCTGCCAGGAGAGGGCCAAGCCAATGTGGGAGTACGACCCCGAAGATCCAGCCACCGTGAAACACTTCTTTGGCATGACCCACAAGAAAGTGTGGGGCCAGCTATTCAAGCTGCAGAAGGACTGGCCGGTCGAAGGGGAGGAAGTCGGCCTCGATGCTGCAAACCCTCCGAAGAAGGTGAGCGGTACTTGTCTTAACATGAGTTCGAACATTTGCATCGTACGATTTGATCCAAACCTTTTAATGTGGATTTTGTAGTGCTAGCTCGCCAAGGCCAAGAAGATCAGCGGCCTGGTGCCGCTGCCACAACGGCCCTGATTCGAACGGCTAGAGAAGATGTTGGTCGTGGTGCCGTAGAAGGCGCCCGACAAGAAGGGCAAGAAAATGGAGGTACCGGAGGCCAGGGAGGGCCTCCGCCGTAGGTCTCGTCCGAGCAACTGGTCCGGAGATGCTGCGGCCTCATCCGTACAGAATGGGTCGTGGATGATGACGAGGATGAGAGTGCCTCCTCGCGCTCAAAAAAGAGGGCGGCGGCCAAGGACGTCAAAGAGGTTCAACCCCCTCAAGTTCTGAAGAAGCAGCGCCAACCTATGTTGGTCCTGTCACACAGCTCGGACAAGGAATCTGAAACGTCCGTGTAACATTCCAAAATTCTAAATTTTGGAATGTTATATTAAATAGATAGTTTTGATTGTTTGATTGCTTGTGTGAAATTGAGTGAATTTTGAAACTTTTTGAAAGTTAAATGAGAGGGAATAAAAGGACTTTCCCAAACTTTCACCTTGCATTTCTGATCTCCATGAATTCAAATTCTTTTCAAATAAGAAACCCTAGAGAGAAGATGACATGACTTCTTCCATTATAAATGAAAAGGGTTTTGAGAAGATTTGAATTTCATTTGGAAATATTTCAAGTTCAGAAACTTTATGCAACTCAATGATTTTCATATGAAATATGAGTTGGGAGTTTAAAAGAATTAAATTTAAAAGTCCCTTTGAAATTATTTTCAATTTGGAGTTATTTGGGTTGTATTCAAATTATTTTTCTCCAAAAATAAAATATATGGAAACTAGGGTAAAATGATTCCCTACAATAGAAAAATGGAGAGAAATAAATTTGAAATCATTTTGCTATCTTTAAAATGATTTTATTGGGTTTTATTGCACTAGTAGCACTGTTTGACTTGACTGAATTTTTGTGGATTTTATTTGACTCTAAAAAAATGTTCACGTGGTAGAACATCTTTTTCTGAAAATTTTGATATATAATATGCCTATATAACATTTTTAATATTTATTGTTTTATTTGTATTTTTTCCTATAAAAATTGTTTAAAAAAGAAAAAGATCTCCGCCGACTGGGCCAAAGCCCAGCCAGCCGACCGGCCCAGCCCGCGCTCCATTGTCTTCCACCCGGAGTCCGCCCGGGTTCCGACTCGCCGGAGCCGTACGAGCTCGGGAGAGCTTCCCGAGGCCAGTGCCCCCCCCCCTTATAAGCAGACATCGCGCCCCCTGGACCCCATTCCGCCGCCGCCCAAGTCCGCCGCCAGCGCCCCGCCTCGTCGCGCGACGCCGCAAGCCATCGCCGCCGCCTGCTGCACCACCCCGCCGCCCTGCGTAACCGCCACCGCCTACTCGCCCACCGGAGCATCTTGCCGCCGACGCCGCGGTTGGCCTCGATGCCGGAGCTACTGCCGCTGAACCCCACCACCCGAACTAGTAAAACTGTTGGTCCGGTTTATTTATTTAGGGTTTTCTTTCAGTTTATTTTTTCGGTTCGGTTTTCTTTTAAAACCGAACGGTTTTCTTTTTAGTTAATTATTTAGTGAACGTCCGCTGTTTATTTTTAGAAAAACGAACGTTCGTTATTTAGTCTTTTTCTGTTAGTTTTAGTCAGGGACCTATCCGCGATTGTTTATTTTATAGTTTAGCCCCTGATCTTGAAACAATCACTACTTTTTGCTCGCTTATCCAAATTCAACGAAACCAACGCCCACGTCTTCGTTATGATCTCCTCTATCTAGATAAACAACTTAAACATATTTTTGAAAGTTTAAAATTTGATTTCAAACAGATTTCAATTTGAATCTTCTCTCTAGGGTTTCAATTTGATTTCAAACAGATTTCAAACCAACGCCCACGTCTTCGTTATGATTTCAATTTGAAAGTTTTATAACTCTCATTTAGTTGATTCTTTTTGCAAATCGAAGCTCTTGACCTAAACTTTCTAATAAGGCCAAATTCAGCCAATTTTGGTAGTGTTAGAAATTGTTTTTTGTTTCAAGAGTTAATTGCTTGTTTTTGAAAATTTCCGAGATCTTTTCTTCGATTTGTTTGCATGAGTGCTTATGTATGCAATTGCTTGCCTATGATAGATTGACCGGAGTGTGACGAGTAGAACTATCAGGAGTTATGAGTGCACATCATCTTCATCAATAGTACAAGGCAAGTTCACACTTTGATCATATCCCTTTATTACCCAATTTTATGCTTTAGTTCCAATCCTCAAACACTGCATGAGTAGGACTTGTTTAACTTGTGGGTATTGGGAAGTAGTTGATGAGGTAGAACCTATTGTCTTTTACTTCAAACCCTGGGTTGTTATTAAGTTATGCTTATACTGCTATGCTATGCTCGTAGACATGGATTGGTTTGAGTGATCCATGACAGATGTGAGAGTTATCGTTAATGGTTAACTTAAGGTGGCTACTTTAATACACATCTAGGTGGATTGGTTGGGGCACCCTGGAGTACCCAGTGGTCGTCCGGACACCTGGAGCAATCCAGTGTTGTCCTGGGATATCCCGGAGTACCCATGTGATCATCCTATGGTTTGCCACCGAGGCTCAAAGGGATCATAAGATTATTCATGCTAGAAACTTCTGTGTGCAGCCACAAGCCATTATGGGCTCTAGCATAGTTGAGTAATTTTTGGGAATCCTTTCCATGATGGGCTAGAAGATGTAGGGGGGTTGTAGGTGTACCGACCTATCTATCGGTTAAGGGGACCTCCTAGGAAAGACTGTGTCTCGGTCATCCGTTTCTCAAACATCATGTAGTGCGAGAAATCCAATGGAGGAGATCGAGTCTTGTGGGGAAAAGTGCGCAAACCTCTCCAGAGTGTACAAACTAATCATGGTTAGTCGTGTCCCGGTTATGGACATCTTGAGTATCTGGTACTTGAATTATTGGTTTGATCTCGTCACTTTAGTTAAATAATTTGTTGGGTTATAACTATTATTTTGGGGTTCAGTTGGAGGAACCTTCTCAATAATTTCAACCAACTTTGTAGTTAGATAAAATATATTCCTTTGTTTTAGGAAAAAATTAGCTTTATGCAATGTTAAACTTAGAGCCTCCACCAGCCAAATATGCATGTCGTAATAGCAATTATTTCAGCCTTGCTCTATAGTGTGAAATTGCCAGTACATTCAATGTACTGACCTACATGGCTACAACATCTTTGTAGCGACCCGACCTCAAACGGTCAAGTCTCTGTGCTGACACACACAGTACTCGAAGGATTTATAACAACGTAGCAATCACACACTTATTACATCAAATGTCTCAAGAGAGAACTTATTACAATAAATGTGGCTTGAGGCCATCTAATACGATAACAACGGAAGTCTTGGAAGATAAAGTGAGTCCATCAACTCCAACGGCATAGCTGAGCTGCACGGCAATGACCTAACGAACCTTACTCCTTGTCTGAAAAGTCTGCAACATAATATGTTGCAGCCCGAAAACAGATCAGCACATGGAATATGCTGACAATGTAACACAGTAGAGCAAGAACGGAGTAATGCTATCACTACATGCATATTTGGCTGGTGGAAAGCTCTATGGTTATAGTTTTGGGAAAAGCCAATTTTTTCCTACAACAAAGGAATAGATTTTACTTAACTATCATGGTAGTTGAAACATCATTGAGAAGGTTGCTCCAACTCAATCCCAATTAAAAGTTATTACCAACCCAACAATATTAATTAAGAGTGATGAGATACATATGATAATCCAAGTACTAGATACTCATGACTTGTCCATAACCAGGGACACGGCTAACCATGATTAGTTTATACACTCTGCAGAGGTTTGCGCACTTTTCCCCACAAGACCCGATCTCCTCCGTTGGATTTCTCGCACTGCCGGGTGTTTGAGAAACGGATGACCGAGACACAGTCTTTCAGAAGCATTAACTCCGTACTCCGGGCAGACCATACCAACCTACATCCCTCTACCTGCTGATCCACCTCTTCAGGAGCTTCACACAACTTACTCTACTATGCTAGAGCCCATAATAGCTTGTGGATGCACACGGAAGTTTCTAGCATGAAATATCTCAGTTCCCTTTGAGCCTGGGTGGCGGGCCATAGGATTATCACATGGGTACTCCAGGATATCCTAGGACAACACTGGATTCCCCAGGTGCCCGACAAACAATCCACCCATATGTGTATTTAAGTTGCCACCTTAAGTTGAACCATTAATTAATAATCTCACATCTGTCATGGATTTCAGTCGCCCAAACCACGTCTACGAGCATAGCATAGCAATATAAGCATTATGTAGAAGTAACTCCCAAGGGTTTGATAATAACAGGGCAATAGGTTCTACCTCATCAACTACTTCCCAACCCACATGTTAATCACATCCTAATCATGCAATGTTTGAGGATTGGAGCTAATGCATAAAAACTGAGTATGGAAAGAGTATGATCAATGTGTTACTTGCCTTGCTGATGATTCGCAAAACCTAGAGACTCGTAGTAGCACGCTTCACACTCTGGGTGTTCTATCGCAAACAAACAATAGCATGCATAAGCATTCAAGCAAAGAAGCACGGGTAAAACTCAAATGAGAAGATCTAACCAAAAAGTTCAACATAAGAACTCCGGTTTGAAAAAAGAATCAAATCAAACGGAGCAACGAAACTCAAACTGTGAGAGAAACAAGATCCGTTTACTAATCTGGACCTAAGTCAAATTTTACAGTACCAAAATCTTGTTTAAGTGGATTAAACAGAAAGAGGGTTTCGAGACAAAGATCTAGGTGCTTGAATCGCCTGATTCCAACAAATGAGCGAAAAGATAAACTAAAACGAAAATCGGATCTAAGATCGCGATCGAAAATAATCGCAAAAAATCCAAGAAAAAGAAAAACTGACGAACAGGCTAACGAATGATCGTTCGCTGTCTGCAGCTAACGGGTGAACACCGTTCGTTAAAATGAATGTACGGACGAATGTCCGCTAAATAAACTAAACCAGGAAAAAAAATAAACCGATATATTCTAAAAAAACGAACCTAGGGTTTTTTTCTAAAAAAATTGGATCGATCTTTTCTAAAAAAATGGCGGCGGCAACGGCGGCTTTACCTCCGGCGAGGCGGGGCTGCGGCTCCGGCGAGGTGGGGCTGCGGCGGTGGGCGGCAAGCGGCAACGGCGAGCGGCGGCGCGCGGCAAAGGGCGGCGGCGCGGCGCGGCTAGCCGGCGGCGTGCAGCGCTGCGAGGCGAGGCAGGCGGCGGGGTTGGTGGGGGGGGGGGGGGGCTCCGGGGGCGGGGTATAAAAGGAGGGGGGCTTGCTTGGGGAGGGGTCAAGGGGGGCGCGGCAGAGTCCTCGCCGGACTCGGCATCGCGGGCGGCGGCGGCATCCCGGTCTCCTGGAAGGAGACGGCAGCGCGGGTCTAGCGGGCTGGCTCGGCTGGGCTTCGGCCCAGTCAGGCGTTGAGACCTTTTTTTTTAATAATTTTGCCGGAACTTAAATAAATCCTAGAAAATAAAATAAAATTCTAAAAATGCCAAAACAAATTTTCACCGTCTAAATAAAATATTTAGAACAATATGAACATTTTCTTGGCCGTAAAATGCAACTTTGAAAAATGTGCAATTTTTTCTAATTCAAATTAAATAGCAATAAACTTCGAATAAAATCAAATATTTGATTTTAATATTTTTCCTCCAATATTTCCTTTATTTTGGAGAAGTCATATTATCTCCTCTCATATATTTTAATATGAAATATTTTCGGAGAGAAAAATAATTAAAACCAAAAATCCTCGTGTTAATATTTGATAAAACTCAAATACGAAACCTAAGAAATCCCCAACTCTCTCCGAGGGTCCTTGAGTTGCTTAGGATTTCGAGGATCGCGAAACGAAATGCAACAAAATATGATATGCATGAATGATCTATGTATAACATTCCAAATTGAAAATTTGGGATGTTACAAACCTACCCCCCTTAAGATGAATCTCGCCCTCGAGATTCGGGTTGGCTAGAGAATAGGTGTGAGTGGTCTTTGCGACGATCATCCTCTCGTTCCCAGGTGGCTTCATCCTCGGTATGGTGGCTCCACTAAACTTTGCAAAACTTGATAACCTTGTTGTGGGTGACTCAGCTGGCAAATTCAAGAATCCTGACTGGCTTCTCCTCATAGGTTATATCATTATCCAACTGAATCGCCTCCAAGGGCACCGTATCTCTTAGAGGTATATCGGCCATCTCCGCATGAAACTTTTTCACCTGGGAAACATGAAACACATCATGAACTCCTGACAGTCCTTCAGGTAACTCCAACTTGTAGGCAACTTCTCCCATACGTTCCAAAATTTGGTACGGTCCTACAAACCTCGGGGCTAACTTTCGCTTAACTCCAAAACGTTTCACTCCTCGCAGAGGTGATACTCGCAAATATGCTCTATCTCCAATTTCATAGGTTATTTCTTTGCGTTTCAAATCTGCATAACTCTTCTGCCTGGACTGAGCTACCTTCAGTCTATCTCGAATCAACTTAACCTTTTCTTCAGACTCCTTGATCAAATCTGGTCCAAACAACGGACGGTCTCCAACTTCATCCCATAACAACGGTGTTCTGCACCTTCGTCCATACAGGGCTTCGAAAGGTGCCATCTTCAAACTGGCTTGATAGCTATTGTTGTATGAGAACTCCGTGTAGGGCAAATTGTCATCCCAACTAGATCCATAATCTAGTGCACAAGCTCTCAACATATCCTCCAAAATCTGGTTGACTCTCTCGGTCTGTCCATCCGTCTGAAGGTGGAATGTTGTACTGAACTGTAATCTCGTTCCCAAAGTCTGGTGTAGCTGATGCTAAAACTTTGAGGTAAACTATGTTCTTCTATCTGATACAATTGTCCTCGGAACTCCATGCAGCCATACGATCCTGGTCATATATATCTTGGCCAACTTCGCACTTGTATAGGTGGTTTTCACTGGGATAAAGTTAGCCACTTTGGTCAAGTGATCAACTACTACCCATGTAGAATCATATCCTGATTTGGTCCTGGGTAATCCGATGATAAAATCCATGCCAAGTTTATCCCACATACATTCGGGTATCGGCATAGGCTGTAACAATCCTGCTGGCTTTTGATGCTCAGCCTTCACTCTCTAACATACATCACATATGGCTACATACTCGGCAATATCCTTCTTCATACCAGTCCACGAGAAACGTTCCTTCAAATCCAAATACATCTTGGTGTTTCTGGGGTGTATCGAGTATGGTGAGTCATGAGCCTCCTGAAGTATTAACTTCCTGATCTCTGTGTTATTGGGCACATAAATACGGTCCTCAAACCATAAGGTGTCGTGCTCATCCTCACGAAAACCTTTGGCCTTTCCTTTGCGCATTCTCTCCTTTATCTCAGCAATCTCTTTGTCATCCTTCTGAGCTTCTCAAATCTTTCCCAACAATGTCGACTGAACTTCCATTGTTGTAACAAAACCTCTAGGAACAATCTCCAATGGAAGTCCGCTGAAATCCTCTGCTAACTCGTTTGGCAATCCCGTGCTTACTAGGGTATTAGCATAACTCTTCTGGCTCAAAGCGTCTGCTACGACATTGGCCTTGCCTGGATGATAGTGAAGCGTCATGTGATAATCCTTTATAAGCTCCAACCATCTTCTCTACCTAAGGTTCAGCTCCTTCTGTGTGAAAATGTACTTCAAACTCTTATGATCCGTGTACACATCACAACGGTTTCCAATAAGGTAATGTCTCCAAATCTTCAACGCATGCACTACTGTTGATAACTCCAAATCATGTGTGGCATAATTCAATTCGTGCAGTTTTAGTTGTCGTGGGGCATACGAAATAACTCTTCCGTCCTGCATAAGCATACTTGCAAGTCCTAGGCGAGAGGCATCGCAATACACTTGAAACTCCTTACGTATATCTGGCAGAATCAGCATTGGGGCTGTAGTCAAACGTTTCTTTAACTCCTGAAAACTCACTTCACATTCTTCTGTCCATTTAAATTTGGTATCCTTCTTCAATAACTCCGTCATTGGTTTCGCAATCTTGGAAAAATTCTCAATGAATCTCCGATAGTATCCTGCGAGTCCAAGAAAACTACGGATCTCGCTAACTGAAGTGGGTGCCAACCATTCAGTGAATGACTGAACCTTGGTGGGATCTACTGCTACACCTTCTCCTGATATAACATGTCCAAGGAATCCAACTTCCTTCAACCAAAACTCAAATTTCCTGAACTTGGCATACAACTGGTGTTCCCTGAGTTTCTCGAGAACTAAACGCAAATGCTCTTCGTGCTCCTCCTCATTCTTCGAGTATACCATTATATCATCAATGAACACCACAACAAACTTATCCAAATATTCCATGAAGACCTTGTTCATCATGCTCATGAACTAGGCAGGGGCGTTAGTTAGTCCAAATGACATGACTGTATACTCATACAACCCGTACCTTGTGGTAAGTGTTGTCTTTTGTATATGCTTCTCCCGGATCTTCAGCTGGTGATATCCAGATCGCAGATCGATCTTTGAAAAACACCTTAGCTCCTTGCAGATGGTCAAACAAATCATTGATCATCGGTAGTGGGTATTTGTTCTTGATTGTCACCTCATTTAACGCGCAATAATCAACAACCATTCTTAGAGACTTATCCTTCTTCTCAACCAAAAGCACTGGGTTCCCCATGGTGATGAACTTCATCGAATGTAACCTTTCTCCAATAACTCCTTGATCCGTTTCTTGATCTCCTCCAGATCATTCGCGGGCATCCGATAGGGTCTCTTTGATATAGGCCCGGTGCCTGGCAACAGTTCTAGCAAAAACTCGATGTCTCGATCTGGTGGCATGCCTGGTAACCCTTCTGGAAAAACATCCGGGTAATCCTTCACTACAGGCACTTCCTCCTGAACAATTACCGTGAAGGTATTTACTTGGCTACTCCTAGGCGCATGCCTAGATATGTACTTAATCCTTTTTCCCTGAGGGGTGGTGAGACAAATTGACTTACTAACACAGTCAATGCTTCCTCGATACTTTGACATCCAGTCCATGCCTAATATCACATCCCATCCTTGTGACTCCAAAATTATTAGGTCAGACGGGAAAACATGGCTACCAATGGTTAAGGGTATCTGGTCGCACCATCGACTAGCCATATACTCTGCTCCAGGTGAACTTACTAGTAGAGGGGTCCTAAGGGTTTGGGTTGACAGTTTAAACTTATCCATGAATCCCCTTGATATATATGAATGCGATGCACCAGTATCAAAAAGAACAAGGGCGGTAAAAGACTTAACCAAAAAACTTACCAATTACCGCGTCTGGCTGCTCTTCAACCTCCTCCACGTTAACGTGGTTCACTTGTCCTTTGTTGAATGGATTGGGCTTCTTTCCAGTGCTCCCATTATCATTTCCATTCTTCTCTTCAGGGCACTCCGTGGCATAGTGTCCAGTCTCCCCGCACTTGAAACAAGTAACGTGGCTTAGGTCTCTCTTGGCGGGTGTGGCTAGATTGGAGCGGTTCTGATTGTTGCTTGCTCCATTCCCATTCCCATTCCTTGGGCTAGTATGATTATGGGTACTTCCTCCATTGTGGGTGTGGCCTCCATGGTTATGAACAAGTCCTCCCGAGTTTGGGGTTAGGTGAGGCTTCTACTGAGCTCCTGAATTATACCTTCCTTGTCCATACTTCCTCTTACGGCTCTCAATCTGTTGTTGCTTCCCTTCAATCATAAGAGCCTTATCTACCAACTCCTGGTAGTTGTTGAATGTTGCCACCATCAACTGCATGTTCATCTCATCATCCAGCCTGTCCATAAACTTCTCCTGCTTTGCGGCATCTGTGGCCACATTGTCAGGGGCATAACTAGATAACTTACTAAACTCATCTGCCTACTGAGCCACAGTATGGTTCCCCTGGCGTAATGTCAGGACCCTGATTCCAAGTCACATCGATCTAGCCGGTAACACCTCATATCACTTTGTGGCCTCACGCACGGTATTCCCACGGGTGTCGCCTTACCATGGCCCGGGACCGTTTGCGCCTTTTGGCTCACGTATATGATAGTGTCACTAGCATCCATATGACAGAGAACCCGGGCCGACATGGCTAGTCGTGAACCCAAAGCAGCACCAACCTATGGGGACAGGCATACATGAATCACATCGAGCATGTCGGTCAGCAGCGTGTGAATTCGGGCTGTAGCACTGGGCTAACAGGACTCCGGTGTACCCAGGCTATAGCAGGCTAGGCAGGACTCCGGATGTCACCGCGTGACATTTCCCCGAAGGGACAGACACAGGAACGAAGTGAAACACATGCCGGCTAGTCAAGTGTCCTGAGCAGTAGTGCTGGGCTAGCAGCACTCCGGTGAACCGGGCTGTAGCGGACTACTATGGCTCATGGAAGCACTAGACTACATTTCCCCATAAGAGAGGCTGCCAAGGATAAACAACTAGATTGTCGGATCCCACACATACCAAGCATTTTGCTGGGCTAGCAGCACTCCGGTGAACCGGGCTGTAGCGGACTACTATGGCTCATGGAAGCACTAGACTACATTTCCCCATAAGAGAGGCTGCCAAGGATAAACAACTAGATTGTCGGATCCCACACATACCAAGCATTTCAATCATACACACAATATGCTCGATATGTGTAAATACAACATGGCATCACAACATAACTCTACGACTCAAGTACTTTATTTAAAGGCTCCGGAGAGCGAGATATTACAAACATGGGTCTCATGAACCAACATTCATAGCATACAAATCAAGGCACATGTGGAAGCTTAACATGTCTAAGTACAGACATCTACAAATGAAAAAGTCTAAGAAGCCTAACTAACGACCAGATCCTGCCGAGGGCACAAGATCGTAGCTGAGGTAGCAAGCTAAATGCCGAAGTCCACATGGAACTACTAGCGAGACTGACATCTCTCTACAAAACAAAAATTAAGCAAACGTGAGTACAATTGTACTCAGCAAGACTTACATTAGAACTAACTACATATGCATCAGGATGAACAAGGGGGGTGGTGGGGTTTAACTGCAGCAAGCCAGCTTTGACTCAGTGGCTAACCTGAACTACGACTGCAAGCAACTCTTTTGAGGTGGCGCACACGAGTCCACATATTCACCATTCAATACACCACTATGGATCCCCTCCCGTCTCCCTACGAGAAGGCCATCCATAGCACTCACACTTATCTTGCGAGTTTTAGAGTATCCACTTCAAGTTATCTATGAACTCTATAGGCAACCAAGTAGTCCTTTACCGCGGACGCGACTATTCAAATAGATGATGTTAACCCTGCAGGGGTGTACTTCTTCACGCACGCTCTCACCACTTACTGTCGTTTACACGACATGTACTCGGCAACCTTCAAGAGGAAGCCCAATGAGGGTGTCGGCCACGGCCTACCTAAATACTCAAGTCTCTAGTCCAGGTTTATCGCCTATCCAGGTTCCATCCGCAGGGAGTCCGGCCGAGGTTTCCACATACGGCCCCGG
Organism: Triticum urartu; assembly: GCF_056163025.1. Classification (NCBI taxonomy): domain Eukaryota; kingdom Viridiplantae; phylum Streptophyta; class Magnoliopsida; order Poales; family Poaceae; genus Triticum; species Triticum urartu. The sequence goes on along the minus strand of NC_141876.1, from coordinate 164,904,386 downwards.
ACAATGTGTACAGGGTACCGAGACACCAAACGGGCGCCCGGCATGCCCGGCCACGGTGTATCTACCGCATCATAGCCCACCCCTAGGGTCAGCGCTACACGCGGCCGCCAACACATATCCTATAAACACCAGAAACTAGTTGCAACTCCTGCATAGAGAACTAGGGTGGTTAAGAAGCTGAGAGGGTCCATTGGTTTCGGGCCCAATGCGTGGTAGTAGCTGGTTCTTAAATCACACATATAGATCTCGGTGCTTAAGGACGGTTCCAATGAAACAACCCACCATGTACTCCTACATGGCCTCTCATCGATACCTTTACCAAATTATGTTCAACACACTTAGCTCACACAGTAGGACATGTTCACAACTTTCCAATTCATCCCCGATGAATCAGACCTGACACAACTCTAAGCAATAGCAGGCATGACAAACAAGTATGAATGAGTAGGCACATCAGGGCTCAAACAACTCCTACTCATGCTAGTGGGTTTCATCTATTTACTGTGGCAATGACAGGTCATGCAAAGGAAAGGGGTTCAACTACCGCAGCATGTAACAGTTGAATCGTTGTTGTCCTAATGCAGTAAAAGAGAGAAGGAGCAAGAGAGTGGGATTGTATCGGAATGAACAAGGGGTTTTTGCTTACCTGGCAATTCTGTAGATAGCATAGCTCTTCATCGGTGTCATCGATCACATCATCGAAGCAACGTCTAACGAGAGGGGACAAATACCGGTAGCAGAGAAGGAAAACATAATCAATGCAATGCACAATATGATGCATGATCATGACATGTCAATATGCTTTGTTTTGAGCTAATGCAACTAGCAACATGTTAAATGGAGTTGGTTTGAACCTTAGGTTCAAATTCAAACTCCAGATGTGAGGGTTTAAATGCCATTTATATGATTTGGCCTAAACAGCAGCCATAAGTTGTTCCAACATGCATGAAACCAGTACAGATGGATAGATTGGATTTTTCTGATCATTTTTCATATATAATTTATTTGATTTGGAGCTACATTTGATTTACTATGAATTTTAGAAGTTTTAACTATTTTCTGGAATTTCCTCTAAAAGAATAAATCCAAGAAAAGAGTTACTGCATCAGCACTAAGTCATTGTGATGTCAGCAGGTCAACGGGGCGGTCTAGGTCAAACCTGACCAGTGGGGCCCACTAGTCAGTGACTCGGTCAACTAACAGGGTTAATTAGCACTAACTAAAAGTTAATCTAGGCTAATTAGTCCCTGGTCCCACACGTCAGTGGTTGTGGGTTTAAAATTAAATTAATCTAACACTTAGCTAATTAACAGGGACCAGGGCCCACTTGTCAGCGGCTAACCTAACTAACCTAAGTAGGATTAGCCCTAACTAACTTAGTTAGCCGGGCGGGGCCCGCATGTCATTAGCTAAGCTAAATTAGCTAGGTTTAGTTAATCCTAATCTAGGTTACTTAGCAGGGCGGCCCCACCTATCATTTAGCCAGGGGAGGTCAAACCCCTTGGTCAACTGGGCTAACGCGCCGGCTTTTAGCCGCCGGCGGCAGCAGATGCGGCGGAGGGCGAAGGATTGCTCCTCCGGCACCCAATCGAGCAATGGAGGGCACGCGCGGGGAGCTGGGGCTCGCCCGCATCCAGGGCGGCATGCGGCAGCAGGGGGGATGGCCGGAGCTCGCCGGAAACGAGCTCGGGGCGGTGCCGGCGTTCGGGTGTTTGTGGCTACGGGGCTGCAGTGGCCGTGGTAGCGCGTTCATGGCACCTACAGCAGCTACGCGAGGCGGCGAGCATGTTGGACACGACGCCCAGGCCATTTGGTTGCCGGGGCCACGTCGGCGGGTGCGGTCATGCTTGGTGCGGTCGCTACGGCATGCAAGGAAGAGAACGGAGTGCAGGGGGAACGGCCAGCGGCTCACCACGGTCACGACGAGCGGGTCGGCGGGGTCGGGGAGGAGCTGATGAAGACGGGAGGTCGCCGGCGATCTCGGCGGCTGAACGATGAAGACGAGGTCGGGGGCGGCGTTTTGGGGCGTCCGGTGTCGAGCGAGTCTACGAGGAGGACGAGGGCGTCGAGGCGGAGGTCATGGACACGTCGGCGAGGCACGGTAGGGCCGGTGGCTGCGGCGTTACGATGGCGCGGTAGCGGCTGTGCTCGGGCTTGAGAGGGAGAGGGAGCAGAGGAGGGAAAGAGCTTGAGAGAGAGTGAGAGGGGGTCAGCGGGATCGGGACGACACGGGAGAGTCGTCCACGCGTCTAGGGACTCGTCGGCAAGCAGGAGGTGGCCGGGCGCGTGCCGGCGTGCCTCGGCCACGCGCGCTGCCTATTGGCGCGGGGAGGAAGACAACAGGGGAGGGGCCAGGTGGGCTAGGCCGCACAGTCCTGGACCAGCACAGGAGCTGGGCCGGTTGGTGAGCGCCAAGTTAGTCCTTCTCTCTCTCTCTTGTATTTTAGTTTCTGTTTTCTATTTTTCTGTAATTGTTTTAACTTAATTAAAATGCTAAAGCATTTTCAAAAACCCTGAAAATAATTGTGGGCTCTGTTTGGAATATTTCCAACAACCCTCACTTAAGTTCCGAATTATTTGGACATTTAAAATATTATATAGCATTTAATTGTCCAAATTCAAATACGTATGAATTAACTACAAAATCCAGAAATGTCCTATAAATGTGTGCATCATTTTTGGAAGAAGTTTTCACCCATTCCAAAATTGATGAACTTTTCTAGAGGCCATTTTGGGTAGATGGAAAGGATTTAATTTGACCCTAGTTCAATTTCATTGCTGCTAGGGTTTATCAGTCCCCATTTCAAGTTTAACTGAAATTTAGACATGATGCAACACCAGATGCTAGCACTAAGCATTGCCAAAACTAGGGATGTGACAACTCACCCCCACTAAACAAGAATCTCGTCCCGAGATTCAAGCGTAGGGTAAGATGGAAGGGGGAACGCAAACTAACACAATCTTCACGATCCAGGTTGCACTTCATAAGAACGTTGATTCAATCACGATCTTTGTCTCGATGTCATGCTCTGAGAACTTCATCCAACACGACGATGACAGAAAGAAATTTTACGGAACTGATCTCCTCAAAGATTGAGCAACTGACGATCAGCTCATGAAATGAGACATAACATCTCTTGAGCTGAGACACAATACACACATCAAGAATGATGGAAATGAGCACATGACAAGGTTTAAATAAGTAGCGAGATTTCCACACTTAGGAGGGTGGTGAACGGTGTCAACGTAGTAAGGAGTTGGTTGCCCTTCGGAACAAACAGGGGCGCCTTTGGGAAGCTGACTGGTAGAATTATTCCCTTAAGTGGCAAAAAGAATTACTTTTGATACATCGATCATTGAAACTCTCTATACCAACCTGAGGCAATTCCCAAACGATCGTTTGACGGAGTTCGAGAGAACGACATACTCGGGCTAGAATGGATGATGTGGACTACCTTGTTTAAGACAACGGGATGGATGATTTGCTTATCATCGAAAATGGATGGAACCCATGGTAGGACCACTTCTGAAGATGATCCTGAACAACAATTGCTGAGAAGGGCAGCCCATGGGAAATTGGCACAATGGCAGTGCAAGCTGGGAACAAAAAGCAAATGCCGGGAATGATTCAGGTAACTCGGAATAACTCAACGAGAGTGATTCCACCGTTTGAATGGTCATAGCTTAATCGAGGAAACCAGGAGCACAAGAATCCCTAAGGAACAACTTATAGGATAAGCTGAAATCCTCACGGAGAAGATGGACAAATTTCCCAATCAAGATACTATAGTTATAGATTCTCTGGCTAGGTGCGTCGGCCAGAACATCAACCTTGTCGGGACCTACATCATAGATCTTGGAGAAGATCCAACCATCATATCTGCCTGAGATTCAGACCTGGTTGGTAACAGGATATTTCAGACAACATGTTTGGAGAAGGAGCAGTTGCAACTCAAATTAACGAGCTAATGTTGTGAGATTCTCGGGAAATGAACTACGATAGCAAGCTCCAAAACATGAGCTGGTTCTGCTACACTCCTGTGAACACATTGTCCTAGACAAGCATGGCCACATGGTAGTCTTATAATAAACACTACCGAGTTCTGGTTAGGAACCAACATCGAGGATAACGAAATCCTGTACAAATCCGTCTGGTACCTTCAGGACTAGCACTTAGAACTTATTATCCTTGAACAAGTCAATCAGTGGCTTGGCGTGCTAGGAAATACATTTGGAATGGAGGTAGCTAATCTCACAAACCAATGTATACTTCGCACATGCATGACTGACTTGGGATGATTCCAGAGGAAGAAGCAACAAGCTTTCTCGAATCCATGGCGGCAACTTACATCGATTGCACGTGAACTTAGAGTAAGTCGCTACTTTCATCCAAACATATGCTTCATGAACGGAACATGAAAGCATCGTTTACAAAGTTTCCAACACTAGCTTCATGTTTAACACAAATCATGGTGGAGACAAGATGCTGCTGATGGGCTCAACAACAACTCATCAGAATTTTCCATATCACTGGAATTCCACCATTATGTGAACAATGTGATAGTATTGGTCAAACCAAAGGATGTAGTGGTGTATGCTCGAGGAACAACCATGAGTAAGACAACATTATGAATATCGTTGGTTCTAACTTGATTTGACGATAGCCCACACTAAAATCAAGGTCTGGATAAGACGATAGATTCAACAACTGATCAAGAGGAACAATCGATGAAGATATCATCTCTCGTCAACACACACACACAGAGAAGATATCCCTTAGAGATGAACTAAGTTAAGCAAAGATTCTACCTTCCAACTCTCCAAGTTGTTGTCTAGCTCAACCAACTAGCTCAGGGATATCCAACACAGATTCTTGGAGAAGGGGTGATTTATAAGAAACCAACTTGATCACGAACTCAACATAGCGGCCAGGTGACAACCAGGTAATACTTCCGAGAAGATATTCAGAAAATCACGAACCACCGATATGTTACAAGCCTCGAGAACAATCTTTCTTTTTAGGGCAAGATGATATGATCAAAAGAGCGAGGAATGACACAATCCTAACTCATTGATCGAAGAGTGCACCGGAAATAAGGACAAGGTAGCACAATCAATCCTAGAATAGTGTTTCGATAACCAACACGCTAAGAATTATATTAGTGTCCATTAACTACCAAGCAACACGGTTGCTAGGAGTATTGATTTTGCACATCATGGTTCACCTGCCGGCATTCCGGTTGCGACAACACAGAACCGAGGAATGAAAAATTATGGCACGAAGTATCACTGCGTCAAGAATTCATGAGAGATGGTGCAATTCTCATGACAATCCTGACATAAAGGGGGTAATACTCTAGGGTAGAACAGAGCAAAAGTTGGATGGGCATTTGATCTGCAGAACACAACTACTTTGACCCAATCCTGGATATGGATGAGGTACTGGAGTTTGTTTCTCCTAGTCATTCCGAGATAGAATGGCTTGACGGACCACAAGAATAATAAGCATTGATAACACGGATGCACAATTACTCCTGACTATCAATTGATAGGCGATGGTCGGAATACAAATGAAGGGGGACAACTCAAAGGAACAAATCACTTTTTGAGTTGTGGATGCATAGATTATTATGTCGAATGAGTTCATCATATTTCTTCCGGATAACCCATGCAGAAATGTTGAACTGGCAGAGTCACAATATAGAATGGAGAACTCATCGAGAGCACTCCTGTTGTGATCTTTTGGTTCAAGAGAACTCCTGCCATATTGGTTCATGGTATTGGAAGAACGTTGTACCACGGACCTCGAGGACTAATGCAAAGGTTACTAATATCCTAAAGGAACTAGCAAACACTATCGACATGAGGTAAGTAGGGTGAGTCTCGGGTTCAAAACCCAGGAGTAGAATGCCTACTACTAAGTGGCATCACGGGATGCTTTCGAGAATGGTGGCCAGATTCATCACACTAGGAACACAAAACATGGATAGATTACTAGATGGTTTCATAAGACACCTAGAGTCATAATAGTAGTGAAGGAAATATGCCCTAGAAGCAATAATAAAGTTATTATTTATTTCCTTATATCATGATAAATGTTTATTATTCATGCTAGAATTGTATTAACCGGAAACATAATACATGTGTGAATACATAGACAAACAGAGTGTCACTAGTATGCCTCTACTTGACTAGCTCGTTAATCAAAGATGGTTATGTTTCCTAACCATGAACAAAGAGTTTTTATTTGATTAACGAGGTCACATCATTAGTTGAATGATCTGATTGACATGACCCATTCCATTAGCTTAGCATCCGATCATTTAGTATGTTGCTATTGCTTTCTTCATGACTTATACATGTTCCTATGACTATGAGATTATGCAACTCCCGTTTGCCGGAGGAACACTTTGGGTGCTACCAAACGTCACAACGTAACTGGGTGATTATAAAGGAGCATTACAGGTGTCTCCAAAGGTACATGTTGGGTTGGCGTATTTCGAGATTAGGATTTGTCACTCCGATTGTCGGAGAGGTATCTCTGGGCCCTCTCGGTAATGCACATCACATAAGCCTTGCAAGCATTACAACTAATATGTTAGTTGTGAGATGATGTATTACGGAACGAGTAAAGAGACTTGCCGGTAACGAGATTGAACTAGGTATTGGATACCGACGATCGAATCTCGGGCAAGTAACATAACGATGACAAAAGGAACAACGTATGTTGTTATGCGGTCTGACCGATAAAGATCTTCGTAGAATATGTAGGAGCCAATATGGGCATCCAGGTCCCGCTATTGGTTATTGACCGGAGACGTGTCTCGGTCATGTCTACATTGTTCTCAAACCGTAGGGTCCGCACGCTTAAAGTTACGATGACAGTTATTATGAGTTTATGCATTTTGATGTACCGAAGTTAGTTCGGAGTCCCGGATGTGATCAAGGACATGACGAGTAGTCTCGGAATGGTCGAGACATAAAGATTGATATATTGGATGACTATATTCGGACACCAGAAGGGTTCCGGAGAAGTTACGGATAAAACCGGAGTGCCGGAGGGGTTACCGGAACCCCCGGGGGGTTAATGGGCCTTATGGGCCTAATGTGGAGAAGAGGAAGGGGCTGCCAGGGCAGGCCGCGCGCCCCCTCTCCCCTAGTCCGAATTGGACAAGGAGGGAGGGGCGGCGCCCCCCCTTTCCTATTCTCCCTCCACCTCTCCTAGTTGGACAAGGAACAGGGAGGGGAGTCCTACTCCCGGTAGGAGTATGACTCCTCCTGCGCCCTCCTCTAGGCCGGCGCACCACCCCCCCCCCCCTTGGATCCTTTATATACGGAGGCAGGGGGCACCCTAAGGACACACAAGTTGATCCTCGTGATCGTTCCTTAGCCGTGTGCGGTGCCCCCTGCCACCATATTCCACCTCGGTCATATCGTTGTAGTGCTTAGGCGAAGCCCTGCGTCGGTGGAACATCATCATCGTCACCATGCCGTTGTGCTGACGGAACTCATCCCCGAAGCTTTGCTGGATTGGAGCCCGGGGTGCGTCATCGAGCTGTACGTGTGCTAAGAACTCGGAGGTGCCGGAATAACGGTGCTTGGATCGGTCGGATCGGGAAGAAGACGTACGACTACTTCCTCTACATTGTGTCAACGCTTCCTTGCGATCTACAAGGGTACGTAGATCATACTCTCCCCTCTCGTTGCTATGCATCACCATGATCTTGCGTGTGCGTAGGAATTTTTTTGAAATTACTGCGTTCCCCAAAAGTGGCATCCGAGGCTAGGTTTTATGGTTTGATGTTATATGCACGAGTAGAACACAAGTGAGTTGTGGGCGATATAAGTCATACTGCCTACCAGCCTGTCATACTTTGGTTCGGCGGTATTGTTGGACGAGACGACCCGGACCGACATTACGCGTACGCTTACGCAAGACCGGTTCTCCCGACGTGCTTTGCACATAGGTGGCTTGTGGGCGACAGTCTCTCCAACTTTAGTTGAACCAAGTGTGGCTACGCCCGGTCCTTGCGAAGGTTAAAACGGAGTCAAATTGACAAACTATCGTTGTGGTTTTGATGCGTAGGTGAGATTGGTTCTTACTTAAGCCCGTAGCAGCCACGTTAAACTTGCAACAACAAAGTAGAGGACGTCTAACTTGTTTTTGCAGGGCATGTTGTGATGTGATATGGCCAAGACATGATGCTAAATTTTATTGTATGAGATGATCATGTTTTGTAACCGAGTTATCGGCAACTGGCAGGAGCCATATGGTTGTCGCTTTATTGTATGCAATGCAATCACGATTTAATGCTTTACTTTATTACTAAGCGGTAGTGATAGTCGTGGAAGCATAAGATCGGCGAGACGACAACGATGCTACGATGGAGATCAAGGTGTCGCGCCGGTGACGATGGTGATCATGACGGTGCTTCGGAGATGGAGATCACAGGCACAAGATGATGATGGCCATATCATATCACTTATATTGATTGCATGTGATGTTTATCTTTTATGCATCTTATCTTGCTTTGATTGACGGTAGCATTATAAGATGATCTCTCACTAAATTATCAAGAAGTGTTCTCCCTGAGTATGCATCGTTGCGAAAGTTCTTCGTGATGAGACACCACGTGATGATCGGGTGTGATAGGCTCTACGTTCAAATACAACGGGTGCAAAACAGTTGCACACGCGGAATACTTAGGTTATACTTGACGAGCCAAGCATATACAGATATGGCCTCGGAACACGGAGACCGAAAGGTCGAACGTGAATCATATAGTAGATATGATCAACATAATGATGTTCACCAATGAAACTACTCCATCTCACGTGATGATGGGACATGGTTTAGTTGATTTGGATCGCGTAATCACTTAGCGGATTAGAGGGATGTCTATCTAAGTGGGAGTTCTTAAGTAATATGATTAATTGAACTTAAATTTATCATGAACTTAGTCCTGGTAGTATTTTGCAAATTATGTTGTAGATCAATAGCTCGCGTTGTTGCTTCCCTGTGTTTATTTTGATATGTTCCTAGAGAAAATTGTGTTGAAAGATGTTAGTAGCAATGATGCGGATTGGATCCATGATCTGAGGTTTATCCTCATTGCTGCACAGAAGAATTATGTCCTTGATGCACCGCTAGGTAACGGACCTATTGCAGGAGCAGATGCAGACGTTATGAACGTTTGGCTAGCTCAATATGATGACTACTTGATAGTTTAGTGCACCATGCTTAATGGCTTAGAATCGGGACTTCAAAGACGTTTTGAACGTCATGGAGCATATGAGATGTTCCAGGAGTTGAAGTTAATATTTCAAGCAAATACCCGAGTTGAGAGATATGAAGTCTCCAACAAGTTCTATAGCTAAAAGTTGGAGGAGAATCGCTCAACTAGTGAGCATGTGCTCAGATTGTCTGAGTACTACAATCGCTTGAATCAAGTGGGAGTTAATCTTCCATATAAGATAGTGATTGACAGAATTCTCTAGTCACCATCACCAAGTTTGTAGAACTTCGTGATGAACTATGATATGCAAGGGATAATGGAAACGATTCCCAAGCTCTTCGTAATGCGGAAATTGACAAAGGTAGAAATCGAAAAAAAATCAAGTGTTGATGGTAGACAAGACCACTAGTTTCAAGAAAAGGGCAGAGGGAAGAAGGGGAACTTCAAGAAGAACAGCAAGCAAGTTGCTGCTCAAGTGAAGAAGCCCAAGTCTGGTCCTAAGCCTGAGACTAAGTGTTTCTACTGCAAAGGGACTGGTCACTGGAAGCGGAACTACCCCAAGTGATTGGCAGATAAGAAGGATGGCAAAGTGAACATAAGTATATTTGATATACATGTTATTGATGTGTACTTTACTAGTGTTTATAGCAACCCCTCAGTATTTGATACTAGTTCAGTTGCCAAGATTAGTAACTCGAAACAGGAGTTGCAGAATAAACAGAGACTAGTTAAGGGTGAAGTGACGATGTGTGTTGGAAGTGGTTCCAAGATTGATATGATCATCATCGCACACTCCCTATACTTTCGGGATTAGTGTTGAATCTGAATAAGTGTTATTTGGTGTTTGCGTTAAGCATGAATATGATTTGATCATGTTTATTGTAATACGGTTATTCATTTAAGTAAGAGAATAAATTGTTGTTCTGTTTACATGAATAAAACCTTATATGGTTACACACCCAATGAAAATAGTTCATTGGATCTCGATCATAGTGATACACATAATCATAATATTGAACCCAAAAGATGCAAAGTTAATAATGATAGTGAAACTTATCTGTAGCACTGCCGTTTAGCTCATATTGGTGTAAAGCGCATGAAGAAACTCCATGCTGATGGGATTTTGGAATCACTTGATTATGAATCACTTGATGCTTGCGAACCATGCCTCATGGGCAAGATGACTAAGACTCCGTTCTCCGGAGCGAGCAACTGACTTACTGGAAATAATACATACTGATGTATGCGGTCTGATGAGTGTTAAGGCTCACGGCAAGTATCGTTATTTTCTGAACTTCACAGATGATTTGAGCAGATATGGGTATATCTACTTGATGAAACATAAGTCTGAAACATTTGAAAAGTTCAAAGAATTTCAGAGTGAAGTGGAAAATCATCGTGACAAGAAAATAAAGTTTCTACGATCTGATCGCGAAGACAAATATTTGAGTTACGAGTTTGGTCTTCAATTAAAACAATGTGGAATAGTTTCACAAACTCATGCCACATGGAACACCACAACATAATGGTGTGTCCGAACGTCATAACCATACTTTATTAGATATGGTGCGATCTATGATGTCTCTTACCGATCTACCACTATCGTTTTGGGGTTATGCATTAGAGACAGCTGCATTCACGTTAAATAGGGCACCATCTAAATCCGTTGAGACGACACCGTGTGAACTATGGTTTGGCAAGAAACCAAAGTTGTCGTTTCTTAAAGTTTGGGGTTGTGATACTTATATGAAAAAGTTTCATCCTAATAAGCTCAAACTCAAATCGGAGAAGTGCGTCTTCATAGGATATCCAAAAGAAAATGTTGGGTACACCTTCTATCATAGATCCGAAGGCAAGATATTCGTTGCTAAGAATGGATCCTTTCTAGAGAAGGAGTTTCTCTCGAAAGAAGTGAGTGGGAGGAAAGTAGAACTTGATAAGGTAATTGTACCATCTCCCTTATTGGAAAGTAGTTCATCACAGAAATCTGTTCTTGTGACTACTACACCAATTAGTGAGGAAGCTAATGATGATGATCATGTAACTTCAGATCAAGCTACTACTGAATCTCGTAGGTAAACCAGAGTGAGATCCGCACCAGAGTGGTACGGTAATCCTGTTCTGGAAGTCATGTTACTAGACCATGACGAACTTGCGAACTATGAAGAAGCGATGGTGAGCCCAGATTCCGTAAAATGGCTTGAGGCCATGAAATCTGAGATGAGATCCATGTATAAGAACAAAGTATGGACTTTGGTTGACTTGCCAGATGATCGGCAAGCCATAGAAAATAAATGGATCTTCAAGAGGAAGACGGACGCTGATAGTAGTGTTACTATCTATAAAGCTAGAATTGTCACAAAAGGTTTTCGACAAAGTTCAAGGTGTTGACTACGATGTGATTTTCTCACTCGTATCGATGCTTAAAAGTCTGTCCAAATCATGTTAGCAATTGCCGCATTCTATGAAATCTGGCAAATGGATAACAAAACTGCAATCCTTAATGGATTTCTTAAAGTAAGAGTTGTATATGATGCAACCAGAAGGTTTTGTCAATCCTAAAGGTGCTAACAAAATAAGCAAGCTCCAGCGATCCATCTATGGACTGGTGCAAGCATCTCGGAGTTGGAATATACGCTTTGATGAGTTGATCAAAGCATATAGTTTTATACAGACTTGCGGTGAAGCCTGTATTTACAAGAAAGTGAGTGGGAGCACTACAGCATTTCTGATAAGTGTATGTGAATGACATATTGTTGATTAGAAATAATGTAGAATTATTCTGCAAAGCATAAAGGAGAGTTTGAAAGGAATTTTTCGAAGAAAGACCTCGGTAAAGCTGCTTACATATTGAGCATCAAGATCTATAGAGATAGATTAAGACGCTTGATAAGTTTTTTCAATGAGTACATACCTTGACAAGATTTTGAAGTAGTTCAAAATGGAACAGTCAAAGAAAGAGTTCTTACCTGTGTTGCAAGGTGTGAAATTGAGTAAGACTCAAAGCCCGACCACGGCAGAAGATAGAAATAGAATGAAAGTCATTCCCTATGCCTCAGCCATAGGTTCTATAAAGTATGCCATGATGTGTACCAGATATATTGTATACCCTACACTGTATTAAGCAAGGGAGTACAATAGTGATCTAAGAGTAGATCACTAGACAGCGGTCAAAATTATCCTTAGTGGAATAAGGAAATATTTCTCAATTATGGAGGTGACAAAAAGGTTCGTCGTAAAAAGTTACGTCGATGCAAGTTTTGACACAGATCTGGATGACTCTAAGTCTCGATCTAGATACATATTGAAAGTGGGAGCAATAAGCTAGAGTAGCTCCGTGCAGAGCATTGTTGACATAGAAATTCACAAAATACTTACGGATCTGAATGTGACAGACCCGTTGACTAAAATTATCTCACAAGCAAAACATGATCACACCCTAGTACTCTTTGGGTGTTAATCACATAGCGATGTGAACTAGATTACTGACTCTAGTAAACCCTTTGGGTGTTGATCACATATCGATGTGAACTATGGGTGTTAATCACATGGTGATGCAAACTATTGCTGTTAAATCACATAGCGATGTGAACTAGATTATTGACTCTAGTGCAAGTGGGAGACTGAAGGAAATATTCCCTAGAGGCAATAATAAAGTTATTATTTATTTCCTTATATCATGATAAATGTTTATTATTCATGCTAGAATTGTATTAACCGGAAACATAATACATGTGTGAATACATAGACAAATAGAGTGTCACTAGTATGCCTCTACTTGACTAGCTCGTTAATCAAAGATGGTTATGTTTCCTAACCATAAACAAAGAGTTGTTATTTGATTAATGAGGTCACATCATTAGTTGAATGATCTGATTGACATGACCCATTCCATTAGCTTAGCATCCGATCGTTTAGTATGTTGCTATTGCTTTCTTCATGACTTATACATGTTCCTATGACTATGAGATTATGCAACTCCCGTTTGCCGGAGGAACACTTTGGGTGCTACCAAACGTCACAACGTAACTGGGTGATTATAAAGGAGCATTACAGGTGTCTCCAAAGGTACATGTTGGGTTGGCGTATTTCGAGATTAGGATTTGTCACTCCGATTGTCGGAGAGGTATCTCTGGGCCCTCTCGATAATGCACATCACATAAGCCTTGCAAGCATTACAACTAATATGTTAGTTGTGAGATGATGTATTACGGAACGAGTAAAGAGACTTGCCGGTAACGAGATTGAACTAGGTATTGGATACCGACGATCGAATCTCGGGCAAGTAACATACCGATGACAAAAGGAACAACGTATGTTGTTATGCGGTCTGACCGATAAAGATCTTCGTAGAATATGTAGGAGCCAATATGGGCATCCAGGTCCCGCTATTGGTTATTGACTGGAGACGTGTCTCGGTCATGTCTACATTGTTCTCGAACCGTAGGGTCCGCACGCTTAAAGTTATGATGACAGTTATTATGAGTTTATGCATTTTGATGTACCGAAGTTAGTTCGGAGTCCCGGATGTGATCACGGACATGACGAGGAGTCTCGGAATGGTCGAGACATAAAGATTGATATATTGGATGACTATATTCGGACACCGGAAGGGTTTCGGAGAAGTTTCGGATAAAACCGGAGTGCCGGAGGGGTTACCGGAACCCCGGGGGGGTTAATGGGCCTTATGGTCCTAATGTGGAGAAGAGGAAGGGGCTGCCAGGGCAGGCCGCGCGCCCCCTCTCCCCCTAGTCCGAATTGGACAAGGAGGGAGGAGCGGCGCCCCCCCTTTCCTATTCTCCCTCCACCTCTCCTAGTTGGACAAGGAACAGGGAGGGGAGTCCTACTCCCGGTAGGAGTAGGACTCCTCCTGCGCCCTCCTCTAGGCCGGCGCACCACCCCCCCTTGGATCCTTTATATACGGAGGCAGGGGGCACCCTAAGGACACACAAGTTGATCCTCGTGATCGTTCCTTAGCCGTGTGCGGTGCCCCCTGCCACCATATTCCACCTCGGTCATATCGTTGTAGTGCTTAGGCGAAGCCCTGCGTCGGTGGAACATCATCATCGTCATCATGCCGTTGTGCTGACGGAACTCATCCCCGAAGCTTTGCTGGATCGGAGCCCGGGGAGCGTCATCGAGCTGTACGTGTGCTAAGAACTCGGAGGTGCCGGAGTAACGGTGCTTGGATCGGTCGGATCGGGAAGAAGATGTACGACTACTTCCTCTACGTTGTGTCAACGCTTCCGTTGCGATCTACAAGGGTACGTAGATCATACTCTCCCCTCTCGTTGCTATGCATCACCATGATCTTGCGTGTGCGTAGGAATTTTTTTGAAATTACTGCGTTCCCCAACAAGTAGCTCCAACATATACGCTGAGGCAACGGAGTACCTCACAGACTGTGTAGTGTGCTTAATCTAGCCCAAAGGAACATCGAGAACGGGAAGAAGGAATTTACAAATGCATCATACTATTTAGAAACCTGGGATGACTCGGACAGCATAACGGCTATAAATTCTCAAAATGATTTGAGACATCCTGCAAAATGGTGGCATAACCACTTAAAATCACAATATCAAGGTTCCGAGATCAACTATCAACATACAGAAGTAGTAGGAACGGAACTGAGGCTTGAAACTATCAATTCTATAAGTCTATGGATTAGTAAAACGTCATCCTAATAGATAGATGAGAATGCCTAGTTCTTAATCCCCGTAGAAAAGAAGAGGTTGACTCAGATCAGAAGGGCATAGGGTAAAGGAGTAAAAAGAGCCTTACGTTCCCTTCCACAATCAATTCCCTTACATAACTAAAGCATTTCTAGATTCGACTTCGACCAGCTTGGCTTGGTAATCCTACAGGCAATCAGGATCTAATACCAAAGCTGTCAGGACCCCGATTCCAATTCACATCGATCTAGCCGGTAACACCTCATATCACTTTGCGGCCTCATGCACGGTATTCCCACGGGTGTCGCCTTACCATGGCCCGGGACCGTTTGCGCCTTTTGGCTCATGTATATGATAGTGTCGCTAGCATCCATATGACAGAGAACCCGGGCCGACATGG
The DNA here is from genome assembly GCF_056163025.1 of Triticum urartu. Lineage (NCBI taxonomy): Eukaryota > Viridiplantae > Streptophyta > Magnoliopsida > Poales > Poaceae > Triticum > Triticum urartu. The sequence goes on along the minus strand of NC_141876.1, from coordinate 164,889,078 downwards.
CTAGTCGTGAACCCAAAGCGGCACCAACCTATGGGGACAGGCATACATGAATCAAATCGAGCATGTCGGTCAGCAGCGTGTGAATCCGGGCTGTAGCACTAGGCTAACAGGACTCCGGTGTACCCGGGCTGTGGCAGGCTAGGCAGGACTCCGGATGTCACCGCGTGACATTTCCCTGAAGGGACAGACACAGGAACAAAGTGAAACACATGCCGGCTAGTCAAGTGTCCTGAGCAGTAGTGCTGCGCTAGCAGGACTCCGGTGAACCGGGCTGTAGCGGACTACTATGGCTCATGGAAGCACTAGACTACATTTCCCCATAAGAGAGGCTGTCAAGGATAAACAACTAGATTGTCGGATCCCACACATACCAAGCATTTCAATCATACACACAATATGCTCGATATGTGTAAATACAACATGGCATCACAACATAACTCTACGACTCAAGTACTTTATTTAAAGGCTCCGGAGAGCAAGATATTTCAAACATGGGTCTCATGACCCAACAAACATAGCATACAAATCAAAGCACATGCGGAAGCTTAACATGTCTGAGTACAGACATCTACAAATGAAAAAGGCTAAGAAGCCTGACTAACGACCAGATCCTGCCGAGGGCACAAGATCGTAGCTGAGGTAGCAAGCTAAACGTCGAAGTCCACACGGAACTACTAGAGAGACTGACGTCTCTCTGCAAAACAAAAATTAAGCAAACGTGAGTACAATTGTACTCAGCAAGACTTACATCAGAACTAACTACATATGCATTGGGATCAACAAGGGGGGTGGTGGGGTTTAACTGCAGCAAGCCAGCTTTGACTCAGTGGCTAACCTGAACTACGACTGCAAGCAACTCTTTTGAGGTGGCGCACACGAGTCCACATATTCACCATTCAATACACCACTATGGATCCCCTCCCGTCTCCCTACGAGAAGGCCATCCATAGCACTCACACTTATCTTGCGAGTTTTAGAGTATCCACTTCAAGTTATCTATGAACTGTATAGGCAACCAAGTAGTCCTTTACCGCGGACGCGGATATTCGAATAGATGATGTTAACCCAGTAGGGGTGTACTTCTTCACACACGCTCTCACCACTTACCGTCGTTTACACGACATGTACTCGGCAACCTTCAAGCGGAAGCCCAACGAGGGTGTCGGCCACGACCTACCTAAACACTCAAGTCTCTACTCCAGCTTTATCGCCTATCCAGGTTCCATCCGCAGGGAGTCCGACCGAGGTTTCCACATACGGCCCCGGACGATGTGTACAGGGTTCCGAGACACCAAACGGGCGCCCGGCATGCCCGGCTACGGTGTATCTACTGCATCATAGCCCACCCCTAGGGTCAGCGCTACGCACGGCCGCCAACACATATCCTATAAACACCAGAAACTAGTTGCAACTCCTAGACAGAGAACTAGGGTGGTTAAGAAGCCGAGAGGGTCCATTGGTTTCGGGCCCAATGCGTGGTAGTAGCTGGTTCTTAAATCACACATACAGATCTCGGTGCTTAAGGACGGTTCCAATGAAACAACCCACCATGTACTCCTACATGGCCTCTCATCGATACCTTTACCAAATCGCGTTCAACACACTTAGCTCACACACAGTAGGACATGTTCACAACTTTCCAATTCATCCCCGATGAATCAGACCTGACACAACTCTAAGCAATAGCAGGCATGGCAAACAAGTATGAATGAGTAGGCACATCAGGGCTCAAACAACTCATACTCATGCTAGTGGGTTTCATCTATTTACTGTGGCAATGACAGGTCATGCAAAGGAAAGGGGTTCAACTACCGCAACATGTAACAGTTGAATCGTTGTTTTCCTAATGCAGTAAAAGAGAGCAGGAGCGAGAGAGTGGAATTGTATCGGAATGAACAAGGGGTTTTTGCTTGCCTAGCAATTCTGAAGATAGCATAGCTCTTCATCGGTGTCATTGATCACATCATCGAAGCAACGTCTAACGAGAGGGGACAAATACTGACAATAGAGAAGGAAAACACAATCAATGCAATGCACAATATGATGCATGATCATGACATGTCAATATGCTGTGTTTTGAGCTAATGCAACTAGCAACATGTTAAATGGAGTTGGTTTGAACCTTAGGTTCAAATTCAAACTCCATATATGAGGGTTTAAATGCCATTTATATGATTTGGCCTAAACAGCAGCCATAAGTTGTTCCAACATGCATGAAACCAGTACAGATGGATAGATTGGATTTTTCTGATATTTTTCATATATAATTTATTTGATTTGGAGCTACGGTTGATTTACTATGAATTTTAGAAGTTTTAACTCTTTTCTAGAATTTCCTATAAAAGAATAAATCCAGAAAAAGAGTTACTTCGTCAGCACTAAGTCACTTTGACGTTAGCAGGTCAAACCTGACCAGTGGGGCCCACTAGTCAGTGATTCAGCCAACTAACAGGGTTAATTAGCACTAACTAAAAGTTAATCTAGGCTAATTAGTCCCTGGTCCCACACGTCAGTGGTTGTGGGTTTAAAATTAAATTAATCTAACACTTAGCTAATTAACAGGGACCAGGGCCCACTTGTCAGCGGCTAACCTAACTAACCTAAATAGGATTAGCCCTAACTAACTTAGTTAGCCGGGCTGGGCCCGCATGTCAGTAGCTAAGCTAAATTAGCTAGGTTTAGTTAATCCTAATCTAGGTTAGTTAGCAGGGCGGCCCCACCTGTCATTTAGCCAGGGGAGGTCAAACCCCTTGGTCAACTGGGCTAACGCGCCGGCGTTTAGCCGCCGGCGGCAGCAGACGCGGCGGAGGGCGCGGGATTGCTCCTCCAGCTCCCAATCGAGCAGCGGAGGGCACGCACGGGGAGCTGGGGCTCGCCCGCATCCAGGGAGGCATGCGGCAGCAGCGGGGACGGCCGGAGCTCGCCAGAAACGAGCTCGGGGCAGCACCGGCATTCGGGTGTTTGTGGCTACGGGGCTGCAGTGGCCGTGGTAGCGCGTTCATGGCACCTACAGCAGCTACGCGAGGCGGCGAGCATGTTGGACACGACGCCCGGGCCATTTGGTTGCCGGGGCCACGTCGGCGGCGGGCGCAAGCGGCGGCGGGTGCGGTCAAGCTTGGTGCGATCGCTACGGCATGCGAGGAAGAGAACAGAGAGGGGGGAACGGCCAGCGGCTCACCACGGTCACGACGAGCGGGTCGGCGAGGTCGGGGAGGAGCTGATGAAGACGGGAGGACGCCGATGATCTCGGCGGCCGAAGGATGAAGACGAGGTTGGGGGCGGCGTTTTGGGGCGTCCGGCATCGAGCGAGTCTACGAGGAGGACGAGGGCGTCGAGGCGGAGGTCATGGACACGTTGGCGAGGCGCGGTAGGGCCGGTGGCTGTGGCGTTACGACGGCGCGGCTGCGGCTCTGCTCGGGCTTGAGAGGGAGAGGGAGCAGAGGGGGGAAAGAGCTTGAGAGAGAGTGAGAGGGGGTCAGCGGGATCGGGACGACACGGGAGAGTCGTCCACGCGTCCAGGGGCTCGTCGGCAAGAAGGAGGTGGCCGGGCACGTGCCGGCGTGCCTCGGCCATGCACGCTGCCTATTGGCGCGGGGAGGAAGACGATAGGGGAGGGGCCAGGTGGGCTGGGCCGCATAGTCCTGGACCAGCACAGGAGCTGGGCCGGTTGGTGAGCGCCAGGTTAGTCCTTCTCTCTCTCTTATATTTTAGTTTATGTTTTCTATTTTTCTGTAATTGTTTTAACTTAATTAAAATGCTAAAGCATTTTCAAAAACCCTGAAAATAATTGTGGGCTCTGTTTGGAATATTTCCAACAGCCCTCACTTAAGTTCAGAATTATTTGGACATTTAAAATATTATATAGCATTTAATTGTCCAAATTCAAATACGTATGAATTAACTCCAAAATCCAGAAATGTCCTAGAAATGTGTGCATCATTTTTGGAAGAAGTTTTCACCCATTCCAAAATTGATGAACTTTTCTTAAGGCCATTTTGGGTAGATGGAAAGGATTTAATTTGACCCTAGTTCAATTTCATTGCTGCTAGGGTTTATCAGTCCCCATTTCAAGTTTAACTAAAATTTAGACATGATGCAACACCAGATGCTAGCACTAAGCATTGCCAAAACTAGGGATGTGACACGTAAGTTGCGAAACTCATGCTTGTTCATACTCATAGCTCCTGTTGAGACATGGGGTGTACGGAAAGCTTGCTGAAACTGGTCCCATGTAACAGTGGCTATAGGGTAGGTGACAGTGTAATTCTCCCAACATGAGGCTGCTGGTCCATCCAACTAATGTGCGGCAAAACGCACCTTCTCAGCATCTGTAGATCCTACAGTGGTTAACTCCCTTCCAATCCTGCAGAGCCAATCATCTGCTACTATGGGCTCGGTGCTACTGGAAAGTATCGGCGGCTGCAACCTCAGAAAGCATGCTAAGTTGTCAACTGGTGGTGGCGGCGGTGGGTTGTTGTTGTTATTGCCTTGGTTCTGAACTAACAAATGCATCAGGGTATTCTGCTACCGGATCAACTGAGTGAGCTCCGGTGGAAAAGTAAATCCGGGGTCATGTCTCGGAGGCATCTGATGGGTTTAGAGGGAAGAGAATAGAATAGAATAAGGTCTAATGAGAAAAACACTACCCATATGCACATGAGACAAACACAATCATTTCACTCAATCAATCAAGCAAGGGCATACAATCGATCTAACTATCGTTACAAAAGTGCTCGGACTATACTATATACATGGTGGAATACTACTACTGATGTGATGGTCTACTAAAAATATTGATCGGTCGAAGACTCCATGATGTCTACTCCAGCTTCATCTTCATAGTCATCATCGCTACCGTCGGGGTCCGAGTCGGTGTCGTCAATGATGATGTAGTCCTCCGTGCGAATCTCCTTGGGTTCTTCATCTTTTCCTCCTGGCGCGAGGTCTCCCATGAATACTCCTAGCTTCCTTTCCGGATCATCATTCTTCTCCACTAGTACGACGATTTCCTCCTCATAATCTTCGCGTGTAGCCTTGATTTCTTCCTCCAGTTCCAGATCCTAGTCATCGCCTTCTTCAGATCTATCATGCCTGCGCACATCTGGTTCTACTGGCGACGAATGTGTTGGTTTAACACCTGGATGAAAGCTGCAATTGATCTATCCTTCCTGGTGCTGATCATCTCCCATTGCTCATCTCGGCGCCCACAAATTTGGTAGATTGTATCCTTAAGCTCCTTTTGGTAAACTTCTCTAATGCGTCCCATGGTGATGTGAGCTGCCATACTCTTTCCTAGACTCCAGGTTGGTGCATCAAAGGAAAACTCTATGGGTTTAGTGACTGGCGTGAATATCCTTCCTGGAATTTGAAATTGAATCATCCATCACTCCTCTTCTGGTAAAGTGGCGTTGTAAGTCCCGGTGAAGCTTGGTATTCCAATGTTCAAGTACCTAGTGACTTCCTTCAAGTGTCGTCCAAAGGGTGCGTCTTCATCCGGTTGTGCAAACTTGTTCCTTGCGTCTGCCATCCTAAAGAGTAGAAAATGGAGAGGAGTCAGAAATGAGAAGAGAATAGTGATCTAGGGCTTTAGCTTAGTGGTCATGTCCTACACTCAGCGTGTGCTCTGATACCATCTTGAAGTGACCCGACCTCAAACGGTCAAGTCTCTGTGCTTTAGTGTCATCCCTGGATCGGTAATGCCGACACACACAGTACTCGAAGGATTTATAACAGAGTAGCAATCACACAGTTATTACATTGAATGTCTCAAGAGAGAACTTATTACAATAAATATGGCTTAAGGCCATCTAATACAATAACAGCGGAAGGCTTGGAAGATAAAGTGAGTCCATCAACTCCAACGGCATAGCTGAGCTGCACGGCAACGACCTAACGAACCTTACTCCTCGTCTGAAAAGTCTACAACATAATACGTTGCAGCCCGAAAACGGGTCAGCACATGGAATATGCTAGCAACGTAACACATTAGAGCAAGAACGGAATAATGCTATCACTGCATGCATATTTGGCTGGTGGAAAGCTCTATGGTTATAGTTTTGCGAAAAGCCAATTTTTCCCTACAAGAAAGGAATAGATTTTATTTAACTATCATGGTAGTTGAAACATCATTGAGAAGGTTCCTCCAACTCAATCCCAATTAAAAATAATTATCAACCTAACAATATTAATTTAGAGTGATGAGATACATATGATAATCCAAATATTAGATACTCAAGATTTGTCCATAACCGGGGACACGGTTAACCATGATTAGTTTATACACTCTGCAGAGGTTTGCGCACTTTTCCCCACAAGACCCGGTCTCCTCCATTGGATTTCTCGCACTGCCGAGTGTTTGAGAAACGGATGACCGAGAACTAGTCTTTCAGAAGCATTAACTCCTTACTCCGGGTAGACCATACCAACCTACATCCCTCTACCTGCTGATCCACATCTTCAGAAGCTTCACGCAACTTACTCTACTATGCTAGAGCCCATAATAGCTTGTGGCTGCACACGGAATTTTCTAGCATGAAATATCTCAGTTCCCTTTGAGCCTGGGTGGTGGACCATAGGATTATCACACGGGTACTCCGGGATATCCTAGGACAACACTGGATTCCCCAGGTGCCTGACAAACAATCCACCCAGATGTGTATTTAAGTTGCCACCTTAAGTTGAACCATTAATTAATAATCTCACATCTGTCATGGATTTCACTCGCCCAAACCACGTCTACGAGCATAGCATAGCAATATAAGCATTACGTAGAAGTAACTCCCAAGGGTTTGATAATAACAGGGCAATAGGTTCTACCTCATCAACTACTTCCCAACCCACATGTTAATCACATCCTAATCATGCAATGTTTGAGGATTGGATCTAAGGCATAAAAATTGGGTATGAAAAGAGTATGATCAATGTGTTACTTGCCTTGCTGATGATACGCAAAACCTAGAGACTCGTAGTAGCACACTTCACACTCCAAGTGTTCTATCGCAAAAAAACAATAGCATGCATAAGCAATCAAGCAAATAAGCACGGGTAAAACTCAAATAATAAGATCTAATCAGAAAGTTCAACTTAAGAACTCCGGTTTGCAAAAAGAATCAAATCAAACAGAGCAACGAAACTCAAACTGCGAGAGAAACAAGATCTGTTTACTAATATGGACCTAAGTCAAATTTTATAGTACCAAAATCTTGTTTAAGTGGATTAAACAAAAAGAGGGTTTCGAGACGAAGATCTAGGCGCTTGAATCTCCTGATTCCAACAAACGAGCGAAAAGATAAACTAAAACAAAAATGGGATCAGAGATCGCGATCGAAAATAATCGCGAAAAATCCGAGAAAAAGAAAAACTGACGAACAGACTAATGAATGATCGTTCGCTGTCTGCGGCTAATGGCTGAACACCATTCGTTAAAACGAACGTACTGACAAACGTCTGCTAAATAAACTAAACCGGGAAAAAATAAACCGATCTATTCTAAAAAACGAACCTAGGGTTTTTTTCTAAAAAAAATCGGATCGGTCTTTTCTAAAAAAACGGCGGCGACAACGGTGGCTTTACCTCTGGCGAGGTCCGTCAAGGCGGGGCTGCAGCTCCAGCGAGGTGGGGCTGCGGCGGTGGGCGGCGCGGGGTGGCGTCTGGCGGCAACGGCGAGCGGCGGCGCGCGGCAAAGGGCGGCGGCGCGGCGCGGCTAGGCGGCGGCGTGCGGCGCCGCGGGGCGGGGCGAGGCAGGCGGCGGGGTTGGTGGTGGTGGGGGCTCCGTGGGCGGGGTATAAAAGGAGGGGGGCTTGCTTGGGGAGGGGGCAAGGGGGGCGCGGCAGAGTCCTGGCCGGACTCGGTGTCGCGGGCGGCGGCGGCCTCCCGGTCTCCTGGAAGGAGACGGCGGCGCGAGGCTAGCGGCCCGGCTGGGCTTCGGCCCAGTCGGGCGCTGAGACCTTTTTTTAAATAATTTTGCCGGAACTTAAATAAATCCTCGAAAATAAAATAAAAATCTAAAAATGCCAAAACAAAATTTCACCGTCTAAATAAAATATTTAGAACAAGATGAACATTTTCTTGGCCCTAAAATGCAACTTTGAAAAACATGCAATTTTTTGTAATTCAAATAAAATAGCAATAAACTCCAAATAAAATCAAATATTTGATTTTAATATTTTTCCTCCAATATTTCCTTTATTTTGGAGAAGTCATATTATCTCCTCTCATATATTTTAATATGAAATATTTTCGGAGAGAAAAATAATTAAAACCAAAAATCCTCTTTTCAATATTTGATAAAACTCATATTTGAAAACTAAGAAATCCCCAACTCTCTCCAAGGGTCCTTGAGTTGCTTAGGATTTCGAGGATCGCGAAACAAAATGCAACAAAATATGATATGCATCAATGATCTATGTATAACATTCCAAATTGAAAATTTGGGATGTTACAGTCTCATGTTGTAGGAATCTTATGATGAGTAAGTGATACGTTAGGGTTATGATTTCTACACTCAACTATGTCGTTGGTGTTGATGGGAATCCACAACCTTGTTGTTACTTCTGCTATTTGGATTGAGGTAATAGTATTTACTTTACTTTATACATGTGATTTACCTCTGTTATAAATCCTCGTGTACTGTGTGTGTCAGCATACCGATCCAGGGATGACACTTAAGCAGAGAGACTTGACCATCTGAGGTCGGGTCGCTACAAGATGGTATCAGAGCACATGTTGACTGTAGGACGTGACCCGTAGAAACTGGCAAGCCCATATGAAAGATTTTCTCTACAACTTCATCTAAAAAAGATCTTTTACCTCTCTTCTTTTTTGAGTTTTATCAAATATTCCTTTTTAGTTAGACCATACCCCTTTCCCTTTGACCACATGAAGATTCGACCGATGAGACCACTCCAAGAAGTACAAGATATCGGACAACTAAGACCACTTCGGAAGGAAGAGGATTTTACCGAGCATTACAATAATGGAAACTGTAACTGTTGAAGACTCCGAAGACTAGGATAATTTGAAGGCTCTGAAGAAATTCCCAGATTGGTATGACCTAGGAAAGTTACCCTTAAGGAACTTGTGAGACTATTGAAGCTGTCAATACCCAAGATCAAGGTGTGTCGGAGAAAGACCGGAACATGAAGCGTTAGAACTCAAAGTTTTTGTCAAGAAAACCGCTAAGGCAGGAGAAATCTGAAGGAAATATGCCCTAGAGGTAATAATAAAGTTATTATTTATTTCCTTATTTCATGATAAATGTTTATTATTCATGCTAGAATTGTATTAACCGGAAACATAATACATGTGTGAATACATAGACAAACAGAGTGTCACTAGTATGACTCTTCTTGACTAGCTCGTTAATCGAAGATGGTTGAGTTTCCTAGCCATGGACATGAGTTGTCATTTGATTAACGGGATCACATAATTAGGAGAATGATGTGATTGAATTGACCCATTCCGTTATCTTAGCACTTGATTGTTTATTATGTTGCTATTGCTTTCTTCATGACTTATACATGTTCCTATGACTATGAGATTATGCAGCTCCCGTTTACCGGAGGAACACTTTGTGTGCTACCAAACATCACAACGTAACTGGGTGATTATAAAGGTTCTCTACAGGTGTCTCCAAAGGTACTTGTTGGCTTGGCGTATTTCGAGATTAGGATTTGTCACTCCGATTGTCGGAGAGGTATCTCTAGGCCCACTCGGTAATGCACATCACTATAAGCCTTGCAAGCATTGTAACTAATGAGTTAGTTATAGGATGATGTATTATAGACGATCGAATCTCGGGCAAGTAACATACCGATGACAAAGGGAACAACGTATGTTGTTATGCGGTTTAACCGATAAAGATCTTCATAGCTTATGTGGGAGCCAGTATGAGCATCCAGGTTCCGCTATTGGTTATTGGCCGGAGACGTGTCTCGGTCATGTCTACATAGTTCTCGAACCCGTAGGGTCCGCACGCTTAAAGTTAGATGACGGTTATATTATGAGTTTATGTGTTTTGATGTACCGAAGGTAGTTCGGAGTCCCGTATGTGATCACGGACATGACAAGGAGTCTCGAAATGGTCGAGACATGAAGATTGATATATTGGACGACTATATTCGGACACCGGAATGGTTCCGGGGGTTATCGGATATATACCGGAGTACCGGGGGGTTACCGGAACCCCCCCGAGGGTTATTGGGCCCCATGGGCCCAAAGTGGTGGAAGAGGAGAGGCGGCAGGAGGTGGCGCGTGGGCCCCCTTGCCCCAATCCGAATTGGGAAAGGGAAGGGGGCGGCGGCCCCCCTTCTCCTTCCTTCTCTCCACCCCCTCCTTCCCCCTTCTCCTAGTTGGAATAGGAAAGGGGGGAAAACCTACTTGGAGTAGGATTGCCCCCCCTTGGGCGCGCCTCCTCCCCTTGGCCGCCCCCCTCCTCCTCCCCCCTCTATATACGGAGGAGGGGGCACCCCATAGACACAACAATTGATCTCTTAGATCTTTTAGCCGTGTGCGGTGCCCCCCTCCACCATAATCGACCTCGGTCATATCGTAGCGGTGCTTAGGCGAAGCCCTGCGTCGGTAGAACATCATCATCGTCACCACGCCATCGTGCTGACGGTACTCTCCCTCAAAGCTCGGCTAGATTGGAGTTCGAGAGATGTCATCGAGTTGAACGTGTGCGGAACTCGGAGGTGTCGTGTGTTCGGTGCTTGATCGGTAGGATCGTGAAGATGTACGACTACATCAACTGGTTGTGCTAACGCTTCCGCTTTCGGTCTACAAGGGTATGTGGACACACTCTCCCCTCTCGTTGCTATGCATCACCATGATCTTGCGTGTGCGTAGGAATTTTTTTGAAATTACTATGTTCCCCAATAGTGGTATCAGAGCCAGGTTTTATGGGTAGATGTTATATGCATGAGTAGAACACAAGTGAGTTGTGGCCGATATAAGTCATACTTCTTACCAGCATGTCATACTTTGGTTTGGTGGTATTGTTGGATGAAGCAGCCCAGACCGACACTACGTGTACGCTTACGCGAGACTGATTCTACCGACATGCTTTGCACACAGGTGGCTGGCGGGTGTCAGTTTCTCCAACTTTAGTTGAACCGAGTGTGGCTACGCCCGGTCCTTGAGAAGGTTAAAACATCACTAACTTTAAGAAGTATCATTGTGGTTTTGATGCGTAGGTAAGAACGGTTCTTGCTCAGCCCGTAGCAGCCACGTAAAACTTGCAACAACAAAGTAGAGGACGTCTAACTTGTTTTTGCAGGGCATGTTGTGATGTGATATGGTCAAGGCGTGATGAGATATAATTTGGTGTATGAGATGATCATGTTTTGTTGAAGTTATCGGCAACTGGAAAAAGCCTTATGGTTGTCTTTCTATTGCATAAGATGCAAGCGCAAAATAATTGCTTTACTTTATTTCTATGTGATAGCAATAGTTGCAAGAGCAATAGTTGGCGAGATGACCATGTGACGACACATTGATATAGATCAAGATGATGGAGATCATGGTGTCATGCCGGTGACGATGGAGATCATGATGATGCTTTGTAGATGGAGATCAAAGGCACAAGATGATGATGGCCATATCATGTCACATATTATGATTGCATGTGATGTTTATCTTTTATACATCTTATTTTGCTTAGTTCGGCGGTAGCTTTATAAGATGATCTCTCACTAAATTTCAAGGTATAAGTGTTCTCCCTGAGTATGCACCATTATGAAAGTTCTTCGTGCTGAGACACCACATGATGATCGGGTGTGATAGGCTCTACGTTCAAATACAGCGGGTGCAAAACAGTTGCACACGCGGAATACTCAGGTTAAACTTGACGAGCCTAGCATATGAAGATATGGCCTTGGAACACTGAGACCGAAAGGTCGAGCGTGAATCATATAGTAGATATGGTCAACATAGTGATGTTCACCATTGAAACTACTCCATCTCACGTGATGATCAGACATGGTTTAGTTGATTTGGATCACATGATCACTTATGATTAGAGGGATGTCTATCTAAGTGGGAGTTCTTAAGTAATATGATTAATTGAACTTTAATTTATCATGAACTTAGTCCTGGTAGTATTAGCATATCTATGTTGTAGATAAATATAGCTCGTGATGTTGCTCCTCGTTTATTGTGTTCCTAGAGAAAAACTATGTTGAAAAATGTTAGTAGCAATGATGCAGATTGGATCCATGATCTGAGGATTATCCTCATTGTTGCATAGAAGAATTATGTCCTTGATACACCGCTAGGTGACAGACCTATTGCAGGAGCAGATACAGACGTTATGAACGTTTGGCTAGCTCAATATGATGACTACTTGATAGTTTAGTGCACCATGCTTAACATCTTAGAATCGGGGCTTCAAAGACGTTTTGAACGCCATGGAGCATATAAGATGTTCCAAGAGTTGAAATTGGTATTTCATACTCATGCCCGTGTTGAGAGGTATGAAACCTCTGATAGTACTTTGCCTACAAGATGGAGGAGAATAGCTCAACCAGTGAGCATGTGCTCAGATTGTCTGAGTACTACAATTGCTTAAATCAAGTGGGAGTTAATCTTCCAGATAAGAGAGTAATTGACAAAGTTCTCTAGTCACTATCACCGAGTTACTAGAACTTAGTGTTGAACTATAACATGCAAGGGATGACAAGAGTAATTCCCAAGCTCTTCGTGATGCTGAAATCGACGAAGGTAGAAATCAAGAAAAGCATCAAGTGTTGATGGTTGACAAAGACCACTAGTTTCAAAAAAGGGCAAAGGGAAGAAGGGGAACTTCAAGAAGAACGGCAAGCAAGTTGCTGCTCAAGTGAAGAAGCCCAAGTTTGCACCTAAGCCTGAGACTGAGTGCTTGTACTGCAAAGAAACTGGTCACTAGAAGCGGAACCGCCCCAATTATTTGGCGGATAAGAAGGATGGCGAGGTGAACAAAGGTATATTGGATATACATGTTATTGATGTGTACTTTACTAGTGTTTATAGCAACCCCTCAGTATTTGATACTAGTTCAGTTGCTAAGAGTAGTAACTTGAAACAGGAGTTGCAGAATGAACAGAGACTAGTTAAGGGTGAAGTGATGATGTGTGTTGGAAGTAGTTCGAAGAATGATATGATCATCATCGCACACTCCCTATACTTTCGGGATTAGTGTTGAACCTAAATAAATGTTATTTGGTGTTTGCGTTGAGAAAGAATATGATTGGATCATGTTTATTGCAATACGGTCATTCATTTAAGTTAGAGAATAATTGTTATTCTGTTTACATGAATAAAACCTTCTATGGTTATACACCCAATAAAATGGTTTGTTGGATCTCGATCGTAGTGATACACATATTCATAATATTGAAGCCAAAAGATGCAAAGTTAATAATGATAGTGCAACTTATTTTTGGCACTGCCATTTAGGTCATATTGGTGTAAAGTGCATGAAGAAAATCCATGCTGACGGGCTTTTGGAATCACTTGATTAATGAATCAGTAGATGCTTGCGAACCATGCCTCATGGGCAAAGATGACTAAGACTCCGTTCTCCAGAACAATGGAGCGAGCAACTGACTTATTGGATATAATACATACTGATGTATGAGGTCCGATGAGTGTAGAGGCTCGCAGCGGGTATCGTTATTTTCTGACCTTCACAGATGATTTGAGCAGATATGGGTATATCTACTTGAAGAAACATAAGTCTGAAACATTTGAAAAGTTCAAAGAATTTCAGAGTGAAGTGGAAAATCATCATAACAAGAAAATAAAGTTTCTTTGATCTAATCGTGGAGGAGAATATTTTAGTTGCGAGTTTGGTCTTCATTTGAAACAATGCGGAATAGTTTCGCAACTCACGCCACCCAGAACACCACAGCGTAATGGTGTGTCCGAACATCGTAACCGTACTTTATTAGATATGGTGCAATATATGATGTCTCTTACCAATTTACCACTATCGTTTTGGGGTTATGCATTAGAGACAGCTGCATTCATGTTAAATAGGGCACCATCTAAATCCGTTGAGACGACACCATATGAACTGTGGTTTGGCAAGAAACCAAAGTTGTCGTTTCTTAGAGTTTGGGGTTGCGATGCTTATGTGAAAAAGTTTCATCCTGATAAGCTCAAACCCAAATCGGAAAAGTGCGTCTTCATAGGATACCCAAAAGTTACTGTTGGGTACACCTTCTATCACAGATCCAAAGGCAAGATATTCGTTGCTAAAAATGGATCCTTTCTAGAGAAGGAGTTTCTCTCGAAAGAAGTGGGTGGGAGGAAAGTAGAACTTGATAAGGTAATTGTACCTTCTCCTAAATTGGAAAGTAGTTCATCACTGAAATTCATTTCCAGTGATGCTTACACCAATTAGTGAGGAAGTTAATGACGATGATCATGAAAGCTTCGGATCAAGTTACTACCGAACCTCGTAGGTCAACCAGAGTATGTTTCGCACCAGAGTGGTACGGTAATCCTATTCTGGAGTTCATGTTACTTGACCATGACAAACCTAGGAACTATGAGGAAGCGATGATGAGCCCAGATTCCGCGAAATGGCTTGAGGCCATGAAATCTGAGATGGGATCCATGTATGAGAACAAAATGTGGACTTTGGTTGACTTGCCCGATGATCGGCAAGCCATAGAAAATAAATGGATCTTCAAGAGGAAGACGGATGCTGATAGTAGTGTTACTATCTACAAAGCTAGACTTGTCGAAAAAGGTTTTTGACAAAGTTCAAGGTGTTGACTATGATGAGATTTTCTCACTCGTAGCGATGCTTAAGTCTGTCCGAATCATGTTAGCAAATTGCCGCATTCTATGAAATTTGGCAAATGAATGTCAAAACTGCATTCCTAAATGGATTTCTGGAAGAAGAGTTGTATATGATGCAACCGGAAGGTTTTTTCGATCCAAAGGGAGCTAACAAAGTGTGCAAGGTCCAGCGATCCATTTATGGACTGGTGCAAGCCTCTCGGAGTTGGAATAAACGCTTTGATAGTATGATCAAAGCATATGGTTTTATATAGTCTTTTGGAGAAGCCTGTATTTACAACAAAGTGAGTGGGAGCACTACAGCATTTCTGATAAGTATATGTGAATGACATATTGTTGATCGGAAATAATGTAGAATTATTCTGCAAAGCATAAAGGAGTGTTTGAAAGGAGTTTTTCAAAGAAAGACCTCGGTGAAGCTGCTTACATATTGAGCATCAAGATCTATAGAGATAGATCAGGACGCTTGATATGTTTTTTCAATGAGTGCATACCTTGACAAGATTTTGAAGTAGTTCAAAATGGAACAGTCAAAGAAAGAGTTCTTGCCTATGTTACTAGGTGTGAAATTAAGTAAGACTCAAAGCCCGACCACGGCAGAAGATAGAAAGGGAATGAAAGTCATTCCCTATGCCTCAGCCATAGGTTCTATAAAGTATGCCTACTGTATAACAGATCTATTGTATACCCTGCACCATTTTTTGCAAGGGAGTACTATAGTGATCTAGGAGTAGATCATTGGACAGCGGTCAAAATTATCCCTAGTGGAATAAGGATATGTTTCTCGATTATGGGGGTGACAAAAGGTTCGTTATAAAGAGTTACGTCGATTCAAGCTTTGACACCGATCTGGATGACTCTAAGTCTCGATCTAGATACATATTGAAAGTGGGAGCAATTAGCTAGAGTAGCTCCGTGCAGAGCATTGTTGACATAGAAATTTGCAAAATACATACGGATCTGAATATGGCAGACCCGTTGACTAAACTTCTCTCACAAGCAAAACATGATCACACCTTAGTACTCTTTGGGTGTTAATCACATAGCGATGTGAACTAGATTATTGACTCTAGTAAACCCTTTGGGTGTTGATCACATGACGATGTGAACTATGGGTGTTAATCACATGGTGATGTAAACTATTGATGTTAAATCACATGGCGATGTGATCTGGATTATTGACTCTAGTGGCAATAATAAAGTTATTATTTATTTCCTTATTTCATGATAAATGTTTATTATTCATGCTAGAATTGTATTAACCGGAAACATAATACATGTGTGAATACATAGACAAACAGAGTGTCACTAGTATGCCTCTACTTGACTAGCTCGTTAATCGAAGATGGTTAAGTTTCCTAACCATGGACATGAGTTGTCATTTGATTAACGGGATCACATCATTAGGAGAATGATGTGATTGACTTGACCCATTCCGTTAGCTTAGCACTTGATCGTTTAGTACGTTGCTATTGCTTTCTTCATGACTTATACATGTTCCTATGACTATGAGATTATGCAACTCCCGTTTACCATAGGAACACTTTGTGTGCTACCAAACATCACAACGTAACTGGGTGATTATAAAGGTGCTCTACAGGTGTCTCCAATGGTACTTGTTGGGTTGGTGTATTTCGAGATTAGGATTTGTCACTCCGATTGTCGGAGAGGTATCTCTGGGCCCACTCAGTAATGCACATCACTATAAGCCTTGCAAGCATTGTAACTAATGAGTTAGTTACAGGATGATGTATTACAGAACGAGTAAAGAGACTTGCCAGTAACGAGATTGAACTAGGTATTGAGATACCGACGATCGAATCTCGGGCAAGTAACATACCGATGACAAAGGGAACAACGTATGTTGTTATGCGGTTTGACCGATAAAGATCTTCGTAGAGTATGTGGGAGCCAATATGAGCATCCAGGTTCCGTTATTGGCTATTTGCCGGAGACGTGTCTCGGTCATGTCTGCATAGTTCTTGAACCCGTAGGGTCCACACGCTTAAAGTTCGATGACGGTTATATTATGAGTTTATGTGTTTTGATGTACCGAAGGTAGTTCGAAGTCCCGAATGTGATCACAGACATAACGAGTAGTCTCGAAATGGTCGAGATATGAAGATTGATATATTGGACGACTATATTCGGACACCGGAATGGTTCCAGGGGTTATCGGATATATACCGGAGTACCGGGGGGTTACCGGAACCCCCCGGGTGCTATTGGGCCCCATGGGCCCAAAGCGGTGGTAGAGGAGAGGCGGCAGGAGGTAGCGCGCGGCCCCCCTTGCCCCAATACGAATTGGGAAAGGGAAGGGGGTGGCAGCCCCCCTTCTCCTTCCTTCTCTCCACCTCCTCCTTCCCCCTTCTCCTAGTTGGAATAGGAAAGGGGGGAAAAACCGATTGCCCCCCTTGGGCACGCCTCCTCCCCTTGGCCGCCCCTCCTCCTCCCCCCTTTATATACGGAGGAGGGGGCACCCCATAGACAGAACAATTGATCTCTTAGATCTTTTAGCCGCGTGCGGTGCCCCCTCCACCATAATCCACCTCGGTCATTTTGTAGCGGTGCTTAGGCGAAGCCTTGCGTCGGTAGAACATCATCATTGTCACCACGCCGTTGTGCTGACAGAACTCTCCCTCAAAGCTCGGCTGATCGGAGTTCGAGGGATGTCATCGAGTTGAACGTGTGCAGAACTCGGAGGTGTCGTGCGTTCGGTGCTTGATCGGTAGGATCGTGAAGACGTACGACTACATCAACCGCGTTGTGCTAACCCTTCCTCTTTCGGTCTACGAGGGTATGTGGACACACTCTCCCTCTCATTGCTATGCATCACCATGATCTTGCATGTGCATAGGAATTTTTTTGAAATTACTACGTTCCCCAACAAAATCAACTATGGTATGATAGCTCATGGCAATGACATGTGCATAAACACGACTATCCATGATGTTATCGCCCGCTTATTGGATGACAAAAGGGCTAATGGAGCACCTATCAGCAAAAGATGAAGTTTTAAACTTTAGTTGGTGTATCACCAGATCTGGAGTATTACATCAAGAATTTTAAGATGGACCTCTAGGAAGCCGTATTTGACAAGGAACCATTTCGTAAAAAACTCAGGACCCAAAAGCTAAAAGTAG
Organism: Triticum urartu; assembly: GCF_056163025.1. Taxonomy (NCBI): domain Eukaryota; kingdom Viridiplantae; phylum Streptophyta; class Magnoliopsida; order Poales; family Poaceae; genus Triticum; species Triticum urartu. Next base: position 164,871,151 of record NC_141876.1, on the reverse strand, counting down.
CCAACGGGAGGAGAAAAACCTCGAGATACCATAGATACGTCAGGAACCGGAGGACAGTAGGACCATGGTTCATGCTAAGGATGTTGAAACCCAGAAGTTTGGAACGCAACTCCAGTAATATTAAAGGACGTCACGAGAGACTTCGCGTCAACAAAGCTGATCTGGCAAAAGAACTTGAGAAGGACAAGCACGATCGGAAGATGCCATTGGAGACATGAACAAGACTTGAAGACTTTGGCGACTTTGAAGATTTATTGACCATTAGAAGACCAAACCCCTGTTATATACCTACGTTAGTTGCGACGATTGTGAGCTGTCATTTGTTTGATGTTTTTCAGACAGCCACAAAATAAAATCAGTCTTTTCAAAACTATTGATTGTATTGTGTGTATCCCTATCTATCTCTCTTACCTCACCCCGAAACCCTTGGAACCAATAGAGGATGAATGAAGATGAACTTATATTTCCGGGACCGATACGTCAATTGGAGACAGACCGATGGATTCAGAACATGGAAGATCACATGAAGAATAACCCTATAGCCAGAAAGGATATGACCCAGCATGCTCTTTAGTGCTTTGAAAGAGGAGCTGCTACTTGGTGGAGGATGTACCAAACCATCAATGGATGCCAAGGAGTAACCACTTGGAAAGATTTTAAGTTGACTCTGCTGAAGTCTCATCTTGTGTCCCCGAATTTGAAGCCTTATGGAAATGGTATAAAGAAACCCTGTGCATGCAAGCTCTATGGAGAAATAGGACATGACCATAAAGAACACAAGAATGAATGCCCTCATTGTGAAGAAAGTCACCCAGCTGAAGAATGCCCAACTAGGCAGATTACTTGTTTCTTGTGTGAAAGAACTACCCACTACCCTGCTCAGTGTCACATTTACCCCATGGTACAAAGAACCATCTAGCAGAAGAAAGAAGCAATGAAAGGATCCCTCATGGAAATTTTAGAAGAACCGATGATGAAGGAAGAGGTGGAGGACACACCCAAAGAAGACCCAATTAAACCCTACACCAAGTCATGCTATTCATGTGGAGAAGAAGGACACATCTCCTAGAATTGTCTGAATGGGGATCTGGTAGAATTCCCGACAGAGGAAGTAGAGTATGACCCACAAGAAATAGCAGCCCTGATTAGAACGGAAAAATCCAGGAAGAGAAATAGATTGGATTCCAGGAAGGACCCGAGTCGTATCACCTGTTTCAGGTGCAAGGAGTCAGGGCACTACTTCAGCGGTTGCCCAAAAAGGAAGCCGAGGACCCAAGGAGGCTTTGAAATCACAAGGAAGCCTCGAGACTTATCAGATGTAATATGTTTCTGTTGTAATGAAGCATGACACTTTGCCAGAGATTGTCCCAATCAGAAGGAGACTTGTGTTAAATAGTTGAAGCTGTGAGAAATATAGTAGTAGTGGAAACATTTCTTTTATATTGAGGTGTTGATTTGATGCATGTAATGGAAATGAAGGAGATTGTAAGAATTTGAGAATCAATAAAGTTAGCATCATTGGTACTGATTCAGATTTTGTGAGTAGTTACTCTATGAAGAAAGAATTTGACCATTTTCGAGGATATGAGAAACATGGTCTATGGAAGATTTGTGCATTTTAAGGGTGATAGTACCCTGTGAGAACCCTGGACCCCTAGAAAAGATAATGATATTCCACGGAGTGGACTTCGGACAAAACAAGTACGAGTTTTATCTCGATATGTGGGATAACCCCAAGTATATGAATGGATGAAGTACTATTGGAATAAAGGTAAAATGTTGGTAATATGGAGCAATTGTAACTCCATGATGAGTCTGAGTAATCATGTATTAGTTTGCTACAAATAGAAGGAAGGGAGACCGTACAATTGGATGGATTTAAGAATGCCAGGAAAGTTGGTTGTTGGAAAAAATGATCAGTTACCCCAATGATGAGTTCAAGGTTTATAAAGTGATGAGATGGGCCATAACCCACAGGCCCCAAGACCTGCCAAGAAGCAAGCACACTCTTGCTGAAGGAAAAAACCCTGGAATAGGATATGCCTTTATCAATAGACGATCTTATAGGAGTTACGCAAAACCTGAGAGTTGTGAAGGAACGATAGATGTTTGTTTGGCTTGCAGAATCAATGGATTTTTCCGAACTTCGTTCATCGACAAGAGAAATTCTGCAATGCTTGTGAGGATGACTGTCGGATGTGGGGTTCTGACAAACCCTTAAGGTTCGAACACTGGGGTGCGCGCGAAGTCTTTCCCTCCTACCGATCTACGCTCTTGCTCGCTAACATCTTGCGGACGAACTCGACGAACTCGCAACACAGAATGACACGGCGTTTATACTGGTTCGGGCCACCGTTGTGATGTAATACCCTACTCCAGTGTGGTGGTGGTGGATTGCATCTTGGGCTGATGATGAACAATACAATGGGAAGAACAGCCTCATGAGGTTGAGGTGTTCTTGTGCGTATGAACTTGTGGTGTGTAGATTCCCTCAAGCTAGGATGAGATGCCGCTACTATGGTGGTGGCTAGTCCTATTTATAGAGGCCCTGGTCCTCTTACCAAATATTGAGTGGGAAGGGAGCCAACAATGGCGGGCTAATTTGAAGGGGGACAGCTAGTACAAGCTATCCTGACAAAAGTGGTCTTCGCCTGTGAAAGGCTCCGGTGGTGATGCCGTCTTGGGCTCCATGATGACCTCCGTCTTGCAGTCCATGGTCTTGGTCTTGTTGCACCGAAATGGCAACCTTTGCCTGAGGCCTCGGTACTCCGTGGCTGCGCTCGCCTCCTTTGCACCAAAGAGGAAACAAGGACGCTGCGCGCGCTGGCGCCCGCCTGGTGTCGATCGTCATGGCTCATGTCATGAGAGCCTCGTGAGGTTTGCCCCGCCTTGATATCTCCGCCCCTAGCGAGCCTGCCTGACTAGGCCGCTCGGGAGGAGGACTTGCGTCATCTGCCTCGCGAGGCTTGGACCCTCGCAAGGGTCTTGGATGCTTTGTTGATGAAGATGGGCCGTACAGCCTACCGGCTCCGCCACGCCGCGGGCTGCAGGCAGGCAAGTCTAGGGACCCCCGTTCCCAGAACGCCGACAATGACCGAGTGTTAGAATGCGAGATTCGCTAAACCATATACAAGGTAATGATTTGGGTGCGGGATGGATTGATCACCATACCGACTTACTCTTATTATTCGCCTTCATATATGGGATAGTAAATCTGAGTGACTTGCCTATAGTAGAGCGACGACGATCAAAACCTTGTTTAAACCTTAGAATGGTAGGACAATTTTCCCTTGTACAAGGCAGTTGTTGCCAACCATAGGTCATACGGTGAGGTTCAACCCAGACCCATTTCCTGCAGGAGAAACCATAAATTGGTGACCACCATGAGATATTGATAGTTGTTTAGTATTGGCGCCAGACTTGTCAGCTAGGAAGACCCAGTCATGGAAGAACCTTACCAAGATGAAAGGATAGAAGAATTAGGGAAAAGATTATGCCACTACCAAAAGGGCCAGAGTAGGAATTTTCCAGAGAATCTGAGAAGACCGACACTATCAAGAATAAGGATGGAGTATATGAGTTTGGATGGAACCATAACCATGTTTCTAAGGGTGGTAGCACCTGAGAACAGGCAAATATGCAAATTAGCTTTATGCAAATGTTAAACTTAGATCCTCCACCAGCCAAATATGCATGTAGTGATAGCAATTAATTTAGCCTTGCTCTACAGTGTGAAATTTCCAATACATTCAATGTGCCGACATACATGGCTGCAATGTCTCATGTTGCGGGAATCTTATCATGAGTAAGTGATACATTATGGTTATGATTTCTACACGCAACTTTGTCGTTGGTGTTGATGGGAATCCACAACCTTGTTGTTACTTCCGATATTTGGATTGAGGTAATAGTATTTACGTTACTTTATACATGTGATTTACCTCTGTTATAAATCCTCGTGTACTGTGTGTGTCAGCATACCGATCCAGGGATGACACTTAAGCATAGAGACTTGACCATATGAGGCCGGGTCGCTATAGTCCGAGGAGATCCCGAAGAATTGACCCAGGGTCTAGCCCCCGGCCAGCAGGTATGGAGCTGGTATTTTCAACTACCTCATTTTTCAGTAATTCATTTTGGTTGGAAGCTAACTTTTCAAAATTGTAGTCCTCCACATGACCGGCCCTCCGAGCAGACCTCATAGGGGATGTCCCCACCCGCCGATCTGGCGGACAGTGGGTCTATGTCATGCTCCGCGCCTCCCCTGATTCCTGAAGAGATCGAGGAGGTGCGGTCCCGAAGGACTCCTCCTCCTCCGAACACAGAGGGGGAGGTTGAAACCATAATGGCCGAGGGTAACACCTCGGTCGTCGAAGACCGGTAAGGCGCATCCCTCCTGGATGATGCGGGAAGGGAGTCCGAACCATCCGGACCCCATCAGCCATCCGCTCCCGCGCCCCCAAGATCCTCGATGGCATAGGTTCCTCTCTCCAGCAGAGACGGGGTCGGGGAGCCAATGCTAGCGCCGAACACCTCCAAGCGGGCGGTGGCTGGCTGGCCGGACGCACTAGAGGAGTTGGTGAAAAACTCTATCATCATTGATGGGAACCACACTATCATGAGTGTGGTCTTGCAAGGTGTTCGGTCCGTCCAATCTGGACTGAATGACGTTGTCCAAGGCCTTCTGACAGGCTTTGAGGTAAGTCAAGTAATAATATTTTCTCTTAAATTGGGTTTGGTCCTTAGTTTAAGTATGCCATGTCAGTAGTAGCCCCCGAGACTCTGCGAGGTTTGCAAAGAAAACCCACGGAAGATCTCGTTCTGCAGGCCAATATTTGAAGTGGTGTGAATTTTTAATGTCACATGCATCTTCTCTAGCCGCAACTGCTAATGCTGCGGTGCTAGAGGAGATGGATTGGAAGCTGAAGCATTCTGATAAAGAGCTGGAACTTATCAACAAACGGCTTGACGAGGCGCAAGGTAAACCCTTTGATAAGATGTATGATTGCTTGATGTCGGATATTGACGGTCCGGATTGTATGTTGATCTTTTATTGTGATGATCTTGCAGCTACCGCCGCCGAGGTTGAGGGCTTGAGGGAGGCCCTGAAGAAGGCTGAGGCAGAGGCGGCCGCAAATAAAACGGCCGCTGACAAGGCGATGGCCGAGCTCAAGAAGGCCAAGCTTGCTAGTGAGCAGCACGAGGCTCGAGTAACCGAAGTGCAAGTGGAGCTCCAGGATGTCGCCAAGTGATATGTCTCCAACGTATCCATAATTTTTGATTGTTCCATGCTATTATATTATCTGTTTTGGATGTTTTATATGCATTAATATGCTATTTCATATTATTTTTGGGACTAACCTATTAACCTAGAGCCTAGTGCCAGTTTATGTCTTTTCCTTGTTTTTGAGTTTCACAGAAAAGGAATACCAAACGGAGTCCAAACGGAATAAAACCTTCGTGATGATTTTTCTTGGACCAGAATACACCCAGGAGACTTAGATTGCATGTCAGAAGAGCCACGAGGCGGCCACAAGGGTGGAGGGCACGCCCCCTACCTTACGGGCCCCTGGGTGACCCCCTGACCTAGATCTTCCTCCTATACATTCACATATATTCCCAAACCACCAGAAGCATCCACAAAAACACTTTTCCACCGATGCAACCTTATGTTCCCATGAGGTCCCATCTTGGGGCCTTTTCCAGCATCTTGCTGGAGGGGGATTCGATCATGGAGGGCTTCTACATCAACTCTATTTCCCTTCCGATGAAGCGTGAGTAGTTTACCTCAGACCTACGGGTCCATAGCTAGTCGCTAGATGGATTCTTCTCTCTTTGATTCTCAATACCATGTTCTCCTCGGTGTTCTTCGAGATCTATCCTATGTAATCTTCTTTTGCGGTGTGTTTGTCGAGATCCGATGAATTGTGGATTTATGATAAGCTTATCTATGAATATTATTTGAATCTTCACTGAATTCTTTTATGCATGATTTGATATATTTGTAATTCTCTTCGAATTATCGGTTTGGTTTGGCCAACTAGATTGGTTTTTCTTGCAATGGGAGAAATGCTTAGCTTTGGGTTCAATCTTGCGGTGTCCTTTTCCCAATGACAGTAGGGGCAGCAAGGCATGTATTGTATTATTTCCATCGAGGATGAAAAGATGAGGTTTACATCATATTGCTTGAGTTTATTCCTCTACATCATGTCATCTTACTTAAAGTGTTACTCTGTTCTTCATGAACTTAATACTGTAGATGCAAGCAAGAGTCGGTCGATATGTGCAGTAATAGTAGTAGATGCAGAATCGTTTAGGTCTACTTGACACGGGCATGATGCATATATTTCATAATCATTGCCTTAGATATAACTTTGCACTTTTCTATCAATTGCTCGACAGTAATTTATTCACCCACCGTATTATTTGATATCTTGAGAGAAGCCTCTAGTGAAACCTATGGCCCTGGGGTCTAATTTCCATCATATAAGTTTCTGATCTACTATTTTCCTTCATATTAGTTTCTGATCTATAAAGAAAAAAACCCAAAAATATGTACTTTATCTTTTTTAAGTTTTATTTATCTCTATTAGATCTCACTTTTGCAAGTGACCGTGAAGGGATTGACAACCCCTTTATTGCGTTGGGTGCAAGTTTTTTGATTGTTTGTGCAAGTATTAGTGATTTGTGTGTTGTCTCCTACTGGATTGATACCTTGGTTCTCTAACTGAGGGAAATACTTACCTCTACTTTGCTGCATCACCCTTTCCTCTTCAAGGGAAAAACCAACGAAAGCTCAAGAAGTAGCAGGAACAATTTATGGCGCTGTTGCCAGGGAGATCTACGCCAAGTCAAGAGATACCAAGTACCCATCATAAAACTCTCATCTCTTGCATTACATTATTCACCATTTGCCTCTCATTTTCCTCTCCCCCACTTGTAAAATTATTTCGATCACCAGTCATGTGGTTAGTGCATCCATTGTCCATGATCCACTCAATAGCTTTCGGAGTCGTACCCTACAGTGCAGTTAGCGGGATAGGCTTCACCAAGAGTAATGTGAAGCACAAACATGTAACGAACAAGCATATTATCAAAGTTGAGATTCTTGTTAGGTAAGATAGGATGCTTGTCAAGAAAGCCTAGGGCGAAATAAATGGTAAGACCATTCTGGCATTTTATCTTGCGTTCCACAAGATGTTTTAGGTCCCCGGCATTAGCATCAGAAGACTTTGATTTTCGGCTGGAGACCTTTCCCTGCAAGAGAAAGTTAATTCTTCTTAACCACCCACATCTTCAGGGGTGGCTTAGAAGCAATGAGTCTAAGTGTAGCATCTAAGAACTTTGGCTTTGGAGCCCTAGAAAATAGCCTTGCAGGAGGTGAATAATACTCATAAGAATAAGTAGAAAAGTTCTTTGTTTTATGAACATAGCGGTTTGAAGAAACACACTCATATTCATAAGTCTGAGTATGGTTTCCCTACAAAACATTGGCGTTAGGGTGACCTTGTGAGGTCCTCTGTCTGTATGAAGCCTTTGGGCCATATGAAGCCTTTGGTCTGGTGTTTGTCCTCTTCCCATTCACAGGAAGCTTCTCAAGACAACTTTTGTGCACCCAGATCTTCTTCAAAGGTGGTCCGTTCCTGCAATTAGTACCAATAAACCTGGCAAACACTTCACCATTCTGATTCTTAAACAACTTATAATTGGCATCAAAGGATTCATCAATGATAATGGGGTTAGCACAAGTGAAGCCAGATAAGGTGGATGGGTCCACTAAAGGGCCCTTCGGAGCAACCCATGAGGTTTGGGGGTACTGCTCGGGCTTCCAGTAAGAACCATCAGCGTTCATTTTCCTCTCGAACCCAACACCCTCTTTCCTAGGGCTTTGGTTCACAATATGTTTCTTGAGGACATCGCACAATGTATGATGCCCTTTGAGGCTTTTGTACATGCCTGTTTCAAGCAATGTCTTCAACCTGGCATTATCATCAGCAATAGTAGTGGTATCCTCAGAAGAGGGGTTAGTTTCCACATCAGCAGTTGAAGATATTGCAACATCAGAGGCAGTAGAACATTCAGTAATGGAGACATCATTATCATGCTCAAGACATTTTAAACATGGTGGCTCAAAATCTGCCTGAGCAGAACTGGTCTGTTGGGCGAGTAGTGAATCGTTCTCTTTTTGAAGATCTTCATGAGACGCTCTTAGTTTCTCTAGATCTTTCTTCCTTTGAAGATAATCATAGGAAAGCTTCTCATGAGTAGCTGAGAGTGTTTCATGACGACTTTCAAGTTCCTCGTACTTAACACGGATATTTTTAATGTCTTCAATTAAGGGCTGAGTTCGATTCATTTCCACGTCCAACAGGTCATCGCTTTTGTCTAACAACTTTTGAATATGTTCCATAGCAGTTTGTTGCTTAGTTGCAATTTTAGCAAGAGTCTAATAGCTAGTTTGGATTCACACTCAGAGTCATCTTCATTGGATGTTTGAAAGTAAGCATAGCTTGAGTTTACCTTGGCACCTCGTGCCATGAAGCAACAGGTCGGGAGCATATGACTCAGGATCGAAAGTCATCATCTTAAGTGACTCCTTGAATTCGTGGAACCAGGGGTCCTGACGAGTTCGATGACCTTCATAAACATCAGAGATCCGGTCCCATATAAGCTTTGCATTGCAGAGATGCATAATGCGCCTGAACTCGTCTCCAGACAGGCATGAGCATATGATATCCTTCACCATAATATCCAGCTGAGTGTACCTGCGAATGTCGTTAGCATGCGCCATCTTCTATAGATCAGTAAGACCAATCTCCGTGATGGTCCATAGCTCACTATTGATCACAAGGAGGTGTTTCCTCATCATGGCCTTCCATTTGGGATAATCATGAACATCAAAGATAGGGCACACAGTGAAGACCTTGATTATCCCTGCAGTCGACATAACTAAAACTCTAGGTGGTTAAACCGAATCACATAGAACAAGGGAGCACCTTGCTCTAATACCAATTGAAAGTGCTAGTTATCGAGTAGAGGGGGGTGAATAGGCAATTTTTATAAAGTCTTCAAAACACGAGATCTTTGAAGACAAACTGTTGGAATGAGCCTATATGATATGGAGCGGAAGATGAACTACACTAGACAAGCCATAGTCAAGTAACAGTGTAGTGAAAGTACGAAGACTAATAGCACCTAGGTAGTATGGATCATAATGGAAGACAGTATGAAGCCAAACACGTAATAGTCTTCACATAGTGAAGTCAAACAGATCAGGCAAGCAAGCAATGACTTCACGAAGACACACTGAAATGTAAAGGAAGTAAGGGATAGAACTAGTAGCTTGGTGAAGACAAGGATTTGGTAGATCGGTTCCAGTTGTTGTGAAAACTATATGTCTGGTTAGGGAGGTTGAGATTGAACTCAGAAGACCGCATCTTCACCTTATTCCCCTTGATCTAAGGACACCTAGTCCTCGTCCAATCACTCTTGTAAGTATTCAAGGTAGACTTCCAAACCTTCACAGACTTTGTTCACCAGCAATCAACAATGACTCTTGGATGCTCAGAATGCGACGCCTAACCCAGCTAGAGGATTCACAATCCTAAAGTGTAACAAGTCTTCAAGTCACGCGAACATAAAGACTTCAGTGATGCCTAACACTCTTTTGGATCTGGGTGTTTGGGATTTTTCCTCGCAAGGATCTCTCTCTCAAAGGCTTCCGAGGTGGGTTGCTCTCAAACGACAAAAGCCATGAACTAACTCTGAGCGGCCACCAATTTATGGTGTAGGGGGTGGGCTATTTATAGCCAGGAGGCAACCCGACATGATATGTCCAAAATGATCTTGGGTCACTCAGGAACTAACACGTGTCCAACGGTCGGATTTCAAACACACGCGACAACATGGCTTGGGCTACAAGCAATGCTGACTCATCCAACTCTAGATAAGATTTTTCTCTCATTGTCTTCGCTCGAATACATAGGATTTAGGTTGAGCATCACTTCTGTCATCTGAGTTTGTTCACTAGGACCCCACTTAATAGTATGGTGGTTCCTATGACTCAATAAAGAAGAAAATGAATTATGAAAGAAACTATGTCTTCGCACTCCATAGTCTTCAAGTGAATGTCTTCCTAGGTTATTATCTTAAAGTGAATGTCTTCACGAACCACCATTGTCTTCATACATTTTTAGGGGTCATCTCTGGTAGGTAAACCGAATCAATGAGGGACTACTACCTGTGTTATCCTGCAACCACAAACTCATTAGTCCCTCAACCACGTTTGTCGTCAATACTCCAAAACCAGCTAGGGGTGGCACTAGATACACTTACAAATGTCTGTTATCTGATAACCTCTTCGGCGGTGTGGTGAGGTTACTAGCACATAGCGGCGTCAGGAAGAACACACACAACCGAACATAGTAGTAATCAGTTATAAATATTGTGCCACACATAAACAGATCAGTTCAAACGCAAAGCAGTTCAATATTAAACTAAAGCAGCTAGAGCATACGATGGGTTGTCATAGGCGCTCACGAGGAAGGCGTCGTGCCTCCCGCATCTAGTCACCACTTCGATGCCATCGTCATTGAAGATGATGACCTTTAGCATGTCGAGAGTCACCAGCTTGAAGGACACCATGAAGCCTATCTTGATCTGATGGACCCAACGCTGATCGAGGGCAACCCTGCCGTTCAACAACCGGACAGTGACCCTCCAAGAGCAGCCAGTGTTCGTCTTCAGCTTGAACTCCTGCGGCACGGACGGGAACTACTTCGTGAAGTCCAGTGGCATAAGTATGGTCTCAAACTGGGGGCCATGATCACCTTGTAGAAGTTGGTTGGCCCTCCCACCTCATGGTAGTTACCATAGTTTCGGCACTTGCCACTGGGGGCACCTCCAGCACGTCGTCGTCCGTGACCGTGCTCTGGACGGGTGTCACCTCTGAGGGCGGCATCACATCCTTGCCCTTGTCCTGCTCCTTTCACTACAAAAAAATACACTTCCGTGATGATACGTGTTTGTCACAGTAGGTCACGTTTTTTGTCATGCATGTACGTCCATGACAAATTTATGACAGAATCAAGATAGACATACCTATGATGTCGTAGAACTGTTCCATGACATTACCAAAATTATCATCACGGAAGTGTCCACTTCCATGACGATAAATCGCGCGTCACAGAAGTGCTTTCGTCAAGGGTGACCGACACGTGGCATCCACCGTAACGGAACGCTGTTAAGCTATCGGGTCGGGTTTTGGATCCGATAACCCGTTAACAGCCCCGACCAATGGGGATTTTCCACGTGTAAAATCATCATTGGCTGGAGGAAACACGTGTCGGCTCACCGTTGGGACAGATGTCATCCGCTCATTGGACCGAAGGCGCCTATGATACGGCGACACATGGCACGGCCCAACGGAGGCCCATTCCCATGAAAAGGTCGGCCCATTTGACTTGGTCAAAAGGCGGCGGGCCGGCCCACGGAAAGCCTTTTAACGGCCTGTTCGCATATAGCCCATTTACAGCCCGCTAACCCAGGGCCCGTTACGCCCTTTCCGAATTAGGCCCAGTAGCGTCATCTGGGCTGTCCAATATGATTCAGCCCGTTTTAACTTCTGGCCCATGTGCGGCCCATGACTTCTTTCAGCCCATATGAGGACCTTTGTAACTCTTGGCCCATTAATGGCCCTTGGTGAAACTGGCTCGTAATGAACAGTGTATCACTTTATACCCATTAACGGCCCGTTATTCCATTGGGCCGTTTCCAGCCCAAGTTATCTTCCAGCCTTCTCAGGGCCCATTGATTCTTGGGCTCATTTGCAGCATTCGGTTACATACAGCCCGTTACTGTCATTTTCTGCTTGTGGGCCAAATTTAGCCCGTCATTACAGTCGGCCCGTTTGCGGACCGTTAATACGTTGGGCCATTTTCATGTAAAAAAACCCGTTGGGCTGTTTTCATAGAGTTATCAAATACGGCCTATTAACGACCCGTTATGGTCCACGAATAGTACGGCCCATGATTAGCGAAATGATGATACGCCCCGTAGAAGGCCCATCGATCCTACGGCCCGTATGAGGTCAATGGATAGTACGTCCCGTAGAAGGCCCATGGATCCTATGGCCCATAGAAGGCCCATGCACCCTACGGCCCGTAGAAGGCCCATGGACCCTAAGGCCCGTATAGAAGGCCGATGGATCCTACGGTCGGACGAAGGCCCATGATTATTTTGGCCTAGTTACCAAAAATAGGCTATTGTGGCCACTAGAAAAAAACAGAAAAAGAACTGCAATGACTACAAGCAAACAACTAAACAAGACAATAAGGAAATAAATAAGCAAGCAATTAACGCTAGCCTATTACCGCTATTACACATATTACATCCACTGGGCATCAAAGTTCGCCACCAGTGCAAATATAGGGAACAAAGCAGCACATTACATACACTGGCCGTCAAAATTGGCCACCAGTGCAAATAAACGCGGCAGCAAAACAAGAGCATAACTGAAACAACTTCAGAAGAGCTCAAGATATGTTATCCTGGGTATCCACCATGCTGGCAATAAGCTTAGCAAGCTGATTAGCTTTGTCCTGTTTGGCGCTAAAATCCTCCAACGCTTGCTGTTGCACCAGAAAGTATGCATCTGAATGCTCTAGGGACTTCCGCAGTCCTTCCGCTTCTTGTCGCAGCACAGCTGATCGATGTCTTTCAGCTTGTAGTTGAGACTCAAGAAACCTAACTTATTCAGACAGTGAGTTTGAATAGCTTGTGCAAGCGGTAGTGGCCAGTAACTCGAACACTAAACCAAGACAGGACTTTCGGGTTGTCTCGCTGTCTTCAAGATAGTCTTCCTTAGCTGTTTTATCAGCTTTGTTGGAGACCAACAAGGATGTGTCACTATCCTAAACCTTATCTGCATTACTTCCTTTACCATTGCTTAATAAGGCACGCTTCCCCAATATTCTGTCAGCATTCTAAAAGAAGAAACAAGCAGACACATAACAAGTTTAGCATGTACTAGTATATGAAACTCATTTCGGTGAACCAGTTCATTAGTAAGGTGGATAGGATTAAACTACCAAGTCTTCTATTGCCAAGTACTAGTACATAATAAAAGCATCAAACAAACATATATCTATGTCCTATGGTCACTGCATTGTCTTGCCAAATCAAAATAGAGACACGGTTCAAATCATATCAGTTCAAGACAAAGCAGCAGTGAAAGAATACAAAGCGTGGGAAACTACACGGCACAACAAGATTTCAGATGGGTACCATGGGTCTACATGTACATCAACACTATTGGCTCTGTTGTGATGCTAGTAATGTGCATGATATGAAAGTCAACTATATACACAATTGAAATTGAAATCAACAGAGCTATTGATAAGAGCAAACCTGTTAAAGAAACATGCGTGAACATACCTGCTGTGCCATTGGAGTTTCGATTGGATCATTCAATTTAAAAATAAGTTTGTATGAGTAAATACAGTGATACAAGAGCAAAGCAATCATAGTTAAAAAAGGCGCGCCTAAGCGAGCGCTTAAGCGCGCCTAGGCTCTAGGCGTTGGCAAAACGCATTGCGCATAACTACGCACAATCTGTGCATAACTGCGCATAAGCATGCACTTTGGTTAGTAAAGCGCAAGGTGGTGGCAAAACGCACAATTAATGCCTAGCGCTTTTTTGAACTATGATAGCAATGGAATCTTAAATTAGAATAGTTGTTCTTCAGGTTTAGGCACTTGTTCTACATGAACAGAGTATAGTAAGACGCAAGAATATAATACTTAAAAATAGAAAATGAGTTCATAGACCTTACCACATTCTTGGTTTGGGACCAGTACAGAACAAGGCGTTCCCAGTCATCGTCCAGTAAATGTGTCTCAGGAGAACGTAAGGGAATTTGATGAGTTTGTTTACCGGTGAAGTACATTTTCTTCAAGTAATTCCGATACTGCCACCAAGCATTCTTGAAGATAGCAGACGTATTAGCACAGGTTACCTCATACTGAGTTTCCAAATCGGTCTGTCTCTATAGAGAAAAATGGGAAAGTTTGTTGTATTATAACCATCATGGAGGTAGGATGTATGGGACGAAGCAAAGTAATTGCCATGAATAACATTACTTACACATAACTCCTGGATAAACACCTGCTACTGGCATTTTCCTTCATCTTCAGTATAATATTTCCAAGATGGGAAGATACGCACATACGATTTAACAACATAAAATGCGATAGATGCTAAACTATGACTAGTTGGTTGTGCTTCCTCCACAGGAATAGGCGTACTAACTGGTGGAGTTGGGGTTCGCCGTGATAGTACTAGCCCTTTGGGCTCTGGAGCTGCCTTACTAACTGCTCTTGTTTGGGAGCTCTCTGGTGGAGATGGTGCTGTTTCAACAGGAACTGGGTTACTATCGGCTGGGGTTGGGGCTAGATTGGGTGAAGCTGGTTCTCTGTCCATCGCAGTAGGGGTACAATCTACGAGAGTTTCGGTTATGTGTGGTAGGGCTAGTTCTTGTGCATGTACAACCGGGGTGCTATCTCCACCAAGAGGTAGCACTGTTTTATTTGAAGACCGTGTTTTTAGTCCACTAGATACTGGAATCACCCGCTCCAATTCAAATGGCTGATAAACAGGAAACATAGTTGAATGTACAAACATTGTATGAGAGACAGATGCAATAGATAGTGTGGAAAAAAGAGGGCACGAAATAGTTGACATGTATATTGTTTAACTAAAACGGATAGCATGACATAATTTCACATATATGATGTCTATCTAAACTGGATAGCATAGCATAACATAATTCAAAGATATGATGAATAACTAAACAGGATCGCATGACATAATTCACCTACATGTTATCTAAGTAATCAGGATCGCATCATTTAATTCACATATGTGATTTATATGCTAAACAGAGGGCATTCGATATGATGTCTGAACTAAGAACATGGTGTTGAATATTGTGTATATGATGTCTAAACTATGCAATGCAAGACACCGTATGCATGATATGAGAGTATAACCGTGCCAAGTTAGAGCATACACCTCAGTGGGGGAATAGGACTGGTCATCTGTCTCTGAATCCATCTCTGAGGAGCTATCGGGACCCAACAAGAGATCTGCTTCCACAGGTAGCACTGTCTGCTCTGAAGGCCTTGTTTTCACTCCAGATTTTTCCATCTCCCACCCAAATGGCTGATTCACAGGAAGAGTAGTTTAATGTACAAACATTGTCGACAAATGGAAATGTAATGAAGAAAAGGATGCGCAAGATATCATTCAAATATATGATGCCTGGTTAAACAGGATGGCATTGCACATTTCACATATATTATGGCTGGCTAAAAGACACGAGACTGCATAATTCCCATATATGATATAGAAACTAAATAGGTGGCACTACAGAACATGTCTAAACTAAGCAGATGACATATATGATGTCAAAAGTAGGCACTGCAAGGCAACATATGCATGATATGACTAACATCATCATGCCAAGCTAGAGCAAACACCTTGGGGGTAAATAGGAGTGGTCAGCGGTGTCTGAATCCGCCTCAGAACAGATATCTTCCTCTGGATTACAATCTGGAGAGGGGTGGAGAGGGTTTGCCATTGAACCCACCATGGAGCGATGTCTGCATGACATTGTATTGCCGCGCAAAACTCTTCTCTTTTTCTCTACATGTTTAGCATGACTGTGTATAATATCTGACATGCATACGAAAAAAATATGGTGAGATTATGTAAGGAGAGCATGCAGAAATTTAGAGTGATGGTAACAACCAGTGGATCGACGTTTTTCCGTTGAACCAAAATAGCCCTAATGGATCGACGTGAATGTATAGTAATAAGTGATGCAACAAGTGTACAACCTCTTTGCCATAGCCGTGTCGACCTCAGCATCATTGGGTTGGTCGCTGAAGCAGTTGAGGCAGAGGTGGCTGTCGGAGGTGTGGAGGAAGATCTGAGGAATCTGTAGACGGCGTCCAGGGCACTGCTCTGTTGTGATGGATCGTTCTGTCATTGGAGCAGCTCTAGTGAGCCGCAAGACGTCAAGGCTGAAGCAGCACAAGACAGACATCGTCAATCTCAAGTGGGATTCTAATAGCATCTCCAATAGATGATGTAAAATGGATGTAAAATTAACATCACCAAAAACCACCTGACTATAACAGATGAGGTAAAAACTGTTGACTCTGAACTTAACTGTCGAAACTGAAATTTACTGTGGAATCTAAATGCTACTGTCGAAACTGAACGCAATGGTAGCAGAGAGGCACTTGACATGTAGTATAGGGAGGGCATGCAGTTCATCTTCAACCTGCACCCCCCTGAGTCGCCAGCCACCACCGGCCGAACCGCCGGCCCCAGCGCCGCCTCGCCGCCCCGAAACAACTCGCCACTGCCGCCCCAGCCAGCCCTCTAGGCCCCCCGCCCCCACCCTGAACCCTAAGATAGATAGTGGGGTACCTCTCCGGTGAGCCCCCGTCCCCGCTGTGGGTGGTTTTTCCTTAACTCCGGCGAGCCCCCCCCCCAACCCCTGAAAATCGACTGGCCCAAAAGTCGATTCAGTCAACTGAAGTGTGGCTTAATCGGAGCAGAGCAGCAGCACGAGCGAGGTAGAGAGCAGCAGCAGCAGCTGGGCGAGCGAGCGATCGAGCGAGAGCCGGAGCAGCAGCAGCAGCAGCAGCGCAAGCGAGCGAGAGCTGGAGCAGCCGCAGTAGATACGGCTGGTATGGACACCGCCGCTGAAGGGGGCTCGCACTAGGGGAGAACCGCCATGGAGATGTCACCCGTGGCGCCGGCTTCAAGGTAGCCACTCCATGGGGGTGCGAGATGGAGCACCGTCGGCACTGGGAGGTCGAGTTAAGGAGAAGGTGCGATGCGATGAGTGTACAACCTCTTTGGTGGTGCCGAGGAGGCCTTGGCTTCGTCCGAGGAGTCGGTGAGGATGTTGCGGTTCCAGTGGAGCAGGTTAAGGAGGTGCTGTGGGGATGGAGCAGCCGCGATAGACGAGGCGATCGTCGAAGCAACTCCTTGGAGGTGGAGGACGGGGCGGCTGAACCGGCGGGACGGCGAGATGGACGATGGATCCTCATCCGGGGAGGTGGACGAGGGACGTCGAGCTGTTGCGATGGACGACGCCGTCGGGGAAGAGGCTCCAGCTGGGTAGCGGTGACGTGTCGGACGAATGAGGGTGGGGTTTCGCGGCTAGAGCGGAGAGGTTATGGCGGCCTGGGATTTTGAATGGCGAAAAGGGGGCGATTGGAGGGGGTGAAGCATGACATAGGGACGCGCTTGTCCAAAATGTAGGGTGTGTTACAAAAGTACCCCCCACTGATTTGAACTAGCGGTCCTTTCAGCTCAGGGTTAGAAGGGGGATTTCACGTGTCGGGATTTGGCAGCTGGAGGGAGTTTTCGCGCGCGTTGTAATTTTGGGATAGCAAGGCGCGGGTTGTGAAGGCGCCAGTTTTGGGAGCACGATATCTGAATTTTTGGGATATAACAAGATGCGGGTTAAATTTTAGGGACAAGCCTAACGTGTAGTAATATTGTACTTGTACGTACCAAATCAATTCACACTTCCCTCAACCAAAAATAAAACAAAAAATAAAACTATTCACCCCACACAAAGAGAGAGTCTTGCCCCGTTTTACTATACAAATGCTATTCAAAGCTACACCCTCCTTCCATCTGTATAGGGCCTAATGAGTTTTTCGATGCTAACTTTGACCAAATATTAGAGCAATGATATATGACATGCAACTTACACAAAGCACACCGTTAAATTCGTCTGTGAAAGGTTCTTTCAATGATATAATTTTCACATTGTGCATGTCATGTACTATTAATCTTGTAAATAGTCAAAGGCGGTTTTAAAAATCTCATTACACCCTATATAGATGGAAGGAGGGAGTATGAATCCATGTTATGTCCGATTAAATTTTTTCGCTTGCTGTATAATGCATGTAACCTACTCATTCCAACATTTTAGTGCATTCCAAATGTCTATACTACCGCTGCAATTCGAACTAAATTTGAATTTGTTTCTCTATTTCAATAAGAATCTACAATCATGATTGTTGCCAACTTCAACCATCATAGTTTCCTTGCTATCCGCCAGATATAAATCGGACGGCCTATAATGCAGGATGGCAGGCACACCATCATCAACAATTCCGTTTTTTATAAGAGTAGAGATAAAATATATTAAATGTGGTATAACATGTTCATAACCACACCATGTGTATCATCGTTATATATATTCACACATGCGTCGGTTTGAAACACTATGATAAATTCTTCAAATATCTGAATTCGCTTTTTATAATGAAGTATATATGATCTCTGTTCGTCTTTTACACCCACACAACCCTCTTATCTTTGTAGCTAGCGCTAACTTTCTCTTGTGCATGCACACTCCCGCTTCCCTCTCACCCTCCCTCGGCATTCTCTAGCTCCATCACGCAAATTCATCTTTTCACTTTAGGTCGTTCACCCATGGTGTGTGTAGGCCCCCCAGCTCCTTCTTTACGGCAAACATCGATCGATATGCCTCTCTAGCCAGGTGTGCCTAGCACAAACACACGCTTCCCCTCTTCTCTTGTCACCATCCATGCCTCACTCCCACCACTCATTTCATCGTTCTCGTACTCGCACACTCCTCCCCCCTCGATATAGTATGCCTCTCATACCACCTCCTACATGCATCCCTCTCTCTCTATCCTTCTCCTCGTGCCTCATTTGCTTCTAACTCACACATGCATGTATACCGATCGATCTCCCAACATATACCTAGATCGACTTTAACTACCCCCCATCAATCGACGTACCTCACAAGTTATGTCTCTCCTTTCTCTAACAAAGGGTGATTGATCTTCCTATGTAGTTACGTCTGCTTACCATAGCCACATTGTCGGTGTCAAAACTGGCGGATCTCGGGTAGGGGATCCCGAACTATGCGTCTAGGCCGGATGGTAACAGGAGGCAAGGGACACGAAGTTTTACCTAGGTTCGGGCCCTCTCGATGGAGGTAAAACCCTACGTCCTGCTTGATTAATATTGACGATATGGGTAGTACAAGAGTTGATCTACCACGATATCGGAGAGCCTAAACCCTAGAAGCTAGCCTATGGTATGATTGTTGTTCTGTATGTTGTCCTACGGACTAAAACCCTCCGGTTTATATAGACACTGGAGAGGGTTAGGGTTACACAAAGTTGGTTACAATGGTAGGAGATCTGCATATCCGTATCGCCAAGCTTGCCTTCCACGCCAAGGAAAGTCCCTTTCAGACATGGGACAAAGTCTTCAATCTTGTATCTTCACAGTCCAGGAGTCCGGCTGAAGGTATAGTCCGGCTATCCGAACACCCCCTAATCCAGGACTCCCTTAGTAGCCCCAGAACCAGGCTTCAATGACGATGAGTCTGGCGCGCAGATTGTCTTCGGCATTGCAAGGCGGGTTCTCCTCCAAATTCCATGTACCTGTTGAATAAAGTCTGGTTTCTTGTAGATATTGCGCTCCTTGGCTTCTACGCCCAATAATGGCTATTTCCCACGTGTCAAACGAATATGAAAAGTCTGAGTGTTTTTACATTCACACCCCTAACCGCGTAAATGAGCTGCCCTATTTAAGGGGACGAGGATTTAGATCCAAACCACATCTTCCCCCCTTCGCGAGTGTTCATCAGAGCGCATCCGACAAACGTCCATTCCACCATGGCCAGCCATCGCAACTCCTCCTTTCGCCCTTCCAGCCCTCAGCCTGGATATTGGGAGAGATGCTCCATCCCGCATAGCGAGCTAGTGACGCTCCAGGCCAAGGGATTTCTCCCCCTGGCCTATATGATCCCGGTTCGAGCCGGTCTTGCCATCTATAACGGCAGAAAGCAAGCGGAGAGTGCCCCCAATCCCTCCAAAGGAGAGAGGGTATGCCTTGTCCCTTATTTAATAAGGGGGATCGGGTTTCCAATCCATCCATTTCTACGGGGGCTGCTGGAGTTCTACGGCCTCCAGCTAAACAATCTCACGCCTGCCTTCGTATTGCATATCACGGGCTTCGTAGCCCTCTGCGAGCTATTTTTGGGTGTCGAGGCTCATTTCGGGCTATGGAAAAGGTTATTCTGCCTTGTGCCCCGCTCTAAGGAGGGGTTAATGTATCAAGTGGGTGGAGCCGAAGTGTGGCGCATCGCCGGGACCGGATATCTGTCCGGAACCCCAAAGAAGGCGTCCGAAGACTGGCCCTTGGAATGGTTTTATATAGAAGACGTCCCACTGTCGGATCCTGTCCAAATCAGCCTCCCTGAATTCGACAGTGCTCCCTTAAAGAAGCGCCTAAGCTGGCGTCCACGGAGCCCTCAGAGGGAAAGTGACAGGGACATCATTTACCTGATGGGCCGAATAAGATTGTTAGCCCATTCTAGACTAACCATGATCGGGGTTATGGCTGAATGCATCATGTGGGGGATGCAGCCGCTTCAGTATAGAAGCCACCCCATGTGGGACTTCAACGGAGAGGACGACGCCACCCGCTACGGCCATAAGGGGCCGGATTCAGCTGCCGCTCTACTAAAGATCTTGTCCACTTTGTATAAGGGAGAAGAAGAAGAATTTCTCCGCGTCAACCCACAGGGTGGATTATCTATGCACAATCCCCTAAGCTGGGTAAGCGGTCGCATTTACTTGCCCATCCGTTTTGTATTCCCATTGCTAAATATTCAGTCTGATGACTTCAACACAGGAACTGCGTCGGGCTGTTAAGGAAATAAGCAGCCCTCCTTCACAACCCAAGGACCCAGGACGGTCCCTCGACACGGCCTCTCAAGAGGATCCGGACATATCTGTGGAGCTGATTGATGGAGTGTTCCATCAATTGAGCAAGGACAACGCCTTGGTGGCCATTACGGCCGATTACCCAGGGCTAATCCCGGCCTCCCAGGTCACTGAAATTGAAGTCCCAGTACCCCAAATAGGTGTCCGCCCTCTCGTGTTTTCAGCTTCCTGATTACAACCGAACTTTGCAGGGGAGGTTTTTGAGGCGGAAGGCCGAACCTGCGGTGAAAAGCCAACGAGGGGCCGCAGGGCCCCGTGGGCAGAAAAGAAGTGCAGTCCGGACTGAGGCGTTAGCGCAAAGGTATGGCGTGCCCCCTTATCCCAGGTGTTATACCTTCGAGGCACATTGACACTCGTGCTCTCTTCAGGACAAAGAGACCTCGCTGGACTATATCCGGAGAGGCTGCCAATCGCGCCTCCACCAGCCAGGCTCCAAAGCCTGGTCCGGAGGCGGAGGCGAACGCAAGGCGCGCGCCAGACGCTCCTCCGACGGAGGATGTGGACGGGTTGTCTGCCACCAACTCTGAGGTGGAGAGTGCCATGAACCACAGGCGTCGCCGGACAATTCTTCGCGACTCTTGTTTCTCCCAAGGGGCGTTAGATGCCTTCAACTCGGGAGATGCGTACCTCCGTGCCGCTCAAAATGGTCTAGCCAGAGCCACAGAGCAATATGTAAAAGACATACTGGTAAGAAAATTTTGGTAATTATATATATATACCAGTAGCCCTCGAGACTTGAAACAGTTAGAATAACTGATTTAAGGATAATTTGTTATGCAGGTTCTTACAGAAAAGAATTCCCTACTGTCCAAGGAGCTGGAAGAGTGCAAAGCCCAACTTGAGGCCACACTAGCCGTGGCAGGGGATCCCAAGGAGACCCCCTCTGGTAATATACACTTTGAAAGATAAGTATTTTGCGAAGCATGGCATGGGTGCGAATCTGACAAATGAAATTGCAGATGGCGCCGGATTGAATCCGGAAAGGCAACACCTCCTGCGCCAGTTAAAGGCTGGTGAGAAGGTGCTCACAAAGGTGAGGCGGGAGAAGAACGATCTCCAAGATGCCAGCACCAAGCTGGGCGTTGAGCTGAAAGATGTTCGTGCCCAGCTGTCAGACTCCGTTAAGGAGAATCAGCGGCTTCGGCGCGGCATATTTAGTAAGTGCTTGAACGAACCTTTGAAAGAAAGTTCGGCGGGGAAGTCGACTAACAGAGCAATGTCTGTAGGTGTGCTAACAGGTTGTCCTGGAGAGGAGATGCCCGGTTCTACGGGTGACCTTCTTCCCAAGCTCTCGCAACTGCTCGATCGAGTTCGGCAGGTGATGCAAGGCGTCGCCCAGGCCCTGTGGCCATCCATCTCCATGCCCGAAGGTCTTGGAGAGCTTGCGGAGAAGCTAAAGGGAGCACGGCGGAGCTTCCGATTGTGGAAGATATCGGCCTGCCATCAAGGTTCTAGGGAGGCCTGGGCTATGGTGAAGACGCGATACATAAAGGCTGACCCCAACCACATGGCCGAGGTCGGTCCTGTGGGGCCCGATGGGAAGGAGATCCCTATAAGCTTAGTATACAGCCAAGTAGAATTGGTGTCACATCCCAAGTTCTGGTAATGCCTAGTGCTAACATATGGTGTTGCATCATGTCTACTTTACTCCAAAAATTTGAAACGGGGATGACAAGCCCTAGCACTAAATGAAATGCAATTAGGATCAAAATAAAAATATTTTCAATGAACCCAGAATGCCCTTTAGAAAAGTTCATTATTTTTGATAAAGGTGAAAACCTCTGCCAAAAATGATGCACATACTTTTAGGCCATTCTGGATTTTTGAATAACCCATATTGTATTTGAATTGGGGCCTTTAAATACTATTAATATTTTTAAATGCTCCAATAATTCTGAAAATAGTTAAGGGCATCTGCAATAATTCATTTAATGGCCACAATTATTTTCAGGATTTATTAAAATGGTTTGGGTTATAAACTAAATCAAAACAAAATAACATAAATAGAAAACAGAAACTAAATAAAAGAGAGAGAGAGAGAAGGACTAACCTGGCACTTACCTCGGCCCACCTACCTGTGCGGCCTGCTGTTGAAGCCGGCCCAGCCCAGCCACCCCCCTGCCAGTTGTCTTCCCCTCTCGCCAGAAGGCAGAGGAGAAGCTAGTCACGGCGCCGCGGCGTGCCACGCCGGCAGCTGCCTGCCTGGCTGCCCCCTCGTCGCCCTGGACTCCCTCTGCGACGCCACGCTACCCCCTGGACCCCCTTGACGCTCTCGCACTCTCCCTCGCCCTCGTCCCCTTCTCCGTCTCTCTCTCACGCGTGCGACCGAACGCAGCCGTCGCCGCCGACGAGCTCCCCCACAGCCACAGCCATCTTTGAGCCTCTCCGATGCGCCCCCGAGCTCCGCCTGGTGCCCTGCTTCCTCCTTGCCAAGCCACGCAAGCCGAGGATCACCATGTCGTCGTCTTCGAGCTCGTCACCACTGCTTCTGCTTGCCGAACTTCGCCGGTCGATTCACCGCCTCCGACGCTTCCCCAAGCACGCTGGCCATCCCTACGTCACCACAGTGAGCCCCCGAGTCGTTTCCCCCTTCTCCCCTGGTCGCTTTCGACCTCTAGGCCATAGCCCTGTCTTGGCCGAGAATTCCACGGCGCCGGCGATGTCGCCGCCGTCACTGCAGCAACTGAGGCTCGAAAACGAGCATGGCACCGTGCTCCTAGCATCTTCAGGAGCTAAGTGAGCCCCTTAGCTAGCCCTCCCGTCCTCTGTGGCCTCGCCCCGCTTGAACCCGTAGCTCCGGCCGCCGCCTCGCTCGTCGCCGGTGCCTCTGCAGGCCACCCCAGCTCCGACCGCCTCCACCATTGGATGCGTGCGAGTGTCAGCGTCCCGTAGCTGCAAACCATGCTCAAAACCATCACCTGTAGCTCAATCTCGAGCAGACTTCGCCACGGCTTGAGGTCGCCGCCGGCCAAACTCCGGCATGCTGACGTGGCGGCGTAATTAGTGCTAATCTTCGTTAATTACCCATCCTAACAGACACTGACATGTGGGTCCCCGAGCCTAATTAGGTTAGTCTAAATATCCTGCTTAAATTAGTGCTAATCCTGCGGACCCCACGTGTCAGCTTGACTTTGACTTAGTCAACGTTGACCGGGCCCACCTGTCGGCGACCTAACTAGCCCAGGGTCACTGACCAATGGGTCCCGTAGGTCAGGTTTGACCTGGACTCGTCCTGTTGACTGGATGACGTCATAGTGACGCGGTGATGAGGTCATAAATGCTTTTCTGGATTTTAAATAAATCAGAAATGATTTATTTAATTCAGAAAATGTCCAAAACTTCAAAAAATCATAGAAAATAATCTATAACTCAGAATGAAATAATTTATATATGAAAAATTATCAGAAAAATTCAAGGAATCTGTTTATGGCATTTTCATGCATGTTAGAACAATTTAAGGCCACTATTGAGGACAAATTCAATAAAGGGCATTTAAATAATCATATATGGAGTTGGAATTTGAATCTTGTATTCAAACCAACTTCATTTAATTGTGTTGCTAGTTGCATTAGCTCAATCAACAACATATTGCCATGTCATTATCATGCATCATGTTGTGCATTGCATTGATTGTGTTCCTTCTCTATTGACGGTGGTTGTCCCCTCTCGATAGACGTTGTACCGATGCTGTGATCGTTGACACTGATGAAGACCCAATGATATCTTCAGAAGTGCCAGGCAAGCAAAACACCCTTGTTCATTCCGATACAATCCCACTCTCTCGCTCCTGCTCTCTTTTACTGCATTAGGACAACAACGATTCAACTGTTACATGTCGCGGTAGTTGAACCCCTTTCCTCTGCATGACCTGTCATTGCCACAGTAAATAGATGAAACCCGCTAGCATGAGTAGGAGTTGTTTGAGCCCTAATGTGCCTACTCATTCATGCTTATTTGTCATGCCTGCTACTGCTTAGAGTTGAGTCAGGTCTGATTCATCGGGGATGAATTGGAACAGTGATGAACATGTCCTACTGTGTGTGAGCTAAGTGTGTGAACACGATTTGGTAAAGGTAGCGGTGAGAGGCCATGTAGGAGTACATGGTGGGTTGTCTCATTGAAACCGTTCTTAGGAACTGAGTTCTGTGTTTGTGATCCATGAAACAGTTACTACCACGCATTGGGCCCGATACCAATGGACCCTCTCGGCTTCTTGATCACCCTTGTCCTCTGTCCAGGAGTTGCAACTAGTTTCTAGTGTTTATAGGATGTGTGTTGGCGGCCGTGCGTAGCGCTGACCCTAGGGGTGGGCTATGATGCGGTAGATACATCGTGGTCGGGCATGTCGGGCGCCCGTTTGGTGTCTCGGAACCCTGTACACATCGTCCGGGGCTGTATGTGGAAACCTCGGCCGGACTCCCTGCGGATGGAACCTAGATAGGCGATAAACCTGGACTAGAGACTTGAGTGTTTAGCTAGGCCGTGGCCGACACCCTCGTTGGGCTTCCGCTTGAAGGTTGCTGAGTACATGTCGTGTAAACGACGGTAAGTGGTGAGAGCGTGTGTGAAGAAGTACACCCCTGCAGGGTTAACATCGTCTATTCGAATAGCCGTGTTCGCGGTAATGGACTTCTGGGTTGCCTATAACAGTTCATAGACAAGTGAAAGTGGATACTCTAAAACTCGCAAGATAAGTGTGAGTGCTATGGATGGCCTTCACGTAGGGAGACGGGAGTGGATCCATAGTGGTGTATTGAATGGTGAATATGTGGACTCGTGTGCGCCACCTCAAAAGAGTTATTTGCAGTCGTAGTTCAGGTTAGCCACTGAGTCAAAGCTGGCTTGCTGCAGTTAAACTCCACCACCCTCTTTGTTGATACCGATGCATATATGGTTAGTTCTGATGTAAGTCTTGCTGGGTACATTTGTGTTCACGTTTGCTAAATTTATGTTTTGCAGAGAGACTTCAGTCTCACTAGTAGTTTCGCGTGGACTTCGACGTTTAGCTTGATACCTCAGCTACGATCTTGTGCCCTCGGCAGGATCTGGTAGATAGTCAGGCTTCTCAGCCTTCTTCATTTGTAGTTGTCTGTACTCAGACAAGTTAAGCTTCCGCATGTGCTTGTTGCTTGTATGCTCTGTATGTTGGGTCATAAGACCCATGTTTGTCATATCTCGCTCCTCGGAGCCTAATGAATAAATACTTTGAGTCGTAGAGTTATGTTGTGATGCCATGTTGTATTTACACATACCGAGCATATTGTGTGTATGATTGAAATGCTTGGTATGTGTGGGATCCGACAATCTAGTTGTTTATCCTTGGCAGCCTCTCTTATGGGGAAATGTAGTCTAGTTCTTCCTTGAGCCATAGTAGTCCGCTACAGCCTGGTTAACCGGAGTCCTGCTAGCCCAGCACTACTGCTCAAATCACTTGACTGGCCGGCATGTGTTTCACTTCGTTCCTGTGTCTGTCCCTTCGGGGAAATGTCACACGGTGACATCCGGAGTCCTGCTAGCCTGCTACAGCCTGGGTTCCCGGAGTCCTGTTAGCCCAGTGCTACAGCCCGGAATCACTCGCTGATGACCGACATGCTCGATGTGATTCATGTATGCCTGTCTCCATAGGTCTGTGCCGCTTTGGGTTCACGACTAGCCATGTCGGTCCGGGTTCTCTGTCATATGGATGCTAGCGACACTATCATATACGTGAGCCAAAAGGCGCAAACGGTCCCGGGCCATGGTAAGGCGACACCCATGGGTTAACGTGCGTGAGGCCGCAAAGTGATATGAGGTGTTACCGGCTAGATAGATATGACTTGGAATCGGGGTCCTGACAGCATTGGTATCAGAGCCTGACTGCCTGTAGGATTACCAAGCCAACTGGTCGAAGTCGTGTCTAGAAATGCTTTAGTTATGTAAGGGAATTGATTGTGGAAGGGAACGTATGGCTCTTTTTACTCCTTATATCTTATGCCTTCTGATCTGAGTCATCCTCCTCTCTTCTACGGGGATTAAGAACTAGGCCTTCTCATCTATCTATCAGGATGACGTGTTACTAATCCGTAGACTTATAGGATTGTTGGATTCGAGTTTCAGTTCAGTTTCTACTACTTTTAGTATGTTGTCAGTCAAATCAGACCCTTGATATGATGATGTTAAGTGGTTACGCCACTATTTTGCAGGATGTCTCAAATCTTTTTGAGCATTTACAGCTGTTATGCGGTCCGAGTCATTCCAGGTTTCTAAATAGTCTGATGCATTTGCAAACCCCTTCCTCCTGTTCCTGGTGTCCATTTGGGCCAGATTAATCACACTAATCCGTCTATTGAGGTACTCCGCTGCCTCGGCATTTATGTTGGAGCTATTATTATGACCCTAGGTGTCTAGAGTATCACCTGGTAATCTAGCAATGCTTTGCATCCCCAGTGTGATGATTCTGGCCACCATTCTTGAAAGCATCCCGTGATGCTGTTTAGTTAGTACGCATTCTATTCCTGGGTTCTTGGCCCAAAATTCACTCTACTTATCTCGTGTTGATAGTGTTGCTAGTTCCTTTAGGATATTAGTAACCTTTGCGATAGTCCTCGAGGTCCGAGGTATTTCCTTATTCCAAATACCATGAACCATTAAGGCAGAAGTTCTTTGAACCAAAAGATCACAATAAGAGTGCTCTTAATGGGTTCTCCATCCAAGAATTGTGAATCTGCTAGTCCTACCTTTCTGCATGGATTATCCGGAAGAAACCTGTTGAACTTGTTCGACATACTAATCTATGCGTCCACAACCCAGAAAATTATATGTTCCTTGAGTGGTTCCTCTTCAGTTGTATCCCGACCATCCTCTATCAGTTGATAGCCAAGAGTACATGTGCATTTGTGTTCATCGATGCCTAGTATTCTTGTGGTTCCTCAAGCCGTTCTATTTCAGAATGACTAGGAGAAACAAACTCCAGTACCTCATCCATTTCTAAGATTGGGTCAAAGTAGTTGTCTTCCGCAGATCAAAATGCAACCCAGCTTTTGGTTCTGTTCTACCCTGAAGTATTACCCACTTTATGTCAGGAGCGTCATGAGATTTGCACCTTCTCTTATGAATTCTTGACGCAGTGATACTTCTTGCCATCATTGTTCATTCCTCGGTTCCCGTGTTATTGTAACCGGAATGCCGGCAAGTGAGTCGTTATGTGTGAAATCAATACTCCTAGCAACTCCGTTGCTTAGTAGTTAATGGACAATATTCTCATTCTTAGCGTGTTGGTTATTGAATCATCATTCTAAGATTGATCGTGCTACCTAGTCCATTTTCCTGGTACACTCTTCGATCAAGAGTTGGGACTGTGTCTATCCTTGCTTAGTTGATCATATCGTCTTGCCCTGAAAAGCAAGATTGTTCTCGAGTTTAGTAACATATCGGTGGTTCATGATTTTCCGAAGATCTTCTCGGAAGTATTACCTGGTTGTCACCTGACCGGTATGTTGAGTTCGTGATTAAATGGGTTTTCTTATAAATCACCCCTTCTCCAAGAATCTGTGTTGGATATCCCTGAGCTAGTTGGTTGAGCTAAACAACAACTTGGAGAGTTGGAAGATAAAGCTTGTCTGACTTAGTTCATGTTAAGGGATATCTTTTTGTGTGTGTGTGATGAAGAAAGATGATATCTCCATCGATTGGTCCTCGTGATCAGTTGTTGGATCTATTGCCTTGTCAAAACTTTGACTTGAGTATGAGCTATCGTCAAGTCAAATCAGAACCAACGATGTTCGTAATGTTGCCTTACTCGTGGTTGATCCCTCGAGCATACACCATTACATATTTTGGGCTGACCAATGCTATCACCGTGTTCACATGATGGTGGAAGTCCAATGATATGGAAATTCCGATGAGTTGCTGTTGAGCCCATCAGCAGCATTTTGTCTCCTCCATGATTTGTGTTGAACATCCAGCTAGTGTTGAAAACTTGTGTAAGCATTTTCTTCATGCCCCGTTCATGTAGAATATGTTTGGATGAAAGTAGTGACCTCCTCTAAGTTCACGTGCAAACGATGCAATTTGCCGCCGTGAGTTCGAGAAAGGTTGTTTTTGTTTCCTCTGGTACCATCCCAAGTCAGTCATGCATGTGCGAAGTATGCTATGGTTTGACAGGCTCGCTACCTCCATTCCATTTGTATTCCCTATCACACCAAGCCACTGGCTGATTTGTTCAGGGAAAAGAAGTTTCTTCATAAGAGCTAATCATATGACTTATGCAAGGACTTTGATATCCTTGATGATGGTTCCCAACTAGGACTTGGCAGTGTTTCATTGTAAGACTACTATGTGATCATGCTTGTCTGGGAAAACATGTTCGCATGTGTTTAGAAGAACCAGCTCATGTTTTGGAGCTTACTACCATAGTCCATTTCCTGAGAATCTCGCAATGTCATCTCGTCAATTTGTGTTGCAAACTTTCATTTTCTTTCCAGACTCGATGAGTCTGGAATATCCTGACACCAACCAGATCTGAATCTCAAGCAGATGTGATGGTTGGGACGTTTTCCCAAGAGCTATAATATTGATCTCTCTGTAACCCGGTAAAGTGGATGTCGTGACCAACACACCCAGCCGGAAGACCTATTATTGTAGTATCTTGATTGAGCAAGTTGGCCACCTCCCCATAAGGATTTCGTAGAATTTATTCCAATAGTAGTTCCTTATGGATTTTTGTGTTTCCGAAGTCCGACCTGCTACTTGATGTTCTAGATACCAAACCATTTCAAAGAATGGTTAGGCTAGCACATCAAGGAGAGCATTAGAAGCGGAGCGCTAAATGTCTCTCGGTCAATCATCCAGATTATGATCCCTTGGCCTCGCTAAGGTGAAATCTGAGAAAGTGTTATCTTCCTTTGCACCCGCATTGTCCATCACTATTCATCATGGCAATAAGATGTGTTGCCAGGATCCTCGGCACGGATGTTGGTAAGACCTTGATGAGTATGGAAATGCTCAAGTTCTTGAGAGCACGCTCAGGCACTAGGTTCTGATGTTGTCGTTAACTGGAATGTGCCTCCGTTCTCTCAGTTGTTCGATAGCCATCCAATTGGTGGAATCACCTTTGCCGGTGAACCTTCTCCCCAGTTACTAGAATCATTCCCAACATTTGCATTTTGTTCCCAGTTTACACCTCAGTAGTTGTTGTTCAGGATCATCTTCAAAAGTGAACTTACCATGGGTCTCATCCATTTCTGATGATAAGCAAAAATCATCCATTGCGTTGTCTTCAACAAGATAGTCCACATCATCCATCCTAGTCGGAGTATGCCATTCTTTCGAACCCCTTCCAACGATCGATTGTGATTACCTCAGGCTGGTATAGAGAGTTTCAATGATATTTGTATCAAAAGTAATTCTTTTTGCCACTTAAGGGAAATGCTCTACGAGTCATTTTTCCCTAAGGTGCCCCATTATGGAATCATGGCAATTATCTCCTCGCTACTTTGAAACCATGCACCATCCTACTCTAGCGTGGAATTGTTGCCTACCAATTTGAACCCTTGTCATCTATTACCTTCCATCTCTCTCGATGTGTGTTTAGTGTCTCAGCTCAAGAGATGTTCCAATGTCTCACTCCATGAGTTGATCTTAAGTTGCTCGATCTTTGAGAAGATCATTTTCTGTAGAGTTTCCTTCCCTCTTCATCGTGTTGGATGAAGATCTCGAAGACAAAGACATCAAGAGCAATGTGATGCAATATATCGGTATCTTCGAGAAGGACAGTTCGATCGAGAAGACTGTGATAGTTTTGTGACCCCTCTGTCTTCTTACTCCACTTCCTGAATCTCGGGACGAGATTCTTGTTTTAGTGGGGGTGAGTTGTCACATCCCAAGTTCTGGTAATGCCTAGTGCTAACATATGGTGTTGCATCATGTCTACTTTACTCAGAAAATTTGAAATGGCGATGACAAGCCCTAGCACTAAATGAAATGCAATTAGGATCAAAATAAAAATATTTTCAATGAACCCAGAATGCCCTTTAGAAAAGTTCATTATTTTTGATAAAGGTGAAAACCTTTGCCAAAAATGATGCACATACTTTTAGGCCATTCTAGATTTTTGAATAACCCATATTGTATTTGAATTGGGGCCTTTAAATACTATTAATATTTTTAAATGCTCCAATAATTCTGAAAATAGTTAAGGGCATCTGCAATAATTCAATTAATGGCCACAATTATTTTCAGGATTTATTAAAATGGTTTGGGTTATAAACTAAATCAAAACAAAATAACATAAATAGAAAACAGAAACTAAATAAAAGAGAGAGAGAGAGAGGGACTAACCTGGCACTTACCTCGGCCCACCTACCTGTGCGGCCTGCTGTTGAAGCCGGCCCAGCCCAGCCACCCCCCTGCCAGAAGGCAGAGGAGAAGCTAGTCACGGCACCGCGGCGTGCCACGCCGGCAGCTGCCTGCCTGGCTGCCCCCTCGTCGCCCTGGACTCCCTCTACGACGCCACGCTACCCCCCTGGACCCCCTTGACGCTCTCGCACTCTCCCTCGCCCTCGTCCCCTTCTCCGTCTCTCTCTCACGCGCGCGACCGAATGCAGCTGTCGCCACCGACGAGCTCCCCCACGGCCACAGCCATCTTTGAGCCTCTCCGATGCGCCCCCGAGCTCCGCCTGGTGCCCCTCTTCCTCCTCGCCAAGCCACGCAAGCCGAGGATCACCATGCCGTCGTCTTCGAGCTCGTCACCACCGCTTCTGCTCGCCGGACTTCGCCGGTCGATTCGCCGCCTCCGACGCTTCCCTGAGCATGCTGGCCATCCCTACGTCACCACAGTGAGCCCCCGAGTCATTTCCCCCGTCTCCCCTAGTCGCTTTCGACCACTAGGCCATAGACCCGTCTTGGCCGAGAATTCCACGGCGCCGGCGATGTCGTCGTCGTCACTGCAGCCACTGAGGCTCGAAAACGAGCCTGGCACCGTGCTCCTAGCATCTTCAGGAGCTCAGTGAGCCCCTTAGCTAGCCCTCCCGTCCTCTATGGCCTCGCCCCGCTTGAACCCGTAGCTCCGGCCGCCGCCTCGCTCGTCGCCGATGCCTCTGTAGGCCACCCCAGCTCCGACCGGCTCCACCATTGGATGCGTGCGAGTGTCAGCGTCCCGTAGCTGCAAACCACGCTCAAAACCATCACCTGTAGCTCAATCCCGAGCAGACTTCGCCACGGCTTGAGGTCGCCGCCGGCCAAACTCCGGCATGCCGACGTGGCGGCGTAATTAGTGTTAATCTCCATTAATTACCCATCCTAACAGACACTGACATGTGGGTCCCCGAGCCTAATTAGGTTAGTCTAAATATCCTGCTTAAATTAGTGCTAATCCTTCGGACCCCACGTGTCAGCTTGACTTTGACTTAGTCAACATTGACCGGGCCCACCTGTCGGCGACCTAACTAGCCCAGGGTCACTGACCAATGGGTCCCGCAGGTCAGGTTTGACCTGGACCCGTCCTGTTGACTGGATGATGTCATAGTGACGCAGTGATGAGGTCATAAATGCTTTTCTGGATTTTAAATAAATCAGAAATGATTTATTTAATTTAGAAAATGTCCAAAACTTCAAAAAATCATAGAAAATAATCTATAACTCAGAATGAAATAATTTATATATGAAAAATTATCAGAAAAATTCAAGGAATCTGTTTATGGCATTTTCATGCATGTTAGAACAATTTAAGGCCACTGTTTAGGAAAAATTCAATAAAGGGCATTTAAATAATCATATATGGAGTTGGAATTTGAATCTTGTATTCAAACCAACTTCATTTAATTGTGTTGCTAGTTGCATTAGCTCAATCAACAACATATTGCCATGTCATTATCATGCATCATGTTGTGCATTGCATTGATTGTGTTCCTTCTCTATTGCCGGTGGTTGTCCCCTCTCGATAGACATTGTACCGATGCTGTGATCGTTGACACTGATGAAGACCCAATGATACCTTCAGAAGTGCCAGACAAGCAAAACACCCTTGTTCATTCCGATACAATCCCACTCTCTCGCTCCTGCTCTCTTTTACTGCATTAGGACAACAATGATTCAACTGTTACATGTCGTGGTAGTTGAACCCCTTTCCTCTGCATGACCTGTCATTGCCACAGTAAATAGATGAAACCCGCTAGCATGAGTAGGAGTTGTTTGAGCCCTGATGTGCCTACTCATTCATGCTTATTTGTCATGCCTGCTACTGCTTAGAGTTGAGTCAGGTCTGATTCATCGGGGATGAATTGGAACAGTGATGAACATGTCCTACTGTGTGTGAGCTAAGTGTGTGAACACGATTTGGTAAAGGTAGCGGTGAGAGGCCATGTAGGAGTACATGGTGGGTTGTCTCATTGAAACCGTCCTTAGGAACTGAGTTCTGTGTTTGTGATCCATGAAACAGTTACTACCACGCATTGGGCCCGAAACCAATGGACCCTCTCGGCTTCTTGATCACCCTTGTCCTCTGTCCAGGAGTTGCAACTAGTTTCTGGTGTTTATAGGATATGTGTTGGCGGCCGTGCGTAGCGCTGACCCTAGGGGTGGGCTATGATGCGGTAGATACACTGTGGCCGGGCATGCCGGGCGCCCGTTTGGTGTCTCGGAACCCTGTACACATCGTCCGGGGCCGTATGTGGAAACCTCGGCCGGACTCCCTGCGGATGGAACCTGGATAGGCGATAAACCTGGACTAGAGACTTGAGTGTTTAGGTAGGCCGTGGCCGACACCCTCGTTGGGCTTCCGCTTGAAGGTTGCCGAGTACATGTCGTGTAAAGGACGGTAAGTGGTGAGAGCGTGTGTGAAGAAGTACACCCCTGCAGGGTTAACATCATCTATTCGAATAGCCGTGTCCGCGGTAATGGACTTCTGGGTTGCCTGTAACAGTTCATAGACAAGTGAAAGTGGATACTCTAAAACTCGCAAGATAAGTGTGAGTGATATGGATGGCCTTCACGTAGGGAGACGGGAGTGGATCCATAGTGGTGTATTGAATGTTGAATATGTGGACTCGTGTGCGCCACCTCAAAAGAGTTACTTGCAGTCGTAGTTCAGGTTAGCCACTGAGTCAAAGCTGGCTTGCTGCAGTTAAACTCCACCACCCTCTTTGTTGATATCGATGCATATGTGGTTGGTTCTGATGTAAGTCTTGCTGGGTACATTTGTACTCATGTTTGCTAAATTTATGTTTTGCAGAGAGACTTCAATCTCTCTAGTAGTTTCGCTTGGACTTCGACGTTTAGCTTGATACCTCAGCTACGATCTTGTGCCCTCGGCAGGATCTGGTAGATAGTCAGGCTTCTCAGCCTTCTTCATTTGTAGTTGTCTGTACTCAGACAAGTTAAGCTTCCGCATGTGCTTGTTGCTTGTATGCTCTGTATGTTGGGTCATAAGACCCATGTTTGTCATATCTCGCTCCTCGGAGCCTAATGAATAAATACTTTGAGTCGTAGAGTTATGTTGTGATGCCATGTTGTATTTACACATACCGAGCATATTGTGTGTATGATTGAAATGCTTGGTATGTGTGGGATCCGACAATCTAGTTGTTTATCCTTGGCAGCCTCTCTTATGGGGAAATGTAGTCTAGTGCTTCCTTGAGCCATAGTAGTCCGCTACAGCCCGGTTAACCGGAGTCCTGCTAGCCCAGCACTACTGCTCAGATCACTTGACTGGCCGGCATGTGTTTCACTTCGTTCCTGTGTCTGTCCCTTCGGGGAAATGTCACGCGGTGACATCCAGAGTCCTGCCTAGCCTGCTACAGCCCGGGTTCCCGGAGTCCTGTTAGCCCAGTGCTACAGCCCGAAATCACTCGCTGATGACCGACATGCTCGATGTTATTCATGTATGCCTGTCTCCATAAGTCTGTGCCGCTTTGGGTTCACGATTAGCCATGTCGGCCCGGGTTCTCTGTCATATGGATGCTAGTGACACTATCATATACATGAGCCAAAAGGCGCAAACGGTCCCGGGCCATGGTAAGGCGACACCCGTGGGTTACCGTGCGTGAGGCCGCAAAGTGATATGAGGTGTTACCGGCTAGATCGATGTGACTTGGAATCGGGGTCCTGACAATTGGCCGCAAAGTATTCCCAGCAGGACTGTAAATTAGACAGCCTGTTAGATGGTATTGAAGAGGAATACAATCAGTCAGAATGACAATGTAATTTAATTGACATTTATAATGCCTTCTAGCCGGATTGTAGATCGTTTGTCATGGCCGACCTTTTCGCTTCAGCCTCGGGACCTGACGGTCCAGAGTGTGTCCGAATTCCCATGAGGCTATTTAAGAACCGGGGAATGCATGGAGACCAGGCGTAGGGGTCATTAGTGCGTGAACAGACAAGTGCCCGACTAGTTATGTTATATTACATGGTTAGTAAGAAACATCTTCCAGGGAGAATAGTTCCGTTAGGGGTTCCTTTCCCTGGGAGGCATGACCTAAAGTGCATGCCCATTCTGCGAAAAAGATGCAGGAAAAAAGCATCTCGGGGCGCATAAATAAATAAGTGAAAAGATCATCTTTTAGGTCACCGACCGAGTATTCCCTTAAGAACGCTAGCTTTCGGCTTCACCTAGTCTGAGGTACACATCCGGCTGATCCGGCAGTAACAATCGCAGAGGTGCTCCCTTTACCGCCTAGCCGAATAATCAGGAATGTAGGGGTAAGCACAGGAGCCAGGCAACCCAGCTTGGCCAAAACTTAAGTCATATCGATGCATATAATGGTGAAATAAAAGGTACATGCGGAAGTGTAACACATGTGTTGGGCATGAAGCCCGTATAAATAAGCTTCTGTTAAAAGAAGCCCCCAGGTTTAATGAGTGCGAATAGCACGTCATTTGATGAGCCTTTAAAGGTTATAAGAGAAAGGAAGGGGTGAAGGGGAGAAATGTAAGACAGACAGTATATATAAAAAATTGACATAGGAAGGAGACGAACACATAGTCCGGCGCTAGGCATAGAATCTTCGGAGACGGGCTGCGTTCCATGGGTTCGGCTCGAGTCGGTTATCCGATGCATCTCGCAGGCGGTATGCTCCACCAGTCAGGACTTGGTCAATTATGAGGGGACCTTCCCACTTGGGCTTGAGTTTGTCCTTTTTCTTGTCCGGCAGGCGTAGAACTAATTTGCCAACGTTGTAATTTTTGGCCCGTACTTCTCTGCTCTGGTATCTTCGAGTCTGCAGTTGATATAATGCGGAACAGGCTTTTGCCACGTCGCGCTCCTCCTCCAATGCGTCCAAATTGTCATGCCGATCGAGCTCGGCTTCTCTTTCTTCGTACATGCGCACTCGAGGTGAGTCATGAATTATGTCGCAAGGCAAAACTGCCTCTGCGCCGTACACCATAAAGAATGGTGTGTATCTGGCGGTGTGATTCGGCGTGGTCCGCAGCCCCCAGAGTACGGAGTCGAGCTCCTCTACCTAGTGCGTGTTAGATTCCTTGAGGGACCGCACTAATCCGGGTTTGATGCCGCTCATGATAAGACCATTTGCACGTTCGACCTGGTCGTTAGTTTGTGGGTGATAGATGGAAGCATAATCGAGCTTGATGCCCATGTTTTTGCACCAGAGTTTTACGTCATCGGTCGTGAAGTTCATGTCGTTATCAGTGATGATGCTATGGGGGACGCCGTAACGGTGTACAACCCCGGATATAAAGTCTATCACCAGTCCGGATTCGGCCGTCTTAACAGGCCTGGCTTCTATCCATTTGGTGAACTTATCCACCATGACCAGTAAGTAATTTTGCTTGTGGGTTCCGCCTTTAAGGGGTCCAACCATGTCAAGCCCCCAGACCGCGAAGGGCCAAGTAATGGGGATAGTTTGGAGGGCGGTGGGTGGCCTATGGCTTTGGTTTGCAAAGACCTGGCAACCGATGCATCGTTGGACTAAGTCCTGAGCATCTGCCCAGGCCGTCGGCCAATAAAAGCCTGTACGGAAGGCCTTGCTTACAAGGGACCGAGCTGCAGCGTGATGACCGTCGAGTCCGGCATGAATTTCAGCCAGGATGTTCCGCCCCTCCTCTTCGGAGATGCACCTTTGAAGGACTCCGGTAGTGCTTTTCTTATAAAGCTCTCCCTCGTGGACTCTGTAGGCTTTGGATCGCCGCACTATGCAGCGTGCCTCATTTTGGTCCTCGGGGAGTTCCTGCCTAGTAAGGTAGGCGAGGAATGGTTCTGTCCACAGGGCGATGACGGCCATTATTACGTGGGTTGAAGGTGTTATTTCATTGGCAGAGCCTCCGATTGTGTCAGAATGTTCGATGTCGGGCAGTGCGGTTGGGTCCGGGCTGTTATTGTTCAGCTCCCCTTCCCATACTACGGATGGCTTGAACAGCCTTTCCAAGAAGATGTTGGGGGGGACTACATCGCGTTTTGCGCCGATGCGTGCCAGGACATCTGCCGCCTGATTATTTTCCCGGGCTATATGGTGAAATTCAAGCCCCCCGAACCGAGCTGACATTTTTAGGACGGCGTTGCGGTAAGCTGCCATTTTTGGATCCTTGGCATCGAAGTCTCCATTTATTTGGGATATTGCGAGGTTTGAGTCCCCGCGCACCTCTAGGCATTGAATGCCCATGGATACTGCCATCCCGAGACCATGTAAAAGGGCCTCATATTCGGCTGCATTGTTGGAGTCCGTGTACATAATATGGAGTACGTATTGAACTGTGTCTCCTGTGGGGGACGTCAAAACGACACCAGCCCCCAGTCCGGCCAACATCTTGGAGCCGTCAAAATGCATGATCCAATTTGAATATGTGTCGTACTCTTTAGGGAGTTCGGCCTCCGTCCATTCTGCGACAAAGTCAGGCAAGACTTGCGACTTGATGGCTCGCCGTGGCTTATAAGTTATGTCGAACGGGAGGAGCTCAATGGCCCATTTTGCAATCCGGCCTGTTGCGTCACCGTTGTTTATAATATCGTTAAGTGGTACTTCCGAGCCTACTGTTATTTAACACACTTGAAAGTAGTGCCGTAGCTTCCGGGATGCCATGAATACCGCGTACGCGATCTTTTAATAATGCGGGTACCGTGATTTGCAGGGAGTGAGGACAGTGGACACATAATAGACCGGCTTTTGAAGGGGGAATTTGTGTCCGTCCGCTTCTCGTTCGACGACGAGCACTGCGCTTACAACCTGATGTGTTGCTGCAATGTATAATAGCATTGGTTCGCCAATGTTTGGCGCGGCCAGGACTGGGTTTGTTGCTAGTATGGCTTTTATTTCGTCGAGTCCGGCCGTGGCTGCATCCGTCCATTCGAAGTGTTCGGTGCACCAAAGGAGGCGGTAAAGGGGGAGGGCCTTTTCTCCCAAGCGAGAGATAAAGCGGCTTAGAGCCACCACGCATTCGGTTAACTTTTGTATTTGTTTGAGCTCCTTTGGGATATCCAGTTGCGACAGAGCTCGGATCTTGGATGGATTTGCTTCAATTCCTCTACCGGATACAATGAAGCCCAAGAGCTTTCCAGCTGGAACGCCGAAAACGCATTTTTCTGGGTTGAGCTTGATGTCGTATGAGAGACAAATGCAATAGATAGTGTGGAAAAAAGAGGGCATGAAATAGTTGACATGTATATTGTTTAACTAAAATGGATAGCATGACATAATTTCACATATATGATGTCTATCTAAACTGGATAGCATAGCATAACATAATTCAAAGATATGATGAATAACTAAACAGGATCGCATGACATAATTCACCTACATGTTATATAAGTAATCAGGATCGCATCATTTAATTCACATATGTGATTTATATGCTAAACAGAGGGCATTCAATATGATGTCTGAACTAAAACATGGTGTTGAATATTGTGTATATGATGTATAAACTATGCAATGCAAGACACCGTATGCATGATATGAGAGTATAACCGTGCCAAGTTAGAGCATACACCTCAGTGGGGGAATAGGACTAGTCATCTATCTCTGAATCCATCTCTGAGGAGCTATCGGGACCCAACAAGAGATCTGCTTCCACAGGTAGCACTGTCTGCTCTGAAGGCCTTGTTTTCACTCCAGATTTTTCCATCTCCCACCCAAATGGCTGATTCACAGGAAGAGTAGTTTAATGTACAAACATTGTCGACAAATGGAAATGTAATGAAGAAAAGGATGGGCAAGATATCATTCAAATATATGATGCCTGGTTAAACAGGATGGCATTGCACATTTCACATATATTATGGCTGGCTAAAAGACACGAGACTGCATAATTCCCATATATGATATAGAAACTAAATAGGTGGCACTACAGAACATGTCTAAACTAAGCAGATGACATATATGATGTCAAAAGTAGGCACTGCAAGGCAACATATGCATGATATGACTAACATCATCATGCCAAGGTAGAGCAAACACCTTGGGGGTAAACAGGAGTGGTCAGAGGCGTCTGAATCCGCCTCAGAACAGATATCTTCCTCTGGATTACAATCTGGAGAGGGGTGGGGAGGGTTTTCCATTGAACCCACCATGGAGCGCTGTCTGCATGACATTGTATTGCCGCGCAAAACTCTTCTCTTTTTCTCTACATGTTCAGCATGACTGTGTACAATATCTGACATGCATACGAAAAAAATATGATGAGATTATGTAAGGAGAGCATGCAGAAATTTAGAGTGATGGTAACAACCAGTGGATCGACGTTTTTCCGTTGAACCAAAATAGCCCTAATGGATCGACATGAATGTATAGTAATAAGTGATGCAACAAGTGTACAACCTCTTTGCCGTAGCCGTGTCGACCTCAGCATCATTGGGCTGGTCGCTGAAGCAGTTGAGGCAAAGGTGGCTGTCGGAGGTGTGGAGGAAGATCTGAGGAATCTGTATACGGGGTCCAGGGCACTGCTCTGTTGTGATGGGTCGTTCTGTCATTGGAGCAGCTTTGGTGAGCCGTAAGACATCAAGGCTGAAGCAGCACAAGACAGACATCGTCAATCTCAAGTGGGATTCTAATAGCATCTCCAATAGATGATGTAAAATGGATGTAAAATTAACATCACCAAAAACCACCTGACTATAACAGATGAGGTAAAAACTATTGACTCTGAACTTAACTGTCGAAACTGAAATTTACTGTGGAATCTAAATGCTACTGTCGAAACTGAACGCAATAGTAGCAGAGAGGCACTTGACATGTAGTATAGGGAGGGCATGTAGTTCATCTTCAACCTGCACACCCCTGAGTCGCCAGCCACCACCAGCCGAACCACCGGCCCCAGCGCCGCCTCGCCGCCCCGAAACAACTCGCCACTGCCGCCCCGGCCAGCCCTCTATGCCCCCCGCCCCACCCTGAACCCTAAGATAGATAGTGGGGTACCTCTCCGGTGAGCCCCCGTCCCCGCTGCGGGTGGTTCTTCCTTAACTCCGGCAAGCCCCCCACCCCAACCCCTGAAAATCGACTGGCCCAAAAGTCGATTCAGTCAACTGAAGTGTGGCTTAATCGGAGCAGAGCAGCAGCACGAGCGAGGTGGAGAGCAGCAACAGCAGCTGGGCGAGCGAGCGATCGAGCGAGAGCCGGAGCAGCAGCGCAAGCGAGCGAGAGCCGGAGCAGCCGCAGTAGATACGGCTGGTATGGACACCACCGCCGAAGGGGGCTCGCACTAGGGGAGAGCCGCCATGGAGATGTCACCCGTGGCGCCGGCTTCAAGGTAGCCGCTCCATGGTGGTGCGAGATGGAGCACCGTCGGCGCCGGGAGGTCGAGTTAAGGAGAAGGTGCGATGCGATGCGTGTACAACCTCTTTGGTGGTGCCGAGGAGGCCTCGGCTTCGTCCGAGGAGTCGGTGAGGATGTTGCGGTTCCAGTGGAGCAGGTTAAGGCGGCGCTGTGGGGATGGAGCAGCCGCGATAGACGAGGCAATCGTTGAAGCAACTCCTTGGAGGTGGAGGACGGGGCGGCTGAACCGGCGGGACGGCGAGATGGACGACGGATCCTCATCCGGGGAGGTGGACGAGGGACGTCGAGCTGTTGCGATGGACGACGCCGTCGGGGAAGAGGCTCCAGCTGGGTAGCTGTGACGTGTCGGACGAATGAGGGTGGGGTTTCGCGGCTGGAGCGGAGAGTTTAGGGCGGCCTGGAATTTCGAATGGCGAAAAGGGGGCGATTGGAGGGGGTGAAGCATGACATAGGGACGCGCTTGTCCAAAATGTAGGGTGTGTTACAAAAGTACCCCCCACCGATTTGAACTAGCGGCCCTTTCGGCTCAGGGTTAGAAGGGGGATTTCGCGTGTCGGGATTTGGCAGCTGGAGGGAGTTTTCGCGCGCGTTGTAATTTTGGGATAGCAAGGCGCGGGTTGTGAAGGCGCCAGTTTTGGGAGCACGATATCTGAATTTTCGGGATATAACAAGACGCGGGTTGAATTTTAGGGACAAGCCTAACGTGTAGTAATATTGTACGTGTACGTACCAAGTCAATTCACACTTCCCTCAACCAAAAGGAAAACAAAAAAATAAAACTATTCACCCCACACAAAGAGAGAGTCTTGCCCCGTTTTACTATACAAATGCTATTCAAAGCTACTCCCTCCTTCCATCTATATAGGGCCTAATGCGCTTTTCGATGCTAACTTTGACCAAATATTAGAGCAATGATATATGACATGCAACTTACACAAAGCACACCGTTAAATTCGTCTGTGAAAGGTTCTTTCAATGATATAATTTTCACATTGTGCATGTCATGTACTATTAATCTTGTCAATAGTCAAAGGCGGTCTTAAAAATCTCATTACGCCCTATATAGAGGGAAGGAGGGAGTATGAATCCATGTTATGTCTGATTAAATTTTTTCGCTTGCTGTATAATGCATGTAACCTACTCATACCAACATTTTAGTGCATTCCAAATGTCTATACTACTGCTGCAATTCGAACTAAATTTGAATTCGTTTCTCTATTTCAATAAGAATCTACAATCATGATTGTTGCCAACTTCAACCATCATAGTTTCCTTGCTATCCGCGAGATATAAATTGGACGGCCTATAATGCAGGATGGCAGGCACACCATCATCAACAACTCCGTTTTTTTATAAGAGTAGAGATAAAATATATTAAATGTAGTATAACATGTTCATAACCACACCATGTGTATCACCGTTATATATATTCACACATGCGTCGGTTTGAAACACTATGATAAATTCTTCAAATATCTGAATTCGCTTTTGTAATGAAGTATATATGATCTCTATTCGTCTTTTACACCCACACAACCCTCTTATCTTTGTAGCTAGCGCTAACTTTCTCTTG
The DNA here is from genome assembly GCF_056163025.1 of Triticum urartu. Classification (NCBI taxonomy): domain Eukaryota; kingdom Viridiplantae; phylum Streptophyta; class Magnoliopsida; order Poales; family Poaceae; genus Triticum; species Triticum urartu. Next base: position 164,829,019 of record NC_141876.1, on the reverse strand, counting down.
TGCATGCACACTCCCGCACCCCTCTCACCCTCCCTCGGCATTCTCTAGCTCCATCACGCAAATTCATCTTTTCACTTTAGGTCGTTCACCCATGGTGTGTGTAGGCCCCCCAGCTCCTTCTTTACGGCACACATCGATCGATATGCCTCTCTAGCCAGGTGTGCCTAGCACAAACACAAGCTTCCCCTCTTCTGTTGTCACCGTCCATGCCTCACTCCCACCACTCATTTCATCGTTCTCGTACTCGCACACTCCTCCCCCCTCGATATAGTATGCCTCTCGTACCACCTCCTACATGCATCCCTCTCTCTCTCTATCCTTCTCCTCGTGCCTCATTTGCTTCTAACACACACATGCATGTATACCGATCGATCTCCCAACATATACCTAGATCGACTTTAACTACCCCCCCCATCGATCAACGTACCTCACAAGTTATGTCTCTCCTTTCACTAACAAAGGGTGATTGATCTTCCTATGTAGTTACGTCTGCTTACCACAGCCACATTGTCGGTGTCAAAACCGGCGGATCTCGGGTAGGGGGTCCCGAACTGTGCGTCTAGGCCGGATGGTAACAGGGGGCAAGGGACACGAAGTTTTACCCAGGTTCGGGCGGTCTCGATGGAGGTAAAACCCTACGTCCTGCTTGATTAATATTGACGATATGGGTAGTACAAGAGTTGATCTACCACGATATCGGAGAGCCTAAAACCTAGAAGCTAGCCTATGGTATGATTGTTGTTCTGTATGTTGTCCTACGGACTAAAACCCTCCAGTTTATATAGACACTGGAGAGGGTTAGGGTTACACAAAGTCGGTTACAATGGTAGGAGATCTGCATATCCGTATCGCCAAGCTTGCCTTCCACGCCAAGGAAAGTCCCTTCCAGACACGGGACGAAGTCTTCAATCTTGTATCTTCATAGTCCAGTAGTCCGGCTGAAGGTATAGTCCGGCTATCCGAACACCCCCTAATCCAGGACTCCCTCAGTAGCCCCAGAACCAGGCTTCAATGACGATGAGTCCGGTGCGCAAATTGTCTTCAGCATTGCAAGGTGGGTTCTCCTCCAAATTCCGTGTACCTGTTGAATAAAGTCCGGTTTCTTGTAGATGTTGCGCTCCTTGGCTTCTACGCCCAATAATGGTCGTTTCCCACGTGTCAAACGAATATGAAAAGTCTGAGTGTTTTTACATTCACACCCCTAACCGCATAAATGAGCTGCCCTATTTAAGGGGACAAGTATTTAGATCCAAACCACATCTTCCCTCCTTCGCGAGTGTTCTTCAGAGCGCATCCGACAAAGGTCCATTCCACCATGGCCAGCCATCGCAACTCCTCCTTTCGCCCTTCCAGCCCTCAGCCTGGATATTGGGAGAGATGCTCCATCCCGCATAGTGAGCTAGTGACGCTCCAGACCAAGGGATTTCTCCCCCCGGCCTATATGATCCCGGTTCGAGCCGGTCTTGCCATCTATAACGGCGGAAAGCAAGCGGAGAGTGCCCCCAATCCCTCCAAAGGAGAGCGGGTATGCCTTGTCCCTTATTTAATAAGGGGGCTCAGGTTTCCAATCCATCCATTTCTCCGGGGGCTGCTGGAGTTCTACGGCCTCCAGCTAAACAATCTCACGCATGCCTTCGTATTGCATATCGCGGGCTTCGTAGCCCTCTGCGAGCTGTTTTTGGGTGTCGAGGCTCATTTCGGGCTATGGAAAAGGTTATTCTGCCTTGTGCCCCGCTCTAAGGAGGGGTCAATGTATCAAGTGGGCGGAGCTGAAGTGTGGCTCATCGCCGGGACCGGATATCTGTCCGGAACCCCAAAGAAGGCGTCCGAAGACTGGCCCTTGGAATGGTTTTATATAGAAGACGTCCCGCTGCCGGATCCTGTCCAGGTCGGCCTCCGTGAATTCGACAGTGCTCCCTTAAAGAAGCGCCTAAGCTGGCATCCACGGAGCCCTCAAAGGGAAAGTGACAGGGACATCATTTACCTGATGGGCCGAATAAGATTGTTAGCCCATTCTGTACTAACCATGATCGGGGTCATGGCTGAATGCATCATGCGGGGGATGCAGCCGCTTCAGTATAGAAGCCACCCCATGTGGGACTTCAAAGGGGAGGACGACGCCACCTGCTACGGCCATAAGGGGCCGGATTCAGCTGCCGCTCTACTAAAGATCTTGTCCACTTTGTATAAGGGAGAAGAGGAGGAATTTCTCCGCGTCAACCCACAGGGTGGATTCTCTATGCACAATCCCCCAAGCTGGGTAAGCGGTCGCATTTACTTGCCCATCCGTTTTGTATTCCCATTGCTAAATATTCAGTCTGATGACTTCAACGCAGGAACTGCGCCGGGCTGTTAAGGAGATAAGCAGCCCTCCTCCACAACCCGAGGACCCAGGACGGTCCCTCGACCCGGCCTCTCAAGAGGATCCGGACATATCTGTGGAGCTGATTGATGGAGTGTTCCATCAATTGAACAAGGACAACGCCTTGGTGGCCATTATGGCCGATTACCCAGGGCTAATCCTGGCCTCCCAGGTAACTGAGATTGAAGTCCCAGTACCCCGAATAGGTGTCCACTCTCTCATGTTTTCAGCTTCCTGATTACAACCGAACTTTGCAGGGGAGGTTTTTGAGGCGGAAGGCCGAACCTGCGGTGACAAGCCAACGACGGGCCGCAGGGCCCGTGGGCAGAAAAGAAGTGCAGTCTGGACTGAGGCGTTAGCGCAAAGGTATGGCGTGCCCCCTTATCCCATGTGTTATACCTTCGAGGCACATTGACACTCGTGCTCTCTTTAGGACAAAGAGACCTTGCCGGACTATATCCGGAGAGGCTACCAATCGCGCCTCCACCAGCCAGGCTCCAAAGCCTGGTCCGGAGGCGGAGGCGAACGCAAGGCGCGTGCCAGACGCTCCTCCGACGGAGGATGTGGACGGGTTGTCTGCCACCAACTCTGAGGTGGAGAGTGCCATGAACCACAGGAGTCGCCGGACAATTCTTCGCGACTCTTGTTTCTCCCAAGGGGCGTTAGATGCCTTCAACTCGGGAGATGCGTACCTCCGTGCCGCTCAAAATGGTCTAGCCAGAGCCACAGAGCAATATGTAAAAGACATACGGGTAAGAAAATTTTGGTAATTATATATATACCAGTAGCCCCCGAGACTTGAAACAGTTAGAATAACTGATTTAAGGATAATTTGTTGTGCAGGTTCTTACAGAAAAGAATTCCCTACTGTCCAAGGAGCTGGAAGAGTGCAAAGCTCAACTTGAGGCCGCACTAGCCGCGGCAGGCGATCCCAAGGAGACCCCCTCTGGTAATATACACTTCAAAAGATAAGTATTTTGCGAAGCACGGCATGGGTGTGAATCTGGCAAATGAAATTGCAGATGGCGCCGGATTGAATCCGGAAAGGCAACACCTCCTGCGCCAGTTAAAGGCTGGTGAGAAGGTGCTGACAAAGGTGAGGCGGGAGAATAACGATCTCCAAGATGCCAGCACAAGCTGGGCGTTGAGATGAAAGATGTTCGTGCCCAGCTATCAGACTCCGTTAAGGAGAATCAGCGGCTTCGGCGCGGCATATTTAGTAAGTGCTTGAACGAACCTTTGAAAGAAAGTTCGGCGGGGAAGTCGACTAACATAGCAATGTCTGTAGGTGTGCTAACAGGTTGTCCTACAGAGGAGATGCCCGGTTCTACAGGTGACCTTCTTCCCGAGCTCTCGCAACTGCTCGATCGAATTCGGCAGGTGATGCGAGGCGTCGCCCAGGTCCTGTGGCCATCCATCTCCATGCCCGAAGGTCTTGGAGAGCTTGCGGAGAAGCTAAAGGGAGCACGGCGGCGCTTACGATTGTGGGAGATATCGGCCTGCCGTCAAGGTTCTAGGGAGGCCTGGGCTATCGTGAAGACGCGATACACAAAGGCTGACCCCAACCACATGGCCGAGGTCGGTCCTGTGGGGCCCGATGGGAAGGAGATCCATGTAAGCTTAGTATACGGCCAAGTAGAATTGGCCGCAAAGTATTCCCAGCAGGACTATAAATTAGACAGTCTGTTAGATGGTATTGAAGAGGAATACAATCAGTCAGAATGACTATGTAATTTAATTGACATTTATAATGCCTTCTAGCCGGATTGTAGATCGTTTGTCATGGCCGACCATTTCGCTTCAGCCTCGGGACCTGACGGTCCGGAGTGTGTCTGAATTCCCATGAGGCTATATAAGAACCGGGGAATGCATGGAGACCAAGCATAGGGGTCATTAGTGCGTGAACAGACAAGTGCCTGACTAGTTATGTTATATTACATGGTTAGTAAGAAACATCTTCCAGGGAGAATAGTTCCGTTAGGGGTTCCTTTCCCTGGGAGGCATGCCCTAAAGTGCATGCCCATTCTGCGAAAAAGACGCAGGAAAAAAGCATCTGGGGGCGCATAAATAAATAAGTGAAAAGATCATCTTTTAGGTCACCGACCGAGTATTCCCATAAGAACGCTAGCTTTCGGCTTCACCCAATCTGAGGTACACATCCGGCTGATCCGGCAGTAACAATCGCAGAGGTGCTCCCTTTACCGCCTAGCCGAATAATCAGGAATGTAGGGGTAAGCACAGGAGCCAGGCAACCCAGCTTGGCCAAAACTTAAGTCATATCGATGCATATAATGGTGAAATAAAAGGTACATGCGGAAGTGTAACACATGTGTTGGGCATGAAGCCCGTATAAATAAGCTTCTGTTAAAAGAAGCCCCCAGGTTTAATGAGTGCGAATAGCACGTCATTTGATGAGCCTTTAAAGGTTATAAGAGAAAGGAAGGGGTGAAGGGGAGAAATGTAAGACAGACAGTATATATAAAAAATGGACAGAGGAAGGAGACGAACACATAGTCCGGCGCTAGGCATAGAATCTTCGGAGACGGGCTGCGTTCCATGGGTTCGGCTCGAGTCGGTTATCCGATGCATCTCGCAGGCGGTATGCTCCACCAGTCAGGACTTGGTCAATTATGAGGGGACCTTCCCACCTGGGCTTGAGTTTGTCCTTTTTCTTGTCCGGCAGGCGTAGAACTAATTTGCCAACGCTGTAATTTTTGGCCCATAGTTCTCTGCTCTGGTATCTTCGAGTCTGCAGTTGATATAATGCGGAACAGGCTTTTGCCACGTCGCGCTCCTCCTCCAATGCGTCCAAATTGTCATGCCGATCGAGCTCGGCTTCTCTTTCTTCGTACATGCGCACTCGAGGTGAGTCATGAATTATGTCGCAAGGCAAAACTGCCTCTGCGCCGTACACCATAAAGAATGGTGTGTATCTGGCGGTGTGATTCGGCGTGGTCCGTAGCCCCCAGAGTAAGGAGTCGAGCTCCTCTACCTAGTGCGTGTTAGATTCCTTGAGGGACCGCACTAATCCGGGTTTGATGCCGCTCATGATAAGACCATTTGCACGTTCGACCTGGTCGTTAGTTTGTGGGTGATAGATGGAAGCATAATCGAGCTTGATGCCCATGTTTTTGCACCAGAGTTTTACGTCATCGGTCGTGAAGTTCGTGTCGTTATCAGTGACGATGCTATGGGGGACGCCGTAACGGTGTACAACCCCGGATATAAAGTCTATCACCAGTCCGGATTCGGCCGTCTTAACAGGCCTGGCTTCTATCCATTTGGTGAACTTATCCACCATGACCAGTAAGTATTTTTGCTTGTGGGTTCCGCCTTTAAGGGGTCCAACCATGTCAAGCCCCCAGACCACGAAGGGCCAAGTAATGGGGATAGTTTGGAGGGCGGTGGGTGGTATATGGCTTTGGTTTGCAAAGAGCTGGCAACCGGTGCATCGTTGGACTAAGTCCTGAGCGTCTGCCCGGGCCGTCGGCCAATAAAAGCCTATACGGAAGGCCTTGCTTACAAGGGACCGAGCTGCAGTGTGATGACCGCCGAGTCCGGCATGAATTTCAGCCAGGATGTTCCGCCCCTCCTCTTCGGAGATGCACCATTGAAGGACTCCGGTACTGCTTTTCTTATAAAGCTCTCCCTCGTGGACTCTGTAGGCTTTGGATCGCCGCACTATGCAGCGTGCCTCATTTTGGTCCTCGGGGAGTTCCTGCCTAGTAAGGTAGGCGAGGAATGGTTCTGTCCATGGGGCGATGACAGCCATTGTTACGTGGGTTGAAGGTGTTATTTCATTGGCAGAGCCTCCGATTGTGTCAGAATGTTCGGTGTCGGGCAGTGCGGTTGGGTCCGGGTTGTTATTGTTCGGCTCCCTTCCTATACTACAGAATGCTTGAACAGCCTTTCCAAGAAGATGTTGGGGGGGACTACATCGCGTTTTGCGCCGATGCGTGCCAGGACATCTGCCGCCTGATTATTTTCCCGTGCTATATGGTGAAATTCAAGCCCCTCGAACCGAGCTGACATTTTTAGGATGGCATTGCGGTAAGCTGCCATTTTTGGATCCTTGGCATCGAAGTCTCCATTTATTTGGGATATTGCAAGGTTCGAGTCCCCGCGCACCTCTAGGCATTGAATGCCCATGGATACTGCCATCCGAAGACCATGTAAAAGGGCCTCATATTCGGCTGCATTGTTGGAGTCCATGTACATAATCTGGAGTACGTATTGAACTGTGTCTCCTGTGGGGGACGTCAAAATGACGCCAGCCCCCGGTCCAGCCAACATCTTGGAGCCGTCAAAATGCATGATCCAATTTGAATATGTGCCGTACTCTTTAGGGAGTTCGGCCTCCGTCCATTCTGCGACGAAGTCGGCCAAGACTTGCGACTTGATGGCTCGCCGTGGCTTATAAGTTATGTCGAACGGGAGGAGCTCAATGGCCCATTTTGCAATCCGGCCCGTTGCGTCACGGTTGTTTATAATATCTTTAAGTGGTACTTCTGAGGCTACTGTTATTTAACACACTTGAAAGTAGTGTCGTAGCTTCCGGGATGCCATGAATACCGCGTACGCGATCTTTTGATAACGCGGGTACCGTGATTTGCAGGGAGTGAGGACAGTGGACACATAATAGACCGACTTTTGAAGGGGGAATTTGTGTCCGTCCGCTTCTCGTTCGACGACGAGCACTGCGCTTACAACCTGATGTGTTGCTGCAATGTATAATAGCATTGGTTCGCCAATGTTTGGCGCGGCCAGGACTGGGTTTGTTGCTAGTATGGCTTTTATTTCGTCGAGTCCGGCCATGGCTGCATCCGTCCATTCAAAGTGTTCGGTGCGCCGAAGGAGGCGGTAAAGGGGGAGGGCCTTTTCTCCCAAGCGGGAGATAAAGAGTCTTAGAGCCGCCACGCATCCGGTTAACTTTTGTATTTGTTTGAGGTCCTTTGGGATATCCAGTTGTGACAGAGCTCAGATCTTGGATGGATTTGCTTCAATTCCTCTACCGGATACAATGAAGCCCAAGAGCTTTCCGGCTGGAATGCCGAAAACGCATTTTTCCGGGTTGAGCTTGATGTCGTATGAGAGACAAATGCAATAGATAGTGTGGGAAAAAGAGGGCATGAAATAGTTGACATGTATATTGTTTAACTAAAACGGATAGCATGACATAATTTCACATATATGATGTCTATCTAAATTGGATAGCATAGCATAACATAATTCAAAGATATGATGAATAACTAAACAGGATCGCATGACATAATTCACCTACATGTTATCTAAGTAATCAGGATCGCATCATTTAATTCACATATGTGATTTATATGCTAAACAGAGGGCATTCGATATGATGTCTGAACTAAGAACATGGTGTTGAATATTGTGTATATGATGTCTAAACTATGCAATGCAAGACACCGTATGCATGATATGAGAGTATAACCGTGCCAAGTTAGAGCATACACCTCAGTGGGGGAATAGGACTATTCATCTATCTCTGAATCCATCTCTGAGGAGCTATCGGGACCCAACAAGAGATCTGCTTCCACAGGTAGCACTGTCTGCTCTGAAGGCCTTGTTTTCACTCCAGATTTTTCCATCTCCCACCCAAATGGCTGATTAACAGGAAGAGAAGTTTAATGTACAAACATTGTCGACAAATGGAAATGTAATGAAGAAAAGGATGGACAAGATATCATTCAAATATATGATGCCTGGTTAAACAGGATGGCATTGCACATTTCACATATATTATGGCTGGCTAAAAGACATGAGACTGCATAATTCCCATATATGATATAGAAACTAAATAGGTGGCACTACAGAACATGTCTAAACTAAGCAGATGACATATATGATGTCAAAAGTAGGCACTGCAAGGCAACATATGCATGATATGACTAACATCATCATGCCAAGGTAGAGCAAACACCTTGGGGGTAAATAGGAGTGGTCAGCGGCGTCTGAATCCGCCTCAGAACAGATATCTTCCTCTGGATTACAATCTGGAGAGGGGTGGGGAGGGTTTGCCATTGAACCCACCATGGAGCGATGTCTGCATGACATTGTATTGCCGCGCAAAACTCTTCTCTTTTTCTCTACATGTTCAGCATGACTGTGTACAATATCTGACATGCATACGAAAAAATTATGGTGAGATTATGTAAGGAGAGCATGCAGAAATTTAGAGTGATGGTAACAACCAGTGGTTCGACGTTTTTCCGTTGAACCAAAATAGCCCTAATGGATCGACGTGAATGTATAGTAATAAGTGATGCAACAAGTGTACAACCTCTTTGCCGTAGCCATGTCGGCCTCAGCATCATTGGGTTGGTCGCTGAAGCAGTTGAGGCAGAGGTGGCTGTCGGAGGTGTGGAGGAAGATCTGAGGAATCTGTATACGGCGTCCAGGGCACTGCTCTGTTGTGATGGATCGTTCTGTCATTGGAGCAGCTCTGGTGAGCCGTAAGACGTCAAGGCTGAAGCAGCACAAGACAGACATCGTCAATCTCAAGTGGGATTCTAATAGCATCTCCAATAGATGATGTAAAATGGATGTAAAATTAACATCACCAAAAACGACCTGACTATAACAGATGAGGTAAAAACTGTTGACTCTGAACTTAACTGTCGAAACTGAAATTTACTGTGGAATCTAAATGCTACTGTCGAAACTGAACGCAATGGTAGCAGAGAGGCACTTGACATGTAGTATAGGGAGGGCATGCAGTTCATCTTCAACCTGCACCCCCCTGAGTCGCCAGCCACCACCGGCCGAACCGCCGGCCCCAGCGCCGCCTCGCCGCCCCGAAACAACTCGCCACTGCCGCCCCGGCCAGCCCTCTAGGCCCCCCGCCCCCACCCTGAACCCTAAGATACATAGTGGGGTACCTCTCTGGTGAGCCCCCGTCCCCGCTGCGGGTGGTTCTTCCTTAACTCCGGCAAGCCCCCCCCCCCCAACCCCTGAAAATCGACTGACCCAAAAGTCGATTCAGTCAACTGAAGTGTGGCTTAATCGGAGCAGAGCAGCAGCACGAGCGAGGTGGAGAGCAGCAGCAGCAGCTGGGCGAGCGAGCGATCGAGCGAGAGCTGGAGCAGCAGCGCAAGCGAGCAAGAGCCGGAGCAGCCACAGTAGATACGGCTGGTATGGACACCGCCGCCGAAGGGGGCTCGCACTAGGGGAGAGCCGCCATGGAGATGTCACCCGTGGCGCCGGCTTCAAGGTATCCGCTCCATGGGGGTGCGAGATGGAGCACCGTCGGCGCCGGGAGGTCGAGTTAAGGAGAAGGTGCGATGCGATGCGTGTACAACCTCTTTGGTGGTGCCGAGGAGGCCTCGGCTTCGTCCGAGGAGTCGGTGAGGATGTTGCGGTTCTAGTGGAGCAAGTTAAGGCGGCGCTGTGGGGATGGAGCAGCCGCGATAGACGAGGCAATCGTCGAACCAACTCCTTGGAGGTGGAGGACAGGGCGGCTGAACCGGCGGGACGGCGAGATGGACGACGGATCCTCATCCGGGGAGGTGGACGAGGGACGTCGAGCTGTTGCGATGGACGACGCCGTCGGGGAAGAGGCTCCAGCTGGGTAGCGGTGACGTGTCGGATGAATGAGGGTGGGGTTTCGCGGCTGGAGCGGAGAGGTTATGGTGGCCTGGGATTTCGAATGGCGAAAAGGGGGCGATTGGAGGGGGTGAAGCATGACATAGGGACGCGCTTGTCCAAAATGTAGGGTGTGTTACAAAAGTACCCCCCACCGATTTGAACTAGCGGCCCTTTCGGCTCAGGGTTAGAAGGGGGATTTCGCGTGTCGGGATTTGGCAGCTGGAGGGAGTTTTCGCGCGCGTTGTAATTTCAGGATAGCAAGGCGCGGGTTGTGAAGGCGCCAGTTTTGGGAGCACGATATCTGAATTTTTGGGATATAACAAGACGCGGGTTGAATTTTAGGGACAAGCCTAACGTGTAGTAATATTGTACTTGTACGTACCAAATCAATTCACACTTCCCTCAACCAAAAAGAAAACAAAAAAATAAAACTATTCACCCCACACAAAGAGAGAGTCTTGCCCCGTTTACTATACAAATGCTATTCAAAGCTACTCCCTCCTTCCATCTATATAGGGCCTAATGCGTTTTTCGATGCTAACTTTGACCAAATATTAGAGCAATGATATATGACATGCAACTTACACAAAGCACACCGTTAAATTCGTCTATGAAAGGTTCTTTCAATGATATAATTTTCACATTGTGCATGTCATGTACTATTAATCTTGTCAATAGTCAAAGGCGGTCTTAAAAATTATTCAAAGCTACTCCCTCCTTTTAATAGAGAACCGAAACAAAGCATTAATACATGGTGAATACATGAACTCCTCAAACTACGGTAATCACCGGAAGAAGTCCCGGTTATTGTCACTTCGGGGTTACCAGATCATAACACGTAGTAGGTGACTATAACTTGCAAGATCGGATCTAGAACATGAATATAATGGTTATAACATAAATGGTTCAGACCTGAAATCATGGAACCCGGTCCGAAAGTGACAAGCATTAAGCATGGCAACGTCATAGCAACATCAATCTAAGAACATAGTGGATACTAGGGATCAAGCCCTAACAAACCTAACTCGATTACATGATGAATCTCATCCAACTCCTCAGCGACCAGCGAGCCTACAAAGGAATTACTCACTCCCGGTAGGGAGCATCATGGAATTGGCGATGGAGAAGGGTTGGTGATGACGAAGAACGAAGATCCCCTCTCCGAAGCACCAAACGGACTCCATGAAAGTGCTAGTTATCCACTAGAGGGGGGTGAATAGGCGATTTTTATGAAAGTCTTCAAAGCACGGGGTTGGACCAATTCCAGTTGCTGTGACAACTGTACGTCTGGTTAGGGAGGTTGAGATTCAACTCAGAAGACCATGTCTTCACCTTATTCCCCTTGAGCTAAGGACACATAGTTCTCACCCAATCACTCTAGTAAGTCTTCAAGGGAGACTTCCAACCCTTCACAGACTTCGTTCACCGGCGATCCACAATGACTCTTGGATGCTCAGAACGCGATGCCTAACCGGCTGGAGGATTCACAGTCCTCAAGTGTAACAAGTCTTCGGATCACGCAGACAGAAAGACTTTAGTGATGCCTAACACTCTTTGGCTCTGGGTGTTTAGGGCTTTGTCCTCGCAAGGATTTCTCTCTCAAAAGCTTCGGAGGTGGGTTGCTCTCAAACGACAAAAGCCATGCACTAACTCTGAGCAACCACCGATTTATGGTGTAGGGGGTGGGCTATTTATAGCTAGGAGGCAACCCGACTTGATTTGTCCGGAATGACCCTGGGTCACTAAGGAACTAACACGTGTCCGACGGTCAGATTTCAAACACACGTGGCAGCTTGACTTGGGCTACAAGTAAAGCTGACTTATCCAGCTCTGGATAAGATTTGCTCTCATTGTCTTCGCTCGAAGACATACGATTTGGTTGAGCATCACTTAAGTCACTCTGACTTTGTTCACTTGGACCCCACTTAACAGTACGGTGGTTCCTATGACTCAACAAAGAAGAAAAGGAAACTACGAAACAACTATGTCTTTGCAATCCATAGTCCTCATGTGATGTCTTCTCATGTCATAGTCTTCAATGTGAATCTCTTCACATACCACCATTGTCTTCAATGTCTTCACACATTTTTAGGGGTCATCTCTGGTAGGTAAACCAAATCAATGAGTGACTACTACCTGTGTTATCCTGCAATTCTCACAAACACATTAGTCCCTCAACCAAGTTTGTCGTCAATACTCCAAAACCAACTAGGGGTGGCACTAGATGCACTTACAATCTCCCCCTTTTTGGTGATTGATGACAAACAGGTTGAAGTTTTCAACGGGGATAAAAGTATGTGAAAATTTAGAGATTTAGGGCATTGTCTTCATAAGTGGCAAAAGGCTCCCCCTAAAGATGTGCATATAAGTAGTTGGCTCTTGAATGCAAATGCACATGGCAGGTTTTACTTGTGGAGATCCTCTTCAACCTATGAAGACAATTCATCATGCATATAAGGATAAAATGAAGATAATGACATGCACAATGAAAAATGGACGTCTGCGGAATGACTTCATGCGGAATTTATCATCGCATCACAGAGTGGCAGACAAGGTAGCAGTCGACCATCAAATTTAATTGTTACAACCCAAAGAACCAAATGTATCAAAAAACGAGAGTTGTAACCACTTAGCAAAAAATATAGCAACCACCCATTTGGACCCGCTTGAAGACTATCAACTCATATGCTTCTCCGCCTTTTGTCAGTAAGGACCAAAAAGGTTTGAAGACATAGAGCATCTACTCGTTCCCATCAGGAGTAGATGAAGGTGTAGGGTCGACGTTGGAGTTCGGTGGTGCAGAGGGGCCTGGTGCAGTGTCGAGACGCAGTGAAGCCATGGCTGGTGAAGTGGCATTGTCTTCTTCTTCGACGACTCCCGCAACAACAGTTGCAGCCGAAGATGAATACTCAGAATCTTCAATGGGTGGATTTCGACTCCAGCTTGCATGGCAAGGAGGAGTGGAGTCAAATTTGAAACTCTTAGTGAAGCCATCTTCCAAAGATCTTCTTCAGGGCATAGCAGTGTGAGACTCTTCCAGGACCTCCTACAGGCTTCATGAGCAACAAATGAGTTCTTGGTGGCCAAGTTTCTGATATGATTGACGTCCACCAAGATGCTCTGCATCTGACGCTTTAGCCAGTCATGGTGCCTATATTGTTTCTGATGCAAGGCCACAGGAAGTTCTCGGTCTTTGAGCAATGGTGCTTTCAGTGGCTTCAGTAGTCGCACGATGAGGGGCACGTGTATTGCCAGCCAGAGGATAGACACGAGTTGTACCAAGAACTCCCTCAATTGGTTGCGACTTGCGAGAAGCTTTGGCGATCAGCATTATGAAGATAAATTGGCTCCTTGGAAGGCTCAGGGTAGATGGCTTCGATAGACATATAAACCTCAGGTAAGAAGATAAGATGGTTGTGCGCAGAGGGTTGATAGTTGACAGATGAGTGAAGCTTGATCAAGCGCATCACCCATGGAGCAAAAAACTTCAGGCAAATAGATCAATTCCAGATGCAGCAAGTTGCCTGATTAAGAAATCTTAAGCAATGAAGCTGAAGCCATTGAGAAAATAGAACACCAATGTCTTCATCGTGCCTTCAGGCTTGGCTGCAGGAGAATGTCGTTTGACAGCCATAGAGTTCGCCTTACAATGTGATAAATGGTTCGGGGCAGATACTCGAGGTCTTCGACAAAGAATTCCTTAGGATATTCAGCATCTTGTGGCAGTGGCTTCATCATGCTTAGCATCTGACTCATGTTGGGCTCAGGCTTTTGAAATATGCTCTCCAATGCATTCCTGTGTAGCTGACAACCAGGTTCATAGTATTCACCTGGAGTGGGCAGGGAAGTAAGCTCGATGATATCTTGAGCTTTGGCTTCATGGTGCACATCACCTGTCATCCACTCAAGGACCCAAGTCTTCGGATCCCTGTTGTAGCCACGAATGTGAAGAGTAGCATAGAACTGCAGCAGAAGCTCTTCGTTCTAATGCTCTTTGTCAGTGACGAACTACAGAAGGCCAACATCTCTGAAATGGTCTAGAGCTTCTTCCAAGCAGGGCAGTCCAGCAATGGCTTTACAATCTAGACGCATGTGAGGAAAGATCCGCTCTTGATTGTATAAGATACATGAGTAATAATTGCACTGCGGAAAGCTCCAGAAGTGATCAGATGAGATCTTTGGCTTTGAGTACGGGTTCTTGGCACTGTCAAAGAATGTGTTGTGTGCCCTGAAGCTGCTTACACTAAACGATCCTGGTGATGTTGCAGCACCGGGAAACCTTGGCAGTATGGGCTTTGGCTTCTGGACCTGAGGCTTGTGCTCCACATGGTATTCATATTGTGGTCCGGGGGTAGTGGGAGGAACCAGAACAGTCCATCTGACAGTGACAAGTTGGCCATGCTCAATAGTGTGAGGCCTTGGGGGTGGAACAGCAGCTTCGGAATTGATTGTGGCTTCAGGTTGCACACTAGCTTCAGCTGCAACATTAGCTTCAGGCACCACATTGTCTTCAGTCATGACAACATCATTGGCTTCAGCAGTGTAGTTCGTGGCCGCCTCAATGTTTTCAACCTCCTCTTCAGTAACAGGAGGGTCGGGCACTGACACTTTCTCCTCAAGAACAACTTCTTGAGTGACAGGGGGTGTGGAAACTCTTTCTCCTCTTCTTTCTTCTTCAGCTGATGCAGCCGGAATGTCTTCAGCAGCTTTGGCTTCAGACTCAGAGACATTCACAGTAGGAGTGGCTTCAGGAAACACTTCGCGTGCTATTAAGATTTGTTGCACTTATCCCTCTGGAATGCTCGACATGGCGACCTATGGCCTAGGGCCTTTGCGAAGCCTGCAGAATGCGGGCGACGCCTATGGTGATGGAGTGGTCTGGACCATGTAGTCGTCGTCAAGTACCGGAGTGGTGACTTGAGGTGGTGGAGTACTGGGTGTGTCTTCATTACTTGGGGTCTCTTATTGAGGGCGATCAGCCCACGAAGCATCCTGAGCAATTGGCGCCAAAGGACGACTAATGCTGATGAGTTCGCTGTTCGTGAGAACAGGCGATGATACCGGTTGGTTCTCAATTTGAGGAAGGACTTCATCATCATCTACATTGGCTTCACGACCAATGTCTTCACCTGTGATGGGGTCAACAGCTGGTACTTCTTCATGTTCAGGAGCCTCTGTGGTAGCAGGCTCGTGAACTACAAGTTGACGCTCTTGGTTGGAGGAGGCAGGACGTGCAACTGAGATGGGCTCAACAACAAGTGGCTCAGAGGCCGCAGCACGCTCTTTCTTTGAAGCGTTTTTTAGTTTCTTCTGTGATGGAGCATCATCAGAATCATGCTTGTGCTTGCGCTTACTGGCATCAGCTTCATCAGCCCTTGTCTTCTTGAGTTCTGAAGCTACTCAGGGGACCTTAGGCTTCGAGCCTGTCATGCTGGTAGGGAAGACAATGATAGGTGCTTCCTGCCTTGGGGCTTCAATGCGTGTCGCAGCAGACTTCTTCTTCTGTTAGGCAGCCATTCTGGGGTCAATACTAGGACACCCCAGAGCCTTGCGCTCCTCAGCCTCATTGTGTGCTTGAGCACATTTCTCAGCGAAGTGTTCCATCCGCTCTCTTGAACCTTTTGCTTCTTCACGTTTCTTGTGAAACTTTTCCTTGAGCTCATGCAACATCTTCTTGAAGCTTTGAACATCAGCCACACTGAGCTTTGCCATGTGCTTCTTGAACTGTGCCTTCTCAAAATCATTTTTGTTCTTCAGCTCGACAATCTTCTAAGCTAAAGCCAAGTCATTAGCAATGGCTCCATGGAAGGTGACGCTGATGTCAACTGGCAGCTGAAGATCATCAATGCTGAGGCTCGGGTCATCAAACTATTCGTCGATGAAGTGGTTCACAATATCCACATCAAAGAGGGGCAGATCGTTGAAGATCTCTGCCTCTTGCTTGCTCTTGATCAGCTGCTCAAGGGAATCATCACCAAGATCTTCGTCGCTTGACAGATCAATGGTTTCATCTTTGTTCCGCAGAACGGCAGCAGGAGTAAGTTCATGCCCAGAAATCTTCTTGGGCTTCTTCGTTTTCTTTGTCTTCTCGGCCTTCTTGGAGACACGAGACAGATCCTCAGAATGCACACTGGGTTCAGGAGGTGCAGTGTCCAGTGGCTTCATGTGTGAAGTTTTTGGTGCAGCAGAGGGCTTCGAAGCTTTTGACTTCTTTGGCTTCTGCGACTTAGGTGGAGCTAGCGCTTCATCAGAATCTGCATCGTCAGTGTGTGATCCACCGTAGCCCCCTGTACAGTTATGTAAGTGATGAGGCCTTCGAGGTTGTAGAAGGGGTCGATTTCATTGGGATTGGCATCACGTGTGCCATCAACCCTTGGTGCAGACGGACCAGGGTTGAAATTGAGTCCCAGGTCCTTCTTGTTCTTTACAGCAGACTCCTTTGCAAACTGGAAGTTGCACTTGAAGAGATTGCCTTCACGACACCACAACAAAGATGATGGGTCGGCGTTTTCGGGTTGTGGCCCTCGGAGCATGCACGGATAGAAACCTTGAGCAATGGCTTCGGGCTTGGACTTGGGCTAAAGACCTTTGTATACAATATCTCCCCAGGGGCCCTTGATGGCGTTCTTTTCAGCATATTCGGCAGTTACAAATATGTATATGTACCATTCCTCTGCCCAACATCTTTGAATCCATTGGATTCGGTTCTTGCGTTCTCCATAGGTTTCCTCAGGATCTGTCTTGTACATTTCAAAGAGATCTGGTGGCAGGTCCTTGGCTGTATCCCCACGGCGCTGCCTACCTCCCTTTCTAGTTGATTTCTCAGTGGCCATAGTATTCAAGATGAAAGGCTTCAAGACTGTGAATGGCTTCCGTCTGCAGGTCAGACAGGAACTGGCTTCAGGAGAATTGATGTGTTGCTGTAAGAATTCTGCAAACGATTGCAGACTGTGAGAACCAAGGGATTCTCCCACGGACATGTACCTGTGACAGCATTAGAGGTGCGAGGGAAGGGGAAGAGGTCATATGCATTCTCATAAGATTTTGAAGATAAATCAGTTTGAAGACATTGACCTCATAGTGCGAAGATATTCACTTATTTGAAGAGAGTCGGTTCTAGATTTGTACGAATCCATGAATAAGTACAGGTGAGGAATCTAACTAGTTGTGAAGCATAAGTGAATATACTTGGCATGATATGAGATGCAGACATGGACAGATCCAGATATGAAAGTGAAGAAACTACTTTTGATTGAAGTGAATGGATTTGACGGATCAAAAAGGGAAGTAAAAGTAACATTTAATTACCACACGAAGAACTGCTAGACGAAGTTGAGAGAGAGGCCGAGCAGTTCAATCTCCTGCGCCCTAACTTGGCGGCGGAAGACACCTACGGCTGCGGTGGAGAGGACGAGGTCCGAGGACGGCATGAGGATGGCATCGAAGAAGTCGCGGCAGCTAAGCGCTTCGTCTCCGGCGTCGTCGCGAGCTAGCGGAGGCGCTAGGGTTTGTGCGAGGTGGAAGAAGAGATAATGACCACGGTGAGTTGAGTATTTATAAGGAAAGGGACATCACAACGTAATTATGCAGGTGCCCTGGCGGTTCACATCTAAAGGACACATGGCATGAATGGAACACATTGTAAGTTGTTCCATGTTCCCACGCATGCCTGGATTGTCGGGTGGTCGTTCCGGCTTCTCCGGGTTTCAGGCAATAAGGATATAGCATTAAAAGAGATTCAACCTTTGTCTCTGTATCTTCCGCTGACAAGGACGTAGAGAAGATTTTCGATAGTTTCAACAGAATGCATATGATTTGGATAGATAGAATTTGAGGTAGAAGCATAGAAGGGGTTAGGGTCTGATCACATTCACTTAGATGAAAAGATTCAAACAGGAAAACATAGCTATAAGTGAATGCTGTAGAGGACAGAACACAAGTATATTTATATATAAGACCAAGTCAACATTGAGAAGATAAACATGAAGTCAAATCAATGTTGAAGACAAACCAAATGCGAAGACTTTGCAAATGCGATGTCAAACGAAACACTTCAAACTAGAATTTTGTGGTGGCGTTACCCACCGTATAGGAAGTATTAAACCCAGACACGGCGCACAATTATCGTGGCGCTCTGAAGTCATATTCCGCATTAATGTATTCACACTCAGAGTGTGTGTCTTCATTGATTGAAGATATACTTTACTTCGTGTGTTGCACATCTAAGTCATCACATGCATAAGCATTAGGATGTGTGTCCAATCACAGGACATTCGAGGATTCTAAGATATTTAGCTCACACCGCAACTTGCAAAACCTTTTCTCATCCAAGGGCTTTGTGAAGATATCTGCCAATTGCTCTTCAGTGCTGACGTGAATGATATCAATATCTTCCTTCATGACATGATCTCTGAGAAAGTGGTGATGAATTTCAATGTGCTTTGTCTTCGAGTGCTGAACTGGGTT
Organism: Triticum urartu; assembly: GCF_056163025.1. NCBI lineage: Eukaryota > Viridiplantae > Streptophyta > Magnoliopsida > Poales > Poaceae > Triticum > Triticum urartu. The sequence continues at coordinate 164,810,586 of NC_141876.1, read as the reverse complement.
GTTGGCAATCTTGATGGCGCTTTCATTGTCGCAGTAAAGTGGTACTTGCTTCAGATGGATACCATAGTCCTTGAGAGTTTGCTTCATCCATAGAAGCTGAGCGCAGCAAGATCCAGCAGCAATGTATTCAGATTTAGCACTGGAGAGAGACACACAATTCTGCTTCTTTGAAGACCAACAAACAAGAGTTCGTTGTTGGCGTTCTGGGAACAAGGGTCCCCAGATTTTCCTGCCTGTGGCCCGCGACGTGGCTCCACCAGCGGCCCTGTACGGCCCATCTTCACCAGCAAACACTCAAGACCCTCGCGAGGGACCAATCCTTGTGAGGCGGACGACTCAAGATCTCCTCAGGGGCGGCCTCACCAGGCTGGCTCGCGAGGGGCGGAGAGATCAAGGCAAGGGACACCTCGCGAGGTTCCTGTGACGCAAGCCATGACGACTGGCGCCAGGGCGCACGCGCAGTGTCCTCGTTTCCTCTTTGGTGCTAAAGAGGCAAGCGCAGGTGAGGAGTCCCGAGGCATTAGGCAATGGTTTCCATATCGGTGCAACAAGACCAAGACCAGTAGGACAGCAGGACGGAAGTCACCGTGGAGCCCAAGACGGTGTCACCACCAGAGCCTTTGGCAGGCGAAGACCATCTTTTGTCAGGATAGCTTGTACTAGCTGTCCCCCTTCAAATTGGCCATTGTGGGATCCCTTCCCACCTAATATTTGGGAAGAGGACCCGGACCTCTATATATAGGACTAGCAACCACCGTAAGGGATCGGATCTGATCAGATCTTATCCCATCGGAACTCATCTCATCTTGGACCGGATTCATTCCACCAAGGCCACCACACTCACCAAGCACAAGAGCACCTCTCCACAGGAGGCTGTTCTTCCCCTGTAACTGTTCATCCTCGGCCCAAGAGGCAATCCACCACACTACACTAGAGTAGGGTATTACACCACATCGGTGGCCCAAACCAGAATAAACTCTTGTGTCTCTTGTTCTTTAGGTTCGTCGAGCTAGGCCGTGAGATCCTGATATGTGCGAGCTAGAGCGGGGGAGAGATCTTCGTGCACCCCAGTATTCAAACCTCAAGGGTTTTGTCGGAACCCAAAATCCGACATTTGGTGCGCCAGGTAGGGGTGCGCTTAAGCTTTCCCCTTCGTCAATCCGCGCTTCGCCACTCCACCAAGTTCATGGCCGACGCTCGCCGGGCCCGCGCTGAGCGCCGGGCCGCCCTCGCCACCCGTATCACTCATACAGCCCCTATCGGCGGGCCTCTCGTCGTTCTCCGTCACCCGCCGCCACCGTCCCGGTGGCAAACGAGCAGCAAGCTTCCTCACTGCACCCCTCAGTGCGGCGAGACAGCCGCACCGCCACCCCATCGCTGACTCTGGTCGGCTCATCGTCTCACGCTCGCCGCACACCCATGGCCGCGCAGGCCGCGCTGCTCATGGCACGTGAGCTCCTGTGCTACCGCCCGGTCGACGACCTCTACGAGGACTGGTTGGACCGCATCGCCGAGCTCGTCAGCGCCGCGCGGGGCTCTCCTGCACCATCCCTCTCACTGCCTCGCCCGCCCTTGGCTGCGGGCGATGTGGCTCACGGAGCGCCTCCGCCCCCTCTGCACCAAGATGGCGCCCTCGCACCGAGACGTGCGGCTCATGGAGCACCCCGCCTCCTCCACGTCAAGACGGCATCCTCGCTCCAAGATGTGCGGTCCCGCGGCATGATCCACCGTGTTGTGTGCTCGCGCACGAAGAAAGAAGTTGCCAAGAGATCCCCCGTCCGCAAGAAAATGCTCCACCGCTCCCAGCACCGCCACGTCAGGATCACTTGCCACGGCAGGGCCATGCGCCACTTGCCGTGGCAGCGCAGGGACACCAAGATCAAGCTCCACCTCCACGACGGACCCCGGTGGCCACGGCAGGCTATCGCGCCTTCACTCATGAGCTGCGTAGCGTCATCTGGCCGGGCAAGTTCAAGCCGGATCTGCCTCCTCGCTATGACGGCACCCCGACCCAGCATAGTTCTTGCAGCTCTACGAGCTGAGCATCGAGGCGGCCAACGGCGACAAAAAGGTCATGGCGAACTGGTTCCCCATGGCTCTCAAGGACGGCACCCGCTCATGGCTCCTGAACCTGCCCCCGGGCTCGATCTCCTTGTGGGATCAGATGCGCGACAGCTTCATCGCCAACTTCCAGGGCACTCGCGACCGCCCCCGGCCACGGGTGACCTGCGCCGCATCAAGCAATAGCCGGGAGAGACCCTCCATAAGTACATCCAACGCTTCAACAACGTGCGCCTCAATATCCCCAAGGTGACGGACGAGGCCATCGTCTCAGCGTTTTCCGATGGCGTCCGTGACATCAAGATGAAGGAGGAGCTTGCCATCCATGAGGAGATGTGCATGACTTTGGAGTTGTTCAACATAGCAACCAAGTGTGCAAGAGCTTAGGAGGGGTGTCTCTCCCTCCTCGAGCTCCCTGCTGCGGATCCAGAGGAGAAGAAGGCCAAGGTCAAGGACATGAAGTGCAAAGGGGTGGCCGTACTCGCGGCAGAGACGGATACCAAGCGCGGTCAAGACCTCCCCGAGTCATCCACGGGCAACCGTACATTCTGCACCTTCCACAACATGCGCAGCCACAACACCAACGATTGTCAAGAGCTCAGGGCCTTTCGAGATGGACGCTTCGGTCAACGCCCCGAGCGCAACGACCGGAGCTGCGGCCGAGGAGGTGGACGAGGTGGAGGATGTTGGGACGACTGCGGCCCTCGCCAGGAGTGACATGACCAGCCTCGCGAGGACCGCTAGCAGGACCAGCCTCGTGAGGGCACCTGGAGGGACCAGCCTCATGAGGATCGTCCTCAGGGCAACCCTGGTCTCCCTCCGCTGCCGCTGCCACCAAGGAGGAACGACGAGCACTAATAGGACGAAGGGGCTGGGGGCTTCCAGGAGCCACACGTCATCGCCTACATCTTGGGTGGCGCTTAGGCCCCAGCTTCCCAGCACATCTTCAAGCAGTTCTCTCGCGAGGTGAATGCGGACCTTCCCAAGCTCGAGGCTACGCGCCCGCTCAGATGGTCCAAGTACGCCATCACCTTTAGCTCGGCGGACCAGCTCAAATGCGTGGCAACCGCCGGCGTCCTCCCGATGCTGTGTTCACCCGTCATCAGCAATGTCCAAGTCACCAAGACCCTCATCGACGGCGGCATAGGACTCAGTGTCCTATCTGTCGAGACGTTCCATAGCCTTCAAGTGCCATACGATCAGCTCTAGCCCACCAAGCCTTTCTCAGGAGTGACTGACGGCTCCACCACACCGATAGGGCAAGTTCGTCTCCCTGTTACCTTCGTTCAGCACGACAACTACCACACCGAGCTCGTCGACTTCGACGTCGCCCACATCCGCCTGCTGTACAATGCCATCCTCGGGTACCCAGCGCTAGCCAAATTCATGGCAGTCTCCCACCATGGCTACAACGTCCTCAAGATGCCGGGAAGCGACAGAATCATCACAGTCCCCTGCGAAGAAAGAGACGCGGTGTGCTCCCTCGAGTGCGCCTTCCAAGCTGTAGCAGTTGAAGACCATGGCAGCGCATATGTGCAGTACCCTCCTGAGGCCAACCCCAGGAAGAAGAAGCAGCTACTCCGTGCTGAGCCTCAGGGGAGCGGCGCCTCCAGCGGCGCCACCTCAGGATCGGTGCCCGCGCCTGGCGTGCCCGGCGTCCTCCTCGGGCAGGGCTCGGGGGCTCTCTTCTGGAGGACCTCAGACCTGGCCAACATCACGAGAGAGGAGCTCGGGCACCACGTGGAGGCATGCTTCATGACACATTTCCCTCAGGAGGACTCCGGGCGCCCCTCAGGAATTCATCGTCAAGGCCACTCAGGAGCTTCAGGAAGCAAGAGCAATACGCGGCGACCGCCGTCCACCTGGCGCTGCTCCCCATCCAGGCGAGGGTGGTGAGCTGCGCGTCTGCATCGACATCCCACGGCTCAACAGGGCCGCATCTCAGGAGCGCTTCTGGCCTTCGCGTGCTGGACGGTGTGAGGGTCCACCTCACAGCTATGTTCGCATGCCATTCGGCCTGCTGAGCATGGCGGCCACCTCCTAGCGCAACCTGTGGAGCATCCTGGCAGGTCAGGAGGCCATGCATCATGTAGTCCTGGCGGAGATGGATACGGTCCTCAGGAGGCCACCTGAGCCTCTAGAGCCTCCCGAGGCTCTGGGTCTTGACGGCTCATGAGGAGCGACTTCTTCGCCACGTGTCTTCAGCTACCCCAACACTCCTTCGACAACCAAACCAGGTGACATTTTCCAAGTTAATTTAGCTAGGAGCGCCCCTGCTACCTCTTGAGCTTTGCGTTGGTTTTCCCCGAAGAGGAAGGGATGATGCAGCAAAGTAGCGTAAGTATTTCCCTCGGTTTTTGAGAACCAAGGTATCAATCCAGTAGGAGGCTACGCGCGAGTCCCTCGTACCTGCACAAAACAAATAAATCCTCGCAACCAACGCGAATAGGGGTTGTCAATCCCTACATGGCCACTTACGAGAGTGAGATCTGATAGATATGATAAGATAATATTTTTGGTATTTTTGTGATAAAGATGCAAAGTAAAATAAAGGCAAAGTAAAAAAGCAAAGGAAATAACTAAGTGGTAGGAGATTAATATGATAAAGATAGACCCGGGGGCCATAGGTTTCACTAGTGGCTTCTCTCGAGAGCATAAGTATTCTACGGTGGGTGAACAAATTACTGTTGAGCAATTGACAGAATTGAGCATAGTTATGAGAATATCTAGGTATGATCATGTATATAGGCATCACGTCCGAGACAAGTAGACTGACTCCTGCCTGCATCTACTACTATTACTCCACTCATCGACCGCTATCCAGCATGCATCTAGAGTATTAAGTTAAAAACAGAGTAACACCTTAAGCAATATGACATGATGTAGAGGGATAGACTCATGCAATATGATGAAAATCCCATCTTGTTATCCTCGATGGCAACAATACAATACGTGCCTTTCTACCCCTACTGTCACTAGGAAAGGACACCGCCAGATTGAACCCAAAGCTAAGCACTTCTCCCATTGCAAGAAAGATCAATCTAGTAGGCCAAACCAAACTAATAATTCAAAGAGACTTGCAAAGATAACCAATCATACATAAAAGAATTCAGAGAAAATTCAAATATTATTCATAGATAGACTTGATCATAAACCCACAATTCATCGGTCTCAACAAACACACCGCAAAAAGAAGATTACATCGAATAGTTCTCCACAAGAGAGGGGGAGAACATTGTATTGAGATCCAAAAAGAGAGAAGAAGCCATCTAGCTACTAACTATGGACCCGAAGGTTTGAGGTAAACTACTCACACTTCATCGGAGAGGCTATGGTGTTGATGTAGAAGCCCTCCGTGATCGATGCCCCCTCCGGCGGAGCTCCGGAACAGGCCCCAAGATGGGATCTTGTGGATACAGAAAGTTGCGGCAGTGGAATTAGGTTTTTGGCTCCGTATCTGATCGTTTGGGGGTACGTAGGTATATATAGGAGGAAGGAGCACGTCGGTGGAGCAACAGGGGACCCACGAGAGTGGAGGGTGCGCCTGGGGGGTAGGCGCGTCCCCTACCTCGTGGCCTCCTCTTTTGTGTCTTGACGTAGGGTCCAAGTCTCCCGGGTCTTGTTTGTTGAGAAAATCACGTTCCCGAAGGTTTCATTCCGTTTGGACTCCGTTTGATATTCCTTTTCTTTGAAACCCTAAAACAGGCAAAAAACAGCAATTCTGGGCTGGGCCTCCGGTTAATAGGTTAGTCCCGAAAATAATATAAAAGTGGATAATAAAGCCCAATAATGTCCAAAACAGTAGATAATATAGCATGGAGTAATCAAAAATTATAGATACGTTGGAGACGTATCAAGCATCCCCAAGCTTAATTCCTGCTCGTCCTCGAGTAGGTAAATGATAAAAACAGAATTTTTGATGCGGAGTGCTACTTGGCATAATTTTAATGTAATTCTTCTTAATTGTGGTATGAATATTCAGATCCGAAAGATTCAAGACAAAAGTTCATATTGACATAAAAATAATAATACTTCAAGCATATTAACAAAGCAATTATGTCTTCTCAAAAGAACATGGCCAAAGAAAGTTATCCCTACAAAATCATATAGTCTGGCTATGCTCCATCTTCACCACATAAAATATTTAAATCATGCACAACCCCGGTGACAAGCCAAGCAATTATTTCATACTTTTGACTTTCTCAAAACTTTTTCAATCTTCACACAATACATGAGCGTGAGCCATGGATATAGCACTATAGGTGGAATAGAATGGTGGTTGTGGAGAAGACAAAAAGGGAGAAGATAGTCTCACATCAACTAGGCATATCAACGGGCTATGAAGATGCCCATCAATAGATATCAATGTGAGTGAGTAGGGATTGCCATGCAACGGATGCACTAGAGCTATAAGTATATGAAAGCTCAAAAGGAAACTAAGTGGGTGTGCATCCAACTTGCTTGCTCATGAAGACCTAGGGCATTTTGAGGAAGCCCATCATTGGAATATACAAGCCAAGTTCTATAATAAAAAATTCCCACTAGTATATGAAAGTGATAACATGAGAGACTCTCTACTATGAATATCATGGTGCTACTTTGAAGCACAAGTGTGGTAAAAGGATAGTAACATTGTCCCTTCTCTCTTTTTCTCTCATTTTTTTATTTGGGCCTTTTCTCTCTCTTTTTTTGGCCTCTTTTCTTTCTCTTTTTTTCGTCTGGAGTCTCATCCCGACTTGTGGGGGAATCATAGTCTCCATCATCCTTTCCTCACTGGGACAATGCTCTAATAATGATGATCATCACACTTTTATTTTTCTTACAACTCAAGAATTACAACTCGATACTTAGAACAAAATATGACTCTATATGAATGCCTCCGGCGGTGTACTGGGATATGCAATGAATCAAGAGTGACACGTATGAAAGAATTATGAATGGTGGCTTTGTCACAAATACGATGTCAACTACATGATCATGCTAAGCAATATGACAATGATGGAGTGTGTCATGATAAACGGAATGGTGGAAAGTTGCATGGCAATATATCTTGGAATGGCTATGGAAATGCCATAATATGTAGGTATGGTGGTTGTTTTGAGGAAGGTATACGGTGGGTGTATGATACCGGCGAAAAGTGTGCGGTATTAGAGAGGGTAGCAAAGGTGGAAGGGTGAGAGTATTGCGTATAATCCATGGACTCAACATTAGTCATAAAGAACTCATATACTTATTGCAAAAATCTACAAGTTATCAAAGCAGAGTATTACGCGCATGCTCCTAGGGGGATAGATTGGTAGGAAAAGACCATAGCTCGTCCCCGACCGCCACTCATAAGGAAGACAATCAATAAATAAATCATGCTCCGACTTCATCACATAACGGTTCACCATACGTGCATGCTACGGGAATCATAAACTTTAACACAAGTATTTCTCAAATTCACAACTACTCAACTAGCATAAGTTTAATATCACCATCTTTATATCTCAAAACAATTATCAAGTATCAAACTTCTCATAGTATTCAACACACTCATAAGAAAGTTTTATTATTAATCTTGTATACCAAGCATATTAAGACTTTAAGCAAATTACCATGCTATTTAAGACTCTCAAAATAATCTAAGTGAAGCATGAGAGATCAATAGTTTCTATAAAAAAATCCACCACCGTGCTCTAAAATATATAAGAGAAGTACTAGAGCAAAACTATATAACTCAAAAGATATAAGCGAAGCACATAGAGTATTCTAACAAATTCCAAATCATGTATGGCTCTCTCAAAAGGTGTGTACAGAAAGGATGATTGTGGTAAACTAAAAAATAAATACTCAAATCATACAAGACGCTCTAAGCAAAACACATATCATGTGGTGAATAAAAATATAGCTCCAAGTAAAGTTACCGATAGAAGTAGACGAAAGAGGGGATGCCTTCCGGGGCATCCCCAAGCTTTGGCTTTTAGGTGTCCTTAGAGTATCTTGGGGGTGCCATAGGCATCCCCAAGCTTAGGATCTTGCCACTCCTTGTTCCATAATCCATCAAATCTTTACCCAAAACTTGGAAACTTCACAACACAAAACTTAAAGTAGAAAATCTCGTGAGCTCCGTTAGTGAAAGAAAATAAAAGACCACTTCAAGGTACTCTAATGAACTCATTCTTTATTTATATTGGTGTTATACATACTGTATTCCAACTTCTCTATGGTTTATAAACTATTTTACTAGCCATAGATTCATCAAAATAAGCAAACAACACACGAAAAACAGAATCTGTCAAAAACAGAACAGTCTGTAGTAATCTGTAGCTAGCGCAAGATCTGGAACTCCAAAAATTCTAAAATAAATTGATGGACGTGAGGAATTTATTATTAATCATCTGCAAAAAGAATTAACTAAATATCACTCTCCAAATAAAAATGGCAGTAGTTCTCGTGAGTGCTAAAGTTTCTGTTTTTTACAGCAAGTGTAACAAGACTTTCCCCAAGTCTTCCCAACGGTTCTACTTGGCACAAACACTAATTAAACAAAAAAACACAACCAAAACAGAGGCAAGATAAATTATTTATTACTAAATAGGAGCAAAATGCAAGGAATAAAAATAAAATTGGGTTGCCTCCCAACAAGCGCTATCGTTTAACGCCCCTAGCTAGGCATAACAAGCATGGATAGATCTAGGTATTGCCATCTTTGGTAGGCAATCCATAAGTGGCTCTCATAATAGATTCATAAGGTAATTTAATTTTTTTCTAGGAAAGTGTTCCATGCCTTTCCTTAATGGAAATTGGAATCTAATATTTCCTTCCTTCATATCAATAATTGCACCAATCGTTCTAAGGAAAGGTCTACCAAGAATAATAGGACATGAAGGATTGCAATCTATATCAAGAACAATAAAATATACGGGTACATAATTCCTATTTGCAACAATAAGAACATCATTAATTCTTCCCATAGGTTTCTTAATAGTGGAATCTGCAAGGTGCAAGTTTAGAGAGCAATCATCAAAATCACGGAAACCTAACAAATCACACAAAGTCTTTGGGGTCGTGGAAACACTAGCACCCAAATCACATAAAGAATAGCATTCATGATCTTTAATTTTAATTTTAATAGTTGGTTCCCACTCATCATAAAGTTTTCTAGGGATAGAAACTTCCAATTCAAGTTTTTCTTCATAAGATTGCATCAAGGCATCAACGATATGTTTAGTAAACGCTTTATTTTGACTATAAGCATGAGGAGAATTTAGCACGGATTGCAAAAAGGAAATAAAATCAATCAAAGAGCAATTTTCATAGATAAATTCCTTGAAATCCATAATAGTGGGTTTAGCAACATCTAGGGGTTTAATTTCTTCAATCCCACTTTTATCAATTTTAGCATCAAGATCAAAAATTCTGAATTCTTGGAACGCCTTCTAGGTAAGGTGGATCATATTCAGTCCCATCATTATCAAGATTCATATTGCAAAACAAAGATTTAATAGGGGACACATCAATAACTTTTAGATCTTCATCATTGTTTTCATAGGAACTAGGAGAACACGCTCTTATAAAGGCATCTTTCTTAGCACGCATCCTAGCGGTTCTTTCTTTGCACTCATCAATGGAAATTCTCATGGCTTTGAGAGACTCATTGATATCATGATTAGGTGGAATAGATCTAAGTTTCAAAGAATCAACATCAAGAGAAATTCTATCAACGTTCCTAGCCAATTCATCAATCTTAAGCAATTTTCCTTCAATCAAAGCATTAAAATTCTTTTACGAGGTAATAAATTCTTTAATATTAGATTAAAAATCAGAGGGCATCTTATTATAATTTCCATAGGAATTGTTGTAGGAATTACCATAATTATTAGAGGGATTACTAGGATAAGGCCTAGGATTAAAATTTCCTCTATACACGTTGTTACCAAAATTGTTCCTACCAACAAAATTCACATCCATAGATTCATTATTATTCTCAATCAAACTAGACAAGGGCATATCATTAGGATCAGAAGAAACACTCTTATTAGCAAATAATTTCATAAGTTCATCCATCTTTCCACTCAAAACATTAATTTCTTCTATCGCATGCACCTTTTTATTAGTAGATCTTTCAGTATGCCATTGAGAATAATTAACCATAATATTATCTAGGAGTTTAGTAGATTCTCCTAAAGTGATTTCCATAAAAGTGCCTCCCGCGACCGAATCTAAAAGATTTCTAGAAGCAAAATTCAATCCAGCATAAAAAAAATTTATAATCATCCACAAATTTAAACATGAGTAGGGCAATTACGTATCATTAGTTTCATTCTCTCCCAAGCTTGTGCAACATGTTCATGATCAAGTTGCTTAAAATTCATAATATCGTTTCTAAGAGAGATGATCTTAGCGGGAGGAAAATACTTAGAGATAAAAGCATCTTTGCACTTGTTCCATGAATCAATACTATTTCTAGGCAAAGACGAAAACCAAGCTTTAGCACGATCTCTAAGTGAAAAAGGAAATAGCTTCAATTTAACAATATCATCATCCACATCTTTCTTCTTTTGCATGTCACACAAATCAACGAAGCTATTTAGATGGGTAGCGGCATCTTCACTAGGAAGGCCGGAAAACGGATCTTTCATGACAAGATTCAGCAAAGCGGTATTAATTTCACAAGATTCAGCATTGGTAAGAGGAGCAGTCGGAGTGCTAATAAAATCATTGTTGTTGGTATTGGTGAAGTCACACAATTTAGTATTATCTTGAGCCATCGTGACAAGCAAGCAAACTAACACACAAGCAAACAAAAAGCAAGCGGGCAAAGAGAGGCAAATAGAGAAAGAGAGGGAGGATAGAGAGAGAGGGCGAATAAAACGGCAAGGGTGAAGTGGGGGAGAGGAAAACGAGAGGCAAATGGCAAATAATGTAATGCGGGAGATAAGGGTATGTGATGGGTACTTGGTATGTTGACTTTTGCGTAGACCTCCCTGGCAACGGCGCCAGAAATCCTTCTTGCTACCTCTTGAGCACTGAGTTGGTTTTCCCTGAACAGGAAGGGATGATGCAGCAAAGTAGAGTAAGTATTTCCCTTAGTTTTTGAGAACCAAGGTATCAATCCAGTAGGAGGCTATGCGTGAGTCCCTCGTACCTGCACAAACCAAATAAATCCTCGCAACCAACGCGAATAGGGGTTTTCAATCCCTACACGGCCACTTACGAGAGTGAGATCTGATAGATATGATAAGATAATACTTTTGGTATTTTTGTGATAAAGATGCAAAGTAAAATAAAGGCAAATTAAAAAGCAAAGGAAATAACTAAGTAGTAGGACATTAATATGATAAAGATATACCCGGGGGGCATAGGTTTCACTAGTGGCTTCTCTCGAGAGCATAAGTATTCTACGATGGGTGAACAAATTACTGTTGAGCAATTGACAGAATTGAGCATAGTTATGAGAATATCTAGGTATGATCATGTATATAGGCATCACGTCCGAGACAAGTAGACCGACTCCTGCCTGCATCTACTACTATTACTCCACTCATCGACCGCTATCCAGCATGCATCTAGAGTATTAAGTTAAAAACAGAGTAACGCCTTAAGCAAGATGACATGATGTAGAGGGATAGACTCATGCAATATGATCAAAACCTCATCTTGTTATCCTCGATGGCAACAATACAATACATGCCTTGCTGCCCCTACTGTCACTAAGAAAGGACACCGCAAGATTGAACCCAAAGCTAAGCACTTCTCCCATTGCAAGAAAGATCAATCTAGTAGGCCAAACCAAACTGATAATTCGAAGAGACTTGCAAAGATAACCAATCATACATAAAAGAATTCAGGGAAAATTCAAATATTATTCATAGATAAACTTGATCATAAACCCACAATTCATCGGTCTCAACAAACACACCGCAAAAATAAGATTACATCGAATAGTTCTCCACAAGAGAGGGGGAGAACATTGTATTGAGATCCAAAAAGAGAGAAGAAGCCATCTAGCTACTAACTATGGACCCGAAGGTCTGAGGTAAACTACTCACACTTCATCGGAGAAGCTATGGTGTTGATGTAGAAGCCCTCCGTGATCGATGCCCCCTCCGGGGGAGCTCCGGAACAGGCCCCAAGATGGGATCTTGTGGATACAGAAAGTTGCGGCAGTGGAATTAGGTTTTTGGCTCCGTATCTGATCGTTTGGGGGTACGTAGGTATATATAGGAGGAAGGAGTACGTCGGTGGAGCAACAGGGGACCCACGAGGGTGGAGGGTGCGCCTGGAGGGGGGGTAGGCGCGCCCCCTACCTCGTAGCCTCCTCTTTTGTGTCTTGAAGTAGGGTCCAAGTCTCTCGGGTCTTGTTTGTTGAGAAAATCACGTTCCCGAAGGTTTCATTCCATTTGGACTCCATTTGATATTCCTTTTCTTCGAAACCCTAAAACAGGCAAAAAAACAGCAATTCTGGGTTGGGCCTCCGGTTAATAGGTTAGTCCCAAAAATAATATAAAAGTGGATAATAAAGCCCAATAATGTCCAAAACAGTAGATAATATAGCATGGAGCAATCAAAAATTATAGATATGTTGGAGACGTATCAGCCCCTGGGCTGCATCATTCCTAGGACGCGTGGGTCTGTCCCTACGTCATGTATCCGCTTGCATCTCTAGTTCACCTTGCTGGGGGCGCCCCTCGGGCTACATCATCTCCAGGCCGCTCGGGTCCGACCCAGTATCATGTATCGTTCTTGCATTTATCTAAGCTAGTTCGCTTTTCATGCATAATCTATCTGTGGTCATCACTGCCTGCTTGATTATCGCCCGCCACGGGAACCTCTCATGCCGGCACGGCGCTTGCACTCGGGTCCGTCCCTGCAATGCTAACAAATCTGAGCGGCCGAGCTCTAGCTCGCGGCACGCCCGCACACGTCACCTCACCAGACCCTCAGTGCCTTCACCTCCTTGTGAAGAAACCAGTGGCGGACCAGCAATCACCATGGCAATTTGTGCCCTTCCTCGCGCTAACTTGCAGGAACCCCCCAAGGACTACAGCGGGCGGTAATGCGGTCTCTCTCTTTTCTCCCATGCAATTCACTTGCGCATTAAAAGGTAGGCTCCTGAGCATCGCGACTCAGGGGCTCTTACTGGCTCTCCAGCCCTCACCCCCTGGCCTTGACCACTGCATCGCGACCTGGCATACCAGCGTCGCCTGAGCCTGCTCAAGGGCCGGGACCTGAGGACGTAGAGCACACAGAAGAGCATGGAGAAGATGGGGAGGCTCACACGGGCCTAACCTAGCTACCCAACAACGGCCGACGCACAAGTCTGGCGCAACACGAGGAACCAGCTCCGGAATGCCAAGATAAGTCTCGCGCCAGGATCAACCCACCACTATGACATAAGACCCTCGCCTTTCGCTGCCCTGCTGTGGCAGCGTCACCTCCATTTCCCATCCTCAGGTAGCTGCTTGCGCGCTAAAGGGGACCTCTTGAGCATCGTGCCTCATGAGCTCTTACTGGACCTCGGGCCGCTCACCTCCTGGCCTTGATCACGGCATCGCGACCTGGCATACCAGTGATGGCTGCAGCCTGCCTGGGGACCGAGACCTGTCAGCATAGAGCACCAAGCTACCGCGGGATTGGAAAGGGGAGACCGAGCCTTAGCAGGACATGCGTTCGCAAATTTTCATGAAAAGGATAATATCAACAAAAGACATCACAGACCCTTTACACGCCCCCACGGGGTACGTTTCAATTCCTCGCAGGGAACAAGAAAGAAGGGAGTTCCTAGGAGCTCTATCTACACGCGCCGAATGTCGCCGATGCCATCATCAATAGTGGGCCTTCGCAGGCCAGTGCCAACCCCATCCAGATCAGCAACGGCGGCGGCCGGACGCTGCAGCCTTGCACCGGGTCCGGCGGGAGCTCGGGGGAACATAGTAGTTGTCACTTGTCTCTGGAGTCTGGATGAGCTCGGGAGAGTCGCTGGACCACCAGGAGTCACCACTGACGCTGGAGGAGCTGCTGGCGAGCCCAGCGGTAGGCTCGGCATTGGCCGCTGCGCCGTCTTGACGACCCCCTTCAGGGTAGCACTCCAAGCGGCGGCCTTCCTCATCGAAAACCTTGAAGAACATCGTGGAGGCGCCGTCATACCTAAAGTGGATGGCGAGGGCGCCTTCCGCGCGGCAGACTCGGGCGACCTCGCCCCACCCACGAGTCATGAAGATCTTTCCAGAGGAGACGGCTTCAACCTCCGCTCCAGTCGCCGGGGCATCGCAGTCGGCGTGCTGCAACCAAAGCTCGAGGGGCCCCCTCAGCGGCGAAGAACTGCAGGAAGTGAATCCAAGTGCGCGGCGGCATCGCCGCCCATAGCATGAATTCATGCGAGGAGTCCACGGCATGGACCCCTGGGGCGACGGTGTGCGTCACCGCGGCGCGGCGACCACGGCCCTGGAGCGGGCGGCGGTGCTCGTCGCCCCTCCATCCGGACCCCACAGCTTGGGCGTACAAGGGCAACGGATACCCCGGAGGTGGCCGCTCGTACCATGGCCGCGACACTTCTGGCCTCACGACTATGTTGTGGCGATGAGACAGCCTCTTCTTCGGTGGAAGTGGCTCGGGCTCATTAAGGGGAGTCTTTCCCTTTTCCGTGGCCGAGAACCTCCGTATCGGCGCCATGGTCGATGCAGCAAGCAGTGAAGCGAGGAAGAAGAAGGAGCGGGATAAGCAAGGGAAGAAGATGGGTGGCAGGGGCTCCACCCCCTCTTCCCATTTATAGCCAAGGGGAGACCAACCGCTGGCCTCCACGATCTAAGGTAATAATTATCTTTCTTGCATGCAGCAAGGACTCGTCAAGTCGGGCAATTGTCGAGGCAGCGTGGGGAAGCAGAGACGCCCACGTCCAATCAGTCGCCACACGCCAACCGTGGCCGCAAGATGTTGGGGCCCACGGCGCTCCGCACTTGCCCTTGGCTTCGCCTCGAAGCCAAGCCCGAGCGCGCCTTGGGCCCGGGGGCTACTGTCGGCATTCTGGGAACGAGGGTCCCTGATGACCCACAAGTATAGGGGATCTATCGTAGTCCTTTCGATAAGTAAGAGTGTCGAACTCAACGAGGAGCAGAAGGAAATGATAAGCGGTTTCCAGCAAGGTATTCTCTGCAAGTACTGAAATAAGTGGTAACAGATAGTTTTGTGATAAGATAATTTGTAACGAGCAACAAGTAACAAAAGTAAATAAGGTGCAGCAAGGTGGCCCAATCCTTTTTGTAGCAAATGACAAGCCTGCACAAACTCTTATAAGATGTAAAGCGCTCCCGAGGACACATGGGAATATCGTCAAGCTAGTCTTCATCACATTCATATGATTCGCGTTCGGTACTTTGATAATTTGGTATGTGGGTGGACCGGTGCTTGGGTACTGCCCTTACTTGGACAAGCATCCCACTTATGATTAACCTCTATTGCAAGCATCCGCAAATACAACAAAAGTATTAAGGTAAACCTAACCATAGCATGAAACATATGGATCCAAATCAGCCCCTTACGAAGCAACGCATAAACTAGGGTTTAAGCTTCTGTCACTCTAGCAACCCATCATCTACTTATTAATTCCCAATGCCTTCCTCTAGGCCCAAATAATGGTGAAGTGTCATGTAGTCGACATTCACATAACACCACTAGAGGAGAAACAACATGCATCTCATCAAAATATCGAACGAATACCAAATTCACATGACTACTAATAGCAAGACTTCTCCCATGTCCTCGGGAACAAAAGTAACTACCTCGGGAACAAAAGTAACTACTCACAAAGCATAAACATGTTCATAATCAGAGGGGTATTAATATGCATATAGGATCTGAACATATGATCTTCCACCAATTAAACCAACTAGCATCAACTAAAAGGAGTAATTAACACTACTAGCAACCTACTAGCACCAATCCCGGACTTGGAGACAAGAATTGGATACAAGAGATGAACTAGGGTTTTGAGATGAGATGGTGATGATGAAGATGTTGATGGAGATTGCCCTCTCCCGATGAGAGGAGCGTTGGTGATGACGATGGCGATGATTTCCCCCTCCGGGAGGGAAGTTTCCCCGGCAGAACAGCCCCGCCAGAGCCCTAGATTGGTTCCGCCAAGGTCCCGCCTCCTGGCGGCGGAGTTTCGTCCGAGAAGATGGCTTTTTATTTTTTTTTCCCATCAAAAGACTCCATATAGCATAAGATGGCCACCGGAGGGCCACCAGGGGGCCCACGAGGTAGGGGACGCGCCTTGGGGGGTAGGGCGTGCCCCCACCCTCGTGGGAAGGGTGTGGCCCCCTTGTGAAGTTCTTGCTCTCAGTATTTTTTATATATTTGGAAAACATCTTCCGTGAAGTTTCAGGACTTTTGGAGTTGTGCAGAATAGGTCTCTAATATTTGCTCCTTTTCCAGCCCAGAATCCCATCTGTCGGCATTCTCCCTCTTTATGTAAACCTTGTAAAATAAGAGAGAATAGGCATAAGTATTGTGACATAATGTGTAATAACAGCCCATAATGCAATAAATATCGATATAAAAGCAGGATGCAAAATGGACGTATCAACTCCCCCAAGCTTAGACCTTGCTTGTCCTCAAGCGAAAAGCCGAAATCAAAAAATATGTCCACATGTTTAGAGATAGAGGTGTCGATAAAAATAAAATATGGACATGAGGGCATCATGATCATTCTTAGAACAGCAACTTATATAATTCTTTGTCATATAATATCTAATGCTAGAGTAACAATTCAATCACAATATCAAGTATGAATCCTAAACTTCATTGAAAACTGACAAACTGCAATCTCAGTCATTGAAGCAATTGCAATTTATCATAACATAGGAAAGAGTCAATGTATAAGAGCTTTTCAGCAAGTCCAAATACTCAACTATCATATAATCTTTCACAATTGCTGACACTCACGCAATACTTATGGGTATGGAGTTTTAATCGGACACAGAGAAAGATAGGGGCTTATAGTTTTGCCTCCCAATGTTTTACCTCAAGGGTAATGTCAACAGTAATAGTTCATGAAAACTCGCATCCAATTAGCCATATATACCAGGATCTTTCCAACATATTGTGCTTGCCAAAGGATAAAATGTAAAAAAGGAAGGGTGAGGATCACCATGACTCTTATGCATTGTAAGAGATAAAAGTAAAAGATAGGCCCTTCGCAGAGGGAAGTAGAGGTTGTCATGCGCTTTTATGGTTGGATGCACAAAATCTTAATGCGAAAGAACGTCACTTTATATTGCCACTTGTGATATGGACCTTTATTATGCAGTCTATCGCTTTTATTACGCTCGTAGAAAGTTTATTTCCCCCACACCAATCAATCATACATATTTAGAGAGCAATTTTTATTGCTTGCACCGATGACAACTTACTTGATGGATCTTACTCAATCCGTAGATAGATATGGTGGACTCTTATGGCAAGACTGGTTTAAGGGTATTTGGAAGAACAAGTAGTATCTCTACTTGGTGCAGTGAATTTGGCTAGCATGAGGGGGAAAGGCAAGCTCATCATGTTGGAAGATCCAAGACAATATAATTTATCTCAGATGTAAGAAAAACATAACCCATTACGTTGTCTTTCTTGTCCAATGTCAACTCTTTAGCATGTCATATTTTAATGAGTGCTCACAATCATAAAAGATGTCCAGGATAGTATATTTATATGTGAAGACCTCTCTTTCTTTATTACTTCCTATTAATTGCAATGATGACCAAAACAGTGTTTGTCAACCCTCAACAACTTTTATTCATCATACTCTTTCTATGTGAGCTCATTACTCTCCATAAGACTCATATGATCTCTTTGTTTCTTTTTATTTCTTTCTCTTTTCTTTTATTCCTCTAGGATCATGGCAAAATAATTAAGCCCTTGACTCAACATTAATCTTTATTATATAGCTCACGGACTCGATTACATAGAAGGATAATAAAGCAAAACTCACAACTAGATCATACTAAGAACTTTTATTCTACTAGATCAAGATATTACCAAAAGGATCGAACTAAGAAAAACGGTAAAGATAAAAGTGATGGTGATACGATACCGGGGCACTCCCCCAAGCTTGGCAGTTGCCAAGTGGAGTGCCCATATGCAGATGATTATGTCTCTCTTTTCGGGGATGGTGATGTGATATCCTTGGCGATGATGCCCCTCAAGATACAGTTCTCCTCCTCAAGCTTGTTGACTTGCTGCTTGAGGTCCATTATTTCCTTTCGGAGTTTTCCTGTAACAGCCAAAGCTCCCTGCACCCAAGGGTGCTGCATAGCTGCGGGAGAACCCGTGACACTCTTTTACATATTCTCGTAAGAAAGAAATCTAACATTGGAAGGGATAACCGAGTTTGGAATAGCTGAGCTCTGCAGTTCTCCCATTGTGAATCCAGCTTGGAGGCGGGAAGTGACTTCTTGATCCTCTTCCATAGCATCTATCCTCTTCAAATCAGCCTCCATCTCTTCCTCCGTTTCTGGCCCAAAGGGGTCAGCATGATCGTTTGTTGTTGATCTGGGTGCCGGATGAGACACCCGGCTCTCCCCGACCGACTCTTGCGAAGACATCATGCTCTAATCTGCAGCAGCAATAGCTCGAAACAAATACAGGATATTTTTGCATGATATGGGAGTCAAAACCCCCGGGAGATTATATAATGAATTTTTACCAACCAAAATACGTTTTGTGTATGAAAACGGAGTCCGGAGAGCACACGAGGTGCCCACGAGGTAGGGGGCGTGCCCAGTAGGGTAGGACACGCCCTCCACCCTCGTGGAGCCCTCGTGTCCTTCCCGGACTGCTGCTTATTCTTCTATTTTTCTAAATATTCCAAAACGGAGAAATATTGCCTTAAAAACTATTTTGGAGTCGGTTTACTTACCGTACCACATACCTATTCCTTTTCGGAGTCTGAAACGTTTTGGAAAGTGTCCCTTATGTATTCGTCCGGGGTTACGGTTTCAATAACATTGGTTTCAACATTTATGGGATTACCTGAGATATAATGTTTAATTCTTTGACCATTCACCGCCTTCGGATTTGTGCCTTCGAAGTTGTTGATTTTTATAGCACCGGAACGGTAGACCTCCTCGATAACGTAAGGACCTTCCCATTTAGAGAGAAGTTTTCCTGCAAAAATCTTAAACGAGAGTTGTATAGCAATACATAGTCACCTACATTAAACTCACGCTTTTGTATCCTTTTTTCATGCCATCTTTTAACTTTTTCTTTAAACAACTTGGCATTTTCGTAGGCTTGGGTTCTCCATTCATCAAGTGAGCTAATATCAAATAATCTCTTCTCACTGGCAAGTTTAAAATCATAATTAAGTTCTTTAATAGCCCAATAAGCCTTGTGTTCTAGTTCGAGAGGTAAGTGACATGCTTTTCCATAGACCATTTTATACGGAGACATACCCATAGGATTTTTATATGCAGTTCTATAGGCCCATAATGCATCATCAAGTTTCTTGGACCAATTCTTTCTAGACCTATTAACAATCTTTTGCAAAATTAATTTGAGTTCTCTATTACTCAATTCTACTTGACCGCTAGAGTGAGGGTGATAAGGAGATGCAATTCTATGATTAACATCATATTTAGCAAGCATTTTACGGAAAGCACCATGAATAAAATGTGAACCACCATCAGTCATTAAATATCTAGGGACTCCAAATGTTGGAAAAATAACTTCTTTAAGCATTTTAATAGAAGTGTTATGATCAGCACTCCTAGTTGGAATAGCTTCTACCCACTTAGTAACGTAATCAACAGCAACTAAAATATGTGTATATCCATTAGAGGAAGGAAAAGGTCCCATATAGTCAAAGCCCCAAACATCAAATGGTTCAATAACAAGTGAATAATTCATAGGCATTTCTTGATGTCTACTGATATTACCAATTCTTTGACATTCATCACAAGATAAGACAAACTTACGGGCATCCTTGAAGAGAGTAGGCTAATAAAAACCAGATTGCAGTACCTTATGTGCAGTTCTATCTCCAGCATGGTGTCCTCCATAAGCTTCGGAGTGACACTTGCGTAGGATCTGTTCCTGTTCATGCTCAGGTACACAACGTCTAATAACACCATCTACTCCTTCTTTATAAAGATGTGGGTCATCCCAAAAGTAATGCCTCAAATCATAGAAGAACTTTTTATTTTGCTGGTATGTGAAACTAGGTGGTATAAACTTAGCAACAATGTAATTAGCATAATCAGCATACCGTGGGGCAGTATGAGAAGCATTTATGACATTTAATTCCTCATCAGGAAAGCTGTCATCAATAGGTAGTGGGTCATCAAGCACATTTTCTAACCTAGATAAGTTGTCTGCAACGGGGTTCTCAGCTCCTTTTCTATCAACAATATGCAAATCAAATTCTTGTAGCAAGAGAACCCATCTAATAAGTCTAGTTTAGCATATTTCTTTTCCATAAGATATTTAATAGCATCATGATCAGTGTGAATAGTTACTTTAGAATCAGCAATGTAAGGTCTAAACTTATCACAAGCAAATACAACTGCTAAGAATTCTTTTTCAGTAGTAGCATAATTTCTTTGAGCATTGTATAGAGTTTTACTAGCATATTGAATAACATTTAGTTTCTTATCAACTCTTTGTCCTAGAACAGCACCTACAACATAATCACTAGCATCACACATAATTTCAAAGGGTAAATTCCAATCAGGTGGCTGAACAATAGGTGCAGAGATCAATGCTTTCTTAAGTATTTCAAATGCTTCTACACAATCATCATCCAAGACAAATGGTATATCTTTTTGTAATAAATTAGTCAGAGGCCGAGAGATTTTTGAGAAGTCCTTAATGAACCTCCTATAAAAACCGGCATGACCAAGGAAGCTTCTTATACCTTTGATGTCCTTGGGACATGGCATCTTTTCAATAGCATCAACCTTGGCTTTATCAACTTCAATACCTCTTTCAGAAACTTTATGACCCAAGACAATACCTTCATTAACCATAAAGTGGCACTTTTCCCAATTCAAGACAAGATTAGTTTCTTCGCATCTCTGCAAAACTCGATCAAGGTTGCTCAAGCTATCATCAAAAGAAGATCCATAGACAGAAAAGTCGTCCATGAAAACCTCACAAATCTTTTCACAAAAGTCAGAGAATATAGCCATCATGCATCTTTGAAAGGTAGCAGGTGCATTACATAAACCAAAAGGCATACGTCTATAAGAAAAAGTACCAAAAGGGCATGTAAAAGTAGTCTTTGATTGATCTTTGGTTGACACAGGTATTTGAGAGAAACCAGAATAACCATCTAGAAAGAAAAAATGTGTATGTTTAGATAATATTTCTAGCATTTGATCGATAAAAGGTAAGGGGTAATGATCTTTTTAGTAGCCTTATTTAATTTGCGGAAATCAATTATCATCCTATAACCTGTAATAATTCTTTGAGGAATCAATTCATCTTTATCATTAGGAACAACAGTAATACCTCCCTTCTTAGGGACACAATGGACAGGGCTTACCCATTGACTATCAGCAACGGGATAAATTATACTTGCCTCAAGGAGCTTTGGTATCTCCTTTCTTACCACTTCTTTCATTTTAGGATTCAGCCGGCGTTGATGGTCACGAACTGGTTTAGCATCTTCTTCCAAATTAATTTTATGTTGACATAGAGTGGGACTAATGCCCTTAAGATCATCAAGAGTATACCCAATAGCAGCACGGTGCTTCTTCAGAGTTTTCAATAATCTCTCTTCTTCATGTTCTGAAAGGTTAGCACTAATAATAACAGGATATATCTTTTTCTCATCAAGATAAGCATATTTAAGAGTATCAGGTAACGGTTTAAGCTCAAACACGGGATCACCCTTGGGTGGAGGAGGATACCCTAGGATTTCAACAGGTAAATTGTTTTTCAGAATAGGTTCCTGTTTAAAGAATACTTCATCTAATTCCCTTCTTTCATTCATAAACATGTCATTTTCATGGTCTAGCAAATATTGTTCTAAAGGATCACTAGGAGGTACGACAATAGAAGCAAGACCAATAATTTCATCCTTACTAGGTAATTCTTCTTCTCGGTGTTGTCTACTAAATTTAGAAAAATTAAATTCATGAGTCATATCATCTAAACCGATAGTAACAACATCTCTTTTGCAATCTATGGTAGCATTAACAGTGTTTAAGAAGGGTCTACCAATATAATGGGACAAAAGCTATCTTGTGGGGAACCAAGAACAAGAAAATCAGCAGGATATTTAGTTTTCCCACACAAGACTTCAACTTCTCTAACGATTCCCATTGGTGAAATAGTATCTCTATTGGCAAGTTTAATTGTGACATCAATATCTTCCATCTCAGCGGGTGCAATATCATGCATAACTTCTTGGTATAAAGAATAAGGTATTGCACTAGCACTAGCACCCATATCACATAAGCCATGATAACAATGCTCTCCTATTCTAACAGAAATAACATGCATGCCTACCACAGGTCTAGGTTTATCTTTATCACGGGGTTTAGCAATTCTAGCAGTTTCATTACAGAAATAAATAACATGCCCATCTATATTATCAGACAAGAGATCTTTAACAATAGCAATATTAGGTTCAACTTTAACTTGCTCAGGAGGTGTATATGTTTTAATATTGCTTTTACGAACTACAGTTGAAGATTTAGCATGATCCTTTATCCTAACAGGGAAAGGTGGTTTCTCAACATAAGAAGTAGGAACAATAGGATCATTATAAGTAATAGTCTTTTCTTCAACTTTAATAGGTGCAGCTACTTTTACTTCTATGGGAGGATGATATTTAAACCACTTCTCCTTGGGGAGATCAACATAATCAGCAAAAGATTCACATAAAGAAGCTACTATCTCAGAGTCAAGTCCATATTTAGTGCTAAATTTATGAAAAATACCGGTATCCATAAAATATTTAACACAATCAAAACTAGGTGTCATACCTGACTCCTTACCATTGTCGAGGTCCCAATCTTCAGAGTTGCGTTTAATTCTTTCTAATAAATCCCATTTGAATTCAGTAGTCTTCATCATAAAAGAGCCAGCACAAGAAGTATCAAGCATGGTGCGATTGTTACCAGAAAGCTGGGCATAAATTTTTTGAATAACCATTTCTCTTGAGAGCTCATGATTGGGGCATGAATATAACATTGATTTAAGCCTCCCCCAAGCTTGAGCGATGCTTTCTCCTTCGCGAGGCCAAAAATTATATATATAATTGCGATCACGATGAACAAGATGCATAGGATAAAACTTCTGATGAAATTCCAATTTCAATCGTTTGTAATTCCAATACCTCATATCATCACATAGCCTATACCATTTCGATGCATCTCCCCTCAAAGATAAGCGAAAGACCTTCTTCTTAACAACATCTCCGGGTACACCTGCAAGCTTAAATAATCCACAAACTTGATCCACATATATCAGATGTTTATTAGGATGTTTTGTTCCATCTCCTAAAAAAGGATTAGCTAGCAGTTTTTCTATCATACCCGAAGGAACTTCAAAGCAAGCATTTTCATTTTCATTTTCATTTTCAGTAGGTTGAGGAGCAACTCTTTGCTCTATTGGTTGGGGTGAAGATACCCCGAACAAGCCCCTCAGAGAAATTACTTTCCATGATAACAAGTGACAGTAAATTTCAGCACACTATATAAATTTTTCCTTACCAAAGGCGCTTCACTCCCCGGCAACGGCGCCAGAAAAGACTCTTGATGACCCACAAGTATAGGGGATCTATCATAGTCCTTTCGATAAGTAAGAGTGTCGAACCCAATGAGGAGAAGAAGGAAATGATAAGCGGTTTCCAGCAAGGTATTCTCTGCAAGTACTGAAATAAGTGGTAACAGATAGTTTTGTGATAAGATAATTTGTAACGAGCAACAAGTAAAAAAAGTAAATAAGGTGCAGCAAGGTGGCCCAATCCTTTTTGTAGCAAAGGACAAGCCTGGACAAACTCTTATAAGATGTAAAGCGCTCCCGAGGACACATGGGAATATCGTCAAGCTAGTTTTTATCACGTTCATATGATTCGCGTTCGGTACTTTGATAATTTGGTATGTGGGTGGACCCGGTGCTTGGGTACTGCCCTTACTTGGACAAGCATCCCACTTATGATTAACCTCTATTGCAAGCATCCGCAAATACAACAAAATTATTAAGGTAAACCTAACCATAGGATTAAACATATGGATCCAAATCAGCCCCTTACGAAGCAACACATAAACTAGGGTTTAAGCTTCTGTCACTCTAGCAACCCATCATCTACTTATTAATTCCCAATGCCTTCCTCTAGGCCCAAATAATGGTGAAGTGTCATGTAGTCGACGTTCACATAACACCACTAGAGGAGAGACAACATACATCTCATCAAAATATCAAACGAATACCAAATTCACATCACTACTAATAGCAAGACTTCTCCCATGTCCTCAGGAACAAAAGTAACTACTCACAAACCATAAACATGTTCATAATCAGAGTGGTATTAATATGCATATAGGATCTAAATATATGATCTTCCACCAATTAAACCGACTAGCATCAACTACAAGGAGTAATTAACACTACTAGCAACCTACTAGCACCAATCCCGGACTTGGAGACAGGAATTGGATACAAGAGATGAACTAGGGTTTTGAGATGAGATGGTGTTGATGAAGATGTTGATGGAGATTGCCCTCTCCCGATGAGAGGAGCGTTGGTGATGATGATGGCGATGATTTCCCCCTCCGGGAGGGAAGTTTCCCTGGCAGAACAGCTCAGCCAGAGCCCTAGATTGGTTCCGCCAGGGTTCCGCCTCGTGGCGGCGGAGTTTCGTCCGAGAAGATGGCTTTTTATTTTTTCCCATAGAAAGACTCCATATTGCAGAAGATGGCCACCGGACGGACACCAGGGGGCCCACGAGGTAGGGGGCGCGCCCCCCACCCTCGTGGGAAGGGTGTGGCCCCCCTGGTGAAGTTCTTGCTCTCAGTATTTTTTATATATTTGGAAAACATCTTCCGTGAAGTTTCAGGACTTTTGGAGTTGTGCAGAATAGGGCTCTAATATTTGCTCCTTTTCCAGCCCAGAATCCCAGCTGCCGGCATTCTCCCTCTTTATGTAAACCTTGTAAAATAAGAGAGAATAGGCATAGGTATTGTGGCATAATGTGTAATAACAGCCCATAATGCAATAAATATCGATATAAAAGCATGATGCAAAATGGACGTATCAGTCCCCAGACTTGCCTGCCTGCGGCCCGCGGCGTGGCTCCACCAGCGGCCCTGTACGGTCCATCTTCACCGGCAAACACTCAAGACCCTCCCGAGGG
Organism: Triticum urartu; assembly: GCF_056163025.1. Lineage (NCBI taxonomy): Eukaryota > Viridiplantae > Streptophyta > Magnoliopsida > Poales > Poaceae > Triticum > Triticum urartu. The sequence goes on along the minus strand of NC_141876.1, from coordinate 164,785,187 downwards.
ACCAAGCCTCGCGAGGCGGACGATGCAAGACCTCCTCGGGGGCGGCCTCACCAGGCTGGCTCGCGAGGGGCGGAGAGATCAAGGCAAGGGACACCTTGCGAGGTTCCTGTCGGTGTCAAAACCGGCGGATCTTGGGTAGGGGGTCCCGAATTATGCGTCTAAGGTCGATGGTAATAGGAGACAAGGGACATGATGTTTACCCAGGTTCGGGCCCTCTCTATGGAGGTAATACCCTACGGCCTGTGTCGGTGTCAAAACCGGCGGATCTCGGGTAGGGTGTCCCGAACTGTGCGTCTAGGCCGGATGGTAACAGGAGGCAAGGGACACGAAGTTTTACCCAGGTTCGGGCCCTCTCGATGGAGGTAAAACCCTACGTCCTGCTTGATTAATATTGATGATATGGGTAGTACAAGAGTAGATCTACCACGAGATCGAGGAGGCTAAACCCTAGAATCTAGCCTATGGTATGATTGTTGATGTGTACGTTATCCTACGGACTAAAACCCTCTGGTTTATATAGACACCGGATAGGGTTAGGGTTACATAGAGTCGGTTACAATGGTAGGAGATCTTCATATCCGTATCGCCAAGCTTGCCTTCCACGCCAAGGAAAGTCCCTTCCGGACACGGGACGGAGTCTTCAATCTTGTATCTTCATAGTCCAGCAGTCCGGCTAAAGGATATAGTCCAGCAGTCCGGACACCCCCTAATCCAGGACTCCCTCAGTAGCCCCCGAACCAGGCTTCAATGACGATGAGTCTGGCGCGTAGATTGTCTTCGGCATTGCAAGGCGGGTTCTCCTCCAAATTCCGTGTACCTATTTGAATAAAGTCCGGTTTCTTGTAAATGTTGTGCTCCTTGGCTTCTGCGCCCAATAATGGCCGCTTCCCATGTGTCAAACGAATATGAAAAGTCTGAGTGTTTTTACATTCACACCCCTAGCCGCGTAAATGAGCTGCCCTATTTAAGGGGACGAGGATTTAGATCCAATCCACACCTTCTCCCCTCCGCGAGTGTTCATCAGAGCGCATCCGACAAAGGTCCATTCCACCATGGCCAGCCTTCGCAACTCCTCCCCTCGCCCTTCCAGCCCTAAGCCTGGATATTGGGAGAGATGTTCCATCCCGCATAGCGAGCTAGTGACGCTCCAGACCAAGGGATTTCTCCCCCCGGCCTATATGGTCCCGGTTCGAGCCGGTCTTGCCGTCTACAACGGCGGAGAGCAAGCAGAGAATGCCCCTAATCCCTCCAAAGGAGAGCGGGTGTGCCTCGTCCCTTACTTAATAAGGGGGCTCGGATTTCCAATCCACCCATTTCTCCGAGGGGCTGCTGGAGTTCTACGGCCTCCAGCTACATCATCTCACGCCTGCCTCAGTATTGCATATCGCGGGCTTTGTAGCCCTCTGCGAGCTGTTCTTGGGTGTTGAAGCTCATTTCGGACTATGGAAGGAGCTATTTTGCCTCGTGCCCCGTTCCAAGAAGGGGTCGATGTATCAAGTGGGCGGAGCCGGACTGTGGCGCATCGCCGGGACCGGATATCTGTCCGGAACCCCCAAGAAGGCGTCCGAAGACTGGCCCTCGGAATGGTTTCATATAGAAGACGTCCCGCTGCCGAATCCTGTCCGGATCGGCCTCCCTGAATTCAACAGTGCTCCCTTAAAGAAGCGCCTAAGCTGGCGCCCACGGAGCCCTCAGAGGGAAAGTGACAGGGACATCATTTACCTGATGGGCCGAATAAGATTGCTAGCCCATTCCGGACTAACCATGATCGGGGTTATGGCCGAATGCATTATGCGGGGGGTGCAGCCACTTCAGTATAGAAGCCACCCCATGTGGGACTTCAACGGGGAGGACGACGCCACCCGCTACGGTCGTAAGGGGCCGGATTCAGCTGCCGCTCTACTAAAGATCTTGTCCACTTTGTATAAGGGAGAAGAGGAGGAATATCTCCGCGTCAACCCTCAGGGTGGATTCTCCATGCACAATCCCCCGAGCTGGGTAAGCGGCCGTATTTACTTGTCCATCCGTTTTGTATTCCCATTGTTAAATATTTAGTCTGACGACTTTAACGCAGGAACTGGGCCAGGATGTTAAGGAAATAAGCAGTCCTCCTCCACAACCCGAGGACCCAGGACGGTCCCTCGACCAGGCCTCTCAAGAGGATCCGGACATATCTGTGGAGCTGATTGATGGAGTGTTCCATCAATTGAGCAAGGACAATGCCTTGGTGGCCATTACAGTCGATTACCCAGGGCTAATCCTGACGCCCCAAGTACCTGAGATCCAAGTCCCAGTACCCCGAATAGTTGTCTGCCCACTCGTGTTCAGTTTCCTGATTGCAACCGAACTTTGCAGGGGAGGTTTTTAAGGCGGAAGGCTGAACCTGCGGAGACAAGCCAACGAGGGGCCGTAGGGCCCCACGGGCAAAAAAGAAGTGCAGTCCGGACCAAGGCGTCAACGCAAAGGTATGGCGCGCCCCCTTATCCCAGGTGTTATACCTTCGAGGCATATTGACACTTGCGCTCTTTTCAGGACAAAGAGACCTTGCCGGACTATAGCCGGAGAGGCTGCCAATCGCACCTCCACTAGCCAGGCTCCAAAGCCTGGTCCAGAGGCAGAGGTGAACGCAAGGTGCGCGCCAGACGCTCCTCCGACGGAGGATGTGCACGGGTTGTCTGCCACTAACTCTGAGGTGGAGAGCGCCATGAACCACAGGCGTCACCGGACAATTCTTCGCGACGCTTGTTTCTCCCAAAGGGCGTTAGATGCCTTCAACTCGGGAGATGCGTACCTCCGTGCCGCTCAAAATGGTCTAGCCAGAGCCACGGAGCAGTATGTAAAAGACATACGGGTAAGAAAATTCTGGTAATTATATATATATATATACCAGTAGCCCCCGAGACTTGAAACAGTTAGAATAACTGATTTAAGGATCATTTGTTATGTAGGTTCTTACAGAAAAGAATTCCCTACTGTCCAAGGAGCTGGAAGAGTGCAAGGCCCAACTTGAGGCCGCACTAGCCGCGGCAAGGGAGCCCAGGGAGACCCCCTCTGGTAATATATACTTCGATGGATTAGTATTTTGCGAAGCACGGCATGGGTGCGAATCTGACAAATTAAATTGCAGATGGCACCGGATTGAATCCGGAAAGGCAACACCTCCTACGACAGCTAAAGGCTGGTGAGAGGGTGCTGATAAAGGTGATGGGGGAGAAGAACGATCTCCAAGATGCCAACACCAAGTTGGGCGTCGAGCTGAAAGATGTTCGTGCCTAGCTGTCAGACTCCGTGAAGGAGAATCTGCGGCTTCGGCGCGGCATATTTAGTAAGTGCTTGAACGAACCTTTTGAAAGAAAGTTCGGCGGGGAAGTCGACTAACAGAGCAATGTCTGTAGGTGCGCTAACAGGTCGTCCAGCAGAGGAAATGCCCGGTTCTACGGGTGACCTTCTTCCCGAGCTCTCGCAACTGCTCGATCGAGTTCGGCGGGCGATACGAGGCGTCGCCCAGGCCCTGTGGCCATCCGTCTCCATGCCCGAAGGTCTTGGAGAACTTGCGGAGAAGCTAAAGGGAGCACGGCGGTGCTTCCGATTGTGGAAGATATCAACCTGCCGTCAAGGCGCTAGGGAGGCCTGGGCCATGGTGAAGACGCGGTACGCAAAGGCTGACCCCAACCACATGGCCGAGGTCGGTCCTGTAGGGCCCAATGGGAAGGAGATCCCTGTAAGCTTAGTATACGGCCAAGTAGAGTTGGCCGCAAAGTATTCCCAGCAGGACTGTAAATTAGACAGCCTGTTAGATGGTATTGAAGAGGAATACAACCAGTCAAAATGACTATGTAATTTAATTGCATTTATAATGCCTTCTAGCCGGATTGTAGATCATTTTTCATGGCCGACCTTTTCGCTTCAGCCTCGGGACCTGACGGTCCAGAGTGTGTCTGAATTCCCATGCGGTTATATAGGAACCGGGGAATGCATGGAGACCAGGCATAGGGGTCATTAGGGCGTGAACAGACAAGTGCCCGACTAGGTATGTTATATTACATGGTTAGTAAGAAACATCTTCCAGGGAGAATAGTTCCGTTAGGGGTTCCTTTCCCTGGGAGGCATGCCCTAAGGTGCATGTCCATGCTGCGAAAAGAAACGCAGGAAAAACATCTGGGGGCGTATAGATAAAAAAAGATCATCTTTAGTTCACCGACCGAATATTCCCTTAAGAACGCTAGCTTTCGGCTTCACCCAGTCTGAGGTACACGTCCGGCTGACCCGGCAGTAACAATCGCAGAGGTGCTCCCTTTACCACCTAGCCGAACAATCGGGAACGTAGGGGTAAGCACAGGAGCCAGGCAACCCAGCTTGGCCAAAACTTAAGTCATATCGATGCATATAATGGTGAATAAAAGGTACATGCGGAAGTGTGACACATGTGTTGGGCATGAAGCCCGCATGAATAAGCTTCTGTTTAAAGAAGCCCCCAGGTTTAATGAGCGCGGATAGCATGTCACTTTATGAGCCTTTAGAGGCTATAAGAGAGAAAGAGAGAGAATAAGAGAAATGTAAGACAGAAAATATAAAAAATGGACAGAGGAAGGGGACGAACACAGAGTCCGACGCTAGGCATAGAATCTTCGGAGACGGGCTGCGTTCCATGGGTTTGGCTCGAGTCGGTTATCCGATGCATCCCGCAGGTGGTACGCTCCACCAGTCAGGACTTGGTCAATTATGAAGGGACCTTCCCACTTGGGCTTGAGTTTGTCCTTTTTCTTGTCCGGTAGTCATAGAACTAATTCGCCAACGTTGTAATTTTTGGCCCGTACTTCTCTGCTTTGGTATCTTCGAGCCTGCTGTTGATAAAATGCGGAACGGGCTTTTTCCACGTCGCGCTCCTCCTCCAATGCGTCCAAGCTGTCCTGCCGGTCGAGCTCGGCTTCTCTTTCTTCGTACATGCGGGCTCGCGGTGAGTCATGAATTATGTCGCAAGGCAAAACTGCCTCTGCACCGTACACCATAAAGAATGGTGTGTATCCGGTGGTGCGATTCGGCGTGGTCCGCAGCCCCCAGAGTACGGAGTCGAGCTCCTCTACCCAGTGTGTGTTAGATTCCTTGAGGGACCGCACTAATCTGGGTTTGATGCCGCTCATGATAAGACCATTTGCACGTTCGACCTGGCCGTTAGTTTGTGGGTGATAGACGGAAGCATAATCGAGATTGATGCCCATGTTTTTGCACCAGAGTTTTACCTCGTCGGCCGTGAAGTTCGTGCCGTTATCAGTGATGATGTTGTGGGGGACGCCGTAATGGTGTACAACCCTGGATATAAAGTCTATCACCGGTCCGGATTCGGCCGTCTTAACAGGCTTGGCTTCTATCCATTTGGTGAACTTATCCACCATGACCAGTAAGTATTTTTGCTTGTGGGTTCCACCTTTAAGGGGTCCAACCATGTCAAGCCCCCAGACCGCGAAGGGCCAAGTAATGGGGATAGTTTGGAGGGCGGTGGATGGCATATGGCTTTGGTTTGCAAAGAGCTGGCAACCGGTGCATCGTTGGACTAAGTCCTGAGCGTCTGCCCGGGCCGTCGGCCAATAAAAGCCTGTACGGAAGGCCTTGCTTACAAGGGACCGGGCTGCAGCGTGATGACCGCCAAGTCCGGCATGAATTTCAGCCAGGAGGTTCTGCCCCTCCTCTTCGGAGATGCACCTTTGAAGGACTCCGGTAGTGCTTTTCTTATAAATCTCTCCCTCGTGGACTCTGTAGGCTTTGGATCGCCGCACTATGCAGCGTGCCTCATTTTGGTCCTCGGGGAGTTCCTGCCTAGTAAGGTAGGCGAGGAATGGTTCTATCCACAGGGCGATAACGGCCATTATTATGTGGGCTGAAGGTGTTATTTCATTGGCAGAGCCTCCGATTGTGTCAGAATGTTCGGTGCCGGGCAGTGCGGTTGGGTCCGGGCTGTTATTGTTCGGCTCCCCTTCCCATACTACGGATGGCTTGAACAGCCTTTCCAAGAAGATGTTGGGGGGACTACATCGCGTTTTGCACCGATGCGTGCCAGGACATCTGCCGCCTGATTATTTTCCCGGGCTATATGGTGAAATTCAAGCCCCTCGAACCGAGCTGACATTTTTAGGGCAGCATTGCGGTAAGCTGCCATTTTTGGATCCTTGGCATCGAAGTCTCCATTTATTTGGGATATTGTGAGGTTCGAGTCCCCGCACACCTCTAGGCGTTGGATGCCCATGGATACTGCCATTCGGAGACCACGTAAAAGGGCATCATATTCGGATGCGTTGTTGGAGTCCGTGTACATAATCTGTAGTACGTATTGAATTGTGTCTCCTGTGGGGGACGTCAACACGACGCCAGCCCCCAATCCGGCCAACATCTTGGAGCCGTCGAAATGCATGATCCAATTTGAATATGTGACGTACTCTTTAGGGAGTTCGGCCTCCGTCCATTCTGCGACGAAGTCGGCCAAGACTTGCGACTTGATGGCTCATCGTGGCTTATAAATTATTTCGAACGGGGGGAGCTCAATGGCCCATTATGCAATCTGGCCCGTTGCGTCACGGTTGTTTATAATATCGTTAAGTGGTACTTCCGAGGCTACTGTTATTGAACACTCTTGAAAGTAGTGTCGTAGCTTCCGAGATGCCATGAATACCGCGTACGCAATCTTTTGATAATGCGGGTACCGTGATTTGCAGGGAGTGAGGACAGTGGACACATAATAGACCGGCTTTTGAAGGGGGAATTTGTGTCCGTCCGCTTCTCGTTCGACGACGAGCACTGCTCTTACAACCTAATGTGTTGCAGCAATGTATAATAGCATTGGTTCGCTGATGTTTGGCGCGGCCAGGACTGGGTTTGTTGCTAGTATGGCTTTTATTTCTTCGAGTCCGGCCGTGGCTGCATCCGTCCATTCGAAGTGTTTGGTGCGCCGAAGGAGGCGGTAAAGGGGGAGGGCCTTTTCTCCCAAGCGGGAGATAAAGCGGCTTAGAGCCGCCACGCATCCGGTTAACTTTTGTATTTGTTTGAGGTCCTTTGGGATATCCAGTTGTGACAGAACTCGGATCTTGGCTGGATTTGCTTCAATTCCTCTACCGGATACAATGAAGCCCAAGAGCTTTTCGGCTGGATCGCCGAAAACGCATTTTTCCGGGTTGAGCTTGATGTCGAATGTTCGGAGGTTATCAAATGTGAGCCTCAAGTCGTCTACTAGAGATTCAACATGTCTTGTTTTGATGACCACATCATCTACATATGCCTCCACTGTTTTGCCGATCTGGCTTGCCAGACATGTCTGAATCATGCGCTGATATGTTGCGCCGGCGTTTTTGAGCCTGAAGGGCATCATGTTGAAGCAGAATGGCCCATATGGTGTGATAAATGCCATTGCGGCTTGGTCTGGTTCTGCCATCTTGATTTGATGGTAGCCAGAATACGCGTCGAGGAAACACAACGAATCGTGTCCTGCGGTAGCGTTGATAATTTGATCGATGCAGGAGAGGGGGAAGGGATCCTTTGGGCAAGCCTTGTTAAGGTCTTTAAAATCGACGCACAGGCGCCAGGATTTGTCCTTCTTTGGTACCATCACCAGGTTTGCTAGCCAGTCCAGATGTTTTATATCTCTGATGAATCCGGCCTCCAATAGCTTTGCTAGCTCCTCTCCCATGGCATGTCTCTTAGGTTCGGAAAAACACCGAAGAACCTGTTTGACAGGTTTGAATCCTGTTTGGATATTTAAGCTGTGCTCGGCCAGCCTGCGTGGGATTCCTGGCATGTCTGAAGGGTGCCAGGCAAAAATGTCCCAGTTCTCTCGTAGGAACTCTCGCAATGCGGCGTCGACATCAGGGTTTAACTGTGCCCCGATGGAAGCAGTTTTATTGGGGTCCGTTGGATGGACTTGGAATTTGACTATTTCGTCCGCCGGTTTAAAGGAGGTGGACTTGGATCTTTTGTCGAGTACCACATCGTCCCTATTCACCATAGAGCGCAGCGCAGTCAGCTCCTCAGCCGCTAGGGCTTCGGATAGTGCCTCGAGGGCCAGTGCGGCTGTCTTGTTTTCGGTGCGGAGTGCTATATCCGGATCACTAGCGAGAGTGATGATCCCGTTAGGCCCGGGCATCTTGAGCTTCATGTACCTGTAATGGGGTATTGCTTGGAAGATTGTGAATGCTTCCCGCCCTAGCAGAGCATGATAACCGCTGCTGAACGGAGCCACCTGGAACGTGACCTCTTCGGACCTGTAATTATCCGGCGTGCCGAACACCACATCTAGTGTGATTTTTCCTGTACAGCACGCTTCCCGACTGGGGATTATTCCTCTAAAGGTTGTGCTGCTTCGCTCAATGCGGTTCCAGTCTATTTCCATTTTTTGAAGGGTCTCCTCATAAATGAGGTTCAATCCGCTGCCGTCGTCCATGAGTACCTTGGTAAGACGAAAGCTGTCCACTATTGGACTGAGGACCAATGCGGCTGGTGCTCGGGCTATTTGGAATTTAGGTTCATCACTGGCGTTAAAGGTAATAGCCATATCACTCCATGGGTTTATTGTTCCTACTTGGTAGACTTCGGCAAGGCTGTGGAGTGTCCTTTTTCGCATATTATTTGATGTGAAAGTCTCGAAGACTGTTAATACCGTATTGGTGTCTCTGGGGTGGCTTTCTGTGGCCTCCGGAATTAGGAGATTTTCGCCAGTTTTGGCCACCTGCCGGAGTATCCAACATGCTCTGAGGCTGTGAGTTGGTGTGGCGTCCTCTGTACTGTGAATTTTACAGGGTCCATTAAGCCATCCTTCCAGTACGGTTCCATGCCCTGTAGAGGGTTTTTTCTTTTTAGTGCTTGATCCGGGTGACTGGTGATGATGCACCCTTTTATTTTGGACTGGGTTTGTATTCAGGGCCGGATTGTCCCAAAATTTTATTTCGGTTTTCCAGGCGCTTTCCATCACACAGTACTTTTGTACAATGGACGCCAAGTCAGCGAAGCGTGTAATATCACGGCGACTTATGGTGTTGAGTATTCCCTTGTCCGTGCAATTATCGCGGAAGATTGAGATTGCGTCTTCCTCACGGCAGTCCCTTAGCCTGTTCTTAACTAAGAGGAATCTGGCCCAGTAATGATGTACTGTTTCATTGGGTTCTTGCCTGATTTTGGATAGATCGCTTATGTTGGGGTGGGTGGGTGGAATTAAATCCGAAGTCTCACCCCATCTAAGGCTCAGAGGCCGAGGAATTTCTGAACTCGAAAATTTGGATTCCTGGATGTTGTCTAATGAATCCAGCCCGTCGCCTGATTCTAAGTTCAGGTCTTGAGTGATATCCTCCCCTCCGCGGGTATCCGGCTTGGAGGGATCGGGAATCCGGACGTAGCGAGTCCTTAAGATAGATGAAGGGTCGTCGCACTGTCCCTCTACCACGCCAACGTGATGGGTGACTTGGGGAGAGTTAATCTCTCTCAGATCGGTTTTAGGCCCGATCTGGTCGTAATCCATAGCGACTCCCAGGGCGGCGAAGCGATCCAAGAGCTCATTTATGGAGGAAAGCTCCATTGGATCTAACTGCTCGGCAAGTTCCGAGTTGACATGAAGATTGTTTTCGATGGCTCGAGAGGTCATCGTCGGTGCAGAAGCCGAACAGGCGGTCATAAGAAAACCACCTAGCCGGAGGGTTTGGCCGACAGCCAAAGCTCCCTTAGCAACGGTGCCGTCTTTAAAGACGGGGCGAGGCATCCTTCCTAATGGCGACGACACAGAGGAACTCTCAATGAAAGCACCAATGTCAGTGTCAAAACCGGCGGATCTCGGGTAGGGGGTCCCGAACTGTGCGTCTAGGCCGGATGGTAACAGGAGGCAAGGGAGACGAAGTTTTACCCAGGTTCGGGCCCTCTCGATGGAGGTAAGACCCTACGTCATGCTTGATTAATATTGATGATATGGGTAGTACAAGAGTAGATCTACCACGAGATCGAGGAGGCTAAACCCTAGAAGCTAGCCTATGGTATGATTGTTGATGTGTACGTTGTCCTACGGACTAAAACCCTCTGGTTTATATAGACACCGGATAGGGTTAGGGTTATATAGAGTCGGTTACAATGGTAGGAGATCTTCATATCCGTATCGCCAAGCTTGCCTTCCACGCCAAGGAAAGTCCCTTCCGGACACGGGACAGAGTCTTCAATCTTGTATCTTCATAGTCCAGCAGTCCGGCTAAAGGATATAGTCCGACTGTCCGGACACCCCCTAATCCAGGACTCCCTCAGCCTGCTTGATTGATATTGATGAATATGAGTGTTACAAGAGTTGATCTACCTCGAGATCGTAATGGCTAAACCCTAGAGGTCTAGCTTGTATGGATATGATAATGAATCCCTCTCCGGACTAAGTCCTCCGGTTTATATAGACACCGGGAAGATCTAGGGTTACACAAGGTCGGTTACAAAGAAAGGAATCTACATATTTGGTCGCCAAGCTTGCCTTCCACGCCAAGGAGAGTCCTATCCAGACACGGGTGCAGTCTTCGGTCTTCGTATCTTCACAACCCATCAGTCCGGCCCATGGCCAACAGGCCGAACGCCCGAGGACCCCTTAGTCCAGCACTACCTCAGTAGCCCTTGAACCTGGCTTCAATGACGAGGAGTCCGGCGTGCAGATTTGTCTTCGACATTGCAAGGCGGGTTCCCTTCTTTTCAAACTCCAAGACAGTCTTCGGACGAATTGATCATGTCCGGACCTGTAACACACACCACACACAACTATAGAGAGAATACAATAATCCACGAGTCCAATCCGCTGACAACTTTTTACAACATGACATCACATCCTTCCGGTCATAGTTTCGAACCGTTTTTCGTCTGCCCCTCCACGTTTCGAGACACGGTTGCCATTGGCACGTCTTGTCAAAGCAGAGACCGTGTCCCCTTATTACGGGATTCTCATCAGTACGGGTGTGGGTAAGTCAACCGTGTCGTTTACACAGCCCTCGGGAATAGGCGAGTTTTAAGGCGAGCAGGAAGGCGTTTGATATTCGCTGCCCTTATAAGGAGATAAGATTCCCCTTTCTTCTCCCAGACCTTCTCTCTTCTTCTGCCTTTCCACTCTTGAGCTCCAGCGCCCAAGTTTTCATCTGTTCCCACTCGAGAAAGCACTCAACCATGTCCAGATCTGGAGGTCAAGGCAAGTGGATGGCTTCCTCCGTCAAGGAGGAGGACATCGCCGAGCTTCGGGCGGCCGGGTACCTGGCGAAGGAAATTGCCCACCGTCTTCCAGCCCAGGGTCAAACCATCCCCACGCCGAAGCCCAGTGAGAGGATAGTATTCACCCCCCATTTCCTCCGCGGGCTAGGGTTTCCACTCCACCCCTTCGTCCACGGGATAATGTTCTACTACGGGATAGACTTCCACAACCTATCCCCGAACTCTTTCCTTAATATCTCGGCGTTCATCATTGTGTGCAAGGCCTTCCTCCACATCCAACCCCACTTCGGGCTGTGGCTCAAAATCTTCAATGTGAAGCCGAAGGTGGTGTACGGCCACCATGTAGAGTGCGGGGGCGCCATGGTGAGCAGGCTCACCAACGTCTCTTGGCCAAAAGGAACATTTGTGGAGTCTGTCAAGGAATGGCAGAAGCAATGGTTCTACATAACCAAACCCCGCGATGCCACCTGGGCCGCGGCTGCCGAATTCAACTCCGGCGCTCCCGTGCGACTCACCTCCTGGGTCGAGAAGAGCCCGAAATGGTGTTCATTAGACGAGTTGATTACGCTGCAAACGCGCATTCAAAGCATGATCGATAGGGACATCAAGCTTGTCGACGTAATACAAGTGATGCTAGTGCACCGAATCCTCCCCTGCTAGAGCCGAAGCCGTCCTCTATGGGATTTCAACTCAAAAAACACCACACCTTGGAGAGGCTCTTCGAAACAACTCACGAAGATGACTGGAAGTTGCTCTTCAAGGGCAACGAGATACCGCCGGCCACAGATTCGGACTGTGGTCACGACATAAATCACCTCCCCAACGAGGTATGTTATTTTAAACACATCCCCTACTTGCTTGTTTCAAGGACGATATAAAAGCTTTTATTAGCATTGCTTTTTCAGTACTGGTTGAAGAGGGCGAAGCAGATCCGGTGTCCGGCTCCCCTGCCTGAAGAACCAGTCATCCCGCATTTAGCGAATATGTTGTAGCCGGCGCCTTATAAGGCACCAGAGAAGAAGGCCACAGGAAAGGCCAAGGGGGTCCGGAGTGGCCCCCGCCGCAAAGGCACTTCAGACGTGACGTTTGAAGACAAGACTCATTCCCCCACCGCCGAAGACGACGAGGATGAGGAGGAGGAGGAAAGCGAGTCTCCCCCTGATGGGGGGAGGAAGAAGAGGGTGGCCTCCATAATTCTGGAGGTGGAGGCGCCCAAGAAGGGGAAAGGCTCCCTCACGGATAACTCCGCATGGGACGTTGACAACGGTCCGAAGAGACGCCCACGCACTAAGCCTCGGGTCGCATCGTAAGTGCTAAGATTTATATCCGCCCATAAAGTGTCTCCCCCTTATTGTATTAACATGATTGATTATGTTATTGTAGTCCGGCCCACAACAGATCCCCGTGATCCTTGTCAGGAGGCTCGCTGGATTCCAAGGCGATGGCCAGCGATTCACTGCCAGCCACTCACTCCCCTAAGGCCAAGGATGATGCGGAGGTGCTGTCCCAAAGGACTATTCCAGGCAAGGGAGAGGCTCAGGAGGCGCCATAAGGCGAAATCCCCATCGCCGGACACCAAGGGGAATCAATCCCCGTGGAGACTGGTGGGAAGGGCCGTACTTAGTTCGACCCTCAACCGGACTCAATTTCGGAGACCGAGGCTGCTCCGGAATCCGGCACGCGACCTTCTTCGAAAGAAGGGGGTGCCTGTTCCCCCGGTGACCCCTGTCCAACTAGGGGCATCGGATAATCTGCTGTAAGCGCTGCGAGGCGCTTCCATTGTGGATGAGCACCATGTCCTTATGGGCACGGTAATTGAAAGGGTCCAGTCCACCAAGAGCGGACTAACCGAAGCCTGCAGCAGCTTGTTGATAGGTTTTGAGGTAAGCAATGCAAAAAAGGAGGAAATCCCAATATAGATAGTAGCCCCTGAGACACTGTCCGGTGTTCGAAAAGAAAAAACCGGACAGAGGATCAATCTCCTATTGCAGGAAACTAACTAAATTTGTCTAAAATGTATGCGCAGGCGTCGCTGTTGGCCACGCTCTCGCATACTGCCCAAGTCTCTGACTGAAGCAGAAACTGGCGGAGGCTGAGGAGGAGCTGGGCCAGGTGAAGAGGCAGCTCCGGGAAAAACAAGGTAAGTAATGACCTGTTATGGATTCGAAAAAGGGAAAATGATATGCAATGACCGAAATACCATGATGTGAACAGAGGTGACGACCGAGGTCGAGGCCCTGAAAGTGGCCCTGGTCGAAGCCGAGGGGAAGGCTGTCAAGGAGTAGGCCGCTCGTAAGAGGCTCAAGGCCCAGGTTAACGAAGTCCAACAGGAGCTCCAGGACGCGGTGAGGAAGTGCGAGACCTTGGAGCACAATGCGTTAGCTCAAGAGGCCGAACTTGCCAAGGCTCGTAAGAGTGTGAAGGCGGCCCGGATTGAAGCCCAGGACGCCCTCCATGAGATCCAGGAGGCCAGGAAGATCGCGGCGGGTAAGGCATTCAATATGCAAAGTAGGAGTGTGAAGAGGAAATTTCTTTTACTAACCCGGATTTGAAGTTCTCCAGGGGCCTTTGCTAATCTGCCACGCAGTGTGACCGACACTACGGAGTTCCTCCGAGCCGAAGAAGGGAGCTCCATGGAGAAGCTGTTCTGGTCGCAATATTGCGCGCCAGAACATCCGGTGCCCTTTAGCGATCAGCTGAAACAGCTGGTCGAGCTGCACAGGGTGGCCGAACTGGCCATGAAGGATATTATAATCCGGCTGTGGCCAGCCGAAGCTATTCCCAGCAGCTACTTCGGCCTCATGAATAAGCTGGTGGATGCCTCTCCTCGGCTGGATATCATCAAGCGGTCCGTCTGCAACGAGGGCGCCCGTCTAGCCTTCTCTTATTGCAAGGTCTAGTGGGCGAAGCTGGACCCTGTCAAGCTAGCGACCGGGGGGCTGCCGGAGGGCAAGGAGCACCGCACACCTGAGCGATACTTTGGCGATGTTTTAGAGGGGTCCCGCATTATTGCGGGTCATTGTGTGAAGGATACCATCTTTGAATGAATGAATTCGAGCTCCCTCTGCCTTGTATGATGAAACAAAGTGTTTATGCAATATAATGCTTATTATGTTTTTAAATTTTTACTTCCTGTGCGGCCGTGTTGCATGAAATCTGAGGGTTAACCAGTCTTCGGCTTCTTCCCCCACGTAGGTAGTACGGGGGTGTTCGGGATGTTATCTAAACAATCTTGATCCAATTAGATGGTCCTTGAAGGAGTTGTTTAGCGCAACGAACTAGGCAAACAGACTATGCGGCTGTAACGCCCTCACTTAGCCATAGGAGTGCGATAATAAAAACATGGGCGCAGCCCCTAGTATCCGAACTAGAGTGCTATAAGCGTCTGATCGGGAAGTACCAATCATTCGCGTAATGCAGAAGAAATCTCCAACGATTTGCAACCTCCGAACAGCTGACCGGTTCTCGCCGCATTATGATAGTCAGTTTTCGGCTTTCTCTACTGAGGTGCTCCTTTGGATAAACCAAGGCACAATCACAGTAGTTCTCCCTTTACTACCTTAGTCGATATAGCGGAATGTAAGGTAGCAAGCACAGGAGCAGGGCAACCCAACTATTGACCAAAGACATGATTTGGAGCCAATGCATATAATGCTAAATTCAGGGTGCTGAACTATACTTATAAAAAGTGTTCGGACTTTTGTTGTTGTAATGTGAGGTGCTATGAAGCCCATGGCAGCCATCAAGTGTACCGAAGTGTACGGGTGCTACCTGATAGGATTATCCACAGGGGAGCTGAAAAAAGGAAAGAAAACAGAAAAGGTACGAAGGTAAAAAGGCGGAGTCCTACAGCTCTAGCCGCAAACTGTTCTCATTGTAATTTAATTAGTACGTCAAGGCGCATTGATACAGGTAGTGCGATAAGCAACATGCTATTTGGCATGCTGAAACCAAGGGAGAGCTGCATGTGGGTCCTAAAAACAGGTAAAGTTATCATTGACGGAATCACCTAAAAAGTCCCCCATATGTCTGTGTTTCTCGCCATCTTGGTGTGTTTATCCTTCAAGAGGACCGATGACCAGATCATCAGATGGTGCCTGTGGGATTGAGACCTGAAAAGGAAACAAGTAAAAGTGAAAGTATGTGTGTATCTGATGTTGATTGAGCCGTACTACGGACCACAAGCTAGCTATGCCTCCGTCGATGCCCATGGGATTTGTCGTGACGTTGCCCGATACAGAGGCGATGCACACCCCATGCGCTTTACCGATGAGGTAATGCAGCACTAGTTCCCGGAAGGGTTTAAGCCTGTAAACATTGAAGCATACGATGGAACGACAGATCCCGCTGTATGGATTGAAGATTTTCTTCTCCAAATTCACATGGCTCGCGGTGACGACCTCCACGCCATTAAATGCCTCCCCCTAAAGCTAAAGGGACCAGGAAGGCACTAGTTAAATAGCCTCCCAGAAAACTCTATTGGCGGCTGGGAAGATTTGGAGGATGCCTTTCGAGACAACTTCCAAGGTACTTATGTTCGGCCACCGGACGCCGATGACCTTAGTCACATAGTCCAGCAACCCGGAGATTCAGTCCGCAAACTCTAAAGTCGGTTCTTAATTAAAAAGAACCAAATCGTCGACTGTCCGGACGCCGAAGCCCTAGCGGCCTTTAAACATAGCATCCGCAACGAATGGCTTGCCTCACACCTCGGTCAGGAAAAGCCGAAGACTATGGCAGCTCTTACTGCACTCATGGCCTGCTTCTGTGCGGGCGAAGATAGCTGGTTGGCTTGTAGAAGCAACAGTACCAACGACCCTGGCACTTCGGAGGCCAGGTATGGTAACGGAAGGCCACGACATAACAAAAACAAACATCGGAACAATAGTGACAAAACTAAAGATACATCGGTCAACGCCGGATTCAGTGGCTCTAAACCCAGTCAGCGGAAGAAGCCATCCAAAGGAAATAGGGACGGCCCCTCTAATCTGGACAAAATACTCGACAGGCCTTGCCAGATTCATGGCACCCTTGACAAACCTGCCAACCATTCCATCAGAAACTGCTTGGTTTTTAAACAGGCTGGTAAGTTAAATACCGAACAAGGGGAAGAGGCCACAAAGCGAGGACGATGATGAGCCCCGCCCACCAAACATAGGGGGGTAGAAGAAATTTCCCCCTTATGTGAAAATAGTGAACATGATATACGTCACGCATATCCCCAAGAGGGAGCGCAAGCGCGCACTAAGGGACGTCCACGCCGTAGAGCCTATCGCCCCAAAATTCAACCAATGGTCTGCTTGTCAGATCACCTTCGATCGCAAGGATCACCCAACCAGTATCCATCACGGAGGTTAGGCAGCCCTGGTTCTCGACCCAATCATTAACGGATACCATCTCCCTCGAGTCCTTATGGACGGCGGTGGCAGTCTTAACTTGGTTTATCTAGACACTGTCCGTAAGATGGGCATTGACCCTTCAAGAATCAAGCCTAGTAATGATGTCTACTGCGCAACTTTATTCTTGCAGACACGTGTTGGGCCTCCAAGCGCAAAGTTTTGTAGGACAGTAGCAATTTTCCCTCAAGTGGATGATGCAAGGTTTATCAATTCGTGAGAGGTGTAGGGTTAAGATTGTCTCTCTCAAACGACCCTACAACCAAATACAAGAAATCTCTTGTGTCCCCAACACACCCAATACAATGGCAAATTGTATAGTTGCACTAGTTCGGCGAAGAGATGGTGATAAAAGTGTAATATGGATGGTAGAAATATATTTTTATAATCTGAATAAATAAAAACAGCAAGGTAGCAAATAGTAAACGGGCACAAAAACAGTATTTCAATGCTTAAAAACAAGGTCTGGGGTCCGTACTTTCACTAGTGCAATCTCTTAACAGTGCTAACATAGTTGGATCATATAATTATCCCTCAAAGTGTAACGAAGAATCACTCCCGAGTTCCTATTAGCAGAGAACAAAAGATAGGAATTGTTTGTAGGGTACTAAACCACCTCAAAGCTATTCTTTCCGTTTGATCTATTCAAGACTCCATACTAAAATAACACATAGCTATTGTTTCCGTTCGATATATCCTAGAGTTCGAACTAGAATAACACCAAAGCAAATTCATATTCATAATACTCCATCCACACAAAGAACTACAAGCAGACCCCAAGGTCTCCGTCGGAGAAAAGATAATAAAAACGTGCATCAACCCCTATGCATATATTACCCCAATATCACCGCGGGTATCCGCGAGTTGAATGCCATAACATATATCAAGTGAATCAATAAGATACCCCAATTGCCACCTCAAGTATTCATACTGCAAGACATATATCATGTGTTCTCATCTCTGAATATTCAATCCGACAAGACAAAACTTCAAAGGGTAAAGACTCAATTCATCACAACAAGAGTATAGAGGGGAGAAACATCATATGATCTGACTATATTAACAAAGTCCATGATATAGATCACGAGAGAGAGAGAGAGAGATTTATCACATAGCTACTGGTAAAAATCCTCAATCTCAAGGGTGGACTACTCCCTCCTCATCATGGTGGCCGCCGGGATGATAAAGATGGCCACCGGATATGATTCCCCCCTCCGCCAGGGTGTCGTAATGGGTCTAGATTGGTTTTCGGTGGCTGTGGAGCCCTGCAGCGGCGAAACTTCTTATCTAGGTTAGTCCCAAAAAATGATATAAAGTTCCTATAAAATGATTGTAAAACACCCAAGAATGATAAAATAACAACATGAATACTTCATAAATTATAGATAGGTTGGAGACGTATCAGCATCCCCAAGCATAATTCCTACTCGTCCTCGAGTAGGTAAATGATAAAAGAAATAATTTATGAAGTGTGAATGCTAGCAAAGTGCATAAGTTTGATCAATGATAATTTCAATCACTTTTCCTAGCATCATAACAACAATTCTTTCTTATGAAACTTCTCATGTTATAGTAGCAACCAATTCACATGTCAAGGTTTAAAACAATGAATTCTCTTGAAACTCAACAACCTATGTTCTTAGTCACCAAGCAATTGCAAATCAACTTATTCAACGGAGTTTAAGTAAGAGCTCCACATACTCAGCCATCATATAGTCTCTATGATTGCTAACACTCACCTTGTACACATGAGCAAAATGTTTCATCCGGACACATAGAAAGATAGGGGCTTATAATTTCGCCTCCCAACGTATTCACCTCAAGGGTGATGTCAACAATAATAACTCATGCTACCCATATTCAATTGGACATATGTGCCTAGATCTTTCCTCACCACATGATGCTTACCAAAAGAGAAAATAAAAAGGAATAGAGAGGAATACTTTGACTCTTTACATAAAAGTAAATGCTGAAAAGTAAAACATAGGCCCTCCGCAGAGGGAAGCAGAGGTTGCCATGTACTTATTTGTTTGTTTGCTCAACCCCTTAGTGCAAAAGAACATCATGTTGTATTGCCCCTTATGATAGCAACCTTTATTATGCAGTCCATCGCTTTTATTACCTTGCCATCACAAGTTCGTACAACGCTCAATTTCTCTTACACTAAATGATCTCACACTTTTAGAAGCAATTTTTATTGCCTTATTGCACCGATGACAACTTACTTGAAGGATATTGCTCAATCCTTAGGTAGGTATGGTGAACTCTTGAAAATAAGATTTGGGTTTTAAGGGTTTTTGGATGCACAAGTAGTATCTCTACTTGGTGCGGATTTTTTGGCTAGCAAATATGGGGGGCAAGCACCACATGTTGAAGGATCTATGACAATATAACTTCTATGTGAATATGAACAAACATAAACCCTTATGTTGTCTTCCTTGTCCAACATCAACAATTTTTGCATATATTTTGATGGGGGCTCACAATCACAAAAGATTCCCATGATACGTGAATTGCTTGTATGACCAATACTGTGATTGTCAAGCCTCAAAAGATTTCACTTTCTAAACCCAATGTGAAGCTACCACTAGGCATGATATGATTTCAACTTCATGACATTTAATTTACTCAACAATTTACTTATATGATATAAGTGAAGCACAAGAGTAAATGACATAGAAAAGAGCTTCGTTGGCGGGATGTGAATGCCACTTACTTAGCCTCCCTGGAAATTATTTGAGGACTCTATTTTATTTAAAAAACATTCAGATCTAAGTACTTTATTGAAACAGCAAGCAAAACAAAATAAAATGACATTCTAAGAATACCACAACTCATGTGAAGAAGCAAAAACTTAGGCTCAACCGATACTAACCGATAATTGTTGAAGAAGAAAGGTGGGATGCCTACCGTGGCATCCCCAAGCTTAGATGCTTGAGACTTCTTGAAATATTATCTTGGGATGCCTTGGGAATCCTCAAGCTTGAGCTTTTGTGTCTCCTTAATTCTTCTCATATCACGGTTTTCCTAAATCTCAAAAGCTTCATCCACACAAAACTCAACAAGAACTCGTGAGATAAGTTAGTATAAACCAATGCAAAAACCTTATCATTCTATACTGTAGAAAATCACTAAAATTATTATTCAACATTGCATACTAAATGCCTCTCTATATTTAATACTCATATCCTCAAATAAAATCAGTAAACAAGCAAACATATGCAAACATAACAGCAATCTGCCAAAACAGTAAAGTCTGTAAAGAATGCAAGAGTATCAATACTTCTTTAACTCCAAAAATTATTTAAATTTACCACACTATAGAAACTTTAGCATAGATCATTTTTCATAAAGTTTCAACATTTTATAAAATTCAGACTTTTCTAGGGAATTTTTGCAACAGCGGTAAACTTTATGTTTTCAAACAGCAACATGTATACTTGCAAAATAAGCATGGCAAAGGCTATCATTGCCACTTTTATTGAAATAAAAGATGCAAAACATTATCATAAATAAAATCAAGAAAATACTAAAAAAATAAATTGACGCTCCAAGCAAAACACATATCATGTGACGAATGAAAACATAGCTCCAAGTGAGGTTACCGATAATGTTGGAGACAAAAGAGGGGATGCCTTCCGGGGCATCCCCAAGCTTAGTTGCTTGGATCTTCCTTGAATATTACCTTGAGGTGCCTTGGGAATCCCCAAGCTTAGGGTCTTGTCACTCCTTATTCTCCTCATATCGACATCTCACCCAAAACTTCAAAACTTCAGTCACACAAAACTTAACGGAACTTTGTGAAATAGGTTAGTATGATAAAGAGCAAACCATTCCACTTTTGGTACTGTAAAATAAAAGATTCATAATTGTTCTCACACAATCCTACTATATCATATCATTTCCACAGTTTATATTGAGCAATATAAGCAATAGAAACTAGAAAACAAGCAAACTATGCATTGAAAACAGAATCTGTCAAAAACAGAATAGTCTGTACTAATCTGTAATCAAACCATATTTCTACTACTCCAAAAATTATGAAACATTAGGAACACGTGAGCAATTTGTGTATTAATATTCTGCAAAAATAATAAACTCAATGGCACTCTTCTGCTAAAAACCAGAATTATTTTCATGAGCGCAAAAGTTTTTGTTTTTCAGCAAGATCAAAGCAACTCTCACCCAACAAGATCCTAAAGGCTTTACTTGGCACTTTATAGAAACAAAAGTAATAAAACATGATTACTACAGTAGCATAATCATTTGAACACGCAAAAATAGTAGGTAAAAGTGTTGGGTTGTCTCCCAACAAGCGCTTTTCTTTAATGCCTTTTAAGTTAGGCATGATGATTTCAATGATGCTCGCATAAAAGATAAGAATTGAAATGTAAAGAGAGCATCATGAAGCATACGACTAGCACATTTAGGTCTAACCCACTTCCTATGCACAGGGATTTTGTGAGCAAACAACTTAAGGGAACAAGAATCAACTAGCATAGGAAGGCAAAACAAGTGCAACTTCAAAACAATCAACACATAGAGAAGAAACTT
Source organism: Triticum urartu (assembly GCF_056163025.1). Taxonomy (NCBI): domain Eukaryota; kingdom Viridiplantae; phylum Streptophyta; class Magnoliopsida; order Poales; family Poaceae; genus Triticum; species Triticum urartu. The sequence continues at coordinate 164,764,041 of NC_141876.1, read as the reverse complement.
GATATTATTGAGATGTGTAAGGGTATAAGTTCCTTACTCATAATAATTTTCAGAGACATCATGAATGGATTCAATAATATAGCTATCACACACAACACTCTTTTCATGATGCACAAGCATAGAGGATTTATTACTCTTTATGGCATACATGTCATCATAATAATCATCATAGGTAGCAACTTCATTGTCATAGTCAATTGAAACCTCTTCCAAAATAGTGGATGTATCACTAAATAAAGTCATGACCTCTCCAAATCCACTTTCATCAATATTGCAACAAGATTCAACACCCTCCAAAATAGTGGGATCACTACTACCTAAAGTTGACACTCTTCCAAACACACTTTCATCAATGTAATTATCATAAATAGGAGGCATGCTATCATCATAATAAATTTTCTTATCGAAAGTAGAAGGAATCAAAGGATCATATTCATTAAGCAAAGCATCCCCAAGCTTAGGATAAGCATTACTTCCAGCAAATAAATCTTCAAACATATCATACTCATCGAACATGGCATCCCCAAGCTTGTGGTTTTGCATACCATCACAATCATTCTTATCAATAGCATGAATGGCACCAATAGTATAGCAAACATTATTATCATATTCTTCCCAACATAATCATCACAACAAGAAATAGGCATAACAAAATCATCATCAATATCTTCATCCTCCACTATTATTTTTGATTAATTTTCATGAGGCACAACAATAGGAGCAACATCATTTGGGAGAGATGCCTTTTTACCTCTATTCTTTCTTTTTTTTCTTCACCACATCATGTGTGGGTTTAATTAATCTTTTCAAGCTTCTTATTGATGAGATTGTTTGGATAGGAAGCTCCTCCTCGTTACCTGATTCACCATAATAAACACTGGGAGGGTATTGGGAAATATTTTCCCTTTCATTAGTACTCTCTTCATATTCTATTTGTTTTCTTGACTTTAGATAGTTGGCAATATAGGGATTCTCAATGCAATTTACCGCACAAAACATATAAATTTCCTCTAGATCAAAATCAAGAAATCTCTTGGGATTTGGAAAACCCTTAGTTATATGTTTCATTTCTTCATACCCCAAAAGAAGACTAAGCTCTTTATGATGCTCAAGGGAAATCAAGTTACACCATTTTTGGACACGATTTGATCATGAAACAATTTGCATTGGAGATTTAAATGGCCACGTTCATTGCAAAGTTCACAAGGATGGCGAAAAAAATTATATCTTTCAGCACAATCATCTAGCCTCTCTTGCAACCTTTTCATTTCTAAATATTTATGCTTCTTACAAAATCTATCTTCCCTTTTTGGTGTGCAAAGGCACTCCCAATTCACTCCGCAAAAAGTGACATGCTTATAAGAAACATTTTTGTCATGACTTGTGCAATCATCATTAGCATTTTGGATATTCAGAGAATTAATACTAACAACATTGAAATCATGCTCATCATTCAAATATTTTGTGCCAAGCATTTTATTGACTTGTTCTTCTAACAATTGAGCACAATTTTCTGAACCATCATTTTCAAGAAAGACATTATAAAGATGATCAATAATATGATGCAACCTAAATTCCATTTTTATGTAGTTTTCTTTTATAAACCAAACTAGTAATAAAACAAGAAACTAAAAGATTAAATTGCAAGATCCAAAGATATACCTTCAAGCACTCACCTCCCCGGCAATGGCGCCAGAAAAGAGCTTGATGTCTACTACGCAACTTTATTCTTGTAGGCACATGTTGGGCCTCCAAGCGTAGAGTTTTGTAGGACAGTATCAATTTTCCCTCAAGTGGATGACCCAAGGTTTATTAATCCCTGAGAGGTGTAGGGTGAAGATGGTCTCTCTAAAACGACCCTGCAACCAAATATAAGAAATCTCTTGTGTCCCCAACACACCCAATACAATGGCAAATTGTATAGGTGCACTAGTTCGGCGAATAGATGGTGATAAAAGTGTAATACGGATGGTAGAAATATATTTTTATAATCTAAATAAATAAAAAAAGCAAGGTAGCAAATAGTAAACGGGCACAAAAATGGTATTTCAATGCTTAAAAACAAGGCCTAGGGTCCGTACTTTCACTAGTGCAATCTCTCAACAGTGCTAACATAGTTGGATCATATGATTATCCCTCAAAGTGTAAGGAAGAATCACTCCCGAGTTCCTCTTAGCAGAGAACAAAAGATAGGAATTGTTTGTAGGCTACTAAACCACCTCAAAGCTATTCTTTCCGTTCGATCTATTCAAGAGTTCGTACTAAAATAACACAAAGCTATTCTTTCCGTTTGATCCATCCTGGAGTTTGTACTAGAATAACACCAAAGCAAATTCATATTCATAATACTCAATTCACACAAAGAACTACAAGGAGACCCCAAAGTTTCTGTCGGAGAAAAGATAATAAAAACATGCATCAACCCCTATGCATAGATTACCCCAATATCACCGCGGGAATCCGCGAGTTGAATGCCATAACATATATCAAGTGAATCAATAAGATACCCCAATTGTCACCTCAAGTATTCATACTGCAAGACATATATTATGTGTTCTCATCTCTGAATATTCAATCCGAGAAGACAAAACTTCAAAGGGTAAAGAGTCAATTCATCACAACAAGAGTATAGAGGGGAGAAACATCATATGATTCGACTATATTAACAAAGCCCATGATATAGATTGCGTGAGAGAGAGAGAGATTTATCACATAGCTACTGATACAAACCCTCAACCCCGAGGGTGGACTACTCCCTCCTCATCGTGGTGGCCGCCGGGATGATGAAGATGGCCACCAGAGATGATTCCCCCCCCCTCCGCCAGGGTGCCGGAACAGGTCTAGATTGGTTTTCGGTGGCTGCGGAGCCCTGTGGTGGTGGAACTTCTTATCTAGGTTAACCCCTAAGGGTTTCGGAATATTTGGGAATTTATAGTGCAAAGAGGGGTGCGGGAGGCCACTGAGGTGGGCAGAACCCACCTGGGCGCGCCAGGAGGCCCTGGCGCGCCCTGGTGGGTTGTGCCCCCCTCGGGGCACCCCCAGGTGCAGCTCTGGTCCATTGGGTTCCTTCTGGTCCCAAAAAATCTCTGTAAAGTTTCTCGGTGTTTGGACTCCGTTTGATATTGATTTCCTGCGATGTAAAAAAACAAGCAAAAAACAGCAACTGGCACTTGGCACTGGGTCAATAGGTTAGTCCCAAAAAATGATATAAAGTTTACATAAAATGATTGTAGAACACCCAAGAATGATAAAATAACAACATGAATACTTCATAAATTATAGATACATTGGAGACGTATCAAGTAACACCACCTTTAAAGGAATGATACCAGGTGTAGAGGCCCGCTGCACAGGCTCATTAACATTGGAAGTAGTCTTCGGATCGTCGGACAACTTTCGAAGTGAGAACTTGATCTTTGACATCATCCCCTCCCGCAACAGTTATCATACGCTGCTCGGACGAACTGCCTTCGCCCGTTTCAACGCAGTCCCGCATTATGCGTATTTAAAGCTCAAAATGCCCGGACCGCTCGGCGTTATCACAGTCAATGGAAACATGGAACGCTCCCTCTGTACTGAGGAGCACACCGCGGCCCTTGTAGCCGAGGTGCAGAGCGGCCTCATCAAGCCGAGCACTTCATCGGTCATCAAGACCCCGGACACCGCTAAGCGAGTCCGGCCTACTCTCTAGAACGATAGTTCGGTGGATCCAGATCTGGACTAGTAGCTTCGCCTCTACCGATTGCCCCATAAAACCGCGGAATATGTAGCGCGTGTGCATATTTATGCACTTACAATACCCTGGGCAATGACGGAGGCACACTGCGGACAAGGTCTATAGTTCGGCTCGACCCTATTTGGACCTTAACCTTTTTTTTCCTTTTTCTTTTCTTTCTCCCTCATATTACAGGTTCATTAAAACCTAGTTACCCTACGGTCGTGCAAGGGCACTTTTCCAGACCCCTTGTGTATAAACGATCGTCGATTGCTCCTCTCAAAGGATTTCTTACCAAGGAGAAACGATGCAGGCGTGCGGCAGGGCATCAACGGGATCTTTAAGACTACCTTTTCTTTTTAGGCCCTGTATACAGCTTCCCATGTGTACAAATTCTTGGCATGTAAAATAGCCTTGATGTTTATGGCATTATCTGTAATAGCACGTCTTGACGTATTAATCAGAATATCAAGGAAGCAGTTTATCGCCAACCCCTATTCGATATGGGCTTATTTTATAATATGTATTCCCTCCTTGCTTTAGTCCGGCCTAAATGTCGGGGGCTCTACTCGGCCACGTATATATTCAAAAGTCCAAACACTTCTAGGGTATACTTCGGCATCCCTAATATTGCATTATATGCATCAGCTCCGAATCATGTCTTTGGTCTATAGTTGGGTTGCCTGGCTCCTGTGGTTACGACCTTATGTTTCGCTAGTTCGGCTAAGGTAGTAAAGGGAGAACTACTACGATTGTGTTTCTGGTTCGCTCGATCAAACACCTCAGTAGAGAAAGCCAAAAATTGACTGTCATGATATGGCCAGAGCTGGTCGGCGATTCTGCGATTTACTACAAATCTTTTGTGAGTTACTTCGTGTTATACGAAGGGCTGGTCTTCGCCGAGTCATGCGAAAAAGGCATCCTAGTTCGGATGGTCGCTTATGCACCAGGGGCTAGTACTTAGCTCCACCGTCAAACTCCTATGGCTAAGTGAAAGAAATAAAGTCGTATAGGTTGATTGCCCGGTTCGCTATGTAGACACCTCCTTTACCGACCAAGACGTTGGGTCAAGTGTGCTCACGCGCTACACTGAACACCCCCGTAGCACCTACGTGGGGGATGAAGCTGGCGACTAGCAATCTTTCAAAATTAAAACGGACGCACATGAGGAAAATAACTTCAGATAAAGGCATAAATCTATATTACAAGCCTTGATTCACAAAATAAAGTTCTGACGGCCCGAATCATGTTACTCAAACATAACATTCTTTGAGCATTGGCCCTCTACTATTCGGGCACCCGCCAGGAAATGTTCAAAATATCTCTTCGGCTTGCGGTGATCCTTGCCTTCGGACGGGCCTGCAGTTGCCACGTCGGTGGCCTTCATCTTCGCCCAATGCATCTTGAAACGGGCAAAGGCCATCCACACACCCTCTATGCACTCTGAGCGCTTCACATCTTCAACTTGGGGCAGCGCATCGACGAGTCGCCTCACCAAGTAGAAGTAGCTGCTAGGAATGGGTTCGGCTGGCCAAAGCTGGACTATGAGATCCTTCATGGCCAAGCCGGACATCCTATGCAGCTCCGACAGTTGCTTCATCTGGTTGTTCAATAGTGTCGGGTGCTCCGGCACCAGGAATTATGACCAGAACAGCTTCTCTGTCGAGTTCCCCTCCTGGACTCGGAAGAACTGTGAGGCATCGGCAGCACTCCTCCGAAGATCCGCAAAGGTGCCTGGAGAACTCTACAGTCGATTAAGCAAGGCATATCTTTGACCCCCAAATATACTCTGCAAGAGAAACGGCTTACCAGCCGCTATCTATTCGGCCTGGCGGATCTCTTCATGAGTACTCCGAGACACGATCCGCACCTCTTTCACCTCCTGGAGGGCTGTGGCAAGTTCGGCTGCTTGGGCCGAAGTCTTCTCCTCCAAGGCCTCGCACTTGACGATGGCGTCCTTTAGTTCTTGCTCCACCTCGGCCACCCTCTCTTCGTGCTGGCGGCGGGCGACCTGTTCGGCCATTAGTTCAGCAAACGCCTTGTCAGCGGCTGCTTTGTTTGCCTTTGCCTCCTCCTTAGCCTGGACAAGAGCACTCTTGAGGGTCTCGACCTCGGTCGTGCTACCTGCACTCATAATCATAGAAGTACATGAGTTACACTCCGACCTTGCATATCACTTCAGATATATGATCAAACTCTTTTAAAGTACACACATACCATGCACCTCATTGAACTGCTTGTTCACATGGTTGATCTCATCATCAGCCAGCTTCAGTTTCTGATTGAGTTCGGAAACTTCAACAGCCTGGGCGGTTGCCGCCAATAGGGAAGCATGTTATAAAATAGAAAAGTACATCACCTCTTCTGAATACTATGTGATCCTCTGTTCGACTTTTTTCAAAACTGGACAGAGTCTCAGGGGCTACTATCTATATACATGTATATTTACTTCATATGAAAAAGCGTCTAGAGAATTACATCGCATACCTCGAAGCCTGTTAGTAGGCTGGTGAAGGCTTCGTTCAGCCCGCTCTTCACGGACTAAACCTTCTCTACCACCACACCCATCAGGGTGCAGTGCTCCTCCACGATGGAAGCACGTTGTAGCGCTTCCACCAGAGTATTCGGCGCCTCCGGATTAATGGAGGTCGCCGTCAGAGCTGATGCTCCCCCCTCCTTCAACGGGGGCCGCTCGCCCAATTCCGAAGCCACTTGGGTCTCTGGAATGATGTCCGACTGGGGGCCAGATTGATCAGGACCCCCGTTGTCGGTCGCCATGGGGGTCGCACCCCCCATGTCTTCGGCAGCCGAGGTATCACCCTCGGGCGCCTTCTCGGCAGCCTCGCTCGCCCCTCCCCCGCCAGGAGAGGTCCTTCAGGACAACACCTTGGTGTCATCCCCAATGGTTGGCGAAGGACCTCGCGGGGGCCTTTCTCTCTCCGCCATCTTTGGTGGAAGAGAACTCCCCTCAGATAGTGAAGGGTTGGGGAGGTCGCGAGCAGGGCTGAAAGATACACAGTATAATATGTTATATTATAAAAACATAGTGTTCCGAAGACATATAATAGATCTTTGAGCACTTACGATTCAGCCAGGGGCTTCACCCTGGGAAGCCTCTTGGGGATGGGTTCGGCCTCCGAATCCGAACCATCTGAGAGGACCATCTTCCCCCTCTTGGGCGCCTCCTCCTCCGGGTCTGTGGAGGCTACCCTCTTCTTCTTCTTCCCCTTAAGAGGGGAGTCACTTTCCGCCTCCTCCTCCTCCTCTTCGTCTTCATCTCCCTCATGGGAGTCACTTGCGCGGTTCGGTGATGTAGAACCACTCATGTTGCACACCTTAACAGTCTCCATGAAGGGCCCCTTAGGCCAAATGTTGTTGGGGAGCTTGCTCACCATGGCGCCGCCGCAGTCTGCATGCTGCCCGTCGACCACCTTCGGCTTCACATTGAAGACCTTGAGCCATAGGCTGAAGTGTGGGGTGATGCGGAGTAGCACCTCACACACGACGATGAACGCCGAGATGTGAAGGAAAGAATTCGGGGCTAGATCATGGAAATCTAGCCCGTAGTAGAACATGAGGCCCTAGACGAAGGGGTGGAGGGGAAACCCTAGCCCGCAGAGGAAGTGGGGGATGAATACAACCCTTTCGCTAGGCTCCGGGGTGGGGATGACCTGGTCCTTGGCAGGGAGCCAGTGCGCAATGTCCCCAAACAGATACCCCGCCTCCCGGAGCTCCTTGACATCCTTCTCGGTGATGAAGGAGGCCTCCCACTTGCCCTTTGAACCGGATCCAGACATGGCTAGAGAGGCTAGTGGCGGTGGGAAAGATTGAAGTTTGGGCGTTGGAGCTCGAAGACGTGAAAACAGTAGAAGGAAGAAGGCGTGGGGAAATTAAGGGAACCTTTATCCTCTTATATAGGCTGTGAATATCAAACGCCCCCCCCCCCCTCAAATCCTTAAAACTCGCCTGTTCCCAAGGGGTCGTGCAAACGGCACGGTTGGATTACCCAAAACCATATTGATGAGGATCCCGTAAAGGGCGGACATGATTTCTATTTTGACAAGACATGTCAATGGAGGTTGTGCCTCGAAACGCAAAGCGGGAGGTGTAAAAATGGTTCGAAATGTTAAGAGGCCAGACGTGACGTTTCGCCGAAAAAGTTGTCAGTGGAAAGACATTGTTTTGTTTGGTATCTTACCTTTGTGGCTAAGGGTTGTAACACTTATACAGAGCTGGATATAGTTCTTTTGTTCAGAAGATTGCTTTCTACTCAGGAGAAGTAACCCACCTTGCAATGCCGAAGACAACGCGCGTGCCGAAAATATTGTATTTGAAGACTAGTTCAGGGGCTACTGAGAGAGTCTTGGATTAGGGGGTTCTCAGGTGTCCGGGCTACTGGATATGGGCCGGACTGATGGGCCGTGAAGATACAAGGCATAAGGCCTTCCCCAGTGTTCGGGTAGGACTCTCCTATGCGTGGATGGCAAGATCGGTGTCCGGATATGTAACTTCCTTCCTCTGTAACTGACTCTGTACAACCCTAGGCCCCTCCGGTGTGTATATACACCGGAGGGTTTAGTCCGTAGAGGCTATCAGAATTCATAGAGGCTAGACAACTAGGGTTTAGCCATTACGATCTCGAGGTAGATCAAATCTTGTAACCCCTGTACTAATCAAATACAATCAAGCAGGACATAGGGTTTTACCTCCATTAAGAGGGCCCAAACCTGGGTAAACGTCATGTTCCCCATGTCCCTTGTTACCTTCGATTCTCAGACACATAGTTTGGTACCCCTACCTGAGATCGGCCGGTTTTGACACCGAAAGCGTGTGCTATGGGCCGGCGAGCTGGTGCCCCGGCCGGAGCTACGCGCGAGCATGCGCTGGGAGCCGGAGCTGTTGCGGAGGCATTGCGGAAAGAATGAACAGGTGTGGTTGGAGCAAGGGCGTGGTCAACTCGGTAGAAGTGCATGCTCTAGCCAATGCAACCAAAAGACCGATCTGATGGAAGAGACTAGGCAGAACATTATACATCAACACTCCCCCTCACGTGTGGTTCCCTCAGGCCTAAACATGGACCGAAAGTGGGCTGCAATTTAATTGCGCCAGTCGGGTCTTGAACTCAAGACCTCTTGGCTCCGATACCATGTAGAAGTGCATGCTCTAACCAATGCAACCAAAAGACCGATCTGATGGGAGAGACTAGGCAGCACATTATACGTCAACAAACTCAACGGGAGATCAAACGATCCTAATCAGGGCGAATCTACGGGTGGCAAGGCAGCTGATTCTTTCCCAGGATCAGCTGGCTTACACCTAGTAGTGGCCCAACAACGCTAGCATTACCTAAAATCCTTATCATCAACTGGCTGATCAAACTACAGATGTAAGCCGTCTCCTCCGCACGCCACGTGACCCGCTGGGGCCCACGGATTGTAGCTCCCTCTCTATCCTCCTTTATCCTTATCCCAACTGACGAAGCATTCACCACCATTTTTCCTACTACCTCCATGCATTGACCAGAGCTTTCCCCTTCCCTGTACCATCTCCTCGATCTCATCGGAGGAGCACCGCTCACGGCAGCACTCGCTGGTGCTAGAACCTCGGAGCCTCGAAGGGGTGCTGCAATTGATCTATGGCGCCGTAACCGGTGGTTGCAGCTGGCATGGTTGCTGCAATCCACCATTGCTGACGGCCAATGTTACAAGGCCGCATTCATACGACGGTGCCACAGCCAGCATCAACCTCGCCGATGTTTCAACGGTATGGTTCGTCGCAAGCCACACATGGGTGCTACAAAGGTATTGGTTACAACAGTCGTCATGCTGCAACCGCGGAGCTCGTCGGTGCCGTAGACGCAGCCGATGCTCCAACCAGAGCTTGTCGAGCATGCAATCATGGCGGCGCTTCAACAGAGTTTGGTCGGGTGTTGCTCATGCAGCATCGCGTGCAACCGGCGCCGCTATGATGGAGCATTGCGGCCCTCTGACCACCTTCATGCTTGTCATATGTGTGTTGCGTTGCAGCGTGCTCTGGCATGGCGAGCTCGCCGGATTCATAGGGGTGGTGCGTTGCAGCATGATATGGCGTAGCGAGCTCATCGGTGTTTTGCTAATAGTTTGACACGCGTGGCTGTCGGTGTCAAAACCGACGGATCTCGGGTAGGGGGTCCCGAACTGTGCGTCTGAGGTTGATGGTAACAGGAGACAGGGAACACAATGTTTACCCAGGTTTGGGCCCTCTCAATGGAGGTAAAACCCTATGTCCTGCTATATTAATATTGATGAGTATGGGGGTTACAAGAGTTGATCTACCACGAGATCGTAATGGCTAAAACCCTAGAAGTCTAGCCTATCTGATTATGATTGATTCTACGGACTAAAACCCTCCGGTTTATATAGACACCAGAGGAGACTAGGGTTATACAAAGTCAGTTACAGAGAAAGGAATCTTCATATCCAAGTGCCAAGCTTGCCATCCACTCCAAGGAGAGTCCCATCCGGACACGGGTGAAAGTATTCGGTCTTGTATCTTCATAGCCCATCAGTCCGGCCCACGTCCAATAGGTCGGATGCCCGAGGACCCCTTAGTCCAGGACACCCTCAGTAGCCCCTGAACCAGGCTTCAATGACGAGGTGTCCGACGCGCAAATTGTCTTCGGCATTGCAAGGCGGACTCCTCCTCTGAATACTCCAAAATAGGCTTCGAACACGAAGAACGTGTCCGAATCTACAAAGCAAGTACCACACACCACCACAAAGAATATAATATTTCACGAGTCCAATCTGCTAACAATCTTTTTGTAACGTGACATCACGTTCCTGCCCGGTTATTATTTCGAACCGTTTTTTTGCCTGTCACTCCATGTTTCGAGACGCGGTTTTATTGGCACGTTTTGTTGAAGCAGAGATCGTGTCCCCTTATCGTGGGATTCTCATCAATACGGGTGTGGTATCCCAACCGTTCTATTGGCATGATTCCTTAGGAATAGGCAGGTTTTAAGGCATGGGAGGAGACGTTCGATATTCATCGTCTTTATAAAGGGGATACGACCCGGCTTTCTCCTTTACGCCAACCCTTTCCTCAACCTCTACAACCTCGAGTTCCAACACCCAAGGTTCAATCTAAGTGCTTCGAGCTTCCCAGTCATGTCTGAACCTAGCCCTCAAGGCCAGTGGGTGGATTCCTCTATCACAGAGGAGGATATTGCGAAGCTCTGGGCAGCAAGGTACCTGACCACAGAAATCCCCCACAGGCTTCCTTCTGAAGGGCAGGTTATTCCTACCCCCAGATCTGGTGAGAGGGTTGTATTCATCTCCCACTTCCTCTAAGGGCTAGGGTTCGCTCTTCACCCCTTTGTTCGGGGGCTCATGTTCTATTATGGGCTAGATTTTCACGATCTAGCCCCGGACTCTTCTCTTCTCACGTCGGCGTTCATCGTCATGTGTGAGGCCTTTCTCCGTATTCCCCCACACTTCGGCTTATGGCTCAAGTCCTTTACTGTGAAGCCGAAGGTAATCAAGGGGAAACAAGCGGAGTGTGGTGGCGCCGCGGTGAGCAAGCTCACCAACGCTCTTTGGCTAAAGGGATCCTTCTCAGAATCTTCCAACTTATGGCAGCGGGAGTGGTTTTACATCACTGAACCCCGTGGTACCAAGTGGGCAGCTACACCTGCGTTCCAATATGGCCCTCCAATTCAACTCGCTTCATGGATCAACAAGGGGCTGGACTGGGGATCAATCGACGAAGTGCATACTTTACAGAGCCGCATCCGGAGTCTCCATGAGAAGGACACCGGTCTCATCGACGTGATTCAAGTAATGTTAGTCCGCCGGGTCCTCCCGTGCCAGCGATGGCCCCTCCGTATGTGGGAGTTTAATCCGGAAGGACCACGAACCCTTCAGCACTTCTTCGGCATGACGCGTGGAGGAATGTGGAAGTTATTTTTCGGGACACGAAAACAGTGGCCGGACACCACCGAGGACATCGGCCTTGACTGTAATCATCCGGATACCTCGGTAAGCACTTGACTCCTGGACACAGCATAATTAAATACCCTGTAATAAGATACTAAGAAAACCATCTTTTTCCAGGGCTGGACGAAGAAGGCGGAGCGAATTAGGTGTTCGGCCCCTCTTCCCGAAGATTTAGCTAGTCCTGTGTTAACAAGGATGCTGGTTCCGGCACCATTCTAGGTGCCAGTGAAAGAGGACAATGAGGAAAGCAGGAAGGCCAAAGGTGGCCTCCATTTTGAAGGTACACCAATCACTGTGTCCGGAGAGGTTAAGGTTCCCTCTTCCGAGGATAAAAGAGAAGGAGAAGCTGACATCCTTCCTCCTCATGGTAAGAAAAGGGCCGCCCCCGAAGGTCGAGAGGTAAAGGCTCCTAAGCGGGGTAAGACGCTCCTATCAGGCGGTTCGGATTCGGAAGACAACATTGTCGCGTAGTTCCTCCGTAAGGACAAGCCTTTAGCCGAATCATAATTGAACAAGGGTGTTTTAAACACGTCCAGTTACTTTTCCTGTTCACAAGGATAACATCTAGAATACATGTTCTGTAGTCCGGTACGCAGTCTTCCTCAACAATCCTCTTCGGGGGATCTTCTTCCGGAGATGATGGAAAGTGACACGCCTCCATAGGATTCCTCGCCCAATAACGCGGACGACTTTGAGGTGTCGTCCTGCAGGATCTCTCCCGATCAACAAGTGGTGCAGAGGATAATGAAGACAACGCCCCAAGGTGAAACATCGGTCGCCCAAGGTCTGAGGTGTGTGGAGACCAACAATAAAGGCCCCGGACTATCTGGCTTACAGCCAGAGACGACTCTAGGGTCGAACGAACATATCCCTTCAAAGGGGGTCCGGACTCCCACAGCTGCTTCCCAGGATTCGGAGGCGCCGGATACACTGATGGACATGTTACGGTATTCGACCATCTCGGAGGAACATCGTCCCCTGAGGGGTATGGTGGTTGAGAGGATTATGTCCGCGAAAAGTGGATTGAATGAATCTTTCAAGGGCCTGCTAAGAGGCTTTGAGGTACATAATGTAATATTTCTGATTGTGCTCTATACGCAAAATGTACCTGTGTATGGATAGTAGCCCCTGAGACTCTGGTTGGTGTCCAAAAGGAGGCAATCAGAGGATCGAAACAGATATGCCCAGGAAATAATTTGATTAATTGGAACACAGGCTATTACGTCCACGAGGACTGCGTACGCTACACAGGTTGCAGGTCTGGAGCAAAAACTTGATGCGGCGAATGATGACGTCGTGCTTATTAACAGGTGGCTCGACGAAGCGCAAGGTATGTTTTGAGGTAGTCAGTGTGTGTATGTATAATAACATGAGCACGAAGCTAAGTATTATATACTGAGACATACATAACTGCAGATAGTGCTGCTGCGGTGGAGGCCCTTCGGGCTGAACTTGCCCGAGCCAAGGAGCAAGCCCGGATGAGTAATGTGGCTGCCCAGAAGGCAGCTGGTGAGTGAAAAGCCGAACAGGCTGCTCGGCGCCAATGCGAGGAGAGAATGTCTACCATGGCGAGCGAGCTAAAGGAAGCCACTGTCTGGTGCGAGTTCCTGGAGAGGGATAACAAAGCCAAAACGACCGATCTCGACAATGCCTTACGAGAGGCGAGGGAAGCACGATCCGAGTCTAGGGTGGCTCGGGAGGAGATCCGGCAAGCTGGGGAGATAGCGGCCGGTAAGCCTTTCTTATTACAGACTAAATTTGGCGATCTAAAATATGCCCTGCTTAATCAAATGTGGAGCTCTCCAGACGCATTCTTGGACTTGCCAAAGAGCGCTCCCGATGCAGCGCAATTTTACCAAGCGCAAGAGGGGTATGCAATGGAGAAGCTTTTCTGGACACAATTTGGCACGCCAAAGCGCCGTTCGAACAGATGGCCCAATGGGCCGAGCTCCACAAGATATCTGGTTCTGCCATGAAGGACATCATGGTCCGGCTGTGGCCGACTGAACCAATTCCAAATAGCCATTTCGGTTTGGTGCAGCGGCTTATGGATGTGGTGCCACGTATCGACGCCGTGAAGCGATCGGCGTGCATTGAAGGTGCACGGATGGCCTTTGCTCGTGTCAAGACGTATTGGGTGAAGATGAAGGCCACTGATATTGCAGCGAAGAGTCCGCCCGGGGGCAAGGACAAACACACGCCGGAGTATTATTTTGAAGATGTCCTAGAGGGCGCCCGCTTAATAGAGGTTCAGTGCTCAAAGGATATAGTCTTTGAGTGAATGTGCTGAAAATGTAAAAACAATACGATGATATTTTAAGGCTATGCCTAAAAGTTTTGGCTCCTCCTGTGCGGTTGTCTTTGTATAATCTGAAAGTTTTCCAGTCGTCGGCTTCAGCCCCCTCGCATAAAATGCGGGGGTGTTCGAAAAAGCACTTGATCACTCTTGACCCGACGTTTTGGTCCGTGAAGGAGGCGTCAATGCGGCGAACTAGGCAATCGGACTATAGGGCTTTAACACTTTCACTTAGCCATAGGAGTTTGACGGCGGGTCTACGATATAGCCCCTGGTATGTACGCTGTTATCCGAATACGGTGCATTACATAGTTGACCGGAAGAACGGTACTTCGTGAATACGGAAGGAATGGCGAAAGATTCTGATAAGTCATCGAGTGGTTGACCAGCTCTCGTCGCATCATGACAGTCAGTTTTCGGCTTTCTCTAGTGAGGTGCTCATCCGGATAAACCAAGACACAATCACAGTAGTTCTCCCTTTACTACCCTAGCTGATAGAGCGGAACGTAAGGTAGTAAGCACAGGAGCTGGGAAACCCAACTATTGACCAAAGACATGATTCAGAGATGATGCATATAAGGCCGAACTCGTGAGACTGAAGTGTGCTATAGAGCTGTTCGGACTTGCCGGCAATTTATTTGTTCCCATATTGAGCCCCTGGCAATTTGTGTCGAGGTGCGTGTGTGAAACAATCGAAGAAGCAAGATTCAGTTCTCTTTTTTTAAAGGGTGAATACTGAATATGGATTATGTTCACTGGGACCTTATTGATACGTCAATTGCCATTTTACAGATAATAACGCCATGACCCAGGCTATTTGACATGCCGGTGGTCGAAGGCTGAGGGAGAAGGCACTTTACAGGTGCTATGTCTTGAGCACTGCGTTGGTTTTCCCTTGAAGAGGAAAGGGTGATGAAGCAAAGTAGCATAAGTATTTCCCTCGGTTTTTTGAGAACCAAGGTATCAATCCAGTAGGAGACTACACGCAAGTCCCTCGTACCTACACAAACAAATAAGAACCTCGCAACCAACGCGATAAAGGGGTTGTCAATCCCTTCAAGGTCACTTACGAGAGTGAGATCTGATAGAGATAATAATAATGATAAGATAAATATTTTTGGTATTTTTATGATATAGATTGAAAGTAAAGATAAACGGTGCCAGAAATAGCTTGTTGACGGGAGATTAATATAGAGTAGAATAGACCCGGGGGCCATAGGTTTCACTAGTGGCTTCTCTCAAGATAGCATAAGTATTACGGTGGGTGAACAAATTACTGTCGAGCAATTGATAGAAAAGTGCATAATTATGAGAATATCTAGGCATGATCATGTATATAGGCATCATGTCCGCGACAAGTAGACCGAAACGATTCTGCATCTACTACTATTACTCCAGACATCGACCGCTATCTAGCATGCATCTAGAGTATTCAGTCCATAAGAACAGAGTAATGCCTTAGGCAAGATGACATGATGTAGAGGGATAAACTCAAGCAATATGATATAAAGCCCATCTTTTTATCCTCGATGGCAACAATACAATACTTGCCTTGCTGCCCCTGCTGTCACTGGGAAAGGACACCGCAAGATTGGACCCAAAGCTAAGCACTTCTCCCATTGCAAGAAAGATCAGTCTAGTAGGCCAAACCAAACTGATAATTCAAAGAGACTTGCAAAGATAACCAATCATACATAAAAGATTTCAGGGAAGAATCAAATATTGTTCATAGATAAAGTTGATCATAAACCCATAATTCATCGGATCTCGACAAACACACCGCATAAAGAGTTACATCAAATAGATCTCCAAGAAGATCGACGAGAACATTGTATTGAGATCCAAAGAGAGAGAAGAAGCCATCTAGCTAATAACTATGGACCCGAAGGTCTGAGGTAAACTACTCACACATCATCGGAGGGGCCATGGAGTTGATGTAGAGGCCCTCCGTGATCGATTCCCCCTCCGACGGAGCTCCAAAAAAGGCCCCAAGATGGGATCTCTTGGGTACAGAAGGTTGCGGCGGTGGAAATAGGGTTTCGTGGTGCTCCTGGATGTTTTCGAGGTATATGAGGAAGAAGTAGGTCGGTGGAACCACGAGGGGGAGGGCGCGCCCAAGGGGTAGGTGCGCCCCCCTGCCTCGTGGCCTCCTCGTTGGTTGCTTGACGTCCACTCCAAGTCCCCTGGATCACGTCTGTTCCAAAAATAACTCTCCCGAAGGTTTTATTCCGTTTGGATTCTGTTTGATATTCCTTTTCTGCGAAACACTGAAATAGGCAAAAAAACAACAATTTGCACTGGGCCTTGGGTTAGTAGGTTAGTCCCAAAAATAATATAAAAGTGTATAAATAATCCCATTGACATCCAAAACAGATAATATAATAGCGTGGAACAATCAAAAATTATAGATACGTTGGAGACGTATCAACAGGCTCTAAATAGAGAGTACGGTCTACCAAGAATTACTTGGACCTCCTGTCGCACGTCTGCGCCGCCTTGCCTCGGTGAAAGGACTCCTTGACAGGAATATCCTTTGGGTAGGTGAACGGGGTCGAACTCCAAAAGAGTCCGTGAGATGACCCGTCTTTGTGCCACCTGTGGTAAAAGGTAAAAAATGATTAGAAAAGAAAAGACAAGGAGGATATAAAAGAGCTTGTAGGCCTGCTCATATTGTGCCTTTGCTAATGACCAGGGTATTCTAAGTACATCATTGTGTACGCGTGGTATGAACTTCGCGGGTATGCGAGGCGAACGACAGAGGCCGAACTGCTAATCCAACTCTAAGATTGATCGGCCCCATTTAATAGAGGTCGGCGGCTTAATGGCCGATGAGATATGCGGCTTGATGAGGCCACTTGGTACTTTGACTGTGGTGGCCGTAGTATGACTCTCTGTACGAAGGGAGTGTTCCGTATTTCCATTTATTGTTATGACGCCACGTGGACCGGGCATCTTAAGTTTTGTGCGGGCGTAGAGCGGGACCGCATTAAAACGAGCCAAAAGCGGTACGCTCCAGAAGTGCATGGTAGCTACTGCGGGACGGGACAATATCAAAGGTCAAGCCTTCGCTTCGGAAGTTGTTCGGCGAACCAAAAACAACTTCTAGTTGATGGAGCCCCTAGAGTGATCTTCTACCCCGAATACTGCTCCCTCGAGGGTAGCTGTGGTGGGCTTGATTATTGAAGGATCGATGCCCATTTTGCGGATAGTGTCTTGGTAGAGCAGATTAAGGCTATTGTCGCCGTCCATAAGGACTTCTGTCAGATGGAACCCATCGATAATTGGATCGATGATCAGAGCCGTCGAACCTTTGGGACGGATATGGCGAAATTTTGGGGAAACGGCTCTATGGCGTATGCGTCCCGTAGTGCGTGCCTGCGCTCCCCTGTAGGGGTGTGCGTCGCGTATACCATATTTATGGTTTTTACTTCGGGGGGGGATGTTTCTGACGCCCGGTATTCGGCTGGCGAGTCTCTTCGTGATCGCTGTCACTGGGTAGCTCCTTCCCCTTGTGTTCGGCATTAAGTTTGCCGGCTTGTTTGAGTAGCTGGTTTATCGGGGGTGCCATGAATCTGGCAGGGCCGATCCAGTATTTTGTCTAGATTGGATGATCTATCTCTATGTGCCTCGAATGGCTTTTTCCGTTGACCGGGTTTGGAGCCACTGAATTCGGCGTTGACTGTCGTGTCTTGCATTCTTTTGCTATGATTGGGACGTTTGTGTTTATTGTGTCGTGGCTTGCCGTTGCCGTCTCAGACTTCGGAAGTGCCTGGATCGCTGGTGCCAGTGCTTCTACGAGTGAGCCAGTTGTCTTCTCCCATGCAAAAGCGGGTCATTAGAGCGGTAAGGGCTATGATGGACTTTAGTTTTTCTTGACCGAGGTGGCGGGCGAGCCACTCATCCCGGACGCTGTGTTTGAAGACCGCGAGGGCTTCGGCATCCGGACAATCGACAATTTGGTTCTTTTTAATTAGGAATCCAGTCCAGAGCTTCCTGGCTGACTCTTTGGGCTATTGGATGATGTGATTTAAGTCATCGGCATCTGGTGGCCGGACATATGTACCTTGGAAGTTATCGTGAAAGGCATCTTCCAGATCTTCCCAGTTGCCAACGGAGTTCTCTGGAAGGTTGTTGAGCCAGTGCCACGCTGGTCCCTTTAGTTTTAATGGGAGGTATTTGATGGCGTGGAGATCATCACCGCGGGCCATGTGGATATGGAGAAGAAAATCTTCAATCCATACCGCGGGATCTGTTGTTCCATCGTATGATTCGATATTCATGGGTTTAAACCCCTCTGGGAATTAGTGCGCCATTACTTCGTCAGTGAAGCAAAGAGGGTGTGCGGCGCCTCTATATCAGGCCACATCGCGACGTAGCTCAGATGGAGTTCATTTGCGGTATTCGGCCCGCACGTGATTAAGCTTGTCATGTCCAAATAGATAGCCATCGTCGCTTGTCGGGGCACACCCCCGCGATCCGTAGATCGATCTGCTATGTCCTGCTCTACTGTCCAGGTTCTGCCGAAGGTCATATGTATAGCCCGAGTTGTTTTATCCCGGCTTTTATAGTGAGGTAGTATGGGCTGGTGTTCAGCTTGGGTTGCCGCTTTGTCCCGACCACGTGGTGGTCGGTCAGCCGCATTGTGTGCTGATGGCATGGGCTCCAGCGCCTCGTCGTCGAATTGAGGTAGTAATTTGCGCTTCGGATAACTTTTGGATGGTCACTAGCGGCCGTATTCCTCGGCTGCCAGGACGTTAGTCCATTTATCATTGAGCAAATCCTGATAAGCTTGAAGCTGTTGGTGCTTCTTTTTCAGGCTCCTTGCGGTGGCTATTAGCCTGCGCTTAAAGCGCTCCTTCTCGAGAGGTTCCTCAGGCACGATAAAATCCTCGTCACCAAGGCTCACCTAATCCTCGGAGAGTGGAAGATAATTACTATCCTCTGAGTCTTTGTGCATGGCCTGTTCATCGGGGCTGACGCGCCCATCTTCCCGTTGGTCCAGTTCGGAAGTTGCCTCAACGGGGTCTTCATTGTCTTTAGCACCGTCCGGAGTGTTATCTTCTCCTGTGCCGGTGTTGCTATCTTTGCTGCGGCGTGATTTAGAGCGGCGTCGCTCACGCCGGCATTTTGGTTGTATCTCAGGAGGTTTATCCTCAACTGGATCTTCCTTGTCATTGCCACTATTCTCTTTTGGTGCATCTACCATGTATACATCGTATGAGGAGGTGGTTGTCCATCGTCCGGTGAACGGTGGGTTTTCGGCCTGCTCCTCTCGAGCATCGTCGTCCATACCGTCGATGTCTTTGGAGCCGTAATCGAGCATGTCGGTTAAGTCTTCAACAGTGGCTATTAAGTGGGTGGGGGTGGGAAGCGGAATTCTCCATCGTCAACCTCCAGTTCAAACCGGGTATGATTCGGCTGAGAGTCCCCCACTAAGGAGAGTGTTTTTAGTGAGTTTAGCACGTCGCCTAAAGGCGAGTGCCGAAAGATGTACGTGGAGCTGAATTCGATGATCAGTGTCTGATCAAACTCGTCGTGCGCAAACGCACATGGTTCGGAACTTGTAGCCAGAAACGGGTCCAGGGTTCCGGTGACACGGATCCCACTCGAGGTTGGGTCGGTGTGCGGCTCTGACGCCGCCGAGTCTGCGATTTTCATGGCGGGGTTGAGTCCCCCGTCCTTGGATGGCACAATCTACTCCAGATCCAGGGTCGGAGCAGTTACAGGCGCTATCCCCTGGGCATGGTTCGATGACAGATTTAAGTCAAGTTCATCGTGGCGGCAGGGAGCGGCTACCATGGTCTCGGATCCGTTGAAGATAAAGTCTCTGCGGATATCCGCGATGTAGTTCAAGCTTCCAAATCTGACCTGATGGCCAGGGGCGTAGCTATCGATCTGCTCTAGATGGCCACGCGAGTTGGCCAGCAGTGCGAAGCCACCGAATACGAAGATCTGTCTCGGGAGGAAGGTTTCTACCTGGACAACATTGTTGTAGACGATTGACGGGGCCATCGAACCTCCTGATGACGACACAGCGAAACTCTCAACGAAAGCACCAATGTCAGTGTCAAAACCGGCGGATCTTGGGTAGGGGGTCCCGAACTGTGCGTCTGAGGTTGATGGTAACAGGAGACAGGGAACACAATGTTTACCCAGGTTCGGGCCAACCCTACATACTGCTAGATTAATATTGATGACTATGGGGGTTACAAGAGTTGATCTACCACGACATCGTAATGGCTAAAACCCTAGAAGTCTAGCCTATCTGATTATGATTGATTCTACGGACTAAAACCCTCTGGTTTATATAGACACCGGAGGAGACTAGGGTTATACAAAGCCAGTTACAGAGAAAGGAATCTTCATATCCGAACGCCAAGCTTGCCATCCACGCCAAGGAGAGCCCCATCCGGACATGGGTGAAACTCTTCTGTATTGTATCTTCATAGCCCATTAGTCCGGCCCACGTCCAATAGGCCGGACGCCCAAGGACCCCTTAGTCCAGGATTCCCTCAGCGCATGCTCACCGGAGTTTGATGGGATGCTACATTGCATCATGCTCTATCGGGGCAAGCTTTTCGGCGCGGCTGCTCGCCGGAGTTTCATGGGATGCTGCAACGCAACATGCTTTGTTGCAGCTTGCAGGCGCAGCTACTCGTTGGAGTTTCATGGGATGTTATTTTGCAGCATGCCCTATCGCGACAAGCTTTGTCAGCGCGGGTGAGGAGTCCTAGATTATGGGGTCCTCGGGTGTCCGAGCTGTGTAGCATGGGCCGGACGAATGGGCCATGAAGATACAAGATAGAAGGCCTTCCCCCGTGTCCGGGTGGGACTCTCCTTTGCATGGATGGCAAACTTAACACCCGGATGCATAGTTTCTTCTCTTTGTAAACCGACTCTGTACAACCCTAGGCCCCTCCGGTGTATATATAAATCGGAGGGTTTAGTCTGTAGAGGCTATCACAAATCATATAGGCTAAACACCTAGGGTTTAGCCATTACGATCTCGAGGTAGATCAACTCTTGTGACCCCTATACTCATGAAATACAATCAAGCAGGATGTAGGGTTTTACCTCCATTAAGAGGGCCCGAACCCCGGAAAGATGGATCCAGCAGATGTCTCATCCTTAAACGAGCTACTTGATCGCATCGCCGCCCTGGGAGTTGCAACAGACTACGATCGGATTGGGCTTAAACCCGATCAGAGGGAAATCAGGTCCTCACCGATCACCCATCTGGTAGTGGTCGTAGAGGAACAAGCTGATAATACTTCTCCTCCTAAGTTAACAACAAGCTATGTTCGGATTTCTGAGTCCTGCGAGCCGGATACCCATCTTCAGGAAGAGACCTCATGTCCTCTGAACATAGAACTGGGCGTTGAGCCCGAAGACCGCCAGGACACTCTGGACCCTGGGTCGGTGACCTCGCAAATTCTTCAAACCCCGGATGCGATAATGGGTCAGGGTTCGGATTTTAGCCCGCCCACCCACCATAAGCAATATTACCTAAGCAATCCAGGTCCTCCAGACGTATGCGAGCTAATGTATGTACGACAACAACCTGAGGAAACAGTCCACCACTTCTGGGCCAGATTCCTCGTCAAAAACAAGATCAAGGATTGCTACGACGATGACGCAGTTTCTATATTTTGCCGCAACTGTATGAACGAGGGGATCCTTAACGCCCTCAATCGCTGCTGCATACTACACTTTGCAGATCTGGCACACATCATACAGAAGTACAGTGCAATGGAAAGCACCTGGAAGGCCCAAACAGCTCGGTGGGAACCTCCTGCTTTCAAGCAGCCCACCGGACGGACAAAAAGGATGCACCCTTACGGGGCACCTGATCATCATCCCATGGACAAAAAAGTCAAGCCCTTCACGGGACACAGAACTGTCCTTGACGACTTGCTCGATAAACCCTGTCAGATACATACGACACCAAATACTGAACCAACACATAGCCTTCAGGCATGTTGGGTACTCCGGCAGGTGGCTAAGAGCGGTGAGGCCATCCTCACCAGCATTCCTCTAGAGAGGCACTCTTCGAAAGATGCCGATCTCAACGTTTTTACGATCTTCAAGACCTTTTCTTCCAACAACCGGTGAAAAAGGGCATTACGCGACCTTGCCGAAGTCAACTAGGTAGCCGCAATAAATCCTTGGAGTGACATGGCGATAACCTTCACCACCGATGATGAGCCAAGGGCCAGATCAGTCCGAGCACCAGCAACTTTGGTCCTAAACCCAATAGTAGACGGCTTTCGGCTCACCGAATTGCTCATGGACGGCGGCAACGGATTAAACCTCATCTATGAAGATATGCTCCAGAAAATGCAGATGGGAAAAAGTCGCATTGAGCAAAGCGGCACCACTTTCTGAGGCATCATCCCCAGTCGAGAAGCAATAAGCTTGGGGAGGATCAAACTCGATGTTGTATTTGGCACGCCGGAGAACTATAGGTCCGAAGAGTTGCTCTTCCACGTGGCACCTTTCCACAGCGGATATCATGCCCTGTTAGAGCAAGAAGCATTCTAACGCTTTCAAGCCATACCCCATTACAGGTACATGAAGCTCAAAATGCCAGGGCCCAACGAAGTTATCACTATCACTAGTGATACAGATATAGCACTCTGCGCCAAAAACAAAACCGCATCCCTAGCCCTCGAGGCGCTTTCCTAGGCCCTTGCGGCCGAGGAATTAACCACTCTACGCTCTACAGTGGACAAGGACGATGTAATCCTCGACAAGAGACCCAAATCCACTTCCTTTAAGCCAGCAGAAGAAATAGTCAAATTTCAAGTATACCCAACGAATCCTAATAAAACAACAGCCATTGGAGACCAAGGGGAATCAATCCCCGTGGAGAATGGTGGGAAGGGCCGTACTTAGTTCGACCCTCAACCGGACTCAGTTCCGGAGACCGAGGCTGCTCCGGAATCCGGCACGCAACCTCCTTCGAAAGAAGGGGGATGCCTGTTCCCCCGGTGACCCCTGTCCAACTAGGGGCACCGGATAATCTGCTATAAGCGCTGCGAGGCGCTTCCATTGTGGATGAGCACCATGTCCTTATGGGCACGGTAATTGAAAGGGTCCAGTCCGCCAAGAGCGGACTAACCGAAGCCTGCAGCAGCTTGTTGATAGGTTTTGAGGTAAGCAATGCAAAATAGGAGGAAATACCAATATAGATAGTAGCCCCTAAGACACTGTCCGGTGTTCAAAAAGAAAAAAACCGGACAGAGGATCAATCTCCTATTGCAGGAAACTAACTAAATTTGTCTAAAATGTATGCGCAGGCGTCGCTGTTGGCCGCGCTCTCGCATACTGCCCAAGTCTCTGGACCGAAGCAGAAACTGGCGGAGGCTGAGGAGGAGCTGGGCCAGGTGAAGAGGCAGCTCCAGGAAAAACAAGGTAAGTAAGGACCTATTATGGATTCGAAAAAGGGGAAATGATATGCAATGACCGAAATACCATGATGTGAACAGAGGTGACGACCGAGGTCGAGGCCCTGAAAGTGGCCCTGGTCGAAACCGAGGGGAAGGCTGTCAAGGAGTAGGCCGCTCGTAAGAGGCTCAAGGCCCAGGTTAACGAAGTCCAACAGGAGCTCCAGGACGCGGTGAGGAAGTGCGAGACCTTGGAGCACAATGTGTTAGCTCAAGAGGCCGAACTTGCCAAGGCTCGTAAGAGTGTGAAGGCGGCCCGGATTGAAGCCCAGGACGCCCTCCATGAGATCCAGGAGGCCAGGAAGATCGCGGCGGGTAAGGCATTCAATATGCAAAGTAGGAGTGTGAAGAGGAAATTTCTTTTACTAACCCGAATTCGAAGTTCTCCAGGGGCCTTTGCTAATCTGCCACGCAGTGTGACCGACACTACGGAGTTCCTCCGAGCCGAAGAAGGGAGCTCCATGGAGAAGCTGTTCTGGTCGCAATATTGCGCGCCAGAACATCCGGTGCCCTTCAGCGATCAGCTGAAACAGCTAGTCGAGCTGCACAGGGTGGCCGAACTGGCCATGAAGGATATTATAATCCGGCTGTGGCCAGCCGAAGCTATTCCCAGCAGCTACTTCGGCCTCATGAATAAGCTGGTGGATGCCTCTCCTCGGCTGGATATCATCAAGCGGTCCGTCTGCATCGAGGGCGCCCGTCTAGCCTTCTCTTACTGCAAGGTCTGGTGGGCGAAGCTGGACGCTGTCAAGCTAGCGACCGGGGGGCTGCCGGAGGGCAAGGAGCACCGCACACCTGAGCGATACTTCGGCGATGTCTTAGAGGGGTCCCGCATTATTGCGGGTCATTGTGCGAAGGATACCATCTTTGAATGAATGAATTCGAGCTCCCTCTGCCTTGTATGATGAAACAAAGTGTTTATGCAATATAATGCTTATTATGTTTTTAAATTTTTACTTCCTGTGCGGCCGTGTTGCATGAAATCTGAGGGTTAACCAGTCGTCGGCTTCTTCCCCCACGTAGGTAGTACGGCGGTGTTCGGGATGTTATCTAAACAATCTTGATCCAATTAGATGGTCCTTGAAGGAGTTGTTTAGCGCAATGAACTAGGCAAACGGACTATGCGGCTGTAACGCCCTCACTTAGCCATAGGACTGCGACAATAAAAACATGGGCGCGGCCCCTAGTATCCGAACTAGAGTGCTATAAGCGTCTGATCGGGAAGTACCAATCATTCGCGTAATGCAGAAGAAATCTCCAACGATTTGCAACCTCCGAACAGCTGACCGGCTCTCGCCGCATTATGACACTCAGTTTTCGGCTTTCTCTACTGAGGTGCTCCTTTGGATAAACCAAGGCACAATCACAGTAGTTCTCCCTTTACTACCTTAGTCGATATAGCGGAATGTAAGGTAGCAAGCACAGGAGCAGGGCAACCCAACTATTGACCAAAGACATGATTTGGAGCCAATGCATATAATGCTAAATTCAGGGTGCCGAACTATACTTATAAAAAGTGTTCGGACTTTTGTTGTCGTAATGTGAGGTGCTATGAAGCCCATGGCAGCCATCAAGTGTACCGAAGTGTACGGGTGCTACCTGATAGGATTATCCACAGGGGAGCTGAAAAAAGGAAAGAAAACAGAAAAGGTACGAAGGTAAAAAGGCGGAGTCCTACAGCTCCAGCCGCAAACTGTTCTCATTGTAATTTAATTAGTACGTCAAGGCACATTGATACAGGTAGTGCAATAAGCAACATGCTATTTGGCATGCTGAAACCAAGGGAGAGCTGCATGTGGGTCCTAAAAACAGGTAAAGTTATCATTGACGGAATCACCTAAAAAGTCCCCCATATGTCTGTGTTTCTCGCCATCTTGGTGTGTTTATCCTTCAAGAGGACCGATGACCAGATCATCAGATGGTGCCTGTGGGATTGAGACCTGAAAAGGAAACAAGTAAAAGTGAAAGTATGTGTGTATCTGATGTTGATTGAGCCGTACTACGGACCACAAGCTAGCTATGCCTCCGTCGATGCCCATGGGATTTGTCGTGACGTTGCCCGATACAGAGGCGATGCACACCCCATGCGCTTTACCGATGAGGTAATGCAGCACTAGTTCCCGGAAGGGTTTAAGCCTGTAAACATTGAAGCATACGATGGAACGACAGATCCCGCTGTATGGATTGAAGATTTTCTTCTCCAAATTCACATGGCTCACGGTGACGACCTCCACGCCATTAAATGGCTCCCCCTAAAGCTAAAGGGACCAGGAAGGCACTAGTTAAATAGCCTCCCAGAAAACTCTATTGGCGGCTGGGAAGATTTGGAGGATGCCTTTCGAGACAACTTCCAAGGTACTTATGTCCGGCCACCGGACGCCGATGACCTTAGTCACATAGTCCAGCAACCCGGAGATTCAGTCCGCAAACTCTAGAGTCGGTTCTTAATTAAAAAGAACCAAATCGTCGACTGTCCGGACGCCGAAGCCCTAGCGGCCTTTAAACATAGCATCCGCAACGAATGGCTTGCCTCACACCTCGGTCAGGAAAAGCCGAAGACTATGGCAGCTCTTACTGCACTCATGGCCCGCTTCTGTGTGGGCGAAGATAGCTGGTTGGCTTGTAGAAGCAACAGTACCAACGACCCTGGCACTTCGGAGGCCAGGTATGGTAACGGAAGGCCATGACATAACAAAAACAAACGTCGGAACAATAGTGACAAAACTAAAGATACATAGGTCAATGCCGAATTTAGTGGCTCTAAACCCAGTCAGCAGAAGAAGCCATCCAAAGGAAATAGGGACGGCCCCTCTAATCTGGACAAAATACTCGACAGGCCTTGCCAGATTCATGGCACCCTTGACAAACCTGCCAACCATTCCATCAGAAACTGCTGGGTTTTTAAACAGGCTGGTAAGTTAAATACCGAACAAGGGGAAGAGGCCACAAAGCGAGGACGATGATGAGCCCCGCCCACCAAACATAGGGGGGTAGAAGAAATTTCCCCCTTATGTGAAAATAGTGAACATGATATACGTCACACATATCCCCAAGAGGGAGCGCAAGCGTGCACTAAGGGACGTCCACGCCGTAGAGCCTATCGCCCCAAAATTCAACCAATGGTCTGCTTGCCAGATCACCTTCGATCGCAAGGATCACCCAACCAGTATCCATCACGAAGGTTAGGCAGCCCTGGTTCTCGACCCAATCATTGACGGATACCATCTCACTCGAGTCCTTATGGACGGCGGCGGCAGTCTTAACTTGGTTTATCTAGACACTGTCCGTAAGATGGGCATTGACCCTTCAAGAATCAAGCCTAGTAATGATGTCTACTGCGCAACTTTATTCTTGTAGACACGTGTTGGGCCTCCAAGCGCAAAGTTTTGTAGGACAGTAGCAATTTTCCCTCAAGTGGATGATGCAAGGTTTATCAATCCGTGAGAGGTGTAGGGTTAAGATTGTCTCTCTCAAACGACCCTACAACCAAATACAAGAAATCTCTTGTGTCCCCAACACACCCAATACAATGGCAAATTGTATAGGTGCACTAGTTCGGCGAAGAGATGGTGATAAAAGTGTAATATGGATGGTAGAAATATATTTTTATAATCTGAATAAATAAAAACAGCAAGGTAGCAAATAGTAAACGGGCACAAAAACAGTATTTCAATGCTTAAAAACAAGGTCTGGGGTCCGTACTTTCACTAGTGCAATCTCTTAACAGTGCTAACATAGTTGGATCATATAATTATCCCTCAAAGTGTCACAAAGAATCACTCCCGAGTTCCTATTAGCGGAGAACAAAAGATAGGAATTGTTTGTAGGGTACTAAACCACCTCAAAGCTATTCTTTCCGTTTGATCTATTCAAGACTCCATACTAAAATAACACATAGCTATTGTTTCCGTTCGATCTATCCTAGAGTTCGAAATAGAATAACACCAAAGCAAATTCATATTCATAATACTCCATCCACACAAAGAACTACAAGCAGACCCCAAGGTCTCCATCGGAGAAAAGATAATAAAAACGTGCATCAACCCCTATGCATATATTACCCCAATATCACCGCGGGTATCCGCGAGTTGAATGCCATAACATATATCAAGTGAATCAATAAGATACCCCAATTGCCACCTCAAGTATTCATACTGCAAGACATATATCATGTGTTCTCATCTCTGAATATTCAATCCGACAAGACAAAACTTCAAAGGGTAAAGACTCAATTCATCACAACAAGAGTATAGAGGGGAGAAACATCATATGATCTGACTATATTAACAAAGCCCATGATATAGATCACGAGAGAGAGAGAGAGAGAGATTTATCACATAGCTACTGGTAAAAATCCTCAGTCTCGAGGGTGGACTACTCCCTCCTCATCATGGTGGCCGCCGGGATGATAAAGATGGCCACCGGATATGATTCCCCCCTCCGCCAGGGTGTCGTAATGGGTCTAGATTGGTTTTCGGTGGCTGTGGAGCCCTGCGGCGGCGAAACTTCTTATCTAGGTTAGTCCCAAAAAATGATATAAAGTTGCTATAAAATGATTGTAAAACACCCAAGAATGATAAAATAACAACATGAATACTTCATAAATTATAGATAGGTTGGAGACGTATCAGCATCCCCAAGCATAATTCCTACTCGTCCTCGAGTAGGTAAATGATAAAAGAAATAATTTATGAAGTGTGAATGCTAGCAAAGTGCATAAGTTTGATCAATGATAATTTCAATCACTTTTCCTAGCATCATAACAACAATTATTTCTTATGAAACTTCTCATGTTATAGTAGCAACCAATTCACATGTCAAGGTTCAAAACAATGAATTCTCTTGAAACTCAACAACCTATGTTCTTAGTCACCAAGCAATTGCAAATCAACTTATTCAATGGAGTTTAAGTAAGAGCTCCACATACTCAACCATCATATAGTCTCTATGATTGCTAACACTCACCTTGTACACATGAGCAAAATGTTTCATCCGGACACATAGAAAGATAGGGGCTTATAATTTCGCCTCCCAACGTATTCACCTCAAGGGTGATGTCAACAATAATAACTCATGCTACCCATATTCAATTGGACATATGTGCCTAGATCTTTCCTCACCACATGATGCTTACCAAAAGAGAAAATAAAAAGGAATAGAGAGGAATACTTTGACTCTTTACATAAAAGTAAATACTGAAAAGTAAAACATAGGCCCTCCGCAGAGGGAAGCAGAGGTTGCCATGTACTTATTTGTTTGTTTGCTCAACCCCTTAGTGCAAAAGAACATCATGTTGTATTGCCCCTTATGATGGCAACCTTTATTATGTAGTCCATCGCTTTTATTACCTTGCCATCACAAGTTTGTACAACGCTCAATTTCTCTTACACTAAATGATCTCACACTTTTAGAAGCAATTTTTATTGCCTTATTGCACCGATGACAACTTACTTGAAGGATCTTGCTCAATCCTTAGGTAGGTATGGTGAACTCTTGAAAATAAGATTTGGGTTTTAAGGGTTTTTGGATGCACAAGTATTATCTCTACTTGGTGCGGATTTTTTGGCTAGCAAAGATGGGGGGCAAGCACCACATGTTGAAGGATCTATGACAATATAACTTCTATGTGAATATGAACAAACATAAACCCTTACGTTGTCTTCCTTGTCCAACATCAACAATTTTGGCATATAATATTTTGATGAGGGCTCACAATCACAAAAGATTCCCATGATAGTGTATTTTCATGCGAAAGTTCTCTTCCTTATACTAATTATACGTGAATTGCTTGTATGACCAATACTGTGATTGTCAAGCCTCAAAAGATTTCACTTTCTAAACCCAATGTGAAGCTACCACTAGGCATGATATGATTTCAACTTCATGACATTTAATTTACTCAACAGTTTACTTATATGATATAAGTGAAGCACAAGAGTAAATGACATAGAAAAGAGCTTCATTGGCGGGATGTGAATGCCACTTACTTAGCCTCCCTGGAAATTATTTGAGGACTCTATTTTATTTAAAAAACATTCAGATCTAAGTACTTTATTGAAACAGCAAGCAAAACAAAATAAAATGACATTCTAAGAATACCACAACTCATGTGAAGAAGCAAAAACTTAGGCTCAACCGATACTAACCGATAATTGTTGAAGAAGAAAGGTGGGATGCCTACCGTGGCATCCCCAAGCTTAGATGCTTGAGACTTCTTGAAATATTATCTTGGGATGCCTTGGGAATCCTCAAGCTTGAGCTTTTGTGTCTCCTTAATTCTTCTCATATCACGGTTTTCCTAAATCTCAAAAGCTTCATCCACACAAAACTCAACAAGAACTCGTGAGATAAGTTAGTATAAACCAATGCAAAAACCTTATCATTCTCTATTGTAGAAAATCACTAAAATTATTATTCAACATTGCATACTAAATGCCTCTCTATATTTAATACTCATATCCTCAAATAAAATCAGTAAACAAGCAAACATATGCAAACATAACAGCAATCTGCCAAAACAGTAAAGTCTGTAAAGAATGCAAGAGTATCAATACTTATTTAACTCCAAAAATTATTTAAATTTACCACACTATAGAAACTTTAGCATATATCATTTTTCATAAAGTTTCAACATTTTATCAAATTCAGACTTTTCTAGGGAATTTTTGCAACAGCGGTAAACTTTATGTTTTCAAACAGCAACATGTATACTTGCAAAATAAGCATGGCAAAGGCTATCATTGCCACTTTTATTGAAATAAAAGATGCAAAAAATTATCATAAATAACATCAAGAAAATACTAAAAAAAATAAATTGACGCTCCAAGCAAAACACATATCATGTGACGAATGAAAACATAGCTCCAAGTGAGGTTACCGATAATGTTGGAGACGAAAGAGGGGATGCCTTCCGGGGCATCCCCAAGCTTAGTTGCTTGGATCTTCCTTGAATATTACATTGAGGTGCCTTGGGAATCCACAAGCTTAGGGTCTTGTCATTCCTTATTCTCCTCATATCGACATCTCACCCAAAACTTCAAAACTTCAGTCACACAAAACTTAACGGAACTTTGTGAAATAGGTTAGTATGATAAAGAGCAAACCATTCCACTTTTGGTACTGTAAAATAAAAGATTCATAATTTTTCTCACACAATCCTACTGTAGCATATCATTTCCACAATTTATATTGAGCAATATAAGCAATAGAAACTAGAAAACAAGCAAACTATGCATTGAAAACAGGATCTGTCAAAAACAGAATAGTCTGTACTAATCTGTAATCAAACCATATTTCTACTACTCCAAAAATTATGAAACATTAGGAACACGTGAGCAATTTGTGTATTAATCTTCTGCAAAAATAATCAACTCAATGGCACTCTTCTGCTAAAAACCAGAATTATTTTCGTGAGCGCAAAAGTTTTTGTTTTTCAGCAAGATCAAAGCAACTCTCACCCAACAAGATCCTAAAGGCTTTACTTGGCACTTTATAGAAACAAAAGTAATAAAACATGATTACTACAGTAGCATAATCATGTGAACACGCAAAAACAGTAGGTAAAAGTGTTGGGTTGTCTCCCAAGAAGCGCTTTTCTTTAATGCCTTTTAAGTTAGGCATGATGATTTCAGTGATGCTCGCATAAAAGATAAGAATTGAAATGTAAAGAGAGCATCATGAAGCATACGACTAGCACATTTAGGTCTAACCCACTTCCTATGCACAGGGATTTTGTGAGCAAACAACTTATGGGAACAAGAATCAACTAGCATAGGAAGGCAAAACAAGTGCAACTTCAAAACAATCAACACATAGAGAAGAAACTTGATATTATTGAGATGTGTAAGGGTATAAGTTCCTTACTCATAATAATTTTCAGAGACATCGTGAATGGATTCAATAATATAGCTATCACATACAACACTCTTTTCATGATGCACAAGCATAGAGGATTTATTACTCTTTATGGCATACATGTGATCATAATAATCATCATAGATAGCAACTTCATTGTCATAGTCAATTGAAACCTCTTCCAAAATAGTGGATGTATCACTAAATAAAGTCATGACCTCTCCAAATCCACTTTCATCAATATTGCAACAAGATTCAACACCCTCCAAAATAGTGGGATCACTACTACCTAAAGTTGACACTCTTCCAAACACACTTTCATCAATGTAATTATCATAAATAGGAGGCATGCTATCATCATAATAAATTTTCTTATCGAAAGTAGAAGGAATCAAAGGATCATATTCATTAAGCAAAGCATCCCCAAGCTTAGGATAAGCATTACTTCCAGCAAATAAATCTTCAAACATATCATACTCATCGAACATGGCATCCCCAAGCTTGTGGTTTTGCATACCATCACAATCATTCTTATCAATAGCATGAATGGCACCAATAGTATAGCAAACATTATTATCATATTCTTCCCAACATAATCATCACAACAAGAAATAGGCATAACAAAATCATCATCAATATCTTCATCCTCCACTATTATTTTTGATTAATTTTCATGAGGCACAACAATAGGAGCAACATCATTTGGGAGAGATGCCTTTTTACCTCTATTCTTTCTTTTTTTTCTTCACCACATCATGTGTGGGTTTAATTAATCTTTTCAAGCTTCTTATTGATGAGATTGTTTGGATAGGAAGCTCCTCCTCGTTACCTGATTCACCATAATAAACACTGGGAGGGTATTGGGAAATATTTTCCCTTTCATTAGTACTCTCTTCATATTCTATTTGTTTTCTTGACTTTAGATAGTTGGCAATATAGGGATTCTCAATGCAATTTACCGCACAAAACATATAAATTTCCTCTAGATCAAAATCAAGAAATCTCTTGGGATTTGGAAAACCCTTAGTTATATGTTTCATTTCTTCATACCCCAAAAGAAGACTAAGCTCTTTATGATGCTCAAGGGAAATCAAGTTACACCATTTTTGGACACGATTTGATCATGAAACAATTTGCATTGGAGATTTAAATGGCCACGTTCATTGCAAAGTTCACAAGGATGGCGAAAAAAATTATATCTTTCAGCACAATCATCTAGCCTCTCTTGCAACCTTTTCATTTCTAAATATTTATGCTTCTTACAAAATCTATCTTCCCTTTTTGGTGTGCAAAGGCACTCCCAATTCACTCCGCAAAAAGTGACATGCTTATAAGAAACATTTTTGTCATGACTTGTGCAATCATCATTAGCATTTTGGATATTCAGAGAATTAATACTAACAACATTGAAATCATGCTCATCATTCAAATATTTTGTGCCAAGCATTTTATTGACTTGTTCTTCTAACAATTGAGCACAATTTTCTGAACCATCATTTTCAAGAAAGACATTATAAAGATGATCAATAATATGATGCAACCTAAATTCCATTTTTATGTAGTTTTCTTTTATAAACCAAACTAGTAATAAAACAAGAAACTAAAAGATTAAATTGCAAGATCCAAAGATATACCTTCAAGCACTCACCTCCCCGGCAATGGCGCCAGAAAAGAGCTTGATGTCTACTACGCAACTTTATTCTTGTAGGCACATGTTGGGCCTCCAAGCGTAGAGTTTTGTAGGACAGTATCAATTTTCCCTCAAGTGGATGACCTAAGGTTTATTGTAGAACACCCAAGAATGATAAAATAACAACATGAATACTTCATAAATTATAGATACATTGGAGACGTATCAAGTAACACCACCTTTAAAGGAATGATACCAGGTGTAGAGGCCCGCTGCACAGGCTCATTAACATTGGAAGTAGTCTTCGGATCGTCGGACAACTTTTGAAGTGAGAACTTGATCTTTGACATCATCCCCTTCCGCAACGGTTATCATACGCTGCTCGGATGAACTGCCTTCGCCCGTTTCAACGCAGTCCCGCATTATGCGTATTTAAAGCTCAAAATGCCCGGACCGCTCGGCGTTATCACAGTCAATGGAAACATGGAACGCTCCCTCTGTACTGAGGAGCACACCGCGGCCCTTGTAGCCGAGGTGCAGAGCGGCCTCATCAAGCCGAGCACTTCATCGGTCATCAAGACCCCGGACACCGCTAAGCGAGTCCGGCCTACTCTCTAGAACGATAGCTCGGTGGATCCAGATCTGGACTAGTAGCTTCGCCTCTACCGATTGCCCCATAAAACCGCGGAATATGTAGCGTGTGTGCATATTTATGCACTTACAATACCCTGGGCAACGACGGAGGCACACTGCGGACAAGGTCTATAGTTCGGCTCGACCCTATTTGGACCTTAACCTTTGTTTTTTTCCTTTTTCTTTTCTTTCTCCCTCATATTACAGGTTCATTAAAACCTAGTTACCCTACGGTCGTGCAAGGGCACTTTTCCAGACCCCTTGTGTATAAACGATCGTCGATTGCTCCTCTCAAAGGATTTCTTACCAAGGAGAAACGATGCAGGCGTGCGGCAGGGCATCAACGGGATCTTTAAGACTACCTTTTCTTTTTAGGCCCTGTATACAGCTTCCCATGTGTACAAATTCTTGGCATGTAAAATAGCCTTGATGTTTATGGCATTATCTATAATAGCACGTCTTGACGTATTAATCAGAATATCAAGGAAGCAGTTTATCACCAACCCCTATTCGATATGGGCTTATTTTATAATATGTATTCCCTCCTTGCTTTAGTCTGGCCTAAATGCCGGGGGCTCTACTCGGCCACGTATATATTCAAAAGTCCAAACACTTCTAGGGTATACTTCGGCATCCCTAATATTGCATTATATGCATCAGCTCTGAATCATGTCTTTGGTCCATAGTTGGGTTGCCTGGCTCCTGTGGTTACGACCTTATGTTTCGCTAGTTTGGCTAAGGTAGTAAAGGGAGAACTACTACGATTGTGTTTCTGGTTCGCCCGATCAAACACCTCAGTAGGGAAAGCCAAAAATTGACTGTCATGATATGGCCAGAGCTGGTCGGCGATTCTGCGATTTACTACAAATCTTTTGTGAGTTACTTCGTGTTATACGAAGGGCTGGTCTTCGCCGAGTCATGCGAAAAAGGCATCCTAGTTCAGATGGTCGCTTATGCACCAGGGGCTAGTACTTAGCTCCACCGTCAAACTCCTATGGCTAAGTGAAAGAAATAAAGTCGTATAGGTTGATTGCCCGGTTCGCTATGTAGACACCTCCTTTACCGACCAAGACGTTGGGTCAAGTGTGCTCACGCGCTACACTGAACACCCCCGTAGCACCTACGTGGGGGATGAAGCTGGCGACTAGCAATCTTTCAGAATTAAAACGGACGCACATGAGGAAAATAACTTTAGATAAAGGCATAAATCTATATTACAAGCCTTGATTCACAAAATAAAGTTCTGACGGCCCGAATCATGTTACTCAAACATAACGTTCTTTGAGCATTGGCCCTCTACTATTCGGGCACCCGCCAGGAAATGTTCAAAATATCTCTTCGGCTTGCGGTGATCCTTGCCTTCGGACGGGCCTGCAATTGCCACGTCGGTGGCCTTCATCTTCGCCCAATGCATCTTGACACGGGCAAAGGCCATCCACGCACCCTCTATGCACTCCGAGCGCTTCACATCTTCAACTTGGGGCAGCGCATCGACGAGTCGCCTCACCAAGTAGAAGTAGCTGCTAGGAATGGGTTCGGCTGGCCAAAGCTGGACTATGAGATCCTTCATGGCCAAGCCGGACATCCTATGCAGCTCCGACAGTTGCTTCATCTGGTTGTTCAATAGTGTCGGGTGCTCCGGCACCAGGAATTATGACCAGAACAGCTTCTCTGTCGAGTTCCCCTCCTGGACTCGGAAGAACTGTGAGGCATCGGCAGCACTCCTCGGAAGATCCGCAAAGGTGCCTGGAGAACTCTACAGTCGATTAAGCAAGGCATATCTTTGACCCCCAAATATACTCTGCAAGAGAAACGGCTTACCAGCCGCTATCTGTTCGGCCTGCCGGATCTCTTCACGAGTACTCCGAGACTCGATCCGCACCTCTTTGACCTCCTGGAGGGCTGTGGCAAGTTCGGCTGCTTGGGCCGAAGTCTTCTCCTCCAAGGCCTCGCACTTGACGATGGCGTCCTTTAGTTCTTGCTCCACCTCGACCACCCTCTCTTCGTGCTGGCGGCGGGCGGCCTGTTCGGTCTTTAGTTCAGCAAACGCCTTGTCAGCGGCTGCTTTGTTTGCCTTTGCCTCCTCCTTAGCCTGGACAAGAGCACTCTTGAGGGTCTCGACCTCGGTCGTGCTACCTGCACTCATAATCACAGAAGTACATGAGTTACACTCCGAACTTGCATATCACTTCAGATATATGATCAAACTCTTTTAAAGTACACACATACCTTGCACCTCATTGAACTGCTTGTTCACATGGTCGATCTCATCATCAGCCAGCTTCAGTTTCTGATTGAGTTCGGAAACTTCAACGGCCTGGGCGGTTGCCGCCAATAGGGAAGCATGTTATAAAATAGAAAAGTACATCACCTCTTCTGAATACTATGTGATCCTCTGTTCGACTTTTTTCAAAACCGGACAGAGTCTCAGGGGCTACTATCTATATTCATGTATATTTCCTTCATATGAAAAAGCGTCTAGAGAATTACATCGCATACCTCGAAGCCTGTTAGTAGGCTGGTGAAGGCTTCGTTCAGCCCGCTCTTCACGGACTAAACCTTCTCTACCACCACACCCATCAGGGTGCAGTGCTCCTCCACGATGGAAGCACCTTGTAGCGCTTCCACCAGAGTATTCGGCGCCTCCGGATTAATGGAGGTCGTCGTCAGAGCTGATGCTCCACCCTCCTTCAACGGGGGCCGCTCGCCCAATTCCGAAGCCACTTGGGTCTCTGGAATGATGTCCGACTGGGGGCCAGATTGATCAGGACCCCCGTCGTCGGTCGCCATGGGGGTCGCACCCCCCATGTCTTCGGCAGCCGAGGTATCACCCTCGGGCGCCTTCTCGGCAGCCTCGCTCTCCCCTCCCCCGCCAGGAGAGGTCCTTCAGGACAACACCTCGGTGTCATCCCTAATGGTTGGCAAAGGACCTCGCGGGGGCCTTTCTCTCTCCGCCATCTTTGGTGGAAGAGAACTCCCCTCAGATAGTGAAGGGTTGGGGAGGTCGCGAGCAGGGCTGAAAGATACACAGTATAATATGTTACATTATAAAAACATAGTGTTCCGAAGACATATAATAGATCTTTGAGCACTTACGATTCAGCCAGGGGCTTCACCCTGGGAAGCCTCTTGGGGATGGGTTCGGCCTCCGAATCTGAACCATCCAAGAGGGCCATCTTCCCCCTCTTGGGCGCCTCCTCCTCCGGGTCTGTGGAGGCTACCCTCTTCTTCTTCTTCCACTTAAGAGGGGAGTCACTTTCCGCCTCCTCCTCCTCCTCTTCATCTTCATCTCCCTCATGGGAGGAGGGGATTTCGGTCTCTCCGGACACTGCGTCTGAAGGACCCTTGTGGCGGAAGCCTCCCTTGGCCTCCTTGCCCTTCTTCTTCTTGGCCTTCTTCTCCGGTGCCTGATAAGGCGCCGGGACCAGCATCTTTGTCAGCCGGGGTTCGACCGGGTCTTCAGGCAGCGGGGCCGGACACTTAATCCGCTCCGCCTTTGCTATCCAGCCTTGTACAAGGGACAGAAACTCATTATGTTTGAGGAACTTATGACCGAATATATATTTGGGAAAATCATACTTACCGGTGTGGCCGGATTCTTGCTATCGAGACTGATGTCTTCGGTCTCCTTCGGCCACGCTTTTTGGGCCTTGAACAGCAGCTTCCAGATGTCTTTGTGCGTTGTGCCGAAGAAGTGCTTCAAGGTCCGAGGATCTTCCAG
This sequence comes from Triticum urartu, assembly GCF_056163025.1. NCBI lineage: Eukaryota > Viridiplantae > Streptophyta > Magnoliopsida > Poales > Poaceae > Triticum > Triticum urartu. The sequence continues at coordinate 164,726,770 of NC_141876.1, read as the reverse complement.
ATTGAACTCCCACATGTGAGAGGGCCGGGGTTGACAGGGAAGAACCCAGCGGAAGAGCATCACCTGAATCATGTTAGTGAGACTGGTGTTCCTACTTATCATGTTTGTGATGTGCTTTTGCAGCATCAACACTTCTACTGTGGATCCCCAGTCCAAACCCTTAGCGGTCCATGATGTGAGCCGCATAGGGGGGGCGGATCTGAACTGGGGAGTGGCCACCCACTTGGTGTTGCGGGGTTCGGTGATGTAGAACCACTCATGTTGCACACCTTGACAGTCTCCATGAAGGCCCCCTTAGGCCAAATGTTGTTGGGGAGCTTGCTCACCATGGCGCCGCCGCAGTCTGCATGCTGCCCGTCGACCACCTTCGGCTTCACATTGAAGACCTTGAGCCATAGGCTGAAGTGTGGGGTGATGCGGGGTAGCACCTCACACACGACGATGAACGCCGAGATGTGAAGGAAAGAATTCGGGGCTAGATCATGGAAATCTAGCCCGTAGTAGAACATGAGGCCCTAGACGAAGGGGTGGAGGGGAAACCCTAGCCCGTGGAGGAAGTGGGGGATGAATACAACCCTTTCGCTAGGCTCCGGAGTGGGGATGACCTGGTCCTTGGCAGGGAGCCAGTGCGCAATGTCCCCAAACAGATACCCCGCCTCCCGGAGCTCCTTGACATCCTTCTCGGTGATGAAGGAGGCCTCCCACTTGCCCTTTGAACCGGATCCATACATGGCTAGAGAGGCTAGTGGCGGTGGGAAAGATTGAAGTTTGGGCGTTGGAGCTCGAAGACGTGAAAACAGTAGAAGGAAGAAGGCGTGGGGAAATTAAGGGAACCTTTATCCTCTTATATAGGCTGTGAATATCAAACGCCCCCCCCCCTCAAATCCTTAAAACTCGCCTGTTCCCAAGGGGTCGTGCAAACGGCACGGTTGGATTACCCAAAACCATATTGATGAGGATCCCGTAAAGGGCGGACATGATTTCTATTTTGACAAGACATGTCAATGGAGGTTGTGCCTCGAAACGCAAAGCGGGAGGTGTAAAAATGGTTCGAAATGTTAAGAGGCCAGACGTGACGTTTCGCCGAAAAAGTTGTCAGTGGAAAGACATTGTTTTGTTTGGTATCTTACCTTTGTGGCTAAGGGTTGTAACAATTATACAGAGCTGGATATAGTTCTTTTGTTCAGAAGATTGCTTTCTACTCAGGAGAAGTAACCCGCCTTGCAATGCTGAAGACAACCCGCGTGCCGAAAATATTGTAATTGAAGACTAGTTCAGGGGCTACTGAGAGAGTCTTGGATTAGGGGGTTCTCAGGTGTCCGGGCTACTGGATATGGGCCGGACTGATGGGCCGTGAAGATACAAGGCATAAGGCCTTCCCCAGTGTTCGGGTAGGACTCTCCTATGCGTGGATGGCAAGATCGGTGTCCGGATATGTAATTTCCTTCCTCTGTAAACTAACTCTGTACAACCCTAGGCCCCTCCGGTGTGTATATACACCGGAGGGTTTAGTCCGTAGAGGCTATCAGAATTCATAGAGGCTAGACAACTAGGGTTTAGCCATTACGATCTCGAGGTAGATCAAATCTTGTAACCCCTGTACTAATCAAATACAATCAAGCAGGACGTAGGGTTTTACCTCCATTAAGAGGGCCCAAACCTAGGTAAACGTCATGTTCCCCATGTCCCTTGTTACCTTCGATTCTCAGACACATAGTTTGGTACCCCCTACCTGAGATCGGCCGGTTTTGACACCGAAAGCGTGTGCTATGGGCCGGCGAGCTAGTGCCCCGGTCGGAGCTACGCGCGAGCATGCGCTGGGAGCCGGAGCTGTTGCGGAGGCATTGCGGAAAGAATGAACAGGTGTGGTTGGAGCAAGGGCGTGGTCAACTCGGTAGAAGTGCATGCTCTAGCCAATGCAACCAAAAGACCGATCTGATGGAAGAGACTAGGCAGAACATTATACATCAACACTCCCCCTCACGTGTGGTTCCCTCAGGCCTAAACATGGACCGAAAGTGGGCTGCAATTTAATTGCGCCAGAAGGGTCTTGAACTCAAGACCTCTTGGCTCCGATACCATGTAGAAGTGCATGCTCTAACCAATGCAACCAAAAGACCGATCTGATGGGAGAGACTAGGCAGCACATTATACGTCAACAAACTCAACGGGAGATCAAACGATCCTAATCAGGGCGAATCTACGGGTGGCAAGGCAGCTGATTCTTTCCCAGGATCAGCTGGCTTACACCTAGCAGTGGCCCAACAATGCTAGCATTACCTAAAATCCTTATCATCAACTGGCTGATCAAACCACAGATGTAAGCCGTCTCCTCCGCACGCCACGTGACCCGCTGGGGCCCACGGATTGTAGCTCCCTCTCTATCCTCCTTTATCCTTATCCCAACTAACGAAGCATTCACCACCATTTTTCCTACTACCTCCATGCATTGACCAGAGCTTTCCCCTTCCCTGTACCATCTCCTCGATCTCACCGGAGGAGCGCCGCTCACGGCAGCACTCGCTGGTGCTAGAACCTCGGAGCCTCGAAGGGGTGCTGCAATCGATCTATGGCGCCGTAACCGGTGGTTGCAGCTGCCATGGTTGCTGCAATCCACCATTGCTGACGGCCAATGTTACAAGGCCGCATTCATACGACGGTGCCACAGCCAGCATCAACCTCGCCGATGTTTCAACGGTATGGTTCGTCACAAGCCACACGTGGGTGCTACAAAGGTATTGGTTACAACGGTCGTCATTCTGCAACCACGGAGCTCGTCGGTGCCATAGCCGCAGCCGATGCTCCAACCAGAGCTCGTCGAGGATGCAATCATGGCGGCGCTTCAACAGAGTTTGGTCGGGTGTTGCTCATGCAGCATCGCGTGCAACCGGCGCCGCTACGATGGAGCATCGCGGCCCTCTGACCACCTTCATGCTTGTCATATGTGTGTTGCGTTGCAGCGTGCTCTGGCATGGCGAGCTCGCCGGATTCATAGGGGTGATGCGTTGCAGCATGATATGGCGTAGCGAGCTCATCGGTGTTTTGCTAATAGTTTGACACGCGTGGCTGTCGGTGTCAAAACCGACGGATCTCGGGTAGGGGGTCCCGAACTGTGCGTCTGAGGTTGATGGTAACAGGAGACAGGGAACACAATGTTTACCTAGGTTCGGGCCCTCTCAATGGAGGTAAAACCCTACGTCCTGCTAGATTAATATTGATGAGTATGGGGGTTACAAGAGTTGATCTACCACGAGATCGTAATGGCTAAAACCCTAGAAGTCTAGCCTATCTGATTATGATCGATTCTACGGACTAAAACCCTCCGGTTTATATAGACACCAGAGGAGACTAGGGTTATACAAAGTCAGTTACAGAGAAAGGAATTTTCATATCCAAATGCCAAGCTTGCCATCCACTCCAAGGAGAGTCCCATCCGGACACGGGTGAAAGTCTTCGGTCTTGTATCTTCATAGCCCATCAGTCCGGCCCACGTCCAATAGGTCGGATGCCCGAGGACCCCTTAGTCCAGGACACCCTCAGTAGCCCCTGAACCAGGCTTCAATGACGAGGTGTCCGACGCGCAGATTGTCTTCGGCATTGCAAGGCGGACTCCTCCTCCGAATACTCCAAAATAGTCTTCGAACACGAAGAATGTGTCCGGATCTACAAAACAAGTACCACACACCACCACAAAGAATATAATATTTCACGAGTCCAATCTACTAACAATCTTTTTGTAACGTGACATCACGTTCCTGCCCGGTTATTATTTCGAACCGTTTTTTTCCCTGTCACTCCACGTTTCGAGATGCGGTTTTATTGGCACGTTTTGTTGAAGCAAAGATCGTGTCCCCTTATCGTGGGATTCTCATCAATACGGGTGTGGTATCCCAACTGTTCTGTTGGCATGATTCCTTAGGAATAGGCAGGTTTTAAGGCATGGGAGGAGACGTTCGATATTCATCGTCTTTATAAAGGGGATACGACCCAGCTTTCTCCTTTACGCCAACCCTTTCCTCAACCTCTACAACCTCGAGTTCCAACACCCAAGGTTCAATCTAAGTGCTTCGAGCTTCCCAGTCATGTCTGAACTAGCCCTCAAGGCCAGTGGGTGGATTCCTCTATCACAGAGGAGGATATTGCGAAGCTCTGGGCAGCGAGGTACCTGACCACAGAAATCCCCCACGGGCTTCCTTCTGAAGGACAGGTTATTCCTACCCCCAGATCTGGTGAGAGGGTTGTATTCATCTCCCACTTCCTCTAAGGGCTAGGGTTCGCTCTTCACCCCTTTGTTCGGGGGCTCATGTTCTATTATGGGCTAGATTTTCACGATCTAGCCCCGGACTCTTCTCTTCTCACGCCGGCGTTCATCGTCATGTGCGAGGCCTTTCTCCGTATTCCCCCACACTTCGGCTTATGGCTCAAGACCTTTACTGTGAAGCCGAAGGTAATCAAGGGGAAACAAGCGGAGTGTGGTGGCGCCGCGGTGAGCAAGCTCACCAACGCTCTTTGGCTAAAGGGATCCTTCTCAGAATCTTCCAACTTATGGCAGCGGGAGTGGTTTTACATCACTGAACCCCGTGGTACCAAGTGGGCAGCTACACCTGCGTTCCAATATGGCCCTCCAATTCAACTCGCTTCATGGATCAACAAGGGGCTGGACTGGGGATCAATCGACGAAGTGCATACTTTACAGAGCCACATCCGGAGTCTCCATGAGAAGGACACCGGTCTCATCGACGTGATTCAAGTAATGTTAGTCCACCGGGTCCTCCCGTGCCAGCGATGGCCCCTCCGTATGTGGGAGTTTAATCCGGAAGGACCATGAACCCTTCAGCACTTCTTCGGCATGACGCGTGGAGGAATGTGGAAGTTATTTTTCGGGACACGAAAACAGTGGCCGGACACCACCGAGGACATCGGCCTTGACTGCAATCATCCGGATACCTCGGTAAGCACTTGACTCCTGGACACAGCATAATTAAATACCCCGTAATAAGATACTAAGAAAACCATCTTTTTCCAGGGCTGGACGAAGAAGGCGGAGCGAATTAGGTGTTCGGCCCCTCTTCCCGAAGATTTAGCTAGTCCTGTGTTAACAAGGATGCTGGTTCCGGCACCATTCTAGGTGTCAGTGAAAGAGGACAATGAGGAAAGCAGGAAGGCCAAAGGTGGCCTCCATTTCGAAGGTACACCAATCACTGTGTTCGGAGAGGTTAAGGTTCCCTCTTCCGAGGATAAAAGAGAAGGAGAAGCTGACATCCTTCCTCCTCATGGTAAGAAAAGGGCCGCCCCCGAAGGTCGAGAGGTAAAGGCTCCTAAGCGGGGTAAGACGCTCCTATCAGGCGGTTCGGATTCGGAAGAACATTGTCGCGCAGTTCCTCCGTAAGGACAAGCCTTTAGCCGAATCGTAATTGAACAAGGGTGTTTTAAACATGTCCAGTTACTTTTCCTGTTCACAAGGATAACATCTAGAATACATGTTCTGTAGTCCGGTACGCAGTCTTCCTCAACAATCCTCTTCGGGGGATCTTCTTCCGGAGATGATGGAAAGCGACACGCCTCCATAGGATTCCTCGCCCAATAACGCGGACGACTTTGAGGTGTCGTCCTGCAGGATCTCTCCCGATCAACAAGTGGTGCAGAGGATAATGAAGACAACGCCCCAAGGTGAAACATCGGTCGCCCAAGGTCCGAGGTGTGTGGAGACCAACAATAAAGGCCCCGGACTATCTGGCTTACAGCCAGAGACGACTCTAGGGTCGAACGAACATATCCCTTCAAAGGGGGTCCGGACTCCCACAGCTGCTTCCCGGGATCCGGAGGCGCCGGATACACTGATGGACATGTTACGGTATTCGACCGTCTCGGAGGAACATCGTCCCCTGAGGGGTACGGTGGTTGAGAGGATTATGTCCGCGAAAAGTGGATTGAATGAATCTTTCAAGGGCCTGCTAAGAGGCTTTGAGGTACATAATGTAATATTTCTGATTGTGCTCTATACGCAAAATGTACCTGTGTATGGATAGTAGCCCCTGAGACTCTGGTTGGCGTCCAAAAGGAGGCAATCAGAGGATCGAAACAGATATGCCCAGGAAATAATTTGATTAATTGGAACACAGGCTATTACGTCCACGAGGACTGCGTACGCTACACAGGTTGCAGGTCTGGAGCAAAAACTTGATGCGGCGAATGATGACGTCGTGCTTATTAACAGGTGGCTCGACGAAGCGCAAGGTATGTTTTGAGGTAGTCAGTGTGTGTATGTATAATAACATGAGCACGAAGCTAAGTATTATATACTGAGACATACATAACTGCAGATAGTGCTGCCGCGGTGGAGGCCCTTCGGGCTGAACTTGCCCGAGCCAAGGAGCAAGCCCGGATGAGTAATGTGGCTGCCCAGAAGGCAGCTGGTGAGTGAAAAGCCGAACAGGCTGCTCGGCGCCAATGCGAGGAGAGAATGTCTACCATGGCGAGCGAGCTAAAGGAAGCCACTGTCTGGTGCGAGTTCCTGGAGAGGGATAACAAAGCCAAAACGACCGATCTCGACAATGCCTTACGAGAGGCGAGGGAAGCACGATCCGAGTCTAGGGTGGCTCGGGAGGAGATCCGGCAAGCTGGGGAGATAGCGGCCGGTAAGCCTTTCTTATTACAGACTAAATTTGGTGATCTGAAATATGCCCTGCTTAATCAAATGTGGAGCTCTCCAGACGCATTCTTGGACTTGCTGAAGAGCGCTTCCGATGCAGCGCAATTTTACCAAGCGCAAGAGGGGTATGCAACGGAGAAGCTTTTCTGGACACAATTCGGCACGCCAAAGCGCCGTTGTTGCTGAACGAACAGATGGCCCAATGGGCCGAGCTCCACAAGATATCTGGTTCTGCCATGAAGGACATCATGGTCCGGCTGTGGCCGACTGAACCAATTCCAAATAGCCATTTCGGTTTGGTGCAGCGGCTTATGGATGTGGTGCCACGTATCGACGCCGTGAAGCGATCGGTGTGCATTGAAGGTGCACGGATGGCCTTTGCTCGTGTCAAGACGTATTGGGTGAAGATGAAGGCCACTGATATTGCAGCGAAGAGTCCGCCCGGGGGCAAGGACAAACACACGCCGGAGTATTATTTTGAAGATGTCCTAGAGGGCGCCCGCTTAATAGAGGTTCAGTGCTCAAAGGATATAGTCTTTGAGTGAATGTGCTGAAAATGTAAAAACAATACGATGATATTTTAAGGCTATGCCTAAAAGTTTTGGCTCCTCCTGTGCGGTTGTCTTTGTATAATCTGAAAGTTTTCCGGTCATCGGCTTCAGCCCCCTCGCATAAAATGCGGGGGTGTTCGAAAAAGCACTTGATCACTCTTGACCCGACGTTTTGGTCCGTGAAGGAGGCGTCAATGCGGCGAACTAGGCAATCGGACTATAGGGCTTTAACACTTTCACTTAGCCATAGGAGTTTGACGGCGGGTCTACGATATAGCCCCTGGTATGTACGCTGTTATCCGAATACGGTGCATTACATAGTTGACCGGAAGAACGGTACTTCGTGAATACGGAAGGAATGGCGAAAGATTCTGATAAGTCATCGAGTGGTTGACCAGCTCTCGTCGCATCATGACAGTCAGTTTTCGGCTTTCTCTAGTGAGGTGCTCATCCGGATAAACCAAGACACAATCACAGTAGTTCTCCCTTTACTACCCTAGCTGATAGAGCGGAACGTAAGGTAGTAAGCACAGGAGCTGGGAAACCCAACTATTGACCAAAGACATGATTCAGAGATGATGCATATAAGGCCGAACTCGTGAGACTGAAGTGTGCTATAGAGCTGTTCGGACTTGCCGGCAATTTATTTGTTCCCATATTGAGCCCCTGGCAATTTGTGTCGAGGTGCGTGTGTGAAACAATCGAAGAAGCAAGATTCAGTTCTCTTTTTTTAAAGGGTGAATACTGAATATGGATTATGTTCACTGGGACCTTATTGATACGTCAATTGCCATTTTACAGATAATAACGCCATGACCCAGGCTATTTGACATGCCGGTGGTCGAAGGCTGAGGGAGAAGGCACTTTACAGGTGCTATGTCTTGAGCACTGCGTTGGTTTTCCCTTGAAGAGGAAAGGGTGATGAAGCAAAGTAGCATAAGTATTTCCCTCGGTTTTTTGAGAACCAAGGTATCAATCCAGTAGGAGACTACACGCAAGTCCCTCGTACCTACACAAACAAATAAGAACCTCGCAACCAACGCGATAAAGGGGTTGTCAATCCCTTCAAGGTCACTTACGAGAGTGAGATCTGATAGAGATAATAATAATGATAAGATAAATATTTTTGGTATTTTTATGATATAGATTGAAAGTAAAGATAAACGGTGCCAGAAATAGCTTGTTGACGGGAGATTAATATAGAGTAGAATAGACCCGGGGGCCATAGGTTTCACTAGTGGCTTCTCTCAAGATAGCATAAGTATTACGGTGGGTGAACAAATTACTGTCGAGCAATTGATAGAAAAGTGCATAATTATGAGAATATCTAGGCATGATCATGTATATAGGCATCATGTCCGCGACAAGTAGACCGAAACGATTCTGCATCTACTACTATTACTCCAGACATCGACCGCTATCTAGCATGCATCTAGAGTATTCAGTCCATAAGAACAGAGTAATGCCTTAGGCAAGATGACATGATGTAGAGGGATAAACTCAAGCAATATGATATAAAGCCCATCTTTTTATCCTCGATGGCAACAATACAATACTTGCCTTGCTGCCCCTGCTGTCACTGGGAAAGGACACCGCAAGATTGGACCCAAAGCTAAGCACTTCTCCCATTGCAAGAAAGATCAGTCTAGTAGGCCAAACCAAACTGATAATTCAAAGAGACTTGCAAAGATAACCAATCATACATAAAAGATTTCAGGGAAGAATCAAATATTGTTCATAGATAAAGTTGATCATAAACCCATAATTCATCGGATCTCGACAAACACACCGCATAAAGAGTTACATCAAATAGATCTCCAAGAAGATCGACGAGAACATTGTATTGAGATCCAAAGAGAGAGAAGAAGCCATCTAGCTAATAACTATGGACCCGAAGGTCTGAGGTAAACTACTCACACATCATCGGAGGGGCCATGGAGTTGATGTAGAGGCCCTCCGTGATCGATTCCCCCTCCGACGGAGCTCCAAAAAAGGCCCCAAGATGGGATCTCTTGGGTACAGAAGGTTGCGGCGGTGGAAATAGGGTTTCGTGGTGCTCCTGGATGTTTTCGAGGTATATGAGGAAGAAGTAGGTCGGTGGAGCCACGAGGGGGAGGGCGCGCCCCCCTGCCTCGTGGCCTCCTCGTTGGTTGCTTGACGTCCACTCCAAGTCCCCTGGATCACGTCTGTTCCAAAAATAACTCTCCCGAAGGTTTTATTCCGTTTGGATTCTCTTTGATATTCCTTTTCTGCGAAACACTGAAATAGGCAAAAAAACAACAATTTGCACTGGGCCTTGGGTTAGTAGGTTAGTCCCAAAAATAATATAAAAGTGTATAAATAATCCCATTGACATCCAAAACAGATAATATAATAGCGTGGAACAATTAAAAATTATAGATACGTTGGAGACGTATCAACAGGCTCTAAATAGAGAGTACGGTCTACCAAGAATTACTTGGACCTCCTGTCGCACGTCTGCGCCGCCTTGCCTCGGTGAAAGGACTCCTTGACAGGAATATCCTTTGGGTAGGTGAACGGGGTCGAACTCCAAAAGAGTCCGTGAGATGACCCGTCTTTGTGCCACCTGTGGTAAAAGGTAAAAACTGATTACAAAAGAAAAGAAAAGGAGGATATAAAAGAGCTTGTAGGCCTGCCCATATTGTGCCTTTGCCAATGACCAGGGTATTCTAAGTACATCATTGTGTACGCGTGGTATGAACTTCGCGGGTATACGAGGCGAACGACAGAGGCCGAACTGCTAATCCAACTCTAAGCGGCCCCATTTAATAGAGGCCGGCGGCTTAATGGCCGATGAGATATGCGGCTTGATGAGGCCACTTGGTACTTTGACTGTGGTGGCCGTAGTATGACTCTCTGTACGAAGGGAGTGTTCCGTATTTCCATTTATTGTTATGACGCCACGTGGACCGGGCATCTTAAGTTTTGTGCGGGCGTAGAGCGGGACCGCATTAAAACGAGCCAAAAGCGGTACGCTCCAGAAGTGCATGGTAGCTACTGCGGGACGGGACAATATCAAAGGTCAAGCCTTCGCTTCGGAAGTTGTTCGGCGAACCAAAAACAACTTCTAGTTGATGGAGCCCCTAGAGTGATCTTCTACCCCGAATACTGCTCCCTCGAGGGTAGCTGTGGTGGGCTTGATTCTTGAAGGATCGATGCCCATTTTGCGGATAGTGTCTTAGTAGAGCAGATTAAGGCTATTGTCGCCGTCCATAAGGACTTTTGTCAGATGGAACCCATCGATAATTGGATCGATGATCAGAGCCGTCGAACCTTTGGGACGGATATGGCAAAATTTTGGGGAAACGGCTCTATGGCGTATGCGTCCCGTAGTGCGTGCCTGCGCTCCCCTGTAGGGTTGTGCGTCGCGTATACCATATTTATGGTTTTTACTTCGGGGGGGATATTTCTGACCCCCGGTATTCGGCTGGCGAGTCTCTTCGTGATCGCTGTCACTGGGTAGCTCCTTCCCCTTGTGTTCGGCATTAAGTTTGCCGGCTTGTTTGAGTAGCTGGTTTATCGGGGGTGCCATGAATCTGGCAGGGCCGATCCAGTATTTTGTCTAGATTGGATGATCTATCTCTATGTGCCTTGAATGGCTTTTTCCGTTGACCGGGTTTGGAGCCACTGAATTCGGCGTTGACTGTCGTGTCTTGCATTCTTTCGCTATGATTGGGACGTTTGTGTTTATTGTGTCGTGGCTTGCCGTTGCCGTCTCGGACTTCGGAAGTGCCTGGATCACTGGTGCCAGTGCTTCTACGAGCGAGCCAGTTGTCTTCTCCCATGCAAAAGCGGGTCATTAGAGCGGTAAGGGCTATGATGGACTTTAGTTTTTCTTGACCGAGGTGGCGGGCGAGCCACTCATCCCGGACGCTGTGTTTGAAGACCGCGAGGGCTTCGGCATCTGGACAATCGACAATTTGGTTCTTTTTAATTAGGAATCCAGTCCAGAGCTTCCTGGCTGACTCTTTGGGCTGTTGGATGATGTGATTTAAGTCATCGGCATCTGGTGGCCGGACATATGTACCTTGGAAGTTATCGTGAAAGGCATCTTCCAGATCTTCCCAGTTGCCAACAGAGTTCTCTGGAAGGTTGTTGAGCCAGTGCCACGCTGGTCCCTTTAGTTTTAATGGGAGGTATTTGATGGCGTGGAGATCATCACCGCGAGCCATGTGGATATGGAGAAGAAAATCTTCAATCCATACCGCGGGATCTGTTGTTCCATCGTATGATTCGATATTCATGGGTTTAAACCCCTCTGGGAATTACTGCGCCATTACTTCGTCAGTGAAGCAAAGAGGGTGTGCGGCACCTCTATATCAGGCCACATCGCGACGTAGCTCAGATGGAGTTCGTTTGCGGTATTCGGCCCGCACGTGATTAAGCTTGTCATGTCCGAATAGATAGCCGTCGTCGCTTGTCGGGGCACACCCCCGCGATCCGTAGATCGATCTACTATGTCCTGCTCTACTGTCCAGGTTCTGCCGAAGGTCATATGTATATGCCCGAGTTGTTTTATCCCTGCTTTTATAGCGAGGTAGTATGGGCTGGTGTTCAGCTTGGGTTGCCGCTTTGTCCCGACCACGTGGTGGTCGGTCAGCCGCATTGTGTGCTGATGGCATGGGCTCCAGCGCCTCGTCGTCGAATTGAGGTAGTAATTTGCGCTTCGGATAACTTTTGGATGGTCACTAGCGGCCGTATTCCTCGGCTGCCAGGACGTTAGTCCATTTATCATTGAGCAAATCCTGATAAGCTTGAAGCTGTTGGTGCTTCTTTTTCAGGCTCCTTGCGGTGGCTATTAGCCTGCGCTTAAAGCGCTCCTTCTCGAGAGGTTCCTCAGGCACGATAAAATCCTCGTCACCGAGGCTCACCTAATCCTCGGAGAGTGGAAGATAATTACTGTCCTCTGAGTCTTCGTGCATGGCCTATTCATCGGGGCTGACGCGCCCATCTTCCCGTTGGTCCAGTTCGGAAGTTGCCTCAACGGGGTCTTCATTGTCTTTAGCATCGTCCGGAGTGTTATCTTCTCCTGTGCCGGTGTTGCTATCTTTGCTGCGGCGTGATTTAGAGCGGCGTCGCTCACGATGGCATTTTGGTTGTATCTCAGGGGGTTTATCCTCAACTGGATCTTCCTTGTCATTGCCACTATTCTCTTTTGGTGCATCTACCATGTATACATCGTATGAGGAGGTGGTCGTCCATCGTCCGGTGAACGGTGGGTTTTCGGCCTGCTCCTCTCGAGCATCGTCGTCCTTACCGTCGATGTCTTTGGAGCCGTAATCAAGCATGTCGGTTAAGTCTTCGACAGTGGCTATTAAGTGGGTGGGGGTGGGAAGCGGAATTCTCCATCGTCAGCCTCCAGTTCAAACCGGGTATAATTCGGCTGAGAGTCCCCCACTAAGGAGAGTGTTTTTAATGAGTTTAGCACGTCGCCTAAAGGCGAGTGCCGAAAGATGTACGTGGAGCTGAATTCGATGATCAGTGCCTGATCAAACTCGTCATGCGCAAACGCACATGGTTCGGAACTTGTAGCCAGAAACGGGTCCAGGGTTCCGGTGACACGGATCCCACTCGAGGTTGGGTCGGTGTGCGGCTCTGACGCCGCCGAGTCTGCGATTTTCGTGGCGGGGTTGAGTCCCCCGTCCTTGGATGGCACAATCTACTCCAGATCCAGGGTCGGGGCAGTTACAGGCGCTATCCCCTGGGCATGGTTCGATGACAGATTTAAGTCATGTTCATCGTGGCGGCAGGGAGCGGCTACCATGGTCTCGGATCCGTTGAAGATAAAGTCTCTGCAGATATCCGCGATGTAGTTCAAGCTTCCAAATCTGACCTGATGGCCAGGGGCGTAGCTATCGATCTGCTCTAGATGGCCACGCGAGTTGGCCAGCAGTGCGAAGCCACCGAATACGAAGATCTGTCTCGGGAGGAAGGTTTCTACCTGGACAACATTGTTGTAGACGATTGACGGGGCCATCGAACCTCCTGATGACGACACAGCGAAACTCTCAATGAAAGCACCAATGTCAGTGTCAAAACCGGCGGATCTTGGGTAGGGGGTCCCGAACTGTGCGTCTGAGGTTGATGGTAACAGGAGACAGGGAACACAATGTTTACCCAGGTTCGGGCCAACCCTACATACTGCTAGATTAATATTGATGACTATGGGGGTTACAAGAGTTGATCTACCACGACATCGTAATGGCTAAAACCCTAGAAGTCTAGCCTATCTGATTATGATTGATTCTACGGACTAAAACCCTCTGGTTTATATAGACACCGGAGGAGACTAGGGTTATACAAAGCCAGTTACAGAGAAAGGAATCTTCATATCCGAACGCCAAGCTTGCCATCCACGCCAAGGAGAGCCCCATCCGGACATGGGTGAAACTCTTCTGTATTGTATCTTCATAGCCCATCAGTCCGGCCCACGTCCAATAGGCCGGACGCCCAAGGACCCCTTAGTCCAGGATTCCCTCAGCGCATGCTCACCGGAGTTTGATGGGATGCTACATTGCATCATGCTCTATCGGGGCAAGCTTTTCGGCGCGGCTGCTCGCCGGAGTTTCATGGGATGCTGCAACGCAACATGCTTTGTTGCAGCTTGCAGGCGCAGCTACTCGTTGGAGTTTCATGGGATGTTATTTTGCAGCATGCCCTGTCGCGACAAGCTTTGTCAGCGCGGGTGAGGAGTCCTAGATTATGGGGTCCTCGGGTGTCCGAGCTGTGTAGCATGGGCCGGACGAATGGGCCATGTAGAAGGCCTTCCCCTGTGTCCGGGTGGGACTCTCCTTTGCATGGATGGCAAACTTAACACCCGGATGCGTAGTTTCTTCTCTTTGTAAACCGACTCTGTACAACCCTAGGCCCCTCCGGTGTATATATAAATCGGAGGGTTTAGTCTGTAGAGGCTATCACAAATCATATAGGCTAAACACCTAGGGTTTAGCCATTACGATCTCGAGGTAGATCAACTCTTGTAACCCCTATACTCATGAAATACAATCAAGCAGGATGTAGGGTTTTACCTCCATTAAGAGGGCCCGAACCTGGGTAAACATGGTGTCCCCCTTGTCTCCTGTTACCTTCGATCCTCAGACACACAGTTCGGGACCCCCTACCCGAGATCAGCCGGTTTTGACACTGACATTGGTGCTTTCATTGAGAGTTCCATGGTGTTGTTGACGGCGGGATCAATGGCTCGCCTTGTCATTAACGACAACATTACCTTTGAAGAGACCCTAGCTCCGGGACAGCTCCTCTAGCTCGGCGGTTTCACCATGGGCGCCCGTGCGGCCTTTAAGCCCATGGCAACCCTCGAGATCGCTAAACATCGTCTTCGCGTCGGCCTTGAACACCCCGAAAAGATGGATCCAGCAGATGTCTCATCCTTAAACGAGCTACTTGATCGCATCGCCGCCCTGGGAGTTGCAACAGACTACGATCGGATTGGGCTTAAACCCGATCAGAGGGAAATCAGGTCCTCACCGATCACCCATCTGGTAGTGGTCGTAGAGGAACAAGCTGATAATACTTCTCCTCCTAAGTTAACAACAAGCTATGTTCGGATTTCTGAGTCCTGCGAGCCGGATACCCATCTTCAGGAAGAGACCTCATGTCCTCTGAACATAGAACTGGGCGTTGAGCCCGAAGACCGCCAGGACACTCTGGACCCTGGGTCGGTGACCTCGCAAATTCTTCAAACCCCGGATGCGATAATGGGTCAGGGTTCGGATTTTAGCCCGCCCACCCACCATAAGCAATATTACCTAAGCAATCCAGGTCCTCCGGACGTATGCGAGCTAATGTATGTACGACAACAACCTGAGGAAACAGTCCACCACTTCTGGGCCAGATTCCTCGTCAAAAACAAGATCAAGGATTGCTACGACGATGACGCAGTTTCTATATTTTGCCGCAACTGTATGAACGAGGGGATCCTTAACGCCCTCAATCGCTGCTGCATACTGCACTTTGCAGATCTGGCACACATCATACAGAAGTACAGTGCAATGGAAAGCACCTAGAAGGCCCAAACAGCTCGGTGGGAACCTCCTGCCTTCAAGCAGCCCACCGGACGGACAAAAAGGATGCACCCTTACGGGGCACCTGATCATCATCCCATGGACAAAAAAGTCAAGCCCTTCACGGGACACAGAACTGTCCTTGACGACTTGCTCGATAAACCCTGTCAGATACATACGACACCAAATACTGAACCAACACATAGCCTTCAGGCATGTTGGGTACTCCGGCAGGTGGCTAAGAGCGGTGAGGCCATCCTCACCAGCATTCCTCTAGAGAGGCACTCTTCGAAAGATGCCGATCTCAACGTTTTTACGATCTTCAAGACCTTTTCTTCCAACAACCGGTGAAAAAGGGCATTACGCGACCTTGCCGAAGTCAACTAGGTAGCCGCAATAAATCCTGGGAGTGACATGGCGATAACCTTCACCACCGATGACGAGCCAAGGGCCAGATCAGTCCGAGCACCAGCAACTTTGGTCCTAAACCCAATAGTAGACGGCTTTCGGCTCACCAAAGTGCTCATGGACGGCGGCAACGGATTAAACCTCATCTATGAAGATACGCTCCAGAAAATGCAGATGGGAAAAGGTCGCATTGAGCAAAGCGGCACCACTTTCTGAGGCATCATCCCCAGTCGAGAAGCAATAAGCTTGGGGAGGATCAAACTCGACGTTGTATTTGGCACGCCGGAGAACTATAGGTCCGAAGAGTTGCTCTTCCACGTGGCACCTTTCCACAGCGGATATCATGCCCTGTTAGGGCGAGAAGCATTCATAGCTTTCAAGCCATACCCCATTACAGGTACATGAAGCTCAAAATGCCAGGGCCCAACGAAGTTATCACTATCACTAGTGATCTAGATATAGCACTCCGCGCCAAAAACAAAACCGCATCCCTAGCCCTCGAGGCGCTTTCCTAGGCCCTTGCGGCCGAGGAATTAACCACTCTACGCTCTACAGTGGACAAGGACGATGTAATCCTCGACAAGAGACCCAAATCCACTTCCTTTAAGCCAGCAGAAGAAATAGTCAAATTTCAAGTATACCCAACGAATCCTAATAAAACAACAGCTATTGGGGCACAACTGGATCCAACGATCGACGGTACTTTAAGAGCGTTTCTGCGCAAAAATTGGGACATCTTTGCCTGGCACCCTTCGGATATGTCAGGAATCCCATGCAGACTAGCCGAACACAACCTCAATATAATAAAAGGGTTTAAACCAGTCAAGCAAACGCCGCGGTGATTTTATGAACCCAAGCGACAAGCTATGGGGGAGGAGCTAGCCAAACTACTTGAAGTCGGGTTCATCAGAGAGATCGAACACCCGGACTGGCTAGCAAACCTGGTCATGGTGCCAAAGAAAGACAAATCCTGGCGCCTTTGTGTCGATTTCAAAGACCTCAACAAGGCCTGCCCTAAGGACCCCTTCCCACTACCCCGCATCAAACAAATCATTGATGCAACTGCAGGACACGATTCACTGTGCTTCCTTGATGCATACTCCAGATACCATCAAATTAAGATGAGGGAATCCGATCAGGCCGCAATGGCATTCATCACTCCGTATGGGCCTTTCTGCTTCAACACTATGCCTTTCGGACTAAAAAACGCCAGCGCCACCTATCAACCCATGATTCAAACATGCCTGGAAAAACAAATTGGCAAGACGGTGGAGGCATATGCAGATGATGTAGTCATCGAAACTAAACATGTCGAACCATTGGTGGATGACTTGCGCCTCACATTCGACAACCTCTGAACATATAACATACGGCTCAATCAGGAAAAATGCGTTCTCAGTGTCCCGACCGGAAAGCTGCTCGGGTTCATTGTTTCCAATAGAAGAACTGAAGCAAATCCAGCCAAAATCCGATCCTTGTCACAATTGGCAACACCAACAGACCTAAAGCAGGTTGAAAAACTAGCTGCATGCATGGCAGCCTTGTGCCGCTTTATCTCCAGATTGGGAGAAATGGCACTACCACTTTATCACCTGCTTCGACGTACCGGTCACTTTGAGTGGACAGATGCGGCAACGACCGGGTTGGAAGAAATAAAAACTTTGTTAGCAAACAACCCAATCCTTGTTGCACCAAACGTTAGCAAACCTATGCTACTGTACATACCATCAACTCACCATGTGGTGAGCATTGTGCTCGTTGTCGAACGAGAGGAAGAGGGACACAAATTCCCACTCCAAAAACCAGTATACTATGTATCGGCGGTCCTTACACAATGCAAATCCCGATACTCGCACTATCAAAAGATAGCGTATGCGGTCTTTATGGCATCTCGAAAACTGCGGCACTACTTTCAAGAGTGCTTGATCATGGTGTCCTCCGAAGTGCCACTCAACGACATCATAAACAATCGAGACACCACCGGCCGCATTGCTAAATGGCATATCGAGTTCTTACCATTTGAAATAACATACATGCCACGCCGAGCTATTATCTCAGGTGTTGGCCGACTTTGTCGCCGAATGGACAGAAGCCGAACTCCCTAAAGAGTACAACACATACTCCAACCGGGTGATGTACTTCGATGACTCCAAAATTTTAGCCAGATTGGGGGCTGGTGTCATCCTAACATCCCCTACAAGGGACATAGTCCGTTATATATTACAAATCATGTATACAGACTCCAATAACGCGGCCGAATATGAAGCGCTCATGCATGGACTCCGGATGGCCCTTTCTATGGGCATACAATGCCTTGAGGTGCGTGGGGATTCGAACCTCGCGATATCTCAAATATATGGAGAATTAGACGCAAAAGATCCAAAGATGGCGGCCTACCGCAATGACATACTCAGAATATCGGCTCAGTTTGATGGGCTCGAGTTTCATCATGTGGCTCGAGACAGTAATCAAGCAGTGGACATCCTTGCTCGAATGGGCGCCAAACACGACCCCGTCCCGCCTAACACATTTTTGGAAAGGCTTTTTAAGCCATCTGTGGTATGGCAAGACGAGAACGGAAATACTAGTCCGGCGCCGATCACACCCCCGGACGCCGAACATGATTCAGACATCATCGGGGGCTCGGGCACTGAACCAGCGCCTTCCGCTCATGTAATCATGGCGGTCATTGCTCCATGGACCGAACCCTTCTTGGACTACCTTAATAGGCAGGATCTCTTTATGATCAGAACGAGGCTCGCCGCATAGTTCGACGCTCCAAAGCCTACAAAGTTCACGAAGGAGAACTCTACAAGAAAAGCACTACCGGAGTTCTTCAAAGATGTATCTCCGAAGAGGAGGGGCAGCAGCTCTTGGCCGAAATACACGCTGGCCTCGGCGGCCATCACGCCGCAGCTCGGGCCCTTGTAAGAAAAACCTTCCATACAGACTTCTTCTGGCCCACAGACCAAGTAGATGCACAGGCCCTTGTACAGCGTTGTGTAGGATGCCAGCTCTTTGCCAATCAAAGCCATATGCCGCCCACTGCCCTAAGAACTATCCCCATTACCTGGCCTTTTGCGGTCTAGGGGCTAGACATGGTCGCACCCCTTAAAGGGGGAAGCCATAAGAAGAAATACTTACTGGTCATGGTGGATAAATTCACTAAGTGGATAGAGTCCAAACCAGTAAAAATAGCTGAAGCCGGACCAGTGATAAATTTTATATTCGGTGTCGTACACCGTTATGGTGTCCCGCACAACATTATTACTGATAACGGCTCTAACTTCACAGTCGATGAGGTAAAAAATTGGTGTGCTAACCTAGGCATCAAGCTCGATTACGCCTCCGTATATCACCCTCAAACAAACTATCAAGTCTAGCGGGCCAATGGCCTGATAATGAGTGGCATCAAACCCAGACTAGTGCGATCTCTAAAGGAGTCGGATAAACACTGGGTTGAGGAACTCGATTCCGTACTCTGGGGGCTGCGGACCATGCCCAACTGCATGACCGGATACACACCATTCTTCATGGTGTACGGCGCAGAGGTTGTCTTGCCCTACGACATTATTCACGATTCACCTCGAGTCCGCATGTATGAAGAGAGAGAGAGGTCGAGCTCGATCGGCAGGACGACTTAGATGGCCTGGAGGAGGAGCGCGATGTCGCAAAAGCCCGTTCCGTATTCTATCAACAACAAGCTCGAAGATACCAAAGCAGAGAAGTGCGGGCAAAGACTTATAACATCGGTGAGCTCGTTTTACGCCTCCCAGAGAAGAAAAAGGACAAACTCAAACCAAAATGGGAAGGTCCCTTCATTGTAGATGAAGTTCTCATGGGAGGAGCCTACCGCCTTCGCAATGCATCGGATAATCGCTTAGAGCCGAACCCTTGGAACGTTGCCCGGCTTCGAAGATTCTATGCATAAGTACGGCCATGCTTCTTATTCGTTCTTTTGTCTCCTTTTCATTTTTTCCTTTTTCGTTTTGATATGTTTCCCATGGTGTGTTCGGATAGGCCGAACACTTGAGGGGTACACATCTTTAAATGTACACACCCTGCCACGACTGGGGGCTTCTGTAAGTAGAAACTTATTATTATATCAAGCCTAGAGCTCACAATATATGTGTCGTTTGCGGATATACATCCTTCTTGCCATTATATGCACATCTATGACTTAAGTTTTTGCCAAGATGGGTTGCCTCGCTCCTATGCTTATGCCCTATGTTCCTGATTGTTTGGCTAGGGCATAAAGGGAGCACCTCTGCGATTGTTACAACCGGGTTATCCAGACATGTACCTCAGACGGGTGAAGCCGAAAGCTAGCGTCCTTAAGGAAATAATTGGTCGGCACTAAAACGACAAATTATTGCCGTATGGCAACCATCTTTAAGCACTTCGAGATGGTTTTTTCGTACTACGGACCACATGCCCCGGCAGTGTAATCATAATATGCCGACCCAAGGAAAGGAACCTTTAATGGAACTATTTTCCTTGGAAGATGTTTCTTACATACGTAGTATAACATACATCCCGAACTCGAATTCTTTGTCTGTTTGAGCACAATGACTGGGTTGTCTGGTTTTCTAAAAGATACTTCCTTTTGTCCTAAGTATTCGGAAACACTCCACCATTTTTGGCCCGAGGTTAAAGCCGAAAGCCTGCGATGACAAAATCATTTCACATGTTCGGATCAAACCAAAGGTTGATCATAAATGTACATTGATACATTAAGGTCAAAAACCTATTCCTTCTCTATTCCGTCTATAAGGCTGTCCAATCGACAGTTTTCCTGCGAATATTTCGCAGCGATCATTACTTGATCATAGACCAAATTTAAAGGGATTTCCTTCCCATCTGGTCCATGTGGTCCTACTCGGGCCATATGATTCAGATCCAGTTTCGAGAAGCGTGTCTTCACCATGGCCCAGGCTTCTCGTGCGCCTTCACGGCAGGCATACGTCTTCCATAGCTCGAACCGGCGCCGGACACCTTTGAACAGGTTTGCCAGGCCCTCCATACTTTCTGGAGGGGTATCAGATGGCCATAACACCTTCACCATACTCCTCATGGCTTTCCGGGCCCGAGCATGCACGGCGGACAACTCCTTTAGCATGTCGCCTTGAAACCCGGACACTTCCTCCTCTAGTCGACCAGTTAATAGACCTGCTGCAAAAAATTCATTATATTCCGCATTATGGACTAAACATGAGTACCTATGGTGGTCCTGAATAAGAGGGGAAAACATACCGGACATGCCGCCCTTCAGCTTTTCATTTTCCTTCTGAGCGGCTGATAGCTGAACCTTCAAGCTCTCTATCTCTTCCGATTGTTTGTCCTTTTCCTCCTCAAGTTTTCTCTCCCTATACGCGCCCATCGCGGTCTCTTTCAATTCCGCTAGTTCGGCGGTGACTGCACTCAGTTGCGTCTAGTTTGTGTTTAGCTCCTAAGCTAGCATAGTGTTCTTTTCTTGTGGAACCTACAAAAATTATCGATCCTTAAATCGGTTTGCTTCACCTTTTCAAGTCTCGGGGGCTACTGGCATATGACCATGCAAAATTGCGTCAAATTTTACCTGTATATTCTTCAAGAATAGCTGAATAACTCCACAAGGCCATCTCGAGCAACTCGGATATATGCATCTGTCGATCTCAGTGCGGCAAATTCTTGTTCGGACAAGGCCGGAGCACGCATAGCTTACTTTAATCGACGGTGATTCATCACGCTCTCCACTTCAGAATTCATGACCGACACGTCATTCGAATCCTCTTGAGGAGGCGGAACGGGCGTGGCGTCGGCTTGCGTCCTAGCTGACGAGTCCTGCATCGGATTAGTGGACATTTGGCTAATCGGGCGTTTTCCCACCGTTTGTCATGTACTCCTCCTAAAGATTAAAAGACAAAAAGGGGAGACTCTTAACAATCCAGACTCGTGCCTAGGCATGCATTAAAGCACACATACCTCTTGGAAGACTGTGAGGTCTCCGCAGTACTCCCGATCCCTTTTCGTTTTGAATGACGGCCTTGTGTAGGGGCCGCCCTCGAGGAGATACGGTCCCTGGAGCGCCGATCCTGTTAAAATCTGGATCAGTACACCGGGTAAGGATGCAGACAAGGATCTCTTCTTAGGAAGCCTCTGGATACTCACGATGCAGAATGGGTAAAGGCGAGGGTAGTCGGCGGTGATGGCCACTTTCGAACCGTCAAAGCTCGCCTGATAGAATACCCCATCGTCGAATTCTATATATATATGTATATCTAGATCCTCGCAAAAGCTAGGATCTTCATCACGATTATGATCCTCCGGCTGGGAAGCAGGACAATGGACGTCCTCGGTCATCCTCCTCCATGACTGGTTGGTGGCAACAAAAAGTAAATACGATTAGAGTCTGCAATGCAATGAAATAAGCACAAACGATCGAGATCTTACCCATTCAATAGGGGTGTACATGGAATAAGCCTCCCGACAGTTTAACCGAAGAAAATCTTCTTTTTCGCCCTTGTACAGATCGGCCAAAATTGAAGCCAGTTCGGCTGGGGTGTTCGGACCCTGCCGAATGTAACGGGACGCGTCGTCTTCTCCGTTGTAACACCATAAAGGAGTTACTCTGGATTGGAGAGGCTGCACGCACCTCTTTATTGCAATCGCCATGACCTCAACTATTGAGAGTTCGGAGTGGGCGAGCAGCCTGACCTTGCTTACCAACCTCTTTATCTCTGCACTGTCCTCTTCCTTCGGACTTCGGGGACGCCAGTTGAGGCGCTTCTTTAGAGGAGCACTGGAAAATTCAAGGAGTCCGCGCCTGACTGGATCTGGCAGCAGAACATCGTCCATACAGAACCACTCCAAAGACCACTGCGGGTATGCCTCTTTAGGTGTTCCTACAGGGTATCCGGATCCGGCAATATGCCATACTTCGGCACCGCCCACTTCAAATATGGAACCCCCTTGGTGGCGGGGAATGAGGCATAAGAATTTCCTTCATAATCCAAAATGGGCCTCGATGCCTAGGAATAACTCGCAGAGGGCAACAAAGCCTGAGATGTGCAGAATCGAACCTGGGGTGAGGTTGTGCGATGCCGTAAAATTCCAATAACCCCCGAAGGAAGGGATGGATTGGAAATCCCAGGCCCCGCAACAGAAATGGGACGAAGCACACCCTCTCCTCCTTATTTGGGTTGGGGAAGTTCTCAGCCATCACATCATTTCGTATTGAATATAATCCCGCTCGAACAGGAACTAGATCTGCGAGGGGGAGGTAGCCTGCATCTGGAGCCGGCTTAGTTGAAGATGAGGCACATAGCAACTCTTCCAATCACCCTCTTGAGGTCCATGGGGGCGCGAAGAGGAGCCTGGGGTGCCGACCATGATGGAAGGCTTTGTTTGTGGCTAGACTTGGCCGTTTTTCTTCTGCACGATGTGAGATGGCATTTGGAGATCCATATCTCCTTATATAGGTGCCATCCGAGCGTGGTGAAGGGCTTATTTCAAAAAATCATGGACCATTCGTATTCTCCAGGCGTGCGAAAATCAAAGCATCGGCAGTGGGAATCGTAAAAGACATCGAGGTTATCGCCAGATTGTCATTGGTCCGAATTATAATGAAGAACCCGCCTTGCAAAGCCGAATACATGGGTCGAATATTACATAGTCATTGAAGGCAAGTTCGGGGGCTATTGAGGGAGTCCTGGATTATGGGGTCCTTGGGTGTCCGAGCTGTGTAGCATGGGCCGGACTGATGGGCCATGAAGATACAAGATAGAAGGCCTCCCCCCGTGTTCGGGTGGGACTCTCCTTTGCGTGGATGGCAAGCTTAACGCCCGGATGTGTAGTTTCTTCTCTTTGTAAACCGACTTTGTACAACCCTAGGCCCCTCCGGTGTCTATATAAATCGGAGGGTTTAGTCCATAGAGGCTATCACAAATCATATAGGCTAGACATCTAGGGTTTAGCCATTACGATCTCGTGGTAGATCAACTCTTGTAACCCCTATACTCATCAAATACAATCAAGCAGGACGTAGGGTTTACCTCCATTAAGAGGGGCTGGGTAAACATCGTGTTCCCTTGTCTCCTATTACCTTCGATCCTCAGATGCACAGTTCGGGACCCCTTACCCGAGATCGGCCGGTTTTAACATCGACAACGGGTGCTACGGGCCGACGAGCTGGTGCCCCGGGCGGAGCTACACGCTGATGTCTACTATGCAACTTTATTCTTGTAGACACGTGTTGGGCCTCCAAGCGCGGAGTTTTGTAGGACAGTAGCAATTTTCCCTCAAGTGGATGACCTAAGGTTTATCAATCCGTGAGAGGTGTAGGATGAAGATGGTCTCTCTCAAAAGACCTTGCAACCAAATACAAGAAATCTCTTGTGTCCCCAACACACCCAATACAATGGAAAATTGTATAGGTGCACTAGTTCGGCGAAGAGATGGTGATAAAAGTGTAATATTGATGGTAGAAATATATTTTTATAATCTGAATAAATAAAAACAGCAAGGTAGCAAATAGTAAACGGGCACAAAAACAGTATTTCAATGCTTAAAAACAAGGCCTAGGGTCCGTACTTTCGCTAGTGCAATCTCTCAACAATGATAACATAGTTGGATCATATGATTATCCCTCAAAGTGCAACAAAGAATCACTCCCGAGTTCCTATTAGCGGGGAACAAAAGATAGAAATTGTTTGTAGGGTACGAAACCATCTCAAAGCTATTCTTTCCGTTCGATCTATTCAAGAATCCGTACTAAAATAACACAAAGCTATTGTTTCCGTTCGATCTATCCTAGAGTTCTTACTAGAATAACACCAAAGCAAATTCATATTCATAATACTCAATCCACACAAAGAACTACAAGGAGACCCCAAAGTTTCCGTCGAAGAGAAGATAATAAAAACGTGCATCAACCCCTATGCATAGATTACCCCAATATCACTGCGGGAATCCCCGAGTTGAATGCCATAGCATATATCAAGTGAATCAATAAGATACACCAATTGTCACCTCAAGTATTCATACCACAAGACATATATCATGTGTTCTCATCTCTGAATATTCAACCCAATAAGACAAAACTTCAAAGGGTAAAGATTCAATTCATCACAACAAGAGTATAGAGGGGAGAAACATCATATGATCTGACTATATTAACAAAGCCCATGATATAGATCATGAGAGAGAGAGAGACTAAACACATAGCTACTGGTACAAACCCTCGGCCCCGAGGGTGGACTACTCCCTCCTCGTCGTGGTGGCCGCCGGGATGATGAATATGGCCACTAGAGATGATTCCCCCCTCCGGCAGGGTGCCAGAACGGGTCTAGATTGGTTTTCGGTGGCTACGGAGCCCTGCAGCGGCTGAACTTCTGATCTAGGTTAACCCCGAAGGGTTTTGGAATATTTGGGAATTTATAGTGCAAAGAGGGGGTGCGGGAGGCCACCGAGGTGGGCACAACCCACCTAGGCACGCCAGGGGGCCCTGGCGCGCCCTGGTGGGTTGTGCCCCCCTCGGGGCACCTCCCAGGTGCAGCTCTAGCCCATTGGGTTCCTTCTGGTCCAAAAAAAATCTCCGTAAAGTTTCGCGGTGTTTGGACTCCGTTTGATATTGATTACGTGTGATGTAAAAAACAAGCAAAAAATAGCAACTGGCACCGGGCACTGGGCCAATAGGTTAGTCCCAAAAATGATATAAAGTTGCTATAAAATGATTGTAAAACACCCAAGAATGATAAAATAACAGCATGAATAGTTCATAAATTATAGATACGTTGGAGATGTATCAGCATCCCCAAGCTTAATTCTTACTCGTCCTCGAGTAGGTAAATGATAAAAGAAATAATTTATGAAGTGTGAACGCTAGCAAAGTGCATAAGTTTGATCAATGATAATTTCAATCACTTTTCCTAGCATCATAGCAGCAATTCTTTCTTATGAAACTTCTCATGTTATAGTGGCAACCAATTCACATGTTAAGGTTCAAACAATGAATTCTCTTGAAACCCAACAACCTATGTTCTTAGTCACCAAGCAATTGCAATTCAACTTATTCAACAGAGTTTAAGTAAGAGCTCCACATACTCAACCATCATATAGTCTTCTATAATTGCTAACACTCACCGCATACACATGAGCAAAATGTTTCAACCAGACACATAGAAAGATATGGGCTTATTGTTTTGCCTCCCAACGTATTCACCTCAAGGGTGATGTCAACAATAATAACTCATGCTACCCATATTCAACTGCACATATGTGCTTAGATCTTTCCTCACCACATGATGCTTGCCAAAAGAGAAAAATAAAAAGGAATAGAGAGAAAAACTTTGACTCTTTGCATAAAAGTAAATACTGAAAAGTAAAAGATAGGCCTTCACAAAGGGAAGCAGAGGTTGCCATGCGCTTAGTTGTTTGTATGCTCAACCCCTTAGTGCAAAAGAACGTCATGTTGTATTGCCCCTTATGATAGCAACCTTTATTATGAAGTCCATCGCTTTTATTACTTTGCCATCACAAATTCATACAACGCTCAATTTTCTCTTACACTAAATGATCTCACACTTTTAAAAGCATTTTTTATTGCCTTATTGCACCGATGACAACTTACTTGAAGGATTTTGCTCAATCCTTAGGTAGGTATGGTGGACTCTTGAAAATAATATTTGGGTTTAAGGGTTTTTGGATGCACAAGTAGTATCTCTACTTGGTGCGGAATTTTTGGCTAGCAAAGATGGGGGGCAAGCACCACATGTTGAAGGATCTATGACAATATAACCTCTATGTAAATATGAACAAACATAAACCATTACGTTGTCTTCCTTGTCCAACGTCAACAATTTTGGCATATAATATTTTGATGGGGGATCACAATCACAAAATATTTCCATGATAGTGTATTTATATGTGAAAGTTCCCTTCCTTATACTAATTATTCGTGAATTGCTTGTATGACCAATATTGTGATTGTTAAGCCTCAAAAGATTTCACTTTCTAAACCCAATGTGAAGCTACCACTAGGCATGATATGATTTCAACTTCATGACATTCAATTTATTCAACAATTTACTCATAGGATATAAGTGAAGCACAAGGGTAAATGACATAGAAAAGAGCTTCGTTGACGGGATGTGAATGTCGCTTACTTAGCCTCTCTGGCAACTATTTGAGGACTCTATTTTATTTAAAAACTTTCAGATCTATGTATCTTATTAAAACAGAAAGCAAAACAAAATAAAATGACATTCTAACAATAGCACAACTTATGTGAAGTAGCAAAAACTTAGGCTCAACCGATAATTGTTGAAGAAGAAAGGTGGGATGCCTACCGGGGCATCCCCAAGATTAGATGCTTGAGACATCTTGAAATATTATCTTGGGGTGCCTTGGGCATCCCCAAGCTTGAGCTTTTGTGTCTCCTTAATTCCTTCATATCGCGGTTTTCCTAAATCTCAAAAACTTCATGTACACAAAATTCAACAAGAACTCGCGAGATAAGTTAGTATAAACCAATGCAAAAACCTTATCAGTCTCTACTATAGCAAATCACTAAATTATTACTCAACATTGCATACTAAATGCCTCTGCATATTTAATACTCCTATCCTCAAATAGAATCATTAAACAAGCAAACATATGCAAACATATACAAACATAACAGCAATCTGCCAAAACAGTACAGTCTGTAATGAATGCAAGAGTATCAATACTTATTCAACTCCAAACATTATGAAAATTTATCACACTGTAGAAAATTTATCAGGGCTTAATATGCAAAAAGTTTCAAAATTTTATCATATACTGACTTTTCTATGGCATTTTGGCAACAACGGTAAACTTTCTGTTTACAAACAGCAACATGTATACTTACAAAATAAGCATGGCAAAGGCTATCAATGTCACTTTTATTGAAATAAAAGATGTAAAACATTATTCTAAATAACATCAAGCAAATCCTAACAAAATAAATTGATGCTCCAATCAAAACACATATCATGTGACGAATGAAAACATAGCTCCGAGTGAGGTTACCGATAATGTTGGAGACGAAAGAGGGGATGCCTTCCGGGGCATCCCCAAGCTTAGTTGCTTGGATCTTCCTTTAATATTTCCTTTGGGTGCCTTGGGCATCCCCAAGCTTAGGGTCTTGTCACTCCTTATTCTCCTCATATCGACATCTCACCCAAAACTTGAAAACTTAATCACACAAAACTTAATGGAACTTTGTGAAATATGTTAGTATGATAAAGAGCAAACCGTTCCACTTTTGGCACTGTAAAATACAAGATTCATAATTGTTCTCACACAATTACTACTGTAGCATATCATTTTCACAATTTATATTGAGCAATATAATCCATAGAAACTACAAAACAAGCAAACTATGCATTGAAAAAACAGAAGCTGTCAAAAACAGAACAGTCTGTAGTAATCTGTACTCAAACCATATTTCTACTACTCCAAATTTCTTGAAAAATTAGGACCACGTGAGAAATTTGTATATTAATCTTATGCAAAAATAATCAACTCAATAGCACTCTTCTATTAAAAACTAGAATTATTTTCGTGAGCACAAAAGTTTCTAGTTTTCAGCAAGATCAAAGCAACTATCACCCAACAAGATCCTAAATGCTTTACTTGGCACTTTATTGAAACAAAAGCAATAAAACATGATTACTACAGTAGCATAATCATGTGAACACACAAAAACAGTAGGTGAAAGTGTTGGGTTGTCTCCCAGCAAGCGCTTTTCTTTAATGCCTTTTAAGCTAGGCATGATGATTTCAATGATGCTCGCATAAAAGATAAGAATTGAAATGTAAAGAGAGCATCATTAAGCATATGACTAGCACATTTAGGTCTAACCCACTTCCTATGCATGGGGATTTTGTGAGCAAACAACTTATGGGAACAAGAATCAACTAGCATAGGAAGGCAAAACAATATAGAGAAGAAACTTGATATTATTGAGATATGTAAGGGCATAAGTTCCTTCCTCATAATAGTTTTCAGAGACATCATGAATGGATTCAACAATGTAGCTATCACATACATCACTCTTTTCATGATGCACAGGCATAGGAGATTTATTACTCTTTATGGCATACATGTCATCATAATAATCATCATAGATAGCAACCTTATCGTCATAGTCAATTGAAACCTCTTCCAAAATAGTGGATGTATCACTAAGTAAAGTCATGACCTCTCCAAATCCACTTTCATCAATGTAATCATCATAAATAGGAGGCATGCTATCATCATAATAAATTTTCTTATCGGAAGTAGAAGGAATCAAAGGATCATATTCATTAAGCAAAGCATCCCCAAGCTTAGGACAAGCATTATTTCCAGCAAATAAATCTTCAAACATATCATACTCATCAAACATAGCATCCCCAAGCTTGTGGTTTTGCGTATCATCACAATCATTCTTATCAATAGCATGAATGACACCAATAGTATAGCAAACATTATTATCATATTCTTCCCAATCATAATCATCACAACAAGCAATAGGCATAACAAAATAATCATCAATATCATCATCCTCTATCAACATATTCGATTCACTTTCATGAGGCACGATGGTGATGAGAACAATATTATTTGGGAGAGATACCTTTTTACCTCTATTTTTTCTTCTTTTCTTCTTCTTCACCACACCATGTGTGGGTTTAATTAATTATTTCAAGCTTCTTGTTGAAGAGATTGATTGGATAGGAAGCTCCTCCTCGTTACCTGATTCATCATAATAAACACTAGGAGGGTATTGGGAAATATTTTCCCTTTCATTAGTACTCTCTTCATATTATACTTGTTTTCTTGTCTTTAGATACTTGGCAATATAAGGATTATCAATGCAATTTACCGTACAAAACATATAAATTTCCTCTAGATCAAAATCAAGAAATCTCTCGGGATTTGGAAAACCCTTAGTTATACGTTTCATTTCTTCATACCCCAAAAGAAGGCTAAGCTCTTTATGATGCTCAAGGGTAATCAAGTTATCACAATTTTTGGACATGATTTGATCTTGAAAGAATTTGCATTGGAGATTTAAATGACCACATTCACTGCAAAGTTCACAAGGATGGCGAAAAAATTACATCTTTCAGCACAATCATCTAGCCTCTCTTGCAACCTTTTCATTTCTAAATATTTATGCTTCTTACAAAATCTATCTTCCCTTTTTGGTGTGCAAAGGCACTCCCAATTCACTCCGCAAAAATTGACATGCTTATAAGAAACATTTTTGTCATGACTTGTGCAATCATCATTAGCATTTTGGATATTCAGAGAATTAATACTAACAACATTGCAATCATGATCATCATTCAAATATTTTGTGCCAAGCATTTTATTGACTTCTTCTTCTAACAATTGAGCACAATTTTCCGAACCATCATTTTCAAGAAAGATATTATAAAGATGACCAATAACATGATGCAACATAAATTCCATTTTTTGTAGTTTTCTTTTATAGACCAAACTAGTGATAAAACAAAAAACTAAAAGATTCAATTGCAAGATCTAAAGATATACCTTCAAGCACTCACCTCCCCGGCAACGGCGCCAGAAAAGAGCTTGATGTCTACTACGCAAATTTATTCTTGTAGACACATGTTGGGCCTCCAAACGTAAAGTTTTGTAACACAATAGCATTTTCCCCTCAAGTGGATGACCTAAGGTTTATCAATCCGTGAGAGGTGTAGGATGAAGATGGTCTCTCTAAAACGACCCTGCAACCAAATACAAGAAATCTCTTGTGTCCTCAACACACCAATACAATGGCAAATTGTATAGGTGCACTAGTTCGGCGAAGAGATGGTGATAAAAGTGTAATTTTGATGGTAGAAATATATTTTTTATAATCTGAATAAATAAAAACAGCAAGATAGCAAATAGTAAACAGGCACAAAAACCGTATTTCAATGCTTAAAAACAAGGCATAGGGTCCGTACTTTCGCTAGTGCAATCTCTCAACAATGATAACATAGTTGGATCATATGATTATCCCTCAAAGTGCAACAAAGAATCACTCCCGAGTTCCTATTAGCGGGGAACAAAAGATAGAAATTGTTTGTAGGATACGAAACCATCTCAAAGCTATTCTTTCCGTTCGATCTATTCAAGAGTCCGTACTAAAACAACACAAAGCTATTGTTTCTATTCGATCTATCCTAGAGTTCGTACTAGAATAACACCAAAGCAAATTCATATTCATAATACTCAATCCACACAAAGAACTACAAGGAGACCCCAAAGTTTCCGTCGGAGAAAAGATAATAAAAACGTGCATCAATCCCTATGCATAGATTAACCCAATATCACCGCGGGAATCCGCGAGTTGAATGCCATAACATATATCATGTGAATCAATAAGATACCCCAATTGTCACCTCAAGTATTCATACCACAAGACATATATCATGTGTTCTCATCTCTGAATATTCAATCCGACAAGACAAAACTTCAAAGGGTAAAGATTCAATTCATCACAACAAGAGTATAGAGGGGAGAAACATGATATGATCCGACTATATTAACAAAGCCCATGATATAGATCACGAGAGAGAGAGAGAGATTAAACACATAGCTACTGGTATAAACCCTCAGCCCCGAGGGTGGACTACTCCCTCCTCATCGTGGTGGCCGTCGGGATGGTGAAGATGGCCACCGGAGATGATTCCCCTCTCCGGCAGGGTGCCGGAACAGGTCTAGATTGGTTTTCGGTGGCTACGGAATTTCTGATCTAGGTTAACCCCAAAGGGTTTAGGAATATTTGGGAATTTATAGTGCAAAGAGGGGGTGCGGGAGGCCACCGAGGTGGGCATAACCCACCTGGACGCGCTAGGGGCCCCTGTCCCGTCCTAGTGGGTTGTGCCCCCTCGGGGCACCCCCCAGGTGCAGCTCTGGCCCATTGGGTTTTCTGGTCCAAAAAAATCTCCATAAAGTTTCGCGGTGTTTGGACTCCGTTTGATATTTATTTCTTGCGATGTAAAAAACAAACAAAAAACAACAACTGGCACTGGGCACAGGGTCAATAGGTTAGTCCTAAAAAATGATATAAAGTTGCTATAAAATGATTGGAAAACTCCCAAGAATGGTAAAATAACAACATGAATACTTTATAAATTATAGATACGTTGGAGACGTATCACACGCGAGCATGCGCTGGGAGCCGGAGCTGTTACGGAGGCGTTGCGGAAAGAATGAATAGGTGGAGTTGGAGCAAGGGCGTGATCAACTCAACGAGAGATCAAACGGTCCTAATCAGGGCGAATCTACGGCTTGTGAGGCGGCTGATTCTTTCCCAGGATCAGCCGGCTTACGCCTAGCAGTGGCCCAAAGAATAAACAATTTGCCTCCTGCGTGTACTGCGGTTGCCAAGTAGGATCGTGCACGGTCGTCCAGAGACTTGTCGTCTGTATAGCAATGCTCTTTTTTCTCACTACCAATTGGCCGGCCAAGCACCACCTATTTGTCGCACGACGTGAGATATATTAGCTCCCATTAGGAGGCAACAACATCAATTTCACCTTGAGAACCTTTCGACTCAAAATCAAGTTAAATGAAGATTTCACTCAATTCGTAAGTAATTTTCAAAATTACCATGGGTTCCGTAATCATTGGCAATTTTATTTACAGAAAACTTTCGATCTATTCATGTTGAATCATATCAGTACATCGAACACCAAAAATAATGAAATTACATCATAATTTGTAGACCACCCAGCGACGATTACAAGGACTGAAGCGAGCCACCGTCATGTCCTTCCTTGCCGGAGCCGGGCACAACTTGTTGTAGTAGACGATCGGGAAAGTCGTCCTTCTAAGATCACATAGGACCAACACACCAAAACAACAACTGCCACCGATGACGAAAAGAAGCTTAGATCAAAAGGATCGAACTTGAAGACATATGAACAAAGAGAGGATCCGAGCAGATCCACCAAAGACATGCACCTACAAGGAAGACCTCCGCAGAAGGGCGCGAGGATGAGCGAACCGTTAGGTGTACGGACTGGCGACTGCGTTGGCGACCGCGTGCTTTCGCCGGTGAGGGTCGCGGGTGGGGCTGCCCCGGCGGGGTGGACCTTGGTGAGCCGCGAGGCGGGGTCTCCCCAGGTGCGCTCGTCGGTGGCGCGTGCTGGGGCGTCGCCAGCGAGGGCTGGGACCTGCCACAATCGATTTTGGGCGCTGTCGGCGGTGGCTTCTAAAGATGAAGAAGACGGGGACGAGCTCGCGGAGCAGATGCGTGCGGTGCCGGCGGGCCCGTCGATTGGGGACTTCGTGGCCTTCGCGGAGGACGCACGAGGTCTGGGCGCCGAACGCAGGCGGCGATTTGCGCCGGGAGGGCGCGGCCCCAGGTCCACGGTGATGCGCATTTGGCAACCCTCGTCGGCTCGGTGCGTGGCCGCCAGCGAGGGGGATGCGACCGACGCGACTCGTAACATCAGAACCATGGCGGCGGCAAGCTTGGTGGTGGACAAGGCGGTGCCGTCCAGGGAGGACTGGCCGTGCCTGCCTGCCCCCTCGTCCCCGGCGCCGGCGGCGCCAGGTGGTCGGGCGAGACCGCAGTCCCCGTTGATGCCTAGGGTTGGTGCGGGCGGGCCGTGCTCTGTTGGGCCTGGGCCGGTGGGCGTGTCGGGCAGTGGGTCGGGCGTGCCTGCCGGGTCGGGACAGGAGTTGGCCCCAATTCCGTTTCCGCATGGGCCCCCAAGGCCCGTTTCGCCGCGGCCTGCCTTGCGTCCGGTCTCTGGCTATATATGGCTGAGACGCGGCTGCCTGGACCCTAATTTAGGGTTTCCAGCCACTGCAAGTGAGGTGCGGTGCCTCGATCACTCCGCCCGCACACTCCAGATCTCACTCCCTCCTCCCCCTCTCCACAGATCCTTTGCGGCGGTGGTGATGGGAGATCGGTGCGCGGACAAGCGCCCCATGGAGGTCTCAGATCCAGAGGCGGAGCGGCGTTGTGAGCGCGAGCTGCGCGACAAGGCTAAGAGGGCGATGCGGGAGCGGTCGGATGGTCGGGAGGCCAGGGCCGAGCGCGGCGGATCCCGCGACCAGGGCGGGCGCGAGGGGGATTGGGGTCCTCCTCCCCCGTGGTGGATTCAGCAGCAAGAAAGAAAGAAGAAGAAGGTTAACCAGCGACGGCGCGAGCTCGAGAAGAAGCCGGAGGCGCATCCTTATTGTGGTGGGGGCCATGGTGATCCGCTGGCTCAGAAGCAGCGGGCGGCTGCAGATCCATTGGCGGTTACCTTCCTCTCCTCCTCCAAGGGCACGGCGGAGGAACCCATTCCGGTGGAAGAAGTGCCCGATGTGGAGTGCTTCAAGTGCGGCCGCCTCAGACACTATCAGTCCAAGTGCAAGTTCCCTCCCCTCTGTGTGTTGTGTAAGGAGGAGGGACATGCGTCTGCGCATTGCCCGACGCGGGGTCGGCAGCTGCAATTGCAGATCATGGGGAACGCTATCGCCGGTGAGGGCTTTTTCTACTTGGAGTTCGACGAGGAGGCCGAGGGCGAGCTGCCAGTGGATGCGTGGATTGAGAATGGGGCCATCCTATCGGCTGAGCCAGGGCGGCTCAATCTCCGCATCCTCAAGCAGGAACTACAACACATGGTGACCGGATCTTGGGATTGTCAAGTGACACATGTGGGCGACAATGATTTCTTGGTGGTTTTCCCTTCCGCAGATCTGCTTCACATGGCGAAAATGAGTGGGAAACTTTTTCTGTCAATCAATGACATCACGACATCGGTTCGGGATATGCTTCACGAGGAGGTGCAGCCAATGGCCATGCCAGAGACTTGGGTGCGGTTGCACGGCATCCCAAAGAAACACAGGCGTGAGGATCGCATAAGGGAAGGGTTTCGGATGCTTGGCCGCCCGATTGTGGTGGATGAATTGTCCCTTATCAGGTTGGGGCCTGTGAGGATGAAGTTAGCATGCAAGGCTCCGGAGAAACTGAATGGATTTGTGGAAGTGTGGTTCAATCATGAAGGTTAACAAATCAAGGTGGAGCGCGAGGTACTACCCAAGCATGGGGGAGAACATGTGATGAATGGCTCTGATCCTCCCAACCCCCCGCCAAAAGACTCTGCTGGTCACGGTGGAGCTTGGCCATCGGGTAGCGCTCCGCCCAAAGGGGCCGCCCCTGGTAATGAACCTCAGGGCGAGGACCGGGCGCCCGCCAAGGCCTCTGACGGTGACACCAAGATGCAGGATACGGGCAAAGAAGGGGATGACAGCCAACATGACTAATCTATTGACACGGAGACTTGGGACAAGCTGGGAGCGGTGTCCACTGATTCGGGGGCCTTGGGTGTGGCGACCCAGGACACGACGGTGAGTGTGCCACCCCTGGCCAGATCCCTGACACTATCCTTTGACGAGTACGGATCCAACATCCCGGCACTGGCAAGGGCACAGACGGAGACTCAAGAGGTGGTTGGGGCCATTGTGGTTGCGGACCCGTTGTCTTCCCTTCCTGTGGCTCCGGGGACCGACAACGACCTGACCCCTGCCAACAAGCGTGGTTCCAATAGTGCGGGACATCAGGCTAAGAAGACGGCTAGGCGGAAGCCGGCCCCCAAGACAGTGACGACGGTGGCGGTGGCGACGCTGGGTGGCGAGCTGGGGGAGGCGTTGGGCAAGGCAGACGTGGGAAGCAAGGAAAGATGCTCCAAGGCTACTCCGGTGACACCGCAGGCCCCCAGCGCCCACGCCAAGGCCAAGCTGGGAGAATTGACGTCGTTGGAAAGCGCTAAACTGTGGCTCGCTGACAAGAACCTGGAGGCTACAGGTAATCCCCTACCATCTTATCGTATCTTGAACGCTTTTACGGATGAACAGCTTGCTAGCATTCTGGACGATAGTGGCGTGGCAATTAGTGACCCTTGTAGCGAGATTATTTCTATGGTTCGTGCACGGGAGGAAGCTCAGGCCATGCTTGCGGCTACGGCTGCTCGTGGGGACGAACAGAACCGGCGAGCCATCGTTCCGGGTGCGGATGGCAGTGAGGCATTGCCCGAGGAGGAGACAGAGGCTAGGGAGGCCTCTGTTATTCCTTCTTCCAGCCGGATGCCGGCTAGGAAGCGCATGGTGAAAGCGGTGACATCTAGGGGGGTGCGCCTGCACAATCGTATCATTTAAATGCGTTATCTTTTTTGGAACATTCGGGGTTGTGGCCGCGGGGGGCGGCGTACACAACTCAAGGAGTATATTGCCAGAGAGAGGATTGACGTGGTAGCCCTACAGGAAACGATCAAAGCTGACTTCTCGTTCCGTGATCTTCTGGCTTTCAATCCTTTACAACGTTTCTCTTGGCACTGGTTGCCCTCAGCGGGCCACTCGGGTGGTATCTTAATGGGCTGTAATAATGATATCTGTGATGTATTGCAATGGGATGTTGGTGTATTTTTTCTTTCTGCTACCATTAGACACCGCGTCTCGGGCCTTTCGTGGGTAGTGGTGTGTGTGTATGGGCCGGCAGATCACTCACGCTCGGGTGTTTTCCTACAGAAACTAACTAATTTGGTAGGGGCCAAACGAGCTATCATTTTGCCCCTGGTTGTCGGTGGGGACTTCAATCTTATTCGCTCGGGTGCGGACAAAAGCAACACCAACATTGACTAGACTCGGGTGTCCATGTTCAATGCGGCCATAGCGGCATCGGCGTTGCGTGAGGCCGCTCGGACCGGTGCAAGATATACCTGGACAAACAAGCAGTTGTGCCCGGTCCGGAGCGTGTTGGATAGGGTATTTTTTACCCCTGAATGGGAGGTTTTATTTCCCCTATGCAATCTGGTTGCTGAAACTAGAATCGGCTCGGACCATGTTCCGTTGATATTTTCTTCTGGGGAGGAATATATTAGGCGAAGCCCCCGATTCTATTTCGAAATGGCTTGGTTTGAGTCCGAGGGGTTTGCTCAGATGGTGTCGGATCGTTGGGATATGATCTGCCACCAGCTTGGGCCGCAGCGGGGACCGGCAGAGCGCTGGAACTTGGCGGCAAGCAAGCTCAGGGCTTCCCTGCGTGGTTGGATGGCTAACCACGGCAGCGAATCCAAGCGAGAGCGGGCCCAAATTGTTGAGGCAATTGCCGCGCTAGACTTGGAGGCTGACCGGCGCTCCTTCTCGGAGAGTGAATGGGCCGTTCGTTACGACTTGGAGCGCCAAGTTCTTGCCATACTCCGGGCCGAAGAGGAGTACTGGCGCCGCAGGGGCGGGATCAAGTGGGTCACCAAAGGAGACGCTAATACCGGCTATTTTCATGCTTACGCTAATGGTAGAAAATGAAAAAGTACGATCCTTAGATTACAATCCGAACAAGGGCTCTTACTCTCCAACGAGCTCATCGTGGCTCACATTTATGAGTTCTTCATCGGGCTGTTGGGAACGGCCGAGGAGAAAACTCTATGCCTCCGGGACGACCTTTGGGACCCTGCTGATCGGGTCTCACAGGAGGAGAACGATGGGCTCGTCCTCTCTTTCCTTCCGGAGGAAATAGACCATGCCGTTCACAATATGAAAACGGGCACGGCGCCCGGACCGGATGGGTGGCCGGTGGAATTTTTCAAGAAATTCTGGACTAAGCTCAAATATCTTTTCTACGACTTAGTGAATGGCTTTACGCTAGGTACCGTTGACCTATCACGTCTCAACTACGGGGCTATTAGTCTGATACCTAAGGTTAAAGGGGCCGACGACATTAAGCAGTTTCGGCCTATCACTCTGATTAATGTCCCTTTCAAGATTTGTGCAAAAGCATACGCCTCCCGCTTGGTGCCCGTCGCTCAACGAGTGATTAGCCCTAGCCAATCCGGTTTCCTCAAGCAGCGTAATATCCTTGAAGGGCCGTTAGCGCTTCTCGAAATCGTTCATGAGCTCAAACGTACCAAGTCTAGAGGTGTTCTCCTTAAGTTAGATTTCGAGAAAGCTTATGATCGCGTGAACTGGGAGTTCGTGCGAGAGGTCCTCATCAAAAAGGGTTTTGATGTGGGCTTTGTCCACCGTATCATGCACCTTGTGAGTAGTGGACACACGGCTGTGACTATCAATGGTGTAATGGGCAAATTCTTTCGCAACAAACGCGGACTTAGGCAGGGAGATCCTAGCTCTCCTTTGATCTTCAATTTTGTTGCGGACGCTTTGGCGGCTTTGATCAGCAAAGCCAGGGTTGCGGGGCATATCAAAGGGTTGATCTCCCACCTCATCCCCGACGGCGTGACTCATCTGCAATACGCGGACGACACGATGTTGCTATTCGAGCCAGACGACCATAACATTGCAACAATTAAGTTGCTTTTGATTGCTTTTGAGATTCTTTCGGGTCTAAAGATTAACTTCCTCAAAAGCGAAGTGATAACCATAGGGATGGATGATCACGAAGGTCGGAGAGTCGCAAACTTGCTCAATTGTAAGATTGGGAAGTTTCCGATCAAATACTTGGGACTACCGATAAACCACAAAAACTTGACGATTGCCGACTGGGCGCCACTTTACGGCAAAGTGGTGAACCGGGTTAGTCCGTGGAGAGGTAGGTTCATGTCCTCTGCTGCTAGGTTAATTTTGACCAATTCTAGCTTATCCTCCTTGCCTATCTTTACGATGGGTATGTTCCTCCTAGCAGATGGAGTGCATGCCAAGCTTGACACGCCTCACGCCCGGTTCTTTTGGGAAGGAACTGGGATAAAGCGCAAATACCATCTGGTTAAGTGGGCTGCGGTCTGTCGCCCTAAGAAGTTCGGAGGTCTGGGGATCACGAATTCGAAGTTGATGAACGTTGCACTACTTACCAAATGGTGGTGGCGCCTTGCCCAAAACGAGAAGGGTCTCTGGGCTGATATTCTCTGGGCCAAGTATTTTCCGGATGGCAACCTCTTTAAGGCCAAGACCAAAGGATCATCCTTTTGGAATGGCATTCAAGCGGTAAGGCCAGCGTTTGCGGTTGGGGCCCAGTTTGCAGTCAACAACGGCAAGTCCACGCATTTTTGGTTGGATTGCCGGAAGGGTCAAACTCCGCTGTGGCAGGCCTACCCGCAGCTATACCAGCTTGCCAAGGACACGCACATTATGGTCGCTCACACTCTCAGAGTGCACCCCCCGGCGATCTCCTTCTTCAGACCTCTGGAAGCGGGAGAGGCGACGACTTGGGAGGCATTGGTGGTTGAGCTCGAGGGATGGAGTCTCAGCCACGATCAAGATCAGATTGATTGGAAGCTTACGGCTTCTCGTAAATTCTCGGTGAAATCCTTATACAAGAAGCTTACGGAGGGGAATGGGCTTGATATGGCCAGGGGGTTGTGGAAGGCTGGCATTCCCCTCAAAATCAAGATATTTTTGTGGTAAATGTTCCGCAACCGTCTTCCAACCTCGGATAATGTGGCCAAACGCAACGGGCCGGCGAACGGGACATGCGCCATCTGCGGTCTTGGGGAGGACGCTAACCATGTCTTCTTCAAGTGCTGCCTTGCTAGATTTGCGTGGAGCGCTGTTAGGGATACATTTAAGCAGAATTGGAAGCCGCATAATAGTTCGGACCTTCTTTCTTTGTTAATCGCACAGAGGGGTGCGAATGCGCGCGTGGTGTGGCGCTTCGTTGGGGCGCTGTTTTGGTC
Source organism: Triticum urartu (assembly GCF_056163025.1). Lineage (NCBI taxonomy): Eukaryota > Viridiplantae > Streptophyta > Magnoliopsida > Poales > Poaceae > Triticum > Triticum urartu. The sequence goes on along the minus strand of NC_141876.1, from coordinate 164,687,490 downwards.
CATTTGGACTGTGAGGAACAAAATTACTATCAAACATAAATTCCCTGCTCACCCAGCTGAGATTCTTTTCAAATGTCATGTTTTCCTACAGGCTTGGGCGCCATTGGGGAAGCAGCGTGACGAGGGGCGCATGAACGAGATCATGGAGCAGATCAAAGCATGCACGACAAGAGCAAGACTTCAAGATTCGCCAGATTGAGCTTTTGCGTCTAGTATCTTTATGGTTATGTGCTTTTAGCGTCCTCGTAAACTTTAGTACTCTACTTTGCCGGGACTGCGAGCCCGCTGAACTTATGTGTTATGTTGTTGCGAATTATGACTGGTTTGGATGCTGCCTTGTGGCTTTATTAATTTAAAGCCGGACGCTTCGTGCGTCTTCGTTCCAAAAAAAAAGACATGCACCTACCGATCCCGCGATATCTCCCGTAGACATACCTCCACATGCTCTCTGACAATACTAGACGCAGTCTAAGCGGGAAGAATCTTATTCTATCTTCAGAAAATCACACAAACGCTAATAAAATTTGAAGAAGCACCTAAAAATGAAAGCAATCCTTGGCAGTTTTTTGTTGTTGGCAGTTGATTGAGCTACCTGATGAAATTGTTATTTGGCGCCGTCTTGATTGTCCCATCCCCTGCCGGCTGCCCTATTGCTTTCATTATTTGGTGAATAAGTCGAATATGTTTGAAAAAAAAGACAAGTCGAAAACTCTGAAAAAACTTTGAGCTAGTGTCGGTCTCCGCCTCCACTCCCGAGTGATCTTGTGTTCCTCATCAGGAAAAAAAAAGAGTGCTCCTGTGTACTCCGCGGAATGCAACTTTTCCCGCCATATATTCCATCCCCCTCTCGTTTCTCTTGGTCAAAAGGCGGGAAGAGGCAAAGGACTTCCTAGGGTTTACTGTGCTCAATGGAGGTCGACGCCGCCTACCCCGCCGCCGCCACTGGCGATGAGCTCCGGCGGCTCCTCACCGCCACCCTCAGCGCCGACAAAGCGTCCGTGGACGCCGCCACCGCCGGCCTCGACCGGATCTCCGCGGCCGGCGACCCCAGCTTCCCCATCGCCCTCCTCGCCGTCGCCGCAGGTACCCTGCCTCATACCACTCCAGTAGATCTCGTGCCCTCGTGCAGGCTTAGTTGCGCGCGATTTTGCGGTAGCCCATGGCTCTTTGCTGCTGGGGAATTCAGCGGCAGCGTCGCGGCGCTTCATTTCAAGGCGCTTGATTGAGCGATACATCTTTCTCTTTCTTTGAGGAATTTTGGTTGCGCGCCCGTCGCTCTGGCGATGCGACAAGCATGCTTTAGCTATGAAGTGAGTTTGATGGCTGTATTCGGATTATTCGAATTGCGGTTGTAGGGGATGGTGATCAAGGGACAAGAATAGCTGCTGCGACTTACTTGAAGAATTTCGTCCGGCGCAACAGGGAAGGGGGGCTCTCGTCGTCCGATCTCTACAGGGAGTTTCGCGACCAGCTCGCGCAGGCTCTGCTTCGAGTGGAACCTGCAATTCTTCGAGTGCTGATTGAAGTTGTATGCGCAGATGTGCCCCTGTATCTCCAAATATTACATGCTGCATCATCCGTAAGGTTGTTTCTTAACTGCTTATGACGCTACCGTTTGTTGCTGGCAGTTTGGCCAAGTCGTGGAGAAAGATTTTGTCAAGGAGAATTCGTGGCCTCAACTTGTGCCTCAGTTGAAGCTGGTGATCCAGAGCAGCGATGCAATTAGTCCAGGCCAGCATCCTGAGTGGAAAACCATTAATGCTCTCACGGCACTCCAGGCCATCCTTCGCCCCTTTCAGGTATATTTCAATTTCCAAGGACGAGCGCTACATATTTACATGTGCTTTGCACTTGTCCAACATGTTTCTGAAATCCAACCTCTTACCCTCTGGGTTTCTCTCAAGAAGAATGCACACTTACTCTGGCTTCAGAGCATTTTGCCCCCTGCATTCTAAATAACAGGAACATTCCTGTTTCAGAATTACTCTGCCCACCTTATCTGTATAAAGAACTAAAACAGAAAGTTAACCTCCCTCTGTTGTTTGTTTCTTTTAGGAACTTATTTTCTCTGGGATTTCCTGTTCAAAATGCGCAGCCATTGTTTGACAATTCAACCCACTAGAGAATACTTTACTTTCATGACTTCCTGAATCAATTTCTGGACTTCATCATCAGCGTGCCTGTATGACATATCAACTTCTACTTGAGAGTTGTGCCCCATTTGGATCTCTTTAGTTAGATTATTTGATAATGATTTAACACCCGTCAATAAAACATATATATTAATGAAACCAATGTTTCTTACCTAACCGTGTTTATTTTACAGTATTTCTTGAACCCGAAAGTTGTAAAGGAGCCTGTTCCAGAGCAGTTGGAGCAAATCGCAGCTGAGATTCTTGTACCACTGCAAGTGACATTCCACCACTTTGCTGACAAGGTCCTTCGCTAATGCACTCTGATGTTCTCCAAAGATTATACGCACCCTGATCTTTGTTGACTATTTTATGGTGTGTGCAACAGGTTCTACTACCGCACGATGGGAATAAGGTGGAATATGAGCAGCTCCTACTTATCACATGCAAGTGCATGTATTTCACTGTAAGTCCTGTTTCTGTTTCCTCTTTGTGATGTATTAACAGTATAAATATCACATACTGAAAACATATGAAATGAAAGGGTAGGCTGAATACTAAATAGCGTATATTTGTTGAACAAAGCTCAAAACAACATTTTCTTTTTTGTTTAGGCAATGTGAGAATGCTGTGCATACCTAGTCCATTCTTTTGCTTCCCAATGCTGTGCTTGCCCTGTATATTTACATTGTCATAGTGCTACGTGATAGACTTCTTTTTGGCATGCTTGGTTGATTGGCTGTTAACTTCCTATAATGTGACTAATTATGGTACTCCTGCAGGTGAGGTCATACATGCCATCTGGGGTGAAGCAGATCCTGCCTTCCCTTTGCAAAGACATGTTCCGTGTACTGGATTCATTGGATTTCAACAGTCCTCCTGAAGATTCAGCTACAGCAAGGCTCAAGATTGCAAAAAGATGTCTTATTATATTTTGCACACTTGTTACTCGTCACAGGAAACATGCTGATAAGTATGTACATTTGTCTCTGCTGTTGTTCTTTTCTAGTATATTTTCCAGAATGCTTACTCTTCATTGTTCTCAGCCAGATGCTACATATTGTCAACTGCGTAATCAGAATATCAAAACAAAGCATTCATTTAAGTGTAAGTTCTATAGTGCCGAAGACCAAGTATTATGAGCCTGTAACATTTTCTAGATTATTGAATGGTGTGATGGGCATTGTTATCATTATTGATTATTGTATTTGATAAGATTCCGAATTACAAATGAATAAATGATTGCAGAAACTCAATTCTCTCTCGGACCGGATTTTTTCATTAACATTTGACGTGATTTCCCGTGTATTGGAGACAGGCCCTGTAAGTGTACACCAAGTAATTTGACTGCATTGTCGGAACAGAAATGTTTGAACTTGATGGCCATGTGTTCTCTTGGTTGCAGGGATGGCGTCTTGTTTCACCCCATTTTTCTTCACTTATGGATTCAGCAATTTTTCCAGCATTAGCATTAAATGAAAAGGTTAGCTCCCTACCTTTTTGTTGATAAATAACATCTTTCCAATATGTACTTATTTTGACCCAACTTTACATGTTACTTAGGATATAGCTGACTGGGAGGAGGATACCGATGAGTATATGCGGAAGAATCTTCCCTCTGAACTTGTAAATACATGATTCCACATTACTCGTTTATCTCTTGTGTTCATGTTGTCTGACTGATTTTTTTTTGGCAGGATGACATTTCAGGGTGGGCTGAGGATTTATTTACTGCTAGGAAAAGTGCCATCAATTTACTTGGTGTTCTAGCCCTCTCAAAGGTTGTAATTTTCTTCCCTTTTTTCGGGAAATAGAAACTTTTATTAATTCTTTGCCATGTATCTAGGTGATACAAGAACAATAGAGTTGGGCCTCTGGCCTCTGCATCATAAACACACACAGTGAAATATGCACAAGCACAAGCAGGGGAACAAACCTGGTAAAAGTATAAGTTGCTAGAGATAACATTTTTTTTGGAAAAGGAGGTTTGGAAAAGGAGGCTCACCTCTGGCCTCTGCATCTGAAAGATGCATGCGGCCATAAAAACAACACAATCATAATGCGTCTGGAAGGCTCAAGATGCCACAGTATGGAGATTAGGCCGCTGCTGGGAGAACGGGTCACTGACAACCTGCTGCAACTATGTGCATGCCACTATCAGAAACTCTTGGTTTTTCTGTCACTGAAGAATTGACCAGGAACGGAGCCAGCTTGTCTTGTACATATGCACATAATTTGCACACGGGAGTTAATGTTCCTTTTTATCAGAAGCAATATCACTACGACTAAGCAATAGTGATCAACATAGAGCACCTGCTCCAAGTAGTACCATATCCGGCAATTTTTTTGAGAGCCCCCTCAACCAATTATTAAACATATTAGCAACGGCTCGAGGAGGTGATGGTTGGATGCTACGCTACACGGCTCTAGCAAAATGACAATTGAAAAACAGATTCCGAATAGATTCATCATGGTTACAGAAGCTACACCTTGGACTCCCTTGCCAATATCGTTTAAGAAGATTATCTTTTAGCTAGTATATGATGCCCTTGCGCATATACCACAAAAAAATCTTGGATTTTGAAAAGATTTTTATTTTCTGTAGTAGCTTATTTTTCATTGGAATATCGGATTGCAACAACGATATATACATCAAATTGATGGATATTGACCATTTTCATGCAAATTCCCTCTAAAAACTGTCTCAGTCATCTAAGTATTTTTCTTTCATAGTGCATTGATGCACATAATATCTGTTAGAATAAATCCGAGGCACTTCGTCAATCATCCGAGGACCAAGCAATCACACGAGCACGACACCGAGATTTGTTAACGAGGTTCACCGATATGGCTACATCCCCGGGGCTTGACTATGGACGCTCCTCCCCATGACACCACTACAATACCGCACACGGTTGCCCTGGACACCGGCACATGCCGCCGGCTTCCCCTGCGTTCCGATGCTATTATGTTGGCATATGTTACATCGTGTGTCTACCCCTGCTATATAAGAGAGGCCTAGGATATAAGTGTCCTACTAGGACACGATTCCACATCCTATCTAAACACATTATTAGTCAGAGTCCAACTGTAACCTACCTTGTACACAATATTCGACACAACTCTAACAAACTCCACCTTGGCGAATATTCTTCACCACTTTGAATTCGTTAATGCGTCAAACTTCCATGTACATTGGACTTGAGCTTATCCCATGAGCACCGCTGCTACTCCAAAGACTCCATATGACTCCACCTGCAACTTGTAGTCTCTTCTTTTTTTGACCACAGTCAACACTCGAGCAAAATTAAGTTCCTCTTTACTCTAGTCTGTGCTCCCAACTTCCAGAGTATCCGTCCAACGCCATCACACACTGATCACTGACCTGCGTGTAAGTGAATAACTCACATATTGAGTGTCACACATAAGAGTTACCTGAACTCAATATCACCGCTCCTTTCTTGACCGCCTATCTGAAAGTTGAAGGAATTTCACCATTGCTTGTAGTCACCTTGAGTCAAATTCGCAGCTGTCTCATCACATGTATGACCACCAGAGCCCTGGCCCGTCTCCATGTCCCGTGCGTACCGCACGCCTCGCCGCTATTACCGCGTCGAGCCTCCGCTGTCTTGGTTGAGTCTCAAGGGTCGTGAAACCACACCACTCAACCCCCATTGCAGAGTCCCACCGATCACCACCGACCGATGACGAGTTTCACACTTCCATCAGACCACTGGGCTCCAGTCCAAACTACATGTCACTCGCTTTTCCCGCTGAATAGGCTTCGATTCTCTGGATCCTTACACCGTAGCCCCTCAATCCAACTCCTCCTTCAACATGACTCCATGGTAGATGATCAGTCCACCCTCGCGCCCCGTCGACTTCAAGCTCTCATGTGCGCACCGTCTTGAATCAACCCCGCACCATAGTCTTGTCGAAGCCGCCAAGCCCTCGGGATTGCGCCACGTGTTTCCACGTCCCAGAAGTCGGTCACCATCAGCAGCACGCTCCTACGTCGTCGTCGCCGATCCCATCACCATCTTCTGTACCAACCGACTCGCGTTGATCCGTCAGACTGTTCAGGACAACTGCCCTATGTGTCTGACCCGAGCCGACATTTCTGACTGCAACCATCTGCAACTCCTCACAGTCCTCATCGTTCGTCTGGCTTGACATCCAACAACGCCTTCAAGCATCTCTCTTGTGCCAACAAATTTTCATCCTTGTCTGTCATAACCCAAAGTTTTCAGTTCTGCCAAACCTCTCCACCTCAAATCTGATACTCGTTGGCACCAGATTCTTTGTATGACTAACCCTGTGAAAAAAAACAATTGAGCTTCCTTCCACGATGCCAAAGTACACGAAGCAAACCTATGTGCTCGCGTCCTAGTAGTAGTAGCAATTTTACGTGGCGTAGCTCCTGGCTCAATCCCAATGCTAGCTTGCTTTGTCTCCTAATGGATTTTTCTTGGATCTGCTTAGGCTGCCTTGATGTTGCATATCTTTGGCTCGGAACGAGGAGAATCTCCTCCAGGGACTCCGTCCCTTTTCTTTTTGTCCATAACAAATCCTACGATGCTGTTTTGCTGTACAACCTGAGTTGTGATTCCATGAGCACAACGTGCGTACCACACACCACCTTCGGCCTGCCTGGCCACAACACGCCACCTGGGCCTGGCACAGGGCTAGGCCAGCCACGTGCACCTTCCAGGACTCTCCAAGCGCTGCGCCGAGCGCTCTGCCGTGTTGTGCATGCATTACGCCGCCGCCGCTCAAACGGATCGAGCCGCCTGATCCGATTCCACCCGCAACTCGCCGAGATTGCTCTTCGCCTGATTTCTTCCAATCGATCTCAACCGTGCAACACTTATTTCTTTACGCAATTTCCGTGTAGACGATACCGATCTAAAATCAAGCCGTCCACTCAATCAACATGATCCGCCTTGATCTCAAACCTTGCTCATGATACCACTTGTTAGAATAAATCCAAGGCACTCCGTCGATCATCCGAGGACCAAGCAATCACACGAGCACGACACCGAGATTTGTTAACGAGGTTCACCGATATGGCTACATCCCATGACACCACTACAATACCACACACAGTTGCCCTGGACACCGGCACATGCCGCCGGCTTCCCCTGCGTTCCGGTGCTATTATGTTGGCATAGGTTACATCGTGTGTCTACCCCTGCTATATAAGAGAGGCCTAGGATATAAGTGTCCTACTAGGACACGATTCCACATCCTATCTAAACACAATACTACTCAGAATCCAACTGTAACCTACCTTGTACACAATATTCGACACAACTCTAACAATATCCTTTAGGCACACCAGGTCATTGTTTTAGATTAGATTGTTATATCAGAGTGTGTGACTTCATATTGTTAGGCTGATTCCTTGTATAGACAATTACAAGTCAGTTCAGCATCTGAAACTATTATTTCGTGCATATATATGCATTTTAAATGCTTTCAGCGACTGCATTGCACAAGCTACAAAGTTCATGCATTTTTCTGTTTCTTTTGAATCCAGGGAACTAATTAAATTAAAACAAGACTTGCATGGGTGTTTTACTTATACTAACACATGTTTCTTGTTTCAGGGCCCACCCGTTGTATCTGCAGCTTCCAAACGCAAGAAGGGTGACAAAAGCAAAGGAAAAGGAGGAAGCTGCATTGGGGAGCTATTGGTCATCCCATTCCTGTCAAAATTTCATGTACCTTCTCATGGAGAAGATGCGTCATCAAAGGCAGTGCAGAAGTAAGATCACATGGCTTATTTATTTTGGCCCTTAAGAAAGGATTGTGGAAATCTAGACATATCTGTGCCACATGCATACATGTGGACTCTGGACTATTTGCTTTTCTATTGTTTCATACTTATGAAATAGTCACTTTACTGTCATTCATTTCAGTTATTTTGGTGTCCTAATGGCATATGGAGGCCTCCAAGATGTAAGAATGTTCTCTCATAAGATGTGTATTTTCTGAACCTCTCTTCCTACGAGAGACACAGCCCCTGGTTCCATTATCCTCTGAACTTATATTAGAGTAGTTGCTGATTTATTAACCCATTTTGCAGTTTCTGAGTGAGAGGAAAGATTTGGCGGTTACTTTGATCAGGAATCGGATTCTTCCATTGTATTATTTAGATCCGTGTAGTCCATATTTGATATCTACTGCAAACTGGATTATAGGGCAGCTTGCCCTGTGCCTACCAGAGGTACATCCTTTCATTGTGTTCATGCTTGCATCATGTTGTAGGATGGGCTAGTTAACACACGAGACTTCATCACTGTATTTCATTATATCATCATATATTTAATTTCTGATTCCTTTTTTGCTTATCTGCAGGCTATGTGCACGGATATTTATAATTCTTTAATGAAGGCATTAAGCATGGAAGATGCCGAGGATGTAACTTGTTATCCGGTTCGTGCTTCTGCTTCTGGTGCTATTGCAGAACTCATTGAGGTAAGAGTTGACATGGTATTGTCAATGGAATCTACTTGTCGCCTGTAAATATGCCACTGACATATTTTTGTGTGCCTTTTGTAGAATGGTTATGCTCCGCCTGACTGGGTTGCCCTTTTGCAAGTTGTTGTGAAAAGGATAAGCGCTGAAGATGAAAACGAGTCTGCTCTTTTGTTTCAGCTTCTGGGAACAATAGTCGATGCTGGCCAAGAGAAAGTTGTGGCTCACATTCCTGGCACTGTCTCTAACATTGCCAATACTATTATAAATCTACTGCCCCCTGTACCAGATCCATGGCCTCAGGTAATATTGCTTTATTCATTTCTCAGATTTCCACGGTCAACACTTTCATGCTTTCTGCAGACAATGCAGGCACAATAGTACTCACTACTATCATTTTCACATACTAGTGGGTGAGGCTCAAGGATTAGAACCTAAGTCCACTCAGTGGCCTTGTTTCTTAATACAATGTATTCCCTCCGTCCGGAAATACTTGTCTTAGAAATGATTGAAAATGGATGTATATATAACTAAAATAAGTCTAGATACAACCATTTATACAACAACAACAACAACAACAACAACAACAACAACAACAAAGCCTTTAGTCCCAAACAAGTTGGGGTAGGCTAGAGGTGAAACCCATAAGATCTCGCAACCAACTCATGGCTCTGGCACATGGATAGCAAGCTTCCACGCACCCCTGTCCATAGCTAGCTCTTTGGTGATACTCCAATCCTTCAGGTCTCTCTTAACGGACTCCTCCCATGTCAAATTCGGTCTACCCCGCCCTCTCTTGACATTCTCCGCACGCTTTAGCCGTCCGCTATGCACTGGAGCTTCTAGAGGCCTGCGCTGAGTATGCCCAAACCATCTCAGACGATGTTGGACAAGCTTCTCCTCAATTGGTGCTACCCCAACTCTATCTTGTATATCATCATTCCGGACTCGATCCTTCCTCGTGTGGCCACACATCCATCTCAACATACGCATCTCCGCCACACCTAACTGTTGAACATGTCGCCTTTTAGTCGGCCAACACTCCGCGCCATACAACATTGCGGGTCGAACTGCCGTCGTGTAGAACTTGCCTTTTAGCTTTTGTGGCACTCTCTTGTCACAGAGAATGCCAGAAGCTTGGCGCCACTTCATCCATCCGGCTTTGATTCGATGGTTCACATCTTCATCAATACCCCCATCCTCCTGCAACATTGACCCCAAATACCGAAAGGTGTCCTTCCGATGTACCACCTGGCCATCAAGGCTAACCTCCTCCTCACACCTAGTAGTACTGAAACCGCACATCATGTACTCGGTTTTAGTTCTACTAAGCCTAAACCCTTTCGATTCCAAGGTTTGTCTCCATAACTCTAACTTCCTATTTACCCTCGTCCGACTATCGTCAACTAGCACCACATCATCCGCAAAGAGCATACACCATGGGATATCTCCTTGTATATCCCTTGTGACCTCATCCATCACCAATGCAAAAAGATAAGGGCTCAAAGCTGACCCCTGATGCAGTCCTTCTTAATCGGGAAGTCATCGGTGTCGACATCACTTGTTCGAACACTTGTCACAACATTATCATACATGTCCTTGATGAGGGTAATGTACTTTGCTGGGACTTTGTGTTTCTCCAAGGCCCACCACATGACATTCCACGGTATCTTATCATAGGCCTTCTCCAAGTCAATGAACACCATATGCAAGTCCTTCTTTTGCTCCCTATATCTCTCCATAAGTTGTCGTACCAAGAAAATGGCTTCCATGGTCGACCTCCCAGGCATGAAACCAAACTGATTTTTAGTCACGCTTGTCATTCTTCTTAAGCGGTGCTCAATGACTCTCTCCCATAGCTTCATTGTATGGCTCATTAGCTTAATTCCACGGTAAGTAGTACAACTCTGAACATCCCCCTTGTTCTTGAAGATTGGTACTAATATACTCCGTCTCCATTCTTCTGGCATCTTGTTTGCCCGAAAAATGAGGTTGAAAAGCTTGGTTAGCCATACTATTGCTATGTCCCCGAGACCTTTCCACACCTCAATGGGGATACAATCAGGGCCCATCGCCTTGCCTCCTTTCATCCTTTTTAAAGCCTCCTTCACCTCAGACTCCTGGATTCGCCGCACAAAACGCATGTTGGTCTCATCAAAGGAGTCGTCTAGTTCAATGGTAGAACTCTCATTCTCCCCATTGAACAGCTTGTCGAAGTACTCCCGCCATCTATGCTTAATCTCCTCGTCCTTCACCAAGAGTTGGCCTGCTCCGTCCTTGATGCATTTGACTTGGCCAATGTCCCTCTTCTTCCTCTCTCGGATCTTGGCCATCTTATAGATGTCCCTTTCACCTTCCTTCGTGCCTAACCGTTGGTAGAGGTCCTCATATGCCTGACCCCTTGCTTCACCAACAGCTCGCTTTGCGGCCTTCTTCGCCATCTTGTACTTCTCTATGTTGTCTGCACTCCTATCCAGGTATAGGCGTCTGAAGCAATCTTTCTTCTCTTTAATCGCCTTCTGGACGTCATCATTCCACCACCAGGTATCCTTATCTTCGCTTCTCCTTCCCCTGGACACTCCAAACTCCTCCGAGGCCACCTTACGAATGCAAGTCGCCATCTTCATCCACACATTGTCCGCATCCCCTCCTTCCTCCCAAGGGCCCTCCTTAATGACCCTCTCCTTGAACACCTGAGCTACCTCCCCCTTGAGCTTCCACCACTTCGTTCTAGCGACTTTGGCACGCTTATCCCGCTGGACACGAATCCGAAAGCGGAAGTCAGCAACCACCAGCTTATGCTGGGGTACAACACTCTCTCCAGGTATCACCTTATAGTCTAGGCACGCACGCCTATCTTCTCTTCTCGAGAGGATGAAATCAATCTGGCTAGAGTGTTGGCCACTACTAAAAGTCACCAGATGTGATTCTCTCTTTCTAAAGAGGGTGTTAGCTACAATCATGTTGTAGGCTAGAGCAAAGCTTAAGACATCTTCTCCTTCTTGATTTCTGATGCCATGGCCAAAGCCCCCATGCGCCCCTTCAAAACCTGTGTTAGATGTACCCACGTGGCCATTGAGGTCTCCTATGAAGAGCTTCTCACCAATCGGTACACTCCTAACCATGTCTTCCAGGCCTTCCCAGAACTCCCTCTTGGTGTTCTCATTGTGGCCTACTTGCGGTGCATACGCGCTGATAACATTGAGAACCAAGTCCTCAACTACCAGCTTGACCAAGATAATCCGGTCCCCACGTCTCTTGACGTCTACCACTCCATACTTGAGGCTCTTGTTGATCAAGATGCCTACGCCATTTCTGTTTGCAGCCGTCCCCGTGTACCACAGCTTGAAGCCGGTATCCTCCACCTCCTTCGCCTTCTGTCCTCTCCATTTGGTTTCTTGGACGCAAAGGATATCAACACCTCTCCTCACCGCTGCATCAACTAGCTCCTGAAGCTTCCCTATCAGAGACCCTACGTTCCAGCTACCTAAGCGAATCCCCCTAGGCTCGGCTAGCTTCCTTACCCTTCGCACCCGTCGAGTCAAATGCTAAGACCCTTGCTCATTTTCCACTACACCCGGGCGCTGATGTAGCGTGCCACTAAGGATGCGACGACCCGATCCTCGCTCACTTGCCACCATATCCGGATCAAGATACGGCGCGCCACTTGGGGGGTGACGGCCCGGCCCTTGCCCACTTTATAGGACAAGTATTTCTGGACGGAGGGAGTAACATATAACAAAGATTATAAACCTGGTGTGGAACTACTGATAGATCTTTTCTGAAGGAAATACATGTTTGCATGTTGCTATGGATGTCTGTTCTTTTAACCCACCGTTTTGTCTCTAGTATCCCTCATTAACTAATCCCTAGAGGGAAAATCCTAATAGCTCTAACTGGTTTACATGTACGTATTGTTGTAGGTTGTCGAACAGGGTTTTGCTGCACTGGTAGCTATGGTTCAAGCTTGGGATAGCTCTGCACCAGATGAAAACAAGGAACATGAGAAGAGTGCGTGGCAATTAGGCCAGACTGCTATCACTCAAACTTTTTCAACAGTATTACAAAAAGCTTGGCTGTTGCCAGTTGAACAGATGGTATGTTGGCAAAGTGGAAGTCAAGTTCGCTATCTAGTGATGTCTGTAGGTGGCTGTGCAATAAAATCTGTCTGACTGTTTGTTGACGTTCATTTCAGGAGCCGACTTTAGATTCTGCACTGCCACCACCTTCATGTGTAAATGATGCATCCGTGTTGCTTGAATTCATCCTGAGGTCTATTACTTCTATGGAAGAAATCACACACATGAATGTCTTTGAGCTAGTAGTTATATGGGCAGACATCATTGCATACTGGGACTCTTGGGAGGAGGAGGAGGATCAAGGAGTTTTCAACGCAATCAAAGAAGCTGTCAGTTTCCATCAAAGATTTGACTCCTCTGGTTTCTTTCTGAAGATGCTTCCTTCCCAATCTGCAAATGGATCACAAAGTTCAGTCATTAGTCGGGTTTCTAGTTTTGTGACCAGGGCCATTGCAGCCTACCCCTCTGCAACATGGAGGGCATGCTCATGCATCCATACACTATTGCATGCTCCAGATTTTTCCTTGGGAGCAGAAGATACTAGAATGACTCTTGCTGTAACCTTTGGGGAAGCAACATTTTCCTATTTCAAGGGTGTATCTGACAGCCCTGCTGGGATATGGAAGCCACTACTCTTGGCCATTTCTTCATGCTACATTTGCTATCCAGATGCTATTCAGCAAGTTTTATGCAAGGATAATGGCAATGGTTATACAGCATGGGCATCTGCACTGGCACAAGTCTCAAGTAGCTCGTTTACTCCTGGGCTCTCGTCTGAATCTGAGATCAAACTGGCCAGTAAGTAACTATATATCTATTGATCATTACAGTTTGAGTCTTGTTGATGTTTGCTTTCTTGACTAAGAAAGATGTGTCATCTTATTACTGCTTGCAATCACCATGCAGTATTAACATTAGCAACTGTGATTGAGCGACTGCTGGCCCTTTCCATGGGTGGCACCAAGGTGTTGCAAGACTGCTATACATCATTGATGGGGTCCTGCATTCATCTCAAGGACGTTCAAGAGGACGGGGACGATGGTGATGGTGATGGAGCAGAAGATCTTGATGATGACGATGATGAGGAAGACACCGATGACGATGATGAGGTAATGTACCATAGAACCGTGTTTTCTATATTCTCTCTAAGCTCAAACACATTGCTTGAAGATCGTGAACATGCAATCAGGATTCGGAGGATGATGATGTGCGAGAAGAGACGGAAGAGGAATTCCTTGCAAGATATGCTGCTGCTGCTGGCGAGTCAATCGAGGTTGTTGAGGAAGGAGACATAGATGAAGAAACCCAAGACATTGAACTGGGTAAACTTCTGGAACCATTTTATTTATCTGATATTTACCGCAAAATAGTTTTTCTTCTGATATTAACCTCAAATGGTTGTTTTTGAACATTTGTTTCTGGGGCTAATGCAGGTTCCCTGGACGAAATGGACATACAACAAGTGGTTCTTTCACTGATTCAGAAACATACTGCTCTCCTCCAAGCGCAGGTTTTGCCAGATGACCTAATTGAGAGAATTGCAGAAACATTTCCTGAATATGAGCAGCTGTTGCATGCTCACCAACTTAGGTGTTAGACTTGTGCAGATTTTCTTTTCCAAACATGTTTTCTATGCTAGCTTTGCAGCTTTTATTAGCTTTATTTTGTTTGTCGTTCTTTTTGGATACTCTGCTTGTTCTTTGTGCTCGTGTATGAAATGATGGACTACAATGTGTTACTGGGGTTTCACACTTTTGGTGGATGAAAAATATCATTTGTTTTATCGTGTGACTCAATGGTGCAATATTTATCATTTTTTATCCAGTGAGCTGTATATTTTTCTGACCCACTTACTCCTAGGGTCTCAACTTTAATATTTAGCCTGCCTTTTGGCTAAAAACTTTAATATAACCAAACTGTTGAAATTGTTCACTAGTTTGATTTTGAGGCTGTTTTTTACGGGCGTTGTCAAATTTGAGTTGGATTTGTGAGATGAAAGTCAGCAAACGAAAAAGACCATGAGCTGCATTCTACAAACCAGGATTTGGAATTCTGTTGATGCAGTATATCAGTTATATTCCCTTCTCACCCTAGGTTCCATTTCATAGAAAGAAACCACGGTCTCAAGCATTTTGTCTTACAAACCAGATACCTCTTACTCCCTTCGTCCGGAAATACTTGTCATCGAAATGGATAAAAGAGAATGTATATAGATGTATTTTAGTTCTAAATACATTTTTTTTTATCAATTTTGATGACAAGTATTTTCGGACGGAGAGAGTACTTCACTAAACATCTGCCGACGCTTACCAAACTTCTCACGTTACCAGACAATTTGCTGCCAGATGGATCGTAGGCCCCGTGGTCAATCAGCAAAGGCCTGAGAACACCAGATGGATCGAATCCTCTTATTTAGGATGTTTCATCTGACTAGCTATTTGCCCATGCATTGTAATGGGATCATACATATTTCAATAGTATAACATCAATTGTGTATGTTTATAGGATACTCATGCACAACAGACAACATTGTTCTCCCACAAAAAACAACATTATTGATTATTGTTTCACCACTCAATCACTCTTCTTTTTTCACCACTATTCCCACCTCTTCGTCGCCCTACTCCAAGTAGCCTCCCTAGTCCAATCTATCCATACGGTTCTCAATAGTGCATCCGGGTCGCATCCTCAACCACTTCCACCCTCACACACACACACTGGAATTTCAAGCATGCAACCATGTAGTTGGGGTATATTTTCACAATGTGCTTCTCTTAGCAAGGAGTGGTTGGTGGAGGTTTTGATAGTTCAAGATTTCCTATATTGCATCCTAATTGGTGATTAGAAAGAAGCCAAGGATCAATAGAGTCATATTATTCCAGAAGCAGAAACAGTAAAACAGAAACAAATATTCTGAAGGTTAAAGATTTGTACAAGTTCAACGAAGACTAATGCATGCTACCACATCAAATTCCTTTAGCAAGATAATACTTTCCCAAAATACGTTTAACATCTAACTTTTCCAATAATTGTACGACGGCTCCATGAAAATAAACTGAGCAGTGCTATAAGGACGATAATATTGGACGATTGCGGACAACAATTAAATGCAGCGGAGAAATCTTGTCCATGGCCGAGCAACGACCGCTGGATTCTCTAGTCGTGCACATATCGCCCTAAGTTTGACGTGTCTGGATCACTTTCGAAATTAAATTGGATTGAATCATTTGTACTCTGATTCAATTTTGTGAATTTTGCACCTCGAGCTTTAGGTCGAACAATATGTGAGATAGTCCTAGAATATACTGGGAGATTGGATGATTTGCCACACTTTACTTGGTGCTTAGATGATTCGCTCTGCTTTAGTTAGGATTAGATGATTTGCCCCAATTTTCTTTTATCTTTTGATCATTTGCCCTAATCTGTATTCTAATTAATTCTTAATTATTTTAATTCAAAGAATCAACGTGGAATGACCTTTGTGCCCCTATGGTAGTTTTGCAATTTCTATGCCTAATCTACCTGGTTCGACCCTTCATAGTTCATATTGAACCTGCTGCTCGTCCTTCTCGCTACTCTTATTACTGAAACATCGATGAGCAAGAACACGAAAGCAGCGCTGCAGCTCAGCGGCCCGGTGGCTACTGCTGCCGCTCGGAGGCCCGGCGGTTCCCGCTGCTGCCCGACGGCTCGACTGCCGGCAGCTTCCTCTCCACCCTAGTGGCTCCCACTTCTACTCGGCGGTCCGGCGGCTCCCGTTGTTGTTCGAAAGCCGGAGGCTCCTGGTGCTGCTCAACGGTCCAGTGCCTCCCTCTGCACCTGGGTGGCTCATGCTGCTGCTTGGTTGACGGCCGCTCCCTCTACTGCTCGATGACACGGCGCCCACCCGGCGACCAAGTGCCCTGTATTTCCTTGCTCCTTTCGATCCCCTTGCTCCACTCGATTCCTCCGCAAGGCAGCATGCAGCTTACAGCAGGGGAGAGATTTAGTGTTTGACCAGTGCATTTTGAGCATTTTCCTCTGATCCCTTACTCTGAACTTGTGCATAGAATCTTGAGAGATCCCATTATCCCATGTAAGCATAGGTTCTGCATCAGTTACTAATGTTTCTATCTTGAACAGGAATACATGGACAATCAGTTAAATGATTTTTTTGCCTGTTAGATAGGAGTCATATCTCATTCAATAGATGACTCTGTGTTCACATTTAGAATTAATGCATAT
This sequence comes from Triticum urartu, assembly GCF_056163025.1. NCBI lineage: Eukaryota > Viridiplantae > Streptophyta > Magnoliopsida > Poales > Poaceae > Triticum > Triticum urartu. The sequence goes on along the minus strand of NC_141876.1, from coordinate 164,670,575 downwards.
CTTCACACAAAATAAATGATTCAGAGTTCACATCTCACAATTTATCACAAGTTGCCACACGAAACAAATAAATGATTCAGAGTTCACATCTCCTAATTTAAAATAAGTCATCACATCATTGAAATCAACCTAGCATCTTAATGCAATAAAATTTCAGTGTTTTTTCTTCCTTAGGGTCAATTTCTTCCTGGATGCTATAGAGCTTGAAGGCATGTCAAAAAGAGTTGCTAGAGAAGAACATTTTTTGTTCAATATGTTGGTCAATCACAGGATGAGACATTGTCAAAGAGACCCAGGACAACATATTAGTCCCACCCATCTGGAGCGGCAGCCGTTGTAGGTTTGTTGTCCTTGCCACCGCTGTCACCGTGGAACATCGCGGCTCCTGCGAAGTTGCCGGAGTCGCCTCGCCTTGCCCCGTCATGATTGCTGGAGTGGTTGTGCCCATATGTGACTACTTGTGGCTGCCAATCTGCTTCTCGTCCTGGTCCATAGCGGTGATGGTGGCTCCGGCGATCTTGTGCTCGTGAGGACGGTGCAATGCTAATGGCGTGCTGCCTTTTTACCATAGAAGAGAGAGTTTATGGCCTTATACATAAGAGATTCGGTGAGTTTATGACAGAGATAGATTGATTATTTGGTTTCCGTGTGTTTATAACCTTACCATATGTGAATTGATTTATTACCATAATTGTCATATTTGCGATTTTCGTGATGTTATGGCCTTACCATACGTGAATTGATTTATTACCATAATTGCCATATTTGAGATTTTCGTGAGTTTATGGCCTTACCATACGTGAATTGATTGATTACCATATTTGAGATACGTTGGGTTTTCACGTGAGACAAAAAAACTCAGTAAGAGAGAAAAACCGGTTGAAGGGGGAGAAAAATCAGTGGAAGGGGGAGAAAAATGGTGGGAGTGGGGGTTCTCGTACATGGAGGGGCGGACGAAAGGTGGGACGACGTAAGAGGGGAGAGGGAACATTACGTTTCTTTTAGATAGTAGAGATACTCCAAAGTGGTTCTCCCTCTGTAAGGGTATAGTTGGGGATCTCTCTTCCTTAGGTAGCAATCACTCCAGAGGAACAATTTGGTGTAGCGATTACAACCGAATACAAGTATCAGGAGGAACAAGGATAAACAGAAAGGAGCAGAGAGGAAGGTAGCTGCCACCGGGTTCGTTTGTGATCCACCTAGATGCCCGTCTCTTCTTGCTGCGAAGCTTATTTAGCTGTGCAGCTGGGCCGGGCCTTCACTTGCAGGGCCGTGCTGGGTGCCGGCCTGGCGAGAGACAGGCCGATTCACCGACAGGTGGGGTCGCCATGGCAGGGGGCTGACATCCCCCCTTTTTAAGATGAGGCTTGCCCCCAAGCCTCAGCACCAAGGAAGTGAGCTGAAGGAGTAGTTTTGTCTGCTCATGAACCAGCCATTGTCGTGCCCCTGAATTGGCATACCAGCACTTACTCACCTCTTGAGAGACATTTGTTTGTAGTTTCCCAGGGTCCCATGGAAAACACCGGATAACTATGTACCGAGCTGATCTGATGACAACATTGCCAGTGAAGCATCTGGAGTCATGACACCCGAGCTCGCTGGACTCCGAGCGCCTGGTACACTCTGAACTCCATTTCTCATTTCTGTCGGACCTGAATGTAGAATAGCAAATCGACTGCAATATGTTCACCGAGGGCGCGAATGCAGTGGTGGTCTTGTCGCCCCCTCCCCCCCAGATGCCATGACTTGTGCACATAAGTTGCAGCTTGAATGACTTGTCCATTCCGTTGATTCCCTCCAGACCAAGACATGGTACACTCTTACTGATACAAACAGATGCTTTTGCTCGAATTCGAGGGTTCCTGTACTTGAGGTAGGGCTGCATTTTGGTTATAATGGTTGCCTCGGCAGCTTCACAAACAATGCGCTTGTCTTGTGAAGATTTCAGAAATAGTGGCATTAATAGCAGATCAACCGAGTCGGTCATTTGTTTACCATATGCCTGAAAGATGTCAGCACAAGTGATGAGTGCAGTTCTACATGCAACACTCCTTAGATTTGTAACAGATTTCACACTTAGGAGAATTAGAGGATCCAGTAGCTCGTGGAACCTTTGCTCTTCGCTTTTTTCCAGCACCACAGATTGAGCAGCGTTGAGATCTTGCAAGACAAGAACAAGCATATGCACAACCCCCGTAGCAAGATAAGAGCGATGTTGATCGGAAGCAGTGGGAAGCTTGACATGCTTAATAAAACTTGAATCATCATTGTCATGCTTCAAAGGACCACAAATGCAAGAACTTGTCGGTGAGTATCCCTCCATAGCGTCCACTGAAATTGTACTGCTGGTGCCATGATTCGTACACAAAATCTCCTGTTGCAGTATATTCGTACAAGCAGAGAGGAATTCCATCAATAAGATGTAGAGTCACCAACCCAAACTGATGTAGCTGAAGACAAATCCTGTTACAAGCGACATGTTGCTGAATAGTCGATGTATTCACACTTCCGTAAGGTAATGTCCAGCTCCAGATTATGCTAGCAGAGGTAATTGAACATAGTGCCAGATTTGCTATCGTTTGAACACCGGGATCCCAGAACCCCCATGAAGGATTATTACTTGGGCAAATATGGAAATGTAATTGACCGGCTTACTATTGCATGCTAAAAGTGCAACTATCCCTAGGTGGTTTTGGTAATTCCTAACAACATATAGCTCATTGAGCTAATGCTATTTCAAGATTAATATCTCAGGAAAGCTCAATGATTGGCATGGCATGGATGAGAAAAGTGGACCCCTCAAAATGCTAAGGACAAAAGGATTGACTCAAGCTCAAAGCTCAAGACTCTACATTTTCTATTTTAGTGATCCAAGATCACATTGAGTCTATAGGAAAAGCCAATACTATCAAGGAGGGATGAGGTGTTGCTTAATGAGGCTCTTGCTCGAAATGCTTAGTGATATGCTCCAAAGCCCTCAACTACTTTCTCACATCCACATATGACCTAAACCAAAAGTCAAACTCGGCCCCACCGATTCTTTCTATCCGACGCCACCAAGTTCAGATGTCGTAGTCACTGCCACAAACCCTAGGCAAATCGGTCTCATCGATACGGATCTTGGTCTCACCGAGATGGGATTGTAATCTCTCTGTTTCCCTTTGTAATATTTCGGTCCCACCGAGATGAGAGATCGGTCCCATCAAGATTGCAATGTAAACTCTCTATTTCCCTTTCGTAACATTTCTGTCTCACCGACCAAGTTTACCTGACCAACTCTTTGGTTAGCTTATTACCAAAATCGGTCTCACCGATTTTGTGTAATCGGTCTTACCGAGATTACGTTATGCCCTAACCCTAACCATATCGGTCCTATCGAGTTGCATGTCGGTCCCACCAAAAATCCTAACGGTCACTAGATTTGTTGAATCGGTCCGACCGAGTTTATTAATTCGGTCCCGCCAAGATTGGCAAGTTGTGCGTAACGGTTAGTTTTTGTGTGGAGGCTATATATACCCCTCCACCTCCTCTTCATTCGTGGAGAGAGCCATCAGAACGAACCTACACTTCCAACTTACCTTTTTCTGAGAGAGAACCACCTACACTTGTGTTGAGGCCAAGATATTCCATTCCTACCATATGAATTTTGATCTCTAGCCTTCCCCAAGTTGTTTTCCACTCAAATCTTCTTTCCACCAAATCCATATCCTGTGAAAGAGAGTTGAGTGTTGGGGAGACTATCATTTGAAGCACAAGAGCAAGGAGTTTATCATCAACACACCATTTGTTACTTCTTGGAGAGTGATGTCTCCTAGAATGGCTAGGTGTCACTTGGGAGCCTCCGACAAGATTGTGGAGTTGAACCAAGGAGTTTGTAAGGGCAAGGAGATCGCCTACTTCGTGAAGATCTACCGCTAGTGAGGCAAGTCCTTCGTGGGCGACGACCATGGTGGGATAGACAAGGTTGCTTCTTCGTGGACCCTTCGTGGGTGGAGCCCTCCGTGGACTTGCGCAGTCGTTACCCCTCGTGGGTTGAAGTCTCCATCAACGTGGATGTACGATAGCATCACCTATCGGAACCACGACAAAAACATTCGTGTCTCCTATTGCGTTTGAATCCTCCAAACCCTTCCCTTTACATTCTTGCAAGTTGCATGCTTTACTTTCCGCTGCTCATATACTCTTTGCATGCTTGCTTGAATTGTATTAAGATTGCTTGACTTGTCCAAAGTTGCTAAAATCTGCCAAGAACTAAAATTGGGAAAAGGATAAGTTTTATTTGGTCAAGTAGTATAATCACCCCCCTCTAGACATACTTTCGATCCTACAAGTGGTATCAGAGCTTTGGTCTCCATTTGCTTTGATTTTCATAGCTTTTGGTAGTCATAGCCTTGGTTTCACAACCTAGGAGAGTATGGTATCTAGCGAGGGAAATTACCATCGTAGAGGTCCTTACTTTGATGGTATTAATTTTGCTAGTTGGAAGCATAAGATGAAAATGCATATTCTTGGACATAACCCCGCCGTTGGGCTATTGTGTGTATTGGCTTGCAAGGTGAATTCTTTGATGGGAGAGAACCGAACCGTGAAGCTACCGCGGAAGAGTTGAAGATGCTGCAATACAATGCTCAAACTTGTGATATCCTCTTCAACGGATTGTGCCCCGAAGAATTCAACAAAATCAGTCGTCTTGAGAATGCAAAGGAAATTTGGGATACTTTGGTTGATCTGCACGAAGGTACCGACTCTGTCAAGGAATCCAAGTTGGATGTGCTTCAAAGTCAACTTGACAAGTTCAACATGAAGGATGGTGAAGGTGTCGCTGAAATGTACTTTAGGCTTGCTCTTATCACAAATGAGATCGCCGGCTTAGGAAGTGAAGAGATGACCGACAAATTCATCATCAAGAAGATCCTAAGAGCTTTGTACGGAAAATATGATACCGTATGCACATTGATCCAAATGATGCCCAATTACAAAGATCTCAAGCCAACGGAAGTCATTGGAAGAATTGTTGCTCATGAGATGTCACTCAAGGATAAGGAGGAGCTCCATAACAAGTCAAGTGGTGCTTACAAAGCCTCATGTGAAGCTCCCACATCATCAAGTGAGAAACAAACCTTCAATGAAGAATTGAGCCTAATGGTGAAGAATTTCAACAAGTTCTACAAGAGTAGAAGCAAAGAGAGAAGTTCCAAGTCAAGGTCCTACAATGACAAAATATCTTCTAGTCGAGAGCGAAATTGCTACAATTGTGGAAGACCCGGACACTATTTCAATGAGTGTACGACACCCTACAAGAGAAGAGAAGATTCTCCAAAAAGAAGAAGTAGAAGAGAAGAATCACCATCAAGAGATAGAAGGAGTAGAGATGATCGTTATGAACGAAGAACATCCCGGAGAAGTAAGGATTCGGAAAGAAATGACGAGTCATAAAAGAGCTACACAAAACAAAGACATCAAGCTCATGTTGGTGAATGGGTATCCGGCTCCGACTCCGACAATCACTCCGAGAGAAGCTATCACTCCGACTCCGAATATACTCAAGATGAAGGTGTTGCCGGTCTAGCACTTGTGTCAACCAACTCCTATGAAATATTTGATTCACCAAATGAAGGACATGGAAGATGCTTCATGGCTAAAGGCCCAAAGGTATCACACCCCGAGTATGTTGATTTCAATAGTGATGAGGATGACTTGTTAGGTGATGATGATTTACTTGTTGACAATTCTAGTGATGAATACTATGACAAAACGTCAATTAATCATGCTAATCAAGATAAAACGAATGACAATAATAAGGAGAAGATTGAGTCTCTAACTAAAGAATTAAACACTCTAAAGTTAGCTCATGAAACTATCTTAGGAGATCATCGAGAGCTTTTAAGGACTCATGAGAAATTACATTTTGAAAAGCTCAACCTTGAGCAAGAGCATGAGTTCTTAAAGGCAATCAATGATGATCTTCGCAAGAAAAGTTCTTCTTACATTGCCAAGCGTTTACTCTTATCCACTTACATGCCTCAAGTCAAGTCTAGTAACAAGAACAAGAAGATTCTTCCTCTAGTAGTAACAATAATCATGCTAAATCCAATGTTGTTGCTTCTAGTAGTTCTCTTGATTCCACTAATGATTCTCTTAGCCAAGTTACACTTGAGCAAGAAAATAGCTTATTGAAGGGAATTATAGAGAAAGGTGTTTACAAGAGACTTGCTGGGAGTAAGCAATTCGAGGAAATTGTACGCAAGCAAGGAAGGCATCGGAAGAACCAAGGTGTTGGTTTTGAACGAAAGTTCAATGCCAATGGAGTTGAGTGGGAAGAAGATCAATACCCCAAGACGAAGTTTGTTCCTCAATAAAAGAAGTATGATCCTACTTCCTTCAAAGGGATACAAGCTCAAGATGATCTTCCACCACAAGACACGAGCAAAAAGGTAAAGATAAGCTTCAAGAGGAAATTGATGCATTTGAAGAAGCACCCAAGGCCTTGGTCAAGTGGGTTCCCAAGACTACATCAAGTTCTACTTCATCAAGTACGACTACAACTCCAAGGATTCCCATCAAGATGATGTGGATCCCGAAGAAGAAGAACTAGAGAGTTCTTGAGGATGACCCCGCCAACATACTTCACTCTTATCATTTTGGCAAGAACAAGTGCAATCAACTTGTAATGCCCGGGTAATCAAGCTACAGTAATTCCACGCTAATGGTGCCACGTCACCACGGTTACTGTTGCTAATCTACCGTTAGTTCGAAACCGAGTCAAAACCGAGTCAAATTCAAACTCAAATTAATGTCAACAATAAAAGTTTTCAAAAGTTGAAACAAAAATGTTCGATGGGTGCCGAATATTACAAGGGTAATTATAATAAAGCAAACACATTTTTATAAAATGCGTAAATGATTTAAAATGAAATAAAATAGAAAAGAAAATAAATAAAAGAAAGAAAATAAGAAAAAGATAAAAACAGAAAACTAACAAAAAAGGAAAACCCCCATTGGGCTCCGGCCCAGCAGGCCATTGGGCCACCCACCTGGCCGGCCCACCCCCACTCCCCTAGTCAACCACCGGCACCCCCACTCCCTCCCCGAAATATCTCCTCCCCCTCTCCCCGATTGGATCAGGATCGAGGAGGAGGTCGCCGCCTTGCCGGAGCCCCTCCCTCGCCAGACTACCTCCTCAACCCCGCCGGCCTGCTTCTCCTCCTCCGAGCCGTCGTTGCCGTCGTCCTCCCCACGCACCGTTGCCCCAATCCCTGCAACCCCCCATGAGCTGCCCCCTCTTCCCCTCTCTGCCTGCACCGCTCCCACGCCCGTGCGCGCGCTCATCGCGCCCCTAGCCGCGTCCTTGCGCTGCCTGCTCGCGCACGCGCCGCACCCTGGCCTCCCTGGCGCGCACCCGCGCCGGCCACGCCTGCGCCGCTCGCGTCCACCCCTGCCAAACCTCCCCGCTTGCGCCCCCGGCCTGCTCCCGTCCGCGCCTGCGTTGCCTTGCCGCTGCTGCCCCGACCCCTCCCCCGAGCTCTGCCTTCGCTGCTGCTGCCGGACGTGCGCCGCTGCTCCTGTGCCGCATGCCGCCGCTGCCTCCTACGGCTCTGCTGCGCCGCCGCTACCGGTGTAACACCCCGGATGTAACTTTCCCAATTTGTACTCCAACTCTTGCCGTCTCCGGCGTTAAGTTATATTTATTTCCTCGGGTTCGGGTTTTGTCTCCGCGTGTTTTTGTCGTTGTCATGCATCTCATATCATGTCATCATGTGCATTGCATCTGCTTACATGCTCGTCTCAGGCATTCGAGCATTTTTTCCCGTTGTCCGTTTTGCATTCCGGTGCTTCGTTCTCCTCCGGTGGCTATTTCTAGCTTTCTTTCGTGTGTGGGGATTAAACATTTCCGGATTGGACCGGGACTTGCCAAGCGGCCTTGGTTTACTACCGGTAGACCGCCTGTCAAGTTTCGTACCATTTGGACTTCGTTTGATATTCCAACGGTTAACCGAGGGACCGAAAAGGCCTTGTGTGTGTTGCAGCCCAACACCCCTCTATTTTGGCCCAAAACCCACCAAACTCTGCTCCATCATCTAGAGCGTTCGATCACGATCGCGTGGCCGAAAACCGCACCTCATTTAGACTCTCCTAGCTCCCCCTATGCCTATATATAGAACCCCTCCGTTTTCGGATCTCCTTCCTCCCCGAAACCCTAAAAAAATCCACCGCGCCGCGCCGGACACGTCCGGTCCGGGCGGACGAAGATGCCGCCGCCGCCCCGCGCCAATAGCGCGCCGCCACATGGCACCCGGCGCCCGCCGCCGCCGCGGCCCGCACGGGCCCGAGGCCGGCCCTCTCCCGCGCCGAACCGGGCCGCCTCACCCGCGCCCGCCGCCGCCTTCTTCCCCGCGCCCGGCCGCCGCCTCGTCGCCCTCCGCCGCCAAGCCCCTCGCCGGCCGGACCCGGCCACCGCACTCCTCCCCGCCGCCTCGCGCTCCGCCGGCCGGAGCCGAGCTCCGCCGCGGCCGGCCATCTCCTCCTCCTCCTCTGGCCTCGCCTCCCCGCACGGATCCGACCGCCCCGGCCATCTTCTTCTTCTCCGGCTCAACTCCGGCGAGCTCTAGCTTGCGCCGGCGAACCTCGGGCCGCGTGCCCCCGAAACCCTAGATCCAGATCCGGAGGTTGAATTTTTCCTAAGTCCTCAGAATTTTTAGTTCATATGCCCATGTTCGCGGCTCCGTAACTTTGCATCCGTAGCTCCGATTCATGCATATAGCATATCAAAATGTTCATCTCAGAGAGTACATCATTTCATTACATTGCATCATTTTCATTTGAGTTCATCTTGATGCCCGAAATGCTGTTAGAAGAGGGCTACTTGAGTTAATTGTCAGATCTGCTACTCCGTTTAGCACTTTTGTCATTTTTGCCATGATTATTGTGTGCATGATATGCCCGTGAGTTCTACATGTGTTTTGTTAAGGGTTTTGTCATCTTTCCAGAGGTGCAACCCATGTATTTTTAGGATGTGTGTGGTGACTTGTGCAAGCTTGCAAAGTGGTGCACTTGCTAAGTCTGTTTTCAGGGACTTAGTAATTTCACTAAGTCCTGGAGCTGTTTATCTCATGATGCCATATGTTCTTGTTGTTTCCTAGTGATCCGTGCCTCTTTCGAGGATGATCAGTAAGGGAGTTTTGTTAATTTTTTAGTGCTCTATCCATCCATGTCTTTGTTTGCAATTATGGAGCACCCTAGCTTGAGTCAATCGAGCTCTACTTTTGCTACTTTGTGAATCTGGGCAGATTGTCAACTTGTTTGCAATTTTGCCGGTGATGTTGTAGTTGATCCGTGCATGCTATGCTATTGTTCTTGCCATGTCTAGCTTGAATTTTGTGCCTTCTTGATGGATGTATGCTTTTCTTGCCATGACTTGCTCTGTAGTGAGTGCATCGAGCTCGTAAACATGCCTACTTGAGTTATATTTCAGCATGTGTCAGTTTTTCACTAAGTCTAAAGCTGATTATGTTTTTGCTATGTTCACATGCTTGCAATTGTATTTTCTGATCCCTTTTGGCTCAAGGTCACTAAGGGACTTTTGTTAAGCTCTTTGAGTAGCTCCATGCCATGCTTTAATTTGCCATGATCAGGTCCTATAGCATGTAGTTTTGTTGCTCCGAAGAGGGCTACCTGATCTGAAATTCCAGACAAGTGTTGATTTCACTAAGTCTGAGATCTGTTTGCCATTTGCGTTTTTGCCATGCTTGTTTGAACCTGTTAATGGATGATTTGGCCGTAGCTCAGTGCTAGACTTTTGTTAAGAATCTTGTGTGCATCCCTGCCATGTATTTTGTTGTCATGTTTGGGTGCTGTAGCATGTTCATCTCATTGTATTTAGAGGCCTACTTGGTGTAAATCGCAGACCGGTGTCATTTTTGAATCGCTTGCCATTTCCAAACCGTAACTCCGATTCCGGCGTTCTTTATATCGTTTTCAAGCGATTTCATCTCATCTTTCCAGTGGCACACTTGGATTTCCAAGTTGAGGCCAGGTTCATGCATTTCCTGTCATATTTTGCATTTTGCATCGCGCATCGCATCCCGCATAGCATATCATCTTTGCATCGTGTTGTTTGAGTTTGCATGTGGTTGATTGTATCCTTGTTGCTTGTTTGTATTGTTTGGGTAGAGCCGGGAGACGAGTTCGCTAACGAGGAGCCCGTTGAGTTTGCTTTTGAGGATCCAGTCAACTCTGACAACTGTGCAGGCAAGATGATCATACCCTCGAAATCACTACTATCTTTGCTATGCTAGTTTGCTCGCTCTTTTGCTATGCCATTGCTACGATGCCTACCACTTGCTTGCAAGCCTCCCAAATTGCCATGTCAAACCTCTAACCCACCTTGTCCTAGCAAACCGTTGATTGGCTATGTTACCGCTTTGCTCAGCCCCTCTTATAGCGTTGCTAGTTGCAGGTGAAGATTGGAGCCCGTTCCTTGTTGGAACATTTATTTACTTGTTGGGATATCATTATATTGCCATGTTATCTTAATGCATCTATATACTTGGTAAAGGGTGGAAGGCTCGGCCTCTCGCCTAGTTTCCGTCATATCGGTGTTATGTTCCCGGATTTTGCGTTCCTTACGCGGTTGGGTTATAATGGGAACCCCTTGATATTTCGCCTTGATTAAAGCTTTTCCAGCAATGCCCAACATTGGTTTTACCATTTGCCACCTAGCCTTTTCTTTCCCTTGGGTTCTGCAGACTCAAGGGTCATCTTATTTTACCCCCCCGGGCCAGTGCTCCTCTGAGTGTTGGTCCAACCGAGCGATGTCCGGGGCTACCAGGGGCAACTCTGGGCTGGCCTACCCGACGTCTGGCTCATCTGAGTGTGCCCTGAGAACGAGATATGTGCATCTCCTACCGGGATTTGTCGGCACATTCCGGCGGTGTTGCTGGTCTTGTTTTAACCTGTCGAAGTGTCTTGAATTACCGAGATACCGAGTCTGATCGGAACGTCTTGGGAGGAGGTCTATTCCTTCGTTGACCGTGAGAGCTTGTCATGGGCTAAGTTGGGACTCCCCTGCAGGGATTTGAACTTTCGAAAGCCGTGCCCACAGTTATGGGCAGATGGGAATTTGTTAATGTCCGGTTGTAGATAACTTGAACCTTAATTTAATTAAAATGAATCAACTGAGTGTGTTACCGTGATGGCCTCTTCTCGACGGAGTCCGGGAAGTGGACACGGTGTTGGAGTAATGTTTGCGCAGGTTGCTCTCTAGTTTCTCGCTCGCGCTTTGCCTCCTCTTCTCGCCCTCTTTTGCGAATAAGTTAGCCACCATACTTGCTAGTCGCTTGCTGCAGCTCCACTTATATTTACCTTGCCATACCTATAAGCTTAAATAGTCTTGATCGCGAGGGTGCGAGATTGCTGAGTCCCTGTGGCTCACAGATTACTATTACACCAGATGCAGGGCCTGATGATTCCGCTCCAGGTGACGCGTATGAGCTCAAGTGGGAGTTCGACGAAGACTCTCAACGTTACTACGTTTCCTTTCCCGATGATCAGTAGTGGTGCCCAGTTGGGGGTGATTGGGACCGTGTCGCATGTTGGGTTCTCTTTTATTTTGGCGCCGTAGTCGGGCCATGAGTGTTTGGATGATGTAATGTTATTTATGTACTTGATTGACGTGGTGAGTGTAAGCCAACTATGTTATCTCCCCTTTGTTGTTCATATTACATGGGATGTTGTGAAGATTGCCTAACTTGCGACATATGCCTTCAATGCGATTATGTCTTTAAGTCGTGCCTCGACACGTGGGAGCTATAGTCGCATCGAGGGTGTTACAACCGGCCATGCCCCGACCGCAGCCCCGCTCTCCCGCCACTCGTCCACACGCGCCCGCGACCCCTGGCCTCTTCGGCCCGCGCCAACCTCTCTCGGTCGAGCCCCGCCGTGGCTCGCCGAGGCCACCCTGCTCCCTCTGCAGCGCCCCATCGCCACTCGCCGGCGACTGTGCCCGTCGCTGCCTTGGTGGCTGCCTTGCCTCGCAGCGCCTTATCGGGCGGGCTGGCGCCCGTCGCCTGGCTCCGCCCGTTCGCTAGCACTCGATGCCCGCACCCGCTATGGCCCTTTGGCCCACTGACAAAGGGGCCCCAGCCCCAGAACGTTTTAACAAAAAAAGAGATTAAAAATAATAAATAAAAATAATAATTAAATAAATAACTTAATTAATCTTAATTAATTAATTAAAGAATTGATTAAACTATTTAATCCTGATTAGATTAACCTAACCATTAATTATACTAATTGACCCTGTTTAATTAACCTGCTAACTAAATGTGTCAATGACGAACAGGACCCACCTGTCAGGTTGACCAAGTCAACTGCTGATGTCATGATGACGTCAGCAAACACTATTCTGGATAATGTTGATTTAATTAATTAAATAAATCCTACAAATGATTTAAATCTTTTAAAATTAATATAAAATAAACCGTAGCTCGGATGAAAAAACTTTGTACATGAAAGTTGCTCAGAATGACGAGACGAATCCGGATACGCAGCCCGTTCGTCCGCCACGCATCCCTAGCATAGAAAACTCGCAACTTCCCCCTCCAGTTCATCTGTCCGAAAATGCGAAACACCGGGAATACTTTCCCGGATGTTTCCCCCTTCACCGGTACCACCTCGTACCGCGTTAGGGCACACCTAGCATCACGCTTTGTCATGTCATGCATCGTCATGCATTTGTTTACGTTATATTTATTGTTTCTTCCCCCTCTTCTCTCTCTAGACATCGAGACCGACGCCGCTGCTACCCAGTACGACTACGGTGTTGATGACCCCTCTCTCTTGCCAGAGCAACCAGGCAAGCCCCTCCCCTTGATCACCAGATATCGCCTACTCTCCTCTATACTGCTTGCATTAGAGTAGTGTAGCATGTTACTGCTTTCCGTTAATCCTATCCTAATGCATAGCCTGTCCTTGCTACTACTGTTGTTACCTTTACCTACAATCCTAATGCTTAGTATAGGATGCTACTTTATCATCAGTGGCCCTACATTCTTGTCCGTCTGCCATGCTATACTATCAGGGCGTGATCACTCGGGAGGTGATCACGGGTTTATACTATATACTTTATACATGATACATGTGGTGACTAAAGTCGGGTCGACTCGTGGAGCACCCGCGAGTGATTCACGGATTGGGGGCTGAAAGGACCTTTGTCCCAACGGCCCTCTGTGTGGATCTTTCTAGCGAAGCGATAGGGCAGGTTGAGACCACTTAGGAGAGAGGTGGGCCTGGCCCTGGTCGGCATTCGCGGTTATTCAAAGATAACACGTTTAACGAGATCTTGGTATTTGATCTGAGTCTGGACACTTGCCTATACGCACTAACCATCTACGCGGGGACAGTTATGGGCACTCGACGTCGTGGTATCAGCCGAAGCCTTCGTGACGTCAGCGACTGAGCGGCACGCGCCGGGTTGGACCGCGTAACGCAACTTCCTTTATAATGGAGGTTGCTAGGTCTGCTCTCCGGCCGCGTTCGCAACGTGCAGGTGTGCAAAGGGCGATGGGCCCAGACCCCTACCCCATAGGATTTAGACCGGCGTGCTGACCTCTCTGTTGTGCCTAGGTAGGGCTGCGACGTGTTGATCTTCCGAGGCCGGGCATGACCCAGGAAAGTGTGTCCAGCCAAATGGGATCGAGCGTGTTGGGTTATGTGGTGCACCCCTGCAGGGAAGTTGATCTATTCGAATAGCCGTGTCCCTCGGTAAAAGGACGACCCAGAGTTGTACCTTGACCTTATGACAACTAGAACAGGATACTTAATAAAACACACCCTTCCAAGTGCCAGATACAACCGGTGGTCGCTCTATCACAGCGTGACGAGGGGAGGATCATCGGTTAGGGTTATGCTATGCGATGTTACTTGGTGAACTTACCATCTACTCTCTTCTCCTGCTGCAAGATGGAGGTTACCAGAAGCGTAGTCTTCGAAAGGACTAGCTATCCCCCTCTTATTCCGGCTTTCTGCAGTTCAGTCCACATATGATACCCTTATTCCATTTGATACCAATGCATACATATGTAGTGTAGCTCCTTGCTTGCGAGTACTTTGGATGAGTACTCACGGTTGCTTTGCTCCCTCTTTCCCCCCTTTCTATACTCGATTGCTGCGACCAGACATTGGAGCCCAGGAGCTAGACGCCACCGTCGACGAGGACTACTACTACTCGGGAGGTGCCTACTACTATGTGCAGCCCGCTGACGACGACCTGTAGGATCGAAAGTATGTCTAGAGGGGGGTGATTAGACTACTTGACCAAATAAAAACTTAACCTTTTCCCAATTTTAGTTCTTGGCAGATTTTAGCTATTTTAGGACAAGTCAAGCAATCATCACATAATTCAAGCAAGCATGCAAAGAGTATATTGGCAGCGGAAAGTAAAGCATGCAACTTGCAAGAATGTAAAGGGAAGGGTTTGGAGATTTCAAACGCAATTGGAGACACGGATGTTTTTCCCGTGGTTCGGATAGGTGGTGCTATCCTACATCCACGTTGATGGAGACTTCAACCCACGAAGGGTAACGGTTGCGCGAGTCCACACAGGGCTCCACCCAAGGGCAACGGTTGCGCGAGTCCACGAAGGGCTCCACCCACGAAGGGTCCATGAAGAAGCAACCACCCACAAAGGGTCCACGAAGAAGCAACCTTGTCTATCCCACCATGGCCATCGCCCACGAAGGACTTGCCTCACTAGCGGTAGATCTTCACGAAGTAGGCGATCTCCTTGCCCTTACAAACTCCTTGGTTCAACTCCACAATCTTGTCGGAGGCTCCCAAGTGACACCTAGCCAATCTAGGAGACACCACTCTCCAAGAAGTAACAAATGGTGTGTAGGTAATGAACTCCTTGCTCTTGTGCTTCAAATGATAGTCTCCCCAACACTCAACTCTCTCTCATAGGATTTGGATTTGGTGGAAAGAAGATTTGAGTGGAAAGCAACTTGGGAAGGCTAGAGATCAAGATTCATATGGTAGGAATGGAATGTCTTGGTCTCAACACATGAGTAGGTGGTTCTCTCTCAGAACAAATGAGTTGGAATGATGTGTGTGTTCTGATGGCTCTCTCATCGAATGAGAAGGAGGTGGAGGGGTATATATAGCCTCCACACAAAATCCAACCGTTACACAGTTTTCCAATCTCGGTGGGACCGAATCATAAAACTCGGTCGGACCGAAAATGTAAACCTAGTGACCGTTAGGAATTTCGGTGGGACTGACATGCAACTCGGTAGGACCGATTCGGTTAGGGTTTGGGCATAACGTAATCTCGGTGAGACCGATTACACAAACTCGGTGAGACCGAGTTTGGTAATTAGCTAACCAGAGAGTTGGTCAGGCAAACTCGGTGGGACCGATTTGCTCTTTCGGTGGGACCGAGTGGAACTCGGTGAGACCGAAAAGTTACAAAGGGGAAACACTGAGTTTGCATTGCAATCTCGGTGGGACCGATTCGCTCTTTCGGTGGGACCGAAAAGTTACGAAAGGGAAACAGAGAGTTTGCAACCCCATCTCGGTGGGACCGAGATCCTTATCGGTAGAACCGAATTGCTAGGGTTTGGTAGTGGCTAATGACAATTGAAACTCGGTGGCGCCGGATAGGAAAAATCGGTAGGACCGAGTTTGGCTTAGAGTTTAGGTCATATGTGGATATGGGAAAGTAGTTGAGGGTTTTGGAGCATATCACTAAGCACATGAAGCAAGAGGCTCATTAAGCAACACCTCATCCCTCCTTGATAGTATTGGCTTTTCCTATGGACTCAATGTGATCTTGGATCACTAAAATATAAAATGAAGAGTCTTGAGCTTTTGAGCTTGAGCCAATCCTTTGTCCTTAGCATTTTGAGGGTTCCACTTTCACATCCATGCCATGCCAATCATTGAGCTTTCCTGAAATAATCATCTTGGAATAGCATTAGCTCAATGAGCTATATGTTGTTATGAATTACCAAAACCACCTAGGGATAGTTGCACTTTCACGACCAGGAGTAGTTTAGAAGGATCCCAGGCAGGAGGCCTGCGCCTCTTTCGATCTGTATCCCAGTTTGTGCTAGCCTTCTTAAGGCAAACTTGTTTAACTTATGTCTGTACCCAGATATTGTTGCTTCCGCTGACTCGTCTATGATCGAGCTCTTGTATTCGAGCCCTCGAGGCCCCTGGCTTGTAATATGATGCTTGTATGACTTATTTTATTTGTAGAGTTGTGTTGTGATATCTTCCCGTGAGTCCCTGATCTTGATCGTACACGTTTGTGTGTATGATTAGTGTACGATTGAATCGGGAGCGTCACAAGTTGGTATCAGAGCCGACTGCCTGTAGGAATCCCCTTCCACACTCCTTGGCCGAAGTCGAGTCTAGACATTACGTAAACTTTTACTAACATGGTTGTGTGCCTTACGGGCCCACATCGCCATCTGGGTGGTATTAGTATCTTTTACTCCTCGACCCTTACTCTGGGACTCTGAACTCTCTCCTACTCGGATTAAACGATTTTACTAACTCTAACATTAGGATCCCGTGACCACGTTCACCCCAAAGTTGGATAAGCCCTGGTTATTCTTCATAGTAGTATTTGAACATTATCCACATTGTCATTTGACTCCTGTGAAAACATCTTTGTTTTCAGATGGAACCCACGAGACAGGTCATGCGCCACACGACGACCATTGGTGCCTCAGGATCACCTGCTGTGTTGGTTGAGATGATGACCTATCTGGGTTATCGCTGGAACCCTGAGTACACCGTCTATGAGGAGTATCAGGACTTCAACCAGGAGCAGTACAGTGCCATCGTCCACCTCTACT
Organism: Triticum urartu; assembly: GCF_056163025.1. Lineage (NCBI taxonomy): Eukaryota > Viridiplantae > Streptophyta > Magnoliopsida > Poales > Poaceae > Triticum > Triticum urartu. The sequence goes on along the minus strand of NC_141876.1, from coordinate 164,653,716 downwards.
CTCGGGAGTATGACTCCACTACCGTGCTGCACACTGCTCGTGGTGTTGGAGTGACTATCGATATGGCGGTCCACGATGCTGCTTATGCTGTTCTGACACATCTTCGTGGAGAGTATCAGGAGTTGGACACCTCCCCCTTCAGGCACATTGCTATCGCATCCGATGTTGGTGCGGAGGGATACTACACTGCTGCCTACTCCACTGTCACCCGAGAGCCCTTCTACCATCAGAACCTGGTTCTGCATGCTGATGGGTTGGATAGAGCTAATCGAGCTCTTCGCCACGAGTTGTACACCACCCGTCAGCACCTGTATCATGCTCTGACGCTGTTGCACCCCTCTGTCCGATCTGGTGATCTGTCGCGTTCTGCGATCTACCCTGCCAGGACCGTGATGCCCCAGGGCGTCGACTGGCCAGATGTGGGAGGCTACTCTCCCGCACTTGGTCCTCTCTTGCCACCTGCGCATCGGGTTCCGCACCAGAGTATCCGCGGACCCCAGGCTACTCGCGTGGAGGTCTTCCCTTCGCGCCACTACCAGCTGTCAGGCTACACCTACCTCCACAGTTCCTCCTGGGACTGATGTAGGCTTGCTTGTTAGTGTTAGATGCATTTGCCGCGAGCCTGCGTGCCGCCTATGATGTTCTTAGTCTGTGTACTGAACTCTGTGTACTGAACTCTATGCATGATCTCTTTTGTAAGCTATGCCAACTACTAAGTAGTGTCTATCGTGTCCCTTTCATTATGCATGTTTCATCATGAATGATTTTTGCCCTTGCAAATTCTCAATGCTGAACTACCCCTGTTATATATTAGCAGGATGGTTAGACCAGGTGGTCGTGGTCGTGGTAACCCTCCCCCACCCCCGCCTGAGTACATGGATGGGATGATGCAACAATTTGAGCTGAATCGCCAGTTTATGGAGAATATTATGGCTCAGTTTCCTTGCCCCAATATGAACCAGCAGCCAACCCCAGTAACTTTGCAGGATTTCATGCGCCTGAACCCAACTGTGTACCGCAGCTCAACTCAGCCTCTGGATGCTGATGACTGGCTCCGTGACATCACCTATGAGATGGAGTCTGCTGATGTAGCCCCTGCCAGCTATGTCACCTTTTCTTCCTTCTTCCTGAAGGGACCCGCAACTCAAAAGGACGTAGTATCAAGCACTCAAAAGCAGAAAAAAGTTCGAAAGACCACCAAATAAAACAAGGGAGAAAAGCAACACTCTCTCTCTCGAAGCCTATGATCTATACATCTTCTCCCCCTTTGGCAACAAGTTACCAAAAAGTTCCTAGAAAATGCATAGCGCTAAGTCGTCGCTCAGGCTTGATCTTCAGGTGGTGGTGGAGTCCGGATCACTCCAAGGACGAAGGCTTCTGTAGATGTTGAAGTAGTCACTGGAGTTGGAGCTGAGGTAGACGCTGGAGCTGAGGCTGTGGCTGGTGCTGAAGTAGTAGCTCTGGTGTCAGCAACTGGCAGTGCAGACGACCTCGGGCCTCGTGGCGCTCTAGAAAAAGCATGAGTTGTGGTCCTGCCTCTCCTCTCATTCATGTCCTCCTGGAGCTGCTCCACTACAGACTGGACTTCTGTTACCTTGACATCCAAGTCATAGAACTTCTGTTCCATGATCCTCTCTAGGCTCTGCTGATTTTTAGTGAGGTTGGCTAGACTTTGCTCAATTCTCAGCGAGGATGCAATCAAGTAACTGAGCTGCTCTTGCTTGGTCTTCAAGAAGTAGTCAGATGCTTCCTCTTGAGTAGGCATCCTGGCAGCTTTTTCTTTCTTCGCCTTCTCCTTCTTTGCATATGCTTGTGCAGACGATGGCTCATTCTCTATCATCACAACTTCATTGTCCTCAAAATCTGGACGGATGGGCAGGTGTTCCTTATCCAACAGATATATACCTGTGCCCATCTTGGAGTTGATGAGCTCCTGAATCTGAGGGGCATATCCACAGCTCCTCTTCTGATCTGCAGCTGTCCTCTTAATGGTTTCCACAATGAGACTCATGACCTTGAATTTCTGAGGCACATCAAAAACATGAAGCAAGTTGATCGCGTGACCTCTGATCATCTTGTGATCTCCAGACTTAGGCAACAGAGTGTGCCTTAGTATCCAATTGATCGTAGGCAATCCTGAGAGCAGATAGTGTACTGAGCCAAACTTGAATGTGTCAAGAGCTTCATTGGGGATTTCCTTGTACATGTTGGACATGGAGTTATGGTCCATTTTCTTCTTGGCATAGATGTCCAAGTCCTCATCTTGCTCTTCTGGGGCATTGATGATCTGTGCCCACTCAGCCACTGTAGATTGGTACCTTGTACCCTCAGACATCCAAGTAATCCTTCCATCCGGGTAAAAGTGAGCTGTGGAGTAGAACTGCATGATGAGTTCCTCGTTCCACTTTGTGAGCTTCTGCCCAACAAAGTCCTCTACTCCACATGCTCTGAAGCTGTCCTGAACTCCTGGGTAGTGCTCTTCATTCTCCTTGATATAGGTCCAGTCGACCCATCTCATGTCACGAATGATTGGCTTCTTGTCAAGCAAAACAGTCTCATAAAAGTCTTGTTGCTCCTTTGTATGAAACCTGTAATCCACGGCAGTCCTTCTCCTAGAAGCATACGGGTCTGCTTCTCTCCACTTCCTCAGCCCTGAGTCTCTCCTGAGCTTCATGTCCTCAGCCACAGGATGAGCATCGTTGTGGTCTGGGATCTTGGGCTTGAGCTTCCGAAGGACACTCTCTTCCTCTTCTTCAATAGCTTCAGGCACTGGGGCCTTGTTCTTTTCTCCAGCAGGTATGCTCCGTGTGTTTCTTTTTGGAGCTGTCTTAGGCTTAGATGCAGCCTTAGGAGCTTCCTTGGGCTTGGATGCAGCTCCCCCTGACCTTATGGCATCTCCCATAAGTTTGGCTGCCTTGGGTGCTGGTGCAGCAACCTCTTCTTCCTCCTCCTCTTCTACCATGATGGAGGCTCTCCCAAGCACTTTGGCTACAGTCTTCTTTACTCTCTCTTTCCTCTTTTTGCCCTCAGCAGCAATGGGCTCAATGGGAGCAGGTGCAGGCTTCTCAGTTGAGGCTCTAGCCTTTGACATTGGCTGCCTCCCTACTGGCCTCTTGACTTTTAGGCCTGGCTTTGAGCCTTGAGCTGGCTCAACCCTTTTGGAAGTGGCCTCTTCCTATGCCACATAGTCTTCATCCTCAGAATCAGACGTTCTCTTCTTCCTTTGACGTGTGGCAGCCTTAGGCAGATTGCTGGGTGTGCTCCTGCTGCCATCATCAGAAGAACTTGAGGGGCTAGTGCCCTCACTCATCACAACTTGCTGCTCTGAGAGGTTTTGGCTATCACTTTGATCAGACATGTTGCAACCTGACTGCTGACCCTATGAATAGATTATAGAAGAGATAGAGTGGATGAGCATCACAAAAAGCAGAGATTTTTGCAAAAGAATAATTCAAAAACTTAGTTTTAGTTTTCCACAGAAAGCATCTCGGATCTACCGATTTTTAAACTCGGTGACACCGAAGCAGTTTTGGCACCAGAACTGGTGAACTCGGTCAGACCGAGTCACAGTTCGGTGGCACCGGGACTGCTAGGGTTTCACAGAATTCCAAAATCGGTCGCACCGATAAGTTATTCTCGGTCAGACCGAGTTTAACTTGTGCAATGGCAAAAGCCAGATCGGTGAGACCGAGTTTTTCAACTCGGTGGGTCCGAGATGGTTTCGGCGGAAACCTAACCCTAAAATTTTCGATTTAAACCTAATCTACGAGCGTTTTGATTGGATAGAAGTTTATCAATCGTGGCAAGATTCATGATGATCACAATGTGCTAGGAATCAGATTGAGGAATAGCACAATGATCAAGTCCATACCCTAGTTCGGCGTGGACTTGCTACGGCGGCAACGGCGGGGCAGAATCCGTTAACGGCAGGGAAGACCAGCGACTGGAGGCTGCTGGCGGCGAGGAGACGATCCGGAGACCTCGGGGGCAGAGCAGGCTATCACGCGGGCGAGGAGGTTTCGGAGAAATTTCCAAAATTCCGCCCGTCACTATATATAGCCCGACCCTGTCGGTGTGACCGAGTGGAACGACTCGGTGGCACCGAGATGCAAAACTGTGTGCAGTTATTGTAACTCGGTGTGACCGAAAAGTTCAAATCGGTTGCACCGAGATCAAAAACCTAGATCAACTTAATGAACTCGGTAGGACCGAAATGGAGTATCGGTCAGACCGAGATTCATAAAGAGGTTTTGGAAGTTTAAGTCTATGACGAATCGGGGACTCCGAGCGCTCCTCACACAGAGTGGTTCGAATCTGACTTGATCAAATTTGTGATGCAGCAAGAATAGAGTTTGAGACGAGAAAAGCATAGATAGCTAGAGGAGGTTCTTAGGCATTCTTGTCCATCCACTTGGCAAAAGAAGAAAAAGCCAAACAATCAAAACAACAAGTGGATGTCCTTGAATGAGTAAAATATGCAACCAACATGCTCACACAATAAGATAGCAAATGAAATATGTGGCAAAGCATGCACAACCAATTCTAACATCTATCAAGCAATTTGCGATGACTAGGTCATCTATATATGAGTATATTGACTTAGGAGTCAAGTGAGAACACTTGATCGTAGGTCATACTCATCGTTTGAGCTCAAGTGGGGTTACCACTTTTACATAAAGCATTGTTTTGTTCACATCTTTAGAGTTGCTTTAGCTCAAGTCTTAGAGTAAAGCTCCCCCTAGATGTGATATCCCCCCTAAGAGGGATGACCTAACCTTGGGTTTTGTCGATGATGACTTCATGTAGATATTGAAGATGTGGATGCTCAATGTTGATGTAGATCTCTTGGAGCTATCCATTTGAGTGAGTTGCACTTTCAATACCTACATGGGTTAGTCCCACAAGGAACAAACAAGGATATCCATAGACATAGAGTGATGCACACAAAGATGATGTCCATGAAAACTTTAGGTTACCTTGTCCCTTGTCTTACCAACAAGAGCGTTTGTGACTCCTTGAACTAGTGCAAGATGTGGAAGTTGATTGCACTTGTTCTTGCCAAAATGATAGGAGTGAAGTATGTTGGCGGAGTCACCCTCAAGAACTCTCTAGTTCTTCTTCTTTTGGATCCACATCATCTTGATGGGAATCCTTGGAGTTGTAGTCGTACTTGATGAAGTGGAACTTGAAGTAGTCTTGGGAATCCACTTGACTAAGGTCTTAGGAGCTTCTTCAAATGCATCAATTTCCTCTTGAAGCTTGTCCTTGCCTTTTTGCCCGTAGTCTTGTGGTGGAAGATCATCTTGAGCTTGTGTCCCCTTGAAAGAAGTATACTTCTCTTGTTGAGGGACAAACTTTGTCTTGGGGTATTGATCTTCTTCCCATTCAACTCCATTGGCATTGAACTTTTGTTCAAAACCAATACCTTGATTCTTCCGGTGCATTCCTTGCTTGCGCACAATTTCCTCGAATTGCTTACTCCCGGCAAGGCTTTTGTACACTCCTTTCTCTATAATTCCCTTCAATAAGCTATTTTCTTGCTCAAGTGTAACTTGGCTAAGAGAATCATTAGTGGAATCAAGAGAACTACTAGAAGCAACAATATTGGATTTAGCATGATCATTGTTACTACTAGCGGAAGAATCTTTCTTGTTAGACTTGACTTGAGGCATGTAAGTGGATAAGAGTAAACGCTTGGCAATGTAAGAAGAACTTTTCTTGCGGAGATCATCATTGATTGCCTTTAAGAACTCATGCTCTTGCTCAAGATTGAGCTTTTCAAAACGTAGTTTCTCATGAGCTCTTAAAAGTTCTCGATGATCTTCGAAGATAGTGTCATGAGCTAACTTAAGAGTTTTTAGTTCTTTAGTTAGAGCCTCAATCTTCTCCTTATCATTGTCATTTGTTTTATCTTGATTAGCATGATTAATTGGTCTTTCATCATAGTATTCATCACTAGAGTTGTCACCAAGCAAATCATCACCTAACAAGTCATCTTCATCACTATTGAAATCAACATACTCGGGGTGTGTTACCTTAGGACCTTTGGCCATGAAGCATCTTCCAATTGCTTCATTTGGTGAGTCAAATATGTCGTAGGAGTTGGTTGACACAAGTGCTAGACCGGCAACACCTTCATCTTGAGTATCTTCGGAGTCGGAGTGATAACTTCTCTCGGAGTGGCTGTCGGAGTCGGAGCCGGATACCCATTCACCAACATGAGCTTGATGTCTTCGTCTTGTGTAGCTCCTTGATGATTTTTCCTTCCTTTCCGAATCCTTGCTTCTCCGTGAGTATCTTCGTTCATAACGATCATCTCTACTCCTTCTCTCTCTTGGTGGTGATCCTTTGCTTCTTCTTTTTGGAGAATCTTCTCTTCTCTTGTAGGGAGCCGTACACTCATTGGAATAGTGTCCGGGTCTTCCACAATTGTAGCAGTTTCGCTCTCGACTAGAAGATCTTTTGTCATTGTAGGACCTTGATTTAGTGCTTCTATCTTTGCTTCTACTCTTGTAGAACTTGTTGAAGTTCTTCACCATTATGCTCAATTCTTCATTGAAGTCTTGTTTCTCACTTGATGATGTAGGGGCTTCACACGAGGCTTTGTAGGCACCACTTGATTTGTTGTGAAGTTCCTCTTTATCCTTAAGTGACATCTCATGAGCAACAATTCTTCCAATCACTTCCGTTGGCTTGAGATCTTTGTAATTGGGCATCATTTGGATCAACGTGCACACGGTATCATATTTTCCATCCAAGGCTCTTAGGATCTTCTTGATGATGAATTTATCGGTCATCTCTTCACTTCCTAAGCCGGCAATCTCATTTGTGATGAGAGCAAGCCTAGAGTACATTTCAGCGACACCTTCACCATCCTTCATCTTGAACTTGTCAAGTTGGCTTTGAAGCACATCCAACTTGGATTCCTTGACGGAGTCGGTACCTTCGTGCATATCAATCAAAGTCTCCCAAATTTCCTTTGCATTCTCAAGGCGGCTGATTTTGTTGAATTCTTCGGGGCACAATCCGTTGAAGAGAATATCACAAGCTTGAGCATTGTATTGCAACATCTTCAACTCATCCGCGGTAGCTTCACGGTTTGGTACTTTCCCATCAAAGAAGTCACCTTGCAAACCAACACACACAATAGCCCAAACGGCGGGGTTATGTCCAAGAATATGCATTTTCATTTTGTGCTTCCAACTAGCAAAATTAGTACCATCAAAGTAAGGACCTCTTCGGTGATAATTTCCCTCGCTAGACGCCATACTCTCCTAGGTTGTGAAACCAAGGCTATGACCACCAAAAGCTATGGAGATCAAGCAAATGGAGACCAGAGCTTTGATACCACTTGTAGGATCGAAAGTATGTCTAGAGGGGGGTGATTAGACTACTTGACCAAATAAAAACTTAACCTTTTCCCAATTTTAGTTCTTGGCAGATTTTAGCTATTTTAGGACAAGTCAAGCAATCATCACATAATTCAAGCAAGCATGCAAAGAGTATATTGGCAGCGGAAAGTAAAGCATGCAACTTGCAAGAATGTAAAGGGAAGGGTTTGGAGATTTCAAACGCAATTGGAGACACGGATGTTTTTCCCGTGGTTCGGATAGGTGGTGCTATCCTACATCCATGTTGATGGAGACTTCAACCCACGAAGGGTAACGGTTGCGCGAGTCCACACAGGGCTCCACCCAAGGGCAACGGTTGCGCGAGTCCACGAAGGGCTCCACCCACGAAGGGTCCACGAAGAAGCAACCACCCACAAAGGGTCCACGAAGAAGCAACCTTGTCTATCCCACCATGGCCATCGCCCACGAAGGACTTGCCTCACTAGCGGTAGATCTTCACGAAGTAGGCGATCTCCTTGCCCTTACAAACTCCTTGGTTCAACTCCACAATCTTGTCGGAGGCTCCCAAGTGACACCTAGCCAATCTAGGAGACACCACTCTCCAAGAAGTAACAAATGGTGTGTAGGTAATGAACTCCTTGCTCTTGTGCTTCAAATGATAGTCTCCCCAACACTCAACTCTCTCTCATAGGATTTGGATTTGGTGGAAAGAAGATTTGAGTGGAAAGCAACTTGGGAAGGCTAGAGATCAAGATTCATATGGTAGGAATGGAATGTCTTGGTCTCAACACATGAGTAGGTGGTTCTCTCTCAGAACAAATGAGTTGGAATGATGTGTGTGTTCTGATGGCTCTCTCATCGAATGAGAAGGAGGTGGAGGGGTATATATAGCCTCCACACAAAATCCAACCGTTACACAGTTTTCCAATCTCGGTGGGACCGAATCATAAAACTCGGTCGGACCGAAAATGTAAACCTAGTGACCGTTAGGAATTTCGGTGGGACTGACATGCAACTCGGTAGGACCGATTCGGTTAGGGTTTGGGCATAACGTAATCTCGGTGAGACCGATTACACAAACTCGGTGAGACCGAGTTTGGTAATTAGCTAACCAGAGAGTTGGTCAGGCAAACTCGGTGGGACCGATTTGCTCTTTCGGTGGGACCGAGTGGAACTCGGTGAGACCGAAAAGTTACAAAGGGGAAACACTGAGTTTGCATTGCAATCTCGGTGGGACCGATTCGCTCTTTCGGTGGGACCGAAAAGTTACGAAAGGGAAACAGAGAGTTTGCAACCCCATCTCGGTGGGACCGAGATCCTTATCGGTAGAACCGAATTGCTAGGGTTTGGTAGTGGCTAATGACAATTGAAACTCGGTGGCGCCGGATAGGAAAAATCGGTAGGACCGAGTTTGGCTTAGAGTTTAGGTCATATGTGGATATGGGAAAGTAGTTGAGGGTTTTGGAGCATATCACTAAGCACATGAAGCAAGAGGCTCATTAAGCAACACCTCATCCCTCCTTGATAGTATTGGCTTTTCCTATGGACTCAATGTGATCTTGGATCACTAAAATATAAAATGAAGAGTCTTGAGCTTTTGAGCTTGAGCCAATCCTTTGTCCTTAGCATTTTGAGGGTTCCACTTTCACATCCATGCCATGCCAATCATTGAGCTTTCCTGAAATAATCATCTTGGAATAGCATTAGCTCAATGAGCTATATGTTGTTATGAATTACCAAAACCACCTAGGGATAGTTGCACTTTCACGACCAGGAGTAGTTTAGAAGGATCCCAGGCAGGAGGCCTGCGCCTCTTTCGATCTGTATCCCAGTTTGTGCTAGCCTTCTTAAGGCAAACTTGTTTAACTTATGTCTGTACCCAGATATTGTTGCTTCCGCTGACTCGTCTATGATCGAGCTCTTGTATTCGAGCCCTCGAGGCCCCTGGCTTGTAATATGATGCTTGTATGACTTATTTTATTTGTAGAGTTGTGTTGTGATATCTTCCCGTGAGTCCCTGATCTTGATCGTACACGTTTGTGTGTATGATTAGTGTACGATTGAATCGGGAGCGTCACAAGTTGGTATCAGAGCCGACTGCCTGTAGGAATCCCCTTCCACACTCCTTGGCCGAAGTCGAGTCTAGACATTACGTAAACTTTTACTAACATGGTTGTGTGCCTTACGGGCCCACGTCGCCATCTGGGTGGTATTAGTATCTTTTACTCCTCGACCCTTACTCTGGGACTCTGAACTCTCTCCTACTCGGATTAAACGATTTTACTAACTCTAACATTAGGATCCCGTGACCACGTTCACCCCAAAGTTGGATAAGCCCTGGTTATTCTTCATAGTAGTATTTGAACATTATCCACATTGTCATTTGACTCCTGTGAAAACATCTTTGTTTTCAGATGGAACCCACGAGACAGGTCATGCGCCACACGACGACCATTGGTGCCTCAGGATCACCTGCTGTGTTGGTTGAGATGATGACCTATCTGGGTTACCGCTGGAACCCTGAGTACACCGTCTATGAGGAGTATCAGGACTTCAACCAGGAGCAGTACAGTGCCATCGTCCACCTCTACTCTCGGGAGTATGACTCCACTACCGTGCTGCACACTGCTCGTGGTGTTGGAGTGACTATCGATATGGCGGTCCACGATGCTGCTTATGCTGTTCTGACACATCTTCGTGGAGAGTATCAGGAGTTGGACACATCCCCCTTCAGGCACATTGCTATCGCATCCGATGTTGGTGCGGAGGGATACTACACTGCTGCCTACTCCACTGTCACCCGAGAGCCCTTCTACCATCAGAACCTGGTTCTGCATGCTGATGGGTTGGATAGAGCTAATCGAGCTCTTCGCCACGAGTTGTACACCACCCGTCAGCACCTGTATCATGCTCTGACGCTGTTGCACCCCTCTGTCCGATCTGGTGATCGGTCGCGTTCTGCGATCTACCCTGCCAGGACCGTGATGCCCCAGGGCGTCGACTGGCCAGATGTGGGAGGCTACTCTCCCGCACTTGGTCCTCTCTTGCCACCTGCGCATCGGGTTCCGCACCAGAGTATCCGCGGACCCCAGGCTACTCGCGTGGAGGTCTTCCCTTCGCGCCACTACCAGCTGTCAGGCTACACCTACCTCCACAGTTCCTCCTGGGACTGATGTAGGCTTGCTTGTTAGTGTTAGATGCATTTGCCGCGAGCCTGCGTGCCGCCTATGATGTTCTTAGTCTGTGTACTGAACTCTGTGTACTGAACTCTATGCATGATCTCTTTTGTAAGCTATGCCAACTACTAAGTAGTGTCTATCGTGTCCCTTTCATTATGCATGTTTCATCATGAATGATTTTTGCCCTTGCAAATTCTCAATGCTGAACTACCCCTGTTATATATTAGCAGGATGGTTAGACCAGGTGGTCGTGGTCGTGGTAACCCTCCCCCACCCCCGCCTGAGTACATGGATGGGATGATGCAACAATTTGAGCTGAATCGCCAGTTTATGGAGAATATTATGGCTCAGTTTCCTTGCCCCAATATGAACCAGCAGCCAACCCCAGTAACTTTGCAGGATTTCATGCGCCTGAACCCAACTGTGTACCGCAGCTCAACTCAGCCTCTGGATGCTGATGACTGGCTCCGTGACATCACCTATGAGATGGAGTCTGCTGATGTAGCCCCTGCCAGCTATGTCACCTTTTCTTCCTTCTTCCTGAAGGGACCCGCAACTCAATGGTGGGACAGCCACAGGCGTACTCTGCCAATTGGAACAATCACCACCTGGCCAGACTTCCAAGTTACCTTCCATGCTCGCTTCATTCCTCAGGGAGTCATGGACCGGAAGAAGCGCGAGTTTCGCAACCTCACTCAGGGAAACAAAACTGTGGAAGCTTATCAGCGGGAGTTTCTGGATCTGTCCCGCTATGCTGAAGAAGACATTGCAACTGATGCATGCAGACATGAGAAGTTCTGTGATGGCCTTCAAGCTGATATCAAGCTCGCACTTCTAGTGCATGACTTTGCTGATTTTGCCACCTTGGTGAACAAGGTCATCAATGCCAAAACTGGTCTACACGAACACCAGAGCTCTCACAGGCGCAACCATGACACGGGCTCATCTTCGGGCCCGTCCTCGCAGAAGCGTAGGATATGGATTCCCAACAGCATGAACCAGCCAACTGCACCTGCTCCAAGGCAGTCCAATGCTGCACCGCGTCTGCCTCCCCCACCAACTAGGCAACCAAGGCTTCCAGCTCCACCACCCCAAGCTCCTGTTCCCACTCCCAATAATGGTATGTGCTACAAGTGTGGCCAACCAGGTCACCTTGCCAGGAACTGCTTTCAGAATCAGAATCAACTGGCCCTTCCCATAGCTGGCCGTGGAAGCAACCAGCCTCGCAACAACAATGCCAAGTCTTATGGTCGTGTTCATGCCAACCACGTTGATCTCAATGAAGTTCTAGACCAGCCTGCTGCTGTGATGGGTACACTCCTCGTAAATTCAGTACCAGCATCTGTTTTATTTGATACAGGAGCATCGCATTCATTCATATCAGCTGAGTTTGCATTCATGCATGGCATTAAATACGAAGAGATGAACACTGCGATTGTGGTACACACTCCTGCGGGCCAGTGTCAAACCTCTATGGTTAGTCACAACGTTCCCGTTGAAATTGAAGGACTAGAATTCCTTGCCTCTCCCATCGTACTGAAGTCCTGCAGCATCGACCTCATTCTGGGAATGGATTGGTTGAAAGCGCATACTGCTTCCATAGTTTGCGCCACTAAGGTCGTCCATCTGCTACACCCTTCTGATGAAATAATTGCTTACCAAGCTCATCTAGTTCAGAACGCGGAGGCACGACTTTATGCCTTGAATGTGTTGAACGCTGCACCACTCGAGGGCATTGAAAACATTCCCATCGTTCGTGAATTCCAAGACGTCTTCCCAGAAGAACTTCCAGGGATTCCCCCTGCTAGAGCTGTCAAATTCGTCATCGACTTGAAACCCGACACCACCCCTATAGCCAAACGACCCTACAAGATGCCGCCGCATGAACTCATTGAGCTTAAGGAGGAAATCGACAAATCTCTTGTCAAAGGTTTCATTCGCCCTAGTTGCTCTCCTTGGGGAGCACCTTCTCTCTTTGTTAAGAAGAAGGATGGGACAAACCGATTAGTCCAAGACTACCGTCCTATAAACCAAGCTACCATTCAGAATAAATATCCTCTTCCTCGGATCAATGATCTTTATGATCAACTGGCTGGCTCATCAGTGTTCTCCAAACTCGACTTGAGGTTGGGTTACCACCAGATCCGTGTTCATGAAGAGGATATCCCAAAGACCGCCTTCGTGACTCGGTATGGGTCTTACGAGTACACCGTCATGTCATTCGGCTTAACGAATGCTCCCGCCACCTTCTCTCGTCTGATGAACTATATATTCATGGATTACCTCGACAAGTTCGTTGTGGTTTATCTGGATGATATCCTTGTATTTTCCAAGAACAAAGAAGAACATGCTGAACATCTTCGTCTTGTGCTGGAAAAGCTTCGAGAGCATCAACTGTATGCTAAGTATTCCAAGTGTGAATTCTGGCTCCCCGAAGTAACCTATCTTGGGCATGTCATATCCAAGGATGGTATTGCCGTCAACCCTGAACGAGTTCAGGTTATTCTCAATTGGACTCCTCTGAAGAATGTCAAGCAAGTCCGAAGTTTTCTCGGTCTCGCCAGTTAATGCCGTCGATTCATCGAGAACTTCTCCAAGATTGCCAGGCCTCTGACTAATCTGTTGCATAAGGGTGTCAAGTTCGAATGTACAGACAAGTGTCAGGAAAGTTTCCAGGTGCTCAAAGACAAGTTGACTTCTGCCCCAGTGCTTGCTCCACCTGATACTAAGAAGGACTTCATCATTTACTGCGACGCTTCCCGTCAAGGATTAGGCTGTGTCCTAATGCAAGAGCGCAGAGTGATTGCTTATGCCTCTCGTCAACTGCGCCCTCACGAAGAAAACTACCCAGTTCACGACCTCGAGCTTGCTGCTGTCATTCATGCACTGAAGCAGTGGCGACATTACCTTCTCGGTAATCGTTGCGAAATCTTCACCGACCACCAAAGTCTGAAATATCTGTTTACTCAGCCAGATCTGTGTTGGGGAACGTAGCAGAATTTCAAAATTTTCTACGCATCACCAAGATCAATCTATGGAGTCATCTAGCAACGAGGGAGAGGGGAGTGCATCTACATACCCTTGTAGATCGCAAGCGGAAGCGTTCAAGAGAACGGGGTTGATGGAGTCGTACTCGTCATGATCCAATCACCGATGACCGAGCGCCGAACGGACGGCACCGCCGCATTCAACACACGTATGGTTGGGAGAGACGTCTCCTCCTTCTTGATCCAGCAAGGGGAGAGGAGAGGTTGATGGAGATCCAGCAGCACGACGGCATGGTGGTGGAAGCAGCGGGATCTCGGCAGGGCTTCGCCAAGCACCAACGAGTGGGAGAGGTGTAGGGGGGAGAGGGAGGCGCCAGGGACTTTTTGTGTGGCTGCCCTCCCTCCCCTCCACTATATATAGGGGCCAGGGGGGCGCCGACCCCTCTAGATCCCATCTAGATGGGGGGGAGGTGGCCAAGGGGGTGGCTTGGCCCCCAAGCCAGGTGGAGGCGCCCCCACCCCTAGGGTTTCTAACCCTAGGCGCAGGAGGAGGCCCAAGGGGGCGCACCAGCCCACCAGGGGTTGGTTCCCTTCCCACTTCAGCCCATGGGGCCCTCCAGGATAGGTGGCCCCACCCGGTGGACCCCCGGGACCCTTCCGGTGGTCCCAGTACAATACCGGTGACCCCCAAAACCTTCCCGGTGGACGAAACTGGTCTTCCTATATATAAATCTTTACCTCCGGACCATTCCGGAACTCCTCGTGACATCCGGTATCTCATCCGGGACTCCGAACAACTTTCGGGTTACCGCATACTAATATCTGTACAACCCTAGCGTCACTGAACCTTAAGTGTGTAGACCCTACGGGTTCGGGAACCATGCAGACATGACCGAGACAACTCTCCGGCCAATAGCCAACAGCGGGATCTGGATACCCATGTTGGCTCGCTCCCACATATTCCACGATGATCTCATCGGATGACCACGATGTCGAGGATTCAATCAATCCCGTATTCGATTCCCTTTGTCAATCGGTACGTTACTTGCCTGAGATTCGATCGTCGGTATTCCAATACCTCGTTCAATCTCGTTACCGACAAGTCACTTTACTTGTTCTGTAACACATCATCCCGTGACCAACCCTTAGTCACATTGAGCTCATTACAATGATGTTTTACCGAGTGGGCCCAGAGATACCTCTCCGTCATGCGGAGCGACAAATCCCAGTCTCGATTCGTGCCAACCCAACAGACACTTTCGGAGATACCCGTAGTGCACCTTTATAGTCACCCAGTTACGTTGTGACGTTTGGCACACCCAAAGTATTCCTACAGTATCCGGGAGTTGCACAATCTCATGGTCTAAGGAAAAGATACTTGACATTAGAAAAGCTCTGGCAGACGAACTACACGATCTTGTGCTATGCTTACGATTGGGTCTTGTCCATCACATCATTCTTCTAATGATGTGATCCCGTTATCAATGACATCTAATGTCCATAGTCAGGAAACCACGACTATCTGTTGATCAACGAGCTAGTCAACTAGAGGCTCACTAGGGACATGTTGTGGTCTATATATTCACACATGTATTACGATTTCCGGATAACACAATTATAGCATGAACAATAGACAATTATCATGAACAAGGAAATATAATAATAACCATTTTATTATTGCCTCTAGGGCATATTTCCAACAATCTGAACCTCCGTCAGCAGAGATGGATGGAGACTGTTGCAGACTTTGACGTGGGTATATCCTATACCCCCGGCAAAGCTAATGTAATGGCTGATGCCTTGAGCCGCAAGTCTTACTGCAATCACCTCCAGGTTCACAAAGTTCAACCCTCGCTTATCAAAGAATTTAGAAAGCTGAACCTTCATATTGTTCCCCCTGGTGCACTCGCCCCCTCCCCCGGAGTTCCGCAAGATGAATCTTCATGTTGTTACTAAGGGTTCTCTAAATACCCTGGCTGTCGTACCAGATCTCGTAGCTGGTATAAAGACTATTCAAGGTTATGACTCTGAAGTCCATAAGATTAAACGCCATCTAGCAGAAGGAAAGCCCTCATTCTTCACTATCGCCGATGATGGCACCTTGTACTTCAAAGGCCGCCTAGTGGTACCATGTTCGAAGAAAAACCTGGATAAGACCAAAAGGGTTATGAAAGAAGCTCATGATACGCCTCTGTCCATCCATCCTGGTAGTACAAAGATGTACCAGGATATTCGTCAAAGATTCTGGCGGTCTAATATGAAGCAGGACATTACTCGTTATGTTGCTGAGTGTGACGTTTGCCGCCGTATCAAAGCATAGCATCAAAGGCCTGCTGGAACTCTGCAACTTATCTCTATTCCTGAATGGAAATGGGACCATGTTGAAATGGACTTCGTCACTGGATTTCCCAAATCGCAGAAAGGTAATGATGTTATTCTTGTCGTCATTGACCGGCTTTCTAAAGTTGCACATTTTCTAGCGGTCAAAGAGACAATCACTGCTAGTCAGCTTGCTACTCTCTACATGTCCAGAATTGTTTCACTTCACGGTATTCCACTGGTTATCAGTTCAGATCGTGGCAGCTTATTCACTTCAAGATTTTGGGCAAGTTTCCAAGAAGCTATGGGAACTCATCTATTGTTCAGTACGGCGTTTCATCCTCAGTCGCAAGGACAGGTTGAACGTGTCAACCAAGTTCTCGAAGACATGCTTTGAGCTTGTGTAATTTCCTTCGGCAAGAAATGGGAAGAATCTCTTCCATATGCTGAGTTCTCTTATAATAATAGCTATCAAGCTAGTCTGAAGATGTCCCCCTTTGAAGTGCTATATGGACGAAAGTGTTGAACCCCTCTGAACTGGTCAGAAACTGGGGAACGTCCACTCTTCGGTCGGGATATTATCCAACATGCCGAAGAACAAGTCCGCATTATTCGCGAGAATCTCAAGACCGCTCAGTCACATCAGAAAAGGCAGTATGACCGTCATCACCAAGACATGGTCTATCAACCTGGCAAAAAGGCTTATCTTCGAGTTACACCAGTGAAGGGTGCTCACCGCTTCGGGATCAAGGGCAAGCTAGCTCCTCGCTATATCGGTCCCTTCACTATTCTCAAAAGGCGTGGAAAAGTGGCATATCAACTGGAGCTTCCGCCAAACCTTTCCCAGGTTCACGATGTGTTCCATGTGTCACAACTCCACCGTTGCTTCAAGGATCCAATCCGAGCAGTGGATCATGAAGTGCTCGAATTGCAACAGGACCTCTCCTATAAAGAGCATCCGGTACGCATTCTTGAGCAAGCTGAACGCCGCACACGTCAGAAGGCGATCAAGTTCTTCAAAGTCCAGTGGTCCAATCACTCTGAAGACGAAGCCACTTGGGAACGCGAGGACCGCCTGCGTGATGAATACCCCGCACTGTTTCCTTCTACCTCCTAAATCTCGGGACGAGATTTCTTGTAGTGAGGAGTTTTGTAACGCCCAGGTAATCAAGCTACAGTAATTCCACGCTAATGGTGCCACGTCACCACGGTTACTGTTGCTAATTTACCGTTAGTTCGAAACCGAGTCAAAACCGAGTCAAATTCAAACTCAAATTAATGTCAACAATAAAAGTTTTCAAAAGTTGAAACAAAAATATTCGGTGGGTGCCAAATATTACAAGGGTAATTATAATAAAGCAAACACATTTTTATAAAATGCCCAAATGATTTAAAATGAAATAAAACAGAAAAGAAAATAAAAGAAAGAAAGAAAATAAGAAAAAGATAAAAACAGAAAACTAACAAAAAAGGAAAAAAGAAACACCCCCACTAGGCTCCGGCCCAGCAGGCCATTGGGCCACCCACCTGGCCGGCCCACCCCCACTCCTCATAACCCCCCCCCTCCCCCAGTCAACCACCGACACCCCCACTCCCTCCCCGAAATATCTCCTCCCTCTCTCCCCGATTGGATCGGGATCGAGGAGGAAGTCGCCGCCTCGCCGCCTCGCCGTTGGACGCCGCCTTACCGGAGCCCCTCCCTCGCTGGATTGCCTCCTCAACCCCGTCGGCCTGCTTCTCCTCCTCCGACGCCATCGTCGCCGTCGTCCTCCCCATGCACCGTTGCCCTGATCCCTGCAACCCCTCCGTGAGCTACCCCCTCTTCCCCTCTCTGCCCGCACTTCTCCCATGCCCGTGCGCGCGCTCATCGCGCCCCTGGCCGCGTCCCTGCGCTGCCTGCTCACGCACGCGCCGCGCCCTGGCCTCCCTGGCACGCACCCGCGCCGGCCACGCCTGCGCCGCTTGCGTCCACCCCTGCCGAACCTCCCCGCTTGCGCCCCCGGCCTGCTCCTCTCCGCGCCTGTGTTGCCTTGCCGCTGCTGCCCCGACCCCTCCCCCGAGCTCCGCCTTCGCTGCTGCTGCTGGACGCGCGCCGCTGCTCCCGTGCCGCACGCCGCCGTTGCCTCCTACGGCTCTGCTGCGCCGCCGCTACCGGCCATGCCCCAACTGCAGCCCCGCTCTCCCGCCGCTCGTCCACACGCGCCCGCGACCCCCGGCCTCTCCGGCCCGCGCCAACCTCTCTCGGCCGAGCCCCGCCGTGGCTCGCCGAGTCCACCCTGCTCCCTCTGCAGCGCCCCACCGCCACTCGCCGGCAGCTGTGCGCACCCCGCCGCTGCCTCGGTGACTGCCTTGCCTCGCAGCGCCTTATCGGGCGGGCTGGCGCCCGTCGCCTGACTCCGCCCGTTCGCTAGCACTCGATGCCCGCACCCGCTATGGCCCTTTGGCCCACTAATAAAGGGGCCCCAGACCTAGAACGTTTTAACAAAAAAGAGATTAAAAAATAATAAATAAAATTAATAATTAATTAATTAACTTAATTAATTAAACTATTTAATCCTGATTAGATTAACCTGACCATTAATTAAACTAATTGACTCTATTTAATTAACCTGCTAACTAAATGTGTCAATGACGAACGGGACCCACCTGTCAAGTTGACCAAGTCAACTGCCGATGTCATGCTGACGTTATGTTGACATCAGCAAACACTATTCTAGATAATGTTGATTTAATTAATTAAATAAATCCTAAAAATGATTTAAATCTTTTAAAATTAATATAAAATAAGCCGTACCTCGGATGAAAAAACTTTGTACATGAAAGTTGGTCAGAACGACGAGACGAATCCGGATACGCAGCCCGTTCGTCCGCCGCGCATCCCTAGCATAGCAAACTCGCAACTTCCCCCTCTGGTTCATCTGTCCGAAAACGCGAAACACCGGGAATACTTTCCCGGATGTTTTCCCCCTTCACCGGTACCACCTCGTACCTCGTTAGGTCACACCTAGCATCACGCTTTGTCATGTCATGCATCGTCATGCATTTGTTTGCATTATATTTATTGTTTCTTCCCCCTCTTCTCTCGCTAGACACCGAGACCGACGCCGCTGCTACCCAGTACGACTACGGTGTTGATGA
This sequence comes from Triticum urartu, assembly GCF_056163025.1. Lineage (NCBI taxonomy): Eukaryota > Viridiplantae > Streptophyta > Magnoliopsida > Poales > Poaceae > Triticum > Triticum urartu. Next base: position 164,634,741 of record NC_141876.1, on the reverse strand, counting down.
CCCCTCTCTCTTGCCAGAGCAACCAGGCAAGCCCCCCCCCCTTGATCACCAGATATCGCCTACTCTCCTCTATACTACTTGCATTAGAGTAGTGTAGCATGTTACTGCTTTCCGTTAATCCTATCCTGATGCATAGCCTGTCCTTGCTACTACTGTTGTTACCTTTACCTGCAATCCTAATGCTTAGTATAGGATGCCAGTTTATCATCAGTGGCCCTACATTCTTGTCCGTCTGCCATGCTATACTATCGGGTCGTGATCACTCGGGAAGTGATCACGGGTTTATACTATATACTTTATACATGATACATGTGGTGACTAAAGTCGGGTCGGCTCGTGGAGCACCCGCGAGTGATTCACGGATTGGGGGCTGAAAGGACCTTTGTCCCAACGGCCCTATGTGTGGATCTTTGTGGCGAAGCGACGGGGCAGGTTGAGACCACCTAGGAGAGAGGTGGGCCTGGCCCTAGTCGGCGTTCGCGGTTATTCAAAGATAACACGTTTAACGAGATCTTAGTATTTGATCTGAGTCTGGCCACTGGCCTATACGCACTAACCATCTACGCGGGGACAGTTATGGGCACTCGACGTCGTGGTATCAGCCGAAGCCTTCGTGACATCAGCGACTGAGCGGCGCGCGCCGGGTTGGACCGCGTAATGCAACTTCCTTTGTAATGGAGGTTGATAGGTCTGCTCTCCAGCCGCGTTCGCAACGTGCAGGTGTGCAAAGGGCGATGGGCCCAGACCCCTACGCCATAGGATTTAGACCGGCATGTTGACCTCTCTGTTGTGCCTAGGTAGGGCTGCGACGTGTTGATCTTTCGAGGCCGGGCATGACCCAGGAAAGTGTGTCCGGCCAAATGGGATCGAGCGTGTTGGGTTATGTGGTGCACCCCTGCAGGGAAGTTGATCTATTCGAATAGCCGTGTCCCTCGGTAAAAGGATGACCCGGAGTTGTACCTTGACCTTATGACAACTAGAACCAGATACTTAATAAAACACACCCTTCCAAGTGCCAGATACAACCGGTGGTCGCTCTCTCACAGGGCGACGAGGGGAGGATCATCGGTTAGGGTTATGCTATGCGATGTTACTTGGTGAACTTACCATCTACTCTCTTCTCCCGCTGCAAGATGGAGGTTACCAGAAGCGTAGTCTTCGAAAGGACTAGCTATCCCCCTCTTATTTCGGCTTTCTGCAGTTCAGTCCACATATGATACCCTTATTCCATTTGATACCAATGCATACATATGTAGTGTAGCTCCTTGCTTGCGAGTACTTTGGATGAGTACTCACGGTTGCTTTGCTCCCTCTTTTCCCCCTTTCTATACTCGATTGCTGCGACCAGACGTTGGAGCCTAGGAGCCAGATGCCACCGTCGACGATGACTACCACTACTCGGGAGGTGCCTACTACTACGTGCAGCCCACTGACGACGACCAGGAGTAGTTTATAAGGATCCCAGGTAGGAGGCCTGCGCCTCTTTCGATCGGTATCCCAGTTTGTGCTAGCCTTCTTAAGGCAAACTTGTTTAACTTATGTCTATACTCAGATATTGTTGCTTTCGCTGACTCGTCTATGATCGAGCTCTTGTATTCGAGCCCTCGAGGCCCCTGGCTTGTAATATGATGCTTGTATGACTTATTTTATTTTTAGAGTTGTGTTGTGATATCTTCCCGTGAGTCCCTGATCTTGATCATACACATTTGCGTGTATGATTAGTGTACGGTTGAATCGGGGGCGTCACACAACTTCCACATCTTGCACTAGTTCAAGGAGTCATAAACCGTCTTGTTGGTAAGACAAGGGACAAGGTAACCTAATGCTTTCATAGACATCATCTTGTGTGTGCATCACTCTATGTCTATGGATATCCTTGTTTGTTCCTTGTGGGACTAACCCGTGTAGGTATTGAAAGTGCAACTCACTCCAAAGGATTGCTCCAAATGATCTACATCAACATTGAGCATCCACATCTTCAACACCTACATGAAGTCATCATCGACAAAACCCAAGGTTAGTTCATCCCTCTTAGGGGGGATCTCACATCTAGGGGGAGCTTTACTCTAAGCATTGAGCTAAAGCAACTCTAATGGTGTGAACACAACAACGCTTTATGTAAAAGTGGTAACCCCACTTGTGCTTAAACGATGAGTATGACCTATGATCAAATGTTCTCATTTGACTCCTAAGTCAATATACTCATATATAGATGACCTAGTCATCACCAATTGCTTGATAGATGCTAGAATTGGTTGAGCATGCTTTGCCACATATTTCATTTGCCATTTTATTGTGCGAGCATGTTGGTTACATAATTTACTCATTCGAGGACATCCACTTGTTGTTTTGATTGTTTGGTTCCTTTTTCTTTTGCCAAGTGGATGGACAAGAATGCCTAAGAACCTTCTCTAGCTATATATGCTTTTCTTGTCTCAAACTCTATTCATGATACATCACAAAGTTTGATCAAGTCAGATTCGAACCACTCTGTGTGAGGACCACTCAGAGTCCCCGATTTGTCATAGACTTAAACTTCCAAAACTTCTTTGTGCGTTTCGGTTTGACCGATTCATCCATTTCGGTCATACCGAGATCACTAAGTCGATCTAGGTTTTCAATATTGGTGCAACCGATTTGAACTTTTCGGTCACACCGAGTTGCAGTAACTACTTGCAGTTATGCATCTCGGTGCCACCGAGTTGTTCCACTCGGTCACACCGACAGGGTCAGGCTATATATATCCCCGGGCCAAAATTTGGAAATTTTCCGAACCCCTTCGCCCGTGCTCAGTCTGCTCTGCCTCCTTGGGTCTCCGGATCATCCTCCTCATCGCCAGCTGCCTCCCGCCGCTGGTCTCCGCCGCCGTCAACGGAAATCGTCTCCGCCGTTGCCGTTGTAGCAGGTCCATCGCCGCACTTAGGGTATGGACTTGATCCTTGTGCTAATCTCACTCCGATTCCTAGCACATTGTTTTACCATGTATCTTGCCATGATTGAGATCACTCTATCCAGTGAAATCACTCCGTAGTTTAGTTGTGGATTGAAAATTTAGGGTTAGGTTTCCGCTGAAATCATCTCGGACCAACCGAGTTGTTGAAATCGGTTCCACCGATTTGGCTAAGGCCATTGCACATGTGATTCTCGGTCTGACCGAGAGTTGCAAATCGGTGTGACCGAGTTTAATTCTTTGTGAAACCCTAGCAGTCTCAGTGCCACTGAACTGTGACTCGGTCTGACCGAGTTCACTAGTTTAGGTTCCAAAAGCTGCTTCGGTATCACCGAGTTTTCAAATCGGTAGATCCGAAATGCTTTCTGTGGAAAACTAAAACTAAGTTTTTAACTCATTCTTTTGCAAAAACCTCTGTACTTTGTGATGCTCATCCAATCTACCTCATCTATAATCTATTCACAGGGTCTGCTGTCAGTGTTTGCATCATGTCCGATCAGAGTGACAGTCAGAACAAGTCTGAGGAGCAAGTTAACATGAGTGAGGGCACTAGTCCCTCTAGCAGCTTTGATGAGGGAAGTAGGAGTACACCCAGCAACTTGCCTAAGGCAGCCACCAGGACCAGAAAGAAGAGAACCTCAGATTCTGAGGATGAGGACTATGTGGCTATTGAGGAAGAGGCCACCTCAAAGAGGAAAGTTCTGAAAAAGGAATATGGCACAACTACTGCCACTAAGCCAGGAGTGAGGACAAAGGTTCCTGCCAAGAGAGTTCCTATGTCAAAAGCCAGAACATCCACTCAAGAAACTTTGGGATCTGCACCCAAAGAATAGGTTGTGGCAGAAAAGAAAAGGAAGTAAAGGGTCTGCTCCATCAATTATGACAGATTCTGAAGAAGAGGAAGAGGAAGAGGATGCAGCACCAGCACCCAAAGCTCAAAAGCTTATGGGAGATGCAATTAAGGCAGGGGCTGCTCCATCTAAGCCCAAAACTGCTCCTAAGACTGCTGCTCCAGCTCCAAAGCCAAAACCCAAGAGGAGCACCAGGAACATCCCTGCTGAGGAGAAGAACAAGGCCCCAGTGCCTGAAGCTACTATAGAAGAAGAAGATGATGAGTCACATGTCTTGAGAAAGTTGAAGCCCAAGATCCCTGATCACAATGATGCACACCCAGTTGCAGAGAACATGAAAATCAGGAAGGATTCAGGATTGAGGCTATGGAGAGAGTCTAATCCATATGCCACCAGGAGAAGGACTGTTGTGAACTACAGATTCCACACTAAGGAACAACAGGACTTCTATGAGACTATTTTACTTGACAAGAAGCCGATAGTCTGTGATATGAGATGGGTGGACTAGGAGTACATCAGGGGAAATGAAGAACACTATCCTGGTGTATATGACAGCTTCAAGGCATGTGGAGTTGATGAGTTTGTGGCGCAGAAGCTCACAAAGTGGAATGATGAGCTTATTATGCAGTTCTACTCCACAGCTCATTTCTACCCAGATGGAAGGATTGTCTAGATGTCTGAAGGTACTAGGTACCAGTCAACAGTTGAAGATGGGAAAAATTGATCAATGCTCCTGAGGAGAATGAAGATGACTTGGATGTCTATGCCAAGAAGAAGAAGGATCACAACACCATGACACATATGTACAGAGAGATCCCAGATGCTGCTCTTGAGACACAAATTTGGATCAGTACATTACCTTCTGTCAGGTTTGCCAACAATCAACTGGATCCTCAGGCACACTCTATTGCCAAAGTCAGGTGATCACAAGATGATCAGAGGCCATGCAATTAACCTGCTTCACATATTTGATGTGCCTCAAAAGTTCAAAGTCATGAGCCTAATTGTGGAAACTATAAAGAGAACAACTGTAGATCAGAAGAGAAGTTGTGGGTATGCCCCACAGATCCAGGAGCTAATCAACTCCAAGATGGGCACTGGCACATATCTCTTGGACAAGGAACATATGCCCATCTACCCAGACTTTGAGGACAACACTGTAGTGATGGATGAGAATGAACCATCTTCTGTGCAAGCACAAGCAAAGAGGGAGAAGGCAAGGACTAAAAAGGCTGCAAAGATGCCAACCATTGATGAGGCATCTCAGTATCTTTTGAGGAGCAAGCAAGATTAGCTTAGATACTTGATTGCCTCCACTCTGAGGATTGAGAAGGGATTGGCCACCCTGACTCAAAACCAGGAGAGCTTCGAGAGGATCATGGAGCAGAAGTTCTATGATTTAGATGTGAAGGTCACTGAGATACAGTCAGTTGTTGAGCAACTTCAGGATGGAGTGCAGGAGAAGAAGGGCAAGTCTACCACTGATGCTTTTGCTAGAGTGCCCAGAGGACAGAGATCTGCTGCAGTGCCAGTTACAGACACCAGAGCAACTTCATCTACACCAGCTACAGCTTCAGTGCCACCAGCTCCAGCACACACTCCACCAGCTCCATCTACATCAAATGATGCCTTCGTCCTTGGAGTTTTATCTACACCACCACCTTAAGACCAAGCCTGAGAGTCGATTTAGCACTATGCATTTTTTATGAACTTTTTGGTAACTTGTTGCCAAAGGGGGAGAAAATGTATAGATCATAGGCTTTGAGAGAGAGTGTTGCTCTTTGTTCTCTCTTGTTGTTTGGTGGTTGAACTTTGTTATTTATGCTTTTGTGTGATACTTGGATGATCATGTGTTTGATCATATGCTACCTTAATGCTTGTTGGATGACATTATCCTTTTATATCCCCATATGATCATTCACTTTGCTTGGTGATGAGTGCATGTATTTAATTATTATCATTTTGAGCGCTCCACCAAGATGTATGTGATGTGGAAGAGTAACCCATGTTCCTAACTCATTGTGCATTTGCAGTCCAAAGCAAATCTTAAACTATGCACAAATTTAGGGGGAGCTCTTGCTTTTCACATACTTCTCAAAGCGACAATGTTTTTCACTCTTATTATCATTTGTCGAAGCTTTGATCTATATGTTGTCATCAATTACCAAAAAGGAGGAGATTTAAAGTGCAACTATCCCTAGGTGGTTTTGGTAATTCCTAACAACATATAGCTCATTGAGCTAATGCTATTTCAAGATTAATATCCCGGGAAAGCTCAATGATTGACATGGCATGGATGAGAAAAGTGGACCCCTCAAAATGCTAAGGACAAAAGGATTGGCTCAAGCTCAAAGCTCAAGACTCTACATTTTCTATTTTAGTGATCCAAGATCACACTGAGTCTATAGGAAAAGCCAATACTATCAAGGAGGGATGAGGTGTTGCTTAATGAGGCTCTTGCTCGAAATGCTTAGTGATATGCTCCAAAGCCCTCAACTACTTTCTCACATCCACATATGACCTAAACCAAAAGTCAAACTCGGCCCCACCGATTCTTTCTATCCGGCGCCACCGAGTTCAGATGTCATAGCCACTGCCACAAACCCTAGGCAAATCGGTCTCACCGATAGGGATCTCGGTCTCACCGAGATGGGATTGTAATCTCTCTGTTTCCCTTCATAACATTTCGGTCCCACCGAGATGAGCGATCGGTCCCACCGAGATTGCAATGTAAACTCTCTGTTTCCCTTTCGTAACATTTCGGTCTCACCAAAATGAGTGAATCGGTCCCACCGAGTTTACCTGACCAACTCTCTGGTTAGCTTATTACCAAAATTGGTCTCACTGAGTTTGTGTAATCGGTCTCACCGAGATTACGTTATGCCCTAACCCTAACCATATCGGTCCTACCGAGTTGCATGTCGGTCCCACCAAAAAATCCTAACGGTCACTAGATTTGCTGAATCGGTCCGACCGAGTTTATTAATTCGGTCCCATCGAGATTGGCAAGTTGTGTGTAACGGTTAGTTTTTGTGTGGAGGCTATATATACCCCTCCACCTCCTCTTCATTCATGGAGAGAGCCATCAGAACGAACCTACACTTCCAACTTACCTTTTTCTGAGAGAGAACCACCTACACTTGTGTTGAGGCAAAGATATTCCATTCCTACCATATGAATCTTGATCTCTAGCCTTCCCCAAGTTGCTTTCCACTCAAATCTTATTTCCACCAAATCCATATCCTGTGAAAGAGAGTTGAGTGTTGGGGAGACTATCATTTGAAGCACAAGTGCAAGGAGTTCATCATCAACACACCATTTGTTACTTCTTGGAGAGTGGTGTCTCCTAGATTGGCTAGGTGTCACTTGGGAGCCCCCGACAAGATTGTGGAGTTGAACCAAGGAGTTTGTAAGGGCAAGGAGATCGCCTACTTTGTGAAGATCTACCGCTAGTGAGGCAAGTCCTTCGTGGGCGACAGCCATGGTGGGATAGACAAGGTTGCTTCTTCGTGGACCCTTCGTGGGTGGAGCCCTCCGTGGACTCGCGCAGCCGTTACCCCTCGTGGGTTGAAGTCTCCATCAACGTGGATGTACGATAGCACCACCTATCAGAACCACGACAAAAACATCTGTGTCTCCTATTGCGTTTGAATCCTCCAAATCCTTCCCTTTACATTCTTGCAAGTTGCAAGCTTTACTTTCCGCTGCTCATATACTCTTTGCATGCTTGCTTGAATTGTGTTAAGATTGCTTGACTTGTCCAAAGTTGCTAAAATCTGCCAAGAACTAAAATTGGGAAAAGGATAAGTTTTATTTGGTTAAGTAGTCTAATCACCCCCCTCTAGACATACTTTCGATCCTACACATGTCTAGTGTCAACCCATTTTGCAGCATAAATGATTGATGGCCAGAGAGAACGACACAGAACACCCAAATAGCAGCAGATGACCTTGAAAGTTTCAGGTGAAGATTGTTTTGACTGAACCTGATCCTCGGCTATACATCTCGAACATGCAATTCATAGGAGGGCTGCAAATAAACGATAACTAGTTGTCATTCTAAAGTATCCAAGTTCAAATCATCCATAAAAGGTACAATCGACTGGCTCGGAACAAGAATATCTCTTGGCACCATGGTGATCTGGCAAACTACCTTCTCAAGAATACATGTTGTCATAAGCTGCACGTTTGGCCGATACCTTGATGAGGCTCTCAGAGAATTCAGGTCACCAAATAATTTCTACATCCCATCAGTGACTTGTGGCCGCACCCCATCATGTTTTAGAGTCATGTCAACATGAGAGCAAGTGAACGACGGCCACGGCCAGTATGATCCATCTGAAATGATGGCCATGGTTGTAGTTCCATGCAATCCAGCATTAGAACCTGCAATTGCGCAGGAGGTAGACATTTCGGAGCATCACTCTTCTTTTTTGCCTGATGATCTGGTGGCCGCCTAGACTGCAACTATGCAACTGACAAACAACCGAAAGGCTTGTCCAAGAATATCAGTTCAGTACAGTAAACCCCCATCATCATAGAAATAACTTGAGGTGGTGGCCATGGACGCTTCCTACACCCTCCTCCATGAGAGCGAGCACACAAAAAGTACGTTAAGGGCACCATATTGTCACCCTCGCTCGGGTTGTCGTTGAAGCAATGAATCGAACACGTGGTCAGCACCGACAGAGCAGGGTCGCTGGGGATGATGAGGGCGACGTCGTGGTCCGCCTTGCTCGTCACTTGGGTGGGGATGTCGACAGAGAGGGCATCGAGCTCCTGCACGCCGACCTTGGGGGTCGACGTCGGTGGTGGTCGTCACGGGAGTAACGACCTCAGCACTAGAGGGAGTGTTTGTGCCGATGGAGGCCGTTGCTGGCACCAGAGCGAGCTGCTTGACTTCTTGGTCGATGGGGTCGACCATGGGATCGAGGTGGACGGCGGCAGTGGCGGCGTTATGGACCTCGTCAACACTGTTGATGGTGTCGGCCTAGGTCGAGCACTGCGTCGAACATGTGACGGGCACCATCGCGATGCAGACCGAGGCTGCATCATGGGCAACTGTGGGGATCTCCTGGGCCTTGTTGATGGGGCCGCAGACGTCCGGGACGGGTGTCGACACGTTGGTTGTGCTCTCCGGCGAAGTGATTGCTGATGGTGGGTTGTGGACGATGGCGGGTGAATTGGTGGACCAACTGACGTCAAGGTCATTCAGTTTTTCAGCGAGGGACCTGGTGGTGTAGGCGTCGAGCCTGGCGCCGAGCCGCTCGAGATACTCCTGGAGGAACAGATCCATGGTTGATTCCGTCAGATGGTGGTGGTAAAAAAATTGGGGAAGGGTGGTGCCTGGCTCTGATACCAGATGTAAGGGTATAGTTGGGGATCTCTCTTCCTTAGGTAGCAATCACTCCAGAGGAACAATTTGGTGTAACGATTACAACTAAATACAAGTATCAGGAGGAACAAGGATAAACAGAGAGGAGCAGAGAGGTAGGAGAGGAGAGGAAGGTAGCCGCCGTCGGGTTCATCCGTGATCCACTGGATGCCCGTCTCTTCTTGCTGCAAGGCTTATGTAGCTGTGCAGCTGGGCCGGGCCTTCACTTGCAGGGCCATGCTGGGTGCCTCCCCGACGAGAGACATGCCGATTCACCGACAGGTGGGGTCGCCATGGCAGGGGGCTGACACCCTCCAGGAGCTGACTTTCCAACCTTCCAAGACATTTTTCCAAGCCACATTTTACAGTTACTCAGTCGGGCTACAGAGCAAATGGCGCCTTCAGACTCGTCCATAGCCAAGCCTGAAACTCCATCGCTGCTCCGTTTTGCACATCTGGGAATGGTTTTGTCCAGTCTTTCAGGTAGCGGAGGACCACCCCCATTACCTGTTTCATCGAAATCCAAGTAACCGTATTAAAGACAATTGAATTCCTAAAATTCCAATGCACTACATTAATATGCACAAATATATTCTCGCAAAGCCACAGTTTTGCAAGCGATTCAAAATCCACAATTTGAACATTAAACTTAGATGCAATCTCATTCCAGAAATGCTTAGCTACAATGCACTCGAAGAAAAGATGATACACAGACTCTATTTCCTTACAATGCACACATTCCAGTGGTTTAGCCATCCCTCTTTTTATTAGGTTCTCAAGTCATGATCTTATTTTGAGAAAACAACCACAGGAAGCCCTGAACTTTTGGGGGTACTTTGATACTCCACACTACTAGTAAGTACAAAGGCTGAATCCCCCTAAAGTTAACAATAACATATAGAGACTTAGAAGAATACACCCCTTTAGTCTCATATTGCCACATCAGAGAATCATCATCAGTGCTAAATGTAGTTAATCTAAGGATATTAACCATATCCTTCCACTGGATCATCAGCTCATCAGAAAACACCCTCATAAATGTACACTTAAGTTCATTGTCATCTCACAGTTCAGCAATGGTTTATTTTTCTCTTGAACTAAATAATATAAAATCCAAAATTGGGAAGCTAAAGGAGCATTTCCATGCCAAATATCTTCCCAAAATCTTATCATCCTCCCATTTCCTACTTGCCATCTATACCCCAGCCCCACAGCTTGTAAAGCCCACTGAAAGCTTTTCCAGAACTGAGAAGGATGGATGTCTTGACAACAAAGTATGTTTGGGTTTCTAGTATTATATTTACTATCCACTATCATTTTTCACAAGGAGCCCTCACGAGCTAAGTACCTTTTAACCCAGGATCCAATCAGACATATATTCATGTCCTGAAGATTTAGGACCCCCATACCACCATATTCTTTCCTCATACAAATAGAAGGCCAGTTGGCCAGATGAATTTTCTGTACCCCTTCACAATCAAATTAATAGCCCATTTGGGATATTTAAAAAAGGACAACACGTATAAAGGAATACTAGCTAGGTAGGATCTAATTAGAGTTATTTTACCTAGAAAGGAAAGCAACTTGCCCCTCCAACCTGCTATTCCAGCAAGGATTTTGTCAATCAAGATTTGTAGATCCTCTCTACTCAGCTTATCAACATGAAGTGGCATTCCCAAATACTTGATGGGAAAACCACTTGTTATACACTGAAAAAATCTCCAAAAAGACTCCTAACTCCTCATTTGCCATATTAATGGGTACCCGAGCACTCTTATGATAGTTAATTCTCATAACATAAATTTTCTCAAAGCATGTTAGGATCCATTTCAAATTGAAAGCAACTCTACTGCCATTCTCTTAAAAGAGCAGAGTGGCATCTACATACTACAGACACATGAGACACCCTAACTAATTCAGGTCACAACCCTCTACTGATCCATGCTTGAGACCCTTTGACTAGGAAAAAACATCAACAACTAAATTAAAAAGTAAAGGAGACATGGGGTCCCACTGACTCAAACCTTTTCCAGTAAGAAAAAAACCACTCTCCTCACCATTAATTTTGACTCCTGCAGACCCTCCATAGTAACACTCCTAATCCAGGACATCCATCTACTCCCAAAACCTCTAAGAGCCAACAGATCAAACATGTGACCTGGTCATAGGCCTTCTCATAGTCAATTTAAAAAAGCAGTCCCTACCTGCTAGAAGAATTTACAGAGTGCACAATCTCATGAGCAGATACCACACTCTCAAGAATATATTTGCCAACTAAGAAAGGAAGATTGGAACTATGAAATCAATCTCCCAATAATGAGAGCTAATCTATTGGCTAGCACCTTGGTAAAAAAATTAAGACAACAATTCATCTAACTAATAGGCCTAGATTTATTCATTGTTCTAGCCTCATTTTCTTTAGGGATCAAGGTGATCATGGCAAAATTCAGTCTAAACAGGTCCAAGTTCCCATCAAACCAAACATCAAACATCCTAACGAGATCCTCTTTAATCACACCCCAGAGCACTTGAAAAAACATAAAAGGGAGCCCATCTAGACCAGGAGCCCCATCTGAGTAAGAACCAAACACAACAGTTTTGATCTCCTCCTCAATAAATCTACTCTCTAATCTATCATTTTCTTCCTTGGAAATTTTCTCCTCATTGAAGAAATCTTCTCTTAAGTTCATGTCAGGTCTAGGTTCCCACTTGAAAAGTTTTTTAGAATAATCTACAACTATATTTTTCATGCCCACATTGTCAGTGACAGGATCTTCAGTCCCATCCAACACATGCATAACATGTTTCCTCCTTCTTGAGTTAGCCACTGCCTGAAAATAAGCAGTATTTCTGCCCCCTCCACTATATATCTATCCCTAGATCTCTGCCTAACTTTAATCTCCTCTATTTGCCACATCTCACTAAGCTCTCTAAGGATATTGTTCATTCTCTCGCACTCCTCAGCAGACAGATTATTAGCCTCTGCCTTAATGTCTAGAGCATCATATTCTATCATGAGTTCTTTCTTATTCTTCCTAAAGAAGGCCTCAACATTTCTACTCCACACTCTAGCCAGCCTCCTAAACATTCTCACCTTATGCTGCCAACAATTTATAGGGTTGTCAGACTCACATCTGCTAGCCGAAGCCTTGATTACCAGGTCTTTAAAATCAGGCATGGTAATCCCCAATTCTCAAATTTGAAACTAACTTTTTTCAACATTTGGTCCACCCTTGAGTCCCAAATTACAAGAGTATGACCATTGCCTACTCTAGGTAGCACTCTAGAGTTGGCCAAAGGATAAACAACATCAAATTCAGTAGTGCAAAAGATCCTATATATCTTAGACATAATTTTGTTTTCCTGATTATTGCACCAAGTATAATTCCTATTAGACATGTTAATCTCCAACAGAGACCACATATCCACCCAAATACTAAATTTGTCAGCCCATCTAAAATATATGTATTACTTTTGTCTCCCTGATTTCTAACTAGATTAAAATCACCACTAATAATGGTTAGCCCATTCTAATTAAGAAACAAGGAATGCAAATCAGAAATAAATATCTACTTACCCTCCTCATAAGCAAAGCCATAAACTATAGTTACTCTAGAAACTATATCACTACTCTTATCCTTAACAACCACACTAACATATATTTTTTAATTTCCTAGCTAACTATCTCAAAATGATTTATATCCACTCCTACTATAATACCACCTGCAAAACCCACAGCTGGAAGGAAATTCAGTCAAAACTCCTATTTCCCATTAAATTACTAAGATTCTTTTAGAGAAACTATCCTCCTTAGTTTCTTGAAATCCTACTAAAATGGGATTTAAAGGCCATATGAGGTCCTCAATACACTTCTTTCTTCTAGGGGCTAAAATTCTCCTAGCATTCTAGAAGATGTATTTCATTGCAACCTTTTTCTAGGGTGCTTGCCCCATACACCATGCTTAATTTGAGCCTCAGCTCCTATAACCCTACCAACCTCATCATCAATCTCACCATTTAATCTGTCTCTATCAAGATCTTTATTAACACCATTGTTATCACTAGAAGCACCTTTATCTATCAACTGTTCTTTAATGATCCCACCAATATCATGAGTCATACTATCAATTTCATCTATAGGAATCACATTGAAATGTTTACCAGAAGCAATATCTTTCATGTTTTGAGGCAACTCCAAATTCTTCTTCATCTTGAGCAACACAACCCTGTCCACCATGTTTTGACATATATCCACCCTGGAGCTTTTCCTGGAAGCTCGCACAGGACCCCAGGCTTTCTGATTTCTCCCTTTCTTTTCTTTCTCACACCCAAGCATCCGACCATCTTCAGGAAGCCCAAATGTCCTCATGCAGATTGCCTGAAATTTCATCATCCTGCACCCCTTCCTCCTCCATGTTATCCTTTGGAACCTTTCTATCATCGACAAATTCCTCCATCTCCATCAATTTCATGTAATAGTAGCATCTCGGAGAAGACAAAGGTGGTTTATTTTCCCTTTTCACCCTTTTCATTAGGCATTATATCATTGGTATCTAAATCTTAGTCACATTCTAAGCTAACTTTTTCTTACTGGTTATTTCTCTCCTTCTTAACCATGCTCTATCCTCTCTGTTGACCACTACCCCTTGTAGAATTCCTTGAGCTAGTTTGTTTGCTTTTGCTCTGTCCACCCCCGGAGTGAGGTGTGATTCATCATCTTGACCATCACCCTTATCAGTTAGCATGTTTTCATCTTTACTACTCTCATCACTTTTATCTTCTCCAGATTCACTACTCCTTTTTTCTTTCTCATTCTTATCTCTCGCAGGCACTTCCACAACAAATTGAACCGTGAAGATATTCCCCTCAATTTCAAATAACCTTTTAGTAGGTATTTTTGCCCGATCTCTACACTATATCTTAGCTCTAACACATTCAGACAACCCTTGGATCATTCCTGGCCAGTCAATCTCCAAAAGCAACCCAAAAGAAGAGACACACTGATCTATGACTGCCCACTCACACCACTTGGGTAACAACCCCCTCACTTGGACCCACACCTCTTCTAACTTGTCAATCTCAACCAGTTCTTCCTTCCACACCTCCAGCCACTTGTTCAACATAAATGTGAGGTGGGAATTTGACCAAGAAAAATCACTCATCTAAAGCCCAATCTGCCCTGGCCAATTGATTTTGTGTATTGCACAAAACTCCTAGGCCAATTCCTCCTTGTTGATCATTCCAGTTTCCACATACACCACAATATAGTTTCTCATACTTCCTATTGAACTCTACCCCATATAAAAAGACTCCAGATGGTAGAAACCTAATCCTGGAGCAGCACCCCCAGCATACTTTTCCATCTGATGTGGCCTTTTCCTAACTAGACAAGTATCTACATGGTGTGTACTAGCTTTGCAAATGAAACACCTTTTTTTGGCCTCTCACACATAGTTTTAAGGTGTCCAAGGTCACCATAATTGTAGCAGCTGACTTGTGGGTATTTAGTGAAGTCCCAGACCACCTGTCCCCTTGCTCTCCGGCCCTCACATCACCTGTTCCACTAACAACTTGACCTTGAGCTTTCTTCAACTTATCTTATGTTTGATTTTTTGCTCCTGGCTTTCCCATCCCTTCTCGTTTATGCCATGGTTTTTGAGATGTGTACTCAGGCTCTAAAAATATCTCAAGATATTGGCATGTGACTTGTTGTAATCCAAATCGACACAGGAAGATGTGGACAGTGTAACCGAAGATATATCCATTTTTATTTTAATTTTGATGTTCTTAGATTATATAGCATAAACTGGAAGTTATGGTCGAAGAAAATGTGATCTTGTTGTGCACAAACGAGTGTACTTGCTTGAGGTTTTTTTATTACCGAGCTTTGTACTCATGAAGATGTTATCTATTAGTCCGGAAATTCAATTTATCTCTTGGGAGCCTATGGTCTTGCACACCAAAAATGTTATTAATTGTCAACATTCTCTGTTGCCTATCAAGTAGTTAACTTGTATAATAGTTAGGCCTACTTGCATGCTACTTATTGACATGTGGCCTACTTTTTTCTCTCACAAATGCTGTTTAAGATCGTGTTGCGGCAGTTGGCTGTAAGAGCAAGTACAATAGTATCCAGTCAGCAGGCTATAAGCAGTTTTATGTCATTAAAATCATAGCTGAAATAGAGAGAAGGAAGGAAAAAGAAGAGAGTGGGATTGAGGGAGTCCTGGATTAGGGGGTGTTCGGGTAGCCGGACTATACCTTCAGCCAGACTCCTGGACTATGAAGATACAAGATTGAAGACTTCGTCCCGTGTCCGGATGGGACTTTCCTTGGCGTGGAAGGCAAGCTTGGCGATGCGGATATTCAAGATCTCCTACCATTGTAACCGACTTTATGTAACCCTAACCCTATCTGGTGTCTATATAAACCGGAGGGTTGTAGTCCGTAGGCAATCAACTCCATACACAACAATCATACCATAGGCTAGCTTCTAGGGTTTAGCCTCCTTGATCTCGTGGTAGATCTACTCTTGTACTACCCATATCATCAATATTAATCAAGCAGGAGTAGGGTATCACCTCCATCGAGAGGGACCGAACCTGGGTAAAAAACATCGTGTCCCTTGTCTCCTGTTACCATCCGGCCTTGACGCACAGTTTGGGACCCCCTACCCGAGATCTGCCGGTTTTGACACCGACATTGGTGCTTTCATTGAGAGTTCCTCTGTGTCGTCGCCTTTAGGCCCGATGGCTCCTTTGATCATCAACAACGATACGGTCCAGGGTGAAACTTTTCTCCCCGGATAGATCTTCGTCTTCGGCGGCTTCGCTCTGCGGGCCAATTCACTCGGCCACCTGGAGCAGATCGAAAGCTACGCCCCTGGCCATCAGGTCAGGTTTGGAAGCCTAAACTACACGACTGACATCCACGGGGACTTGATCTTCGACGGATTTGAGCCACAGCCAAGCGCGCCGCACTGTCTCGATGGGCATGATATAGCTCTGCCGCCGAACAGCGCCTTGGAGGCCGCATACGCATCGGTTTCGACCATTGATTCGGAGCATACTGCGCCGATCGAGGATCAGCTGTTGGACGTTGCCTCAGGGGCTGCGATCTCAGAGGCGATTGAGCTGAACTCCAGCCCCGCACTCCGCATGGCCCGTGACTCCGAGGATCCGGACTCCTCCCCGGACTCCGACCCCCCCGCACCCCTGCCAATCGAATCCGATTGGGCGCCGATAATGGAGTTCATCGCCGCAGGCATCTTTCAGCATTCGCCTTTTGGCGACATCCTGAACTCTCTTAAGTCTCTCTCTTTATCAGGAGAGCCCTGGCCGGACTATGGTCGGCGAGGGTGGGGTATGGACGATAAGGAAATTCAAAGCCCACCCACCACCCACTTTGTAGCCACTGTCGACGATCTAACCGACATGCTTGACTTCAGCTCCGAAGACATCGACGGCATGGACGACGATGTAGGAGACGAACAGGAACCAGGACCTGTAGGGCGCTGGAAGGCCACCTCGTCATATGACATATATATGGTGGATACTCCAAAAGATGGAGATGGCGATGGAACAGTGGGGGATGACGCCCCCAAGAAACAGCCGAAGCGCCGGCATCAGCGGCGCCGCTCTAAATCCCGCCAAAGCAAAACCGGTGATTCCGGCACGGGAGATAATACTACCCCGGATAACGCCGAAGAACACCCACCTCAGCAAGATTAGGCACAGGAAGATGGAGAAGCCAGCCCTCATGAGAGAGCGGCAGACCGAGAGGTCGAGGATGATAACTATACGCCTCCCTCCGAAGACGAGGCAAGCCTCGATGACGATGAATTCGTCATACCATCAGACCCCGCCGAACAAGAGCGTTTTAAACGTAGGCTTTTAGCCACGGCAAGCAGCCTCAAGAAAAAGCAGCAACAGCTTAAAGCTGCCCAAGATTTGCTAGCTGACAGATGGACTGAAGTCCTTACGGCCGAAGAGTATTAACTCGAACGCCCCTCCAAGGGTTACCCGAAGCGCAGACCGCTACCCCGATCAGAGGAGGAAGCACCTACATCACCAGCGCATGACATGGCAGACCGGCCACCTCGCGGCCGCGACAGAGAGGCCTCTCGGCCCTCCACCCAAGCCATGCCCTGACGCCGCTCAACTAAGGCACGGGAAAATGCGCCCGACCTGTGAGACATACCGGAGGATAAGGCAAGACAAACAAGACCGATCTAAGGATCGCGCAGGCGCCCTACGGCTTGTGACAATGATCTTCACTCCGGATACAACAAATCCGGCCGGGCCGAACACAACAGACATAGCGCTTCCGAGCTACATCGTGATATAGCCCAGTACAGAGGCGCCGCACACCCGCTATGCTTCACGAATGAAGTAATGGATCATAAAATCCCAGAGGGTTTCAAACCCGTAAACATCGAATCATACGATGGCACAACAGACACGGCGGTATGGATCGAGGATTATCTCCTTCACATCCACATGGCACGCGGCGATGATCTACACACCATCAAATACCTCCCGCTCAAACTTAAAGGACCGGCCCGGCATTGGCTTAACAGCTTGCCAACAGACTCAATCGGTTCTTGGGAGGACCTGGAAGCCGCATTCCTCGACAACTTCCAGGGCACTTACATGCGACCGCCGGATGCCGACGACTTAAGCCACATAATTCAGCAGCCAGAGGAATCGGCCAGACAATTCTGGACACGGTTCCTAACAAAGAAAAACCAAATAGTCGACTGTCCGGACGCAGAGGCCCTAGCAGCCTTCAAGCATAACATCCGCGACGAGTGGCTTGCCCGGCACCTGGGACAGGAAAAGCCGAAATCCATGGCAGCCCTCACGACACTCATGACCCGCTTTTGCGCGGGAGAAGACAGCTGGCTAGCTCGCAGTAACAACTTATCAAAGAACCCTGGTAATTCGGATACCAAGGACAAAAGTGGCAGGACACGTCGGAATAAGCAAAAACGTCGCGTTAACAGCGACAACAATGAAGACACGGCAGTCAATGCCGGATTCAAAGGCTACAAATCCGGTCAGCGGAAAAAGCCATTTAAAAAGAATACTCAGGGCCCGTCCAATTTGGACCGAATACTCGATCGCTTGTGCTAGATACATGGCACCCCCGAAAGGCCAGCCAATCACACTAACAGGGATTGTTCGGTGTTCAAGCAGGCAGGCAAGTTAAGGGCCGAAAACAGAGACAAAGGGCTGCACAGCGACGACGAGGAGCCCAAGCCGCCGAACAACAATGGACAGAAGGGCTTTCCCCCACAAGTGCGGACGGTGAACATGATATACGCAACCCACATCCCCAAGCGGGAGCGGAAGCGTGCGCTACAGGACGTATACGCGATAGAGCCAGTCGCCCCAAAGTTCAACCCATGGTCCTCCTACCCGATCACTTTTGATCGAAGGGACCATCCCACTAGCATCCGTCATGGCGGCTTCGCCGCATTGGTTCTCGACCCAATCATCGACGGATTTCATCTCACAAGAGTCCTCATGGACGGCGGCAGTAGCCTGAACCTGCTTTATCAGGATACAGTGCGAAAAATGGGCATAGATCCCTCAAGGATTAAGCCCACAAGAACGACCTTTAAAGGCGTTATACCAGGTGTAGAAGCCAACTGTACAGGCTCAGTAACACTTGACGTGGTCTTCGGATCCCCGGACAATTTCCGAAGCGAAGAGTTAATCTTCGATATAGTCCCGTTTCGCAGTGGCTATCACGCCCTGCTCGGACGAACCGCATTCGCAAAGTTCAATGCGGTGCCGCACTATGCATATCTCAAGCTCAAGATGCCAGGCCCTCGAGGAGTAATTACGGTCAACGGAAACACTGAACGCTCCCTCCGTACGGAGGAGCGTACGGCGGCTCTCGCAACGGAGGTACGAAGTAGCCTTATCAGGCAATTCTCCAGTCCGGCCATTAAAAAGCCAGACACTGCCAAGCGCGCCAGGAGTAACCCACAGTAGGACCGCCTGGCACACTCTGAGCAAGCGTAGCAATGCGGCCCCAACCCCAGCTGTCGCGACATAGCGAAACCAGTACCTCGCGTACATAACTACGCCCTTAAAATACCATGGGCATAGGGGAGGGGCACAATAACGGCACACCCAGAATACGGCTTAAAACGTACTAGGGGCTGCCGGATTCTCTTTTTAATTTTTTCTTACCTTCAGGACTCCATACTTCGGACGACCTGTTCGGCAATTCGACTGCCGCACAAACGATGCAAGATCCAGGGAGGCAGACAAGCCATGCCGCACTATGGAACTCCAAGGTGGTCTCTGTTACGAGCGGTATACCTGTTTTAAATACAACTCCGCGGCCTGCCCCCGGTCAGGACATACTGAATAGTCCAATATCTTTTGCTTACCGCACTATTTGTATCGTTCGGCTTTGATAAATAGCCTTTATATAAACAATGCATAGCTTTTGTCTATTTTCTGCATTACTCTCTTTTATATATGTTCATTAATGACATGTTGCACCCGTACAGTGTGGTACGGCAAGTACGCCAGGGGCTTCAGTACCCTTTAATATGGTGTGAGAAGTCCGTACACTTTCACAAGTGCGGCACCCCGAACTTATAGCACTATATGCATCAGCTCCGAATCATGATTTGGGTCAATAGTTGGGTTTGCCCGGCTCCTATGTTTTGGTGCCTTACGTTCTGCTATATCGGCTAAGGTAGCACTAGGAGAACCACTGCGATTGTGCCCCGGTTGAGCTGGGTTAAGCACCTCAGTGGAGAAAGCTAAAACTGACTGTCATGATGAGGCGAGAGACCGGTCGCTGTTCGAGAGGTTTTTTCGAGTCCCTAAAGACTTATGCCGCTTCGAGCGAGGAGCCGGATTTGTCCGGCCAAGGCGTGGATAGCGCCCCGAACTCGGTCTTCCGAACTAGGGGCTTCGCCGAAATTTAAAATTATAAAGTTCTATGGCTAAGTGAGAGTGTTCAAGCATTATAGTCCGATTGCCTGGTTCGTTGTGCTGAGCGCCTCCCTCGAAGGACCCAACTATGGGAAAAAGAGCGCTCAGGTTTATCCCGAACACCCCAGCACTAGTGGCATGGGGGCAGAAGCCGACGACTGGCCATCTCTCAATTTTTTGATAAACGGCCGCACAGAAAATAATATTTTAAATTCAACAAGCATTGCTTAAGCGCCTATGAACAAGTTTTCAGCGCACAGGATAAAAACGAGCGAGTTTATTCAAAAATTACATCCTTGGTACATTCATCCGCCACAAGGCGGGCACCCGCAAGAACATCCTTGTAATAGTTCTCGGGCTTGCGATGCTCCTTCCCCGGCGGCGGCCCGTCCTTCACAAGCTTCTCACCGTCCAGCTTACCCCAGTGCACCTTTGCACGGGCAAGGGCCCGACGGGCACCTTCGATGCAGACGGAGCGCTTGATGACCTCGAGCCTTGGACAGGCCTCCACCAGCCGCCGCACCAGCCCGAAGTAGCTCCCAGGCAGGGCCTCTCCGGGCCACAGCCGAACTATGAAGCCCTTCATGGCCTGTTCGGCCGCCTTGTGGAGCTCGACCATCTGTTTCAGCTGGTCGCTCAAGGGCACAGGGTGTCCGGCCTCAGCATACTGAGACCAGAACACCTTCTCTGTCGAGCTGCCCTCTTCAGCTCGGTAGAATGCGGCGGCGTCGGATATGCTGCAGGGAAGATCTGCGAATGCCCCTGGAGAACTCCGGATTCGGATAAGTAACAAGTAGTTTACTTTTATATTTCTGCTTTGCATAAAGAATGCCTTACCCGCTGCTATCTTCTTAATCTCCTCCAACTCTTGGAGAGCCTTTTGGGCTTCGGCCTTGGCAGACTTGGCAGTCTCAAGGGCCGCCGCGAGATCGGACGCTTGGGTCTTTGACTCAAGCTCCAAACTCTCATGTTTTTTCATGAGAGCCTGAAGCTCTTGCTGCACCTCGCCGACCTGAGCCCCAAGTTTCTCTCGCTCGGTGCGCTCCGCGGCCGTTTTCTTTTCGGCCTCGGACAGCGCCTGCTTGAGGGTCGCCACCTCAGTCGTGGCCCCTATAATAAGCAGTGCAATCCTGTTATTTTTTGCAATCACGCCTCTCTATAGGCACTTTTTCTGTAAGGTATTTCCTACCTTCTTTTTCCTCGAGCTGCCGCTTGGCAAGGCCGAGCTCTTGCTCGGTCCGCTTGAGGTCCTGTTTCAGGACACCCACCTCCGCAGTCAGTGCGGCGGTGGATAGCAGCGAAGTCTGCACACGCATATTGACTCTTTATTGTTAGACTCCTGCAAAATTTACTAGATCCTCTATTCGGCTTTTCTTTCCGAACGTCAAACAGAGCATCAGGGGCTACTGTCTATGCGGTTATATTTTTACATATTTTTACTTACCTCGAAGCCTGTTAGGAGGCTAGCGCAAGCTTCACTTAGTCCGCTCTTGGCGGATCGAACCTTCTGGATCACCGTACTCATAATAGTACGGTGCTCCTCGTCGATGGAGGCGCCGTCAAGCACCTCGAGCAGATTGTTCGGCACCTTCGGTTGGACGGAGGCCGCCGACTCAGAAGGCTTGCTCCTCTTGGAAGGAGTTCGCCTACCGCGGTCCGGAACTGTTGAAGATTCCAGCGCGGTGTCTGGCACAAAGACGGACTTGGAGCCCGGGGGGGTCTTGTCCCCTTTACTCCTGGGGTCCGGGAGGTCGCCCTGCGGCTCCTCCAGGACCACCTCCTCCTGCCCCGGAGCTCGTTGCGATGCCGCTTCGGCGTCATCCGCAGTGCGGGGGGAGACAGCGGGCGGAACTGAGTTCACGTCCGATGAATCCAGGGAGCCGCTCGACGACTCGTTGAGTTCGGCCCGGGGCGGGCTGCATAATTATGTTCGACATTAGGGAAAGCTGTGCAACAAAGGAACATCATGAGTTATTCTGATATCCGAACATACGATTTTTCCGGACGCTTGGCCCTGTTTGGCCACTCCTCTTTGCCCTCTTCGGCGTTGGGGGCGTAGTCCGGTGGAGGGGTCTTCCTTTTCCTAGACCCCTCGGCCTCCCCCGTTGGGGCGGCCTTCCTCTTCTCTCCTCCCCCCGCTGGGGGGGAGAGGTTTCTTCTTCCTTCTCCTCGTCTTCACGGGGGGAGTGCGTCTCGGACTCATCGGACGACGAGTCCGACACCACCATATGCTGGGAACTCTTTCGAGTCCCCGTGGCCTTCTTCTTCTTGGCCTTCTTCTCCGGCACCACATAAGGTGCCGGAACTAGCAGCTTCACTAGTAGAGCGGGGGTTGGGTCTTCGGGCAAGGGAGCTGGACAGTTAATCGATCCGGACTTCGCCCGCCAAGCCTGTCAAAGGTAAGGGAGCTTAGATCCCGCATAGAGTCAAACTATGAAAAAACTTAACATCCTGTAAAAGGTGAAAATAGCTTACCTCGCTAGCGTGACGCTGCGAGCTGTATCCACGGTCCTCGGAAGCGGATGTGGGAGCCTCGGCGCCTTTGGTTAGCACCTTCCAGACATCTTCATACGTCGTGTCGAAGAGCCTGTTAAGGGTTTGGTGCTGCGCCGGGTTGAACTCCCACAGATTAAAGCCCCGTTGTTGACATGGGAGGATCCGGCGGACGAGCATAACCTGGACTACATTGACGAGCTTGATCGGCTTGCTCACCAGGGACTGGATGCATGTCTGCAGTCCGGTCACCTCTTTTTCGTCGCCCCACGACAGGCCCATCTCTTTCCAGGACATAAGCCGTGTGGGGGGTCCGGATGGGAACTCGGGGGTTGCGATCCATTTCGGATCGCGCGGCTCGGTGATGTAAAACCACCACGATTGCCACCCCTTCAGGGTCTCCACGAAGGAGCCCTCGAGCCATAGGACGTTGGCCATCCTGCCCGCCATGGCGCCTCCGCATTCCGCCTGGCTGCCGCGCACCACCTTGGGCTTGACGTTGAAGGTCTTGAGCCAGAGGCCGAAATGGGGGCGGATGCGGAGGAAGGCCTCGCACACGACGATAAACGCCGAGCTGTTGAGGATGAAGTTCGGGGCCAGATCGTGGAAATCCAGGCCATAGTAAAACATGAGCCCCCGGACAAATGGGTGGAGTGGAAAACCCAGTCCGCGGAGGAAGTGGGGAAGGAATACTACCCTCTCATGGGGCCTTGGGGTGGGGAGAAGCTGCCCCTCCTCGGGAAGCCGGTGCGCGATGTCTTTGGACAAGTATCCGGCCTTCCTTAGCTTTTTGACATGGCCCTCCATGACGGAGGAGACCATCCACTTGCCTCCCGCTCCGGACATTGCTGGAGAAGGTTGAGGTGGGAAGTGTGGGCTTGGGCACTGGAGCTCGAGTGCGCAGGAGATGGATAGGCAAAAGAGGAAGAAGGCGTAGGTAAAAGGGTGGATCCTTATCCCCTTATATGGGCGGATGCGGTTGTGCGTCCCCACCAGCCTAGTAAAACTCGCTTGCCTCCCAAGCGTCGTGATAAATGGCGCAGTTGGGTTACCCACGTCCGTATTGATGAGAATCCCGTAAAGTGGGTACACGATCTCTGCTTTGACAAGACGTGCCAAGGAAACCGCCTCGCAAAACATGCTGAGGTGGAAAAGTAAAAACGATTCGAATAAAGGACTTGGCCGTAGTGTGATGACGCACTGCAGAATACGTCGGCAGATTTGATTTGTGTCAATATTATTCTCTCTATGGCAATATGTGGAAACTTATTTTGCAGAGCCGGACACTACTCTTGGTGTTTACAATCTTCTACGAAGGACTTGGAGGAGGAACCCGCCTTGCAATGCCGAAGAAAATTTGCGCGCCGAACTCATCGTCATTGAAGCCTGGTTCAGGGGCTACTGAGGGAGTCTTGGATTAGGGGGTGTTCGGGTAGCCGGACTATACCTTCAGCCGGACTCCTGGACTATGAAGATACAAGATTGAAGACTTTGTCCCGTGTCCGGATGGGACTTTCCTTGGCGTGGAAGGCAAGCTTGGCGATGCGGATATTCAAGATCTCCTACCATTGTAACCGACTTTATGTAACCCTAACCCTATCCGGTGTCTATATAAACCGGAGGGTTGTAGTCCATAGGCAATCAACTCCATACACAACAATCATACCATAGGCTAGCTTCTAGGGTTTAGCCTCCTTGATCTCGTGGTAGATCTAATCTTGTACTACCCATATCATCAATATTAATCAAGCAGGAGTAGGGTATCACCTCCATCGAGAGGGCCCGAACCTGGGTAAAAAACATCGTGTCCCTTGTCTCCTGTTACCATCCGGCCTTGACGCACAGTTCGGGACCCCCTACCCGAGATCAGTCGGTTTTGACACCGACAGGGATCTTGAGCTATCATCGGTTGCAGCGCAAGAAACAAGAAATCAAGCCCACATGCACCCGTATGAGCCAGCACTCCTCTCCTTTCCACCGATTAGCATGTGTCTTCTTCTCTCCTTCCACATGCAAGCCTTAAGTACTAATAGATAGTTTACAACCCATCTATTATACTAGAAAGATATTATGAAGACTTTAAGTGACATGGCATTGATATATAGTCAACACCAGGCTTTGTTATCTAATCATATAACTGGCTTCTTTTCTTTTTCTACTTCAACTAAGCAAAAATCTAACGTGACATCTTTTATAGCGCACCTAGATCACCATGTTAGGGCATCTCCAAGGCGGATCCGTAAACCTCTGTAACCATCTAGACCACAGAAGCCATCCAATGTCGACCTGTATCAGTCCGTGGAGCATTCCAGACACGATTTCTCCTGCAAACCGGAGACAGACATGGGGGTGGTTTCCTGGAGTCCGGACCAGTCCCAAGCCCGCTTCTGACTGCCCTGGCCCACCAAAAATCCATCACCCACCCCTCCCGCGCTTTCCTTCTGATGTACATGCCGCTTACCGCGCCGCATTCATGCCGGCCCAGATCACGCGGGCGCTGGCATTGATGCTGCGATGTGACTGGAGGGAGGGAGGGAGGGCGTCGCTGGCCAACACAACCTCTCGGCAGCCGACGCTTCAATGCAGACACAGGTTCCAGAGTAACCAACTCCGGCCGCTGTGCCATATTGAAGAGGCTGACCGGCCCTTCACCTGGTCCTCGTCGTGGCTATTTAAGCCGTGCGCCGGACTTGCACAGAGATGCACCCCTCCCCTCCCCTTCCCCATCTCCGTGCCCCGAGCCCCTCCCTCCCCCTCTTCGACCCAAGCTGCAGAAATGCCGAAGTCATGGTGCTCCACGCCGGCAGGCAAAGTTGGTGGAAGCTCCTCCTCCGATGGGTCTTGGCACCGCCGCAGACGCTCTTCGGGCCCGTCAGCATCCACGGCGGCCTGCTCCTCCGCTAAGGAGGAGGTCATCATCTTCTCCGGTGACGAGAAGGAGCAGGCACCGCCGGAGCAGCCGCCCCAACTCCTCAAGGAGTACGCTCTGATGGACGAAGATTTTGTTCGTCAGATCGAGTTAATGACGGAGCGGTCGCTCGGTGACATGGGGTCGTGGCTGCCGTCGCTACCGTCACGCGTGAAGGAGGAGCCGGCCTCCCCGCCACGCCACCGTGTGAAGAACGAGCAGGCGTCCATGCTCCTTCCGGTGAAAGAGGAGCCAGCCTTGCCCCGGCAGAACCGAGGCATCAAGGTCAGACGCCGCGACAAGTACTAGCCCGCGTGCCCGCCGCGCAGCTGCTACGTGTTACGTCTCCTACGTATCTAATTTTTGATTGTTCCATGCTATTATATTATCTGTTTTGGATGTTTTATATGCATTAATATGCTATTTTATATGATTTTTGGGACTAACCTATTAACCTAGAGCCCAGTGCCAGTTTATGTTATTTCCTTGTTTTAGAGTTTCACCGAAAAGGAATACCAAACGGAGTCCAAACGGAATAAAATCTTCCTGATGATTTTTCTTGGACCAGAAGACATCTAGAGGACTTGGAGTGCAAGTCAGAGAAGCCACGAGGCGGCCACAAGGACGGAGGGCGCGCCTAGGGGGGTAGGGCGATCCCCCACCCTTGTGGGCCCCTCGTGACTCCACTGACCTAATTCTTTCGCCTATATATACTCGTATACCCCAAAACCATCAGGAGAAGCCACGAAAACACTTTTCCACCACCGCAACCTTCTGTACCCGTGAGATCCCATCTAGGGGCCTTTTCCGGCATCCTACCAGAGGGGGATTCGATCATGGAGGGATTCTACATCAACACCATTGCCCTTCCAATGAAGCATGAGTAGTTTACCTCAGACCTACGGGTCCATAGCTTGTAGCTAGATGGCTTCTTCTCTCTCTTTGATTCTCAATACCATGTTCTCCTCGATGTTCTTGGAGATCTATTCGATGTAATACTTTTTTTGCGGTGTGTTTGCCAAGATCCGATGAATTGTGGATTTATGATTAGCTTATCTATTAATATTATTTGAATCTTCTCCGAAATCTTATATGCATGATTTGATATCTTTGCAAGTCTCTTCGAACTATCGATTTGGTTTGGCCAACTAGATTGGTTTTTCTTACAATGGGAGAAGTGCTTAGCTTTGGGTTCAATCTTGCGGTGTCCTTTCCTAGTGACAGTACATCAAGGCATGTATTGTATTGTTGCCATCGAGGATAAAAAGATGGCATTTTCATCGTATTGCTTGAGTTAATTCCTCTACATCATGTCATCTTGCTTAAAGCGTTACTCCGTTCTTTATGAACTTAATACTCTAGATGGATGACGGATAGTGGTCGATGTGTGGAGTAATAGTAGTAGATGCAGGCAGGAGTCGATCTACTTGACACGGACATGATGCCTATATTCATGATCATTGCCTTAGATATTGTCATAACTTTGCGCTTTTCTATCTATTGCTCGACAGTAATTTGTTCACCCACCGTAATATTTTCTATCTTGAGGGAAACCTGTAGTGAAACCTATGGCCCCTGGGTCTATTTTCCATCATATAATCTTCTATTTTTCATCATACAAGTTTCCGATCTACAATTTTAGTTTCTGATTTACTTCCTTTGCAATCTTTTACTTTCAGATCTATAAACCAAAAATACCAAAAATATTTACTTTACCATTTATCTATCTCTGTCATATCTCACTTTTGCAAGTAACTATGAAGGGATTGACAACCTCTTTATCGCGTTGGGTGCAAGTTGTTGATTGTTTGTGCAGGTATTTGGTGACTTGTTCGTTGTCTCCTACTGGATTGATACCTTGGTTGTCAAAACCGAGGGAAATACTTACTCTACTTTACTGCATCACCCTTTCCTCTTCAAGGGAAAAACCAACACAAGCTCAAGAAGTAGCAGGAAGAATTTCTGGCGCAGTTGCCAGGGACATCTATGACAAGCCAAGACATACCAAGTACCCATCATAAGCTCTCATCTCTTGCATTACATTATTCGCCATTCGCCTCTCGTTTTCCTCTCCCCCATTTCTAAAATGATTTTCGAAAAGATTTGCCTTTTCTTCACCCCTCTTCCGTTCGTCTTCTTCACTTGCTTTTTGTGTGCTCGTGTGTTGGATTGCTTGCTTTCTCACGATGACTCAAGAGAATACCAAATTGTGTGACTTTTCCAACACCAATAATAATGATTTTATTAGTACTCCAATTGCTCCCACTACTAATGCGAAATCTTGTGAAATTAATGCTGCTTTGTTGAATCTTGTTATGAAAGATCAATTCTCCGGCCTTCCAAGTGAATATGCTGCATCCCATGTTAATAATTTCGTTGATTTGTGTGATACGCAGAAGAAAAAAGAGGTGGATAATGATATTGTTAAATTGAAGCTATTTCCGTTCTCACTTCGAGATCGTGCTAAAACTTGGTTTTCATCTTTGCCTAAAAATAGTATTGATTCATGGAATATAGGTAAAGATGCTTTTATTTCCAAGTATTTTCATCCCGCTAAGATCATCTCCCTTAGGAACGATATTATGAATTTTAAGCAAGTTGATCATGAGCATGTTGCACAATCTTGGGAAAGGATGAAATTGATGATACGAAATTGCCCTACTCATGGTTTGAATTTGTAGACGATTATACAAATTTTTTATGCCAAATTGAACTTTGCTTTTAGAAATATTTCAGATTCGGATGCGGGGGGTACTTTTATGGAAATTACTTTAGGAGAAGCTACTAAACTCCTAGATAATATTATGGTTAATTACTCTCAATGGCATACCGAAAGATCTTCCACTAGTAAAAAGGTGCATGCGATTGAAGAGATTAATGTTTTGAGTGGAAAGATGGATAAGCTTATGAAATTATTTGCTAGAAAGAATGCTTCTATTGATCCTAATGATATGCCTTTGTCTACTTTGATTGAAAATAATAATGAATCTATGGATGTGAATTTTGTTGGTAGGAGCAACTTTGGTAATAACGCATATAGAGGTAATTTTAACCCTAGGCTGTTTCCTAGTAATCCCTCTAATAATTATGGTAATTCCTACGACAATTCTTATGTAAATTATATTAAGATGCCCTCTGATTTTAAGAATAGTGTTAAAGAATTTATGAGTTTGCAAAAGAATTTCAATACTTTGATTAAAGAAAAATTGCTCAAGATTGATGATTTGGCTAGGAACATGGATAGAATTTATCTTGATGTTGATTCTTTGAAACTTAGATCTATTCCACCAAGCATGATATCAATGAGTCTCTTAGAGCTATGAGAATTTCCATTGATGAGTGCAAAGAAAGAACCGCTAAGATGCGTGCTAAAAAGGATTGGTTTGTAAGAACATGTTCTTCTAGTTCCCGTGAAAATAATGATGAAGATTTTAAAGTGGTTGATGTAGCTCCTATTGAATCTTTGTTTTCCAATATAAATCTTGATAAGATGGGACTGAAGATGAGTCAACTTTAGTTAAAAGGCGTCCCAATGATTCAGAGTTTTTAGACCTTGATCAAAAATTGATAAGTGGGATTGGAGAGGTCAAAACTTTAGGTAGCAATGAACCCACTCTTTTGGATTTCAAGGAATTTAATTATGATAATTGTTCTTTAATAGATTGTATTTCCTTGTTGCAATCCATGTTGAATTCTCCTCATGCCTATAATCAAAACAAAGCTTTTACTAAATATATCGTTAATGTTATGATGCAATCTTTTGAATAAAAGTTTGAATTGGAAGTTTCTATCCCTAAAAAACTTTATGATGAGTGGGAACCTACTATTAAGATTAAGATTAAAGATTATGAGTGTCATGTTTTTGTGTGATTTGGGTGCTAGTGTTTGCACGATTCCAAAAACTTTATGTGATGTGCTAGATTTCCGTGAATTTGATGATTGTTCTTTAAATTTGCATCTTGCAGATTCCACTATTAAGAAACCTATGGGAAGGATTAATGATGTTCTTATTGTTGCAAATAGGAATTATGTGCCCGTAGATTTTATTGTTGTTGATATAGATTGCAATCCTACATGTCCTATTATTCTTGGTAGACCTTTTCTTAAAACGATTGGTGCAATTATTGATATGAAAGAAGGAAACATTAGAGATTTCAATTTCCATTAAGGAAAGACATGAAACACTTTCCAAGAAACAAAATTAAATTTCCTTATGAATCTATTATGAGAGCCACTTGCTGATTGCACACCGAAGACGATAATACTTAGATTTATTCGCGTTGTATGCCTAGCTAGCGGCGTTAAACAATAGCGCTTGTTGGAGGCACTAATTTTATTTTTTATTTTTTATTTTTAGGTTATATTTTGTAATAAATAATTCATATAGCCTCTGGTTAGATGTGGTTTTGTGCTTTAATTAGTGTTTGTGCTAAATAAGACCTTTGAGATAGCTTACGGTGATAGTTGATTTGATCTTTCTGAAAAACAGAAACTTTTACACCCAGAAAATTAATTTTAGGTTTTAGCAAAAACGCAATAAAATACTGATTCGTTCTGCAGAAGATTAATAAACAAATTTATGAGGTTTTCATAAATTTTCAGAATTTTTGGAGTTACAGAAGTTTTCAAAATGTCCAGATTGCTACAGATTATTCTGTTTTTGATAGATTCTGTTTTTTATGTGTTGTTTGCTTATTTTGATGAATCTATGGCTAGTATCGGGGGTATGAACCATGGAAAAGTTGGAATACAATAGATATTACACCAATCTCTACTCGTAATGTCTTAGTTGGTAGTCTCCGTTTCGGATTTATTTTTGTCCCATTTCTTTCATCCGGTTTTTTTCTAAGGTTTTTTTGTTCCGTCCACCACCTCTGCTCCGCTGGTTTTACCGTCGCGAGAGAATCAATCCCTCGCTAGCCCGGCCTCGTCTCCCGTCTCCAGTCGCAGCCGCCGCCGCAACCCCAATCCAACCCCGCCGCCAGCGATCTCCTCGCCCCCCTGCGCCGCCGCCCCCAACCTTCTATTCCTCTCCCAAGGGAATCCATAGGGAAGGGAAGGGAAGGGAAGGCAAGGCAAGGGAAGGTAAGGGAAGGGAGAGGGAGCGCCCAGATCCATGGCGGCATCTGCACTTCGCCCCCGCCGCTGCATCCCTTCGCCGGTGCCCTCCCAGTTCAAAGCCGCCACCGCTTTGCTTCACGAACCGGCGACGATCTACTTGTGGAGTCACACGATGATCCCTTCCCGGATCCGCCGCCGATCACTTTCAGGATCCGCCGCGGATCACTTCCAGGATCCGCCGCGTACCGCCTACA
Organism: Triticum urartu; assembly: GCF_056163025.1. Lineage (NCBI taxonomy): Eukaryota > Viridiplantae > Streptophyta > Magnoliopsida > Poales > Poaceae > Triticum > Triticum urartu. Next base: position 164,603,890 of record NC_141876.1, on the reverse strand, counting down.
GGATCCGCCGCCAATCACTTCAAGGTTTCGCCGCGTACCGCCTATAGGATCCGCCCGTTCGTGCTATGGCTCCCTTTCCCTCTCCGCCAAATCTGACCTTTGTGTATGTGTTGCGCTGTGTGCGTGTGTGCTCTGCGTTAGTGATGGGATGGGCATGCTCTGTGTGTGGCTTTCTAGCTTAGCTTGTGTGCGTGCGTGTTCTCCGCCGATTGATGCTTGTATGAACTCAGCGTGTTTGTGTGCGTGCTGCTTGCTGCTTGCTGGCTGCCGATGGATGCTTGTTGCGTGTGCATGCATGTGTGTGGTGTTTGCTGGATCAAGCAACAACGACACATGTTGTTTTCTAATTTTGGTGCGTGAATATATCATGCGAACAGGAGGCATTAGAGACAGCTTATTGAGATGTAATAACCAAGTAACACTGAAGAGACAAAAAATACGTATTATTATGCAACAGCTAATTTCCTTATCATGTACTGTTTATAGACAACCATTGCTTGGTTATGCGCTTCTTTTCTATTGGTTGATTATGGACTACATCACTCACTTCTAAATTACAAACTGGATATCATGTTCAACATAAGATCCCATGTTCAAATTTATAGCTGGTTCATCCACTTTTTAATGTTAATTGGTGATAAGAGCAGCCTCACAGTTCAAGACACATCATATAATTATTCTGTATGAACTACCCTAGACTAATCATATGTACACTTGCAGGGGCAGCTAGCTTTGCTGATGCATATGCGACATGATAAACAAGATATGCATGCATATTTTAATTTTATTTGGAGATAAGATATATATGCGATACTAATTGCTAAGTCGAGGAAGCAAGGTGTGTAGGTTCTCCTTGATACTGTTTTTTTCCCTACATTGTCGCACACTTGAAAAACAATCCTTGCGTTTAGCCAATAGTGTGTAGCTTCTCCTCGATACTGATTCTCATACTTGCAGTGTTGGATACTTTGCTTAACATGAAACTGGAACATGAAACACTGATGCAGGTTTCATGATGGAACTGGAAAGGCCCTTCTGAAGGTATGAGAACATCTACAAACCAGTATTGTGCAATAGTATATACTCGTTGATGTGTTGGGGATGATGAGATTTTTGTAACCAACAGTTTCTGAGCTAACATCGAAACATAAGATGTATATCTCATGCTGGACCATTAAAAAATATTAGATTTCCCTACATTTCTGTCATCGAGCATCAGAACTACTATTTCAAATTCATTGGCATTTGGTGCTATGTTCTGTACCATATCAGAACTATTTCCCTTTTATTTTGGTGTGGATATATACATGTATGTACACGCATATTAACTATTGGACTATGCATCAGCATTAATATTTACACATTACAATGTACATTCATACATTCATTTCGTACAGAGATCGGGACAAAGGAGTTCTGAAGAAGAAGATTCATCTACAGAATATATAATGTGCATTGAAGAAAACAGAGATTCATCTTGGTGAGCACTAACCGTTCATTTATAGATTGTTGGAGAGATAAGTTGCTCCTATGACTAAAATTGTGCCGGCGCTCTGATTTACTACTGGGTGCCCTTTGTAGAGGTAAATTTTATTATTATTTTGGTCGTGTACGTGGGGGGGTCTTGATTGATTCACTAACTATTCTAGCTTTGACGTTGTATGTCATCAGCTTGGGTTTGTTCCATCAGACTTTTCACACATTATATGACTTCGTTAGAATTCAGGTTGCGTTCTGTCTTTTACTTTAAAAAATAGCCACGTAGAAAGGAACTCATTGGCTCCCCGGCACCATCGAGCACTGAGGTTGACCAAACAAGTGTGTGAACATTTATGAGATTTGTAATTTGAAAACTATATAAAGCCAAATAACTATGAACACACCCTTGAAATAAATGTGAAAGGAGAATCTGCGGTCTTACTAGAAAAAATTGAAACATTAGCTAGGATTTGTTGGTTAGATTCATGTTGCTCCATCCATTTACTATCAGTTCCTTTCATATATTGCTTCCATCAGAACATGTTGACCTGATTGTCCATGGTTACACTCATCTTCAAATGGCAGAACTTGTTTTGCTGCCACATCTTCTCTTACCATACGATGAATAGGTACTATGTTCCATCCCTCTTTTATTTCACACTGCATTAACAATGTTTTTTCAGTGTGTCGATTTGCCTAACTATGCCTTATTGATTACTGATTTTGTTACTAATGTGTACACAAACGCTGCCTAATTAATTTAGTCCACTATATCTAACCATATGAAAAGTGAAAGTTGATTCTGACTACTTGCCTGGTGGTGCGGTACATTACCTCTTTTTTCAAATTATGAGAGCAGAACGACAGCGTTGGCGTAGACGACTCGGAGATCAACCCCGTCAAGGGCCGCGAGCAGGAGCGGCTTTCTTTTCCACAAGAAGATGACCAAGGTCCAAGGGCGCCGTCGGCCACTTTGTCGTTGTCGTCGAAGAGTCCAAGATTGTCCCCGCATCGGTTGCATTGGTGCCGATCAGGTGCTAATATGAATCCTTGTCCAATTGCAAGTGGCCTATAAAAAACCCTGGGTTGAATGCACATTACCGTCACACTGCCATGTAATTTTTGTTGGTACACAATCATGTTGCTGCAGTTCTATTTATAGACTTTTTGGTCATTTTGTCTTTGTCTTTGTCCATGGTCAGATCATGTTTTTAAGCTTGATTGTTATGAGTCAGTAAGGTGAGAATGAGCGGTAATGGTTTAACTAATCATCCCATCATGTTTTTAGTATCACTAATTTATTTATGCTAATTCTTTCAACATTATTGCCTTTGATGATTCTAAAAGGTAAAGAGAAATGTTAAATAATTCATCTTCTGCTATGGCACACAACCCCGCCTGCTCCGTGGATGTCTACGCAATCATCGTCCTTAACCGCTGTCTAGCGTCTGTGACCTCTGTTGGCCTCATCATGGTTCCTTGACCCTCCAGCTGCTCACGTGCTTCTCTGTTCGTCGCAGGTCCAGGTCTGCGCGGTTGGGGCGTCAATCACGTGTTCAGCGACATGTCAGAGCAACTCTCTGGCCAGAACCCTGACTATGTGCGCTTCAGGTAATGCAATCTGCCAGATATGTATATTCACGTTTGTCAGTTGGGTTACACTAGGACCAGGGCATGTGCACAAGAATTTTCCTGCCCATGTGGTTGCCGGTCTTCTGGATTGGTTTGGCTGCTATAAAAAAAGTAGAACCAGTTCCACCAAAATCGATACTAGGCTACTAGCAGTACCATTGTCTTTGTCAATTTTGTACCTGCCATAGTAAGATGACCCCTATTCTTAAGAATACATAATAGATGATATTGTAGTGGTATGAGATTAGCTTTTACTTCTTTCCATTGATTGCTACAGATTTTGGAAGAACACTGTTGTCCACGTTATATCATACACTTCCAAATTATAAAGCGTTCTTGTTGTATGTAAGTTACCTATTATCCACAGTGTACAAGTAGTGGTTCAGAACTACAGAGAGAAGTCTAAGATATTCATCGTTATTTCTCCAGTAAGATATCCCCCTTCGTTAATACTGCCCTATTCCTTTGCCCTTTTTCATGAAAGTAGAAGGAGTGATGAAGAACTGAAACATAGTTACAGTGGGCGTTTTTATAGGAACAAACTGAAGAATTTGACATTAACATAATTGTAGTACTAATTCAGGTGTCCCAGGTTTTATTACCACTAGAACATGTTGACCTAATTGTCCATGGTTACACTCATTTTCAAATGGCACAACTTGTCTTGTTGCCACATCTTCAAAATCGTTAATAGGCTACTAGCAGTACCATTGTACTCCCTCTATTCCGAATTACTTGTCGCAGGTATGGATGTATCTAGATGTATTTTAGTTCTAGATACATCCATTTCTGCGACGAGTAATTTGGAACGGAGGGAGTATTTGTCAATTTTGTACCTGGCAAAGTAAGATGACCCCTATTTTGAAGAATACATACCTGAGAATATTGTAGTGTTAGGAGATTAGCTTTTACTTTTTTCCATTGATTGCTACAGATTTTGAGAGAACACTATTGTCCACGTTATATCGTATACTTCCAAATTATAAAGAGTTCTTGTTATATGTAAGTTCCCTATTATCCACACAATCCAAGCAGTGGTTCAGCACTACAGAGAAAGAAAGCACCAATAACTTGTTTTTTCATTTCTTTTTGGTGATAAAACTGGATTTTGCTTTTCCATGATCATGTGTTGATGCCTTTGTCTCTATCAAATATTAGGGGTAATGAATTTTCCTGTGCTGGATCAACATGCAGATCCTGCCCACCTTGAAGTCATAAATCCAGTGAAGTCAATTTCAGTATATTCAGGACATAGTCAGTAGCTTAGCAATTTCCACGAGTATGTTTTGTTTACAATAAAGTTGTGTGCAAAATGTATATGCTACATTATGCATGATTCTCTCTTTTATCAAAGTATATCCATGTGTTTATTTTGTCATCCTGTTGCAATGCATGGGGACCTTCGATTTGATTCAGTTTTATGTTCTACTACAAATAGGGAAATGTGGACGCTGGATATCCATTTCTTAGGTGTCAATCTGGTACTTAGGTTGTATAATACAGGGCAGAGTTCTTCCAGCTACTAATTCACGTAATCTGATTTATAGCCTAGGCACTTTTATTTAAGCATAGTTACCTATTCGATGGTGACCAACCATCCGTCACACGCGCCATACAAACAATTCAGGAGGAGGCCCGCTTGTGGGCATGCGCCGGCACCAAAGACCTCGCGATCATCATCCCGGAGACGCAGTCCTGGTCCATCGTGGGAGGCGCTTCCACATAGATCCATGCGTCGAGGCAGCTTACTCATGCCTTCCACATAGATCCATGCGTCGAGGCAGCTTACTCATGCCATCCATGCGCACATGCTTGTAGGCGGCCTTTTGTTGTTGCGGCATATATCCTGTAACAACTAAGAAAGAATTCCTTATTTAACACTATCTTAAATTTCGTTTCCTTATTTGACACCGATTTTTTTTTCTTCCCTATCTAGCAACGAGTCTAAATTTTATGCCTTTTATGACACTTTTGTCCATTTTGAGCCTAAATAACATCGGAAAAGACTCTTTTACCCTTCATGTGGTATGTGTGTGCACATGGTAGTAGCACACACGTAGCATCAGTGCGAGGACAGTAGCACACACGTAGCAGCACATACACACGTAGCAACAAGCTAGTTATTTATTTCCTGCTTACTCACGGCCCCGCGGTCTCCTTAGGGCATGTACAATGCATAGCGTCAAGGTGATGCCTCGCATGCCATGTAGGATCGGATATGACGTAAAGTAGGTTCGGATAGGGAAGCGGGATCCTCTCTAGGAGGCGGGTGCTTGAAGAGAAAAAATGTGGTCCAGTGATAAAAGCTGAAAAGGTTGAGTGAAAAGTAGAGATGCATGTGTATTAGTCTTTATTTTCTATTTCTTAATGAGGCCTACTAGTGATAGCTTGCATTGGAGAGAAAAAATTTATGTAAATGCCTCAAATTACTTTTTATCATGAGGCATATGTATCCATATGCCATCATTGTACATGCCCTTAACTATCTCCCTGCATGCATGAGATTCCTCTCCATCTCACGCGAGAATGATATTTTCTCCTGTGGAACTCCCAACTACATGCGGATCTGCCCGATGATTGCATGCGTGAAAATTGGAGAAGAGATGAAATCACCACGCTGCATTGGTGGGGCCTTTTGTTAGGCAATCCATTCGTGGGCCGTTTTTATCTTTACCGTAGACCGACCAGGGCAAAAATTAAGGAGTCAGATAGATAGAACAAATACACCTAATACCTTTTGGAAATGCATAAACACGCATGCACGCAACAGCACGCGCGCCCACACACACATGTACCTACACACCCACTAGCAAACACACACGTACACATGCAGTAGCAGACACACACGCACACACACAGACACTCAGCAGTGGCACACACGTACAGGTACACGCGCACGCACGTAACAGCACACGCGCGCACATAAACATATCACTTGAGGGCACAAGAGTCTTTTCAGGTGTCATTTTGGTTCAAAATGGACAAAAGTGTTATGAAAGGCATAAAATTTAGACTCGTTATTAGATAGGGAAAAAATTATTTATGAATGTCAAATAGGGCATAAAATTTAGACACGATGTTAAATAAGGAATTCTCTCAACAACTAAACCCTGTATTTTCACTCTCCTATCAATGCAATGATATGCAAGGCTTTTGCATATTCGTGAAAAAAGGACATTGCCATATATGAATGTATGAACAAAAAAGGAGGTAAAATAATGATTTCACATACGCACTTTCCCTACAACCTATGTCAAGGGTACCGACTCTAATGATTTTGCATATTAACTTGATAAAGATAGTACTGCTACCTTGAGTTTGACAAAGAATAATGACACTAAATTGCCAGCCATTTTGGATATCTTTTTCCCCACTAGGGCGCTTCCTTAAAATTTTAAAAATTACCTCCCATAATCTTTTTCGGATATGGATATATTCACTTTCATATCCATATTTGTGTCAAAATCTCCTACCATATTTTATATTTTATTTGTTTAATAAATTCAGATACGGATAATTTCCATTTTCATTTTGGTTCGGATGCGGATGTTTCGGATACGAATAGGCATTTTCTCGAATACGAATATCGGATATTTCGGATTATCCGCTACCACTTTCCACCCCTAGTCTGGATATATATACAATTTTTTGAAATTTATTATTAATAATTTCTTGAATACAAAATCTAGGCCGAAGCTATGCTTAAAAACTATTAATAATCCACTTGATCATCTCAAGTAACAAACTACTGACTAATTAGCAATGCATCCACAAAAGCAAAACTTGTTCATCTCAATAGAACCCCTAATTACCATATTTATTTATTTATTTATTTAGAAATGGTTATATCTTAACCCCAAGCCGTTTCCAACGAAGCAAATATCATTACATTTTATTTCTGTTGGTACTTTCGATAAGTGTGGATGGACTTCATAATTGTCACGAGGCAGCTGGTAAAAGCAGGGGCTCTAATCAACAACAAGGATCTTGTAATGGTTTCCTGTTGGTTTACCTGGTGGGAGTGTGGAAGCATTTTCATGATAAAAAAGGGACCGCCTTGCAGACTCATCGATGAGCATGAGGACTATAGTTGCAAACTCCATTGCTCTGGGAGGATCAAGCATCGGCGCCAAGTTCATAACTAGACTTGACATGCGTCCAGCAGTGTGAACCTCAACAAGGACACTTCGTTTCATATTGATGGAGGCAACGAGGCCCTGTGGGCTATTCTTCGTGACTCATTTGGGGGCTTCGTTGTTGCTTCATGCAGGTAGAAGTAAAAAAGAATTGGACATCCACTTCCTTGCGATGGAGAGACTCAATGAAAATTATGCAAGCCATGAAGAACACATCAGAGTACCACAGTTTAGGGGCGGTTGTCACTTATTGCCGGAATTTGATGACAAACTTTGGCAGGGCGAGGATTATGCATGCAGTGTGGGCGAAAAGCAAATGTAGCTTCCATGAACTTGCTCGTTTTTTATTGAGAAGGCCTAGGAGGTCTTGCGGGATCATCCCCCTTATTTACCTGTTCCAGTTCTTCTAAAGAATATGGTAATAATTCAAACAAAGTAGCCAAAGTAAAAAAACAACAAGGATCTTCAGTTGTTGAACAAACACTAAGGATTTGCCCCGGTACAATACCGATATGCCCCCGAACCTTTCCGGTGACCGTATGACAACTTCCTACATATAAATCTTCACCTCCGGACCATTCCGGGACTCCTCGTGACGTCCAGGATCTCATCCGGGACTCCAAACAACATTCATTAATCACATACAAGTCTTCCTAATAACCCTAGCATCATCGAACCTTAAGTGTGTAGACCCTACGGGTTCGAGAACCATGCAGACATGACCGAGACAACTCTTTGGCCAATAACCAACAACGGGATTTGGATACCCATGTTGACTCCCACATGTTCCACGATGATCTCATCGGATGAACCACGATGTCGAGGGTTCAAGCAATCCCGTATACAATTCCCTTTGTCAATCGGTACGTTACTTGCCCGAGATTCGATCGTCGGTATCCCAATACCTCGTTCAATCTCGTTACCGGCAAGTCACTTTACTCGTGCCGTAGTGCATGATCCCGTGACCAACTACTTAGTCACACTGAGCTCATTATGATGATGCATTACCGAGTGGGCCCAGAGATACCTCTCCGTCCTACGGAGTGACAAATCCCAGTCTCGATTCATGCCAACCCAACAGACACTTTCGGAGATACCTGTAGTGCACCTTTATAGTCACCCAGTTACATTGTGACGTTTGGTACAACCAAAGCACTTCTACGGTATCCGGGAGTTGCACAATCTCATGGTCTAAGGAAATGATACTTGACATTCAGAAAAGCTCTACCAGACGAACTACACGATCTTGTGCTATGCTTAGGATTGGGTCTTGTCCATCACATCATTCTCCTGATGATGTGATCCTGTTATCAATGACATCCAATGTCCATGGTCAGGAAACCGTAACCATCTATTGATCAACGAGCTAGTCAACTAGAGGCTCACTAGGGACATGTTGTGGTCTATGTATTCACACATGTATTACGATTTCCGGATAACACAATTATAGCATGAACAATACACAATTATCATGAACAAGGAAATATAATAATAACCATTTTATTATTGCCTCTAGGGCATATTTCCAACATCCATCCCCTTAGGAGCATGTGCGTAGTACTTTGTTCTGATGACCACAAGATTTTTGCAATAAGTATGTGAGTTCTTTATGACTAATGTTGAGTCCATGGATTATACGCACTCTCACCCTTCCACCATTGCTAGCCTCTCTTGTGCCGCGCAACTTTCGCCGGTACCATAAACCCGCCATATACCTTCCTCAAAACAGCTACCATACCTACCTATTATGGCATTTCCATAGCCATTCCGAGATATATTGCCATGTAACGTTCCACCATTCCATTTATTATGACACACATCATCATTGTCATATTGCTTTGCATGGTCATATAGTTGACATTGTATTTGTGGCAAAGCCAGCTTTCATCTTTTTTATACATGTCGCTCTTGAGTCATTGCACATCCCGGTACATCACCGGAGGCATTCATATAGAGTCATATTTTGTTCTAGTATCGAGTTGTAATTCTTGAGTTGTAAGTAAATAAAAGTGTGATGATCTTCATTATTAGAGCATTGTGCCATGTGAGGAAAAAAAGAGAAAGGCCGAATAAAAAAAAGAGAAGGCCCAAAAAAATGAGAGAAAAATAGAGAAGGGGCAATGCTACTATCCTTTTACCACACTTGTACTTCAAAGTAGCACCATGATCTTCATGATAGAGAGTCTCCTATGATATCACTTTCATATACTAGTGGGATTTTTTCATTATAGAACTTGGCTTGTATATTCCAACGATGGGCTTCCTCAAATTGCCGTAGGTCTTCATGAGCAAGCAAGTTTGATGCACACCCACTTAGTTTTCTTTTTGAGCTTTCATAAACTTATAGCTCTAGTGCATCCGTTGCATGGCAATCCCTATTCACTCACATTGATATCTATTGATGGGCATCTACATAGCCCGTTGATATGCCTAGTTGATGTGAGACTATCTCTCTCTTTTTGTCTTCTCCACAACCACCCTCTATTCCACATATAATGCTATATCCACGGCTCACGCTCATGTATTGCGTGAAAGTTAAAAAGGTTTGAGAGCATCAAAAGTATGAAACAATTGATTGGCTTGACATCGGGGTTGTGCATGATTTAAATATTATGTGTGATGAAGATGGAGCATAGCCAGACTATATGATTTTGTACGGATAAACTTTCTTTGGCCATGTTATTTTGAGAAGACATAATTGCCTTGTTAGTATGCTTGAAGGATTATTGTTTTTATGTCAATATTAAACTTTTGTTTTGAATCATACAGATCTGAACATTCATGCCACAATAAAGGAATTACATGGATAAATATGTTAGGTAGCATTCCACATCAAAAATTCTGTTTTTACCATTTACCTACTCGAGGACGAGCATGAATTAAGCTTGGGGATGCTTGATACGTATCCAACGTATCTATAATTTTTGATTGTTCCATGCTATTATATTATCTGTTTTGGATGTTTTATATACATTAATATGCTATTTTATATGATTTTTGGGACTAACCTATTAACCTAGAGCCTAGTGCCAGTTTCTGTTTTTTCCTTGTTTTAGAGTTTCACAGAAAAGGAATACCAAATGGAGTCCAAACGGAGTAAAACTTTCGCGATGATTTTTCTTGGACCAGAAGACATCTGGAGGACTTGGTGTGCAATTCAGAGAAGCCACGAGGTGGCCATAAGGATGGAGGGCGCGCCCAGGGGGTAGGGCGCGCCCCCACCCTTGTGGGCCCCTCGTGACTCCACCGACCTAATTCTTTCGCCTATATATACTCTTATACCCCAAAACCATCATGGGAAGCCATGAAAACACTTTTCCACTGCCGCAACCTTCTGTACCCATGAGATCCCATCTAGGGGCCTTTTTCGGCGTCCTGCCGGAGGGGGATTCGATCATGGAGGGCTTCTACATCAACACAATTGCCCTTCAGATGAAGCGTGAGGAGTTTACCTCAGACCTACGGGTCCATAGCTTGTAGCTAGATGGCTTCTTCTCTCTCTTTGATTCTCAATACCATGTTCTCCTCCATGTTCTTGGAGATATATTCGATGTAATATTTTTTTGCGGCGTGTTTGCCGAGATCCGATGAATTGTGGATTTATGACCAGCTTATCTATGAATATGATTTGAATCTTCTCTAAATTCTTATATGCATGATTTGATATCTTTGCAAGTCTCTTTGAACTATCTATTTGGTTTGGTCAACTAGATTGATTTTTCTTGCAATGGAAGAAGTGCTTAGCTTTGGGTTCAATCTTGCGGCGTCCTTTCCCAGTGACAGTAGGGGCAGCAAGGCACGTATTGTATTGTTGCCATCGAGGATAAAAAGATGGGATTTTCATCACATTGCTTGAGTTAATTCCTCTACATCATGTCATCTTGCTTAAAGCGTTACTCCGTTCTTTATGAACTTAATACTCTAGATGCATGCTGGATAGCGTTCGATGTGTGGAGTAATAGTAGTAGACGCAAACATGAGTTGGTCTACTTGACACGGACGTGATGCCTATATTCATGATCATTGCCTTAGATATCATCATAACTTTGCGCTTTTCTATCAGTTGCACGGCAGTAATTTGTTCACCCACCGTAATATTTTCTATCTTGAGGGAAGCCTCTAGTGAAACCTATGGCCCTCGGGTCTATTTTCCATCATATAATCTTCTATTTTCCATCATACAAGTTTCCGATCTACAATTTTAGTTTCCGATTTACTTCCTTTGCAGTCTTTTACTTTCCGATCTATAAACCAAAAATACCAAAAATATTTACTTTACCATTTATCTATCTCTATCAGATATCACTTTTGCAAGTAACCGTGAAGGGATTGACAACCCCTTTATTGCGTTGGGTGCAAGTTGTTGATTGTTTGTGCAGGTATTCGGTGACTTGTTCGTTGTCTCCTACTGGGTTGATACCTTGGTTCTCATAACCGAGGGAAATACTTACGGTACTTTGCTGCATCACCCTTTTCTCTTCAAGAGAAAACCAACACAAGCTCAAGAAGTAGCAGGAAGAATTTCTGGCACCGTTGCCGGGGAGATCTACGATAAGTCAAGACATACCAAGTACCCATCATAAACTCTCATCTCTTGCATTACATTAGTCACCATTCGCCTCTCGTTTTCCTCTCCCCCACTTCTAAAACTATTTTTGAAAAGATTTGCCTTTTCTTTGCCCCTCTTCCATTCGTCTTCTTCACTTGCTTCTTGTGTGATCGTGTGTTGGATTGCTTGCTTTCTCACGATTACTCAAGAGAATACCAAATTGCGTGACTTTTCCAACACCAATAATAATGATTTTATTAGTACTCCGATTGCTCTCGCTACTAATGCGGAATCATGTGAAATTAATGCAGCTTTGCTGAATCTTGTTATGAAATATCAATTCTCCGGCCTTCCAAGTGAAGATGCCACATCCCATCATAATAATTTCATTGATTTTTGTGATATACAAAAGAAAAAAGATGTGGATAATGATATTGTTAAATTGAAGCTATTATATTATCTGTTTTGGATGTTTTATATGCATTAATATGCTATTTTATATTATTTTTAGGACTACTTATTGACCTAGAGCCCAGTGCCAGTTTCTGTTTTTTCCTTGTTTTTGAGCTTCACAGAAAAGGAATACCAAATGGAGTCCAAACGGAATAAAACCTTCCCGATGATTTTTCTTGGACCAAAAGACACCTAGGAGATTTGGAGTGCAAGTCAGACGAGCCACGAGGCGGCCACAAGGGTGGAGGGCGCGCCCAGGGGGGTAGGGCACATCCCCTACCTTGTGGTCCCCTCGGTGACCCCCTGGCCTATATCTTCCTCCTATATATTCACATATATTCCCAAACCACCAGTAGCATCCATAAAAACACTTTTCCACTGCCGCAACCTTCTGTTCCCGTGAGATCCCATCTTGGGGACTTTTTCGGCATCCTGCCGGAGGGGGATTCGATCACGGAGGGATTCTACATCAACTCTATTGCCCATCCGATGAAGCGTGAGTAGTTTACCTCAGACCTACGGGTCCATAGCTAGTAGCTAGATGGCTTCTTCTCTCTCTTTGATTCTCAATACCATGTTCTCCTCCATGTTCTTGGAGGTCTATCCACCGTAATCTTCTTTTGCGATGTGTTTGTCAAGATTCGATGAATTGTGGATTTACGACCAGCTTATCTATGAATATTATTTGAATCTTCTCTGAATCCTTTTATGCATGATTTGATGTCTTTGTAATTCTCTTCGAACTATCGGTTTGGTTTGGACAACTAGATTGGTTTTTCTTGCAATGGGAGAAGTGCTTAGTTTCGGGTTCAATCTTGTCGTGTCCTTTGCCAGTAACAGTAGGCGCAGCAAGGCACGTATTGTATTGTTGCCATCGAGGGTAAAAAGATGGGGTTTACATCATATTGCTTGAATTTATTCCTCTACATCATGTCATCTTACTTAATGCGTTACTCTGTTCTTCATGAACTTAATACTCTAGATGCAGGCAGGAGTCGGTCAATGTGTGGAGTAATAGTAGTAGATGGAGGCAGGAGTCGGTCTACTTGACACAGACGTGATGCCTGTATTTCATAATCATTGCCTTAGATATCGTCATAACTTTGCACTTTTCTATCAATTGTTCGACAGTAATTTGTTCACCCATCGTATTATTTGCTATCATGAGAGAAGCCTCAACTGAAACCTATGGCCCTGGGGTCTATTTTCCATCATATAAGTTTCCGATCTACTATTTTGCAATCTTTTACTTTCCGATCCATAAACCAAAAAACTCCAAAATATTTACTTTATCTTTTGTGTAGTTTTACTATCTCTATTAGATCTCACTTTTGCTAGTGACCGTGAAGGCATTGACAACCCCTTTATCACGTTGGGTGCAAGTTGTTTGATTGTTTGTGTAGGTATTGGTGATTTGTGCATTATCTCCTACTGGATTGATACCTTGGTTCTCTAACTAAGGGAAATACTCTCTACTTTGCTGCATCACCCTTTCCTCTACAAGGGAAAAACCAATGCAAGCTCAAGAAGTAGCAGGAAGAATTTCTGGGGCCGTTGTCGGGGAGATCTACGCCAACTCAAGCCTACTATGTACCCATCATAAACTCTCATCTCTTGCATTACATTATTCTTCATTTGCCTCTCGTTTTCCTCTCCCCTACTTCTAAAACAATTTTCAAAAAGATTTTCCCTTTTCTTCGCCTTCTTTCGTTCGTCTTTTCGTTTCCCTTATGTCTTACTTGTTTTGTTTGCTCCTTTGGGTATAATTGTGTGTTTATTGAAAATCAGAAGCAAAGAGTTTATGGATCCTCATCCACTTGCTAATCTTTTTAAAAGATCCAATTATGATGAACCAATTTCTAGTGAGTTGAGTGCACTAGATTATCTTTATGAGGCTTTGCTTGAAATTCGTGAATATGAAAATTGTGATGAAGTGTTGAAAGAAGAAGTTTATGAAGTGACTCACGATAGCGCCTTGAATGAAAAGCATGATTGCAATGATGTTATTATAAATTCTATTTATGTCAATTGTGTTAATGATATGCAAAACCCTAAGCTTGGGGATGCTAATTTTGCTATGTCTACTATTTGTTGCAATGATCATGATTGGGGTGATTCTTATTATGATCTTGAAAATTTATTTAAGCCTCATGATGAATATGTTTGCAATAATACTAAAAGTGGGTTTGGAAGGGTGTCAACTTTAGGAAAAAATTATCCCACTACTTTGGAGTATGATCAATCTTATGAAGTTTTTGATAAAAGTGGGTTTGGAAAGGTCATGACTTTATTTGATGATAACCCCACTATTTTGGAAGAGTGTCAACTTTGCATACATGAGGATCATGTAGGAAATATGTTGTGTGATAGCTATATTGTTAAATTTTATTATGATCCTACATGCAATTATTATGAGAGCGGAAAATATGGTTGTAGAAATTTTCATGTTACAAAATTACCTCTCGTCATGTTGAGATTGTTGTTGTTTCTTTCTACTTCCATGCATATGCTAGTTTTGCTTGTCTTGATAATTTGTTTGCTTATAAAATGCCTATTCATAGGAAGTCTGTTAGACTTAGATGTGTTTGTCATGTGTATTGTGATGCTCTCTTTGTGCTTCAATTCTTGTCTTTCATGTGAGCATCATTGAAATCTCAATGCCTAGCGAAAAGGCTTTAAAGAAAAGCGCTTGTTGAGACACAACCCAATATTTTTAGTTCATGTTTTTGAATAAATAATTCATCTATCCTATGGTTAGAGGTGTTTTTGTGTTTTAATTAGTGTTTTTGCCAAGTAAGACCTTTGGGATGGCTTATGGTGATAGTTGATTTGATCTTGCTGAAAAAATAGAAACTTTTGCGCTCAGGAAAACAATTCTATTTTTTAACAGAAGCGTGATAAAATATTGATTCTTTTTGAAGAAGATTAATACACAAATTTCCTAGGTTGTCCTAATTTTTAAGAATTTTTGGAGTTACATAAGTATTCAAGAGTTACAGATTACTACAGACTATTCTTTTTTTGACAGATTCTGTTTTCTATGCGTTGTTTGCTTATTTTGATGAATCTATGAGTAGTATCGGGGGGTTTGAACCATGGAAAAGTTGGAATAAAGTAGATATTACATCAATATAAATAAAGAATGAGTTCATAACAGTACCAAATGTGGTGATTTATTTTCTTACACTAACGGAGCTTATGAGATTTTCTGTTGAGTTTTGTGTTATGAAGTTTTCAAGTTTTGGGTAAGGATTTGATGGACTATGGAATAAGGAGTGGCAAGAGCCTAAGCTTGGGTATGCCCAAGGCACCCCAAGGTAATATTCAAGGACAACCAAGAGCTTAAGCTTGGGGATGCCCTAGAAGGCATCCCCTCTTTCGTCTTCGTCTATCGGTAACTTTACTTGAGGCTATATTTTTATTCACCACATGATATGTGTTTTGCTTGGAGCATCTTGTATGATATAAGTCTTTACTTTTTAGTTTTCCACATTCATCCTTGATGTACACACCTTTTGAGAGGGACACACATGAATCGTGATTTATTAGAATACTCTATGTGCTTCACTTATATCTTTTGAGCTAGGCAATTTTGCTCTAGTGCTTCACTTATATCTTTTTAGAGGATGGCAGTGGCTTTATTTTGTAGAAATTTTTGAACTATCATGCTTCACTTATATTATTTTGAGAGTCTCTAAACATCATGGAATTTTTCTTTGGTTATAAATTTAGTCCTAATATGATAGACATCCAAGAGGGGTATAATAAAACTTTCATATAAAGTGCATTGAATACTATGAGAAGTTTGATTCCTTATGATTGTTTTGAGATATAAAGATGGTGAAATTAGAGTCATGCTAGTGAGTAATTGTGGATTTTAGAAATACTTGTGTTAAAGTTTGTGATTCCCGTAGCATGCATGTATGGTGAACCGTTATGTGATGAAGCCGGAGCATGATTTATTTATTGATTGTCTTCCTTATGAGTGGCGGTCGGGGACGAGCGATGGTCTTTTCCTACCAATATATACCCCTAGGAGCATGCGCGTAGTACTTCGTTTCGATGACTAATAGATTTTTGCAATAAGTATGTGATTTCTTTATGACTAATGTTGAGTCCATGGATTATACGCACTCTCACCCTTCCACCATTGCTAGCCTCTCTAATACCGCGCAACTTTGGCCGATACCATACACCCATCATATACCTTTCTCAAAACAACCACCATACCTACCTATTATGGCATTTCCATAGCCATTCCGGGATATATTGCCATGCAACTTTCCACCATTCCATTTATTATGACACGCTTCATCATTGTCATATTGCTTTGCATGATCATGTAGTTGACATAGTATTTGTGGCAAAGCCACCGTTCATAATTTTTATACATGTCACTCTTGATTCATTGCACATCCCGATACACCGCCGGAGGCATTCATATAGAGTCATATTTTGTTCTAAGTATCGAGTTGAAATTCTTGAGTTGTAAGTAAATAAAAGTGTGATGGTCTTCATTATTAGAGCATTGTCCCTTGTGAGGAAAGGATGATTGTAACACCCCGGATGTAACTTCCATATTTGTAACTCCGACTCTTGCCATTTCCGGCTTTATGTTATGAGATTCCTTTCGTGGTTGAGTTTTTGTCTTTCGTTTTGCATTTTGTTCATGTCATGCATTTCATATCATGTCATCATGTGCATCGCATTTGCATTCGTGTTCGTTTCATGCATCTGAGCATTTTCCCCGTTGTCCTTTTCGCAATTCGACACTCCCACATGCACCGGCACACCCCTCTTGCCTCTTTTCATGAGCGGGAGTTAAACGTTCTTGGAATGGGCCGAGATTTGTTAAGTGGCCTTGGTACATCACCAGTAGACCGCCTATCAAATTTCGTTCCATTTGGAGGCCGTTTGATGCCCCAACGGTTAACCGGGTAACCGCAAAGGCCCCTCGAGTGTTGCAGCCCAACACCCCTCCAAAACAGCCCTATAACCCATCTAAACCACCTCCATGTTCTCCGCCGTCGGATCACGATCGTGTGGGAGAAAACCGCACCTCATTTGAACATTCCTACCTCCCTCTACCTATAAATATGTGCATCTCCCCCGAAATCCGGGTCCAAAACCCTAGTCTAGCCTCCCACGCCGCCACCGGACACGTCCGCGATGGCCGGACACGTCCGCCACTGCCGCTGGGCGAATCCCGTGCCGCCACGTGTCCTCCCGCGCCACCACCTCCACGCCGTCCGCCCGCGTCCTGTCGGGGCCCGAGGCCGGCCCGCACATCGCCGCCGCTCGCGCCCGAAGCGCCCGCCGCCGCCGACCGTCGCCTCCGTCGCCAACGCCAACCGCGCGCCGCCCGTCTTCCTCGCCGGCGGTCGCCGCCACTCGCCGCCGCCCAGTGCGCGCCGCACCTCCGCACCTTCCCGCGCCACCGCCATCGCCAACCGCCGCCGCCCGCGCCGCCGTCTCCTCCTTACCACGCCGTCCTTCCCGGTCTGCTCCGCGCTTCGCCGGAGCCGAGTTCGCCGGAGCCGGATCCGCAGCAGGATGGACCAGATCCACTGGGTGCCCCAACCAAACGCCACGCTGCCGTCCCGGATCCCTCTGTCCCGGATCCCTCTGTCCCGTTGACTTTTTCGGAGGGTGAGATTTCACTAAGTCCCGAAACCCCCTGATATTTTTATGCTACGTTTGATATGTCGTATCTCAGTGACCGTAGCTCCAAATCTTGCATATGATATGTCAAATTCTTCGTCTCGTTGAGCTCTTCATGTAAGAAGCATATCCATGCATGTTACTCTCTATTATGATGCCATTTTCGGTGTGGCAAGAGTGCTATAAAATGTTAGCTGCTGGTACTTGTCAGATCATGGTGATTTGTCATTTTTGTTGCATTTGATGTGTGCATTCTATAGGCATGAGGTCTACATGTGTTTTGAACTAAAACATACCCTGTTTATATATGTGCAAGTATTGTATTTTTTGTGATCTATTTGGTGACTAGCACAAGCATGCAAACTAGGCTCCGTGATGTTGCTGTTTTCAGGGACTTAGGTTTTTGCAAAGTCCTTTTCCTGTTGTTATTTTGATGTCATGTAAACTTCATGCTACCGTGAGATCCATGCTTATTTTGGGATACTTCAAGAAGGATGTTTTGAACATGTGGTTATGCTCTATCCATCCATACCCCTGGTTGAATTTATGGAGCGCTCTAGAAGGTCTCTATCTTGCTCTACTTTTGCTATAAAATGTTCCTGGAAGATTGTTAACATGTTAATCAATGTTGCCATGGTTGTTGCTAGTGATCCATGCATCTTATGAACTTGCTCTTGCCATGAATAGCTTCATGAACATTTCATATTGCTATTGGTATGCTTATGTTGTCATTTAATGCTTTGGGTGAGTGGCATGAGCTCGCAAAGTTGCTATCATAAATATGTTTATGCCATGCTCTGTTTTTCTTCTAAGTCTGAGACTGTTAATAAAACTTGTTATGTTTACATGGGTGCCATCATATCTTCTGTGCCTTTTTGGCTCATGTTCAGTAAGGGACTTTTGTTCTATGCATTAAGTAGAATCATGCCATGCCTTTGTCTTCTATGATATGTTCCTGTAGCATGTTGTTTGCTTGCTCTAAACAATGCTTCCTGATGTTGTTTTTGACATGTTAGTATTTTCACTAAGTCTGTGAAGCTGATATCTTTTGCACTTTTGCCATGCTTGGTTGAACCTGTTCTTTTGTGATGTAGCCGTAGCTCAGTGTTTATGTTTTTTCAAGCATCTATTGTACATCACTGCCATATGCTTTGTTGCTATGTTGGAGTGTAGTAGCTTAGTTTCTTGTTGCATCCTAAGTGCTATCATGCTGTTAATCGCAGATTTGCGTCATTCTTGTTTTGCTTGCCGTTTGCAAACCGTGCATCCCCGGTGATCTTTCTATCGATTTCAACCGAAATCATCTCATCTTTCCAGAGGCATACTTGGTTTGCCAAGTTGATGCCTCGATCATTCTCTCCCTTTCGGAGCATGCATGTGCATTGCATATCATATCTTGCATATCATGCCATGTATTGCTTCATGTTGCTCGACCTTTTGCCTGGTGTTTTGTTCCACTCTTGCCGCCTTAGATTCCGTCATACCGGTGTTATGTTCCTTGAGTTTGCGTTCCTTACGCGGTTGGGTGTTATGGGAACCCCTTGACAGTTCGCTTTGAATAAAACTCCTCCAGCAAGGCCCAACCTTGGTTTTAACATTTTCCACCTAAGCCTTTTCCCTTGGGTTTTTGCGAGCCCGAGGATCATCTTTATTTTATCCCCCCGGGCCAGTGCTCCTCTGAGTGTTGGTCCAAACTAGAGCACCGTACGGGACCGCCCCTTGGCAACTTGCGTTATGTTGGTACTTGTACGCTTAGCTTATCCGGTGTGCCCTGAGAACGAGATATGTGCAGCTCCTATCGGGATTTGTCGGCACAGCCGGGTGGTCTTGCTGGTCTTGTTTTACCATTGTCGAAATATCTTGTAACCGGGATTCCGAGGCTAATCGAGTCTTTCCAGGAGAGCTTGTGATGTGCTAAGTTGGGACACCCCTGCAGGGTATAAACTTTCGAGAGCCATGCCCGCAGTTATGTGGCAGATGGGAATTTGTTAATATCCGGTTGTAGAGAACTTGACACTTAACTTAATTAAAATGAATCAACCGTGTGTGTAGTCGTGATGGTCTCTTTTCGGCGGAGTCTGGGAAGAGAACACGGTCTTGTGTTATGCTTGAACATAAGTAGTTTCAGGATCACTTCTTGATCACTTCTAGTTTCTCGACCGTTGTGTTGCTTCTCTTCTCGCTCTTATTTGCGTATGACCACCATATATTCTTAGTGCTTGCTGCAAATCCACCTCAGTACCTTCTCCTACCCATAAGCTTAAATAGTCTTGATATCGCGGGTGTGAGATTGCTGAGTCCTTGTGACTCATGGATACTTCCAAACAGTTGCAGGTGCCGAGGATACCAGTGCAGGTGATGCTACCGAACTCAAGTGGGAGTTCGACGAGGATCTGGGTCATTACTATGTTTCTTTTCCTGATGATCAGTAGTGGAGCCCAGTTAGGATGATCGGGGATCTAGCATTTGGGGTTTATCTTCCTTTATTCGGATTTGACCGTAGTCGGTCTTTGAGTGTATTTGTATGATGTATGAATTATTATGTATTGTGTGAAGTGGCGATTGTAAGCCAACTCTTTGTCCCTTTCTTATTCATTACATGGGATTGTGTGAAGATTACCCCTCTTGCGACAAAATGACCATGCGGCTATGCCTCTAAGTCGTGCCCCGACACGTGGGAGATATAGCCGCATTGTGGGTGTTACAAGTTGGTAATCAGAGCCATCACCTACTTAGGAGCCCCCTGCTTGATAGAATCGCTGACGTTGTTGAGTCTAGAACAAAATGTTTTGAGTCTTAGGATTATATATATCGAAGAGTAGGATTCTTTTTACTCCTCAGTCCCTTCGTCGCTCTGGTGAGACCTCCTGACGTAGAAGTTTTGACTCTTCTCTCTTCAAATTTCACGAATTCTTTTTAGGATCATGCGGGTATCTTGGAATCGTTCTGATAGTCTTGTGACGAGAACATTGTTATTGGTGCTTCCTGACATTTAGGGGTTGTGGCAGTGTCCCGGGGAGTCGAGCTCTGAGGTGTTGTCGTCACAATTTTATCATTGCAGTTCTGGAATACCTGAGTTCGCCGACATCGAAAATATCTTTTATGCATTTGTTGGTGAGATAACCTCGACGCCACCTAGTACTGGGGCGGGAGTTCAGGAGTATTGCCATAACTCGTATAATGGATGCTTTTCGAAGGATGAGGTACATGATTTCCAAAGGTTTCTTGGTTATGTGTTGAAGGATGGATATAGCTGGATGTAGGAATTGTTAGTTTGGGTGAGATATTATGCTTCCCCTGTATCCCCAACACCTGATTGCATAACCAGAAAGTTTCGGGAGTTTTATAGGTGGGAATTCAAGTAGCTCTAGTATTTCTTCCCGCAGATATTTGGTTTGTGATTGGGTAATCCTTACCACTTATTTGTTCATATTCGTACCTTGTTGCTTTACTCATCTACCTTTATCTAAATGGCTTCTCAACCTAATGGACGTGTGATGATTTACTTTGGAATTCATTTGTTCATCCTTGTTCGAATGTTAAGACTTTATGTTGCAATTTCTATCCATTGTTTCAGCTTGTCTATTTGTCTATCAAGATTCTAACGGATGTCACCCTCTTCAGGATGGCTCCTCCAACGCGTCAGAATCTGGACCGCAATGATGGGGATCAGTCAAACCCTCTGCCACCACCTCCACCTCCGGAGGCATGGCAAGCTGTCATGGCAGCCACCAACGCCAACACTCAGATGCTTTTGCAACTCTTGTAAGAGCGCAACCAAGTTCAAGGCGACCAAGGAAATCAAGGCCAAGGCAACAGTCGGCCTCAGTTTGCTACCCTCAACTAGTTCCTCGCAAACTAGCCGAAGTCCTTCTGCAACTGTGTCGAGGCCACAGACGCTGTCGTGGAAACGTCACGACAGATGTCCGAGTGTGAGGATTTAGTCATGAGGCCAACGCATCTATGTGGTAGCTTGAGAGGGGTTGATCGGGACAAGAGACGCGGGATGGATCAACACACAAGACAAGGATTTAGATAGCTTCGGGCCCCGGGAAACATCATCCAGTAATAGCCCTACATGCTGTTTGTGGCTATATCTCATTATGCTCATCAAGGAGACGTCGCATAAGCCGGCTCCCCTTTAGTTGTGTCTAGCCCTAGAGATTGTTTCTTGTTTTCTTCTCCCTCTTGGGGAGCCATGCCCCTCTTATATATGTTGAAGGGGCGGGTTATATGACTAGTCCTAGTAGGATTAGGATTACTCTATTACAAGTGGAGTCCTAGTCTTGCTTCCTTTGTAGGAGAATATTCCTTATGCCTTCCTCATAAACCAGCCCACCATCATACGAACCGGCCTACTGGGCCTTGGGCCTTGTCATTCGTGTGGCCCGCCCGCCAGGTCACCAGTGAGTTGCAATGCTTGGCAGGTCATACATCCGGCCGGGTTACACCGCGGGGTATATCCCTGACAGACGCCGATGATTGGCTCGTGGACATCTGCAAGTATTTTGAATGTAGCAATGTCAGGCCTGAGGACTTTGTCAAGTTTGCTTCGTTTCAACTCAAGGACCAAGCTGCTGAGTGGTTTCAACAATACAAAGATTCCAGAGGAGGTCATGTGACTACCTGGGATGATTTACGCCGAGACTTCAAAGCTCATCACATCCCACCAAGTGTTGCTAAGAGCAAGCGTGAGGAGTTCCGCAATCTCAAGCAAGGCAGCATGTCCGTGTATCAATACAATACCCAGTTTCAGAAACTTACTCGCTTTGCTAGACAAGACGTTCCTGATGAAAAGAGTATGATCTATCAATTCAGAGGTGGCCTCAGAGAAGATCTGCAATTAGCTCTCGTGCTTCTTGAGTCGACCAAGTTCGATCAATTCTATAACATGTCACTAAAGCAAGAAGCTGATCAGCTCAAGTGTGAGGCTTCTAAGAAGAGAGTCAGGGACGCAGTTCAGCCTTCTTCTTCCTCACAAGTGGCAGCTAAGAAACAGAAGTTCTGGTTGCCTCCTCTTCTGTTTCGCCAGCCCTACCAGCAGAAGAGCAAAGGTGGCAATGGATCTTCACACCCACCCAACCCAGTCTATCAGAACAAAGCTTAGTCTCAAGCTCCAAGGTCAAGTGCTCCTTATCATCGTCCGCTCTCAGAGGTTACTTGCAACAAGTGTCAGCAGAAAGGGCACTATGCAAACAAATGCTTCAACCAAAGGCGCCTTCCGCCTCCCCCTCCTGTGAGATCTTCTAGCAATGCAATGGTCAAGCATAATCCCAAGCATGCTAAGGTGAACATGATGAACGCATCTCAGGCAGAGGATTCTTCAGAAGTGATCATGGGCAACCTTCCAATTAACTCTATCCCTGCAAAAGTTCTTTTCGATACTGGTGCATCGCATTGTTTCATGTCAAGATCATTTGTTGCAAAGCATGACTTCATTTCGTAAATGTTGGAAAACCCATGGGAGTTGTTTCTCCGGGCTCTTCTATGAGGGCTACCATGATGATTCCGAATGTTCCCATCAAGATGGGCGACTATAGATTTCAGTCTTCTCCAATGGTTCTTGGTGAGTCTGATATTGATCTAATTCTCGACATGGACTGGCTTTCTAAGCACAAGGCTCAACTTGATTGTGCTGCCAGGGAAATTCAATTGACACACTCTTCTGAGGATGTGATCATCTATGCCGCTCATGACGAAACCATTCGACTGTTTTCTCTCAATGAGAAGGGCGAGTTGAATGCCATCTCTCAGATTCCAGTCGTTTGTGAATATCAAGACGTCTTTCCAGAAGAGCTTCCGGGAATGCCTCCTCACCGGCCAGTTGAATTCGTTATCAATCTTGAGCCTGGTACGGAACCCGTTTGCAAGCGTCCTTACAAGCTTGGACTAGAGGAGTTGAAGGAATTGAAGAAACAACTCGATGAACAAGAGCGTATGTGTAGCGACCCGACCCGAATGGATCAAGTCTCTGTGCTTAGGTGTCATCCCTGGATCGGTATGCTGACACACACAGTACTCGAAGGATTTATAACAGAGGTAAATCACATGTATAAAGTAACGTAAATACTATTACCTCAATCCAAATAGCGGAAGCAACAAGGTTGTGGATTCCCATCAACACCAACGGCAAGGTTGAGTGTAGAAATCATAACCCTAACGTATCACTTACTCGTCGTAAGAAACCTGCAACATAAGACGTTGCAGCCCGAAACGGGTCAGTACATTGAATGTACTGGCAAATTCACACCATAGAGAATGATGAACAATGGCTATCACTACATGCATATTTGGCTGGTGGAAAAGCTCTATGGTTATAAGGTTTTTGCGTAAAGCCAATTTTTCCCTACTGCAAAGGAATACATTTTAATTAACTATCATGGTGGTTGTTGAACATTGAGAATGGTTGACAGCATTCTCAATCCCAATTAAGTAACGTCATTAAACCCAACAATATTCATTTAAAGTAACGTGATGAGATCAACAGGATAATCCAAGAGCTAGATACTCAAGATGTCCATAACCGGGGACACGGCTAATCATGATTAGTTTGTACACTCTGCAGAGGTTTGCGCACTTTTCCCCACAAGACTCGATCGCCTCCGTTTGGTTTCTCGCACTACATGGTGTTTGAGAAGACGGATGACCGAGACATAGTCTTTCAGAAGCGCTAGCACCTTACGATCGGGTAGACCGGTACACCTACATCCCCTACATCTGCTAGTCTACCACTGTAAGAGTTCGCACAACTTAGTCAACTATGCCAGAGCCCATAATGGCTTGTGGCTGCACACGGAAGTTTCTAGCATGAAAGATCTTATGATCCCTTTGAGCCTGGGTGGCGGTCCAAAATAAAAACAGGCAAGTCCTGATAGACATCAGGTGCCTCAATCCACCCAGATGTGTGTTTAAGTTGCCACCTTAGATAAACCATTAAAATTATCAACTCACATCTGTCATGGATATCACTCACCCAATCCACGTCTACTAGCATAGCATGGCATAAAAAGCAAACATAGAAGTAACTCCCAAAGGTTTCATAATAATACAGGTAATAGGTACTACCTCATCTACTTCCCATCCCACAGTTTAATTAGATCCTAATCATGCAATGTGTGAGGATTGATCTAATGCAATAAAACATGGGTTGTAGAAAAGGTATGATCAAAGTGTGAACTTGCCTGCAAGGTTGATGAAGATGATTCGCACTCAAAATCCCTTGATAGATCTACTCGTCACACTCCGGTCAATCTATCGTAAGCAAACAATAGTAACCACACAATAAGTACTCATCTAATGCACAAGTAAAACTCGAACGAGAGAATGAACCAGAAAGTTCAAATTAAGAACTCCGGTTGCAAAGAAAGAACGAACCGAACAAACGACGGAAAACAAACGACGGAAGAAAACAACTCGGTACTAGCAAGTTGAAACTAGGTCAAAATTTTACAGTAGCAAAAACTTGTTTAAGTTGATTAGATGGAACGGCGGTTTCGAAATGAAACTCCAGGCGCTTGAATCACCTGATTCCGATAAACAAGCGAGAAGATAAACTAGAACGAAGATCGGATCTGAGATCGCGATCGCGGAATAAATCCGACGAGAAGAAAAAGAGAACGGTTATACGGACGTCATTAACCGGGAAAAAGATTGGTGATCACGTTCGTTGAGACGAACGGTCCGAAAGAAGAACGAAAACCGATCTAGGGTTTCGGAAAAGAAACCGAAAAAGAAAACGGAAAACCGATCTAGGGTTTCGGAAAAGAAACCGAAATGAAGAATCGGAGAGAAAAACCGGAAAAGAAAACTGAAATGGTTTCTTTTAAAAGAACCGAACCGTGGGGAAGAAAAAGAGAGGCGCGGGGCTACCTCCGGCGAGG
This sequence comes from Triticum urartu, assembly GCF_056163025.1. Lineage (NCBI taxonomy): Eukaryota > Viridiplantae > Streptophyta > Magnoliopsida > Poales > Poaceae > Triticum > Triticum urartu. The sequence continues at coordinate 164,578,100 of NC_141876.1, read as the reverse complement.
CGGGGCGAACGGTGGCGACGGCGGCGTGCTAGGGCGGCGGCGGCGGCGCTATAGGGGCGGCGGCGGCGGGTGAGGGGCGCGGGGTGGGGCGCGGGTTGGGGAGGAGAGGGGGTTTGGGTTTTTGGTGTGAGGAGAGGGGGGGGTCTATGGGGGTATTTATATAGGAGAGGGGAGAGATTATTTGGGGTAGGGGACAAGAAATAGAGTAGGAAAAGGAAAAACGAAACAAGGAAAAGGGGGGGGCTAACCAGAGTCCTAGAGGGACTCGGCTAGAGGCGAGGCGGCGGCCTGGCGCGCTGCGCCTGGCGCTGGCGCTGGCTGGGGCGGTGGCTGGCTGGGTCTTTGGCCCGGCTGGCCTGCTCATTTTTTTAACTGATTTCGCACGCAGAAAAACAAAAGAAAACTAACTAAACGAACTCCGAAAAATCTAAAGTAAATTTTCCCCGACTCCTAAAAATGAGTCGAACAAAATGAACTTTTCTCCGGACCTAAAATGCAATTTTCGAAAATGCGCATTTTTCCCTATCCAAAGAAAAACAAACGAACACCGGAAAACGAAATTCGATCTATTTATTAAATCTTCATTTTTCCTATATTTTGGGAAAGTCATATTATTCCCTCTCTCATATTTTGATATCGGAAAAATAATTGAAGATGAAATAAATAAATCAAATGATCCTCTTTTCAAATTCGAGAAAACTCTCAAATATGAAAATAACAAAATCTCCAACTCTCTCCGAAGGTCCTTGAGTTGCGTGAAATTTCTAGGATCGACCAAAATGCAAGAAAATATGATATGCATGAAGATCTAATGTATAACATTCCAAATTGAAAATTTGGGATGTTACAAACCTACCACCCTTAAAAGGAATCTCGTCCTCGAGATTCGGAGAGGCTAGCAAGAAAAGGTTAGGGTTTGGGGGTCTTCTCAAAATCCATCGATCATCACATGGTGTCTGGGGTGCTACCACCCTTAGAATCATTGTTACGGTTCCATCGAAACTCATATACTTCATCCATATTGTTAAAAGTGTCGGTCTTCTCAAATCCTCGAGAAAATTTCTCCTCTAAGCTCTTCCGGTAACGACATAACCTTTTTCCTCAATTCTTTTGTCCTTTCCTCTTGGTAAGGTTATTCCGAGATTTGGTCTTCTTAGCTGATGGGTCTGGCGCCATTACTAAACAACTATCGATATCTCATGGTGGTCAACCATTTATGGTTTCTCCTGCAGGAAATGGTCTGGGTTGATCCTCACCGTATAACCTACGGTTGGCAACAACTGCCGTGTACAAGGGAAAAAATACTTATACCATTCTAAGGTTTAAACAGAGTTTTGATCATCGTCTCTCTACTATAGGTAAGTCACTCAGATTTACCATCCCATATATCAAGGCGAATAATAAGAGTAAGTCAGTATGGTGATCAATCCATCCCGCACCCAAATCATTACCTTGTATACGGTTTAGCGAATCTCGCATTCTAACACTCGGTCATCCTCACAAGCATTGCAGAATTTCTCTTGTCGACGAACCAAGTTTGGATAAATCCATAGATTCTGCAAGACAAACAACCATCTATCGTTCCTTCACAACTCTCAGGTTTTGCGTTACTCCTATAAGATCGTCTATCGATAAGGGCATATCCTCTTCCAGGGTTTTTCCTTCAGCAAGAGTGTGCTTGCTTCTTGGAAGGTCTTGGGGCCTGTGGGTTATGGCACATCTCATCACTTGCAAACCTTGAACTCTTCATCGGGGCAGCGGATCTCTAATCCAACATCCAACTTCCAGCTTTCCCAGTATACTTAAATCCATCCAATTGTACTGTCTTCCTTCCTTCTATTGGCACCAAACTAAGACGTGAGTACTCAGACTTGTCATGGGGTTGCGATTGCTCCAACATCATACCTCCTTTATATCCAATAGTACTTCATCTCTTCATCCTCGTGGGATTTCCCACATACCGAGGTAAAAACTTATACTTATGAAGTCCATACTCTACTTCGTGGAACATCATTATCCTTTCCAGGGTCAAGCGTCCTTACAGGGGAATATTGGCCATCTCTGCATGGCACTCCTCCAACTGGGAAATGTGAAACACATCATGAACTCCTGACAGTCCTTCGGGTGACTCCAACTTGTTGGCCACTTCTCTCATACGCTCCAAAACTCGGTATGGTCCTACAAATCTCGGGGCTAACTTTCCCTTAACTCCAATTCGTTTAACTTCTCGCAGAGGAGACACACGAAGACATGCTCTGTCTCCAACTTTCATAGACTACGTCCTTGAGTTTTTTTTGAGTCTACATAACTCTTCTGTCTGGACTGAGCTACCTTCAGTCTATCTCGAATCAACTTAACATTCTCTTCTGACTCCTTGATCACATTTGGTCCAACAACTGACAATCTCCAACTTCATCCCACATACTCTTGGGGCATCACACATATCGAGACAAAACTCGTATTCATTTTGTCCGAAATCCACTCAGTGGAGTATGCTTATCTTTTCCAGGGGTCAACGGTTCTTACAGGGTACTACCACCCTTAAAATGCTCCAATATTTTATAGACCATATTTCTCATATCCTCAAAAATGGTCAACATCTTTCCTCATAGAGTAACTCATAAAATCCAAATCAGTACCAACACTACTAAGTTTATTGATTCTGAAATTATTACAATCTCCTGTTTTTCCATTACATGCCTCAACTCAACACCTCAATATAAAGGAAAATATCCTCACTACTACGACTATATTTCTCCTGTTACAAACTCAACTACTTATCACAAGTCTCCTTCTCCTTCGGACAATCTCTGATAAAGTGCCCTGCTTTATTACAACTAAAACATATTACTTCTGACAAGTATCGAGGTTTCCTTTTTGGGCATTTGTTGAGGTAGTGCCCTGACTCCTTGCACCCATAACAGGTGACATGACTCAGATCCTTCCTAGAATCCAATCTACTTCTCTTTCTGGACTTTTCCATTCCAATCAGGGCTTCTATTTCCTGTGGGTCATACTCTACTTCCTCAGCCGGGAATTCTACTAGATCCCCATTCATACAATTCTGGAAGATGTGTCCTTCTTCTCCATATGAATAGCAAGACTTGGTGTAGGGTTTAATTAGTTCTTCTTTGGGTGTGTCCTCCACCTCTTTCTTCATCACAGGTTCTTCTAAACTTTCCATAAGAGCTCCTTTCATTGCTTCTTCCTTCTGCTGGATGGTTCTTTGTACCATGGGGTAAATGTGACACTGAGCAGGATAGTGGGTAGTCCCTTCACACAAGAAACAAGTGATCTGCCTAGTTGGGCATTCTTCAGATGGGTGACTTCCTTCACAATTAGGGCATTCATCCTTGTGTTCTTTATGGTTGTGTCCGATTTCTCCACAAATCTTGCATGCACAAGGTTTCTTCATGTCTTCTCCATAAGGCTTCAACTTCTGGGACACAAACTGAGACTTTAGCAAAGTCAACTTAAATTCTTTCCAAGTGGTTACTCCTTGCCATCCATTGATGGTTTGATACATCCTCCACCAAGTAGCAGCACCTCTTTCAAAGCATTGAAGAGCATGCTGGGCCATATCCTTTCCGACTATAGGGTTGTTCTCCATATGATCCTCCATGTTCTGAATCCATCGGTCTGTCTCCAATTGACTCATCGGTCCAGAAAATACAAGCTCATCTCCATTCATCATCTATTGGGTCCATGGGTTTGGGGTGAGATAAGAGAGATAGAGAGGGATGCACACAATGCAAACAACAGTTTTGAAAAGACAGATTTTTGTTGTGGCTGTCGAAAAACATCAAACAAATGACAGCTCTCAATCGTCGCATCTAACGTAGGTATATAACAGGGGTTTGGTCTTCTAAAGGTCAACATTGCCAAACTCTTCAAGTCTTGTTCAAGCCTCGAATGGCTTCTTCCAATCATGCTTGTCCTTCTCAAGTTCTTTTGCCAGATCATCTCTATTGACGCAAAGTCTATCGTGGCGTCCTTCAATATTTCTGGAGTTGCATTCCAAACTTCTAGGTTTCAACATCCTTGGCATGAACCATGTTCTACTGTCCTTTAGTTCCTGACGAATCTCCGGTATCTCGAGGTTCTGCTCCTCCAGCTTGGCTACTCTCATCTTCAGGATCCTGAGTTCCTCATGAAATACTTCCTTGTCTAATACGACTTCCTGGAGCTCCATTTTAAACTTCTTGATGTACTACTCCAGATCCTGGTGATACACCGGCTAGGGCTAAAACTTCATCTTATGATAGGTGCTCCATCAGCCTTCTACCATTTAATCCTTCCATGCATATGCATGCTTAACTCAGCACGGTGACAATAGCATAAGCGGGCGATAACCTTATGGATAGCCGTGCTTGTTCTCTTGTCATTTCCATGAGCTATCTCTCCATAGTTGATATCTCCTGCCTTAGGGTTTCTTTGACAAAACTTCGAGTTCTCAACTCTACATGCTCCGATCTTTCTCCAACACACCTTGATCTCGGGCATTGACAACTTCCATTGTCTGCCAAGTTCCATAAGGGTAGCATTCCTAGGTCATACAAATATGGGGATTCTTCAGAGCCTTCAAATTCTACTTGTCTTCGGTCTTCAGCCGTTGTAGTTTCCATTATCATAATGTATGGTAAAATCCTCTTCATTCCGAATGGTCTCGGTTGTCCGATATCTTGTACATCTTGGAGTGGTCTCATCAGTTGAATCTTCGAGGGGTCAAAAGGGAAAGGGGGTATGGTTTCACTAAAGGGAAATTTGAATAAACTCAGAAGAGAAGAGAGGTAAAAGATCTTTTTGAAAGGGAAAGTTGTAGAGAAAAATCTTTGCTATGGGCTTGCCAGTTTCTAGGGTCACGTCCTACAGTCAACATGTGCTCTGATACCATCTTGTAGCGACCCGACCCGAATGGATCAAGTCTCTGTGCTTAGGTGTCATCCCTGGATCGGTATGCTAACACACACAGTACTCGAAGGATTTATAATAGAGGTAAATCACATGTATAAAGTAACGTAAATACTATTACCTCAATCCAAATAGCGGAAGCAACAAGGTTGTGGATTCCCATCAACACCAACGGCAAGGTTGAGTGTAGAAATCATAACCCTAACGTATCACTTACTCGTCGTAAGAAACCTGCAACATAAGACGTTGCAGCCCGAAACGGGTCAGTACATTGAATGTACTGGCAAATTCACACCATAGAGAATGATGAACAATGGCTATCACTACATGCATATTTGGCTGGTGGAAAAGCTCTATGGTTATAAGGTTTTTGCGTAAAGCCAATTTTTCCCTACTGCAAAGGAATACATTTTAATTAACTATCATGGTGGTTGTTGAACATTGAGAATGGTTGACAGCATTCTCAATCCCAATTAAGTAACGTCATTAAACCCAACAATATTCATTTAAAGTAACGTGATGAGATCAACAGGATAATCCAAGAGCTAGATACTCAAGATGTCCATAACCGGGGACACGGCTAATCATGATTAGTTTGTACACTCTGCAGAGGTTTGCGCACTTTTCCCCACAAGACTCGATCGCCTCCGTTTGGTTTCTCGCACTACATGGTGTTTGAGAAGACGGATGACCGAGACATAGTCTTTCAGAAGCGCTAGCACCTTACGATCGGGTAGACCGGTACACCTACATCCCCTACATCTGCTAGTCTACCACTGTAAGAGTTCGCACAACTTAGTCAACTATGCCAGAGCCCATAATGGCTTGTGGCTGCACACGGAAGTTTCTAGCATGAAAGATCTTATGATCCCTTTGAGCCTGGGTGGCGGTCCAAAATAAAAACAGGCAAGTCCTGATAGACATCAGGTGCCTCAATCCACCCAGATGTGTGTTTAAGTTGCCACCTTAGATAAACCATTAAAATTATCAACTCACATCTGTCATGGATATCACTCACCCAATCCACGTCTACTAGCATAGCATGGCATAAAAAGCAAACATAGAAGTAACTCCCAAAGGTTTCATAATAATACAGGTAATAGGTACTACCTCATCTACTTCCCATCCCACAGTTTAATTAGATCCTAATCATGCAATGTGTGAGGATTGATCTAATGCAATAAAACATGGGTTGTAGAAAAGGTATGATCAAAGTGTGAACTTGCCTGCAAGGTTGATGAAGATGATTCGCACTCAAAATCCCTTGATAGATCTACTCGTCACACTCCGGTCAATCTATCGTAAGCAAACAATAGTAACCACACAATAAGTACTCATCTAATGCACAAGTAAAACTCGAACGAGAGAATGAACCAGAAAGTTCAAATTAAGAACTCCGGTTGCAAAGAAAGAACGAACCGAACAAACGACGGAAAACAAACGACGGAAGAAAACAACTCGGTACTAGCAAGTTGAAACTAGGTCAAAATTTTACAGTAGCAAAAACTTGTTTAAGTTGATTAGATGGAACGGCGGTTTCGAAATGAAACTCCAGGCGCTTGAATCACCTGATTCCGATAAACAAGCGAGAAGATAAACTAGAACGAAGATCGGATCTGAGATCGCGATCGCGGAATAAATCCGACGAGAAGAAAAAGAGAACGGTTATACGGACGTCATTAACCGGGAAAAAGATTGGTGATCACGTTCGTTGAGACGAACGGTCCGAAAGAAGAACGAAAACCGATCTAGGGTTTCGGAAAAGAAACCGAAAAAGAAAACGGAAAACCGATCTAGGGTTTCGGAAAAGAAACCGAAATGAAGAATCGGAGAGAAAAACCGGAAAAGAAAACTGAAATGGTTTCTTTTAAAAGAACCGAACCGTGGGGAAGAAAAAGAGAGGCGCGGGGCTACCTCCGGCGAGGCGGGGCGAACGGTGGCGACGGCGGCGTGCTAGGGCGGCGGCGGCGGCGCTATAGGGGCGGCGGCGGCGGGTGAGGGGCGCGGGGTGGGGCGCGGGTTGGGGAGGAGAGGGGGTTTGGGTTTTTGGTGTGAGGAGAGGGGGGGGTCTATGGGGGTATTTATATAGGAGAGGGGAGAGATTACTTGGGGTAGGGGACAAGAAATAGAGTAGGAAAAGGAAAAACGACACAAGGAAAGGGGGGGGGGCTAACCAGAGTCCTAGAGGGACTCGGCTAGAGGCGAGGCGGCGGCCTGGCGCGCTGCGCCTGGCGCCTGGCGCTGGCGCTGGCTGGGGCGGTGGCTGGCTGGGTCTTTGGCCCGGCTGGCCTGCTCATTTTTTTAACTGATTTCGCGCGCAGAAAAACAAAAGAAAACTAACTAAATGAACTCCGAAAAATCTAAAGTAAATTTCCCCCGACTCCTAAAAATGAGTCGAACAAAATGAACTTTTCTCCGGACCTAAAATGCAATTTTCGAAAACGCGCATTTTCCCTATCCAAAGAAAAACAAACGAACACCGGAAAACGAAATTCGATCTATTTATTAAATCTTCATTTTTCCTATATTTTGGGAAAGTCATATTATTCCCTCTCTCATATTTTGATATCGGAAAAATAATTGAAGATGAAATAAATAAATCAAATGATCCTCTTTTCAAATTCGAGAAAACTCTCAAATATGAAAATAACGAAATCTCCAACTCTCTCCGAAGGTCCTTGAGTTGCGTGAAATTTCTAGGATCGACCAAAATGCAAGAAAATATGATATGCATGAAGATCTAATGTATAGCATTCCAAATTGAAAATTTGGGATGTTACAGTATGGGTCTGATCAAACCGAGTTCACCTCCATGGGGTTGTGGTATTCTTTTTATCCGGAAGAAGGATGGAACGGACCGACTCTGTGTCGACTACCGTCCATTGAACAAGAAGACAATTAAGAACAAGTATCCACTTCCCAACATCAATGAGCTATTCGAGCAACTGAAAGGTGCTAAAGTATTATCCAAGCTTGACCTCCGTATGGGTTATCATCAGATTCACATTCATGAAGAAGATATCCCCAATACAGCATTCATAACAAGCTATGGTTCTTATGAATATACTGTCATGTCTTTCGGCCTTGTTAATGCTCCTCCAATGTTCTCTCACATGATGAACTTCATCTTCAACCCTTACACAAACGATTTCATCCTGGTGTATCTCGATGATATCTTAGTCTTATCCAAGAATAAGGAGGATCATGCCAATCATTTGAGATTGCTGCTCGACAAGCTTAGAGAGCATCAATTCTATGCGAAGTTTTCCAAGTGTGAGTTCTGTCTTGACGAAGTTCTTTACCTTGGTCATATCATCTCCGCCAAAGGCATCACTGTAAATCCCGAGAAGGCGTCTGCAATTCTGAATTGGGAACCTCCTTAGAATGTCAAGCAGCTCCGCAGTTTCCTTGGACTTGCAAGCTATTGCCGAAGATTCGTTGAGAATTTCTCTAAGATTGCAAAGCCTCTTTGCAACCTCCTCCAGAAGCATGTCAAGTATGTCTAGACACCTGAATGTGACGTTGCTTTCAACACCCTCAAAGAGAACCTGGTCACAGCTCCTATCTTGACTCCTCCTGACGAATCCAAGCCATTCGAAGTTTTCTGTGATGCTTCCTTGCAAGGTCTCGGCGCTGTGTTAATGCAAGATAAGAAAGTTGTGGCTTATACCTCTCGCCAGTTGAAGCCCAATGGAAGGAACTATCCCACTCACGATCTTGAGTTGGCGGCAGTTGTCCATGCATTATTAACGTGGAGACATCTCTTGTTGGGAAGGAAAGTGGACATTTTCACAGATCATAAGAGCCTCAAGTACATCTTCACTCAACTCAACCTCAACTGCAGACAGACTCGATGGGTCGAAATGATTCAAGAATACAATCTGAGTATTGAATATACTCCAGGCAAGGCCAATGTCATTGCAGATGCTTTGAGCAGGAAGGCTTACTGCAACAGCTTAATTCTCAAGCCCTTCCAACCGGACCTTTGTGAAGCTTTCCGCAAACTGAACCTCCAAGTTGTTCCTCAAGGCTTTCTTGCCAACCTTCAAGTCCCTCCTACTTTGGAAGATCAAATTCGTGAGGCACAACTTCTGGATACCATGGTGAAGAAGGTGAAACATGGGATTGCCAAGAGCCAACCCAAATACAAGTGCTATCGCATTGATGACAAAGACACTCTATTCTTCGAGGACCGGATTGTGGTTCCTAAAGGTGATCTAAGGAAAGTCATTATGAAGGAGGTGCACAATTCCCTTCTGTCCATTCATCCTGGAAGTACGAAGATGTACCATGACCTCAAGCAGTCGTATTGGTGGACTCGAATGAAGCGAGAAATTGCTCAAGTCGTGAATGAATGTGATGTCTGCCGAAGAGTGAAAGCAGAACACCAACGACCAGCCGGTCTCCTCCAACCTCTTGCTATTCTAGAATGGAAGTTTGACCATATCAGAATGGAAGTTTGACCATATTGAAATGGACTTCGTGACTGGATTTCCCAAGTCCAAGCGTGGAAATCATGCGATTTTTGTTGTCATTGACAAGCTTGCAAAAGTGGCTCATTTCCTTCCAATCAAATAATCTATCACAGCAGCTCAGTTGGCAGAGCTATACACCTCCAGGATTGTCTCCTTGCACGGCATTCCGCAATTGATCTCTTCAGACCGCGAAAGCATTTTCACTTCTAAGTTCTGGGACTCCTTCCAGAAGGCAATGGGCTCCAACATTCGCTTCAGCACAGCTTTCCATCCTCAAACAAGTGGCCAAGTCGAGCGAGTAAATCAAATCCTTGAAGATATGCTCAGGGCTTGTGTCATCTCCTTCGGTATGAAGTGGGAAGATTGTCTTCCATATGCCGAGTTCTCCTACAACCATAGCTTCTGTTGGGGATATAGCTATTAGTTATGACCCGCCCAGGAGGGGCCAGGTCAGTCCCAATGACGGGTCACAAAGGAAGCCCAGTAAACATTCAAGGCGATAGTCTATTAAGGCTTATAGAAGGCCTAAGACCAGAGGAGGCTTAAGGCCCAATATTGTAAACCACTGTATGTAAGGAAAGACTTGTAAGGAAAGGCATGTAAGAGAAGTCACTGAGCCAGACACGCTTTATGAGCCGGCCGGGACTCTGTAGGCCGCCAGGTGTCAACCTGTGTATATAAGGGGACGACCCGGTGGCGGCTTAGGGCAAGAAACAGAAGACCGATAACCAAGCCGGCGGATTAGCCTCTTGGTGATCGAAACCCCAACAATTCCAACACAACTAGACATAGGCTTTTACCTTCATCGTAAGGGGTCGAACTAGTATAAAACCTCTTGTGTCCTTTGTCCCGATTAACCCCTTCAAGCTTCCTAGTTGCGATGGCCCTACGACTAAGTCCTTTTGCTAGGACATCTGCCGTGACAATTCCACGACAGTTGCCGCCCAACGTGGGGCCAGCGCACGGTGGATTTGAGTTCTTGAAGGGCAACTTCGAAGGGCTCAAGGGATACGTTGTGGGCCGGATGACCAAGCATCGTCGCGGCAAGCTCTACATCGACGATGAAGGTTGGGGCCCCGAGGCCGGCTCAATTGAGTACGGGTACCGGGTCCCCTTTGGCGGGATTCATGTCTTCATCGGCCGGATCAGCGAATCAGGCCCTGAGCAGGACATCTGCACCAACATCATCAAGACGGCTCAGCGCGCGAGACCCGCCCGGGCCCGACCCGCCGTAAAACGTGTCTTTGTGAGCTGCATCCATGGAGGTGAATACTCGGAAGGATCAGTGGATGGCGGTGAGACGACCATCTGTTCTGCCGCTACGTCATCAACAGGCGAGACAGACTCGTTATATCAGCTGCAGGATGGCATGCTTGGGGGCTGTTCCGATGGCAGCAGTATTCCGGACCCCTTTGAGCCGCTGAATCGAGCTGGAGTCTTCATGGCAGGCACCCAGCCCAGGAAGAACTCCACGGCTGCGGCAGCGACGACCACCGGGTCAGCAGCGGCCGGGTCAAGAGACCCCGCGCGCCCCCGGCACAGGTACTAATGGACCTCATGGATAAGCTGACGACCCTATTGACTGCCGTGGTGGAACCGACGGACAAGGTTCAGCATGATGCGGAGGTGGCACGGGTGCGCGAAGAGATGGCGCAGGTCAAGGAAAACTTAGCAGCTGAAGAGGTCAGGATGGCTGCGGAGCGGGCGGCTTTGGACGCTCGTGCTCAGCAGCTTCAAGAGGAGACTTTCTGGCTCTCGATGGATCTGAACGCGTCAAACGAGGTTGAGGGAGTCCTGGATTAGGGGGTCTCCGGACAGCCGGATTATATTCTTTGGCCGGACTATTAGACTATGAAGATACAAGATTGAAGACTTCGTCTCATGTCCGGATGGGACTCTACTTGGCTTGGAAGGCAAGCTAGGCAATACAGATATGTGTATCTCCTCCTTTGTAACCGACCTTGTGTAATCCTAACCCTCTCCGGTGTCTATATAAACCGGGGGGTTTTAGTCCGTAGGACACAACAACTACAACATACAATCATACCATAGGCTAGCTTCTAGGGTTTAGCCTCTCTGATCTCGTGGTAGATCTACTCTTGTACTACCCATATCATCAATATTAATCAAGCAGGACGTAGGGTTTTACCTCCATCAAGAGGGCCCGAACCTGGGTAAAACATCATGTTCCCTGCCTCCTGTTACCATCCGCCTTAGACGCACAGTTCGGGACCCCCTACCCGAGATCCGCCGGTTTTGACACCGACATTGGTGCTTTCATTGAGAGTTCCTCTGTGTCGTCGCCGTTAGGCTTGATGGCTCCTATTATCATCGATAGCGATGCGGTCCAGGGTGAGACTTTTCTCCCCGGACAGATCTTCGTGTTCGGCGGCTTTGTACTGCGGGCCAATTCGCTTGGCCATCTGGAGCAGATTGAAAGTTACGCCCCTGGCCACCAGGTCAGGTTTGGAAGCTTAAACTACACGGCCGATATCCGCGGAGACTTGATCTTCGACGGATTCAAGCCTCTGCCTTGCGCGTCACGCGGTCGCGATGAGTACGATTTAGCTCTACCATCGGATAGTGTTAAGATCGCACCGGCAGCCGCTTCGACCCTCAATTCGGAGCCAGTTGCGCCTTCTGCGGACGGGTGGATGGACCCCACCGCGGAAGCCTTACCCTTAGCGGCGGTCGAGCCGAACATCGACCTTACCTTGCACGAGAGCCGTGTTGTTAAAACTGCCGGATCCTTCTCCGGCCACGGACTCCGAGCCGCCTGCGCCGTTCCTATCGAATCTGATTGGGCGCCGATCATGGAGTTTACCTCCGCTGATATTTTTCAGCACTCGCCCTTTGGCGACATGCTGAACTCATTAAGGTCTCTCTCCTTGTCAGGAGGCTCCTGGCCGAACTATGTCCGGCAGGACTGGGATGCGGACGACGAAGAAATTCGCGACCCACCCACCACCCACTTAGTAGCCACTGTCGATGACTTAACCGACATGCTCGACTTTGACTCCGAAGACATCAACGGTATGGACGACGATGCGGGAGAAGAAGAGGAACCACTGCCCACAGGGCACTGGACGCCCACTTTACCACATGACTATACATGGTGAACACACCAAAAGAAAATGACGACGAGGAACAGAAGGATGCAACGAAGGGTTGTCCCCTCGAGAAGCAGTCAAAGCGGCGGCGTAAGCGCTGCCCCAAATCCCGCCTCGGTAGAAACAACGATCATGCAGACCCAGCGTTAGAGCAGGGTGAACCATTGCCGGACCACGGCAACACGGAGAATCAAACCGAACAACCCGATTCTGTCAAAGATAATAGTCCAGATGACATAACACCGGACAGACACCCGGAGCAACAGAATGCCCATCAAAGGCTTGTTGCCACCGCGAGGAGTCTAAAAAAGCAGAAGCAAATGCTCAAGGCTGCGCAAGACACACTCCAAATCAGATGGAGCAAAGTACTCAACACAGCAGCGAAGTATGGCGGTAATCGCCCCACCAAGAGCTACCCGAAGCGGAAGTTGCTACCTGAATTCGATGAGGAGGCCTTAGATCCCCCGCAACCAAAAATTAAAACAGCCACCTGGCCGGATAGACGACCTCACGGCCAACATAGAGCGGCAAGCAATGCCGCACATAAGCCAATATGCGATCCACGCGAGGGCTCGCATCAAAAGGACGGCGCAACCAGATCCATCTATGGACCCCGCAGGCGCGCTCCAGCATACGATGCAACACAACAAACATGTAAACACTACGGTACACCCAGATACAGGGGTGCCGCACACCCCCTATGTTTCACCGACGAGGTACTGGACCATGAATTTCCAGAGGGATTCAAACCCGTAAACATAGAGGCATACGACGGAACAACAGACCCCGGGGTCTGGATTGAGGACTATATCCTCCATAACCATATGGCTCGAGGAGATGATCTCCACGCCATTAAGTATTTACCCCTCAAACTCAAAGGGCCAGCTCGGCACTGGCTTAAAAGCCTCCCCGAAAGCTCCATTGGAAGCTGGGAAGAGCTCGAAGACGCTTTTCGGGCAAATTTTCAAGGGACTTATGTCCGACCTCCGGACGCGGACGATTTGAGTCATATAACTCAACAGCCCGAAAGCTTTGGAACAGGTATCTTACTAAAAAGAACCAAATAGTTGACTGTCCGGACGCTGAAGCCTTGGCAGCTTTTAAGCATAGCGTCCATGACGAATGGCTCACCAGACACCTCGGCCAAGAAAAGCAGAGAACAATGGCAGCATTAACAAGCCTCATGACCCGCGTTTGCGCGGGTGAGGATAGCTGGCTAGCCAGATGCAGCACCAGTGACCCTAGTACATTCGAAGTTAGAGATGGAAACGGGAAATCACGGCGCAACAACAATAACAAATGCCAGAATAAAGAAGACAGCACGAAGAGCACGACAGTAAACGCCGGATTCAAAAGCTCTCGGCCAAGTCAGCAAAAGCCGCCCTCTAAAGGCGCCAGAGACGAACTGTCCAGCCTAAACAAAATTCTAGACCAAGTATGTCAGATCCATAGCACCCCGGTAAACCTGCTAATCATACCCACAGAGAATGTTGGGTCTTCAAGCAGTCCGGCAAGCTCAACACCGTACACAAGGGGGAGGATACACCAAGCGAAGACGAGGATGAGCCTCTCAAGCAAGACACTGGGGAACAAAAGAAATTTCCACCAAAAGTCAAAACAGTAAACGTGTTACACGTGATAAAGAGGAAAAACAAAGCGGCACTCCCAGATAAATATGCCCAAGGGCCTATCACCGCGGAGTCCTGCCACTGGTCGTTTCAACCGATCACTTTTGACCATCGGGATTACTCAGCAAGTATCCGGCTTGCAGGATGGGCTGCCCTGGTATTAGACCCAATAATTGACGGATAGCACTTTACAAGAGTCCTGATGGACGGTGGCAGCAGTTTAAACCTGATATACCAGGATACAATCCGCAAAATGGGGATAGACCCAGCGAAAATTTACCACAACAACACTACCCTTAAAGGAGTAACGCCAGGCCCAGGGGCTCATTGCACGGGCTCCCTGCTACTAGAGGTTATAATCGGCTTCCCCGATAACTTCCATAGCGAAAATTTAACATTCCACATTGCTCCGTTCCAAAGTGGCTTTCAAGCACTACTTGGACGCGAAGCTTTCACTCGCTTTAATGCAATACCGCATTACGCTTCCCTTACGCTTAAGATGCCCGGTCCACGTGGCATCATTACAGTGAATGGAAATATTAAGTGATCCCTGTGCGCCGAAGAGAGTGCGAGTGCCTTGGCAGCCACACACTAAAAAGGGCCTCACCAGCTAAAGCATTTAATAGGTCATCAAGACCACAGACATGGTTAGACGAGTCCGGCGCAACTATATGTAACTCACACAGGTTTGATAAGCCACACCCCTATTACAAATACAAGGGGCTTAATGCGCGCAGACAAGTGGCAATTTTTTACTCATCTTGAATTATACATGGTTTCCTCAAACCTACCTTTTCGCACGACAAATTTTCACCTAAGTTTCTCTCTTTTACATATGACCATCGTGCTACACCCGTCCAGGATACGGCACAACGGAGACACAGGCGCATACGTGCAGCAGGGACCCGCTCCAAGGATTCTTTTTAGATTAAGACCCTGCGTAAACCTTTTTTACTGTCTCTTGTTGATATACATCCCTCGGATTCTCAAATACAATTGAGAAGGATGCTGACGTCTTAGCATGTGGCCACGTCAGAATAAACGCCCGTACCTGGACACAAGGGGCTTCTTACAAAGGGCACTATTTAGGCCCGGTTTATACCATAAAGACCGAATACCTTAGGGAGTGTTCGGCGTCGCGAGTTCGGCCTTATATGCATCAGCTCCGAATCATGTCTTTGCTCAAATGTTGGGTTTGCCTGGCTCCTATGTTTTGGTACCTTACGTTCTGCTCTATCGGCTAAGGTAGCACTAGGAGAACTACTGCGATTGTGCCCCGGGTCATCCGGACGAGCACCTCAGTAGAGAAAGCCGAAAACTGACTGTCATGATATAGCGTGAGACTGGTCAACCACTCGATGACCTATCGGAATGTTAGAATTCCTCCACCTTAACGAAGGGCCGTTTCTCAGCCAGGCATGTACGCACCCCGAATTCGGGAGAGTGCGGAGCCAACAGGGGCTATATAGTAGCCCCACCGTCAAACTCCTATGGCTAAGTGAAAGTGTTAAAGCATTATAGTCCGGTTGCCTCATTCGCTGCGCTATCACCTCATCAATAGGACCAAGACGTTGGGTTAAGTGTGAACACGCATCTTCTGCGAACACCTCCACATTATATGCGTGGGGGCTGAAGCCGACGACTGCAATCTTTCAGGTTATACACATGTATACATAAACGGCCGCATAGGAGGCACCATATTACTTTCAGGCAAAAGTATAAACACAGCCTTAATAACTTTCATAAAAACATTGTGTTTACAATGGGAATACATGTCACTCAAACATAATATTCTTCGAGCACTAGGCCTCTATCAAACGAGCACCCTCGAGAACCTCTTCGAAATAGTGCTCGGCAGCCACTCGGCCTATGGCCGAACCCTGCGCCGCAACAGTGGTAGCATCCATCTCCGCCCAGTATGCTTTAACACGGGCAAGGGCCATCCGCGAGCCTTCTATGCACGCCGACCTCTTCATCGCATTGATGCGCGGCACCGCACCAAGGAACTGCTGCACTAAGCTGAAATAGTTGTTCGGCTTCGGCTTTTCCGGCCATAGCTGATCCACGACAGACCTCATGTCGAGTCCGGACAACCTATTTAGTTCGGCCCATTCGGCTAGCTGATCAGTCAATGGAAGCGGACACTCTAGAACGTTGAATTGCGACCAGAACAGCTTGTCCACTTCACGATCTGTTTGACCTTGGAAGTATTTGGCCGCATCGGCAGCGCTCGCCACCAAGTCCATATATGCGTCCACCGAACTCCACAGCCGATCCAGAGGGGCATACCGTGGATCTCCGAACTTCCTCCGTAGCATGAAGGGCTGCCCAACCGCAATATCCCCGGCTTCATGCAGCTCCTCCTTCTTCGCTCTCATAGCAGAGCGGGTGTCTTTGTTCGCCATCGTGGCCTTTTCAAGGTCCGTTGCCTTCGCTCGGTTTTCTTTTTCAAGGAACTGGCAACAGTCGGCAGTGTCTTTTAATTCTACGACCATCTTGGCCATCTTCTCTTTGCTCTCGCAATGCACGGCCTTCTCGGCTTTCAACTCTTCGGCCGCCTTCAAAGCAGCCGCATTACTAATCCTTGCTTGTTCTTTGGCTCGGGCAAGTTCCGCCCGCAAGGTTTCCACGGTGGCAGCTCCATCTGCAGTCACAACATATTAAAGATACTGGCATCATGCTGCTCTTACTATGTGGCATTCACCAGAAAATAACACTTACCCTGTGCCTCGTCAAGCCTCTTGTTAACAAGCTCGATGTCGGCATCCGCCGCATCCAGTTGCCGCTTCAGTTCGGCAAACTCATGAGTCCGGCTAGCCACCGGAGCTCCCACTACCTACACATTAAAGCGGTATGGTTATTGCCTGGGACTACGATCCTCTGTTTGCCGCCGTTCTCGGCGACAACCAGAGTCTCAGGGGCTACTATCTACACAGGGCACACCTAAAAATGTGTGGTACCATCACAAATGTACATCATTTTACGTACCTCAAAGCCCGTCAGTAGACTCATAAAGGCATCATGCAACCTGCTTTTGGCGGATGAGATCCTTTCCATCACCGTACCCATCAAGGTACGGTGTTCTTATGAGATGGCCGCTCGCTCCAACAGCTCTCTCAGCACGTCCGACCGCATACCAGTCGGTGTCGGACTCTTCTGTTTGCTCTCTTCGAGAGCCGGACGCTGGGGACTTCGGGTGACTATAGGATTATCTTCTAGCCTCACCGGATCCGGAGAGGCCCTCCGTGACGACACTTCAAAGTCGCCCGCTTCTTGAGCGGAGGAGTCCGGCGGAGGCGTTTCGCTCTCCATCATCTCCGGAAGAAGATCCCCTGAAGACGAGCTCTGCTGAGAAGGGCTATGATCCGAACTGCAATAAATACTTCGGTTATTTTCCTCAGAGGTAAGGTAGTGTATCTCCACTATTAAAGTACTTTTTGATTACTTACAGCTCGTTGGAGGGCTGATCCCCGCGCGGACTTTGTGCGGCAAGAGCACCCTCCAAGGCAGGACCCTCTGGTGGAGATTTCTTCTCCTGTATGGAAACCTTGGTTTCCAGATCTTCAGAGGTAGTCCTCTTCCTTCCCCGGGGTGAGAGAATGTCCGATTCCTCCCCTCGGTTATCCTCCCTCACGGAGGCGCTCGTTCCCTTGGTCGGAATAAGTAGCGATGGAGGCCCGCTTTCGCCCTCATTATTCCCCCCTTCGTCTTCCTTTGAGGGCTCCGGGCAAGGTGCTAGCTCGAGCATCTTTTCCAATACCGGATTTTCCAAACCCTCAGGAAGGGGGGCCGAACACAGAATCATCTCCGCCTTTGTTATCCAGTCCTGGTCAAAGAGCAATTTCTCAGAATAACGTCATGATAAATGAAAGACGGTGTGTTTGGCTAGAGGATAACTTACTTGGTCGGCAGTGTGGTTGCTGCTCAGGCCCACGTCCCCGGTAGTATCCGAACACTCTGTTTGGGATCCGAAGAATGATTTGTACATCTCCTCGTGTGTCAGGCCGAGGAAATTCTGGATAGTACGCGGCCCTTCTGGGTTGAACTCCCACATGCGGAGGGGCCGGCGTTTGCAAGGCTGGACTCGACGAACCAGCATGACTTGCGCCACCATAATCAAATTGAAATCTCCTTCGAAGAGATTTTGGATGCGGCTTTGCAGTACAGGCACGTTGGCAGGACCCCAACTCAGCCCTCTGCTAATCCATGACATCAGTTGTGGTGGAGGGCCTGAGCGGAAAGCAGGGGCAGCCACCCACTTGGCACTTGTGGGAGCTGTGATGTAAAACCACTCCTGTTGCCATAATCCGGACACCTCTGGAAAGGAACCTTTGGGCCATGGAGCTCCTGCTATCTTGCTTATTAATGCGCCTCCGCACGCTTCATACTGCCCCTCGACCATGTTTGGCTTCACGTCAAAGGTCTTGAGCCACAGGCCGAAGTGAGGGGTAATGCGGAGGAAGGCCTCACATACGACAATGAATGTCGAGATGTGGAGAAAGGAGTCCGGGGATAGATTGTGGAAATCTAGCCCGTAATAAAACATCAACCCCCTAACGAAGGGATCCAGAGTGAGGCCTAGTCCTCGGAGGAAGTGGGAGATGAACACGACATCTTCGTTGGGTTCAGGAGTAGGGACGACCTGCCCTCGGGCGGGCAGCCGATGCGAAACCTCGGCGGTCAGGTATCTGGCCTCCCTCAACTTCTTGATGTCTTCTTTCGTAACGGAGGAGGGAATCCATCGGCCTTGAAGGCTAGATCCGGACATGATTGAAGGTCCAGAGCACCTGACCTAGGCTTTGGGTGTTAGAACTCGAGGCGGGGGAAGGATTCGATTAAGCACAGGAGGGAAAAAGTAAAAGCCTTGCCCCTTTATAAAGAGGGTGAATATCAAGCATCCTCTCCGTAGCCGTTTAGGACTTGCCTATAATCTAGGAGTCCTAGACACGGTTGGGTTACCCACGCCCATATTGATGAGAATCCCGTAATAAGGGGACACGATCTCTGCTTTGACGAGACGTGTCAAAAAACTGCCTCGCGTTATGTGCGGGGCTAGTTAAAGGAAACGGTTCGAATAATCACCGGGCCATGGCATAATGTCGTGTTGCCAAAACAAATTCGCAAAATTAGATTTGCGGAAATATTATTCTCTCTACGGTGGTATGTGGAACTTATTTTGCAGGGTCGGACACTATCCTTGTATTCAAATTCTTCTGTGATGTATTCGGAGGAGGAACCCGCCTTGCAATGCCGAAGACAATACTGCGCCGGACTCATCGTCATTGAAGCCTGGTTCAGGGGCTACTGAGGGAGTCCTGGATTAGGGGGTCTCCGGACAGCCGGATTATATCCTTTGGCCGGACTGTTAGACTATGAAGATACAAGATTGAAGACTTCGTCTCGTGTCCGGATGGGACTCTACTTGGCGTGGAAGGCAAGCTAGGCAATACGGATATGTGTATCTCCTCCTTTGTAACCGACCTTGTGTAACCCTAACCCTCTCCGGTGTCTATATAAACCGGGGGGTTTTAGTCCGTAGGACACAACAACTACAACATACAATCATACCATAGGCTAGCTTCTAGGGTTTAGCCTCTCTGATCTCGTGGTAGATCTACTCTTGTACTACCCATATCATCAATATTAATCAAGCGGGACGTAGGGTTTTACCTCCATCAAGAGGGCCTGAACCTGGGTAAAACATCGTGTTCCCTGCCTCCTGTTACCATCTGCCTTAGACGCACAGTTCGGGACCCCCTACCCGAGATCCGCCGGTTTTGACACTGACAGAGGTCATGAGGAGAAGGCATCAGAAAACTCAATCACGTCTACCTCTGACGCTCGATCCTAGGAACCTTTTCCATGCACCTGGGGCCGGTCCAAGTAACCCGCCGGAAGCAAATCGGATCACGACACCCGGAGCACCGGTTCAGCCGCGTGCCATGGAACCACCTCGCATGTATACCGCTCCGCCTCATTATGCGCCAACACCACCGGGTCACTTCTCCAATCCTTTGGAAAACCTGATTGCTATGTCGGATCGTTTGGCGGCTCTCCCGATGGAAGGCGACTCTCCGACAGCAGTCGAAACACGAAGGGTGAGGGAGCTTCTTCAGACAGCTCTAGCACAGCAGGATGCGTACTCTTACAGTCGAGACAGAATCCATTCAACCCCTCGCCCGAGCCGGAGCCCGAGCTATAGCAGGCATATGGACTCAGCTGATATGTCAAGCAACGCTCAACGCCGCACCCAACCGCGCAGACATGAGCCGGTGCAGGCGGGAGCCCTTAACTTAGCGGATCAGGAGAGGATCCGACAAGAGGCTGAGCGGGTGGTTCAATTGGCGGCTGAGCAGGCGGCTCATCAAACTTTTCCGGTTTATCCAGCAACATCTGTTGAGGCAGGAGTAGCCACAAGGACCGAGGTGTTCCTTGCTTGGTGCCGGCTATACGTAATGAGCGCTTACCTAAAGACTTCAAGGGGTCTCGTAAAGTGCCTAACTACACGGCCGATTTGCAGCCTGGGGCATGGATTGAGAGTTACGAGATGGCAATGGAGCTTTTGGAGGTCAGCGATGCATCAATGGCTAAGTACTTCACCATGATGTTGGATGGAACAGCTCGCACTTGGTTGAAAGGGTTGCCGCCCAATTCCATCGGCTCATGGGCAGAGTTGAAGGCCCGGTTCATTCAAAACTTCAAAGACACATGTAAGCAACCTATGTCAATCGTGGACTTGACTAACTATAAGCAAGAGGAAGGAGGGTCCACAACCCATTGGGTGCGCCGGGTCAAGGAGATAATACATTCATCTGATAAGATGGATGCTGGTTCGGCGGTCTTAATGTTGGAGAAAAATTACCATTTTGAACCTCTGAAGCAGAAGCTGGGGTGGCTCAAGTGTGACTGCAATGACATGGGCCAGTTGATGGCGGCTCTGGTCAAGTATGCTGATTCTGACAATACCAAGGATCCCTTGTCTGATGAGGAGAAAACAGGGAAGGGAAAGAAGAACGGCAACGGCAAGGGTCGCCAGCATAACCCGGCAAATCAAGGAGGTAATAAACGTAAGGAAGACGAATTTGTGGCTAATACCAATGCACGTGGCAACAATCAATGGCACAAGGGTAGGCAACCCCCTCGGTCAGGCGGGTCAGGTCCCACCCTTGAGCAACTATTGAATGAACCTTGCCCAAGACACGGCACTCGGGAGAGGCCATCAACCCATCTGTGGAAGGACTATACGATCATGAAGGCATTTAAAAATTCAAACGCATTTGATGGAAGTCACGGGCCTAGCGGCGGTTCAGGCGGAGGCGGCTTTCATGGCCCGGGCACCGGTTCAGGTGGAGGCGGTTTTCACGGTCAAGGCCATACAAGTAACCAGGGAGGTTACAATCAACAACCCGGCCAAGGCAATCAGCAGCAATAGTCCAGATATCAGAGCAACCCAAAACTGTTGAATAGTGGGCAGTACCATGTATTTACCACTAGTTTATGCAAGAGGGACCATAAGCTTCATAAGAGGGCTGTCAATGTTGTTGAGCCGGCGATACCGCGTTATTTGAGGCGGTCTGAACAGCCTATAGTGTGGAGCAGAGAAGATCATCCTCCCCGGGTTGACAATCCGGGTCACTTAGCCTTAGTAGTGGCACCTCAGGTTGGTGGATATAAATTCACTAAAGTGCTCATGGATGGAGGTAGTAGCATCAACATCCTCTACTATGAGACGTTCCGTCGGATGGGGTTGACTCATAAGAGTCTTAAGCAATCCAATACTGTTTTTCACGGTGTTGTACCTGGCAAGTCAGCATACCCAGTTGGTAAGATTGAACTGGAAGTAGCCTTTGGGGATGAATATGATTCCAGGGCAGAGAAGTTAACTTTTGAGGTGGGTAAGATCAAAAGCCCATATCATGCTCTGTTTGGACGGCCGGCTTACGCCAAGTTCATGGCTCGGTCGTGTTATGTATATCTACAGCTCAAGATGCCGGGTTATAAGGGCACCATTACAGTGCATGGAAGCCGGAAAATAGCCCTGGAGTGTGAAGAAGGAGATGCTGCGTATGCTGAGTCTGTTTGTGCAACAGAGGAGTTAAAGTTTTATAAAGATAATGTTGACCTGGCAGACATGACGTCGTTAAAGAAGCCAACAACGGAGCATGAGCCGGTGTTGAAATTCAAATTAGCTGATGACACCAAGACGGTTGATTTCGTGCCCGGCGAGTCATCCAAGTAGTTCATCATCAGTGCCAACTTGGATCCAAAATAGGAAAGCGCGCTCATCGAGTTCATCCGTGAGAACCGGGACATCTTTGCATGGAAACCTTCTGATATGCCGGGTGTCCCGAGAGAACTCGCTGAGCACACTCTCAATATTGATCCGAAGTTTAAGCCGGTCAGACAGTTTCTCCGGCGGTTTAACAAGGAAAGACACAAGGCCATTGGAGAAGAGGTGGCCCGGCTCTTGGCGGCCGGGTTCATTGTGGAAGTTTTTCACCCAGAGTGGTTGGCCAACCCGGTGCTTGTACTCAAGAAGAATGGCACCTGGCGTACGTGTGTGGATTACACCGATTTAAACAAAGCTTGTCCAGCTGACCCTTTTGCTCTCCCTCGTATTGATCAGATCATTAATGCTACGGCGGGTTGCGCGCGTTTGAGTTTTCTGGATGCTTATTCAGGTTATCATCAGATCAAGATGGCAGTCAAGGACCAGGAGAAGACATCCTTCATCACTCTGTTTGGAGCCTTCTGCTATGTGTCTATGCCTTTTGGGCTTAAGAGTGCCCAGGCGACTTATCAACGGTGTATGCAGAATTGCCTTCACAATCAGATTGGGCGTAATGTTCATGCTTATGTGGATGATATAGTGGTGAAGTCCATAAAAGAGGAAACCTTAGTAACAGATCTGAAGGAGACCTTTGATAACCTCTGGGTCTACAATATGATGCTTAACACGGCTAAGTGTGTTTTTGGAGTCCCCACTGGCAAACTCTTGGGTTTTTTGGTATCTAATAGAGGTATTGAAGCTAACCCGGAGAAAATTAAGGCAATCACCTCCCTGGCCAAACCAGTGTGCATCAATGACGTTCAATGGCTGGCGGGTCGCGTCGCTTCTTTCAGCCGGTTCATAAGACGGTTAGGGGAGAAGGCGATGCCTTTGTATCAGATGATGAAAAAGATGGATGATTTTATTTGGAGAGATGCTGCAAACTCTGCTTTTGAGGATCTGAAGAAACAACTTGCTAAGCCACCGGTTCTTGTTGCTCCAGTTGAGAAAGAGCCGCTATTGTTATATATAGCCGCTAACACACGAGCTGTTAGTGTGGCAATTGTGGTGGAACGCAAGGAGGCTGGCAAGGAACATCCGGTCCAACGGCCGGTTTACTACGTCAGTGAGGTGTTGATTGAGTCTAAACAAAGATATCCACATTGGCAGAAACTCATATATGGGGTGTTCATGGCAAGCTAGAAGCTCAAGCATTACTTTCAAGGTCACCCAATCACTGTGGTTAGCTCTGCTCCGTTGGGAGACATCATTCAAAATAGAGAAGACACTGGACGAGTCGCCAAGTGGGCCATTGAACTTGGGTCTCATGGGTTGAAGTATGTACCATGTACTGCGATCAAATCTCAAGCGCTGGTTGATTTTATTAATGATTGGACAAAGATGCAGATGCCAGAAGAAAAACCAGACAACACGTATTGGACGATTCACTTTGATGGGTCTAGACAATTGGAAGGCTTGGGGGCTGGAGTTGTTTTAACTTCCCCTCGAGGTGACAAGTTTTGTTATGTGTTACGACTGATGTTTCCTTGCACTAACAACGCAGCAGAATATGAAGCCTTGCTCCATGGTCTTCGAATGGCCAAAGATATGAGCCTGAGCCGGGTCCGGTGTCTTGGCGATTCAGATTTGGTGGCTCAACAGGTGTCAGGCAAGTGGGATTCCAAGGACCCTCTCATGGCGGCTTATCACCGTGAAGTCGATGCTGTTGCAGGACATTTTAAAGGTTATCAGGTAGAACACATGGACCGTAGGAAGAACGAAGCGGCAGATGCTCTAAGCCGGTTGGGGTCTCAGCGTAAGCCGGTGCCACCTAACACATTTTTGGATGTTTTGCATAACCCGTCTGTTAAGTTACCTACAGAGGAAGATTTGGCCGTTCCTGACCCGAAGGCACAGTTGGTGGCGGCTCTTCACGTCATCCTAGATTGGACAGTACCATTCTTGGCTTACATGACCCGAGGCGAGTTGCCAGAGGATGAGACCCTAGCCCGACAGATAACCCGGCGCTCCAAGTCAATGACGATTTCTGACGGAGAGTTATACCATCACAACGTCTCTGGAGCGTTTCAGCGGTGTGTTTCTCCTGAAGAAGACCAAGAGATACTTCGTGAAATCCATGAAGGGGATTGTGGTCATCATGCCGGGTCAAAGTCTCTTGTGGCCAAAGCTTTTCGTCATGGTTTTTATTGGTTGACGGCTCACGCTGATGCAGAGGATCTGGTCAGTAGGTGTGATGGATGTCAAAAATTTGCACGGCGAGCACATGTACCGGCTCAAGAGTTGCGGATGATTCCAATCACCTGGCCGTTTGCGGTCTGGGGGCTTGACATGGTTGGACCTTTCAAAAGGTCTAAGGATAAAAAGACACATCTTTTAGTAGCAGTTGACCAATTCACAAAGTGGGTTGAGGCGGAGCCAGTGAGTAAGTGTGATGCAGCCACAACGGTTCAGTTCATGAAAAAGGTGACCTTTCGCTTTGGTTTTCCACACAGCATTATCACTGACAATGGCACTAATTTATCCCAAGGGGCTATGGAGGAGTTCTGTCAACGTGAGCATATCCGGCTTGACGTTTCTTCTGTAGCTCACCCTCAATCTAATGGGCATGCTGAGAGAGAAAATCAGGAAATCTTAAAAGGTCTCAAGCCCCGGCTCATGGTTCCCTTACAACGGACACTAGGTTGTTGGTTAGAGGAGTTACCCTCGGGATTGTGGAGTATTAACACCACCCCTAACAGATATATGGGTTATACATCCTTCTTCATGGTTTATGGAGCGGAAGCAGTGCTGCCTAGTGACATCCGTCATGACTCGCCTCGTGTGGCGGCTTATGTTGAAGCTAATAACGAACAAGCCAGACATGATGCGTTTGACTTATTAGATGAGGAAAGAGACTTAGCAGCGGCTCGATCAGCGATTTATCAACAGGACCTGCGCCGCTATCACAGCCGCCGGGTTAAGTCCAGGACTTTTCAAGAAGGTGACCTGGTGCTCCGGCTCATCCAGGATCTGTCAGATGCACACAAGCTATCCCACCTTGGGAAGAACCCTTTATGGTTAGCAAGAACTTCAACAACGGGTCATATTACCTCATTGACGTTCGAGAGCACAAAGGCTCACGTAAGTCGGAGGAGGAGACCCGTCGGCCGTGGAACATTGCTCAACTTCGGGCATACTACACCTAAGCCATCGGCTCTCATCATGTACATACTTTGATGTTGTATATACTATGATAAGTAATAAAGCAGGACCTCTATCCTTTTCCTTTTCAAAGATTATAAATCTTTACTCTTTTTACTATTTAAAATGACTTTTAAGGAGCTGATCATATCTGAATCAAGTCTAACCTTTTTGATCTGGCTTATGATCGTATTCGAATCTAGCTGTAAACCTCATGATCACTTGGGAGCTTCCTATTCAAACATAGATCATATTCGAACAAAAGAGAACATAGCTATCATAACCCTCTTGATCGGCTCAAAGACAAACTCACTAGGGGGCTTCTTGATCGTATCTGAATCATAGCTTAACCCCTTTTGGGCCAGACTTGGATCGTATTCAAATCAGGGTCGTTAAAAACCTCTCAAGGTCATTTGGGGGCTTCCTGTTCAAACATAGGTCGTATTTGAACCAAAGAGAACATAGCTGTCGGTACCCTCTTGATCGGCGCAACGCCAAAGCCACTGGGGGCTATTTGATCATATTCGAATCATAGCTTAACCCCTTTGGTCCGGTTTACTGATCGTATTCGAATCAGAAACCCCCAACCTTTAGTTACAAGGTTATTTATATTGTTTTCCACATGTTATTTGTCTTATTGGTCTTTTATTGTCTCAATTTTAAACAATCAGCATGGTCTTTTTGCCAGCTTGACTATTTGGCAATAAGCCGCCAAGGCATAAGAATCATCAGGCATTCAGAAGCATTGAATTCTCAAAAGGACTGAATCGTCACCTTCATCACTCGGGTCATATAAACCGGTGGTCCAGAGGTCAAAGATACATGTATGACTGTTTTTCCAAGGTTATTTCAACCCTGTTTATTTTCACGCCTAGTTCTGTTTGTCTACTATGATAAAACTTTTGGTCATGTACCGGATATTCTGACCCGTTCGGTGTTAAACCGCCAAGCAAGTATTTCCTTTGCTACAAGAACATAGCCGAAATATTACAGAGATAACCATACGTATGATGCATATATTGACCTCAGGAAGCAAAGAGTCACACACGGCGTCTTATGCACGATGGCATAGGCAAAATATGCAGTGTTTCAAAGCTAATTCTATTACAAGGCTTCGTAAAGCCCACGAAGATGGTTTTCACTCTTCCCTCGCTGGTTCATCTCCTTCTGTCAATTGAAAGCTAGGATTGGACCAGTCAAAGCCGTTCACGGCAACGAACTCTAATTCATCGTCAATCAAGCCAACCGGATCAACTTCTGGAGCAAACGTGTGTTGACGAACTGGCGGGATAAGATCTGTCACTCTGTAGAAGGAGTCGCCATCTTCTTATTCTCCAACTCAAAACCTAGCTGGTATTTATCAATATTAGTTTCATCTCCAAGGATGGTAGCTTGAGGTCGAACTCCCCTCACGCAAGCCATGAAGTCATCTTGCTCAAAGAGAGACCCGTCTTCCTTTACAGTCAGGTACCCCCTAGCTATATCCACCAGGTCTAGATCTGGCACCCAAGCCTTGGAACGGCTCAGAGCAGTCAAAGCTCCGGCTCTAGCACGGGATCGTTTGACCTCTTGGAACCTGGCGGGTAAGATTGGCAGTTTCTTCAAGACATCACTGAGCCGGTTGGGTCCTTGATTGGCGGGAGAGATAGCAGCGAGTGCTCATTGAGCACCAGTGTACAACTGCTCCACTAAGGTATAGACCGCTTTCAGTTTCGTCACGTTATCCTGGTTCAGGTTCTTGCTTCGCGGGCCTGCACATAGTTTTTCAATCAAGGGGTCAGCAGGCGGTTTATCGTCCTAGTCACAAGAAGGTGAAATAGATCAGTATAGATGGCTTACCAAAGATGGCGGGAACCATTTGAGACACCCGGTTCTTTAAACCGACCAGCTCCGTAGTAACCTCCTCAAGCGCTGCTTCAGCATTTTCGGCGCGTTGTGTTAGCAGTGTCTTCTCTTCAGCCCAGGTTTTCTTCCTGGCAGTCAAGCTGTTTCTCAATTTTTCCGTCTCAGCAAGACTTAATTGAAGCTTAGAGTCAGTAGCCTTGATTTCTGCCTCCTGATCTGCCAGCCGGATCTTGGCATCAGTTAATTGCGAACCTAATTCAGATAAGGCGTTCTACAAAACATACATAGGTGTGTCAAGGTTCAAATTAAAGTTCAAAAGGCAAGATTCAAGTCTCAAGTGCTTTGCACTGCAAAACCACTTGACACTTGGGGGCTAATGTATGCCAAACAATTTCTTATGACTAATACATTTCAAGTCCCAAGTACCTTACAAAGTAACAACACTTGGCACTTGGGGGCTAATGCATAATATTCAGAAAGTCTCTCAAGATTAAGCCGGATTACGATATTTGTTGGGTTCGGTACAAGACAGTTATGAACTTAAAAGTACCGGCTCATTTATGATCAAGTGAACCGGCCCTTGGGGACTACATGTGAAGTTTATTCTACTTTATTGGACTTTAGAAAAATCTAAATGTAAAGATTTAGCCTATATCATAAGTCTACATATCATTCAGGTTTTATCATAATCTACAGACTTGGGGGCTGGCAGAATATAAGTAAGCCGGAAAAACATACCTCATACTTCAGCTGCAACTGCTTGACCATTTCGATTTCCGAATCACGGCTGGAGTGCACATGGCTGAGATAGCCGGACAATATGTCATTGGCGTTCAGATGGCTATAATGAGAAATATCAAAGGGCACTTTCTGTCTCTCCAGGGCCTCTTGTTTAGCAGTGTGACGGGCCAACACAGTGGGATTCCTCGGCTCAACAAAGCGGCTTTCAGTGATCAAAACGTCCTGGGCAGACGGTGATGGCGGGTTGGCCGAGCTGGATGGTCCGGTAGCAGAAGGATTAATGATGGTATCGTCAGCTGACGTCTCAGGAGGATCTGATTGAGTATTGGCAGCCGGGTCTTCTGGTGCTTCAGTTTGAGGGGGAGAAGGTGGCATGGTCGGTTCAGGTGCAAGGACTGACGGGTCTTCCGCCGGCCTAGTCACCTTGGCTTTCTTGGACTTGGCTTGGCCACTAAGAAAGATGTTATGAAACAGTTAGTATAAAGAAGCAGTTTGAAAGACACGGAGGAAAGATGATTTCTTCCTTACCCAGGGGAAGTCTTAAAAGCCGGGAATTGAGTTTGAGATGAGTCGCCAGAAGAGCGAGACACCTCCTGCAAAGATAAAAATAAAGTTAATAATGCAAGGGAGAAGATCCATTAATGAAAAGTAAAAGACGAAGAAATAAACCTCATTCGGGCGTTTTTGAGGAGTTTGTTGAAGAATGGAAGGTGGTTCATCGTCGTTCCGGGCCTGATGGCGGCTCTCGTGTTGTTGCTTTTTTAAAAGAAAATGAGGGTCCAGATAAGCCAAAGGGTGTGAAAACCTTACTTTCCAGGTTACGACTCGAAGTTTCTGTCTTGGCAAATGGGCTGAGTCGGAGGAAATAGTTACCTCTTCTTCCACGGCCTGACTGGCCCCCGTGTCGTCCTGGTAATGATTAGTGTTAATAAGATTATTAAAAAGCTGGCCAAGGGAGTCAAGGGCTACCTCCGACTCAGAAGTATCATCGTCAAGCTTCAACAGATCCTCGGCGGTGCTCTTCTTCTTCTTCTTAGATCTCCGGGTCATCTTCTTGGCGGTTATAGCGGCGGCTTTAGCTTTCTTGGCGGCTTCGTGGTTGTACTTGGCTTTCCAGAAATCAGATTTGGCCTATAAGAAAATAAGCAAGATGAAAGGTCATGCAGGTATTTAAAACACCTGAGAAAAATACAAAGAGGAAGAGAGCAGATGTTTTTTACCTCTGACACCGGGTTAAGCTTGCAGAAGGGGTTTAACCCGACTTTACTACAATCTTCGCATTTGCCGTTACCAGAAGGGTTGACATTGAAACAATATCTTCTTCAGTTAATTGAATGGAGTTGTGACGAAGAGAGTCGTCTAGGCCTCCACCGTATTCATACATCAATTTGGATCGGCGGCTTAGAGGGATGACCCACCATGCAACCCAGCAATGGGTCAAGTCAACTCCGGTTAAGTCGTTCCCCAATAAAGCGTTAATCCTTTTAATGGATGGAATCAGCTTCTTGCGTTCGGTGGCAGTGAGTTTGTCAAGGAGTGCAAACTTGGAGTCAAGACGCTCTGCGCAATAACACGACAGTGGCTTCTCATTTGCTGGTGAAGTGTCTTGACAATAGAACCAAGTCTGATTCCAGTCCTTGGGATGATTCGGCAAGACTATTAGGGGGAAGACGGCACCCTGTCGACGCTGAATTGAGATACCCGCAAGTTCCAAGCTAGGGCCATTGGTGCACTCGTTCTGGCGGTTCAGATAAAAATACTCTCTAAAGAGTTCCACAGTCGGTTCTTCTTGAAGGTACGCCTCGCAGAGAACTTGGAAGTTGCAGATATCGGATATGGAATTAGGCCCGATGTCTTGAGGGTGGAGTTTGAAAAAATGGAGGACATCTCTGAAGAACTTTGAGCCGGGTGGTGAAAAGCCACGGTTCATGTGATCAAAAAAGACGATAACTTCACCATCTTTTGGATTGGGCCATTCCTTGTCCGGGTCAGGTGCACGGTAAGACATAACATTCTTCCCTGGCAAAAAACCTATGGTAAAGAATTCTTTCAGGTTGTCCTCAGTAACTATTGAGGGAACCCAGTTGCAGACAGTCGGTGCTTTGGACGGCATGATGTTCAAAAGACAAACTGAAAAGAAAGCAACATGCCGGCTTAATTCAATGATAATGATGCAATTAAGTGATGATGGTACAGGGTAGTAATGGTGGCTTATGTAAGGGCTAATGTCATATAAGGAAAAGTAAGCCGGCGCAATAAGCCGCCATGACTACAGATATTTGAGAAAGCAGATTCGGCTAAGTGTTGAGACAAACAAGTTTCCTAATTGCTTGATATTATTCCAGATCAAATGGCTATTCAAAATGGAAAAAAATTTAGACCTAAAAGTTTAGCGCAGATGAGTTTGTGAGTCCTAATGAGGCCTTTATACTGGGAAAAGGGATCTACTGGTGTCAAGAGTAGGCACAAAACAACTACCGCAAAAGCATATATCTCTTTTGGGATCAAGAAGAGGCTGCGGTGGAAGAACTACGGAGAAACTCCGATGAACTACGAAGAATATGCAGAAACCTAGAAAGTCCTAATGCAGATCTGAGGAACAAGAAGGGAAATGCTTACAGCCACCGACGGTGTCCTGGACTAAGGGGTACTCACCACGTCATCTCCCGATCTGTTAGATTGGGCCGAGGACCCCCATGGCCGTATACTCATGGGCTAGTTCGGACAGCTGCCGCATACAAGGAAGATTCCACAAGACTTGGTGATCAAGACAAGGACTTCTCCCCACCAGCGTATTCGGATAGGACTCTTGTTATCCTAGGCCTCTGGTGCATTATATAAACCGAGGCCAGGCTAGTCAATAGACATATACAACAATCATAATCATAGGCTAGCTTCTAGGGTTTAGCCTCTACGATCTCGTGGTAGATCACCTCTTGTAATACTCATATCATCAAGATCAATCAAGCAGGAAGTAGGGTATTACCTCCATCGAGAGGGCCCGAACCTGGGTAAACATTGTGTCCCCTGTCTCCTGTTACCATCGATCCTAGACGCACAGTTCGGGACCCCCTACCCGAGATCCGCCGGTTTTGACACCGACAGCCACAGATCTTCCGTGGAAGGTTGCCATCTTTTTTCTGGACTAATTCCGGTCGATGCAGCGACCGAAGTCGACGGAGGTGAGGTGTTCTCTGGCAGTGGCGGAGCTCGAGCAGCGGCGAAGGTTGCGAGAGGAGGAAGACGAAGAAGAGGGAAGAATGAGAAATATCGGAGCGTGCCTATTTATAAGGGAATAAGCGAACAGGCGGGTGCAAAAATCGAGGAGACCCAAATAATGATTATCCAACTAAACGGACGCCTCGATTCTCGGAAGGTATTAAAGAATAAAGATCCATTGAGAGATGACGTCACAATGGTTTTTTGTGTTTTCAAGAAATGACGTCATGGCGGGTTATAAAAATTTCTGCGAAGAAAGGAAGATGGATTTTTTCTAAGTATTGAAGATTAACAAAGAACAAAGTTCAAAGTCAACCTGGGGCCTAATGTTGGGGATATAGCTATCAGTTATGACCCGCCCAGGAGGGGCCGGGTCAGTCCCAATGACGGGTCACAAAGGAAGCCCAGTAAACATTCAAGGCGATAGTTTATTAAGGCTTATAGAAGGCCTAAGCCCAGAGGCGGCTTAAGGCCCAATATTGTAAACCGCTGTATGTAAGGAAAGACTTGTAAGGAAAGGCATGTAAGAAAAGTCACCGAGCCAGACACGCTTTATGAGCCGGCCGGGGCTCTGTAGGCCGCCAGGTGTCAACCCGTGTATATAAGGGGATGACCCGGTGGCGGCTTAGGGCAAGAAACAGAAGATCGATAACCAAGCCGACGGATTAGCCTCTTGGTGATCGAAACCCCAGCAATTCCAACACAACTAGACATAGGCTTTTACCTTCATCATAAGGGGCCGAACTAGTATAAAACCTCTCGTGTCCTTTGTCCCGATTAACCCCTTCAAGCTTCCTAGTTGCGATGGCCCTATGACTAAGTCCTTTTGCTAGGACATCTGCCGTGACAATTCCACGACAGCTTCCAAGCGAGTTCGGGCAAGGCCCCATTCGAAATTCTCTATGGCAGAAAGTGCCACACTCCTCTCAATTGGTCAGAGACTGGTGAACGCCAACTTCTTGGCAACGACTTGATCACAGAAGCTGAAGAAATGTGTAAAGTCATCCGTGAAAATCTCAAAGCCGCGCAATCGCGCCGGAAGCGTTACTATGATAGCAAGCACCATGACTTGGCTTTCGAGATCGGAGACCGTGTCTACCTCCGCGTCTCTCTAATGAAAGGCACTTGTTGCTTCGGTATCAAAGGGAAGCTTGCCCCTAGATACATGGGTCCTTTCAAGATCATTGGTAAAATAGGCAACCTCGCCTATCAACTTGAGCTTCCGTCCAAATTCGCCAATGTGCACGATGTGTTTCATGTGTCACAACTTCGCAAGTGCTTCAAGACTCCTGAGCGCACTATCAACTTTGAAGAGATTGATCTCCAAGAAGATCTGTCTTATCATGAGCGTCCCGTTGCTATTCTTGAAGAAACCGAGCGCAAGACTCGCAATAAGTCAAGCAAATTCCTGAAAGTGAAGTGGTCACACCATTCCGACCGAGAAGCCACATGGGAGCGCGAGGATCACCTCCGTTCTGAATATCTAGAGTTCTTTCAGTCCTAGATCTCGGGACGAGATCCTCTTGTAGTGGTGGAGTGTTGTAACACCCCGGATGTAACTTGCCATATTTGTAACTCCGACTCTTGCCATTTTCGGCTTTATGTTATGAGATTCCCTTCGTGGTTGGGTTTTTGTCTTTCGTTTTGCAATTTGCTCATGTCATGAATTTCATATCATGTCATCATGTGCATCGCATTTGCATTCGTGTTCGTCTCATGCATCGAGCATTTTCCCCGTTGTCTGTTTCGCAATCCGACACTCCCAGATGCACCGGCGCACCCCTCTTGTCTCTTTTCGTGAGAGGGAGTTAAACATTCTCGGAATGGGCCGAGATTTTCCAAGTGGCCTTGGTACACCACCGGTAGACCGCCTGTCAAATTTAGTTTCATTTGGAGGTCGTTTGATCCCCCAATGGTTAACCGGGTAACCGCAAAGGCCCCTTGTGTGTTGCAGCCCAAGACCCCTCCAAAACAGCCCTATAACCCATCTAAACCATCTCCATGTTCTCCGCCGTCGGATCACGATCGTGTGGCGAAAACCGCACCTCATTTGGACATTCCTACCTCCTTCTACCTATAAATATGTGCATCTCCCCCGAAATTCGGGTCCAAAACCCTAGTCTAGCCTTCTCCCGCCGCCACCGGATGCGTCCGCGACAGCCGGACACGTCCGCCGCCGCCGCTCGGCGAATCCCGTGCCGCCACGTGTCCTCCCGTGCCACCGCCACCGTGCCGTCCGCCCGCGGCCCGAGGCCAGCCCGCTCGGCCCGCGCATCGCCGCCGCCCGCGCCCAAAGAGCCCGCCGCCGCCGACTGTCGCCTCCGCCGCCAACGCCAACCGCGCGCCGCCCGTCTTCCTCGCCGGCGGTCGCCGCCACTCGCCGCCTCCCGGTGCACGCTGCACCTCCCGCGCCTCCCCACGCCACTGCCATCGCCAACCGCCGCCGCCCGGTGCGCGCCTCCGCCACCCGCGCCGCCGTCTCCTCCTCGCCGCGCCGTCCTCCCCGGCCTCCTCCACGCCTCACCGGAGCCGAGTTTGCCGGAGCCGGATCCGCAGCGGGGTGGACCAGATCCACCGGGTGCCCCAACCAAACGCCACGCTGCCGTCCCGGATCCCTCTGTCCCGTTGACTTTTTCGGAGGGTGAGATTTCACTAAGTCCCGAAACCCCCTGATATTTTTATGCTACCTTTGACATGTCGTATCTCGGTGACCGTAGCTCCAAATCTTGCATATGATATGTCAAATTGTTCGTCTCATTGAGCTCTTCATGTTAGCAGCATATCCATGCATGTTACTGTCCACTATGAAGCCATTTTTGTTGTGACAAGAGTGCTATAAAATTTTAGTTGCTGTTACTTGTCAGATCATGGTGATTTGTTATTTTTGTTGCATCTGATGTGTGTATTCTATAAGCAAGAGGTCTACATGTGTTTTGAACTATAACATATCCTATTTACAGAGCTGCAAGTCTTGTATTTTTGTGATCTATGTGGTGACTAGCACAAGCATGCAAACTAGGCTCCGTGATGTTGTTGTTTTCAGGGACGTAGGTTTTTGCTAAGTCCTTTTCCTGTTGTTATTTTGATGTCATGTATACTTGATGCTACCATGAGATCCATGCTTATTTTGGTATACTTCAGTAAGGATGTTTTGAACATGTGGTTACGCACTATCCATCCATGCACCTGATTGCAATTATAGAACGCTCTAGCATGTCTTTACCTTGCTCTACTTTTGCTATAAAATGTTCCTGGCAGATTGTTAACATGTTAATCATTATTTCCATGGTTGTTGCTAGTGATCCATGCATCTTATGAACTTTCTTTTGCCATGGATAGCTTCATGAACATGTCATATTGCTATTGGTATGCTTATGTTGTCATTTAATGCTTTGTGGTGAGTGGCATGAGCTCGCAAAGTTGCTATCATAAATCTGTTTATGCCATGCTCCGTTTTGCTTCTAAGTCTGAAACTATTAATAAAACTTGCTATGTTTACATGAGTGCCATCATATCTTCTGTGCCTTTTTGGCTCATGTTCAGTAAGGGACTTTTGTTATATACATTTAGTAGAATCATGCCATGCCTTTGTTTGCTATGAGGTGTTCCTGTAGCATGTTGTTCGCTTGCTCTAAACAGTGCTTCCTGATGTTGTTTTTGACATGTTAGTATTTTCACTAAGTCTGTGAAGCTGATATCTTTTGCACTTTTGCCATTCTTGTTTGAACCTGTTCTAATGTGATTTAGCCGTAGCTCAGTGTTCATGTTTTGTCAAGCATTTCTTGTACATCACTAGCATATCCTTTGTTGCTATGTTCGAGTGGAGTAGCTTAGTTTCTTGTTGCGTCCTAAGTGCTATCATGCTGTTAATCGCAGATTTGCGTCATTCTTGTTTTTCTTGCCATTTGCAAACCGTGCATCCATTTCCGGTGATCTTTATATTGATTTCAACCAAAATCATCTCATCTTTCTAGCGGCATACTTGGTTTGACAAGTTGATGCCTTTATCATTCTTTCCCTTCCGGAGCACGCATATGCATTGCATATCATGCCTTGTATTGCATCATGTTGCTTGTGCATTGCACCGTGATTGATTGTTATTCTATTGCTTGTGTTCTTGCTTTGGGTAGAACCGGGAGACGAGTACGTGAACGAGGAACCTGTTGAGTACGCTAACGAGGATCAAGCTTTCGCCAACTCTGAGAACTTTGCAGGCAAGATGACCATACCCTCGAAATCACTTATATCTTTGCTTTGCTAGTTGTTCGTTCTATCGCTATGTCGCGCTACCTACCACTTGCTATATCATGCCTCCCATATTGACATGTCAAGCCTCTAACCCCACCTTCCTAGCAAACCGTTGTTTGGCTATGTTACCGCTTTTGCTCAACCCCTCTTATAACGTTGCTAGTTGCAGGTGAAGCTGAAGTTTGTTCCATGTTGGAACATGGATATGTTGGGATACCATATTATCTCTTATTTTAATTAATGCATCTGTATACTTGGTAAAGGGTGGAAGGCTCAGCCTTTTTCTTGGTGTTTTGTTCCAATCTTGTCACCTTAGATTCCGTCATACCGGTGTTATGTTCCTTGATTTTGCGTTCCTTACGCGGTTGAGTGTTATGGGAACCCCTTGACAGTTCGCTTTGAATAAAACTCCTCCAGCAAGGCCCAACCTTGTTTTAACATTTTCCACCTAAGACTTTTCCCTTGGGTTTTCGCGAGCCCGAGGGTCATCTTTATTTTAACCCCCCAGGCTAGTGCTCCTCTGAGTGTTGGTCCAAACTAGAGCACCGTGCGGGACCGTCCCTTGACAACTTGGGTTATATTGGTACTTGTATGCTTAGCTTATCCGGTGTGCCCTGAGAACGAGATATGTGCATCGGGATTTGTCGGCATAGTCGGGTGGTCTTGCTGGTCTTGTTTTGCCATTGTCGAAATGTCTTGTAACCGGGATTCCGAGACTGATCGGGTCTTTCCGGGAGAAGGAATATTCGTCATTGACCATGAGAGCTTATGATGGGCTAAGTTGGGACACCCCTGCAGGGTATAAATTTTTGAGAGTCATGCCCGTGATTATGTGGCAGATGGGAATTTGTTAATATCCGGTTGTAGAGAACTTGACACTTAACTTAATTAAAATGAATCAACCGCGTGTGTAGCCGTGATGATCTCTTTTGGGCGGAGTCCGGGAAGAGAACACAGTCTTGTGTTATGCTTGAACGTAAGTAGTTTCAGGATCACTTCTTGATCACTTCTAGTTTCTCGGCCATTGCGTTTCTTCTCTTCTCGCTCTTATTTTCGTATGTTAGCCAACATATATGCTTAGTGCTTGCTGCAGCTCCACCTCACTACCTTCTCCTACCCATAAGCCTAAATAGTCTTGATCTCGCGGGTGTGAGATTGTTGAGTCCTCGTGACTCACGGGTACTTCCAAACAGTTTCTGGTGCCGAGGATATCAGTGCAGGTGATGCTACCGAACTCAAGTGGGAGTTCGACGAGGATCTAGGTCGTTACTATGTTTCTTTTCCTGATGATCAGTAGTGGAGCCCAGTTGGGACGATTGGGGATCTAGCATTTGGGGTTTATCTTCCTTTATTCGGATTTGACCATAGTCGGTCTTTGAGTGTATTTGGATGATGTATGAATTATTATGTATTGTGTGAAGTGGGGATTGTAAGCCAACTCTTTATCCCTTTCTTATTCAGTACATGGGATTGTGTGAAGATTACCCCTCTTGCGACAAAACTACCATGCGGCTATGCCTCTAAGTCGTGCCCCGACACGTGGGAGATATAGCCGCATTGTGGGTGTTACAATGATGGAGACTATGACCACAAGTCAGGATGAGACTCCGGATGAAAAAAGAAAAGAAAAAAGAGGCCAAAGAGCCCAAAATAAATTTAAAAAATGAGAGAAAAAAGAGAGAAGGGGCAATGTTACTATCCTTTTACCACATTTGTGCTTCAAAGTAGCACCATGATCTTCATGATAGAGAGTCTCCTATGTTGTCACTTTCATATACTAGTGGAAAATTTTCATTATAAAACTTGGCTTGTATATTCCAATGATGGGCTTCCTCAAATTGCCCTAGGTCTTCGTGAGCAAGCGAGTTGGATGCACATCCACTTAGTTTCTTTTTGAGCTTTCATAAACTTATAGCTCGAGTGCATCCGTTGCATGTCAATACCTACTCACTCACATTGATATCTATTTATGGGCATCTCCATAGCTCGTTGATATGCCTAGTTGATGTGAGACTATCGCCTTCTTTTTGTCTTCTTCACAACCACCATATTCTGTTCCACCTATAGTGCTATGTTCATGGCTCACGCTCATGTATTGTGTGAAAGTTGAAAAAGTTTGAGAACATTATGAAACAATTGCTTCGCTTGTCATCGGTGTTGTGCATGATTTGAAAATTTTGTGTGATGAATATGGAGCATAGCCAGACCATATGATTTTGTAGGGATAAGCTTTCTTTGGTCATGTTATTTTGAGAAGACATAATTGCCTTGTTAGTATGTTTGAAGTATTATTGTTTTTATGTTAGTATTAAACTTTTGTTTTGAATCTTATGGATATGAATATTCATGCCACAATAAATAAAAAATTACATGGATAAATACGTTAGGTAGGATTCCACATCAAAAATTCTGTTTTTATCTTTTACCTACTTGAGGACGAGCAGGAATTAAGCTTGGGGATTGTAACGCCCCGAGACCGATGCGCCAGGTGTCTTCCAGTTATTCGCCGTCATTGCCATGTCATTCGCGTGTGTGTTGCATCTTGCCATGTCATCATGTGCATTGCATCATCATGTTTTTCAAAACTTGCATCCGTCCCGGTCTCCCAGTTTTCTCTGTTGTTCGTTTTGACATCCGATACTCTCTCTTGCACCCATTGCACCTCTCAGTCCTTGTTTCGTGAGCGGGAGAAAAACGTTCTCGGAATGGGCCGAGATTTGTCGAGTGGCCTTGGTATATCACCGATAGAACGCCTGTCAAATTTCGTTCCATTTGGAGGTCGTTAGATGCTCCAACGGTTGACCGTGTAACCGTGAAACCCCCTTCTCTTTGCAGCCCACCACCCCTCCACAATAGCCCACTAGCCCATCTAAACCCCCTCCATGCTCTCCGTCGTTGGATCACGATCGTGTGGGCGAAAAACGCACCTCATTCGGACTCTCCTAGCTCCCTTTACCTATAAATAGGCCCTCCCCCTCCATTTTCGCGGACGAAAGCCTAGATCTCTCCCTCCCCGCACCGCCAGACATGTCCGCCCAGCGGTCGGACACGTCCGCCCGAAGCCCCGCAGCCAATTCCACCTCGCCACGTCGCCTCCACCGCGCCCCACTTCACCGCCAGGCTGCGAAGCCCAGATCGGGCCACGCTGGGCCCGAGAGAGCCCCGCGCCTCGCCACCTCGCCGGCGCTTCGCCGGAATCGCCGCCGCCCTCGCTGGAATCGTCGCCCGTGCCTGCGCATCCTCCCGTCGACCGCGCCCCACACCGAAATGCGCTGCCCCACCACCTCCGTCGCCCATCTTTGCCTGCCCGCCTCCTTGCCGGTTCCGACGGCCGATGTCGCGCCGCCCTTCGCCGTCGCATCGCATTGCGGCGCCGCTGCCGCCGCCTCTGCGCCAGATCCGCCGCCCTGCGTGAGCCTCGCCGCCGTTCCGCCCTGTCATGGCCGGATCCTCCCATTCCCCGTGCCCCCGTTGTTTCGTCCACCGAGGACCGTTGCCGACGCCCCTCTTCGCCGGCAGTGTCGCCGGCCTCGTCCTCGATCGGGCGGGACGACGTCGACCCTGCATGGGCCGATGCTCCCAAGGCCCAGCTCGTCGGCCTCCCTAGACCAGCGCATCAACCTGGGCCTCGACCCGCTAAGGTGAAGCCCAGCCACCCTTCTTTGACGCCCTGCCCGTAGTTTACTACCCAGCGCTCATCATGTTTTTTTCTTCTGGAAATGGCCAAGTCTGGGAAAATCAGCATCATGTATGCGTGTTTGGAAGGTCATAACTCTGTGCATGTGTGCTCGAATGTTATGTTCTTTATATCAAAATATTCATCTCGTGATGCTCTACATGTTAGTGTCTTTTGCATGCATGTTAGGATGCATTATGCCATGTTAATCCCTGTTGCAAGAGTGTTATATGATGTTAACTGCTGGAACTTATCGTAACTTGCTGATTTGTCTTTTTCTTTGCATTTTGTGTGTGCATCTTTTGTGCATCATGTCTACATGTTTTAGGGGCATATTCATGCCATATTTACAGTGGTGCAATCCATATATTTTTATGTGATGTATGGTGACTAGCACACGCTTGTGAAGTGTGCTACTTAATGTTGCTGATTTCTGAGACTTAGTGGATTTTGCTAAGTCTGTAACTGTTACATTGTGATGCCTTGTTAACTTGAAGCTACCATCTGTTCCATGCATATTTTGATGAACTTCAGTAATGGTGGTTTGATTTCCAGGTTATGCTATATCATGCTATGCCTTTGGATGCCTCATATATGTCCTGTAGT
Organism: Triticum urartu; assembly: GCF_056163025.1. Taxonomy (NCBI): domain Eukaryota; kingdom Viridiplantae; phylum Streptophyta; class Magnoliopsida; order Poales; family Poaceae; genus Triticum; species Triticum urartu. Next base: position 164,538,171 of record NC_141876.1, on the reverse strand, counting down.
ATATGTTTTCATTGACATGAACATGCCTATATGATGTTCCAGATTTCTGTTAACTTCATGATGCCATGTTGTGAGCTTGATATTGATTGATCTATGCCTCTTTTGGAGATGCTCCTTTTACATGTATTGAAATATGATATGAGTACTTTGTCCACATGCCAAGTTTGATAATTGTGGACTTCATATGACCTTTGTTCCATGCTTGTAAACATGCTATGTTGTTGTTGATGATTTGCTGAAACTGTTATAACATGCAATCTTGTCTTGATGGTTCCCACTAATCCATGAGTCATATGTATATGATGCCTTTATGTTATTTGTCCCTTGTTATGTGTAATTTGATGCCATGCCATTGGTTGTCATTCTAACTTGCTGTAGCTTGTCTCTTTCTTTCTCTCAAGTTGCCATAATGCTAAATTTGTCATCCTGTTAATAGCATGTTCCATTTTGCAAAGCATCATTGTGATTACTCCATGCTTCATATGAATTTGTGCCCATAGACTAATTTGAATTATATCATGTCTACTACATGTCCATGTCTTTTGCATCCTTATTATAGTTGCTATGCTTGTTGTTATGTGCCTCCAAAGTCAGCATCATAATGTTATGTTTTGCATTCCCAGAGTTCTTCTAAGTCTGGGAATCATCTTATATCATGTTGTGTCTTGGCTTGTTGAATGCCATTGATCTATGGGCCATATGGAGATGCTTAGTAATCATGTTTTGCCATCTTTAACATGTACTTAAGTTTCATGCTCTTGCTTGTTATGATCTTGCACTGTATCATCATTGTTTCATGCCTCAACATGTCTATATGTTATTTCTGCCTACTTGTATGCCCTGTTTTTCACTAAGTCATAATCTGTGTTATTAAGTTACCTTTTGCATTGATCATCTTGGATTAATCTTGATGCCTATGAACCTGAACCTTAAATGTTATTTGAAGCATGTAACCTGTACTTTGAGTGCATATCAGGTTTGTGTCCATGTGATACCTGTAGCATGTTGTTTCCTTGATTACAAAGTGCTTAGTTGTTGTTTTTGGCAGATTGTGTTTGAATCTTGTATATATGGAGTGTATGTGTTGAACCGTGGATCCGTTTTGAGCATGCTCTATATGAAACTTACTTAGTTTTGCATGTAGTTTCATGTTACCTTATTGCATCTATGTTTTGGAGTGTTTGTGATGTTGTTTTGCTTGCATTTGCATCAATGCCATGTTTAACTTGTTTTGCTCATATCTTCTAGGCCGTAGCTTTGAATTAAACGAACTTTATATGTAACTTGACTAGAAAACCGTTTAGATCATCTTTGTGCACTTTAACTTAATGTTTAACAACTTCAACTTTTTGTTCTAATCAGATCTGGACCAATTTCGAAATTTGCATATGAGGACTTAACGAAATTGTTCTATGTTGTTTCCGGTCTCATTTAAACTTGCTTTGATGTGTTGCTCTTGTGTGCATCATCTCTTGCCATGAGTAGCTTCATGTAGCCTTGTCTTGCATCATACTTGGTTGAGAATCATGTCATGCTTATGTGTTGTGTGTTTACCATGTTGTTTGCTTCTTTCTGGTTGTGCTCCTTCTCGATAGTTCCTATTTCGTTGCGATTGTGAGGATTCGTTCGACTACGCTTGGTTCGTCTACGTGGCTTCATCTTCTTCATGGACTCGTTCTTCTTCGTAGCGGGATTTCAGGCAAGATGACCGTCACCTTGGATCTCACTACTATCTTTGCTATGCTAGTTGTCTCGATGATATGGCTATGTCGCGCTACCTACCACTCGTTTATCAAGCCTCCCAAATTGCCATGAAAACCTCTAACTTTTTCACCCTTCCTAGCAAACCGTTGTTTGGCTATGTTACCGCTTTCCTCAATCCCTCTTATAGCGTTGCTAGTTGCAGGTTATTCCATGTTGGGACATGGATATCATGAACTTTGTTGGGATATCACAATATCTCTTATTTAATTAATGCATCTATATACTTGGTAAAGGGTGGAAGGCTCGGCCTTATGCCAGGTGTTTTGTTCCACTTTTGCCGTCCTAATTACCGTCATACCGGTGTTATGTTCCTTGATTTTGCGTCCCTAACACGATGAGGGGCATGGGACCCTCTTGACAATTTTCTTTGAATAAAACTCTTCCAGCAAGGCCCAACATTGGTTTTACCATTTACCTATCATCACCTACACTTGCATAGGGACTTGCCGGCCCCCGTGGATTTTTATTAGCCCCCCCCCCCGGGCCAGTGCTCCTCTGAGTGTTGGTCTGAACCGAGCAGACCGCAGGGACACCTCGAGGAAACTTGAGGGTTGGTTTTACTCGTAGGATGTCTCATCCGAGTGTGCCTTGAGAATGAGATATGCGCTGCTCCTGTCGGGATTTGTTGGCACATTTGGGCGGTCTTGCTGGTTTTGTTTTACCATTGTCGAAATGTCTTGTGCACCGGGATTCCGAGTCTGATTGGGTGTCCCGCGATGGAGGATTGTGTCCGCGGATCGTGAGCTTGTCATGGGCTAAGTTGGGACACCCGTGCAGGGTTTAAACTTTCGAGAGCCATGCCCGCGGTTATGTGGCAGATGGGAATTTGTTAATATTCGGTTGTAGAAGACTTGAAGTTAACTCTTTTAAAATACACCAACCGCATTGCGTAACCGTGATGGTCTCTTTTCGGGGAAGTTCGAGAAGAGAACACGGTTTGGGTTATGTGTGAGCTTAAGTAGTTCAGGATCACTTCTTGATCATTTCTAGTTTGCGACCGTTTGCGTAGTTTCTCATCTTACTCTTGTAATCGCAAGCTAGCCACCATACATTGCTTAGTCGCTGTTGCAACCTCACCAGTTTACCCCTTCCTTACCCATTAAGCTTTGCTAGTCTTGATACCCATGGTAATGGGATTGCTGAGTCCTCGTGGCTCACAGTTTACTACACCAACAGTTGCAGGTACAGGTTATGCGATGATCATGACGCGAGAGTGACGTTTATTGTTTTGGAGTTCTTTTTCTGCTTCTTCTTTGTCCGAGGGATAGGTTTCTGGTCGACAGCCTGGGCTAGCAGGGTGGATGTCGTTTGAGCTTTTGTTTATGTTTCATCCGTAGTCGGATGTTGATCTTATGTATGTATTGATGTATTCTTGCGGCATTTGTATGCCTTGTATGTATCCCCATCTATTATGTAATGTTGATGTAATGATATCCACCTTGCAAAAGCGTGTCAATATGCGGTTCTATCCTTGGTGGGACCTTCGAGTCTCTTTAGGATAGTATCACATATTGGGCATGACAAGTTGGTATCAGAGCCTGGACCGACCATAGGAGCCCCTTATTTGATCGTGTAGTTTGGTCGTTGTTGAGTCTAGAAGAAAACTTTTTCGAAGTCTAGTTATATCGGAGAGTAGGTTTCTTTTTACTCCTCAGTCCCTTCGTCGCTCTAGTAAGGAAGCCTGACGTAGGTGTTTTGAACTACTCCTCTTCCCCTTCAAATTTCTTTTAGGATCACGCAGTTAGTTTTCATTCGTTGCGATGCCAGCTCTTTTCATCCAGTGCTTTTCTCATCATGTTGATTCGATCCTCGTAGTGTTTTGCGAGATCGGTTCTAAGTTCCTTCTCAATGACGTTGTTCCCCCGTCCGAAGTTGTCCTTGTTTTTCCCACCCGCCCACCCCTTTTCTTCTTGAAGCCGGAGCTCGTAATCGAGTATCCATCCTACTAGTGTGAAGCCTTTGCATTCTTTCCTCACTTATTTCAACCGGTGTTTTTCCTCTTCAAATTATTCGTTGATTCCCCGTTCCAAGTTGCCTTTGTTTTACCCGCCCTCCCACCCTTTTTATTCCCAGAGTCTGAGCCTCTATTCGGGCATCAATTTCATTCGTGCGGAGTCTCTTCAGTCTTTCCTCAGTTGTCTCAACCGGTGAATGCCCTAGGTCTTCGTGAGCAAGCGAGTTGGATGCACGCCCATTTAGTTTCTTTTTGAGCTTTCATAAACTTATAGCTCGAGTGCATCCGTTGCATGGCAATCCCTACTCACTCACATTGATATCTATTGATGGACATCTCCATAGCCCGTTGCCTAGTTGATGTGAGACTATCTCCTTTTTGTCTCCTCCACAACCACCATATTCTATTCCTCCTATAGTGCTATGTCCATGGCTCACGCTCATGTATTGCGTGAAAGTTGAAAAGTTTTGAGAACATCAAAAGTATGAAATAATAGCTTGGCTTGTCATCGGGGTTGTGCATGATTTGAATATTTTGTCTGATGAAGATGGAGCATAGCCAGATTATATGATTTTGTAGAGATAAGCTTTCTTTGGATTTGTTATTTTGAGAAGACATAATTGCCTTGTTAGTATGCTTGAAGTATTATTGTTTTTATGTCAATATTATACTTTTGTTTTGAATCTTATGGATATGAATATTCATGCCACAATAAAGAAAACTTACATGGATAAATATGTTAGGTAGGATTCCACATCAAAATTTTTGTTTTTATCATTTACCTACTTGAGGATGAGCAGGAATTAAGCTTGGGGATGCTTGATACGTCTCCAACGTATCTATAATTTTTTATTGTTCCATGCTATTATATTATCTATTTTGGATGGTTTATATGCATTAATATGCTACTTTATATTATTTTGGGGACTAACTTATTAACCTAGAGCCCAGTGCCAGTTTATGTTTTTTCCTTGTTTTTGAGCTTCACAGAAAAGGAATACCAACTGGAGTCCAAATAGAATAAAACCTTCGCGATGATTTTTCTTGGACCAAAAGACACCCAGGAGACTTGGAGTGCAAGGAAACAAAAATTTTGTTAGTCTATGTGAAGTATTATAGTTTTTATGTCAATATTAAACTTTTGTTTTGAATCTTATTGATATGAATATTCATGCCATAATAAATAAAAATTACATGGGTAAATATGTTAGGTAGGATTCCATATCAAAAATTCTGTTTTTACCATTTACCTACTCAAGGACGATCAAGAATTAAGCTTGGGGATGCTTGATACGTCTCCAATGTATCTATAATTTTTGATTGTTCCATGATATTATGTTATTTGTTTTGGATGTTTTATATGCATTAATATGCTATTTTATATTATTTTTGGGACTAACTTATTAACCTAGAGCCCAGTGTCAGTTTTTGTTTTTTCCTTGTTTTTGAGCTTCGCGGAAAAGGAATACCAACCGGAGTCCAAACAGAATAAAATCTTCGCGATGTTTTTTCTTGGACCAAAAGACACCCAGGAGACTTGGAGTGCAAGTCAGAAGAGCCACGAGGCGGCCACAAGGGTGGAGGGCGCGCCCCCTACCTTGTGGGCCCCTCGGTGACCCCTGACCTAGATCTTCCTCCTATATATTCACATATATTCCCAAACTATCAGAAGCATCCACAAAAACACTTTTCCACCGCCACAACCTTTTGTTCCCGTGAGATCCCATCTTGGGGCCTTTTCCGGCATCCTGCGGGAGGGGGATTCGATCATGGATGGCTTCTACATCAACTCTATTGCCCTTCCGATGAAGCATGAGTAGTTTACCTCAGACCTACGTGTCCATAGCTAGTAGCTAGATGACTTCTTCTCTCTCTTTGATCTCAATACCATGTTCTCCTCGATGTTCTTGGAGATCTATTCGATGTAATCTTCTTTTGCGGTGTGTTTGTCGAGATCCGATGAATTATGGATTTATGATCAGCTCATCTATGAATATTATTTGAATCTTCTCTGAATTCTTTAATGCATGATTTGATATCGTTGTAATTCTCTTCGAATTAACGGTTTGGTTTGGCCAACTAGATTATTTTTTCTTGCAATGGGAGAAGTGCTTAGCTTTGGGTTCAATCTTGCGGTGTCCTTTGCCAGTGGCAGTAGGGGCAGCAAGACATATATTGTATTATTCCCATCAAGGATAAAAAGATAGGGTTTACATCATATTTCTTGAGTTTATTCCTCTACATCATGTCATCTTATTTAATGCGTTACTCTGTTCTTCATGAACTTAATACTCTAGATGCAGCCAGGAGTCGGTCGATATGTGGAGTAATAGTAGTAGATGCACGCAAGAGTCGATGTACTTGGCACGAACATGATGCCTATATTTCATAATCATTGACTTAGATATTGTCATAACTTTGCGCTTTTATATCAATTGTTCGACAGTAATTTGTTCACCCACCGTATTATTTGCTATCATGAGAGAAGCCTCTAGTGTAACCTATGACCCCCCGGGTCTAATTTTCATCATATAAATTTCCGATCTACTATTTTGGAATCTTTTACTTTTCGATCTATAAACCAAAAACCCAAAAATATTTACTTTGTCTTCTGTTTAGTTTTATCTATCTCTACCAGATCTCATTTTTGGTAGTGACCATGAAGGGATTGACAACCCCTTTATCACGTTGGGTGCAAGTTGTTTGATTGTTTGTGCAGGTATTGGTGATTTGTGCATTGTCTCCTACTATATTGATACCTTGGTTCTCTAACCGAGGGAAATACTTATCTCTACTTTGCTGCATCACCCTTTCCTCTTCAAGGAAAAACCAACGCAAGCTCAAGAAGCAGCAAGGAGCTACTGCTCATGATAAAGAAGGCGCACGACCGCCTCCTCCACTACCTCGGCGGTCCCTCGGGCTCGAGGTCCGTCGTCACTGAGGCGGAGCGCGCGGCTCGGCAGCAAGAGCGGTACGACTAGTGCAATGCTAGTCGCCGCTCCATGTTCGCCAAGAGCGACGTGTTGCCGGACTGGGTCCGCAAGGACCCCGACCTCTCCGCCGCGTGGACACTCGATCGCTCCGTCACCACCGCGGAAACGGCCGTCAAGCGCCGCCGCCGCCTTGACGGCGAGCTCGCCAAGATCGGTGAGAAGTGGTCGCCGAAAGACGGCCGCAGCAAGGCCACCACCAGGGCTCCGTAGGCCACGTCGGCAGTGGCTGCGACTGCCTTCCACACGACGCAGCAGAAGGCGGAGCGGCTCCTCCGCGAGTGGCAGGCAACCGCCGGGCAAGGTTGTCGTGGCCCTTAGGCGCTGTTCCGCCGACGACAGGGCAGGGTAGTCACGCGTACGAGGTGGTTCGTCCGGTATAGGGTTTAGGTTTTTTTTGGCTTCTTGGTTGGCACGAATTTCGTCCGGTTAGTTTAAGTTGTTGTGAATATTTATGTGATTAGTGTTGAATGGCTGCCTCCCGCATCCATGTCCGCATGCTGGTCCCCTTATTTACGGACGGATGTGGGTGATTTTTTTACAGATTGTCGTTGGAGATGCACAAAGTCGCAAATGAGCCCGGTTCTCCATGGTTCCAATGAGGCGCACGCACGTGTCCGTAGTTGCTCTTCCTCATCCTGGACATGCCTGGTGTGGCAAAATTTCGTGTTTTGACCCTTTTCCGAAACCTATCCGAGATCTGACCCTAAGTTGATTTTTTTTCGAGATCTGACCCTTTTGCTACCGCCAGAGTCCATGGCAGTAGGGTCTAACAGCCTACCGCCAGAGACTTTGGCGGTAGGAAACATCTCTATCGCCAAACGGGCCGACGGTAACCTGCATAATCCTACCGCCAAGGTGCTTGGCGATAGACACAAGCATGCACTGTGTTCAATACTTAGGCGTGTTTTGACGATAGGGCATGCAACCCTACCGTCAAGGTCCTTGATAACCCTGACTCCTTGTGTTCCACTATTCTAAGGGCCAGGTACTGTCGTGGTTCTAACTCTGACAGTGATGTAAGGGGGTGAGTATGGAGAGGCTAGATCCTAGCTATTGGGAAGTTGTTACACGCGAGGTTTACGAGTTCAGGCCCTTCTTGGAGGAAGTAATAGCCCTACGTCTCGGAGCCCGGAGGCGGTCGACTGGATTATGCGTTCATGGATTACAGGGGTGCGAACCCTTCCTACCGAGGAGGGGGGTGGCTTATATAGAGTTCGCCGGTCTCCTCCTGCCCTCAGTAATGTAGGGTTTAAGGTACATTTAAGATTGGGCGTTACTGGTAACGCCTCTAATAAAGTGCTATAATGACCATGAAGACTACTTAACAGCTGACCGTTTGCCTACGGAGTGACTGTAGGTCTCCTGGCAGTCGAGTGATTAACTTCATGGTCGAGTGGTAGCTTCTTGGTCGAGTGTCTTGAACCTGTCGAGTGGGGTACCTTCAAGTCGATTGATAGGTGATTTCCTCAAGGGATGTCCTTGGGTAGGGCTCTTTGGACGGGTCCGTGCCCCTACCCTAGGTACATAGCCTCATCATTAGCCCCCGAATGGATCGAGGTTAGAGTGGGGAAAGAGTTGGGGATCCTTTCCGACTGGCTCTTTGGGGCCGTACGAGTGCCTCGTTTAGGGTCAGTTGTCACGGATGACGTCATCAACCTCTTTCAGTCGCCTTGATCCATTCCAGGCCCTTCGTCGAGTGAACATCTTTGCTTGTGACATGCCGAGTGTTGGTGCGAGCGGGATACTCTGTTTTTGGCAAGTGGTTCTGCGGCCCGTGGATCTCACGGGATTCGGATTTCGGGAAGCGCGCGGGACGGGAGCAGCCGCAGTAATCGGAAGTGATAAAGCGGAAACTCCTCGATCCTCGCGTCGCCTTTTTCGCCATGTACTGCGCGCGCGTCTGTTGCGGGATTTGACTGGACTGCCTGGGCCTACCAGTCAGCCACTCGGGAGCGGCCCCTTATAAGTTGCCGGCTCGGGGCTTCCAAGCCGTGCGCTTCTCTTCTTCTTCCTTCTTCCTCTCTCCTTTCGCCAGCCCTCCCGTGACCTTCGGCCGTACCCTAGCACCATTAGCCCGTGTGAGACCTCGCCGGCGATGATGGTGAAGGGCAAGACCACTGCTTTGGAGCACGCGAAGAAGGCGGCGGCGGCGGGGAAAGGAAAGAGGTATGCACGAGGCGGATCTTCCTCCCGGACCGCCCTGCCCAAGGGTTGGATTCAGGGCGACTGGATGCCATCGGTGCTCCGGCAGGAAGATCTCGACGACATGGTCGAGGGAGGAGCCATTCCCCATGAGGCTGCGCGTCTCCCGGAGGGGGAGATCGAACCTCAACCCCGCGACGGTGAGTGCGTGCTCCTCGCCACCCACATCGACCGAGGGTTTTCTCTGCCTCCCCATCCATTCTTCCGGAGCTTCTTGAATTTCTTCGGAGCGCAGCTCCATCACTTTACCCCCAACTCCATAGTCTATCTTGCCGCGTTCATTTCCATGTGCGAGGCCTTCCTGGATTGCCGTCCGCATTGGGGGCTTTTCAAGCATATTTTTACTTGCCGCTCTCAGTCGGTTAAAAAGGCCAAGTCGAGTGATGAGAAGACGCAAGTGATCCAGCTGTGCGGGGGCCTGGCGATCCAGACGAGGGGGAAGAGCTGTTTCCCCTCTATCACCTTCCCGGAGTCGGTCCGCGGCTGGCAGTCGACCTGGTTCTACTGCCAGGACCAGGCGACCCCCGGACAGTCGACTGGTCTTCCTCCTTTTTCCCTCGACCGAGCCGAGAAGCCTGTCTCTCTGAAAGTCAAGCCAGAGGAAAGGGCCCAAGTTAAGGTATTGGCGGGTCGAGTGGTTGAGCTTGTCCGTGAGGGGGTGACCGGGATGGACCTGTTAGAGGTCTTTCTCCAGAGGCGCATCCAACCGCTCCAGGCGCGAGACCACCCGATGTGGCTGTATTCTGGCCTTGACGACACCACTTGGATCCACCCGGAGGAAGTCACCGACGAGATGCTGGAGGGGTGGCTGTCAAGCATCACGGGGAACAAAGACAACCCCCGAGGAGCCAGAAGGGTAATTCCACTCGACAACTCATATGAAGTGGATCAGGTATGTCTTTGTGTCGGATATCTGACCTTCTGTATTGGTCTTCTTTGGGTAAGTCGATTGACTTTCGTTCTGTCTGTTGTCTTCCAGGCGACCACTGAGATGTACTCGACGCCCAGCGGGGCGCAAGGGTCGACTGAGGAAGGCGAGGGGAGCGGAGGCGAGAGCGGGGATGACCAGGTCAAGTGGGAGTCCGACGGTGAGGGGGAGGAAGGCGACGACATCTTCTCCAGCGAAGAGGAGGAGGAGGATGAACCCTCTCGCCCGGAGGGGCGGTCCAAGCTCGCCCACGATCCAGCGCAGGAACGTGGCAAGGCGACTGCTCCTATTGGGCAGTCGTCAAACGCCCTCGGACTTCTTCTCCTCCGCCGACCGGGAAGGCTCCCAAGCACCCACGAACGACGCCATCCAAGCCGCCCAAGGCCTTGCCCAAGATGAAGATAGCTGTTCCCACCATTTCTGGGTAACAATAACACTTTCTTTCCTTTGTCGACTGTGGACGGATCCTTGGTCAATTCACTGGGCCAACTGACTAACTTTCGAGATTTGCAGTGGTGCAACTTCTGAGGTCTCCGCCAGGAACGACGACCAAGAGACGGAGGACGCTGTCACCTCCAACCCCGGTACGATCACTGACGTCCTGCTTTCGAGTCGACTGAAACTTTATTGCGACTCTGGTCGATTGAATGTTTTCCTTGCAGCTCCTCCTCATGTTATTGACCTCCCGGACGACGACGACAACGAACCACTGAGGGTGAAGAGGAAGAAGAAGGCGTTGGCTGGCAAGACTCCGCAATCCACTCCGGCGCCTGAGGCCGTAGTTCGGGGCGATGGCGAACTCACTCAGGCTTCCGTGACTTTCGCTGTTCCTCTGACGAGTGTGCGGCCTTCAGCGTCGACTGTGGGTCCGTCTTCGCTTTTTGCTGCGTACCCCGTCCCTGAGGACCAAGCGGCTGCTGCGAAGGAGGCTGTACGCCAGGCTGGAATCATGATGGAACAGGTAAAAGTGGCTCGGGAGGCTTGCCAGGTGGCTTATGACGCAAGCTCGGCTCTTCAGAGCAATGTCCAGGTCAGTCGACTTCAACACTTGGTCTGTTTTGATATGTCCTTTGAAGAATCTATTTTCCGAAGATCTTTAAGTTTGTACACCTACTGGGTGTGTTTGCCAATTCTTGGACGAGTGGGGGCACGCTAAGTGCACCCACTGGGTGTAGTCCCCGAGGCTACGGTCGACTGCTGGCAATCGACTGTAGTCTTTAAATTGAGTCGTTGTAGTTGAGTTTCTTCGCTCTATCTGATCGGGTCATGTCGAATGGAACGGTATCCTATCGACTGCGGGCAGTCGACGTCTTTCTCTTCTTTTTTTACTGTGGGGGCACACTGAGTGCACCCACTGGGTGTAGTCCCCGAGGCTACTGTCGAATGTTTCGCTTCGGCTGTAGTCTTAGAAACTCCATTATTGTCTCTTAGCTGCTCGGAAGCAACTTGTCTTGGACTCGACTTCAGGGGTCGGTCGGGTGGGATAGGAACCGGTGGGGGCACGCTAAGTGCACCCACTGGGTGTAGTCCCCGAGACTATGGTGGACTGCTGGCAGTCGACCGTAGTCTTAGTATTTATTGCCTTTGTTGCTTTTTTTTTACTGAGATTGCAACTCCTCCCCTTTGACTTCAGAAATCTTGTGATCTTGGAACCCGCTTGGCTGACTTGGAGAAGCAGCAAATTCAAATGAACCTTGATCTGGAGCTGGCCAGGACAGAGCTGCAGAAGGTCAGAGACGGCGCCGCAGGTAAGACGCCTTTGTCGACTGGTTAGTTTTTAGGCTTGAGTATCTTTTCGCTTTCTCCGACTCAATCGTCATTTTTTGCAGAAAAACTGAAAGAAGCTCTGGCGAAGAAGGATCAGGACTTGGCTGCTGCCCGTAAGGAGGCTGATGACAAGACCGCTCTGGCCGCGCAGAAGCTGGCTTCGGTCGACCAATTAGAAGGAGAGAATACCAAGTTGAAGACCGCTCTGAAGGAAGCCAACAGGGAGTGTTCGCGTTGGAAGAAGGAGAACCTCACCCTGAACGAGAAGATGGAAGGCATCGCTCGCAGGAGGGACGACCTGGAGAGCTACTTGAGGAGCCTTGCCAAGAAGCTGTACATCAAGCTCGAAGGTGCACACTCAGTTCCGAATGGTTTTTTTTGTGTCGACTCAGGTTTACGAAATTTGACTTATCCTTGGGTCGTGTATGCAGAACTTTGCCAGAACTTTGAAGAGGAGACTGGGCGGATCGAAACAGGTTTGGATCCAATCAACTCTCCGGTGAAAGATGAAGCTGCCATGAACCTGCTCCGACTGGAATCTCGCGTTGACGGTGTCGTGGATTACTTGGCTCGACTGAAGGTTGCCATGACGCGGATCGACCCGACGCTTTGGCCAGAGTCTACGCTCCAGAATGATCTCGAGTCTCTGATGACTCGACTCAACGGAATCCCTGACCGAGTGCAGGAGTGGAAGAAGTCTTCAGCTCGGTGTGGCGCTGACGTGGCTCTGTCTCTGGTCCGCGTCCATTGCAAGGAGGTGCGGGAGGAGAAGCTGGCTGCCATCCAAGTCGCCAACACGAGGAAGCACAACTTCCAAGACTTCATGGAGACATTTATTGCTGCTGCTACCCGTATCGCAGATGGGATCGACTTGGATGAGTTTGTCGCCCCTGCCAGTCCTCCTCCTCCCGAGAAGTGAAAAAACTTGCCTCGGAATGCCGAGTGTATTTTGTAATCCGTTAAACTCTGCCTTAAATTTGCCTCAGAATGCCGAGTGGAAGTGTAACAGTTAAACTCTGCCGAGCTAGGGGCTCGAGTACTTTGATCTGAGGTCTCTGGGACCTTTTAGGCTTTATTTGAACTTGATTTGTCGTTGAATCTATTTGTGGACGACCCGTCGAGTGGAATTTGATCTTCACTCGAAATAACTTTTGTGTCTGTGGTGCAGCTCCGAAGGAGAAGGTAGTAGTCGACTTACACCCTGTTACTGCAGAGTGGGACGGAACGCACACTGTATTTGTGGCGAAGCTCTCCAGGAGGAGGTGGCGGTCGACCCACACCCCTCGTCGTCCTTGGGAGATGAGACTTGTTTCATACTTAGGCGAGCGCTGGGCTGCAGCTAAGCCCCCAAGCGGGAGGTTTGCTCTCGCTCGGTAGGATTTCAAACTTAGGCGAGTGCTGGACTGCAGCTAAGCCCCCGAGTGGGAGGTTTGCTTTCCACTCGGTAGGATTTTTCAAACTTAGGCGAGTGCTGACTGCAGCTAAGTCTCTTCGTAGGAGAACTTAGGCGAGTGCTGGACTGTAGCTAAGCCCCTGAGTGGGAGGTTTGCTCTCCACTCGGTAGGATTTTTCAAACTTAGGCGAGTGCTGACTGCAGCTAAGTCTCTTCATAGGAGAACTTAGGCGAGTGCCGGACTGCAGCTAAGCCCCCGAGTGGGAGGTTTGCTCTCCACTCGGTAGGATTTTTCAAACTTAGGCGAGTGCTGACTGCAGCTAAGTCTCTTCGTAGGAGAACTTAGGCGAGTGCTGGACTGCAGCTAAGCCCCCGAGTGGGAGGTTTGCTCTCCACTCGGTAGGATTTTTCAAACTTAGGCGAGTGCTGACTGCAGCTAAGTCTCTTCGTAGGAGAACTTAGGCGAGTGCTGGACTGCAGCTAAGCCCCCGAGTGGGAGGTTTGCTCTCCACTCGGTAGGATTTTTCAAACTTAGGCGAGTGCTGACTGCAGCTAAGTCTCTTCGTAGGAGAACTTAGGCGAGTGCCGAACTGCAGCTAAGCCCCCGAGTGGGAGGTTTGCTCTCCACTCGGTAGGATTTTTCAAACTTAGGCGAGTGCTGACTGCAGCTAAGTCTCTTCGTAGGAGAACTTAGGCGAGTGCTGGACTGCAGCTAAGCCCCCGAGTGGGAGGTTTGCTCTCCACTCGGTAGGATTTTTCAAACTTAGGCGAGTGCTGACTGCAGCTAAGTCTCTTCGTAGGAGAACTTAGGAGAGTGTCGGACTGCAGCTAAGCCCCCGAGTGGGAGGTTTTCTCTCCACTCGGTAGGATTTTTCAAACTTAGGCGAGTGCTGACTGCAGCTAAGTCTCTTCGTAGGAGAACTTAGGCGAGTGCTGGACTGCAGCTAAGCCCTCGAGTGGGAGGTTTGCTCTCCACTCGGCAGGATTTTTCAAACTTAGGCGAGTGCTGACTGCAGCTAAGTCTCTTCGTAGGAGAACTTAGGCGAGTGCTGGACTGCAGCTAAGCCCCCGAGTGGGAGGTTTGCTCTCCACTCGGTAGGATTTTTCAAACTTAGGCGAGTGCTGACTGCAGCTAAGTCTCTTCGTGAGAGAACTTAGGCGAGTGCTGGACTGCAGCTAAGCCCCCGAGTGGGAGGTTTGCTCTCCACTCGGTAGGATTTTTCGAACTTAGGCGAGTGCTGACTGCGGCTAAGTCTCTTCGTGAGAGAACTTAGGCAAGTGCTGGACTGCAGCTAAGCCCCCGAGTGGGAGGTTTTCTCTCCACTCGGTAGGATTTTTCGAACTTAGGCGAGTGCTAACTGCAGCTAAGTCTCTTCGTGAGAGAACTTAGGCGAGTGCTGGACTGCAGCTAAGCCCCCGAGTGGGAGGTTTGCTCTCCACTTGGTAGGATTTTTTTGAACTTAGGCGAAACGGATTCGTGGCTAAGTCACCCACTGGGGGTTTTCGTATGTAAACAAAAGTGACAGCAATCATTGGAACACTCTTGACTTTGATAAAAATGAACTGCGGAAGTTTCTCTTATTACATCTTTATAGGAAGGAACTTAAGTATAAAAGTGGCGGAGCAGCTCCGCGTTCCAAGCTCGCGGCTCGTCGATCTGGCGATCAACATTGTAGAGGTGATACGCTCCGTTGTGGAGGACTCTGGTGATGATGAAGGGGCCTTCCCAAGTAGGGGCAAGCTTGTGTGGTTTCTGTTGATCCACTCGGAGGACCAAATCTCCTTCTTGGAAGGCTCGACTCTTCACATGCCGGGCATGGAATCGACGCAAGTCTTGCTGATAAATGGTCGATCTGATCATGGCCATCTCTCTTTCTTCTTCCAGGAGGTCTACTGCATCTTGCCGAGCCTGTTCTGCTTCATCTTCGGTGTAAAGCTTGACTCGGGGAGCGTTGTGAAGGAGATCACTTGGCAGAACGGCTTCGGCTCCATAAACAAGAAAGAATGGGGTTCTTCCAGTCGACCGGTTAGGGGTGGTCCTTAATCCCCACAGAACTGACGGAAGCTCGTCGACCCAGGCACTTGCCGCGTGCTTGAGATCACGCATTAGTCGAGGTTTTAGTCCTTTGAGGATCAGACCATTTGCTCTTTCAGCTTGTCCATTCGACTGGGGATGGGCGACTGATGCATAGTCGACTCGAGTGCCTTGAGAGGCGCAAAAGGCTCTGAACTGGTCTGAATCGAAGTTTGACCCATTGTCAGTGATGATGCTGTGAGGGACTCCATATCTGAATGTTAGTCCTCTGACAAAACTGATAGCAGTGCGAGCATCGAGGTTCTTGATGGGTTTAGCTTCAATCCATTTGGTAAACTTGTCGACTGCCACAAGCACATGGGTGAAACCGCTCCTGCCTGTTCTCAGAGGACCGACCATGTCCAGTCCCCAGACAGCGAAGGGCCAGACGAGTGGAATGGTATTCAAGGCTGATGCGGGCTTGCGTGACATGTTGGAGTAGAACTGACACCCCTCACACTTGTCGACTATCTCCTTTGCCATCTCATTTGCTCTTGGCCAGTAAAATCCCGCTCGGTATGGTGACCACAGGTCCCCGAGTGGATCTCATCAAGGATCATCTGACCTTCTTCCGGTGTTATGCACTTCTGACCGATTCCAGTCGCGCTTTCTCTGTACAACTGTCCTTTTATGATTGTGAAGGCCTTGGATCGACGGACGATCTGTCGAGCCTCTTCTTCGTCCTCCGGGAGTTCTTTTCTTAGGATATACGCGATGTATGGTATTGTCCAGTCGGGAGTGATCGCCAAGACTTCCATGATTAGGTCGACCACGGCAGGAACTTCGACTCCAGTCGGATCTGTGGCACTTTTCGGCTGCGGGGTTTCTTCTGCGAAGGGATCTTCTTGGACTGACGGCGAGTGGATGTGTTCCAGGAACACGTTGCTGGGAATGGCTTCCCTCTTGGAGCCTATCTTTGCCAGATCATCGGCTGCCTGATTTTTCAGTCGGGGAATGTGATGAAGCTCCAACCCCTCAAATTTCTTTTTTAGCTTTCTTACTGCGTTGCAGTAACCGGTCATAGCCGGACTTCTGACGTCCCACTCCTTCATCACTTGATTAACCACTAAATCTGAATCGCCATAGACCATGAGGCGACGGACACCGAGTGAAATGGCCATGCGCAACCCATACAAAAGTGCTTCATACTCTGCTTCATTATTGGAGGAATCAAAGTGAATCTGGAGAACATATCTGAGCTTATCTCCTCAGGGGGAGACTAAGACTACTCCCGCGCCGGAACCACTAAGCATCTTAGATCCATCGAAGAACATGGTCCAGTGCTCCGAGCGAACTTGAGTCGGAAGTTGCTGTTCAATCCACTCAGCGATGAAATCTGCGATTGCTTGGGACTTGATAGCCTTCTTTGCCTCAAACTTGATATCTAAGGGAAGGAGTTCAATCGCCCACTTGGCCACTCGACCAGTTGCATCTCTGTTGTGCAGAATCTCCGACAGTGGGGCGTCGCTGACGACTATAATGGAGTGATCAGAGAAGTAATGTGCAACCTTCTTTGTGGTCATGTAAATCCCATATACAAGCTTCTGGTAATGGGGGTATCTTTGTTTTGAAGGGGTCAAAACTTCAGACACGTAATAAACTGGGCGCTGAACTCTGAAGGCCTTTCCTTCCTCTTCCCGCTCGACCGTAAGTACTGTGCTGACAACTTGTCCTGTGGCTGCAATGTAAAGCAGCAAAGGTTCTTTGCTGATTGGGGCAGCAAGCACCGGCTGGGTGGAGAGCAGAGCTTTGAGATCTTCAAACGCTGCATCAGCTTCTGGAGTCCACTCGAATTTGTCAGACTTCTTCATCAGCCGGTAAAGAGGCAACGCCTTTTCACCGAGACGAGAAATGAATCGACTTAAAGCGGCCAAGCAGCCTGTAAGCTTTTGGACATCGTGCACGCGTACAGGACGCTTCATCCGGAGTATGGTGCCAATTTTCTTAGGATTGGCGTCGATCCCTCGTTCGGAAACGAGAAAACCGAGTAATTTTCCACCTGGAACTCCGAATGTGCACTTTGATGGATTGAGCTTGATATCGTACCTCCTGAGATTGGCAAAGGTTTCTGTAAGGTCAGCCCGCAGGTCGGAACCTTTTCGGGACTTGACCATGATATCGTCCATGTATGCCTCCACGTTCCGACTGATTTGAGTGAGTAAACACTTCTGAATCATTCTCATGAACGTGGCTCCGGCGTTCTTGAGGCCGAACGGCATGGTGACGTAACAGAAGCACCCGAATGGAGTGATGAAAGCTGCTTTGATCTCGTCGGGCCCATACAGACGGATCTGATGGTACCCGGAATAGGCGTCTAGGAAAGACAGTCTCTCGCACCCCGCAGTCGAGTCGACTATTTGGTCGATGCGAGGGAGGGGAAAATGATCTTTCGGGCAGGCCCGATTGATATGCTTGAAGTCAATGCACATGCGGAGTGACTTGTCCTTTTTGGGGACCATGACGACATTGGCGAGCCACTCGGAGTGGTAAATCTCTCGGATGAACTCTGCTGCTAAGAGCCGAGCCACTTCCTCGCCAATGGCTTGCTTCTTCTGGACGGCGGACCGTCGAAAATGTTCCTTCACAGGCTTGAATTTTGGGTCGACTCGTAGACGGTGCTCAGCCAGCCCTCTGGGAACTCCAGGCATGTCAGAGGGTTTCCATGCGAAGATATCCCAGTTCTCACGGAGGAGCTGGATGAGCGCTTCTTCCTATTTGGAGTCAAGCGTCGTCGAGATGTGAGTCGGAGCAGCGTCGAGGTCGGTCGGGTGAATGTGGACTGTCTTTGTTTCGCCAGCCGACTGAAAAGCTGATT
Organism: Triticum urartu; assembly: GCF_056163025.1. NCBI lineage: Eukaryota > Viridiplantae > Streptophyta > Magnoliopsida > Poales > Poaceae > Triticum > Triticum urartu. The sequence goes on along the minus strand of NC_141876.1, from coordinate 164,520,281 downwards.
CTGAGGCGGGCTTCTTGGCTCGCAGCAAATCACTCGGATCGGCAGTCTTTTGGTACTCTTTCAGCTCGACTACTGCCATCTGAGCGTCAGCGATCTTTGAGCCTTTCTGAAAGCATTCTTCTGCTTTCTTTCGGCTGCCAGTAACAGTGATCACACCTTTGGGGCCAGGCATCTTCAGTTTGAGATACACGTAACATGGTCGAGCCATGAAGCGTGCGTAAGCTGGCCTACCCAAAATGGCATGATAGGCACTCTGGAAGTCCACAACTTCGAATGTCAACCTTTCCTTGCGGTAATTCTTTGAATCACCGAAAACTACATCAAGAGCAATCTGGCCGAGTGACTCGGCTTTCTTCCCAGGAATGACTCCATGGAAGCTCATGTTGCTGGTACTAAGTCTGGACATCGGAATGCCCATCCCTTTCAAAGTCTCAGAGTACAGTATGTTCAGGCCACTGCCGCTGCCCATCAATACTTTGGTCAGTCGAGTGCCTTCGACAACTGGGTCGACCACCAAAGCTTGCCTCCCAGGGGTGGCAATGTGCGTCGGGTGATCCGACTGGTCGAATGTGATGGCAGTCTGCGACCACTTCAGGTAATTGGGTGTTGCCGGGGCAACCATGTTCACCTCACGGTTAATGACTTTCAGTCGACTCTTGCTCTCAACATCAGCAAAAATCATCAGGGTGGAATTGATCTGGGGGTATCCATCGTCACTGTCTTCTTTGTCTTCACCCCTGTCTGGCTCTTTTTCCTTATCTTTGGGCTGCTTGCCCTGGAACTGCTGGATCAGGAGCCGGCACTGTCGAGTGGTATGCTTTGGGTAAATAAAATTACCCTCTTCGTCTTTCTTGGTGTGGATGTGACACGGTAAGTCCAAAACATCATTCCCGTCTTGATCTTTGACCTTGTTGGGCTTCCAGGTGCCCTTGGGTTTCCCCTTGAAGTTTCCCTGGGCAACGGCCAGGGCCTCCCCGGGAGCAGCTGGCTCGGCCTTCCGCTTCTGTTTCCGAGTGGAGTTTCCTCCAGTTTCCTGGGCGACTGCTTTGAGCTTGCCGCTTCGGAGTCGATCTTCGTCTTCACCATTAGCGTACTTGGTGGCGATCTCCATCATCCGATTTAGAGACATATCTCCAGTTCGACCGAACTTCAGATTCAACTCTCTGTATTTAACGCCCTCTTTGAAAGCGCAAACTGCTTGATGGTCTGGCACGTTCTCAACTGTGTGGTGCAGCGTGATCCACCTCTGGATGTAATCCCTCAGTGTTTCATTTGGCTTCTGCACGCAAGACCGTAACTCTGTGAGGCCTGCAGGTCGTTTGCATGTTCCTTCAAAGGTCGTGACAAACACTCGGGAGAGGTCCTCCTAGGTGTAAATGCTGCTAGGTGCCAACTGATTCAACCACGCTCTGGCTGAGCCCTCCAACATAAGAGGCAAATGCTTCATGGCCACTTCATCATTGCCACCGCCAATCTGTATAGCCACTCGGTAATCTTCGAGCCAAGTGTCAGGCTTGGAATCGCCGGTGAACTTGCTGACTCCAGTTGCCAGCCTGAAATTGGGAGGAATCACTGCGGCCCTGATGGCTCGACTGAAGCACTCTGGCCCTAAAACACGTACTCTGCTGCTGCTGGTAGGCGCATCTCTGTTGTGGCCCTCTCGATGAGCTCTGTTCCTGTCGACCAAACCTTAAACGAGGATAGACCTCGCATCAAAGCCTGGGTCTCTGGGGTCGACTGGAATCCTCTGCCCAACACTGTGAGGGCGTCTGTCATCTTGCCGTCGAGGCGCATACGACCCGCTCCTCGGGGGAGGGGTTGGCACTCGACGTCGATCATCTCGACCGAATCGACGATCGTACTGCTCATTCCTTCTGTACTGATCATGCCGGTCATCACGTCCCTCACGCCTCAGGGGCGATCTCGGGCTGTGGGCCGACTGGACTGTGTCTGCTGCAACGGATCGACTGTGGATCCTATCCCGCGACTGAGAAACGGCGGAATTCTAGTTTCCTGCCGCCCGGAGCAATGCTCTGATCTGCAACAAGCCCCTGCCTGCCTCTGACTAGGATGGCTGAATTGATTCTGCTATACGGGCTGCGGCGGCCAAATTCTGAACTGGGGTTCGATATACCTGAGGCGGTGAGAAGGGCCGGCGCCGACTGGACTTGGGAGCTAGAGGACGTCGACTGGACTCGGGAGCCCGCCGACGCGGTTGCTCGTCGAGTATTCGCTGGAGATTCTCCAGTCGAGTGCGTTCGGCCAGGTTAGCAAGCCGCACGTCCTCCAAGGCCCGGGCCTCGGGGGTTTCTCCGACAATAGGAGTGTGGAGTGCGTCCATGTTCCGGCGGCGAAGCTCCTCCCGCTGTAACGACGTGAGAGGTTCGGGCAGATACTCATCGTGGGAACGCGACGGATCGCCTCCGCCCGTAGCTCCGTCAGCGCGAGGGAAACCGGGGGGACTGTGTGTCCCATCGACCGCCAGAACCTCAGCCGCTGGGTCGCTGCTGTCGCACTCGGATGCGGTCCCCATGGAGCCATTCGACAGGTCGAACAGGCCATAGAGGGACTCGACGGGCTCGATTGCCGCAACTTGTGGGGCGGCCGACTGGCGGGCCACGGCGTGCCTCACCCACCGCTGAAGTCTCGACCGACCGGAGCGCTTGCGCTGGTGGGAGACAGGGCGGGGAGACGACGCAGGGGCCGACCGATACTGGGTCGACGGCTGCCGCAGGAGGACGCCACGAATGCATGCGCGGAAGTGCGTCGCGCCGCGGACGGGGAGCGCGTCGATGTCGAGCGGTGCCTCCTGAAGCCAGGCGGAGTCATCGGCGATGAAGGTGAGCGCGCCGAGACGGATCTCGCGGCCCTCCACCAAAACTCCGCAAGAAACCATGATCAAAGGGATTAGAAAAGATCGCAACTTCTCCAATTAAGCGCTAAGATTCCTGCCCCAAGGTGGGCGCCAACTGTCGTGGTTCTAACTCTGACAGTGATGTAGGGGGGTGAGTATGGAGAGGCTAGATCCTAGCTATTGGGAAGTTGTTACACACGAGGTTTACGAGTTCAGGCCCTTCTCGGAGGAAGTAATAGCCCTACGTCTCGGAGCCCAGAGGCGGTCGACTGGATTATGCGTGTATGGATTACAGGGGTGCGAACCCTTCCTACTAAGGAGGGGGTGGCTTATATAGAGTTCGCCGGTCTCCTCCTGCCCTCAGTAATGCAGGGTTTAAGGTACATTTAAGATTGGGCGTTACTGATAACGCCTCTAATAAAGTGCTATAATGACCATGAAGACTACTTAACAGCTGACCGTTTGCCTACGAAGTGACTGTAGGTCTCCTGGCAGTCGAGTGATTAACTTCATGGTCGAGTGGTAGCTTCTTGGTCGAGTGTCTTGAACCTGTCGAGTGGGGTACCTTCAAGTCGATTGATAGGTGATTTCCTCAAGGGATGTCCTTGGGTAGGGCTCTTTGGACGGGTCCATGCCCCTACCCTAGGTACATAGCCTCATCAGGTACTACCCTGATGGCGATCTGCTGAATTCCAAGCCAAAGCATGGTGCTTCTTTCACCTGGCAAAGCATTATGGCAGGCATTACTACTCTGAAACGTGGCTATATTTGGCGAGTGGGAAATGGACATAACATCAATATTTGGGAAGATGCATGGATCCCAAATTGTGCCACTAGGAAAATTGTGACTCCTAGGGAGGGACAATTGTTATCAAGAGTGGTTGATCTGATTGACCCTGTTTCCAATAATTGGGATGAGGACCTGATTAGACAAACTATGTGGCCCATTGACGCTCAACGGATTCTTTCAATCCCACTTTCGCAACATAACATGTCAGATTTCATTGCTTGGAGTTATACAAAAAAATGGTATGTTCTCGGTACGGTCTGCTTATTCCGTGGAGTGGAATGATCAGTATGGGAGTAAACTAAAACACTCTAATGGGATGGGGCGAACCACACCTAACCCTATTTGGTGTCAGATATGGAAGTTATCTTGTCCGGCAAAAGTCAAAATTTTTATATGGCGTACGTTATATGGCACCCTCCCATGCCGGGCAACACTTGCTAATAGACACATGAAGGTCTCGCCCCTTTGTCCTACTTGCTCTCAGGGTGTAGAAGACACGAAGCACATACTTTTCCTATGTACTACAGCAAAGGAGGTTTGGAAGAGGCTAGGATTAGATGAGATTATTGATAGAGCTTGTGAGGTTGATCGTGCTGGAGAAGCGATACTGGAATACCTTTTAGTTCTCCCAGATCAAGATTTGCGTATTATGGGGTACCAAAATGTACGAGAAATGATAGCTATTTCAGCTTGGTATCTATGGCGGAAGAGACGAAAATTAGTGCACAAGGAAACAACTCAGAATGCAACTCAGATATCAATGGGGATCATAGCCCTCACATACAATTTTGTAAATGCATCATCTCAAAGGCGTCCATGAAAAAGGGGGGTTGGCATTGTCCCCCTAGGGGTTTCGTGAAACTCAATGTTGACGCCTCTTTTGACCAGGACATGTTGAAGGGTACGATGGGGGCGGTTTTGCGAGACGACAAAGGTAGGTTTATTGCAAGAGGAAATGGAAAGATTGACCATTGCACGGATGTTCTGATGGCAGAAGCTTTAGCCCTCAAATTTGGACTAACACTAGCGCAAAGGGCGGGGTACAATCGCCTAATCATCAACTCAGATAATCTAGAGGTGATTGAGACCATGCAGGACGGAGGACAGTCAACGAGTGCGGCGGCGGCAATTTTCGATGACTGCTTCCACTACGCATGTGATTTCATCATGACTAGATTCGAACATTGTAATAGAGAGGCAAATAGCGTAGCACATGAACTTGCTAGATTAGCTAGATTTTCTTCAACTTTGGATTGGTTCGAGGAACCTATCAATGAAATTGTACTCGGCTTCACAAACGATGTAGTGGTTATTTCTAATGAATAAAGTTTCGTTTTATTTCAAAAAAAAGCCGTTATACCCTACCGTTATGGTTCCTGACAATAACAAAAGGGTTAAATCTTGAACTTTTTTAAATTAGGATCAGATCTTAAATAAGTTTAAATAAAAAGTCAAAACACGGAATTTAGCCGCCTGGCGCCGAGCCACGGCGCAACCAAAGGGTCGGGTAACATGGGATGGAAGCCGCGGCATGTGACGCCGGTCATCGTCGATTGACCTCTAGATTGATCAGGTTATTTTGTAACAGATGGCACTGGCTCATTAGCCGCTTGGTGTGGTTAACCTAAAAAGTAGTAGAAAAATGTGCTGCCCAGACATGGCCACATCCTTGCTCGTTACCGGCGCCACTTTTCTTTTTTCCTTCACCCGGCGCCATTCTGGGACTGCCACCGAGAGCTTTTAGCGCATAGGATGGGAGACCCTCTCCTTGGCAGTTTATTACAGCATCTTTCAGCCGTTGGCCCTCATGACGGACGAGATTTGCCCTGCTTTCTTCCCGTGCGTCCATCCGTACTTTCGCATATATGACTTGATTTGATTGGACAAAATAAGGTCCGGTTTCATCCCCTTAAAATAAAGGGATAATTAGATTAAAAAGGAAAAGGGGAAAAAGACAGCTATAGGATGAAGTGGAAGCACGGATGGGAGCATGGGAAGGAGCAGGCAAGCCGGATCCCCACACGACGCATAAAAATCGTCTTCTGAGGATGAGCCGGCGACACAACCGGCGCTGGAGCAGTTTTGCGCTCAGTCGTCGCCCCTAGACGTCGATATTGGCCCACTTTTCAGCCCTCTTTCGACGAATAAAAGGCTCATATGGGTAAGAATAGGCTCATATTCGGCGTGGTTCGCCGTGGCTCGTTGTTGAATTATGAACATAAATATATTTTTATCACATATTTAATCACAGAGAAATCAAATAGTTCAACGGAATAATACAACAACAAATAGTTCAATACAAATTATATAGTTCAACAAATAAAAACTCATATTTCATCACACGTCGCGTCCGATGTCGCCCTTGAGCCTCCATAGGTGCTCCACCAGATCATGCTGCAGCTCATGATGCACCTGTGGGTCTCGGATCTCCTGACGCATACTGAGGTAGGCAATCCTGGTGAAGGGCGGCGGACGGCGGTGGGATATCGCCGCGGCTTTTCATTGCTCGCCAGCAGTTGGGCGAGGGCGGCGAGCACCATGAGGTGCTCTTCTTCCTGGACGTCGGCCTCGGCTTCCTCCTCCAGTAGCGCGGCGAGCGCTTCCTCGTCATCCAAGTCCATCGCCGAGGCATGCAAATCGCCGAACACCTTGCGCCCGATGGGCGTGCACCCGCCGCTAAACTGCCCCTCCGCGGCCGGAAACGGCGGCCGAAAACGCCCAGCTGCTGTTGGAGGGGCTGCCGCGGCGAACCTCTGCTATTTTTCTGACGGGGAATAGCTATCTAGCGATGAAGGGCGACGGGCGGCGCCGGAATATCGCTAGTGGCGGCCGAGGACGCGGGGGGTGGGAGGCGAGCCCGGAAGAAAATATTGACTTTTCACCTGACGGTGTGGGTCGGTCGCGCTTTTCCCTTGCGCCGGAGCCCCCGATCGCCCCCCAATGCGTTGGGTTCGGCCTGCAAGCACCGGCGAAAAAAGACAAAACCTGCGCTATTCATCATCCTAGGGCACAACTGAGACGTTTTTTTGACGCCAACATCAAAAATATGGTCAGAGAAACCTGTTGAAGACACGACTAAAGATACTCTTAAATAATACTACCACGTGGGCACATCACTAGTAGATAAAACATGGGCACATCACATGGGACCAACGGTTCCCATGTCATCAAGACTCACGAGCAACCACGGATGTGGAAACTCGAATGCACACCACGGTGCTCACTGCTCAGTGGTACTCCCTCTTATTTTTTTTATCCGTGTATAAAATTTGGTTAAAGTCAAACTACGTAAAATTTAACCAAATTTATATCAAAAACTATAAACATCTACAATAATAGAACTATTAGTATGAAAATATATTTCATGGCACATCTAATAATATTGATTTCATATCGTGAGTGTTGATATTTTTTAATACAAAATTAGTCAAACTTTCCAAAGCTTGATTTTAATCAAACCTTATATATAAACTGAAAAAACGAAGGGAGTACTACATACTAGCTTTATAATACTAGTACTGGATAAAATCTGCCACAGAAAGATTTTAGCGGGGAGAAGGAGCATCATAGACTGACTGAATGATAGAAGTGTTTTCACCGGCGGTGCATTGCTTTCAATCAATCCATTGAAATGGAGTCCAGCTGCTTACCCTAATCTAATCACAGGATGAGCCCATGGATCTAGCTGCAGTACCTCGACTCCACCGGAAAGGAGCGGGCCCGTGTCGGTAGCGTTGCTCCGGCTGGGTCCAGCACGACCCGACCGCGGCACGCGTGGCGTTGGATTTGGAGATTCGGGCTCCTGATTGTGATGCGAGTCTGCAACATGCACAGCCATGTGACCTGCATTGATTCCTGCCAGCCACTGTGCTGTGTGTGAGACCTGACCTGCACAAGAACGGATCAAAGCTGGGGCCGGCCCTTCGCGGCATCATCAACCTCTCAAAAACTCGTGTAAAAACAGGTTCACAAAATAACTCATCTGAAACAACTCCTCAAAATCTGATGCAGAAATGAGCCTTCTATAGAGTAGAAGAAACAGCAAATGCTGCAAAAGACGAAAAGGCTGGTCCGTCGAATGAAATTCTGATATTGCCTCGATTCAACATATATATACTTATAATCAAAACAAGAAATCGTACTGTACTCCGATCCGATGGCAAATAAATCAGTGGCAATGGCAGCAAGTTGCGAGGTGTGCATGATCCGTGGATCAATCAGCAATGCTTGATTTGCTCGCACTGGGCCAACCTGACACGCACAAGACAAGCATTGCACCTCGCAAGCACCTCACTCCACAGCGTCCCCATGCACTGGATGCAGCTGGCTCACTCATCACTCGATTGCCATCGCTCGATCCATCATGTTCATTTAGTGCCACGTCAAAACAGATTATTTTTATTTCGCCAAGCAACCAATAATGTACTCCAAGAACCTACGTACAGTGAGCTCACACTAGCTATAAATACACACAGGCTTCTTCGTCTTCGCATCCACCACTCGCCCATTGTTTGTAGTACCAACCAGCCAAGCCAAGAAGTAACAGAGAAGGAGGAAGAGAGGCCGGCCGGCGAAATGAAGGCGACCGCGGGGGCCCTCCTCGCCGTGGTGGCGGCGGTGCTGCTGCGCGGCGTGGCGGCAGCGCCGCCCCGGAAGCCGGTGGACGTGCCGTTCGACAAGAACTACGTGCCGACGTGGGCGCAGGACCACATCCACTACGTGAACGGCGGGCGGGAGGTGCAGCTGTCCCTGGACAAGACCACCGGCACGGGCTTCCAGACCCGGGGCTCCTACCTCTTCGGCCACTTCAGCATGCACATCAAGCTCGTCGGCGGCGACTCCGCCGGCACCGTCACCGCCTTCTACGTACGCCTCACGTTCATCTCCATCTCGCATTCTCGCCCTTGTGCAGTGCAGGAGTATGCTTAAGATGTAATGTAAGTGATGGTTTGCTTCTGGATTGCATTTGCTATTGCAGCTGTCGTCGCAGAACTCGGAGCACGACGAGATCGACTTCGAGTTCTTGGGGAACAGGACGGGGCAGCCGTACATCCTGCAGACCAACGTGTTCTCCGGCGGCAAGGGCGACCGGGAGCAGAGGATCTACCTCTGGTTCGACCCAACCAAGGACTACCACTCCTACTCCGTCCTCTGGAACCTCTACATGATCGCGTAGCTCTTCCATCCCCCTTTCGTATTCCTGCTTACTAAGTTATTTTCCCCCTTTCTTTAAAAAAAAGTTATTTTCCCCCTTATTGGTGACAAATGAGAAGACGATCTTTAGTTAGTTGATGATGTTTGAAACTGATTAGTTAACGAATCTACAAGATTTCGCGTGTAAGGTTAATCAATTTTTTTGTCTAACTTAAACCACATAAAATGTACTCCCTTCATTTCAAATTACTCGTCGCAGAAATGGATGTATCTAGAAGTAAAATACATCTAGATATATCCATACCTATGACAAGTAACTCGGAATAGAAGGAGTAACTTATGTAATGCTATTTTATTCGTATCCAAAAACATTTACGATAATACAGTTTATTTTATAAGCATATAACTTATACTTCCTTCTTGGAAGAAAATCATAGGAATAGAAAAGTCATAGTAAATGAGATGACATGCATCTCAAATCTTATGAATAAGAATAGGAAAGAAGATGTTCTTTGATTCATTTCATAAGATTTTTTCCATTGAGTCTAAGTTAATGTTTATTTTTCTATGAAATATGAAAAATATGAAGAATTCCTCCATAGAAATAGGATTCCATTCGTACAAACAAATCAAAAGGCTTTAAAAGAATTTTTTCCAAAAAACACTATCCTATAAAATTCCTATAAATATCCTACAAACCTAGGAAAGAAGATGTCCTTTGATTTATTTTACAGAATTTTTTCCATTAAGTCTAGGCTAATGTTTATTTTCCTATAAAATATAGAGAATATGAAGAATTCCTTCATAAAAATAGAATCCCATTCCTATAAACAAACTAAAGGGCTTTAATTTTTTTTCCTAAAAAACACTATCCTATAAAGTTCTTATAAAAATCCTACAAATCAAAGGAGACCTAGACAAGTACCCTCCGTCCCATAATACATGATATTTTAAAATCTATAGTACTGCTCATGCAACATGCATAATATCCGTAAACAAGCAGCATAGCACCCAAGGCTAATTCCACCGCGCGATCCTATTCTATCCGCCCCCGTCCGTTTGGGATAAAAGGGACAAATGAGACGGCCCAGCGCGCGGGCGCAAACAGACTTTTGTCCGCTTCGTGTCCGCTTTCGACCCATCCCGGCCCAAAGTTGCGCCGGTTTTGTGGTGAAACGGACAGCACGCGGACGGGCGGGATGCGCGCGCTTGTCCTCCCCTGGCCCGCCTGTCGGTGGGAGAAACCAACCCCCCACGCTCATTTGGCGCCATTTCCCTCAAACCCTCCCACGTCTTTCCCGCCGCCCCCTCTCTCCCCCGTCCATGGCCGACGCCTCGCCGAGTTCCGGCGGCCTGGGAATGGAGAGCGGCCGTCAAGATCAATGCCGCCGCGGCCAAGTTCGCCGCCCAGCGCGAGGAGCTGGAGGCCGCGCGGCGCAAGGCCGCTGCCGACGAGAAGGAGGACCTCGTCAACAAAGCGCACGCTATCCTCATGCTTGGCATGGGCCGTCCGGCGGGGTTTCATGCAGCGGCCGTCGGCCCGGCGAGCACAGGCTCGTTGGTCGCCCGGCCTACGCACTGCCAGTCGCCGACGTCGCGCGCCGCGCCCATGTCACCCGGCTTTCCTCCGCCCAGGCATGACGGCCAGACCCGTTTCTTGGCGTCGCCGGACGTGGGCTTATTCGCGCCGTCCACACCACGCCCCGCGGCCGTCATCGACCTCAACATCACGTCTGGGTCCAGCAGCGACGGGCGGTCGTCTGTCGAGATGCAAATAAAGCAGGCGCGTGCACCGTTCACGGGCACCATGTCGGCCCCCCGCGTGTTGTTTGACGGAATGCCAATCTCAACGCCGACGGTGGACGACCCCTTCTACAACCAGTACATGGAGGACGTGATCTTTCAGGGTGGGCATGACCGTGCCTACGACCCCGAGGAGACCCAAAGTCAGGATGGCCGCGCCCAGTACGTGCCCGATGAGGAGGCCGACGACCGTGCTGACTACGACCATGGTGATTCGTGGCATGAAGACCTGAACTAGGTCGTCCGATCGGCGTGGCCGTTCTTTTTGAAGGCTGGCATGGGTGCCGCCCGCCCGCTAGGCCGCTGGCAGTGTGCCGGCGAAAAAACATTCACTTTGGAGGCCGGCTGTGTTGCAGGCCGCTGGCTGTGTTGCCAGCGAGGACAACTATTCATTTTGGAGGCTGGCTGTGTTGCCGGCCACTGGCTGTGTTGTCGGTGATGGTTGTGTAGGCCGCTGGCTTTGTTGCCGGCGTGATGAACTGGGGCTTGGCATTTGAAACGTCTTTCTTTTTAAAATAGACGCGGACAGGATGGAGCAAAAGGATGCGTTCGCACGGTGGGCGCACGGCCACCGCATCCCAGGATAAACCCGGACACGACTCCAAATCTTTACTAAAGGAACAAAAACAGAATAAAACAGACATTCATTTGGGGTCTCGCGGTGGAGTTGGCCTAAGGGCTAAGATGGCCGCGCATGTGCAATGGATGCGGGGCGCGTGCATGTCCTGAACAGCAACATGAATACTCCTACCAAAGGTAGAGGTCGGTCTGCCCTGGGCCCGCTGCTCCAGGCAAGGCAATTATGCCCCAGAGGCCAGAGTACTAGGCAGGCTCATGGGGTGGCGCGTGCAGTCCTACAGTTCACTGCACCGTCCATGCAGAATTTCTGCAAAGTTGAGCACCGGACACGATGTCTGACGCGCTGTCTCTCTCATTGCCACGCCGCTACTAATAATAGTATTTTCCTCGCAAAAGAAGAAAAAGAAATGAATCGAAATTATTAATAGGAAAAGGGTGGTTGTGACGTGACATTGGGCATTGGGCATGCATGCAGGTTCTTCGTGGACGACACGCCGATCCGGGTGTTCAAGAACAGCAAGGACCTCGGGGTGCGGTACCCGTTCGACCAGCCCATGAAGCTCTACTCCAGCCTGTGGAACGCGGACGACTGGGCGACCCGGGGCGGGCGGGAGAAGACGGACTGGTCCAAGGCGCCCTTCGTTGCCTCCTACCGGGGCTTCCACGTCGACGGCTGCGAGGCGTCCGCGGAGGCCAAGTTCTGCGCCACCCAGGGCGCCCGCTGGTGGGACCAGCCCGAGTTCCAGGACCTGGACGCCGCGCAGTACCGCCGCCTCGCCTGGGTCAGGAAGGAGCACACCATCTACAACTACTGCACCGACCACGACCGCTACGCCGCCATGGCGCCAGAGTGCAAGCGCGACCGCGACGTCTGAGTCAGCCAGCCACGATGATATACTGCTTCGCTACTACTACCACTAGTTGTTGTTGTGCCGCTGGTCGCGGTGCGGTCGCTGAGACCTAGTAGTACGAGGAATTTGTATCCCTACACTACATGTGTGTGTATGCTCATGCCATGCCTACTTTATTAATATTATTCTGATTGTCCACCCAGATATCAACTAAGGCCTCTTTTGATTTACAGCAATTTCATAGAAATTCTATATGATAGGATTTTTATAGAATTTTTTCTTTTAGAGCCCTTTGGTTCATAGGAATGAATTCCTATTCCTACATAGGATTGGTTCCTATCCTTCACATTTCATAGGAAAATAAAAAAGAGCCTAGACTCAATGAAAAAATTCTTTTGTTGTCAACCAAATGACATCTTGTTTTCTATTCCTACTCATAGGATTTGAGATACATGTCATCTCATTTCCTACAACATTCTTATTCCTATGATAATCCTATCCTATGAACCAAAAGAGGCCAAGTATGCTGTAATCATAATTTTGACTGATGCTGGTGGAGTGGTGCTGAGTTCACTTGGACACTCGTCATCCGTCGAAATTATGATTAACTTTTTTTGACGGGAAAATGAAAATTGCATTAAACTTCAAGCACAACAATGTCACTGGCTAACAGTTTTACAATACAATTGGGGGCAGAGGCCTCCCAGAAGGAGTCATCAGACAATGAACATCCATCTTGGCAAGCTCATGTACTACAGAGTTACAAGTGCGTCGGCCGAAAGAAAAAGTATAGAAATCAAAGTTTAGAATGTATAGGCTTCTAGCTTCCTTCACCAACACACCAATGGTTGCCATGTCATATTCGTTGCTCTTCAAAGCATGCATAAGGGTTGAGTAATCAGACTCGAAGATGATTCGATTTGCCCCAATCCTGATCGCGCCACCAATGGCAGCAAGGCAGGCTACAGATTCAGATTACAAATCACATTTCAGGTTCACAGACTTGCCCGCACCAGCAACGATAAATTCGCCAGCCTTATCACGGACCACATAGCCCCAACCCCCTGCACATGTATTTTCATCAAAGGCACCGTCGAAGTTAACCTTCACATGATGCATTGGGGGCTTGCTCCATCTGTGAATGTCCGGTGGCTTAGGAAGCTTGTTTAGTTTTCGCAAGCCCAGGGACTCAATTAGCAACTTCTCCACCCGGTGACAAACCGCTTGAGGCTCTGGAGCCGCCTCACCAGCATTGGCCTTGTTGCGAACATTCCACCATTCCCACATAAAGGTCACGACCTCCAACTGCGTGTCTTCATCACACCTCCACAGCTCCTGAAGCATGGAGTGGGCTGAATTGCAGAGCATGAGCTTTTCTCGGGTCTCTCCCAAAGCCAAAATGTTCCAGCATTCTTTAGCTTTCTTGCACTTCAGGAAGGTGTGGCCTCCATCTTCATTTAACCTATGGCAAACATGGCATCTAGCATCCACGTCCACGCCCAGCTTTTGAATTTTCATGCGGTTAGTCAGACTATTGTGGGCAAGGCGCCACACAAACATCTTTACCTTGCCGGTGGCCTTCAGGGACCAGACATGCTTCCAATCAAATTTGGCAGTGATGTTAGCAGAATTTTCCTTAGAGCAGCATCTCTTCCCAGCCTTCTATCGCGCAGCATAACACCAATCTTATAAGAAGATTTGACAGAGAAGATGCCACGTTGATCAAAGTGCCAAGCAAAATTATCCTCCATCCCTTCGCAGATGCTAATGGGGAGAATGGCCTTTGCTTCTTCCTCCTGAAAGAGATCACAGACCATCGCCTCATCCTAGCCCCTGGTGTTTGTATTGAGCAAATCTGCTACAAGAGTGATTGGGGAGCGCCCTGGGAAAGATCTAGGCCTCCTTGTATCGCCCTCGGGAATCCAGGGATCTTTCCACACCTTGATGTTAGTCCCATCCCCCACCCTCCACATAATCACTTCCTTTAATAAGTCCACCCCTTTTAGGATGCTGCGCCAAGTGTACTATATGCCAGGGGCGGGAACATCGTCCAGAAGCTTCCCGTCAGGAAAATATTTAGCCCGCAGCACCCTCCCAAATAGAGACTCAGGGTCTTGTAGTAGTCTCCAACCTTGTCTAGCCAACATGGCCAGGTTAAAGATGTGGAGATCACGAAGGCCAAGGCCATCCTCAGTTTTTAGCTTTGTATGACATTGCCAGCTCAGCCAGTGATGCCGCTCCTCATCTTGATTATTCCACCAATAGCGACAGACCATTGAGCTAATTTCATCGCAGAAAGATTTCGTGATGTCAAAGCAGGACATGGCATAGATGGGGATCGTCTGGGCCATGGCTTTAACCAAGATCTCCTTCCCTGCTCTAGACAAGAATTTCTCCTTCCACCCTCGGATCAACTTCTAGATTCTCTCTTTAAGATACTCAAAGGCCTTGGCTTTTGATCTACCCAAGAAAATTGGCAGACCAAGATATCTTTCATTGAAGGCTTTGTCCCGAATTTGTAAATCCTCTGGAAATTCCTTTTTGCTCGCTGAGAAGTTCCCTTGTTGAACATAACAACGGACTTTTCCTTGTTTATCATTTGGCCAGACGCATCCTCGTAGAGGGCAAGGATCTCTTGGATCCTTCGAGCACTTGGCTCATTCGCCTTCATAAAGATCAAGGAGTCATCGGCGAAGAAGAGGTGGTTTATCTTGGGAGCCGTAGGATAAACCTGAACTCCCTGAAAGGATCCATCCTCCTCGGCCCGGTGAAAGAGAGCCGAGAGTCCCTCAGCACAAGATGAAAAGTTAAGGTGATAGAGGACACCCCTGCCTCAGGCCACACTGAGGCACCACCACCTCAGTCAGATTCTTGTTCACCTTTACCTTGTACGTGACCGTGGTAACACAACGCATCACCAGCTGCAACCATCTATGAGAGAAACCCAGCTTCAGCATTATCTTCTCCAAGAAAGACCACTCAACACGGTCAAAAGCCTTACTCATATCAAGCTTGACAGCTGCAAGCCCATCTCTACCTTCCTTCCTCTGGCGCACGAAATGGGTGGTCCCATAAGCGATCAGAATATTACCGGTAATCAGCCGTCCAGAGACGAAGCCACTCTGGCTAGGAGAAATGACCACATCAAGCACCTCCTTCATCCGACAAGCAATCACCTTTGTGACAATCTTAAACACCATATTGCAAAGGCTGATCGGCCGCAACTCCTTAAGCCGGGTTGGATTCTTGACTTTGGGGATCAAAACAATGACCGTCTGGTTCTAGCCCGCTGGAATTTGGCCACCGTTCAGAACCGAATTTCGCCCTGCACCACGTCCCCTACAGATCCCAAAAGTGCTTATAAAAGACCGCATGCCATCTAATTAAGAGCCAATTTTTTTCTTCAAAGGTGAAAGGTCTCTTAAGGAAGACATTCATCTCAGTAGTAACAATCGGGGAGACCTTGTCACGGAGCTCAGCCTCTCTAGTTCCTGCACAAGAAGAGAAAAGCTGCTTGTAGTAGTTAGTGATAAAGGTTCTCAGCTCCCCCCTCCACCACACCGCCCTCGTCGTTGTTGAGAGATTTGATCAAGTTTACCCTTCGCCTCTCTGAGGCACAAAAATGGAAGAAGCTAGTGTTTTGATCTCCATAATGCAACCAATGAGCCTTTGCTCGCTGCTTCCAATAAGTATTTTTTTGATCCTCTAGTCTCTCAAGCTTGTACCTTTGTGACGCCCCCGATTCAATCGTACACTAATCATACACGCAAACGTGTACGATCAAGATCAGGGACTCACGGGAAGATATCACAACACAACTCTACAAATAAAATAAGTCATACAAGCATCATATTACAAGCCAGGGGCCTCGAGGGCTCGAATACAAGAGCTCGATCATAGATGAGTCAGCGGAAGCAACAATATCTGAGTACAGACATAAGTTAAACAAGTAGCCATAAGATGGCTAGCACAAACTGGGATACAGATCGAAAGAGGCGCAGGCCTCCTGCCTAGGATCCTCCTAAACTACTCATGGTCATCGTCAGCGGGCTTCACGTAGTAGTAGGCACCTCCCGAGTAGTAGTAGTCGTCGTCGACGGTGGCGTCTGGCTCTTGGGCTCCAACATATGGTTGCGACAACCAGGTAGAAGGGAAAGGGGGAAAAGAGGGAGAAAGCAACCGTGAGTACTCATCCAAAGTACTCGCAAGCAAGGAGCTACACTACATATGCATGCATTGGTATCAACTGGAATAAGGCTATCATATGTGGACTGAACTGCAGAATGCCGGAATAAGAGGGGGATAGCTAGTCCTTTCGAAGACTACGCTTCTGGTAACCTCCATCTTGCAGCAGGAGAAGAGAGTAAATGGTAAGTTCACCAAGTAGCATCGCATAGCATAACCCTAACCGATGATCCTCCCCTCGTCGCCCTGTGAGAGAGCGACCACCAGTTGTATCTGGCACTTGGAAGGGTGTGTTTTATTAAGTATCCAGTTCTAGTTGTCATAAGGTCAAGGTACAACTCCAAGTCGTCCTGTTACCGAAGATCACGGCTATTCGAATAGATTAAACTTCCCTGCAGGGGTGCACCACATAACCCAACACGCTCGATCCCATTTGGCCGGACACACTTTCCTGGGTCATGCCCGGCCTCCGAAGATCAACACTTCGCAACCCTACCTAGGCACAACAGAGAGGTCAGCACGCCGGTCTAAATCCTATGGCGCAGGGGTCTGGGCCCATCGCCCTTTGCACACCTGCACGTTGCGAACGCGGCCAGAAGCAGACCTAGCCTAGCAGGCGTTCCAGTCCAATCCGGTGCACGCCGCTCAGTCGTTGACGTCACGAAGGCTTCGGCTGATACCACGACGTCGAGTGCCCATAACTATCCCCGCGTAGATGGTTAGTGCGTATAGGCCAGTAGCCAGACTCAGATCAAATACCAAGATCTCGTTAAACGTGTTATCTTGAAATAACCGCGAACGCCGACCAGGGCCAGGCCCACCTCTCTCCTAGGTGGTCTCAACCTACCCTGTCGCTTCGCCACAAAGATCCACTTGCGGGTACTCCTACGAGCCGACCCGTCTTTTAGTCATCACATGTATCATGTATAAAGTATATAGTCTATACCCGTGATCACCTCCCGAGTGATCACGGCCCGATAGTATAGCATGGCAGACGGACAAGAATGTAGGGCCACTGATGATAAACTAGCATCCTATACTAAGCATTAGGATTACAGGTAAAGGTAGCAACAGTAGTAGCAAGGACAGGCTATGCATCAGGATAGGATTAACGGAAAGCAGTAACATGCTACACTACTCTAATGCAAGTAGTATAGAGAAGAGTAGCCGATATCTGGTGATCAAAGGGGGGGCTTGCCTGGTTGCTCTGGCAAGAGAGAGGGGTCGTCAACACCGTAGTCGTACTGGGTAGCAGCGGCGTCGGTCTCGGTGTCTAGCGAGAGAAGAGGGGGGAAGAAACAATAAATATCAAGCAAACAGATGCATAGCAATGCATGACATGACAAGTAGCGGTGATAGGGGTGCCCTAACGCGGTAAGAGGTGGTACCGGTGAAGGGGGGAAACATCCGGGAAAATATCCCCGGTGTTTCGCGTTTTCGGACAGATGAACCGGAGGGGGAAAGTTGCATGTTTTCTATGCTAGGGATGCGTGACGGACGAACGGACTGCGTATCCGGGTTCGTCTCGTCGTTCTGAGCAACTTTCATGTAGAAAGTATTTTCATCCGAGTTACGGATTAAAAGATATGATTTTCTAAAGATTTAAATCATTTTCTGAAATTATTTTTAATTCGAAAATAAATGTTAAATTGCTAGGTGCACCCAGCACAATGTACACAAAAGTGTACCCAGTGTCTGATAGGTGGGCCAGAGGGACCCAGTTGACCAGTCAACGTTTGACTGGTCAACGGGGGTGGGACCCCTCTGTCACTGACTGTTTTAGTTAATTAGGGTTTAGGTTAATTAGTTAGGCTTAATTAGTTGTTTTAGTTTAATTAATCAAAATTAATTAAGTTTAATTAATCCTTTAATTAATTAATTTAATTAATAATTTTATTTATTATTTATTATTTTTAAATCTTTTTTTATCGTTCTGGGGGCTGGGCCCCACCTGTCTGTGGCCCAGAGGGGCATTAGCGGGCGTGGGCTGCCGGGCGCGGGCACGGGCGAAGCCTCAGCCCGCCCGTTAGCGAGGCGAGGCCAGAGCGGGGTCGAGCGGGCGTGAGGGCACCGGCGCCCGACGCGACCAGCGAGGGGAGGAAGGGGGGCGGCGCCTGGCTCGTGGCCACGACTGGAGCAGCGAGGCACCGGTGGGCGCGTCCAGCAGCGGCCAGAGGCGGGAGGGGCCTGCGGTGGCCGGAACACAGCCGGCGAGTGACTGTGCGGGCGTAGAGCAGTGCGGGGCGGGCAGCGAGCGTGCGCGTGCGTGAGCGGCGGACGAGGCCACGGATGATGTGGCGACGCGAAGGTAGCAGGGGACAAGGTCAGGGGCGAGGGGCGAGGCGGGGCACACGCGGCGCATGGCGAGGCCAGCGCCGTCACGGGCGATGGAGAGAGAGGAGGGGCGCGGGGGCACGGCCGTCGGCGTGGTGAGCGCGGGGGCGGGGAGAGAAGGAGAGGCCGGGCCTCACCACAGCTTAGCAGGGAATGGGGCAATGGGCGCGGGGAGGTTCGGGGAGGTCCGGCGAAGAGGAGGCAGGCCGGTGGGGGAGGGGGCGCCGGCGAGGTGATGGTCGGCGACGGCGATGTGGGCGCTCTCCTCCCGATCCAATTGGGAGAGAGGGGGAGGGGGAGATATTTTGAGAGAGGGGGGAGTGGGGAGTGTCAGTGGGAGCTGGGGGAGTGGGGGGGTTTATGGGTGCGGGGTGGGCCGGCCTGGTGGGTCGTGGCCCGGTTGGGCCAGTGGCTTGCTGGGCCGGAGCCTCGGGGGTTTTCCCTTCTTTTTTTGTATTTCCTTTCTTTCTTTTATTTCCTTCCCTTTTCTGTTTTAATTAATTTTAGCGCATTTAAGGATTTTATAAAATTGTGTTTCCTTTACTATAATTACCCTTGTAATATTCAGCACCGCCCGAACATTTTTGTTACAGCCTTTGAAAACTTTTGTTGTTTACATTAATTTAAATTTGAATTTGACGCGGTTTGAACTGACGGAAGTTTAGCAACGGTAATCGAGGTGACGTGGCATGATTAGCGTGGAATTACTATAGCAAGATTATCCGGGCGTTACAAATCTCCTCCACTACAAGAATTCTCGTCCCGAGATTTAGGAGGTAGAAGGAAACAGTGCGGGGTATTCATCACGCAGGCGGTCCTCGCGTTCCCAAGTGGCTTCGTCTTCAGAGTGATTCGACCACTAGACTTTGAGGAACTTAATCACCTTCTGACGTGTGCGGCGTTCAGCTTGGTCGAGAATGCGGACCGGATGCTCTTTATAGGAGAGGTCCTGTTGCAATTCGAGCACTTCATGATCCACTGCTCGGATTGGATCCTTGAAGCAACGGCGGAGTTGTGACACATGGAACACATCGTGAACCTGAGAAAGGTTCGGCGGAAGCTCCAGTTGATATGCCACTTTTCCATGCCTTTCGAGAATAGTGAAGGGACCGATATAGCGAGGAGCTAGCTTGCCCTTGATCCCAAAGCGGTGAGCACCCTTCATTGGTGTAACTCGAAGATAAGCCTTTTCGCCAGGTTGATAGACCATGTCTTTGTGATGACGGTCATACTGACTTTTCTGACGTGATTGAGCAGTCTTGAGATTCTCGCGAATAATGCGGACTTGTTCTTCGGCCTGTTGGATAATATCCGGACCGAAGAGTGGACGTTCCCCAGTTTCTGACCAGTTCAGAGGGGTTCGAAACTTTCGTCCATATAGCACTTTGAAGGGGGACATCTTCAGACTAGCTTGATAGGTATTATTATAAGAGAACTCGGCATATGGAAGAGATTCCTCCCATTTCTTGCCGAATGAAATTACACAAGCTCGAAGCATGTCTTCGAGAACTTGGTTGACACGTTCAACCTGTCCTTGCGACTGAGGATGAAACATCGTACTGAACGACAGATGAGTTCCCATAGCTTCTTGGAAACTTGCCCAAAATCTTGAAGTGAATAAACTGCCACAGTCTGAATTGATAACCAGTGGAATACCGTGAAGTGAAACAATTCTGGACATGTAGAGAGTAGCAAGCTGACTAGCAGTGATTGTCTCTTTGACCTCCAGAAAATGTGCAACTTTATAAAGCCGGTTAATGACGACAAGAATAGCATCATTACCTTTCTGCGATTTGGGAAATCCAGTGACGAAGTCCATTTTAACATGGTCCCATTTCCACTCAGGAATAGAGATAGGTTGAAGAGTTCCAGCAGGCCTTTGATGCTCTGCTTTGATACGGCGACAAACGTCACACTCAGCAACATAACGAGCAATATCCTGCTTCATATTAGACCACCAGAATCTTTGACGGATGTCTTGGTACATCTTTGTACTACCAGGATGAATATACAAAGGCTTATCATGAGCTTCTTTCATAACCCCTTTAGTCTGATACAGGTTTTTCCTCGAACGTGGTACCACTAGGCGGCCTTTGAAGTACAAGGCGCCATCATCGGCGATAGAGAAGGAGGGCTTTCCTTCTGCTAGATGACGTTTAATCTTATGGACTTCAGAGTCACAACCTTGAATAGTCTTTATACCAGCTACGAGATCTGGTACGACAACCAGGGTATTTAGAGAACCCTTAGTAACAACAAGAAGATTCATCTTCTGAAACTCTGGGGGAGGGGGGCGAGTGCTCCAGGAGGAACAATATGAATGTTCGGCTTTCTAAATTCTTCGACAAGCGAGGGCTGAACTTTGTGAACCTGGAGGTGATTGCAGTAAGACTTGCGGCTCAAGGCATCAGCCATTACATTAGCCTTGCCGGGGGTATAGGATATACCCACGTCAAAGTCTGCAATAGTCTTCATCCATCTCTGCTGACGGAGGTTCAGATCTGGCTGAGTAAACAGATACTTCAGACTTTGGTGGTCGGTGAAGATTTCACAACAATTACCGAGAAGGTAATGTCGCCACTGCTTCAGTGCATGAATGACAGCAGCAAGCTCGAGGTCGTGAACTGGGTAGTTTTCTTCGTGAGGGCGCAGTTGACGAGAGGCATAAGCAATCACTCTGCGCTCTTGCATTAGGACACAGCCTAATCCTTGACGGCAAGCGTCGCAGTAAATGATGAAGTCCTTCTTAGTATCAGGTGGAGCAAGCACGGGGGCAGAAGTCAACTTGTCTTTGAGCGCCTGGAAACTTTCCTGACACTTATCTGTCAAGTCGAACTTGACACCCTTATGTAACAGATTAGTCAGAGGCCTGGCAATCTTGGAGAAGTTCTTGACGAATCGACGACAATAGCTGGCGAGACCGAGAAAACTTTGGACTTGCTTGACATTCTTCGGAGGAGTCCAATCGAGAATAGCCTGAACTCGTTCAGGGTTGACGACAATACCATCCTTGGAGATGACATGCCCAAGATAGGTTACTTTGGGGAGCCAGAATTCACACTTGGAATACTTATCATACAGTTGATGCTCTCGAAGCTTTTCCAGCACAAAACGAAGATGTCCAGCATGTTCTTCCTTGTTCTTGGAAAATACCAGGATATCATCCAGATAAACCACGACGAACTTGTCGAGGTAATCCATGAATATATAATTCATCAGGCGAGAGAAAGTGGCGGGAGCATTCGTTAAGCCGAATGACATGACGGTGTACTCGTATGACCCATACCGAGTCACGAAGGCGGTTTTTGGGATATCCTCTTCACGAACACGGATCTGGTGGTAACCCAACCTCAAGTCAAGTTTGGAGAACACTGATGAGCCAGCCAGTTGATCATAAAGATCATTGATCCGAGGAAGAGGATATTTATTCTGAATGGTAGCTTGGTTTATAGGACAGTAGTCTTGGACTAATCAGTTTGTCCCATCCTTCTTCTTAACCAAGAGAGAAGGTGCTCCCCAAGGAGAGCAACTTGGGTGAATGAAACCTTTGACAAGAGATTTGTCGATTTCCTCCTTAAGCTCTATGAGTTCATGCGGCGGCATCTTGTAGGATCGTTGAGCTATAGGGGTGGTGCCGGGTTTCAAGTCAATGATGAATTCAACAGCTCTAGCAAGGGGAACCCCTAGAAGTTCTTCTGGGAAGACGTCTTGGAATTCACGAACGACGGGAATGTTTTCAATGCCCTCGAGTGGTGCAGCGTTCAACACATTCAAGGCATAAAGACGTGCCTCGGCGTTCTTAACTAGATGAGCTTGGTAAGCAATTATTTCATCAGAAGGGTGTAGCAGATGGACGACCTTAGTGGCGCAAACTATAGAAGCAGTATGCACTTTCAACCAATCCATTCCTAGAATGAGGTCGATGCTACAAGACTTTAGTACGATGGGAGAGGCAAGGAATTCCAGTCCTTCAATTTCAACGGGAACGTTGTGACTAACCATAGAGGTTTGACACTAGCCTGCAGGAGTGTGTACCACAATCACTGTGTTCATCTCTTCGTATTTAATGCCATGCATGAATGCAAACTCAGCTGATATGAATGAATGCGATGCTCCTGTATCAAATAAAACAGATGCTGGTACTGAATTTACGAGGAGTGTACCCATCAGGGTAGCAGGCTGGTCTAGAACTTCATTGAGATCAACATGGTTGGCATGAACACGACCATAAGACTTGGCATTGGTGTTGCGGGGCTGGTTGCTTCCACGACCAGTTGCTGGGAGGGCTAGTTGATTCTGGTTCTGATTGCATTCCCTAGCACGGTGTCCTGGTTGACCACACCTGAAGCACATACCATTATTGGGAGTGGGAACAGGAGTCTGTGGTGGTGGAGCTGGAAGTCTTGGCTGCCTAGTTGGTGGAGTAGGCAGACGAGGTGCAGCATAGGTCTGCCTTGGGGCAGGTGCATTCGGCTGGTACATGCTGTTGGGAATCCATATCTTGCGCTTCTGTGAGGACGGGCCCGAAGATGAGCCCGTGTCACGGTTGCGCCTGTGAGAGCCCTAGTATTCCTGTAGACCAGTCTCAACATTGATGGCCTTGTTCACCAGGGTGGCGAAATCAACAAAGTCATGCACTAGAAGTGCGAGCTTGATGTCAGCTTGAAGGCCATCACGGAACTTCTCCTGTCTGCGTGCATCAGTTGCAATGTCCTCTTCAGCATAGCAGGACAAGTACAGAAACTCCCGCTGATAAGCTTCCACAGTTTTGTTGCCTTGGGTGAGGTTGCGGAACTCACGCTTCTTCCGGTCCATGACTCCCTGAGGAATGAAGCGAGCACGGAAGGCAGTTTGGAAGTCTGGCCAGGTGATGATTGTTCCAGCTGGCAGAGTACACCCGTGGCTGTCCCACCATTGAGCTACGGGTCCTTTCAGGAAGAAGGAAGCAAAGGTGACATAGCTGGCAGGGGCTACATTAGCTGACTCCATCTCATAGGTGATGTCACGGAGCCAGTCATCAGCATCCAGAGGCTGAGTTGAGCTGCGGTACACGGTTGGGTTGAGGCGCATGAAATCCTGCAGTGTCACTTGGGTTGGCTGTTGGTTCATATTGGGGCGAGGAAACCGAGCCATAATATTCTCCATGAACTGACGATTTAGCTCAAACTGTTGCATCATCCCAGCCATGCACTCAGGCGGTGGTGGGGCGTTTCCACCACGACCACGACCACCTAGTCTAACCATCCTGCTAATATATAACAGGGGTAGTTCAGCATTGAGAAATTTGCAAAGACAAGAATCATTCATGATGAAACATGCACAACGAAAGCAGCACGATAGATACTACATAGTAGTCAACATATCTTACAAAAGAGATCATGCATAGAGTTCGGTACACAGAGTTCAGTACATAGACTAAGACATCATAGGCCGCACGCAGGCTCGCGGCGAATGCATCTAACATTAACAAGCAAGTCTACATCAGTCCCAGGTGGTACTGCGAAGGTAGGTGTAGCCCGCCAGCTGGTAGTGACGCGAAGGGAAGACCTCCACGCGAGTAGCCTGGGGTGCGCGGATACTCTGGTGCGGAACCCGATGCGCAGGTGGCAGGAGAGGACCAAGCGCGGGAGAGTAGCCTCCCACATCTGGCCAGTCGACGCCCTGGGGCATCACGGTCCTGGCAGGGTAGATCGCAGAACGCGATAGATCACCAGATCGGACAGAGGGGTGCAACAGCGTCAGAGCACGATACATGTGCTGACGGGTGGTGTACAACTCGTGGCGAAGAGCTCGGTTAGCTCTATCCAGCCCATCAGCATGCAGAACCAGGTTCTGATGGTAGAAGGGCTCTCGGGTGACAGTGGAGTAGGCCGCAGTGTAGTAACCCTCGCACCAACATCGGATGCGATAGCAATGTGCCTGAAGGGGGAGGTGTCCAGCTCCTGATACTCTCCACGAAGACGTGTCAGAGCAGCATAAGCAGCATCGTGGACCACCATATCGATAGTCACTCCAACACCATGATCAGTGTGCAGCACGGTAGTGGAGTCATACTCCCGAGAGTAGAGGTGGACGATCGCACGGTACTGCTCCTGGTTGAAGTCCTGATACTCCTCATAGATGGTGTACTCAGGGTGCCAGCGATAACCCAGATAGGTCATCATCTCAACCAACACAGCAGGTAATCCTGAGGCACCAATGGTCGTCGTGTGGCGCACGACCTGCCTCGTGGGTTCCATCTGAAAACAAAGATGTTTTCACAGGAGTCAAATGATAATGTGGATAATGTTCAAACACTACTCTAAAGAATAACTAGGGCTTATCCAACTTTGGGGTGAACGTGGTCATGAGATCCTAGTGTTAGAGTTAGTAAAATCGTTTAACCCGAGTAGGAGAGAGTTCAGAGTCCCAGAGTAAGAATCGAGGAGTAAAAGATCCTAATACCACCCAGATGGCGACATGGGCCCGTAACCCACAGGTCCCAGGATCGAAACCTGGCTCTGATACCAACTTGTGACGCCCCCGATTCAATCGTACACTAATCATACACGCAAACGTGTACGATCAAGATCAGGGACTCACGGGAAGATATCACAACACAACTCTACAAATAAAATAAGTCATACAAGCATCTATTACAAGCCAGGGGCCTCGAGGGATCGAATACAAGAGCTCGATTATAGACGAGTCAGCGGAAGCAACAATATCTGAGTACAGACATAAGTTAAACAAGTAGCCATAAGATGGCTAGCACAAACTGGGATACAGATCGAAAGAGGCGCAGGCCTCCTGCCTGGGATCCTCCTAAACTACTCCTGGTCGTCGTCAGTGGGCTGCACGTAGTAGTAGGCACCTCCCGAGTAGTAGTAGTCATCGTCGACGATGGCGTCTGGCTCCTGGGCTCCAACATCTGGTTGCGACAACCAGGTAGAAGGGAAAGGGGGAAAAGAGGGAGAAAGCAACCGTGAGTACTCATCCAAAGTACTCACAAGCAAGGAGCTACACTACATATGCATGCATTGGTATCAACTGGAATAAGGCTATCATATGTGGACTGAACTGCAGAATGCCGGAATAAGAGAATAAGAGGGGGATAGCTAGTCCTTTCGAAGACTACGCTTCTGGTAACCTCCATCTTGCAGCAGGAGAAGAGAGTAAATGGTAAGTTCACCAAGTAACATCGCATAGCATAACCCTAACCGATGATCCTCCCCTCGTCGCCCTGTGAGAGAGCGACCACCAGTTGTATCTGGCACTTGGAAGGGTGTGTTTTATTAAGTATCCGGTTCTAGTTGTCATAAGGTCAAGGTACAACTCCAAGTCGTCCTGTTACCGAAGATCACGGCTATTCGAATAGATTAAACTTCCCTGTAGGGGTGCACCACATAACCCAACACGCTCGATCCCATTTGGCCGGACACACTTTCCTGGGTCATGCCAGGCCTCGGAAGATCAACACGTCGCAGCCCTACCTAGGCACAACAGAGAGGTCAGCACGCCGGTCTAAATCCTATGGTGCAGGGGTCTGGGCCCATCGCCCTTTGCACACCTGCACGTTGCGAACGCGGCCAGAAGCAGACCTAGCCTAGCAGGCGTTCTAGTCCAATTCGGCGCGCGCCGCTCAGTCGCTGACGTCACGAAGGCTTCGGCTGATACCACGACGTCGAGTGCCCATAACTGTCCCCGCGTAGATGGTTAGTGCGTATAGGCCAGTAGCCAGACTCAGATCAAATACCAAGATCTCATTAAACGTGTTATCTTGAAATAACCGCGAACGCTGACCAGGTTGCCCACCTCTCTCCTAGGTGGTCTCAACCTACCCTGTCGCTTCGCCACAAAGATCTACTCGCGGGTACTCCTACGAGCCGACCCGTCTTTTAGTCATCACATGTATCATGTATAAAGTATATAGTATATACCCGTGATCACCTCCCGAGTGATCACGGCCCAATAGTATAGCATGGCAGACAGATAAGAATGTAGGGCCACTGATGATAAACTAGCATCCTATACTAAGCATTAGGATTGCAGGTAAAGGTAACAACAGTAGTAGTAAGGACAGGCCATGCATCAGGATAGGATTAACGGAAAGCAGTAACATGCTACACTACTATAATGCAAGCAGTATAGAGAAGAGTAGGCGATATCTGGTGATCAAAGGGGGGCTTGCCTGGTTGCTCTGGCAAGAGAGAGGGGTCGTCAACACCGTAGTCGTACTGGGTAGCAGCGGCGTCGGTCTCGGTGTCTAGCGAGAGAAGAGGGGGGAAGAAACAATAAATATCGAGCAAACAGATGCATAGCAATGCATGACATGACAAGTAGCGGTGCTAGGGGTGCCCTAACACGGTAAGAGGTGGTACTGGTGAAGGGGGGAAACATCCGGGAAAATATCCCCAGTGTTTCGCGTTTTCGGACAGATGAACCAGAGGGGGAAAGTTGCGTGTTTGCTATGCTAGGGATGCGTGACGGACGAACGGACTGCGTATCCGGGTTTGTCTCGTCGTTCTGAGCAACTTTCATGTAGAACGTATTTTCATCCGAGTTACAGATTAAAAGATATGATTTTCTAAAGATTTAAATCATTTTCTGAAATTATTTTTAATTCGAAAATAAATGTTAAATTGCTAGGCGCACCCAGCACAATGTACACAAAAGTGTACCCAGTAGCTGACAGGTGGGCCAGAGGGACCCAGTTGACCAGTCAACGTTTGACTGGTCAACAGGGGTGGGACCCCTCTATCATTGACTGTTTTAGTTAATTAGGGTTTAGGTTAGTTAGTTAGGCTTAATTAGTTGTTTTAGTTTAATTAATCAAAATTAATTAAGTTAATTAATCCTTTAATTAATTAATTAATTAATTAAATTAATAATTTTGTTTATTATTTATTATTTTTTAAATCTTTTTTTATCGTTCTAGGGGCTGGGCCCCACCTGTCTGTGGCCCAAAGGGGCCATAGCGGGCGTGGGCTGCCGGGCGCGGGCACGGGCGAAGCCTCAGCCCGCCCGTTAGCGAGGCGAGGCCAGAGCGGGGTCGAGCGGGCGTGAGGGCACCGGCGCCCGACGCGGCCAGCGAGGGGAGGAAGGGGGGGGGCGCCTGGCTTGTGGCCATGACCGGAGCAGCGGGGCACCGGTGGGCGCGTCCAGCAGCGGCCGGAGGCGGGAGGGGGCTGCGGTGGCCGGAACGCAGCCGGCGAGCGACTGTGCGGGCGCAGAGCAGTGCGGGGCGGGCGGCGAGCGTGCGCGTGCGTGAGCAGCGGACGAGGCCACGGATGATGTGGCGACGACGAAGGTAGCAGGGGACGAGGTCAGGGGGTTCACGCAGCGGCGAGCGAGTGAGGCGGGGCTCACGGCGACGGGCGCGGCAGCAGCACAACTGCGGCAGTAGGGGCGGAGGGAGAGCAGCAGTGGCCGGAGCGCGCGGGACGTGGGCGAGCGGGGCGGCGGCTGTGGCCGCGACAGAGAGGGGCGAGGCGGGGCACACGCGGCGCACGGCGAGGCCAGCACCGTCGCGGGCGAGGGAGAGAGAGGAGGGGCGCGGGGGCACGGCCGTCGGCGTGGTGAGCGCGGGGGCGGGAAGAGAAGGAGAGGCCGGGCCTCACCACAACTTAGCAGGGAACGAGGGAATGGGCGCGGGGAGGTTCGGGGAGGTCCGACGAAGAGGAGGCAGGCCGGTGGGGGAGGGGGCGCCGACGAGGTGATGTTCGGCAACGGCGATGCGGGCGCTCTCCTCCCGATCCAATCGGGAGAGAGGGGGAAAGGGAGATATTTTGAGAGAGGGGGGAGTGGGGAGTGTCAGTGGGAGCTGGGGGGGTGGGGGGGGGTTATGGGTGCGGGGTGGGCCGGCCTGGTGGGTCATGGCCCGGTTGGGCCGGTGGCCTGCTGGGCCGGAGCCTCGGGGGTTTTCCCTTTTTTTGTATTTCCTTTCTTTCTTTTATTTCCTTTCCTTTTCTGTTTTAGTTAATTTTAGAGCATTTAAGGATTTTATAAAATTGTGTTTCCTTTACTATAATTACCCTTGTAATATTCAGCACCGCCCGAACATTTTTGTTGCAGCCTTTGAAAACTTTTGTTGTTTACATTAATTTAAATTTGAATTTGACGCGGTTTGAACTGACAGAAGTTTAGCAACGGTAATCGAGGTGATGTGGCATGATTAGCGTGGAATTACTGTAGCAAGATTATCCGGGCGTTACAACCTTAACATCTGCTCAAGAGAGACTTGCTCCTGGGAGATGGCTCTTTTCCTGCAGCGATTGAGCTCCTTCTTGACCTTCTTGTTCTTTAGATCGCCCAAGACCTCTTTGCTCCATGTGTGCAGTTCCATCCCCACTCTTCTGATTGCCGCAACTATCCCTTTATCGCCAGTCAGCATTGCCAAGTGCCAGGCATTGCGTGCCACCTCATCGCATTGCTCCTCGTCAAGCCACCTTGCCTCGAATTTTGGATGTTCAAAAACACACCCAGTGCTATTGCCCCGGTATTCCGGTTCCAAAACCATAATCACGGGTCTTTGATCCGGTCCGTAGACATTAATTGCACTAACATGGCATCATATTTTCGTTTGCAAGGGGCCCCACCTACAATGGTGGGACAAACAGACTCTCATGGTATGCAGCTCTGTAACCATTGGATCCCACTTGTTAGCGAACACCAATGTTGGTTTTTTAAGCCCCGAACCTTGATTTTCATTAGTATAAACAGTAAATTGCAATGGGGGAGCAAAGACAAACAAAAAAAGAAAAAAATCTAACTAAAAGAAAAATGGTCCACATTTAGCCAATACTAGCTCTAGGGAATTGGACACACATTCAGAGATAACCATTGATCTCACCCACACACACAAAAATGAGATAATCATTGATCTAGCTCTGAAGATATACTTGTCTTTAAGTTTGTATAGAAGTTGGGAAATGTCCTCCTTAAAGCATATCCTCCAAGAAGGAATAGGCAGGGCGATATTCCTAAATATCTTGTCATTTCTTTGTAACCAAATATGCCATCAACCCAGAACAAGAATTTTTAGATTAATCTCTCTAGGCAGAGCTGCCAAGAGCAACACCGAGTCTTCATGAACAGAACTACACATTCTTCTATTACCCCCTCTATTCCCTTTTATAAGGTATTGTAGACATTTCAGAAAACATGCAAAACAACTCAATTTCAGTTGTCAGAAACGACTTATAAAAGTGAATGGATGGAGTAGTAAAAATTGAGTGCCAACAGCACCGAGCAAAACTACAATCCCAACGCAAATGCATGATGGTTTCTTCACGAGACTAATTGCAAAGGGGGCAAAGATAGTTGGAAAGCATGAATCCCTTTCTCGTAAGCATAGCTCTAGTGTTAACTCTCTCATGCAGAGCAAGATGGAACTTTTATTTGCGTGTTTGAGTCTTCAAGCATTTTTTCACATATTTTGAAACAAAATGTGTGATTTGTTTGTTCCCATCAAAGCAGAGTACATTTGAATAGAGGAGTGCCTCAAATCAGAACCATTGCTAATCCAACAGTCCTTAGCTGAGCTAGAAATATCTGGCATAACTGTCTGAAGCTCATTGAGTTGGCTATATGCTTGTACTCACAAAGGGTTGTGGAAAAGATCAAATAGACTATCTGCAGAGGCAACACTGGCTACAGAGACTATATCATTTATAGCAAAGGAATGAAGCTCAGGAAATTTATAAGAAAGGGACTCCACAGTCCATGACATGCTAGAAAAAAGTGTCTCGTTTAACTAGTGTTCGGTCTCACCTGTTAATGTTTCACCGTTAGACTACAGATGAATAATTGGAATGAAAATGGTCGTTGTCGGGGTCCAATCGGTGAGTGTTGCTGCCTTCACACCACTGGATGACACATGATATGAAGCAAGGATGACTACAATTTATATCTATTGTAAGTGTGGCCCACCCCTGTTGGCCCATGTCGCCAAGGACAATCCGTGACTGACCTAAAAGGGGACGAGTTTCTCCCTGTCATGAGTCTGAGCGCCACCATTGACCACATTGGTTGTTGCTAGGGTCTGGGTACGTCTCTCTCTCTCTCACACACACAACATGGTATCAGAGGCCTGGACGGCGGGGCCTAAGGTGACGACGCCGACCGGCCGGTGAGGCAACGTGGTCCGGTAAGGTGGCATCGCGGATCTAAGCGAACAACAAGCATGGCGAGCTCCGTGTGTAGGAGCAAGAGGAAGCAAGGACGCAACCGAAGCAGGTAGACGATCAACTCTTGGAGGGGACGTTGCCTGTGCTAGGTCTTGGGCCTACTGTGGCTGGTGGAGCCCTTGCACTGGCTACTGGAACTGCATGGCAGAGGAGGAAGAAGGGAAACTATTGAAGGCTGTTGTTGTGGCTGCATATGGAGTTGTGGCTGTTGCTGATTACCCAAGGAGAAGGTTGCATCTGCTGGTGATGCTGAAGGAGAGAAAGAAGAGTTGTTGTCTGCTTGCTGTTCCTGGTGGCTTATTGCTGCTGCTACTTGCACGTGTTGATGGTGTTGCTGCGTGTGGTAGGTATTGTGGGAGTAGTAATACGTCTCCAATGTATCTATATTTTTTGATTGTTCCATGCTATTATATTATTCATCTTGGATGTTTTATATGCATTATTATGCTATTTTACATCTTATTTTGGGACTAACCTATTAACCTAGTGCCTAGTGTTAGTTGTTGTTTTTTCCTTGTTTTTGTCCCTTTACAGAAAATCAATACCAAACGGAACGAAACTTTTTGGTGATTTTTCTTGGACCAGAAGACACCAGGAACCTTCGAGAGGAGGTCAGAGGGGCCACCAGTTGGTGACAAGCTCGGAGGGCGCGCCATGGGGGGCGCCCCAGGCTTGTGGCCTCCCTGATGCTCCTCTAACCCTAATCTTTGTTCTAAAAATACCCAAATATTCCCCATATACCATAGGGCACACCAAAAATACTTTTCCGCTGCCGCAAGTTTTTGTCCTCATGAGATCCCATTCGGAGACCTGTTTCAGTACTCCGTCAGAGGGGGATTCGATCACGGAGGGCCTCTACATCAACCTTGATACCCCTCCGATGATGTGTGAGTAGTTTACCACAGACCTACGGGTCCATAGCTAGTAGCTAGGTGGCTTCTTCTCTCTCTTTGATCTTCAATACAATGTTCTCCTCGATGTTCTTGGAGTTATATTCGATGCAATCTTCCTTTTGCGGTGCGTTTGTTGAGATCCGACGGGTTTTGGATTTATGATCAAATTATCTATGAATATTATTTGAGTTTTCTCTGAACTCTTTTATGCATGATTAAGATAGCTTTGGATTTCTCTCTGATCTATTGATTTGATTTGGCCAACTAGATTGATTTTTCTTGCTATGGGAGTGGTGCTTTGTAATGTGTTCAAACTTGTGGTGCTCATACCCAGTGACAGAAGGGGACACGACACTTATTTGTATTGTTGCCATTAAGGATAAACAATTAGGGCTTATTTCATATTAATTGGATCTACGCCTCTACATTATGTCATCTTGCTTAAGGCGTTACTCCGTTCTTGTTAACTTAATACACTACATGCATGCTGGATAGCGGTCGATGTGTGGAGTAATAATAGTAGATGCAAGCATGAGTCGGTCTACTTGTCACGGAGATGATGCCTATATTCATGATCGCCTTAGATATCATCATAACTTTGTGCTTTTCTATCAATGGCTCAACAGTAATTTGTTCACCCATCATATGTGTTCTTTCAAGAGAGAATCCTCTAGTGAAAACTATGGCCTCCGGGTCTATCTTTTATCATATTAGTTTCAGATCTATAAAACCAAAAACCCAAAAACACCTTGCTGCAATTTATTTACCTTTACTTTATTTTGCACTTTTATTTATCTTTTATACCTATCTCTATCAGATCTCATCCTTGCAAAATTGCAAGTAACCGTGAAGGGATTGACAACCCCTTTATCGTGTTGGGGTACAAGTATTTGTTTGTTTGTGTAGGTGCAACCATTGGTTACTTGTGTGTTCGTCCTACTGGATTGACAATGCCTTGCTGGAAGAACTAAACTGTTGCATATAGTACATTGTCCAACTCTGGTTCTGCATCTCAATACTTGTGTTCGTTTGAAGGCAATACTAAAGTTGTTATTTTATATTTCCTTATATCATGATAAATGTTTATTATCCATGATAGAATTGTATTAACTGGAAACTTAATACATGTGTGGATACATAGACAAAACACCATGTCCCTAGTAAGCCTCTACCAGACTAGCTCATTAATCAAAGATGGTTAAGTTTCCTAACCATAGACATGTGTTGTCATTTGATGAACGGGATCACATTATTAGGAGAATGATGTGATGGACAAGACCCATTCGTTAGCTTAGCATGTTGATCGTTCAGTTTTATTGCTATTGTTTTCTTCATGTCAAATACATATTCCTTCGACTATGAGATTATGCAACTCCCGGATACCGGAGGAACACCTTGTATGTTATCAAACGTCACAAGGTAATTGGGTGATTATAAATATGCTCTACAGGTATATACGAAGGTGTTTGTTGGGTTGGCATAGATCGAGATTAGGATTTGTCACTCCGAGAATCAGAGAGCTATCTCTCGGCCCTCTCGGTAATGCACATCACGATAAGCCTTGCAAGCAATGTGACTAATGAGTTAGTTGCGGGATGATGCATTACGGAACAAGTAAAGAGACTTGCCGGTAACGAGATTGAACTAGGTATTAGGATACCAACGATCGAATCTCGGACAAGTAACATATCGATGACAAAGGGAATAACATATGTTGTCATTGCGGTTTGACTGATAAAGATCTTTGTAGAATATGTAGGAACCAATATGATCATCCAGTTTCCGCTGTTGGTTATTGATCGGAGATGTGTCTCGGTCATGTCTACATAGTTCTCGAACCCGTAGGGTCCGCACGCTTAACGTTCGATGACGATTTGTATTATGAGTTATGTGTTTTGGTGACCAAAGATTGTTCGGAGTCCCGGATGAGATCACGGACATGACGAGGAGTCTCGAAATGGTCGAGAGGTAAAGATTGATATATTGTATGATGGTATTCGGACACTAGAATGGTTCCAGAGTGTTTCAGGTATTTTTCGGAGTACCGGGAGGTTACCAGAACCCCCCCGGGAAGTAATGGGCCAACATGGGCCATAGGGGAGAGAGAGGGCAGCCTGCAAGGGGTGGCACATGCCCCCATGGGCTTTCCGAATTGGACAAGGGGCAGGGGGCACGCCCTCCCTTTCCTTCCCCCTCTCCCTCTCCTTCCCCCTTTCCCCCTCCGAAAGAAGGAAGGGGGGGGCGACTTGGACTAGGAGTCCTAGTCGGTTCCCCCCCATGGTGTGCCCCCTTAGGTCGGCCTCCTCCCCTCCTCCTTTATATATGGGGCCAGGGGGCACCCCATAGCACATCAATTGTTCTCTTAGCCGTGTGCGATGCCTCGCTCCATAGTTTACTCCTCCGGTCATATTGTTGTAGTGCTTAGGCGAAGCCCTGCGCGGATCACATCACCATCACCACGCCGTCGTGCTGTCGAAACTATCCCTCAACACTTTGCTGGATCAAGAGTTTGAGGGACATCATCGAGCTGAACGTGTGCAGAACTCGGAGGTACCGTACATTCGGTTCTTGATCGGTTGGATCATGACATTCGACTACATCAACCGCGTCAAGCTAATGCTTCCACTTTCGGTCTACAAGGGTACGTGGACACACTCTCCTCCTCTCGTTGCTATGCATCACCTAGACAGATCTTGCGTGATCATAGGATTTTTTTTGAAATTGCATGCTACGTTCCCCAACAGTGGCATCAGAGCCAGGTCTATGCGTAGATGGTATGCATGAGTAGAACACAAAGAGTTGTGGGTGATGATAGTCATACTGCTTACCACCAACGTCTTATTTTGATTCAGCGGTATTGTTGGATGAAGCGGCCCGTACCAACCTTACATGACCACGTTCATGAGACTGGTTCCACCGACAGACATGCAACTTGTTTTGCATAAAGGTGGCTGGTGGGTGTCTGTTTCTCCAACTTTAGTTGAATCAAATTTGACTACGGCCGATCCTTGTTGAAGGTTAAAACAACAAACTTGACGAAACATTGTTGTGGTTTTGATGTGTAGGTAAGAACGATTCTTACTAGAAGCCCATAGCAGCCACGTAAAACTTGCAACAACAAAGTAGAGTACGTCTAACTTGTTTTTGCAGGGCATGTTGTGATGTGATATGGTCAAGACATGATGTGATATATTTTGATGTATGAGATGATCATGTTTTGTAAAAGTTATCGACAACTGGCAGGAGCCTTATGGTTGTCGCTTTATTGTATGAAATGCAATCGCCATGTAATTGCTTTACTTTATCACTATGCGTTAGTGATAGTCGTAGAAGCAATAGTTGGTGAGACGACAATGACGCTACGATGGATATCAAGGTGTCAAGTCGGTGACGATGGGGATCATGACGGTGCTTTGGAGATGGAGATCAAAGGCACAAGATGATGATGGCCATATCATGTCACATATTTTGATTGCATGTGATGTTTATCTTTTATGCATCTTATTTTGCTTAGTACGGCGGTAGCATTATAAGATGACCCCTCACTAAATTTCAAGGTATAAGTGTTCTCCCTGAGTATGCACCGTTGCGACAGTTCGTCATGCCGAGACACCACATGATGATCGGGTGTGATAAGCTCTATGTTCACACACAATGGGTGCAAGACAGTTTTGCATGTGCAAAATACTCATGTTAAACTTGACGAGCCTAGCATGTACAGACATTCCCTCAGAACACTGAGACCGAAAGGTCGAAAGTGAATGATATAGTAGATATGATCAACATAGATATGTTCACCATTGAAAACTACTCCATCTCACGTGATGATCGGACATGGTTTAGTTGATATGGATCACGTGATCATTTAGATGACTCGAGGGATGTCTAGCTAAGTGGGAGTTCTTGAGTAATATGATTAATTGAACTAAAATTTATCATGAACTTAGTCCTGATAGTTTTTGCATATATACGCGATAGAGCCAGTCGCCCCAAAATTTAATCCATGGTCGTCATGCCCGATCACTTTTGATCGCCAGGATCATCCGACCAGTATCCGTCACGGTGGCTCAGCCGCACTGGTCCTAGACCCAATAATTTATGGGTTCCACCTGACTCGCATCCTTATGGACAGAGGTAGCAGCCTCAATCTGCTCTATCAGGATACAACGCGAAAAATGGGCATTAACCCATCCCGGATCAAGCCCACCAGAACTACCTTCAAAGGAGTCATACCAGGTGTAGAGGCCCGCTATACGGGCTCAATCACACTAGAGGTTGTCTTCAGATCTCCGGACAACTTCCAAAGCGAGGAGTTAATCTTCGATATCATTCCTTTCTGCAGCAGCTATCACGCACTGCTCGGACGAACTCCGTTCGCTCGATTCAACGCAGTACCACACTATGCTTATCTCAAGCTCAAGATTCCCGGTCCACGTGGCGTCATAACAGTCAACGGAAATACGGAACGCTCCCTCCGTACAGAAGAGCACACAACTGCCTTAGCAGCAGAAGTACAGAGCGGCCTTCTCAAGCAGAACCTTAATTCGGTTGCTGAGCCCACGGACACCGTTAAGAGGGTCCGAACTACTCTGCAACAGGAGAGCTCGGATCGTCAGGAGCTTGACTAGCAATCCGGCCTCCATCTCAGTCCCCATCAAGTGGTGGCATTCGTGCCGCGTGTACATAACTACGCACTCAAAATCCCATGGGCATCGACGGAGGCATAGCTAGCTTGTGGTCCGTAGTATGGCTCAACCGACATCGGATACACACATACTTTCACTTTTACTTGCTTCCTTTTCAGGTCTCAATCCCACAGGCACCATCTGGTGGTTTGGTCATCGGTCCTCTTGAAGGATAAACACACCAAGACGGCGAGAAACGCATACATATGGGGGACTTTTTAGGTGATTCCGTCAATGATAACTCTACCTGTTTTTCAGGACCCACATGCAGCTCTCCCTTGGTTTCAGCATGTCAAATAGCCTATTGCTTATCGCACTGCCTGTATCAATGCTCCTTCACATACTAATTAAATTACAATGAGAACAGTTTGCGGCTGGAGCTGTAGGATTCCAGCTTTTTACCTTCGTACCTTTTTTGTTTTCTTTCCCTTTTTTCAGCTCCCCTGTGGATAATCCATTCAGGTAGCACCTATACACTTTAGTACGCTTGATGTCTGCCAGGGGCTTCATAGCACCTCACATTACGGCAACAAAAGTCCGAACACTTTTTATAAGTATAGTTCGGCACCCCGAATTTAGCATTATATGCATTGGCTTTGAATCATGTCTTTGGTCAATAGTTGGGTTGCCCAGATCCTGTGCTTGCTACCTTATGTTCTGCTATATCGGCTAAGGTAGTAAAGGGAGAACTACTGCAATTGTGCGTTCGTTTATCCAAAGGAGCACCTCAGTAGAGAAAGCCGAAA
The DNA here is from genome assembly GCF_056163025.1 of Triticum urartu. Lineage (NCBI taxonomy): Eukaryota > Viridiplantae > Streptophyta > Magnoliopsida > Poales > Poaceae > Triticum > Triticum urartu. The sequence continues at coordinate 164,483,240 of NC_141876.1, read as the reverse complement.
ACTGACTGTCATGATGCGGCGAGAGCCGGTCAGCTGTTCGGAGGTTACAAATCGTTGGAGATTTAGTCCGCATTATGCGAAGGATTAGTACTTCCCGGTCAGACGCTTATATCACTCTAGTTTGGATTCTAGGGGCTGCACCCATGTTTTTATTGTCGCACTCCTATGGCTAAGTGAGGGCGTTACAGCTGCATAGTCTGGTTGCCTGGTTCGTTGCGCTAAACAACTCCTTCAAGGACCATCTAATTGGATCAAGATTGTTTAGATTCCATCCCGAACACCCCCGTACTACCTACATGGGGGTAGAAGCCGACGACTGGTTAACCCTCAGATTTCATACAACACGACCGCACAGGAAGTAAAAAATTTAAAAACATAATAAGCATTATATTGCATAAACTCTTTGTGTCATCATACAAGGCGGAGGGAGCTCGCATACATTCATTCAAAGATAATGTCTTTCGCACAGTGATCCGCAACAATGCGAGATCCCTCCAGGAAACCATCAAAATACAACTCAGGTCGGTGGTGCTCCTTGCCCTCCGGCGGCCCCTCGGTCATTAGCTTCTTGGCATCCATCTTCGCCCAGTGCATTTTGACGCGGGAAAAGGCCATCTGTGCACCTTCGATACAGACCGACCGCTTTATAACCTCAAGCCGGGGGCAGGCACCAACAATCCGCTTCACTAGTCCGAAGTAGCTACTAGGTATCGGCGTGGCAGGCCATAGTCGTACTATCAGCTCCTTCATGGCTAGCTCGGCCGCCTTGTGCAGCTCGACCAGCTGTTTCAGCTGGTTGCTGAAGGACACCGGATGTTCGGGTCCAAGATATTGAGACCAAAACAGCTTCTTCGTAGAACTCCCTTCCTCGGCTCGATAGAACTCGGCAGCGTCTGATACGCTGCGCAGCAAATCCGTAAACGCCACTGGAGAGCTCCAAATTCGGGTAAGTAAAAGGAACACTTCCTTCACAGACTTGCTTTGCATAATGAAAGCCTTACCCGTCGCGATCTTCCAGGCCGCCTGGATTTCCTGAAGGGCGCCCTGGGCTTCGGCTCGAGCCTCCTGCGTGCTCTGGAGGGCCTTCGCAAGTTCGGACGCTTGTGTCTTAGAATCACGCTCCAAGGACTCGCACTTCTTGACGGTGTCCTGGAGCTCTTGCCGAACCTCGCCGACCCGGGCCTCGTGCTTCTTCCGCGCGGTGCGTTCCTTGGCCGCTTTGTCCTCGGCCTTCTCTAATGCCTTCTTGAGGGCCGCCACCTCGGTCGTGGCCCCTAATAAAGTTCATGACACTTTAGTCAGCACGAACCATTCATCCTTCCTAAACATACACGCAGGTTACTGCATACCTTTGCTGTCCTCCAGCTGCTTCTTCACGAGGCCGAGCTCTTTCTCGGCCCGCTCCAGGTTCTGCTTTAGTCCGGAGACGCAGTGTGAGCGGCAGCAGCCAGCAGCGATGCCTGCTTATTCACATAGACATATTATGTTAGACTCCTGTGAAAATTATTTTGATCCCCTGTTCGGCTTTTCCTTTCCGGACACCAAACAAAGCATCAGGGGCTACTGTCCACATTGTGATATTTTTTCTACAATTGTTACCTCAAAGCCTTTTAAAAGGCTAGTGCAGGCCTCGGCCAGTCCGCTTTTGGTGGACTGAACCTTTTTCGATCACCGTACCCATAAGGACACGGCGCTCATCCACAATGGAGGCGCCTCGCATCGCTTCTAGCAGATTGTCCGGTGCCTCTGGTTGGACAGAGGTCATCGGTGGAACAGACACACTTCCTCCTTTTGGGGAAGGCCGTTCGCTGGACTCCGGAGTCGTGTAGGTCTCCGGAATGGTATCCGGCTGAGGGGCGAAGAGAACTTGGCCCCCACTGCCAGTCCCCATGGGGGCTTTTCCCCCATGTGTCTGGTAGCCGAGGAGTCATCCTGTGGCGCCACTTTAATGATTTCTGGAATCTCCCCCTGGTCTGAGAAGATCCTTTGGGATGCCACCTCGTCATCACTCTTGGGCGAGGCAGAATGAGCGGGCGGCTGAGACATGCTAGCCATCTCCTTTGAGTCTAGCGAATCCTCTGTCAAGGATCGGCGGGAGCCGTCGCGGGCCGGACTATAATGGCATAGTTTAAACATATTAATATTATAAACTGGAAAGGCAAGGTATTGGGAGGTGCATAGGGTTTTGGTACTTACGAGGCAACCCGAGGCTTGGTCCGGGGCATTCGCTCCGGACTGCTTTCGACATCCCATGCGGAATTATCTGCAAGGGAGTCATTTCCCCTCTTGGGCGCCCTCGCCTCCAGATTCGTGGAGGCCTCTCTTTTCTTCTTTCCCTCCTCCGGGGGAAGCCGCTTTCTTCTTCCTCCTTGCCGTTGTCTTCGGCGACCGAAGAGTCAGTCTCGTCTTCGGACGACATGTCCGAAGCACCCTTTCGGCGAAGGACACTCCTAATCCCTTTGGCCATCTTCTTAGCCTTCTTCTCCGGCACATCATAAGGCACCGGAAATAGCATCTTCATTAGGAGTGGGGTTTCCTCATCTTCGGGAAGTGGAGCTGGACAATTAATCCGCCCCGCTATGTAGATCCAGGCCTGAAAATTGATAGGAAGGCTTAGACTCCTTCCCAAAATATGCCAGTAAAGGCTATACCTTGAATACATGAAAGAACTTACCGAATTGGCCTGGCGGTTTAAGCTGAGCCCACGATCTTCGGTCACGGGCGGTGGCGTCTCGCCGGCCTTGAAGAGCACCTTCTAGATATCTTCGTGCATTGTGCCGAAGAGCTCTAGTAGCGTCTGGTGCTTGGCTGGATCGAACTCCCACAAATAGCAAGTCCGGCGTTGGCACGGAAGGATCTGGCGAATGAGCATAACCTGGATCACGTTGACGAGTTTGATCCTCTGGGTTATCATGTTCTGAACGCACGTCTGCAGCCCAGTCAGCTCGCTCGAAGAGCCCCAGGCGAGGCCCTTCTCTTGCCAGGAGGTGAGCCGCAGCGGAGCTCCGGATCGAAATTCGGGGGCCGCCACCCAGTTGGTGTCACGCGGCTCAGTAATGTAGAACCACCCCGATTGCCACCCCTTCACCGTCTCCACAAAGGAGCCTTCGGGCCATGTAACGTTGGGCATCTTGCCCACGATGGCGCCTCCTCACTCTGCTTGTTGGCCTCTCACCACATTCGGCTTTACATTGAAAGTCTTCAGCCATAGGCCGAAGTGAGGTGGGATACGGAGGAAGGCCTCGCAAACGACTATAAATGCCGAGATGTTGAGGACAAAGTTGGGGGATAGATCATGTAAGTCTAGCCCGTAGTAAAACATCAGTCCGCAGACAAACGGGTGGACAGGAAATCCTAGCCCACGAACGAAATGTGCGAGAAACACAACCCTCTCATGGGGTTCTGGGGTAGGGACGATCTTTCCTTCTGCCAGGAGACAGTGAACGATCTCCTTGGTCAGGTATCCGGCCTCTTGAAGCTCCTTGATGTCTTTCTTCTTAACAGAAGAAGCCATCCACTTGCCACCTGCTCTGGATCTGGACATGGTTGGAGTGTTTTCTCTGGCGAGGGAAGCTAGGGCTTGGGCGCTGGAGCTCTTGAATGGATGGGTAGAGGAAGAAGAAAGCAGGGGCGAGTGAAGACGAATCCTTATCCCCTTATAAAGGCCGCGAATATCAAACGCCTCCCTGCTCGCCTTAAAACTCACATATTCCCAAGGGCTGTGTAAACGACACGGTTGGGTTACCCACGCCTGTATTGATGAGAATCCCGTAATAAGGGGACATGATCTCTTCTTTGACAAGACGTGCCAATGGCAACCGCGTCTCGAAACATGGAGCGGCAGACAAAAATGGTTCGAAATTATGACCGGACGGACGTGATGTCATGTTGTAAAAAGTTGTCAGCGGATTGGACTCGTGAACTATTGTATTCTCTCTACGGTTGTGTGTGGTGTGTGTTATAGGTCCGGACACGATCAGTTCATCCGAAGACTATTTTGGAGTTTAGAAGGAGGAACCTGCCTTGCAATGCCGAAGACAGAACTACACACCGAATATTTTGTCATTAAAGCCAGGTTCAGGGGCTACTGAGGGAGTCCTGGACTAAGGGGTCCTCGGGCGTCTGTCCTGTTATCCGTGGGCCGGACTGATGGGCTGTGAAGATGCGAAGACCGAAGACTGTACTCGTGTCCGGATGGGACTGTCCTTGGCGTGGAAGGCAAGCTTGGCGACCGGATATGTAGATTTCTTTCTTTGTAATCGACCTTGTGTAACCCTAGATCCTCCCGGTGTCTATACAAACCATAGGACTTAGTCCGGAGAGTGATTCATTATCATAGCCATACAAGTTAGACCTCTAGGGTTTAGCCATTACGATCTCAAGGTAGATCAACACTTGTAATACTCATACTCATCAATATCAATCAAGCATGACGTAGGGTATTACCTCCATAGAGAGGGCCCGAACCTGGGTAAACATCGTGTCCCTTGTTTCCTGTTACCATCGACCTTAGAGCACAGTTCGGGACCCCCTACCCGAGATCCGCCAGTTTTGACACGGACACCCCCAAGCCCAATCTGAATTGGAGGGGGGGTACGGCCCCCCTTTCCTTCTCTCCTTCTCCCCTTCCTTCCCTCTCCTACTCCAACTAGGGAAGGGGGAATCCTACTCCCACCGGGAGTAGGACTCCCCCCCTTGGGCGCGCCTAGGAGGCCAGCCCTCTCCCCCTCCTCCACTCCTTTATATACGGGGGAGGGGGCACCCCATAGACAAACAAGTTGATCCTTGATCCCTTAGCCGTGTGCAGTGCCCCCTCCACCATAATCCACCTCGGTCATATCATAGCGGTGCTTAGGCGAAGCCCTGTCCCAGTAGCATCATCATCACCGCCATCACGCCGTCATGCTGACGAAGCTCTCCCTCGACACTCAGATGGATCTAGAGTTCGTGGGACGTCACCGAGATGAACTTGTGCAGATCGTGGAGCTGCCGTACTTTCGGTACTAGGATCATTCGATCGTGAAGACGTATGCCTATATCAACCACGTTATCATAACACTTCCGCTTACGGTCTACGAGGGTATGTAGACAACACTCTCCCCTCTCGTTGCTATGCATCACCATGATCTTGCGTGTGCGTAGGATTTTTTTTTGAAATTACAACGTTCCCCAGCAGTGGCATCCGAGCCAGGTTTATGTGTAGATGTTATATGCACGAGTAGAACACAAAGGAGTTGTGGGCGTGGGTATATACATATTGCTTGCCGTCAGTAGTTGATTCTTGATTCAGCGGTATTGTTGGATGAAGCGGCCCAGACCGACATTATGCGTACGCTTACGCGAGACTGGTTCTACTAACGTGCTTCGCACACGGGTGGCTGGTGGGTGTCAGTTTCTCCAACTTTAGTTGAATTGGATTCAATGAATAGGGTTCTTTCTGAAGATCAAAAAGCAATCACTATACCGCGTTGTTGTTTTTGATGCTTAGGTAAGAACGGTTCTTGCTCAGCCCATAGCAGCCACGTAAAACTTGCAACAACAAAGTAGAGGATGTTTAACTTGTTTTCACAGGGCATGTTGTGATGTGATATGGTCAAGACATGATGCTAAATTTTATTGTATGAGATGATCATGTTTTGTAACACAGTTATCGGCAACTAGCAGGAGCCATATGGTTGTCGCTTTATTATATGAAATGCAATTTCCATGTAATTGCTTTACTTTATCACTTAGCGGTAGCGATAGTCGTAGATGCAATAGTTGGCGAGACGACAATGATGCTTCGATGGAGATCAAGGTGTCAAGCCGGTGAAGATGGTGATCATGACGGTGCTTTGGAGATGGAGATCAAAGGCACAAGATGATGATGGCCATATCATATCACTTATATTGATTGCATGTGATGTTTATCCTTTATGCATCTTGTTTTGCTTAGTTCGGCGGTAGCATTATAAGATGATCTCTCACTAATTTTCAAGGTATAAGTGTTCTCCCTGAGTATGGACCATTGCTACAGTTCATTGTGCCGAGACACCACGTGATGATCGGGTGTGATAAGCTCTACGTTCACATACAACAGGTGCAAGCTAGTTTTGCACACGCAGAATACTCGGGTTAAACTTGGCGAGCCTAGCATATGCATATATGGCCTCGGAACACTGAGACCAAAAGGTCGAGCGTGAATCATATAGTAGATATGATCAACATAGTGATGTTCACCTTTGAAAACTACTCCATCTCACGTGATGATCGGACATGGTTTAGTTGATATGGATCACGTGATCACTTAGATGATTAGAGAGATTTCTATCTAAGTGGGAGTTCTTAAGTAATTTGATTAATTGAACTTTAATTTATCATGAACTTAGTACCTGATAGTATTTTGCATGTCTATGTTGTTGTAGATAGATGGCCCGTGCTGTTGTTCCGTTGAATTTTAATGCGTTCCTAGAGAAAGCTAAGTTGAAAGATGATGGTAGCAACTACACAGACTGGGTTCGTAACTTGAGGATTATCCTCATTGCTGCATAGAAGAATTACGTCCTGGAAGCACCACTAGGTGACAAACCCGCTACAGGAGCAACGCTAGATGTTATGAACACCTGGCAGAGCAAAGCTGATGACTACTCGATAGTTCAGTGTGCCATGCTTTACGGCTTAGAACCGGGACTTCAACGACGTTTTGAACATCATGGATCATATGAGATGTTCCAGGAGTTGAAGTTAATATTTCAAGCAAATGTCTGGATTGAGAGATATGAAGTCTCCAATAAGTTCTACAGCTGTAACATGGAGGAGAATAGTTCTGTCAGTGAACATATACTCAGAATGTCTGGGTACCACAACCACTTGACTCAGCTAGGAGTTAATCTTCCCAATGATAGTGTCATTGACAGAGTTCTTCAATCACTGCCACTAAGCTACATGAGCTTCGTGATGAACTATAATATGAAAGGGATGGATAAGACGATTCCTGAGCTCTTCGCAATGCTAAAGGCTGTGGAGGTAGAAATCAAGAAGGACCATCAAGTGTTGATGGTCAACAAGACCACCAGTTTCAAGAAAAAGGGTACAGGGAAGAATGGGGAACTTCAAGAAGAACAGCAAGCCAGTGGCTGCTCAAGTGAAGAAACCCAAGTCAGGACCTAAGCCTGAGACTGAGTGCTTCTACTGCAAAGGGACTGGTCACTGGAAGCGGAACTGCCCCAAGTATTTGGCGAAGAAGAAGGATGGCAAAGTGAAAGGTATACTTGATATACATGCTATTGACGTGTACCTTACTAATGCTCATAGTAGTGCCTGGGTATTTGATACTGGTTCAGTTGCTAACATTTGCAACTCGAAACAGGGGCTACGGATTAAGCGAAGATTTGCTAAGAATGAGGTGACGATGCGCGTGGAAAACGGTTCCAAAGTTGATGTGATCGCGGTCGGCACGCTACCTCTACATCTACCTTCGGGATTAATATTAGACCTAAATAATTGTTATTTGGTGCCAGCGTTGAGCATGAACATTATATCTGGATCTTGTTTAATGCGAGACGGTTATTCATTTAAATCAGAGAATAATGGTTGTTCTATTTATATGAGTAATATCTTAAATGGTCATGCACCCTTGATAGTAGTGATACACATGTTCATAGTATTAAAGCCAAAAGATGCAGAGTTGATAATGATAGTGCAACTTATTTGTGACACTGCCGTTTGGGTCATATTGGTGTAAAGCGCATGAAGAAATTCCATCCTGATGGACTTCTGGAATCACTTGATTATGTATCACTTGGTACTTGCGAACCATGCTTCATGGGCAAGATGACTAAAACTCCGTTCTCCGGAACAATGAAGCGAGCAACAGAGTTACTGGAAATCATCCATACTGATGTATGTGGTCCAATGAACATTGAGGCTTGCGGCGGATATCATTATTTTCTCACCTTCACAGATGATTTGAGCAGATATGGGTATATCTACTTAATGAAACATAAGTCTGAAACATTTGAAAAGTTCAAAGAATTTCAGAGTGAAGTGGAAAATAAACGTAACAAGAAAATAAAGTTTCCACGATCCGATCGTGGAGGAGAATATTTGAGTTACGAGTTTTGAAGAAGTTCAAAATGGATCAAGAAAAGAAACGGCTCTTGCCTGTGTTATAAGGTGTGAAGTTGAGTCAGACTCAATGCCCGACCAGTTCAGAAGATAGAGAGAAAATGAAAGTCATTCCCTATGCTTCAGCCATAGGTTCTATCATGTATGTAATGCTGTGTACCAGACCTGATGTGTGCCTTGCTATTAGTTTAGCAGGGAGGTACCAAAGTAATCCAGGAGTGGATCACTGGACAACGGTCAAGAACATCCTAAAATACCTGAAAAGGACTAAGGATATGTTTATCGTTTATGGAGGTGACAAAGAGCTCGTCATAAACGGTTACGTCGATGCAAGCTTTGGCACTTATCCAGATGACTCTATGTCACAAACCAGATACATATTTTTATTAAATGGTGGAGCTGTCAGTTGGTGCAGTTCCAAGCAGAGCGTCATGGCGGGATCTACGTGTGAAGCGGAGTACATAGCTGCTTTGGAAGCAACAAAGAAGGAGTCTGGATGAAGGAATTCATATCCGATGTAGGTGTCATACCTAGTGCATCGAGTCCAATGAAAATCTTTTGTGAAAATACTGGTGCAATTGCCTTGGCAAAGGAATCCAGATTTCATAAGAGAACCAAGCACATCCAGAGACGCTTCAATTCCATCCGCAATCAAGTCAAGGAGGGAGACATAGATATTTGCAAGATACATACGGATCTGAATGTTGCAGACCCGTTAACTAAGCCTCTCTGACGAGCAAAACATGATCAGCACCAAGACTCCATGGGTGTTAGAATCATTGCAATGTAATCTAGATTATTGACTCTAGTGCAAGTGGGAGACTGAAGGAAATATGCCCTAGAGGCAATAATAAAGTTTTTATTTATATTTCCTTATATCATGATAAATGTTTATTATTCATGCTAGAATTGTATTAACCGGAAACTTAGTACATGTGTGAATACACAAACAAACAAAGTGTCACTAGTATGCCTCTACTTGACTAGCTCGTTGAATAAATGATGGTTATGTTTCCTAACCATAGACATGAGTTGTCACTTGATTAACGGGATCACATCATTAGAGAATGATGTGTTTGACGTGACCCATCCATTAGCTTAGCACGATTATCGTTTAGTTTGTTGCTATTGCTTTTTCCATAACTTATATATGTTCCTATGACTATGAGATCATGCAACTCCCGAATACCGGAGGAACACTTAGTGTGCTATCAAACGTCACAACATAACTGGGTGACTATAAAGATGCTCTACAGGTGTCTCCGATGGTGTTTGTCGAGTTGGCATAGATCGAGATTAGGATTTGTCACTCCGAGTATCGGAGAGGTATCTCTGGGCCCTCTCGGAAATGCACATTACTATAAGCCTTGCAAGCAATGTAACTAATGAGTTAGTTACGGGATGATGCATTATGGAACAAGTAAAGAGACTTGCCGGTAACGAGATTGAACTAGGTATTGAGATACCGACGATCGAATCTCGGGCAAGTAACATACTAATGACAAAGGGAACAACATATGTTGTTATGCAGTTTGACCGATAAAGATCTTCGTAGAATATGTGGGAGCCAATATGAACATCTAGGTTCCGCTATTAGTTATTGACCAGGGACGTGTCTCGGTCATGTCTACATAGTTTTCAAACCCGTAGAGTCCGCACGCTTAATGTTCAGTGATGATCGGTATTATGAGTTTATGTGTTTTGATGTACCAAAGGTAGTTCGGAGTCCCGGATGTGATCACGGACATGATGAGGAGTCTCAAAATGGTCGAGACACAAAGATCGATATATTGGATGACTATGTTTGGACATCGGAAAGGTTTCGAGAGAGTTCGGGCATATACCGGTGTAATGGGGGGTTACCGGAACCCCCCGGGTAGTCAATGGGCCTTAATGGGCCATAGTGGAAAGGAGAAGGAGGCGGCCAAGGTGGCCCCCCCAAGCCCCATCCGAATTGGAGGGGGGCCGGCTCCCCTTTCCTTCCCTCCTTCTCCCCTTCCTTCCCTCTCCTACTCCAACTAGGTAAGGGGGAATCCTACTCCCACCGGGAGTAGGACTCCCCCCTTGGGCGCGCCTAGGAGGCCGGCCCTCTCCCCCTCCTCCACTCCTTTATATACAGGGAGGGGGGCACCCCATAGACAAACAAGTTGATCATTGATCCCTTAGCCGTGTGCGGTGCCCCCCTCCAACATAATCCACCTCGGTCATATCATACCGGTGCTTAGGCGAAGCCCTATTCCGGTAGCATCATCATCACCGTCATCATGCTGTCATGCTGACGAAGCTCTCCCTTGATAGTTAGCTGGATCTTGAGTTCGTGGGACGTCACCGAGCTGAACGTGTGGAGATCGCGGAGGTGCCATACTTTCGGTACTGGGATCGGTCGATCGTGAAGACGTACGACTACATCAACCGCGTTATCATAACGCTCCCGCTTACGGTCTACGAGGGTATGTAGACAACACTCTCCCCTCTCGTTGCTATGCATCACCATGATCTTGCGTGTGCATAGTTTTTTTTGTAATTACTGTGTTCCCCAACAATGACATGCTATGTACGAGACCTATTATATACCTTGCCATGAGTTTGCCAAGGGAGTACAATAGTGATCTAGGAGTAGATCACTAGACAACGGTCAAAATTATCCTTAGAGGAATCAGGAATATTTCTTGGTTATGGAGGTGATAAAGAGTTCGTCGTAAAGAGTTACGTCGATGCAAGCTTTGACACCAATCTGGATGACTCTGAGTCTTGATCTAGATACATATTGAAAGTGGGAGCATTTAGCTAGAGTAGCTCCGTGCAGAGCATTGTAGACATAGAAATTTGCAAAATACATAAGGACCTGAATGTGGCAGACCTGTTGACTAAACCTCTCTCACAAGCAAAACATGACCACACCTTAGTACTCTTTGGGTGTTAATCACATGGCGATGTGAACTAGATTACTGACTCTAGTAAACCCTTTGGGTGTTGGTCACATGGCGATGTGAACTATGGGTGTTAATCACCTGGTGATGTGAACTATTGGTGTTAAATCACATGGCGATGTGAACTAGATTATTGACTCTAGTGCAAGTGGGAGTCTGAAGGAAATATGCCCTAGAGGCAATAATAAAGTTGTTATTTTATATTTCTTCATATCATGATAAATGTTTATTACCCATGCTATAATTGTATGAACCGGAAACTTAATACATGTGTGGATACATAGACAAAACACCGTGTCCCTAGTAAGCCTCTACTAGACTAGCTCGTTAATCAAAGATGGTTAAGTTTCCTAACCATAGACATGTGTTGTCATTTGATGAACGGGATCACATCATTAGGAGAATGATGTGATGGACAAGACCCACTCGTTAGCTTAGCATGTTGATCGTTCAGTTTTATTGCTATTGGTTTCTTCATGTCAAATACATATTCCTTAGACTATGAGATTATGCAACTCCCGAATACCGGAGGAATACCTTGTGTGCTATCAAACATCATGACATAACTGGGTGATTATAAAGATGCTCTACAGGTATATCCGTAGGTGTTTGTTCGGTTGGCATAGATCAAGATTAGGATTTGTCACTACGAGAATCGGAGAGCTATCTTTGGGCCTTCTCGGTAATGCACATCACGATAAGCCTTTCAAGCAATGTGACTAATGAGTTAGTTGCGGGATGATGCATTACGGAACGAGTAAAGAGACTTGAGGTGACGAGATTGAACTTGGTTTGAGGATACCGATGATCGAATCTCGGGTAAGTAACATACCGATGACAAAGGGAATAATGTTGTCATTGCGGTTTGACCGAGAAAGATCTTCGTAGAATATGTAGGAACCAATATGAGCATCCAGTTTCTGCTATTGGTTATTGATCGGAGATGTGTCTCAGTCATGTCTACATAGTTCTCGAATCCGTAGGGTCTGCACGCTTAACATTCGATGACGATTTGTATTATGAGTTATGTGTTTTGGTGACTAGAGATTGTTCAGAGTCTCGGATGAGATCACAGACATGACGAGGAGTCTCGAAATGGTCGAGAGGTAAAGATTGATATATTGGACGATGGTATTCGGACACCAGAATGGTTCCGGAGCGTTTTGGGTATTTTTCGGAGTACCGAGAGGTTACCGGAACCCCCCGGGGAAGTAATGGGCCAACATGGGCCATAGGGTAGAGAAAGGGGAGCCCGCAAGGGGTGGCGCATGCCCCCCATGGGCTGTCCGAATTGGACAAGGGGAAGGGGGCGCGACCCCCCTTTCGTTCCCCCTTTCCCCTCCGAAAGAAGCAAGGGGGGCCCGACTTGGAGTAGGAATCCTAGTCGGTTTCCCCCCCATGGCGCGCCCCCTTAGGCCGGCCTCCTCCCCTCCTCCTTTATATATGGGGGCATGGGGGCACCCCATAGCACATCAATTTTTATCTTTTAGCCGTGTGCGGTGCCCCCCTCCATAGTTTACTCCTCCGGACGTATTGTCGTAGTGCTTAGGCGAAGCCCTCCATGGATGACATCACCATCACCATCACCATGTCGTCGTGCTGACGAAACTCTCCCTTGACACTGTAGGATCGAAAGTATGTCTAGAGGGGGGGGGTGATTAGACTACTTGACCAAATAAAAACTTAACCTTTTCCCAATTTTAGTTCTTGGCAGATTTTAGCTATTGTAGGACAAGTCAAGCAATCATCACACAATTCAAGCAAGCATGCAAAGAGTATATTGGCAGCGGAAAGTAAAGCATGCAACTTGCAAGAATGTAAAGGGAAGGGTTTGGAGAATTCAAACGCAATTGGAGACACGGATGTTTTTCCCGTGGTTCGGATAGGTGGTGCTATCCTACATCCACGTTGATGGAGACTTCAACCCACGAAGGGTAACGGTCGCGCGAGTCCACGGAGGGCTCCACCCACGAAGGGTCCACGAAGTAGCAACCTTGTCTATCCCACCATGGCCATCGCCCACGAAGGACTTGCCTCACTAGCGGTAGATCTTCACGAAGTAGGCGATCTCCTTGCCCTTACAAACTCCTTGGTTCAACTCCACAACCTTGTCGGAGGCTCCCAAGTGACACCTAGCCAATCTAGGAGACACCACTCTCCAAGAAGTAACAAATGGTGTGTTGATGATGAACTCCTTGCTCTTGTGCTTCAAATGATAGTCTCCCCAACACTCAACTCTCTCTCATAGGATTTGGATTTTGTGGAAAGAAGATTTGAGTGGAAAGCAACTTGGGGAAGGCTAGAGATCAAGATTCATATGGTAGGAATGGAATATCTTGGTCTCAACACATGAGTAGGTGGTTCTCTCTCAGAACATATGAGTTGGAATTGTGTATGTGTTCTGATGGCTCTCTCCACGAATGAAGAGGAGGTGGAGGGGTATATATAGCCTCCACACAAAATCCAACCGTTACACACAGTTTTCCAATCTCGGTGGGACCGAATCAACAAACTTGGTCGGACCGAAAAGGTAAACCTAGTGACCGTTAGAGATTTTCGGTGGGACTGACATGCAACTCGGTAGGACCGATATGGTTAGGGTTTGGGCATAACGTAATCTCGGTGAGACCGATTACACAAACTCGGTGAGACCGAGTTTGGTAATAAGCTAACCAGAGAGTTGGTCAGGCAAACTCGGTGGGACCGATTTGCTCTTTCGGTGAGACCGAAAAGTTACAAAAGGGAAACAAAGAGTTTACATTGCAATCTCGGTGGGACCGATTCGCTCTTTCGGTGAGACCGAAAAGTTACGAAAGGGAAACAGAGAGTTTGCAATCCCATCTCGGTGAGACCGAGATCCCTATCGGTAGAACCGAATTGCTAGGGTTTGGCAGTGGCTTATGACAAGTGAAACTCGGTGGCGCCGGATAGAAAGAATCGGTAGGACCGAGTTTGGCTTAGGGTTTAGGTCATATGTGGATATGGGAAAGTAGTTGAGGGTTTTGGAGCATATCACTAAGCACATGAAGCAAGAGGCTCATTAAGCAACACCTCATCCCTCCTTGATAGTATTGGCTTTTCCTAAAGACTCAATGTGATCTTGGATCACTAAAATATAAAATGAAGAGTCTTGAGCTTTTGAGCTTGAGCCAATCCTTTGTCCTTAGCATTTTGAGGGTTCCACTTTCACATCCATGCCATGCCAATCATTGAGCTTTCCTGAAATAGTCATCTTGGAATAGCATTAGCTCAATGAGCTATATGTTGTTATGAATTACCAAAACCACCTAGGGATAGTTGCACTTTCAATCTCCCCCTTTTTGGTAATTGATGACAACATATAGATCAAAGCTTCGACAAATGATAATAAGCATGAAATATATCGTCGCTTTGAGAAGTATGTGACAAGTAAGAGCTCCCCCTAAATTTGTGCATATTTAAAATTTGCTTTGGACTGCAAATGCACAAAGAGTTAGAGTCATGGGTTACTCTTCCATGTCACATACATCTTGGTGGAGCGCTTAAAATGATAAGAATGAAATACATGCACTTATCACCAAGAATAGTGAATGATCACATAAGATAGATAAGATGATAATATTAAGCAAACATTAAGTGTAGCTTATGATCAAACACATGATCATCAATGTCTCACGAGCAATGACATAGTATCTCACACAAAACCAAACAAAGTTCGAAAAACCACCAAATAAAACAAGAGAGAATAAAAGCAACACTCTCTCTCGAAGCCTATGATCTATACATTTTCTCCCCCTTTGGCAACAAGTTACCAAAAAGTTCCTAGAAAATGCATAGTGCTAAGTCGACACTCAGGCTTGATCTTCAGGTGGTGGTGGAGTCCGAAGCACTCCAAGGACGAAGCCTTCTGTAGACGTGGTCGGAGTCGAGGCTGAAGTGGACGCTGGAGCTGGTGGAACTGAGGCTGTAGCTGGTGCAGACGTGGTGGCTCTGGGGTCAGCAACTGGCATTGCAGACGACCTCGGACCTCGTGGCACTCTGGCAAAGGCATCAGTTGTAGTCTTGCCTCTCCTCTCCTGCATGTCATCCTGGAGCTGCTCCACTACAGTCTGAATATCTGTCACTTTGACATCCAAGTCATAGAACTTTTGTTCCATGATCCTCTCTAAGCTTGCCTGGTTCTGAGTTAGGGTGGCTAGTCCTTGCTCAATCCGCAGGGTGGATGCAATCAAGTAACCGAGCTGCTCTTGTTTGGTTTTCAGGAAATATTCAGATGCCTCCTCTTGAGTAGGCATCTTGGCAGCTTTCTCCTTCCTCGCCTTCTCCTTCTTGGCTTGTGCTTGGGCAGATGATGGCTCATTCTCAGTCATGACCACTTGATTATCTTCAAAGTATGGACGGATGGGCAGGTGTTCCTTGTCCAATAAGTATATGTCCGTGCCCATCTTAGAGTTGATGAGCTCCTGAATCTATGGGGCATATCCACAGCTCCTCTTCTGGTCTGCTGCTGTCCTCTTGATTATTTCAATCATAAGGCTCATGACTTTGAATTTCTGTGGCACGTCAAAGATATGAAGCAAGTTGATCGCGTGGCCCCTGATGATCTTGTGATCTCCAGACTTGGGCAATAGGGTGTGCCTAAGAATCCAGTTGATGGTTGGCAGACCTGACAGAAGATAGTGTACTGAGCCAAACTTGAACGTATCAAGTGCTTCATTTGGAATCTCCTTGTACATGTTTGACATTGAGTTGTGGTCCATCTTCTTCTTGGCATAAATGTCCAAGTCATCGTCATGCTCTTCTGGGGCATTAATCAGCTGAGCCCATTCAGCAACTGTAGACTGGTACCTCGTACCCTCTAACATCCATACAATCCTGCCATCTGGATAGAAATGGGCTGTGGAGTAGAACTGCATGATGAGTTCCTCGTTCCACTTTGTGAGCTTCTGCCCAACAAAGTCCTCTACTCCACATGCCTTGAAGCTGTCCTGCACTCCAGGGTAGTACTCTTCGTTGTCCTTGATGTATTGCCAATCAACCCATCTCATATCACAAACAATTGGCTTCTTGTCTAGCAGCACTGTCTCATAAAAGTCTTGCTGCTCCTTGGTGTGAAACCTGTAGTCAACTGCAGTCCTTCTCCTTGAAGCATACGGGTTTGCTTCTCTCCACTTTCGGAGCCCTGAATCTCTCCTGAGTTTCATATCCTCAGCCATAGGATGAGCATCGTTGTGGTCTGGGATCTTGGGCTTGAGCTTTCTAAGAACATTCTCTTCTTCTTCTGCAGCTTCAGGCACTGGGGCCTTGTTCTTCTCAGTAGCTGGGATGCTTCTTGTGTTCCTCTTTGGCTTTGGAGCTGGCTTGGCCTTGGAAGCAGCTGTCCCTGTTCTTATGGCATCACTCATCAGCTTGGGTGCCTTAGGTGCTGGTGCAGCTACCTCTTTTTCTTCCTCCCCATCTTCCATGATGGAAGCCTTGCCAAGCACTCTGGCTATAGTTTTCTTCACCCTTTCTTTCCTCTTCTTGCCTTCAGCAGCAACTGGCTCAATGGGAGTGAGCTTCTCAGTTGAAGCTCTGGCCTTTGACATAGGCTGCCTGCCTGCTAGCCTTTTGATCTTCATCCCTGGTTTTATGCCCTGTGCTGGCTCAACTCTCTTGGAAGTTGCTTCCTCTTCTGCCACATAATCCTCATCTTCTGAGTCTGAGGTTCTATTCTTTCTCTGTCTTGTGGCAGCTTTAGGCAGATTGCTAGGGGTGCTCCTGCTGCCATCATCTGAGGAACTTGAGGGACTAGTGCGGCCTCGGGCCCTAACAGCCTACGGCCTCGGGCGCCGTGTGGCGGTTGATTGGGCGTGAGCGGCACTGTTCCCCCATGCCCCCTTATTTTGCGCCATGCTAGGCGGACTCATAGTCGTACACAGCCGCTCCCCTTTCTCTTGCTCGAGCGCCCTATGTCCTTCCTCCTCTCGAACCCCAGCTTCTGTTTTCAACCCAATCTCGAACCTTCCCCCCCTTCCCATCGCCATGGCTCCGACGAAGAAGGGAAGAGGGAAGAAACCCATGCCTCTGCCTTGCTCGCCGCCGTTGGCGGCCCCCGCCGAGGGCTTGGGCAAGGTCAGCTCGGCTCTGGCCACTATCTTCAACGAATGCGAGAGGACGACGGCCTGGCCCGCGTCCCACTTCTCCATCGACAGGATAGTCACCGAGGTCCCGTATTTTGCCGACGCCCTGTGGGCGGGTCTGGTTCCCCCCTTTTCTGATTTCTTCAATGCCGTGCTTTCCCACTATCAGATCCACATGATGCATCTGGGTCCTGAATCCATCACCCTCCTTTCGGTCTTCGCCTTTGTTTGCGAGGCAATGATGGGCATCCTTCCTTCGGTTGCCTTGCTGCGCCACTTCTTCTCTCTGCGCCTTGTCGACCCTACCCAATGCTGGGCGTGCGTGAGCTTCGTTGCGGTGTCTGAGACAACGGCCTCAGGGATTGACTTCAGGCTCCCTCTGCCCGTGGCTGGGTTCCGCGAGCGGTGGCTGTATGTGGATGCAGGGGTGCCCAGCCCCCTGCTATCGGAGCCAACTTCGCCTGCTGTCCCCAATTTGGGCTGGGGCCAGGAGACGCTTGATATCCCCCGGCTCGTCTTCGTTTGGCACCGCTTCGCATTCTTGAGGTCGCTTGGCGTGACAGCACCCAAGGTGGTGAAGGAGTTCCTGCTACGCCGCGTTGCTCCTCTCCAACGCCACTCCCGCCGGATGTGGGCCTTCAGCGGGCATGATGATCGTATGAGGCTCCAGGAAGAGGACTTGACGCCTGAAGTGCTGAGGACAGCACTCTTGATCCTGACTGGGGACCCCAACCCTGGCAGCATCCAGCAGGGAGGGGCCTTGCTGTACCTCTGCCAGAACAGGGGCGATTTTGTGAATCAGATGCCTATCTTTGATGAGTGGGGGCCGCGCCCCGCCGGCCTCCAGGGGCCTCGCGAGAACCCAGTGATGGTGACTGCCCTTCCAGTCGGCCAAGGCAACTCTTCCTCAAGTGGCGGAGCAGGGAGGCATGAGGCGCCAGAGGCCGAGGGGGCTCCCGGCAGGGTGACAGCGCAGGGCGATGCTCACGAGGGAGAAGCTCTTGGGGCCCGTGCCGCTGAGGCTGAGGGTGGCAAGCAGCTGCCCTCAGCGCCTGTGACTGAGGCCCCTGAGGCTCCAGCCGCTTCTCTTGGCGAGGCGATTGGCAGCGCGCATCAGGCAGGCGCCCCTGACACGGATCGCCGTGATGCTCCGTCTTCGTCGCAGGTTGATCCCTGCGCTCAACTCTTGGGCCGTTTCCACGTGGTCTTTGAGGCCCTCCGAAAGAGAAGGGAGGCCCTGGGCGACGATTACCCTCGTCGCCTGCTGAAGCGTAGGAAGTACTTCGCGACTGATGAGTAAGCCTTCTCCTTTCCCAGCTCCCGATCCTTCTGTTGCTTTTACTGATCCTTGCTCCGCAGGCCCCTTCCAGCCGAGCTCGCGGAGACGGCTGAGGTGCCGTCCCCCTTGGCTTCGCCCCCTCCACCGTCCTCAAGCGCTCCGAGCAGCAGAGCCCTTGTGGTGAGGGCGATCGGAGAGGCGAACCGTCCCGAGGCGCATCGTGGCCCTGCGCACCTCGCCATCCTCCTTCGCGGGCCTTCTCGTGGCATAGCCAGCCTGCCGTGGGCTTCTCGCCTGGTCGTGGACTGCGATTGCCTGAGGCCTCCCTACGCTCTTCATCTAGGGACGGGCTGGCTCCAGGCCGGGCTTCTGGCGTGGCGTGCCCGGCCGTCGCGAGGGTGCCAGCCCCCAGCCCCCTGCCCGGAGGGGGAGTGCTGATTCGTGGCCCCCGGCGCTTTGCTTGGGGCAGATGATGGTGTGGAAGACGTGCTCGAGCGCGCCTGGGAGAGTCGCGCTCTTTGCCAAGGATTCCTTCGAAGGGCGGCTGACGCGGTGAGCCTGCTTGGTGAGGAGTTTGCTGATGAAGACGCGCGCCTTGAGGCCGAGGGCCTGCGCCTGGCTGCAGAGAGGCGCGAGCTGGAGGGCGCCATCGCCCTTGCGCGCTGTCAGCGCGATCTTGACGACGCAGAGTCCAAGGCGTCGCTGGTGGCCTCTCGGGAGGCCCGATCTTGGGCCGCTGAGGAGGCCCGGGAAGCTGACCGGCGGCGAGAGGCGGCGGAGGAGCGGGCTCGGGAGCTCCTGGCCTGGTGCCACTCACTGGAGGAGCAAGTGGAGCTGCGCGAGGCAGCCCTCGCGTCAATGAAGGTGGCCTCTGGTGACCCAGCAGAGCTCCAGAAGCGTGAGGAGGCGCTGACGCTGGAAGCCGCCGAACGTACCCGCGAGTACGAGCGTCTAGAGACGAGGGAGCGCTTGGTGATGCAGGCGGAGGATGATGTCGCTGCACGGGAAGCTCGTGTCCTGGAGGAGGTTAGACGTCGGGTGGCGATGGCGCGCTTGAACCTCGAGCATGAGTTCGAGGAGAGGTTGGGGTTGATCTGGGCCGAGGCTGAAGGTAAGACTGCTGCCTTGAGGGCCAAGCTGGAGGAAGCGCCGCGGCAGGCCGATGCTTTTCGGGCCGCCCTTGAGGTAGCGCAAGGGGAGTCAACCACCTCCCAGGCTGAGGTGCTCCTTCTTCGCCAGCGGGGGGAGGAGGCTGAGGTCGTCGCACGCCAGAATGCGGACGAGATATGTCAGCGACGGATCCTGGAGCATGAGCACGGCCCCATGCTCACCACGCTCCGGGAGAGAGCCAACACAGCCTTGGGCAACATCTGCGAGGCGGGTGTTGGCGAGCCGCACGCAGTCAACTACGCCGGCAACCTTCAGTTCTTCACCGACGTGGTGACGCAGCTGGAGGCGCGGTCGGTCAGGGCCGACAGGTTGGTGGAGGAGAGGAGCCGCGCCCTGCTCGGGCGCACCTTTTCTCGCGTCTTTAGCCATCTCCGGAACATGGATCCCCACTTTGATTTCGACGCCGCCATCGCCCCAGTCCCCCAGGCCGTCCGAGACGACCTGGCGCACTGGGTGGAAGACAATGTGGATGCTCTTGTCAGGGCCTTCGCTTCAGACAACGACGGCGTGATCGTGGCTGCCGACGAGGGCGGTGTGGTGAACGGCCCTGACGCCGCTGGCGGCGACGCAGACAGCGATGGCGAGTTCAGCGACGCCAGCAACGGTTCGGGTGGTGCTCCTGAGGACGCATTGGGGGATTTATCCGACTGATCATGCATCGTTCCTGTTTCCTTACCCTGCATGAATAGAACTCAGGTTTTGGCCTGATGACTGTGAGAGCATTTTGGAGGGGGAGCCCCTCATGTAAAACTTGTGTCCATCGTATTAGTAGATGTTACATTGCCCATGCGCCCGCGCCAAGTGGTTGGCTTAAGTGATGCGCTGGTCGGCTAGTTTACCTTTGTCCCGTGCGGGCCCTGAGGTAGCCTGTGGGAGGCTGTGGTGTCCCGAGTGTTCCTTGATCGAATCCGTAGGATCTGCAGTAAAAAGCCCCTCCTGAGAGGACGCGGCGGCGGCAGTCTGGGCTGCGCGCAAGCTAGGCCTGACCCGGCTCGCGAGGGGCTCACGAGGGGAGGCAGCTGAGGCGAAGTGGTAATCAAAACGCGAGAAATTGCTCGAACGAGACTAAGCACCCCTTCCCCAAACACACGCAAATCTCAAATTCGAATCCAACTTAAATCCAGCGGGGGAAAGTGACAACCAAAGCAACGAAAGCAGACAAAAGGCCGCGTCCGACACCTAATCTAGTCTTGGACGTCTTCTCACCAGCGCGGAGTTAAGTGCTGCCACGGGGCGTGGGAGGGAGCCCCAGGGCCTGAGGCCGGCACCCCTGAGACTCCGGGGCGTGTACAGCCCCACTCCTTATTACGTGAGAGTGTCACGGGGCGGCGAGCTTCATAGGCACTGGGCCTTCTTTATAGGTACCGGCCTTGCTTCATATCGCCAGACAAGGGCCCCGCCTTGCGCCACACTCTACTGCCATCAACGACGACCAGAAACCAGGATGCCGCCGATGGGGTAGAGCGGTCGCCAGCGGTTCCCCCGACGACCACGGGTCCTCCGCCAGGGGCAGGCCCTGAGGCACCTCCCCAGCAGAGGGCCTACCTCCTGAGAACACCTTGCTCCGAACGCCGCGGTGGTGATGTCGGATATCGGCCCCTCTCCTGCAGCCCCCTGCGCCCTCCTCTCGAGGGGTAGGAGACCGTGGGAGCGGGGCAGCTGCTCGCTGTGGCGACCTGCACCTCCTGCGATCCATGATTAGTGTATGCCTGCTCCTGAGGAATTAACGGTACCCGATAATCGTTGCCTCCAGCGTGGCCAGTGGGACCGTCCCGGGGCTCCTAGAAGGGCTTAGCTTCTGGCGCCTCGTCCCCCCAGCTTGGGCTAAGGAGCGAGCCTTGTTCGCCCTCGTGAGGGTGTCCTTGGTCCATCATGAGGGGCACATATTCTTCTGGCGCTGTCATCCCGAAGGCCATGCCGTAGTGCTCCGCGTGCCATGCAGCTCTGCTTGACGCGCCCACCGTGGGGTGGTAGCGCGGCTGTCCACTGGGGCCGTGGGTCGCGTCGAGTCCTTCTTCTTCGCGGACCGGGAGCGGGGGCAGCGCCGTCGCTGGTCCGGTGCTGACAGCTTCGCTGGCGTTGGAGTAGCCTTGGAGCCCGTGGGCACGCGCGGAGCCCCCGCGTGGGCCGCCCTAGGCTTGAGATGGGAGTTGGGTGCAGAAGGGGTGAGCCCCCGAGGCGGCGAAACACAGGAGCTCTGCCACCCGCTCCAGCAGCACGTCGCGGCCGCCCTCCAGCAGCCTGCACTGCAGCAGCTCCCGGGCCACCGTGAGGGCGGCCCTCGAGTTCGCCTGCTCCCGGCAGTGTATGGTGTCGTGGTCGCGGCGTGATTGGAGGCCCTTGATGCCGACCGCGCCTACCGCGGTGTGAGAACTGTCGAAGCCTGTCCGCGTCGCCCGCGGCCCGCAGCGCCCTGCGGACCGCGAGCTGCCTGGGGCACGGGGTCGCCCGAGGCGAGCGGCTCTGCGTGGGCGGGCCACGCCGCCCATGGATCTGGGTTGCCCGCCTGGTCGCCGGACATGGTGATGACGACGCGACGGGACACGAAGCGGTAGAAGGTGGATTCCAGCGCACCCCTACCTGGCGCGCCAAATGTCGGATTTCGGGTTCCGGCAGACCCTTGAGGTTCGAACACTAGGGTGCGCGCGGAGATTTCGCCTTCTACCTACCTGCACCCCTCCGCCTCGCTAAGATCTAAGCTATGGAAAGAACAGCACAAGAGGCACAGGGTTTATACTGGTTCGGGCCACCGTTGTGGTGTAATACCCTACTCCAGTGTGTGGTGTGGTGGATTGCCTCTTGGGCTGATGATGATGAGCAATACAAGGAAGAACAGCCTCGTGAGGGTCTATTCTTGGCTGGGGCGACGAACTGCTAGGAGGAGTTCAGTCACCCTTCTCTCTCTCTCTCTCTTCTCGATTGCGATCCGGCCCCTTCTACCCTGTGGGTGGCTAGTCCTATTTATAGGCAAAGGCCCTGGGCCTCTTCCCAAATATTGAGCGGGAAGGGCGCCAACAATTGGCCACTTTGAAGGGGAACATCTGGTACACTTATCCTGACTAAAGTTGGTCCTCGCCTGCCAAAGGCTCTGGTGGTGACGCTGGCTTGGGCTCCACAATGACTTCCTTCCTGCCGTTGGACTGGTCTTGGTCTCGTTGCACCGAAACGGGTGCCTTTGCTTGATGCTCTCGCTTGCGCTTGCTCCCTTTGCACCAAAGAGGAAAGAAGGACTCTGCGCGGGCTGGCGCCCGCCTGGCACCCTTGGTCGTCATGGCTTGCATCACGGGCACCTCGTGAGGTACCCCGCCTTGATCTCTCCGCCTCCTCGCGAGCCAGCCCGATGAGGCCGTGCCCGAGGAAGCTCCGTGTCATCCGCCCCACGAGGCTTGGCCCCTCGTGAGGGTCTTGGGTCTGTGTTGATGAAGATGGGCCGCGCTGGGCCCCCTTTTGAGCCACGCCACAGGCCGCAGGCAGGCAAGTCTGGGGACCCCCGTTCCCAGAACGCCGACAATGTGGCAACAGAAGGAAAACATAGTCACAATCCAAACATCCCCTAAGTTTAAATGAAATCTGCCAAATTTTCTACCACTAGTAGAATACCCGTGCGTTGCTACAGGCTAGAATGCATATAAATAAATCAAATAAATGATTAGGTCATATATAAGGTCAAAACTCATTTCTTCCTCATATGTCTGGCATGTTTGGACATCAAATGGTCCTCGAGTGAGGTTCGTCTGGGAAGTTTGGGGGATAAACATGGTTTGTCTGGACTATTCGACATGTTATCTCCAACACACAGTCCCCAAAATACCTCAGCCCACGATGCACCCTTCCCTTTTCCTAGTGCACCCTTCCCTTCCCACTCGTTTCCTGTCGTAGTGGGATGTTTCTTGCTAGAGCCCTTTCCTTTTAAATCAACACCTTCACCATGGTGCCCTCTCCCCTTCACATCAGACTTTCCCGCGGACTGCCAAAGTCCTTTAATGGGCATGCAACTGATATGCCACTGTGTCCAATATTCAATTTTGAACAAACCAGTCAATGCATTTACCCTTCTATCCTAACTAAAAAATTGTATGACTTGATGCAAAAATAGAAGAGCTCGCTCATGCAATTTGCATCAAAGCCATCTCTATTGAAATGCAATTTGCCACATTTTTTTAAGTCGGGAAATTATTCTGCCAGACAGCCATAATTGAACATAACAATCCCAACCCCATCCCGCTCACTCTCAACCCTCATTCTTTGGAGCAAATCCTCTAACTCGTGTTTTAAGTGAGCCAGTGATCGACCCCACCGTGGCAGGCATCAGCAAGGGACAAGGGCGGCAACCACATTATTATCTTAGTGCTAACGAACGAAACGAACTACAGACTCCCCTTTAATGGTAGAGATAATATCATGAAGTACCAAATAAATCATATTTCTATTTAAATTATAATGCACGATGTTTTACCTAAAAAATTACTTGTATTTGTGTAGAAACATATTGGACTACAAACTAGACAAAATTGTTTTCAATCGTATCAGAGATATCTGTCGAGAAATAAATTAATTAAGAGTCAATAAATAAAATGTGTGCTAGTATCAGCCAGCACGGTATGCACCTTACTACCACCGATCCTTTTGATCACCATTAGCCTTTTATGCACAGTAGACACATCCAAACCCCACCGTCAGGCTTCCCGATCAACTGGTCGTGCGACGGGCTACAGATGTCTTGGGCTGCATCAGGGCAGGTGCGCATGCAGTGGGAAGCAGACGAGGAAGTTGGTGGCCGAGTTGTTGCTTCCACTCATTACGACTCTTTGTAAATATAAATATCCTTTGTCAGCAATGCCAAAACATGGTCAGGCTTCCCCACATCGTGATAGATAGCAGGACAGGTTGCACAGTTCATACACTTATGAAATCATGACTCTAAATAAATATTTATTTTGTTTAATTCTTTTGTTTCCTTGATGCAATAAAAAATATAGTAGGGCCATGCCTTACTGTTTTTAGGTTAAAAAACATAAAGTCAATCTATTAACCAGCGTAATCAGTCATGTTTGGAACTAACACTACATAGGTTCTCAATCCGGCTTATTTAGTATTTGTCCTTTCTCATTTTCTAACCCAACAATAAGTCTCCAATTTTTGGATGGTGTAAAACTTGGGAAAGAATAATTTAATAACACCACGTCGGCCTTATTTATTTAGCATTAAAACATTGCACTACAGAATGAACACTACAAGCTCCCCTTGAATACAAGAAGTTTCTTACCTTTTACGTGATTCCACTCTCAACTCAGGCCAATTCTCATAGGCCTGTCGAAATATTCCATTAGCAGCATACAATTCATCATTTCATTTTGCAGAAATGCTTTCTCATCCTCACAAGATTTTTAAATCATTCATCTGTTCTCATCAAGGGATTCCAGATGTTAGTAAACCGGCTTCCTTCTTCAAAATCTAGAAAAGAGAAGATGGGTGTCAGTATGAAGCTTGCTGAAAATAAAATAGAAAATAACAAGATGTCACTTCTAAAATAATATCGTGATCGTCAATGTGACCCTTTTGATGGAATGCTTCACTGGTTTCATCCATTATGCCCATATTGGAACAGACTTGCTTCCTTTGGGCTTTCATTTCATTGACCTCTTCAATGAAAAAAGCTACTCTTCGTTCAATAAATGGTCTCATGTTCCATGTTCCATAGTATTATCTCCCCTCACGAGTCATGATCTAAAACATCGGAATAGTTTTAAGATAAGATGCAAGATGAAAAACCATATAATAATGTAGCACAAGAAAGGGAATATAGCCACTTGCGCAAAATTATTACAAACTCCTCAATTTTTTCAACTGAATTTACTTGATTCAGCTACAGAATCATTGAGCATCCACTGTCTAAACCATTCCTCTTATGAGCCTACAATAATTAATCCAAAAGTAAGAAACATGCTAAGGAAGGAAAGGGAGATAAGAACATGTGGAGGTTTGTTACCTTTTCTTGCTTTAATTGCGTCTCTTTATTGAGTCAAATGATTCAGATGAATTGGCATCTTGTGCCCTTGCCAGACGTCATCACCCACAAGTTCTGCAACCTTTATTATGAAGTACTCATGTGGACTAATGAACCTTTATATTTACCATGTAGAACACCATTAGAGTAGCAGAGATGTCACCACCAGCCATGCCCTAGAATATATGAATCGCCGATGTCAATGTGGCGTGCCACCTCAGACACCTATGGTATCATGTTGTCCATCAACTACGCATCGACTAGCGACATCTTGATGTTCCCTGTTTTACAAAGATGAAAATCATATGGAGACAAAAAAAGAAGTCAAAACATGCTAGAGAAAGAAGTAGTTTCACGTGTAGCAATACTAAAGAAGCCTTTTGCGGTTTGCCTGTAACAAAACAAAGAATTGGACTTTTTATCTATTTCGTATAATTCTTTTGTTTTGTTGATGCAATAAAAAATATAGTACGGTCATGCCTTACTGTATTAGGGTAAAAACATAAAGTCAATCTATTAATCAGCGTAATCAGTCTTGGAATTAATACTACATAGGTTCTCACTCCGGCTTATTTAGCATTTGCGCTTTCTCATTTTCTAACCCGACAATAAGTCTCTGATTTATGGATGGTGTAAAACTTGGGAAATAATAATTTAATAACACCATGTCGGCCCGTTTTATTTAGCATTAAAACATTGCACTAAAGAATGAACACTACAAGCATCCCCTGAATACAAGAAGTTCCTTACCTTTTTTACCTGGTTCCACTCTCAGCTCAATCCAATTCTCATAGGCCTGTTGACATATTCCATTAGCAGCATACGATTCATCATTTCATTTTACCCGAAATGATTTCTCATCCTCACTAGACTTCTAAATCATTCATCTGTTCTCATCAAGGGATTCTAGATTTTTGAAAATTAAACCGGCTTCCTTCTTCAAAATCTAGAAAACAGAAGATGGATCAGTATGAAACTTGATGAAATTCAAATAGAAAATAACAAGATGTCACTTCTAAAATAACACTGTGATCGTCAATGTGACCCTTTTCTGGAATGCTTCCCTGGTTTCAGCCATTGTGCCCATATTGGAACACACTTGCTTCCTTTGGGCTTTCATTTAATTAATCTCTTCAATGAAAAAAGCTCCATTTCATTCAAAAACATGGTCTCATGTTCCATGTTCCATAGTATTATCTTTCCCCACGAGTCATGATCTAAAAGATCAGAATAATTTTAAAATAAGATGCAAGATAAAAAACCATAATAATAATGTAACACGAGAAAGGGAATATAGTCACCTGTGCAAAATTATTACAAACTTCTCAATTTCTTCAACTGAATTTGCTTGATTCAACTACAGAATCATTGAGCATCCACTGTCTAGACCATTCCTCTTGTGAGCCTACAATAATTAATCAAAAAGTAAGAAACATGCTAAGGAAGGACAGGGAGATATGAACATTTGGAAGTCTGTTACTTTTTTCTTGCATTAATTTCTTCTCTTTATTGAGTCAAATGATTTAGATGAATTAGCATTTTGTGCCCTTGCCCAGACGTCATCACCCACAAGTTCCGGAACCTCTATTATGAAGTGCTTATGTGGACTAATGAACCTGTATATTTACCATGAAGAACACCATTAGAGTAGCAGAGATGTTCACTACCGGCCATGCTCTAGAATATACTCCATCCGTCCCATAATATAAGAGCATTTCTAACATTGGTGTAGTGTAAAAACGCTCTTATATTATGGGACGGAGGGAGTATGAATTGTTGGGGAACATAGTATTTCAAAAAATTTACCTACGATCACGCAAGATCTATCTAGGAGAAGCATAGAAACGAGCGGGGAGAGTGTATCCATGTACCCTCGTAGACCAAAAGCGGAAGCGTTTAGTAACGCGGTTGATGTAGTCGAACGTCTTCACGATCCAACCAATCCAAGCACCGAACGTACGGCACCTCCGCGTTCAACACACGTTCAGCTTGATGACATCCCTCGATCTTTTGATCTAGTTGAGGATGAGGGAGAGTTCCGTCCGCACGACGGTGTTGCGACTGTGATAATGAAGTTGCCGGTGCAGGGCTTCGCCTAAGCACTGCAACGATATGACCGAGGTGTGTAACTGTGGAGGGGGGCACCGCACATAGCTAAGAGAAGGATTGGTGTGTCTTTGGGGTGCCCCCTCCCACGTATATAAAGGGGGTAGGAGAGGTGGCCGGCCCAAGGGGGGGGGCGCCATGGGGGGGAGTCCTACTTGAAGTCCCGGTCCAAGTATGATTCGCCCCCCCTTTCCAATTTCCACTAGGAGAAGGAGGGAAGGGTGAGGAGGAGAGAAGGAAAGGGGGGCCGCCCCCAACCCTAGTCCAATTCGGTTTGGGCATGGGGGGGCGCCTCCACCTGGCCGCCGCCTCTCTCTCCACTAGGGCCCATGAAGGCCCATTAACTCCAGGGGGGATTCCGGTAACCCTTGGTACTCCGGAAAATGTCCGAACCTTTCCGAAATCATTCCGATGTCCAAACACAACCTTCCAATATATCAATCTTTATTCTCGACCATTTCGAGACTACTTGTCATGTCCGTGATCTCATCTGGGACTCCGAACAAACTTCGGTACATCAAATCACATAACTCATAATACAAATCGTCACCGAACGTTAAGCGTGCAGACCCTACGGGTTAGAGAACTATGTAGACATGACCGAGACACATCTCCAGTCAATAACCAATAGCGGAACGTGGATGCTCATATTGGCTCCTACATATTCTACGAAGATCTTTATCGGTCAAACCGCATAACAACATACGTTGTTCCCTTTGTCATCGGTATGTTACTTGCCCGAGATTCGATCGTCGATATCAGCATACCTAGTTCAATCTCGTTACCGGAAAGTCTCTTTACTCGTTCCGTAATGCATCATCCGTGACTAACTCATTAGACACATTGCTTGCAAGGCTCATAGTGATGTGCATTACCGAGAGGGCCCAGAGATACCTCTCCAAAACATGGAGTGACAAATCCTAATCTCGATCTATGCCAACTCAACAAACACCATCGGAGACACCTATAGAGCATCTTTATAATCACCCAGTTATGTTGTGGCATTTGATAGCACACAAGGTATTCCTCCGGTATTCGGGAGTTGCATAATCTCATAGTCAGAGGAACATGTATAAGTCATGAAGAAAGCAATAGCAATAAAACTAAACAATCATTATGCTAAGCTAATGGATGGGTCTTGTCCATCAGATCATTCTCTAATCATGTAATCTCGTTCATCAAATGACAACACATGTCTATGGTTAGGAAACTTAACCATCTTTGATTAACGAGCTAGTCTAGTAGAGGCATACTAGGGACACTCTATTTGTCTATGTATCCACACATGTACTAAGTTTCCGGTTAATACAATTCTAGCATGAATAATAAACATTTATCATGATATAAGGAAATATAAATAACAACTTTATTATTGCCTCTAGGGCATATTTCCTTCAGTCTCCCACTTGCACTATACTTAGTAATCTAGATTACATAGTAATGATTTTAACACCCATGGAGTCTTGGTGCTAATCATGTTTTGCACCAACTAGCAGCTCTGGCATTCAATATAAATACGTATCCAGTTTGTGACTTAGAGTCATCCGGATCAGTGTCAAATCTTCCATCGACGTAACCATTTACGATGAGCTCTTTGTCACCCCCATAAACGAGAAACATATCCTTAGTCCTTTTCAGGTATTTCAGGATGTTCTTGACCACTGTCTAGTGATCCACTCCTGGATTACTTTGGTACCTCCCTGCTAAACTGATAGCAAGGCACACATCAGGTCTGGTACACAGTATTGCATACATGATAGAGCCTATGGCTGAAGCATAGGGAACACCTTTCATTTTCTCTCTATCTTTTGCAGTGGTCGAGCATTGAGTCTGACTCAACTTCACACCTTGTAATACAGGCAAGAACCCTTTCTTTGCCTGATCCATTTTGAACTTCTTCAAAACTTTATCAAGGTATGTGCTTTGTGAAAGTCCAATTAAGAATCTTGATCTGTCTCTATAGATCTTGATGGCCAATATATAAGCAGCTTCACTGAGGTATTTCGTTGAAAAATTCTTATTCAAGTATCCTTTTATGCTATTCAGAAATTCAGTATCATTTCCGATCAACAATATGTCATCTACATATAATATCAGAAATGCTACAGAGCTCCCACTCACTTTCTTGTAAATATAGGCTTCTCCAAAAGTCTGTATAAAACCATATGATTTGATCACACTATCAAAGCATATATTCCAACTCCGAGAGGCTTGCACTAGTCCATAAATGGATCACTGGATCTTGCACACTTTGTTAGCACCTTTTGGATCGACAAAACCTTCTAGTTGCATCATACACAACTCTTCTTTAAGATATCCATTAAGGAATGCCGTTTTTTACATCCATTTGCCAAATTTCATAATCATAAAATGCAGCAATTGCTAACATGATTCGGACAGACTTAAGCATCCGTACTGGTGAGAAGGTCTCATAGTAGTCAACTCCTTGAACTTGTCGAAAACCTTTCGCAACAAGTCAAGCTTTGTAGACAGTAACATTACCGCCAGCATCAGTCTTCTTCTTCTTGATGATCCATTTATTCTCTATTGCTTGCCGATCATCAGGCAAGTCAACCAAAGTCCACACTTTGTTCTCATACATGGATGCTATCTCGGATTTCATGGCCTCAAGCCATTTCACGGAATCTGGGCTCATCATCGCTTCCTCATAGTTGGTAGGTTCGTCATGGTCAAGTAACATGACCTCCAGAACAGGATTACCATACCACTCTGGTGCGGATCTTACTCTGGTTGACCTACGAGGTTCGGTAGTAACTTGATCAGAAGTTTCATCATCATCATCATTAGCTTCCTCACTAACTGGTGTAGGAATCACTGGAACTGATTTCTGTGATGAACTACTTTCCAATTCGGGAGAAGGTACAATTATCTCATCAAGTTCTACTTTCCTCCACTCACTTCTTTCGAGACAAACTCCTTCTCTAGAAAGGATCCATTCTTAGCAATGAATATCTTGCCTTCGGATCTGTGATAGAAGGTGTACCCAGCAGTCTCCTTTGGGTATCCTATGAAGACACATTTCTCCGATTTGGGTTCGAACTTATCAGGGTGAAGCTTTTTCACATAAGCATCACAGCCCCAAACTTTAAGAAACGACAACTTGGGTTTCTTGCCAAACCACAGTTCATATGGTGTCGTCTCAACAGATTTAGATGGTGCCCTATTTAATGTGAATGCAGACGTCTCTAAAACATAACCCCAAAATGATAGCGGTAAATCAGTAAGAGACATCATAGATTGCACCATATCTAATAAAGTACGATTACGACGTTCGTACACACCATTATGCTGTGGTGTTCCAGGTGGCGTGAGTTGCGTTACTATTCCACATTGTTTCAAATGAAGACCAAACTCGTAACTCAAATATTCACCTCCACGATCAGATCGTAGAAACTTTATTTTCTTGTTACGATGATTTTCCACTTCACTCTGAAATTCTTTGAACTTTTCAAATGTTTCAGACTTATGTTTCATCAAGTAGATGTACCCATATCTGCTCAAATCATCTGTGAATGTCAGAAAATAACGATACCTGCCATGTGCCTCGACACTCGTTGGACCACATACATCAGTATGTATTATTTTCAACAAGTCTGTTGCTCACTCCATTGTTCCGGAGAACGAAGTCTTAGTCATCTTGCCCATGAGGCATGGTTCGCAAGCATCAAGTGATTCATAATCAAGTGATTCCAAAAGTCCATCAACATGGAGTTTCTTCATGCTCTTTACACCAATATGACCTAAACGGTAGTGCCACAAATAAGTTGCACTATCATAATTAAACTTGTATCTTTTGGCTTCAATACCATGAATATTTGTATCACTACTATCGAGATTCAACAAAAATAGACCACTCATCAAGGGTGCATGACCATAAAAGATATTATTCATATAAATATAACAACCATTATTCTCTGATTTAAATGAATAACCGTCTCGCATTAAACAAGATCCAGATATAATGTTCATGCTTAACGCTGGCACGAAATAAAAATTATTCCTAAAACTAACCCCGAAGGTAGATGTAGAGGTAGCGTGCCGACGGCGATCACATCGTATTTGGAACCATTTCCCACGCGCATCGTCACCTCATCCTTAGCCAATCTTTGTTTAATCCATAGCCCCTGTTTCGAGTTGTAAATATGAGCGACAGAACCGGTATCAAATACCCAGGCGCTACTACGAGCATTAGTAAGGTACACATCAATAACATGTATATCAAATACACCTTTCACTTTGCCATCCTTCTTATCCGCCAAATACTTGGGGCAGTTCCACTTCCAGTGACCAGTCCCTTTGCAGTAGAAGCACTCAATCTCAGGCTTAGGTCCAGACTTGGGCTTCTTCACTTGAGCAGCAACTTGCTTGCCATTCTTCTTGAAGTTCCCCTTCTTCCCTTTGCCCTTCTTCTTGAAACTAGTGGTCTTGTTAACCATCAACACTTGATGCTCCTTCTTGATTTCTACCTCCGGAGCCTTTAGCATTGCAAAGAGCTCAGGAATTGTCTTATCCATTCCTTGCATATTATAGTTCATCACGAAGCTTTTGTAGCTTGGTGGCAGTGATTGAAGAACTCTGTCAATGACACTATCATCAGGAAGATTAACTCCCACTTGAGTCAAGTGGTTGTGGTACCCAGACATTCTAAGTATATGTTCACTGACAGAACTATTCTCCTCCATCTTGCAGCTATAGAATTTATTGGAGACTTCATATCTCTCAATCCGGGCATTCTTGCTTCCACGACGTAATTCTTCTGTGCAGCAATGAGGATAATCCTCAAGTTACGGACCTAGTCCGTGTAATTGCTACCATCATCTTTCAACTTAGCTTTCTCTAGGGACGCATTAAAATTCAAAGGAACGGTAGCATGGTCCATTGATCTACAACAAACATAGACATGCAAAACACTGTCAGGTACTAAGTTCATGATAAATTAAAGTTCAATTAATCATATTACTTAAGAACTCCCACTTAGATAGACATTCGTCTAGTCATCTAAATGATCACGTGATCCAAATCAACTAAACCATGTCCGATCATCACGTGAGATGGAGTAGTTTTAATGGTGAACATCACTATGTTGATCATATCTACTATATGATTCACGTTTGACCTTTCTGTCTCAGTGTTTCGAGGCCATATCTGCATATGCTAGGCTCGTCAAGTTTAACCGGAGTATTCTGCGTGTGCAAAACTGGCTTGCACCCGTTGTATGTGAACGTAGAGCTTATCCCACACTACTGCAGGATGCTGCTAATGCGACACTATGATCAGAGACCCTTCGACAAAACTGTGTGTGATGCCATAATCACAAACAATGGTGTAAAAACGTCAAAAAAGGTGCAAAACATTTGCGATGGAGGATGCATCAAACACGGTTCAGATTTTAGTTGTGTGTGCGATGCAGGGTTCAGCTCAATTAACTGTTTGCGATGTGGAGGAACAAAAGAAATGGCGGCCAGATGAAGGTGTATGCGATGTACAACATACGGTTCAATCAGATGAACTGTTTGTGATTAGGCAACACAAAAGAAACGGTCAGCCAGATCAAAGGTGTGTGCGATATACGGCATGCGATTCACTCGAATGAACTGTTTGCGTGGAGACATGAGAATGGAAACGGTTCAAATGAACAAGATGTGTGTGATACGAGGCAAACATGTCTGTAATTGGAAATGTTTGCGAAGACCGATAACAACACAGAGGATTACCAGCTAACAAGCCGTGTGTGTTGTGAGCAAACGATTGCTGGTATACAATTGTGAGTGATTGATGAAAACATCACCGACGGGTTACATTGTTTAGTACGTGTGCGATGTGATTTTGTTTGTCCGCACAACATCTACGCTCTGTCTACAGAGCATCAACATATATACTTAAAAAGATAGCATTGCATAACCAAATTAAGCATACAATTACACAAGTGACTACACACATAACATTTCCACACACCAAAGTAAGCAATTACATGCATACTAAAGTAGGATAAATGAGGATCTAATCATCTACTTATTGTTGCGACGATGCTTGCCATTGCTATGCTTCTGGCTGGATCCCTGGCCGTTTTGTGGAAGGAGGCACTTCCTCATGTCAACGATCCACCTGTACACGTCGTAGCTCGTGTACGCCTCATTGGCCGCGTACACGGCGTTAGCTTTGTCGAGTTTCTCTATCCAGGCCGAGTGCTAGGCATGCTTCTCCTTGTTGCATGAATCCTTCATGTCTCTTTAGTAGGGGTCGATGATTGGCTCGGCGAGGTGAACCAGTGAGTCCTGGATGTCGACACGATTCTGGCAGGCGATGCCCGAACTCTCGTGCGCCTTTACATCGTTGGTGATGTCCATCGTAGCGAACATGTAGTGGGGGCTGTTGACAAACCTGGCAAAACGCTCGCAAGGCCTTGTGGCTAGGCAGTAGTGGTAGACGAGGAAGTGGTGGCGCACGCACAACCTGGCGACGACGACCTTGGGACGAGACCTGGCACGAGCGCGGGTGTACTCAAGGTCGTACCCGACCACCTTGTACTTCTCCTCGACAAGAAACAACTCCATGATGTGGATGGAGTGCTCCACCCACACTGCGTCATTGGTGTACACCACTGAGAGGTCCATGAACCTTTCGTGGGTGTCCACCATGGCACGCATGATGAACTGCTTCTCGTCGTCGGCAGCCGCTCGGAGCGCCATTGGAGCCGCGCAAGATACCCTCTAAGAATTTCTCGTGGTGGGTGTGCTTCTTGCAATGGTGGGGTGTGATCGAAAGGTTGAAGAGACACAAGGTAGGTTAAATGGCCGCTGTAATAAATGAGGTTGACCGGCCTGTGATCGTCACGTCTTGTCATGGCGTTCATAGCGGAGGATTACAGAATCTAGTGCATGCTTGACAACACCGCATCGCACGCGTGGGCTCAAAGAGGTGCCAAATGTATCGTCGTTGAGCCTGTTCTCGCGCTACCGCGTTGTTTACCGCGCACGCTTCCCGCCCGGCTAGTTTGGCCACGCGTCGGCTAGAAGAGGGACAAATCGTGGGCGTTTATTGGCAAAAAGCTTTGTAAGAACAAAGTGTGTGGAATGACTTCGGTCATAAGTTTACCATTGGGTGATGAGGTCAAAGTTACACAGAAGGATGATGATGGACAGTCGAGTGTGATAATTATTTCTGTGCTCTACAGTGCACACGGTGGAAGAAACCAACTGTGTGCAATAATGTCAAAGATCGCAGTCAAGTTAGCTATACAGATCGTGTGTTGTGAGATTGACAAGGTAAACTGATTTGAGAATGGTTAATAAATCTAAGACCATTGCATATTAAGGTCAAAATAGTGCTATCAATATACAAGTCTCATACGATGCCATTTCAACGATTGTACCACAAAAGCTCAAAATGTTACAAGGTTCAAATTCTATAGTTATATGGCTCAAATTCAAAGATTACAAGGTTCAAACTGATATTAGAAATGAAATTCAGCTCATCAGCTGCAGACGCTCGCTGAACCATTGAACATGGATATCAGAGAGGTTCAAACTAATATCCCCGCTTCTAAGTCTGGTTTCGAAACCTCACAATTTCTGTAAAGGGGTCAGCCACTGAGAAGTCATGTATGGGGTTGACACAATGACTTCCGATTACTCTGTCATATGAAGTTCCAAAATGAAATTCAGCATTTTTGGAGCCTACTCCATTCTGCCGCAGGCGCCGGCGCTGATCAACAAAACATTCATTTTTGCGAAATAAATGTGGGGGCAAACCTCATTTCCTTCAGCACCCTTGCTCTGAGAACAAAGAACCTGGCAAATATAATCTCTGGTAAGGTCCCTCGGTAGTTCTTCAAAGTAATTTCCGAGAGATGCAGATCTAGGCATTCAACGTGATTGTTATACTGTATCACATTATCCACCACTGGGCCTAATTTTATCTGCAGAAGAAGAGAACGTGTTAGTGCCTACATGCAGTTTTGAACATTATGACAGGCCTATTTGGTTTGCAGGATTTGTAAAATGCACAAACATGCCATCTTTGATCTGACATGATTAACATGGGCATTTGATTACATTCTAGAAAAATGTAGCCTTCTTCACAAGAGGTTGGAGTGGATGAAAAGTTCCCTAAGAAAACTAGTATAGATGAATCCAAAGGAGAAATGCTTATTGATTGTAACCATATGGATCAAGCAACCAATATGGGGGGGGGCATGTATGTACTGAAATCCTCCAAAAGAACCTTCAAAAATCATAGTACATTGTCATTGTAAACTTGGAAAAGGTGTCACAAATTGAACTCCCCTATGGTTAACATTTAACAGGAAAGGAACATCACCTCGATATATAGCTTCTCCAGGCACGGAAAGCATCTCAGGAAACTGACAACTTACTCCAGGTCGGGGCCGATAGATTCTAGTGCCAAGACCTTCACTGTGCGCAGTTTCGGGGTCAATCTTGTCAGAATCAGTTTCTGAATGATAGACGAACAAACATTTTCAAAATTATAAATAATGTTAATTTGTAGAAGGAGAGGTAGAAGGCGGCTGTTGTACCTGAACAAGTGTGGATCCAATAACAAGTTCAAAGTATTTGTCACACGAGTAGCCCACCACTGTCAGTTTCGGTGCAGAAATGACATTGATTTTTGTTGGACCTTCTTGATCAACTACAAGTAATCTCTCAAGTGCAGGTATGTCCTCAATGACCATACCATGGTACACATCTTGTGATGTCTTCTTGCCGCACCAGCAACACACATAAATAGTCCGGAGAGTCATGGAGGTGATGTGGAAGGTACTCAACCCATTGATCGCCTGAAGACGAAGGTACTCGAGTGCAGTACAGCCATGGAGCAGGCGCTCCATGTCACCCTTTGAGAGGCGGATGGTGACAATCTCGAGGTGCTTCTGTCGTGGTAGAATAAGAGCAGGCGCGTCATTAAGGGGCGGGAAATGGAAGTTCCTGAACTTGGCGCTGCGCAGCGTGGGCGCGAGGTGGAGTGCGGACGTTGGCAACGACCACATATGCCCATCATAAAAAGTGAGCTCCTCGAGCTGATCTAGGGTGGGGGATCGGAACCAGTTGTCAAGCTTGGCTCGGTCCTTACCGTTGGAACAGAACTTGCCCATTCTAAGGCCTTTGGTTGGGCCAAGGTGACTGCCGAGGATCTTGGAGGATGCATCCAAGCTTTTGCAATAGACATGGCAGAGCTCGTGGGTGTCGATGAGGTCGAGAGGGCTGGAGTTCCATAGGGGGCGCCACCATCGGGAAAGGACGGTTGTCCGCGCCCCATATTTGATTGGGAGGAGGGAGATGATGACTTTCAACATATCATCGGGGAGGCTGCTGATGAAGTCTAGGCCTGCTGGAGTCGCTTGCGGTTCTAGCTTGCCCCTCCTCCTCTTGTTGGCAGCCCCATTCTCCACCTTCGAAGTCTCATTGTCAGTGGTGCTTTCTGATAGAAATGGGAGTATAGGGAATATTTAGTTAAAATAGGGCAATAAAAAGTGTATTGGTAACTAGAAGTTATTAAGTAGGAATATAGTAAGAAAAGGGAATAACAATTGGTTGCTTAAATACTACACAATTCATTTGACATTGCTGGGTAAGTCAACATACGTAGATAGTTGAAAAGAAAACTTACTTCGAACAAAGTCTAGACGGATGATTTTGTCGGGGAAGTTAGCATATATCTCATGACCAGTCCCTTTTATGTGCAGTGCAATTTTAGTTCCAGCTTTCAGTACATAAAACTTTGCAATTTCTTTCCAAAAGCCAGTGCCAAAAAGGACTCACCATGTTCACCAAGTATTACAGTAGCAACGATTGTAAATCCATGGTTTGTGTGCAGTATGACATCCGTGGAGCCTTGATCTATGTGAACGGAAAAATTGTGCACTACATAATCTGTTGCATAGGAAGGGTTGTTCTACAGAAAATGGTAGGATTGTTAAAGAAAATATGGTAACATGCAAATATGGGCCCAAATTGAAAGAACTGCATAGTAGTTGAAATCGAAGGACAAAAATCTATAATTAAAAAGATAGGGTAAATATGATGTCATGGAAATATGAGAGTAATCGAAAGACAATACCTCATTAATTTGCCTAATATAGAAAGAAGAGGGGGAAAATCCCCTTTGACGTATATGGTGCATGTGGCACCTTTTATCCAAATGTAGTAATATTTAGAATATGTTCAGGAAAGTAGGCCATGCCAACCGATTTAGGGTGAGATAGAACATACCGCGCGCGTCCTCAAGTTATCTGATACGTCTCCAACGTATCTATAATTTTTGATTGCTCCATGCTATTATATTATCTATTTTGGATGTTAATGGGCTTATTTTACACTTTTATATTATTTTTTGGGACTAACCTATTAACCGGAGGCCCAACCCAAATTGTTGTTTTTTTGCCTATTTTAGAGTTTCGCCGAAAAGGAATATCAAACGAAGTCCAAACGGAATGAAACCTTCAGGAGCGTTATTTTTGGAACAAACGTGATCCAGGAGACTTTGAGTGGATGTCAAGAATCAATCGAGGAGGCCACGAGGCAGGGGGGCGCGCCCACCCCCTGGGCACGCCCTCCACCCTCGTGGGCCCCTTGTTGCTCCACCGACCCACTTCCTCCTCCTATATATATCCATGTACCCCGCAAACATCTAGGAGCACCCCGAAAACCTAATTCCACCGCCGCAACCTTCTATACCCAGGAGATCCCATCTTGGGGCGTTTTCCGGAGCTCCGCCAGAGGGGGCATTGATCGCGGAGGGCCTCTACATCAACTCCATGGCCCCTCCGATGATGTGTGAGTAGTTTACTTCAGACCTTCGGGTGCATAGCTAGTAGCTAGATGGCTTCTTCTCTCTCTTTGGATCTCAATACAAAGTTCTCCTCGATTCTCTTGGAGATCTATTCGATGTAACTCTTCTTTTTGTGGTGTGTTTGTCGAGATCCGATGAATTGTGGGTTTATGATCAAGTTTATCTATGAACAATATTTGAATCTTCTCTGAATTCTTTTATGTATCATTGGTTTATCTTTGCAAGTCTCTTCGAATTATCAGTTTGGCTTGGCCTACTAGATTGATCTTTGTTGCAATGGGAGAAGTGCTTAGCTTTGGGTTCAATCTTGCGGTGCTCGATCTCAGTGACAGAAAGGGAACCGACACGTATTGTATTGTTGCCATCGAGGATAAAAAGATGGGGTTTATATCATATTGCATGAGTTTATCCCTCTACATCATGTCATCTTGCTTAAGGCGTTACTCTGTTCTTATAAACTTAATACTCTAGATGCATGCTAGATAGCGGTCGATGTGTGGAGTAATAGTAGTAGATGCAGGCAGGAGTCGGTCTACTTGTCTCGGACGTGATGCCTATATACATGATCATGCCTAGATATTCTCATAATTATTCGCTTTTCTATCAATTGCTCGACAGTAATTTGTTCACCCACCGTAATACTTGTGCTATCTTGAGAGAAGCGACTAGTGAAACCTATGGCCCCCGGGTCTATTTTCCATCATACAAGTTTCCAACTACTTTATTTTTCAATCTTTTACTTTCAATCTATATCATAAAAAATACCAAAAATATTTATCTTATTATTATCATCTCTATCAGATCTCACTCTTGCAAGTGGCCGTGAAGGGATTGACAACCCCTTTATCGCATTGGTTGCGAGGTTCTTATTTGTTTGTGTAGGTACGAGGTGACTCGCGCGTGGTCTCCTACTGGATTGATACCTTGGTTCTAAAAAACTGAGGGAAATACTTACGCTGCTCTACTGCATCACCCTTTCCTCTTCAAGGGAAAACCAACGCAGTGCTCAAGAGGTTGCATTATCTGGTACGGTGAGATGGAATCTCTGGCGGTGGTCGCAAAGTCCTGAAGTGTCGGTGCACTGTACATTCTATGAATGATAGAAATCTCTCAAATCAGCTCGAATAAAAATGAATTCACGGCGATTTCTGCCGGGTGATTAAAGGAGGCAGATGAACTGGGATAAGAGATGAGATAATATCTCATTAAATTAGTTACCTTGTCGTCCATGAGAAAGAACCATCAGTACCGCAGATTCCCCAACCGAGCGGAGCTTGGTCGACCTCCAGCAGCGTCGAGAAAGTCGATGGCGATAGGCGGCGGCAAGCGGAAGTGGCGAAATGTGATGGGCTTTGCCGGCAGCCTGGCGGCGGCATGCGTCGAGCTAAGTTTTTACCGCCGCTATAGGCGGTGCCATGGCATAGACGCAGAGGAGCTTGTGCAGGTGTGAATGGGGACCGTACCGAAGGGGGTGGCAGGCAGGGTGAGGGTTTTTGTGACATGGTGATGGTGAGAGTTTTCTTTTTTGAATTGGGTGGTGAGGGTTTTCTATCCCACAAAGAATTTTGGGGGCGACGGTTTGCTAGAGCGAACCATGTGTGATTGACGCAACAGGCAAAATGAAAGTCATTGCACACGGTTCCAATTTTGGGAACCGTGTATGATTGACGTACTACCTCCGTCTTGGTTTATTGGCCCCCCTTTGAAATTTTGACCAAATTTTGCCAAATATTTAACATACTTGCTACCTCTTGAGCACTGCGTTGGTTTTCCCCGAAGAGGAAGGGATGATGCAACAAAGTAGCGTAAGTATTTCCCTCAGTTTTTGAGAACCAAGGTATCAATCCAGTAGGAGGCTACGCGCGAGTCCCTCGTACCTGCACAAAACAAATAAATCCTCGCAACCAACGTAAATAGGGGTTGTCAATCCATATAAGGCCACTTACGAGAGTGAGATCTGATAGATATGATAAGATAATATTTTTGGTATTTTTATGATAAAGATGCAAAGTAAAATAAAGGCAAAGTAATTAGCAAAGGAAATAACTAAGTAGTAGGAGATCAATATGATAAAGATAGACTCTGGGGCCATAGGTTTCACTAGTGGCTTCTCTCGAGAGCATAATTATTCTATGGTGGGTGAACAAATTACTGTTGAGCAATTGACAGAATTGAGCATAGTTATGAGAATATCTATGTATGATCATGTATATAGGCATCACGTCCGAGACAAGTAGACCGACTCCTGCCTGCATCTACTACTATTACTCCACTCATCGACCGCTATCCAGCATGCATCTAGAGTATTAAGTTAAAAATAGAGTAACACCTTAAGCAAGATGACATGATGTAGAGGGATAGACTCATGCAATATGAAGAAAACCCCATCTTGTTATCCTTGATGGCAACAATACAGTACATGCCTTGCTGCCCTTACTGTCACCGGGAAAGGACACCGCAAGATTGAACCCAAAGCTAAGAACTTCTCCCATTGCAAGAAAGTTCAATCTAGTAGGCCAAACCAAACTGATAATTCAAAGAGACTTACAAAGATAACCAATCATACATAAAAGAATTTAGAGAAGATTCAAATATTATTCATAGATAGACTTGATCATAAACCCACAATTCATCGGCCTCAACAAACACACCGCAAAAAGAAGATTACATCGAATAGTTCTCCACAAGAGAGGGGGAGACCATTGTATTGAGATCCAAAAAGAGAGAAGAAGCCATCTAGCTACTAACTATGGACCCGTAGGTCTGAGGTAAACTACTCACACTTCATCCGAGAGGCTATGGTGTTGATGTAGAAGCCCTCCGTGATTGATGCCCCCTCCGGCGGAGCTCTGGAACAGGCCCCAAGATGGGATCTCATGGATACAGAAAGTTGCGGTGGTGGAATTAGGGTTTTGGCTCCGTATCTGATCGTTTGGGGGTACGTGGATATATATAGGAGGAAGGAGTACGTCGGTGGAGCAACAGGGGGCACACGAGGGTGGAGGGCGCGCCCGGTGGGGGTGGGCGCGCCCCCTACCTCGTGGCCTCCTGTTTCTTTTCTTGACATAGGGTCCAAGTTTCTTTGGTCTTATTTGTTGAGAAAATCACGTTCCCGAAGGTTTCATTCCGTTTGGACTCCGTTTGATATTCCTTTTCTTCGAACCCCTAAAACAGGCAAAAAACAGCAATTCTGGGCTGGGCCTCCGGTTAATAGGTTAGTCCCAAAAATAATATAAAAGTGGATTATAAAGCCCAATAATGTCCAAAACAGTAGATAATATAGCATGGAGCAATCAAAAATTATAGATACGTTGGAGACTTATCAAGCATCCCCAAGCTTAATTCCTGCTCGTCCTCGAGTAGGTAAATGATAAAAACAGAATTTTTGATGCGCGGTGCTACTTGGCATAATTTTAATGTAATTCTTCTTAATTTTGGTATGAATATTCAGATCCGAAAGATTCAAGACAAAAGTTCATATTGACATAAAAATAATAATACTTCAAGCATACTAACAAAGCAATTATGTCTTCTCAAAATAACATGGCTAAAGAAAGTTATCCCTACAAAATCATATAGTCTGGCTATGCTCTATCATCACCACAAAAAATATTTAAATTATGCACAACCCGGATGACAAGACAACCAATTGTTTCATACTTTTGACATTCTCAAAACTTTTTCAATTTTCACGCAATACATGAGCGTGAGCCATGGATATAGCACTATAGGTGGAATAGAGTGCTGGTTGTGGAGAAGACAAAAAGGGAGAAGATAGTCTCGCATCAACTAGGCATATCAACGGCCTATGGAGATGCCCATCAATAGATATCAATGTGAGTGAGTAGGGATTTCCATGCAATGGATGCACTAGAGCTATAAGTATATGAAAGCTCAAAAAGAAACTAAGTGGGTGTGCATCCATCTTGCTTGCTCATGAAGACCTAGGGCAATTTGAGGAAGCCCATCATTGGAATATACAAGCCGAGTTCTATAATGAAAGATTCCCACTAGTATATGAAAGTGATAACATAAGAGACTCTCTACTATGAAGATCATGGTGCTACTTTGAAGCACAAGTGTGGTAAAAGGATAGTAACATTGTCCCTTCTCTCTTTTTCTCTCATTTTTTTATTTGGGACTTTTCTCTTTTTTATGGCCCCTTTTCTTTCTTTTTTCTTTTTTTCGTCTGGAGTCTCATTCCGACTTGTGGGGGAATCATAGTCTCCATCATCCTTTCCTCACTGGGACAATGCTCTAATAATGATGATCATCACACTTTTATTTCTCTTACAACTTAATAATTACAACTCGATACTTAGAACAAAATATGACTCTATATGAATGCCTCCGGCGGTGTACCGGGATATGCAATGACTCATGAGTGACATGTATGAAAGAATTATGAATTGTGGCTTTGCCACAAATACAATATCAACTACATGATCATGCTAAGTAATATGACAATGATGGAGTGTGTCATAATGAACGGAACGGTGGAAAGTTGCATGGCAATATATCTTGGAATGGCTATGGAAATGCCATAATAGGTAGGTATGGTGGCTGTTTTAAGGAAGGTATATGGTGGGTGTATGATACCGGCGAAAGGTGTGCGGTATTAGAGAGGCTAGCAAAGGTGGAAGGGTGAGAGTGCGTATAATCCATGGACTCAACATTAGTCATAAAGAACTCATATACTTATTGCAAAAATCTACAAGTTATCAAAGCAAAGTATTACGCGCATGCTCCTAGGGGGATAGATTGGTAGGAAAAGACCATCGCTCGTCCCCGACCGCCACTCATAAGGAAGGCAATCAAAAAATAAATCATGCTCCGACTTCATCACATAACGGTTCACCATACGTGCATGCTACGGGAATCACAAACTTCAGCACAAGTATTTTTCAAATTCACAACTACTCAACTAGCACAACTTTAATATCACCATCTTTATATCTCAAAACAATTATCAAGTATCAAACTTATCATAGTATTCAACACACTCATAAGAGAATTTTATTCTTGAATACCTAGCATATTAGGATTTTAAGAAAATTACCATGCTATTTAAGACTCTCAAAATAATCTAAGTGAAGCATGAGAGATCAATAGTTTCTATAAAATAAATCCACCACCG
Source organism: Triticum urartu (assembly GCF_056163025.1). Taxonomy (NCBI): domain Eukaryota; kingdom Viridiplantae; phylum Streptophyta; class Magnoliopsida; order Poales; family Poaceae; genus Triticum; species Triticum urartu. The sequence continues at coordinate 164,439,574 of NC_141876.1, read as the reverse complement.
TTCTCTAAAAGATATAAGTGAAGTACTAGAGCAAAATTATATAACTGAAAAGATATAAGCGAAGCACATAGAGTATTCTAACAAATTCTAAATCATGTATGGCTCTATCAAAAGGTGTGTACAGCAAGGATAATTGTGGTAAACTAACAAGTAAAGACTCAAATCATACAAAATGCTCCAAGCAAAACACATATCATGTGGCGAATAAAAATATAGCTCCAAATAAAGTTACCGATAGAAGTAGACGAAAGAGGAGATGCCTTCCGGGGCATCCCCAAGCTTTGGCTTTTAGGTGTACTTAGATTATCTTGGGGGTGCCATGGGCATCCCCAAGCTTAGGCTATTTCCACTCCTTGTTCCAAAATCCATCAAATCTTTACCCAAAACTTGAAAACTTCACAACACAAAACTTAAAGTAGAAAATCTCGTGAGCTCCGTTAGCGAAAGAAAATAAAAGACCACTTCAAGGTACTCTAATGAACTCATTCCTTATTTATATTGGTGTTATACCTACTGTATTCCAACTTCTCTATGGTTTATAAACTATTTTACTAGCCATAGATTCATCAAAATAAGCAAACAACACACGAAAAACAGAATCTGTCAAAAACAGAACAGTCTGTAGTAATCTGTAGCTAGCGCAAGATATGTAACCCCAAAAATTCTAAAATAAATTTCTGGACGTGAGTAATTTATCTATTAATCATCTTAAAAATAGTCAACTAAATATCACTTTCCAAATAAAAATGACAGAAGTTCTCGTGAGCGCTAAAGTTTCTGTGTTTTAAAGCAAGTTCAACAAGACTTTCCCCAAGTCTTCCCAACGGTTCTACTTGGCACAAACACTAATTAAACACAAAAAAACACAACCAAAACATAGGCTAGATAAATCATTTATTACTAAACAGGAGCAAAAATCAAGGAATAAAAATAAAATTGGGTTGCCTCCCAACAAGCTTATCGTTTAACGCCCCTAGCTAGGCATAACAAGCAAGAATAGATCTAGGTATTGCCATCTTTGGTAGGCAATCCATAGGTGGCTCTCATAATAGATTCATAAGGTAATTTAATTTTCTTTCTAGGAAAGTGTTCCATGCATTTCCTTAATGGAAATTGGCATCTAATATTTCCTTCCTTCATATCAATAATTGCACCAATCGTTCTAAGGAAAGGTCTACCAAGAATAATAGGACATGAAGGATGGCAATCTATGTGAAGAAAAATAAAATCTATGGGCACATAATTCCTATTTGCAACAATAAGAACATCATTAATTATTCCCATAGGTTTCTTAATAGTGGAATCTGCAAGGTGCAAGTTTAGAGAGCAATCATCAAAATCACGGAAACCTAACAAATCACACAAAGTCTTTGGGATCGTGGAAACACTAGCACCCAAATCACATAAAGCATAGCATTCATGATCTTTAATTTTAATTTTAATAGTTGGTTCCCACTCATCATAAAGTTTTCTAGGGATAGAAACTTCCAATTCAAGTTTTTCTTCATCAGATTAAATCAAGTCATCAACGATATGTTTAGTAAACGCTATATTTTGACTATAAGCATGAGGATAATTTAGCACAGATTGCAACAAGGAAATACAATCAATCAAAGAGCAATTTTCATAGTTAAATTCCTTGAAATCCATAATAGTGGGTTTAGCAACATCTAGGGTTTTAATTTCTTCAATCCCACTTTTATCAATTTTAGCATCAAGATCAAAAAATTCCGAATTCTTGGAACGGCTTCTAGGTAAGGTGGATCATATTCAGTCCCATCATTATCAAGATTCATATTGCAAAACAAAGATTTAATAGGGGACACATCAATAACTTTTAGATCTTCATCATTATTTTCATAGGAACTTAGCACGCATCCTAGCGGTTCTTTCTTTGCACTCATAAATGGAAATTCTCATGGCTTTGAGAGACTCATTGATGTCATGCTTAGGTGGAATAGATCTAAGTTTCAAAGAATCAACATCAAGAGAAATTCTATCAATGTTCCTAGCCAATTCATCAATCTTAAGCAATTTTCCTTCAATCAAAGCATTAAAATTCTTTTGCGAAGTAATAAATTCTTTAATATTAGATTCAAAATCAGAGGGCATCTTATTATAATTTCCATAGGAATTGTTGTAGGAATCACCATAATTATTATAGGGATTACTAGGATAAGGCCTAGGATTAAAATTTCGTCTATACGCGTTGTTACCAAAATTGTTCCTTCCAACAAAATTCACATCCATAGATTCATTATTATTCTCAATCAAAGTAGACAAGGGCATATCATTAGGATCAGAAGAAACACTCTTATTAGCAGATAATTTCATAAGTTCATCCATCTTTCCACTCAAAACATTAATTTCTTCTATCGCATGCACCTTTTTATTAGTAGATCTTTCAGTATGCCATTGAGAATAATTAACCATAATATTATCTAGGAGTTTAGTAGCTTCTCCTAAAGTGATTTCCATAAAAGTGCCTCCCGCGGCCGAATCTAAAAGATTTTTAGAAGCAAAATTCAATCCGGCATAAAATTTTTGTATAATCATCCACAATTTTAAACCATGAGTAGGGAAATTACATATCATTAGTTTCATTCTCTCCCAAGCTTGTGCAACATGTTCATGATCAAGTTGGTTAAAATTCATAATATCGTTTCTAAGAGAGATGATCTTAGCGGGTGGAAAATACTTAGAGATAAAAGCATCTTTGCACTTGTTCCATGAATCCATACTATTTTTAAGCAAAGACGAAAACCAAGCTTTAGCACGATCTCTAAGTGAAAAAGGAAAGAGCTTCAATTTAACAATATCATTATCCACATCTTCCTTCTTTTGCATGTCACACAAATCAACGAAGCTATTTAGATGGGTAGCGGCATCTTCACTAGGAAGGCCGGAAAACGGATCTTTCATGACAAGATTCAACAAAGCAGTATTAATTTCACAAGATTCAGCATCGGTAAGAGGAGCAGTCGGAGTGCTAATAAAATCATTGTTGTTGGTATTGGTGAAGTCGCACAATTTAGTATTATCTTGAGCCATCGTGACAACCAAGCAAACTAACACACAAGCAAACAAAAAGCAAGCGGGGAAAAGAGGCTAATAGAGAAAGAGAGGGAGGATAGAGAGAGAGGGCGAATAAAATGGCAAGGGTGAAGTGGGGGAGAGGAAAACGAGAGGCAAATGGCAAATAATGTAATGCGGGAGATAAGGGTATGTCATGGGCACTTGGTATGTTGACTTTTGCGTAGACCTCCCCGGCAGCGGCGCCAGAAATCCTTCTTGCTACCTCTTGAGCACTGCGTTGGTTTTCCCCGAAGAGGAAGGGATGATGCAGCAAAGTAGCGTAAGTATTTCCCTCAGTTTTTGAGAACCAAGGTATCAATCCAGTAGGAGACTACGCGCGAGTCCCTCGTACCTGCGCAAAACAAATAAATCCTCGCAACCAACACAAATAGGGGTTGTCAATCCCTATAAGGCCACCTACGAGAGTGAGATCTGATAGATATGATAAGATAATATTTTTTGTATTTTTATGATAAAGATGCAAAGTAAAATAAAGGCTAAGTAAATAGCAAAGGAAATAACCAAGTAGTAGGAGATCAATATGATGAAGATAGACCCGGGGGCCATAGGTTTCACTAGTGGCTTCTCTCGAGAGCATAAGTATTCTATGGTGGGTGAAGAAATTACTGTTGAGCAATTGACAGAATTGAGCACAGTTATGAAAATATCTAGGTATGATCATGTATATAGGCATCACGTCCGAGACAAGTAGACCGACTCCTGCCTGCATCTACTACTATTACTCCACTCATCGACCGCTATCCAACATGCATCTAGAGTATTAAGTTAAAAACAGAGTAACGCCTTAAGCAAGATGACATGATGTAGAGGGATAGACTCATGCAATATGAAGAAAACCCCATCTTGTTTTCCTCGATGGCAACAATACAATACGTGCCTTGCTGCCCTTACTGTCACCAGGAAAGGACACCGCAAGATTGAACCCAAAGCTAAGCACTTCTCCCATTGCAAGAAAGATCAATCTAGTAGGCCAAACCAAACTGATAATTCGAACAGACTTGCAAAGATAACCAATCATACATAAAAGAATTCAGAGAAGATTCAAATATTATTCATAGATAGACTTGATCATAAACCCACAATTCATCGGTCTCAACAAACACACCGGAAAAAGAAGATTACATCGAATAGTTCTCCACAACAGAGGGGGAGAACATTATATTGAGATCCAAAAAGAGAGAAGAAGCCATCTAGCTACTAACTATGGACCTGTAGGTCTAAGGTAAACTATTCACACTTTATTGGAGAGGCTATGGTGTTGATGTAGAAGCCCTCTATGATCGATGCCCCCTCTGGCGGAGCTTTGGAACAGGCCCCAAGATGGGATCTCGTGGATACAGAAAGTTGAGGCGGTGGAATTAGGGTTTTGGCTCTGTATCTGATCGTTTGGGGTACGTGGATATATATAGGAGGAAGGAGTACGTCGGTGGAGCAAAAGGGGGCCCACGAGGGTGGAGGGTGCGCCTGGTGGGGGTGGGCGCGCCCCTACCTCGTGGCCTCCTGTTTCTTTTCTTGACGTAGGGTCCAAGTCTCTCTGGTCTTATTCGTTGAGAAAATCACGTTCCCGAAGGTTCCATTCCGTTTGGACTCCGTTTGATATTCCTTTTCTTCAAAACCCTAAAACAGGCAAAAGACAGCAATTCTGGGCTGGGCCTCCGGTTAATAGGTTAGTCCCAAAAATAATATAAAAGTGGATAATAAAGCCCAATAATGTCCAAAACAGTAGATAATATGGCATGGAGCAATCAAAAATTATAGATACGTTGGAGACATGTCAATACTCAGACATACATAAGAAGCGTACACGTACATAAGCATAGTTCAACCATAAGTACATAGTTCAACCGTCATTAAGAATACTCAAGCGTACATAGTTCGATCCATCGCACATCTCATCTCACATGCCGGCATGATCCTGAAGCTTCTCTAGGTACTCGGCGTACGCGCCGTGCACCACCCTGCGAGAATACTTCTGCTTGAAGGCGCCAATGGCCCGTCCTCTTGTATGTGCCAGAACACTTAGATACGCGTCATGAAGCTTGTGGTTGCAAAATGGGCTTCCATAGCCGTCGTGCCAGGTCCTAATATTCCTGTTATGCATCCCCGCATAAAGCTCCCTCAGGATTCGCCTCTTGTACCTCCTCTGGGCATCTTCATCCTTGCTGTCCACATCGTCAGACTGCACCTATACAAATAGTAAAACAAATTTGGCATCAAATCACTGATTACATGCCGTGAAGTAGGATTAGGAATATATGGCTATTTATTTATACATATCCAGAGATTATGGTTCGATTTTTAAGCACACTCGTTTATGTACAGACCAATCTTGAAGAAAATAATGGCACAAACATATCACTAGAGGAATCAGCTACTTTGCCGTCTGCCACGGCGGACGGCAAAGGCCTGAACGGCGAACGGCAAAGGCCTTTGCCGTCAGCCACGGACGGCAAAAGGCTCCTGCAAAGTAGGCTTCGGTAAACAGCTACTTTGCTGTCTGCTACTGACGGCAAAGTCTTTGCCGTCCGCGGCGGACGGCAAAGAGAGCGCGGCGGACGGCAAAGAGAGTGGACGGCAATAATTGCGCTGTCAGTCCGTTAAGTGGCTAACGGAAGGCCTTTGCCGTCTGCCGCTGACGGCAAAATTTCTAGGGTCTTTGCCGTCTGCCGTATGATGTCATCTACACGTCACTACATGGCAGGTTCTTTGCCGTCCGCCACTGACGGCAAAGTCTTTGCCGTCTGCCACTGTAGGCAAACTGACCAAATGGGTCAGCTCCCAGGAAGCACAGCTGGATGCCACGTGGCTTCTTTGCCGTCCGCGGCAGACGGCAAAGAGCCCGTTGCCGTCAGTGGCAGACGGCAAAGAGCCTGCATTGCCTCTGTTTTTTCATATACCCAACCATTTTCACAGCAAATAGATGATACATATATATTTTTCACATGGCAAGTTCACAGCAAACATATGAGATATCCAACACATATAATTTCATCATACATGCATAGTTCCATCAACCATACATAGCAAGTTCGACATACATGCATCCAACCATACATATTACAATAGTGTCATCCTACCATACATGCATAGTTCATAGATACAAAGGAAACATAGTTCATCCAAACAAGCACTCCATCTATGCAAGCTTCCGTGAAGTGAATGAATTCTGCAAAATGGGAAATAAGAAAGTTAGAAGAAGAAGATTAGAAGAAGAAGAAGAAGAAGAAGAAGAAGAAGAAAATGAAGAAGAAGAAGAAGAATATATGACATTTATGAGCTAATTTAGGTGAAATTGATCATTTGTGAGCTAACTTAGGTGAAATGGATCGTTTATGAGCTAACCTAGGTGCAATGGATCGCTTATGAGCAAACTTAGGTAAAATGCATCATTTTAGAGGTAACCTAGGTAAGATGGATCATTTTGGAGCTAACCTAGGTAAAATGCGTCATTTTAGAGCTAACTTGGGTAGAATGGATCATTTATGAGCTAAGTAAGGTTAAATGGGTCATTTTAGAGCTAACGTAGGTAAAATGGATCGTTTATGAGCTAAGTAAGGTAAAATGGATCATTTTAGAACTAACTTAGGTAAAATGGATCGTTTATGAGCTAACTAAGCTAATTATGCCATTTTTGACATAAGTAAGCTAAGTACATGTCATTATTGAGCAAACCTAGTTAACTAAGCATATTAGAGCTAACTTTGGTCATTTTGGAGGAAACAAAGCTAAGTACAGATCGTTTTAGAGCTAACTTAGGTAAAATGGATGGTTTTGGAGGTCAGTAAGCTTATTAAGTCATTTTGGAGGTGAAGAAGCTAAGTCTAGGTCATTATGGTAAGCATTGGAGGAAATAAAGCTAAGTCTAGGTCTTTATGCATGTGTTAAGCAAAACACTAGATAAACTTACCAAGATGTAGGAGGTTTAGGAGCGGGGTGGCTCGTGTCGGTAGCTGGAGAAGGATCGTGCGATGCTTGTCTGGAGTTACGCTGCACCAAAGATCATTTCCAATGTCTTGTTAGCATGATGACACTCAAATGTTAAGACTAGCAAGTAATGTCCATTCAATAAAACTCACCGTGGTCCCAGGAGCAATCACTGGCATCGGCGGAGCGGTCTGACCTGTCTTCTCGCACACAGACTGCACATTTGGTTTTGACGACTCAGTCATACTAGTTAGTAATGAGACAAACACTACATGAATGTTTTGGCTAATCTGCAGAAGAAACTTACCACAAGGAGCTCGTACATGTCCCTTGCCTGCATGTCATTCCGTGCCCTCTCCTCCTCCATCATCTTTGTCGTCCTCTCCTCCAACTCCCGCTGCCTCTCCGCCGCCTCCGCCAGAAGTTTCTCCGTTCTATCTGTCTCACTCTGTATAGCAGCCTGCAACACCACTCACATGACCATTTGTAATCATTGATGGAAGCGCACAAAATGTAATGGAGAAAGATAACTGAGTACGTATCACTAACCTTGATGGCGAGTTGCACTGGCCGTTCACGAGGCCTTATCTCAGGAGCGGAGCTCGACTGGCGCGCCTTGATCTCTGGGAGAGTGCTAGGACAACAGATAAGTCCATCTCCAATGGCTATGGAGCCATGGGACCTCCCGCCACCAGATATCATCAACAGCTCTGGATCAATGGGACCCTGGCTCAGGTTAAAGTCCTCCCCTTTCCTCGCCTTCCCCTCATCTCTATATCTCACGAGCTTGTTGTGGGAGGAGATGTTGGTGAAGTTGTTTGCATCATCGAGGTCAGAATGAGAGAAAGCCTTGACTTTCTTGAAAGAGGCAGTGTGGGCCATGGCATACAGGTCGTACACCTCTGGCACCTTATCCGCCTTATTGTAGCGTGCCTGAAAGAAAGAAACAATGAAAATTAGTAATTAAAGGGCTCAAGCTAGCATGATGAATGAATTGCATGAATCATGAAGCAAACCACATACCCAGTTGCGCCCGAACTGATATAAGTTGGAGCTGCCTTGATGGTGTGGCACACCTTCCATTTGGGCACGTTTGTCCTTGGCCTCGTTGTGGAGGGCTAGCCATTGTGGAGAGCACCACTCATCGACCAACACCTCCCAACAATCCATCTGATCCGCACACCATCTCGGAGGCGCCTAAGTTAGCAAATAGAAACTTGAGCGCTATGGCTAAGAATTACTAAATGAAGGAACTTAAGTAGAGAAGGCCTTAAGAATTACCTTCATGTACTGCTCCTTACTCAGGAACTTATCGCGGCACGCCGGCTTGGTCTTCTTGATACCACACAAGGCGTAGTAGTCTCGAACAGCCTGCACCCGAGCCTCGTGCCGTAAGTTCTGGAGTAGGCGCTTGCAGACGTTCTCGATAACATGTGCCGCGTCCTCCTCGTATCCCTCCTCACACCTGTAGAATGTCTGCAATCAAATGAGACAATATTGATTAGTATAATTAATAACTAGCTAGTTGAAGATTTTTAAATGTGTAAAGGAGAAATTACCCAAAACTTTCTGATCACCATGTCTGCCCTCGTGTCGCACACGACACCGTCGATAATCTCATCCGGCGGGGCCGGGGCAGCCACGTAGTGCTCCCAGCTCAATCCAAGCTCTGGAAGCCGACCCTCACCAGGCAACGTGACAAACCCCGGGAAGTTTTGCCGGCAAAGAACTCCAAGGACGGAGTTGGGCCGGCGGACACTATGATGGTGGTCCCAACCCCTGCAGCATGACAAGGCTAACGCATTAGTTATTTGAAAAAATGTGAATGCACAAGGTACAAAAATATTAAATGCACTTACGTACCTCTCCCCATCAGGGAAAATCAACCACCTCTGCTCGCGGGTCACCGACACGGATGGGAGCCGTGTAGCACCACGCTGGTAGACGGTGCCCCCCTCCTCCTCAAGATCAGTCGGCTCCCCACCATCATCAGCATGGCCACTCGGCTCCTCGGGCTGATCCGGCCAGGTACCCCATCCGGACGTGTGCTCCTCCGGGGTCACGTGGGCCGAACTCTAGTGGGCCGAAGGCCAGTCGACCCGAGGCTCGTGGGCCCAAGACCCGTGGACCGGAGGCTCATGGACCGGAGTCCGTGTAGCCTCCTCCTCGGACGAGTCCACCCTAGCAGTCACGTGCTCGGGTGAAACAGCCGGGGGTGGCGGCGAGGAAGGCGCCGTAGCCCTACCTCCTCTCCCACGACCACGTGCCCCACCTCCTCTCTTCCTACCTCGAGCTCGTCCCCTGCTGGGCACCGCGGTCGACGAAGAAGGGCCCGGCGGTGTGGCCATACTGTCCAGCAACGCTCGGCGGAGAGGTGCGTCTGGAATGGAAGACCTCAGACCACGCTCCCGACCAGCGCCCACCATCTTTCAACACCTGCCATGACAAACAGTAAACGAAATTAGTACAACATAAAAAAAGACCGACATGAATAATAATATGTGTATCAGTTAAGTGTATCATCATCAAGTACAACATAAAAAAATGTAATACCTGACACTACTAATAATCTCGATCAGTATCATCAATAAATGCATAATCATCATCATCACTATAATCAATGACGGGCTCATAGGGTTCATTGGCATCAACATGTGCAAGGCCACCTTGACGTAATCGGTCAAGCATTGACAGGTCATCCGCAGCAGTAACCTCTTCTTGTTCCGGCTCTTCTTGTTCCTCCTCTGGGGTGATGTCGGATTCATTGTCGCTGTCTACTTCAATGTTTTGGGGTGAAGTATAGCGGTTCTTGAAACGCTTTTTGGAAAGACGTGTCTCTTGGAAGAATTCTCCTTCATATGTGTCTGGGTTAATGTGAGGTTCATAATCCTCTTCCTTTGGGGGAGAAAGTCTAGCACGTGGCGGCACTTCATAAACGACATCCCAACCTTTCAGATTTGGATTAGTTTGGCAGGCCCACGGTAGATAGAATACTTGGGTCGCCTGTTGAGCCATAATATAGACGTCAGGAACATCTAAATGAGTGCTTTGGTTGATTTCAAGTAGCCCTACATGTTCATGAGTCCTTCTAGTCTCCTTCGGCTGAAACCAATAACATTTGAAGACTACGACATTCGGTGGATTTTCACCATAGAACAGAAGTTCATAAATTGCTTCAACTCTCCCATAATACTCGGTACCTCCTTCGCCGATAGCAGATACACAACAATTTGTTGACTTTCGGTCGGCCATAGATAGCTCTTTGCCATAGGTACGAAAGCGATACCCGTTGATGTCGTACTTGTCAAATGAACGGACCTTATAGTCAAAACCATTAGCGACTTGTCTCAATTCGGCGTCCATAGACTCTGAATTAGCCTACAAGTTTAATATGAAAGGATTGTTGCATTATGCACAAATTAGCGAATGATATGAAATTGTCTAATAGAAATTACCGTTTGTTTGAACCAAGAGATGAAACCGGGATAGCCACCTCCTTGCTTTGCGAGAAGCTCATACTCTTCGACGGAATCCTTTTGGATCTCCGCTCCATACGAGAATATGGTGACGTATCGACTGTATGACATATCCAGGAATAAGAGTAGTTCAAAGGAAATAGAAGTTGCGAAACAATGTACCAAGAACTTACTCGATGTACGGCCGCACTTCTATCAGGTTGTTGAAGATATACAACGAAATGGTCCGCCATTCTTCATTATCCAAAGATACTGGATGTGAAACACTAGCTGGTGCGTGATTCCCTTTGAATAGGCTGAGGTTGGATCCACCCTTTTTAGGCTCGTCAGCATTGTACCGAGGCTTCGGATTATGCAAATGACGATTTTTGGCTTCGTAGTGCGCTGTTACGAAGTTTGCCGCCTCCTCTGTGATGAATGCCTCAGCCATCGATGCTTCAATTCTACGTTTATTTTTACATTTTTCTCGAAGCGTCTTCTGCATCCTCTCAGTTGGGTAGCACCAACGATTTTGCACGGGCCCCCCCAATCTTGCCTCGGTCGGGAGATGCAAAATCAAATGCTGCATTGGATTAAAGAAGCCCGGTGGAAAGATCTTCTCTAACTTGCAGATCAACTCCGGCGCCAACTCTTCCATTTCTTCTAGCACGCCAGGCGATAGTTCTTTCGCACAAAGAACACAGAAGAAATAGCTGAGTTCTGCCAGTACTAGCCATTCATCCTCAGGGATGAAGCCACGCAACATCACCGGCATTACCCGCTCAATCCATATGTGCCAATCATGACTCTTGAGACCAAATATCTTCAGTTTATCAAGATTCGCTCCCCTCTTTAGATTCGCTGCATACCCATCGGGGAACATCAACTGCTGTTGCACCCACAAGAGAATTTCCCTCATAGCTGGCCTTCCAAGATTGAACCATGCCTTTGGCTTCGTCCAGTTCTGCTTTCCTTTCGGTTCTTTCATGTTTTGTAACGGCCTATCACATAGCGCCTCCAGATCGACTCTAGCCTTAGTATTATCCTTTGACTTCCCATCTATGCCGAACAATGTACCAAAAAGTGCCTCGGCGATATTCTTCTCAGTGTGCATCACGTCGATGTTGTGTGGGCAAAGGAGGTCTTTGAAGTAAGGCAGATCCCATAAGCATGTTTTGTGAGTCCACGCATGCTTAGTATTATACCCCTTGAAGTACCCTAGACGTTGTGGATCTGGCTCGAGAGCGTTTAACTGATCCAGGGTCTGTTGGCCTGTCAATGCAGGTGGTGCAGAGTTTTTGACAACTCTACCCCTGATGAAGTTCTTCTTGTCTTTCCTGAACTTATGGCGAGGATCCAGGAACTGTCTATGCATGTCGAAGCAAGAAAACTTGCGACCGGCCTGAAGCCAACGAAACTCAAGAGCTCCCTTGCATGTGGGGCACGGGAACCTTCCATGCACACACCAGCCAACGAATAGCGCATACGCCGGCAAGTCATGCGTCGAGTACATGTACCAGACACGCATTATGAAGTTCCGTTTGCCAAAGGCGTCGTATGTCTTGAACCCATTATCCCAGGCTTCTTGCAATTCGTCCTTAAGCGGCTGCATGTACACATTCATATTTTTGCCCGGATAGTTGGGTCCTGGAATTATCAACGTCAGGAAAATGTTCTTTCTTTGCATAATCTGTCCGGGGGGAGATTGAATGGAAAGACAAATACGGGCCAACAACTGTATTGGGCTGCCGTCATACCAAACACACTGAACCCATCCGTGCTGATGCCAACTCGAGGATGCCTCGGATCTGCCGCTTTGTCAGCATGTAATTCATCAAACTTTTTCCACGCAACACCATCCGATGTGTGTACCATCATCAGATTCCCATCTGCATCTAGTTCGGTTCTTTTGCCTGTTTTGTGCCATGTCATCTATCTAGCCGTCTCTTCGACCATGAAAAGACGTTGAAGTCTTGGTACGATTGGCATATACCGAAGAACAGTAACGGGGATTTTGGTCTGTGTCTTCTCACCCATACCGTTGTCTACCACAATATACCTGGAAGACTTGCAAATGGGACAATAGTTCAAGTCCGCATAGTCAAGCCTAAATAAGGCACATCCTTTCTCACAGGCATGTATCTTCTCATAGGGCATCTTCAGTGCACAGAGGATTTTGTCCGACTGGTACAGGTTTGCAGGCATTACATGGCCTTTGGGTAGAAAGCGCCAAATACTGTCATAATTGCGTCATAGCATTCTCTGCCCAAGTTGAACTGAGCCTTCAGAGCCATTACTTGTGAGATGGCATCCAACTGACAAAGCTCAGTGTGCTCGTGGAGCGGACGTTTCGAAGACTCCAACATTTCATTGAAGGCCTTCGCAGATTCCTCCATCTCCTCGTCCGAATCCCGAGCATCATCATAGCCTTGCACCATGTTTTCCATCCCGGTACCATGCTCGTCGGTGCGACGACGATCCACCTCAGCTCGGTCACGTTGGGCAGACTCACCATGAAATGACCACACCGTATAATCGGGCGTAAAACCACTCTTCTGCAGGTGTTTGCCCCATTTTAGCCTCTGTCTTCTTTTCCCAATTGCCGCACCGGAAACAGGGGCACCAGGTTTTCTTTTGGCCATTTGCAAATGCGGCTTGCACAAACCCCTTAGTTTTTGTGAACCATTCAGCGCTCCATTTGTTCTGACCAGTGTGACCGGTATACATCCAAGCACGGTCACTCATCTTGACTTTCAGAGCTACTGGACACACAATAATTATATATGTAATTCACCATGTATATATTCATCAGTTGATCTACTTTGTCAATTTTATTACGTCCATGCAACCTACACTCTAATAGGTAATGATAGGTCCTAATCCCACCCGTGTATGTGTAGATTGGGTTTATTTTCCCATGCTATGCTCCGGATCCGACGCAAAATTTCGGCAGCACCTCCCCGCTGTTCTCCTGATACACGTCTCTGCAATAAATAGAGAGGATGTGTACCCGGAGAACAACAGGGGAGGCACTGACGAAATATATGCGTCGGATCCGGAGCAAAGCATATGGGAAAACGAACCCAATCTACACATACTCGGGCTGTCCATGGATAGCGTTGGACAATTCAAAAGAATCAAGGTTATATATATGCAAATGCATGCATATTTATAACTATGATGCTTTCGAACGGGAGACACATATTGGTTACGCATACTGATGATTCAAGACACATACATAGCTAGCTATCAAGTTTCATCGGAATAGATCAAATAATTAATGGGGGAGGAGGACTTGTCATTTGTGCTCACCCACGAACGAAGGGGTAGAGCTCGTCAAACGCACGGCGAGGTCGTCGAACACCAAACCTCGCAGCGATGAAACAACTGCACATTTAAAACTACACGATCAACACAATTATATATGATGTTTTTCATAACAAAATCGAAAAATATATGACCTAACTAATAATTCACAAATATATGACCCCGTCGGCCTCTGGAAGGCCAAAGAACACCTTTTCGGGAGGTGTCGGGGGTCGGGGTGTCCTGTCGGTGTCGGGGTGCCGTGTCGGGGTCGGGGTGCTGTTTTGGGGTCGGGGTGTGGTGTCGGGGTCAGGGGGTCAGGGGGTCGGTTGTCGGGGTGTGGTGTCGGGGTCGGGGTGTGGTGTCGGGGTTGGGGGGTCAGGGGGTCGGGTGTCGGGGGGTCGGGTGTCGGGGGGTCGGGTGTCGGGGTATCTGGGTGTCGTGTCGGGGTCGGGGTGTGATGTCAGGGTGTCGGGGGTCGGGGGTCGGGGTCGGGGTGTCGGGCCGGGGTGTCGGGGTGGCGTGTCGGGGTCGGGGTGTCGGAGGTCGGGGTCGGGGTGTCGTGGGTCGGGGGTCGGGGTGTCAGGCCGGGGTGTCGGGGTGGCGTGTCGTATCGGGGTTGGGGTGTCGGGGGTCGGGGTCGGGGTCGGGTTGTCGGACCGGGGTGTCGGGGTGTCGGGGGTCGGGGTCGGGGTGTCGGGGGTCGGGGTGTCGGGGGTCGGGGGTCGGGGTCGGGGTGTCGGGGTGGCGCGTCGGGGTCTTCTTCTTCTTCTTCTTATTCTTTCTTCTTCTTTCTTCTTCTTCTTTTCTTTCTTCTTCTCCCTCCTCCTCTTCCTCCTCCTCCTCCTCCTCCTCTTCTTTCTTCTTCTTCTTCTTCTTCTTCTTTCTTCTTCTCCTTTTTCCTCTTCTATATTGTTCTGTTTTTCAACTTTCTTCTTATTCTTCTTCCTTTTTTTCCTTTTTCCTGTTCTTCTACCTCTTCTTCTTTTTTTCAACTTTCTTCTTGTAATAATAATCTAAACCTAAATCTAGCACTAACCTAAACCACTAACCTAAATCTAGCACTAACCTAAACCTATAAATAACCTAATTAAACCTAAACAGCAAAGAAAAACAGTAGAAAAAAAAAGCTCACCTTGGCTCCTCTCGATGGAGGATGGAGGGGGCGGCACGGCCGCAGGGGCGGTGGCGAGCCTGGCTCTGGGGCGGCGGCGAGCCTGGCTCCTGGGCGGCGGCGAGCTCCGGGGCGCGAGGCAGACAGGACGGCGAGCTCCGGGGCGCAGGGTCGGCGAGCTCCGGGGCGCAGGGGCGGCGACCTCCGGGGCGCAGGGGCGACGAGCTCCGGGGCGTAGGGACGGCGAGCTCCGAGGCGCAGGGGCGGCGAGCTCCGGGGCGCGAGCCTGGCTCCGGCGCAGGCGACGGGACGCCGGGGCGGTGGCGGGTGATGGGGGCGACGGGGCGACGGGGCGAGGGGAGGTGGGGCAAGGGGGCGGCGGTGGGTGGCCGGGGAGGCGGGGCAAGGGGGCAGCGCGGTGGGTGGCGGGGGAGGCGGCGGGTGGCGGTGGTCGTCGGGGAGGAGAGGGAACAGAGAGAGATGGGCGGGGTGGGGCGCCGTTAGTAACCTAAACGTTTGCCGTCCGCCCCCCTTTGCCGTCCGCTTACTTGCTCTTTGCCGTCTGCTAGCAGACGGCAAAGAGGGGGGCGTTAAGTTTTTTTTAACCAGCTCGTCAGTGGGTCCCCCCTCCCTCTTTGCCGTCCGCTAGCGGACGGCAAAGAACTGGCTGATGGCAAAGAAGGTCTTTGCCATCAGCCAGTTCTTTGCTGTCTGCTTTTGGGTAGCTGATGGCAAAGAGCTTCTTTGTCGTCCGCTAGCAGACGGCAAAGAGCTGGCAGATGGCAAAGTAGCTGATTCCAGTAGTGTATGTAGGTCATTCAAAATCAATTGTCAGGTCCTGGCTAGGAATTATTAGCACGAACACTAACCCTATCGAATTACTAGCAGAAATCATTTGCATAGATGAAATAACTAATCACTTATCACCTGTACCATTCAAACAATCAATACACTACACGGATTTGATGAAACTTACTCATACTCCCTGGATTGGGAGAACATAACCACATGATTTCTATTCCAAAAAGGCGAGGCGGGAGTAAACAGAGAAACCCAATGATCTATTTGACACATAAATGGGTATAGATGACTAACCAGCTGTCCGTCGTCGTCGGAGTCGTCACTGGAGTGGTCGTCGGAGTCGGTGTGGAACTCCGCCTCTGGCTGTGGAAGCTCGACGCTGTCGAAGATGTCAGGGTGTAGCGATAACTCGCCGGCGGTGACGGCAACCTCTGTCTCCATCTCCACGCTGTGCTCCGGTGCTTTAGCAGCCCCGGTGTCGCCACTCCCTCCGATGGGGCGCTTCGGCGGCATCCTCATACACTGACGGCTTTGAGGACTGAGAGCGGCGTCGAGGATGCAAGCGGAGAGAGAGGTTTGTGTGTGTGTAGCGAGGACGGGGGGTGCAGCCGCTCGGGTGCACCATTAATATGGAGTAGTGGGAGTTGTGGGGGAGAGGTGGGCGGTGGTCAAACCGATGGCTCTCCTCCCGGTGAGCCTGTGCACCGGACTGCTGGCATGCATACCAAAGTTTCACACTGCTACTCGCACGTCTCTCGATGACACTGTGCGACGAGCACGCCTCCATCAATTCACACACCTGCACGCCTCCCCGTCTGCCTACGCGGTGGACTGCTCGCATGCGTCCCGTCAACTCATGCCTGCTCGCACGACACACGTGTCGCGCGGCGGCACATATATTGTTTTTCAATTTGGATGATTAATGCTACCGCTTTATTGCTTAACTGAAGCATGGCACATATCCATTGTTGGTCTAACGCTCATGGTTCGAATAAATAATGCGTTTAGGATATTGGTTCCCAATTATTAATAGTCTCCTGTCTGTAATTAGATAAAGATTACATCAAAACTGGTCTCAAATTTGACAAAAAAGTACAATGCCACTTTGTATTGGTGTTCATATGAGAACACGATAAGTTTGGTCTCAATTAATGTACTAAAACATCTTAATGATCTCTGTGATTTTTTTGAAATTAAAACGTCCCTCCTTTGGTAACATATATGTTCACCGCGTGATAATTAATTTAACATGCATCGTAGTTGCCGTGGATTCGCGGTGTGTGTGTGGGTGTGTGCGTCTGGGGGTGGCGGGTGGCTCACAGTACACTATGAGTTGTGAGCCACCGTGTGTGTTGGCCGTTTTGTTAGGTAGGAAGGTGCCACATCACAGTCATGAAATCATTATTTAAAACATTACACAACCCTTTCATACATACATGTTTTGGCCACATGTTGTCGATGGTTGTCCTACATGACACTCGATACTCGCGTGTGACTCTTTCTATGCGCCCGCGAGGTCGTCGTCCATCACTTTGACAAAAAACCGGCAGTGAGGTTAATTTGACCAGCAAGGTAGAATCTTTTTTGTTTGTGTTATGGTGGTATATAGTATGTGTCGAAGATGTGGGAGGGGACTAGCATATATACTATACGTACGCGTCCATGAATAAGTACACCTCACTCAGTGTCGGGACTTTTTGGTTTCCAAGGCACGTTTGAAAGTGCAACTATCCCTGGGTGGTTTTGGTAATTCCTAACAACATATAGCTCATTGACTAATGCTTTTTCAAGATGATCATTTCTGAAAGTTGAATGACTGGCATGGCATGGATTAGGAATGTGGACCCCTCAAAATGCTAACGACACATATAGGCTCAAGCTCAAGGCTCTACATTTTCATTTTAGTGATCCAAGATCACATTGAGTCCATAGGAAAAGCTAATACTATTAAAAGGGGATGTGGTGTTGCTTAATGGCTTGCTTGCTCAAAATGCTTAGTGATATGCTCCAAAAGCCCTCAACCACTTTCTCATATCCACATATGTCCCAAACCAAAAGTCAAACTCAGCCCTACCGATTTGATCTATCCGGCGCTACCAAGTTCATTTGACAGAGCCACTGCTAGAAAACCTAGTCAGTTCGGTTATACCGATAGGGATCTCGGTCTCACCGAGATGGGATTGCAAACTCTCTGTTTCCTTTCATAATGTTTCGGCCCAACCAAGATGAGCGGTCGGTCCCACCGAGTTCGCAATGCAAACTCTTTGTTTCCCTTCGTAACATTTCGGTCCAACCAAGATGAGCGATCGGCCCCACCGAGTTTGCAATGCAAACTCTTTGTTTCCCCTTTCATAACGGTTCGGTCTCACAGAAATGAGCGAATCAGTCCCACCGAGTTTCCTTGACCAACTCTCTGTTTGCCTATTACAGAAATCGGTCCTACCGAATTTATGTGATCGGTCTCACCGAGATTACGTTATGCCCTAACCATAATGAAATCGGTCCCATCGAAAAGCCTAACATTCACATTTTGAACAAAATCAGTCTGACCGAGTTTTATGATTCGGTCCAACCGAGTTTGGTAAATTGTGTGTAATGCTTAGATTTTTTGTGGAGACTATATATACCCCTCCACCCACTATTCTTTCGTGGAGAGAGCCATCAGAACGTGCCTACACCTCCAACATTCATTTTCTGAGAGAGAACCACCTACTCATGTGTTGAGACCAAGATATTCCATTCCAACCACAAGAATCTTGATGTCTAGCCTTCCCCAAGTTGCTTTCCACTCAAATCATCTTTCCACCAAATCCAAATCCGTGAGATAGAGTTGAGTGTTGGGGAGACTATCATTTGAAGCACAAGAGCTAGGAGTTCATCATGAATGCACCATCTATTACCTTTTGGAGAGTGGTGTCTCCTAGATTGGTTATGTGTCACTTGGGAGCCTCGGTCAAGATTGTGGAGTTGAACCAAGGAGTTTATACGGGCAAGGAGATCGCCTACTTCATGAAGATCTACCCTAGTGAGGCAAGTCCTTCGTGGGCAATGGCCATGGTGCTATAGACAAGGTTGCTTCTTCGTGGACACTTTGTGGGTGGAGCCCTCCATGGACTCGCGCAACCGTTACCCTTCATGGGTTGAAGTCTCCATCAACGGGGATGTACGATAGCACCATCTATCGAAACCACGCCGAAAATCTCCCTGTCTACATTGCGTTTGCTCCCTCCAAACTCCTCCCTTTACCTTCATATGCAAATGTTTTACATTCCGCTGCTATACTCTTAGATTTGCATGTGTAGGTTGATTGCTTGACTTGTGCTAAGTTGCTAAAATCTGCCAAGACTTAAAATTGGGAAACGGCTAGATTTTTATTTGGTCAAGTAGTCTAATCACCCCCCTCTAGACATACTTTCGATCCTACAAGTGGTATCAGAGATTTGGTCTCCATTTGCTTTGATTTCCATAGCTTTTGGTGATCATAGCCTTGGTTTCACAACCTAGGAAAGTATGGTGTCTAGCGAGGGAAATTACCACCGTAGAGGTCCTTACTTTGATGGTACAGATTTTGCTAGTTGGAAGCATAAGATGAAAATGCATATTCTTGGACATAACCCCGCCGTTTGGGCTATAATGTGTATTAGCTTGCAAGATGAATTCTTTGATGGGATAGAACCGAACCATGAAGCTACCGCAGAAGAGTTGAAGATGCTGCAATACAATGCTCAAGCTTGCAATATCCTCTTCAACGGACCGTGCCCCGAAGGATTCAACAAAATCAACCGTCTTGAGAATGCAAAGGAAATTTGGGATACTTTAATTGATATGCACGGGGGTACAGAGTCCGTCAAGGAATCCAAATTGGATGTGCTTCGAATTCAACTTGACAAGTTCAAAATGAAGGATGGTGAAGGTGTCGCTGAAATGTACTCTAGGCTTGCTCTCATCACAAATGAGATTGCCGGCTTACGAAGTGAAGGGATGACCGATAGATTCATCATCAAGAAGATCCTAAGAGCCTTGGATGGAAAATATGATACGGTGTGCACATTGATCCAAATGATGCCCAATTACAAAGATCTCAAGCCAACAGAAGTCATTGGAAGAATTGTTCCTCATGAGATGTCACTTAAGGATAAGTGTCGGTGTCAAAACCGGCGAATCTCGAGTAGGGGGTTCCGAACTGTGCGTCTAGGCCGGATGGTAACAGGAGGCAGGGGACACGAAGTTTTACCCAGGTTCAGGCCCTCTCGATGGAGGTAAAACCCTACGTCCTGCTTGATTAATATTGATGATATGGGTAGTACAAGAGTAGATCTACCACGAGATCAGAGAGGCTAAACCCTAGAAGCTAGCCTATGGTATGATTGTATGTTGTGTATGTTGTCCTACGGACTAAAACCCTCCGGTTTATATAGACATAGGAGAGGGTTAGGGTTACACAAAGTCGGTTACAATGGTAGGAGATCTTGAATATCCGCATCGCCAAGCTTGCCTTCCACGCTAAGGAATGTCCCATCCGGACACGGGACGAAGTCTTCAATCTTGTATCTTCATAGTCCTGGAGTCCGGCTGAAGGTATAGTCCGGCTACCTGAACACCCCCTAATCCAGGACTCCCTCAGTAGCCTCTGAACCAGGCTTCAATGACGACGAGTCCGGCGCGCAGATTTTCTTCGGCATTGCAAGGCGGGTTCCTCCTCCAAGTACTTCATAGAAGATTTTGAACACAAAGATGGTGTCCGGCTCTGCAAAATAAGTTTCCACATATTGCCATAGAGAGAATAACTTTACATAAATCTAATCTACTGACGCATTCCATAGTGTGACACACCATGGCCAAGCCTTTATCCGAGTCGTTTCATTATCCCACCTCAGCGCGTCATGCGAGGCGGTTTCCTTGGCACGTCTTGTTAAAGCAGAGATCGTGTCCCCTTATTCCGAGATTCTCATCAATACGGGCGTGGGTAACCCAACCGCGCCATTGATTACGGCGCTTGGAGATAAGCGAGTTTTACCAGGCTGGTGGGGACACGTAGTTGCATCCACCCATACAAGGGGATAAGGATCCACCTTTTTACCTACGCCTTCTTCCTCCCTTGCTTATCCATTCTCGCACACTCGAGCTCCAGCGCCCAAGTCCGCACCCCCCACCTCAACCTTCTCCAGCCATGTCCGGAGCGGGAGGCAAGTGGATGGTCTCCTCCGTCATGGAGGGACACATCAAAAAATAGAGGAAGGTCAGATACTTGTCTAACGACATCGCGTACCGGCTTCCCGGAAAGGGGCAGCTCATCCCCACCCCTAGGCCCCATGAGAGGGTGGTGTTCTCCCCCATTTCCTCTGTGGACTGGGCTTCCCACTTCACCCATTTGTCCGGGAGCTCATGTTCTACTATGGCCTGGATTTCCATGATCTGGCCCCGAACTTTGTCCTCAACATCTCGGCGTTTATCGTCGTGTGCGAGGCTTTCCTCCGCATCCGCCCCCATTTCGGCCTATGGCTCAAGACTTTCAATGTCAAGTCGAAGGTGGTGCGCGGCAACCAGGCGGAGCGCGGAGGCGCCATGGTGGGCAAGATGCCCAACGTCTTATGGCTCGAGGGCTCCTTTGTTGAGACCCTGAAGGGGTGGCAATCGGGGTGGTTTTACATCACCGAGCCGCGCGACCCCGAATGGGTCGCAGCCCCTGAGTTTCGATCCGGACCCCCTACGCGGCTCACCTCCTGGAAGGAGACGGGCCTGTCGTGGGGTAAAAAAGGAGAGCTGACCAGACTCCAAACATGCGTCCAAACCCTGGTGGACAAGAAGCTCAAACTTGTCAACGTAGTCCAGGTTATGCTCATCCGCCTGATCCTCCCGTGTCAACAACGGGCTTTCAACCTGTGGGAGTTTGACCCGGCGCGGCACCGAACTCCGAGCAGGCTCTTCGACACGACGTACGAAGATGCCTGGAAGGTGCTTTTCAAGGGCGCCGAGGTCCCCGCATCCGCTACCGAGGATCGCGGATTCAGTACGCAGCGTCACGCTCATGTGGTAAGCTGTTTTTTTTCCTTTTACAGGGTATCAGTTTTTCATAGTTTGACTCCATGCGGGATCTAAGCTCCCTTACCTTTGACAGGATTGGCAGGAGACGTCCGGACAGATCAACTGTCCGGCACCTTTGCCCGAAGGCCCAGCGGACGCTCGTTTGGCGAAGCTGCTGGTTCCGGCACCCCATGTGGTGCCGGAGAAGAAGGCCAAGAAGAAGGCCACGGGGACTCGAAAGAGTGCCCGGCGCCTGGAGGTGTCGGATCCCTCATCCGACGACTCCAAGACGCACTCCTCCCATGAAGACAAGGAGGAGGAATAAGAGACCCCTCCCCCTCCAGCGGGGGAAGGGAAGAAAAGGAAGGCCGCCCCAACTGGGGAGGCCGAAGGGTCCAAGAAGGGGAAAACCCTTCCTCTGGACTACTCCACCAACGCCGACGACGGCGGAGAGGAGTGGCCGCTCAAGGCCAAGCCCCTAGCAAAATCGTAAGTATCCGGATACCAGAGTAATTCATAGTATTCATTTATTGCACAGCTTTCCCTTATGTCGAATATGTTCATGCAGCCCACCCAAAGACCGGCTCGACGCGTCGTCGAGCGGCTCACTGGACTCGTCAGATGTGAACTCGCTTCCCACAGCTTCCCCCCTGCTCTACGGACGACACCGAAGTGTTGTCCCAACAGGTTCCAAGCCGGGAGGAGGTGGTCCTGGAGGCGCCGCAAGGCGACCTCCCGGACTCCAGGAGTAAAGGGGATAAAACCCCCCAGGGCTCCAAGTCCGGCTCTAGGCCGGACACCGCTCCGGAACCTTCAAAGGTTCCAGATTCCGACGGGGACCTCCTTCCAAGAGGAGCAAGTCCACCGTGCCAGTGACCACCGTCCAACCGGAGGCGCCGGACAATCTGTTGGAGGCGCTACAAGGCGCCTCCATCGACGAGGAGCACCGCACCATTATGAGTGCGGTGGTCCAGAAGGTTCAGTCCACCAAGAGCGGACTGATTGAAGCTTGTACTAGCCTTTTAACAGGCTTTGAGATAAGTAAAGAATGTGTAAATAATATTACCACATAGACAATAGCCCCTGATGCTCTGTTTGGCGTTCGGGAAGAAAAGCCGAATAGAGGATCAAATAAAATTCACAGGAGTCTAACAAAACGGAGTCAATATGCGTATGCAGGCTTCTCTGCTTGCGTCCACCGCACTGACTGCGGAAGTGGACACGCTAAAGCAGAACCTCGAGCGGTCCGAGCAAGAGCTCGGGCATGCCAAGAAGCAGCTCGAGGACAATGAAGGTAAGAAATACCTTGTTTAAATATATATAAAAAGGTGCAATTGCAAAAAATGACAGGATTATCATGGCTATTGTAGGGGCCACGTCTGAGGTGGCGATCCTTAAGCAAGCGTTGGTCGAGGCCGAAAAGAGGGCGGCCATGGAGAGCACCGAGCGTGTCGTGGTTTTGTCATGGCAGATGTCCTAGAGAAAGGACTTAGTCGTGGAGCCATCGCGACGGGTTAGCTTGAAGGGGTTAAAGCGGACACAGGGACGCAAGAGAGTTTATACTAGTTCGGCCCCTTCGATGAAGGTAAAAGCCTACGTCTAGTTGTGATGGAATTGATGGGGTTTCGATGACTAGGGAGCAAACAAGCTTCGCCTATGTCTCGAGTTGTTGTCTATCTCTGAAACGCCGCCGGGTCGTCCCCTTATATACACGGGTGACACCCGTCGGTTCACAGAGTCCCAACACCGGTCGATATTCGTATTCCGGGTTGGTCTCTCCTTATTCCTAACTTACAATACAAGTTTATACACAAATCCCGGTTTACAGCTACAAGTCTTGAACCGGCTACGGGCCTTAGGCCCTCATCTGCCTTCTTGGGCTTTAGCACTCTTGACCTACTGATGAAGTTGACCCGGCCCAAATAGGCCGGTTTACGCCCAGCAGTAATGTAGCGACCAGACCTCAAACAGTCTGATCTCTGTGCTCCGGTGTCATCCCTGGATCAGTAATGCTGACACCACACAGTACTCGAAGGATTTATAGCAGAGTAGCAATCACACACTTATTACATCGAGTGTCTCAATAGAGAGCTTATTACAATAAATATGGCTTAAGGCCATCTAATAACGATAACAGCGGAAGGCTTGGAAGGTAAGTGAGTCCATCAACTCCAACGGCATCACTGAGTATAGAACCATGACCTAAAAACTCCTTAATCATTGTCTGAAAAGTCTGCAACATTAACGTTGCAGCCCGAAAACGGGTCAGCACATGGAATATGCTGGCAAGGTAACACATAGAGAGTAATGGAATGAAACAGCTATACTACATGCATATTTGGCTGGTGGAAAGCTCTATGGTTACAGTTTTTGCGTAAAGCCAATTTTTCTCTACTTCAAAGGAATAAGATTAATTACTATCATGGTGGTTGTTAAATATTGAGAATGGTTGACAGCATTCTCAATCCCAATTAAGTAACATCATTAAAACCCAACAAAATTAACTTTAGAGTAACATGTTGAGATTCACATGATAATCCAGGTACTAGATACTCAAGATGTCCATAACCGGGGACACGGCTAATCATGATTAGTTTATACACTCTGTAGAGGTTTGCGCACTTTTCCCCACAAGACTCGATCGCCTCCGTTGGATTTCTCGCACTACATGGTGTTTGAGAAACGGATGACCGAGACACAGTCTTTCAGAAGCGCTAGCACCTTACGATGGATAGACCGGTACACCTACTTTACCCTACATCTGCTAGTCTACCCTGTAAGAGTTCGCACGACTTACTCAACTATGCCAGAGCCCATAATGGCTTGTGGCTGCACACGGAAATTTCTAGTATGAATATTCTCATGATCCCTTTGAGCCTGAGTGGTGGTCCAAAATAAAAACAGGCAAGTCCTGGAATACCCAGGTGCCTCAATCCACCCAGATGTGTGTTAGGTTGCCACCTTAGATAAACCATTAATTAACAATCTCACATCTGTCATGGATATCACTCACCCAATCCACGTCTACTAGCATAGCATGGCATAAAGCAAACGCAGAAGTAACTCTCAAAGGTTTGATAATAAACAGGTTATAGGTACTACCTCATCTACTTCCCATCCCACAATTTAATTAGATCCTAATCATGCAATGTGTGAGGATTGATCTAATGCAATAAAACTGGGTTGTAGAAAAAGGTATGATCAAAGTGTTACTTGCCTTGCTGATGATCCGCGAAACCTAGAGATTCAAAGTATCAGGCGGCGCACTCCGGGTATTCTATCGCAGACAAACAAACAAGCATACAATAAGTACTCATCTAATGCATAGGTAAAACTCAAATAGAAGATCTAACCAGAAAGTTCAACTTAAGAACCCTGGTTTGCAAAAAGAATCAAATCGAACGAAGCAAAGAAAGTCAAACGGCGAAAGAAAACAACTTCATTCTAGTAATCTGGATCTAACTCAAATTTTACAGTAGCAAAAACTTGTTTAAGTTGATTATTCGGAAAGAGGGTTTCGAGACGAAACTCCAGGCGCTTGAATTGCCTGATTCCGATAAACGAGTGAAAAGTTATACTAAAACGAAAATCGGATCAGAAATCACGATCAGAAAATAACCGCGGAAAATCCGACGAAAAAGAAAAACGACGAACAGATTAATCGGTAATTAACCTAATCCGAAAATAATTAAAATAAAAATAATATTAAAATAATAAAAAAATTCGAAAATAAAACCGACGAAAAAAATATTTTTTTTTTAAAAAATCGACACGGAAGTCGAGGCGGCGGCGAACCTCGGGCGGCGCGCTGCTCCGGCGGCGGCGGCGGATCGGGCGCGGGGCTGGGGCTCGGGTGCGGCACTAAATAAAGGCGCCCCCGGGCGGAGTGCCGCTCGGGTACGGCCCATAGTCGGTTTCGTTTTTTTTAAATAATTACGCTCGGAAGAAAAATAAAAAGAAATACTAAACGGACTCCAAAAATCACGAAATAAATTTTCTCGGGTTCCTAAAATCAAGCCTGGTAAAGTGAACATTTATCTGGGCCCAAACTACAACTTTGAAAAACGCGCATTTTTCCTAAATTCAATTAAAAATACCGAAAAACTCCGAAATAAATCTTATTTGATTTTTTTATTAAATCCTCAATATTTCTATATTTTGGGAAAGTCATTTTATTCCCTCTCTCATATTTTTGTAATAGAAATAATTGATGATAAAATAAATAAAATCAAATGATCCTGTTTACATAATTTGAGAAAACTCAAATATGTAAATAACGAAATCCCCAACTCTCTCCGTGGGTCCTTGAGTTGATTAGGATTTTCTAGGATCAAAACCAAAAGCAAAATAAAATATGATATGCATGATGACCTAATGTATAACATTCCAAATTGAAAAATTGGGGATGTTACAAACCTACCCCCTTAAGATGAATCTCGCCCTCGAGATTCGGGTTGGCTAGAAAATAGGTGAGGGTGGTCCTTGAGCAAATCTTCCTCTCGCTCCCAGGTGGCTTCATCCTCCGCGTGGTGGCTCCGCTGAACTTTGCAAAACTTGATAACTTTGCTGCGAGTGACTCGGCTGGCAAACTCAAGAATCTTGACTGGTTTCTCCTCATAGGTCAAATTGTTATCCAACTGAATTGCTTCCAATGGCACTGTGTCTCTCAAAGGTATGTCAGCCATCTCCGCGTGACACTTTTTCTACTGAGAAACGTGGAACACATCATGAACTCCTGTCAATCCTTTTGGCAATTCCAACTTGTAGGCCACTTCTCCCATACGCTCCAAAACTCGATATGGTCCTACAAATCGTGGCGCTAACTTCCCCTTAACTCCAAAGCGCTTAATCCCTCGAAGTGGGGATACTCGAAGATAAGCTCTGTCTCTGACTTCGTAAACTGTCTCCTTGCGTTTAGAAGCTGCGTAGCTCTTCTGCCTAGACTGGGCTACCTTGAGCCTATCGCGAATCAACTTCACCTTCTGTTCAGACTCCTTAATCAGATCTGGTCCAAACAACTGACGGTCTCCAACTTCGTCCCATGACAACGGTGTCCTGCACCTCCTTCCGTACAGAGCTTCGAAAGGGGCCATCTTCAAACTGGTCTGATAGTTATTATTGTAAGAGAACTCTGCATATGGCAAATTATCGTCCCAACTAGATCCATAATCTAGCGCACAAGCTCTCAGCATATCCTCCAAAATCTGATTGACTCTCTCGGTCTGTCCATCTGTCTGCGGATGAAAAGCTGTACTAAATTCTAGCCTAGTACCCAAAGTCTCATGCAACTGCTTCCAGAACTTTGAGGTAAACTGGGTTCCTCTATCTAATACGATGCTCCTCGAAACTCCATGCAAACATACGATCCTGGTCATGTATATCTTTGCCAACTTAGCACTGGTGTAAGTAGTCTTTACTGGGATGAAATGAGCTACCTTCGTCAATCGATCAACTACGACCCAAATCGAGTCATAGCCTGAACGAGTCCTTGGTAATCCCGTGATAAAATCCATGCCTAGCTTATCCCACTTCCATTCGGGTATCGGCAATGGTTGCAACAATCCTGCTGGCTTCTGATGCTCTGCCTTTACTCTCTGACATATGTCACAAACTGCTACATACTCTGCAATATCCTTCTTCATTCCGGTCCACCAGAAAATATCCTTCAAATCCAAATACATCTTGGTATTTCCTGGGTGAATCGAATAGGGTGAATCATGTGCCTCTTGCAGAATCAACTTTCTGATCTCCGGGTCATTGGGTACATAAACACGGTCTTCAAACCATAGGGTGTCGTGCTCATCCTCACGAAATCCTTTAGCTTTTCCGTCTTTCATTTTATCCTTTATAGAAGCAATCTCCTTGTCAGATTTCTGAGCTTCCCTGATTCTGTCCATCAATGTTGACTGAATCTCCAATGCTGCCACATAGCATCTCGGAACTATTTCCAAACATAGTTCACGAAGATTTTCTGCTAACTCCTTGGGTATTTCTCCCGTCATTAACGTATTGACATGGCTCTTACGGCTTAATGCGTCAGCTACTACATTAGCCTTCTCGGGATGATAATGCAATCTCATATCATAATCCTTGATGAGCTCCAACCATCTCCTTTGTCTGAGGTTCAACACCTTCTGCGTGAAAATGTACTTCAAACTCTTATGATCCGTGTACACCTCACAATGATTTCCAATGAGGAAATGTCTCCATGTCTTCAATGCATGCACTACGGCTGCTAACTCCAAATCATGCGTAGCATAATTCAATTCGTGAGTCTTCAGTTGTCGTGAAGCATACGAAACAACTCTCCCTTCCTGCATAAGCACTGCTCCAAGTCCTCGACGTGAAGCGTCGCAATACACCTCATAATGCTTGGTTTGATTTGGCAAAATCAACACTGGTGAGGTAACCAAACAGTTCTTCAACTCCTGAAAACTTGCCTCACACTCCTCAGTCCATTTGAACTTAGTATCCTTCTTCAGCAACTCCGTCATAGGCTTCGCAATCTTTGAATTTTTTTTCAATAAACCTTCGGTAGTATCCTGCGAGTCCAAGAAAACTCTGGATCTCTCCAACTGTTGTTGGTGCTTCCCACTTGGTCACGGTTTCAACTTTAGCGGGATCAACAGCTATACCTTCTCCAGATATAACGTGTTCGAGGAATCCTACTTCCTTCAACCAAAACTCACATTTGCTGAACTTGGCATATAATTGATGTTCTCTGAGCTTTCCAAGTGCCAAACGCAAATGCTCCTTATGTTCCTCTTCATTCTTTGAATAAACCAGGATATCATCAATGAACACTATGACGAACTTATCCAAAAACTCCATAAACACTTTGTTCATCATGTTCATAAAATAGGCAGGCGCGTTAGTCAGTCCAAATGACATAACGGTATACTCATATAGTCCATATCTTGTGGTGAATGTTGTCTTAGGTATGTCCTGCTCTCGAATCTTCAACTGATGGTACCCTGATCGCAAATCGATCTTGGAAAACACTTTAGCTCCTTGCAATCGATCAAACAGATCATTGATCATTGGAAGCGGGTACTTGTTCTTGATTGTTACTTCATTCAATCCTCGATAGTCAACAACCATCCTTGACGATCCATCCTTCTTCTCTACTAGAAGTACTGGTGATCCCCAAGGCGAAGAACTTGGGCGAATGTAACCTTTATCCAGTAACTCCTTAATCTGCTTCTAAATTTCCACCAAATCTTTTGCGGGCATCCTATATGGTCGCTTCGATATTGGCCCAGTGCTTGGCAAAAGTTCAATCAAAAACTCAATATCTCTATCCGGTGGCATGCCTGGCAACTCTTCGGGAAATACATCAGGAAAATCCTTTACCACTGGTACTTCCTCCTGCACAACTCCTGATAAGGAATTTACTTGTGTCCTATTTGGCGCATGTCGGGATACATACTTGATCCTTCTTCCTTCTGGCGTTGTGAGCAAAATTGTCTTACTGGCGCAATCGATGTTTCCTCCATACATCGACAGCCAATCCATACCAAGAATCACATCCAAACCTTGGGTTTCCAGAATAATCAAATCCGTTGGGAAAACATGCCTTCCTATACTTAATGGCACTTGAAAACATCCTTGTCCGGCCATGTACTCTGCTCCTGGCGAGCTTACTAGCATAGGTGTTTTAAGAACCCTAGTGGGCATGCTATACTTTTCCACAAATCCCCTTGATATGTATGAATGCGATGCACCAGTATCAAAAAGAACGAGTGCAGTAAATGATTTAACCAAAAACTTACCTATTACTGCATCGAGCTGAGCTTCAACCTCCTCCACATTAACGTGGTTCACCTGTCCCCTGTTGAAAGGGTTCGGCTTCTTTCCAGAGCTTCCATTGCCATTTTGGCCTTCAGGACATTCATTGGCATAATGTCCGGTCTTGGAACACTTGAAACAGGTGACTTGACTCAGATCTCTCTTGGCTGGGGTTGATGGGGTGTTGCGGTTCTGTCCATTGCTTCCTCCATTCCCGTTACTATTCTTGGTGCCATTGTGATTGTGCGAGCTACCTACTCCATGGGTACGCTGAAAATGTCCTCCCGGCCTAGGGGTAAAGCGTGGCTTCTGCTGAGCTCCTGAATTATACTTTCCTTGTCCATACTTCCTCTTGCGGTTCTCAATTTGCTGCTGCTTCCCTTCAATCATAAGAGCACGGTCTACCAACTCCTGGTAGTTGTTGAAGGTGGCTACCATCAACTGCATACTCAACTCATCATTCAGTCCTTCCAGGAACTTCTCCTGCTTAGCTGCATCCGTAGCAACGTCATCTGGGGCATAACGTGCTAGTTTACTAAACTCTTCCACATACTGGCCAACTGTCCGTCCTCCTTGGCGCAAGTTACGAAACTCACGCTTCTTCATGGCCATTGCTCCTGCTGAAACATGGGCAGTACGAAAAGCCTGCTGAAACTGGTCCCATGTGACAGTGTCGACTGGGAAGGTGGCTGTGAAATTCTCCCACCAGGATGCTGCGGGTCCTTCTAACTGATGTGCGGCAAACTTCACCTTCTCGGCATATGTGCATCCTGCTGTGGTCAACTCCCTAGCTATCTTGCGGAGCCAATCGTCTGCTACTATCGGCTCGGTGCTACTGGAAAACACCGGCGGATTCAGCCTAAGAAAACGGGCTAAGTGGTCAACAGGTGGTGGTGGTGGTGGGTTGTTGTTGTTGTTCCCCTGATTCTGATTCTGAACTACCAACTACATCAGGGTGTTCTGCTGCTGGATCAACTGGGTGAGCTCCGGCGGAAAGGCAAATCCGGGGTCACGTCTCGGAGGCATCTGAGGGTTTAGAAAAGATGATATATAAGAATAGAGGGGGTCTAAAGAGAAAACACTACCCATATGCACATGAGGCAAAAGCAAACAATTCACTTCAATCAATCAAACAAGGGCATACAATCGATCTAACTATCGCAAAAGTGCTCAGACTACTATATTTACATGGTGGACTACTACTACTGATGAGGTGGTCTACTAAAAATATTCTACGGTTGTAGACTCCATGATATCGGCTCCAGCTTCATCAACATAGTCATCATCGCTACTATCTGCTTCCGAGTCGGTGCCGTCGATGATGATGTAGTCTTCCGAGCTAATCTCCTTGGGTTCTTCGTCTTCATCTACTGGTGTCGGGCCTCCCATAAATATTCCAATCTTCTTGATCAGATTGTCATTCTTCTCCACCAATACTTCAATTTCTTCTTCATAATCTTCGCGTGTAGCCTTGAGTTCTTCCTCCAGTTCCTTGATTCTAGTCTTAGCCTTCTTCAGATCTATCATGTCGGCGCACATCTGATTCTCCTGTCGTCGAATGTGCTGATTTAAATCCTGAATAAAAGCGGCAATTGATCTATCTTTCCTGGTGCTGATCATCTCCCAGTGTTCATCTCGGCGCCCACAAATCTGGTAGATAGTATCCTTGAGATCCTTGCGGTAGACTTCTGCAATGCGTCCCATGGCGATGTGAGCTGCCATACTCTTTCCTAGACTCCAAGTTGCTGCATCAAAAGAAAACTCTATGGGCTCAGTGACTGGCATGAATACCCTTCCTGGAACTTGAACTTGAATCATCCAGCGCTCTTTTTCAGGTAAAGTAGCATTGTAGGTTCCCGTGAAGCTTGGTACTCCTATGTTCAGGTATTTAGTGACTTCCTTCAAGTGGCGTCCAAAGGGTGTATCTTCATCTGGTTGGGTGAACTTGTTCCTTGCATCCGCCATCCTAAAGAGTAGAAAAGATGAGAGGTCAAAAGAGAAGAGAGTGGGTAGTGATCTAGGTCCTTAGCTTAGTGGTCGTGTCCTACAGTCAGCGTGTGCTCTGATACCATCTCTGTAGCGACCAGACCTCAAATAGTCTGATATCTGTGCTCCGGTGTCATCCCTAGATCAGTAATGCTGACACCACACAGTACTCGAAGGATTTATAGCAGAGTAGCAATCACACACTTATTACATCGAGTGTCTCAAAAGAGAGCTTATTACAATAAATATGGCTTAAGGCCATCTAATAACGATAACAGCGGAAGGCTTGGATGGCAAGTGAGTCCATCAACTCCAACGGCATCACTTAGTATAGAACCACGACCTAAAAACTCCTTAATCATCGTCTGAAAAGTCTGCAACATTAACGTTGCAGCCCGAAAACGGGTCAGCACATGGAATATGCTGGCAAGGTAACACATAGAGAGTAATGGAATGAAACAGCTATACTACATGCATATTTGGCTGGTGGAAAGCTCTATGGTTACAATTTTTGCGTAAAGCCAATTTTTCCCTACTTCAAAGGAATAAGATTAATTACTATCATGGTGGTTGTTAAACATTGAGAATAGTTGACAGCATTCTCAATCCCAATTAAGTAACATCATTAAAACCCAACAAAATTAACTTTAGAGTAACATGTTGAGATTCACATGATAATCCAGGTACTAGATACTCAAGATGTCCATAACCGGGGACACGGCTAATCATGATTACTTTATACACTCTGCAGAGGTTTGCACACTTTTCCCCACAAGACTCGATCGCCTCCGCTGGATTTCTCGCACTACATGGTGTTTGAGAAACGGATGACCGAGACACAGTCTTTCAGAAGCGCTAGCACCTTACGATGGATAGACCGGTACACCTACTTTCCCCTACATCTGCTAGTCTACCCTGTAAGATTTCGCATGACTTACTCAACTATGCCAGAGCCCATAATGGCTTGTGGCTGCACACGGAAGTTTCTAGTATGAATAATCTCATGATCCCTTTGAGCCTGGGTGGCGGTCCAAAATAAAGCAGGCAAGTCCTGGAATACCCAGGTGCCTCAATCCACCCAGATGTGTGTTAGGTTGCCACCTTAGATAAACCATTAATTAACAATCTCACATCTGTCATGGATATCACTCACCCAATCCACGTCTACTAGCATAGCATGGCATAAAGCAAACGCAGAAGTAACTCCCAAATGTTTGATAATAAACAGGTAATAGGTACTACCTCATCTACTTCCCATCCCACAATTTAATTAGATCCTAATCATGCAATGTGTGAGGATTGATCTAATGCAATAAAACTGGGTTGTAGAAAAAGGTATGATCAAAGTGTTACTTGCCTTGCTGATGATCCGCGAAACCTAGAGATTCAAAGTAAAAGGCGGCGCACTCCGGGTATTCTATCGCAGACAAACAAACAAGCATACAATAAGTACTCATCTAATGCACAGGTAAAACTCAAATAGAAGATCTAACCAGAAAGTTCAACTTAAGAACCCTGGTTTGCAAAAAGAATCAAATCAAACGAAGCAAAGAAAGTCAAACGGCGAAAGAAAACAACTTCGTTCTAGTAATCTGGATCTAAGTCAAATTTTACAGTAGCAAAAACTTGTTTATGTTAATTATTCGGAAAGAGGGTTTCGATACGAAACTCCAGGCGCTTGAATCGCCTGATTCCGAAAAACGAGCGAAAAGTTATACTAAAACGAAAATCGGATCAGAAATCACGATCAGAAAATAACCGCGGAAAATCCGACGAAAAAGAAAAACGATGAACAGATTAATCGGTAATTAACCTAATACGAAAATAATTAAAATAAAAAAATAACATTAAAATAATAATTAAAAAAAATTCGAAAATAAAACCAATGAAAAAATATATATTTTTTTTTAAAAAATTCGGCGCGGAAGTCGAGGCGGCGGCGAACCTCGGGCAGCACGCTGCTCCAGCGGCGGCGGATCGGGCGCGGGGCTGGTGTGGGCTGGGGCTCGGGTGCGGCGCTAAATAAAGGCGCCCTCGGGCGGAGTCCCGCTCGGGTACGGCGCATAGTCGGTTTCATTTTTTTTAAATAATTACGCTCGGAAGAAAAATAAAAAGAAATACTAAACGGACTCCAAAAATGACGAAATAAATTTTCCCGGGTTTCTAAAATCAAGCCCGATAAAGTGAACATTTATCTGGGCCCAAACTACAAATTTGAAAAACGCGCATTTTTCCTAAATTCAATTAAAAATATCGAAAAACTCCGAAATAAATCTTATTTGATTTTTTATTAAATCCTCAATATTTCTATATTTTGGGAAAGTCATTCCCTCTCTCATATTTTTGTAATAGAAATAATTGATGATAAAAATAAATAAAATCAAATGATCCTATTTACATAATTTGAGAAAACTCAAATATGTAAATAACGAAATCCCCAACTCTTTCCGTGGGTCCTTGAGTTGCTTAGGATTTTCTAGGATCAAAACCAAAAGCAAAATAAAATATGATATGCATGATGACCTAATGTATAACATTCCAAATTGAAAATTTGGGATGTTACAAGTAATATCCCCAACATTAGGCCCCAGATTGATTTGAACGGGTTCATGTCAATCCTTTAACAAAAGCTTCATCTTCAACATCTTCTCATAAATTGGTAAACCGCCATGATGTCATCTTTTCTGATTGCTGTAAACGGGAGTGACGTCACCTGTCATAACGAAGCTATCCATTATGCTTCTTTGTTTAATAGATCTGCGGAAATCGAGGCGACAGCTCCGTTTCATGGCCCCTTGATTGTCGCGCCTGACAGATGTTCTTTCACCTTATAAATAGGACCGAAGGGTAATTTGTTTTCTCCCCTTCGTGCCTTTCTTCTTCGTCTTCCTCGCGTCGCCAGCCTCGGAGCTCCGCCGCCGCCGTCGACCTCTGCCTCAACCTTGGCCGCTGCATCAACCTGGGCGCACCAGAGCATCGCGGCAACCTTCCGTGTCTTCCTCAGCTCCGGTAGATCTTCTATCCTTTCCCCCACAGATCTGACCTAGGGTTTCACAGTTCTTCAGTGTTCATCGTCTGCCTCTTGCTCATACGATAGATCTTTAGATGACTCCGCAAATCTTTATTCTGTGCAATGGTAGCTGTTTACCCTTCGCCTTCACTTACACATCTCAAAACCATAGATCTGTATGTACGTCTTGCTCATTGATTCGGTACTGCTCCTTTTGGACCTCTGAATATTTATCTTTTTTCTGAACTTGCTTCAGATCCATCGCCGTAGAGAAATCTTATGAAATCTGTTTCTATAAACTTACTCATCTGCTTCAATGTTTAAACCAAGCGGTTTAACCTTGTAGAAAAAAATTGCCAAACCGGTATATACCATTAGCCCCCTTGTTGAACCGCCAGATGTTGTTGCTTCATAAAACTCTGGTTCAGATAGATCTGTCTCTGGTTTAACATTGCACATACCAATGTACCTTGATCAAATGCATTTTTGAACCGGGATCTTCTACCTTGTAGATTTCATCATGGCCAAGCAAGTATATGAGTGCAATTGGGTTCCTTCTCGCGTTACAGAGGCTCAGCTGGACGATCTAGTCCTGATCGGCGCTTTAGGCAGCAAAGATACCATCCATTGGAGGGCTCCTGGTAAAGAATGACCTCCCACTCCTCAAGAAGGAGAGGTTGTTGTTTTCGTAGATCACTTAGCTCGGGGCTTTAAGCCGCCCGGTTCTAAATTTTACCGGGATGTTTTGGCCGATTTCCAGCTCCATCCACAAGACACTGGCCCCAATTCTGTTACAAATATGTGTCACTTCCAAGTGCTCTGTGAGGCGTTCTTTCAAGAGGAACCCATAGTGGAATTGTTCAGAGACCTTTTCCATCTAAACCACCGTACTGAGTTTACTGATAGCTCCAATACGGAGTTGGGTGGCGTGGCGATCCAGAAAAGGAAAGAGGTCACATACCCTCACGCCAAACTGCATAGCCACCCCAAAGAGTGGAATCAGACATGGTTCTATTGCAAAGACACCTCCCCTGCTGGTGCGAATCCCTTGCCTGGCTTTTGCCCGGAGCGGCTCAGCAATACACACCCTTTTCCGCAAAGATTGACTACCCAGGAGAGAAGCAAATATGCTCCTCAACTGTCGAAGCTCAGAGCCTTTATGGCCAACAGTTTAACAGGGGTTGATCTCGCTCGCTGTTGGATATCATGGAGCATACTGCCCCTTAGTCAGCGCTCCGGTTTGATGTGCGAGTATACCGGCAATGTTGATGACCCACTGCGACATTCCAAAATCCAGCTCACCGATGAAGAAATCACAGAGGCTGTGAATAAGATGCTGAATGAACCGGAACATATCTGTGCTAAAAACGGCCTGCTTCCCTTCTGTGCCACCAACAAACCGCCAGCTGTAAGACCTTGATTTTTTCTTTTGCTGAATCTGTTATTGATATATCAGGTCATTGTTTAATATCAGTGTCTGTGTAATCAGGGCAATGATCCGTTTTGGAGCAAGAAATTGCCGCAGGAGAAACCAGAAAAACCAGACAAACCGGAAAGAGCAACCCGGCAAAAGACTAAAGCTGTAAAGAAGACTGCCCACAGGAAAAGAAGTACTGCATCTTCTAATCCGGCCCCTGATGATGATGTGGATAATCCGGACCTTGAGGTAGAGCTTGACTCACTTGGCTTATTTTTCATGCGTCTTATTGATGATGATATTTGTCAGGATGATGCCGAAGCCAGCCACGCTGATGCTGCCGAGGTAATTATTCTCTCTTCCGATTCAAAACCTTTGCCTTCGCTAAAAATCCGTCAGGCAAACCGGAAAGTTAAATTTTCTCATCCTCTTGCTTATTTGGATTCCAAATTTCTTATGAAGACCCAACAACACGAAGCTCGTCGCACAACTCGGCACAGCGGCCAGGTAGTTACCTCCGCCGGTTTACCGAACAGTCCGGTTCGGAAACGCCGTTCAGAGGTCTCTAATTTGCTTGTCAGTGATTGTCCTAAAGCGGGCTGCTTTCGTCAACCTCTTAATCCATTTGACTCCGATTACCAGGTTACTTCCCACTCATCTTCTGGCGAGTCATCGGCTACTCAGCTACCACCGCTCAAAACGGTGCTTGGGTAAGCTATACTTATTATGATATTTGCAGCACATCGCCTTAGAACATATGCTGTATTTGATTTTGTTATTCTTTTCAGGGCCAAACCTAGGCCAAGCAAGAAGGCCCGCCTGGACAAAGCGGCCGAAGAAGATGCCGTTCTTGAGCCAGGCAAGACACCAGATCTTGAAGCGGCTATTCCTGAGGATATACCCAACGATCCACCGCAGCAAGATGACGATCTTATTGCTGAAGAGAGACCTACTGATGCCTCAGGTCCTGCCAATCAGCCCACAGGCTCCATCCGGATTGAGAGATCCACCGGTCCAGCAAAACCTACTGACAAGCCAACAGCCCCAGTGCAAACCGGCGATACTCAGGAGGATGAGGTTGTCATTACTGGCACTGGCCATACCGAGCCAAGCAATCCTTTTGCTTTGTCCAAACATTCTGCCAAGGAAGAATTTGCTGCCTTTGGTAAAGGCAAGTGGAATGCTGATCTGGCGACTTAAGCTGCTCTGAACGCCCAAGATATCCATTCCGGCTACCTGAACCGGCTGTATACCAGCCGTGACTATGAAGCCAGTCTGGTTAATATGATGAAGGATACATACAAGGTAACTTCCATATGCTCTTTCCTGCTTGTATGCTTCAATACTTGCTGACTCTCCTAGCCCCCAAGGGCCGGTTTGTAATCTTCTTTCAAACCGGGACTTACTAATATAAATCTTAATGCTTTGAAATTCGCCGATGTAGCCCCCAAGGGCCGGTTCAACTTAGCGTAGTTAAACCGGTACTTTAAGTAATTGAGATTGCCGCATCAGAATATATATACGAGCAAATAGCCATTAGCCCCCAAGTGCCAAGTTGAATACTTGTATTGATCTTGGGACTTTGTAAGCAATT
Organism: Triticum urartu; assembly: GCF_056163025.1. Lineage (NCBI taxonomy): Eukaryota > Viridiplantae > Streptophyta > Magnoliopsida > Poales > Poaceae > Triticum > Triticum urartu. The sequence continues at coordinate 164,402,059 of NC_141876.1, read as the reverse complement.
GAAATATGAAGATCGAATATGCATTAGCCCCCAAGTGCTAAGTGCATAACTTGTTATGTGGTTGGTACTTCAATCCTTGTACCGTTTTGTTGAAGCATATAACTGTCTGCATGCAGGCGGAGCTGAAGATGAAAGAAAGCCATGTCGCCAATCTCCAAGAAAACCTGAAAACCCAACAAGCTGAAACCTCCAAAGCAAAAGCGGAATTAGCCAACGCTTTAAGCGCCATGGAACAGCTTAAGGAGAGCTTCAAGAAGAAGCGGGCGGATTGGGCCACTGAAAAGTCCGCTTTAATCAAACGAGCAGAGGATGCCGAGGCTGCACTAAAACCAGTGCGGATGAACGGACCAGCATAAAGCGGCACGTGCATGCCATGACTACTGCTATCTTTAGTAAGCCAGTTTGACTTCTGAATTGGCTCTGCCTTCTTACAGAGCTGCCGGTTTATTAACCCTTTATGGTATTTCAGGGACACGCATTGGTCACTTGGGGTCAGATGTGCGGAAGAAACTGAAAGCCGCCTATACATTGGTTGAACAATTGTATACTGGTGTCCAGCGGATCATCTGTACCGCATCCCATAACAAACCGGCACCCACTTTGATTCAAGACACTCTGATGAAACTGTCGGTGCTTCCTGCCCGGGTTGAAGAGCTGAAGAAATCTGCTGCTCGAACCGGTGCGATCAATGCCTTAATCCGGGCAAAAGCCTGGGTGCCGGATTTTGATCCTATTGAAGCGGCTCAGGGCTATCCCAGCTTGAAGGAAGACGGGTCAGAGTTTGGTGAAGCGGATCTGCGAGCAATAAACCGGGAGGTACGTCCGCTAGCTTGTCAATTGGCTGAAGAAGCAGACTTGTCTCATTATCAAGCCCAATATGACAATCAGAACAAGCGAATAGCTGCACCAATCCATGAATCGGAAAATCTGATCCCTCCGATCCGTAAGCATACTTAGGCTCCCGATATTGACCCGTCATTGCTGATCCATGATGAAGCTGTTTTTCAAGCATTAATGGGAATCGACTGGACAACTGTTGATTTCCAGCCACTGGGTAGAGAAACGGAGGCTGAAGCGGCGCAGGATGACCCACAACCATCAGGCCAGGCTGGTGACCAAGCTTGAACCGGAAGCCGGCTTTAAAACTGCCTCTCCTTTGCAAAAAACAATGATATTATTATGGGCACCGTGTTGCCTTGTAATAGGCTAGCTGATACTTTTGATGTTGATATGCCTTCGTGCATAATTTGTTCTTCCTGTGGTGATGAACTTTCCAAAGCACTTTCTGCAATAAGAAACTCTTCAAGTGCCACCGCGGTTGTACCGTCGGGCGGAATATGATGTCTGCATATATGAAATCAAAACATCCAAAAAAATTTTATGTATATGACCAAATTTTTGAGATACATAATACCTGCCATCGTTGAGCGTGAAGTTGGCTTGGCCAATCTTGAAGCGCGGTTTTGCAAACCCACACTGTTGGAGGAGATAACAGCTCCTGTATATATATGACACTGGTTAACCATGTAAACCGTACCGGGTTATAATAAACACCGTGTTACTCCATAAGAGGATGTTAACAAAAAAGATCAAACCGGGCAAATAGTCTCCGGATTGACGTGAACCGTGTTCCGTCAATTGACTGGTTGAAAACTTTGTCGGTTTAAAAAAACACAATAAAAAGGAAAAAAAAAGTATCTTGCAAAGAAAAGTGTGAAGCAAAAGCAATGACAAAACCGTTTGCAAAAAAGGTTTATTTGAGCTAATCAGATGGCGTTACCATGGCCGAACACGACCAAGCTCCCGTTAGGTGTAACTATGGTTCTAGTCAGCCAGGTCCCCAAATGAAACCGTGGCATTTATGCCGACCAAGTGGCATGGCAATGGTTCGGGTTCGACCAAGCCCCCAAGTGATTCTGTGGCCTTAGGCCGATCAAGAGGCATGACTGGTTCAGACATGACCAAGTCCCCAAGTGATCTGGTGGCTCTCGCCTATCAAGAGGTATGGTATTGGTTCGGACACGACCAAACCTACAAGTGATATAACATGATGCTTTTAAAAAGCGAACTCAAGGGGTAAACCGGAGGCCGCTTTAGAACAACTCCGTGTAACCACACATGATGTAAAAGAACAGATACCCCGCTTTAGCTGAGGTTCCGGTTTATTATATTTAATCATAATATATACATCGTTGTAATATGTACATAAGTAGAACCAATGGCTCAGGTATAATAAGGCCGAAGATGAGCTATGTTCCACGGCCTGTTGGTCTCCTCCTCTGATGTACGTGAGTCCTTATGCTCTCGAATATCGATCAGATAGTATGACCCGTTGTGCAGATTCTTGCTGACCACGAAAGGCCCCTCCCAAGGTGGAGATAACTTATGCATATCAGTCTGATCTTGGATGGGCCGAAGCACCAAATATTCTTCCTGGAAGGTTCTGGTTCTGACTCGGCGACTGTGATAACGACGAAGATCCTATTGGTAAATCGCCGATCGGGCGGCTGCTATGTCACGCTCTTCATCCAACCGGTCCAAAGCATCTTGCCGTGCTGTCTCGTTGTCCGCTTCAATATAAGCCATCACACGAGGTGAATCATGACGGATATCACTGGGGAGAACCGCCTCCGCTCCATAAACCATGAAGAACGGTGTGTATCCTATTGACCTGTTGGGTGTTGTATTGATGCTCCATAACACAGATGGTAATTCTTCTACCCAACAACCCGGCGTTCGCTGCAAAGGAACCATGAGCCGGGGCTTGATGCCTCTCAAGATCTCTTGATTAGCTCTTTCTGCTTAACCATTGGAATGTGGGTGTGCCACTGATGAAACGTCGAGCCGGATGTGCTCCCATTCGCAGAACTCCTTCATGGCACCTTTGGACAAATTGGTACCATTATCTGTGATGATACTGTGTGGAAAGCCAAACCAGAAAATCACTTTTTTAATGAACTGAACTGCCATGGCCGCATCACACTTGCTATCAGGTTCTGCCTCCACCCACTTTGTAAACTTTTCAACCGCCACCAGGAGGTGGGTCTTCTTATCTTTGGACCTTTTGAAAGGCCCAACCATATCCAGCCCCCAAGTCACAAATGGCCAAGTAATTGGAATCATTCTCAATTCTTGAGCCGGTACATGAGCACGTCTTGAGAACTTTTGGCAACCATCACATCGTCTGAGCAGATCCTCTGCATCACCATGAGCAGTTAACCAATAGAAGCCATGGCGAAATGCTTTAGCCACCAGAGATTTTGAACCGGCGTGGTGACCACAATCTCCTACGTGGATCTCACGCAAAATTTCACGGCCTTCTTTAGGAGACACACAGCGTTGAAATGCTCCTGACACACTGCAATGATGCAACTCGCCGTTGATAATAGTCATGGACTTGGATCGCCGGATTATTTGTCTGGCCAGAGTCTCATCCTCTGGTAACTCGCCCCGGTTCTTGTACGCCAGGTAGGGAAGCGTCCAATCCGGAATAACATGAAGAGCTGCCACCAATTGAGCCTCCGGATCAGGAATAGCCAAATCCGCTTCACCAGGGATCTTGACCGACGGGTTGTGCAGCACATCCAGAAAAACATTGGGCGGAACCGGTTTGCGTTGAGAGCCCAGCCGGCTTAAAGCATCCGTCGCTTCATTTTTCCGCCGGTCCACGTGGTCCACCTGATAGCCTTTGAAATGACCTGCAACAATATCCACCTCACGATGATATGCTGCCATGAGTGGATCCTTGGAGTCCCAAGTGCCAGACACTTGCTGAGCCACGAGGTCCGAGTCACCGAAGCACTTAACTCGACTTAGATTCATCTCCTTAGCCATCCGGAGACCATGGAGTAAGGCTTCATACTCAGCTATATTGTTAGTACAAGGAAACATTAAGCGGAGAACATAACAAAACTTATCACCTCGTGGGGCAGTTAATACGACTCCAGCCCCCGAGCCTTCCAATTGCCTGGATCCATCAAAATGGATGGTCCAATATGTGTGATCTGGCTTTTCTTCAGGTGCTGGCATTTCCGTCCAATCATTGATAAAATCAACCAGTGCTTGAGACTTAATCGCCGTCCGAGGCACATACTTCAAATCGTGCGGCCCAAGCTCTATAGCCCACTTGGCAATCCGGCCAGTTGCTTCCCGGTTCTGGATGATATCCCCCAAAGGAGCAGAACTGACCACCGTAATTGGATGCCCTTGGAAGTATTGTTTAAGCTTCCGGCTTGCCATAAAAACTCCATACACCAGCTTCTGCCAATGCGGATACCTTTGCTTGGACTCAATGAGCACCTCGCTGATATAACAGACCGGACATTGAACCGGATGCTCCTTACCTGCCTCCTTTTGCTCCACCACAATAGCCACGCTGACCGCCCGAGCATTAGCAGCAACATATAGCAGTAACGGCTCCTTATCAATGGGAGCGGCGAGCACAGGCGGATTGGCCAATTGCCGCTTTAAGTCCTCAAATGCTTCATCAGCAGCAGAACTCCAGACAAACTGATCCGTCTTCTTCAACATCTGATACAAAGGGATTGCCTTCTCACCAAGACGACTGATAAACCGGCTTAACACGGCAATCCGGCCTGCCAGGCGTTGAACATCATTGATACACTTCGGTTTAGCCAGGGAGGTGATGGCTGTGATCTTCTCCGGATTAGCCTCAATTTCCCTATTGGACACCAGGAAGCCTAATAACTTGCCCGCCGGTACACCAAAGACGCATTTGTCCGGATTAAGCATCATCTTGTATGTCCTCAGGTTATCAAAAGTTTCCTTTAAATCACCAATCAGAGTCTCCTTCTCCCTGGATTTAACCACGATATCATCCACGTAGGTGTGTACATTATGGCCAATCTGTTTGTGTAGACAATTTTGCACACAACGTTGATAAGTTGCCTGGGCACTCTTGAGCCCAAAGGGCATAGACACATAGCAGAAGGTTCCAAAGGGAGTTATGAATGCCGTTTTCTCCTGGTCCTTAACTGCCATTTTGATCTGATGATAGCCAGCATATGCATCCAAAAAACTTAAACGCTCACAACCCGCCGTAGCATCAATAATTTGATCAATACGGGGGAGGGCAAAAGGATCTGCTGGACAAGCTTTATTAAGATCTGTGTAATCCACACACATGCGCCAGGTGCCGTTTTTCTTAAGGACCAGCACCGGATTGGCAAGACACTCAGGGTGAAAAACTTCAACAATAAAACCAGCTGCTAAGAGCTTGGCTACCTCTTCTCCAATTGCCTTGCATCTTTCTTCGTTAAACCGGCGGAGGAACTGTTTCACCGGTTTGTATTTAGGATCCACATTAAGGGTGTGCTCAGCGAGTTGCCTCGGTACACCTGGCATGTCAGAGGGCTTCCATGCAAAAATGTCCTGATTCTCACAGATGAACTCGATGAGCGCGCTTTCCTATTTCGGATCCAAATTAGCACTGATGCTGAACTGCTTGGACGAATCGCCAGGTACAAAGTCAACAAGCTTAGTTTCTGCTGCCGATTTGAACTTCGGGGCCGGATCATGCTCCGTAGTTGGCTTCTTTAATGGAGTCATGTCCGCCGGATCAACATTGTCCTTATAATACTTCAGCTCCTCGGTGGCACAAACCGACTCTGCATAGGCCGCATCTCCTTCCTCGCACTCCAAAGCGATTTTGCGGCTTCCGTGAACCGTTATTATCCCCTTGTGACCCGGCATCTTGAGCTGCAAATACACATAACAGGGCCGTGCCATAAACTTGGCGTAGGCCGGTCGCCTAAATAGGGCGTGATATGGACTTTGGATTTTCACCACTTCAAACATCAATGTCTCTGACCTGGAATCATGATCATCCCCAAAGGCCACTTCCAGAGCTATCTACCAACAGGATATGCTGATCTGCCAGGTACTACACCGTGGAACACCGTATTAGACGGTTTAAGATTTTTATCTGTTAGTCCCATATGACGGAAGGTCTCATAGTACAAGATATTAATGCTGCTCCCTCCATCCATGAGCACCTTGGTGAACTTCTAACCTCCCACCTGAGGCGCCACCACCAGAGCCAACTGACCCGGATTATCGACCTGGGGAGGGTGATCCTCTATGCTCCATATGATTGCCTGTTCAGACCAACGTAGATAACGGGGTATGGCCGGCTCAACAGAGTTGACCGCCCGCCTCTGAACCTTCCGGTCTCGCTTGTCCAAGCTAGTGGTGAAGACATGGTACTGCCCACTACTCAACTGCTTTGGGTTGCTCTGGTAACCTGACTGTTGCTGCTGTTGGTTGTAACCACCCTGGTTGTTCTGACTATTTTGACCATTATGTCCGCCCGGATTACCATTAAATCCTGAACCGGAACTTCCTCCACCGTAACCCGGCCCGGATCCTGAGCCACCGCCAGATCCGTGATCATACCGGAAAGCATTAGAATTCTTGAACTCCTGCATAATAAAGCAATCCTTCCAAAGGTGGTTTGCTAGCGCCTCCTTCGTCCCATGTCTTGGACAGGGCTGGCTTAGCAGATAGTTTAGGTGGTCTGGGTTAGGGTTGGGTGCCCCATTGCGATTTTTCGGTTTACCCTTGCGTCGCTGGCCATTGTCCTGTGCGTTGGTATTAGCCACAAAGTCCATGTTACCATCCGCTTTACGCTTGCCTCCACCACCATTGCCTGCCCAGTGATGCTGCTGACCTTTGGAGTTGCTGTTCCTCTTTCCCTTCCCTGTCTTGTCATCATCAGATTTGGGATCCTTGGTACTATCAGAATCAGCATATTTCACCAAAGCGTCCATGAGGGTCCCCATGTCAGTGCAATGACGCTTCATCCGCCCCAACTTCAGCTTCAGGGGCCCAAACCGGCAGTTGCCTTCTAGGGTTAATACTGCGGTGTCAACGTTGATGCGGTCTGATGAGTGCAACACTTGTGAAACCCGACGCACCCTGTGAGTCGTTGATTCTCCTACCTCCTGGACACATGCAGCTAAGTCCACTATCGACATAGGTTGTTTACATGTATCCTTGAAATTGCTGATAAACCGGGCTCGTAATTGGGCCCATGAACTGATAGAATTAGCCGGCAAGCTTTTTAACCAAGTACGGGCCGTTCCTTCAAGCATCATGGTGAAGTATTTCGCACACGCCGCATCATCCACATCAAGCATCTCCATGGCCATCTCATAGCTCTCCACCCATGTCTCTGGAGGCTGATCCACCGTGTAATTTGGTACCTTGCGCGGGCCCTTGAAATCCTTGGGCAGGCGCACATTGCGTAAAGCGGGGATAAGGCAAGGCACCCCCAAAGAACTAGAAGTAACACAGGTTCGATCAAGATGGTTGGACGAACCGGCGTGAGCTGCCGAGCCTGATGCTGTGTGGCCAACTCGGCCTCCCTGCGCGCTCGGGCCCGGTTCACCACTTCCTGAGCGTTATCAGCACCACCCGTCGGGTTGTTGCCACGGGGTGCTCCATGTCATTTGTTACTCGACACTGCCGGTTCATCCATATGTCTGCTATAGCTCCGGCTTGGACGGGGGGTCGAGTGGATCCGGTCGCGGCTGTAAGAGTATGCTTCCTGTTGGACCAAAGCTGTCCTCAGAAGCTCCTTGACCCGTCGCGTCTCTACTGCCTGCGGCGAATCACCTTCAATTGGAATGGCCTCCAGCCGTGTAGCAGCGGCAATGAGATTGTCCATCGGGTTGGAGTAGTGACCCGGAGGTGTTAAAACAGCCTGAGGTATAACGGTGTTTTGACGAGGCGGGTCCATCTGACGAGGCTGAACCGGTGCACCGGTCCCGGGATCTTCCGCCCGGTTTCCCTCCAGCGGATTGCGGGTCTACTCCTGGAGTGTTGAAAAGGTCTCTGGCCTCAAAAACCGGAGGCAAACGGGATCGGTACTTCCTCCTCATGACTTCTTGCGATGCACTCTGGTCCAACATGAGCCTGTAGGCTTGTGCGTCTAAAGCGGCCCGCTCCGTGGCCATCCTGGTGTCCTCAGCTGCCAGATCTGCCTTGGCCTGGGTGATCTGTTCCTTCACTTTTGCAATCTCTGCGTTGTGAACGCCCTGATCCGCCGGATTAGCCTTCGCCATAAGCACAGCCAATGCATCAAATAGCTCTGATAGAACATGAGCCGGCGGGCGCACAGGGCCTCCTGCCCCGGCAGCCGTCGCCGCTGCTGAACCGGAGGTTGTTGCCGCAGTGGTCGAAGAATGAAGCGCTGCTTGTGTGCCAGTCATGAATATTCCAACCCGGTTGGGCAGATCAGAGGGGTCCGGAATACTGTCGCCATTGGAACAGCCCCCAACCCGGCCATCTTGTAGCTGATAAAGAGATTCGGTTTCTCCGGTCGATGACTCGTCATCGGAACAAATGACGGTATCGCCGCGAGATTCCGATCCATCCTCATAACTTCCTCCATGGATGACTCCCACGAAGGCACGCTTCATGGCCAGTTTAACCCGGGCGGATCGCGCACGCTGAGCCGTCTCGACGAGGTCGGTGCAGATGTCCGGCTCAGGGCCCGGTTCACCGATCTTGCCAATGAAAACGTGAATGCCACCAAAGGGGACCCGGTACCCGTACTCAATTGACCCGACCTCGGGGCCCCAGCCTGCGTCGTCGATGTAGAACTTGCCGCGACGACTCTTAGTCATCCGGCCTACAGCGTAGCCCTCGAGTCCTTCAAAGCGGCCCTCCAAGAACCGGAAACCATCGTGCGATAGCCCCACGGTGGGCGCCAACTGTCGTGGTTTTGTCACGGCAGATGTCCTAGAGAAAGGACTTAGTCGTGGAGCCATCGCGACGGGTTAGCTTGAAGGGGTTAAAGCGGACACAGGGACGCAAGAGAGTTTATACTAGTTCGGCCCCTTCGATGAAGGTAAAAGCCTACGTCTAGTTGTTATGGAATTGATGGGGTTTCGATGACTAGGGAGCAAACAAGCTTTGCCTATGTCTCGAGTTGTTGTCTATCTCTGAACCGCCGCCGGGTCATCCCCTTATATACACGGGTGACACCCGTTGGTTCACAGAGTCCCAACACCGGTCGATATTCGTATTCCGGGTTGGTCTCTCCTTATTCCTAACTTACAATACAAGTTTATATACAAATCCCGGTTTATAGCTACAAGTCTTGAACCGGCTACGGGCCTTAGGCCCTCATCTGCCTTCTTGGGCTTTAGCACTCTTGACCTACTGATGAAGTTGACCCAGCCCAAATAGGCCGGTTTACGCCCAGCAGTAATATCCCCAACAGAGCGGGAGAAGTACGAGGCCCAGGCTGGCAAGGTGCATCAAGAGCTCTAGGTTCTCATGAAAAAACATGAGAGTTTGGAGCTTGACTCAAAGACGCGAGCGTCCGAGCTTGCTGCAGCTATTTAAAATGCCAAGTATGCCAAGGCCGAATCCCAGAAGACCCTCCAGGAGTTGGATGAGGTGAATAAGATAGCGGCGGGTAAGGCATTCTTTATGCAAAGCAAACACATAAACGTGAGTTACTTGTTACTTACCCGAATCCGGAGCACTCCAGGATCGTTCGCAGATCTTCCCTGGAGTGTGTCCGATGCCGCCGCATTCTATCGAGCCGAGGAGGGCAGCTCGACAGAGAAGGTGTTCTGGTCTTAGTATGCTGAGGCCGGACACCCCGTGCCCTTGAGCGACCAGCTGAAGCAACTGGTTGAGCTCCACAAGGCGGCCGAACAGGCCATGAAGGGCCTCATAGTTTGGCTGTGGCCTGGAGAGGCTTTGCCTGGGAGCTATTTCGGGCTGGTGCGGCGGCTGGTGGAGGCCTGTCCAAGGCTCGAAGTCATCAAGCGCTCCGTCTGCATTGAAGGTGCCCGTAGGGCCCTTGCCCGTGCTAAGGTGCACTGGGGCAAGCTGGATGCTGAGAAGCTTGTGACGGGCCACCGCCGGGGAAAGAGCATCGCAAGCCCGAGAATTATTATAAGGATGTTCTGAAGGGTGCCTGCCTTGTGGCGGATGAATGTTCTAGGGATGTAAATTTTGAGTGAAACTTGCTCGTTTTGTCCTGTGCGCTGAAAACTTGTTCATATGCGCTAAGCAATGCTGTTGGAATTTAAAATATTACCTTCTGTGCGGCTGTTTATCAATTCTGAGAGATGGCGAGTCGTCGGCTTCTGCCCCCGTGCTGCTAGTGCTGGGGTGTTCGGGGATAAACCTGAGCGCTCTTTTTCCCATGTTTGGGTCCTTCGAGGGAGGCGCTCAGCCCAACAAAAAAGGCAACCGGACTATAATGCGTGAACACTCTCACTTAGCCATAGAATTCTATAATTTTAAATTTCGGCGAAGCCCCTGGTATTCGGAAGACCGAGTTCGGGGCGCTATCCACGCCTTGGTCGGACAGAGCCGACTACTCGCTCTAAGCGGCATAAGTCTTTAGGGACTCGAAAAACCTCTCGAACAACGACCAGCTCTCGCCTCATCATGACAGTCAGTTTTAGCTTTCTCCACTAAGGTGCTCGACCCAGCTCAACTGGGGCACAATCGCAGTGGTTCTCCTAGTGCTACCTTAGCCGATATAGCGGAACGTAAGGCTCCAAAACATAGGAGCCGGGCAAACCCAACTATTGACCCAAGACATGATTCGGAGCCGATGCATATAATGCTATAAGTTCAGAGTGCCGCACTTGTTAAAGTGTTCGGACTTCTCACACCATATTGAGGGGTACTAAAGCCCCTGGCGTATTTTGGCCGTACCAAAGTGTATGGGTGCAACATGTCGTTAAGGAACATATATAAAAAAAAGAGTAATGCGAAAATAGACAAAAGCTATGCATTGTTTATTAAAAAGGGCTGCAATCAAAGCAGAACGATACAAATAATGTGATAAGTAAAAGGTTGGACTATTTAACATGTCCGTTCCAGGGGCAGGCTGCAAAATGGTATGCGAAACAGCTATACTGCTCGTGATAGAGACCACCTGGGAGTTCCGTAATGCGGCGTGGCTTGTCTGCTTCCCTGGTTCTTGCATCGTTTGTGCGGCAATTGAACTGCCGAACAGGCCTTCCGAAGAATGGAGTCCTGAAAGTAAGAGAAAATTAAAAAATCGTCAGCCCCTGGTGCGGTTTAAGCCGTGTTTCGGGCGTGCCATGATGGTGCCCCTCCCCTGTACCCATGGTATTTCTAGAGCGTAGTTATGTATGCGAAGCACTGGCGTCGTCTTTTTGCGAGGGCTGGGGTTGGGGCTGCATTGCTACGCCTGCTCAGATCGTGCCAGGCGGTCTTGTTGTAGGTTACTCCGTGCTCGCTTGACGGTGTCCGGTCGTTTAATGGCCGGACTGGAGAACTGCCTGGAGAGGCTGCTTTGTACTTCTGCTGCAAGGGCCGCCATGTGCTCCTCCGTTCGGAGGGAGCGTTCGGTGTTTCCATTGACCGTAATTACTCCTCGAGGGCCTGGCATTTTGAGCTTAAGGTATGCGTAGTGCGGTACCGCATTGAACTTGGCGAATGCGGTTCGCCCAAGCAGTGCGTGATAGCCACTGCGGAATGGGACTATGTCGAAGATTAACTCCTCGCTTCGGAAATTATTCGGAGATCCGAAGACCACTTCAAGTGTGACTGAGCCTATACAGTTGGCCTCTACACCTGGTATTACACCTTTAAAGGTTGTTTTGGTGGGCTTAATCCTCGAGGGATCTATGCCCATTTTCCGCACTGTATCCTGGTAAAGCAGGTTCAGGCTGCTGCCGCCGTCCATAAGGACTCTAGTGAGATTAAATCCGTCAATAACTGGGTCTAGAACCAATGCGGCGAATCCGCCATGACGGATTCTAGTGGGGTGGTCCCTTCGATCAAAGGTGATCGGGCAGGAGGACCATGGGTTGAACTTTGGGGCGACTGGCTCTACCGCGTATACGTCCCTTAACGCGCACTTCCGCTCCCTCTTGGGGACGTGGGTTGCGTATATCATGTTCACCGTCCGCACTTGTGGGGGAAAACCCTTCTGTCCACTATTGTTCGGCGGCCGGGGCTCTTCGTCGTCATCGCTATGCAGCCCCTTGTCTTTGTTTTCGGCATTTAACTTGCCTCCTGCTTGAACACCCAACAATCCCTGTTGGTGTGATTGGCCGGCTTTTCGGGGGTGCCATGTATCTGGCACAAGCGGTCGAGTATTCGGTCCAAACTGGAAGGGCCCCTAGGATTCCTTTTCAATGGCTTTTTCTGCTGACCGGATTTAGAGCCTCCGAATCCGGCATTAACTGCCGTATCCTCAGCATTGTCGCCGTTAATGCGGCGCTTCTGCTTGTTGCGACGCGACCTGCCACTACTATCCCTGGTATCCGAATTACCAGGGTTCTTGGTCATATTGTTGCTACGAGCAAGCCAGCTGTCTTCTCCCGCGTAAAAGCGGGTCATGAGTGTCGTGAGTGCTGCCATAGACTTCGGCTTTTCCTGTCCAAGGTGCCGGGCAAGCCACTCGTCACGGATATTGTGCTTGAAGGCTGCTAGGGCCTCAACGCCCGGACAGTCGACTATTTGATTTTTCTTTGTTAGGAACCGTGTCCAGAATTGCCTGGCCGATTCTTCTGGCTGCTGAATTACGTGACTTAGGTCATCGGCGTCTGGGGGTCGCACATAAGTGCCCTGGAAATTGTCGAGGAATGCGGCTTCCAGGTGCTCCCAACAACTGATTGATCCTATTGGCAAGCTGTTAAGCCAATGCCGAGCTGGTCCTTTAAGCTTGAGTGGGAGGTATTTGATGGCGTGGAAATCATCGCCGCGGGCCATGTGGATATGAAGGAGATAATCCTCGATCCATACCGCAGGATCTGTTGTGCCATCATATGATTCGATGTTTACGGGTTTGAAACCCTCGAGGATTTGATGATCCATTATTTCGTCTGTGAAGCATAGTGGGTGTGCGGCGCCTCTGTACTGGGCTATATTACGACATAGCTCCAATGAGATTTGTCTACTGTGTTCAGCCCTGCCGAATTTGTGGCCGGCGTGACGGTTACCGTCTCGAGTCATGGGACGCCCACGCGATCCGTAGATCGATCTTGTTTGCCTTGCCTTGTCCTCCAACATATCTCGCAAGTCCGGCGCATTTTCCCGTGCCTTGGTACGGGGTGCGGCTTGAGTGGAGGGCCGAGAGGCCTCTCTGTCGCGGCCACGAGGTGGCCGATCGGCCGTATCGAGTGCAGGTGATGTAGGTTTAAGTGCTTCCTCCTCTAATCAGGGTAGCAACCTGCTCTTTGGGTAGCTCTTGGAGGGGCGTTCGAGTTTATGCTCTTCGGCCGCAAGGACTTCAGTCCATCTGTCGACTAGCAAATCTTTATCAGCTCTAAGCCGTTGCTGTTTTTTCTTGAGGCTTCTTGCCGTGGCCATAAGCCTACGTTGAAACTTCTCTTGCTCGACGGGATCCTCTGGCTCGACGAATTCATCATCGTCGAGGCTTGCCTCGTCTTCGGTGGGAGGCATATGATTATCGTCCTCGACCTCTCTGTCTGCCGCTCTCTCATGAGGGCTGGTTTCTCCATCCTCCTGTGCTGAATCTTGCTGGAGGGGGTTTTCTTCGGCACTCTCCGGAGTATTATTATCTCCCGTGCTGGAATCACCGTATTTGTTTTGGCGGGATTTTGAGCGGCGCCGCTGACGCCGGCGCTTAGGCTGTTTCTTGGAGGGGTCATCCTCCGCTGTTCCATCGCCATCTCCTTCTTTTGGGGTGTCCACCATGTATATGTCATATGACGAGGTGGCTTTCCAGGGCCTAATAGGCGCTAGTTCTTCATCGTCTCCTTCATCGGCGTCCATACTGTCGATGTCTTTGGAGTCGAAGTCGAGCATGTCGGTTAAATCGTCGACAGTGGTTACAAAGTGGGTGGTGGGTGGGTTTTGAATTTCTTCATCATCCGTACCCCAACTTTGCTGACCATAGTCCGGCCAGGGCTCTCCTGATAAAGAGAGAGACTTCAGTGTCTTCAGAATATCGCCGAAAGGCGAGTGCTGAAAGATGTCCGCGGCAGTAAACTCCATGACCGGCGCCCAATCAGATTCGATCGGCAGGGGCGCGGAGGGTTCGGAGTCCGGCTCCTTGGATTCACGAGTCTCGCAGAGTGCGGGGCTGGTGTTCGGCTCGATCGCCATTGGGATCGCAGCCCCCGAGGCGGCGTCCAACCACCCATCCTCGATCGGTGCAGTTGGCTCCGAATTAAGGGTCGAAGCCGATGCGGGGGCGGCCTCCAGGGCACTGTTCGGCGGCAGAGCTAGATCATGCTCGTCGTGACAGTGCGGCGCGCTCGGTAGTGGCTCGAATCCGTCGAAGATCAAGTCCCCGTGGATGTCAGCCGTGTAGTAGGGGGTCCCGAAAGCACCAATGTCAGTGTCAGTAATTGCTACAATTGTGGAAGCACCAATGACAAAAGATCTTCGAGGCGTGAACGTAATTGCTACAATTGTCAGTGTCGGCGACATTGGTGCTTTCGGGACCAGTGACGGCGACGACACAGAGGAACTCTCAATGAAAGCACCAATGTCAGTGTCAAAACTGGCGGATCTCGGGTAGGGGGTCCCGAACTGTGCGTCTAGGCCGGATGGTAACATGAGGCAGGGGACACGAAGTTTTACCCAGGTTCGGGCCCTCTCGATGGAGGTAAAACCCTACGTCCTGCTTGATTAATATTGATGATATGGGTAGTACAAGAGTAGATCTACCACGAGATCAGAGAGGCTAAACCCTAGAAGCTAGCCTATGGTATGATTGTATGTTGTGTATGTTGTCCTACAGACTAAAACCCTCCGGTTTATATAGACACCGGAGAGGGTTAGGGTTACACAAAGTCGGTTACAATGGTAGGAGATCTACATATCCGTATGGCCAAGCTTGTCTTCCACGCCAAGGAAAGTCCCTTCCAGACACGGGACGAAGTCTTCAATCTTGTATCTTCATAGCCCAAGAGTCCGGCTGAAGGTATAGTCCGGCCATCCGGACACCCCCTAATCCAGGACTCCCTCAATAAGGAAGAGCTTCACAACAAGTCAAGTGGTGCTTACAAAGCTTCATGTGATGCTCCTACATCATCAAGTGAGAAACAAGCCTTCAATGAAGAATTGGGCCTAATGGTGAAGAACATCAACAAGTTCTACAAGAATAGAAGCAAGGAAAGAAGTTCCAAGTCAAGGTCCTACAATGACAAAAGATCTTCGAGGCGTGAACGTAATTGCTACAATTGTGGAAGACCCGGACACTACTCCAATGAGTGTACACCCCCCTACAAATGAAGAGAAGATTCACCCAAAAGGAGAAGTATAAGAGAAGAATCACCACCAAGAGAGAGGAGTAGAGATGATCATTATGAACGAAGAACATCACGGAGAAGCAAGGATTCGGAAAGGAAGGACAAGTCATCAAGGAGCTACACAAAACGAAGACATCAAGATCATGTTGGTGAATGGGTATTCGGCTCTGACTCCGAGAGAAGTTATCACTCCAACTCTGAATATACTCAAGATGAAGGTGTTGCCGGTCTAGCACTTGTGTCAACCAACTCCTACAACATATTTGACTCACCAAATGAAGGAATTGGAAGATGCTTCATGGCTAAAGGCCCAAAGGTATCACACCCCGAGTATGTTGATTTCAATAGTGATGAAGATGATTTGCTAGGTGACGATGATTTACTTGTTGACAACTCTAGTGATGAAAACTATGATGAACTTGCTATTAATAATGTTAATCAAGATAAAACGAATGATGATGATAAGAAGGAGATTGAGCGTCTAACTAAAGAGCTAAACACTCTTAAGTTAGCTCATGAAACTACCTTGGAAGATCATCGAGAACTTTTAAAGACTCATGAGAAGTTATGCTTTGAAAAGCTCAACCTTGAGCAAGATCATGGGTTCTTAAAAGCAATCAATGATGATCTTCGCAAGAAAAGTTCTTCTTACATTGCCAAGCGTTTACTCTTGTCTACTTACATGCCACAAGTAAAATCTAGCAACAAGAGTAAGAAATATTCTTCTTCTAGTTGTAACAACAATCATGTTAAACCCAATGTTGTTGCCTCTAGTAGTTCTCTTGATTCCACTAATGATTCTCTTAGCCAAGTTACACTTGAGCAAGAAAATAGCTTATTGAAGGGAATTATAGAGAAATGTATCTACAAGAGTCTTGCCGGAAGTAAGCAATTTGAGGAAATTGTACACAAGCAAGGAAGACACCGGAAGAATCAAGGTGTTGATTTTGAACGAAAGTTCAATGCCAATGGAGTTGAGTGGGAAGAAGATCAATACCCCAAGACGAAGTTTGTTCCTCAACAAGAGAAGTATGATCCTACTTCTTTCCAAGGGACACAAGCTCTAGATGATCTTCCACCACAAGGCCACAAGCAAAAAGGCAAGGACAAGATTCAAGAGGAGATTGATGCATTTGAAGAAGCTCCTAAGGCCTTGGTCAAGTGGGTTCCCAAGACTACATCAAGTTCTACTTAATCAAGTACGACTACAACACCAAGGATTCCCATCAAGATGATGTGGATCCCGAAGAAGAAGAACTAGAGAGTTCTTGAGGGTGACTCCGTCAACATAGTTCACTCATATCATATGGGCAAGGACAAGTGCAAACAACTTCCACATCTTGCACTAGTTCAAGTTGTCACAAACCCTCTTGTTGGTAAGACACTAGAGAAGGTAACCTAATACTTTCATGGACATCATGTTGTGTGTGTATATCACTCTATGCCTATGGATATCCTTGTTTGTTCCTTGTGGGACTAACCCGTGTATGTAATGAAAGTGCAACTCACTCCAATGGATTGCTCTGAATGATCTACATCAACATTGAGCATCCACATCTTCAACATCTACATGAAGTCATCATCGACAAAACCCAAGGTTAGTTCATCCCTCTTAGGGGGGATATCACATCTAGGGGGAGCTTTACTCTAATCAATTGAGCTAAAGCAACTCTAATGGTGTGAACGTAACAATGCTTTATGGAAAAGTGGCAACCCCAGTTGTGCTTAAACGATGAGTGTGACCTATGATCAAATATTCTCATTTGACTCCTAAGTCAATATACTCATATACAGATGACCTAGTCATCGCCAATTGCTTGATAGATGCTAGAGTGTTTGTGCATGCTTTGTCACATCTTTCATTTGCCATTTTATTGTGTGAGCATGTTGACTGCATATTTTACTCATTCGGGGACATCCACTTGTTGCTTTGACTATTTGCCTTTTTCTATTCTGCCAAGTGGATGGACAAGAATGCCTAAGAACTTCCTCTAGCTATCTATGCTTTTCTCGTCTCAAACTCTATTCATGCTACATCACAAAGTTTGATTAAGTCAGATTCGAACCACTCTGTGTGAGGAGCACTCAGAGTCCCCGATTCGTCATAGACTTAAACTTCCAAAACCTCTCTGTGAATTTCGGTATGACCGATCCATCTTCTTCGGTCACACCGAGTTCACTGAGTTGATCTAGGTTTTCAATCTTGGTGCAACCGATTTGAACTTTTCGATCACACTGAGTTGCAGTAAACGCTTGCGATTCTGCATCTCGGTGCCACCGAGTTGTTCCACTCGGTCACACCGACAGGGTCAGGATATATAAACCCACTGGTGAGATTTTGGAAATTTCATCAAAACCCCTCAGCCCGCGCGTGTCCTGCTCCGCCGCCTCGGGTCTCCGGATCGTCCCCTCGTCGCTAGTGACCTCCCGCTGAGGGAGTCCTGGATTAAGGGGTCCTCGGGCGTCCGGCCTATGTGACGTGGGCCGGACTGATGGGCCACGAAGATACAAGATAGAAGACTTCCTCCCGTGTCTGGATGGGACTCTCCTTTGCGTGGATGGCAAGCTTAGCGTTCGGATACGAAGATTCCTTCCTGTGTAAACCGACTCTGTACAGCCCTAGGCCCCTCCGGTGTCTATATAAACCGGAGGGTTTAGTCCGTAGAGGCAATCACAATCATACATGCTAGACATCTAGGGTTTAGCCATTACGATCTCGTGGTAGATCAACTCTTGTAATCCTCATATTCATCAAGATCAATCAAGCGGGAAGTAGGGTATTACCTCCATCAAGAGGGCCCGAACCTCGGTAAACATTGTGTCCGTTGTCTCCTGTTACTATCAACCTTAGACACACAGTTCGGGACCCCCTACCCGAGATCCGCTGGTTTTGACACCGACATTGGTGCTTTCATTGAGAGTTTCGCTGTGTCGTCATCAGAAGGTTCGATGGCTCCATCAATCACCTACAACAATGCCGCCGTGGGGGAAACTTTTCTCCCCGGCTAGACCTTCGTATTCGGCGGCTTCGCACTGTGGGCCATCTCGCTTGGCCATCTAGAGCAGATCGATAGCTACGCCCCAGGTCACCAGATTAGTTTTGGAAATCTAGACTATGTCGCTGATATCCGAGGAGACTTGATCTTCCAAGGGTTCACGACCCCAACCTCCACTCTGGCCTTAGATCCGGAGTGCATCGCCAGGTCCGAAGACGGGATTCCTGAGGCCGCCAGACTATATGCGGCAAATAAGCCCAGTATAGGAGAGCCGGAGGAAGTAGTGTTGCTGGCAACCATCATGAAGCCGGACTCTCCTCCAGACACTGGCTCCGAACCCTCGGAGTCAGCATCGTGTGAGTTCGGCCAAGCAGTCTCCTCCCCGCCGTACTCCACGGACTCCCTTCTCCCTGGCCAAACCTGGCCTTTAAGCGAGGCTCTGGACTTGATGTGATCCCTCATCATTACAGAGGAGCAACGTCCGAACTACGCCCAGCCCGGACTAGGGGCTGAGAGCGGGGAATTTTACATCCCACCCACCACCCACTTCATAGCCACTGTCGAGGACATAATGGACATGCTCGATTACGGCTCCGAAGACATCGACGGTATGGATGACGATGCCGGAGAAGAGCCGATCCAAAACCCGCTGTTTACCGGACGCTGGATGGCACCTCTTCGTATGACGTGTACATGGTGGATACACCCAAGGAGGGTAATGGCGATAACAATAAAGATCCAGTCGAGGATAAGCCTCCTGAGATACAAGCAAAGCGTCAACGTCAGCGGTGCCGCTCTAAATCATGCCATGAAAAAGACAACGATACTGACATGAGAGACAACAATACTCCGGACGAAGCCGAAGACCAAGAAGACCCCGTCGAGCCAACCTCTGAGCAGGACGATCGGGAAGATGGGCAAGTTAGCCCTGATGAACAGGCCATAAACGAAGACTCGGAGGATAGTAATTACCTTTCACTCTCCGAGGAGGAGGTGAGCCTCGGCGACGAAGACTTTATCATGCCTGAGGAACCCCTCGAGCAGGAGCGCTTTAAGCGCCGGCTAATTGCCACTGCAAGGAGCCTGAAAAAGAAACAGCAGCAGCTTCAAGATGATCAAGACCTACTTAACGATAGGTGGACTAATGTCCTGGCAGCCGAGGAATACGGCCTCAAGCGCCCAACCAAAAGTTACCCGAAGTGTAAACTCCTACCTCAATTCGACGACGAGGCACTCGGGCCCGTACCATCAGCGCGTAATGCGGCTGACCGACCACCTCATGGCTGGGACTAAACGGCAACTCAGGCCGAACAACAACCTATACTACCTCTCTATAAAGGTAGGGACACAACAGCTCGGGGACATACATATGACCTGCAGCAAGACCTGGAAAAGAGATCAGGTCAGACCAGATCGATCTACGGATCACGGGGGCGTGACCCAACGTGTGATGACGGCTATCTAGCCGGAGGTGACAAGCATAACCATATCCGGGCCGAGAACCGTAGACGGACTCCATCCGAGCTACGTCGTGACTTGGCCCAATATAGAGGCGCCGCACACCCCCTCTGCTTCACTGATGAAGTAATGGAGCACGAATTCCCAGAAGAGTTTAAACCCGCGAATATCGAATCATACGATGGAACACCAGATCCCGTGGTATGGTTTGAGGATTTTATTCTCCATATTCATATGGCCCCCGGCGATGATCTTCATGCCATCAAATACCTCCCGCTAAAACTCAAGGGACCAGCTCGGCACTGGTTAAACAGCCTGCCAGAAAACTCCATTGGCAGCTGGGAGGACTTGGAAGACGCCTTCCACGACAACTTCCAAGATACATACGTCCGACCTCCGGATGCCGATGATTAAGTCACATAGTTCAACAGCCCAGAGTGTTAGCCAAGAAATTCTGGACTAGGTTCCTAACTAAAAAGAACCAGATCGTCGACTGTCCGGATGCCGAAGCCCTAGTGGCCTTTAAGCATAGCATCCGTGATAAATGGCTCGCCCGACACCTCGGCCAAGAAAAACCGATGTCCATAGCATCCCTCACGACACTTATGACCCGCTTTTGCGCGGGCAAAGATAGCTAGCTAGTCCATAGCAATAATAATGCAAGCGAACCTAGCACTTCCGAAGCCAAAAATAACGACGGCAGGCCCCAGACACAAGCGTCGAAACAACGGTGACAATACCGATGACACCGCAGTCAACGCCGGATTCAGTGGCTCCAAGTCACCAGTGGAAGAAGCCATTTAAAAGAAACAATTTGGGCCCATCCAGCTTGGACCGCATACTCGACTGTCCATGTCAGATCCACGGCACCCCCGATTAACTAGCCAACCATACCAGCAGAAGCTGTTGGGTCTTTAAACAGGCTGGTAAGTTAAATACCGAGAACAAGGAGAAGGGGTCGCAAAGTGAGGATGACGATGAGGAGCCCCAGCCGCCGAACATTGGGGGACAGAAGAAGTCCCCCCAAGTTAAAACAGTGAGCATGATATATGTTACCCATATCCCCAAGAGGGAGCGCAAACGCGCGCTCAGGGACGTCTACGCGATAGAGCTAGTCGCCCCAAAATTCAACCCGTGGTCGTCCTACCCGATCACCTTCGATCGCAGGGACCACCTGACCAGTATCCATCATGGCGGTTTAGCCGCACTGGTCCTCGACACAATCATTGATGGATTCCACCTCACACGAGTCCTCATGGACGGTGGCAGCAGTCTCAACCTGCTCTATCAGGATACAGTCCGCAAGATGGGCATCGATCCATCAAGGATCAAGCCCACAAAAACTACCTTTAAAGGAGTAATACCAGGTGTAGAGGCCCGCTGCACGGGCTCAATCACATTGTAAGTCGTCTTCAGATCCCCGGACAACTTCCGAAGCGAAGACTTGATCTTCGATATCATCCCCTTCCGCAGTGGCTATCACGCACAGCTCGGACGAACCGCATTTGCTCGATTCAATGCAGTGCCACACTATGCCTACCTCAAACTCAAGATGCCCGGACCACGCGGTCTCATAACATTCAACGGAAACACTAAATGCTCCCTCCGTACCGAGGAGCACACCGCGGCCCTGGCAGCGGAAGTACAGAGAGGCCTTATCAAGCAGAACTTTAATTCAGCGACCAAGCTCTCGGACACTGTCAAACGAGTCCGGACTACTCCGCAGCTTGACAGTCCAGCTCGTCAGGAGCTCGGCTAGAAATTCGGCCTCCGTCTTAGTCCCGACCAAATGGCAGCGTACGTACCGCACATACATAACTACGCACTCAAAATACCATGGGCATAAACGGAGGCATAACTCGATTGTGGTCCATAATATGACTCGACCTTCCCCGGACACACATACTTTACCTTTTCTTTTTTCCTTTTCTTTTCCACAGGCCCCTCACGACGGCCTGATCACCTATCCTTTCGAAGGATGGATATACCAAGGTGGCAAGCAGCATAGACGTGTGACGAAATCTCTAGGTGGTCTTCTTGATGATCACTGTACCTGTTTTCAGGACCCGCACATGGCTCCCCCTCGGTCTTGGCATGTTAAATCGCCCTGTTGCTTAACACACTATTTGTACAGACACTTGTCAACGTATTAATCAAATTATAATGAAAACACTTTGCGGCCCAACTTACGTGGCACTAGCCTACTACTTCATTTTATTTTGCTATTTTTATCGAGTGCACCCGTACACTTTGGTACGCTTTAATTCGCCAGGGGCTTCATTACGCCCCATACTACGGCAATAAAGTCCGAACACTTTTACAGTATAGTTCGGCACCCCAAATTTAGCATTATATGCATCGGCTCAGAATCATGTCTTTGGTTAATAGTTGGTTTACCCGGCTCATGTGCTTGCTACCTTATGTTCCGTACTATCGGCTATGGTAGTAAAGGGAGAACTACTGCGATTGTGTTTCTGGTTTATCCGGATTGACACCTCAGTAGAGAAAGCCGAAAACTGGCTGTCATGATGCGGCGAGAGCTGGTCAGCTATTCGGAGGTTAAAATATTTTGCGATTTTTTCCGCATTATGCAATGGATCGGCCTCCACCCAATCAGGTGTCTATAGCACCCTAGTACGGATTAACAAATACTAACTAGGGGCTACGCCTACATTTCTATTGTCAAACTCCTATGGCTAAGTGAGGGTGATAAAGCCACATAGTCCGATTTCCTGGTTCGTTGCGCTAAACACCTCCTTCAAGGACCAAACTCTTGGATCATGAGTGTTTATGTTCCAAACCCGAACACCCCCGTACTACCTATGTGGGGGCTGAAGCCGACGACTGGCCAACTCTCAGATTTAATAAAACGGCTGCACAGGAGGCAAAATCTTAAACAAACAACAAGCATTATATTACATATTAGCTTTGTTTCATAATACAGGACAGAATAACATGAACGTCTTCATTCAAAAATAATGTATTTTCCACACTGGCCCTCTACAATGCGGGATCCCCTCAGGACATCATCAAAATACCGCTTGGGCGTGCGGTGCTCCTTGCCCGTGGGTGGCCCCTTGGTCGCGAGCTTGACAGCGTCCATCTTCGCCCACTGAACCTTGACACGGGCGAAGGCCATCCGCGCACCTTCGATGCAGACCGACCGCTTGATGGCATCAAGCCGAGGGCAGGCGTCGACCAGCCGCTTCACAAGCCCGAAGTAGTTGTTGGGTATGGCGTCAGCACTCCATAGACGGACTACCAAATCCTTCATGGCTTGTTCGGCCACCCTATGCTGTTCGGTCAGCTATTTCAGCTGATCGCTAAAGGGCACCGGATGCTCTGGCGCAAGGTATTGCGACCAGAATAGCTTCTCCGTTGAGCTCCTCTCTTCGACTCTTAAGAACTCCGCAGCATCGGCAACACTGCGCGGCAGGTCCGCAAACGCCCCTGGAGAACTCCAAATCCGGTCAGTAAGAGGTACCTGCTCTTCACATATTTTCTTTGCATAATAAAGGCCTTACGCGCCATGAATTTCCTGGCCTCCTAGATTTCCCGGAGGGCGCCTTGGGCCTCAACCCGGGCCTCTTGTGCGATTTGGCGGGCCTTGGCAAGTTCGAACTCTTGGTTCGCACTCTTGCGCTCCAAGGACTCGCACTTCTTTACGGCGTCCTCGAGCTCCTACTAGACCTCCCCGGCCCTCGCCTCGTGTTTTTTGCGGGCGGCCTGTTCCTTCGCCGCTCCCTTCTAGGCCTCGACGAACGCCTTCTTGAGGGTCTCCACCTCGGTCGCAGCTCCTACGAAATATCATGATAGCATGACCAACACAAACAATTCATATCTTTCTACATCGAAACAGTTGTTTTTTCCTACGGCCGAGCTCTTCCTCGGCCTGCTCCAGACTCTTCTTTAGTTTGGAGACTTCGGCAAAATCGGAGGTCGCAGCCAGCATCGACGCCTACTTATTCACATAGACATGTATGGTTCGTCTCCTGCGAAAATTATTTGATCCTCTGTCCAGCTTCTCTTTTCGAGCACCGGACAATGTCTCAGGGGCTATTGTCTATACTATGACATTCTTTTTTGCATAATTACATCACATACCTCAAAGCCTGTTAGAAGGCTGGCGCAGGCTTCGGTCAGTCCACTCTTAGCGGACTGAACCCTCTCAACCACCGTACCCATGAGGATACAGTGTTCATCAACAATGGAATCACTTTGCAGCGCTTCTAGTAGAGTATCCGGTGCCTCTGAATGGATAGAGGTCATCAGTGGAATAGGTGCACCTCCATCTTTCGAAGGAGGCTGCTTGCCTAATTCTGGAGCTGTATGGGCCTCGGGAATAGTATTCGGCTGGGGGCCGAATTGGATATGGCCCCCGTCGCCAGTCTCCGGGGGGATTTGCTCCCCCATGTGTCCGGCGGCCGAGGTATCACCCTCTGGCG
This sequence comes from Triticum urartu, assembly GCF_056163025.1. NCBI lineage: Eukaryota > Viridiplantae > Streptophyta > Magnoliopsida > Poales > Poaceae > Triticum > Triticum urartu. The sequence continues at coordinate 164,377,912 of NC_141876.1, read as the reverse complement.
CTACCCTGACGGCCTCCTGTACCTCTCCCTGGCTTGGGAAGGTTCTTCGGGACAATACCTCGGTGTCGTCTGTGGCCTTGGGAGTGGAGACCGCCGGAAGTGACCCGCTATCCATCACCTTTGGATCCAGCGAATTCCCCAAAGATGACGATCGCTGGGGGCGGGCGTGGGCCGGACTACAGCGCGTGATTCGACATATTAAAACCATGAAGTAAAAAAGTGGGATATATGTGTGTATGAGTGCTTTTGAGTACTTACGATTCGGCCAGGGGCTTTTCCCTGGGGCGCCACTCGGAGCTGCTGTCAGTGTCCAACACGGAGTTATCCGCGAGGGAGACCTTCCCCTTCTTGGACGTCTTTGCCTCCAGATCTGTGGAGGCCGTCCTCTTCTTCATTCCCCCCTCAGGGGGAGAGTTGCTTTCTTCCTCCTCCTCACCGTCCTCGGTGGCGGGGGAGGAGTGGGTTTCGGCGTCTTCGGACGTCACGTCCGAAGTACCTTTATGGCGGAACCAGCATCTTCATCAGAAGTGGGATTGCTTGTTTTTCGGCAATGGAGCCGGACACTGGATTCGCTCCGCCTTCCTTGTCCATCCCTGGAAAGACACATGGGAAGCTTAGACATCTTCCTTGAATGTACAGGTGAAGGATACACCTTGAAATACGAAAAACTTATAGGACTGGCGGGATGCGTCAGGTTGTACCCACGGTCCTCGGTCGTCTTCGGCCACGTCTCATTGGCCTTAAAAAGCACCTTCCAGATGCCTTCGTGTGTAACGCCGAAGAACTGTTGCAAGGTCTGGTGCTTGGCCGGATCGAACTCCCACAAATTTCAAGTCCGTCTTTGGCAAGGAAGGATCCGGCGAAAAAGCATCACCTGGATCACATTGACAAGCTTGATGTTCTTGTCCACCATGCTCTTGATGCGCGTCTGCAGCGCGGACACCTCGTCCAATGACACCCAGTCCAGGCCCTTTTCCAGCCAGGAGGTGAGCCGCATTGGGGCCTTGGACTTGAATTCGGGAGCCGCGACCCAGGTGGTGTCGTGGGGCTCTGTGACATAGAACCACTGCTTCTGCCACCCTTTGACGGTCTCCACAAAGGTGCCTTTGGGGCATGAGACGTTGGACATCTTACTCACCATAGCGCCTCCGCACTGTACGTGTTGACCGCCCACCACTTTGGCTTCACATTGAAGGTCTTCAGCCACAATCCGAAGTGGGTGGGATGTAGAGGAAGGCCTCGCACACGACAATGAACGCCGAGATGTTGAGGAAGTAGTTTGGGGCCAGATCATGGAAATATAGCCCGTAGTAGAACATGAGTCCACGGACGAATGGGTGGAGAGGAAATGCCAGCACGCGGACGAAATAGGGGATGAATACCACCCTCTCATGAGGCTCCGGGGTGGGGACGATCTGCCCCTTGGCCGGAAGCCGGTGGGCGATTTCTTGGGCCAAGTATCCCACCTCCCGGAGCTTCGTGATGTCCTTCTCCGTGACGGAGGAGGCCATCCACTTGCCCTGCGCTGTAGATCCAGACATGGTCGGAGTGCTTTTTGGAGGCGGAAAGGATGGAAGCTTGGGCGCTGGAGCTCGAGAACGTATGGGCAGAGAGGAAGAAGGCGTGGGTGAAAGAATGGATCTTTATCCTCTTATAAAGGCAGCGAATGTCAAGCGCCACCCCAATCTCCTTAAAACTCGCCTATTCCCCAAGGGTCATGTGGGCGGCGCAGTTGGATTACCCACACCCGTATTGATGAGAATCCCGCAATAAGGGGACACGATCTCTGCTTCGACAAGACGTGCTAATGAAAACCGCATCTTGAAACATGGAGCGGGAGGCTACAAACGGTTCGAAATAATGACCAGGCAGAGACGTGGCGTCTCGCTACAAAAGTTGTCAGTAGATGGGACCCGTGAAATATTATACTCTCTACGGTTGTGTGTGGTACTTGTTTTGCAGAGCTGAACACATTTTCTGTGTTCAGGGAGTACATTGGAGTATTCGGAGGAGGAATCCGCCTTAAAATGCTGAAAACAATCTGCGCGCCGGACACATCGTCATTGAAGCCTGGTTCAGGGGCTACTGAGGGAGTCCTGGATTAATTAAGGGGTCCTCGGGCGTCCGGCCTATGTGACGTGGGCCGGACTGATGGGCCACGCAGATACAAGATAGAAGACTTCCTCCCGTGTCCGGATGGGACGCTCCTTTGCGTGGATGGCAAGCTTAGCATTCGGATATGAAGATTCCTTCCTCTATAAACCGACTCTGTGCAACCCTAGGCCCCTCCGTTGTCTATATAAACCGGAGGGTTTAGTTCGTAGAGGCAATCACAATCATACAGGCTAGACATCTAGGGTTTAGTCACTACGATCTCGTGGTAGATCAACTGTTGTAATCCTCATATTCATCAAGATCAATCAAGCAGGAAGTAGGGTATTACCTCCATCAAGAGGGCCCGAACCTGCGTACACATTGTGTCCCCTGTCTCCTGTTACCATCGACCTTAAACGCATAGTTCGGGACCCCCTACCCGAGATCCGCCGGTTTTGACAGCGACACCCGCTGCTAGTTTCCGTCGCCGTCAACGGGATTTAACCCCACCGTTGCCGCCGTAGCGAACTCACTGTCGAACAAGGGTATGAGTTCGATCTTTTGTGCTAATTCCTTACTCCGATTCTTAGCACGGTGCAATGCCATGTTCTTTACCATGTATGAGATCAATCAATCTAGAGAAAAGTTCCTTTAGGTTAGGTTTGATTCGAAAATTTAGGGCTAGGTTTCCGCCGAACTCATCTCGGACCGACCGAGTTGTGGAAATCGGTCTCACCGATTTGGCTTAGGCCATTGCACTTGCACACTTTAGTTTAACTGAAAGTTGCAAATCGGTGCGACCGAATTCAACTCTCAGTGAAACCCTAGCAATCTCGGAGCTACCGAACTGTGACTCGGTCTGACTGAGTTCACTAGTTTAGACTCCAAAAGTTGCTTCGGTGTCATCGAGTTTAACAAATCGGTAGCTCCGAAATGCTTTCTATGGAGAACAAAATCTAAGTTTTTGACTCATCTGTTTTGCAAAACTCTGCACTTTGTGATGCCCATCCACTCTATCTCATCTATATCTATTCACAGGGTCTGCTGTCAGTTTGCTTGCCAGAATGTCTGACCAGAGTGATAGCTAGAACAAATCAGAAGAGCAAGTGCACATGAGTGAGGGCACTAGTCCCTCTAGCAGCTCTGATGATGGCAGCAGGAGCACTCCAAGCAATTGCCCAAGGCAGCCACCAGAACAAGAAAGAAGATAACCTCAGACTCTGAAGATGAGGACTATGTGGCCACTGAGGAGGAAGTGAGGTCCAAAAGGAAAGTCCTGAAGAAGGAATATGGTGCTGCTGCTGCAAAAAAGCCTGGTTTGCATAAGAAGGCACCTGCCAAGAGGATTCCTATGTCAAAACCCAGAGCCTCCACCCAGGAAACCATGTAGTTTAGACTTGAACCAAAGGAGGCTGGTGAAGGCAAGAAGAGGAAGGAGAGGGTCAAGAAGACCACTGCAGAGTCATTGGGAGATCCTCTATGATTAGGGATCCAACTGAAGAGGAAGAGGAAGAGGATACTGCACCAACACCCAAGTCCCAGAAGTAGATGGGGGATGCAGCTATGTCATGGGCTGCTACTTCAAAGCCCAAGACTGCCCCCAAGGCTGCTGCTCATGCTCCAAAGTCTTCAAAGCCCAAGAGGAGCACTAGGAACATTCCAGCTGTAGAGAAGAACAAGGCCCCAGTGCCTGAGATGGAAGAAGAAGATGCTGAAGCCCAAGTGCTAAGGAAACTCAAACAAAAGATTCCAGATCACAATGACAACCATCTAGTGGCAGAAGATATGAAGATCAGGAAAGATGCCGGTCTCAGACTTTGGAGACAAAGTGACCCCTATGCTGTGAGAAGGAAGACTATTGTGGACTACATGTTCCACACCAAATAACAACAAGATTTCTATGAAACCATTCTACTTGACAAGAAGCCTATAGTCTGTGATATGAAGTGGGCTGACTGGGATTACATTGATGAGAATGAAGATCATTTTCCAGGTGTACATGAGAGCTCCAGAGCATGTGGTGTTGACGAGTTTGTGGGTCATGTCGTGGATCTAGGACTGATAGTAGAATTGGGGTAGGTATGAGGAGGCAAGGTCCTAGCTATGGCGAAGTTGTACACATGAGTTTTACAAGTTCAGGCCATTCGCGGAGGAAGTAACAGCCCTACGTCTCGGTGCCCTGAGGCGGTCGATTGGATTACGTATGTGTGTGTGTGTGTGTTTATAGAAGGTGCGAACCCCTGTCTCAGTGGAGGGGGTGGCTTATATAGAGTGCGCCAGGACCCCAGCCAGCCCACGTTACAAGGAGTTTAAGGTACATAAAGAGATGGCGTTACTGGTAATGCTAGCCTTAAATGCCTTAATGGCCTTAAAGATTACAGAGTGTATGCTTGCCCGTTCCTGTTCTCGACGACTCTTGGTCTTCGAATAGGTCAAATGGATTCTTGTATGGTCGAATGATCGTGTGGTCGAGTGACCCAAAGAAGGAGGAGTCTCCGAGTGACTGGTAGGTCGAGTGGATTTCACTCGACACCTTTGTTGGGCCCTCCCCATTGTCTCTTGAGCTTCTTTGCTTCTAAGACAGTGACCTTGGGTAGGACATATAGGTCAGGCCTATTACCCTACCCCAGGTCTATGTCCTCATCATTAGCCCCCGAATGGATTGAGGTCCGAGTGAAAAGAAGGTTGAAGTTGATCTTGTCTTGACTCTTGTGTTTACCAACTATTCATTTCTGAACAGAGGTCAGCGTTGGAATTTCGGCTTTGTTTCAGTCGCCTTGATCGATTCAGAAATTGCCGATTGGTTTTATAACGTCACCTGTTGAGTGTCGTCTTTGATGGGAAATCTTTGGCGTGACTGGTTGCGGCGGATCCCAGATTTCGCGGGATTCGAAATTTCGGGGGAAGCACGCCGGATGGAGTGTGCCGTGGTAAGCGGAGTGGATAAACAGGAACGTTTCGATTTCCGCGCCACCTTTTTCGCCACGTATCTCACGTGCGACTGTTGAGGGATTTGACAGGATTACCCAGGCCCGAGCGTCAGCCACTCAGAAGTGGGCCTTTAAAAGCAGCGAGGCCGAGGCGCCTACACTGTGCGCGTCCATTCTCCTTCTTCTTCCTCTTGCTCCACCACCGCATCCGGCTTCTCCACTCTCGACGCCGCCTCTCCACCGCCATGGGAAAGGAAAAGACGGCGGCGCTGGAACGCGCGAAGAAGGTGACGGGGGCGGCGAAGGGCAAGAAGACGAACCGGGGATCTTCATCGTGCTCGGGCCTGCCGCCAGGTTGGATCCAGGGTGATTGGATCCGATCTTCGATTCGGCAAGAGGATTTGGATGAGCTGGCCGAGTCAGGGCTGATTGTCCACAAGGCTGCCCGTTTGCTGGGGGGGAGACGGAGCCGCAGCCGGGTGAGTGCGTTTTGCTTGCTACTCATGTCGACCGTGGTTTCTCGCTTCCTCCGCATCCTTTTTCCGGGGTTTCTTGAATTTCTTCGAGGCCCAACTACATCATTTCACTCCCAACACCATCACGTATCTTGCTGCGTTCGTGTCCATGTGCGAGAATTTCTTGGGGTGTCGACCACACTGGGGTCTTTTCAAGCACATTTTCACCATCTGATCCCATACAGTGACAAAAGCAAACTCGAATGACGAGAAAACCCATGTTATCCAGATGTGTGGGGGTTTGGGTATCCAGAAGAGGAAAAGGAGTTCCTTTCCTCCGATGACCCTTCCTGAGTCGATCAGAGGCTGGCAGTCGACTTGGTTCTACTGCAAGGATATCGCAACTCCAGGCCAGTCGACTAGACTTCCTCCTTTTTCTTTCGACCGTGTTCAGACTCCTTCCTCGTTGAAAGTGACCGCCGCGGAGAAGGCGGAGACAGGCATGCTGGTCGAGAGGGTGGTCCAGCTGATCAACCAAGGTGTCACCGCCATGGATTTGTTGGAGGTGTTCCTCAGTCGGCGCATCCAACCGCTCTAGGCCCGTGACCATTCCATGTGGATGTACTTTGGCGCTAGCGAAACTGCTCGGGTTCATCCAGAGGAGGTGCCGGCCGAAACAGTGGCTCACTGGCTGACGAGCATCACTGGGAACAAGGACAACCCCAGGGGCGCCAGGAGAGTCGACCCTTTCAGCAACAGCAACCAGCCAGACAAGGTTTGGCCGATATGACCGATTGCATTTGAATGCGTTTTCTGACTATTTGTTAATCCGACTGATTTCCACTTGACTTCTTGTCTTGTAGATTTACACCAAGATTTACTCAATGCCCAATGGTGAACAAGCTCTGGAGCAGGACCATGAGGGCGAGGACAGCGCGCAGGAGAGCGGTGAATGGGAGTCACCAGACGACGATGATGAAGATGAGAGCGACGAGTCAGACGACGAGGAAGTAGTCGACTCACCGCCTCGTTCGGAACGTCGATCCAAGCAACGCCATGATCCCGTGGGCAGGCGCTGCAAGACTGTGCCCTCGAGCGTTCCATCTCAAAAGCGCGCTCGGTCTCCGACTCCAGACCTGGCTGAGAAAGTCATCAAGCAGCCCAAGATCAATCCCTCGAAGGCCCGGAAGACCTTGCCTAAGATCAAGATGGATGTTCCTGTTGCTTCTGGGTAAACGTTCATCCCGTGTTTCTTTGCTTCGACTGATTCTCCTGTCCTGACCGAGTGGATGACGAACTTTTCCAGCCCGGCCTCCTACGTGATTGACATGGATATTGACATGGTCCCAGATGACGAGGAAATCAACGACGCAGCTACCTCCAAAGCTAGTAAGTCTTCCTAATTCGAATTTATTCGGTCGACTGGACTGCTCGTCAATCGTCTCTCTGATTTTTCTTGTTTGCTGCAGCTCCACGAGATGTTGTTGTGCTTCCGGACGATGGAGAAGATGAAGTGCCTCTGAGGGAAAGGAGGAGGAGAGACCACGGACTGAGCAGGAAAGCGTCTGAGGTTCAGGTTCCTCAGTTGACACTGATGCCTGGGACGGCGGTCGAGCAATCCGTAGACCTGGCTCGCACCAACGTCCCTTTCACTATCCCGCTATCAACTGACTGTCCATCAGGGTCAACTGCTCAGACCCCTGCTGCTCCAGTACAACTCCACGCATCAGACCCAGCAGGTGCTTCGACTACTCTGCCATCATCTCTTTTCACTACGTACCAAACTCCAGACGACCCACCGAGTGCTGCCAAGGAAGCTCTTCTTCAGTTGAATCTTGTGATGGGACAGATGAAAGTGGTGCACGAGGACAGCCAGGTGGCCTTCAACGCCAGCGCTGCTCTGCAGACCAATGTCCAGGTTAGTTGGTTCCCGACTGATCTTACTTCTCATCCACCCACTGGGGTTTGTCTGGCCTAAAGTCGTATAGGTCTTCCACTTCACTCGACTTGGATTTTTGAACTAATGCGGGCACGCTTAGTGCACCCACTGGGTGTAGTCCCCGAGACCATAGTTGACTGCGGGCAGACGACTATGGTCTGAGAATCTGAATCTTCTCATTCTGCCTCGGGCGGGTCATGCCGAGTGACAATCTGAACCAATGGGGGCACGCTAAGTGCACCCACTAGGTGTAGTCCCCGAGACCGTGGTGGACTGCGGGCAGTCGACCATGGTCTGAGAACAACTGTCTTCGTTTTTTTTACTCGAGTTGGGCAGACCATGCCGAGTGTTGAATCCAACCAGTGGGGGCACGCTAAGTGCACCCACTGGGTGTAGTCCCCGAGACTGCCGTTGAATGTTTGATTCAGTGGTAGTCTTAGAGTAACTTTCACTGTGATGCTTTTTTGTTTCTGTTGACTGATATGTCTTATATATTGACTGCAGAAATCTTGTAATCTTGGGGCTCAACTTTCTACACTGAACAAGCATCAAATCAGCCTCCACCTTGATCTGGAATTGGCCAATAAGAATCTCAAGACTGCTCGTGACGAAGTAGCTGCCATGGGAGGTAACCAATCGACAACTGTCCATCTTATGACTGGCACTTTTCCTTTGCATTTTTTTGAACCGAGTGATTTCACTCGAGCAGATGTACGTAGTGAAAACCGTCAACTCCAAGCTCGTCTGAAGAATGTTATTTCTTTAGAGAAAATGAAGCAGGCTCTGGAGAAGAAGGATCTGGATCTTGCTGCCGCGCAGAAGGAGGCGCGAGAGAAAACAGCACTTGCTGACAAGAAGCTTGCTTCAGTCAGCAAGTTAGAAGAAGAGAACTCCAAACTGAAGACTGCTGTCTCTGACGCCAATCGGGAGGTCGAGCGACTAAAGAAAGACAAGGACAAGCTGTCTGACGAGATTGGGAGCCTCAAAGCCAAGAAGGGCGAGTTGGAGTCTTATCTGGGCCAGATTGCTGCTCAACTGGTCTTAAAAATTGAAGGTACTGATGTTCGACTGACTTGTTATGGTCGATTGACAGGTCTTATTATATTGTCGCTCACCATTCATCCGACTGTGCAGAGCTTTGCCAGGACTTTGAAGTGGAAACTGGGTCGGTCGAGATGGGTCTCGACCCCATAAATTTCCAAAGATGACGTCACAATGAATGTGCTGCGGTTGGAATCTCGCATGGACAACGCAGTTGCTTATCTTGCCCGCCTAAAGGCAGCAATGACTCGGGTTGATGCTGAACTCTGGCCTCAAGCAAAACTGTCTGAAGACCTCGAGTCTCTGATGTCCCAACTGAATCAAATACCTGAGCGAGTGCAAGAATGGAAGAAGTCATCTGCTCGCTGTGGCACTGATGTCGCCCTGTCCCTGGTCCGAGTGCACTGCAAGGATGTCAAACAAGACAACCTGGCGGAGCTCAAGGTTTCTAAAACAAAAGGCACACTTTCCAGTCTTTCATGGACACTTTCCTTGATGCCGCCACTCGCATTGCACACAACATAGAACTTGACAGTTTCTGCGATCCAGCCAGCCCTCCTCCTGACAAGTGACCAAAAACATTATGCTTCACCTTTATTTGCCTCGGAATGCCGAGTGATTGTGTAATCGTTAAACTTCTTCGGGCTTGATGCTCGAGTACTTTGCATCCGTGGCTCGGAACGTTGGGATGTATTTGAACTTGGTTTATCTCCGAATATGCTTGAGTTTGCCTTCGAGTGGAACTTGTTCATCACTTGGAATAATCTTTGTATCTATGACGCAGCTCCGAGAAAAGGTTGCAGTCGATCTGCACCTCGTCGTACTTGCGGATAGGGATGGAGCGCACGTTGTACTTGTGGCGCAGCTCCGAGGAGAGAATTGCAGTCGACCTGCACCTCATCGTCCTTGCGGATAGGGATGGAGCGCACGTTGTACTTGTGGCGCAGCTCTGAGGAGAGGATTGCAGTCGACCAGCACTTCGTCATCCTTGCGGATAGGGATGGAGTGCACATTGTACTTGTGGCGCAGCTCCAAAGAGAGGGTTGCAGTCAACCCGCACCTCGTCGTCCTTGAAGATAGGGATGGAGCGCTGCTACCTCTTGAGCACTGCGTTGGTTTTCCCCAAAGAGGAAGGGATGATGCAGCAAAGTAGCGTAAGTATTTCCCTCAGTTTTTGAGAACCAAGGTATCAATCCAGTAGGAGGCTACGCGTGAGTCCCTCGTACCTGCACAAAACAAATCAATCCTCGCAACCAACACGAATAGGGGTTGTCAATCCCTACACGGCCACTTACGAGAGTGAGATCTGATAGATATGATAAGATAATATTTTTTGGTATTTTTGTGATAAAGATGCAAAGTAAAATAAAGGCAAAGTAAAAAGCAAAGGAAATAACTAAGTAGTAGGAGATTGATATGATAAAGATAGACCCGGGGGCCATAGGTTTCACTAGTGGCTTCTCTCGAGCGCATAAGTATTCTACGGTGGGTGAACAAATTACTGTTGAGCAATTGACAGAATTAAGCATAGTTATGAGAATATCTAGGTATGATCATGTATATAGGCATCACGTCCGAGACAAGTAGACCGACTCCTGCCTGCATCTACTACTATTACTCCACTCATCGACCGCTATCCAGCATGCATCTAGAGTATTAAGTTAAAAACAGAGTAACGCCTTAAGCAAGATGACATGATGTAGAGGGATAAACTCATGCAATATGATGAAAACCCCATCTTGTTATCCTCGATGGCAACAATACAATACGTGCCTTGCTGCCCCTACTGTCACTGGGAAAGGACACCGCAAGATTGAACCCAAAGCTAAGTGTTGGGGAACGTAGCAATAATTCAAAATTTTCCTACGTGTCACCAAGATCAATCTAGGAGATACTAGCAACGAGAGAGAGGGAGTGCATCTTCATACCCTTGAAGATCTCTAAGCGGAAGCGTTCAAGAGAACGGGGTTGATGGAGTCGTACTCGTCGTGATCCAAATCACCGATGATCCTAGCGCCGAACGGACGACACCTCCGCGTTCAACAAACGTACGGAACGGAGACGTCTCCTGCGCCTTGATCCGGCAAGGAGGAGGGAGAGGTTGAGGAAGAGAGTCCAACAGCAGCATGACGGCGTGGTGGTGATGGAGTGGCAGTTCTCCGGTAGGGCTTCGCCAAGCTCACATGGAGGAGGAGATGTATTGGAGGGGAGGGGCTGCGCCAGGTGCAAGGGTATGGCCGCCCTCCCACCCCTCCACTATTTATAGGTGGGGAGAGAGGGGGCCGGCCCCCTTATATCCCATCTAGGGTTGGGGGCGGCGGCCAAGGGGGGGAGGAGTGCCTCCCAAGTCAAGTGGAGGCACTCCCCCTTAGGGTTTCCCCTCTCCCATGCGCATGGGCCTTGGGGGGGGGGCTGGTGCCCCTGGTCCATTAAGGCTAGGGAGCCCCCCTACAGCCCATGCTGCTGTATTGGACGTGGTGGAACATTTTCTGGACCTCCAGACCCCTCCGGAATCCTCCGGAACCTTCCGGAAACTTCCCGGTACAATACCGGAAAAACCGAACTTTTCCTGGAACCCAAACAATAACTTTCCATATATAAATCTTTACCTCCGGACCTTTCCGGAACTCCTCGTGACGTCCGGGATCTCATCCGGGACTCCGAACAACATTCGGTAATCACATACAAGTCTTCCTAATAACCCTAGCGTCATCGAACCTTAAGTGTGTCGACCCTACGGGTTCGGGAACCATGCAGACATGACCGAGACATCTCTCTGATCAATAACCAACAGCGGGATCTGGATACCCATGTGGCTCCCACATGTTCCACGATGATCTCATTGGATGAACCACGATGTCAAGGATTCAGTCAATCCCGTATACAATTCCCTTTGTCTATCGGTACGATACTTGCCCGAGATTCGATCGTCGGTATCCCGATACCTCGTTCAATCTCGTTACCGGCAAGTCTCTTTACTCGTTCCGTAACACATCATCCCGTGATCAACTCCTTGGTCACATTGTGCACATTATGATGATGTCCTACCGAGTGGGCCCAGAGATACCTCTCCGTTACACGAAGTGACAAATCCCAGTCTCGATTCGTGCCAACTCAACAGACACTTTCGGAGATACCCGCAGTGCACCTTTATAGCCACCCAGTTACGTTGTGACGTTTGGTACACCCAAAGCATTCCTACGGTATCCGGGAGTTGCACAATCTTATGGTCTAAGGAAATGATACTTGACATTAGAAAAGCTTTAGCATACGAACTACACGATCTTGTGCTAGGCCTAGGATTGGGTCTTGTCCATCACATCATTCTCCTAATGATGTGATCCCGTCATCAACGACATTCAATGTCCATGGTCAGGAAACCGTAACCATCTATCAATCAACGAGCTAGTCAACTAGAGGCTTACTAGGGACATGGTGTTGTCTATGTATCCACACATGTATTGGAGTTTCCTATCAATACAATTCTAGCATGGATAATAAACGATTATCATGAACAAGGAAATATAATAATAACTAATTTATTATTGCCTCTAGGGCATATTTCCAACAGTCTCCCACTTGCACTAGAGTCAATAATCCAGTTCACATCGCTATGTGATTAACACTCAAGGTCACATCCCCATGTGACTAACACCCAAAGAGTTTACTAGAGTCAATAATCTAGTTCACATTACCATGTGATTAACACTCAATGAGTTCTGGGTTTGATCATGTTATGCTTGTGAGACAGGTTATAGTCAACGGGTCTGAACCTTTCATATCCGTGTGTGCTTTACAAATCTCTATGTCATCTTGTATATGCAGCTACCACGCTCTATTTGGAGCTATTCCAAATAACTGTTCTACTATACGAATCCGGTTTACTACTCAGAATCATCCAGATTAGTGTCAAAGATTGCATCGGCGTAACCCTTTACGACGAACTCTTTTACACCTCCATAATCGAGAAAATTCCTTAGTCCACTAGTTACTAAGGATAACCTTGACCGTTGTCCTGTGATCCATTCCTAGATCACACTTGTACCCCTTGACTGACTCATGGCTTGGCACACTTCAGGTGCGGTACACAACACAACATACTTTAGAGCCTACGACTAAAGCATAGGGGACGACCTTTGTCCTTTCTCTCTATTCTGACGTGGTCAGGTCTTGAGTTTTACTCAATACTCATACCCTATAACACAACCAAGAACTCCTTCTTTGCCGATCTATTTTTGAACTCCTTCAAAATTCTGTCATGGTATGTGTTCGTTTGAAAGTACTATTAAGCGATTTTGATCTATCCTTATAGATCTTGATGCTCAATGTTCAAGTAGCTTAATCCAGGTTTTCCATTGAAAAACACTTTTCAAATAACCCTATATGCTTTCCAGAAACTCTACATCATTTATGATCAACAATAGTCAACAACATATACTCATCAGAAATTCTATAGTGCTCCCAATCACTTCTTTGGAAATACAAGTTTCTCATAAACTTTGTATAAACCCAAAATCTTTGATCATCTCATCAAAGCGTACATTCCAACTCCGAGATGCTTACTCCAGTCCTTAGAAGGATTGCTGGAGCGTCGCATACTTGTTAGCATCTTTTAGTATTGTCAAAAAAACTTCTGGTTTTATCACATACAACCTTTCCTCAAGAAAAACGTCGAGGAAACAATGTTTTTGACATCCTATCTGCAAGATTTCATAAATAATGCAGTAACTGCTAACATAATTCCAACAGACTCTTAGCATCGCTACGAGTGAGAAAGTCTCATCGTAGTCAACTCCTTTAACTTGTCGGGAAACATCTTAACGACAAGTCGAGCTTTCTTAATGGTGACACTTACCATCATTGTCCGTCTTCCTTTTAAAATCCATCTGCACCCAACAGCCTTGCAACCATCAAGTAGTTCTTTCAAAGTCCATACTTTGTTTTACATATGGGTCATTTCTCAGATTTTATGGCCTCGAGCCATTCATCGGAATCCGGGCCCACCATCGCTTCTCCATAGCTCGTAGGTTCATTGTTGTCCAGCAACATGACTTCCAAGACAGGATTACGTACCACTCTGAAGTAGTACACATCCTTGTCGACCTATGAGGTTTGGTAGTGACTTGATCCGGAGTTTCATGATCACTATCATAAGCTTCACTTCAATTGGTGTAGGTGCCACAGGAACAACTTCTTGTGCCCTGCTACACACTAGTTGAAGTGACGATTCAATAACCTCATCAAGTCTTCACCATCCTCCCACTCAATTCTTTCGAGAGAAACTTTTCCTCGAGAAAGGACCCGTTTCTAGAAACAATAGCTTTTGCTTCCGGATCTGAAATAGGAGGTACACCCAACTATTTTTGGGTATTCTATGAAGATGCATTTATCCGCTTTGGGTTCGAGCTTATCAGCCTAAAACTTTTTCACATAAGCGTAGCAGCCCCAAACTTTTAAGAAACGACAGCTTAGGTTTTTCTAAACCATAGTTCATACGGTGCCGTCTCAACGGAATTGTGTGGTGCCCTATTTAAAGTGAATGTGGTTGTCTCTAATGCCTAACCCATAAACGATAGTGGTAATTCGATAAGAGACATCATGGTATGCACCATATCCAATAGGGTGCAGTTACGATGTTCGGACACACCATCACACTATGGTGTTCCAGGCGGTATTAGTTGTGAAACAATTTCCACAATGTCTTAATTATGTGCCAAACTCGTAACTCGGATATTCATCTCTATGATCATATCACAGACATTTCATCATCTTGTCACGACGATATTCAACTTCACTCTGAAATTACTTGAACCTTTCAATAATTCAGACTTGTGTTTCATCAAGTAAATATACTTAGCATCTACTCAAATCATCTGTGAAGTAAGAACATAACGATATCCACTATGTGCCTCAGCACTCATTGGACTGCACACATCAAAATGTATTACTTCCAACAAGTTACTTTCTTTTTCCATCTTACTGAAAACGAGGCCTTTCAGTCATCTTGCCCATGTGGTATGATTTGCATGTCTCAAGTGATTCAAAATCAAGTGAGTCCAAACGATCCATCTGTATGGAGTTTCTTCATGCATATCTACCAATAGACATGGTTCGCATGTCTCAATCTTTTCAAAAACGAGTGACTCCAAAGATCCATCAACGTGGAGCTTCTTCATGCGTTTTACACCAACATGACTCAAATGGCAGTGCCACAAGTATGTGGTACTATCATTACTATCTTATATCTTTTGGCATGAACATGTGTATCACTATGATCGAGATTCAATAAACCATTTATTTTAGGTGCAAGACCATTGAAAGTATTATTCAAGTAAACGGAGTAACCATTATTCTCCTTAAATGAATAACCGTATGGCGATAAACATAATCCAATCATGTCTATGCTCATCGCAAACACCAAATAACAATTATTTAGGTTTAACACCAATCTCGATGGTAGAGGGAGCGTGCGATGTTTGATCACATCAACCTTGGAAACACTTCCAACATATCGTCATCTCACCTTTAGCTAGTCTCCATTTTATTTCGTAGCCTTTTAATTCGAGTTACTAACACTTAGCAACTGAACCGGTATTTTAATACCCTGGTGCTACTAGGAGTACTAGTAAAGTACACATTAATATAACGTATATCCAAAATACTTCTGTCGACCTTGCCAGCCTTCTCATCTACCAAGTATCTAGGGTAGTTCTGCTTCAGTGACCGTTCCCCTTATTACAGAAGCACTTAGTCTCGAGTTTGGTTCAACCTTGGGTTTCTTCACTAGAGCAGCAACTGATTTGCCGTCTCATGAAGTATCCCTTCTTTTCCTTGCCCTTCTTGAAACTAGTGGTTTAACCATCAACAATTGATGCTCCTACTTGATTTCTACTTTCGCGGTGTCAAACATCGCGAGTTGCTCAAGGATCATCATGTCTATCCCTGATATGTTATAGTTCATCACTAAGCTCTAATAGCTTGGTGGCAGTGACTATGGAGAACTATCACTATCTCATCTGGAAGATTAACTCCCACTCGATTCAAGCGATTGTAGTACTCAGACAATCTGAGCACATGCTCAACGATTGAGCTTTTCTCCCTTAGTTTGCAGGCCTAAGAAACTTGTTAGAGGTCTCATACCTGTTGACGTGGGCACTAGTCTGAAATTCCAATTTCAGTCTTTGGAACATATCATATGTTCTGCAACGTTTCAAAAACGCCTTTGGTGCCACAATTGTAAACCATTAGTATTACGTACTGAACTATCACGTAGTCATCAAAACGTGTATGTCAGATGTTTTCCAACATCTACAGACAACGCTCGAGGTTCAACGCACTGAGCGGTGCATTAAGGACATAGCCCTTCTGTGCAGCAATGAGGACAATCCTCAGTTCACGGACCCAGTCCGCATAATTGCTACTGTCAACTCTCAACTAAATTTTCTCTAGGAACATATCTAAAACAGTAGAACCAAAGCATGAGCTACGACATAATTTGCAAAGACCTTTTGACTATGTTCATGATAATTAAGTTCGTATAATCAAATTATTCAATGAACTCCCACTTAGATAGACATCCCTCTAGTCATCTAAGTGATACATGATCCGAGTCAAATAGGCCGT
Organism: Triticum urartu; assembly: GCF_056163025.1. Classification (NCBI taxonomy): domain Eukaryota; kingdom Viridiplantae; phylum Streptophyta; class Magnoliopsida; order Poales; family Poaceae; genus Triticum; species Triticum urartu. The sequence continues at coordinate 164,361,830 of NC_141876.1, read as the reverse complement.
GTCCGATCATCACGTGAGACGGACTAGTCATCATCGGTGAACATCTTCATGTTGATCGTATCCACTATACGACTCACATTCGACCTTTCGGTCTTCCGTGTTCCGAGGCCATGTCTGTACATGCTAGGCTCGTCAAGTTAACCAAAGTGTATTGCGTGTGTAAATCTGGCTTACACCCGTTGTATGCGAACGTTAGAACCTATCACACCCGATAATGACGTGGTGCTTTGGAACAACGGAGCCTAGCAATGGTGCACAGTTAGGGGGAACACCTTCTTGAAATTATTGTGAGGGATCATCTTATTTATGCTACCATCATTCTAAGCAAATAAGATGTAAACATGACAAACATCACATGCAAATCATAAAGTGACATGATATGGCCAATATCATCTTGTGCCTTTGATCTCCATCTTCGAGGCGCGGCATGAACACCAGTGTCACCGGCATGACACCATGATCTCCATCATCGTGTCTTCATGAAGTTGCCTCGCCAACTATTACTTCTACTACTATGGATAACGGTTAGCAATAAAGTAAAGTAATTACATGGCATTTTCATTGACACGCAGGTCATAAATAAATTAAGACAACTCCTATGGCTCCTGTCGGTTGTCATACTCATCGACATGCAAGTCATGATTCCTATTACAAGAACATGATCAATCTCATACATCACATATATCATTCATCACATCATTTTGGCCATATCACATCACATAGCATACCCTGCAAAAACAAGTTAGACGTCCTCTAATTGTTGTTGCATGTTTTACGTGGCTGCTATGGGTTTCTAGCAAGAACGTTTCTTACCTACGCAAAACCACAACGGTGATATGCCAATTTCTATTTACCCTTCATAAGGACCCTTTTCATCGAATCCGATCCAACTAAAGTGGGAGAGACAGACACCCGCTAGCCACCTTATGCAACTAGTGCATGTCAGTCGGTGGAACCTGTCTCACGTAAGAGTACGTGTAAGGTCGGTCCGGGCCGCTTCATCCCACAATGCCACCGAATCAATATAAGACTAGTAACGGCAAGCAAATTGAACAAATCATCGCCCACAACTACTTTGTGTTCTAATCGTGCATAGAATCTACGCATAGACCTAGCTCATGATGCCACTGTTGGGGAACGTAGCAATAATTCAAAATTTTCCTACGTGTCACCAAGAGCAATCTAGGAGATACTAGCAACGAGAGAGAGGGAGTGCATCTTCATACCCTTGAAGATGTCTAAGCGGAAGTGTTCAAGAGAACGGGGTTGATGGAGTCGTACTCGTCGTGATCCAAATCACCGATAATCCTAGCGCCAAACGGACGGCACCTCCGCGTTCAACACACGTACGGAACGGCGACGTCTCCCGCGCCTTGATCCAGCAAGGAGGAGGGAGAGGTTGAGGAAGAGAGTCCAATAGCAGCACGACGGCGTGGTGGTGATGGAGTGGCAGTTCTCCGGCAGGGCTTCGCAAAGCTCACGCGGAGGAGGAGAGGTATTGGAGGGGAGGGGCTGCGCCAGGTGCAAGGGTATGGCCGCCCTCCCACCCCTCCACTATTTATAGGTGGGGAGAGAGGGGGCCGGCCCCCTTAGATCCCATCTAGGGTTGGGGGCGGCGGCCAAGGGGGGGGAGGAGTGCCTCCCAAGTCAAGTGAAGGCCCTCCCCGTTAGGGTTTCCCCTCTCCCATGTGCATGGGCCTTGGGGGGTGGGGGCTGGTGCCCCTGGCCCATTAAGGCTAGGGAGCCCCCCTACAGCCCATGCTGCTGTATTGGACGTGGTGGAACATTTTCCGGACCTCCGGACCCCTCTGGAATCCTCCGGAACCTTCCGGAAGCTTCCTAGTACAATACCGGAAAAATCAAACTTTTTCTGGAACCCGAACAATAACTTTCCATATATAAATCTTTACCTCCGGACCATTCCGGAACTCCTCGTGATGTCCGGGATCTCATCTGGGACTTCGAAAAACATTCGGTAATCACATACAAGTCTTCCTAATAACCCTAGCGTCATCGAACCTTAAGTGTGTAGACCCTACGGGTTCAGGAACCATGCAGACATGACGGAGACATCTCTCTGGTCAATAACCAATAGCGGGATCTGGATACCCATGTTGGCTCCCACATGTTCCACGATGATCTCATCGGATGAACCACGATGTCAAGGATTCAGTCAATCCCGTATACAATTCCCTTTGTCTATCGGTACGATACTTGCCCGAGATTCGATCATCGGTATCCTGATACCCCGTTCAATCTCATTACCGGCAAGTCTCTTTACTCATTCCATAACACATCATCCCGTGATCAAGTCCTTGGTCACATTGTGCACATTATGATGATGTCCTACCGAGTGGGCCCAGAGATACCACTCCGTTACACGGAGTGACAAATCCGAGTCTCGGTTCGTGCCAACCCAACAAACACTTTCAGAGATACCCACAGTGCACCTTTATAGCCGCCCAGTTACGTTGTGACGTTTGGTACACCCAAAGAATTCCTACGGTATCCGGGAGTTTCAAAATCTCATGGTCTAAGCAAATGATACTTGACATTAGAAAAGCTTTAGCATACGAACTACATGATCTTGTGCTAGGCTTAGGATTGGGTCTTGTCCATCACATCATTCTCCTAATGATGTGATCCCGTCATCAACGACATCCAATGTCCATGGTCAGGAAACCGTAACCATCTATCAATCAACAAGCTAGTCAACTAGAGGCTTACTAGGGACATGGTGTTGTCTATGTATCCACACATGTATCTGAGTTTCCTATCAATACAATTCTAGCATGGATAATAAACGATTATCATGAACAAGGAAATATAATAATAACTAATTTATTATTGCCTCTAGGGCATATTTCCAACACTAAGCACTTCTCCTATTCCAAGAAAGATCAATCTAGTAGTCCAAACCAAACTGATAATTCGAAGAGACTTGCAAAGATAACCAATCATACATAAAAGAATTCAGAGAAGATTCAAATATTGTTGATAGATAGACTTGATCATAAACCCACAATTCATCGGTCTCAACAAACACACCGCAAAAAGAAGATTACATCGAATAGTTCTCCACAAGAGAGGGGGAGAACATTGTATTGAGATCCAAAAAGAGAGAAGAAGCCATCTAGCTAATAACTATGGACCCGTAGGTCTGAGGTAAACTACTCACATTTCATCAGAGGGGCTATGGTGTTGATGTACAAGCCCTCCGTGATCGATGCCCCCTCCAGTGGAGCTCCGGAACAGGCCCCAAGATGGGATCTCGTGGATACAGAAAGTTGCGGTGGTGGAATTAGGTTTTTGGCTACGTATCTGATCGTTTTTGTTTCGGTGGAATTAGGTTTTTGGCTCCGTATCTAATCGTTTGGGGGTAGTAGAATGCTCTCATCATGCACAACCCCGATGACAAGCCAAGATTCATACTTTAGTAATCTCAAACCTATATACTTTCACGCAATATATGAGCGCGGGCCATGGACATAGCACTATGGGTGGAATAGAATATAACGAGGGGGGTTACATGGAGAAGACAAAAAGGAGAAAGTCTCACATCAACGAGGCTAATCAATGGGCTATGGAGATGCCCACCGATTGATGTTGTTGCAAGGAGTAGGGATTGCCATGCAACGGATGCACTAGAGCTATAAATGTATGAAAGCTCAACAAAAGAAACTAAGTGGGTGTGCATCTAACTTACTTGCTCATGAAGACCTAGGGCACTTGAGGAGGCCCATTGTTGGAATATACAAGCCAAGTTCTATAATGAAAATTCCCACTAGTATATGAAAGTGCAAAACAAGAGACTCTCTATCATGAAGATTATGGTGCTACTTTGAAGCACAAGTGTGGCAAAGGATAGTAACATTGTCCCTTCTCTCTTTTTCTCTCATTTTTTTGGGCCTTCTCCTTTTTATGGCGTTTCTCTTTTTTATGGCGTTTCTCTTTTTTTATGGCCTTTCTCTTTTTTTTATAATTCCTCACTTGGGACAATGCTCTAGAAAATGATGATCATCACACTTGTATTTATTTACAACTCAATGATTACAACTCGATACTAGAACAAAAGATGACTCTATATGAATGCCTCCGGCGGTGTACATGGATATGCAATGGACCAAGAGTGACATGTATGAAAGAATTATGAACGGTGGCTTTGCCACAAATACTATGTCAACTACATGATCATGCTAAGCAATATGACAATAATGAATGTGTCATGATAAACGGAACGGTGGAAAGTTGCATGGCAATATATCTCGGAATGGCTATGGAAATGCCATAATAGGTAGGTATGGTGGCTGTTTTGAGGAAGACATAAGGAGGTTTATGTGTGAAAGAGTGTATCATATCACGGGGTTTGGATGCATCGGCGAAGGTTGCGCCAACTCTCAATGTGAGAAAGGGCAATGCCCGGTACCGAAGAGGCTAGCAAGGATGGAAGGGTGAGAGTGCGTATAATCTATGGACTCAACATTAGTCATAAAGAACTCACATACTTATTGCAAAAATCTACAAGTCATCAAAAACCTCGGCACTACGTGCATGCTCCTAGGGGGATAGATTGGTAGGAAAATACCATCTCTCATCACAGACCGCCACTCATAAGGAGGACAATCAAATAACACCTCATGTTTCAAATTTGTTACATAATGTTTACCATACGTGCATGCTACGGGACTTGCAAACTTAAACACAAGAATCTCTCAATTTCACAACTACTCAACTAGCGCGACTTTGATATTATTACCTCCATATCTCAAAACAATCATCAAGCATCAAACTTTTCTTAGTGTTCAAAACACTCATAAGAAAATTTTACTAATCTTGAATACCTAGCATATTAGGATTTTAAGAAAATTACCATGCTATTTAAGACTTCAAAATAATCTAAGTGAAGCATGAGATATCAATAGTTTCTATAAAACAAATCCACCACCGTGCTCTAAAAGATATAAGTGAAGTACTAGAGCAAAACTATATAACTCAAAAGATATAAGCAAAGCACATAGAATATTCTAGCAAATTCCAAATCATGTATGGCTCTCTCAAAAGGTGTGTACAGCAAGTATGATTGTGGTAAACTAAAAAGTAAAGACTCAAATCATACAAGACGCTCTAAGCAAAACACATATCATGTAGCGAATAAAAATATAGCTCCAAGTAAAGTTACCGATAGAAGTAGACGAAAGAGGGGATGCCTTCTGGGGCATCCCCAAGCTTTGGCTTTTAGGTGTCCTTAGATTATCTTGGGGGTTCCATGGGCGTCCCCAAGCTTAGGCTCTTGCCACTCCTTGTTCCATAATCCATCAAATCTTTACCCAAAACTTGAAAACTTCACAACACAAAACTCAAAGTAGAAAATCTCATGAGCTCCGTTAGCGAAAGAAAACAAAAGACCACTTCAAGGTACTGTAATGAACTCATTATTTATTTATATTGGTGTTAAACCTACTGTATTATAACTTCTATATGGTTCATAAACTATTTTACTAGCCATAGATTCATCAAAATAAGCAAACAACACACGAAAAACAGAATCTGTCAAAAACAGAACAGTCTGTAGTAATCTGTAGCTAGCGCAAGATCTGGAACCCCAAAAATTATAAAATAAATTTCTTGACGTGCGTAATTTATCTATTAATCATCTTCAAAAAGAATTAACTAAATAGGACTTTCCAAATAACAATGGCAGTAGTTCTCGTGAGCGCTAAAGTTTCTGTTTTTTACAGCAAGTGTAACAAGACTTTCCCCAAGTCTTCCTAACGGTTCTACTTGGCACAAACACTAATTAAACACAAAAAACACAACCAAAACAGAGTATAGATAAATTATTTATTACTAAACAGGAGAAAAAATCAAGGAATAAAAATAAAATTGGGTTGCCTCCCAACAAGCGCTATTGTTTAACGCCCCTACCTAGGCATAACAAGCAAGGATAGATCTAGGTATTGCCATCTTTGGTAGGCAATCCATAAGTGGCTCTCATAATAGATTCATAAGGTAATTTAATTTTATTTCTGGGAAAGTGTTCCATGCCTTTCCTTCATGGAAATTGGAATTTAATACTCCCTTACTTCATATCAATAATTGCACCAATCGTTCTAAGGAAAGGTCTACCAAGAATAATAGGACATGAAGGATTGCAATCTATGTCAAGAACAATAAAATTTATGGGCACATAATTACTATTTGCAAAAATAAGAACATCATTAATTTTTCCCATAGGTTTCTTAATAGTGGAAATCGCAAGGTGCAAGTTTAAAGAGCAATCATCAAAATCACGGAAACCTAACAAATCACACAAAGTCTTTGGAATTGTGGAAACACTAGCACCCAAATCACATAAAGCATAGCATTCATGATCTTTAATTTTAATTTTAATAGTTGGTTCCCACTCATCATAAAGTTTTCTAGGGATAGAAACTTCCAATTCAAGTTTTTCTTCATAAGATTGCATCTAGGCATCAACGATATGTTTAGTAAACGCTTTATTTTGACAGTAAGCATGAGGAGAATTTAGCATGGATTGTAACAAGGAAATACAATCAATCAAAGAGCAATTTTCATAGTTAAATTCTTTGAAATCCATAATAGTGGGTATAGCAACATCTAGGGTTTTAATTTCATCAATCCCACTTTTATCAATTTTAGCATCAAGATCAAAAAATTCCGAATTCTTGGAACGCCTTCTAGGTAAAGGTGGATCATATTCAGTCCCATCATTATCAAGATTCATATTGCAAAACAAAGATTTAATAGGGGACATATCAATAACTTTTGGATCTTCATCATTATTTTCATAGGAACTAGGAGAACACGCTCTTATAAAGGCATCTTTCTTAGCACGCATCCTAGCGGTTCTTTCTTTGCACTCATCAATGGAAATTCTCATGGCTTTGAGAGACTCATTGATACTCCCTCCATTTTTGTATACAAGGCCACAAACTCATATTACAGGTATCAAGGTAAAAAATCAATGCTATGTTTAAGTCAATGTTGCAAGCTAGCTTGTCACCTTGTTTGTTGTCTGAATTAATGTGGTTTTTCTCTCCCACGCACAACAATCCAACCCTCTTACTCCTCATTGGTTGCTTAATGTTGGGAATGCAAGCTAACCTTCTCACTCCCGCACGCACACAAGGGATATTAATGTCCTCGGGTGCTAGTACGAGGCAAACACCATCAATTTTGCCTCGATTAATGTTAGTGGCCTTGTATAGTTGCAAATTGTAATTTTGATAGTGGCCTTGTATAAAAAAATGGAGGGAGTATCATGCTTAGGTGGAATAGATATAAGTTTCAAAGAATCAACATCAAGAGAAATTCTATCAACGTTCCTAGCCAACTCATCAATCTTAAGCAATTTTTCTTCAATCAAAGCATTAAAATTCTTTTGCGAAGTAATAAATTATTTAATATTAGATTCAAAATCAGAGGGCATCTTATTATAATTTCCATAAGAATTGTTGTAGGAATTACCATAATTATTAGAGGGATTACTAGGATAAGGCCTAGGATTGAAATTTCCTCTATATGCATTGTTACCAAAATTGTTCCTACCAACAAAATTCACATCCATAGAGTCATTATTATTCTCAATCAAAGTAGACAAGGGCATATCATTAGGATCATAAGAAACACTCTTATTAGCAAATAATTTCATAAGTTCATCCATCTTTCCACTCAAAACATTAATTTCTTCTATCGCATGCACCTTTTTATTAGTAGATCTTTCAGTATGCCATTGCGAATAATTAACCATAATATTATCTAGAAGTTTAGTAGCTTCTCCTAAAGTGATTTCCATAAAAGTGCCTCCCGCGGCCGAATCTAAATTATTTCTAGAAGCAAAATTCAATCCAGCATAAAAATTTTGTATAATCATCCACAAATTTAAACCATGAGTAGGGCAATTATGTATCATTAGTTCCATACTCTCCCAAGCTTGTGCAACATGTTCATGATCAAGTTGCTTAAAATTCATAATATCGTTTCTAAGAGAGATGATCTTAGCGGGAGGAAAATACATGGAGATAAAAGCATCTTTGCACTTATTCCATGAATCAATACTATTTTTACGCAAAGATGAAAACCAAGCTTTAGCACGATCTCTAATTGAAAAAGGAAATAGCTTCAATTTAACAATATCATTATCCACATCTTTCTTCTTTTGCATATCACACAAATCAATGAAGCTATTTAGATGGGTAGCAGCATCTTCACTAGGAAGGCCGAAAAACGAATCTTTCATGACAAGATTCAGCAAAGCAGTATTAATTTCACAAGATTCAGCATCGGTAAGAGGAGCAATCGGAGTGGTAATAAAATCATTGTTGTTGGTATTGGTGAAGTCACATAATTTAGTATTATCTTGAGCCATCGTGACAAGCAAGCAAACTAACACACAAGCAAACAAAAAACAAGCGGGCAAATAGAGGCAAATGGAGAAAGAGAGGGAGGATAGAGAGAGAGGGCGAATAAAACGGCAAGGGTGAAGTGAGGGAGAGGAAAACAAGAGGCAAATGGCAAATAATGTAATGCGGGAGATAAGGGTATGTGATGGGTACTTGGTATATTGACTTTTGCGTAGACCTCCCCGGCAACAGCGCCAGAAATCCTTCTTGCTACCTCTTGAGCACTGCGTTGGTTTTCCCCGAAGAGGAAGGGATGATGCAGCAAAGTAGCGTAAGTATTTCCCTCAGTTTTTGAGAACCAAGGTATCAATCCAGTAGGAGGCTAGGCGCGAGTCCCTCGTACCTGCACAAAACAAATAAATCCTCACAACCAACGCGAATAGGGGTTGTCAATCCCTACATGGCCACTTACGAGAGTGAGATCTGATAGATATGATAAGATAATATTTTTGGTATTTTTGTGATAAAGATGCAAAGTAAAATAAAGGAAAAGTAAAAAAAGCAAAGGAAATAACTAAGTAGTAGGAGATTGATATGATAAAGATAGACCCGGGAGCCATAGGTTTCACTAGTGGCTTCTCTCAAGAGCATAAGTATTCTACGGTGGGTGAACAAATTACTGTTGAGCAATTGAAGGAATTAAGCATAGTTATGAGAATATCTAGGTATGATCATGTATATAGGCATCACGTCCGAGACAAGTAGACCGACTCCTGCCTGCATCTACTACTATTACTCCACTCATCGACCGCTATCCAGCATGCATCTAGAGTATTAAGTTAAAAATAGAGTAACGCCTTAAGCAAGATGACATGATGTAGAGGGATAAACTCATGCAATATGATGAAAACCCCATCTTGTTATCCTCGATGGAAACAATACAATACGTGCCTTGCTGCCCCTACTGTCACTGGGAAAGGACACCGCAAGATTGAACCCAAAGCTAAGCACTTCTCCCATTCCAAGAAAGGTCAATCTAGTAGACCAAACCAAACTGATAATTCGAAGAGACTTGCAAAGATAACCAATCATACATAAAAGAATTCAGAGAAGATTCAAATATTGTTGATAGATAGACTTGATTATAAACCCACAATTCATAGGTCTCAACAAACACACCGCAAAAAGAAGATTACATTGAATAGTTCTCCACAAGAGAGGGGGAGAACATTGTATTGAGATCCAAAAAGAGAGAAGAAGCCATCTAGCTAATAACTATGGACCCGTAGGTCTGAGGTAAACTACTGACACTTCATCGGAGGGGCTATGGTGTTGATGTAGAAGCCCTCCGTGATCGATGCCCCCTCCGCCGGAGCTCCGGAACAGGCCCCAAGATGGGATCTCATGGATACAGAAAGTTGCGGCGGTGGAATTAGGTTTTTGGATCCGTATCTGATCGTTTGGGGGTACGTATGTATATATAGGAGGAAGGAGTACGTCGGTGGAGCAACAGGGGGGCCACGAGGGTGGAGGGTGCGCCTGGGGGGGGGGGGGGTAGGCGCGCCCCCCTACCTCGTGGCCTCCTCGTTTGTGTCTTGACGTAGGGTCCAAGTCTCCCAGGTCTTGTTCGTTGAGAAAATCACGTTCCCGAAGGTTTCATTCCATTTGGACTCCATTTGATATTCCTTTTCTTCGAAACCCTAAAACAGGCAAAAAAACAGCAATTCTGGGCTGGGCCTCCGGTTAATAGGTTAGTCCCAAAAATAATATAAAAGTGGATAATAAAGCCCAATAATGTCCAAAACAGTAGATAATATAGCATGGAGCAATCAAAAATGATAGATACGTTGGAGACGTACCAAGCGCACGTTGTACTTGTGGCGCAGATCCGAAGAGAGGGTTGCAGTCGACCTGCACCTCGTCGTCCTTGCGGATAGGGGTGTTTTTCAAACTTAGATGAGTACTGGACTGCAGCTAAGCCCCTGAGTGTGAGGTTTGCTCATCACTCGGTAGGATTTTTTAAACTTAGGCGAGTACTGGATTGCAGCTAAGCCTCCGAGTGAGAGGCTTGCTCACCACTCGGTAGGATTTTTCAAACTTAGGCGAGTACTGGACTGCAACTAAGCCCCCGAGTGTGAGGTTTGCTCATCACTCCATAGGATTTTTTAAACTTAGGCGAGTACTGGACTGCAGCTAAGCCCCCGAGTGAGAGGCTTGCTCACCACTCGGTAGGATTTTTCAAACTTAGGCGAGTACTGGGCTGCAGCTAAGCCTCCGAGTGAGAGGCTTGGTCACCACTCGATAGGATTTTTCAAACTTAGGCCAGTACTGGACTACAGCTAAGCTTCCGAGTGAGAGGCTTTCTCACCACTCGGTAGGATTTTTCAAACTTAGGCGAGTACTGGACTGCAGCTAAGCCTCCGAGTGAGAGGCTTGCTCACCACTCGGTAGGATTTTTCAAACTTAGGTGAAACGGATGCGCAGCTAAGCCCCCGAGTGAGAGGCTTGCTCATCACTCGGTAGGATTTGTTAAACTTAGGCGAAACAGATTCGCATCTAAGGCACCCACTGGGGGATTTAGAACATATATAAAAAAGAACAACGATCATTTACGAGACTGTAAAACCGTGTCTTTGATAACCAAACTAAGGGGTATTTCTTATTACATCTCAACAGTCTGAATGCTTAAGTGTAAAAGGGGCGGAGCAACTCCGCATTCCAAGCACGTGGCTCGTCTTTCTTATGCTCGACATTGTAGAGGTGGTACGCTCCGTTGTGGAGCACTCTGGTGATGATGAAAGGACCTTCCCAAGTAGGGGCGAGCTTGTGTGGTTACTGCTGATCCACTCGAAGAACCAAGTATCCTTCCTGAAATGCTCGACCCCTCATGTTTCTGGCGTGGAATCGACGCAGGTCTTGCTGATAAATGGTTGATCGGGTCAGAGCCATCTCTCTTTCCTCTTCCACGAGATCAACTGCGTCTTGCCGAGCCTGTTCTGCTTCATCTTCTGAGAAAAGCTCGACTCTGGGTGCATTGTGAAGCAAGTCACTCGGAAGCATAGCTTCAGCTCCACAGACCAAGAAGAATGGAGTTCGACCAGTCGACTAATTCGGAGTCGTCCTCAAACCCCAAAGTATTGACGGAAGTTCATCGACCCAGGCGCCTGCCGCATGCTTGAGATCACGCATCAGTCGGGGTTTCAGTCCTTTGAGGATCAACCCGTTTGCTCTTTCAGCTTGTCCATTTGACTGGGGATGGGCGACTGAAGCATAGTCGACTCGAGTGCCTTAGGAAGCACAGAAGGCCCTGAACTCATCTGAATCGAAGTCCGAGCCGTTGTTAGTGATGATGCTGTGTGGAACACCATATCTGAATGTTAACTCTCTGATGAAACTGACCGCAGTACTGGCTTCAAGACTTTTGATAGGTTTGGCTTCAATCCATTTGGTGAATTTGTCAACTGCCACGAGTACATGAGTGAAGCCACTCCTACCCGTTCTCAGAGGTCCAACCATGTCCAAACCCCAAATAGCGAAGGGCCAGACAAGTGGAATGGTCTTCAGGGCTGACACGGGCTTGTGAAACATGTTGGAGTAAAACTGGCAACCTTCACATTTGTCGACTATTTCTTGTGCCATCTCATTTGCCCATGGACAATAAAATCCTGCTCGGTATGCTTTGGCCACAATGGTCCGAGAGGACACATGGTGACCACAGGTCCCCGAGTGGATGTCGTTGAGGATCACTCGACCTTCCTCTGGTGTTATGCATTTCTGGCTGACTCCAGTTACACTTTCTCTGAACAGTTGCCCTCTTATCACAGTAAAAGTTTTGGATCGACGGACGATCTGTCGGGCCTCTTCTTCGTCCTCTGGGAGTTCCTTCCTGAGGATGTACACAATGTACGGCACTGTCCAGTCGGGAGTGATGACCAAAACATCCATGATCAAGTCGACCACGGCCGGGACTTCAACTTCAGTCGGATCAGCGGTGCTCTTTGGCTGCGGGGGCTCTTCAGTGAAAGGATCTTCCTGGACTGAAGGTGTATGAATATGCTCCAAAAACACCTTATTGGGAATGGCTTCTCTCTTGGAACCTATCTTCGCCAAATCGTCCGCTGCTTGATTTTTCAGTCGGGGTATATGGTGGAGTTCTAAACCCTCAAACTTCTTTTCTAAATTTCTCACCGCATTGAAGTAGCCAGTCATAGCTGGGCTTCTGACGTCCCACTCCTTCATTACTTGATTCACCACCAAATCTGAGTCGCCATAGACCATGAGGCGACAGACGCCAAGTGAAATGGCCATACGCAACCCTTACAAAAGTGCCTCATATTCAGCTTCGTTGTTGGAGGAATCGAAATGAATTTGTAGAACATAGCGGAGCTTGTTGCCTCGGGGGGATACCAATACCACCCCAGCACCAGAACATAACTCTTGAAATCCACTACTTCCAATGTCAACTTTTCTTTGCGGAAATTCTTGGAATCACCGAAAACCACATCAAGGGTGATCTGGCCGAGTGATTCAGCCTTCTTGCCGGGTATAACGCCATGGAAACTCATATTACTTTCGCTGAGCTTGGACATCGGGATCCCCATTCCCTTCAAGGTTTCAGCATAAAGGATAATTCAGGCCGCTACCACCATCCATCAGCACTTTAGTCAGTCGAGTGCCTTCAACAACTGGGTCGAGCACCAATGCTTGCCTCCCAGGGGTGGCTACACGTGCTGGATGGTCAGACTGGTCGAATGTGATGGCAATCTGGGACCACTTGAAACAACTTGGCGTTGCCAGAGCAACCATGTCCACTTCTCTGTTGATAACTTTCAATCGACTTTTGCTCTCAACATCAGCAAAAATCATCAGAGTGGAGTTGACGTTGGGAAAACCGTCATCATCCTATTCCTTGTTCTCATCCTTGTCCAACTCCTTTTCCTTCTCCTTGGGTTGCTTCTCTCAGAATTGCTGGATTAGGAGTCGACACCGCCGAGTGGTGTGCTTGGGATAAATCAAATTACCCTCTTCATCTTTCTTGGTGTGAATGTGACATGGAAAATCCAACACATCATTTCCGTCTTGATCTTTCACTTTCTTGGGATTCCAGAGCCCTTTGGGCTTCCCCTTGAACTTTCCTTAAGCCACAACTAAGGCCTCACCAGGAGCAACTGGCTCGGCCTTACGCTTATGTTTCCGATTGGAAGTACCTCCACTGGTGTCCCGGGCGACTGTTTTGTGCTTTCCACTCCGGAGTCGGTCTTCCTCTTTGCCGTTAGCGTATTTGGTGGCAATCTCCATCATCCGAGTCAGAGTCATATCTTTTGTCCGACCGAATTTCAGATTCAACTCCCAATACTTAACGCCTTCCTTGAAGGCACAGATTGCTTGGTGATCTGACACATTATCCACTGTATGGTGTAACGTGATCCATCTCTGGATATAGTCTCTCAAGGTTTCTTTCGGTTTCTATACACAACACTGCAATTCTGTCAACCCTATCGGTTGCTTGCAAGTACCCTCAAAAGTTCTAACAAACACTCTGGCGAGTTCTTCCCAACTGTATATGCTACCAGGTGCTAACTGGTTCAGCCATGCCCTGGCCGAGCCTTCCAACATGAGAGGGAGGTGCTTCATTGCCACTTCATCATTGCCACCACCAATTTGCACAGCCACTCGGTAATCTTCAAGCCAAGTGTCAGGCTTAGACTCACTGGTGAACTTGCTGACTCCAGTCGCCAACCTGAAGTTGGGAGGAATCACTGCGGCCCTGATGGCTCTGCTAAAACACTCGGGACCTGAAACGTGCACTATGCTGCCAGTCGGATAATCTCTGTCATGACCTTCTCTATGCGCTCTGTTCCTGTCAACTAGACCTTGAACGAGAATAGATCTCGCATCAAAGTCTGGCTCCCTTGGGTCGACTAGTACTCTTCGTTCTCTGCTGTGGGGGCGCCTGTCATCCTGCCGCCAAGGCACGTATGACCCACTCCTCGGAGGAGGCGTGGTCACTCGACGATGGTCATCGTGGTCGAGTCGGTGATCATACTGCTCGCGGTTTCTGTACTGATCCTGCCGGTGCCCATGTCCCTCACGATGCGGAGGCGATCTTGGGCTGTGAGCCGACTAGACTGTGTCCGCCATCATAGACCTGCTATGAATCCTATTCCGCGACTAAGATACTGCTGTATTCTGTTCTCCAGCTGCTCGAAGCAAGGCCTGGATCTGCATCAAACCTCTTCCTGACTCCAACTGGGAAGGCCGGATTGACTCTGCTATTTGGGCTGCGGCTGTGAGATTTTGGATCGGAGTGTGGTATACCTGAGTTTGAGGCAGAAAAAACTACCGTCGACTGGATTCAGGGATCCGCTGTCGAGCATGCTCGTCGAGTGCATGCTGCAGGTTCTCCAGTCGAGTGCGCTCAGCCAAGTTGGCCAGGCGTGCTTCCTCCAAGGCCTGGGCCTCTAGGGTTTCTCCAATGATAGGAGTGTGAAGTGCATCCATGTTGCGGCGGCGAAGCTCTTCCCTCCGCTACGAAGAAAGGGGCTTGGGGCAGTACTCGTGAACACGCGATGGATCGCCGCCTCCATTGCCACCGTCGTTGCAGGGGAAGCCAGGAGGACAGCCAGGAGGACTGGGTGGTCCGTCGACCATCAAGACTTCTGTCATGGGATCGCTACTGTTGCATTCGGATGCGGTCTCGACGGAGCCAGTCGAACAGGCCGTAGAGAGTTTCGTCGGGCTCTATTGCCGCGACATGTGAGGTGGCTGACTGGCGGGCCACCGCGTGCCTAACCCACCGCTGGAGCCGCGACCGACCGGAACGCTTGTCCCGGCGAGTGGCGGGGGATGAGGACACCATAGGAACTGACCGATACTGGGTCAATGGTTGCCGGAGAAGGACGCAGCAGATGCACGCGCGAAAGAGCATCGCCCCGCGGACGGGGAGCGCATCGATGTCGAGCGGAGCTTCCTGGAGCTAGGCGGAGTCGTCGGCGATGAACACAAGCGCACCGAGACGGATCTTGCGGCCCTCAACCAGTTCGCCGGCGGAAACCATGACGATGAGAATCGGAAAAATTGCAACTCCACCAGAAAGTCGCTAAGACACCTGCCCCACGATGGGCGCCAACTGTCGTGGATCTAAGACTGACAGTAGAATGGGGGGTAGGTATGAGGAGGCAAGGTCCTAGCTATGGCGAAGTTGTACACACGAGTTTTACGAGTTCAGGCCCTTCGCGGAGGAAGTAACAGCCCTATGTCTTGGTGCCCTGAGGCGGTCGATTGGATTATATATGTATGTGTGTGTGTGTGTGTTTACAGAAGGTGTGAACCCGTGTCTCAGTGGAAGGGGTGGCTTATATAGAGTGCGCCAGGACCCCAGCCAGCCCACGTTACAAAGAGTTTAAGGTACATAAAGAGATGGCATTACTTGTAACGCTAGCCTTAAATACCTTAATGGCCTTAAAGATTACAGAGTGGACGCTTGCCCGTTGCTGTTCTCGACGACTCTTGGTCTTTAAATAGGTCGAATGGATTCTTGTATGGTCGAATGATCGTGTGGTCGAGTGACCCAAAGAAGGAGTCTCCGAGTGACTGGTAGGTCGAGTGGATTGCACTCGACACCTTGGTTGGGCCCTCCCTGTTGTCTCTTGAGCTTCTTTGCTTCTAAGACAGTGACCTTGGGTAGGACATATAGGTCAGGCCTATTACCCTACCCCAGGTCTATGTCGTCATCAGGTCAAGAGCTGACAAAATGGAATGATGAACTCATCATGCAATTCTACTCTACAACTCATTTTTATCCAGATGGTAAAATCGTATGGATGTCTGAAGGTACAAGGTATCGGTCAACTGTTGAGGAGTGGGAAAAGTTGATAAATGCCCCTAAAGAACATGAAGATGACTTGGATGTCTATGCCAAGAAGAAGAAAGACCACAACTCTATGGTCAATATGTACAAAGAGATCCCAGATAAGGCATTGGAAACACTTATGCTTGGATCTGTACATTACTTGTTGTCTGGTCTAGCTACAATCAACACAATCTTGAGGCATACATTGTTTCCCAAATCTGGAGATCACAAGATGATCAGAGGACATTCAATCAACTTGCTGCAGATATTTGATGTGCCTCAGAAGTTCAAGGTCATGAGTCTGATTATTGAAACAATCAAGAGGACATCTGCAGATCAAAAGAGATCATGTGGGTATGCTCCACACATTCAAGTGCTCATCAACTCCAAGATGGGCACATGCACTTATTTGTTGGACAAGGAGCACTTATCGTTGAGACTAGAATTTGAAGATAATACTGTTGTGATGAATGAGGATGATCCCACATTAGTGCAAGCACAAGAGAAGAGAGAGAAGGCAAGGGGAGAGAAAGCTGCAAGGATGCCAAGTGTTGAGGAGGCATCTCAAGTTTTCTGAGTCAAAACAAGATCAGCTTGCCTATCTGATTCAAGCAACTTGGAGGATTGAGAAGGGCTTGGCCACCCTGACTTAGAATCAGGAGAGCTTGGAGAGGATCATTGAGACCAAGTTCTATGATCTTGATCTGAAAGTAACAGAGATGCAGATAGCTGTTGAGCGCTTCACGAGGAAGCAGAGGAGAAGAAAGGAAAGGCTACCACAGATGCTTTTCAGAGAGTGCCTAGAGGTTAGAGGTCTCCTATAGTACCCATGGCTGACACTAGAGCAACTACTTCAGCACCAGCAGCAACAGCTTCAGTGCCACCTCCAGTTGCCACTCCACCAGCTCCAACAATATCTACTGATGCCTTCGTCCTTGGAGACCTCTCTACACCACCTCCTGAAGACCAAGCCTAGAGAGACGCGTAGCATTATGCATTTTCAAACTTTTTGGTAACTTGTTGCCAAAGGGGGAGAAATGTATAGATCATAGGATTCGAGAGAGAGTGTTTTGCTTCTTTGTCTCTATTGCTATTTTGCTTGATACTTCTGTGTGTTCTCGTTTGATACTCTTTATGTCTATGTGTGAGATACTTGTATGATCATGTGTTTGATCATATTCAGCTTTAATGTTTGCTTGGATGATATTATCTTTTATATCTTATATATGATCATTCACTTTGCTTGGTGATGAGTGCATGTTTTAATTCCTATCATTTTGAGCGCTCCACCAAGATGTATGTGACATGGAAGAGTAACCCATGATCCTAATCGATTGTGCATTTGCATTCAAAAGCAAATTTTAAATAATGCACAAATTTAGGGGGGGGGGGGTTCTTGCTTATCGCATACTTCTCAAAGCGACGATGTATTTCAATCTTATGATAAGTCGAAGCTTTGATATATATGTTGTCATCAATTACCAAAAAGGGGGAGATTGAAAGTGCAACTATCCTTGGGTGGTTTTGCTAATTCCTAACCACATATAGCTCACTGAACTAATGCTTTTCAAGACGATCATTTCAGAAAGATCAATGACTGGCATGGCATGGATTAGGAATGTGGACCCCTCAAAATGCTAAGGACGCATATTGACTCAAGCTCAAGGCTCTACATTTTCATTTTAGTGATCCAAGATCACATTGAGTCCATAGGAAAAGCCAATACTATTAAAAGGGGATGAGGTGTTTCTTAATAGCTTGCTTGCTCAAAATGTTTAGTGATATGCTCCAAAAGCCCTCAACCACTTTCTCATATCCGCATATGTCCCAAACAAAAAGACAAACTCGGCCCTACCGATTTGATCTATCCGGCGCCACCGAGTTCATTTGACATAGCCACTGCCAAAAACCCTAGTTAGTTCGTTCTCACCGATAGGGATCTCGGTCTCACCGAGATGGGCTTGCAAACTCTCGGTTTCCTTTCATAATGTTTCGGTCCAACCGAGATGAGCGATCGGTCCCACCGAGTTCGCAATGCAAACTCTTTGTTTCCCTTCGTAATGTTTCGCTCCAACTGAGATGAGCGATCGGTCCCACCGAGTTCGCAATGTGAACTCTGTGTTTCCCTTTCGTAATGTTTTGGTCTCACTGAAATGAGCGAATCAGTCCCACCGAGTTTGCCTCGCCAACTCTTTGTTTGCCTATTACAGAAACATGTCCTACCGAGTTTATGTGATCGGTCTCACCGAGATTACGTTATGCCCTAACCCTAATGAAATCGGTCCCACCGAGTTGACATGTTTGTCCCACCGAAAAGCCTAATGTTCACATTTTGAACAAAATCGGTCTGACCAAGTTTTATGATTTGGTCCCACCGGGTTTGGTAAATTGTGTGTAACGGTTAGATTTTGTGTGGAGGCTATATATACCCCTGGACCCACTCTTCATTTATGGAGAGAGTCATCACAACGTGCCTACACTTCCAACATTCATTTTCTGAGAGAGAACCATCTACTCATGTGTTGATACCAAGATATTCCATTCCAACCACAAGAATCTTGATCCCTAGCCTTCCCCAAGTTGATTTCCACTCAAATCATCTTTCCACCAAATCCAAATCCGTGAGAGAGAGTTGAGTGTTGGGGAGACTATCATTTGAAGCACAAGAGCAAGGAGTTCATCATCAACACACCAACTATTACCTTTTGGAGAGTGGTGTCTCCTAGATTGGTTAGGTGTCACTTGGGAGCCTCCGTCAAGATTTTGGAGTTCAACCAAGGAGTTTGTACGGGCAAGGAGATCGCCTAATTCGTGAAGATCTACCCTAGTGAGGCAAGTCCTTCATGGGCGATGGCCATGGTGGGATAGACAAGGTTGCTTCTTCGTGGACCCTTCGTGGGTGGAGCCCTCCATGGACTCGTGCAACCGTTACCCTTCATGGGCTGAAGTCTCCATCAATGTGGATGTACGATAGCACCACCTATCAGAACCACGCCAAAAATCTCCGTGTCTACATTGCATTTGCTCCCTCCAAACTCCTCCCGTTTCCTTCATATGCAAATGTTTTACATTTTGCTGCTATACTCTTAAATTTGCTTGTGTAGGTTTATTGCTTGACTTGTGCTAAGTTACTAAAATCGGCCAAGACTTAAAATTGGGAAAAGGCTAGATTTTTATTTGGTCAAGTAGTCTAATCACCCCCCCTCTAGACATACTTTTGATCCTACAAGTGGTATCAGAGCTTTGTTCTCCATTTGCATTGATTTCCATAGCTTTTGGTGATCATGGCCTTGGTTTCACAACCTAGGAGAGTATGGCGTCCAGCGAGGGAAATTACCACCGTAGAGGTCCTTACTTCAAAGCGGTGGTGGATGTCCTCTCGCACCCACTTAAGCGGTTATCAGCAATATCGATGCTTTTCATCTGTGGGCCTGCTTGGTCCATCACTACTTTTTCCCTGACAACAAAAGAGGTTAATTTGACTGAGGGGTTATTATTTTTGCTCTGGGATGACATGCATGATACAGTATGAGCACACACACACACAACATGTGTACGCATGAATCCCTCCCATCGAGTCGAAGTGGCTAGTACAACGACACATCATGAACCAATCTCACTCTGTGTGGGGAGCTAGTGTATGATTTTTGACGCACGCGCCACATCAATCTTGTGTATTCAAACAGGCATGCATTCATCACCTCCATACATATGCATGTAGTGGTTGCCTTCGAACGGTACACTCCCTCGCGTGGTTATCGGTGATAATCCTATATATTCGTGGGCCCTCATGGACATCCATGATCACCTTGACCAACAACAAGATAGGTTACCATGGCGGATTCTTCATTTGGTTCGTGTTATCATAGTATAGGTCATGGTGAGATTTAGACCTTAAGTTTGAGCGCATATACTATGCACGCATGCATGCACGAATCCCCGTTGTTGGCTTGAAGTGTGGTGTAACATAGATATGCATCGTCAACCTAACCCTCACTCAGTGTGGGGATTTCTAGTTTTAAATCACGGTGCCACATCAAAGTTATTCCATTGTTACTCCAAAAGACACCTCTCCTACATATGTTTGGGCCACACACATGCAGTGGTTATCTTCGGGGACAAGCTACTTGCGTGATTATTGGCGAGCTAGCCCATCTCTGGGGTTGCATGGATGGCCATCACTTTGACCAACAACAAGAGAGTGGTTGTACGACCAAGGTGGATTATTCTTGGTCCGTTTTATGATCCATCTTGGTGAGATATGCCTCTCTGGCACGCCGACTGAAAGTCTGTGTGGGGGGGGGGGGGTTGCTACTTCGCACTTTGCTAGGTGAACCTCGGTTGGGGGGCATGCATCCATAGCTTAGGATTCCCTTCGTGGCGACACGAGGGAGGCTGCTAGCTACTTCGCACTTTGCTAGGTGAACCTCAGTTGGGGGGAGGGGCATGCATTCATAGCTTAGGATTCCCTTCGTGCCGAGACGAGGGGGGTGGGGGCTGCTAGCTACTTCGGACTTTGCTAGGTGAACCTTGGTTGGGGGGGTGCATGCATTCATAGCATAGGATTCCCTTCGTGCCGACACGAGGGAGGGGCTGCTAGCTACTTCACACTTTTCTAGGTGAACCTCGGTTGGGGGGGGGGCATGCATTCATAGCTTAGGATTCCCTTCGTGCCGACACGGGGGAGGGGGGCTGCTAGCTACTTCGCACATTGCCAGGGTGAACCTCGGTTGGGGGGCATGCATTCATAGCTTAGGATTCCCTTCGTGCCGACACGAGGGAGGGGGGCTGCTAGCTACTTCGCACTTTGCTAGGGTGAACCTCAGTTGGGGGCATGCATTCATAGCTTAGGATTCCCTTCATGTCGACACGAGGGAGGGGTGATGCTAGTTACTTCGCACTTTGCTAGGTGAATGAACCTAGGTTGGGGGGCATGCATTCATAGCTTAGGATTCCCTTCGTGCCGATACAAGGGAGGAGGGGGCTGCTAGCCACCTCGCACTTTGCTAGGTGAACAGGGGGCATGCATTCATAGCTTAGGATTCCCTTCATGCCGACATGAGGGGGTGGGGGCAAGCAATATCGTGCGCTTTGCGAGAGAGGTGCCACATCGAAGTTGCATTTGGTATTTGAAAATCAAACCACCCTTTTGATACATAAATTTGGTCCACATGCAAGTGTGTTCGTGTTCTGACTCTCTCCTGCCTCATTTTTTGCCAAATTTATGAACATTAGACAAGTCAGATGACGCAGCAGACATGGTTCACTCAAACTAACCATGTGCCACGCTGGTGCCCCTGTCACGCACACATCCGCACAGTACATTGGGCTCCACGAGGGCCCCCCTCTGCAAAATATTTACCCGCCTCGAGGGTTTTTCTGTTTCATAACACACAGTTGTTATCTCCAGACCGTGTGCGATGTTTCTTGTTCCCAATCCCGCCTGCATGCCTAGAAAATATCTACCCGCCTCGAGGGTTTTTCTGTTTCATAACACATGGTTGTTATCTCCAGACCGTGTGCGATGTTTCCTGTTCCCAATCCCGCCTGCATCCCTAGAAAATATCTACCCGCCTTGAGGGTTTTTCTGTTTCATAACACATGGTTGTTATCTC